>NC_064931.1:86730645-91530645 GCF_023897955.1 Schistocerca gregaria
TGAAAACTTTACAGTGGAAGACCGTCTCGGGAAGGCCGATCTCCAGAGTTTACCAAAAGAAGGACTGATCGAAAGGTTTTAGGCTGCTTAAGGAGTCACTATAGATCACGAAGGACTCACACGCGCAGGAGTGGATATGCTCAAGAGCGCAAGAGATGGCTACCAACTCTGCAGTGAAAATACTGCAGCCATCCTGCAAGGTGAGCTGTTCAGTATGGCCAACGTGAGCGTAAGCGAAGCCGGCGTGACCATCGACCATCGAGCCATTGGCGCAGACAATTTCTGAGACCTGGCACTCGCCGAGGATAGAGAAAAATTGCCGGCGGAGGGCCTCTAGTGGAACTAAGGTTTTTAAGCCTCCAGATAGTTCGAGACGAAGCTTTGGCCAAGGCATCGACCATGGAGGTGTACGTAAGTGAACCCGTTGTAAAGGTGGCAGAGGGAATGTGTCAAACGCAATAAGATGGACGGATGGATGCAGATGTCTGTATGACAGCAAGATCTTCAGCACCCACGCAAAAAGAAATTGAGAGGAGTGTCAAATACACAAAACAAGAAGATAAAACAGCACATAAAGCACAGGTAACAAAAGATGAAAAACTGCGTGTGTGTACCAGCACAGAAGCGCGGAACGGAGTCTTGTTTCAGTAGTAAAACATTAACTGCACAGGAAAAAAGTGTTATAAGGAGCTAAAAGAATATAGCAGATGGACGTGGCTGGCTGACTGCAAGAAAAAAAGGAGGAGCCAGCCACTCTGCAGCACACTAAAACCTCCGGCTTAAAAGCTTAGGCCAGAGTCCAGACATATCATAAAGCTTTAAAACCTGAGTCACAATCGTCTCATAATCAGCTAAAATAGGGGGCAGATCCCAACCAATATTTGTTTCTGCCCCTGCATCACGGTATAAAATGCACTCTGTTAAAATATGACGGACAGAGATGTGCATGCCACAAGCGTTAGAAAATGGGAGATTCTCTCACCATAGTAAAAAGTCATGTGTTAGATGGCAGTGCCTAATTCTAAGACGTGTGAGGGTCACTTTATCCCGCTTGAGCAAATGGCACGAGGAATGTCACGGCTGGGTTGCTGGCTTCACCAACCGCAGCTTTTTGGCCGTCGCCGCCAGCCGTTCCTCATCCCATAACTGCCTGCAAGGGAATAGAACACTGATCCACATCCTGACCTCTGGAGGCCTGTATGGCAGCCCGATCGGTCTGTTCATTTCCCCTATTCTTACATGACCTGGGACCCAACAGACCTTGCTGTTGGAGCACGTACATTTGATCATATATCAGCCGGACCAGCTCCTCATATGGGTATCGGTCCTGTAACGATTGTAAGGCACTAAGGGAACAGGAGCAGATGAGAAACCATTTGCCCGAATACGACGCATCTGCTCCAATGGCTTCAGAATCGCGTGGGGCTCCACTGCGAGAACGATATACTCGCCAAGAAGGCTAATACTAGTGACATGGTGAGGGAACATTATAGAGAAGCCAAGGGAATTCCCTTGTTTTGAGCCATCAGAGTAAAATACTGTGAAATCGTGATGCATACCTAAAATGTTAAAAAACAGAGATTAGAATGTAACATCTCGCGTACTACCTTTCTTAAGGTTAGTCAAGTCTAAAATAAGTCTGGGTCTCTGGAGGAGCCAAGGTGGAACATGCCCCAATCTCGATGTAAGACGTTACGACCAGGCACACCCATCTCCAGCAGGCAATACTATTTGCGGATAACATAGGGCCTTATTGCTCGTTGCTGGTTATGAAAAAGCCGTGCCAGTGGAAGCCGAGCAATGGTATGGTCTGCAGATGTGTATGGTGTGGACATTGTTTATATACCTGGCGCACCGTAAGTAGCCGTCGTCTGATATGAAGTGCTGTTCACCAACCTCTGCACAGAGGCTTGGTATGGGGCTTGTTCTGAATGCCCCAGTGGCCAACCGAATCTCTTCATGGTGCACCATGACCAACATCTTTAAATAAGAAGATCTCGCAGGCCCATACACCGAGTATCCACAACCGAGCCGAGATCACAAAAATGCCCCGTAAAACCGTAGCAAACAAGTCCTCTCTGCTGCCCGTGTACTATGGCTAATACATTTTAAAATACTGAGAGCTTTAAGTGGCTTGAGATCCTTAAGATGTGGCAATCATGTAAGTTTACAGTCAAAGATGAGGCCCAGAAACCACACTGTGTCTTCAAAATTAAGAACAGTGCCCCGCTCCCAACCTCCCACCCCCCATCCTGAGCTCAGGAAAGTTTAGAGTGGAACGAGAACGGTTAACAAGAACACACCCAGACGTCTTGCTTCAAAACTTAAAACCACTCTTCTGCGCCCATTCATCCAGACGTCGAAGAGTTTGTCGCAACTGACGTCTTCTCGTTCCAAGGTTTTAAGAAGAGCAAAATACAGAGAAGTCATCCACAAACAAAGAACACTTGACATAACCTTTCACTATTAATAGCTATTTGAAGCTCTCCCTTGAGGGACGCCGTTGTCCTGCTCAAAGCGATCAGACAGGACGTCACCGACTCGGTATCGAAAATACCGTGGCGAGAGAAAAGATCGAGTGAAAATGGGAAAAGGAACACGAAAATCCCATTCATGAAGCTCCTTGAGGATAAGATGTCTCTGAGTGGTATCGTAGACCTTCTCGATGTCAAAAAATACACTCCTGGAAATTGAAATAAGAACACCGTGAATTCATTGTCCCAGGAAGGGGAAACTTTATTGACACATTCCTGGGGTCAGATACATCACATGATCACACTGACAGAACCACAGGCACATAGACACAGGCAACAGAGCATGCATAATGTCGGCACTAGTACAGTGTATATCCACCTTTCGCAGCAATGCAGGCTGCTATTCTCCCATGGAGACGATTGTAGAGATGCTGGATGTAGTCCTGTGGAACGGCTTGCCATGCCATTTCCACCTGGCGCCTCAGTTGGACCAGCGTTCGTGCTGGACGTGCAGACCGCGTGAGACGACGCTTCATCCAGTCCCAAACATGCTCAATGGGGGACAGATCCGGAGATCTTGCTGGCCAGGGTAGTTGACTTACACCTTCTAGAGCACGTTGGGTGGCACGGGATACATGCGGACGTGCATTGTCCTGTTGGAACAGCAAGTTCCCTTGCCGGTCTAGGAATGGTAGAACGATGAGTTCGATGACGGTTTGGATGTACCGTGCACTATTCAGTGTCCCCTCGACGATCACCAGAGGTGTACGGCCAGTGTAGGAGATCGCTCCCCACACCATGATGCCAGGTGTTGGCCCTGTGTGCCTCGGTCGTATGCAGTCCTGATTGTGGCGCTCACCTGCACAGCGCCAAACACGCATACGACCATCATTGGCACCAAGGCAGAAGCGACTCTCATCGCTGACGACGACACGTCTCCATTCGTCCCTCCATTCACGCCTGTCGCGACACCACTGGAGGCGGGCTGCACGATGTTGGGGCGTGAGCGGAAGACGGCCTAACGGTGTGCGGGACCGTAGCCCAGCTTCATGGAGACGGTTGCGAATGGTCCTCGCCGATACCCCAGGAGCAACAGTGTCCCTAATTTGCTGGGAAGTGGCGGTGCGGTCCCCTACGGCATTGAGTAGGATCCTACGGTTTTGGCGTGCATCCGTGCGTCGCTGCGGTCCGGTCCCAGGTCGACGGGCACGTGCACCTTCCGCCGACCACTGGCGACAACATCGATGTACTGTGGAGACCTCACGCCCCACGTGTTGAGCAATTCGGCGGTACGTCCACCCGGCCTCCCGCATGCCCACTATACGCCCTCGCTCAAAGTCCGTCAACTGCACATACGGTTCACGTCCACGCTGTCGCGGCATGCTACCAGTGTTAAAGACTGCGATGGAGCTCCGTATGCCACGGCAAACTGGCTGACACTGACGGAGGCGGTGCACAAATGCTGCGCAGCTAGCGCCATTCGACGGTCAACACCGCGGTTCCTGGTTTGTCCGCTGTGCCATGCGTGTGATCATTGCTTGTCCAGCCCTCTCGCAGTGTCCGGAGCAAGTATGGTGGGTCTGACACACCGGTGTCAATGTGTTCTTTTTTTTCCAGGAGTGTACATCTAGAAGATGATTCCAGTGCAGGAAAGCGTTTTGTACAGCGGCCTCCAGGAGGGCCAGGTTATCATTCGTGGAGCGATACCTTTTGAACCTACACTGAAAGCGACTAATGAATTACCTAGATTCTAAGATCCAGACAAGGCAGCGGTTGACCACCTACTTCAAGGTCTTTCCTATGCAGCTAGTGAAGTCAACGCTACGATTACTACTAGGGCATGTATGTTCTTTCCCAGGTTTTAAAAGAGGAATCAAAATGGCCTCACGCCACGAGTCGGGAAAGGGGTCTGACGCCCAAATGGCATTAAAAAGTGCGAGGAGGATATCTTTGTTTCGCCTTGTGAGGTACCACAGCATACTGTAATGGATTCTGTCGTGACCAGGGGATGTGTCACGACCTACAATACAGAATCCAGCTCCCACTTGGAAAATGGGCAGTTTAAATCGTCATCGAGGTGGACCAGAAGTCCAAACTGCTCTTCTCAGCAACCGTTCTATGGTGATGGAAGCCTGGATCGTGACTTGCAGCAAATGTGGAAAAATAGGTAGCCATCGTCTGGGGCTGGGCAGTGTCTCGCACATTTGTTTGGAGAGTGCCATTCTTCACTACAGCAGCCATGGGGCATCTCTCTCCTCTCCTCTCCCAGAGATTCTCCTGATGGTGTCCCATATGACAGAGTTCTTTGTGGAACCATTAATGGTGTTCAGGGGCCGTTGCCATTACCTTTTCTTGCTCTCTCGAATAATCCAACAACATTTCGCCCTCGCCACCCAAAAGACTGTAAGATTCTCTGCAACTGGTCTGCACGTAAACCTACGCAGAGCAGCACGCCTAGTTCTCATTGTAGAACGGCATTCATCACTCCAACACTGGACAGGCTGTTTCTTAAGTTGTCCCATGGACTGTGGAATGGATGCTTCATTGACGCAGAGGATCATGTTGGTAATATGATCCACTCTTTCCTCAATATTGACATGGTGTTCAGACTTGGCTAGCTGTCTGGAAAGCGTCCAGTCTGCACTACTGAGCACCCATCGCGGCGGGTTCCTGGCAAGTGGATCCAGATTGGGAAGTGATCACTTTCGAGGAAGTCGTCGACTACTTCCCATTGAGCCGTGTGAGCAATGGCTGGAGAGCAAAGCGAGAGATCGATGGCAGAGAATGAGCCAGCTGGCTAGCCTTCAGAACCACAAACACAGCAGTGGCATTGGCAGCGCTGGACAATGGAACAGACTGAACTTTTGGAGTAGCAGGGAGCTCCTCAACATTAGCGACCATGGCTTTTCTGATATTCTGGGAGGATGTGCAGTCACTGAAGTAACTGCAGCAGCCTGTGTGCACTGGCAAACGCAGGTACTCGTGCTGATACTGCCAACCTCCATTTGTGTAGTAGTATCAGTCTTCTCAAGTGACTGTTTAAGAACAGACACAAAGGTGCCTCAAAGTTTTGAGTGCTGGATGGCCTTATAGATCTTTTTGGCCTTACCATACCAGATACATGTAGTTGTTTGGATCTTCTGTATCTTCCTTTTGTCAAGGAAGACAGTGCAATCCCTACTACATACACGGTGACCATCAGAGCAGTTTACACATTTTGGAGGAAATGAACAACCAGCACTTTAATGGGTGGCTTTACCATACTTGCCACAAGTTGCTTCTCCCTTGAAAACTAAGGTGGTGTGCCCAAAGTGCTGGCATTTAAAACAGCACATTGAGTTAGGAAAATAAGGCTGCATGTTGAGCTGAAGGCAACCATCCCTGACGTGCTCGGTAAGATTCATATTGCTGAAAGTCTGTATAAATGAGTCTGGTTTCATTAGATCGCCATCCATCCCTTTCCTTATGTCTTGCACATCAGTAATGCCTTCCTGGGACGACTGGGCATTCAGTTCTTCTCGGAGAATGTCAGACCAATCCCAAGTCACAACACCTGTGTTGTAGTTGAAGGTGTTGTGTAGATCAATTTCTATTGCCTACTCCCTGAGGCATTGAGCTTTCTGGATGTTCTTCACTTGTTGAGAATTAATGCTTTTACCAACAGGGTCCTGCTCTGCAAGTACTTGACAGATTTTAAACTTCCAGCGAATCCCTCTAAATCTTTAGTTCTGTAACAAGGTTAAACTTTATCAAAGCTCCCCTCTTTCCATTTAACTATGAGAAACATATTCTGATCATCAGCATGTGTTCTACCACTCGATATTGAAAGACTCCGTGTAATCCTCAGGTCTTAAGGACTGGGTGCATGACCCCTCCTGTTTGATTGCGTGTTTGCACCTTTCCGCTGGGAGAAGGAAGAGAAGCTTTCGAATGATCCAGCCTGGTTCCACGAGCAGCTAGGGAAATAAAAGTCCTCATAGACAGTGCCGCACATGCTTAGGTAAGGTTTACACAACTGAGGTGTGGCAGGTTCCCCAGAGGATGCCCGCTAACAACTGTAACACTTCAACAGCCATGCATCTCACCAGCACACAGCCCACATTGAGAATGAAAAGTGTTTTATAGAGGTTTTTACCATCCTCGCAATCCGTATGGTCAAGCTAAGATTCTCACTTTCTGTGACACACAATGATCCACTGCAATGCCACACGGAGGTCGCTAAGGCATGCCCAGAGCTTACTGTGATAGAGGACTGGTGGTGCTTATCAATCCTCAGGTCAGGAACCCTGGGGTCGCCAAGTCTGCACTATTCAAAGGAATGCTGAGCCCCTGAGGGCGCGATGTTTGTGCGAAAAATCAAACTATTCACTGAAGGTATAACAGACAACATGCAATACGCCGGAGAATGAGAAAATATTATTTACCGAAGATAAAAACAAACATTTCGTTAGAACAGCATGATGCCACCAAATAATATTACAGATCAGACGATGATGCTACTGTGCTTACTTACGTTAAATATTAACCTGTATTTAACTCTTTCTGGAGTTATCTGTGACGGAGAATATTTGGCACGGAAGATTCACATCGAGCTTCGGGAGCCGATGTCGACACTATCGATGTCCGCTTTAGCATGTAGTAAAGCAAACAGACCAAGTGTTTTATTCTGCCTTTTCCAAGGAAGTGATGATGATAATGATTTATAGGTGAGGGCGCTAACCACCTAGGTCACCAGTGTAGTTTTCCAAGGAAGCTTCTAGGGCAGATAATACTTGAGATACCGAGATTGCTAATAACGATATCAGACTCTGTACGGTTAACGAAAGGAAAACGTCGGAGAAAAAATACCAGAAGTGTGAACAGCCACAGATTCAAAGCGTCAAGTAATCTGCACTGTAAACATATTTTTCCCAATGAATACTTTATTTGATATGATATTTAAACCAAAAGTTGACATTATCGAACCACAGTTATTATATAGGTACCAAAGATTGAAGCGCGGTTTGAGGCGCCATGTCACGGATTGAGCGGCCCCTCCCGCCGGAGGTTCGAGTCCTTCCTCGGGCATGGGTGTGTGTGTGTTTGTGTGTGTGTGTGTGTGTGTGTGTGTGTGTGTGTGTGTGTGTGTGTGTGTGTGTGTGTGTGTTGTTATTAGGGTAATTCAGTTTACTTAGTGTGTAAGTCTAGGGACCGATGACCTCAGCAGTTTCGTCCCTCAGGAATTCACACGCATTTGAATATTTTTTGTACCAGAGATTATCCACACAAAAAAATGCTTTTCATTACAAAAGAAACAACATATTGACTCTAATCTTATTTTCAAATAAACATCCTTGTTTTTCATCTGCATGTTCAGTTTATAGATACAATGATCGTGCTCATTAAACCTACTTTTATAGCATTCCTTTTTTCCAAATTTGTCAACAAATGTTTCTGTTTTTAATGTTACTCGGTAAAAACTGCGTCGTTTGTACGCAATTCAGGTTAAAAATCTTACTTCAAATAATATTTAATTATTACCATAAATATGTTAGTAACATACTTATTTCCTTTTGTTTTAATAGCTCTACTCTATAGTCCAATTTTCGACAAATGAGTTTGAGAGGGTCCTTCGTCTGATCAGTTGTTCTCCTCTTATATTCTTACCTGACACTGGATTAAAAATTCAGAAGATGAATTATGCAATCAGTGATTCCTCACGTGACATTTCTACCTCTAGCGCCAAGTGGTAATTGGTTCATAGGTCTGCATCTTAATAAAAAAGTGCCCAAAGTTTACTTTTTATTATTATGCTATAATTTTTATTTTCTCAGTATACACTCTAATTTATTGGAGTTGAGATCCACATCAGATTGTATTCAGTTTCTTTAGGAGTAAGTCCACCTGATCGACGTGATCCGACACTAGTTAACCCATGACTTTTGTTGTTCTCAATAACATTTGCTCTAAAGGTCGCTGCGTTCTCTGTAACGTGAAACAGAGCTCTCTTGAGACTGTGTAGTGTTGATCCTACGGAGCGACCTCAGTTATTCCTTGAATCGTAAAACTGATTTCTCTGCTCACTCCCCCGTATTTCCATTTCTTCTGAGGCGTTTCGTCATTGATGCTATAAAGACTTGAAACTGATTCATCACTTAAAATTATTTGTCCATTATATAGCAATTTGAAGCTTTGTAGACACTGCACTACTATTAACAACCTGGTTGTTGTACAGGATATATCCAAAAGTTTGATAGTTATAAGTGCGTGTAGGTGCCTTTTTTGGAAGAATCGGCATCAAGGGTTCTGTGTGCCTGCCAGTGAAGCTATAACCACAGCAAATTATATATTTTCAGATATTCTTCTTTAATGCTGGGCCAGCTGATGTCAATGCGCCGGGAAGCGTCTCCGGAAGTCACAGTTAATGTTTTAATTATTAAAATTATTCATAAAACATGTTGGAGATGGTGCTTTAATGTGCTTTTGTCTCGAATAACAGAGGGCTCGCCTTAATAGTGACAGTTATTATTAAAATTGTTGTTTTGAACTACTGATGGCGGATGTTTAATGTGACATTAAAAGATTTGTCTCCACTAATTATCTTGCTGAGGTTGGGAGCTCCAGCAGCCGATTTTCCCTGTATGCAATTTAAATTTCGGTTTTTAAATCTCCGCTTTCTGTGAAGCACAATGACTTTCCTTTTCTGTTCTTTACGTGAACATGTCTCGACGTAGGTATATTACGTTCAGTGGGTATCGTTTTATTTCGTCCAAATGCTATACAATTCATTGGGATGGTTTCCTATCCATTTGTATCTTTAATTTGTTATGGTGGCTCACCTGAAACTGCGTTAATTTTAAGGAGGCAGTTGTAGAGATTTGTCTGTTGTTCCGCGTTTTATGAGTTGTCAGCATCTCAACTGAGAAGCAATCGGAAAATATTTTTTGTTTATTCAGAAATAAGGGAGTGTGTTGTACGTTGCAACACATTTCAGACTTTTCCTTTAGCCTATCCTGTAATACAAGTTTAAAATATTTACTTATTCCATTTTTAAATGATGGCATTCACTTCTTGTATGTTGTACACTTTTTCTGGAATTACAAAAATTATTCGGAAAAATTAAGGTGTTCTAAATGTGAATACATTTTCCAAGGTTACTATTTTGCCCATAAAGGACATCATGAAGGCTGTGACTGCTGATAAATACAAGTAAAACAGTTTTCTGAGTCAGTCACTTATTTTTTGCCACCATCGAAACGCATAGTAGCAAAGTAGATAAATGACTGACACAGAAAACTTTCATTTTTATGTTTCAAGGTAAATTATGGTCTTCTTGTACATTGGAACAAATATCCTATTGAAATTTAAAGGCATCGCTATGAAGAAAATTTAGTCAAAACCATATTCAGTCGTCTGTGTGTTAGATTATCACTGTCCTACACACCAACATTCAATGAGTAAAATCAAATTAAGCCGAAGTATTATGGAAAACTAGATACAAGTTAAATAGGTTTTGAAACTGACTTTATTCTAAACAGTTACAAATTTCTATTTTCAAGATAGGTATAAACTGTTGTACATTACCGAAACTCATTTAATTTTCAAGTATCATATGCTCCGTGGGAAATGACCTTCTTCTCGTTCAAGGTATAAGATCATGTACGGCCACCGAAATATAGCTTAACCAACCACACCTCATGTAACTAGTTTTAAATATCCATATAATTTTACTTTCTATAAAAAATTTGTAACTGAAGAATTAACAAAATATTCAAAATGGTTGGCTCTGAGTACTATGGGACTTAACATTTAAGGTGATCAGTCCCCTGGAACTTAGAACTACTTAAACCTAAGTAACCTAAAGACATCACACACATCCAGGCCCGAGGCAGGATTCGAACCTGCAACCGCAGCAGTCGCGAGGTTGCTGACTGAAGCGCCTAGAACTGCTCGGTCACCACGGCCGGCACAAAATATTCGAAATAGGTTTATCATATTATGCAGAACATAAATTTTTACAATTATAAATATTGACAAATGTTGCACAGAACACTTCCTCATGTCCAGCAGCAACAAAAATTGTGGAAGACAGCCGAAACTGCTTATAGTGGTCCCTAGTGCGCATTATTCCACGTGATTCCAAAATCAGTCACTAAACTGAAGTAATGACCATGGAACGTCATGTTCTTCTAGGTGTACTATCTCCCCTACTTATTTTTTCATACTGTTTCTGAGAGTAAAAGTAGTGGATGTTGTGTACATACGTTTCCCGTTTTATTCTACATCTTTCATTTGTTTCTTTGTGTGTTTAAATTTTTCACGCTGTTCTCGCCTGTCACCTTAGGTATTCATACACCTAATGCCAAGTGGAAGTGAAGCGACAAAATGTGAGAAACCGTATATCTAACGACAAGCGACAAAGAACAATCCAAGTATCTACAAAACGATGGCAAATGTAAGAACAGGACGTCAACTATTGTTCCTATCGAGAAAATTTTCAAAAGTGATCACTCGTGAAATGAAGGAATATATTCCTCCGACTGCTTTTCAGATGCCATACTGGCAAACAGTAAACCCTCTAAAGGCAGGTCAAGCTGTAGAGACCTATGTCTAACGTTAATGCAGTTTTAGGTGAGCAATCAAGACAAAATAAAAAGTCCTAAAATAGCAAACGAAACAAACATTTTGTAAAATATTTTACAGAGATAGAACGAGGCCCACTGAGGCTGACACACAGGTCCCGAAACATATTTGCGTAAAGAAAAGGAAAAACTTCGTGTTTAACAGAAGGAAGATACTTAAAAACTCGACTGACGGCGCGCACGTCCGAGTAGTGTTCTGTTTCTTTTCTGACGTAACACTGTCACGGACGTGATAGCGTAAAGGCAGTATAATTTCCGTGCCGTGAAGCTGACGGGGGAGGAGGTGTTGTGGTAAGGGGCGATTCCGCTGTAAGAGGTCAACGGCGACGCGGTCGAGTTGTCCACGTGAGAAAGGAGAGGGGAGAGTTTTTGCTGGCCCGGCTGTGGCTGCGGTTTTGCTGCACGCCTGCAAGAAACTGTTAGCGGGGCGTGGCGGAGGACGCCGTGAGTCAGCGCACAGCCACCTGAGGCGCAGGTCTCTGCCCTCACCAGCTCATCACGTACTTCTCATTACGAGCAAGTAACATACAGTCAGTCACGTTTTGGGGATGCAGCTGGAAACGGCTCTGTTCTTATCATAATATTTCAGCTCCGAAACGTCGCACGGCTCTCACATACACTGAAAACTGAGGATAAGTCACTCGGACGAAAACTATACACCTTACTAGTATGCCTTCTACAACGGACGTCTCCCGTATCGCATCTAGTCAACAATCTTCTGCCGAAAGTGACGCGTTACCTCCTCGTTCACTACTGGAACTGTCGGTTTAGTAGAATCTTCGTCAGACGGATTTCGTTTTGCTTCACTGGAGCCTCAATCAAAGAATGGTGATGTGGATGCCAAAACCTGGATGCTGTCGTAAGCCACAGGGTAGTGCACCTCAGTCTAGTGTTCAGCCACTGCACATTCGTCGAGCTGTAGCTAACGAGTGTACCGGAAATGGCTCATCCACCATTCTCGAACTATTCCTGTTATTCGTCTGACATATTACAGTCCACGTACACAAGAGATTGTACCCCTTCCATAAAAACATTACAGCATTTCTGACTCTTCGAGTGAAACTTTACTTCATAATTGAGTGCTTTAATGATGGATTAGGTATTACGGAAGAGGTGGAGTGAGGTACAGACACATTTTCTTTTGTTAACATTTCTTTAACATATATTTTCAGATATGAACGACAATTATCGCAGCGATCTTCAGTTGTAAGTGTCATACAACTGATTAAGATTCTTTCGTTACCAGTGACCATTAATAACTTTAATGTTACTTAATGCAGATAAAGCACTCGTGCGGCTCTGCCTCGCCAACAGTGTAACCGAGCAAAGTTTTTCGGGCTTACTATAGCAGTCGAGTGCTGGACGGAGTCGAGCAAGTGTTCGTTTAGAGCGGCTGCTCGGTGCGACAGGTGGCAGGCTGCACATTTCACAGCTTAGTTGCACACCATCGATGTAAATAGTTTAGGTTATTGCATCTCTGAGAGCAATGCAGAGTAGAAGGTGTGGACAGAAAGATTACTTTCTTAAGTGATTCATGTAAGGATTTATGAGTAAGCATTAACACTGTGATGCATGTGAACTGTATAACATGTAAAATTCGAGTTGAACAATTATTATATCGGTACTTACTAATTTACGTTTTTATCTGCTGCTGGGTTCCGTTTAACAAAAGCTGTTGACATCCCTCTTTGGAACTGAACTTCTCATGTAGTAGTGGTGAGATCTTTAGTCCACTAACTATCAAGAAACACAGATGCACTACCTGAGTCCTCGTGATGACTGGGTGTTGTGTGATGTCCTTAGGTTAGTTAGGCTTACGTAGTTCTAAGTTCTAGGGGACTGATGACCATAGATGTTAAGTCCCATAGTACTCAGAGCCATTGGAACCACTACCTGAGTGCCACTGGTGTGCAATACATCTATAGAAGGGACGAGATGGTTTAACATTCAGCACCTGTGTGTTCTGCCTTGATCCGGAAGAGTACAACTCTGTACCCTCGCACTCTTTGCATTCAAAGTACAAATGTGGACAGGAGGATGTAATATACAGTAATAGAGACGAAGGAATATGCAGGATTCTGCCTACACCGAACACTGACTCTTCTTTCCATCTTGTTGCAAAGGTTATCTAGGTTTACAATAATTAACATCCTCTACTTTTGCGTATTGTTCCGCCTTAACATCCACTCGTCATTCACGGCATTGACAGAACTGGCAACCCACACAACTAGGGGGCCATCACCAGCTTGCACAATGTTGACAACCATGGTCCTTTTCTTCGAGGGGTCGGCGGCAGACAAGAACCAAACAGTCATCTCTTACCATATGAAATCGGGGCTCATCTGACCAGGCCACGGTTTTCCAGTCGTCTAGGTAACAACCGATATGGTCACGCCCGCAAGAGAGACGCTGCAGGCGATGTCGTGCCGTTAGCAAAGGCAAGCGCTTCGGTCGTCTGCTGCCACAGCCAATTAACACCAAATTTCGCTGCACTGTCTTGAGGGATACGTTCGTCGTACGTCCCAAATTGATGTCTGCGATTATTTCACGCAGTGCTACTTGTCTGTTAGCACTGCAAAAATCCACGGAAACGCCGCTGCTCTCAGTGGTTAAGTGAATGCCGTCGGCCACTGCATTGTCTGCGGTGAGAGGTGATGCCTGAAATTTCTTATTCTCGGCACTCTCTTGACACTATGGATCTCGGAATATTGAATTCCCAAACGATTCCTGAAATGGAATGTCCCATGCATCGAGCACCGACTACCATTCCGCTTTCAAAGTCTGTTAATTCCCGTTGTGCGGCCATATTCACGTCGGAAATTTTTCACATGAATAACCTGAGTACAAATGACAGCTCCGTCAACGCACTCTCCCACTGTACCTGGTGTAGGTGATACTGCCGCCAACTGTATGTGTGAGTATCGATCTCCCATGACTTACGCCACCTCAGGTATGTATGATGGTTACTGTCGTGGAACTTCAAATTAAACTCTTAGAAAAACATGTACTTTAGTTTCACAATAGGGTGTCTTTGTTGGTCACCTATCTCGATTGAACGGGCGCATTTCTTTCCGCATCTTTCAACAGCAAATAATAATGTATTTACTTTAAAATTCTTCCTGCCATGAAACTGAGATGTAAACTGATAATAATTGTTCACTTTGCTTTCTTCATAGTGCACATCTTTGTTACTTACTCTCTGGACGAACTTATATTGAAAGGTGTTTCTTTTTTTCCACACACTTTTGCCTCTTAACTTTTCGTGAATGTTTCTCCTTTTATGAGTAAACACAATGGTTTTATAAACGTTATCAAGATTTGCTCGTTCGAGTCTTGGTCCGGCACACAGTTTTAATCTGCCAGGAAGTTTCATATCAGCGCACACTCCGCTGCAGAGTGAAAATCTCATTATGGAAACATCCCCTAGGCTGTGGCTAAGCCATGTCTCCGCAATATCCTTTCTTTCCGGAGTGCTAGTTCTGCAAGTTTCGCAGGAGAACTTTTATAAAGTTTGGAAGGTAGGAGACGAGGTACTGGCAGAAGTAAAGCTGTGAGGAGGGGTCGTGAGTCGTCCTTGGGTAGCTCAGTTCACAGTCAGCCTTCGGCGGCGCAGCGGTTCGGACGGTGTTTACGTCCCTGCCGCACGTCTGCGCGAGAAGTGTTTACGTTAAGTGTGTAGCGGTGTGCCGTGGTATACATAGAACGACTCATGGCCTTGTCGTTCCGCAAATCGACACTGAAATTTAGTTTTGATAACGAATATGCTCGACCGAAGGCTTACGAGATCGAACGTTATTTATGGGACGAGGTGAAAATCGACCCTGACGTTCTAGTTGGAATACTTATCTATAGTCAGCAGCGTGGTCTATGTAAAGCTCATTAATGAAGCGGCATGTGACGAACTACTACTTCGACACCGACAAGGACTTCGTTTCTGTCAT
Organism: Schistocerca gregaria; assembly: GCF_023897955.1. Lineage (NCBI taxonomy): Eukaryota > Metazoa > Arthropoda > Insecta > Orthoptera > Acrididae > Schistocerca > Schistocerca gregaria. Next base: position 86,745,682 of record NC_064931.1, read on the forward strand.
CCGGACGGGAATGTTGGAGCGGTAACAGTTGAACACGCCGGCATGGGCCTCCGAACGATCCGCGTCTTTGAGCTTCCATTCGAAGTGCCAGAAGAATTGGCGACAGACGCCCTGCGTCCTTACGGAACGGTCCTATCCCACGTGGCTGAAAAGTGGGCGAGTTTCAAGACGTATCCTGTCCTCAATGGCGTCACACAAATACGGATCGAACTCCCCAAACACGTCCCGTCATACTTGTACATTGCCGGTTGTAGGGACAACAAAGGACGTGCTCTGGATGTGGGAAGGAGGGACACATACGTTCTCAGTGTGCTCAACGAAGGTTATTACAGCTGTCACGGGATGATCCACCCCTCACGCTGCATCCGACTATGCTCCCCATGACTTACGTCGCCGCGTTACGAGATGACATGGGCCGCGAGACAGTCGTACCTGAACACACAGACAGCGGCGGATCGTGGCGAGCCACAGAAAGACGACGTTGCGCTGGACCGCCTACAGCAGTCACAGGACGCCCTCTCTTCGGTTCCGCTTGCATCCCCTTCAGATAAGGCACTTGGAGACGTCGATAATACGACGGCGCACGATTCCGACGCCCCCCACGAACAACTGGAGACCATGCTGACATCTGATTCCGAGGCCCGGCAACGTAAACAGCGATCACCAAAACGCCAGAAGAAGCGCCGCCTCACGGTGGAGAACGACCACACTGATCTAGCAGACAATTCTGAGCAGTTTACGGGTACAGAACAGACGACCCATGGATACAGAAGAACTGCCTAGCGTGGATGCACCGGTGGCCAGCGGGACGGCGGCACGACCTACCGCTGACGATGCTCCAGACACAGCGAAGGAGCTCGATAGACGGCAACAGGCTACTGAGGAGGCTACGGCGCCTGCACCGCACGACAACGATGGGACACTAGGGGACTGGTCAGAAGAGCCACCCCCGTGGGGAACAGATGATGCCGATGTAAGACCGGCAGAGTGCACGGAATAATGACGGACCATATGAGGGGACAGCGGGGGGCGTTAGACCGACAGCAGCCTATACACGATAAAATTAGCGACCGTACGGTTCCCTATCTACGTTGACCGCCATGCCGCAAGCATATCGGATAGCGTCTGTTAACATCAATAGCACTGGCACGCCGGTAAAAATCAAGATGCTCAGTGACATGATAAGGGCTGCGGATTTAGACATAGCACTATTGCAAGAAGTTCGGGTACTTCCCCCCTCGGACTTTTACGGTTACGACATTTGCTGTTCCCCGTGTGACGAGAGAGGCGTTGGCACAGCTCTACTATTAAAGGAAGGGATACGTGCAGACGACGTTGAGTATTTGCCTTCTGCCCGTGGTACGGCCGTGACCATAAGTAGAATACGTTTGATCAACATATAAGCACCGTCAGGCTCGGATAAGAGAAGGGACAGAGCAGATTTTTACACCCATGAGGTTACACCGTTGTTCCAGGGACGATACGATAGTTGCATACTCAGCGGAGATTTTAATTGTGTGCTCGACAGAAAGAACCAACAACCTAACTATACTACTAGCCAAGAACTTAGGGAGCTGGTCAACGGGATGGAATTAGTCGATACATGGGACCTGAAGTATCGCAACCAACCAGGATATACATTTTTACTAGCCACTCCGCGGACCGTTTGGACCGGATCTACGTTTCAAGACCGTTAGCAATGTCGACGGTGGACGCAGAAATATGGCCGACAGCGTTTACAGACCACGAGGCATATATTTGTACCATTAACCTTGATAGACAGCAGGTATGGAGCGGAGGGGTAATTGGAAGATGAACGTCTCCCACCTGCTAGATGCAGAATGCCGACGCATGGTGGAGGACGCGTGGCATGGCTGCCTCCGTCGACGAAATTCTTTCGGTTCTGTCGTGCAGTGGTGGATCGAGTGCGCGAAACAAGCTTTACGGAGGACGTTAATAGGTTACGGGAAGGAGGTTTCTCAATGGCAGCGCACGACCACTGAGTTTTACTTTAAGGCTCTCCGGGAACTGTTAGCTCAACCACCTACACCAGAACGCCAGACGGCCGTCCACCGAAATAAGACGAAGCTGGTACAGCTTGCGACGCAGAGGATGGCAGGTACGATGATACGCGCGAGGTCACAGGATTTCCTGCCGAACTAGGTTCTCTCGATGCATTATGTGATAAAGGAAAGACGAAGGAGACGCAGGAATTTAATACATGAGATCGATCTCGGCGATGGCCGTCGTTTTACAACACAAAGGGGCATAGAACAGGCGTTCACGGATCTTTTAGCAGATTCTATGCAAGCAACGGGGAGGGTCAGAGGGAGCTGGGGAACGTCCTGGAAGAGATTCCAGACGCGACAAGTGTGAACGGGGGAAGCGGACGGGTTATCTGAAATTACGTGTGAAGAGCTGGAGGAAGCGATTACACGAGGTGCTTGCAACAAGTCCCCAGGTCCAGACGGATTCCCGTTGGAATTTTATCGTGCCTTTGTGACCATTATGACACCGATGTGGCTATGTATGTTTAATGAACTTCTGCGGCAAGAAGTACCGGTTCACATTCAATTCACGGAAGGGCTCATGATACCGATACCGAAGCCCCGTGGTGGCAAACGGCCTTGTGATTATCGCCCCTTGACCCTCCTTAATAGTGACTACAAGATCTTCGTGCGCATCCTGGGAAGTCGTATCAAAAGTCGCTGGAGAATCGAATACATGCCGATCAGACTTGTCTTGGGGGCATCAGTAATAACCACACAGGCTTGGGAGACTATCGTGACGTCGTCGCCCTCGCGGCTGCATGCCGCCTCCGGGGGGCGATGGTTGCAGTAGATTTCTATCATGCTTTTGATCGCGTGGGTCATGTGTACCTCGCAGCGGTGATGAACAGGATGGGTGTCTCGCCATTATTGACCAATGCTGTGATGCGGCTGTTGCACGGCGCCAGATCAGCGATGGTGGTCAACGGAGGGAGAACTGAGTATTTTAAGATCCTAAGATCAGTGAGACAGGGTTGCCCCTCGTCGATTCTCCTTTATACGATCGCCTTAGAGCCGTGCCTCGCAGGACTTCGCCGCCGTCTTACCGGGATCTCCCTACGGCATTTATCATTCAAATGCAGAGCATACGCGGATGATATTGTGTTCCTCGTACGGAATGTGAGGGAGACTCATACAGCACTGGATTGGCTACAGATGTATGGGATGGCAGCTAGAAGTGTGGTCAACTACCGAAAATCACAATTCATTCATGTGGGGCGTGGACTAGAACCAGGGTCGGAAGGACCCATACCTGCGGTGGAAACCCTCCGCTGTTTGGGTATCACCTTTCATAAAGAGACAGCGGGAACGGCTGCTGACAACTACCGAAGGCTGTTACTCAGAGTCCGCACGGCAGTACGACTAAACGCCCTACGGTCGATGGATATGCTGCAGCGAGTGTTACGACAACTCTTTAAGGTGCAGTACAACACGCTTACCCTCCCAGCGCGAGAGGGGGGCGTTGGTTTAGTGAACGTGCACGAGAAGGCGCGTGCCATGTATATTAATACTATACTCAAACGGTGGCGCAACAGGAACCACTCGCTTACGGGGACGATCATCGAAGAACTCGTACCAACATCGCATCTTCCTCCAGTCAGTGTCGGCCATATTTCGCCCCCTTTAACGTATGTGCGCACGTTCATCGTGGAACACAGTTACGTTCAGAGCGTTTACCGACGACCCGACAGTCGACATCGAAGGACGTGTACCATCTGCTTCTTCGACAGATCGCCCGGAATAGGGTGGAACGCAAACATCCAGCTGTTAATTGGCACGTGGTGTGGCGCACGGTCCACCACCCCCACCTACCTACATCAGTCAGATCAACATGGTACATTGTCGTGAACCGAAAATACCCTAGAAATGATAAAAAGTACGCAATACATTTGGCGGATTCGCCCTTGTGTCAGCAATGCGGCGTGCTGGATACGGACGACCATCGGCTGGTCTGCGGCGAGGCATTGGCTGTCTGGACTCTCGCAAGAAAGATAATAGTGTTCATGCGGCGCACTATCTATACAGCAGTCTGTTCTTACAAAGTATTATTCCAGAGGAAACGTACTTTCCGCGTCATAAGACGAACGCAGTGGCGTGGATCACAGGTATGACGGTCCATTACATCTATAGAGACACAAGTACGAACTTACTGAACGTCCTGGATTACTGGCAATACTTGCAAGATGGACACACAAAACTATTACGGCTACAAAAGTACAAGGATTGGTATGCCAATTTCCTCATAACGGTTTTTGCGGACCCGCCATATACTTGGGGTGTGTCGCGTGCGCAAAGATGAGCGGCAGTGCTTTCGTTGTGAAACCGACCAAGTAATGTGATCGACTAAGAACACTATGCTAGTATGCGACCTACGAAAAACTCAAGCTTGAACAGTTAGCAAATGGATGTACTTCAAATTTTGTTTTCATATTCATAAATACTTTTCTTTAGGGTGCCGGAGGTGGCCTCACTTCGATTTTGTTGTTACTTCATGCTGCATGGTAGGAGGTTCCTTCTAAGACAGTTATCATGTGTCAGGACATACTATGTTTATTTTGTGAATAATAAAGGTTTCTGTTTCTCCTACCTTCCTTATCTACATTAATTTTTAAAAAAAAGTTGGTAGAGAAAAAAGATAAAAAAAGTGAAAAAAAGTTGGTAGAGCACTTGCCCCCGAAATAATAATAAAAAACAAAGTTGGTAGAGCACTTGCCCGCGAAGGACAAAGGTCCCGAGTTAGAGCCTCGGTCGGATACACAGTTTTAATCTGCCAGGAAGTTTCATCTGAAATATAGTTTGCAGGAATGGCATGAAGTGATTTAAATAAATAATAATTCAGAGGTTCATTGGGAATATGTTTATTTGATGTTAAATATTAACTTCTGTAGTTGTGTCACTGGATGCATCTCATTTATCTGAGATCGCCAGTGTATTAAGATTTTCATTAATATTTGAGTGTAAATTATTATAGACTCTCAAAAAGCTCTTGTAAGCCATCTTTCACCTGGTCTTTTGGGATTTTCCCACATCCAGCTACATCCCAGGCTGATCTGGAGCGACCGCTGAGACCGCCATGAGCCCCGGGCCCACGAGCGTTCAGTCCTGCAACGGCTAGACCTGGGCTGCCGTATCGCTCGCCTGCATACTCGTAACTTTACTACCCCACTCCCCCTCCCACGTTATCATGCCACAGGAGGGCGCGAAGCAGGGGGAATGGAAAAGCATAAACACACTCTTCTGCTTCAGATCACGTTCAAATTTCCGTCGAATGGCATTGAATTGTCCTTAAGCCACAGCAAAAATTGTGATAGTGCAACACTCCGTAGGACTGCGACCACATTCTATAGTGTTGCAGGCTGACGACGACCGTAGTTGCGTTGGAAAGATCTGTGAGTAAATTTGGTGGCACTTTGACATCATCAACACTCCTTACATCTTCCATGAACTTCTGAGCTATGGCTTTTTTCCGGACGTGTTGGTACCTTGCTGGTTGAAGCACCGCGAAGCCTAATGGTGACGTGGCACGGCGCCACGTAAAAAAAAAAAAAAAAATAAAAATAAAAAAAAAGTTGCTAGAGCACTAGCCCGCGAAAGGCAAAGGTCCCGAGTTCGAGTCTCGGTCCGTGCACACAGTTTTAATCTGCCAGGAAGTTCCAGAAAGATAAGTCCCTCCTCAGTCGTTTAGCTGGAGGAGGGCATCCTGGATATTCTGGTCTACTTTATCTGCTGGGTACAAACGTTTCAGAGAATAAAGAGCATTCAGAGAATCGAGAGCGACAACAAATTAAAAATTGGAAGAATTTCTCATCTGCTCCTGTGCTCGTAAGATCGCGTATAATCCTGAATCGAAGATAGAAAATTCTTGATGCAGTCGGTCCTCGACGACACGATTTGGGAAAAGACAGAGCAGTCAATTGAGGCCCCCTGCTTAGACCCATCCATAAAGACAGCTACATAGTAGTGCTGCTTATACAAAATGTCAGAAAATATCGCATTAAAAACAGAAGCAGGAGTGCAGTCTCTCCTGTACTGCACCAAATCTAAAATTATCCAGCGCCTCTGCAGTAACTATGGTGTCAGATGGTTAAAACCCTGGAGTAGCGGCCATACTTTCTCCACACCGAGTGACTCCAGCACACTCCGCATACAGATTCCAAACACCATTGTGGCTCATGGACTGTTGAAGGAAAGGCGTTACAGAGGCGGAGGCGCAAGAGTGTGATATGAAGTGAGGTCGGAGCTGTGAGGTACTTACACCCTTGACGCACAATGAGGAACTTCCATTGTATGGTTGATGGTGAGTGGTGGTTCACCAGCCCCATCACAGAGACTGGGTAACGGACTGGATTTATAAACATCCATGAGCGTAGTCTGCTCATGGTGGACAGCGTCAATGATCTTCAAATACGAAGCTCCCGCCGATCCACACACCGTGCACCCATAGTCCAACTGCGAACGCGCGAAAGCCCAGTAAAACTGGAGTAGACGCGCCCTGTCCGTTCCCCAACACCGGTGGCTAAGGCACTAGATGTTCAGCACCTTGAGAGTTCTGGCTTTCAAGCCTCTCAGGTGTGACAACCACGACAAATGGTTCTAAGCACTATGGGTCTTAACTTCTGAGGTCATCAGTCCCCTAGACTTAGAACTACTTAAAGCTAATCAACCTAAGGACATCACACACATCCATGCCCGAGGCAGGATTCGAACCTGCGACCGTAGCAGCACCGCCTAGAACCGCTCGGTCACAAAGGTCAGCTGCAACCACTACAGCTTGCAGTCAAAAATGAGGCCAAGAAACCTCCATGACTCAATAAAATGTAGAATGGTCTTCCTCGTATGAAAGTTAGGTAAATTAAAAATACGAGAAAGATTAACATGAAAACACACACTTATCTGCAGAAAACAGGAAACCCATTTTTGCAGCCCACTTCTCTAACCTCCGCAATGCAAGATGCAACTACGGCTCGCTGTCGAAACACCGGAGGAGGAACAGTAAAGAGCAAAATCGTCCGCAGGTAAGGAACACTGTACAAGACTCCTCGCCGTAGATTTAAGGCTATGGTAAAGATGGTAACACTTAAAATACTGCCCTGCTCAAAACTATCTGACAGCCTGTCACCAATTCGGTTCCTAAAAAATTGCTGAGACAGAATAGCCCTTATGAAGACGGGGAAGTGGCCACGAAAGCCCCATTCATGCAGTTGTGCGAGAACACTGTACCTCCAAGTACATAGTATCGAGCGTCTTACACATAACATAAAATATGCCAATACAGTGATATTTATGTGCGAAATCCTTCAGGATAGCCGCCTCTAGCAGGGTCGGGTAGCCACACTGGGAGCGGTAAAGGAGTTTCCTGGTTCTAACAACCAGACCAGTCGACGGTTAACCATTCGCTCCAGGTTCTATCCCACACAGCTCGCTAAAGCGATACTCCGCTAACTACTGGGACATCTGCAGTCCTTTCCTGGTTTGAGGACAGATAGCAAAATTGCCTGTCTCCACTAGTTTGGAAAGTGACCTGTCTGGCATTCCAAACTGAAACATTTGAGGAGGATTTCCTTTGTCACTGCTGGAAAATGTCGAAGCATGCAGTACCGGATTTGACCTTGACTGGGTGGAGTATCACGAGTCCCAGACAGTGCCTATTCCAGATAACACTTGGAGACTCAGAATCGTGGCATCTGAAATTCAACCTGTCCCTCTCTATAGTCACACAGTAGCGGTGAAATGACGTATCTTGGCTGGCGATGGGAGTAGTTGCTCCATGATGCTCTCCAGCGTCTGAGCGATGTTTGGAGACTCCTCTGTTTCAGCACAGACGCTATTGGCAAACGATTGTGTTTAACGGAAATCCTTCGGATGGCTTCCCATACTACTGCAAGGACCAAACTGCTGAGGTCATCGGACCCTAGACGTACACACTACTTAAAGTAACTTATGCCATTCCGCGCGGATATTGCGGAAAAAGTGGTAAAATTGGCAGATTGACAGAGTCCAGGAACGCTTGCATGAGCTTTTATTGCTCTCCTTTATTACACATCGAGCCTTGGCTCTTGCGACTCTAAAGGCTATGAGGTTTTCTGGTGTCGAGCGAGAGCCGCACGCTTGTCCCGGTTTGCTGAACGGCACTCATGTGTCCACCGATGTACAGGTCGCCTCCTTTACAACCAACAGAAGTGTGCCCAAAGCGCTAGTATTTAAAACAGCGCACTGGGTTTGGGACTGAGGCAGTACACTTAGGAGTAGGAAACCTGCCCTGACATGCCCTGGTATTTAGGTGTTATTAAAGTAAGGATATAAGAGCATGATTTGACAAAATCACCATCCACCGGTTTCATAACGTTCTGCACTTCGACTATGCTCTCCTGGTACCACTCAGCATTCAGTTCTTCTAGGGGAATATTAACTAGATCTCTGCAAGTCACAATAGCTTTGCTGTAGATCAAGGTGTTGTGCAGCTCAGTTTCTATCACATATTCCCCGAGGCACTGAGTTTTCTAAAGGTTCTTTGGTTGTTGGGAGCTGGATGTTTCAACCAACAGAGTCCCATTGTGCAAGCACTTAATAGCTTGTAAGGTTCCAGCAATGCCTTCTAAGCTTTTCTGTATGTAAAATGGAGAAACTTTTTTCTTTTACGAATAACAAACACATCCTGAACAATCCCAGGTTTTCTGTTACTATTGACTGAATCAGCAGGATTGGCTACATGAGACCTTTTGTTAGATTGCGTGTGGATACCTCCCATTGACCCACCTTTTCCGCTGTGAGGAGGAAAAGAAAAATGCGGAGTATCCATTTCAGTCTCACGAGCAGCAAGGGAAATAAGGGCCTATTCACATAGAATCCTCATGCCTGAGTAAGGCATATACAACTGAGGTGCTGCATGTTCCCCAGAGGACGCCCACTAACGACTATTCCATCTCAACAGCCATGTAACTCTTCATCGCGTGGCACACCCTGAGATTGAGAGCTGTTTTTTTTTTTTTAATAGTGGTTTATTCCATTGTCGCGATCCGGTCGGTCAAGCCAATATCCCCGTTCCCTGTGGCACACAACCTCCACCGACGCGCCAGACGGTGGTCGCTGAACTATGCCCAGAGCTTTAGGTGACAGAGGGCTTGTGGAGCCCTGGGGTCGCCAAGCCCGTAAGCAGCAACGAAAAAATTCTGTTTACAACAATATTACAATAAACTCCATGCAGAAGATTACGGACACTTGGAAGGTAAACAGCGAGAAGACAATGCGTAAAAAAAAAGGAACTTTTTTAAGCTATATGGCTGAAGAAAGAATTCATCAAATAGGAGCAAAGATATCAATCTCAATACTTTTTCCAACATTTTCACAACGAAATTTATTTATTTACTTTTTGAGGAACACTGAACGAAGGAATTTTCAGTTAGATAAAGTTCCTTTACTGCTTTCAGCTTGCAAAGGATTCCGTAGTTTCACTGAGTTTCGGATATGTTGACAGTGTGGAAACTCGACTACAGCTAGAACGTATCACCTATAGTATGACGTTTGCGTGATTAGTTTCGTAACAAAATTATTTTCGTAGACTTCAGTTTCTTCAGTCGAAATTTTCACGACTTGACAAGTGTGCAACTACGATTTTGTCGATGTTTAGGCTCATATATATGTGCTGTGAGAATTTTTTTTTCTTTTTTTTTTCAATGAAGTGAACGAAAGCCATCCATAGGAACTCACTGGCAGACTTCATCTTAAGAACCTGCTTGGGTTATCATTACTCGAAAAGTGGTATCAGATATTGATCCTATAGTATAAATGAAAATAAATAATATTAATTGACGTTCTCTGCTTTTACGTTTAGCGTTTAAATAAATGGGAAGGAAATATAAATTTGTCAATTTAAACTTTGTCCTAAAACGGCAGTCATCATAAGGCTGTAGCAGTCGTAAGAAATGCTATGTTTCTTTGCTTAGCTGCCCCCAGCTCTTTGCATGATTAAAGTATTAAAAGAGTTGTTAAATTTCGCGGACATATCTAATTATGTTGCATCACAATGCGAGTTCTCATTAATTCAACAGTCTTAAAAATAAACTTTCCACAAACGCATTAACGAGCCACCCTGACGCGATACAATGTTGCTCGCTGCTGTGGTGTGAGCGCGAGCCTGTTCCCAGGAGCGGCAGTGGTGAACCGTTAGACTTGTTTGTGTGTCTGTACATCTAAAAAACAAGTTAGCCCGACAAGAGCCCAGGCTCCGTGCAAATGTCACTCAGTGCAAGTGTTCCAACCTCCCACGTGAGCATCTCAGATGCTCGGACTCTTCTCGTAAATGAGTTGTCGAGACAGATGCGCATCTAACTAACAATGTAACAGAGTTTTCTTCATCCTATTTCTAGTTTTACAGTCAGTCAGCTTCCCTGCAGTCTACGCACTATTCAGTTTTGCAGTTAATGAAAGCCAAAAACACCTCACTCTGTTGGCAACTCCAGAGAATTTCCCTCCACAAATAACACATATGGCGACTCTCCTCTCCCAAACAATGAAACGAATGCTCTTCTCTCCCCAGTTACAAATTTGTATCTTTTTGTTTCTCAATCAGTGACGTCCTCTTTTTTGTCTGTCACTACTTGTGTTCAACAACGTGCATCTTTCTCTTCTTGTTCGAGCCCATCGCAATGTTAGTCGAACATTTATGTCTACCATGCTGTTTTCCATTAACAAATATAAACGGTCATTTATAATGAACCTAGTACTGTTTTCAGTTCTTACGTCACAACTGTTCCTAAGAGTTAGATTCCACATTAGTTGTGAGACCCCTTACAGCATTTGTCTCATAGTGAATAAAGTATAAAATATGAATAACTCTTTTTTAAATGAAGGGAAGGGTTATTTTGGCCTAATATGGCAAGAAATGATAAATCAACAAATAAAATTAAAACAAGTAATTGTTAACAGTATAGATCCAACAAGGGTAAGTTGAGATACAACTGTTTCTCACCAGCTAATCTCATAAATCTTTGTTTGAGTAATATACACTGAAGTGGTCCCTGCGGTTGATGTTTTTCTATCTATGCTCCTGATTCTTGTCTGTGTTTAGATGTTACTCTCCGCGACTCCTCTTTCGCCATATACCATGGATTTTTAAGAGCTTTATGAGTACTAAAAATGGCGGGACATGATATTTCTATGCTTCACTTCCACCGTGTGTAATGTCATGTGAAGTCTCGCTGAAATTTATTTTATGGCCCTGTATATTTATTAAATGCGCAGCTGTATTAATACGGAGACTTCGACGAGACGGTACAGGAAGGATGTCTCGTTATACGTTTGCCACACATTTCCTAATCAGAGTACTCTTTCCATTAGTGATATCAAAAGTAATTGAAAAATACGAGGGATTGTGAGCGGGGATGAGAGCAAAAGTGACTCGCATTGTATAAAATGGACATTTATTACTAGAGAAACTCCTCGCTTTTTCAACACAAAACGAGCATCAAGATACAACACCTAATCATGACGGTTCCTCAGATGTATGCGTGACTACTAATAACCATCTTTATCTTTAATATCAGAATGTGAACCTCAAGGAAGGAAACAGATAATGTGGACACATTAGGAAACGAAGTAACTCTGAGTCTTACGACATACGATCATTCATGTGATAGAAAACTACTGGAAACATCCCACAATGCACTGATATCAGCGTGTACAGTTATCAGTGGCACACGAATCCAGGTCCGCTTCATTTGGTGAAAGTCAATAATGTTAATAAATCCCAATCTATGGAGGCATTCCCAGCCACATAGCTACTTGTTCTGATCAGGGGACAGCGTGGTGCAATTAGGTAAATCTACAGTGGACGAACAGTAGATCCAGAGCAAAAAACAAAAAATGATCGATGAAGGTCAATACTCATAAATGTAATATTCACATCTATGATACATGTGAATATTCTTTCTACACACTGAGTTCAGAACTACTCGCTTAAATAGTCTCCTGGCAGGAACCTCTACTCAAATACACATGGTGCTCGCTAGCCTACAGAAACAACAAGTTTAACGTGAATGGTCACAATTGAACCTGAATCACGACCAGAATAATTTAAACTGAAAACCAGACTTACAGAAATTTCTTTGAAGGTGATCAGAAAATAGAAAGCCTTGAGAACATAACACGATGATATGTCGGTACGAACGCAATTCTAATAGAATGATAAGTCGGTACGACGGGGCACTAATAGTTCTCCAAAACAAGAAAAATTTACACAATATTTACTCTATGCAACACAGTTGTGAGTCAGTTAATTAAAGAAAGCGGGAGTCATTTCTAAATTTAAGGACAGACATGCTAATGGTACGCGTTCAGCATTACACGTAGGACAAAATGCAAGCACCAAAGCCGAAATTGATCTAAAAACTTTTTGCAAAAGAACTGTTCCCTTCCAGAATACAACTCTTGGTTATAAAGCGTGATAGTTACCCACATTACAAACGAACATTTAACTAACTCTGAAGAACTTAAGACTTACGACAGAGTAAGAGTAAGAGAAAGATAGAGAGTTTCGAAGACCATTAACACACACGGCGACTTCTGCAGGAAGAGCGCCCAGAAAACTTTTTACCACCGGCCGTTAGCCGCAGGCGTCTGACTTCTTTTACCGGGTGGGACAGTGCTAGACCAGTCAAAAACCTGCTAAAAGACGCTGCAAAAGGCGGATTGACCCTTGCTCTACACCACGCCAGGTGAGAGGACGTGTCTCTACAGGACTCAATGGGAGATTTCCACGATTTTACACAGAAAAGAGAGACAGTACACTGATTGCTACCTGTAAGTGTGCTCACTCAGTTACCCACACGTTATGGAGCTTTGTCGTGGTGGGGATTTAGAAAGGAAAAGAGTTTGCTAATGTGAGACACAAATAAAGAAGTTTATCATTATGAATTTTTTCTCCAAACACAGAACAGAAGAATGATAAAAGTTAGCAGGAACTTAAGCCGATAGGCCGATTCCAAAGTAAAGAAAGTATGATAAATGACTTTCGTGTGAAAGTGGCCCTTTCAACATTTTTAATCTGTAAACAGGAATACTCGAGAGGAATGATAACAAAAAATGAAGTGGCATGTCTAGAATTCAAGCAGATATGATTTAATATCAGTTCTACCGATAATTAAGTAATAAATAACAAAATATAGTGTAAAAAAGGATGCCCACGTAAAAACAATAAAATAATTTCATTTGGAGAATTAAATTCCGCACAAAGAGCATGTGAAAGTAAGTAAAGGTTTAGTTCCAGTTGGTGTATTACAAATTAAATACGCTACTTCCACACAAGGTAGGCGGTCACAGGCACACCATAATTTGGACGTAAGGGACAATTTCTTGTAAAAATTTATAGTGAATGTTTATGACGATAGTCATATCTATATGCATTTTCTTTCAACCTAATTTACTTATTATGGTAAATAACACAGATCCACTGACTACATCAAAACATTTCTAGTAGGAAATTGAAAGAACGTTCTCTAGTTGAAGGTGATATACTCAACGTACTTTACTGTGTAGCAAATGCGGACGTAAGTGAGCTTCAAGAAACCCCAACATACTGATTTACATTTGTATATGCGTAGCGGTATATGTGAAAGTATCCTCTTACACACAATTGACATAATTCCTCTGATTCCGATTTGAACAATATGAAATTTAATAATTAATTTAGAAAATAATGAATAATTGCGTTTGTAGCTATTACTTATTACATTCAATTCAGTAATTGATAGATAAGGTACACCTTGCCCACATGCCGCCTATAACCATCCTTTTCTTGAAAAATATTGTTTGCAATTATCCTAATAAATTTTCTTTACGTTATATCATACCTTCGGGGTAAGTAAAAACAATAATATCTCAGTGGCAGTTTAGATGTATAAATACGTTTTCCTCCCTCGGAAAACGGAATTATTGATAATTTTGTTTTGCTAGGTGTAGCGAAACTTCAGTTTTATCCCGGAGTAAAAATTTGCTGGCCTATCTACAGAGTTAAAATATCAAACTCTCCGAATGCTTCATACACTTACTGTCAAGTACACTAACAAAAAGACATTGTCACTGAGGTCACTGCAGACGAGATACTATTCCAGACGGATAAGGAAATGAGTTGCTCTGATCTCTTCGAACGATGCATCTCGAGACGCGCCTGATTTTAAGAAACTCTCCTGTTCCGTAAGTCACTAATTATCTCCAACTACAATTTAATCGGAGTGATTAGCCGAAGGTTTTAACCGTTATTTCTATTGACTGTCTGCCAAAAAGTCTGATCATGGCGCCATTTCGTTCAGTGGTTGCATATCACAGTAATGTTCGCTTGTACATAGACGTTTGTGGCACTATCAGAAGCTTATAGAAACGTTATAAAAAATCTTCATTTACGATAATAATTGTCTACTGAACAAAAGCCTTACGCCACTGAAATCCATGGAAACTCATAAACAAGAAGTACCACGTATAGTAATTTGGGAGCTACACAAGAATTCCCTTGCGTAACATCTCCTTCACTTTACTCACTCATCTATACTTTAGTGGACAACTCAAAGTGTGCCCCAAACTGCCTTAGTCTCTATATTCTTGAAACTTTAAGTAATTCAGCTGAAGAAGGACAGAGGTCAACTACTATCGCTAGAATCTTGTTTGGTCTTTCCCTGTAGGAAGTACAAACCATTAAGCAAATGCATCACATGAGATTTTTTATCTAAGCCAATACCACTACTAATGTAGTTACGAGAAAAAGGTGTTACTATTTATATTTATTTCTTTGTTTCTTGCACAAAAAGATCCTTGTTACTGTAGTGCAGTCGTCTCTATCCTATCTGACTTATCGCAGTTTACAATTCCAAGTTCTGAGACTTTCAACTTGATACACCTTGTCCCTGACCCACCTACGTTCAGGTGGAGAGGACCCAAATGCGCAGTAACTAATGCAAATATTTTCGCAACACTCTCAAACTGCGCTGTATGTTTGAAATTTGATTGGACGGGAACGTGTCGGCCTGAGCGTGATTGTGTGGAGGCGTCATTGCGCCTCTGGCGGCAAGAAATAATCTCTCTGATTCATCACAGAGATAACACACCAGATAAAATGGCCGTTGTTGCATGATGTTTGTTATCGGTAGAAATCAATCACACTGAAACCTGAGTCACTTACGATAACAGGTGTACGTGATACACGCGGCACAGACAGCGTGTCTCCATACTGAACTGCGTCGAAGATCATTATCGCGCGAACAAACTGCGTATTAAACAATACGTGGGGGCCGTAATTTTTATACAAGAACAAAAGGAAATTGACTCATTCACAGTGCAAGGATTCTGACCGTACACCGTAAGTAAAGTCCGCTTCGATTGTGAGGCAGACCGAACCAATACGAATACAACGTAGGAGATACTTTTTAGGAGGATATCAAGAAATTTGGACGCATGGCTGTCAAATGAACAGGTGTTTGGCAAACACAGCAGTCCTTATAGCACGAGGAGCAAGTGATAGTAGAAACTTGCGATATGTTTCAGTTCACTGTTCGTTGCCGAGTAAGAGTTAACACTGTCACAGCCATATAATCATGGGCACAATTCTTACGTAAAGTGAACGTACTTTTTTGTTCTGTTTGAACTATCAGAGGCATATCATAAACTACTTTTTCTCTAAGAATAGGGAGTATAATAGTTCACAGAAAAGATTTCAACATGAAAACAATTCCTCACGTTTTCATGCCAGCTTTCTGTGTGTGTAAGTTTCAAAGAACCATCTTCGCATTTGGCTTAAGCGATTAAGGGATGGCAGGTCGGTGATTTGGACGGCAGTTCTCACGACTACAAGTCCAGTGATGGTTAAATGTGCTGGAATACAGAAAATCCTATATTGATTTTCTGTTAAAGGTTAATGCCTCGTTCGCACTGCCATGAGAGAAACGCTTTCGCTTAGAGAGAATAAAATTGGGGAAGAAATTGTGAGCACACTGAAAGTCTGAGTGAAGATGAACGGATCGCGATTCGATCGACTGTGGTACTTATCACAGGTCCTGAACTTTGTCAGTCGGACCCAGCAGATGTATCGACTTATCAAGCACGTTAGTCATATTGTTTGGCTGTTGGCCTGAGGATTTATACATAGGATATTCGTGGATTACAGAGTGGAATACGATTCTTGTAATTTTGGAATTATGTTTCGAAGCAGGTTCTCTGTTTTCTGGTGCCTGGAAGTTAAATTTTTCATTATTTTTGTTACTCTATCTCGCTTCTCAAAGAGGCCTGAAGCCAGTCTCACCACCCCTCTTTGTATACTCGCCATGTTCACTACTATCAAATCTTGATATTAAGACCCCACACTCGAATAGCATTCTAGTATAGAATATGCATTCGATTTACTAATCATTTTGAAAGTTGCTTGTTAGATTAGCAAGTTTCACTATTTCAGCCACTATGCACATATGCACATATGCACATATGCACATATTTGTCAATATTATTATCAACATAGTTTACCTTTGGGTTAGCTTGTAAGGTATTCACGAAGGACTCTTTGAGTTCCAGTTTGTGGAGCAATTAGGTCCCATCCCAACTTGCAGCGACACTAGGTATCGTGTTTGAAAACAAATTTTAGTTCTGGCGAGCTTAGTGTGAGATATTGTTTGGCAATATGATGGAGCAGTTGAGTGTGTGCAGCACTACGGTGAGGTTCGATGTTGTCTGGCTGTGTGTGAGATGAGTACATTTGCAATACGATGTTTTTAACCATTCACAGAGGTAGTGTCGATCACGCGTAATTATTTCCTAGTTTCGCTTCGCGATGTTTAGGTTAGAGGATTTCACTGAAGCTTTCATGATTTCGAAGCATATCCTCCATGAGGAAATTGCTCTTTGTGCCCTAGTGAGGAGAGTGGGTTGCGATGATCGGTGCAGAATCAGTTTGCTATTAATCCACCCGAGAAATAGAAGATTTAATGTCGTCACGCTCTGTGGCAATCGGGTTGTATCAATGTTTTACGACTTGTTTATATTTTGTCTTGTCTCATTTTCTTACACATGTTCAACGTTTGTGCAGGGGAAAGTGTCCTAAAATGACACAGTCTGGTAAGATGACACATTTCTTTCTACTGCCACAAGAGGCAGCACTTTATGGCACAACGTAATGTTCTTGTGTTGGCAAAACTGTTATACCAGAAATGGCAAGGCCGTTTGCTTGGACACGTACATGATACGAGAATAATGTCTACACACCAGGTTTCAGAAATTGTGACAATTGTTGTTCAAAAACATTTGATTTGTAAGATTGTTTAGGCGGAATGCAAGTAAACGCTTCCTTTTAAGCATACTTCTGGGCATGTACGTCGACCTGTTTATGGGTAGTGCCCTTGTCCACAAAATGCTGTAACTGCAGGTAACAAGACATAATGGGAATTATTTTACCCAAAACCTCAGTTTATGCTTCCTATCTTTCTATTCGTTGCTGCTTACGGTAATATAAGGTGTAGTTCATCATTAATGTTTCGATAATAATAATTGGAAATTATAAGAGAATTAGTAATTGCCAATTATGGGATTCACAGAGGATGTAGGAGACAATTGATGACGTTAATAGCAAACAAATGGACTGGAAGAATGTCTAAAAAATGTTTGGTGTTCCTCAAGCTGCTTTCGGAAGGAGAGTACAAGGTAAGAATGAGCGAATTGTAAGAGTAAGATGTAGGCTGATAACTAGTAAACACTTCCAGCAAAGCAGGAAATTGAGAGAGTAAAGCTCTTTAAAGACGATGATGTAAGGAAAATGACATTTCAGTTAGGCAAGATGAATGAAATTCACAATGATGATGATGATGTTTCTTGTGTACACTGCCGTGACTCATTTCATCACTCCAAAGCAAAACACGCATGGATCAGATGTGTTAAGTGCTCAGTATGGGCTGACAGTAAATGTGCTGTTTTTTCACAAAGGGAAAAGACGTTTGCATTTGACGTTTGAAAATAAAGGTAAATATCTGTAGAAGATATAGGAGTATGTTATTTTGCCCAACGACTCTCATGACATGACATCATGTAAGCTTTCTAATAAAACAGTGTTATAATGATATAAAGTGTAATATAGTTTTCTTTCATGAAAAAATGTGTAGTTAATAGTTTTTAATGCCATATTACAAAAAATAAAGCATATAATTCAAAAATGTATCAACAGCAGTAATTTCCCCTTATGGTATGTCGTTTTAGACACCTTTCCTTCCATGTGTTTTCTGAGCACTAATGTTGCACGTCATATCGTCACTTAACTGCGTTTGGAGACAATTGTATAAATTTATACTTAAGTGTAATTTAAATAAATCATCTTTCCGTGGCACCACTTAAGCTTCTTTGCCGAAAACTGTTCTTTTTTGATAACGTCAGTAATTTTTACTGTATTGGGCGACTCGCGACGCACGGAACAAACTATGGTGAATAGCTTGTACAAATACTGGCTCGTGAGAAAGTTGACTTAATCATCAATGAAATGCGTTTATAGACCCTTCCATTTTGCTGCGCTGCGTGTTTGCTTTATGTCACATATTGGCAACAGCTCTGGCAGGGAATGTCAAACACTTGCTGTTTTCCTGCAGTTTCTTCGAAGCACAGCAGAGCCGCTTGCTCTAAAACGTTGTGAAATTGAGGGTGTCTCTTCCAACAAGCCCTGTTTCATTAGATCACGAAATTTTTTTTCTACGAGACTGTAGGATGTGTATATGACATTTGGTGTTCTATCTGTGGTTGTGATTCTAGGTGTATGCTTCAGGTGTATCCATGTAAATATTGTACAATAATTTTAAATCTCTGTCAATAACTTACGTTTTGATTACTCTACATCTGTGTTTTATATTTGTACGAGGTTATTGCCAGTATGGTTCAATAAAGAGAAAAAAAAAAACACATTTGTAGGAAGAGCCGAGACTGTCCGGCAATCGGTACCGCTTGTGATGTGAGCTGGCACGTTTTCCTCAGAATAGGAACGCATTTTATTTGTTAAGGGAATTTAGTGAAGAATACCTTGTTGCACTAAACACTGGATGTTTAAAACCTCGGTCTTACAAGTTCAAAGAAAAGCAAAATTAAAGTAATACAAGACCAAGTTACAAGCTATCACTTTTTATAGGTATTCATGTCTTTGACCACTTCCTACGTTCTCGTAAAAATTAGCGTTTTAGTAATGCAATACAGACATCAATTAGCCCAAATCAGTAATGTCCAAAGTCTTTGTGACACGATACTACGTCCCTGGTATGCGTCATTTCAGTATTACATTCGGCCCTGACTTAATTCTTATGGATGACAATGTGTGACCGCATCGAAAAGCGCACTTGGAGGAGCTCCTGAAACGAGGGGGTACTCAGCGAATGGAGTTGTCTACCCGTTCATCCTACTTAAATTCCAGCGACCATCCAGCAGTTGTCAGCCGCGCTGCTGGACTAATGGAACGCCCTACCACAGGAACTCGTTACCAGCCTTGTGCCCAGGATGGGAGCAAGCATTGCCGTGCGTTGTCATAAAACATCCTGTAAAGAACCATGTCCCGCCTTCCAGGACACCACCACAAATCGGGCAGCTTTGAATAAAAACGTCGTTCCTGCTCGTCTCATTGTATATTTCTTTCAGTTACCTTCTGTACTGTACTGTACTGTACTGTAGCCGTTCTTCTATGTATTGTCCAAAGATTCATCGAGCTGTGTCACTTGTCATGGACACGTCATGCGAAAGTTACTTTCATTCTTAAGTTTTTCACACCAGTGGACGTGGTAACTTGTTACAGTCATCGCGACTGACCAGTTAATCATGCTGTTTTCAGTAGGTCCGCAGCTAGTGGTCTTGCGGTAGCGCTCTGACTTCCCGAGCACGGGGTCCCGGGTTCGATTCCCGATGGGGTCAGAGATTTTCACCTGCCTCGAGATGAGTGGGTGTTGTTGTGTCGTTTTCATCATCATCATTCATCCGCATTACGGTCGGAGGAAGGCAATGGCAAACCACCTCCACCAGGACCTTGCCTAGTAGGGCGGTGCGGATCTCCCGCATCGTTCCCCTATGCTCTGTCGAGTATGGGACTTCATCATCATCATTTTCAGTAGAAGACAGATTATGCTGAATCCGTGAGTTCTGGTGCTTCGCGTTGTGCGTTGGTACAACCAACTCGGTGAAAAGGTTACCATGTTACCGTATGAAGAATGGCCGCAAACGCAAAAAAATATTTACAGGGATACATTTTTCAAATGTTTCCACTGAAAAGAGTGACGCTGACTGTTGCTAGGTAAAAGGGACGACAAAAAATTTTTCGTTCAAAATCCGTACAGTCCAGAATCGGTGTGCCAGTCAGGCAAAAGCACCGTGGGCATTGAGATAATTATCCGACTGACGTAGCAGGTTGAAGACATCCGTTTCCGTACGAAATTTGCGATATGGGGATGTGCGTTATCATGTAGCAGCAGCTCCCCTCTCCGCGCACCATTCCACAGACATGCTGCCCCGGACACATTCTTCATTCTCTGATAGATTTCTACCAAGAAGAGAATAAGAGCACGTCGGTCCTGTATGGGCGCGTTTGGTAACAACGTCGCCATTCTCCACATTTCCACATTTGCCGTAAGTACGTTGGAAGGACACGAATGCGACACTGATCCCTAGCCTACATGTTGACGTTTATATATGCGCATCAGCAAAATGATGGTCAGGTCCTGCAGAAAGTGTCATCACTTCTGTCTCTATCATGATCATTTTTGGAACACAGTGTACGACCAGCTTAGAGACAGAAGTGATGACACTTTCTGCTGGACCTGACCATCATTTTGCAGGGCAATGCTCAAACACGTACAGTGCAAGCTGTTACTGATTTTTTTGACTTATGGGGCTGCTTAGTGCTATACCAGCTACTGCACTCCCCTGACTTAAGCCCTCATGAGTTCAACTCGATTTATAAGTTTGAAGTGTCAACACCTGCCACTGCTAAGAGTATCCTACAACTTCCATGACACACACAATGCTGGTGACTACTCTGAAGCTCAGTAAAACTTTGAAGCACGAGCTGGCCGGCCGGAGTGGCCGTGAGGTTCTAGGCGCTACAGTCTGGAACCGAGCGACCGCTACGGTCGCAGGTTCGAATCCTGCCTCGGGCATGGATGTGTGTGATGTTCTTTGGTTAGTTAGGTTTAATTAGTGTTAAGTTCTAGGCGACTGATGACCTCAGAATTTAAGTCGCATAGTGCTCAGGGCCATTTGAACCATTTTTTGTACGAGCTGTAAATAAATACTTGCCACTATTAACGTCGCAACCCTCGTGATTAGTTCTCTCTCCTCTATCATTACCTTTATTTGAACTAGGGAAATATAGTCCCTGGCAACATTCCCGATAAACTGAAAAATTGTATCACAGTAAGATTCAAACAGTAATACCAGTCTGGTACATGATACGTATTACCAAATTTGGTGATTGTTTTACTGCTTTTGAAAAACGTAACTTGTACGTCTGTGTAGCGCCGATGCCTGATACAAGTTGCTAGTTTTGTGGTACCTGAAATTATAAGGTGCTGTTATACTCCTTTCCACAAGCCTGCCACATCTGAGCGACTGACCCATATCTACTCATGGTACCACTGGCAGGTTACTGAGAGGTAAAGAGTTGTTTTGTGTCCATATATGAACTTGCACTCAATAGAAATTCCCACAGAGTACATCGAAATACTTCGCTGTGTTCGTATTTCATTCACAGACAGAATTAACGGAAAAGAATAGTCAAGTGGGCACATTTTGCTGTTTTATGCCACTTGCGTGACTCATATATTGATGACACATTAAATTTCAATAACTTGCCCTTTACTAAAGAGTATTAAGTGTGGGCTTTCACTTGGGCACTAGTGCGTCAGCGTAGTGTCTCACCTGTAAGTTCATTATTTTCTTCGCAGCGGCCTCTTACTGCAGAAGATCTAATTAATCGCATCGATCTTCCCTGGTCATCCTGCTCATTATAACCCTGGCCTAGTAACGTCCACATACACATGAAAAATACTCGATAATTGAACACACAATACATTTGACAACCAGGTGATAAAAAAGAAACATAGTTCGGAAGTATTTCCAGTTGGAGTTCCGCCTATCGTCATTCAACCTTCCAGTTCGTGTCATAGCTTTTCTCCGACCATCCAGAGAACAGCGTCGCCTGTTTATCGTGATTCCATTCCGAATATTTTCAATTAATAATTGTGTGCGCTGTTGTGTTAATACGCTCAGAATTGTTCGTTCCACCACTGTTTCATCTTGAAGGAGGCTATTTCTACCTGTATTCCCGTATGAAACTGCTATTACGTTCAGAGGTGTACTGTCTCTTGATGTACCTTCTGCAGCATGTAAGGGTAATATTTTCTTTGTTTTTATCTCTGAACGAAGTTTAATTCCACGTTTTTGCTCTGCGTCCTCAATAATCTACCGCCATATCATTTCAGTGCGTATAAGAGGTGAGGTAAGTTACATATTTCGCTGTGATAAACCATCATTGAAGGAAATCCCAGAAATTGTAGGCCATTCGTCGAGATACAGTGTTTCCTCATGTCATAATTTTGTTTTGTGGAGTTCCACCACAATACATTGTTGAAAATCCTAGGGCCTGAGACAATGCCTAAAGACTCGGAACAGGATTCACTGCGTAATGGTTGTCTCAAAGTAAGATTCCACTCAAACGTTGCTATTTACGTAATAGATTCTTATGAAAAGGTGGTCCTTTTAGCGTGTGACCAACTTTGCGTGGTGAAACCGTAAAAAGAGAAAAAATGATTCCATGCAGCGAGATTGAGGTGCTGCTGCCGTTACTGTCCGCGGTATATTAATCTGGGGGGAAATATCAACATCGCGGCCCCATAAAGCAAATAATCCCGAAGAAGGGACGAGAAGGAATCCGCTATGCGCTGCGTTCCCCCAGTTATCAGGCTCGCTACCTACCCTGTACCTTTGATCATTGCAAACCTGCAGAACAATATCGCGGGATTTTTATCTCCAGGAAGAAGTGGAGGGCGGAAATAAGTCCGCGAAGGGACAAAGGCTGACGGGAGTCAATGGGTGCGCTTTGATGTAGCGGCGTCGCTTCATTACGCCGTCGCTGCCATGGCGCAGGCGCCGCATCACATATTAACTCGGACGCTTTTGTCAGCACTTCGGCGATACGTATTTCCTATTGCTCGCGCCTTAAATATCCGCGTAAACGCTTGCGCTACCATTCGACACATTTACCTTGCTCTCGGCGTTGCAGAATGCAAGAAACTGACAACTAACATTTGTGACTTCCTGAGGCTCACGCTATACGGATGCCAGTACTGCAGTCGGTTTGCAGCCAACCTGCGATATCAGCAAAAACATTTCGTTTAACAGACAATAAGAATTCGAATATACTGCATCATGAGTGCAGTTTCAGCTTTTTTAAGTACAGCAAGCTCCCTATTATCCTTATTAATGTGAACCCAAGGCTGCACGGAAGCCGAAAAACACGGATAGTCCAAAATTTATAGTTCTTACGAGGAACTTGCAGTTAATATTTTTACAGAACACGATACGTATACATTTCAAACTCTATTGCATTTCTTATGAGTTTCTCAGCTGTCAGTTCCTTCAGAAAAGAGTAGTCAGACAGGAAATTGGCAACGGAGATGTTATGAGAGTAAAGTCTTCCTATTAAACCGAAGATGAAATGGAAAACAACAGAAAAAATATTTCAGGTATCTGCAACGGTGGGACAGAGGCCGAATCGTTTTTTGGAAGTAAAACGTGAGCGACATGCATAATAGTGTATTCTAACGAAAATATTCGGTCCAGTCATAACTGCATTCTTCAGGCATCGTTTTCTTCCCAAAGTCACTGAAGATCCCGGGTGATTCATGTCTTGCTTGGTGTAATTCTTCCCGGGATCCAACGAAAGAAGATAAAGGGGCAGCCCTGAACGATATGTGGCACAGTCCGTGCCACTTCGCGTGGAAAGCTTCATCATCCCAAACTGTAGAGATTAGCTGTTGTTTTCCCTGTCCCACATGCGGTTCGATTCAGTTTGTCCCACGTAAGACGAGGTATAATGAATCCCGGCAAACTGGTAGCTGCGTTTTCGACTCGCAAGAAGCTTTGCTGGGTTGAAGATGACCTACGTAGATAGCACCTGACCTCGCTACAAAATATACTGAATTCATAAGTATATCCGATTTTCCTATGCTTCAGGAAAGAGGAAAGACGTGTATGTAAAGGCAACGAAACGTCTGCTGAGTTACGTCACGGGAGACTTGCTGAAGATAACAAAGTCCTCGTAAAAGATAACTTCAACAGGCCAAAGATGTGGGTATTAAACTTATTTCCCGTAGAACAAATAAAAATTTATCTTCCTGACAACAACAGTCAGCAGCGCCGAAGCATATTTGCGTTGTAGTTTAACGCCCTGTCAAAGGCGAGGCACGATCTCCACTCAACAAAAAGAGGCAAGAAATATTAACTATATTACTGCTGAAGAAGCAAACATTTGCCTGAAAGTGATTCAGTGAAAGTATGGGAAATGTGAACCACTGTGGTAATAGCAAAAACTGAAACCGTTTAGTGCTAAATATGAATCGATTGCTCTACAGAAACGCCACAGAGGTCATTATAATATGTGTTGCTGTTTTATGACATTTTATAGCCTTTATTACCTAGTATTCAATCTAATATAGATAGTACAATTTATAAATGGCTTTATCCCCTTTTGGAGCAATTATCACTGATATTGCCTTTAAGTTCATATAAAATGTAAAACGTTATTACCCAAGGTGTTGTCACGGTAAGCGAGAATACATTTATTGGAAAGTACCTTTAGATTTCCTGTGGTTTCCCCATGATTGCTACTGAAAAACAAAGGATAATTCCGTACGCCCAGCCTCTTACCTCATTCTGTGCTAAATCTAAATAAGGATTTGTCTTAGATGGCCACGCTGCAGACGGAGAGTTGAACGGTGGCAATAAATAGACTTAAAATGGAATCGACTTACCCATTATCAGTAATTGACACTGTCTTATTACTGTCTACAAGTATGAAAGAATAGCAACGGTCTAAAATATGTTTGTTACATTGTCACAGAACTCTCGGGCAATTCTAATTTGGAAGAAAGGGAAATTAGCTTGGCTTGAGATCGCGATCTGTACCAACACACACCGGACTATTATAATTCGTGTATACAATGTACAGACAGCGAAGGGCTATTGTCATGCAGTAAACAAATTTTCCACATTTTCGCTCCTCATTTTCTCCCAAGTGTGTACTGCAAATCCCGTTACGATTCTTTCGAAAGGGCAAGCTCGTTTTCAAAAATTGTTCAAATGGCTCTGAGCACTATGCGACTGAACTTGTGAGGTCATCAGTCGCCTAGAACTTAGAACTAATTAAACCTAACTAACTTAAGGACATCACACACATCCATGCTCGAGGCAGGATTCGAACCTGCGACCGGAGCGGCCGCTCGGCTGCAGACTGTAGCTCCTAGAACCGCATGGCCACTCCGGCCAACCAAGCTCGTTTCTCTTTTCTGTCCTTCCCCAGGCTGAACTTGATCCGTTTCTAATAATTTCATCTTCTGCTGGACGTTAAAACACTAACCTTCCTGAATTTTGAAACTTCCTGGCAGATTAAAACTGTGTGCCGCACGGAGATTCGATCTCGAGACCTTTGCCTTTCGAGGGAAAGTCTCTACCAACTGAGCTACCCAAGCACGACTCACGCCGCCCCCTCACAGCTTTATTTCTGCCAGTACCTTGTCTCCTACTTTCCAAACTTCACAGAACCTCTCCATCGAACAAAATAATCTTGTTAACCCCAATTTTCGTCACAGTATGAATATCATGCGTGGCGGCGTCATATTGAAGTGATGCAGAAATTTTAAACATACAGTTGGTGCACAACACTGTCTCAGCTAAAGACACGCGAATCAGACATCTGATGTCGCCTACGGTAAAAATAAAAGCTTTGCTTTATGAGACATATATCTCTCCTTTCCCCATAATCCTTTCTTTCAGTGGTTACACTGCCGTGGCAAGGTCAGAAAATGATGGGCTACTTCTCATCGTCATTCACAATTGTTTTATCTTAATTCTGCGCATCATATAGATTCTACCATTTACGCTAAAACACAAAATTCAAGTGTGCCGTTTGTCTTTGAATCGTGCACACCATGAACTCGCGTGTTGATATTTTACTGGGATAAAGACGTTTGTCTAGATGAGTGTGACAAACCACCTGAAAACCATGCCCAGTGTTCCACGCCATGAGTCGCTCACTCGTCAGGAGGGCTCCGTCCTAGTACTACTTACGTGCCTGTCTTGCCTACTAGTGTTGTGCGGTTTTAGGTATTAATGCCTCTCCGCACGACCCTTGAACGTTCTCCAGAAATAATTTGTAATTATTATTGACATTTTTAGTCGTCATTGTTTCTTTCTGCAAATGAAGGGGTGAGTTTCTATACCACTACGAACCTTAGAATACATAAGCGAAAAACACTTCATTCATTAGCTATTGTCAACTTTACAGCAATAAAGTACGAACAACAATTAACGGCGCCCAGATGAAAACTATTGCTGAGAATTTAGTTCAACTAATTTGATGTACGTGGTTGGGTTCCTACTGCATTTTCTCCTGTGAGTGCAAACAAGGAAGGAATAGTCCTAAAATCTACTGCACTAACATCAGAACAGGCACTATTTTGCCTCATATATTTTCTGTATCTCACTCGAAGCCAGATTCTCGCAATTCCTTTCATTTTCCTTTAAGAGACCACTGTAAAGAAAATAATGATATAAACATTTCTGACAACGTAATACGTACTCATCCTAACTGAATGAAACCATGAAGGTCCTTGGTTTAGCTGTATCAGCACAACAGAGAAATCCTCTTGTAATGATCCCTGACCTCCCTGCCTGCCTGCCTGCGTCTTGGCCTTCTGTTCTTTTCCTTCTTATCGTTTCGATTATCGCGTGTAACGCAGGTTCTGAGTGTTCTTCAGTCATTGCGTCTCAGTTTTGTAAACCTACTCTCTGTCTCTGTAGCCATTACACAAGATAATCCTTCTCAAGTGCAACATTGTGATAACGTCTTGCAGGTTATCTTATCCTGTCATGTGACACAGAGTTGCTACATCTCACTCACGATTTTTTAAATGTATTTCATCAACAAGAAGTGTTCATGGCTTTTCTTCGAGTCTCGTCTATTAATTAG
The DNA here is from genome assembly GCF_023897955.1 of Schistocerca gregaria. Taxonomy (NCBI): domain Eukaryota; kingdom Metazoa; phylum Arthropoda; class Insecta; order Orthoptera; family Acrididae; genus Schistocerca; species Schistocerca gregaria. The sequence continues at coordinate 86,772,961 of NC_064931.1, forward strand.
AGACACAACTCCATCATTTTCTTTAAGCAGTATTCATAAACCTTGCACTCGCAGTCGGTACAGTATTGTAGCAATGTTTTGGTTTTTGAGGTGACAAATATTTGTGCTTAGAAACTCATTCTTTAGTGCACTGAATTATTTATTTGGTACAATTGCCACGTACTTCATAGCGTTATTTGTTTATGAATGGTACAGATATGTTTTTATAAATTTCCAATTTTAAGCCGGCCGCGGTGGTCTCGCGGTTCTAGGCGCGCAGTCCGGAACCGTGCGACTGCTACGGTCGCAGGTTCGAATCCTGCCTCGGGCATGGATGTGTGTGATGTCCTTAGGTTAGTTAGGTTTAAGTAGTTCTAAGTTCTAGGGGACTAATGACAACAGCAGTTGAGTCCCATAGTGCTCAGAGCCATTTGAACCATTTTTCCAATTTTAAAACATCTCTAGATCCTAAAGATGAAGAGATCACAGTAATATGCTTTACTTGTGCTCCTAGAGAGGAACCACTGAATTAACTGTTCAAATCTGTAGCACGCGGAAAAAGGGGGAATATTGTTATATAAATAAAATGGCAGCTCTCCTCTTCTTTTAATTAATGGCACATAGTTTGTATGAGCTTAGAAAGAAGACAGTACAAGAAATAAGAGCACTAACAGCAGAAGCTTATAGTTTTGTTTTCACATATACTATCAATAATACCCACAATAAAGTTAAGTACACTGAGCGTGCGTCTACGGCGACCAATAAAAGAAACGTGTATACACATACATGATGAATCGTCGCCGGCCTGAGTGGCCGAGCGGTTCTAGGCGCTACAGTCTGGAACCGAGCGACCACTACGGTCGCAGGTTCGAATCCTGCCTCGGGCATGGATGTGTGTGATGTCCTTAGGTTGGTTAGGATTAAGTAGTTCTAAGTTCTAGGGGACTAATGACCTCAGAAGTTAAGTCCCATAGTGCTCAGAGCCATTTGAACCATTTTTGATTAATCGTCATATTTACAAACAATGGTTCAAATGGCTCTGAGCACTATGGGACTTAACATCTGAAGTCATCAGTCCCCTAAACTTAGAACTACTTAAACCTAACTAACATAAGGACATCACACACATCCACGCCCGAGGCAGGATTCGAACCTGCGACCGTAGCAGCAGCGCGGTCCCGACTGAAGCACCTACAACCGCTCGGCCACAACGCTTATATTTACAGAAATGTGTAAATCGCTCTTCATGAACCACACAGTGTGACAATTTTCTGCGATGAAGTGATGGGTGGTGATTTTGAAGGTCACTGGGCGGTGCAACTTCTGTTGCCTCCTTGTCTGCATTTACTGCGTTAGAGCATCGCCAACATTAAACTGGTATTTGCGCTAAGAGTAATTCCTGATATTGATTTCATTTCATTCATTACACAGAAGCTCTACAGAAAAGTGTAAGAAGTAATCAAAAGCGGGAGATAGCTATTAGGAGAATCACAGAAATATTGCAGTGTTCAAAAAGAAAAATTTAAAGAACGATACTCATTTCTATTTAGATCAGAAATAAATGTGGCTTAATTTAAGGCAAACTACGAGTACTGTAAAAATTATTATCGCGAGAACTCAATTAATAAGACTGTAGAAGACTGCAAAGAAGAAAACAGCTTAGTGAAACGTGATTAAGAAAATACGCACAAGTAGATTGCAATAGAAAAAAATCACCTATTCGAACATGTGAAGCAAGAGATAAGCTTCTACACATCTCTGGTGAGGATACTGTGTTTTGGAGCAATTTTAATGACATAAACAGTCAATTATTGGGGAGAGTTACTGGTCGTATAACCAGCAGCTTTTTGACAAGGAGAGACTCATCTAGGCATTGTGACTGTTCTGATAAAGGTTTGAATTTTTGTGGTTTATTTCGATGCCAGGGTCTAGTTATAACGATTCAAGCAGGTACTCACAGTTAGACAACACGTCTCTGCAGCCGGGGTCGCTAGCGCACGCCTATCCGTGGTCGCTCGACTCGGAGGTAAGCCAGTTCGAATCATGGTAGTGGATGAAATTTTCACTGCGAGTATTTGGCCGCCAAAAGGACGAGGGGTGGTAGCGTAAAGTTACTCATCAACAGTCGTAGCGGCAATATCCTGGGTTATATTCCAAACATCTCGTCAGTGGTACATGAAATGAGAGTATGTGACGCTGTAAACGGTGATCTATTCGTCGGCTGGTAACGTTTAAATCGGCCGCCTCTTTGGTGCGAATCTAGAGTAGCAGGTCGCGTGCTGGCTCCGAGTTTTACCCTCTTCCTTCTCTCACCATCACCATAAAAACCAAACATAATACTGCAGTACGCAGGCACCCATTACGCTCACTTAGACTCTGGAAATACAAATACGAAACAACTCTTACCCAGCCAACACCGTCATATTTACAGATTTTACTGTTACAGAGTCAGGTAGTAACTGCTCATAAAAACAGCTGCTTAAATAGTTGACTGTTAGTTATTCGAGAGATGAACATTTAAGCGCTGTTACTGGTTAAGCAGTTATGGCGTGTCAGATATCACCTAGATACAGAGGCTCTTAATATGAGGAGCACTAGTCTCTCTCGCGCTTTATTGATGTCCGCAGGTTGTACTCGTAGACTGCAAGAAGCCAATGAAAAACCGAAAATCTACGCTGCTCGACTCATAAGTAGCTTTACAGGCTGTAATAAGAGATTGGCTCTGTTAACTAGTGTTCATCTTCTGGAACAAAGATTACAACACCTTCACAGCTTATCGTCGCGATGGGGTCACTACAGACGAATTCGTTAGAAATGAAACATTTTTAATCCAATTTGAGTAATTGAATATTCAGGAGTGCTAGTTCTGCAAGCTTCGCAGAAAAGCTTCTGTAAAGTTTGGAAGGTAGGAGACGAGGTGCTGGCAGAAGTACAGCTGTGAGTAGCTACTGTGAGTCGTGATTCGGTAGCTCCGATGGTAGAGCACTTTCCGGCGAAAAGCAAAGGTCACGAGTTCGATTCTTGGTCGGGCACACAATTTTAATCTGCCAGGAAGTTTCATATCAGCGCACACTCCGCTGCAGAGTTAAAATCTCATTCTGCAATTGAATATTCGATCCAATAAAATTAAAAATAAGTGCTACAATAAAAAATACGAAAAGGAAACAAATACCCAATACATTTTCTTTTACGAATTGCCTTACGAAAACTGTTACACAGTAGAAAGAAGGCCATTCTGAGGTTTTCTTGTGTGATAACTCTGCCATTTGAAAATAATTTGCATACAGGACCTAGGTGTCTAGTGTTCAAAATTAAGGGCAACAATCTACTCAGCGAACGTTTTCTTTCAACGTCATAAGTATGCATACTTGTTTTCAATATCTGTTTATTTAGCAAAAGGTTTTTTAAAAATTTGGTTCAGATATTTGTACCGTGAATTCTGCCTATCGGTAGTAGTTGACTGAGTTTGCCAAACACAAACAGAAATAGGAAATTTCTCCTATTTGATCTAACAGAGAAACACAATTTTCCAAAGAATTATTTCTGAATTACAATTATGTTATGATATCAAGAATTAGAGAGAAACGTTTATGAAAGTAGTCAGTCCCTTACGGAATACATGTGTTCTTTCAGTTCCTTCCGGTATGGCCTATGTAGAAATTATCGCAGCTGTTACATTCCAGATAGCGAGCTCAAGCAATCAAAGTCTTTTTTTCCACCTAAAAGCCCGTGAACACAGAACAGATACAACTGAACACGCTTTGACGGTACTTCATAAAATCACGGAAGATCCTACAATGAACATTCACGAGGAAATTAAAATTTATGTACACATAAGAAACTATTAAGACATACTAAACGAACAGATTGATCTTAAACATTAAGACTATTTAAAATTTTAGACTGAAACACTCGAAAAAGAAAACGGATAAATTCAAAACGCAGTCACCAAAGATGAGGCGCACCACAGTAAAATCTTGACATCGTTGCCCACACACATACACATGTCAGAGTGTCAATACAATACAATTCGTACGGGAATGTCATAATGTACAAAAATTGATCGAGAACAGAAGTTAACAAAGCCACATGTGGAATACAAACACTTACCCAATAAATGTCTATAAATTAATAGCACCTACTATCGCTATGCACATAGGTTACAGGTTTACACCCAATTAAGTGATGTATTATATTATCTGCATAACAGTGTTTATATTTTGTAAACGTATGACATCGTAGCTCCGAAACTGTCAAATTACTGCGACAACAAATTAACTACTAACTTAATTCAACAAATATAGAACGATAGTCAAAATACTGCTTCCAACGATGTTATATGTATATCAATTCATCTAGACATTATACACGTAAGTAACAATCGATGCTCAACGTTCTACCATCACATAAACATGTGTAAAGAAAATAGCGTTACCCACGTTGTATCGCATGTCTCTCGATAATATCAATGTCAGCTGAAACCAATCTGTTGTGAAAGTGAAAGAAATAAAAATTAATATCACACAGCAGCGACTCTGACGCTTCTTAGAAATATGTCACTTGCTGACATACTACGCTGCAGGCTCTATTGAAAGTGTATTTCTGGAAAACCCTAGTCCACTACAAATTTTTCAGGCATTATAAGAGCCACACCTGAATGCGCTGTATCGAAATCATAAACTCTGGTACTCAGCTCCTTCTTGTACTACTGAAATTTGTCTACACATCAGCCTTCCTTCACTGATGGCATGTCATCTTCATCTTCATTATCGCTACCAGTCGTACTTCTGGAAGGCGAAAGTATGCGATGTGAAAAACGGCCTTCCGGTCACTGAGATGTCGCAGGACCAGAATCAAGCGGTGAAATGTCTTTATTTCAGACGAAGAAAGAGGAAGCTCGCTCTCATACCACTTTCCATGAGAAAACTTTCTGTTTCTTTGTCAGATAGGGGGCCCTTACACACTTTCAAACACAGTGAAAAAATACAAAGCAAGCTGTGAAGCCGACAAACTGCCGTTTTTGCCATCCGAGTCACACCACTAGTAATCTCAAAAACCAATTGTAGCTCTTTAAGTGACGCCATGTTACCATGTCGCTAGCGTTTACCACGGAAACCTCGAAATTTATATCAGGTGTAAGAAAAACGTATGACCAAATTTTCAGAAAATATTCCTCACAATTAGAGGAATACATGTTATATGGACATAGGTCCGGCAACGCTTTATTTCAATGTTAGAGCTCTTTTTCTTCTCCTGTTCCTATTCAAGTTATTCATGAGAAACGCACAGAAAGAGAACGTAGCAACATTACTTGACACGTTTTCTTAATGACACTAGCTGAGTACCCACCGTTCCCCAGGTATGTATTCATGCACTTACTCCAATTCTTCTTGCCCATCTCCCTTTTTCCCCTCTCCCTGTCGATCCTCTCCTTCTACCTCTCCGTCCATCTCCTCCTCCCCCTCTCTATCAACGTCCTCTTCCCTATACGTGTCCACTTCCTCCTCTTCGTCTCTCTGCACATTCCCCTCCCCCACCTCTCACTTCATCTCCTCCTAACAACCCCCTTTCTGCCCATCTCCCCCTTTCTCTGTCCATTCCCTCCCTCCACCCCCCGCTCTCTCACTGTCTGTCTCCTCATTCCCCATATCAGTGTCCATCTCCTCGTTGTCCCTCTGTGTATGTAAATCTCTCCATCCCCTTCTCACTCCACGTTGCCACCCCCACCGCTGGTTCTTACCTCCAAAGTGTTTGTTTCCAGATCGTAACTACCATGAGTACCAAATTTCGCTGAAATCATTCCATTGGCATAGGATAAGCTGTTTAGGAATGGGTTTTTCCCCATGTACGCACATGTCACACGTATTTGTAGACATATTTCACCTTCCTCTTTAGTGAATTTCACCCTGGAGTTTCATTTTCACGCAGCCCAATCTTTATGACGTCATATCTCCTGAACTGTGAGTTGTACAATGATACAATTTGACATGTATATCCATTGGTACGTGTGGACACTGACAGAGAAATAGCCGCACGGGATTAGCAGAGCGGTCTAAGCCGCTGCAGTCATGGACTGTGCGGCTGGTCCCGGCGGTGGTTCGAGTCCTCTCTCGGGCATGGGTGTGTTGGTTTGTTCCTAGGATAATTTAGGTTAAGTAGTGTGTAAGCTTAACCACTGATGACCTCAGCAGTTAAGTCCCATAAGATTTCACGCACATTAGAACATTTTTGAACAGAGAAATATGTTGTGAATGGAGTTATTAGTAAATAAGTAATAAATTAAAAGGTTACGCCTGATGCGACTGTTTCACAGAAAGAACCACGAAACTGTAGTAAGTTCAAATGGCTCTAAGCACTATGGGACTTAACATCTGAGGCCTTCAGTCCCATAGACTTAGAACTACCTAAACGCAACTTAACCTAAGGACAGCACACACGCCCATACCTGGGGCACGACTCGAACCTGCGACCGTAGCAGCAGCGCGGTTCCGAACAACTGTAGTAAGCCATGAACCTTTTTCATTTCATCATTTTCAAATATATGGCCAATATAATATGGCTATTTGCACGTCGTTTTCACCCCACTCCCACCACTTTGAGATGTAGGTGGTTCTTACCAGGCTATAAGTGATATGTGTACCAAGTGTGGTTGAAATCCATGCAATGTTTTAGCAGGAGACGTGGAACATAGGTGCACACGTATATGTTTGCATACTGAAGGTGTTAGAGGTACGGGAATGCTGGAGCGGAGGGTGTGGGCGAGGCACAGGGCAGTTCACGGCTGCGGCAATCTGTAAACATTTCATTTTCCTTTGCCTCAGGCGGCAAAGATGTCTGTCGTCCCGCTCACGACGAATCCCGCTCACTCGGCGCTTTGGTCGCTCTGCTTTGCTGACGACGCAGCCCCATTGCCCGTGGCGGCGTGGCCCAGTTGCGACATCCACGGCGAGGCACGCTAACCCCTCTCCGAATTCTTCGATGAAGGTCACGCTTCAGCTTCCCATGATAAGTGGCACTCACCCACACCGACCTGCTTCCCGCGACTGCGAGAGGCGGCTGCTGCTTGGTGGATGTCCTCTGAAGCACCCGGGATGCGACACCCCTGCCTCCGGGCAGGAGTCGACCACGCTGCTGGAAAGCCTAGTCTGGCCTGCTGCTGGCTGGCGCCGGCCGCTGTGGCTGATTGGTTCTAGGAGCTTCAGTCTGGAAACACGCTGCTGCTACGGTCGCAGGTTCGAGTCCTGCCTGGGGCATGGATGTGTGTGATGTCCTTAGGTTAGTTAGGTTTAAGTGGTGCTACGTCTATGGGACTGATGATCTCAGATGTTAAGTCCCATAGTGCTTAGAGCCATTTGAACCATTTGCTGGCTGGCTTCTAGCCCCTTGCGAACTCAAGAGGATCGAACCGTGGCCCCGGCAAATACTGTAACTGGGGTCCTCTGTCGGAAGCTTCAGTTAGCCGTCCGTGTAGCACAGCGCCGTCGTCCAGTAGAGCTGTGAAGCTAAAAACATTGGTATTACTTGACTGTCCTCTATTTATGCTCGGCAATGGGCATATGTTTGCGAATGCGCCTCTAATGTGTGTCACGTACAGAGACACATTAGGTAAGCGCAAGTGAGGCAGTTTAGCTGACGGTTTGCGGCAAGAGTTAACTCGCAACCCCACTGAGAATGCCGTTTTGGCTACTCTTAGGCCCATGTCGGTCAGACATACTTTACTACTTCACGTTGCACGAAGTTGTTATCAACAAGCCCGCACCTGAGTTTCGGTTACGGCTGCAATCCACTAGCGCAAACCGACTGCTGTGGCCGAGCAGTTCTAGGCGCTTCAGTCCGGAACCGAGAGACTGCTATGGTCCCTGGTTCGAATCCTGCCTCGGGCATGGATGTGTGTGATGTCCTTAGTTTAGTTAGGTTTAAGTGGTTCCAAGTTCTAGGGGACTGATGACGAGAGCCGTTTGAACCACTAGCGCAAATCCTCAATAAAACTACGTTACGCGGTGACGCCGATACAATACATACACACACTTTTATAATATACGTGAATATTGAAAATACCATCTTGTTTACATTTCATTAGAATGTACAGTAAGTGATAATTCATAGGTACACCGCCAGTGTTTGTCGTTTCAATTAAAAGAAGGTAATGTTGACAGGGTGACTCACTTCATAGCTTGTGTTGACATGCGACGACCTCCACTGCGCTACTGGCATCAAGCTCGTAGCAATCAACTGTTTAATGTTAACGACTGTGCAAGCACGTAACATGGACTGCTTAATGTTTGTCACAGCATTCGTTTCCGACAGAGTGGAATGAAAGTGTACTCAAATGTGGAGTGAAACAGATGCCCATTTGTTGTGTGAATTAGCAGTGTTGCTCAAATTTTGTATGGGGAGAAGTTTCCAGAACGAAGGTGCCGCGACAGGAGGTCGTTTGAAGCAACTGATCGTCGCCATGCGGAGCACGGCACGTTTAAGACTGCTACTTGCTGCTGGGGTGGACTATGACACCTCAGCTGGGGGAGGAAGTTCTTCGTGCACTTGATGACATTCCTATTGTCAGTCTAAGACAATTAGGGGCATAATTAATATTGACTACATAACTGTCTGGAGATTGCTACCTGAGAAACTGATATACCCGTACCATGTACAGCGTGAGCAGGCACTATCAGCGGCTGATATTCCTGCATGAATACAATTCTGCGAATGGTGCATTCAGTATCGTGTCAGCCCTTGATATACTGCAAATGTGCTGCTCACCAACGGGACTCCGTTTCAACGTGATCAGATTGTTAAATTTCACAGTTAGCACGTGGTCCTATTGAGAATTATCACAAAATTTGGCAATCACGTCATCAATAAAGATTTTATGTCACCCTTTTGGCCGACATAGTTGGTGACTGGCTCTTAGGGCCTCATGTCTTTCCACCCCTGCTCAACGAACAAACTTACCATGCTTCCTTAGAGAATACTCTACTGGTTCTGCTAGACGATGTGCCTTTACGCGTGCGACAAAAAACGTGCTTCATGCACGATGGTGTTCTAACTGTTCTTAGGCTCCTAAATGACAGATTCCGTGACAGATGGATAGGTAGAGGTGGACCAATTACTTGACCCTCAAGCTCTCCGTACCTAAACCCGCTAGACTTTTATTTCATTGGGTTATTTGAAAGCTCTTGTGCGGAACCTAGGTACAAGGTGGGCAGAATCTTGGTAACCGTATTGTGGAAGGCTGCGAAACAATATGCAGAGAGACAGAGGTGGTGCATTCGGGAGGACGACCGTTCAAACCCCCGTCCGACTGTCCTGATTTAGGTTTTGTGTGATTTCCCTAAATCGATTCAGGCAAATGCCGGGATGATTCCTTTGAAAGGTCACGGTAAATTTCCTTCCCCATCCTTCCCTCATCCGATGGGACCGATGACCTATCTGTTTGGTCCTCTCTCCCAAATCAGCCAACCAACCAAAATGCAGTTTTCAAAGGATATATCGGCGCATAAGGGACTGAATACGAAGGCGGGTACCGAAGATGATAGTGCGCAAGACTACTCCGCCGTTAGCTTGTGTTTGATCCCTATTCCGCACCAGGTCTAATTTTTGTTAGAAAGCAAAGAACACATATGACAAGACAGTCTCTGGCAAGCTGCTTAAATTTGCACACGCAACAACGCATTGGCTAACGTTAATGCTAAATGCATCGAAAACTGAGCAACGCATCAAATTTTTCTTAACACTTATCTGTCAACACAATCTACCCTGGAACACCCTACAAGCTTTTCGCGCTGTTTCTGACCTCTGACCTCTCTGTATATGCCGCTAGTACCGCAGATAGGACGGCTGTGCACGGATATATACATCGCTAGCAGTTAAAAGTTTTAGTTGTGCAAAACATGTCTAAATTCACCGAAATGTTTCACGAAGTAAGAGTGACCCGTAATCGCGAGCCTGATCGAACGCTGGTAACATGGAAAACCGGATTCTGGAATGATTTTACTTTGAATTTATAATAGGTGACATCACACTTTCTTCACTCTACGTAGAAGATTATGATTGGTTGGTTGATATGAGTGGAGGGGACCAAACAGTAAGGTCATCGGTCGTGTCTATAGTACAGTATCATTTCATAACGTGTAATGCGAACTGTGACATATATCTAAATACTGAGTGCTGTGACGGCTCGAAAGACATTTTCCAATAATAATATACAATTTAACCTGAATCATTTTTCGCCTGCAGGAACGCCAGTCTACAAATTATAATAATATCTAGAATGTGAATTTTTTCTGCAAAAATACTCTTTTGAAATGGAACTATGCCTGCTGACATAAACACACTAAAAGTATCGTAAATGAGAATGTCATTGGTGTTTTTTTCAGGATTCTAATGCGAGTCGTTTACGAGATACCGTATTTTGAAATGTTCCCAAGCCGAAACTTGTATAATACCTGTGGAAGCGCACACTAAACAACAACACAAACGCATACACTAGTTATATGAATTCTGACCATTTTCCTAGACAGCTGACCATCCAAGGTTGTTTTCAAAACGACCACCGGCAGCGGACACACACGCGTCCAGTCTAGTATGGAACGACTACTGAACACGCGCCAGCGTTTCAGAGATCTCCGAGCAGATTGCACCTCGTCCGGTGTACATCTACATCTACATCTACAACCATACTCCGCAAGCCACCTGACGGTGTGTGGCGGAGGGTACTTTGAGTACCTCTATGGGTTCTCCCTTCTATTCCAGTCTCGTATTGTTCGTGGGAAGAAAGATTGTCGGTATGCCTCTGTGTGGGCTCTAATCTCTCGGATTTTATCCTCATGGTCTCTTCGCGAGATATACGTAAGAGGGAGCAATATACTGCTTGACTCTTCAGTGAAGGTATGTTCTCGAAACTTCAACAAAAGCCAATACCGAGCTACTGAGCATCTCTCCTGCTGAGTCTTCCACTGGAGTTTATCTACCATCTCCGTAAAGCTTTCGTGATTACCAAATGATCCTGTGATAAAGCACGCTGCTCTCCGTTGGATCTTCTCTATCTCTTCTATCAACCCTATCTGGTATGAATCCCAAACTGCTGAGAAGTATTCAAGCAGTGGGCGTACAAGCGTACTGTAACCTACTTCCTTTGTTTTCGTATTGCATTTCCTTAGGATTCTTCCAATGAATCTCAGTCTGGCATCTGCTTTACCGACGATCAACTTTATATGATCATTCGATTTTAAATCACTCCTAATGCGTACTCCCAGATAATTTATGGAATTAACTGCTTCCAGTTGCTGATCTGCTATATTGTAGCTAAATGATTAGGGATCTTTCTTTCTATGTGTTCGCAGCACATTACACTTGTCTACATTGAGATTCAATTGCCATTCCCTCCACCATGCGTCAATTCGTTGCAGACCTTCCTGTATTTCAGTACAATTTTCCATTGTTACCTCTCCATATACTACAGCATCATCCGCAAAAAGCCTCAGTGAACTTCCGATGACACCCAAAAGGTCATTTATGTATATTGTGAATAGCAACGATCCTACGATACTCCGCTGCGGCACACCTGAAATCACTCTTACTTCGGTAGACTTCTCTCCATTGAGAATGACATGCTGCATTATATTATTTAGGAACTCTTCAATCCAATCACACAATTGGTCTGATAGTCCATATGCTTTTACTTTGTTCATTAAACGACTGTGGGGAACTGTATCGAACGCCTTGCGGAAGTCAAGAAACATGGCATCTACCTGGGAACCCGTGTCTATGGCCCTCTGTGTCTCGTGGATGATTAGCGCTAGTTGGGTTTCACACGATCGTCTTTTTCGAAACCCATGCTGATTCCTACAGAGTAGATTTTTAGTCTCGAGAAAAGTCATTATACTCGAACATAATACATGTTCCAAAATTCTACAACTGATAGACGTTAGAGATATAGGTCTATAGTTCTGCACATCTGTTCTACGTACTTCTTGAAAACGGGGATGGCCTGGGCCCTTTTCCAATCCTTTGGAACGCTACGCTCTTCTAGAGACCTACGGTACACCGCTGCAAGAAGGGGGGGGGGGGGGGGGGCAAATTCCTTCGCGTACTCTACGTAAAATCGAACTAGTATCCCATCAGGTCCAGCGGCCTTTCCTCTTTTGAGCGATTTAATTGTTTCTCTATCCCTCTGTTGGCTATTTCGATATATACCGTTTTGTCATCTGTGCGACAATCTAGAGAAGGAACTACAGTGCAGTCTTCCTCTGTGAAACAGCTTTGGAAAAAGACATTTAGTATTTCGGCCTTTAGTCTGTCATCCTCTGTTTCAGTACCATTTTGGCCACAGAGTGTCTGGACATTTTGTTTTGATTCTCCTACCGCTTAGACATAAGACCAAAATTTCTTAGGATTTTCTGCCAAGTCAGTACACGGAACTTTACTTTCGAATTCATTGAACACCTCTCGCAAAGCCCTCCTCACACTACATTTCGCTTCGCGTAATTTTTGTTTGTCTGCAAGGCTTTGGCTATGTTTATGTTTGCCGTGAAGTTCCCTTTGCTTCCGCTGCAGTTTTATAACTCGGTTGTTGTACCACGGTGGCTCTTTTCCATCTCTTACGATCTTGCTGGGCACATACTCATCTAACACATATTGTACGATGGTTTTGAATTTTGTCCACTGATCCTCTACACTATCTGCACTATAGACAAAACTTTTGTGCTGAGCCATCAGGTACTCTGAAATCTGCTTTTTGTCACTTTTGCTAAACAGAAAATCTTCCTACGGTTTTTAATATTTCTATTTATGGCTGAAATCATCAATGCAGTAACCGCTTTATAATCGCTGATTCCCTGTTCTGTGTTAACTGTTTCAAATAGTTCGGGTCTGTTTGTCACCAGAAGGTCTAATATGTTATCGCCACGAGTCGGTTCTCTGTTTAACTGCTCAAGGTAGTTTTCGGATAAAGCACTTTAAAAAATTTCTCTGGATTCTTTGTCCCTGCCACCCGTTATGAACGTTTGAGTCTCCCAGTGTACAGGGTGTTACAAAAAGGTACGGCCAAACTTTCAGGAAACATTCTTCACACACAAAGAAAGAAATTATGTTATGTGGACATGTGTCCGGAAACGCTTAATTTCCATGTTAGAGCTCATTTTAGTTTCGTCAGTATGTACTGTACTTACTCGATTCACCGCCAGTTGGCCCAATTGAAGGAAGGTAATGTTGACTTCGGTGATTGTGTTGACATGCGTCTCATTGCTCTACAGTGCTAGCATCAAGCACATCAGTACGTAGCATCAACAGGTTAGTGTTCATCACCAAGCCACTATTCCTCAGTGCTTGCGTACAGCTATACAACCAAAATGATGCCATGCAAGGCTGCTACTATCAATTAGTGCGTGCTTTAATCCTCAAAGTAACTAAACGATTTCGCTTGAACATGTCTCTTTACATACACCATCCAACGGAATATCTCCCAAAAATATTGAAACACGGTTCGCCTACAAACGCGTGGCTATCACGCAACACAACGCATCATTAATCACACATCGGAGAAACTAATCTGACACTTAAATAAATCGGAGCTTTTCCTACACCTGGCGAGTTTACGCTCTACCAAAATCGGCGAAATAATAATTTTCTACAAAAGCCGATGATCTTCTCAAAATATCTTTCTCAACGACTTACATCTGCTTTGATAGTCTTGAGTTCTATGGGCACTGCAGATTAATTCACGTATCGTACATGTGAGCATATCTCATCTCACTCTTCAGATAATCTCTCTCGAGACTCACTACTCGAAGAATATTCGATACAACTACTGAAATCCTAAAAGCACAAGCCAAGAGCAATCTTCTGCGAACAAACATATCACGCTAATTCTATTTTTAACAATAAGTGTTTCTTCTTGGCAGTCGCCGTGAAACGTTCGTAGTAGCTAGCTGCGACGTAGTTGTTATCTTTGGCCAAGCCGCGACTCAGCAGTCGGCTAGGCTCTGAAAATTCTCTGACTTGACAGGACACAGCTTTTCTTGACCATCAGGTGGCACATATGTACAACAATTTAACACAACAATATAAGAAAACTATATAAACATCTTCACAAACTCTTCATTCTCCTAGCAGATGAAAATCGATAGTAAGTTTCGGCAATACAACCATGTTATGCGTTCTTTTCAGACTGAAGACGGTTCGGCGCATTACATTGGTAAGTCCTTGTGGACAGCGTCTTTCAGCCTCTCCACAGAAAAATCTACAGGAGTCAACTACGAGGAATGGGCCGGCCGAGATACAGGTCCTCTCCCTCCAATCGAACAATTTTCAAATAATTTGTGTAGACGTGCTGTAGTATTTGGTGCGCTATGGGTTGGACAGTCATCATGTTGCTACCACACGTTCCTCCTAATTTGTAGAGGAACGTCTTCTAGCACCCGTGGAAAATGGTCTGTTAAGGGGCTGCGAAACTTGTGCGCTTTCAGTGTTCCACGTATGAAAAGTTGGACTAAGAGCTGATGGTTCACTATCCCATACCACACGTTTACACTCCAAGTACGGTGATGTTTCACGCGACGAAGTCAACGGAGATTGTCAACAGAGCAATAGTGCATGTTTCGGCGTTTTACCTGGCCATGATTGGTAAACGTGGCTGCGTCACTAAACAAGATACATGATAGATCTGGAGTATCCTGTCTTAATTTCCATGTACAGAAGTTAACACGATTCTCATAATTGTTTCCTTGCGTTTCTTGATGGAGAGAGATATGAGGAAAGAACTGAAACAGCAGCAACAACATTAACTTTATCCTCTTCTGTCGTCATTTGTATGCTTCTGTTACGTTGTCTAGGTGTTACATTACCACTTTGACGTAACGTGTTGAAGACGTTTATAAATGATTGCCGGGATGGTTGACGTCTGTTGGGATATCTTGCCGCATACACCGTAGAAGAAATATCTCCATTCTTCCCTACACTATCGATACACCATGAGCTTCTCGACTTTTTCGACTTTTTCTGCACTGGTAAATTCCATGGTCCACTCACGACCTACTGCTTGGATTGTCACGCACCAACTGACCAGCAAGTCGCAGTGCACTGAAGAAACATACAAGCATACTGTAAGTAAACATAGCAACGTCGTACCTAGCAACTACACAGGTTGAATGGCACAAAGAAGTGTCGATGCGGAAACTTTTCAAAATACGATATCTCGTAAACTACTCGCACTAGAACCCTGAACCAAACACCACTGATATTCTAATTTATCGTAGTGTTAGTCTAGGTAATTGCATGTAGGAGGCACAGAAGCATAGGAAGCCATTCATAACGTTCCAGTTTCTTTCATTTTTTACAAGTAAAATGTCTCATTAATTTGTAAGTGTATGTACAGATCATTTTGGATCCCTGCCACAGACCATCTCAACTTCTCTTGTCCATGTCGGTGCTGATTCAGTCAGTAGTAGACACAACAAATGATATGCTAACGAAAGGATGCCTTGATAATGACGTGACTTCAAGACGTGTCTTGTGAGTGACGCATCGAATGCCTGTCGTCGTCTCAGTGGATTGTAATTCCATCAGTGCTGCAGCGGCCTCTTGCGCCCTCTTAACGTTCGTAAAGCGGCCTCTCGGATTAAAATCTTTATGGGTTAACTCACTTCTATTACAGCTCGTTACCTACGTATATATAATTTATATTTCAGAAAGACTACTTGCTTCGCTGCATTACTGCTATAAAATCAGCGAACCGTAGCTGCACTGGCTTTACGCATATGGAATTTCGTTTGGTTTGCCTATCACTCTCCTCATTTGTTAAAGCGACGCGATATCATTTAATTTATTTTGACGTTTACGTAAGGAGAGACCTGTTTAATTATTTTATATTTATTTTCGATATTGTACCTAGGGACTTGAAACATATCGTCGCACGCTAGGACCATTGAACAAGAATGGCGAATTTCAGAAGAGAGCACCTGTCCCGGATTTCCTGTAAGCACATTTCTGCTGCAGTACAGATAACAGCGACCTCACTTCGTGGAAACGTACTCCAAAGTGAAGTACTCGGGACATGACGATTCTTGTGAACAAAATGTCTAAATTGCACACAGATTCACCGTCAAATTCTGGTGGTATATGGACCAACCACAGTGAAATGCTGTCACGAATGTGATCATGGCCGCACAGAAGGCCGCACAGACACGAGTTATGCTGATCGGGAAGTCCACGTGTCGCACCATGTGCTACCCGTGCTCATCCGGCAATGGAAGCCCTACGGGGTGGGGGGGGAGGGGGGGGGGAAGAGACTTTCTTCTCGAATGGCTCCATGGCCAAGGAGCGGATTTCTATCGCCGAAGAACTAAACTATTGGTATAACGTTGCGACCGTTACTGACTTCGCCGGCCAGAGTGGCCGAGCTGTTCTAGGCGCTTCAGTCTGGAACAGCGCGACCGCTACGGTCGCAGGTTCGAATCCTGCCTCGGGCATGGATGCGTGTGATGTCCTTAGGTTAGTTAGGTTTCACTAGTTCTACGTTCTAGGTGACTGATGACCTCAGTTGTTAAGTCCCATAGTGCTCAGAGCCATTTGAACCATTTGAACCGTTATCGACTTCACTACGTTGGAAATCAGTGTTATGCACAGATGCAACTTTGAAGTATATTGCATCATTCAGTTATAGTTATTGACCTGTCATAACAATGTGTATCTAACTGCATGAAGTGATTGAACTGTTTAACAGTTCAAGAGGGCAGGTAAGCACGAGATATGCCATTGCAAATGTGAAATGCTGGTATTTTAATAACTGGTGTAACCACTAGAAAGTTGAATTCAAGCACGCATGTATTGTATTGTACTGCTGCCGGATGTCAGTTTATGAGGTGGAGTTTCATGCCTGTTGCACTTAGCTAGTCAATACGCGAACGGCTACTGCTGTCTGTGGATGACATTGAAGTTCACATTCGATGATGACCATATGTTGTCGATTAGAGACAGATCTGATGAAATCACCAGAATGACGTACAATTTTGCATTCAGTTTGATTAGACATCATCTTTCATGTGTAGTAACACACCTACAACCTTTCGTTTATATCGCACAAATCGTTTTTGGCGTTGCGATTTTTTCTCCGTTAGAGTAATTTTCTGAAAGTATCTCCACTTCACAATATAAAACTACAGTATTTCAAAAGGTATTTTTCTTCTTTATACTTATCTGAACACAGGTTATCAACGTAAAACGAATTACACTGAGAACAAGCTATTTACAAACATTGATGTTTCTAAATGCTCGGTGTTGAATGTTTGATTTGCATAAACAAGTTGAACATTGGCCACCATTTGTGAGCTAGTGTGTCATACACCGTTCAGATCTGGTGTTGTACTTATTCAGCTGTAAAAAATTACTCTCGTGCCGGTCGGGGTGGCCGAGCGGTTCTAGGCGCTACAGACTGGAACCGCGCGACTGGTACGGTCGCAGGTTCGAATCCTGCCTCGGCGTGGATGTGTGGGATGTCCTTAGGTTAGTTAGGTTCAAGTAGTTCTGAGTTCTAGGGGACTGATGACCTCAGAAGTTAAGTCCCATAGTGCTCAGAGCCATTTGAACCAAGCCAATTACTCTCGCGGCTAAAAATAACACTATGTAATTAAAACGAAATGAATCAATCATTCTGATGAAACGTGAAACCTTACTTGTAAGGTAATTAAAAAGTCAATGGTTCCTCTTGCAGAACACAAAAATCGAGATGATCCCGTAACTATAATGGCAAGGAAATCATCTGACTACAGCGAACTCTGATGTAGACCAGCGATGTAAAATCTGTTACACTTCCCGTCCTGTTCTTTAATACTACACCACACCCGTTATTAGTAGTAATGTATAGAAATAAACTGTATGAGTGTAGATGAAAGAAATAGTAAGATTACGTAGGAGAACAGGAATTTTACGAATCGATTCGGTTGGCTCGTAAAATGATTGCGTGGGAAATCCGAAAGCTCGATGGAAGATACACTACTGGCCATTAAAATTGCTACGCCAAAAAGAAATGCAGATGATAACGGGTATTCATTGGACAAATATATTATACTAGAAAAAAATGGTTCAAATGGCTATGAGCACTATGGGACAACATCGGAGGTCATCAGTCCCTCAGAACTTAGAACTTCTTAAACCTAACTAACCTAACGACATCACACACATCCATGCCCGAGGCAGGATTCGAACCTGCGACCGTAGCGGTCGTGCGGTTCCAGACTGGAGCGCCTAGAACCCCTCGGCCACCGCGGCCGGCTGTTATACTAGGAATGACATCTGATTACATTTTCACGCAATTTGGGTGCATAGACCCTGAGAAATCAGAACCCAGAACAACCACCACTGGCCGTAGTAACGGCCTTGACACGCTTGCTCATTGAGTAAAACATAGCTTGGATGGCGTGTACAGGTACAGCTGACCATTCAGCTTCAACACGATACCACTGTTCATCAAGAGTAGTAACTGGCGTATTTTGACGAGCCAGTTGCTCGGCCACCATTGACCAGACGTTTTCAATTGGTGACAGATCTGGAGAATGTGCTTGCCAGGACAGCAGTCGACATTTCCTGCATCCCGATAGGCCCGTACAGGACCTGCAACATGCGGTCATGCATTATCCTTCTAAAATGTAGGGTTGCGCAGGCATAGAATGAAGGGTGGAGCCACGGGTCGTAACACATCTTAAATGTAACGTCCACTGTTCAAAGTGCCGTCAATACGAACAAGTGGTGACCGAGACGTGTAACCAATGCCACCCCATACCATCACGCAGTGTGATACGCCAAGTATGTTGTTGTTGTTGTCTTCAGTCCTGAGACTGGTTTGATGCAGCTCTCCATGCTACTCTATCCTGTGCAAGCTGCTTCATCTCCCAGTACCTACTGCAACCTACATCCTTCTGAATCTGCTTAGTGTACTCATCTCTCGGTCTCCCTCTACGATTTTTACCCTCCACGCTGCCCTCCAATGCTAAATTTGTGATCCCTTGATGCCTCAAAACATGTCCTACCAACCGATCCCTTCTTCTAGTCAAGTTGTGCCACAAACTTCTCTTCTCCCCAATCCTATTCAATACCTCCTCATTAGTTACGTGATCTATCCACCTTATCTTCAGTATTCTTCTGTAGCACCACATTTCGAAAGCTTCTATTCTCTTCTTGTCCAAACTAGTTATCGTCCATGTTTCACTTCCATACATGGCTACACTCCAAGCAAATACTTTCAGAAACGACTTCCTGATACATAAATCTATATTCGATGTTAACAAATTTCTCTTCTTCAGAAACGCTTTCCTTCCCATTGCCAGTCTACATTATATATCCTCTCTACTTCGACCATCATCAGTTATTTTACTTCCTAAATAGCAAAACTCCTTTACTACTTCAAGTGTCTCATTTCCTAATCTAATTCCCTCAGCATCACCCGATTTAATTTGACCACATTCCATTATCCTCGTTTTGCTTTTGTTAATGTTCATCTTATATCCTCCTTTCAAGACACTGT
Organism: Schistocerca gregaria; assembly: GCF_023897955.1. Taxonomy (NCBI): domain Eukaryota; kingdom Metazoa; phylum Arthropoda; class Insecta; order Orthoptera; family Acrididae; genus Schistocerca; species Schistocerca gregaria. The sequence goes on from NC_064931.1 coordinate 86,792,456, forward strand.
CCATTCCGTTCAACTGCTCTTCCAAGTCCTTTGCCGTCTCTGACAGAATTACAATGTCATCGGCGAACCTCAAAGTTTTTACTTCGTCTCCATGAATTTTAATACCTACTCCAAATTTTTCTTTTGTTTCCTTTACTGCTTGCTCAATATACAGATTGAATAACATCGGGGAGAGGCTACAACCCTGTCTCACTCCTTTCCCAACCACTGCTTCCCTTTCATGCCCCTCGACTCTTATTACTGCCATATGGTTTCTGTACAAATTATAAATAGCCTTTCGCTCCCTGTATTTTACCCCTGCCACCTTTAGAATTTGAAAAAGAGTATTCCAGTCAACATTGTCAAAAGCTTTCTCTAAGTCTACAAATGCTAGAAACGTAGGTTTGCCTTTTCTTAATCTTTCTTCTAAGATAAGTCGTAAGGTCAGTATTGCCTCACGTGTTCCAACATTTCGACGGAATCCAAACTGATCCTCCCCGAGGTCTGCATCTACCAGTTTTTCCATTCGTCTGTAAAGAATTCGCGTTAGTATTTTGCAGCCGTGGCTTATTAAACTGATAGTTCGGTAATTTTCACATCTGTCAGCACCTGCTTTCTTTGGGATTGGAATAATTATATTCTTCTTGAAGTCTGAGGGTATTTCGCCTGTCTCATACATCTTGCTCACCAGCTGGTAGAGTTTTGTCATGACCGGCTCTCCCAAGGCCGTCAGTAGTTCTAATGGAATGTTGTCTACTCCGGGGGCCTTGTTTCGACTCAGGTCTTTCAGTGCTCTGTCAAACTCTTCACGCAGTATCGTATCTCCCATTTCGTCTTCATCTACATCCTCTTCTATTTCCATAATATTGTCCTCAAGTACATCGCCCTTGTATAAGCCTTCTATATACTCCTTCCACCTTTCTGCCTTCCCTTCTTTGCTTAGAACTGGGCTGCCATCTGAGCTCTTGATATTCATACACGTGGTTCTCTTCTCTCCAAAGGTCTCTCTAATTTTCCTGTAGGCAGTATCTATCTTACCCCTAGTGAGATAAGCTTCTACATCCTTACATTTGTCCTCCAGCCATCCCTGTTTAGCCATTTTGCACTTCCTGTCGATCTCATTTTTGAGACGTTTGTATTCCTTAGCGATGACGAATACACGCTTCCAATGTGCGTTCACCACGATGTCGCCAAACACGGATGCGACCATCATGATGCTGTAAACAGAACCTGGATTCATCTGAAAAAATGACGTTTTGCCATTCGTGGAGCCAGGTTCGTCGGTGAGTACACCGTCGCAGGCGCTCCCGTCTGTGATGCAGCGACAAGGGTAACCGTAGCCATGGTGTCCGAGCTGATAGTCCATGCTGCTGCAAACGTCGTCGAACTGTTCGTGCACATGGTTGTTGTCTTGAAAACGTCCCCATCTGTTGACTCAGTGATCGAGACGTGACTGCACGATCCGTTACAGCCATGCGGATAAGATGCCTGTCATCTCGGCAGCTAGTGATACGAGGCCGTTGGGATCCAGCACGGCGTTCCGTATTACCCTCCTGAACCCACCGATTCTATATTCTGCTAACAGTCATTGGATCTCGACCAAGGCGAGCAGCAATGTTGCGACACGATAAACCGCAATCCCGATAGGCTACAATCCGACCGTTATCAAAGTCGGAAACGTGATGGTACGCATTCCTCCTCCTTACACGAAGCATCACAACAACGTTTCACCAGACAACGCCGGTCAACTGCTGTTTATGTACAAGAAATCAGTTGGAAACGTTCCTCATGTCAGCGCGTTGTAAGTGGCGCCATCGGCGCCAACCTTGTGTGAATGCTCTGACAAGCTCATCATTTGCATATCACAGCATCTTCTTCCTGTCGGTTAAATTTCGCTTCTGTAGTACGTCATCTTCGTGGTGTAGCAATTTGAATGGCCCGTAGTGTATATTTTTGTAGACACCGAGTTTCATTTTCCACAAAGTGCATTCTCGGAACGTACACGAAATGAATAGTCACGTGCTCTCACCTTAGATATGTACGACCGTGGGTCTGAGAAGTCGAGGAAAGAACATGTTCTGAGGTAACAAGCAACGGAGAGTTTTTTGGTAGAAAGCCTAGGAAGTGCACAAGGCAAAAATACGGGTGTGTCCGAAGCAAAGGGCGGCCACGTGTAGGCTGGGGGAGCGCGGCTTCAGAGGCGCAGGCAGCGTGACGGCCACGGCTGCCCAGATAGCGCGCTCTTATTCTGCCCTCGCCCCGGGGGCCGGCTGCCCTGGTCATCTATATTGACGACCGCGACTGCCGCGTTAGGGACACGACTCGCAGATGAAACGCGCAGTCGGCCGCTCCTCTTCTCCACCGGCAGGGGCACTGAGTGACGGCAGCCACAATGCCCCGGGGTGCTCCCGCACTCTGCCATCGTACAAATTATTCTACAACGCCTCTGAAGGAACCTACAGCACTCATTCACTAGTTTATATTGTAACCAAATGTTAAGAGTTTATTTTTGTAGAGATACTTAAAATAAAAATGTGCAACTGAGTTCTCAACTGTGCCTTTTAATATACAGGGTGGTACATTGATCGTGACCGGGCCACATATCTCACGACATAAGCGTCAAACCAAAAAACCACAAATAACTTGAAGGGGGAAACCAGATGGGGCTATGGTTGGCCCGCTATATGCTGCTGCCATAGGTCAAAAGGATATCAACTGCGTTTTTTTTTAAATAGGGACTTCCATTTTTATTACATATATGTGTAGTACGTAAAGAAATTGAATGTTTTAGTTGCACCACTTTTTTCGCTTTGTGATAGAAGGCGCTGTAATAGTCACAGACATATGGCTCACAGTTTTAAACGAACAGCGCCCGGATCTCGTGGTCGTGCGGTAGCGTTCTCGCTTCGCACTCCCGGGTTCCCGGGTTCGATTCCCGGCGTGGTTAGGGATTTTCTCTGCCTCGTGATGGCTGGGTGTTGTGTGATGTCCTAGGTGGATTAGGTTTAATTAGTTCTAGGGCACTGATGACCATCGATGTTAAGTCCCATAGTGCTCAGAGCCATTTGAACCATTTAGACGAACAGCTGGTAACAGGTAGGATTTTCAAATAAAAATACATAGAGTAGGTAAGTTTGAACATTTTATTTCTGTTGTTCCGATTTCATACACGTACCTTTGTGAACTTATCATTTCCGAGAACGCATGCTGTTACAGCGTGATTACCTGTAAATACCACATTAATGCAATAAATGCTCAAAATGATGTCCGTCAACCTCAATGCATTTGGCAATACGTGTAACGACATTTCTCTGAACAGCGAGTAGTTCGCCTTTCGTAATGTTCGCACATGCTTTGACAATGCGCTGACGCATGTTGTCAGGCGTTGTCGGTGGATCACAAAAGCAAATATCCTTCAACTTTCCCCACTTAAAGAAATCCGGGGACGTCAGATCCCGTGAAGGTGAGGGCCATGGTATGGTGCTTCGACGACCAATCCACCTGTTAAAAAATATACCTTTCAACAGCGCTTCAACCGCACGCCAGCTATGTGCCGGACATCCATCATGTTGGAAGTACATCGCCATTTTGTCATACAGTGAAGCATCTTGTAGTAACATCGGTAGAACATGACGTAGGAAATCAGCATTCATTGCACCATTTAGATGGCCATCGATAAAATGGGGGCCTATTAACCTTCCTCCCATAATGCGCGCACCATACATTTACCCGCCAAGGTCGCTGATGTTCCACTCGTCGCAGCCATCGTGGATTTTCCGTTGCCCAATAGTGCATATTATTCCATTTTACGTTACCGCTGTTGGTAGATGACGCTTCGTCGGTAAATAGAACGCGTGCAAAAAATCTGTCATCGTCCCGTCATTTCTCTTGTGTCCAGTGGCAGAACTGTACGTTCAAAGTCGTCGCCATGCAATTCCTGGTGCATAGATATATGGTACGGGTACAATCGATGGTGATGTAGCATTCTCAACACCGACGTGTTTGAGATTCCCGATTCTCGCGCTAATTGTCTGCTACTGATGTGCGGATTAGCCGCGACAGCAGCTAAAACACGGTCCATTTTAACACCGGTAATGTATCACGAAGCAAATAGCGTCCGCACTGGCGGAATGTTACGTGGTCCAACGAAAACATTCATATTTCTTTACGTACTACACGAATATGTAATAAAAATGGGGTCCCCTATTTAAAAAAAAAAACACAGTTGATATCCGTTTGACCTATGGCAGCGCACATCTAGCGGGCCAACCATAGCGCCATCTGGTTTCCCTCTTCAAGATAGACGAGTTTCGTTCCTTGTAGTTTTTTAGTTTGATGCCCGGTCACAATCAATAGACCACCCTGTACACATCAATGACATTATTTTGGTACAGATAAATAAATTACTGTTTTACAGTTTCAATTTTAAAAATGCAGACTATATACTAAAGGTGCAATTAGCGTATCACCACGAAATTATTGCCAACAGTGAGAATAATGTACAAAGAGGAGTTTATCATTTATAAAGAATTTATGTTACCAGAAGAAAAGTGAAAGCTTTTTATGAGTAAAAATGATTAGGTCCAAAATTGTAATAAACTGAAAAAACATAAGAACGAGTAATAAATTTTAAATGCTTAGGCTTCAGTGCACTCGTGAGCCAAAATATTGTGACCATCTGCTTGATAAGCTGTTGGTCCATCTTTGGAACACAATACACCAGTGGTTGTGCTTGCCATCTATCCTACATGTTGTTGTTATGTGTGTGGAGCTATATGGTACCAGATGTGTATACACAGGTCACACAATTCGCATAAATTACATACCGGTGTTTTGAAAGCGCAGAGCCGGTGCAAGATAGCGTCCCAGGTCCGTTCCACTGGGCTCGTATCAGGCGAATTTGGCAACAGCGTGAGTTCACTATCATGCTCCGTAAACGACTTAGCACGAATCTGGCCTTGTGATATTGACAGTTATCCTGTTGGGAGACGCCATCGCCGTTGGGGAATCTACCAACCGTGAAGGAATGCAAGTGGTGGTGCGTAATTATGTTGACGTCTGAGTGAAGAAGTTAATGCAGTCCACAGCTGCTACGATATTTTCGATCACTGTCACAGATCCATGGATTCCCAGGTGAATGTCACCCGTGCCAGATACTGCCCCCACCAGCACGCATCCGCGGTGCGATGCATGTTCCGAGCAGCCGTTCTCCTGGACGACAACATATCAGGACATGACCATCGGTCTGGTGTAACATGTGTAAGTAGGCTGTTTAGGTTTTTATGTTGGTAACGCCACGTAGCACTCTGTATGAAAATCACTGACTGTGCTGTGTGCAGTCTGTGGCTGCTTTGCATTGTTGGAATATTTGCTATTGTAGTGTTGGGCAGTTGGATGTGAAGAGCGCGTAGCGTTGCGCAGTTGGAGGTGAGCTGCCAGCAGAGGTGGATGTGGGGAGAGAGATGGCAGAATTTTGAGAGCGGACGATCTGGACGTGTGTCCGTTAAAAGCAGGAAGTTTGAGGGCCGGCCGAGTGGTTCTAGGCGGTACAGTCTGTAACTACACGACTGATACGGTCGGAAGTTCGAGTCCTGCCTCGGGCATGGGTGTGTGTCATGTCCTTAGGTTAGTCAGGTTTAAGTAGTTCTAAGTTCTAGGGGACTGATGACCTCAGAAGATAAGTCCCATTGTGCTCAGAGCCATTTGAACCATTTTTCACCATTAAGGTAAATACATTGTTTGTTCTCTATCAAAATCTTTCATTTGCTAACTATGCCTATCAGTACTTAGTGCCTTCAGTAGTTAGAATCCTTCATTTAGCTAGCAGTATTGGCGCTCGCTGTATTGCAGTAGTTCGAGTAACGAAGATTTTTGTGAGGTAAGTGACTCATGAAAGGTATAGGTTATTGTTAGTCAGGGCCATTCTTTTGTGGGGATTATTGAAAGGCAGATTGCGTTGCACTAAAAATATTGTGTGTCAGTTTAGTGTAAAGAGAGAAATCTCCGAGTACGTTCAGTTTTGCTCCGCTGTTTGAAAATCAAATAACGTAAGAGGTTTACTACCACAGTCATTTATAATTTTTCTAGGGGACGTTACACATAAAACGTGATTTATTCGACCCGGCGACACGTTTTCATTGATCAACGGTCCGATATCGAAGATCGAATGGCCAGTACAGTCGTTAGGTCAAGATGGGACACGTAATGATTGCCCACTAATGTGTGCTGAATGATGTTCTCTGAAACACTTGTACCAACACCTGCATTGCACTCTGTCGTCATATCTGCCACAGATCGCCGCCTATCGTCTTCTACAGAGCGGCCAAGCTTCTTACCACCGCGATCTGCGTTTCGGCGTGACCGTCCAACACGTTGTGCCTACACGTGGATTCACTACCCTTCAGGCACTTTCCACAGATGCTCGCGACAGTGGCACGTGAACAGTCGACCAGCTTCGTCGTTTCTGAGATGCTCGTTACCAGGCACCGGGCCATAGAAATCCGTCCTTTGAAAGAGTCGCTTACGTCAGCGGGTTCCCCTTTTTCGACCCGTATCGTCGCAATAATGGTGCCCGATTCGTCTGTTTCCTTACTGCGCCACGTGCCTGCAACGTCACGAGGCGGCCTTCCATCTCACGGCATGCAGTGGTGAACACGTTTTGGCTCATCGGTGTATACCGCATGAAAACTGAATTTGAACTGACAATTGAGAAACTTGATTTACTGAATGATTCTAATAGAAGTAACTTATCAAGGAAGGAAAGGAAACGGACATGTCTGAAATTATGCAAAAGATACCGTTCTCGGTTGTAATGTATGGAAAAGAACCCGGTATACGAAAAGAAGATGAAAGTTTCCAGACATGTATCAAGTATCAAGATACGCATGCCAGTATCGATAGTGAAATACAGAAATAAGAACAGAATTAGCATTAATGTCTCTAAATGAGAAAATAAGTAATTAGAAAGAAATGGGAAGAACACATCAGCAGAATCGTGTGTGACAGACCAACAAAATTTCAATACATATTCAACACAATAAGGCAAACGAACATTCGGAGATCCAAAACCATATGGAAGGCATCAAACTAACATCTATATGCGGGCGTAACAGGCAAAATATAACAAGCGCAAATAATGATGATTCTGCCGATCATGATGAGTTAACAATGGTAATAAACCGCTTGCAGCCGGCCGCGGTGGTCTCGCGGTTAAGGCGCTCAGTCCGCAACCGCTTGACTGCTACGGTTGCAGGTTCGAATCCTGCCTCGAGCATGGATGTGTGTGATGTCCTTAGGTTAGTTAGGTTTAAGTAGTTCTAAGTTCTAGGGGACTGATAACCACACCTGTTAAGTCCCATAGTGCTCAGAGCCATTTGAACCATTTTTTTTTTACCCGCTTGCATTCGTGCTTCTCTGAAGTTCAGAGAATCCGAATTCAACTACATTTCATCTCGATAAAACTATGAAATGTGGAAATGAAAACACTGTACACCCCTACTTTGCAGACGGCAGACTTATAAGATATATTTGTCGTTTTAGCCTGCTCGGTCGAAGCATGCTCTCTCACAGCCTCATAAATAAATTTTAAAAGGGCTAGTTGGCTCTGTATTTAATTCAATAACACGGTATGGCGATAAAATCAAATAATTTGTAATTTTAAGATCACGTAACAGGTCTGTGACGTAGCAAGAATGGTGGTGAGACCATGAACTCGAATTCGAGAGGAGCAGATTTCAATTTTCTGCCATCCATCCAGAGTTAGTTTTCCTGCGGTTTCCACAAATCATCAAGGGGAATGACAGGACGGATCACTTTAAAACCAAAGCTGGCCTTATGTATTTAAATACAAAAAATGTGCAAATGTGTGTGAAATCTTATGGGAGTTAACTGGTAAGGTCATCAGTCCCTAAGCTTACACACTACTTAACCTAAACTATCCTAAAGATAAAACACACACCCATGCCCGAGGGAGGACTCGAACCTACACCGGGACCAATTTAAATACATATTATGACGCAAGCACAGGAGCGTTATCACTGATAATCTGTAGAAAATAAATTACTTTCGTAGGAGGACGTTATATATTTACTGTCAGTACGCCAGAAACAGATAATGCATTGGATTATGCACGTCAGCCGTCCAACACTCCAGAGCCTTTGGTTATTTTTCTGCGATCCTTAATATAAGTAAATAGTAGGTTTATAATTTAAAAAATTCAGATTTTGAACGTATGATAAAATTACTGTTATTCACTGTCCAGGCAATCTGTGCCGCACTCAGTAACGAGTATTTGCACGTCGATCACGGCATCTGTTGCACTACTTCTTTTCAAAAAAATCACTCACGATGGGCGTTCATCAATTATTTTCTAGAATGGCATAATTTCCTCTTTCAGATAATTCTCTTGGCCTCTTCCAATCAAATTTCATTCAGAATTAACGGTAACCTTTCGGCTATTTCAATCAATGACGAATAAACTCTCTTAGTGCTTTTATAAGTTCAATGAAATTTGTTTACAACCAAAGATTACGTTTGTCCTAAATAATGAATCTGATGTAGTTTCAGTGCATTACATTCATAACACTGTATACATTGAATCGTTAAAATATGATTAAATCTTTTCGTGTTAGACGTTACGTTGGCGCCTATTTTCAGAGAAAGAAACTCGGGTCTGAGAACATTTTCTTCTCCTGAGGAAATTGACGGCCTAACTCCTTCATCTATGAGAATGTACATTTACTTCGTCATGTCAAGTAATTCAGTGTGTATTCCCCATAGCTAGCTGGGAGTCAGATAGAGTCGGTGGCACTCTCATTTCACTCCCCGGGCACGCCTCATATTCCTCGGCGGCGCCTGTTTTGCTGCTCGGGCCGAAATTTACGGAGCAGAAATGATTGGCAGTATACGCCGCGGGCATCAAATTTGAGGAGAGTCCCCCACAGCGCGACACGGCCGGTGCACCACCTCCGGCACTCGTACTTCGTGGTCCGTTGCGCAGCTACAGCCGCAGCCGTCACACCAGGCCAGCAACTCGACCCAAGTCTGCCCGCGCTCTTTGCCCAGCAACATCAAAGACGGCGCCTGCTCCTGACAGCCGCCCACTGCCGATACCGCCTGATCGCAAATAATTGCTTCGGGGATCACGCCAGCTTGTCAGCCCGATGAGAGAGCAGCTAATACGCCCGTCTCTCACAACCACAGCTACTCTTACCCTCTGACTTACGTAAGATTACTTGTACCAGCGGCGTAGAACCGGGTCAGGACTTCTTCATTTTCTGTTAGTCCGAGCGGTAGTCATTAAGATTTAACTATCACCGCGAAAAAATCAAACTGTGGCCATTAAACTTGATACCGGTGGTAGTTCTTCTCTATGTAGGATATCTCTGCTAAAGGTTGTCAGGAGAATTTTATGTGATGATGATGATGAAGATTTACTGTGGATGGTGCTAAACAGCAACATCAGCAGCGCCCTTGCAATAATGATATACAAAAGAACATTGGGAAAATCCTTTAAAAAAGATCAATAAACCGGAAACCCAAGTTTCATCCCCCACGAGGATCGTAAAGCAACCCCGAGAAGGTGACTTCAGAAAAACCACCAATAAAATTCCAATGAGACACAGCAGAATAACTAAATAAAATCATGAATAAAATACCTGTAATGACTCGTTTATAAAAGGGGCAGATAACCGTAGCTGGAAGACGACTTAGCCGGCCGCGGTGGTCTCGCGGTTCTAGGCGCGCATTCCGGAACCGTGCGACTGCTACGGTCGCAGGTTCGAATCCTGCCTCGGGTATGGACGTGTGTGATGGCCTTAGGTGAGTTAGGTTTAAGTAGTTCTAAGTTCTAGGGGACTTATTACCTCAGCAGTTGAGTCCCATAGTGCTCAGAGCCATTTGAACCATTTTTGGAAGACGACTTATAAATATTGTGTAACCCAGCCACTCTGTGACGCATGAAAATCTCACACCCAACATTTTGGGAAGAATTCCCGACACCACACGAAATCTTAAAACACGAACAACACTCGTCTCGTTGTCAGTTACGATAGAGGGAAAATCCTGTGGGAGACCCAGTTCAACCGTCAGGTCTTTATATAAAACACACTCAGTTAAAATATGTCGTACTTATGCTGTGTCCCGCGTCTCTGACATACTTGGGGCTCCATCCGACATAAGAGGAAGACATATGTTAATGGGCACCCTAAGCACTGTAAGGGCTACTTCTTCAGACCGTCGCGAGTGAAAGATGGTAATCCATGGTCGCACTGAAGTTTTTATGAAACGTATATTATTATTCTTCACTTGCAGCCACTGTGCCTCCAACCAACACATGGCCTTCCTGGTCACAAACGAAGTGATAGTCTGCAGAGGGACTGAACTGCGAGCAGGAGGGGGAAGGGAAAAAACCTCCTTGGCAGCCGCATCAGGGATCCCTGAAGCCCCATGTGGCCTGGAACCCAGTAGAAAATAATTTCCTTGTTTCGTCTTTGCAAAAGAAGGAGAGTGTCTTGCGGATGTTGCACTATCCGATCTGCTGCGTACATTGTCCAACAGCGAGAAGGTAACTTTGAGAATCGGAGCCGATGAGGAATTTTTTGTCATGACACCGTCTGATTGCCCTGAGGATGGCGAACAGTTCCGTCTAATAAACTGAAAACTGCTTTGGAAGCCCTATCCCGAGGACATTGTCGGGGAACACGACGGAAAAACTGAAAAAAAGCCCTGCTTAGAACCATCCGTGTAGACAGTAATAAAACCTGGGTGGATACGTAAAATATCGTTAAATTTAATTTGGAAAACATAGTCTGAGTTACAATGCTTCCTATAAGCAATCATTTCTAAAAGCAGTCTGGGCACTGGTAGTAGCCAAGGGTATACCCTATTCCAACCATGGTCCCGGTGGAGGTTCGAGTCCTCTCTCGGGCGTGGGTGTGTGTGTTTGTCCTGAGGATAATTTACGTTAAGTAGTGTGTAAGCTTAGGGACTGATGACCTTAGCAGTTAAGTCCCATAAGATTTCACATACATTTAATTAAATTTATTCCATCCCTGGCTTTGAACTTTAATGCCCCCCCCCCCCCCCCCACACGTTTAATAACACAAGGTTCTCCCTTGTACAGATCCCACCTGGCCTTGTTGCTCATGCGATAGGCCCTGTTGATAGCCTAATACCCTCGTGGTGAACAACATCCAGCATTTTGAAGTGTGAAGGCCTTGCTGGCCCATAAATCTGGCATCCGTATTCAAGTTGTGGTAGTACAAATGCCTTGTACAGTTGGAGCAGACGAGCTTTGTCGGTTCCCAAGACCTAAGACTAACACATTTAAGGATTTTTAGGGATTTGAAACATCTCAGATTCAGTACTTTAAGGTGTGGCAACCATGTTAACTTCTCATTAGAAGTAAGACCCACATACTTCACCTTTTCCTTCAAAGTGAGAACGGTGTCCCCCAGTTGTAAACCGGGTGAATTAAACAGTGACAACGACTGAAATCAATAAAAACTCTTTTCTACAAAGAGAATTTAAAATGTGTGGTGTAAGACCACTCGTCCAACCGCCTGATCGTCAGTTGTAATTGCCGAGTAGCCGTTGCGAGGCTGGAGGATGCACAGAATATGGAGAAGTCGTCCACAAACTTTGAACTTAATACTGGACGTCACATTGTGTATGTCATACTGTTTCTTTCAATGGCGAACACAGTGACAGTTAAAACACTCCGTTGAGGGACACCATTCTCTTGCTTAAGACGGCCAGACAGAACATTCCCAAACTTGTATCTAAACTATCTGTCCGGGAGAAAGGACCGTATGAAGGTGGGTAGATGTCCACCGCATCCCAACTGATAGAGATGCGACAAAATATTATGCCGTCAGATAGTACTGTAGGCCATTGCGAAATCGAAGAAAATCCGGGAGGGCGTTGCTTACGAAGGAAACTTGCTGAATTGCTGCTTCGAACAGGGTCAGGTTATCGAGCTTAGATCGACCATATGCTGCAGTGTCTTTCGTACACTGCTTGTCATGTTGATACTACGATAACTAGTGGAGTCTGTCTGATCCCTCACTGGTTTTAAAAGTGGGATAAAACTAGATTCTGTCCTAGAGATGGGAAAGTCATCCATTATCCAAATTTCATAAAAGGGCTGAAGGAGGACCTCCTTCGACCATCGATCCAACTGTTCAACAAGCTGTTGGTTATCAGGTGTTTCCAGGGGTCATATCACAAACTACTGTCAATGCAGCATCCAGCTCCCACAGAGAGAGAGGTTGGTTGTATTCCTTCATGTTGGTGGAATGGAAATCAAAATTAGCCTTCTCTTGTGTCTTCCGATATCGACGGATTGTGGGATCCTGGCTGGAATCGACCTTGATGAACTTACATGATTCAGCCATTGTCTGAGCTTGTCTTTCGGCGGTGTTATGAGAGACCTCTGTATTTGTGGGAGCTGAGATCCGCCTGGTAGCTTCCCATACTTTACTTGCGCATGTGGACCTGTTGATGGAGTGCAGGAACTTTTGCAAAGACTTCTGCTTACTCTCCGGCATTATTCTCCTTGCCTTTGCACATGCCATTCGAAAGTCTGCAAGATTCTCATCTGCAGGGCACCGATTGAATCTGCGCATAACCGCCCTCCTGTTCCTCACTGCAGAACGACATTCATCATTCCACCAAAGGACAGGTCCCCTCTGTTGTGTTGGCAGAAGAGCCAACACTGTGCTATGAATGGAGGCCGAAATGCACGCGTTTTAGCTCACGCAGGTTGGCGTGAGGAGGGAAGAACTATACTGAAGTGAGGTCTGGAACATGACAAGGAATTAGAATTCAGAAAGCGGACAAATTAGTTTGATACTTAACTTTAACCCATTAATGATGAACGTCGCTCTTGACGGTACATGATTCACAATGTTATCTGTTCAGAATATTCTTGAAAAATATGGCGCCTTGCTAGGTCGTAGCAAATGACGTAGCAGAAGGCTATGCTAAACTGTCGTCTCGGCAAATGAGAGCGTATGTAGACAGTGAACCATCACTTGCAAAGTCGGCTGTACAACTGGGGCGAGTGCTAGGGAGTCTCTCTAGACTAGACCTGCCGTGTGGCGGAGCTCGATCTGCAATCATTGATAGTGGCGATACGTGGGTCCGACGTATACTAACGGGCCGTGGCCGTGTGGTGTCTGGCAGTAACACCACACCCTCCTAGGCGTTTCCGTTGGATGCCTCTGTGGCATGGTGAATCACGGCTGTAATGTTATCCATCCAGTCCTGGACGCCGTCACATTGCTCGAAAACCACCTCCAAGGCTTTCTTTCGAGATATGCTTCATCAGGTAGATGGATCCAGATAGGGCAGTGGTGGCTACAATGAAGGTCATCATCCTCTGCCCACTGAACGATGTCTGCAAGGGCAGGCGAGACGAAGGAGAGGTCTGTGGCTGTAAACGAACCCGTGAGGTGCTAAAATGTGTAGCCTGATCCATGTTCAGCAGTATGAAATATGTTGTGCGTATCAGATTCTCAAGTATCCGATCCTTGGGGCAAGAGGTGTTAGAATCTCATATTGCAGTGTGGCATTGAAGCCCCTAAAAGGAGAAATTGACGGGGTAGTTCGTCAAGAAGGTGAGTGAGGACCTCACTGCCAAGAGGCTCATGGGGTGGTGGGTACACAGACAACACCGTGATTGCAACATGGGCCACAATAGGTGATAAGTGAAAGTGTCCTTGACAAACAGCGCAACTTCACCTTTTGCCATGTCACCAGTAAGGTCATCTTTCCTGTAGAGGTGATAGCCTCAAAGTACAGATGTGTCAGACTCTTTAAAATGTGTCTCTGTGGACAGAGGCAAAAGGGTCTGTCCTGTACAAGGAGTCTCAATTCCTCTAGATGAGTCCCGTATCCATTTATATTCCATAGGAGTATGGGAGCCTTCTCATTAGCGTAGTTTTGATTTATCCCTGTTCTTGCACCAGGGTGGCGAGGAACTTGTACAGTGAAGTGGGAGTGGAGGTGCTGCGTTGGTCTGGTGATGATGCATCAAAATCCGTTATGTCCTCATCGTCGCTCAGACAAGCCAGGATTACTTCTGGTGGCGCCCGGGTCAGCTTTCGACCCGAATGCTGAGATTCTTTCCCTGCTCCCTTTCCCGGCAAGGATGAGGGGGAAGGGGGTGGCGAGAGCCACATTTCTTTTGATTTTGGAGTGCCTTTGGGCTGGACACTGTGAAAGTTTTACTGGTCTCTTCTGTCTGAATCGCTTTGTCTTTAACTTTGTTTTGGTACATGCTGGGGCAAGTACAGGTGCTGGTGGTGGACAATCGTAGACTGCATATCGTCTGTGTCGAAGAGTCGACCTTAGGAACAGGTTTCTGCACCAAGGAAGTATAAGAAGTGGCAAAGATAGATGGTTTTATCGACATACATTCCTTTTTGAGTTGTGCTTTAGGGGATTGCCTTTTCCACTTTTAATTCATGAATTTTGCGTTTCTCTGCAGAAACAAGGCAGTCTTGGCTCCAGGCTGGGTGGCTCCAAAAGCAGTTAATGCAGACTGTTGGAGATGGACAGTTAGTCCCAGCTCTGCCTTTTCACACTTACCACAGGTCGCTTTCGCCTCTGTAACTCAGCATTGTATGGAGAAAACGTTGTTCGGGCTGACTGCAGCAATACATTGCAGAAAAGATGTTCCACAGTACTGCCATGCGGGTATTCCAATGTGTATCAGGACTGCAAATATTTACTTCTACAAAAAAATGTAAAAAAAACGTTGAGATGTTAACTTCATTTCTTTGATTCAAAACTGTATAACTACCCGTCGTCACACCTGCGGACTCTTGAGATATACGGATTCGTAAGATGAGATACTTTATCCTTTCCGTAAGACTAGCGTCCTACTGCTGATCATTACGAGGACTGGCAATGAAATCCTGTGTCTTTTAGGTGAATGCCCTTATTTATCGACTTGGTTTTCTTTTAGGTCAATGTACTTCATCCAGTACCTTCCCAGGTAGTAAATTCCATTTACGATTGTGAAATGTCTACAGAATATCCGTTTACGGCTTCCCATGAATGCGCTCAGAACGTTTCCCAATAGCACGTTTTGCCCGAATGAGGACAGCTAAGTCACAGAGCGGAAAATTTAGGGAACAGATGCATGCTCCGAAAATTCGTAATTCACATCACTCAGTTTCCACGTAGGCGAAAAACCTTCTCCAGATGAAAGACATTTTCTCTTGAACTGGATCTTCTTCATCCGTATTTTAACATCCATTTGGTTCAAAAGTGTAGCGCAGTATTTGACATTAGTTTCACCATCTATTGAAAGATAATTAATAAGAAGATCTCTTCTTGCATCTCAGGAAACACTGGTCCACGTCTCCCCGGTACATAAATTCGACCTTTCTGAATAGGTCCACCATGTTCCTTTCATTGTCTTCTTTGCTGTTTCATTTCTGTCGTAAGGTGGTTGCACCTTTCCATGCTTTTCTGGGAAATTGGTTTTCACTTTTGCGTTTGCTCAGCATGCTCGTCACATATCTTTCAAAAACATTTCATATAGTTCATTTGTCATGTAAAATGTGTCACAATGCGCTGCTCGTCATTCACATTGCAACACCAGCAGGCATAGAAAAAGATTAAATTTTGCTTGTTGCAGAAATACAGTGCAGTAGAAAAAAATACGTGATTAAATTTGTATGTGTTTTAAGTGTATGCAGCATGCGAAATTTAGTACACAGAAACAATCACTATAATCCGGCTGGGCATCGAGTCCAACTGAGACAGTATGACAGATACGGATATGTTACTCGATGCTATTTCAACTCTGTGCCAAAGTTCATCAATTATTGGAGGCGTGCCAACGTCTGCCAACCCAGATGTCGAAAATGGATGAAAAATCTGGCTAACATGCTGGCCGGGGCAACAGTCGAACACTATGTATCGAAGCATTTCATAAGATGTTGGGCAACCCTGCGGTCTTGCGCTATCTTGTTGAATGATTACGTCACACAGACCTCTAGAATATGGCATGGCTGCCGAAACGTGCTGGTGTTTGAAACTGTTTATTTCGTTAACTTTACTAATCCAGACGTTCCTGTGAGCCAAATGAAGCGAAAAAAAAGACTTTTGTAAACGCTATGATAAAAACTAATTAGATTCACATTTCAATCTAAATTTAACCATTGTAAGCACAGCAGTCTCGTAGTAAGAAGGCCCAAGAAACAAACGATTTAATTCTTGATTTTACGCTGTAAAATTCGCAAACTTTTGATGTAAAATTTACATAAACGTCAATTTTACATCTTGCAAGTGCGAGATGAAGGGTGGGATTAGTGACCAAAAAGATATGAGCTTCAAACGATTAACACCAATTAAGCCGGTTACGTAAAAAGCAGATATGATATTCAAAATATCGCGTTGTACGCACGTGCTGAAGTTTAGGCAGCTTTTGTAGACCAATTAGAGGTTATTTCCCCGCTCCACTGAAAGTGAATGTCCTGTATCAAATTTTTCGTCTTGCCTTTCCATACAAAATGTGGCCGCTCTAAACATTCGTCGTTTACATCTCGTATAATAACAATATGTAAACAATATTTCACCATTATTAATGACATCTCAAAAACCATTGTGGTAATATTTTAATATTTTACCGTACCTCGTCGCTTTGTGGCGTGGTGTGGGAAATCTTAGATATCTGAGTAGGTAGAACTGTTATGAATATAAAGCTTAAGAAAAGGGAAGAAAATCGTCTATTGTCTCAATCACATACACATCTGCACTCTACGATCGTTACGTGGCATACCTGTATCATTTTCCACCTTTCCTGTTCCATTTTCTAACGGTAAGCCTTTTGGTACGCATCTGTACGAAACCGAATATCTCCAATTTTAGTTTAGCGTATGTCCGAGGAAACAATAATTTTTTGAGTAAGGCTTCCTGCAATATACAACGCTTTTTATGTATTGTCACCCACTGCTATGTGTTGAGAATTTCTGAGACCCTCTCAGACTGACTAAACAAATCCAATACAAGCAGTGCAGCTCCTCTTTGAATATTCTCTGTTTATTTTTTCAGTCTAACACAGTACGAATCCCACACCGACGAACTAATCTCAACAATTTACCTAACGATGGTTTGTAATCGACTTCTTTTGTGCCTGAATCTCACTTGCTTAGGGCTCTGAAACTGGTTTCTGCCTTCCCCAAAGCTACATTTATGTAATCGTACCATTTCTAATAGTACCGGATGGGTATTCCTAGATGTTTATCTACATTTACCGATTTGCCAATCTTTACACCAGGAGCACATCATCTACAAGTCTCTCTGCTATTCGAAACACATTTATACGTATGTTATCTTGAAATTAACTCTTTGTTTGTTCTTGCAGTTGCTTTGGATATTGCATTTAATGCAGTAAGGTCGTGCGGTTTAGAGTCCTGAAGCATAAAATGTTTAGTCTTAACACAGGTGGACGAGCTGGTAGGTTAGGTGAAGGTACAGATACGAAGCGGTGGATGGTCAGGCATATGAAATAACTGCAAAACGCACCAGCAAATGCTCTAACACCTGTGGAATCCCTGAGTCAGGCCACATAATCTTTCGACTTGAATAATTAAGTATCATCAAAAATAAAACTTTCGAAAGTGGCGTAAAGCCGTATTGAAATGGAAATGATCGTATGGAGTCAGTGGCCGGGAGTACCCATATGGGAAGTTCGGCCGCCAAGTGCAAGTCTTATTGAGTGCGACGCCACCTTGGGCGACCTGCGCATCGACAAAATGATGATGAGGACAGCACAACACCCAGCCTCTGAGGGGAGAAAATCTCCCTCCCCGGCAGGGAACCGAACCCGGGCCCCCGTGCGTGGCAATCCAATTCGCTGAACATTCAGCTAATGGGGCGGACGTAAAGCGGTGTAATGATTCGAGATGTAACATACAACTTAAATGATTACCTTAAGCCCAAGAAGCGTCGGTGAACATGGATTTCTTCGTCTCGTGCTCCATGTGGTCCAAGTTAACTTACAAAGTGAGACAGCTAACACAGGCCAACACAAGTACATCCACAACTATTAAATACATCGAGATGCACTTTTCGCTAACTTTGTCTGACAGTAAGATGAATTTTCTGACAAATTCAGTTATCTTTTAACGTTTACAGTTGTTTGACTATTTATAAATGGAAACCTGTACTTTACTATAAAATTGGGAAGAGCCCTGTTGTGAGGACGTCAACGACACCACATTTGTTTAACTTGGTGAAACAGCAAACAATGACAGCGCCGCAAAAAAAGAGCCACCGTCAAGAAAAGAGGCCCAAGAAACAGCTACCGTACTGTGATAGATTTAAACAAATGTATAACTCAAGTGTGATTCGTGTGGTTGCTCTTCTGCTTTTGACGCTCCCGCAATGCATACGACAGTCGAAATAGTAGCTATGGATTTCGTTCATGGCGCATGTCCCCAAAACGTGAGAGTATTGGTGCGGGTGTATGCTGGAAGGCCTGATTGTGCCAAAACCTCAAGGTCTGTCTTTGCAGATAATATTTTTAAATAACTCAAAAAGCAGCAAAAGTGAAGAATGAACTATGCCAACTAAATAGAAAATTAGCTGTTGAAAGAAACGCAGCTAACATTGTAACAGTGATAACACGAACTGAGACAAAGAGGAAGCTTGAATGTACGAGTAGCATCAACAACAGAA
This sequence comes from Schistocerca gregaria, assembly GCF_023897955.1. Lineage (NCBI taxonomy): Eukaryota > Metazoa > Arthropoda > Insecta > Orthoptera > Acrididae > Schistocerca > Schistocerca gregaria. The sequence continues at coordinate 86,811,131 of NC_064931.1, forward strand.
GTGTTCACATTGTGACGATTTAAACATTTCCACATTTCGCTTCATCAGCGGCTTCATAGTAATGACTTCCAAAATTTCAAAATCGGTAACTGTTCCGAATAGCTAAATGAAGCGTAGTTTACTAAGCATAGGTAAATCTTTCTTCGCACTGTACAGGGATTTGGTAAAAATATGGAAACGCAGGGAGAAATTCATTCTTGAAAATAAATTCAGATGTCAGTCAAGTCTGCAGGTTGCACCGTTGTATTTCGCCAGTATCGGCACCTGTCTATTGTCCTCAATATGTTGCGAGTGTCAGTCGCGGTCAGGACGTGTAGAACAGTTCCTGTGTAGTTGTGAGTGCACTATGTCCGGTATAAATAAAGTCGAACGTGGGAAAATAGTTGGTGCTTGTATGAAAGATGCTGCCGCAACCAAGGGAGTAAAGATGTGTAGCCGGCCGTTGTGGACGAGCGGTTCTACGCGCTTCAGTCTGGAACCGCGCGACCGCTACGGTCGCAGGTTCGAATCCTGCCCCGGGCATGGATGTGTGTGATGTAGTTAGGTTAGTTAGGTTTAAGTAGTTCTAAGTTCTAGGGCACTGATGACCTCAGATGTTAAGTCCCGTAGTGCTCAGAGCCATTTGAACCAGTAAAGATGTTTGATGTTTGAAGTGTCACCGTATCGAAGATTATACGGCGTACAGGGAAAACGGAAAAACATCATCGGCTGTGTCACATCGCGGATGAAAACATGTGCAAAGGGATCTTGACGGATGATCATTGAGGAGGAATTTCACGAAAAATAAGAGGACGACAGCTGCAAAAGTCACTGCAAAGCTGAATGTCGCACACGTGAACTCTGTCAGCATCAAAACAACACGAAGGGGGCTCTATAACCAGGGTATTGCAATATATATTATTTGTACTAAATGTTATTACTTTTACGTGAAGAAAAGTACATGTTCTCAATAACCTTCAAACCGTGAGGTCCACCATTAATTTTTTATACGTCAATTAGTAGATTTACTTATGGTACTTCTGTTGCCTACGGCTACGGTCACTTTCAGGACTCAAATTAATAATAAAATTAATTAATAAGATTGAACCTTAAACTGCCCATGTAATACTCCAATAAAATGAAAACAGTGAAGAGCTGAGGGCGTGTGATTGAGAACAGTGGCGCATTTAAGTTTACAAAATAATGACAAGTTGTATTTATCTTCTGTAACTACAACTATCTGATAAATCTTGCGCACATTGAGGAGGAAGCTATACAAGTTCTCCCCTTACTTAATTCCTAGCCGGCTGCGGTGGCCGAGCGGTTCTAGGCGCTTCAGTCCGGAACCGCGCTACTGCTACGGTCGCAGGTTCGAATCCTGCCTCTGGCATGGATGTGTGTGATGTCCTTAGGCTAGTTAGGTTTCAGTAGTTCTAAGTCTAGGGGACTGATGACCTCAGATGTTAAATCCCACAGTGCCCAGAGCTATTTGAACCATTTCTGAAAGAAGCTGTGCATCATATGGCTGTGGCCTGTGCGAAAACGAGTGAGGAGAACCTTGTATATTAGACATGGCTGGACGGATGTATGCCACGGCCGTGTTGTGGGCCTACTATACAAAGCCTATTGTCGGTCACATACAGCCAATCATCCTACCACCAGTGCAAGGCTCTGGAGCTCAACAGCGGGAGTACTGCATGCAGGGGGATGACAGTGCGATACCTGAGAATCACGTCACGCCTCCTTGGCTACTAGATCAGCGCTTTCATTTTCCGCGAGTCCCATGTGGCCTTGTGGCCAGGAGAAAGACCCTTTCTTCGATAGTCTTTGTAGTTGGAGGAGGGGGTCCTGGATATTCTGGACCACTTTATCTGCTGTGTACAAACGTTGTAGAGAGTGAAGGACACTCAAGGAATCGGAAAAGACAAGACATTTAGCACTGGATTCCACCAAAGGCAAAAAAACTGTGAGAGGTTTGTTAGAGCTATGATAAGTGCAAAAAAGAAGGAAATCTTTAGGGCTACCGGAAGCAATAAATTCCAGGTTGGAATGAAACTACTGAGGAAGGATATGATGAATTTATAAAAGGTGGTGACCGGGAAAGAGTACATAGGCTGCTTCATAACGTTAATACAGCCAGACATGCTAGGTGGATAGAGACTGTCGAGTCACTGAGTTTTCAAACATCAAGTAGAGAAGCATGGGCATTACTAAGGAAGTCGGGTAATAATCAAATTAGAATAAGGGACAACACTCATATATCAGCTAGTAAGACAGTGTCACGTTTATTGTCGACATCAAGAGCAAGAAGTGCTAAAACTCATACAAGATACAGTACATCAGACGCAAGCGAACATTGCACAATGCTTGTTCAGCGTAGAGCTCCGAAGCAGACCACCCCAACGTGTACATATCTTCACCCAGTGGCATCATCAATTACGACTGTAGTGGACACGGGAGCAACGGGATTCGAACGACGATCAATCGAAACTTGTCGGCACTTCTTGTGAATCACATTTTTGCTATACTCGTCGACGGTCGTCTCCACAAACCCCGAGGTGAACGGTGGCTCGAAACGTGCAGCGCGTAACTGACGCAGGCTGGTGGGAGCATTACTACGCACTGGGAGACATTCTCCTGCACTTCCATGGTACCTGTGGTAGTAATCGAAGACAAGCTGATAGCTGCGAACCACATGCATCCCTTCACACTTCTCCGAAGGCGATGTCATCTTTCAGCGGTATAATTGTCCGTGTCTCGGAGAGATAACTGTGCTACAGTGGTTTGTGGAGTATTACACATAATTGTTGTTGATTTTTCGGCTACTAAATTCGCCTGATGTAAATCCCATGGAACCCGTCTGTGTCGCTATCGTGCACCACTACCGCGTACGCAAATCAGCGAACTGTTATTTACGCGAATGATATGACCCATTCCTAGGTACCTAATGCCACATACGTCCACAAACCTACCAACAAACTGTACGCAGACTCGATGATGTATCTCGTTTCAATGACATACAGACAAGCTATTAGGGAGGTGGTCATAATGTTTCCATTCATCAGTGTACTCCTGTCTCCAAGCTGCTGATACAAATGTTCTTTTGCATCGAACACCAAATATAAGCTATTGTCCTGTGCCCAATTTACAACGGCTTCATTATTTTAAAACTTTTTCCTTGTACTTCCACTGAGTATGATGACTGTTAAAATCTCCGAGCGAGGTGACCTGTGGAGGCCAAGATATAGCTGGAAGTTTGTATATATTACTTATTGTTAGGTCTCCAATTTTTACTGCTCCTTTTGGGTATCATTGACATAAGATACAGAGCATGGATGTGCATTCTTGATTGAAGATCGTACGTGTTTTGCACGATGGTACGCTGATCCTAGTAAGTCAAAGCCAGGAATTTTTTCTCTACGATTCTTTTCAGCTTCATTTTCAGTATGTGTTTGCTAAACAGCAACAGCATCGATATCATGTTTTGAAAAATCTTCTGTAAGATCTGGCATTTTGATTTGACTTCAATACTGCTTTGACAGATCTTGATAAAAGCCCTTAAGAAGAACCATGGGGGTCCATGTCTTGCGACAAGTTCATTGTAGCCACGAGATCTGTGAGATTATCTGGCTGTCTCTGTTTATTGGCTTTAGATATTTGTCCTGCAGTGACTTTTATTTAGTACTACTCACAGGACACGTGTGACTTAAAGAATGTCACGGTCGCGAACAGTAGTCCCCTTTGGTAAAGTTAATTGCCTACTGAAAGTAAGTGGCTTTTAATGTGGTTGCAAATAACAAACATTGATGGTAATAACACGGATCTTCAGCATACAGTCACAAAGGAGACATTTCAAGCATCCTGAATACTCCCTAAATGGAAACAGTTACGAAAAGCCTTTGAGTTATTACTACACCACTCCCTGTTTTTGGTAGGGAGAATAGATAATGTTGTCTTGGATGGAGAGTCGTCGTCAGATGTGAAAGTAATTTAAGGTGCGTCCAGGGAAGTGTGTTGGGATCCTTGCTGATCATGTTACATATTAATGACCTTGCATACAGCATTAATAATAGTATTCTTAGACTATTAGCAGTTGATGTAGTTATCTATAATGAAGTACTGTTAGTAAGAAGCTACATGCATATCTGACACGGCTGTCGCCTCTCACAATGTTAATCACATTTTCCACCACGTCTGGTGTCCGAACATTTCGGGTACGTCCTTCATGATTTCCTGCTTGCTGAAACGATCCTATCTCAGACAAACGGTGAAACACTGTTACAAACAATGAATGTTGCGGTTGTAAACGGAGGGGATAGGTTTCCTGATACAACCTTACTGCCAGCCGACCCCTGGCATTTGCCTTTCCGTAAGTAACCACCATGTCGGAAAGCTGTCGATTCGAGTACGGAATCATTGTGTACAACGCTGCATCATATCCACTAAAGGTGAGTAAGCAAGAGAACTGAATCGGTCACAACATTACCAATGACTATGACAGCAGAGGGCGCTAGGGCATGACGTGTGAGGAACAGTACCTCCCTCTACGAAGAAGCCATGCATACTGTGACTGTGGCTGCATGGGACAGCACGCATTAGGCCACAGTCTCTGTAACAAAGTATGATTGAATAAATAGTCTCTAACATGGAAACCGTACATTTTTGGACGTAGACCTCTTGTGCTCCGTACCCTCTCATCTGTCATCCCGTAAAATACTACCTTCAGTTAACTGATGGCGTTTTAGCAGTATTAAATTTAATAATAATCATAATTCATCAATTTGCAATTAACAAATATATAAATACTGACACGGTTTCAACACTATTCCGTAGCTATTTTTGACAAAATAATGGTTCAAATTGCTCTGAGCACTATTCGACTTAACTTCTGAGGTCATCAGTCGCGTAGAACATGGAACTAATTAAACCTAACTAACCTAAGGACAGAACACACATCCATGCCCGAGGCAAAATTCGAATCTGCGACCGTAGCGGTCACGCGGTTCCAGACTGAAGAATATGGAATCGGTGGGTTTAGTAGGGTAATACGGAACGCCGTGCTGGATCCCAGCGGCCTCCTATCACTAGCAGTCGATATGATAGGCATCTTATCCGCATGGCTGTAACGGATCGTGCAGCCACGTCTCGATCCCTGAGTCAACAGATACGGACGTTTGCAAGACAACAACCGTCTGCACGAACAGTTCGACGACGTTTGCAGCAGCATCGACTAGCAGCTCGGAGACCATGGCTGCGGTTACCCTTTAGGCTGAATTACAGACAGGAGCGCCTGCGATGCTTTATTCAACGAGGAATCTGGGTGCACGAATAGCAAAACGTCATTTTTTCGGATGAATCCAGGTTCTGTTTACAGCATCATGATGGTCGCATCCGTGTTTGATGACATTGCGGTGAAGGCACATTGAAAGTGTGTATTCGTCATCGCCATACTGGGGTATTACCCGGCGTGATGGAATGAGGTGCCATTGGTTACACGTCTCGGTCACCTCTAGTTGGTTCAAATGGTTCAAATGGCTTTGAGCACTATGGGACTTAACATCTATGGTCATCAGTCCCCTAGAACTTAGAACGACTTGAACCCAACTAACCTAATGAGTCACACAACACCCAGCCATCACGAGACAGAGAAAATCCCTGACCCCGCCGGGAATCGAACCCGGGAACCCAGGCGTGGGAAGCGAGAACGCTACCGCACGACCACGAGATGCGGGCACCTCTAGTTGGCATTGACGGCACTTTGAACAGTGGACGTTACATTTCAGATGTGCTACGACCAGCGGCTCTACCCTTCATTCGATCCCTGCGAAACCCTACATTTCAGTAGAATAGTGCACGACCGCATGTTGCAGGTCCTGTACGGGCTTTCTTGGATAAAGAAAATTTTCGACTGCTACCCTGGCCAGCACATTCTCCAGCTCTCTGACCAATTGAAAACATCTGGTCAATAGTGGCCGAGCAACTGGCTCGTCACAATACGCCAGTCACTACTCTTGATGAACTGTGGTATCGTGTTGAAGCTGCATGGGCAGCTGGACGTGTACAAGCCATCCAAGCTCTGTTTGACTCAATTCCCAGGCGTATCAAGGCCGTTATTACGGCCAGAGGTGGTTGTTCTGCATCCTGATTTCTCAGGATCTATTCACCCAAACTGCGTGAAAATGTAATCACATGTCATTTCTAGCATAATATATTGGTCCAATAACTACCCGTTTATCATCTGTATTTATTCTTGGTTTAGCAATTTTAAATGCCAGTAGTGTATAAAACTAGAAAATATTATTTGGTTCCACGTATCATCGAACGTTAAAATTGTGAAGCCTTACAAAAGCCATAAATTCAAAATTTACCATCCGTAGTGTAACTGTACACCTCAAACCATATAATATAAGATACAGACGGCAGAGAAAGGTTCCACGATTGGATGTAAGCGCAATAGCGCGTATGGGGTACTTTCTCTTACCGGATTTGAGACTGGCAGACTGACTGTCCTAGTTTTAACGAAAATATATTGTCCTTACCGTTTCTTACTGCCTGTACATATATTGGTGACATATGTTTGTATTACTATTTTGTATTTTACTTTCATGTCGCATGTTATATCGCACAGTTGTTGTGATTGCAGCTTTCGACGATGTGTTGAGACACGTAATAGTCCTGATCTTAACAAATATTTTGTGTAAACTTCTATAACTGTAATGCGTCATTCTCATTTGTATAAAAATATTTATATTATAGTAAATTTACCTACAGCCATCAGATACTCTATATAATAAATTTACATTAGTTAATTTGCCTTGCCACCACTACACATTTTGTAATGGCACCAGGTGGCAAAAATGTCTTCTTGGTCCACACTCTACAAATTGTAACTGCACACTGAGACCGTTTGTTTTACATACTACTTGAAATGCCATATCCACATGCAGCAAACGCTCCTCGGTGGATGTAGTATATTAGAGCTAGATGATTTCAATGAAAGTGGAACGCTATAGCTGTTCATAACTGTGTTTTATAAAATAAATTAGCATCCGTTTTTTTTTCAGTATCTGATGATGGATAAATTCCGAACCACGTCATATGAGCATTTAAGTAATTCCTGGCCCGATGTTTCACTTTTACCGATTCGACTCAGTCAGCCTAAATATAACCTACTGATTATTTCTAAAATACACTTTGATAAAAAGTGCAGCTAAATTAGTTTTACATATAAACAATAACGCACAAGACTTCTACAACTGACATTTTAGAAGCCTCTTTTAAAATTGGTTGATTTCCGTTCTTTTTTTTACGAATCAGTAGAAATGGAATATTCGGTCTATAGTGTAGATGACGACTGAACAGCGAAGATGTGTATGATGCTGTATAGATGAGGTTGGAACCTTGCGATTACCCGCCGTGCTTCTACTGTGGGTAAACAGTTCTATCTGTTATCAGCATCTGATCGATAATGAAGGCAGCAAAACAATAATAGCTACCAAAACCTCACAGTAAATACACTCCTGGAAATTAAAATAAGAACACCGTGAATTCATTGTCCCAGGAAGGGAAAACTTTATTGACACATTCCTGGGGTCAGATACATCACATGATCACACTGACAGAACCACAGGCACATAGACACAGGCAACAGAGCATGCACAATGTCGGCACTAGTACAGTGTATATCCACCTTTCGCAGCAATACAGACTGCTATTCTCCCATGGAGACGATCGTAGAGATGCTGGATGTAGTCCTGTGGAACGGCTTGCCATGCCATTTCCACCTGGCGCCTCAGTTGGACCAGCGTTCGTGCTGGACGTGCAGACCGCGTGAGACGACGCTTCACCCAGTCCCAAACATGCTCAATGGGGGACAGATCCGGAGATCTTGCTGGCCAGGGTAGTTGAGTTACACCTTCTAGAGCACGTTGGGTGGCACGAGATACATGCGGGCGTGCATTGTCCTGTTGGAACAGCAAGTTCCCTTGCCGGTTTAGGAATGGTAGAACGATGGGTTCGATGACGGTTTGGATGTACCGTGCAATATTCAGTGTCTCCTCGACGATCAGCAGAGGTGTACGGCCAGTGTAGGAGATCGCTCCCCACACCATGATGCCGGGTGTTGGCCCTGTGTGCCTCGGTCGTATGCAGTCCTGATTGTGGCGCTCACCTGCACGGCGCCAAACACGCATACGACCATCATTGGCACCAAGGCAGAAGCGACTCTCATGGCTGAAGACGATACGTCTCCATTCGTCCCTCCATTCACGCCTGTCGCGACACCACTGGAGGCGGGCTGCACGATGTTGGGGCGTGAGCGGAAGACGGCATAACGGTGTGCGGGACCGTAGCCCAGCTTCATGGAGACGGTTGCGAATGGTCCTCGCCGATACCCCAGAAGCAACAGTGTCCCTAATTTGCTGGGAAGTGGCGGTGCGGTCCCCTACGACACTGCCTAGGATCCTACGGTCTTGGCGTGCATCCGTACGTCGCTGCGGTCCGGTCCCAGGTCAACGGGCACGTGCACCTTCCACCGACCACTGGCGACAACATCGATGTACTGTGGAGACCTCACACCCCACGTGTTGAGCAATTCTGCGGTAGGTCCACCCGGCCTCCCGCATGCCCACTATACGCCCTCGCTCAAAGTCCGTCAACTGCACATACGGTTCACGTCCACGCTGTCGCGGCATGCTACCAGTGTTAAAGACTGCGATGGAGCTCCGTATGCCACGGCAAACTGGCTGACACTGACGGCGGCGGTGCACAAATGCTGCGCAGCTAGCGCCATTCGACGGCCAACACCGCGGTTCCTGGTGTGTCTGCTGTGCCGTGCGTGTGATCATTGCTTGTACAGCCCTCTCGCAGTGTCCGGAGCAAGTATGGTGGGTCTGACACACCGGTGTCAATGTGTTCTTTTTTCCATTTCCAGGAGTGTATGTTTTGATGATATGTAAAGGAGTTTCGAAAATGTGTTTTTAAAAAAGCAAATATCTGTATTGCTTTTGTTGTGGTATTCAGTCCGAATATTTGTTTGATGTAGCTCTCCACGCTACCTCATGAAAGCTTCTTCATCTCTGCATAACTGCTGCAACCTGCATTCATATGAACCTGCGTAGCCAAGTCTCGGCCTTGCTCTACAGTTTTTAAGTCCCAGCCTTTCCTCCTTTGCCAGACCGACAATTCCTTGATACCTCAGAAAGTCTGCTACAAAACGGTCACCTTTTCTGCTGAAGTTGTGCCATAAATTTCTTTTCACCATAATTAGATTCAGAACCTCTTCATTAGTTACTCGATCTACCCACATATTTTTGAGCATTTTTCTGTTGCATCACATTTTCATAGCTGTCAATTTCTTCTTGCCTCAACAGTTAATCGTCGTCGTTTCGTTTCCCTTCAGAGTTACACAGTACGTCCACAGTTATTTTACTGCCAAAATAGCATATCTCATCTACTACTGTCAGTGTCTTATTTCTAAGTAAATCCCTCGACATCTCCTTATTTAATTGAACTACATTCCATTCCCCTTGCTTTACTTTCGTTTTATTTGGTTTCTCTGACAGAATTTCAGTGTAATCGGCAAACTTCAATTTTTTTTATTTTCTTTCCCTGAAACTTAATTTCCTTTCCAAGTTGCTTTCCTTCACTGTTTGTTTAATGTACTGACTGGATAAAACTGGGTATAAACTACAACACTACCTTTCTCCCTTGTCAACTACTACTTCCCATTTATCTCATTTAATTCATACAACTTCAGTCTGGTATCTGTACATGTCGCAGAGAAAGTTTCGCTCTGGATTTCTAAGAATGTATTTCTGTCAACATTTTTCAGAAGCTTTCTCTAAATCTACAAATGCTATAAACGCAGGTTAGCTTATCTTCAGCCTATTTTCTAAGATATGTGGCACTGTCAGCGTTACCTCCCATGTTTCTACATTTCACTGGAACCAAAACTGCTCTTCCCCGAGGTCGGCTTTTCTTCTATAAATAATTCGTGTCGCTATTTTGCAGCCGTGACTTATTACACTAATGATTCCGTAGTATTAACATCTGCCAGCAACCTCATTCTTTGGGATTGCAATTATTACAGTCTTTATCTGACGATATGGAGGTATTTCACCTGAGACATATATCCTGCATACCAGACAGAACAGTTTTCTCATGACATGTTCTGCGAAGGTTCTCAATAATTCTAAGGAACTGCCATCTAGTACAGGTGTCTTATTTCAACTCCAGTCTTTCAGTGCTCTCTTAGATTATTCTCCTAGTATCGCATCCACTTTGCCACATTCATCCATTTACGTATCCCTTTCCATAAAATGTCTTCAGATTTTTTTCTTTATATAACCCGTCTATATAATCCTTCGACCTTTCGTCTTACCTGTCTTCGGTTAGTACTTGTATCCCGTCTTGGCTCTTAATATTCATACCGGAATTTTTATTTTCCAAAAAGCTTTCTTTAACTGTACTGACGATGGCATCGACTTTACCCATAGTCAATCATTTCTCTTCCAACCGCTTCTGCTTTGTCATTTTGTACATTCTGAATTCTTAATTTTGGAAGTCAACAAACCTTCTTCCTGCTAAATTTACTACATTTGCAAGTTCAAAAATTCTATCGTTGCCGTTTTTCCTCCTACATTTACTACATTTTCGTATTTGCTCCGCCTGCCTTGAGTGGCCGAGCGGTTCTAGGCGCTACAGTCTGGAACCGCGCGACCGCTACAGTCGCAGGTTCGAATCCTGCCTCGGGCATGGATGTGTGTGATGTCCTTAGGTTAGTTAGGTTTAAGTAGTTCTAAGTTCGAGGGGACTGATGACCTCTGAAATTAAGTCCCATAGTGCTCAGAGCCATTTGAGCCATCGTATTTGCTCCTTCCGTCAGTTAATTCATTACCACCGATGTTATGCAATGATTTTTAGTACATCTTATCTATTTGCATAGTTGTTCCTCCACTTCCTTCGTTATTCCATCACTCAAAGGTACCCATTCATCTCCATCTGTTTCAGTCAATCGTTACCTAATGCTCGCTTTGGGCTCTCCACAACCACAAGTAGCGTGTAACTGGGCGGCGTGTAACGTAAGTAACTGAAAAGTTCGTCCACACATAGAGCCATTTTTTCTTCAGCAATGCCAGACTGCAACTGAGCGCTGTGACATCTGCCACAATCCGATCCTTTGGGTTCACTGTCGTCAATCATCCTCGAACTGATCCCATACGATTTTCATCTGTTTTCATATCTGTTTTAATGATTTCACTTTGATAGTGATGAGGCGGTGCAAGCAGAGGTGATGTTTTGGCTCCGTCCACAGAGTAAAATACTCTACGATGAGTGTATCAACAAACTGGTCCCTCGTTGGAAGATTTCTGTTCGTCGCCTGGGTGACCATGGAGAGAAATAAATAGGTAGACATAACGTTTCAAGATGTAGAACGTTAATAAAGTGTCTTTTGTGTCAAAAGTTTTGAGAGTTTTCTGATGAAACATTCGAGGGCATTACTATTCAGCACGCCTTCGTACGATACGAGAGCAAAAATGTGGCTTCGGGAATCTCTAACAATTTAAAACTGTGTTTCTCAATCATTATCTTACATTTATAACATTTTACGTCTATGAAAAAAATTGCTTCGATAGAGACAATGAATTAGGAATTGTAGTCCATATTAATCCAAAGCAGCAAAGAGATGAGAATCAAGGATAAATAGATGTCAAATTAACAAGTATCTACGAGCAGTTCTGGAAAGCAAGGAATCCAAGTGGCACATTTCAACTTTCGTTTAGCGTTAATGGTTTCGAATGTTTATTCGCAGAATTTAAGTAACAATGGACCATACTCCCAGTGGGATGGTTTGCGTGTCCCAGCGATAGAGACAGCCGTAACGTAGGTGCAACCATAACGGAGGGATATCTGTTGAAAGGCCTGACAAACGCGTAGTTCCTGAATAGGGGCAGCTGGCATTTTAGTAGTTGCAGGGGCAATAGCCTGGATGATAGACTGAACAGGCCTTGTAACATCAACCAAAACGCCCTTGCTTTGCTGGTACAGCGAGCGGCTGAAAGAAACGGGAGACTACAGCAAGAGTTTTTCCTGACGGTATGCAGCTCTACTGTATGGTTGAATGATAATGGTATCCTCGTGGGTAAAATATTCTAGTGGTAAAATAGTCCCCCATTCGGATCTCTGGGCGGGGGCCACTCAGGAGGATGTCATCATCAGGAGAAACAAAACTTGCGTTCTACAGATCAGAGAGTGGAATGTTAGATCCCTTAACTGGGCAGAAAACTGAAAAAGGGACATTGATACGTTAACGTTAGATATTGTGGGAATTAGTGAAGTCCGGTGGCGAAAGGAACAGGGCTTCTGGTCAGGTGAACAGAGACTTACACGTACAGAATCAAAAAAGTGTAATGCAGGAGTCGGTTTAATAATGAAGAAGAAAATAGGAATGTGGGTAAGCTACCACGTACAGCATAATGAACGCATTATCGTAGCCGAGATAGACACGAAGCCCACGCCTACTACAGTACCACAAGTTTACATGCCAGGTAGCTCCACAGATAATGAAAAGATTGAAGAAAAGTATGTTGAGATAAGAGAAATTATTCAGACAGTTAAAGGAGACGAAATGTAATTTTGATGAGGGACTGGAACTCGACAGTAGGAAAAGGAAGAGAAGAAAAAAGTAGGAGGTGAACATGGACTCAGGAAAAGGAATGAAAAATGAAGCAATCTGGTAGAATTATGCAAAGAGTATGATTTAATCAGCATACTAACACTTGGTTTAGGAATCATAAAAGAACTTTGTATACGTGGAAGAGACTTGGAGACACCGGAAGATTTCAGACTGATGATAAAACGGTAAGACAGAGATTTACGCACCAAATTTTAAATTGTAAGACATTTCCAGGGGCAGATGAGGACTCTGGCCGCATTTTGTTGGTTATGAACTGTAGAGTAAAGCCGGCCGCTGTGGCCGGGCTGTTGTAGGCGCTTCAGTCCGAAACCACGCGGCTGCTACGGTCGCAGGTTCGAATCCTGCCTAGGGCATGGAAGTGTGTGATGCCCTTACATTAGTTAGGTTTAAATAGTTCTAAGTCTAGGGGACTAATGTCCTCCGATGTTAACTCCCATAGTGCTTAGAGCCATTTTTTTGTAGAGAAAAACTTAATAAATTGGAAAAAGGTAGGAAATTAAAGAAATCGGAAATGGACACGTTGATAGAAGCAGAGGTTGTTGAGAGTTTCAGAGGCAGCATTAGACAAAGACCGACAAGAAGAGGGCAAAAAATACAGTAGAAGACGAATGGGTAGCTTTAAGACACGAAATAGTGAAGGCAGCAGAGGATCAAACAGGTAAAAAGATAAAGCCTAGTAGAAAGCTATGGGCAACACAGGAAACAATGAATTCCACTGATGAAAGGAGAAAATACAAAAATGCACCAAATGAAGGAAGTGGAAGGGAATACAAAGCTTTAAGAATAAGACTGACAGGAAGTGCTAGACGGCTAAGCAGAAATGGCTAGAGGACAAATTAAGAACTTAGAAGCATATTTCACCAGTGGAAAGGTAGGTGTATAGAGGGTTTACACAAGGGAGATAAACTAGAAGTCAAGATTATAGAAAGAGAAGTGGACGTGCATGAAGATTAGATGGGAGAAATGATACTGCGAGAAGAATTTGACACAGCTCTGAAAGATCTAAGTCGAAACTAGGGCCCGGGTAAAGACGATATTCCATGAAAAAGCTCTCCCATCTTGTGTGCAAGATGTATGAGACAGACGAAATACCCTCACCCTTCAAGAAGAATGTAGTAATTCCAGTTCCAGAGAAAGCAGTTGCTGACAGGTGTGAAAATTACCCTTACAATCAATATAATGAGTCATTTTTGATAAATACTAACACGAATTCTTCGCAGAAGAATGGAAACACTGCTAAAACCCGACCTTGGAAGTCAAGAGAAATGTGGGAACACACGAGGCAATACTGACCCTACAACTTCTTAAAGAAGATACGTTAAGGAAAGGCAAACCTACGTTTATAGCATTTGTAAGACTCAAAAAAAGCTTTTGACAGTGTTGACTGGAATACTCTGTTCGAACCTCTGAAGGTAGTAGCAGTAAAATACAGGGAGTGAAAGTCTATTTGCAACTTGTACAGAAACCAGATGGCAGTCATAAGAGTCGAGGGGCATGAAAGGGAAGCAGTGGTTGAGTAGGGAGTGGGTCAGGATTGTAGCCTATCACCGATGTTATTAAGTTTGTACACTGAAGAAACAGGACAGGAAACCAAGGAAAAATCTGGAGTAGGAATTAAAGTTCAGGGAAAAGAAATAAAAACCCTGAGGTTTGCCGATGACATTGCAGTTCAGTCAGAGACAGCAAAGGACTTGGAAGAACAGTTGAACGGAATGGACATTGTCTTGAAAGGAGGATATCAGATGAACATAACAAAAGCAAAACAAGGATAATAGAATGTAGTCCATTTAAATCAGGTGATGCTAAGGGAATCAGACTAGGAAACGAGATACCTAAAATAACAGATAAGTTTTGCTATTTGAACAGCAAAGTAACTGATGCTGGCCGAAGTAGAGGGGATATAATATGTAGACCTGCAATGACAAGAAACATATTTCTGAAGAAGAGAAATTTGTTGCATCGAATATAGATTTAAGTGTTGAGAATTATTTTTTGAAAGTCTTTGTCTGGTGTGTAGCCATGTAGAAAGTGAAACATGGATGATAGACAGTTTAGACAAGCTTTAGAAATGTGGTGCTACGTAAAAATGTTGAAGATTAGATGGGTAGATCACGTTACTAATCAGGAGGTACTAAATAGAATTGGGGAGACAAATTTGTGGCACAACTTAACCAAAAGAAGGGATCGGTTAATAGGACACATTCTGAGACATCAAGGTGTCACCAGTTGAGTACTGGAGGGAAGTGTGGTGGGTAAAAATCGTAGAGGGAGACCTAGAGGTGAATACAGTAAGCAGGTTCAGAAGGATGTCAGCTGCAGAAGTTAGTTGTAGATTATGAGACTCGCACGGGATAGAGTAACATGGAGAGCTGCATCAAACCAATCTTAGACTGAAGTCCACAACAAACAACAACAAATATAAGAGAATCTTTATAAAAATATACCCACAAAATGATACTAAACGAATTTCTACTGCTCAGAAATCAATGTTGTAGCTTTTCCGACATATTTTCATCTTTTTTGTACTCTGGAAGTTTAAAGTATATCTACGTACTGTTATATTAAAGTGTTGCTGCTCCCTTTGTTCTTAAAGTGGAAACTGGCTGAAAGTTCTTTACCTTCAATGCTTACATCTTCCTGCAGGTGATTTGTGCTGTTCTCCAATGAAAAACAACTGATTTTGAAACATATTATAGATAGAAACTTATCTTAAACTTTATATTTTGCTTTTCAGCCTGCTTTATATGCAATATTGTAGATTGTTCAATACTGAGCTTAATATTAACAAATTTTGCTTTTCAGTCTGCTTTATATACAATATTGTAGATTGGTCAATACTGAGCTTAATATTAACAAAAGAAACAATGTTTCTTAGCCATTGAGCCAGTGAAGCAGAAATTCATTATTTCATCTCTGTGACAGATAACTAACCACGATGATGGTGGTTTTGAATTTTTCGATTATATACACACTAAGACATAAAAAAAAGACGAACCACGAAAGAATAATCGGAATGGGACGGAAATCAGTAGATGTGATATACATATACGGAGAAACAAATGATTACAATTTCAGAAAAAATGGATGATTTATTAAAGAGAAAGAGCTCCACAAACTGTGCATGCCAATAAAGCGTTGGTCCACCTGTGGCCCTAGGCTTAGAACATATGTTGAACCCCTGGTACTGCCAGGCAGTTTTCCTTGGTGAGAAGACTGGAAGTGGATGTACAAAGCCTCGTGATACAAACTGAGCAGTTACTTAAGACAGAAGTGGCTGGGAAGCTGACGTCGGCCTGGAGGGAGTTGTGCTGACTTCGGACACGTCATACCGCATTCGAATGACGCACTTAGCAGATGATGACAATCAGCATTGAATGGCCCGTCAGAGTCGCAAAGCGGATGTGGTGTATTATCACTCCTTCATATCGCTCAGCGCGTCAGTTTGGCGACGATGTTACGAGACACTTGTGATATTGCCATAACAACGAAGTGACTAACTGTGAAGAGGAAGTTTCTAGTACATTTACAAAGTGTCGCCCAATAAGGCTTTCTGCTTGCGATATTTGGTCTGCCACTTATCAGGTACATTGGTGCCGGCTTGCACGACACCTTTATCTCCCGCTTCCTGCAGTCATTACTGAAAGTGAGTAAATACAGTATATTTCACTGTAAATCTGGGACGCGTTGTACTATTTTGCATTGAAACATCTATTCATTGATGATATTTCATACGCAATCCGGTTATCGATTTTCTGAGACATTTTAACTTGTTACCGGATAAGGAGAACGAGAATTTTGTATATTCGACATGGAAAATCGGCTAATACCTGTACACAAGAGCAAGTTAATCTCTAAATAATTGGCCATTTATTTTGAGACGGAACTCGTACTTTCATGTAAGAGCACAGAGTATTTTATGCCTTGTTAACAAATGTTAACGAGAAAGAAAATGTCTCACTCATTTCCGGAAAGCTTAAAAATGTATTCTACCGACTTTGACATTAAACATGAGTAGGGTCCTTTAGTCCAGAAATGAAAGAAAAAAATACAAAGCAATTGATGGAAGCCAGAAAAGTTATGGCCAGTGTTTTCTTCCCTGATTCCGAGCTTGTACTCTATGTCTAATGACTTTGTCATCAACGGAAAGATAACGGCTAAGATTCTTATCTTTATGGAAACACATTGGACACAGCAAATTTACCAGAAAGGGATCTTTGATGGCCTCGCTGGCCGAGCGATTCTAGGCGCTTCAGTCCGGAACCGCGCGACTGCTACGGTCGCAGCTTCGGATCCTGCCTTGGGCATGGATGTGTGTGATGTCGTTAGGTTTAAGTAGTTCTAAGTTCTAGGGGACTACTGACCCCAGATGTTAAGTCCCATAGTGCTCAGAGCCATTTGAACCATTCGAGAAAGGGAACTTTGTCATAAATGTGTGAATTTACTTAGTTGAAGTACACATTCTTTCAATCTATCACGTAAATAGTCGTCGAAGAAAATCCCAGCAGTGTGCCTCTGTGTTATTCTTTCGAAACGTATAAATACACTGACGGAATGGAAAGAGTTACACCTGAACACCTTGACAGAACGCTGCAAAACTAATACTCCAGACTATTCATGCCTGTGGGATTTGTCGATTAAAATTTCATCCCTACGCTAGGTTATTTTCTGTAGTTTCATTTGCGGGAAAATCACTCTTACAGACGAAGAATTCTGTATGTTATCCTCTTGGTTGTATGTAACGTTAATACGATATTTCAGGTGTAGGTCGAAAAACTAGCTAGTGAAAACGCAGGTGCAGATTACCGTCATCTTTCAGACTTGGAGAAAGTCTGACTCTGTAGCCTGAAGGACGCTGAAGCATCATACGTACAGATAGCGCAGACAATTGACTGCTGTGCAGTGAGTGCAGAACTCATTAGAAGAGTGGGGAACAACGGTATGTAAGGGTCCTTCCAACGTAACTACACCACAAGAATATCGCAGCATTGTGCAACTGGTTCTGACGAATGGACGCATGAGAACAGCTGAAATACGGACAGAGATTACAAGCAGATTCTCACTGCTACCCTTCGCCATGAGATTACTGGAAGCTGAGGTGAGATATCGAGTTGCCATACGTGGTATGCCGCTGACACCATACCACACAAATCAGAGACTTTCATCGTCAATGGTCAGAGTCGACTGTGGCATTTAGTGTTATCCTGTGACGTTCCGCAACGAACGCTAATTGCGATTCTCGAGACCTGTACCTCTCCATCTGCTGGAATCATGGTGTGTGGACCTACCGGATACGATAACAGAACTGGTTTTTGTTCCTTTTTATTTGTTGAAAATGGATGAGTGCCATCTAGTATGTTGTCCTCTTCATAACCAGCGTACCAGGTACTATACCCCTGGCGAATAGTGCAAGACTCCACACTCCAGTTCACACCACAAACACCTTGAGGAATGTGTGGGTCCCTGATTTGTTACCTGTATAGGATGTTTGTGATGCGCATTCTTTTACATTAGCCTCTGTCCAACAATCATCATGATTTACATAGCGCAGGTTCCATGTACGTCAAGAAATCCTTAAATGAAATGCACAGCAACTTTTCCTAGACATCACAACGAAAACATACACTACTGCCCATTAAAATTGCTACACCAAGAAGAAATGCAGATGATAAACGGGTATTCATTGTCCTGGGCATTGAGTCAAATAGAACTTTGATGGCGTGTACAGGTACAGCTGTCCAGTCCGTATTCGTCAGTGTATCGTCGAGGTAGATTATTCTGATGGATGTCAGTATTTTCTGGCGCCGTATTAATACGCTGGCCGTACCAGTGTGCTGTCCACGGTGTCGGTGATCGCCGGATGTGATGTCCTCGGCAGAAGCAGAGGCAGAGGCGAAAGCTCTGCCGTCCGGAAGAGAGCAGACGCCGTAGGTCGTGGTGAAGGGCCGCCACCCCGACCCACGCAGACCTTAAGAATGACCGATCGCCATCATTGCGATCGCCCAACTGCGCTTCCGATGTCACTTGAGGGGCCTGCTCCTCCATCAAATAATAAAGTGCGCGCTGCTATCCTGGCACGAGTCGTGATTATGGCTTCCTGCGCCTTCATTAGCAATAAAACCGAGATAGTAGCTGGCGCCATTACGCCAGGCTGGAACAATAACTGGCGCACAGGAAAGAGCCCAATGGTCGGCCATCCTGCAAACGGAATTACCGGCCGCTTGTGCTTGTCACCGCTACGGCGCGCCCTCTCACTAATACTAAGGTTAACTCACTCACGTTCCACTGTTCGTCTAAAACCCTCTGCATTACGGCTAAAATCTCTGTGTTCTTATATACATATCCGCAGCATATATTAGAGACTATCATACGGAGAAATTTGCTTAATCAAAGCAGAAAACACTTTTTTTTAATCATACTGAATTGTCTTAGTATTACCTTTTACCATTTCGTCCATTTCTAATAAATATATCAACTAAGGTGTTGATCTACACAGTAAGCTTGTTTGGTTACGAGGAATAATGTTTCAGTATATGTGCCCTGCCATCATAAATGAAATCAGTTTTCTCGGTTGTCTTGGCTAATTTAGAGTTAGACACTTTGTATATAACTTACAATGCTTTATACATTCTGAAAGTAAACAGTACATTGTAAATCATTTTGTGACTTATTGTATAATTTGAATTAATATCGTAATATTATAGTTCACTGTTTCAATGATTCGTCGAGTGGAGAACATTATAAAAGTCTTAACGGGTTTGTGGCTGCCTGCCGAAAGCAGTCTGAGGATGATGATTTTTGACCGTTGGTAGAGAAGAAACTTTGGTAGGGTTAGAAAAATTATTTACACGAATTTTCGTAATCAGAACAAGCTTAATTCAAAAATTAGCTGAAATATATGCCACGTAGCTGTGTAAATAATGGACAGATTGCGAAAATGTTTGATGAGATAAAAGATATTTTTCAGATAGCTAATGGCGACGAAAATGTAATTGTGATGGGGCAATGGAATTTGGTAATATGGCCTGGGGAAAAGGAATGAAAGATGAAGTCGCCGGGTGAATTTAGTACGGACCATAATTTAATCAATGAAAACATTTGATTTAAGAATCATGAAGTAACGTTGTATACGTTGAAGAGACCTTGTGAAACCGGGAAGTCTCAGATTGATCATCTAGTGGTAAGATAGAGGTTTCGGAATCAGATTTTAAACTTTGAGTCATTTCCAGGGGCAGATGTGGACTTCTACCACTATTTGTTGGTTATGAAATGTAGATTAAGGCGGTAGAACTGAAAATGAAGGAGATGGGGCGTGGATAAGTTGAAAGAACTAGAGGTTGTTCAGAGTTTCAGGGAGGAGATTAGGGAACAATTCAGTGAAACAGGGGAAGAAGTACAGCAGAAGACGAATGGATAGGTTTGAGAGATAAAATGGTGAAGGCAGCACACAGTCGACTAGCTGAGAAGACAAAGCCTAGCAGGAATCCTTGGATATCACTGGTGAAAAAGGAATATTTAAAAATGTAACAAACGGAGCAGGCAAAAAGGAAAACAAACGTGTAAAAGATGAGACTGACAGGAAGTGCAGAATGCCTAATTAGGAATGGCTAAAGCACAGATGTGAGGATATAGAAGCATGTACCACTAGGGGTACACCGCCTATAGAAAACTTAAAGAGACGTTTCAAGAAAATATCAGCTGCATGAATGTCAAGCGCTTAGATGGAAAACTAGCACTATGCAAAGAAGGGAAAGCTAATGAGTAGAGTAGTACATAGAGAAGCTATACAGGGGCCAAGATTTGGTATGTAGGACATCCTCAGCTGAGAAGCATGATTAAATTAATTTAAAGAGATTTGCTTAAGTGTTGCTAGGTACCATTTACAACTGAAGCGGATCTCTTTATATTAATTAACTATACAAGGGAGATGGATCTGAAGGCAATAATATAGAAAGGGAAGTGGACGTAGAGGAAGATGGGATGGGAGACATAATACTGCGAGAAGAATTTGTGAGAACACTGAAAGATCTAACTCGTAACGAGGTCCCTGTAGTGGACGAAATCACGTCTGAACAACTGATACCAATAGTAGAGCCAACCATAACAAAATTATTCCACTAGTGGAAAATGTATGAGACACGTGAAATACCCTCAGATTTAAAGAAGAATATAATAATTACACTCCAAAGAATGGAGGAGCTGAGAGGCGTGACTATTACCCAGCTTTTAATTTAATAACTTATGGCTGCGAAATACTAATACTAATTAATTACAGAGAAATGGAAAAACTGGTAGAAGCAGACCTTGGGGGAAGATTAGTTTGGATAAAGGAGAAGTCTAGGAACACACAAGGAGTATTGACGCTACGACTTATCTCAAACGACAGGTTAAGTAATGACAAACCCACGACTGAGGCTTTTGTAGATTTCAAGAGAGCTTTTGACTATGTTGACCGGAATACACTCTTTGATATTTTGAAGGTAGCAGGGGTAAAAAACAAGGAACGAAAGGTTATATGTACCATATTTCAGTTATGAGCCGAGAGATACGAAAGGGAAACAATGGCTGAGAATGACGTGGAACAGGGTGTAGTCTATCCCTAATGTTACTCAGTGTTTACGTTGAGGAAACAGTAAAGGGAACCAAAGAAAAACTTAAAGGAATTGAAGTTCAGGGAGAAGAAATAAAACTTTTGTGGTTTGTTGATGGCACTGTAATACTGTCACAGACAGCAAAGGACTAAGAGTGTCTTGAACGGAGGATATAAGATGATCATCAACAAAAACAAAAAAAGAGTAATGGAATGAAGCCAAATTAAGTGATGGAATGCTGAGGGAATTAGACTGGGAAACGAGAGACAAATAGCAGTAGATGAGTTTTGCTATTTTGGCAGTACGATAATTGGTAATGGCCGAAGTAGGGAGAATATAAAAAGCAGATTGGCAGTGGCATGAGATGTGTTTCTGAAGAAGAGAAATTTGTTAATACCGAACGTAGATTTAAGTTTCACAAAGTATTTTCTAAACGTATATTTCTGAAATGTAGTCTTGTATGGAAGTGAAACGTGGACGATAAACAGCTCAGACAATAGGAGACTAGAAACTTTTGAAAGTTGGAGGTACAGAAGAAAGATGAAGTTAAGATGGTTTGATCGTTTAACTAATGACGAGTTACTGAGGTAACTGAGGAGAAAAGAAATTTGTAGCGTAACTTGACTTAAAAGAAGAGATCGATTGGTAGGACACATTCTGAGACATGAATGTTTCACCAGCTTACTATTGAAAAGAAGTGTGGGGGATAAAATTTGTAGATTGAGACAAAGAGATGAATACAGAAAGCAGGTTGAAATGATGTAGGTCGCAGGGATGAAGAGGCTTGCGCAGGACAGAGTGGCGCCGAGAGCTGCATCAAACCAGTCTTCGGAGTGAACACCATTACAACAACATGCTTGAGTTCGGTGAAACAGGTCTCGCTCTCATTTGCTTTCGCCTGTGCGCCTGTATATGTGATGTGATGTGTGTGCGTGTGCGTGTGTGTGTGTGTGTGTGTGTGTGTGTGTGTGTGTGTGTGTGTGTGTGTGTGCGTGCTTCAAACGTAGAGAAAGAAAGAGAGAGAGAGAGAGAGAGAGAGAGAGAGAGGAAGTTGAACATTAGTCCCTTTGATCATCTGTGCCACTTCAATAATCATGGCACGTCAAGAAATTATCAGGAACATTATTGGACCAAGGGAAGATACGGAATTTGGTGCCCCGTATCTCCTTCTTTCGACTTCTGTTTTCCGATTTTCTAACCAAATTTAGTGGTAAGAGCCATATTTCAATTATTTGTAACCGTCACTTCATACGCTTCGTTTTCATCTAACATTAGACAACTTGCCGTCCTTACCATGCAAAAGTTTTGTCTACTCATAACGTTGCAAAAATCCCGTCTTCCTAATCTTTTCTCAGATCTGTAGACCTTAAAGTGTCATATGAATCATTGAATATCAGTCTATGATATAATTTCAATCTTACACTCTTTTCGTAGGAAGCTTCAATTCTTTTCTGAAGCCACTCGTACTTTACCCGCATTTTAGGTAACGATAATGATTCAAGTAAATGAATTTACCAATTCCATATTTCTCCAGGGTGTGCCTCAATAGGCGTTTCAAGGATGTGTACAAAGACCGTAATATAGGATGCAAATTTCTCGACCTCCACTATCAGGTGGAGACTTGTAGGATTCCCCTATAATATGTCAGGCGTGCACTACACGCAGGAAGCAGCTTCTAAGATAGCAGAGTGGCGTGCGCATGGATCTCTTTTAGGCTAGATAAACAAGCCCCCCCCCCCCTTGGGTTTAGAGAGGAATTGCCTTCCAGGATCGAAGTTACATCTCAGAATTAGTATCGCTTTTTGAAAGTACTAATGCCCAGAGAGTATGAAGAACAGAAATTTGATGGAACCGGAAGTGAATAGCAATGAAGTCCTAATTTGAAACTGAAATATTTATTCCAAGGGTAGGTTACTCATCATTGGTGGCGGCCAAAAATGATAAACAGATACATTTTAGACCACCTGGGTCAGGAGCTGTATTGGAAGACCGTTTCAGAGAGAACTTGCAGAATACTTTTAATAATTTTCCTTATCGTACTGTTCTAAAGAGGGTGACTTCCACTTGCCAAGAGTAGATTGGGTGAGTTATGCTTACAAAACTGACGCCAGAGACAAGGTTTCGAGCGATATTATTCTGAATGTCTTGCCCGAAAATTACTTTGAGGAGACAGAGAACCAGTTCGTGCACGTAACGTCTTAGACCTCCTAACAACAAACAGACTTCAACTTATCGGATCAGTTAAGGTAGAGGAAAGCATGAGTGATCACGCGATAGCCGCTATGACCACATGTTTTACAAGGAATGTTGAGAAAGGTAGGAAGATATTTTATTTACCAAAAGTGACAGGATACAAAGTGCATAGTATCTGAGTAATCAGGATCAAATATTCAGTGATTACGACGCAAAAAATTCAAAGGCATCTTTCATTATGCCTTAGACAAGAAAGGTCTTAAGAGATGGGAAATACTCAGCGTGGTTTAATAGCAGAGTGAGAAAACTGTTGAATAAACAAAGAGAGCTTAATGAAAGATTCCAGAGAAGTCAAAACCTACCTGGCAAACAAAAGTAGAACGAGACGTAAAAGTGCATAAGGAAACCAACGGGAGAAGCGTTCAATGAATTTCAAAATAAAACTTTGTCAGTTGATATGACTAAATACCCCAAGAGATTTTGGTCTTATGTGAAAAGCTGTTGGAAATCATCAATTCATTTACTCAGAGGCCATATTGGCACCGAATTTGAGATAATAGGGAATAGGCCCAAATACTGAATTCGGTCTTACGAAATTGTTACACCGCCCCCCTTTCAATCATCGTATAAGCGCCGAAATTGCAGATACTGAGATGAGCGAGCGCAGAAGAAGAAAGCAACTACAAACTCTTGGTAGCGGAAAGGCATCAAGACGAGATAACTATAAGATCTACAAACATTATGCGAAAGAAATTGCTCCTCTTCTACCAGTAATTTATCGTACATCGCTGGAGCAACGAAGGGTACCTAGAAGCTGAAAAAAGTGTAGGTCATTCTTTCTTTCAGAAAGGACCGTAAGACAAATGCACATAATTGTGGACCTATATCGTTGACGTCAATGTATTGTAGAATTATGGAACATGTTTTATGCTCAACGACTAGGACGTTCTTGGAAAACGAAAATCATGTCTATGATAATCAACATGGATTACGCAAACTTCATGAGATCCATAGCGGCGCTCATGTTCATGCCGCGTTCCTTGACTTCTGAAAGGCGTTTGCCGTTTAGTGAAAAAAATGGGTTTATCGAGCATCGGGCCAGATTTAAGACTGGATACAAAAGTTCGTTGCACGTTGGACTCAAGACGTCGTTCTTAATGCAACAAAACCGACAGATGTAAATATAATTTCCGGTGTACTACAAATAAGTGAGCTAGGACCACTGCTGTTTAAAGTGTATGTAAATGATCTAATAGAAAGCGCCGGAAGCTCTTTAAGACTGTTCGCAAATGATGAGGTTGTCTATAAGAAAGTAGCAGAGCCAGAAGACAGTGTCGCTTTGCAGAATGACCTGCAGAGGCTTGATGAATGGTGCGGGCTCTGGTAGCTGACCCTGAACGTAAATAAGTGTAACGTACTGCGCATATATAGCCACTATTTCGAAACTACGCTACTGATGAAAAACTGCTTTTATAGTATATACAGTAAAAAATCTGGGGTAACTATCCAGATGGATCTTAAGTGGAAAAAGCACGTAGAACAAATAGTAAGAACAGCAGATGCCACAGTGAGATTCACAGGAACAATCTTAAGGAAATGTAACTCATCCACGAAGGAAGTGACTTATAAGGCGTTTGTTCGACCGATGCTTGAGTATTTTTGGATAATACGGGATCCTTAGCGGGTAGGACTGATAGAAGCGATAGAGAAGATCCAAAGAAGAGCGGGACGATTCTTTACGGAATTCGTTAGTCGGCGTGAGAGCGTTACAGAGATGCTCAACAAACTCCGATGACAGACGTTACAAGAGTGGCTTTGTGCTTCACGGAGATATTTAATATTGAAATGTCGAGAGAGCAGTTTCCGGAAAGACATGGACAACATATTAATTCCTTCCACATACATCTCGCATAATGACCGCGACGAGAAAATTCGAGAAGTTAGAGCCAATACAGAGGCTTCCCCACAATCATGCTTCCCATCCACCATTCTCACTAGTGGAACAGGGAAGATGGGATCGGTTAGTGATACCCGAAGTACCCTTCGCCACACACAACGAGGTGGCGTATGGACTGTCATGTAGATGTAGATGCAGGCAAGGAAAAAATCCAACGCCTATCTTTGATTCGAAGTACATTGTGTTAAGTTTTCGGTGAAGGTTTTCCCGCCTGTAGTCATGTTAGTGACGTACAATTTAGTACTGAACTTTTAGTCTACTGAGCGAAGTATTGCTGTCTTACTGAAACACCCGCTTACTAAAACTGATTACATGTGATCAACACAAACATCTTATAATCACACACATTAGTGCATTATCTTTAAAGTCCGATGCAGTCTTCTGGACATGTGTGCAAGTCTGGAGGAACATTCACAGCTGCCGATTTATAATCGTATTAAATGATGACATGTATTTCCAAATTGCCAACACTGTACCACCTCAGCTACGCAATTTGCTGTAAAGTGGAAACTCCAGGTTCCGTTCTCGCTTCCCAAGCACGGGTTCCCTGGTTCGATTCCCGGCAGGATCAGGGATTTTCTCTGTCCCATGATGACTGGGTGTTGCGTGATGCCCTTAGGTTAGTTAGTTTTACGTAGTTCTAAGTTCTAGGAGACTGATGACCATAGATTTTAAGTCCCATAGTGCTCAGAGCCATTTAGAATCCGGCACAAATTTTCATTTTTTTTTCAGTAAATTGTATAGCTATGGTGGTACGTTAATTGCATTTCGCGAATGCATTTCATGATCTTATAAGGAGACAATTCACAGACAGTACCTATTACAGGCATGAGTGTCCTTGGATTCTCATAGACAGTGGCAGAAAAAGTTTCCAAAATTCGAATATATAGGCCTACACTTCTTACTATTTTGTAAATCCTGGTACAACAAGCTTTGCCATTAAAGGGACTAAGACGTTAATTTTAGTTAGGAATAGTCCGACATAGTGGTCCACCACCTTATAAACGTAACTAGCACAACGTAAATTAGACAAAATGCCCGCCTTTTTATTAGGCCTCCAGAGCTGTTCCTCTATTTAGCCATCTAAGACACATTTGTACACTGCGTACTTAATTTTAAGGCGAAAATAGACAAATACTTATTTGCAGATTCAAAAGTGCAAGCTATCACAATTTTTTCTACAGTTAATTTTTAACAAATACCATTGTAAGTAAATTAGATATTTTCATTTTATTAGTTCACATTATTTCTTAAATCTAATCACAAACGATACAGAAAAATGAAAATTAGAATACTATTAAAACCTATACTCTTAAGGAAATTAACATCTATATGATAGAAACTAATATCTATAGAAAAGAAAACAGAAGATTAATAAGGGAGATAGTATCCCATACTTCTGTAGGCTGTAGGTACGGTCGGTGTGTAACGTTTCTCTGCAGGGGCACATTCGCATCGAGTTACGTCCTTATTTCTGCGGGGCTGACCCTGTATGCATGTGGAAGGCAATGGCGGATAAAGTTGTGTGTTTTGTAAATCTGGAGCTCTGTAGTTTCTATGACCAGTAGTGACTGGCACAGGCAAGATATTTTGTTGTTCCTCAGTGGCGGTCACGTAGGTTAGCATACGAGTAATATTCTGCGCAACCATGAAGTGAATAACATTAAACGTAGATAGTTCTTGTGCTCTTCACCGTCTATGATATTCAGGGCAGATCCGATCCGTGGATGGTTGTTTTATGCCAGAGTAAGCACAAACAGCACAAACAGACTGAGCCACACTACATTTGAAGCACATCATCTAGGACAGACAGTGTTTGCTCACGTGCCGTTATCGGAGGTAGCTGAAGCACTTGACAGGTGGCACGCAGGAATCCACAGCACATCTAGTTCCACGAACAGACACAGCGTACGGTAAAGTGTGAGAGTCCAAAGTTAATAAATAGGTCTCTAGTTTGACAATTTGGTCCCCATTGCTTAGTAAACCTTCTAACACCTATAACAGGGAATACAGACTGCACGACTTCCAGAATCTCCGCTTTGTCAATTTCTGTATGAACTTCAATTATTACTACTCGTTTGTGGACAACGATAGAAGGAGTGTAAGTTTCAGAATTTCTTTTTATTTTAATACTTCGCTGTACACTAGGAAACTGGCATTTCCTGGAGTTCATAAATCAATCTTCGTTTTGGTTTTTCCCTATAGAAAATGCGTTAATTACAGTTTTCTTGATTTCTGGTAAGGACAGACGTCAGATTTTCCATAGAACCATTGAAGATAGTAGACTGGTGAGTAGCTACAGTGTCACGGGAGGAAAGTTTATAGAATTTCGTTGGTAGGAATCGGAAGCAGAAGTTGCATTTAGAAGGGCATCAGTTACATTTAAGACACTGGCAACAAGTGATGTTCGGTTAGCTTCTGTAGTGAAGTATACCGACATCTCCATCTTCTCCTCTTACTGTAGAAGCTCGGAAGGGACTGTATTATGATGAAATCACTGGGCAGCTAGTTGTTTTCGATGTTAAACAGCAAGGGCGTCGAAATCATCGTCCCCTTTTCAATGTATCCCACCATACTTTGAGGGGCTTGTCTTCACCAAGAGGAAATACCAATTCTATAGTTTGTTACAGATGACGGCACCAAACATATAACCAGTATTCACTCACTGTAAGGAAAACTCAGGCGTCACACGGAAAAGTGACCATGGATGAAGTCTAAACATTTCCGCGTCAGTGAGTGTACCCAAAATACCACTTTATGTGTACGTCTTCATTCTCTACGTCCACAACTGCTACGTACAAACGTCAACATAATGAAATGGATAAGACTTCTGATTGATGTTTAATATAAACTGTGTGATCAAAAGACACAGAAAGTGTTGTCCGATTGGAAGATGTGCCATGAACGACGCCCGAATGTTGCTGCTTATGGCGCGTGTAGACATTGTATCTGGGAAGTCTGTTACAAATATGTGTAGTGAGCATGGCAGCATGTCGCGTATTCGCCGATTTTGGATGTGGTTTATAAACGGTGCAAGCCAGATGGGCCATAGCATACCGGAGATTGCACACGAATTAGGGTTTCAGAGGTCAACAGAGTGTCGTGCGGATCTTCAATATCACAGACATGTTGCTTTCACACACGTGAACTGTCGCATAGGACGAATATTTCTGGTGAACAGACGTGACGTCGTTTCCGCGATCGATGTCCTACTATGTGCGAGTCATCATCTGAGTTCAGTGAGAGCTGCCAGGAACTAATTTCTACGGCGACTGTAGTGAAACAAATGTACCATACAGGCTTTAGCAGCCTATGGTCAGTATCATATACAGCTCCTTTCTGACACTTTCAGCCACTGATTGTAGTAGCATAGAGGTCAGCTTCATGTTATAACTGTCGTATATCTACTAAATTTCACTGAAGAAGATATAAAATCAAATGATATAGCGCACACGATATCATTTAACGTGTTTCTAAGCATGTTTCTAAGGATATCATTGCAAGAGGCTGCGAGGTGGTACACTGTGGTCGAGCACTGTGGAGGAGCTGATTAAAAATCCAATTCGGATTTCATGATTCAGTAGTTGTTAAGTCATGAGAGATTAGTTCTTAAGTCATTGTGGCCTTAACAAGGCTACGACCAGTCCATCTATTTGTCCGATTCAGCATATCGTTCCGTCTTAAACATCCTTACATTTCTTCATTTCTCTTGTGACGTTAATATCGAAGAAACTTTAATTGTTATTTCTAAAAACACGTTTTACCTAAGTTTCTTCCGTATTGGCTAAGGCAAAAGCAGCATTTTTCAGCGTCTTCATAACGTAATGGTTATTTTGTTAACTTTCCTTTGCATTATTAAAATGAAATTCTTAACAGTAATTTTATGCGCTATGTTTATAACATAGGTTCAAAAACATTATTTCCTCTTGTTTCATCAGGCGCATAAGGATGCCTACTTGAATATAACATAAATATCAATTTCTGTGTATATTTAAAGATTCGCATATTACTAAGGCACTAATATTTGATGAATAAGGTTACAGGCAAGAAATTCGCAGTATGTTGCTTCTGTAAATGGAGATTACTAAGATGATGCAATCACGACTGCCGTAGCCTGTGGTGAATAACATGAGCATCAAATGTTTCATAGCTCACAAACCCCTTGCTCCACAAATTTTACTTCCTCGTTGCCTTTTATTCTCTATTGCCCTCACAACTCGCTCCTTTGTTACTCTTGAATTTCAGGCACTCTCAGAACAAAGGCTCATCAGCTGGTACGCTCTTCGTGGTTGGAGTGCCGCGCAGTCATTCTCCCTGTGGGCTGTTTACATTGCGCACTGCCCCCGCGTATAATTTTCGTGCGTCGAAGGGCTGGTAGTGGGAACAGACCCTACAAGGTGTGAGTGTTGAGTTGAAAGTCACTGTTACCAAATACAGATTAGCGTTTTGAAGTCTTTTTTGCTTTCCAATGTTATATTCCATCGATTACCTATTGCTTTTGTTTATTGCTACCCACAAATACTTCGGACGGACAGTCTCGTGTATGAAAAAGTACCCCTTTAGCTCCGATAGGGTAGACACTACACAGGGTAATTGTGCGTTGAATGCACTGGATTTAAATGAATCGGTTCAGAAACAAGCCAAACAGAATTGAGATACGTCTAAAACGTGCTATTGTGTGTGACAATAATCCATCCCACATCTCCTAAAGCCGAAATTGAAATTAATTATCAATTAATGTTAGATGTGCAGATTACTTCAGGCTCACCCTAGTCTGTTGTATGGAAACTGAAAAATTTATAATAAAACGGCCGTCAATCCACGAATGACAAATTATACTGTCTTAAGCAGTAGCTGATCAAACAGTTTGTTATGTTATTTGAACTCGCACGTATATTGTAAATTGCGTAGTTTGTGACACGCGCGCTTCTAAGAAGAAATCCTTTTCTAGTATCAAAATATCAAACCTCCCATTCAAAGACACGTTAACCAGTAACTTTTGTAAGAATTACGTACAGGCAGGCTCGACAAGTGTTATTAAATGTGAGCAGCGACATATAAAAATGGAGGAAGCGTCGCTATTCATTAACGATTGTAATGTGATCTACCCAAATCAAATGGTTCAAATGGCTCTGAAAACTATGCGACTTAACATCTGAGGTCATCAGTCCCCTAGAGCTTAGAACTACTTTAAACTTAATCTTAACTAACCTAAGGACATCACACACATACGCGGCCGAGGCAGGATTCCAACCTGCTATCGTAGCAGTCGCGCGGTTCCGGACTGAAGCGCTTAGAAATTTCGGCCACCGCGGCCGGCTGTGATCCACCCAGTCCTGGACAACGTCACGTTGTTGGAAAACAGCTAAATGCCTGTAAAGAATCCAGTTAGCCTTTTTGAAAAAAATATCTCGGTGGCTTCATTCGAGATCTGTACCATCAGAAGATGGATCCAGGTAGGGAAATGGTCCCTACAATGACGTTCATCTTCCACTGCTCACCGAGCAGTGTCTGCAAGGGCAGGCGAACAGAAGGAGAAGTCTATAATTGTACACGAACCCGTACTGGTGCTAAACTGTGTAGCTTGATAAATGTTCAGCAGTATGAGATGTGTTGTGCATAGAAGACCCCCAAGTAGCCGACCCATGGAGCAAGTGGTGTTATAATCCCATAGTGCACTGTGTACACTGAAGTCCCCCAAAAGAGGAAAGGGACAGGGTAGTTCATCTAGCAGATGAGTGGAGGCCTCACTGTCAAGAGGCTCATAGGGTGGTAGGTACACAGAACACACCTTGATGTGAACATGGGTCACTATCCGAACAGCAACCACTTGTAATGTTGTGGTTAAGGGAACAGGTGAAGAGTGAAAAGTGTCCTTGACGGACACTGCAGCCTCACCTTTTTCCCTGTCACCAGTAAGGTTGTCTTTTCTGTAAAGGTGATAGCCTGCAAGTAAAGATGAATCAGTCTCTTTAAAATGAGTCTCTTGAAGACAGTGGCGAAACGGTCTGTCCTGTACAAGGAATCTCAGTTCCTCCAGGTAAGATGCATATCCATTTATATTCCAATGGAGCGTGAGGGCCTTTTCATTAGAGCGCTCTTGATTTACCCCTGTACTTGCGCCAGGATGGTGAGCCGCTTGTAGAGCGAGGCGTGGTGGAGGGACAGCCTGGGTCTGGTGATGAGGCATCAAAATCGATGGTGTACTCATCGTCAGTCGGACATGCCAGATTGACGACTGATGGTGCCCAGGGCAGCTTTCGACCCGAATGGTGTAATCCTTTCCATACTCCGTTCCCCAGTAAGGACGAGAGGGAAGGGGGGCGGTGATAGCCACTTCTCTTTGATGAAACTGAGCGTTGAGACGCACACTGCTTTTTGAGTGCCTTCGGGCTGCGCGCTTTGAAAGAATTACTGGTCTCTTCCGTCGTAGCTACCCGGATCGTTACGTCTTTAACTTAACTTTGGCACGTGCTGGGATAAATACAGGTGTTGATGGTGGATAATGGCATACTGGACGTCGTGTGCGTCGATGTGTCGACCTTAGGAACAGGCCTCTGCACCAAGGAAGCATAAGTGGTGTCAAAGGCTGGAGGTTTCATCGCCTGATAGTTCTTTTTGGCTTCTGCATAGAGGATCCGCTTGGTCACTTTGATTTCTTGAATTTTGCGTTCCCCTGAAAAAACAGGGCAGTTTTGGCTCCTGGGTGGCTCCTAGAGCACTTAATGCAGACTGCTGGAGATGGACAGTTAGCTTCATGGGCTGCCTTTCCACACTTCTCACAAGTCACTTCGCCCCTGAAACTCAGCGTTGTATGGCCAAAACATTGTCATTTGAAGCAGCACATACGGTTAGGTACATAGGGCCTAACCCTAAGTCGGAAGAAACCTGATATGATGTATTCAGGTAGCGTCGGAGAAATGAAGGTCACAATGAAGGTGGCAGTCTTTTAATTTCTCCACTTTTCTTACGTGTCCTTTGCTCCACATCTATTATCCCCTGTGGTGCTCATTCTCGTCTGAGTTCGGCAACGTTTATGTCCATCGTGCCATCACATGTTACCAAACCTTTGCTGGAGCCTTTGCCGACCAGTGGAAATGCGGTGTTTGGCGATGGCAGACTTACACTGGTCATGTCATGAATTAAAGTGGGACAAAAATTGTGACGCATACGTCTAACTTTTGGAGACCTATTATCGATGAATCCCTGGAAATACGATTGTCTGACAGTGAGTCTCTGACTAATCGAAACGGCGGGTTTCAGTGAATTCGGCGTGGAATCCAATGGTTGAAATACTGCGTGTCCTCCGTAGCCGGCGTAGTTCTGTGATAGAAACGCGCGAAGGCAATCGAATTGATATTGATGTGGCGAGTTTTCACCACGGAGGGCGCGAGGCGCATCAGAATCGAACGCGCTGAAATGGCGAACGTGCAATGCCAAGTGAATCCATCACGCATGTGCCGCCGGATCCTTAAGTACCAGAGCTCAGTGCGTTTTCGGCATTACCACCTAAAGATGGCCAGAAGACTCAGTGCTAAAATATTGTAGCAGGAAGTTACAAACATCCGACAGCTCTCCCAAAATTTTGTGGAACATATCTACGGGGAGGAACTGATGCAATGTATTCGATGTATTCGAAGATTCGGTAACTTACGGGAAGAAAGAGCTAGGCTACTCAGCTCTCTGATATTTTTATTCGGTTTCAGAGACATATCCTGTGCAAGGAGGTCTCGATAAGATGCAGACGTCACGTTACATCTGTCCAGCCCTCTGGGTGTATTCTTTTCAAAGAACAGCGGAACTAGAATGTAGGCGTATGTACGAGGGTAAGCCAAAGGAAAACCTTAAATTTGTGATAGACCAATAAAATCGAAATTTCACGCCGTTATCCTGTAAGTTGGTAAGCGTGCTACAAACAGAGTCAGAATGGCATGTTGTTGTTATTGTGGTCTTCAGTCCTGAGACTGGTTTGATGCAGCTCTCCATGCTACTCTATCCTGTGTAAGCTTCTTCATCTCCCAGTACTTACCGCAACCTACA
Organism: Schistocerca gregaria; assembly: GCF_023897955.1. NCBI lineage: Eukaryota > Metazoa > Arthropoda > Insecta > Orthoptera > Acrididae > Schistocerca > Schistocerca gregaria. The sequence goes on from NC_064931.1 coordinate 86,844,585, forward strand.
TCTTTCTGAATCTGTTTAGTGTATTCATCTCATGGTCTCCCTCTGCGATTTTTACCCTCCACGGTGCCCTCAAGTGCTAAATTTGTGATTTCTTGGTGCCTCAGAACATATCCTACCAACCGATCCCTTCTTCTTGTCAAGTTGTGCCACAAACCCCTCTTCACCCCAATTCTATTCAATACCTCCTCATTAGTTATGTGATCTACCCATCTAATCTTCAGCATTCTTCTGTAGCACCACATTTCGAAAGCTTCTTTTCTCTTCTTGGCCAAACTATTTATCGTCCATGTTTCACTTCCATACACGGCTACACTCCATACATTCTACATTTTACATCTTCTCTACTTCGACCATCATCAGTTATTTTGTTCCCCAAATAGCAAAACTTCTTTAGTACTTTAAGTGTCTCATTTCCTAATCTAATTCCCTCAGCATCACCCGACTTAATTTGACAACATTCCATTATCCTCGTTTTGCTTTTGTTGATGTTCATCTTATATCCTCCTCTCAAGACACTGTCCATTCTGTTCAACTGCTCTTCCAAGTCCTTTGCTGTCTCTGACAGAATTACAATGTCATCGGCGTATCTCGAAGATTTTATTTCTTTTCTTGTGGTGTGCGTACTGTAAGACGTTTAGTACACGCACCATCAGATTATTTGACTTGTCGCTCAAACGAAGTAGGCGAGTGTCAGCAATATGTCTCGTGGTCTTATCGTGGCGTGTTTATCTTCTGTCGTTAGGTCAGACGATAGAAATGCCACTTGCACGCTTAGAGTAGCAGATTGACGGTGACCAACTTTAAACAGAACTTGTTTAATTTTCACACACATGAATTAAAAATAATAACAAGCATAAAATTACTTAACTTGGTTCTGGATGGTATTTACAATTGACAATCTGAAGTTCCTTTGCTATTGGTACGTTAATCTTATTCTCACATATATCTCTGATACTTGACAAAAGTGTCTATCATTTATCGTCATGGCTATGTACAGGAATATGGTAATGTTATTAGGTGCAGACTGAAACTGGACTATAGACTGGTACAGGCAAATGTAGAACTCGTACAGACTGGTACAGACTATTGCAGACTGACTAATCGGAGGTCTGTACACTCGTTATAATACCTCGCACGTTCATGTATCAGTGCTCGGGTGTGATCCACGAGGAGAAAAGGTTCTACGTTAGAAGCAATCTCATTGGCTGCGTTACATATTAATATGCTTATCGGCGGAAGCAGAATTTGGCCCGTGTCTATGGCAGCGCCATCTCATAGTGCAGAGACGGACGAGCGTTGCGCCTGCGCTGTTGTGCTTAGTGGGGCGCGCTCTAGTGGGAAAGTTGTGTACACGCTGACTACGCAGAACTATGGACACAACATTCCTTCTCCATGGATTTTAATACCTACTCAAAATTTTTCTTTTGTTTCCTTTACTGCTTGCTCAATATACAGATTGAATAACATCGGGGAGAGGCTACAACCCTGTCTCACTCCCTTCCTGAGCGCTGCTTCCCTTTCGTGCCCCTCGGCTCTTATAACTGCCATCTGGTTCCTGTACAAACTGTAAATGGCATTAGGTGGCAGCATAGTGCAGATGCACACGTACCGTCACAGTATCAGTATAAAGATTGCCGCCCCACTTGCGACTTGCACCAGGGAAGAACAGCGTTCTGTTGTTCAGTTTTTGCGTAGTGAAGCTGTGAAACCTATTGAAATTCATCGACAAATAAAGGTTCAGTACGGCGTTGCATGCTTGTCACAGCAGCAAGTCTACGAATGGAGTAGGAAGTTCGCAAATGGTATGACTTCACTGGAAGATGCTCCTTGTCCAGGTTAGGCACAACGGGTTGTCACTCCACAGAATATTGCAGCACGTGAAGCCATAGTGAAGGAAAACCGCCGAGTGACACTGAATGACAATGCAGCATGTTTAAAGATTAGTCATGGGTCAGCACACCACATTGCGCATGGTGTGCTCCAGTTTCACGAAGTGTCTCCAGGATTGGTGCCACGGCAGCTGACTCCTGAAATGATAGAACGACGTGTTCATGCTTGTGAAGAACTTCTTCGGCGCTTTGAACGAGAAGGTGATGGCTTCCTTCCAAGAATCGTTACTGGGGACGAAATCTGGGTTCACCTCCACCAACCAGAAACGAAGAGAGCGAGCGAGGAATGGCGCCATTCCTCATCACCAAAACCAAAGTAGTTTTGAACAGAACCATCAGCAGGGAAGGTTATGCTGATTCTCTTTGGGACGAAAAAGGCGTCATTGTGGAGCATTACATGCCTATGAGGACCACTGTCACCAGTGCATCATACACAGATCTCCTAAAAAATCATCTGCGGCCTGCAATCAAATCAAAGTGACGTGGATTGCTGTCAGCAGGTGTCCTTTTCCAACATGACAATGCAAGGCCCCACACTGCTCGTACAATAGTTGCAACAATCACAGACCTGCATTTTGAGTATCTTCCTCATCCACCATACTCACCTGACCTTGCCCCAAGTGATTTCCATATGTTTGGACCACTCAAAGACGCAATGGGAGGAAAGAAGTTCCGTTCTGATGAAGAGGTACGCCACTTGGTGCATGAGCGGTTGCGCGGATTACGAACAGAATTTTTTTCTAAAGGAATTTGTGCACTTTGTAAGCGCTGGAGGACGTGCATTGAGCGTGGGGGAGATTATGTTGAAAAGTGATACAACTTTGTACCACCTCTGTACAATAAATGATATTTTTAAAAAATTAATATTTTCATTTGACTCACCCTCGTAAATCCATATCACACAATCACATACTGCGAGTGCAGTCAGTCTTCCTCCACAAAACGCGGTGTAACAGTACCCCATACTCGGCAGTTCTGTCTTCACTGTACCCAGTAGAGTAAAACGTGAGTTGTCACTGCACGAAATATTGCCCGGCCGTATATCATCAACTTCGGTCCGTGCCAGAAACAGAAGAGCAAATTCAGAATGTTGCTGCTGGTCATTATGTTTCAGTTGCTGCACCATTTGAATCTTGTATGGGTACCAGTGTAATACAGACCGCAAAATATTCCGTACTGTTGACCATGTGCTGGACAATTCCCGTAATGCTGCACGAGCACTAGTACTACCTAGAGAACGTGCTGCCTAGTCAGTTACAGCAACTGCAACCTCGTCAATAACTTCCACTGGGATAGGACGCTTTCCTCTTCCAGGTGCCACACAAAGCTCACTCGTGTTTTCGAATTTCAGTTTCATATTCTCTGAAGGATTTAAAGACATCGAAGCTCTCCTCAGACCTTTCAGTCGGCGCTACTCTCTCACTGGGGCACTGCAATTGCTGTCTTCTCGATAAACATACTGTTCACTCACATTATGGCTTGTCAGAGTGGATGTCATACTGCCATACAAACAGTGTAAAACGCCAGATTTGCATCCGCTGGCTAAAACTGGAACAAATTTTTTCCAGTATAAATCGGTTCCGAATTAACGAATTAGTGTATCTACCAACTTTCACTGCCATAGGGTAATTAGTCTACAGTCCACACTGGACCTCCGTGGGTAACTGCGCTTTAATCATAACCACGCGGTACCTACCACTATTTGGTACTCCTCAGGACAGAAGAGAGGTCACGCACTTTTCCCGTGTTTGCTGACGAATATTGAACTACAGTGTCATTTAAACAACACAAATATATGTAAGTAACGTAATGTGTGCTTCGCGATTTAATTTTTTTGGATTCAGTGTAATTTCTAAGAGGTATGAGTGAATACTTCACATACATAAAAAAGATGAGAGGATTATTTTGTACGGATGTCAACGGAATAGTGTCAGTTTTTTATGTTATTTGTTTAAATGTGAAGTGTAGACCCTCGAATCCTTTTATCCAAAATTAATTTTGTGTTGAGAAGATCTTGCTACAAGGGATAGTCAAATGAAAACGGGACAGATGGGAAAAAATAACGAAACTTTTATTGTTTCAAAACTAATCTACATAACTGTTAAAATATTGGTCCCACTGTGAGACAAGGCGGTCAGTGCATCAAACAAACATGTTTTCAGCTGAGTACGGAACCATGATTGCAGCCAGGCACCTCTTCTTACGAAGCAAACCGATGAGAACTAATGACTTTCTTCAGCTGTCCAAAAATATGGAAATAACATGGGAAGAGATTGGGACTGTATGGAGGTTGTGTAAGGGCTCCCCAGCGAAACATCTGTCCCGTAGTTGAAACAAGTTAAGGCACACGTGAGCCCACCCAATCATAAGAACAGTATACACATTGCATTACCAATACCACAATAATCATTATATGACAATGAAGAAGAAATCATTGAAGTTGGTTGTGAATGTCATTCCATATTACATTGCAGTCACTAACCGCATTACCAGAAAACGACCACCTCGTTCGAAAAGGATTACGTCATGACGCACAATAACTTGCGTTCAATTAATACATGCCTCATATTAGATAAAAATTATTTGCACCTGTACTCAGTTGTCGTATTTATCCCCCATTACCCAAGAAGTTCACTGTAAATCAGCATCTTTAGCAGTATTCGTCTTTGCTCGGTACTAATGAGATAAGTGATCCGTTTATAACACTGAGTAGATTGTCGGGTGTTTCTTATAGAATGTTGGGAGTTTTTGGTTCCATTCTCTGTTTGTACAGGAGGGAAACGTGAGGTGGTGAACCAGGGTAGGTGTTCCTAGTCGCACACCAACACGTAGTGTATGCTAGCTAGCAGGACAGATAGACAGAGCTTAATCACAGTGACGTGAATTGATGGCGGAGGGGGGGGGGGGGGAGAAAGAAAAGGAAATAGAAGGAGCTATTGACGCCAGCTGCATCGGGGATTTATGTGGAAACAGCGGTGACGAGTGAAAATATGTGCTGTACCAGGAGTCGAACCTCGGATCGCCTGCTTACTAGAGAATTTCGTTAACTACTGCGCCACCCAAACACAATGTTTACCGCAGTTGCGCCGACTATTCTGGCACGCCTCCGGGCCGATCCACATTCCCACCTAGTGCCACCTGTCCGCACTCGTCAATAGCCTCCATGCTCGTTACTTTGAGATTCCTGCAGGAGGTTCAAAATGGTTCAAATGGCTCTGAGCACTATGGGACTCAACATCTGACTTAGAACTACTTAAACCTAAGGACACCACACACAGCCATGCCCGAGGCAGGATTCGAACCTGTGACCGTAGTGCAGGAGGTCGAACGTCACTATGGTGTTGGATTCACTGTTTATCGAGGCGAATCAGTTAGGTATATGAATGCGTGGTGAGTGTCCTTTCGAACATGTCCGAAAGAACAGACACTACTCATTCATATAATTAATTATAGCTGTTGCTCATATGAAGCTAACAAGTCACCACACTATCGCTTCTTAGGTAGCTAGCGATTGATTAAGTGGCTCACTACTAACATCATTCAGAGGTGATGCTTCTGCAAGAAAAGCTGAAGGCGCATTATTTATGAGGTTTTCCATTTTGAGTATGCCTTAGATCGAGAAAATCCAAAATAACATTAAGATGTTAACCATATTGAATGAAGGGCAGAGTCTCTACGTATTTTGTCGAGTTCCTTCAGTTTGATCCTGATTTAGTTCCTGATTGTTTCACACCATTGGGTACTTCCGATTATTGCAATATTGGCATGTGAATTATCGCAGTGTAATTACTAGAACACTACTGTGTTGAGCAACACGACATTTTGGGCTGAATACGAGTCGGAAATCAACGTTAATTTGACTTTCAGTCCATCACCTGACGACTTAATGAATGATTTCTATTTTGCTCTGACAGTTATGTTGCCTGCCTGAAAAACCTGCGAACTGCTGTGGCACCAGATAGTCAGCGCTAATTGCAGACGTCGTAAAGATCTTCAATGCTGCAGAATACAATCCTCCTTTGCTGCATGTTCCCCATACCATAATTAGTAAAATAAGACACGGCTCATTCTGTAGAAAAACTCCATGTTTGAATGTCAAATGGTTCAAATGGTACAAATGGCATTGAGCACTATGGGACTTAACATCTGAGGTCATCAGTCCCCTAGAACCTAGAACTACTTAAACCTAACTAACCTAAGGACATCACACACATCCATGCCCGAGGCAGGATTCGAACCTGCGACCGTAGCGGTTGCACGGTTCCGGACTGAAGCTGTCCGAATGTACCGAAATAATAACCTATGAGCTGTAGCAATGCATGTCTGAAAACAGATCGTTGGACCAAAGAACGGAGAGTTCCCTGCTTTTTGTAACGTTTCCGATCGTGGCTATGATAACAAGCTGGTGCCATACACTGAAGTGGCAGACGTCATGGGATGGCGATATGCACATATCCATATGACGGTACTATCGTGTGCACAAGATACAAAAGGACAGTGCACTGGCAGAGCTGTCATTTGTACTCAGATGATTCGCGAGATTTCCGACGTGATTAAAACAGCACAACTGGAATTAACAAACTTTGAACGCGGAATGGTAGTTGGAGCAACAAGCATGGGACATTCCATTTCGAACATCGTTAGGGAATTCAGTATTCCGAAATTTGCAGTTTCAAGTGTGTGCTGAGAATACCAAATTTCAGACATTACCTCTCACGACAGAAAACGCAGTGGCCAACGGCCTTCACTTAACGACCGACAGCAGTGGCGTTTACGTAGAGGTGCCAGTGCTAACAGACAGGCAGCACTGCGCGAAATAACCGCAGGAGTCAGTGTGGGGTGTACAACGAAAGTATCGGTTAAGGCAATACTGCGAAATTTGGCGTTAATGGTCTACGGCAGCAGATAACCGGCACGAGTGCGTTTGCTAATAGCACGACGACGTCTTCAGCATCATTCCTGGGCTCGTGAACATATCAGTTGGACCACAGACGAATGGAGAACAGTGGCCTGGTCAGATAAGTCCAGATTTCAGTTGGTAAGAGCTAATGGTAGGGTTAGAGTGTCGCGCAGATGCCACGAACCATGGACACAAGCCGTCACAAGCCACTGTCGAAACCGATGGTGGCTGCATAATGGTGTGGGCTGTGTTTACATGGACGGACTGGGTCCTCTGTTTGAAGGTCCAGCTGAACCGATAATTGACTGGAAATGGTTATTTTCGTCTACTTGGAGACCATCTGAAGCCATTCATCGACTTCATGTTTGCAAACAACAATAGAATTTTTGTGGATGACAGTGCTCCATGTGAGCCGGCCGCGGTGGCCCAGCGGTTCTAGCCACTTCAGTCCGGAACCGCACGACTGCTACAGGTTCGAATCCTGCCTCAGGCATGGATGTGTGTGTTGTCCTTAGGTTAGTTAGGTTTAAGTAGTTCTAAGTTATAGGGGACTGATGACCTCCGATGTTAAGTCCCATAGTGCTCAGAGCCATTTGAACCATTTGACGTGCGCCATGTGAACGTACCACAATCGTTCGCGATTGGTTTGAAGAACATTCAAGACAGTTCGAGCGATTGATTTAACCACCCAGTTCGCCCGACATGAATCCCATTGAACATTTATGGGACATAATCGAGAGGTCAGTTCGTGCACAAAATCATGTAGTGCCAACACTTTTGCAATTAGGGATGGCGATAGGGGCAGCACGGTTCAGTATTTCTTCAGAGGACGTCCAACAACTTATTGACTCCATTCCATGTCGAGCTGCTGCACTGTCCGCACAAAAGGAGGTCCGACACGATATTAGGAGACATCCCATGACTTTTGTCATTTCAGAGTACTATGCTTCAGAACCCTAAAATGTTAATTTTTTCAGTTCATACTAAAACAAGTGTTATCCTACGAGTAGAGGAAATGAAAGATATGATTTTCAGGAAAATTGTTTGTTTCTGTACTACAATCGGGTGTAGTAATCTCCTTTGTTCTTTTTTGTGTGTTGAGTAAATTTTTGTATCATCTCATATAACTTCGTTAGTACTTGCGAATATTCTGATAATGATGTGATGCTCGATCAGCTTGCTCCATCGGATCCGACAGTAGGGTATCAGGTTGGCTACTAGATGAATGTGTAGATACTGACATGTGGACATTACATTCAGTGTCAAGATTATGTCATTCTGTTTATATCTTAACTAGCTGAGCAGGCTACCAAACCTTGCCCTCGTCTTTATTTTCCTCTATCTCTGTCCATCTCCTCTTTCCCATCTCTCTGCATCTATCCTTTCTCTGTCCACCTCCTCGTCCCCTCTCCCTGCCCATATCTTCCTCCTCCTCTCTAAGTTCATCACTACCTCTTTCGTTTCTTTATCTGTCCCCATCTCTGTTTCCATCTCCTCCTTGTCCCTCTTTGTTCGTTCATCTCCTCTTACCCTTTTGCTCTCCACGTTAACATTCCTGCCCCAATAAATGGCTCATTTTTCTTACCCCGACAGTGTTTCCTTCCTTGCAGTAACTAATATGTGTACCAACTTCGGTTGAAATAGCACCAGGGGTTTGGGATGATCTGTGTATCCATAGCTTTGCCCACGAAGGCACATTTCGGATGGGTTTCACATGTAGTTAACATATTTGACACGTAGCTGTACACAAATTTCATCTGTATCTCTAAGGAATTTCACCCTGGAGTTTCATTTTGACGCAGCTCAATGTTGACCACCTCGTATATCATGAACTGTATGTCGTGTAATGATGTAAGTTTGTAGGCCTCTTACGTCGTGACTTATCTGTCCTAGCCGCCGTTGAGACAATAAGGAACAGACGAATGCAACAGCTATTCGCTATCGCTGAGGTAATGGGGTACTTTGTAAAGTGAAGGCTTCTTTGGTTTGGGGTTCCAGTCTTGTTGAAGGCTTCATTTTTTACTGTTCTGTGACACAGCTGTCCGCAGCTTACGGGCTAGGGGCTAGCGTTGCTGCTTCTGGATCACGGGGTCCCGGGTTTGATTCCCGGCCGGGTTCGGGATTTTCTCTGCCCGGGGACTGGGTGTTTGTGTAGTTCTCACCCCATCATCATCATCATTCGTGACAGCTAGATTGCACTATGTAAAAAAAACTGGACTGTGTACAAATTGGGATTTAGTACGGGCGCTGATGACCGCGTAGTTGAGCGCCCCACAAACCAAACATCATCATCATCATCATCATCATCATCATTATTATTATTATTATTATCATGTAACATAGCTACCGAAAGCCAATGAGAAAATCTAAACAAAACTTCTCCATAAAAAATCGTCTCGTTACTTCAAGTACCCCATGGTGTACAGTCGAAAAATTGGTGATACTGCACACCTGGTAATTAATCTTTCCGCTTCTGCAAACATAATTTTTAATTTTTGTGTACATACTTTTTTATTTATGAAATGCCGCAAATCCGCACTACTTGAGTATGACAAAAGAAATCGAATAAATGCAGACTGTTTTGACATCCAAAGTAATATCTTACTAATTCGTGCTGATATAGGCAAGCTCCTGTTGCACATAGTTTATATCTTATTAAATATACTTTCGCCGTAAGGTTATTTTGGTAAGCTACACTCCATTTGTATTAGTACAGTACTTATTTTGGTAGCGTTTCCATCGCTATTTTGTGACACAACAGGGATGACTTCTCAAACGAGATCCTCAATATTTTCGTTTGTAAAGTTATCAGAGTGTCATGTAATTGCAATGGTTCATGCAGAGGGGATATCTTCGAAGCGATGATACATATAAAAAAACTGTATATAAAACGTGATATGTTATTAACGTTCCTGAAAACTGTATTATTAACTGTAGTAATAATATGAAATTTTTCAAAATATTCCACCACCATTAATTAATTGAAAAAAACGGAGACTTTTGTTGCTACAGAAATTAAAGAAGCTTCCATGCCACCTACATCCGTGTGTCATAAACCTGGTTTTTGAAATACAATTTTTGGAAAGTAAACTGTACACAACGTGCTGTCGGAGTATTTTCAACATATGTGATTAAAAGATCTAAACATTAGTTATTATTCTGATAATCTGTTAAGAAATGCTTAAAATATAACGTTTCTTTTTACCCAGTGCAAACAAAACGAACGAAATTTGCTCAAACAATATACACGACTCAGAACAGAATTCATCAGTATTTCAAATTGTGGTGGGTGATCTACTAAGTAATACCATTTGTATCAGATATATTTCAGAGCACTGGTAAGCCTTGGCGAAGAGAACGTCTTACGTACCAGTGTCTGCAGTTTAATTATATTGTTGCTCAAGTGGAGATCGACGTCATAAACATTCAACAGACCTCGAGCTGAAAATCTTCTCACATATTTCTTCCAACGTCGAAACCGTGCACGCCCCTCAGCTACTCCTGTGCCTCCGGAGCCATCTGCGATCATCAGATGAAAAAGTTTCTTGTCCTTAGCTACGATGCTGTGAACGGTTCGTTAACAATGGCCAACCCAAGAATCTAACAATAACACAGATTTTCTTCCCTCACTAGGAAAGAATACATTATTGAAACATCTTTTGACCTAGTAAGTCGTTTGTCTATGTGGTGTCACCGCCAGACACCACACTTGCTAGGTGGTAGCCTTTAAATCGGCCGCGGTCCGTTAGTATACGTCGGACCCGCGTGTCGCCACTATCAGTGATTGCAGACCGAGCGCCGCCACACGGCAGGTCTAGAGAGACTTCATAGCACTCGCCCGAGTTGTACAGCCGACTTTGCTAGCGATGGTTCACTGACAAATTACGCTCTCATTTGCCGAGACGATAGTTAGCATAAGCCTTCAGCTACGTTATTTGCTACGACCTAGCAAAGGCCAGTATCCGTACTATTGATATTGTGAATCATGTACCATAAAGAGCGACGTTCTCCATTAATGGATTAAAGTTAAGTATTCCACCAGCTACGTCCGTTTTTCTCAATTCTAATTCCCTTGTCATGTTCCAGACCTCACGCCAGACTGCGTGAGATAAAACGCGTGCACTTCGGCCTCCTTTAGTTATACGGGTTGGCTCTCCTCCCAACCACAACAGTCTACCAGACTTACATGCTGTCACAAGGACATTTGGGGCTTCAAAAATATTCTCACATTCTCGGTACATACTCGGAATCAGTTTCTTTTAAAATCATGAAAAGGTAAAAAAGAGGTAAGAATACATTCTGAGCGTCGAACCCGACGACAAGAAAGTTTTTCATCTGGTGATGCCAAAGGTCTCAGGTACAGTCTTTCGACGTTCAAAGAGCTTTGTGAGAAGATTTTCGCATCTAGACCTGTTGTATGATTATGACGCCAATCTCTACTTGAGAAACTGTATAGTCAAGCTGCAGTCACTAGTACATAATTAACTTTCTTCTCCAATGTTTATCTATGTTCTGTAATATTCCTGCTCAAACCAGGATATCTGAAATACTGCTGAATTTTGTTTTACAGTATGTTCAGTCGTGTATTTTATGTGAATAAATTTCGATCGCTTCTTGCGCATGGTGTAAAAAAGTTACGGATTATCATTATCGTACTGATTTTATACCATAATAATAAGTGACTTATCATTTTGGGCTAACAGGATACGTGTATATGGAAAATAAACTAATAATTAAAAATAAATGGAAATTAAAATGTAAAAACATTTAAAACATAAAGAAGTATGTAAAGTGAAAAATAGAATAGTAATGACTATTTCGATATTTTAATTACATAAGTTGATAATACTCTGACAGCACAATGGGTACAGCTTACTTTCCAGAAATTGTGTTTCAGAAAACAGCTTTATTAAGATTCGATGAATGTGGCTTGAAAGCTTATTTAATTTCTGTTCTGACAAATGTTTTCATTTTTCAAAATTAATTAATCATGGTGGGACCTTTTGCAAAATTTCATGTTATTACGAAAGTTGATAAAAAAATTTTCAAGGACGTTTGTTCTATGAAAAACGTTTTTATGTATCATTGTTTCAAAGGTATTCTAAGAACAATATGACAGATTCTAATTCGGTGTGTTTTTTCCCCTTAAAAGTGAAACTGTGCCCAAACAAAAAAATGCATATTGCATCACTTTCCCCCACTACATACCCGCCTCGTATCATCAAGATCGTTTGGTTACACATGAATGTTCCCTTGTTAGTCTCTGCAGTCGCCGGCCGAAAGCCAGGTTGTGCGTCAGAGGCTGTAGCAACTGCCAGAATACGTTCGGTGTGGCATGCTATGTGTGGATGCGCCTAAATGTATTTAGATATTATTTGACAAGATACTTTATTTTAAGACTGGTAAACGAATCTTCACTAGCAAGAAGAATATATAGTTCATTTACGACCACAACATTATTTCGATATTTCCGCTACATTTCATATGAAGCAATGTATAACCTAATGTGCACCAACTGAAAAGTAGCAGCAATCTTAATTAACGTTGGTGGATTCATGAGCTCCTTAAAAGAAGTAAACAGACGGGGATTTCGCCTTCTTCACACCTTAAAAATGAAGCATGGAATGGGTTTCAGAAATTCATTGCGAATGACTACAGGAGATTTGGAAAGACTTCTGAAGTTGGTTGAGGGACACATTTAGAAAGAATATGACAGTTCCAGACTGTCAATTTCTGCGTCCCTTGGAATCAGGAATTGGACCTCGTTTCATAATTCACTGCAAATTTTCAAACAATGGGCACTGAGTCACTTTACTCCGAAAGATCGTAATAAATATCGAAAAGACAGCCATTTCATCATCAAGTTACCGTGTGAGAAGCAAAAGGAACAAATATCTGTACCGAATAGTTTCTCTGCAGTCGTTTGAAAAGGAGTGCATAGCGAAAAAACGTGAGAATGCAGAATCTGCATTTTTTTTGATATTCCATTCAAAACGTGAAATGGTTTCCGAAATTTTGCATCAGTAAGGAATGCAGTATAGCTTTGTTTACATAAAGAACCTGTAACCAACAGCATATCAGATCACTCAGCTTTCAGTTTCTGCTTTCCGTGATCAAACCTTGATGCTGACACGATTCTTTGAGCCTCAGGGTGAAGAAGTCTGCCACAAGGAGTCCGCGACCAAGACATGCGGCAATGAGTCTGGACAATGAAACACTGCGTATTTAGCTTTACAAGAGGTGCGTTGTCACGGACTGCACGTCTAGATCAAGTGTGTTCAGGAGACGGCTTGGTAATCACGAGCTTCGTGATAAAATTGCTTCGTGATCATTGCTCAGTGACACTGCAACTACAGAGAAGAAATAAACTTACGGACATACTTCCATCTTATCGACTCAGCTATTTATGCCCTATGGTGAAGGAAAGGAAAAGTTGTAAATTAGCAAATTCTTACCCAATAGTTGGCACTTGAACAGGAGAAATTTCACACACTTGCTTCTGTTTCTCATCTAACAGTCCGATATGTTTTGAGAAGCTAGTGAAATCGTAGGCACCAACTATGCATTCACTTCACATGTTAGTCGAATTGGTTGGCGAGCGAACGACTGACTAACGAGAGAAGTAGTATGAGCTAGCCAGTGACTCGGTGGAGCCATCAATGGACTCGCGCGAATTTCAGACAACGACATTAATATATTCGCTGTGGTCTCGCCACGTCGCGTCGTGCGTTAATGCCCATATTTAAACTACTTAGCTACCTACATATTTTGATTCTAATGAGATGGTGTTATCGAACTTTCAAAACACTTTAATTCCGTAAGTGAACTGTGATCGAACCCTTTCTGTTCTTATCTCCCAGAAAATTTTCTTTTACTCCTCAGGGCATAATAACACCCAGGATGGGAACCACTTGCCTACACGTTGTTTTGGTTACATTTATAGTTCTTTCAGTAACCGCACACCTTATAACGTTAGTCAACATGTTGTACATTTAATGAGAAAAAAGAGTAATCAATTGTTTATTTTATAGTGTTTTCTTTTCTGGATCATTAGACGTCAACAAGAAACAAACTCGAGTTCGTGTCTCGGTTGGGCACACAGTTTTAATCTGCCAGGAAGTTTCATATCAGCGCACACTCGGCTGCAGAGTGAAAATCTCATTCAAGAAACAATTAGATTCGCGGCACCTCTTTCAACGCTCTCCATATACTACATTATACGAGCCTTACATCATAACATAAGTGACTGCGACATAGCATTTGGCTGCAGAGTTAATGTTTACGGCGCATATAGCTTCAGTGATCTGTTACCAACAGAGCCACAAGCAGTGCAACTCATAGGAGTAGATACATTCTGAATTGCACAACATATTTGTAGCAGTTTGTTTCATCACACATCCACATACAAAACAAATATGTTCATCTGTCGCTTTTGCGTCTAAGGGAGGTATTTCCGCAGCTGTTTGTGTTTTTGAAGGAATAGGTCTAATGAACAACTGTAGGCGTATTTTCCCTATCAACAGACATATCAAGACACAATCTGAGCTACGAATATTGAGTCAGATAGTGCTATCGCCGTTATCTCTTGAAAGCCTTCCAATCACAACTGACAGCTTACTGAGTACGTGTCGTTTAGTCTATCAACAAAAATTCAGTCTCGCGCACTGTGTAATTTCCGTTATTACACCTACTGAATGGAATTTCATGCGTGCTTTTGCATTTTATTCACCTAGGTCGTTTATGTTCTATTCAGAGAGTGAATTATGGGGAATGTCTCTACACCTTTTTCACGTTTCGAACCACAATACGCCGTTTTCTATAGGTACTTAAATCAAATGTTTTCCCATTGCATTTCACACGGAACTGGCCGGACGATTTATCAGTATACCTGATACTGTTAAACAGACACCATTGTCTGTAAAGTGCATTGAGAATGAACTAACGTACAGATTAAGGCAGTGATTAATGTATTCGATTGATATTCCGAAGCATCTGGGTTCAAATCCCTTTCCAGCCACCCCTGTCTATCTTTCTTAAATCACTTCTGGCAGATGCTGATATAGTTAAAATGGTCGTTTTCTGACTGAACAGCGTCTATGATGTTTACCTAGTAGCCATATACATTGTGTTTCAAAAAGTTGTCACATATTCCTACACGTGGCTGTAATGGTCGAAACTAGAAGAATATGCGTATGATGGTATCTCCAATGATCAGCAATTGTTGAGAATATGGTCCATTCGTCTTCTCATTCCCATCTGTCTGTTACGTAGACGTAGATACTACAGGCGATGATGAAAATGGTTACCGATGCATCCTGACGCTTCCTTCGGCACTTCTTCGCAGTGTACCAGGCTCTCTTTCGAATACTCTTGCCTTCATTCGGATTGTGCCACAAGCATTACTCACACGGCCCTATAACGGCTAAACATCGTCGATAGGTTGGACACATGCTAATACCCTTAAATGTCCCCACAGCCCGAAATCCAATGAATTCAGGCCCGGTGGACGCGGAGGACGTGCTACCGGGCCTCCTCGAGCAATCCATCGCCCATGAAACGTTGCGGTGAGATACAGCTGCACGATCCGTAGAAAATTGGTTCGTCTCCCATCGTACATAAACTACAGCCGTTGTCTTTCCGCCAATGCATCATAAAAACCACCAACGTCAAGAACAACAAGAACCAACGAAGTCGATGGTAGGTGAAGCACCTAAGTGCCGAGACTATCCAAGAACAGGAGCTTAGAAGAACCCGTCGAAGAGGGAGCGAGCGTACACTGGTTGAAGCACTGGAATCGTATTCGGAAGGCAGCGGGTTCAAATATAAGGTCAGCCTTCGTGATTTTGGTGTTCCTCGGTATTCAAATATCGGAATGTTCGTTAAATACGCAATCACTTATTCCAGACCATCCTTTCCAACTTATGTAGTGCTGCATGAAACGTTTAACTCTCAGTTTCATTCTCCTTCTCCAGGAGTTTTTTCCATCGAATTAATGACATATTCTAGCGAGAGACAGCTGCTCAAAAAAGTGCTCTTCAGATCTTTTGTTACTTACAGCCGCAGCTTTTGTTGTAGTTTAAATGGCGACTAGATTAAACGGTACTATGTGCATAGAACTGTCAGTATGTGAAAAGGTCAACAGAAAGAACAATTGATGGTAGTTATAGCACTGTGTTCACTGCTACAGTCATTACTCCTGGTTCGAAACAAAAAAAAAATCGTTACTGAAGAAGTACCTCAACAACAATTCATGAGTATTGCTCAACTTTCCGAAAATGTTTCAACAAGTAACCCAACAACGTCCATCCAACCCTTATATGTTCTCGAAGTAGGACACGCAACCCCATGTAGGTGCCTCGTAGTATTCACATGACTAACGCTGCCGTGTGGAAAAATACAGATAAGTGACGGCAGAGGGCCGAGTGTAAGCGTTATTAGCCGCGTTATCTCGGCAAGAGGCTGCGTAAGGGTGGGCGCGTCACATATCGGGGGCCCTTGTAAGGCTATGCCCTCCGTTAGTGAGGCCTTCCATGTCTACCTTTTCAACACACATCGTTGTCGTTCACAAGGCGTCCACCTAAACGAAAAACACTGAAATTTGGAAAAAGTGAATCATCTCAAGCTCATTTCATGTATTCGTTATTTGTTTATAAAAAATTCTGGCAGTAGGTTTTAGGATAATCTCTCATCTTCAATCAAAGTGTAGTTTAACATAGTCTAATTAAGTCCCTTGGGGTGCATTGGCTTCTTGAGAAGACTGTTCATCCTAACAAAAGAAATCCAACGAATTACACGAATGTTTTTGCGCTATAGCTCTTGCTTACTTGCAGCGGTAGCACAAAGAAAAAAATCTGCTGAAATCATGCAACAGTTTAACACTGTGCCGAACTATAGCATGAAGACAGGAAATTTTATTACCCTGATCATGGCGATCTTTAACAGTATGCTGTTGTCGAAGGTAACTGCGACTTCCTAATACAACATACGTCATGCATTAGGCTTCATCATGATATATTTTTCAATATTACAAACAACAAACGAATTTAAGCGACAGAGTTTATTCTCTTATTGCCCATATGGCTTATTCGATACGTGCGGTGACAAATTATGACATGAAAAAATAATTGTCACCTCCAGAGTCACTTTGATGCAGTAGCAGCCTGTGGTGAAAGTCTCCTAATCCGTAAAGATCGATATAAATAGACCAACACTTTTGATTTACTGTAAAACTCTGCCCGCGTCTTCAAATGATTATACAAGAGGACAAATAATATATTTCAAATTTACCGATGAATGTCTTCTTATTTGTGCGTAATTAAACAAAAATAACAGTGTTATGTAGTGTAATGGAATGAATAACAAGATTAAAATGATATACGAATCATTGCTCGGAGCTGCATATTGTATGTACTATAGGTCAACCAACTTGATTTACTGTGGGTAAGAATGAAGGAATAAGATGCCTGTGAAGAACTGCTGTCAACTTCGATTCGCCTCTACGGTATAATTAATTTCGCAGTCACGTTTCGCCCTAAAATATTAATCGTTGTGACGTTTTACATTTGTAAAGAATATGAAATAACTTCCTGTACAGAAAATCGAAACTTTATTTACTGGAAAATATTTCCTGAAGTACAAAGTGTAAGTTACATAAATCACAGTTTTCAAAATTCAAATAATTACTTATATTTGACGATGAACTAAAACATTATGACGCTGACTCTGCCAACGAAATGATTGTGTTACATAATGTAGAGCATACGCAATGAAGAATTAAACTCGGACATTAAAACTTCTGCGGATTGGGACATTTTAATTATTTATCCTACGGAATGTATTTCAGTGAACAGCTGATTGTAAAATTTCAAATTGATCTTTATTACTGTTTCATCTGCCGTTTCTACTATTCTGCGTTGTCCTACACTGACAAATGTGTGAATAAGGTTGCACCTGAATAACACACTTGTTATTTGAATGATTTTGCACCAGCGGAATCTTTAGTGTTCAATCGTGGCCACGCAGTACCCTGTCAGCAGCCATGACTTTTATGTGTTTGTAGAAAGGGTAAGCAAGTAAGCGTCAGACTACAAATACAAATATCCGGGGATCTACAATGTTTTCTGTCACTATTCATGTCTTTCACCTATGGAAATGAATTTTAATGCGAAAAATGTCAATCTGTACAGTTGCAAATTTCTAAATTTGTGGTAAGATCTTATGGGATCGAACTGCTTAGGTCATCGGTTCGTAAGCGTACACACTGGTTAATATAACTTAAACTAACTTATGCTGTGGACAACGGAGACATCCACGCCCGAGCGGTGTACAGCTGTTTTGAGTCTACGTCATTTTGCAAATTCCTCTATAACCGGAAAGGTAAATCGCTTCAATAGCACCATGCCTTGTATGGAAGTGTGGTGTTCAAACAAACCTGCACGTGCATCGCTTGAGTTTGTGAATTCTGTCTCACATCAACGTCTTCAGTAGGTAGCTGAGCGAAATTAATGTTCAGAATTTAATAATACAGATTTGCCCCACAATACCCGACACAAGAAAGTTTTGTTTATTACGGTTATAGGTTATCTCAGTTGCAACGTCGTTTCTGGCAAAGAAGTATCGTTTTCTTATGTGAAGACAAATTCAGTAATAAGTTGTCATTATTACAACTCAACGTGTCGATGATTCTCGGAAATTAATTGATGATCAGCTCGACCTTCATGAGACACAAATTATCAGCTTACCACAATTTCACTTCTGCCACTTACATTTCTCATTTATATCTATATATTTTAGCTATACGTAACCATAGATTATATGTGGTGCATTTATTTCTCGGTTTTTATTTTGAGGAGAATGCAGGTTACAAAAATTATAATTTCCTCACACTACTATTTTATGAATACCTTAAGGATTTAAATGGCCATGGACTAAATATTTACTACATTACCTACAATGGAATAAAGTCTTAAACAGATATCTGTATTTATTTTCGGAATTAAAATACATTTTACACCAGTTTCAAATTCACGAGCGTCGTGTTACGAAAGGAACAGAGGTGCAAATTTGGAAAAAGGGAAACTATTTCGTCAAGAAATATTATTCAAAGAATAGTTCAACCCTTTCTCCAGTTTTTAAATTACCACCAAAAATTGTGATAGTTCAGAACAAAAGGTAAATATTTCAGCTTCAGTACTCACATGCTGAAAATTAAAGCACCGTGATGCGGACGTGCTCGATAAACTTATCCTTTATCGCTGTTGTTAGGAGCTGAATACATACATCTCATAACTTTCTGTTGTGAGTATGAACCCCACTACTCTCGTTAAGTATGTGGCAGCAGAAATAACAACTGGCTATTAATTTATTTCTTGACTGAGGGAAAAAAATGGATAGAGGTGAATGACATATAAGTGAGAGATCACATTGTGACTTTAAAAGATCAAGTGCATAAAAAGAAAAGAAGAATGAAGCAAGTGTTCAGAATAAAGTGAATAACACTAGTGGAAAGTGAAGGACACGGTACCGCATTGCATAAAAGCAGATTGCGGCTTTTATTTCACTTTGTCGTTTCCACAGACGCTACGGAAGCGAAGCCTTCAGTCTGTCACGTTTGCTGTCTTTAAACTGCAGCGATGAAAGCTATCTACCGCGAATATATACTTCTTACCGATTTATGTGCGTGCGACTCTCGAAAAATACACTGTCTGATCCAAAGTCTCTGAAAACCTGTACGTAATGTGAAATCTACCATCAGAAGTCAAGACAGGTGGACATTCCAAGATGGAAAGAGGCGGGAATACTGTGTTGTCAGTAGAGAATCAGTAACAGAAGAGTAGGTCTGTCAGGATAGCCTAGTGATTTCCAACGTGGACTAGTCATCGGATGCAACATATCCATCAAGGACATTTCAACCCTTCTAAGACTCTCAAAATCGACTGTTAGTGATGTAATTTGGAGCGGAAACGAGAATGAACAAACACAGCTAAACCAAGACTAGCTTGACCTCACGTACAGACATGGACCGTCCAGCATTGCGGAGGGTGTCTGCATAAAATTCGGACGAAATCAGCAGAAGGACTCACTCGTGAGTTCCAAAGTGCTACAAGTCGACCAGCTATCACAATGACTGTATGTGGGCAGTTAAAAAGAATGGTGTATAATAATCGAACAGCCACACACTTCCGTAGTTAATGCTAAGCGACCTTTGAGGTATGAAGAGCGACCCCTCTGGATGAATGGAGAAGAGTGATTTGGGGTGATGAATCTCGCTATATTCTGGCAGTCCGATAGGAGGGTTGAGGTTTGGCTACTGCCTGGACAACGTTATCTAACCCAATGCAACACCTTTGAGATTAGTTTGAGCGTTGACTTGATTTCGGCTCTTGAGGAAGAATGGGGTGCCATTCCCTCACAGATATTCAGACACCTCACTGAAACTGTCTCCAACTGACCTCAAGACATCATAAAGGCGTTGGCCAGACACACCCAGTGTTCATTTCCACTAATGGGCCCCCGGATACTTTTGACCAGATAGTGTTTCAACCAGGACTGCCACTTGGAAAAAGCTATTATGTATCCCTTTCCTCTTACGTAACGCTGAAGTGCCTCATTATTATTGAGAACCGTTCCCGTCGGAATCAGTCTCAGTAGCAAGCTAAATCCGGAGCTTACACCAGAATAAAGTGTGCTTTAAGTTTTTTTATGTCTAAGGTGTTTAGCAGAGTTTAACGCAAACTATTGCTTTCACTCTGCTATAATTACAATTGAGGAAACATGTTCCGTGCACCACAATACCCGACCAGTAACATGAGTCTAGTAGAAATGCTTCATTTGATAATAAACTCAGAGCTATTGTCCGCAATCGATTATCAGTAGTTTGCTATGGCCTTCACTCATTTCAGTCACGTTGACTCCCAAAAGAATCGATTACATCTGTTTCTGATCTTAATTATATACAAAGAAAAATCATTTTACTGCCGAAAATGGATTCCAGAACTTACACGTACTAAATGGCAGACTGATGGAGAAAATAAAAAAAGAGACACTTTAACAAAATGGTGATGACGCAAGCACAGACTCCACTGCTAAGAATCTACGACGAGTAGAAAACCGCAGTAGAACCTGATTTTGTCAGAGAAACTTAAGAAGGC
Source organism: Schistocerca gregaria (assembly GCF_023897955.1). Lineage (NCBI taxonomy): Eukaryota > Metazoa > Arthropoda > Insecta > Orthoptera > Acrididae > Schistocerca > Schistocerca gregaria. The sequence goes on from NC_064931.1 coordinate 86,865,524, forward strand.
GGTAGAACAGGCAATGAAATAAGCATTTTACTCTGCTTAAAATTAGAAATTCGGTAGAAATAATATCGAACAGCATAAATGAGACTCAAATTTGTAATATACTTAATTCAAAAACAAATGTGAGAAAAAAAATTCTGGGAAATTCTAATACCTGGGAAGTGATCACCCATATGTTAGGAAAAATTAAGGGGAAATGGAACTAGAAATAATTTTAAATGTCGTGCTATAAGACACAACTAAAGTGAAACTGACTATACAATACGTCAAGAAGATATTTTTAAAAAAAAAGTATGGTTGGCAGATCTTGAGAAGGTAATTTCACAGGTGGAACGAGACCATTTCAAGTTGTAAGGTTGGCAGTAACGAACAATATATTGCAAAGATGACAAATACTACGATATGGAGCCTAGTTTACTAAGTACGCTCCTTTTAACAGCTGTGAGAAAAAGATGATCTGAAGGTAAATTAAAAACAACACAAAATCTGAAGTAACGGAAATAATGTCGGTTGGTTCAGAAGATTCTTATACGTGCTGCTAAATACGTCACACGAGACTAACACGCGTGGATCCTCCCGATGGAGTAAGAGATCGCTGCATGTCTCGCAATGACACTGAGACGTAGCTTGCAGACGCAGATGTCAGTTGTCGTATATGGTCGTCGCTCATATGGCAACAGGGTAACCTGACATATCCGGCCCAAGACCTGTGGCGTGTTTGTAAACAAACGACTGTCAACCTATGCACGACGCAAGACAGTGACCTCACTCAGTAGGTATGTCCAGTACAACCGTGTGTTATCTGTAGCCTGCTCTAAGGGGCACGATTTAAACTAACTCGTGGTGTTATCATATACTATTATTGTATGACTTATCTACACGAACGATCGATTATGATACCCAATATTTGGTTAATTATTTTCATTTTTTAGAAGGTACACAATTCAAACAGGCTCTGTATCCTCCTCAGCTGGAGTTTAATTTTGCGAACATATTTGTGCTGCAGTGTCTCCGTGTTTTCTTCTTGAGTGAAGTATCAAAGTTATTTCTTTGTACCGTGGAGGGATTTCTAAGCGGAGCATACAAGAAGAATAATGGATTTTTCCAAAATACAGCGTAGTTCAACAGTGATTAATGTCAGATAGACAAAGAACTGCTACAGTCGTGGATGTTACAGGAATAGAAGATAACTCTAGAAATAATGTAGGCATAATAGGAAGTTTTCAGTCTCAAGCCAAATAATTTGGAGTTTCTCGGATCTTTATCTTATAAGAACGCAAATTCTGCTGTCGATTTCTTGAAAACTTTTATCAATAGATATCTGAATTTTTAAGAATTAAAGCATACAGTAGCCCAGTCACACAGACTAAATACACAAGGGAAAGAAGTTTTCACAGTTAAAGTAAGGCGAACTGCAGCCAGAATAAATCGCTTTATAGAAAACGCAGTATTCCAATATGTCTACACGTAATTATTCCAAATAAAGCCACAGTCAACTACTACGCTCAAACACAGCAGTAAGAAACTCAAAAAATTAGATAAATGTAGTACAGTGTGTCAAGGTGTCTACAGCAATTCTTTGAACTATTTGAAACCGGAAACATTGCTTAAGTAAGGCTTGAGCACCCAGAAATATCAAGAACATCATTCGGGAACTCTTTATATATGATACTTCCTTTTGAGAAGTATCGGTGCCTAACAATGTATTCTTTTGAATCCACCTGTTACCTGCTTAAGACTTAGGCTGAAAAGTCACGATTCTCTGTACTCAGATGGGTGTTAGCAAAGTCGATAATTAACGTACCTGATACAACGATTTTAAAACTCTCGTTAAAACGAATAGAAGTTTCACATTTCGCAAACGGATATCCATCCATATGAACTATAATTTAATTACAAACCTTAAGCTCTAGGGAATGCAACGAGCAGATGTATTTGTATTTGATAATACAGTGAATATTTGAATAAATATCCCCTTAAAGATGCTCTCGCAATAATACAGTTCAGTGTAATTATTTACAAGAAAAAGCGGTAGTTGAAATTTATGAACTCGCCAGATTACTTAAGATCATCTTTTCAAACTAATTATTTCTTATTTAATGGCAAGATACATACACAGAAACATGAACTAGGAATGGGTAGCCGGCGTGCTTGCTGGCATATTTGTGGATTATCTAGAACATAAATTCTTCATCATCCATCTTCATTTCACCGATAAGTTCGTATACTCTGAAAGGAACGTCGAAAAAGTATGTATTTTATTTTACAGCTGAATAAATGTAATTACCAAATTAGTAGGTGAGCTGAATGAAACCATTCAAAGACTATGTTTACTGTCACACGTGGGAAAGGATTAATATTTATTGAGAAGTCTATCGGTAGTAACAATAATAAGAACACTTCCTACCCCTGACTAGTGTTGTAGTAAACTACGCATCGCGCCGAAACAAAACCAATAAAAAAGAAAACAGAGTATTTTAAGATAAGTGAAATCAACGTAATTCCTTTCCCAATTCATCAGGAGGAGAAGAAAATAATAATTTAAATCTGTGGCTTCCAATGTCGCTTTATATATGAGGTAGTGTTGTCTGATCTAAATTGAGGCAATTAAGTGCATTACAACATACTCAGAGTAAGCAACAAAATTTGAAAGCTTTGCAATAAACCATATACGAAACAAAATTACATACCTAGGGAATAAACGTTCTAATTGGTTATGATTTGCAGAGGAGTGTCTATCTTCATCATTTAGAGAACAGCGAAGCAAAGCTTCACAACATTCACAATTAAGGATGGTGGGTTAGTCAAATGTTTATCACAACACTACTCATCTACTACTCATCCAGTACGGCGCTCAAAGGCTCACGATAGAGCATGATGCGTGACATATCATCTGTTAACGCCCTTACAGACACCATCGTGGTCCAAGAGAAATAGGTCTCAGTCAAAAACGTTGCTATTTCCACCTGTATTTCACAGTCTATGTTGTGCAGAAGAAGTTGTCTGAGTATTCCATGAAAGACGGTATGTCCATACTAGATGTATAAGTTGCGTGAAACACCTTTGGGTGCAACCGGTGATCTAGAAAACTGCGATATACTGAAACCACCAACGGTATATCTTACCTCTGTAAGTAGTGTCAGCTCCAGTAATAAACACCTTTCTACATAATGCTGGTGACGAATTCCAGCAAGACAGACTCTGACTTCATGCTGTGTACTGTATTTTGGATGTTCTTGCAGGGCAGCAAACACTGTAATTTTAGCTCACCCCTTCGTGATGATTGCTCCTTAGCGGCTTAATACAAGAACTAAAGAACTGTATTCTTTAAAACCGACCTATGTTTCAGCACCTCATCAAACTATTGACGACGGCCCTAAATATATCGCAGGTAAATGAAGATTTTATTCCTCAGACAGTTCTTGTCCACTTCCCCCCTACATATTCGTCCAACTCAGCGGGTAGCTGCGAATACATGTGCCTATACAATGACCTCAGTTCCACTGCCTCAGCCTTTCGGTACGTAATACATATTTTGACCCATCAAGTTTTCATCCCACCAAAGAATCTACATCTACATCTACATGGATACTCTGCAAATCACATTTAAGTGCCTGGCAGAGGGTTCATGAACCACCTTCACAATTCTCTAATATTCCAATCTCGTGTAGCGAGCGGGAAGAATGAACACCTATATCTTTCCGTACGAGCTCTGATTTCCCTTATTTTATCTTGGTGATCGTTCCTCCCTATGAAAGCATTCGGAGGAGAAATTTGGTGATTGGAATTTCGTGAGAAGTTTCCGTCGCTACGAAAAATGCCTTTCTTTTAATGATGTCCACCCCAAATCCTGTATCATTTCTGTGACACTCTCTTCCGTATTTCACGATAATACAAAACGTGCTGTCTTTCTTTGAACTTTTTCGATGTACTCCGTCAGTCCTATCTAGTAAGGATCTTACACCGCACAACAGCATTCTAAAAGTGGACGGACAAGCGTAGTGTAGGCAGTCTCCTTAGTAGATCTGCTACAGTGTCCTGCCAATAAAACGCAGTCTTTGCTTAGCCATCCTCACAACATTTTCTGTGTTTTCCTTCCAATTTAAATTGTTCGTAAATGTAATACCTAGGTATTTAGTTGAATTTACGACTTTTAGATTAGACCTATTTATCGTGTAACCGAAGTTTAACGCGTTCCTTTTAGCACTCATTTGGGTGACCTAACGCTTTTCGTTATTTAAGGTCAACTGCCACTTTTCGCACCATGCCGATATTTCTTCTAAATCGTTTTGCAGTTTGTTTTGATCTACTGATGACTTTATTAGTCAATAAACGACAGCTTCATCTGCAAACAACCGAAGACGGCTGTTCAGATTGTCTCCCAAATCGTTTATATAGATAAGGAACAGCAAAGTGCCTATAACACTACCTTGAGGAACGCCAGAAATCATTTCCGTTTTACTCGATGACAACGAACTGTGACTTCTCTGACAGGAAATCACAGATCCAGTCACATAACTGAGACGATATTCCATTTGCAAGGTGTGGTACAGTGTCAAAAGCCTTCTGGAAATCCAGAAATACGGGATTGATCTGAAATCCCTTGTCAATACCACTCAGCACTTAATGTGAATAAAGAGCTAATTGTGTTTCACAAGAACGATGTTTTCTAAACCCATGTTGAATGTGTGTCCATAGACCGTTTTCTTCGAGGTAATTCATTATGTTCGAACACAATATGTGTTCTAAAATCCTGCTGCATATCGACGTTAACGATATGGGCCTGTAATTTAGTGGATTACTCCTACTCCCTTTCTTGAATATTGGTGTAACCTGTGGAACTTTGCAGTCTTTGGTTACGGATCTTTCGTAGGGCGAACGGTTGTATATGATTGTTAAGTATGGAGCTAATGAATCACCATACTCCGAAAGGAACCTAATTGGTATACAGTCTGGACCAGAAGACTTGCTTTTTTTTAAGTGATTTAAGTTGCTTCATTACTCCGAGGATATTTACTACTACATTACTCATGCTGGTAGCTGTTCCCGATTCGAATTGTAGAATATTTACTTCGTCTTCTTTTGTGAAGGCATATCGGAAGGTTGTATTTAGTAACTCTGCTTTGGCAGGACTGTCTTCGATGGTATCTCTATTGCTATCGTGCAGAAAAGGCATTGATTGTTTCTTGCCACTAACATACTTCACATACGACCAGAATCGCTTTGAATTTTCTGCCAGGTTTCGAGACAAAGTTTCGTTGTGGAAACTGTTATAAGCATCTGGCATTGAAGTCCGCGCTAAATTTATAGCTACTGTAAATGATAAATACCCTCAGACTTCAAGAAGAATATAATAATTCCAATCCCAAAGAAAGCAGGTGCTGACAGATGTGAAAATTACCGAACTATCAGTTTAATAAGCCACGGCTGCAAAATACTAACGCGAATTCTTTACAGACGAATGGAAAAACTGGTAGATGCAGACCTCGGGGAGGATCAGTTTGGATTCCGTCGAAATGTTGGAACACGTGAGGCAATACTGACCTTACGACTTATCTTAGAAGAAAGATTAAGAAAAGGCAAACCTACGTTTCTAGCATTTGTAGACTTAGAGAAAGCTTTTGACAATGTTGACTGGAATACTCTTTTTCAAATTCTAAAGGTGGCAGGGGTAAAATACAGGGAGCGAAAGGCTATTTATAATTTGTACAGAAACCATATGGCAGTAATAAGAGTCGAGGGGCATGAAAGGGAAGCAGTGGTTGGGAAAGGAGTGAGACAGGGTTGTAGCCTCTCCCCGATGTTATTCAATCTGTATATTGAGCAAGCAGTAAAGGAAACAAAAGAAAAATTTGGAGTAGGTATTAAAATTCATGGAGACGAAGTAAAAACTTTGAGGTTCGCCGATGACATTGTAATTCTGTCAGAGACGGCAAAGGACTTGGAAGAGCAGTTGAACGGAATGGACAGTGTCTTGAAAGGAGGATATAAGATGAACATTAACAAAAGCAAAACGAGGATAATGGAATGTAGTCAAATTAAATCGTGTGATGCTGAGGGAATTAGATTAGGGAATGAGACACTTAAAGTAGTAAAGGAGTTTTGCTATTTAGGAAGTAAAATAACTGATGATGGTCGAAGTAGAGAGGATATAAAATGTAGACTGGCAATGGCAAGGAAAGCGTTTCTGAAGAAGAGAAATTTGTTAACATCGAATATAGATTTATGTATCAGGAAGTCGTTTCTGAAAGTATTTGTTTGGAGTGTAGCCATGTATGGAAGTGAAACATGGACGATAACTAGTTTGGACAAGAAGAGAATAGAAGCTTTCGAAATGTGGTGCTACAGAAGAATACTGAAGATAAGGTGGATAGATCACGTAACTAATGAGGAGGTATTGAATAGGATTGGGGAGAAGAGAAGTTTGTGGCACAACTTGACTAGAAGAAGGGATCGGTTGGTAGGACATGTTTTGAGGCATCAAGGGATCACAAATTTAGCATTGGAGGGCAGTGTGGAGGGTAAAAATCGTAGAGGGAGACCAAGAGATCAGTACACTAAGCAGATTCAGAAGGATGTAGGTTGCAGTAGGTACTGGGAGATGAAGCAGCTTGCACAGGATAGAGTAGCATGGAGAGCTGCATCAAACCAGTCTCAGGACTGAAGACAACAACAACAACAACTGTAAATGATAGCCAATTTTGGGGATTTTGCGTCTGTTTAAATTCGGAGTAGGTATTAAAATCCATGGAGAAGAAATAAATACTTTGGTGTTCGCTGATGACATTGTAATTCTGTCAGAGACAGCAAGGAACTTGGAAGAGCAGTTGAACGGAATGGACAGTGTCTTGAAAGGAGGGTATTAGATGAACATCAACAAAAGGAAAACGAGGATAATGGAATGTGGTCGAATTAAGTCGGGTGATGCTGAGGGAATTAGATTAGGAAATGAGACACTTAAAGTAGTAAAAGAGTTTTGCTAATTGGGGAGCAAAATAACTGATGATGGTCGAAGTAGAGAGGATATAAAATGTGTGACTGGCAATGGCAAGAAGAAAAAAATTTTAACATCGAGTATAGATTTAAATGTCAGGAAGTCGTTTCTTAAAGTATTTGTATGGAGTATAGCCATGTATGGAAGTGAAACGTGGACGATATATAGTTTAGACCAGAAGAGAATAGAAGGTTTCAAAATGTGGTGCTACAGAAGAATGCTGAATATTAGATGGGTAGATCACATAACTAATAAGGAGGTATTGAATAGAATTGGGGAGAAGAGGAGCTTGTGGCACAACTTGACTAGAAGAAGGGATCGGTTGGTAGGACATGTTCTGAGACATCGAGGGATCACTAATTTAGTACTGGAGGGCACCGTGGAGGGTAAAAATCGTAGAGTGAGAACAAGAGATGAATACACTAAGCAGATTCAGAAGGATGTAGGCTGCAGTAGATACTGGGAGAGGAAGAAGCTTGCACAGGATAGTGTAGCATGGAGAGCTGCATCAAACCAGTCTCAGGAGTGAAGACCACAACACCAACAAATCTGACATGTTTGTTTCGTTGCTTCTGCAACAGTGTTCTAACCCGTTTTGTGTAACAAGGAGGATCAGCTTCGTCGTTTGTTAATTTATTTGGTATAAATCTCTCAATTACTGCCGATACTATTTCTTTGAATTTGAGCCACATCTGGTCTACACTTATATTATTAATTTGGAATGAGTGGAGATTGTCTCTTAGGAAGGTGTCAAGTGAATTGGGGATTACAATATTCAATCTTGCTACGACAGCCCTGTGTTCACTAATCCCTGAATCGGTTTTGATGCTCGTTATTATATCAGGATTATTTGTTGCTAAGAGGTCAAGTGTATTTTTACAACCGTTTACTATTCGCGTGGACTCATGAACTAATTGCTCGAGATAATTTTCAGAGAATACGTTTAGCACAATTTCGGATGATATTTTATGCACTCGTAGTGACTTGTTTACCAGTGAGGTAACACACAAACGTAATCTGAGGTTTTTGCGGATGATGCTGTGGTCAGCAACTGGAAGCAGTTAATTCCATAAATTATCTGGGAGTACGCATTAGGAGTGATTTAAAATGGAATGATCATATAAAGTTGATCGTCGGTAAAGCAGATGCCAGACTGAAATTCATTGGAAGAATCCTTAGGAAAAGCAATCCGAAAACAAAGGAAGTAGGTTACAGTACGCTTGTTCGCCCACTGCTTGAATACTGCTCAGCGGTGTTGGATCCGTACCAGATAGGGTTGATAGAAGAGATAGAGAAGATCCAACGGAGAGCAGCGCGCTTCGTTACAGGGTCATTTAGTAATCGCGAAAGCGTTACGGAGATGATAGATAAACTCCAGTGGAAGACTCTGCAGGAGAGACGCTCAGTAGCTCGGTACGGGCTTTTGTTGAAGTTTCGAGAACACACCTTCACCGAAGAGCCTAGCAGTATATTGCTCCCTCCTACGTATATCTCGTGAAGAGACCACGAGGATAAAATCAGAGAGATTAGAGCCCACACAGAAGCATACCGACAATCCTTCTTTCTACGAACAATACGAGACTGGAATAGAAGGGAGAACCGATAGAGGTACTCACACCGTCAGGTGGCTTTCGGAGTATGGATGTAGATGTAGATGCAGATGAATCTGTTGTTTCTACTCTCTGGCAGGGACAGCGTGGTGGCGGCGCGCAAGTGCAGGAATCGGCGGTGGGCGTGCTGGCTTTACAATGGGGAGGGCGCGTCAGGCGCAGGCGGCCGCCAAGAGGCCGAGCGCTAATGAGTGTCACTCGCATTAGCAGCCAACTGACACCCGCCTGTTTGCCGCACATGCCGCACTCATTTTTAATCCTTGGGACAAAAGGGTTACCGGCGCTGGCAGCTTGCTTCCCTCAAGTGGACAGTTCTTGAGGGAGTGGCGAGGGCAAATCGAGGGAGATAAATTTGCATAGCGCAGGTCTCAATGAAGGGTTCCATCTTCGCGCCGCACTCTTCAGTCGCATAGGCGAATCATCATCTCCTCACCCATGACAATTATACGAAAAGCTCTTTCATTCGAAACTGAAAAACGGTTACAGACATCGGTCCTACGAGTTATTAACTACAATTTTCTCCCGTAACGGAAACATTTCTAAGAACTCCCATAACGCTTGAAGTTGGTGATAACCGCTTGCTTACAATACGTCTACGACAGTTTTTACTTGGCCGTATTTCAACATCTTGCATTCAGTTACCCCAGCTACGTGCGGACAGGAGAAGATATTCCCACAGACACTCACTCTTTCAATGTCTCAATGTATATACAGTCCGCCGTATCTCTCCTCGGCCTAACCAATCTTAAAAGAACAGCACAACAAAAACATTCGTTCCCAGTAAAGCAAACCCACTTTCATTTCACTCCAACTCACGTCAGGCTTATCTCAATCATTTGCTTCACCTTTGGAACAATATTCTTTGCAATGTCAGAAACAGACTCCCATCTTCAGCTGTAAAAGAAAGGTAATGACCTATCTCCCAACTAAAAACATGCTTGAGAAGTAATTTTGAACGCTGTCTTTATCCGAATACAATTTTTCATTCTTCCTTGCCGGCCGGTGTGGCCGTGCGGTTCTAAGCGCTTCATTTTGGAACCGCGTGACCGCTACGGTAGCAGGTTCGAATCCTGCCTCGGGCATGGATGTGTGTGATGTCCTTAGGTTAGTTAGGTTTAAGTATGTTCTAAGTTCTAGGGGACTGATGACCTCAGAAGTTAATTCCCATAGTGCTCAGAGCCATTTGAACCATTTTTGAACCATTCTTCCTTCTCACTTTGTATGCAGCTGATATTAGTCAGATCCGATGTAGTTATTTACGTCTGTTGCGTCTCCATTTTTGTATAAAGAGTGAATTAACATACTTTGTTTCACCTTCTGGCAATTTTTTGTTTGTTTGCCTGATTTCTACAATGATTTTCGTGAATTCTTTTACAGTCGCTGATCCTTCTCATTTGAGAATTCCTGTTACGATTCCATCTTCTCCTGAAGCTGTATTGTTTTTACGTCTTTTCATCTGTTCGGCAATTTGTTCTTAATCTGCATGTAATGAATTTGGTCAGTGTCCTCAGGTTGTTGTAGCGGGAATATTTGTGTTGGTTCTGGACAGTTAAGCAGTTCCTTGAAATAAGTGGCAAGTGCCTTCCACTTTTCTTTATTCTGCTGATCATTTTCTTTCTTGAAGCAGAGACTTTGTGCCTGGTATCCGTTTCACTGTTCTTTCTCTAATTCTGCCGTGAGAGATAGTTGGATCTTGCTAGCTTTGTGTTTCCTATTTTGTGAACCTTAGACATTAAATGTTTATTTATTCTTCTCGGGTTAGGTCTGAGTTTGTTTGCATCCTCTCTGACTTGTACGTTCCTAATTTCTCTGTGGTTTGAATGAGAGATTGTTACTATTTCAATTTCAACTTCACTTATCAATGAGCTCGGTGACCTCCATGCCACGTGTTAGTTTTTAAAGTGTGCTGACATGAGTTTAATTGAACTATGAAGGATATTCAGCCTTAATCTTGGTTGCTTCATTTATGTCCTGGGAATTTCACAATTGTTTTCGTATACTTTGTTTCTTTGCGTAGCTGTAAACTGAAATCGCCTACCATAATTTGACATGTTTTTGTGAAATTTTGATACTGTTTCTCCTAGTGTTTCCCATGATCTACGATTGGTTTTGTTTTCAACATTGTTTGGTATGTACGCATTGATTAGTGTGTACGTTTTATTTGCACACTTCGGGGTGATTGCCATTAGTCTGCTGTTTACAGGCTACACATTTGTTATGGAGCTGAGAATGTCTTTCTTGACTGGAAAAGCGACTTCTAAAAGTTATGTGTTTTTCTGTATCCGTTTCTTTGTTTTGGAAAGTCTGTAGTTCCCAAAATCTATTGAATTTTGGTCAGTCAGTCTTGTTTCTTGGAGTGCCACTATCTGTATTCGTTGTTCCTTTACGTTTTACTGTATTTTAAGCAGCCTACCTCCTCGTAAGAGACAATGTACCGAAAAAGTTTGTGGTGATCTGGTGAAGGTGGCCAGAGGACTTGGACTTCCTCTGTTGGATTCCAGTCCATACGGCCCAGAATCCAATAGCCTGGTTGTCGACCGCAGTGGATTCGTTTCCATCTGGGGTAAGAGTTTGTTTTCTGCTACGCATCATGGTACTTAATTGTTTCAAGTACTGGACCGAAGTCCAGTTTTTAGGACTGGTGTGTTAATTCCCGAACAAGAACTACGGATGCATCTCTGCTTAACACACACTGACCACTTTGCTGCTTGCAACAAGCTGAAAGCGAAATAGATAGTTATCACTTTATTACTATCGACATTCTGTAATCACTTGGGTAATATAAAAAGCACTAATTATTCCACTAACACATTTTACCAACAAATCATCATTCATTAATATCAGCTTATGGTCATAAAATGACCTCCCTGAAATTATTGAACTCTTAATTGAATGCTATTGTTATTATTTATGTTATTACGGTTGTATTATTGCCTGATTAATCTCTTAAAACAGTTGCTGATGGCATGACCTGTTAAAATAAGGTAACTCGGCTGCAAAGGTAATTTCATTATCGCAAAAAACTGAGCGAGAGAGAATGATAGAAAGACACAGCGCCAATTCAAGATACAGTTAGTAAGATCCAAGCGAAAACTTCTGTCTATAAACCCTGAGCAAAAAATAGAGGTTAATGAGACCATACACTTGATTATGTATTCATTTTGCGCCCGCTTACAAATTCTAAAATTGACTTTTGTATTATGGTAATTTTACCTAACAGTTTTGTGAATTTTAACAGCACAAAATAAACAATTAAATGGATTTATTCATGAGGCCTTCTGTCTGCAAAACTAAGGGTTACGTTTGGGTAGAATTAGTTTATTGCAACCTTTAGAAGAATCTTTTTTTTCAGTATCCTGACGGACAAATTAAATTTAATAACGTTAACGAAATAGCCAACTATGCTGCTGGCATATGAGCCCAATCAATAAATAGCAAATAGGTCGAATGTCGGGAATAGTTCGTGTAGTCAAAAGTTTTTCTACGGTGGTAGAAGGGAGTACCAAGAAAAAAACTTGCTAGAAATCTGACTGGATGTGGGCGAGTGTGGGGGTAGATGTGCGTCTGAAGGTCACTATGGTACGTTTCTATTGAATAACTCCAAAACTGTGACCTACAACAAAAACGTATCCCAGAACAAAACTTAACAACTAGAACGCTACATTTCCTGTCTTGTTCATTTTATTCTGTAGAACTAATAGTTGGCGCGTAGCGAGCAAAAGAATATGGAAATATCGTACGTGGTTCATGAAGGCCAGATACAGCATTTCAGACTGCATAAAACGACAACGGTAGTGGCACCTGAACCAACGTGTATCCGTGACTTCAGTGTTAGAATTCAGATGCTGCTTAATAGATACCTAGTTGAAGTTCGTCACTTATCACCTCGTGTTTGAGTGGTGGCTCGTTTCATCACTTGATATAATTATGTTACTGGAGTGATTTCCATTAGAAAATAACGTGTTGTCGCTAAATTTTTGAAAAAGTAAAAGATTCACTCAACCGTGTCGAAAATTTGTCCACCTTTTAATTCTAAGAATTTTCTGCAAAATCAACTACATTGATCATTCATATTACAAATGAGGAATTAAAGAGACAGAGGTTTATTGTAAGTAGATGTCACGTTCGTGTGTGTGTGTGTGTGTGTGTGTGTGTGTGTGTGTGTGTGTGTGTGTGTGTGTTAATACTATTGACAAATACTGAACAACAAATGTCAATATACAACAGTGCCTATGATATCTGACAGTGTGTGTTAATGCTTGGAGAAAGGGGCATCATAAGATGATTTTAAATTCATAGTTTTTGTAGGAATGCATTACAACACATTTAGCCTCAATATCAATCATAGGCTTTCCGTAGATGACTTGGTGAATAACACTTTGTCCGGTTTCCCATCGTAATTAAACTTTAACTTTGTTTTTAAGTGTCCGGCACTAGTATCATTAACAGAAGAAGGACGCTACAAATCACTGTTCAGGAGGAGGCCTTTCCACAGCACTTTATATCAAATATACATTTCTTTCTCTCTTACAGTTTATGTGTCACTGAAATAACGCAAGCGGCAGCGTGAAGATTCTACCATCATTCGGTCCAGAGAAATTATGAGATGTATCTTTCTGTTTCTTTGTTTCTCTTTTATCGTAGCTGCTGAGCGAACCACAAACCTCGGCATATATTTTTTGTCGTATATGTTGTTGTGTTTTGTCATTCAACATTTCACTTATTTGGGCGAATCATATATAAATTAGTTATAGACGGACACTGGAAATGACGTAAGAAATGGACAAAATGGAAACACAAAGACCTGTGTGTTTCTTGAGTATTGTGTAAAGTCACGTAGTAAAGTCATCAGCACGAAGGTTGTTCAATCTTTTCTTGTCGCTGCTGTGTGCCTGCTGATTTGTCTTCTGACTACTAGACAAACTGTCCTCTGAGTCCATGGTAGCCCAGATCACTCACTCCAGTCAACAGTGGCGGCAATTCATCCAGGGAAGTAAATGTTGCCTTCATCCCGGCGTTCCACAGGTTTTGTGCAACGGGAGACCGGTCTCCAACTTCGGCAGTTCTGGGATCTTCATATCTGTTGTGTTATTGATTTCATATATTCTTGATTTCACGCTGAAGTTCAGTCGCACGGCTAATAAACAGCATGGTCAGCAAGACCATCTTTCATGCCGAACTTTATTAAGCTCTACACCACTGTATAATGACAACGTTGCAAACAAGTTTCTTTCCCCTAAAGAATCTCACCATAACTAATTGCTTTCCCCGTACACCACTGAGCCTCTGAGACGCATAAATGTGACGTCTCTACCTGTTTGCAGTTGGATGCACAGTGGACAACTATCAGAGACAATAAAATTCATGAAGTAACGAAAACAGCTCAAAATGTTTACTGTTTTTCCTGTGCCACCTGAGCGAAATCAAATATTTCTTGTGAACAGGCTATGATGAGCGTTACTGACGTGATTAGCGAGAGTATGTGGTTTTCATTATGTAAACAACAGTAAAGTACAGTAGCTAATTATTTTCACCCAGTCATTATGAGTATTTAAGTATATTTCATGCAGTTAGTGGCCCACAACTTATAAAAATAAAACTATTGCCGATGGTAAACTGCGGTGTCGAAACTGGTAATAAAAACAATATTTTTTTTTTAGCTCGGTCGTTAATATTTCTGATTATGACCGTATTTCATTACTTTGTCAAACTTGTCTTCCTTCGGCAAAACTTCACCAACAACTTTAAGATATCAAACAGTACCGAGTTTCAAGGGACATTTATCAACAAAATTAATGATACGCACCCGTTTTTATCACATACAGAGCATTTCAGAATAGTTTAGAGCGTTACAGGAAAAAAAAACCTAAATCAAAATCTATCGGGGTGTTGCAAGAATGTATGTGTGATATGCGTGAGAGATAAACGGGACCTGAAGTTTTATTTTGCAGAAATCCGTTATCTAAACGTGTAGGAGGAACAATCAAAAACAACTTCGATGACATACAATGCTACTGACCTATCTGGCGCGGTGTGATAACGACGACGTGTTGTCTCGTGTTGGTATGTTTATACAAAACTTCAATGAAATTCTGCGAAACGATGGATAGGGTATTCATCATAATCTCTCATTTTGTCATGCGATTCTCAATTTCACATTGACGGCAGTGCCAGTAACGTTTGGGGTAGCGTTTCATGTTACAATCGGCTCTTGTAGCAGAGATGGCTGGTTCAAATCCTAGTAGTGGAGGAAATTTTCGACACCAGAAGGTGTCTGCAGGGTGTTCAGAAACTATTCGTTCAGGTTAGTACAGGAAGTAGAGAACGTCAAAACAAATATATTTCGTTGTAGTACATATGGTCCCTGACGGCAATTTCTTGGACTGTCTATACAGGATAGAGTTGAGCATGCTAATTACATCAGTGGCATTCACAGTAACTGCTCAAATTGCCGGTCATTGGCCTGTATGTACGCAGTACATCGTCGTACCATTGATTGTCGTATCCGTTCGAAGCTTCCTGTCTCGTTCGCAAAGTACCAGCAGCGACGGCAATTGTATCGACCGAGGTCTTCTTTTGTTTACAAAGCGGTTTCATACACCAGCTGCTTCATATGCTCCCAGAGGAAGAAATCAGGACATGTTACGTCAGATAACCTTGATAGCCAGACCAGAGGGCCATCTTGACCGATCCATCGAATCCAGAAGGTGGCCCCCAGATGATGCCTCACAGCAATGCTGAAATTGAAAACACCCCGTCGTGCTGGAATTACCTTCTTTGTCTAATATTCACATGTATATCCTCCAGCAGTTCTGTCAACACATGCTCTGTACACAAAGCAGTTTGAATTTCAGTACACATTCCTAGTCAGTGACACCGATGCAATAGCTTACGTCATCAAGAGAGAGATCGGGGGACATTTTTATACCATTCGAGAAGAGCCGTGACACTGTGTTTCATCCTCTCCTTCGTTTAATTTCATAAAAACGTGAAACAACTCTGAATATCAAGAGTGTTCATCACAATCGGCCACCTGCATGGACACCGTCACTATCAAACCAGCGAGACAAGTGTTTATCCAAGAAAACGTCGCATAATTCTCACTCTGCGCATCTATACCTTAGGAATGCAGAAAGGATGGATATCGTGTCGATCTTAATATCATCAAGTACTGTGAACAAGTATGGAAAGAGGCAGGCGATAGGCTGAACATTTTTCAGAGAGTAACTTCAGCAATGGCCCTCCGAAACTGAGTGAATCCACGTAGAACCTAAATCAGGACGTCCAGACTCACTCGTCCCAAACACAAGTCCAATGACTTAATCACTCGCTACGTCTCTTACTTTGAGTAGGTTTGTCGCTGTGTATGATTCGCCCCTGTCTCTTTATTGCACCTGCCCCGTTGGTATTGAACTATACTCTATTTCTTACCAAAGGATCTATTTATTTATTTACTTATTTATTCGCCAGCCGCTGTGGCCGCGTGGTTCTAGGCGCTTCAGTCCGGAACCGCGCTGCTGCTACGGTCGCAGGTTCGAATCCTGCCTCGGGCATGGATGTGTGTGATGGCCTTGGGTTAGTTAGGTTTAAGTAGTTCTAAGTCTAGGGGACTGATGACCTCAGATATTAAGTCCCATAGTGCTTAGAGCCATTTGAACCATTCGAACTTATTTATTATACCTGGCAAGACAACGTACAACATGTCCTCTCTCACACATAACACTTTTCCATTCAATTAAGCGTCCTTCTCAAGTTCTGCTGACATGAAAATATGGCACTAGATCTTCTTCAGCTAGTGCAATGAAACTGAAAACCCGACTAAAGCAAAATTAAAAGACCTACAGTACCCAAGTTGGAAATATAAATCACAGTGCTAATAAATAAGCGGGAAATAATGGCAGTATACAGACGATATGAAGCTGAGCAATAATAGTGTAAAGACATTATATAGGCGATTTGAAGCTGTTTCAGGTATAGGTCGAGCAATAATAGCAGTATTCGGTAGAAATACAAAGCAAACAAACAAGTTACCGTACATAGAATGGTTAATCATTAAAGAGCGTAAGGGAAGAACGTTACTTCAAAAAGCCAGAAAAACTGCTCGAAATAGAAGCTATCGGGGCAGGAAGGGAAGAAGTACGCCTGCTATTACTGAAACAAAGTTACTTTGGCGACAGCAGAAAGTAGTTTGACACCATAATGAACATCTGTATTCCGCAAGATACCTTACGGTGTATTCTTCAGGTATTTTTCTCGTTTGCCCTCTTTACAGTTCCATTCGCGAATTGTGGGTGTGAAGAACCACTATCTGTAAGTCATAGTATGAGATTTAATTTCTCTGTTGCTACCACGTCATCTCCTCAACTTTCAAAATTCTGGAGCACAGCAATCAGTCGTCTTTTCCTTCTGGTTTTAATATGCAAATTATGCCAGTTCGTTCAGGCCATGGACGAACTTTGACAGTAGCCCGAACAACAGAGGGCTGGCGTACTAGGACATGCATTGATACTATGACGTAGCGCACTGATATTGGCTAGGCACGAGCCGAAATCTAGATTTGCTTAATAAAACCTAAAAGAAAAGGACGACTGACTGCTGTGCTCCATCATTTTCAAACTCATATCACAGTGGTTGACTGTATCCACATTCCTAATGGAAGGTAACTTGACCTCCTTAATTGTAGCGTGACGCTTGGCTCATAACAGCAGTAATGTGGTTACACAGACAGAATTAACAATGGGGAAGGAGCTGACCAATGTTTATGCAGTGTCGACAGGTGATGTTCTCATTACAGCCAGTATGAATTACACATAGCAGCTTATATTGAAGTTTTGACGAAATGCCATGTATATGATCTATGAGTGGCACAAAAGGTTGAGTGTACGATTTACTGATATGGGCCGTCTGCCTCATGATGCAGACGCATCGCAATGCAACATTCGGGGTCAGTTAGAATGTTCCAGAACTTCACTTGGCTGTGTCACTTTGAAATACACCAGTAAATTTTAGTAGCTAACTGATACAAAAAGCAGTGTCGGGTAAAGATAGCGACTTTCCCTTAAATTTAACGAGTTGTGCCCGCTACCTGGCCGCCTCCAGGCTACGCCATTACAGCGTCAGACTTGGCTGCCCCGCAAGGTGCGGCTGACGTGCGGCCCGCGTGGCTGCAGGCACGTGTCTCAACTTGCCAGCCGTGTCGTGACGTGACTCACACGCTGCCATTTACGCTGCACACTCCAGATACCACCGGAATGGTGTAATGACATGAGTCAACTGTGAAAATTCGTTCACCTGCCCGCCGGACTGCGGTTTGCCTAAGCGGTGACTCTTATTAACATCCAGTATTTATGGCACAACGTGACTGAAAGAGGGGATCGGTTGACGGGGCACACCCTGAGGCATCCAGCAATCGACTGTTTGGTATTGGAAGGAAGTATGTGTGAGCGGGCGGGGGAATTGAGGAAGGTTACAATTGTAAATGGAGATCAGCATTTCACTACAGCCAGCACGTGCGAGTGGCTGCCGGTTGCAACTTACCCAGAGGTGAGAAAATCTAGCGTGCAGAACTGCAGTTTCAGAGTGAATAACACAATAACAAGCATAATTCTATCCAGCAAGAGTCGCACATTAATGGCACAAGAGTAAACATGTCACTTTCTTCTAACCTCACTACTACGTTGGTTTCCACAAATAACACAGAAATATCGAAAACAGTGTAAATTCAGGTACAGAAATTAACGCGACTATTAATATCTTGTTACGAAATTAGTGCTAGGTAAAAGTAATGCATGTGCGTTAGTAGGACAGCTGTTGAAATTGGCGCCATTGTGCTATGGTTCCTCGTTCGTTACAGGAAAAGCAAATGCGTTCAGAATGACTTGCAATGTGACAACAGACGTGTTATTATCTAGCAAGAGACCGAATCCATTACCAACCATCAAATATTCTTGAAACGAAAGTTTTAATGCGTGGACGTTTCTGGAAGTGCGTAGGTATATACTGGTTGAAACATATACCTTCATGTTTTTCTATACGGATTTATGACTGCACGTGTACATAAAGCTGACATTCCTGCTGTTGAGCCGCTACAATAGATGATTATTTCGTTCCGGAAGATAACATCTTTCGATTACAGGACTTGTCTCCTGGATGAATGCAAACAGCAAATAATGCAGCTCATGAAATATACGGATGTACATTCTGGATCCTATTCAGCTTATTTAGAACAGTCTACGCACCCCACAGGCACAGTATTACACATCGCTGTATATTGCTGCCTGGCTAATAACACTCAGCACTCAACCGTACCACTGGTGTATCATACTGGCCCAGCAGTCATTAATAATGTTTTCACCTTTTTTACAATATGGACACAAATACTTCGTCTGTAACTTTATTTTCATTTTTAAAATTGTTGGATTCTCACTCCACACTGCCTACAAATACTACAACGATGCTTTGATATAGCAGTTATGTCAAACGGAACAGATGGGAACTGTATTTCGTCATACACGTTTCATCACAGTTTATTAGAATCATCTTCGCTGGCGTGAAATATTTCCACAGATAGGGTGAATCTCATTTTTTTTACTGACATTGGCATTGAAATAAATAATTGTGAGATCATCTGACTTAATATCTGGCTTAATACACAATCGATTGGGACCTACCGTACAGGCATCTGTCCTCGGAAACGGTGATTCCGATCTTTCATGCGTGATTTTGTTTTAGGCAAACTGATGAAGTTGAACAGAGTAGTGAACTTCACATTTTCTGGAAGTTGCTGTAAAATGAAGGAAACGAACTTGTTAGTTTTAGACGGGTCACTAGAAAAGTTAGTACTACTGGAAAAAAATGTCGCAGTATCCATCATTTATTGTCAAAATTTTGACCGGTGTTTAAGATATCAAAGCACTTCATTATTTTGCTTCATTTTCTTGATTTCAGACAAAGCCCATTTCATCCCATACAGTTATCCTAGATCTTTCCTGGGAGCGGACCACTCAGCCGGAACGAGTGGAAAACGTAAACCCTAGACAGCCTAATTTTAATTTCTTCATTGTTAGTGCCATTACTCGTATCTAATGAGGGGGGGGGGGGGGGAGTTTGTCAGTATATTGTCAAAGGTTTGTGAGTTATTCTTCGTTTTGCTTGTGTTATTTGTTCATTAATAGCATATTCTAACGAAGAAGCATTTATAAACGATTTCAGTACGTCGCGTCTTGTTGCTCTCACACATAAAGAGAGAGAGAGAGAGAATGAGCTAGGGAGGAGGGTGGGGAGGGGGGGGGGGGGGAGAGAGAAGCAAAAAATAACTGAAAATGACGGAGAGGTGAAATGTAGTATTAATTTTGAGTACTGTGTTACCAACTGTTTATAAAGAAGTTAGTTGAAGACCAGCTTCAATCAGCTAAAGTGCAAGCTCTCCTAGTAATCCAAAAATTTCTGGGCCGGTTTTTTAAACAAAATGTTAAGTGTGACACTGACGAAAAAATGGCAACACCAACAATAATTAATGTAGAGTAATGAAATTTCGGGAATACATTTATTTGTCTGGGCAACATATTTAAGTGACTAACATTGCAACATCAGAGGTTATTGTATGCGCGATGTAAGATACTGTTTACGTGAAATGCTGCTACAATAATAACCGATGTAACCGCCAGAATGTTGAATGCTAGAATACAAACGTGCATCCATTGTGCTGTACAGGTGCTGTATATCAGTTTGTGGGAAGGGGTTGCATACCGGTTGAACGTGGTCAGCCAATACAGGGAGGGCTAATGCTGTTTGTGGATGACGCTGGAGTTGTAGTCCGGTAATTTCCCATATGTGCTTCACTGGAGACAGATCTGGTGATCGAAAAGCCCAAAGCAACATTTCGACTCTCTGTAGAGCATGTTGGGGTACAACAGCGGTATGTGAGCGAGCGTTATCCTGTTGGAAAACACCCCCTGGGATGCTGTTCATGAATGGCAGCACAACAGGTCGAATCAGCAGACTGCTGTACAAATTTTTGGTCAGGATGCGTGGGATAACCACGAGAGTGCTCCTGATGTCATACGAAACTGGACCTCAGACCATAACTCCAGGTGTAAGCCCAGTGCGTCAAGCACGCGGACAGATTATCTGCAAATCTTCAACTGGCCTCCTC
Source organism: Schistocerca gregaria (assembly GCF_023897955.1). Taxonomy (NCBI): domain Eukaryota; kingdom Metazoa; phylum Arthropoda; class Insecta; order Orthoptera; family Acrididae; genus Schistocerca; species Schistocerca gregaria. The sequence goes on from NC_064931.1 coordinate 86,886,279, forward strand.
CTAGTCAACAAACGTCCATCATTGGCACAGAGGCAGAACCAGATTTCATCAGAAAACATAAGAAAACCCTCACTCTGCCGTCCAGTGAGCTGTCGACTGACAGCACTGAAGTCACAAACGGTGGTGGTTTGGAAGCTGCAGGTCGTCTGGTTCGGAGCTGTCTTTGAAGTGACTGATTGATTTGTAACAGTTGGAGTTGTGTTGGGCTGTTTGGGGGAAGAGACCAAACAGCGAGGTCATCGGTCTCATCAGATTAGGGAAGGACGGGGAAGGAAGTCGGCCATGCCCTTTCAAAGGAACCATCCCGGCATTTGCCTGAAGGGATTTAGGAAAATCACGGGAAACCTAAATCAGGATGGCCGGAGGCGGGATTGAACCGTCGTCCTCCCGAATGCGAGTATAGTGTGTGTAACAGTTCGTTGTGTCACTATGGTGCGAAGTATTGCTCAAATTGCCACTGCAGTCGCAGTACGATGTGACAGATCCATACCCGAAACACGATAGTCTTCTCTCGCGATAGTGCCAAGTGGTCGATCGGCGCCTGGTGTCCTTGCAACCGTACGTTGTCGTGTCCACCGCTGCCAGCAATCACGTACAATGGTCACATTCCTGCCAAGTGTTGAAGCGGTCTTGCGGAAGGAAAATCCAGCTTCTCGTAGCCCTATTAAACGACCTCGTTCAAACCTCAGTGAGGTGTTGATAATGGAGTCTTTGTCACCTTAAAGGCGTTCTTGACTAACATCAACTCACCACGTCCAACCTCAAAGGTAACTAACGCTCACGACCGTTACAGCCCGTGTTTAAAGGAAACCTATTTCTTTACTCATAGTGGTGCTACTAGCGGCACTCTTATGCGACTGGCGCGACATTTAGCAGACATCATCTCTCAAATGTAGAAACAATCCTATCAACTTCCGTTTATTTCGCACAATTCCTTCTTAGTGCTGCGATTTTTTTCCGTCAGTGTACGTATTTCGAAATGGACACATAAACGCCTTGTCACATATTTTACTCGGTGGCTGTGTTTGCAAAATTTCATTTATGTGAGTCATTATGGCAACTGAACTAAGTTTACAGTATCTATAATACCATTTTCCATACTTATGTTTGCGTCTTCTACTATCGTTCATACATTTATATAGCTATCTCCACTCACTGTACATGTTGTTATCCTATGGCACGTTTTCCCAACCTCAGTCCATAATTGTGACATGAAAAGAGCCGTAGATTTTCTCTGTTTCAACAAAAATGGTTCACATGGCTCTGAGTACTATGGGACTTAACATCTATGGTCATCAGTCAGAATTAGTTAAATCTAACTAACCTAAGGACATCACACCCATTCATGCCCGAGGCAGGATTCGAACCTGCGACCGTACCAGCAGCGCGGTTCGGGACTGGAGCGCCTAGAACCGCTCGGCCACAACGCCCGCCTCTGTTTCAAAACTTGTTAACTAATTTTACTGATATCTTCACCACCTGCTATTGCTGGTATTACAACTACATGTACTGTAACAACAATAACAACATAAGTATTATAAACATAAAAAGGCCTTATTACTACCTCCATCTAGATTTTTCCACAGCAACTACTACTAATACTGAAACGTACGTTACAATTACTAATGGTTTTGCTACGGTTACTTATGCTAATTTTTATGGTGCTGGCTTCCAAAGCCTAGTTGAGTGGTTTATTATGTAACTGCATTCAGTTTGTCTTCCCTGTAGCCTAAGACGGACCGACCGAGTTCACTATTATCGGTACGTATCTAGTTCCTCTGTACGTTCTCTAATAGATCGACCATGCAGTCAGGTTCAGCAATATCTAGCTGCCTCTTACTGCATCGCGACAGTTCATAACGTATCGTTTATCTTTCACTGATGCGTTCCCTTCTTCTCAGGTAGGCTTGTGGCCACCAACCTGCACAGTTCCGTGACAGGTGCAAGCGATAGTAGAGCTATTGGCCTCGCGTGCACTTGCCTCCTCTCTGCTTCGGTATCTGGTGACTATGGCTACGCCTTGCTTTGTGTCAGACAGCATGAGCACGTTCGACACATAAGGCAGCTTGTAGGTTGGCTCCTGGGCACTGGTCTAGTGCGGTGCGGGCGACGTGGCAACGCGGCCGCGTGGCGTCCAGCTGTCTGGCGGCTAGGGCCACGGCCAGGTGAGTCAGTGCGGACACGCCCCGCCCGCCTCGGGCCAGCCGGCAAGAAGTGGCCAGTTACTAACTCAGCTGCCCATCCGTGACCATATTCTTCCCACAAAAACCTCCGACAAGTCACGACCACACACGCCTGTCCCTCTTGCTTCGCCAATACCACTACGTTATTATTACAAGGACGAGGTGGAAACGTCTCGGTGGCTGTGTTTCCTTGATAAACATATTTCACTTTCGTCGTATTTCCCATCTAGGTCAATGCACTTTGCCAATCGTTTTTTTCAGTTAATGGGTACCAAACCTAAATTGGTATTCAGGAAGATTTACAAAATCCCTTATCCTCTCCACCGACATATAACAACTCCTACTAGTAACATATTGTAGGGAGTAAGTGGAAGTAAGAGGGTGCTAAATATGATGAACAGGTATTTTTTTCAAATCATCCGTCAAATCCGTAAGTTTCCCTATTGCCAAACCACGTTTCGCGACACAGTAATGAGGAAATATAACTTATTTTCTTTTGAAATTTAGGCCTCTTCTGAAGTTGGAAATATGTACCCAGTTTTGCCTTTCGTCAGCATTCACAGCTGCAGTGCAAATTCCGCACAAAACATTTTCATATATAATTATGGCTCTTCGCACTATGGGACTTAACATCTGTGGTCATCAGCCCCTTAGAACTACGAACTACTTAAACCCAACTAACCTAAGGATATCACACACATCCATGCCAGAGGCAGGATTCTAACCTGCGACCGCAGTAGTCGCGCGGTTCCAGACTGTAGCACCTAGAACCGCTTGGCCACACCAGACGGCTCATATATAATTCATCTCATAAAATACAGCGTACCATTTATTTCGATCTGCCTACAATTTTGCCACCTCCATATACCTCACGTCTCTAATCAGCCATTATCATATCCTGCCTGTCTCGGAGTTCTCACTCGCGATCACGTTTTTAGTTGTTTATCACGTGGGTCGTCTTCAACAGAATTAAAGTTAATTTTGGATTCACCTGCCCATTAATTAGCTGCTGAAAGTGAAGACCCCAACAAATACTAAACATTGGTGACTGTCCATCGGTTATAAGCACCCTACTTCACAACATTTTATGATGGATTGTTATTCAAGTTAGAATGAAACGCATGCAACAGGACTATTTTAACAAGCAGTGTAAAAAAACCCTTCCCCCAAGGCTAGTTGATCTTGTGACGAAGGGGTGATACAAGAGTTAATTGGACTGAATATGCAACAAAATAACAACATTACGTGCCGCTCTGCGTATCACCATACGCTGGAAAACTCGTTTGGATATTTTGAACATTTGGCAAAATAAAATGAGTGGAAGTTTGAAATGACTCTCTCTGTACACAAACCATCTAGTGGGAACGTTGAAAGCGCCATGTGCTTCGCATACATGAGAGAATAAATCCACAACTATACAATTACATTACTGGCGACATATCACTGGAAACGTAAGTAACCGTCTGGGAAAGAGTGGCGCGTGGGAAGAATGATAGTTAGTAAACCTCCTTTTGATATCTACATCTCAGTCTACAGCTTCATGACTACTCCGCAAATCATACTTAAGTGCCTGGCAGAGGGTTCATTGAACCACTTCCACAGCAATTCTCTATTATCCCTCTCTCGACAAGCGGGTGGAAAAACGAACCCCTACATCTTTCCTTAGCTCTGATTTCGCTTACTTTATTACGATGATATTTTCTCCCTGTGTAGGTATGCGTCAAGAATATATTTTCTCATTCGGAGGAGCCCAACGACTACTAAAGTTATCAGAAGATCAAAACAAATACAAAAAGATTTAGGAAAAATATCTGCATGGTGTGAAAATTGACAAGCGACCCTAAATAACGAAAAGCATGAGTTCATCCACATGAGTGCTAAAAGGAGTCCGTTAAACTTTGGTTACACTATAAATCAATCAAATCTAAAGGCCATAAATTCAACTAATACCTAGTAATTTTAATTACAAACAACTTAAATTGTAACGAGCACGTAGAAAATGTTGTGAGGAAGGCGAACCAAAGACTGCGATTTATTGTCAGAACGCTTACAAGGTGCAACAGGTCCGGATCCTTACCATATAAGGCAACACGTCTTGTGTTGTAGAGAAATACGGGAGAGAGTGTCATGGATGTGATACAAGATTTAGGATGTACATCATCAAAACAAAGGCATTTCTAGTTACAGTGGGATCTTCAAGACATTTCAGTCACCAGCTTTCTCCTCCGAATTCGAAAATACTCTGTTGTATCCGACCTACACAGTGAGAAACGATCATCGTTATAAAATAACGGAAATCAGATCTCGTACGGAAAGATATTGATGTTCGTTTTTTCCACATGCTCTTCGAGGGTGGAGTAATAGAGAATTACTGCGAAGGTGATTTTGAGAGTAGCCACGTAGCTATAGATGAAGATATCCAACGGGGATTTACCAACTACCATTCTTCGCACGCGCCGCTCGTGAGTAGAACACGAAAAGAGAGGGGGGTGGGAGATGGGGGGAGTATGGCGGGAATATACTGCCACCTGAAGTAGCCTCCCCGATATACACTAAGATGGATCGCGGAGTGTAGCTGCACATGATCTAAATTCAATTTTTTACCGTACGGATCGGAATGGAACTAAAAGTTTGTTAGAAAACATGTATTAGGAGATTAATTTATCAGTTTAGGACGAGTATAGGCAATGAATTGCAGATACGATATCTGCGTGGCGCAGGATTAAGGCATTTACAAAAACTGTTATTAAGATAATTACGTTTATAATCAGAGGTTTTGAACGTTACACTATGTCAGACTCATTGCAGGTCACCCTAGATACTAATAGAACGGCTACCACTACTGCTGTCTGCAGAGACGCCACCAACAGATAACTTAAGTCCTAAGCCCCACCAACAGATAACATATGGCCTATGTTACCAGTAAATCCCCCTATTGAGATAATATTTCTTGCCTTGAACACAGTGAGACATGAGGATAGGATATTGTAAAATACATGAAATTTAATAACTAAAGAAAATTAAAAATGAGATCTGTTTAACTAACAGCGACAATCCATTTTATCAGTTGGTCTAATGTATTCACTGAATCAAGATAGGCTGTAAGGACTTCGAAGAAACTGTCTTCAGATACAGTGTAACATCATATCTGAGCAGTGTAATTGCTTGCGATTCTTTCAACATAATATTCAACGAAATTTTATCTTTGTGCGTATACTGTAACGAAAGTTGTAAAATATGTCACTAGCCAAATAGTGAGGTTATCTTACGCCACAAATATGAAATAGACTGCAGCGACCACTTCGTAAAATCAGGCTGCTAGAACTGAGGTATTGCCGTAACGATTAGACATCTTACACCTGGGTGTTTTCCAGATGCTTATTGGTTCTGTACCTTTCAGAGTCTTGCTGTGCAAATTCTTAGACGATAAAAACGTTCATTCGAGGTTCAGTCGCTCTGGTTGCTCTTAGCAGACCTAAAAGCAGGCGGAAATATAAGAGTTCCGCTACGTTGCGGAGCATCGAACGGTACTTCGTCCTTGGCCAGATACGCTCAGCTTTTGCCAGCTCGCAAGCGGCGATGAGTCAGGATGTATCGCGCAATCACGAGCAAGCAGGAACACCGTCCTCTCACTATACATCTGTCTAGTCTTTCATGCTATGTTGAATGAGGCGCAATCACCGCTAGCGCTGGTCGGTATGACAGCTACTCACATCTCTGACATTACTAAGAACTAAAGGGTTTGCGATTCATTCCTTCTAAAGCCCTCTATCTACCTCATTTACCAGACCTGAGACGTTGTTCATCGCGTAGAACCTAAAGAGTATGTTTATGGTAACAGGCTGAAGCATAACAGTAGGTTATTGTCATATTTGACGTTCTTCTATGAAAACAAAACATTACATTAGCGTTTTGTAGAATACAGGTAAGTCCAAGACTAAGCACGTGAAACAGTGATCACTGAATTTATGCCGCAAATGTTTCTTAATGTTAAAATCTTGTGCACATTATTTTGTTGGTGTTGTCCACAAATGAAACAGAGGTATTGCCACACTACGTAAAAAAGGTATTAGAAGCACTTTTCGATTTTTCGGGCCATTTTAAAACATGTACGAAATGCGTGAATCATGGCGCCCAATGATAATTTTCATTTCGTGCCTCATAGCTCTCGTTCATTTGTGAGTGACTAGGGAAAGTGGCGCTATGCTTAAGACACTGAACTGTTGGAAAGAAACAGGGTTCGATTTGTTGTCGGATGTTACGAATCCTAAATCACCTAAGTAAGGCCAGTGTGGAGATGGTTGTTTTAACAAAGTAACGCTCGAATCGTTTCCCAGTTTGTCTACACTAAAAATTAGTACTCTGCTCTGTCATCTTTGCTCGGGGGAGGGGGAGGGGGTGTAACTTCATTTACCTTGTAAATAATTCTTTTCGCTTGAGTTCTTTTCCTCTTCAAGCAGGATCGCATTCTGAGTCGGCTTCAGCCATGCGTCCTGTTGGAAGGTCCCATTCGTCCGTGCCGCGGCGAGAATCAACGCACTCCAGGCGGTGTGAAATAAATTACGCGACGTCCTGCTCATCAGATTTAATCGGACCTGAATTAATTCTCTGCTCTGGCACTGCGTTCGTCTCACGAAATAAAAGTCGGCAACCTCGCTTTGCGTCATTCGACAGGGTTAAACTTCTCACAAAGTCCAAAGTCAATAATTAAAACTTCTCTAGCTATATATCTTCATCAAAGATCCGACACCTGGACTGGAATAGGTTACCTCTAATAGTCTAATACACCACCTCCAACAGGCGCCGATAACCACCATCATGAGAAAACAGGGCAGTTCAATATCAATAGCGAAAGCGTCACACAAACACTGAAAAAAAAGTCTCTGAGCACTATGGGACTTAATATCTGAGGTCATCAGTCCCCTGTAACTAATTAACCTAATGACATCACACACATCCATGCCCGAGGCAGGATTCGAACCTGCGACCGTAGTAGTCGCGCGGTTCCGGACTCAAGCCCCTAGAACCGCTCGGCCACCACGGTCGGCTCAAACACAGCAGTCTTAAATTTGGGCGCTAAGTGAAATTTATTGATATCAGTTAACTCTAAGCAAATCCGTCACTTTCATTCAACACCACCTCCGGCTAGCTAATTGCTCCACGCTCCTGCCTGAGACATCTTTCTGCCTCACAAACCACGCTCACTAATCCGCAACACTCGCCGAAACAAGCAGCTAAGTGCCTAAGCAGGCACGGGAACGCATTTCGAATGCTTTATAGGCTTTTCCTGCCGTAAAAGTCACTTCGTTGGTCACGAAGGTTCTCAGCCTCCAGCTATAACCACTTTGAAATACTAACTCGACCCCGGAGGGCCCACAACATTCCACCGTAATCCCACGAAAGCTGCCGGCCGACTCCTTTACCATTTTCGAGTTCCAAATAGAGCCCAACAGAACTATTTACCATATCGGCCCTTCAGCGAAACAGAATCAGGAGCAGAATGTAGGCACTCTTATTGGCCTCTTTGTGTTTCTGCTTACAGCACTTGTGTGAGGTGCTCCGCTATGGAGGGCCACTGAGCATCTTTTCAGCAACGTATGTTGGAATCCCGGCCCTCGTGGGGGAAATTACTCTCCCTGTAAACTTGCTATGCAGGCTCTGGCCACAACCCATTTAGGAAGATTGGGGAAAAACTGGTCCATCACTTCCGGACTGAAGGAAGCTTCCTTCCCCTGTAGGGAGGTACTGTGTGGCAGGAAGAAGTGCGGTTAATTGGAACGTTTTGAGTTACTAAACTCTTCCGTAATCTAGGCCTCTGATGAACGCTAATACAGTGGCGCTAGACCGTGGCTGCCTTCAGTGAACTGGTACCCACGTTCCTGACTTGCTCCTTTGCTCATTGTGCTCTCTGTAGTCTATGAGCATTCATCCTTGTCGTTTCCGGATCGGTAAATCCTTACGGTAAGTAAGAGGCGTTGTACGATTTTCTTGTTGGACTCATTTCAAATTCCTGGTTGGTCAAGATTGGTTTCCTCTAGCTGCGTTTTATGGCCAAGGTAACTGTATTCGTAAACGACTTCAGTTATTCGATGGTTACTTGTAACTGTTTGGACGTGTGGATTCAGAACTTAGGCTTTTCCATATGCAGGTCCACACCAGATGCTGCATAGCCAACCTTCGGTTTTTGAATCACGTTTCTTACTTCTGTCACGTCTTTACTTATAAGCACGATGTTTCAACGAGTCAGCGTTAGTTCAGGTGCTGGACACCGATTTTGATGCCTCTACTCCTCGAGTCCAAATCGTCGAATACTTAAGTGATATAATAAACTTGAGACATACACACATAATACTAATTAATGTCGTGTGACTAGGGCCTCCCGTCGGGTAGACCGTTCGCCGGGTGCAGGTCTTTCAATTTGACGCCACTTCGGCGACCTGCGCGTCGATGGGGATGAAATGATGATGATTAGGGCAACGCAACACCCAGTCCCTGAGCGGATAAAATCTCCTACCCAGCCGGGAATCGAACCCAGGCCCTTAGGACTGACATTCTGTCGCGCTGACCACTCAGCTGCCGGGGGCGGACCACACATAATACTGAAACACATATGCATTGTTTGCGTTGGAGCCATTATGGAAAATGCGATTGCGTGTGTTTTCAAAGACCTGCAACCAGCTCTTTACAGCTCGTTTAATGCTGTAGCAATAAATAACTAAATTACTGCACAGCCATTTATACTGTTTATTGAGTAATGCTCGGTTCCACTTTGTTATTTCACTACGATTACAGCCATTAAACATTTTACTAACACTAGGCAGCACACGGTATTAGTACGCAACAGACAATGTAACATTAGGTGTTAAAACCTAACAGTGACACAGTCTACGCAAAAGAATCCAGTTTCGAATGTAACAAGGTCGCTGGCAAAAGGGCAGCGTAAAGTTCTACGGATCTGAAGAAACAAGCACCATCAACATCACTAGGGATTGTGCTCGATTCCTCTCGTCTGCGCCGAGGAACTTAAGAAGCTCATGCAGCTTCGCACGGGGCACTAAAGGGATTTGTTCGTAGAATACTCGAAAGCTTCTTAAGGTGCGTAAGAGATTTTCCATTTTAAAAATTCACGTCGTAAAGGCGATTGACAAAAATGCGATCGCGGGATTGTGTCGGGGAGCTCCGAGCCTAGCGGCAGGCAATCCCGGAGAGAAATCCAATACCCGGACGAGAATCAACAAGTTGGGCGGGCATCAACAGGCTGCGGGGGCGTCGAATGTAGTGGCCCGCTCGCAACTGCAAGTTGAGCGCGGCGGGGGCGCTACATTTGTAAAACAAAATCTCGCCAACATTAAGATGAGCAACCAAGATTGAAAGAAATTGAATTTCCTTTTTCAATATCTGTGATGCGAGCGCGCTGTATCTGCTTCCGGTGCTGCGGCGGCCCTGATTGAATTGCTTTGTCTCGTGAAGGGCACAGGGCGCCCCAGCAGTCGCGCTCGCCGCCGCCGCTCCTTTATCTTGCCATCGAGGGACGCCGCCACAGGAAACTAATTCGCCGACCTCTCTTGCCGAGTTCCTCGCGCATGTATTCACGCGGATAGCACGCTGTGTGTTCTTTGAACTAGAAATCAGTCAGTTCGCCACATTCTTTAATATCAATTTAAACACATCGTAAAAAGGTTTTACAAAATCGATCACCTGATATTTCCACGTTTAAGGCTTTTCACGTACATCAGATAAGAAGAAACAATATGATCAGAACTCTCAGTACGGGCAAAAATACGCACGCAGAAGTGTGGGGAACCCAAACCTAAAATAAGAAAGTGACATTTTTGGAAATGCTGTACGCGCTGTAACGAGTGGATTGCAGTGGTGCAACTTTTGTGGTCCGCTTCATGCATCGGAACGACCGTGACCTATACACAGGTACTCATTCGACTGGTCCGCCTCCCGCTAAACGCAACGCTTTCAGTGCGGATCTTTTATTTCGTCAAAACCTTATGACCTATTGAACGACTAGTTTGCCAATTGTTTTTACTAGCGGTTCGTTCCTGAAGAAGAAATGTAGATTTACTTGTTTTGTAAATAAAAGTGCTATATTTGTATGCTTGCTGTGGAGGATGGCCACACAAACAAACTTGTTAAATGTAGATTTTTTCCTAAGTGGTTTATGTCTACGACGAAACACAACGTAAATCGCTTAAGGTAAATAAATAAATTTAATATTGTTATTCTCATTCGGCCGTTCAGACTCTCAAGACATAACTGAAGTTTATTCATAGACTACACGTAATAGGTTTGCTTGAGAACTTAAAAACATTGTAACTCGCCAGATTCCGGAGATTCATTTTGGTCGCTAATCACATATTTTTATTTATTACTGTTGTTTAATTGTTTATGGTTTATTTACTATTTTAATATAGACTGGGCAGCAATGGACATCAGGGCAGATAGAGAACGAGCCGGCAGGCGTGGCCGTGCGGTTCTAGGTGCTATAGTCTGGAACCGAGCAACCGCTACGGTCGTAGGTTCGAATCCTGCCTGCCTCGGACATGGATGTGCGTGATGTCCTTAGGTTAGTTAGGTTTAATTAGTTCTATGTTCTAGGCGACTGATGACCTCAGAAGTTAAGTCGCATAGTACTCAGAGCCAGCCAGATGGAGAAAGAGAGAAAGTAAAGGAATCGGTAGGCTAAAGTAAAGAGGAAGAAGAAAATGACAGGTGAGATGAAAAAGGAAACGAAGAGTACTAGGAGAAAAACTAAGTATTTACTTCACTGTTGGACAAGCGTAATTGTCATTATGCGAATTTTTAAGAGAAAAACCGAGGTGCTTCAGCTTTTTCTGTAGTGGAACATGGTTTTGGATTTCTTAGGACTGGTTGTTCCAGTGACAGAGAGCAGCAAAAATGAAAGAATTTGAGACAGGTTTTTGTTTTACGGCTAGGCTAAGACAGGATATTAAGTAAGCCAAATCTACCGTCAAGGCTATGGTTCAAATGGCTCTGAGCACTATAGGACTCAACTGCTGTGGTCATCAGTCCCCTAGAACTTAGAACTACTTAAACCTAACTAACCTAAGGACATCACACACATCCATGCCCGAGGTAGGATTCAAACCTGCGACCGTAGCAGTCGCACGGTTCCGGACTGCGCGCCTAGAACCGCGAGACCACCGCGGCCGGCGTCAAGGCTATGAGGAAATGTGTTTTAGGTATTGGAAATTTGTAGTAAGGACAATGGGACCAAGCTGCTAAGGTCATCGGTCCCTAGGCTTGCACTACTTAATCTAACTTAAAATAACTCTTGCTAAGGACAACACACACACCCATGCCCGAGGGAGGACCCGAACCTCCGACGGGGGGGAGGAGGGGGGGGGGGGGGGGAGCCGCACGGACCGTGATAAGGCGCCTCATACCGCGTGGCTACCCCGGGCGGCAAACTGTGTTTTAGATGTATGACGATGTGTCGACGTGTGTGCACAATGAGAAAGTGTTTAGTCTAAACTGATTCGGAAAGTGAGATGATAAAGCAAGAGTTTTTTTAAAAAATTTTCGTGTGCTATTTAAAGCACAATTCCACAAACAATGACCACAAGGTACTTCCTATTAATAATCTGAATTAAATTCTGCACTAATAGTGCAATTCACTAAAATATCACTTAGATCGTATAATACATAGTTTTGCATCTAATCAATCACAAAGAAACGACAAATTGAAAAAATCAAAACTTGACGTTATCTGCAAGAATGTGCACTAAAAGTATAGTATACATTTCTGAAGTGCTATTGCACAAAAGAAAAGGCTCTGAGCACTATGCGACTTAACTTCTCAGGTCATCAGTCGCCTGGAACTTAGAACTAATTAAACCTAACTAACCTAAGGACATCACACACATCCATGCCCGAGGCAGGATTCGAACCTGCGACCGTAGTAGTTGCGCGGTTCCGGACTGCGCGCCTAGAACCGCTAGACCACCGCGGCCGGCCACAAAAGAAAAATGATGAAAGTCGGCAGAGAGGCATTCTTCTTCAGTAACTGTTGCAGGGAGGCCTGCCTATGCTTACTGTAGTTTTCGCAAACGAAAATAATTTTATTAAAGTTCTTCGGCAATTTTTTTTCACAATCGTTATTGGGTCTCTAGTATATGACTTCAATGCAAGTAAGTTGCCATGACTGAACTAATAATGACTCACATTCCTTTTCCGTGAGAATTAAAACAAGCGTGTCATGGCTTTTGTGAAATGGTATGCTGAATACTGCGCAATTCCATCCCTTTGAGCGAGATAAGGGGTTACATTCTTCTTGATGGTGATGAAGTACCGTCTCCCTAATCACTTTGGTTCTACTCTTTAAAGGAGACTTCAATATTCACTATTAATCCCAAACAAGGAGCCTCCTTAGAGTGTTCGTAGTGCTCTCTTTCCCGCTTCTACTGTAACATGCTTTTATTCAACCGAGTGTAGTGTTTTCGTCCCGCTTCATACACTCATTGAACTTGGCACATATTTCAAAAGTTTTCTTAAATGTCCTCTCTGTGTTTGAAGTTTCAAAAATATTCAAGCGCGCTTGTTTGGTTGAATAGAATTAACCAGGTATTGGAAGGTAGCGTCTGGTAGCATTTAATGGCCATCTGTAAGTTAAAATTTTCTGCGAGGACGTAGACTAGATGTTCTACGTTCTTTAGTTTCTATACATCCGGGTAAATATCCACTGAATGCTGACACTGTAACTCCAAATAATATTAGAAATAAAAAATTGTTTGGTAAGATTCGGGATTCAAAATTAACAAATTGTTTGGAAATATTTCCCATTGAGGTGAAATAGTATTCTGTACGACTTTTTTTTCATATTTGGAAATGATTAGTGGTACTGTTATAGATCCTTTGGTATTGACGCAGAGAATTCATTGGAACAGTTGGTGAACAGTTCGTAATCCAACCTCATTATAGTTAAATGATATCAACCGCCATGAGGCTGGGTACAATGTTCGGTTTGTGATCGTACGAACCAATTATGGCGCTTAACTGCGACGTCCAGTTCATTCTCTGTCCAGGATCATGAACAAGAAAAGGATTTCCTAATTCAGTACTATTTTCCCTCCTTCTAACGTCACTGTACTTGTGCCAGTGTCCGCCATTCTGTTGGAAAAAACAAGCTGACGCTGATTCGTGTGCGCAAATAATGAAGCCACTTTTCTGAGCTGCTGATTTTAGCATTCCGGCTAAATACAGGGTGTACATAAATTCTGGGAACACTTTCAATTAATTACTACACAAGAATTAAACACTGTGCAGCTGTCATACATATTGCAATTTGAAGAGAAACTCTGAAAATTTTTCTGTACAAACATTCGATATGCGAACCATGAGTGACCAAGCAGACTCCAATACGGTAATCGAATTCTTGCCATACCCGACCCAGCATCCATTGTCGACTGTGGCATTCGCTTCTTGTATTATCTCCTGGAGCTCTGCTACATAACGTGGTAGATGCGGTACATACACCAGACCTTTAATATTTCCCCACAGAAAAAAGTCATACGGAGTGAGATCTGGTGATCGGGGAGGCCATTTCATGAAACAGCTGTTCTCTTCTGTAGCACGGCTGACCCAACGATCGTCGTGATAGAGCCTCTGCACTAGCTCCAATTTGAATGGATTCATAGACAGCTTCTGTCGCAGGACTTTCCATGCTGTCATTGGAGCCATTTCGAGTTCACAAGATTTCTTTCGACAACTTAAGAATGTCTCTCGTACGGGCTCCACATTCACTCACACTGGGACGTCCACTTCTCTTTGCCGGGCACAAGCAACCCGTCGTAACGAATGTGTTGTGCCAGTGATAAAAGGCCTTCCTTGTTGGTGGCTTGTTAACGTACTTGGTTCTAAACATCCGTTGAACAGCTGTAGCACACTTGTTTTTGTCGAACTCCAACACACAGAAAGCTCGTTTCGCGCCTGAGCTCGACATGTTTACGACTAGCGCTGACTATCGGCAAATTACCAAACTACGCTGTGGCGGTATACATGAAAAAAACATTCCAGGGTTTCTCTTCAAAATGACATATGAATAATATTTGAACAATGTTTGGTTCTTGTGCAATAAATAATTGAAAGTGTTCTCGGACTTTATGTACACCCTGTATTATCTCTGAACTATGTTGTGCGTCACGTGGAAGTATACATTGACCCCGAACTGAAGAATTTTTACTGACAAGATCAATAAATTCTGTAATTCAGAACTGTAGATAACGTGTAATGAAGGGCTACGGTCAGCACATTATGGATCATGGTATCATTGATGGTATATGTACAGAAAGAAAACTCCCAGATTGATTCGTTATTTTATGTAGACAATGTTTTAAGTTTTCTATAAGTTTGCAAAAATTACACTTATCCCTTTACATTCACCCAGATTATACTACGCACAATACTTAGCATCTTCAAGTTGGGCGTCATTTTAAGTGTCGAATAATTTAAAAAAAATACATGTGAAACGTTAATCGTGTCCTAAATGGTTTTTAGGAGTTCCATCAAAGTAAGCGAAAGAGCGGAATATGCGAATCGTCGCCGTCAGAAGTCTGCGACGAACAGCCCGTAACCAGGCTCCTAGCCTGGCTTTTGGTAAAGTGCAGTCTTTCTTCGCCACGGCACCAATAAAAGAGGTGGGTCCATTACCACGGCCTCATTTACCCCGCGAAAAATCCGTGATCGTCTGTTGACAGCAATTTGAGTGGCCTCGGTGTCGTCTTGAAGGCACTCTAACTGTAAATATCCCCAATCCTAGCCAAGATTGAACTAGAGACCTCCAGGACCGCTGACCTCATATTTTAAGGAGAAAAAAGCACACATTCAGGATATCCGCCCCAGCAGTTCGTTTTGCTCGAATATTTGGGCCATTATTCTGATAGTCCGCAGTTCCGACCTTCTAAATGTACAGCTTTTAAGCACGCGCACGCGACGGTTGCCCGTCATCCGCTCCGCCCCACTTCAGCTGTTTAATGCCTGAGCGTGAAGTAATGTACAGTGGAGTGAGTAAGAGATTTGTGAAATACCGTTTTGACAATGGAAACGTGTTTTGTTCTTTGCATCAAAGTGCGCAGTCTCGAACCTGTACCTGATGACAGAGATCTCTTTGCTTTGAAAATGGTTGAGAATCACAAATGTACTGAAAATGAATGAAACGAATGGGCGTATCATTACAGAAGTAGAGCATTCAGTTATTAACATCACTGTTGTACGTTATTTTCTTTGAAATTTACAGCTGACACTGTTTAAGCTAAGTAAATTTGCAGAAGTTGCGCTCTTTCCCAGTGTAGTTGGCATGATTAAATTATAAATAAGAAATCATTAACTTTATTTCATAATAATATTTCAGCTGCTTAGGTTCATTAATTTTGATTTTGAAGAATAAACATAATTGCAGAATATCAGTGTGTGAATATTGTTGAAATATAATTGAACGTATATGTTCGTGATGTTGACATATTACGTACCTACTCGTATTGCTTAGCTATTTTTCGAGTAGAATAACAAGATTTCAATACACGGTGAGCAGACTTGTCCACCTCCGTCCTCCTTTTCCGTCGCATTCATATCCCACAAATAGGATGGTTCTAGTTGTCACCCCTCTGAACAGTACTTCGCCCGTGGCCATTAGATGGCTGTAGTGGGACGAAGCCAGTAGGAAACTACCGGTGAGCTAGAAACTCATGATTACGTGTTATCAGAATTATTGCCCAAACTTTCAGTCGGGACCGGCCGCTACTTCTCATACATTGCAAGTGTGCATTTTTCTTCTTAAAATATGACATCGAGTTGGTGCTGTTCCCTTCTTAGACAGTCGAAACATTATCGATTGTTTGATTGGTTGGTTTAATGATTAAATGTACCAGACTCCAAAGTCATCAGTTCCTCTAACCTGGAACAGGCTAGTCAGCAAAACTGTACACCAAAGAAGGACCTAGTGCCCGAAACCAAAGAAAATGTTACCCGCCGGCCCTGTGGAAGAGCGGTTATAGGCGATTCAGTTCGGAACTGCGCTGCTGCTACGGTCGCAGGTTCGAATCCTGCTTCGGGCATGGATATGAGTGATGTACTTACGGTAGTTAGGTTTAAGTAGTTCAAAGTCTCGGGGACTGATGACCTCAGATGTTCTCCCATAGTGCTTAGAGCCATTTGAACCAAAGGATAGCCGGGCGGTGTGGCCGTGCGGTTATAGGGGCTTCAGTCTGCCTCAGGAATGGATGTGTGTGATGTCCTTAGGTTAGTTAGATTTGAGTAGTTCTAAGTTCTAGGGGACTGATGACCACAGATGTTAAGTCCCATAGTCCTCAGAGCCATTTGAACCAAAGGAAACCCCAAAGTCTCCTGAAGGTCAACAAAGCCTAGACAAAGGACCAGGAAAGAAGAAAAGAGGGGAAAAGTGGAAACGGGGGCGAGGTGCCGTTTCCAGAGAGCTGCCGCAGGCCCCCAACAACAGAAAATGCGATGGTGGTCGTACCCCTCGGCTCCTTCCAGAGGTACCCAACAATACCCAGAAAAGACTAGCGATAAAGCTAGGACGAGAGAAACACAGGAAAACAGAGGAAGAACACCAAGCCAAACAGAACACATGAAATGGGAGAAGAAGAGCAAAGTAGTATGTAGGGCGAGACCTAGGTCAGACCACCAAACCTAGAGGGCCGCTGCTCTTTCAGAGCAGAGGCTGCAAAGTGGCGTCCTGCCAACCGTTCAATTGGCCGACAAGGCTGAGGCGCCTCCATTAGACAGAGCGGTAAAAACTCCGTTCGCAAATAAACCGTAAAACCAGGTACGCCGCTGAGGCATCGTCTCCTAACACCAGGGATAGGGAGTCAGGAAGGTCAAAAGTCGAGTGTAGGATGGCTAGATTAGGACAGTCCAGGAAAATCTTGACCACCATCAACTGGGCACACATTGACAGTGGGGTGGATCCCTGCAACAGAAGAGATGACAGTGAGTCAGCAGAGGATAGCCAATACAGAGCCAAAAAACGACGATGGAGTCCTTGCGAGAAGCCCACGTGCAGGACCTCCACAAATTTGTGGTTTCCTTTATTGCCTGTAGTTTGTTCAGCAAAGTCATATTCCAAATTCTTAGAACGTGATGGCATAATACTGATCGAAGATCTGATTCTGGAATATGAATCTCAAGAGACAGCTTGCGAGTAACCAATTTGGTGAGGCTGTCAGCAAGTTCATTTCCCGGGATCCAAATGTAAGATGGAGTCCAGACATAGACCACTGAGCATCCACATTGTTTTGAGGGCAAAAAATGAATCAGGATCAATGGATGGCGAGGATAACTCTGGTCAAGAGCTTGTTCAAGGAGTTGCCATGGATGAGAAAGGACTCACAGTGCAGGAAATGGATATGTTAAGAGCACAAGAGATGGCTACCAACTGTGCATTGAAAATACTGCAGCCATTCAGCAAGGAATGGAGTTAATTAAATCCCACATAAATGTAAGCGAAGCCAGTGTAACGGCAACCATTAAGTTATCAGTGTAGACTACTCCTGAAACGCGAAACGCGCTAAGAATGGAAAAGAATTGGCGGTGGAGGACCTCACGATGTGCCGAGCCTTCAGACAGAGTTTTTGACAGGGTATGCACCATGGAGGCATGTGTGAGTGGGTCCAGAGAAGAGGTGGTAGAGGAGAAAGCTGTAGTTCATAAAAAAGGGACGAAATGCCGATGAAGATCATAGCCTTAGACCTTGGCTGCCATTGTGGGAGGTTTATCTCCGCATGTGGAAAGAGGAGGCACTGTTTTGAATGCTCCAGAGAGCAGCGGATGTGTAAGGCATAAGCAATCAGCTGTTGTTGGAACAGAATCGGCAAAGGTGGAACCCCTCTCTCCTCTCGGAGGCTGATCATGGAGCTAGTCTGAAAAGCATCAGTTGCCAGTCATACCCCAGAATGGTGTATCAGGTCCAGCCTCTGTTTTGTTGAAGGCGGTGCGGAACCATATGTGGAACTTCCATAATAGAGACGGGAGTGGATCAATGCTGTGTAGAGCCACATCAGAGTAGAGCAGTTCACGCCTCAGATCGTATTGCTGAGGAGAAAATGAATGCATAAATCATCAGCACACAACACAAAGAGACGGGCACGGTAGGCCCCTACAGCCGCCCCTAGACTACTGACAACCATTAAAAAGAGAGGGACACTCATAACAGAACCCAGCAGAAACCCATTCTCCTGCAGATGAGAGATGCTACAGAGGACGACAGCCAGTACCTGGAAATTACAACATGAAAGAAAGTTCCAGACAAAAATTAGGAGTGGACCATGGAGTCCCCACACATGTAAGGTGGCAAGGATGTGGTTGCGGCAAGTGATATCGTAAGCTTTATGTACATCGAAGAAGGCTGCAAAAAATGCCGACACCGATCAAAAGCTCTTTTAATAGGGTACATGTCGCGACACTAAGTTAGTTCTGTGTGCCATCCCCCTGGATGCTATCACCTTGATGTTGTGGAACAGAGTCAAGTGTCGATAGAAGGATAAGTGGCTGGAAGTGACTGACAGTAAGCTCCGTCTCGTAAAGCTCACAAACTGGATGTGGCGCACTTCCTTCCAGCCACGTAGACGGGACGAGATCTTCTTAGTCATCGTCGCAAATCTACAGACTTGTAACTCATAGCTTCCAGATCCGGTGAGAGGATCCTCGAATGTGTAATGCTTTTGCAGAGACCACAGTGAGCCATATTTTATTAGACTATGTCTTATATTCAGACCAGAGGGTAGCGGCAGATTAGCCGACAGACCGAATCTTTACTTTAAGAGACTTTTGTATCAATATGGTTAGAGTTTTAAAGTTTCTGAATTATTCAATATGTTTTCTGAGATTTTAGGTAGATGGTCTTAATGTGCTAACAGGCTAACTGGCTCACCCATGCATTTTGTAAGTGGTCAGCCGGTCACATTTCACTGTGCCGTTGATTTAACTCCTCTGCCGTTTTATATGTGTTTGAATTCGTGGTACAGCACCTTTCACGCCTTTTTCCTTTGTCTTAAGGCTTTTGAGGTATAGTGATTGTGTGGGTCAGTGCGAGTGGGGAGGGAGTGAGTGCATGAGTGTCGATTTGTGGGTTCCATCCTCACCATATGCAACAATTTTAGCGACTTTATCCTCATCCGTTTCTTTTACACTACTGGCCATTAAAATTGCTACACCACGAGGATGACATGCTACAGATGTGAAATTTAACCGACAGGAAGAATATGCTGTGATATGTAAATGATTAGCTTTTCAGAGCATACACACAAGGTTGGCGCCGGTGGCGACACCTTCAACGTGCTGACATGAGTTAAGTTTCCAACCGATTTCTCATACACAAACAGCAGTTGGCCGGCGTTGCCTGGTGAAACGTTGTTATGATGCCTCGTGTAAGGAGGACAAATGCGTACCATCACGTTTCCGACTTTGATAAAGGTCGGATTGTAGCCTACCGCGATTGCGGTTTTATCGTATCGTGACATTGCTGCTCGCGTTGGTCGAGACCCATTGACTGTTAGCAGAATATGGAATCGGTGGGTTCAGGAGGGTAATACGGAACGCCATGCTGAACCCCAACGGTCTCGTATCACTAGCAGTCGGGATGACAGGCATCTTATCCGCATGGCTGTAACGGATCGTGCAGCCACGTCTCGATACCTGAGTCAACAGATGGGAACGTTTGCAACACAACAACCATCTGCACGAACAGTTAGACGACGTTTGCAGCAGCATGGACTATCAGCTCGGAGACCATGGCTGCGGTTACCCTTGACGCTGCATCAGGGGCAGGAGCACCTGTGATGGTGTACTCAACGACGAACCTGGGTGCACGAATGGCAAAACGTCATTGTTTCGGATGACTCCAGGTTCTGTTTACAGCATCATAATGGTCGTATCCGTGTTTGGCGTCGTCGCGGTGAACGCACATTGGAAGCGTGTATTCGTCATCGCCATACTGGCGTATCACCCGGCGTGATGGTATGGGGTGCCATTGGTTACACGTCTTGATCACCTCTTGTTCGCATTGACGGAACCTTGAACAGTGGACATTACATTTCAGATGCGTTACGACCCGTGGCTCTACCCTTCATTCTATGCCTGCGAAACCCTATATTTCAGCAGGGTAATACACAACCGCATGTTGCAGGTCCTGTACGGGCCTTTCTGGATACAGAAAATGTTCGACTGCTGCCCTGGCCAGCACATTCTCCAGATCTCTCACCAATTGAAAACGTCTGGCCAACGGTGGCCGAGCAACTGGCTCGTCACAATACGCCAGTTACTTCTCTTGATGAACTGTGGTATCGTGTTGAAGCTGCATGGGCAACTGTACCTGTACACGCCATCCAAGCTCTGTTTGACTCAATGCCCAGGCGTATCAAGGCCGATATTACGGCCAGAGGTGGTTGTTCTGATTACTGATTTCTCAGTATCTGTGCACCCAAATTTCGTGAAAACGTAATCACATCTCGGTTCTAGTATAATATATTTGTCCAATGAATACCCGTTTATCACCTGCATTTGTTCTTGGTGTAGCAATTTTAATGGAAAGTAATGTAATATATGTAAGGTCGCAGATAATTTCGCCGTGTAGCGCCCGTATACCATAAACACCCACACCTACAAACACACACACACACACACACACACACACACACACACACACACACACACACACACACAACCGCGCGCGCGCGCGCACACACACAGAGAGAGAGATAGAGAGAGAGAGGGAGAGAGACAGAGAGAGAGCGAGACTCCGCAACTACCGGTAAACTCAGTCGATACCTTGACCACGAAATATGAAGTTCAGCTTATTGGGGAACCAGTCGCGATACCGTGGCAGGCACAAACACTTCCAGTATGCAGTGGCCATATATTAGTAAGGTGAATGGGTCTCTATCACACCTTCCATGTACAAGTTAATGGGCTTGGTGGTTCAACAAGCATGCAATTGTATCTGACATTGTCCTCGGAAAGTAGCAGGAGTCTGGGAGCAACAGGATATCAACCGAGAAGGAGGTGTCAACGGAACGATTTAGAAACGCCACTTGTTTTTTAAAACATTGCCATTTCCATTGTTGACCACGATAGGTAAAACTATGTCGTAGCATGGCTATGGAGGGACAGCGATTTCACTGTTCCGTTGCATTAAGTCCAATATGAAACAGCGCTCATTGATGGGTAACAGGTTGTGTACCACTTGATACCAGGAGGACGCTACCACCTTAGGTAGAATAAGAGGTATGAGATGAAACCACACCGTCTGCCAATAAGTTCGTGGCGATGCCCGTTCAAAAGGCGTCGTACGGTCAATCTCTCCCCTACGCATTAACAAAAATGTTGCAGTGAGATGTTGCCTCTGTACAATATAAGCCTAGAAATAACTGATAGCAATATAAAATTCATGGGCATGTTTTAACTGGAAATTCAATCTACCAAAGTCGACAGGCTGATCAAGACGGCAAGGCCGCCTACAATAAATAAGCAACACGTGAATGTGTGGATAGCGTGACAGATAGTCAACACTGTGCGTCAAATAAATAACACAGACGCTTTCCTCTGAATATCTTCTCCATATCCGACTTCCAGGTAAATGCAGCCATTCATCCAGGAGGACAATCACTTATTACACCAAAGATTGGATTGGTTGGTTGGCTCAAATGGCTCTGAGCACTATGGGACTTAACTGCTAAGGTCATCAGTCCCCTAGAACTCAGAACTACTTAAACCTAACTAACCTAAGGACATTACACACATCCATGCCCAAGGTAGGATTCGAACCTGCGATCGTAGCGGTCTCGCGGTTCCAGACTGTAGCGCCTAGAACCGCTCGGCCACTCCGGCCGTTGATTGGTTGGTGTGGGATGTAAATGGACCAAACGACAGGGTGATCAACCCCTTTTTCATAATTGAAACAAGTTTCAAGGTAAAACAATTCCCAAAAGCAGTCAAGGAAAGTGAAAGGACGCTAAACTAACGGGAAAAAGAAAACGAAGGAAGCTAACCTAAAGGAGAAAACGGACACTAAAAGGAGTAGTGTAAGGTATTAAAGTTGTAAGCAGCCTGTTTAGGGTTTTACATCGGTAACGCCGCGTAGCGATCTGTATGCAAATCACTGGCTGTGCTGTGTGCACTCTATGGCTGGTTGGCATTGTTGAAATATTCGCTATTGTAGTGTTGGGCTGTTGGCTGTGAACTGCGCGTAGCGTTGCGCAGTTGGAGGTGAGCCGCCAGCAGTGGTGGATGTGGGGAGAGAAATGGCTGAGTTTTGAGAGCGGATGATCTGGACGTGTGTCCATCACGGACAGTACATTTGTAAGACTGGATGTCATGAACTGCTATATACATTATGACTTTTGAACACTATTAAGGCAAATACATTGTTTGTTCTCTATCAAAATCTTTCATTTGCTAACTATGCTTATCAGTAGTTAGTGCCTTCAGTAGTTTTAGTCTTTTATTTAGCTGACAGTAGTGGCCCTCGCTGTATTGCAGTACTTCGAGTAACGAAGATCTTGGTGAGGTAAGTGATTTGTGAAAGGTATAGGTTAATGTTAGTCAGGGCCATTCTATTGTAGGGATTATTGAAAGTCAGATTGCGTTGCGCTAAAAATATTGTGTGCCACTTTAAGCACGGTCATATATAATTTTTCTAAAGGGGCGTTTCGAAGTAATAAAAGCAGACGGCCCAGGCTGGCTGATCACAAGAACTAAAAAGGATGAGCCAGCCACTCTTTAACACAAAAATCTCCAGCGTAAAACACAAAGCAAGATGAACACGCATAGGGAAATGACGAATACCAAGTCGAACAAGCTGCAAAGAAAGAGTGAGGAGGGGCTAAAATGGCGATATGGTGGAGGTCTGGGAGAGAAGGCCAGATGTCGAGCCTTACATTGGGTAATAAAAACATCCTCGAGAATAAAATATAAAACTAAATCAGCCAGTGAGGTACTGTCGCCCAACACCATGGGTAGTGTGCTGGGAAAGTTAAAATTCCGCCGCTGATTGGCTAAAATTGGGCAGTTCAACAAGATGTGGGCAACAGCCAAGGGGTAAACACAGCAACACTGAGGCGAGTACTCACGACAGAGGAGGTGACCATAGGTTAGTCAAGTATGGCCGATGCAGAACCGGCAAAAGACAACACAGACCCTGCTAGTGGCCTGCGTGGATGACCACCACAAATTTGTTGTCTCACGTAGTTTATTTGGTGTACTGAAGGTGCGCCATTCAGTATGCCACATTCCAAAACTTTGCCATGTAAGAGCGCTCAGTTTGATCTCCAAAGTTGGTTTACCAGTAGTTTGAAACTTCCTGGCAGATTAAATCTGTGTGCTGGACCGAGACTCCAACTCGGGGCCTTTGCCTTTTGCGGGCAAGTACTCTATCTACTGAGCTACCCAAGCACGAATCACGACCCGTCCTCTCTGCTTCAATTCTGCCGGTACCTCGTCTCCTACCTTCTCCGGAACACAGTTTTACTCTGCCAGGAAGTTTTATATCAGCGCAAACTCCAATGCAGAGTGACAGTCTCATTCTGGTGCCAGTAGCTTGTCTGGCCACTCTGTCAGCAGTTTCACTTCCCGGGATCCCGACATGTCCTGGGCTCCAAATGCAGGACATTGAATGTCAACTGTTTCCGAGAGCATAAAGAGAGCCCTGCATATTCATTACCAAAGGATGGCGAGGGAAGCACTGGTCGAGAGTTTTAGGCAAGTTAAAGAGTCACTACAGATGACGAAGTACGTACCTGAACAGGAGCGGATATGGTCGAGAACACGAGAGACGGTTACCAACTCTGCAGTGAAAACACTGCAGCCATCCGGCAAGGAGCGCTGTTCAGTATGGCCACCGTAAATGTAAGCGAAGTCATCGTGACCATCAACTATCGAGCCATCGTTGTAGATTATTTCTGATCCCTGGAACTCGCTGTAGTAGAGAAAAACCGCCAGCGAAGGGCGTCAGGTGGAACTCAGCTTTTCGACCTTGCGATAGGTCTCGACGAAGCTATGGCCGAGGCATGGAACATGGAGGCCTTCGTGAGTGAACTAGCATTAACAGAGGTAGAGTGAAAGTGTCTAGTATAGTAAGAAGCGATTGGACACGATTGAAATTTCCTATCTGGGATGCCGTTACAGGAGATGAATCGCCATGATAGGGAGTCCCCATTGTCTTGGAGTGGGGCGAAATGCGTGAAGCATCGACTCGAACTCTGAAAGTGCGGAGCGACAAAATGTTCCATATAAAAATCGGGACGGGACCTAGAGACCCCATTCGTGCAGAGTAACGAGGATGCGATGTCGCGAATTGGTTTTGTAGGCTTTAGTCAGGTCAAAAACGAAAGCAGTGAGATGTTGACCCCGGAAAAAGGCCGGTCAGAAGGCAGTCTTCAGGTAGACCAGGTTGTCAGTGGTTGAGCGACCTCGCCGGTAACCGCCCTGGGAGAGGGCCAGAAGTCCCCGGGACTCAAGGAGCCAACACAATCACTGGCTCACCATACTATTGAGCAGCTTGCACAGAACACTGGTGAAGCTGATGGGACGATAGCTATCCACACCTATCGGATTCCTCCCAGGCTTTAGCACTGGAACGATGGCACTTTCCCGCCATTGCGACGGGAATTCGCCATCGCTCCAGAAGTGGTTGAAGACAGCAAGAAGGTGGCGCTGGTAGTCCGCTGACAGATGTCTAATCATTTAGGAATAAATGCTGTCTGATTCAGGGGTTGTGTCAGTACAATCGACAAGCACACTGAGAAATTTCCACTCACTCAAGATAGCACTGTATGTGTTCTGGTGGCGTGGAGCAAAAGAAAGGTGCTTTCGTTCCACTCACTGTTTTAGGAGATGAAAGGCACAGATGCAGAAGTGCAAGCATAATGCTCGGCAAGATGCTCTGCAATTACTTCTGGATCGGTGGATACAGCTGCCTGCGTGCAAATTTCAGGTGTACCTGCAGGAGCCTGATATCTGTAAAGGCGCCTGAGTTGGGCTCAAAACTGGGAAGCAAAGGTTCGTCATCTGATGGTGGAGATATATTGTTCCCAACAGTCCTGCTGCCATTGTTTGAGGAGCTGATGGGCCCGGGCGCCTAGCCATTTGAAGGCAATGATGTACTCCAGGTACAGATGGTGCTTATGACATTGGAGGGCCTGCCTACGGTCCCTAATGACAGCAGCAATTTCCAACGACCCCTAAGGCGCCAACTTCCGCTGGGGGCAACCCGAGGAACAAGGTATTGCCGATTCAGCTGCAGGAACAATTGTAGTTGTGATAGTGTGGATAACCTCACTGATGTTGCCATACAATGGAGATTCAGTGATGGTAGCCGAGGTGAAAGCATCCCAGTCAGCCTTGGGAAAAGCCAGTCTGTGCAAGCGACCAGATGAATGACGCTGAGGGAGGGACAGGTAGAGTGGAAAGTGGTCACTACCACACAAGTTGCTGTGAGTTATCCAGCAGATAGACAGGAGAAGGTCAGGACTTCAGACTGAGAGATCAATGGCCAAGTACGTGCAATGTGCTACAGTGAAATGTGTGGGAACACCTGTTTTGAGGAGAGAAAGGTCAAGTAGAATTAGTTGAGCCTCAACGTCTTTACCACGGCCAGTAATCTTGGTCCCTCCTCACAAAAGTGTATGGGCAATAAAATAGCCCAGAAGTAGGAAAGGTGGGGTGAGTTGGGAAATTAGTGCAGCCAATACATAGTGTAGCACATCACCATCTGGAGGAAGGTAGATGTTACAGATAGTAACTTCCTGCAGTGTCCTCGCCCTGACAGCCACAGCTTCTAAAGATGTTTGGAGGGACACAGGTTCGCTGCAGACAGAGGTAAGGACGTAGATATAAACTCCACTTGACAGTGTGTGACAGTCAGGATGGATGTTTTTAAGTACCCCCGATAGCAATGAGGCACAGGGGTCCGCATCACGGGAAACCATGTTTCCTAAAGGGCGACGCAAAAAGCAAATGTAAGGTTTAAATGTTGGCGTAACTCAGGCAGGTGGTTGCCAAAACCGTCGCAATTCCACTGCAGGATGACGCTTTCTGTCTTCTAGGAAGACATGAAGGGAACAAGAAGGCAGATTACACCTCAGGGTTCAGCGATAGCCAGGTCCACGGCGGTCCTCCTCGTCCTCAGACCCAGAACTCATAAGGAGTGGTGATGATGTGACCACCGCAGTTTCCTGTTTGTTTGCATACTTCTCATTTGTCTGCTTGCTCTATCGCTTCTCTTTAGGCGCTTGCTCGGAAGAGTTCTCGGAAGTAGCTTCATACATGGAGGAAGACGCTGAAATCCTTCGTCCAGCCACTTGTGGCTCCTACCCGAAAATTGCCTTAGTTGATGCAGGCGCCAGGTACAAGACAAAAGACATCCAGCATAGCACTGAGTAACGAAACCTCAGCAGGAGAAATAAATAAAATCTCTCAAGCCTACTGTTAGAAGCAGCAGTAAAATAGGTAGATCTGACAAGAGTCAGATATTTACAGACCCAAACATGTAGCAGTTTCAAGAAACTAACTAAATATTGCAAGTCACGACAGAAATTAAAACTGGGAATCTGATTTACAGTACGTAACACACAGTTAAAATGACTACCTATCGAACTGCGCAGTGCACATTTGAGTAACAAATAAACCACCTCTTCCTTAGAAAAATCAAGGAACATCCGAAGTGCGTCCAGTACCGGAAGACGCATTAAAGGAGGATCAAGATTAGGTGATGAAAAGTACATCGCATTCCTCCGCGATTATCAAGAACTCCAGTGTCTTCAATGGGACTGCCCCCTCTAAAAACCGAGACAATCCCAGTGGAACATTCGGGAGTTACATTAAACACAGTGCAAAATCCAGAGAAAGACAAACGAATAAATTGAACTTCTTATAGGATTATAACGTCTATATTCTAGGGACAGCCTTTCTAGGGATCACAAAGCCGCAGGTCTAATTCTATCCTATTAAAATTCAAAGAAAAAATGTATAAGAGTGCGTACTTTAACAACTACCTGCTCACCAACTTAATTACGTCATTAATGTGTGCAAGTTACATTGCCGTGTCCACGGACAATTCAAAGAGTGGGCGGCTTCTTCTTTTTAGGAGCCACCGCAACCTCATGATGGACACGTTGTTTACAGCGACTACCAGGCAACACAGTATCTTCAGTCGGGGACGTAGACGGTTGTCGAGTATTAATCAATGCCTGTAACAAACAAGGAGCCTCAGAGACCCACTACGCAGGATGGGATCCTTGCAAATTAAGTCGATGCACAAGAGAGGGGTCAGCCACCACAACATCTGACTCGACAGCTATGATTTCCTGGTCACCAATCACCTCCATGAGAGAACCAACAGTTCGTCGTTCTGACGTCACACGAATGGGTGACATCAAGGGAACAGGTGATTGTAGGGGCGCCTTAATTTGCTGCTGTTGAATCATTGGACATCGGTCGGCTTAACGACCTCCCCACTTTTGAGTGGTTCCGGAGGAGTTACCAAAACTGCGGGAAGAATACTAGGAGAAACGCTAGAGACCTCAGACGTTGTCTTCGAACCAGCGACCCCTTCAGGAATGCAGGACTAAGCACTACAAGTTATATGAACCGACAAAGTTGCTTCAGGGCGAGGGTGCATAAGGAATATTACGTATCTGACTTCTCACCACCCTGCCTACGACGTTTTCTATGTAGCACTGCGGACAGTGCTGGCTTGACAGCAACAGTTTCTGGACCATGCTGCGAGGGTAAAGGCAAAAAGTGGGGAGCAATAAGCTGTGCGTCCCTCTGTTGTTCCATTGCGTCCCGAGGAAATGTCAACGACATGAGCAGTAGGAACGTGGACGGCTGACGTCAGTTATAGACGCTGTTTAAACGCGGACTTCGATAAAATAGCACCAGCGGGAAATACCAACTAAGGTGACCACTTTCACTGCAGAGAAAGCATATCCCGACTGGCCCACTGCATGTCATATAAATACGTAAGCACAGACTCGTAGATAGCAGAGAATGTTGCGTTTGACTTCTTTCTCCAATGAACACATTCTGCTATAACTTTGCGACCAGTCTTTGAGTGGACCAGCACCGTAACGGAGCAAAACATGCTTAAGTAAACTGTCGCCAATTCTGGCGGGAGATTGAACACTCATACATCGATGTAATCCAGTTTCGCGTTAGCAAGAAACGCTAAAGAAACGGAACCATCACGATGCTTAAAGGAAGTTTGAGAACTATAACGCCAAAGCCACATATCTACTTCTAATGGGCCGAAAAACGTAACGAGTAAGATATAATTACCAGAATCAAAACAGGTAGTGTGAAGCTGATCAGGTGTTACATGAATGGTATCAAAGAGCCAGTCGCGAATCTTCAAAGATCTGGGTCCGGAACGCGTGGATTTGTCTAAACTAGAGCTGACTGTACGTTATCTTGGATAACGCTTGGAACCCACGGCTGACATTATGAGCGGACTACGCTAGTACCAACGGAGAAACACAACAGCTTACGCTCTGGATCAAACGACATCACACGTACGAAGCCACAAACAAAACTGAGGAAAGGCTGTCCTGACGCGTGACGCTGTGGTGAAGTGATAACTAACAACCTTCGTGTTCGGCGCTAGAGGAGGAACTGTAGGTCCCAACATGCTTATTGTCGTACAATTTATGTCTACTTTTAGTGGTAACAGGTCATTATTGCTGGTTTTATGCTGCATCCTACGAGTCATTGAGAGATTAAGATGAGCTGTAATCAACCACTTGCAAACGTTTTCAGCTATCGTCTGAGCTGTGTGACCGGCCAGAATGGGTGTTTTCTTGGTATCGTTGTAATATGGTTTTCCATTACTCCCCATTCGGTGAGTTGAATGTGTGCCATGCCGATGGGAGCTCACGTGAAGCGGCTGTGCATCTTAGTGCGCATGTCTGTTTTTTTCCCTGTTACCGTGCCCCTCTTACCTGGAATTCCTTAATTTCATGTGCCTATGCAGGTTTTCATAGTCGGTCCGTACTATTTCATGATGAGTGTATAGATGGTGAGAGCCTTTTACAGCAAGTTAGTACTTTTTTTAGTGCTTACAATACTTAAGACTCTAGTGTCCAGACAGGTAAAGCCCAGCATACAGATTTTAATTACTCGTCACATTGTATCTAAGTCGTGTTATGAATAGCTGACTATGTGTATATTCCTGACTTCCAGATATGAATAAGGTTAAATTGTGATATGTAGTTTTGTATGGCACTAATATGGATAATGCCTTTGCTTCAGATGTCTTTACTCTGTAATTGACGTACTTTATAGTGAATATAGTATGTACAGTATGTATACAATGTATGGCATGTATAGTATGTACATTAAGTGTATGCGAAAGTGTTCTTTGCATGGGTCTTCGATTAGCAGTAATAGTAAAGTTGTATTGTAGTAGTAATGAGTGGTTTTACCGTGGGGCTGTGTGTGCACTGCTTGGACAGCGCTATGTAGTGGCCGGTTGTGAACCATTAGAATCGCAGCAGGTAAACTTGCGCGGAATAGGGTAGTGTGATGCCGGCCGTTGTTAGTCAAGCAGCGGTCATGGGCTAAATTGTCTTACCTTGTAACTTCTGTTACTCACACCTTATGGAGACGAATGACCATTAGAGCAGTTGTTTTACATTTTTTAGAGAATGATTTTATATGAGCTGGTCTGCCTCATGTATCGTTATATATTAATGGTTTATGAATGTTAATCTACATTCATATTTGTGGTAGTGTACTAATAGTAATGTATATAGTGCAACCCATGCAAGCCTTCCGTCAAACCTATCATGTTATGTCTTCACAGATCTGATTATGGCACCTGTAGTGTGTTGAAACCGGTTACCCGGTAAACAGTATTTGAGCGATCTTGGCTTTTGAATTATTTCTCTTATGTATCAGTTGTATTTTATTAGATGATGTGCGCCTCTACCACGTGTTCTCTTTCGTCTTCGAATTTGAAATGAGTTTTAATCTTACAGATCATCGTTTATGCTGTAAATGAACTAATAATGTTTACATGAAACTCTTTTTTATTTATTTTGTTTTACCACGATGTATTTCCTAAGTCACTTATAAATCACGCAGCAGGTTTCAGGAATAGTTTTAGTTAATAATTGTGGGATAAAACAGCACTAAATTTGAGGTCCTCTCAACCTCTGCCAGTGGTTAGAAAGTGTAATACAGGTAGCAGGCTCTGTCATAACTGTATTCCTTTTCGTTAAGAATAGTTTGATGATGTTCAGCAGCTCCGAAATGTATGATACATCCATTTTTAGATAATTACGAAAATCACCGTCTCTCAGCTGCTCAAGTACCGGAACGTGGGTGAATTTTCTTCTCTGAATTACCCACTTCTTTTCTCACAGCTTTCTCTTGGGATTTTTTGGGCTATATTATCTCTAAAACATCTAAGGTAAGCCCCCGTTTTTGTTTCTGTGCCGGCCGCGGTGGTCTAGCGGTTCTAGGCGCTCAGTCCGGAACCGCGCGACTGCTACGGTCGCAGGTTCGAATCCTGCCTCGGGCATGGATGTGTGTGATGGCCTTAGGTTATTTAGGTTTAGGTAGTTCTAAGTTCTAGGGGACTGATGACCACAGATGTTAAGTCCCATAGTACTCAGAGCCATTTGAACCATTTTTCTTTCTGTGTAAAACCAAGCGGGATCCCGTAAAACATTATCTCAATGAACTTATGCTGTGATCACTGATTGCAGTCGGTCGGGACGGATGTGGACAGCCACGAAATTGGTCAGTTGGCCGATGAATTGGTGCCAGAGTAGGAGCCTTGAAGTCCGCAGTAATATTTCCCTGTGTGTGTGTGTGGGGGGGGGGGGGGGGGGGATGCTGCACATACTTGCCTGAGCAGTAAGCAGTAATTGTGAAACTCTAACACAGAACACTCACTGCTAGCAGATCAGTGTTAAGTGAAATGACGATTGTGCGTATTGATTATTATGTTTATCCAGCACGTGCGATTATAGTCTACAGTGTACACTACTGTTAGTGTCTTGTAACTCGTCTCTTGCACTTCCGTCCTGCCTATACTTCTTTGGAGAATGGCTTACCATATTTCAAATCTAGGACCAATTTTCACTCTCAGGTTAAATGTTGTAAGTTGGCTGTTTAGGTTTTCTTATCAGTAACGCCACGTAGCGCTCTGTATGAAAATCACTGGCTGTGCTGTGTGCAGTCTGTGGCTGGTTTGCATTGTTGTTGGCTATTGTAGTGTTGGGCAGCTGGATTTTAACAGCCTGTAGCGTTGTGCAGTTTGAGGTGAGCCGCCAGCAGTGGTGGATGTGGGGAGTGAGATGGCGGATTTTTGAGAGCGGATGATCTGGACGTGTGTCCATCAGAAACAGTACATTTGTAAGAATGGATGTCATGAACTGCTATATATATTATGACCTTTGAATACTATAAAGGCAAATACATTGTTGTTCTTCATCAAAATCTTTCATTTACTATCTATGCCTATCAGTAGCTAGTGCCTTCAGTAGTTTGAATCTTTTATTTAGCTGGCAGTAGTGGCGCTCGCCGTATTGCAGCAGTTCGACTAACGAAGATTTTTGTGAGGAAAGCGATTTAATGTTAGTCAGGGCCATTTTTTTGTAGGGATTATTAAAAGTCAGATTGCGTTGCGCTAAAAAATATTGTTTAAGCATAGTCATGTATAAATTTTTCAAAGGGGACGTTTCAATGTCAGCACTCTTATCAGAAGGAGAACAGAATGAGAGATGACTGTAAGAGTATAACACGCAGAACTGAGCCTCAGGTAACGTAGAAATTGCTGTTGTTACTACTGTATGTGAGGTTTCTCCTCTCGTTCATCACGATCTATACGCACGGGAGAGTTATATTTCTCACCGTGCTTGTCGCTTTCCGTGCTGCACACATATAACTAGAGCTGCTCGAAGGTAAGGATGCACGTTATTAGTTATACACTGAGCCTACGTATAACAATGCGGTGTGGAGCTGATCTGAAGGATGAAGCGGATTCGCCCGCTCGCTAAGAAATTGAAAAAGTCCAAATGGTTCTGAGCACTATGGGACTTAACTTCTGAGGTCATCAGTCCCCTAGAACTTAGAATTACTTAAACCTAACTAACCTATGGACATCAGACATATCCCTGCCCGAGCAGGATTCGAACATGCGAGCGTAGCGGTCGTTTCGTTCCAGACTGTAGCTCCTAGAACCGCTCGGCCACTCCGGTCAGCAAATTTAAAAGGAAATTACGAAATAACGTTGCATTCATGGTTAGCTGTCTCCGTTGGATTACCTGTCAATAGTGAATATAGGGCAGAAGAAATGACTACTCAAGTTTCTGTTTCACATAATGTAAGTATGCCTTTTGAAACTTATGAACGATGTAGAAATAAGAGGAAGTCTTCCCGCATGTGTCTGCAGTCTTTCTTGGCGAGCTGAAGTGCCCAGCCTAAGTTTCACAGGAATCTGCGACCTTTTTATTTTTTAGTTCCTCTGTGGTATCGAGGTCCAGTCAAGCAGACTCTACATCTAAGTCTACATCCACACTCCGCAAGCCACATGACGGTGTGTGGCGGAGGGTACCTTGAGTACCTCTATCGGTTCTCCCTTCTATTCCAGTCTCGTATTGTTCGTGGAAAGAAAGACTGTCGGTATGCCTCTGTGTGGGCTCTAATCTCTCTGATTTTATCATCATGGTCTCTTCGCGAAATATACGTAGGAGAGAGCAATATGCTGCTTGATTCCTCGGTGAAGGTATTTTCTCGAAACTTCGACAAAAGCCCGTATCGAGCTACTGAGCGTCTCTTTTGCAGAGTCATCCACTAGAGTATATCTATCCGCAACGCTTTCGCGATTGTTAAATGATCCTGTAACTCAGCGCGCTGCTCTCCGATGGATCTTCTCCATCTTCTCTATCAACCCTATCTGGTACGGATCCCACACCGGTGAGCAGTATTCAAGCAGTGGCGAACAAGCGTACTGTAACCTACTTCCTTTGTTTTCGGATTGCTTTTCCTTAGGATTCTTCCAATGAATCTCAGTCTGGCATCTGCTTTACCGACGATTAATTTTATATGGTCATTCCATTTCAAATCACTCGTAGTGGCTACTGCCAGATACTTTATGGAATTAACTGCTTCCAGGTGCTAACCTGCTATATTGTAGCTAGATTAGTGGGCAAATGCTCCCTCGAATTGAAGACTGAATTGATTTAGACGAAATATTAAAACTACGCTGCGTTTCTTCACATACAATTTCAGTCCGTTTCTCTGCAATAATTAGTATTGTGAAGACAAGCCGTAATGAATCCATGTGATGCCTGTATGGAACAGGCTGTTTACTTTGTAGACTAAAAAGGTCAACTTTTACGTTCACGATTTCTCCAAGGTAGCAATTACTTTCTGAGAGAGAGTTTCACTACAAGCTTTATGTTAAATGTAAGTTGAAGTTTGCAACATAGATAGTGAAACTGTTTTTGCCTCAAGTTTGTAGGTGAATGCTTTCCCGGAAATTGCTGCTGCCTGAGAAAGATGTTACAGACGCATTGTCACATCACGTGTATTCATGAGCACCATCGGTGAATAATGTTTACCAATGAGGTGCAGTCCGCTGCGCGCTCCATTAGCCTTCCGTTTCTCCCGCCAAGGTCGTGCTCTCTTGCATTTATATCTGTCTCATACATGATGCACTTTCCTTCATTTGACACAGAAATCAGCGCAAACATGTTGACCTGCTGGAAATGAGACTTTGGAAGAGTGAAATTCTATTCATTCGATACTCAGGTCACCGGTTTCCCTTCACAAGAATTCACACACATGATGCTCGTTAGAGATCGAAAAATTCAATTTCAGTTGACAATGAAATATATAATGCTGTTAGACTACAGAACGTTACAGATAGATAAAAACCATTTTTAATTAACAAATGAAGCATTTAATCCAAAATGTGATTCAATGAAACTGAAATACACTCCTGGAAATGGAAAAAAGAACACATTGACACCGGTGTGTCAGACCCACCATACTTGCTCCGGACACTGCGAGAGGGCTGTACAAGCAATGATCACACGCACGGCACAGCGGACACACCAGGAACCGCGGTGTTGGCCGTCGAATGGCACTAGCTGCGCAGCATTTGTGCACCGCCGTCGTCATTGTCAGCCAGTTTGCCGTGGCATACGGAGCTCCATCGCAGTCTTTAACAATGGTAGCATGCCGCGACAGCGTGGACGTGAACCGTATGTGCAGTTGACGGACTTTGAGCGAGGGCGTATAGTGGGAATGCGGGAGGCCGGGTGGACGTACCGCAGAATTGCTTAACACGTGGGGCGTGAGGTCTCCACAGTACATCGATGTTGTCGCCAGTGGTCGGCGGAAGGTGTACGTGTCCGTCGACCTGGGACCGGACCGCAGTGACGCCAGGATGCACGCCAAGACCGTAGGATCCTATGCAGTGCCGTAGGGGACCGCACCGCCACTTCCCAGCAAATTAGGGACACTGTTGCTCCTGGGGTATCGGCGAGGACCATTCGCAACCGTCTCCATGAAGCTGGGCTACGGTCCCGCACACCGTTAGGCTGTCTTCCGCTCACGCCCCAACATCGTGCAGCCCGCCTCCAGTGGTATCGCGATAGGCGTGAATGGAGGGACGAATGGAGACGTGTCGTCTTCAGCGATGAGAGTCGCTTCTGCCTTGGTGCCAATGATGGTCGTATGCGTGTTTGGCGCTGTGCAGGTGAGCGCCACAATCAGGACTGCATACGACCGAGGCACACAGGGCCAACACCCGGCATCATGGTGTGGGGAGCGATCTCCTACACTGGCCGTACACCTCTGGTGATCGTCGAGGGGACACTGAATAGTGCACGGTACATCCAAACCGTCATCGAACCCATCGTTCTACCATTCCTAGACCGGCAAGGGAACTTGCTGTTCCAACAGGACAATGCACGTCCGCATGTATCCCGTGCCACCCAACGTGCTCTAGAAGGTGTAAGTCAACTACCCTGGCCAGCAAGATCTCCGGATCTGTCCCCCATTGAGCATGTTTGGGACTGGATGAAGCGTCGTCTCACGCGGTCTGCACGTCCAGCACGAACGCTGGTCCAACTGAGGCGCCAGGTGGAAATGGCATGGCAAGCCGTTCCACAGGACTACATCCAGCATCTCTACGATCGTCTCCATGGGAAAATAGCAGCCTGCATTGCTGCGAAAGGTGGATATACACTGTACTAGTGCCGACATTGTGCATGCTCTGTTGCCTGTGTCTATGTGCCTGTGGTTCTGTCAGTGTGATCATGTGATGTATCTGACCCCAGGAATGTGTCAATAAAGTTTCCCCTTCCTGGGACAATGAATTCACGGTGTTCTTATTTCAATTTCCAAGAGTGTAGATGGAGTTTTTATTCAACCTCTAAGATGTTATATCTTAATTAAGGTATTCTGTGTCACAACCGCGACAGTATGTTTAGGAAGCACATAGTAAATATGAACAATTTCGCAACTGTATTGAAACGGTATTTTATCTTTTATTCAAATATTCATGTCCCAATCGAGGTGAGTAGAAAATGTGTGCTAATGAACAAAACCTACGTCATAGAAGAAGCAGTTGCGGTCTGCGAATGTCCACTTTGATGAAATTCTCGCTACCACTGAAAAAGACTAACACAGGTGTCCTGGTAGGACGAATGCATGGTTTCTAGAGTAGTAAACACACAATGAAAATAACACAGAATCGGGAATAGTAAAATGTGTTACTCAACTTTGGTAACGCTGGTTACAGCAATTGTAGAATGCTGTTTTAACCTATCTGCCATGCATTGACTATAGTTCCATGAACACAAACTAAATAATGTCCTCTGAACTAAAGTCGGAAGAAAAATAACCTTCTGTCTTTATGTACTATTCGAAGAACAGTTCCAGACTAAAAGTACTCAGTCGAATCTCTAGACAGGCGTTCTCCGTCCTTATAAAAATGGTTCAAATGGCTCTGAGCACTATGGAACTTAACTGCTCAGGTCATCAGTGCCGTAGCTCTTAGAACTACTTAAACCTAACCTACCTAAGGACATTACACACATTAATGCCCGAGGCAGGATTCGAACATGCAACGGTATCGGTCGCTCGGTTCCTGACTGTAGCGCCTAGAACCGCTCGGCCACACCGGCCGGCTTGTCCTTATAACATAATTCTATTCACTGCTCTGTTTCTAATGTAGACTAACAACTCTCTATCTATCGGCCACTGTTTCTATCTCACTCGACGACTTGGAGACTTAAAGACGTAACGAACGCTCTGCAGAAACTCGTTATCTAGACTCGGAATGACTTACAGCTTGAAAGTGACAACTTCCGCTCCTGCGTGGTTACTTAAGCATACGTCTCCCTTCCTGGTAGCGATGCCGCTCCCAGGGGCGTGATTGGTTTGAGCACAGTGATGTTCCTTCAGCGGTCCGACATCTACGGTGCACCTGGTACCAACTCTTCCTATGTGATATCTCAGTACACCGGAGAAGCGGAACTAATTCAGATGGAAGTAAAATGGAAACAGGGGGGAAGACAACTGCTAATGATAATTGCCAAACTTGTGTTGTTACTGACAGTTATTGTTAATGGTGTTCTTCTCACCTCCTATAGTACCCAAAAAGTAGCCCAAATATTTCGCTGTGTAACTACAGAGAGGATGAAAGGTAACCCTTCTGGTGTGTCCACTTTCTTTGGAAGGCCAATCAGGCCCTTTCTCATTCGTCTCCTCTTTTTTTCTTTCCATAATTCTAGATGAAAATAGGACGTAATTTACATTTGGTCATTTCATTTCTGTTACGGAATACAAGGTATGAATTCGTGACTGAGCTCACAGCACCTGCACGTGTGGGGAATATCATCAGCGAGGGGATGGATTTCTTTTCTCAGTAGCCGGCTGGGGTCGCCGAGCAGTTCTAGGCGCTACAGTCTGCAACCGCGCGACCGCTACTGTCTCAGGTTCGAATCCTGCCTCGAGCATGGATGTGTGTGATGTCCTTAGGTTAGTTAGGTTTAAGTAGTTCTAAGTTCTAGGAGACTGATTACCTTAGAAGCTAAGTCCCATAGTGCTCAGAGCCATTTTTTTCTTTTCTCAGAATTACATTTCGCCCGCTGTAAGCGGCGACCGCATCCGTCACGGCAGGGTGTCCAGGTGTCATGTGATGTGGCGAGACAGGGACCGTCCCGGACGGAAGCAAGAACAATACGTGAAAGCAACGAAGGGCTTCACAGTCACAGGCCATCGCTTAAGTTGGCCAGGTAAAACGCTTTATATCGCTCTCTATGTTTCAGGAAGCCTAGGTGTGATGTGATAAGCCAACCATTCATACACAAGCCGACGACTCCTACGCCCCCCCCCCCCCCCTGCTGCGCCGACCCCTTCCCCGCCTTTCCCCGCTGAACCAACCCTGCTGATTGTCTACCAGGGCCCAGTCGTATTACACAGATTTCACCACGCCAAGACGGCAGGGAAAATGACGGAGTGTGAGGTGGAAGGTAGAGGTGGCGGTAGCAAGTAGCCGCTTGCCAGCGGAGCCGAGGCACCCGGACCTTGGACCTGACCACTATATAACCGTACTCCACAAAGGCGAACCTGTCGGGGCAGACCAACTCAGCAGCGGGGGGTGGGGTGTTGGCCTGTCAATGAGTGGCTTTAGAATTCACAGAAATTGCCCCTCTGTCTCTGCGGGATGCCCGCCGGACACCCACGTAGACCAGCAAATTTGCATGTTCGGTCATTGCATCCCAAGCTTCAGCTGTCCCGCAGACGGACTGTGAGCGGTGGGCGGACTGTTACGTCTGCCCACGTTAAAAGTCGCCTTTTGGTTTCGGCGGGACACCTTGAGATTGGCGAAGGTGTTTTTCTGCTGTTGTAGTAGGAGCACAGTCCGTCTATTTTGAGCTCATGGTTGCTGCCAACTTTATTACTATGCAACGAATTCGGACAGCAGTGGGATGTGTGTGTATGTTGTGGTGAAAAAGACAGAAAATTGGGGGCTTGCTTCTGGAAGATCGTAGAGTGGAGTCACTTTATCTCTTCTGTATCCATGGAGAGGTTAGTACTGAGCTATGCTCGTTGTGAGACCCGATCTAAAATTAATTTGTCACGCAGCCACGAATTAATCATGCTCCAATCTGCATATGGCAGATGGGCCGCAGGGCAGCTGACGACTCGTGTGGCTTCGACATCGTCACCATTCACAGGCTTCACATCGTACATCTTCGGTTTTGGAAAAGTTTTGCAGCACTGGCAGTTTGGGGATTCTGAGCATCAATACCAACACTTTCTACCTTGTTGCCATCTGTAGTAGCCTCCGTTGGCGCTTCTCGTTTAGGATGCAAACCCACGTCAGTTCTAGGTGTGGACAGTTACCGTTTTGAGTTAGGAAAATTCTACATTAGGCTTAATGGTCCTCCACTCAGAGTAGGTTCCACAGCACGTTTGTACAGCATAACTCTCTATCACTCTGTGTGAAGATCCTTGTTTTAATTTTGTCTTACATAAATAAATCTCTTTGTTATAGCTCAGCATATTATGTTCTTGGCTTATGATCATAACTTAACTTCCTCTCGCAGCTCACATACCGGGCGATCAAAAAGTCAGTATAAATTTGTAAACTGAATAAATCACGGAATAATATAGATAGAGAGGTACAAATTGACACACATGCTTGGAATGACATGAGGTTTTATTAGAACCAAAAAAATACAAACGTTCAAAAAATGTCCGACAGATGGCGCTTCATCTGATCAGAATAGTAATAATTAGCATAACGAAGTAATACAAAGCAAAGATGATGTTCTTCACAGGAAATGCTCAATATGTCCACCATCATTCCTCAACAATAGCTGTAGTCGAGGAATAATGTTGTGAACAGCACTGTAAAGCATGTCCGGAGTTATGGTGAGGCATTGGCGTCGGATGTTGTCTTTCAGCATCCCTAGAGATGTCGGTCAATCACGATACACTTGCAACTTCAGGTAAACCCCAAAGCCAATATTCGCACGGACTGAGGTCTGGGGACCTGGGAGGCCAAGCATGACGAAAGTGGCGGCTGAGCACACGATCATCACCAAACGACGAGCGCAAGAGATCTTCCACCCGTCTAGCAATACTTTTTTTTGTTCTAATAAAACCCCATGTCATTCCAAGCATGTGTGTCAATTTTTACCTCTCTATCTACATTATTCCGTGATTTATTAAGTTTCCAAATTTATTCTGACTTTTTGATCACCCGGTATTTTGGAGGGGCGATCACATAATTTCTTCAGCAATTGTATTTATGAGAAACTAGTCATTTCATTAGCATATGTACGAGCGTCAAATTAAATTAGCATGTAGTAACCATTACAACACAGTCTAAGCATGCATCCTGTTGAGGTTTATTTATTGATTTAGTTATTTCATTAACAGTACAGAGGAACCCACCACCTTGAAATGTAACGTGGGTCGTATTCTTCTGAATCTAATAGCAAAGACTTCTCATTGTTACAGGCTTATTGGTATACAGTTGTTAATGGTTTTTTTTAAAAAAAAAGCAACTGTTGATGTGCTGAATATCAAAATTCTTCCAAGTGGTGAAAGTAAATCAGTCAGCCCTAAGTAGAACCTACCACTGAATAACTTTTATAATTGGTGGTAGTTGCTCTAGCATGGAACAGCCCACAGTACCTTCTGATAGCTTTTAGTCGGGTTTAGCACACATAGGAGTTTTATCTTTTCTTTTAGTTTCGTAGAAGTATTTTAGAGCTTTAGCGTATATTTTTCTTTATTTTCTCTCTATCTTACGCATGTAACTTCATCCTACTCCAGCATATTGATTGTTTGGTGTTGTAGCTTCTGAACCACATCCATGAATTCGCACACCAGCGTGTTTAGCAGCCTTTCTATCGTTTGATTTTGGAAGGTTCTAATTGAGTATTAATGACTCGTACGTATAGTGGGGAAGCCATGTAGAGGATTTTTCTTGTAGAATAGTTTTCTGGTTTTCTTTTATTGTTGTCTTGTGGTGACATGCCAGTGACGCATGAATGTTAACAAGAAGTAGAGCAAGTTTTCTGTAAAGACTAGGCCAAGCTGAATCTTGCGGTAATATGGAGCACATGAATGATGCAGACGACGAACGAATAGGCGTACTTTCCCACGGGATAGTGTGTGATGTATTATAACCATAGCCTTTCAGTACCACTCAATAATGACGTGTGGGAACCAGCATGTAACAGCAGAGACGGGACAGAATATAACGACGATAGGAGGCATGGCGAAACCATTGTTACAATAAGAAACCCGATGGAAAACGTAAGATATACGCCGACGAAGCAAAGTGAGTGAAACAGCACTCCTTCATCAAGGGACGTATCATTGATTGCTAGAGCGCCACATGAGTAACGAGAGACGCTTGAACTTAAGAACGAATGTAAGAAAGCGATTGAAAAGGTAGTCGAACAATCACAAGAGAAGTTAATCGGATTACTATCTATAACTGAGAACCGTATTACCAAACTAGACAAGATCAGTGATGCACGCTTGGCACACATAGAGGCGGCAGGAGCGAAGAAAGCTGCTCTTGTGGCAGAGAGTCATGCAAAACTGGCCATGTCCACAGCAAACAAATGTTTCAAAGCCTTGGCCTAGGGAGACAGTGTATTGCTAAGTATAACGAAAATATTTATAAAATTGACGATGGTTTAGCTCATGCTGAAGACAATAACATCCAGAACAGATGTTACTATTCAGATATACAGAGGTGGGACCCCCAGGGCACCGATACAACGGTCAGGCGCTGTGCAAAGAAACTACACACATGCCACCAGTCAGAGCGTGCCACATATACAATCGGCCGACCACCTCACACCAAAATGACAAATCACGCCTGATACATTCCACGATGAGTTGGGTGGACTCGACAGCCACAGGGGGCATGTGAAATCGTATCACATCGAACAAATACACATGTCAGATTCAGTAAGAAGTGCAAGTGCGAGGGACGAACCGACGTTTGACCGAAAACGTTTTCTCTCCATTCTAAAATTTCAAAAGTTTAAAGTGAATACCAACACGCTAAAATTTGGATAGGGCAGTTCAGTCAGTCGTTTCCTTCCTCATGGGCCCTCAGCACAAAGTTTGAATTTATCTGTGGGCACACACAAGGGTTGCCTCTTGTAAAGGTTAGGGACATCACAGATCACTGCAGAACTATCCAAGAGTTTAGTGATGCGTTTCTCGGTACTTGTTTGTCACGAGAGATGCAAAATCGCATTCAGCAAGAGATTTTGATGTGCCCAGAGCTTGAATCATCAGATTATAAGGGTCCAGTTACGATGTTTGAGGCCGTCATAAAAAAGAATCAGTTCCTGGACATCCCACATTGCCCGTCAATAAAGATAATCTATCTCTTTTGGTCTAAACTCGTTCTGCCATATCAGCAGGCACTCTTAGTAAAGTCCGGAGAGAGTACCGAGCTTCCTTTACGAGTTTTCTCTATGAGTTAGAATTGATATATGAGAAACAGGGGACGAAGCATAAGAGAAGAAACTCTTGCAGCTACGACATCGTCACGAAGTACAACTCGGCTTCATGTCATACGTCTTCGGTTTTGGTGAAGTGTCGCAACACCGGCGGATAGGAAATTGCGAGCTACACTACCACAACGTGCTACTTTGTTGCCATCTGTAGTGTCAGTACCTCTCTGTTCGCATGCAAACCACGTCTTTTCTGTGTGTTGTCAATCACCGGTTTGATTTAGCACTAATGACGCTCCACTGACAACAGAGTGCACAGCACTTCTGCTGTATCCAAACTAGGAATACAAGCTTCTATTGTTAGCAAAACAGCACAAATTCCTGGTCATATTCATGATTTTTGAACAACCCGCCACTCCAACACCCCGTGTCAAGATCCGAGTTTTAATTTTGTTCTTACGGAAATAAATCTATTTGCTATAGTTTACCCACTGTCTTCTTGGTTCATGCTGACTACGTAACTTCCTTTCCCAGCGCACGTATTTTGGAGGGGTTATCACATAATTTCTTTAGCAACTGTATTTATGAGAAAGTAGCAGCCTCGTTAGTATGTGTACGACGTCCAAGGTAAATTAGCGTTCGGAAACTCTTGCGCAACAGTATCGGCGTGCATCCTGTTGAGGGTGGTGGATATTAGATTTCTTCCCCTTTTAAGATTGAGGAACGTAAGTCAGTCAGCCATAAATAATAGTGGCTAACTTTCAAGGACAAATGTCTA
The DNA here is from genome assembly GCF_023897955.1 of Schistocerca gregaria. Classification (NCBI taxonomy): domain Eukaryota; kingdom Metazoa; phylum Arthropoda; class Insecta; order Orthoptera; family Acrididae; genus Schistocerca; species Schistocerca gregaria. Next base: position 86,928,737 of record NC_064931.1, read on the forward strand.
TGCGGTGACTGATTTCCAACTTTTACGTAACCTGAAAGGAAGAATATTTTATTGTGAAGTGATGCAATGTAGGGCGAGAACACTGTCTGGGCCACAGTGTGTTTACGTGAGACGAGGGACGGTTTCCTCTTGTAATATACGAAGTGTGGCTACGCCTTCTACGAGCAAATTGTGGTGTCACCGCCAGACACCACACTTGCTAGGTGGTAGCCTTTAAATCGGCCGCGGTCCGGTAGTATACGTCGGACCCGCGTGTCGCCACTATCAGTGATTGCAGACCGAGCGCCGCCACACGGCAGGTCTAGAGAGACTTCCTAGCACTCGGCCCAGTTGTACAGCCGACTTCGCTAGCGATGGTTCACTGACAAATTACGCTCTCATTTGCCGAGACGATAGTTAGCATAGCCTTCAGCTACGTTATTTGCTACAACCTAGCAAGGCGCCAGTAACGTACTATTGATATTGTGAATCATGGTACCATAAAGAGCGACGTTCTCCATTAATGGATTAAAGTTAAGTATTCCACCAGCTACGTACGTTTTTCTCAATTCTAATTTCCTTGTCATGTTTCCAGACCTCACGCCAGCCTGCGTGAGCTGAGACGCGTGCATTTCGGCCTCCTTTAACCATACGGTTGGCTCTCCTGCCAACCACCAACCACAACACAAATAAGTATAAATATTAGTGTTTAAGATCGTGTCGACTACCAGGTTATTGCGGACGGTTGATAATGAAAATCTGCGTGGTTGGTATGGAATTTACACTCCACTTGTACCGAATACGAATTAATTGTCTTATCTAATGCGTTTCCTCTCTCATTCAAAAGGAGAAAGATACACAATAATTGAAACACCCCCTCGAGTTATGGAAGGACCGCTGTTACTTTCTGTATACATAAATAATCTGGCGAACAGGGTTTTTGCTGATGATGTTGTGGCCTACGGGAAGGAGTGTAAGATGAGTGGTTGTAGGATGATACAAGTTGACTTAGAAAAAATTTGTAATTGGTGTGATGAAGGGCAGCTGGCCCTAAATATAGAAAAACGTAAGTTATGTGGATGAGCATGAAAAAGAAATCTGTAATGTTTGGATACAGCATTAGTAGTGTCCTACTTGACAGAGTCAAATCTTTTAATATATGGGTGTAACGCTATAATACAATATGAAATGGAACAAGTATGTGAGGGTTGTGGTAGGGAAGGCGAACGATCGACTTCCCGTTATTTGGAGAATTTAAGGAAGATGTGGTTCATCCAAAAAGGAGATCCCGTGTAGGACGCTAGAGCGACCTATTCTTGATTACTGCTCTAGTATCTGGAATCTGCACCAGGTCGGATTAAGGAAAGACGTCGAAGCAATTCAGAAGTGGGCTGCTAGATTTATTACCGGTAGGTGTGAACAGCAAGCAAGTATCACGAAGATGCTTCGGGAACACAAATCGGAATCCCTGGAGGAAAGACGACGTTCTTCTCTAGGAATAGTACTGAGAAAAAGTAAAGAACTGACGTTTGAAGCTGACTGCAGAACAATTCTACAGCCGCCAGTATGCATTTCGCGTTAGAACCACGAAGACACGACCAATTAGGCCTCTAGACAACTGTTTTTCCCTCGCTCTGTCTACTAGCGGAGCAGGAAAGGAAATGGCTAGTATTGCTACAGGCTAACCTCCGCCTCATCATACGGTGGCTTGCGGGGTATGTAAGCAGATGTAGATGCAGAAGAGTCGATTTCATACCTTAAATAGATCACGTAAATGTCTATGACCTGTAGTATTTCCAAATATCTCTAAATCATTTCTCCTATAATGATCTACCTAAGGCAGCACTCCGTCTCTAATGATCTTAGCACAAGCTGGATGTGCAACGCCCTTATACGCTGAAGAGCCAAAGAAACTGGTACATCTACCTAATATCGTGTAGGGCCACCACGAGCAACCAGAAGTGCCGCAACACAATGTGGCATGACTCGACTAACGTCTGAAATAGTGCTGGAGGGAATTGACACCTTGCATCCTGCAGAGCTCTCCACAAATCCGTAAGAGTACGAGAGGGTGGAGATCTCTTCTGAACACCACCTTGCAAGGCATCCGAGCTATGTTCAATAATGTTTATGTCTGCGGAGCTTGGTGGCCAGCGGAAGTGGTTAAATCAGAAGAGTGTTCATGGAGCCACTATGAAGCAATTCTGCACGTGTAGGGTGTCGCATTATCCTGCTGGACTACCCAAATCTGTCGGAATGCACAATGGACAAGAATGGATTCAGGTGATCAGACATGATGCTTACGTATGTGCCACCTGTCGGAGTCAATCTAGACGTATCAGGGATCCCACGTCATTCCAACTGCATACGCCCCACACCATTATAGAGCCTCCACCAGCTTGAACAGCCCCTGCTATCATGCAGGGACCATGGATTCATGATTTGTCTCCATACCCGTCCACGTCCATCCACTCGATACAATTTGAAACGAGACTCGTCCGACCAGGCAACATGTTTCCAGTCATCAACAGTCCAATATCGGTGTTGACGGGCCCATTCGAGGAGGAAAGCTTTGTGTCGAGCGGTCATCAAAGGTACACGAGTAGACGTTCGACTCTGAAAGTCCATATCAATGATGTTTCGTTGAATGGTTCGCAAGCTGACACTTACTGATGGCCCAGCATTGAAATCTACAGCAGTTTGCGGAAGGGTTACAATTCTGTCACGTTGAACGATTCTCTTCAGTCGTCGTTGGTCCCGTTCTCGAAGGATCTTTTCCCGATCGCAGCGACGTTGGTGATTTGATGTCTAACCGGATTCCTGATGTTCACGGTACACTCGTGAAATGGTCGTACGGGATAATCCCCACTTCATCGCTAACTCGGAGATGCTGTGTTCCATCACTCGTGGTAACAACGCGTTCAAACTCATCTAAATCTCGATATCCTTCCTTGTAGCAGCAGTAACCGATTTAACAACTGCGTCAGACACTTGTCGTCTTACATGCGTTGCTGACAGCAGCACCGTATTCTGCCTGTTTACATATCTTTGTATGTGAATACGGATGCCTGTATCAGTTTCTTTGGCATTTCAGTGTATGAACATACTAGTTAATGAACTATTCGATGCGATCATGTTATCAAGTTGCCAGCATTTCTCATAAGTTGAATATTAACTTATGTTTATGACTCGTAACTTGTATGAATATTCAAACAGGATGTTCCCACTAGTTTCCAGAGATATGTGACACTCAAAGGAACATAAATACTTATACTGCAGTGTACGTCAGATTTAAAAAGTGTAAAGTATACGGAGACGTGCTGAAAAGAAATGCCTCCGAATTTTTTATGGGAAAACTCTGAAAGCTTTTGAAATAAAACAACGTTTGTGAACATTCTACGTCTTTATTTTTCATGTATGCATATTTATGTATCTGCACAGTCACGCTGGAGGCGAACGCATTTCCCCTACGAGGGACTAATTTGTTGATAGTGCCATGCTTCAGTCTGGAACCGCGAGACCGTTACGATCGCAGGTTCGAATCCTGCTTCGGTCATGGATGTGTGTGATGTCCTTAGGTTAGTTAGGTTTAAGTAGTTCTACGTTCTAGGGGACTGATGACCACAGATGTTAAGTCCCATACTGTCATTGTAAAATGTTTGACTTCACTGACGGGACCACTACTTCTCCTTTGCTTGCACCACTTCATCACTATCTAAGTGAAGTCCTCGAAGCTGCACTTTAAGCTTTAAACACAGACGAAAATTGAATGGGGCCAAAGCAGCACTTTGTGGAGAAGATCGATGACAGTGAATCCAAGGTGTCTAATTGTTGCAAATGTCGCAGCCCTCGTGTGTGGTTTGGCATTTTCATGCTGAAGGAGAATGTACTTCGTGTATAGACGGTTGGAAAGTTGATTACAGTACGCCGTTTTTCACGCACGTACGGAGTTACGTTTCCCACCGCCATTGTATACGCTGCAATTCGGAGCCTTCTAACCGCAGAGGGATGCAAATTGGGTCAGCAAAGTGGGAAAGTTGACCGAATACTATGCATGACATGTACAGGGTCCAGCCGCATTAATGTGACCACCGCCTATGTTGGACGTTTACATGCAGTACACACTCACTGACGGCAGATGGCAGCACTAGCAGTGGTATATAAACCGCGTCGGGGGGACGAGGAAAACAGTGCAGTCATGTAGTAATGTGGCAACGGAACCAGTAATCTGACGTCCAAAAGGGCATAATCATTGTCTTTCGCGCACCCTGACAACCTTAAACCCAGTCCATCGCTTTCCAGCTCGTCAGGGCTCCATTTCTCTTCCTTTCCCATATTTCACTACTATACTCCCTTTTCCCTTTCAACCCTTTTTATCCCTAGCCCCTATTCCCCATCAAATTTTAGCCTCATCCATACCCCCTCTGCTCCACCCCCTCTTGTTTCTCAACAGCCACTCCTGCCCCACCTCCCTTGTACGTTCTTCAGTGACCGACCTTTTCCCCTCAACAACAGATTCCCTATCACAGGGCCGGTCCTCCCAGTGTTAGTGCCAGTGAAGTGCTTCTTTTTAACATCAGCGTTCTGCATCACCTTTTTGAATGTACACTTTTAGTGTTTCTTCTTTACGTTTTACTACTGTTTTTAAAATAAATGCGGAAGAAGTCATGTCTCTTATGTTAATAAAATCATTCTTTTCATTTTCACCGTTAAATTATTTTAACTCATTGTAAACGTCTCAGCTATCTGTTCAGTGTATTTTTACATGTCAATACCATTGCTTATCAGTTGGCTCAAGGGGTTGACAGTGTTGCGGACGTCCATTAGGTGGCGACAGATGGCCTTTTATGATGAAGCACGTTGTTAGCCAGATGGCCGTTGGCGTGTACGGCGTGAAACGTCTGAAAGGAAACACCCTGCAACACTCGTAGGAATGTTGTGGTTCGGGGAATGTTTACGTGGCATTAACTGGGTACCTCAGCAGTTAAGTCCCATAGTACTCAGAGCCATTTGAACCATTAACTGGGTCGTTCTGGAAGGCAAAATAGATCAACACAAGTATCCATCTCTTCTTCGGGACCATGCCCACCCGTGCATGAAGCTTGTTTTTCCTCGGCACGATGGCATCTACCAGCAGGAAAATGCAATGTGTCATACAGCTCACAGTATCCCTTCGTGTTTCGAAGAGCACCAGGATTACCGTACTCCCCTGACCACCCAACTCCGGGGATTTGAATCTGTGGGATCACTTCGATCGGGCTGTTGGCGCCATGGACCCTCAACCGAGAAACCTAGCGCAGCTGGACACTGCAGTGGAGTCGGGATGGCTCCACATCCCTGTCGGTATATTCTACAACCTCATTGACTCTCTTCCTGCACGTCCCGCAGCAGTCCGCGCCGCTAAAGGTAGCTATTCAGGATCCTTACAAACGGTTACATTTGTAAAAGAGTACGTGGATTGGGGGTGGGGAGAGAAACCTCTGACACCAATGTTAATGTATAAAATGGCAAGGTAGGGGGAAGAAGGTTGTTAAATATCCCTCGTGGTGGCAGTGTTCAAATGGTTCAAATGGCTCTGAGCAGTATGAGACTTAGCTTCTGAGGTCATCAGTCCCCTAGAACTTAGAACTACTTAAACCTAACTAACCTAAGGACATCACACACTTCCATGCCCTAGGCAGGATTCTAACCTGCGACCGCAGCGGTCGCGCGGTTCCAGACTGTAGCGCCTAGAACGGCTCGGCCATCCCGGCCGGCGGCGGCAGTGTGCAGGACGTAGAGCGATCAGGATTTGATGATGGGCATCCAGGGCTGCCGTTAAATGACAAAACAGAGAATTAAGTACAATAAAGAGGATGTGTTTCGATATACGGAGTACAAAAGGCGCGCCTAGAGTCGGAAGTTAGCAGGTTTAGGCCTGTCTAGAAGGTCGAAGAATTAAATGAAAGTGGAAACGGATGGGGAAGCGGTTCGTGTTAACTTACGTTGGTGGCCGCTCACGAAAAGCAGAGCCAGAGGATCTGCCTTCCAAAAAGACGTCTGTTCTGCTCGAGGTCTGGATTACAAGAGAGCGAAGCAACTGTGTTCTGCACCGCAGAACACTCCAGCGTCCACACACGTGATCGATATCCCGCACACTCTATTGGCTGAAACCAATGGCGTGAATTCGCTAGCAGTTTCAGCAGAGGGCTCAAAGCGTCTCTTGTCAGCACCTTTAACTGGACGGAACTACCTCGATTTCGAAAGAGAAGCGACTTGTGTCACGTAGGTACGGCGTAAGTTACTCGGGAAGAACACTTGTAAAGATGTGACTGGGCTTTGAAATCACTTTTTCAAACAAATTCCATAAAATATTCCATGACTGACTGCCATCCTGTACACATTAATGCGACTGGGCATTCTAATACCTCAACCGATTTGAGAACAGAATGAAAATGCGGTGGCATTACTTTTCAGCACGACCTCGTATATGAGACAGATCACAAGACGATACATGGCAATACGCAAATTATTATGCTTACGGAACTATGCATGACTTCTCACTGTGAGCAGACACCTAGATTGTATACTAAAGTAGACGGATTGATCTCTAATGGCAAGAAGGTGTTTGTGAAAGTGCAAGAGAACTGATCTCTTCAGGGCCAAAAATCCAGATCTTGCGCTTCGTACTAGACACATAGTTACTCGATGGACGACATGATTGGAAGCAGCAGTCTATTTTATAAATTTTTTGAAAATTTCAGATCGGTGATTGACGAAGTAAATAAAGTTGATACTTCTTCAACTGACAATCTTCAGAACTTATTGGACGAAAGTACACTAAAAATTAATTATCGTACATAGCTGCAAATTTGAGTTTTCTCTTTCACTCTATCAAAAAATTAGAAACATCTACCAGCTTGTTAACTGAGACAGGTCCAAAGTGGAAGTGGCTGAACAGAAATTTAAGCGAAGTGTTTCAGCCCACCACTGCGTCAGCATGACCGGTGAGAGAGTTTTAACATAAATATTTACCGTTTTGTAGTATTGAAAAAAGATATTTTCGCATTTTTATTCATATTTTTAATTCTTTCCCTACTTAAAACGTAAAGTACTTGGCTTTTATGGCGGCATGAACCCTGATGGGGACACTGTCAGTGAGGTGTGTGGAGGAATGGTAGCCCATTCTTCCTTAAGAGGCGAAACTAGAGAAGGTAACGATGACGAAAGTTAAGGTCTGGAGCGAATTCGACGCTCTAACTGATCCCAAACGTGCACCATTATGGTCAAATAGGGGCTCTGGGCAGGCCAGTCCATTTCAGGAATGTTGTTGTCCACAAACCAATGCCTCACAGATACTGTTTAATGACAGGGTACATCGTCATGCTGATACCAACTGCCGTCATCTCCGAACTGTTCCTCTACTGTGCGCAGTACACAATGCTAACAAATGTGTTCATATCTTTCCATATTTAGCGTTTTCTTAGGCGTGATAATGGGATCACACCATATGCAAGAAAAACAGCTCCTTAACGTAACTCCAAATGGTTCAAATGGCTCTGAGCATTATGGGACTTAACATTTGACGTCACCAGTCCCCTAGAACTTAGAACTACTTAAACCAGACTAACCTAAGGACATCACACACGGCCATACCCGAGGCAGGATTCGAACCTGCGACCTTAGCGGTCGCGCGGTTCCAGTCTGAAGCGCCTGGAACCGCTCGGCCACCACGTCCGGCTAACGGAACACCATCTCCTCCGTATTTCACTGCTGTCACTGCACATGATGGTAGGTAACGTTCTTCTTCCATCTTCCACAAGGTATAGCGTGATTCATCACTCCCTCCAATTGACTCGTCTCCAATCATCCACTTCGAGAGCCGTCGCTCTTTACATTTTTCGAGCGCCGCTTAACGTCGACTACGGAAATGTGTGGCTCTTTTTAACTCTCTACGCACAGCCATTGTGATTCCTGTACCAATGGTAGCCCTTTGGAACTGACGAGTGACTCGTTCCGCTGTGTCCACGCTATTTTCTAGAAGCAGCCTCCGCAATGCTCGACAGTCCTTCTCCGTGCATGAGGCATACCTTGTCTTGATTTAGCTGTAGTTGTTCCTTTGCGTTTGTACTTCACAATCACATCACCAATAATCGGCTTGGGCAGCTTTAGAAGGGTTGAAATGTTCCTGATGGAAATTTTACTTAAGTGACATCCATTGACTAGTCAACGTTCAAAGTCACTGAGCTCTCACAGGTGACCCATTCTCCTGTGACCGCTTCTCTACTAGAAACACTATAGCCCTCCCTTCTTTTATACAGGCAGCTCCACCTATCATGACATGTAATGGTTCGCATTACATAGGGATGGGCGGATAGTTTTGATTATGTAGACTACCCAGTGTGTGTCCCAGGAGAAAAAAGTAGATTTTCATGGATGTGACGCAAATGGTAATGTAAAGCAGAAAGATTAACACCAAAGACATATATAAACGACATGGAGAGCATGTCTGTGCGTTACAATGCTCTAGGTGGCAGCAACAAAGGCCGCCATAATTTGTAACGACAGGTATACTAGTATTTAATCTGCGTAGATGCAACCGATGCTGGAAAATCGCATATTTTTGTGATCGAAATAGAATCTAAAAATATCTTTGTCGATCATAAATCACGAGCAGTGTATGTTCAATGTATAATTGTATTAACCATAGTAATAAAACCGTTGGAATGTCATATTTTAACTAAGCATCACCATGTTTTCACTTACAACATTTCCAGGACGTAACTGCCGTACTTTTCAAGTTTATACATAGCATTTTCTGGGTCTCTGTAGTCATATGGAGTCTTAGGGGGACGACTTGATTTGACCTACGCACCTTTAGTGCATTTATTGTTTCTCAGTGTGTCAACAGTACTTCTGTTAGTCCAGAGAAAAATTCCATGTTAAACAGTAACTACAATAGGTACATGTGCCATGTATACAGGGTGAAAATTATTTAAACCGACAAACTCTGGGAGGTTGTAGGGGACATCAAAACAAATATTTTTTCCTGGTGTCATTTTTTCCCATGAGGGAAAACCGACAAACTCTGGGAGGTTGTAGGGGACATCAAAACAAATATTTTTTCCTGGTGTCATTTTTTCCCATGAGGAGTATTTAAACCGGTAGAGGAAGATTTATCTGGCGGCTAATTAATTGAACCAACAAAAACTTTTCCATTTTTTATGACCAAGAGGCAACACATTAATACAGCCTAATTTAAATTACAGTAGATTTTCAAAAATGCCTCCATTGACACGTAAACAAAGGTTACACCGTCGGATCATGTTCTGCCTGACACGGGCAAAAACCCCAGATCCTCTTCTGATGCAATAGGAGTTGTGTAAACAAGGCTGCGCATCTCTCCCCACACAAAAATGTCCAGAGGGGACATGTCTGGGGATCGAGCAGGCCATGGTACAGGACCACCTCTGCCAATCCACGTTCATGGGAACCGTCGGCCGAGGAATCGACGAACACGACGACTGAAATGTGCCGGCGCCCCGACATGTTGGAATCACATACGTTGTGGGGGAGCGGGACATCTTGCAGCAATTCTGGCAATCCTCTGGCGAGAAAATTGTAATAGTGCCTACCATTTAATGGCCTAGGTAGCAGATACGGCCCAATTAAACAGTCCCCAACAACACCGACCCACACATTAACAAAGAACCGCACTTGATGAGCGCTAGTAACTGTGGCATGTGGGTTATCCTCACTCCAAACATGCGAATTGTGAATGTTGAAGACTCCATCACGCTCGAACGTTGCTTCATCGGTAAACAACACAGAGGATGGAAATGTAGGATTCCAGATTGTGGACAAGCTGTAAGTGAAATGGACGTAACAATTGCTCTCGAAGGACTGTTCTTACATTCGACTGATTCGTCCCCATGTTACTAGCACTTGCACGAGTGCGGATTAAAAGAACCCGCTCCATATGCTGCAAGACAGCTTCCTCGAATTTCATCGTTCTTACAGTGCGAAGGTGTCCCTGTCCAGGTAATCTGCTAAATGACCCGGTCTCACGCAGACGTTGGTGCACAGCAGAAAGGTCGTATTATGCGGGATACGGCGATTAGGATATTGTTGTTGATAAACCCGCTGTGCAGCTCGTCCGTTGTGGTGTGCTACGTATCTATCTATGTACTCACTCGAGGTGTATCGCTCCATTAGTAAGCAGAGACAATGCACTAGTACACTGGTTGACAGCAGTTGCTTATAACTGAAGAGCGTAATACGCCCTCTAACAACTGAAGAGCGTAATACGGCCTCCACCGGTTTAAGTAATCCTCATAGGAAAAAATGACATTAGGGAAAAATATTTATTTTGATGTCCCCTACAACCTCCAAGAGTTTGACGGTTTAAATACTTTTCACCCGGTATACACTGAAGCGTCAAAGAAGCTGGTACTGGCATGCGTGTTCAAATATTGAGATGTGTAAACATGGAGAATCCGGGGCTACGGTCGGCAACGCCTATATAAGACAACAAGTGTCTGACGCTGTTGTGAGATCGCTTACTGCTGCTACAATGCCATGTTATCAAGATTTAAGTGAGTGTGAACGTGGTGTGATAGTTGGCCCACGAGCGATGGGACACAGTATTTCCGAGGTAGCGGTGACAAGGGGATCTTCCGGTATGACCATTTCACGAGCGTGCCGTGAATATCAGGAATCCGACAGAACATCAGTTCTCCGACTTCGCTGCTGCCGGAAAAAGATCCTGCAAGAACGGGACCAACGACGACTGAATAGAATCGTTCAACATGACAGAAGTGCAACCTTCTTCAAATTGCTGTAGATTTCAGCGTGCGAACCATTCAACGAAACATCATCGATGTGGGATTTCGGAGCCGAAGGCCCATTCGTGTACCCTTGATAACTGTACGACACAAAGCTTTACGCCTCGCCTGGGCCTGTTGATGACTGGAAAAATGTTGTCTGTTCGGACGAGTCTTGTTTCAAATTGTATCGAGAGGATGGGCGTTACAGGTATGGAGACAACCTCATGAACCGATGGACCGTGCATGTCATCGGGGGACTGTTCATGCCGCTGGAGGCTCTGTAACGGTGTGCAACGTGTGCAGTTGGAGTGATATGGTCCTCTGATACGTCTAGATACGACTCTGACAAGTAACATGAACTAAGCATCGTGTCTGATCGCCTGCATCCATTCATGTCCACTGTGTATTCCGACGAACTCGAACAATTCCAGCAGGACAATGCGACACTCCACACGTCCAGAATTACCACAGAGTGGTTCCAGGAACACTCTTTGAGTTTTTGACTTTAAACACTTCCGCTGGCCACCAAACTCTCCAGACGTGGATGTGATTAAGCATAATCGTGATGCCTTGCAACGTGCTGATCATAAGAGATCTCCACCCCTCGTACTCTAAACTATTTATGTGCAGCCCTGCAGGATTCATGGTGTCAGTTACCTCCAGCACTATTTCAGGCATTAGTCGAGTCCATGCCACATCGTGTTGCGGCACTTCTGCGTGCTCGCGGGGACCATACACGCTATGATGCAGGTGTACCAGTTTCTTGGACTCTTCAATGTACATTAAAGCTAATTAAGCTAGTCTTTATTTTTTGTACAGAATTCCTTTGACAAACAAGGAGTTAACACAACGATGGGTAACCACTGTAATGTAGCACCCTACTCAATATAGTTACGTTCTTCTCAACTTACTGTTTCTGGTAACTGCCCTTTTCGCGAAACAAAATGCTAACGCAATATGACATGAAAAATGATAGTCCTATCTGCATTGGAACTGTGAAAGCCACGTAGAAGTCAACATGACACTAGAACACGGAGCTTTCGTCAAAGGCCAACGTCACTGAGGATTGGAATTACGTATTAAAATGTTTAATTACATCTAATAACGTCTGCTTTCTCTAGACTTAACCAACCATCTGTACCAATATATCTCTTTGATAAATAGGACCTACGTAAGACGGAACTTTTTAACGTGAAACACGCGCACTCGTTTGCTCAGCATTCGTTTGCTGGGTACGGGCTTGGTGGCACCGTTGTTCCTGAGCTGGGGACTAGTAAACGCTCCAGTCCTCTGTCACTGAAGTTCTGGACATGCCTCAGCAACCACTTTGAGGCACGGTGGTGGAACGCTGTGTGTCACAGTGAACAGGTATCTGGGATAGAAAGCCCAGATCACGAGGATGGTAGAAACCTCAATAAAAAGCCCTCAGACTCAAGGTGTGCTGCGCACTGATTAAGCGCATGGCTATTGAGGTGGAACAGTCGTTTGGGGGAAACCTCTGGGAAACCTGCCGCACCTTTGTTGTATAGGGCTTACCTAGACACACAAAGCTCTATCTAAGTGGACTTTTATTTCCCTTGCTGTTCATACGACTTGGATGGAGCCTTTGAAATTTTGTCTTCCTTCTCCTAGCATAAATGATGTGCAGCTGGTAGGTATCAACACCCAATCAAGCAAGAGGGCTGCTAACCAGAATGTGTTTTTAATAGTCAAGTGGAAAGAGGGTAGTTTAGAACAGGTTTCACACTTCTGTATCTAAACTCGTTTAGAGGGAATGCATAGCTGTTAAAATTTAGTCAAGCGCATTCACAGTGGCACATCGTTTGTGCAATATTCTAATTTCCACCAAGCGGCTACCCTCCAAAAAGCTAGATGCCTTGAGGAGCGTGCAACAGAGATACAACTTCACAACGCCTTGGACTACAGCAAAGGAGTTGTAACTTGCAGGGACCTCGTTGACATTCCCACAGAAAATCTGAAAATGAGTGGACCCAAGAAGGTATTGTTCATGTGCAAAACACACTGAAAAGGATGGTTGGCATTCTTGTGTAACAGAACACCTGTATATTTACTTTCAAGAGCATATATCTTTCAGAACATGTCAAAGCAGGTTTTCTTCTCCTAAGCGTGCGGCCTTGTATCCCCAACCCAATGCGCTGTAGTAAATGCCAGTCCTTTGGACACACTTCCGTCGGATATAAGGGAGAAGTCACTTGTGGTAAACGTAGTAATACCGCCCACGAAGGAGTTGGTTGTTCATCTCCTGCGAAGTGTGTAAAGTGCTCTGCCGATTACCCTTGACTCTGTTATGAACAGTTGTGTCTTCCTTGAAGAAAGAAAGATACAGGAGATCGAAACCACTAAGCATATCTAGTATGATGAGGTCAAAAAGATCTATAAGGCCATGCAGCCCCCGACGTTCACTACCTCTATGGTGACTCTTTTTAAACAGACAATTTCTAAAACTGACACTACTACATAAACAGGGGTTATCAATGCCAGCATTAGTACCTGTGTCTGTCCATGCACTTGTTCTGCTGCAGTTACTTCGAAGCCCATACCTCCCCCCAGAACATCAGATAAGGTTGTGATGACCGGTCGTGAGGAGCTCCGTGCACCTACAACGATTCAGTTTGGTCCACTGTCGATTATTGTTGTTACTATTGCAGCCACAGTTGTGGCTCCAAAGCCTACCCAGGGCAAAAAATCCAAGACAAAGCGTCAATCACTGATAGATCTAGGACTTCATCTGTTCAACAATGTTGAAATCATCATCTCTGACATACCTCTCGGTTGTTCTTCGTAACTAGTGGACTTTGATGTCGGACTGGGACAATCATCTCGCTCCAAAGCTCACACATGGCAGCCTCCTGGCGGGAAGAAAGGTGAAAGTGCAACCCCAGAGATAAATAGCTCCCATCTTCCAATAGGACGTTAATAGGTTCTGGACCCATATGGAGGAACTGAAGCTCCTTGGACAGGAACACCACCTGTGCATGTTTTCGCAAGAACTTCATTTTAAAGCCTCTGATGCCTCTGTCTTATGAGGCTATACACAGTATCACAACGATGACCTGACTGCGTTAAGGGCCAAGGGAAGTGTTGCTGTATTTGTAAACCACGCACACCACTACTCTGCCCTCCCAGTGGCTATGAATCTGAAAGTAGTTGTAGCTGAAATTCACATGTGTCAGAGGAACACAGTTTGCTCACTGTATTTACCTCCATCAGATGCAACTGACATTTGGGCTCTCACAGGTCTTGTGCAACAACTCTCTCGACCATTTCTTCTCCTGTGAGACCTCAATGTCCACCATGTCTTGTTGGGTTCGACCTCTACTTGCCCATGCAGTTTTGGATTTTGGAGAGCCTCTCGGAGTCTCAAGAGCTGTGCATCCTCCACACAGGTACTATCACTGATTTCTGTCCTGCTACTGGATAATTCTCAGGCATCGACCAATCGTTCTGCTCTCCAGCCCTTGCACACTCTGTTCAGTGGGAAATCATTGACGTCTTTCGTCCCAGTGCCCACACTGCACTCGGCATTCACCTACTGGATGGAGTATTTATTGAACAGAAGAAAGAGATATGATCGGTTAGCAGTACTAACTAGACGCTGTTCAGAATATGGCTGTGTTCAGACACTGAAAAATCATCAAGGAATAGGTGGACCACATCATGCGGGTGATTCTTTATGCCTCTCACTTAACCATCTAGTCTTCAGGTAATCTTAGCAGGTGACCTGTACCTTGGTGGACTGACGAGTGCCGTTTAGCAATCCAGGACAGACATACTGTTGCTTGACTGTTTAAATGCCCTTCAACAGCAGACAACCTCACAGTTTCTTGAGTTCCGAGAGCCGAGACTCGACCCACAATTAAGGAGAGCAAGAAACGGTCATGGCGAGCGTTCCTGGATTCCATCAGCCGTTTCACTTCACCTACAAAAGTATAAGAAGCCATCCTTAACATTTTCGGTAAACACAGTGGTTTATCAACAGTAGCAGTTCTGAAACAGGGTGTCCAGAGACAACGCTCAGAGACATCGCTCAGACGATGGGAGCATTTTGCGGTGAATACTGTCGATGCCAGCCGCTATCCTGCAACTACAGAGAGGAGCATTGGATTTTCGATCCCACAGTTGTGAGTCTTACAACTGCCCTTTCTCCACGCAGGAGCTGGAAACTGTCTGAGACTAGTGGTACTGCACCGAGTCGCGATCAAATCCGGTACCTAATGCTTCGACATTGCCAGCAGTGTCAAGGAAATCCTCCTCGAATGTTATAGTCTTATATGGCAGACAGGTATTTTTCCCAACACATGAACAGAGGCAACTCTGATACCTCTTCTCAAACCGGGGAAGAGCCACACATGTCCCAGTATTTACCGGAGTGTCACCTTATCAAGCTGTTTAGGCAAGACCTCGCAACCAATTGTTAACTGTCGTCTGGTCTGGCAACTCTTTAGCCGCTCCCAGTGTAGATTCCCGCGATTTCGGTCCACTGTCGACAACATGACCCTACTAGAGGCTGCTCCTCAGCAGGCTTTCCTTCTTAAACATGATTCTTTGATATCAGTAAGACGGACGATGCTGCTTGGAGACACGGTATTCTCGAGCAACTCCATCAATGGACCTCTCATGACCACCTCTCCATCGGCATAAGGTCCTTTCTAACCTAAGTACTTTTTTAGGTCCCGAGTTGGTGACGTGCAGTCGGATCATTTTGAGCTGGAGAATGGTGTTCCTCAGAGCGGTGTTTTATGCGTTACCTACTGTGCCATAGCTATAAACAGTATCGTGTCGATAGTAAGGAGACCTGTTCTCTACTCCTTGTTTGTTGATCATTTTGCATTTTTCTGTCAGAGTGCCGATGTTAGAGGACTGGGCTGCAAAAAACAAGTTTTCAGTTTTCTGCAGATAAATGTGTGTCTTCATTTGAATCGTTGTGGCCGTATTTTTAATTTACCTGACTTACATACAAGAGACACCGTTCTGCATTTTAAGCGCTCAGTGAGGTTTCCAGGCTTCATTTTTGACTCCAAACTGTCGTGGTTACCACACCTAAGAGACCTAAAAGCCGGAACCCAGAAGGCATCGAATGTTATAAAATGTGGTGTCACCGCCAGACACCACACTTGCTAGGTGGTAGCCTTTAAACCGGCCGCGGTCCGGTAGTATACGTCGGACCCGCGTGTCGCCACTATCAGTGATTGCAGACCGAGCGCCGCCACACGGCAGGTCTAGAGAGACTTCCTAGCACTCGCCCTAGTTGTACAGCCGACTTCGCTAGCGATGGTTCACTGACAAATTACGCTCTCTTTTGCCGAGACGATAGTTAGCATAGCCTTCAGCTACGTTATTTGCTACGACCTAGCAAGGCGCCATGATCTGTTTCTATTGATATTGTAAATCATGTAATGTCAAGAGCGACGTTCGTCATTAATGGATTAAAGTTAAGTATTCCACCAGCTACGTCAGTTTTTCTCACTTCTAATTCCCTTGTCATGTTCCAGACCTCACGCCAGCCTGAGTGAGCTAAAACGCGAGCATATCGGCCACCTTTAACCATACGGTTGGCTCTCCTGCCATCCACAACATAAAATGCCTTAGCTACAGGTCTTGGGGAGTAGACACTGCACCTCTGCTCCAGTTCCATAGGGCTTTTGTGCATTTACCCTCTACAATTTTTATATCCAGCAGATAACGTAGTCCAGAATATTCAGGACTCCTCCTCTAACTACAACGTCTGAGGAAGGAGGTGTCTTTCTGCTGTGTACCAGAGCACACAGGTATTGCGGGGAACGAAGGAGTGGACGAAGCAGCCAAGGAGGCGTGCTGCTATCCGCAGTGTTTTCAGTGTTCTGTCCCCCTGCATGCTACCACCTCGCTGTTGAGGTACAGAGTCACGTGTCGCTATTGAGAAGAGTGGCTGGAAGTGACTGATAACAAGCTGTGTCTACGCGGCCGTGTCGTGCATCCTTTCAGCCAAGAAGACGGGATGAGGTTCTGCTAACCCGTCTTCACATAGGCCACAGTCCTATGACGCATGGCTTCTTCTTCTGTCGAGATGATCCTCCAATGTGTGGTGCTTGTCGTGTACGGATGACTGTGCGCCACATTTTACTTTGTTTTATTTTCAAACCAGAGGAAAGCTGCAGATTTGCCAGCTGATCTGCCCTGCGCTTTAAGTGTCGTTAGAACTAATGTGGTTTTGTAATCTGTCCAACATGTTTCCTAAAATTGTAGGGATATGTTCTTCATGTGTTAACAGGGTGACTGGCTCATCCATGTTTTTTTTTTATTTTTTATTTTTCGTAAGAGGTCAGCAAATAACATTTGATTGTGCGTTTCTGTCAGCTCTTCTGTGGTTTTACTTTTGTTTTCATCCCATGTATAGCACCATTCACCCTTATCCGTTGTATTAAGGCTTATAAACAGAGTGATTGTGTGGGTCAACGGGCGTTATATTGGGAATGGGTGAATGAGAGTTATTTTATAGCTCTGCTCCTCACTGTGTGACAACAATTTTAACCGTTTTACCCACATTATTTTCTTTCAGTATGTGTTGGTGTCGGGTCCTGCCCACTCGTCTCTTACAGGGTGCCTAAAGCATGCTGCCTTTTCGGGTAGCTATAAAACAAATCAAGAAAATCACATTAATAGTACTTATTACAATAAAGAAGATTGACAATACTTAACTTTGATTTACAAGAACGTGTCGCAAGCGATGGGCGACATGCAAACAGTTAGTGTCCTTTGCTATAGACAATGTCGATGCCGGTAATGGATATGGATCACACAATACTGCTGTCGTAGTGCTCTCCTAGGGTCCGTCTTCCACTGTTCCCGAGGTTGGCAGGAGCGGTGTTTATATTCTCTTCTTGTAGAGGCCGCTCCTATCGTGGTGACGTCCTAGTCAGCGTGCTATTGGCTGATGTCGTTTCACAGCCTTCTCTGCTGTTTCGTTCTTCATCGTCATGCCAGCGCTTGTCGATACGCCGGAACAGTTACGCCGCTGATATCCCTGTGCGCTGAGCGCCCGTTAACTCCAAACACACACACACACACACACACACACACACACACACACAGGCGCGCACGTACACATACACACTTGAAAGACGAGAAACGTCATGCAAGTCAAAAGTGTAATAATTGCAAGTAAAAGTTATAAAGAATTCGCTAGTGATATAGAGTAAGGTACAGGGTGTTTCAAAAATGACCGGTATATTTGAAACGACAATACAAACTAAACGAGCAGCGATAGAAATACACAAATGTCCAGATAGCGTGATGCAGTAATCGTTTCGGATATGAAAAATGGGCCAATGATTCCTTTGGAAGAAATGGCGGCCCAGACCAGTACTTTTTGAGGATGCAGTAACGATGGGACTGCAACATGGGGATTTTCGGTTCCCCATATGTGCCAGTTCTGTTTATTGACGAAGCCGTCCAGGTGAAAATAAGCTTCGTCAGTAAACTAAATGCTGCCCACATGCATATCGCCGTCATCAATCCTGTGCACTATATCGTTAGCGAATGTCTCTCGTGCAGCAATGGTAGCGCCTCTGAGGGGTTGCCGCGTTTGAATTTTGTATTGATAGAGGTGTAAACTCTGGCGCATGAGACGATACGTGGACGTTGGCGTCATTTGGACCCCAGCTGCAACACAGCGAACGGAAACCCGAGGCCGCTGTTGGATCACCTGCTGCAGTAGCTGCGCGTTGCCCTCTGTGGTTGCCGTACGCGGTCGCCCTAACTTTCCACCACGTTCATCCGTCACGTTCCCAGTCCGTTGAAATTTTCCAAACAGATGCTTTATTGTATCGCTTTTCGGTCCTTTGGTTACATTAGACCTCCGTTGAAAACTTCGTCTTGTTGCAACAACACTGTGTTCTAGGCGGTGGAATTCCAACTCCAGAAAAATCCACTGTTCTAAGGAATAAACCATGTTGTCCACAGCACACCTGCACGTTGTGAACAGCACACGCTTACAGCAGAAATACGACGTACAGAATGGCGCACCCACTGACTGCGTTGTCTTCTATATCTTTCACATCACTTGCAGCGCCATGTGTTGTTGAAAATTGTAACTACTGTAATTTCGAAAGTTTGCCCGCCTGAAAATGTACTGTTGTCCCAAGCATATTGCAACAAACGGTGTATTTCTATCGCTGCTCGTTTAGTTTTTATTGCCGTTTCAAATATACCGGTCATTTTTTAAACACCCTGTACATCGGTAATTACACCAATGCGCGTATTACAATACAGTAAGTTCAGCAGTATTATTCAACAGCTCGCACATCGCAAACATAATGCCTGAGTTGCCATAGTACACAGAGGACGCAGTTCATATTGAGAATTATCGGGATCGCGTTATGGGGGCAATAAATAAAGAGAAATTGCAATTGGCAGCAGCAAAGGATATTGTACAGCGAAGCCATATGATTCCATGCTAGCAGACGATTAGTATAACTCGACAAGACACTGTAAAACATGATGGATAAGTTTACATCCGGCTTCAAATATGGCGACGCCTTTACCATTTTAACTTGTTTATTTAGGTCGTTGGTTAAAGCAGGCGGTTTTCCTGTTCTGAGTAGTTTCCAGCGTGGAACAAATTACCTAGTAGCGTGCGGTTTATGCTTTGTGCTCTCATCTTCTTAGCTCCAAACGCGTGGGATCTTAGTATCGTTGCTACCATGAACGTGTGCTGTCAAATTTTCAGTTAACTGTTCTTCCTTGCGACCTCTGGTGTGCTAGCGATTGCGAGTGCTCCAGAGTGCATCATCAGATAACCGTGTCGTTACAAATGTAGTCTCCAAAACTATTACAATTTCTCGTTAATACAGGATACATGATATGTATTTACAGCTTCTGCGGTGACACATTGCCTAAAACCAGAACGCTACCACTGGCTTGTGCTACCTTCGAATGTGTAGTTGAAATAAATGTAAAGGAACAGCAACGCAGCACTAATATAATTCAGCAAAGGCCTACGACAGTTTATCCGTCGTATATTGAAGGACTTTATGGCAAACATACCTCCTCTGTAGATTCGATGAGCAATTAAGCATGAAACCCTACAAACCGTAGAGTGAGTCATCTGAACTTTTATGATGAGGGCAACAAAGGAGCTACGAATTTATTACAGTACAAATTTAAGAGCGCTTAGTAAAATAACTAAAGAACGAGAGTGCAGAGTAATCTAAGTGAAAACAAGAATTGAATGTGGGCAAAAAACAGTAACTGATTGTGTGTGTGTGTTGGTGCCAACCATAAGAGAACTCAAGATACTGTAAAATTTGAGAAAAAATAAAAGATACACAAGTAAATTGAGCCATCATGCTATAGTGTTGACAAATAGTAAGGTCTCATTTCAATATGACACCTGTCGACTGGGGGTCGCACAATTGACTATCGGGGGATAGTGTACATGGATGAAGGTGATAGCGATTGTAGGAACGGAAATGAAACGATTGTGGCAAACGTATTTTAGGTCTGATATCTGAAAAGCAACACCGAAAAGTACTCCTGTTTCCCAGATGAACCACTGTCTTTTTCAAAGAGGCTGGCCGCTGCCTGCTCCGGGTAGCGGAACGTAACCATGCGCTTGTGGTGGGGCCGTATGACCCGACAATCTTCCCTGCCCGTGGCCTCCCGGATATAATCGACATCGCGGTCGTCAAGGGCATCCCTCATCAGATCACTGCCACGACGAGAACGGCGCTGTCTTCTGATCATGTCCCAGTGGTTTTTGATATCGACTTAGACGCCCTCCAACAGCCCAGGCGATGCATCTCACTTGCTGGCATCGACTGGGGCAGGTTTCAAGCAGCTGTGACGGACTCACTCGCCGCCGCGCCGCCCCCTGCGGAAGCTGGAGCGGACGCAGCACTTCTGCACTTTGCGGCAACCACGATCGACGCTGCCACTATAGCAACGCTGCCCCGATCTCGCACTCTGCCTGACTACTCCCGCCAGCTGCCGCCGGACATCCTTGCTGCCATAACTGAGAAGAACCGGGTCTACTGCGAGTGGCAGCGGACAAGAAATGCCGACACCAGCGCCTCCTCAACAGGATGCGGCGGGACATCTGGGTCGCCACTGATGCATTCGCGACTGGAATAACAAGGTCGCCACCCTCTGTCTTGAAAACGGCACGGCCTGGCAGACGACGAAGCGTTTCCTACGTCGCACGCAACGTATCCCTCCGCTGCTGGTCCATGGTGAGGCTGTCTGCGAACCAGCTGCGAAGGCTGATGCCCTCGCAAACGTCTTTGAGGCTGCGTTTACGCCGATCGAAGACCCGACTGACATTGTCCACGACGACCTGGTTGCTGACCGGCTCCCACGCTACTTGGAGGCGCGCGACGACGATGACGTCATTGAAGAGACGACGGCGGAGGAGGTGTCGTCCATCCTGCGTGCCCTGAACCCCAGGAAAGCAGCGGGCCCAGACGAGGTTTCCAACGTCCTACTCCAGAAGTTGCTGCCGGTGGCTGTCACTCATCTCGCCGACGTCTTTAATGTAATCCTCCGGTCCTGCAGTTTTCCTCAGTCCTGGAAGCTTGCAGAGATCGTGGCGATTCCGAAGATGGGGAAGGATCTGCGTCATCCCGCGAACTACAGACCTATTAGTTTACTGTCGGCCGTCTCCAAGGTCTTTGAAAGGTTGTACCTCAGGCGGCTGCAGCGCCACGTTGACGAGGAAGGCCTCCTGCCCGAAGAGCAGTTCGGCTTTCGCAGGGCCACTCGGCAGTTCACCAACTCCTACGGATAGTGGAAGATGCGTTCGTCGCCCTCGAGCAACACGAGTTCTTCGGCGCGGTGTTCCTGGACGTGTCGCGTGCTTTCGACAGTATGTGGCACCGCGGCCTCTTGATCAAACTTTTTGAACTTGGGGGTCCCAACGTCACACGTCCGTCTCATCCGTTCCTATCTTGCCGATAGGACCTTCCATGTGCGGGCCGCGCATGGCTTGTCCTCCGTCCGCTGCATCAACGCCGGTGTGCCACAGGGCACGGTCTTGGGGCCACTCCTGTATTCGCTGTACACTTCTGATGCGCCGAAGATCGACCGTGTGCGGCTCGCCCTACACGCGGATGACACGGCTCTATATACGAGGAGCCTCAATGCCGCCGTCATGCGCCGCCGTCTGCAGCTCACCGTTGACGCCCTGGCAGCCTGGGCCGTCAAGTGGCGTCTACAATTCAATGGGTCAAAGACGCAATTCCTGATCGGCGCCAGGCGACTCGTTCCTGCAGATCTGCAACCGCTCACCGTCGGTGGCAGCCCTGTCCCGTAGCTTCCCACGGCGCATTACCTCGAGGTCACCATCGACCGCCGACTCAGTGGGTTCCGCACATCCGCGAAGTGAAGGCCAAAGTGCGGAACCGGCTCCGCATCCTGTACCCGGTGCTGAACCCCGGCTCCCGATTACCACCGCGGCTGGGCATCACTCTCTACAAGGCGCTGCTCCGCCCTGTACTCTGATACGCCGCAGTCGTCTGGGGGAACGCCGACGACAGGAACCTGAAGAAGCTGGAGATACTACAGAATCGCATCCTTCGGCTGGCCTTGCACCTGCCTTACGATTTCCCCACCGCTCATCTTCACGACATCGCGGAAGTACCTCTGCTCCGTGACCTCTTCCAGGCGACCGCCCGCACCTTTTACGAACGTGCTGGCCGGTCACACAACGCCCAAATCCGGACGCTGGGCCGCAAACTGCCGCGCAGCGTCAACACCCACTGGCCACATCTGCTCGCTGCATAGCTAGCACTGCAGAACTGTGCTGAGGAGACACCCACCTCCCGAGAAGATCGACACCTCATCCGAATGGCATAGGACAGATCTGTGTCCTCCTCGACTCTGGCGTAACAGTGGAACAGTTTAACACGTCGTACACCATAACGGGTGACAGTCCATCGCTATTTATTATGGCATGGGTTACGGAAACGTTGTCCACTTGGCTAAATGGTTCAAACGGCTATGAGCACTATGGGACGTAACATCTATGGTCATCAGTCCCCTAGAACTTAGAACTACTTAAACCTAACTAACCTAAGGACATCACACAACACCGTTGTCCACTTCTCTGTCTAACTTTGACGAATGTGGAGAAACAAGCTAGACATCAATGGTGTATGGAACGACGTCACTGGGGATAGGAATTGCATCAGATAATGTTTTCAGACGATTCCAGATTCTGTTTGTGTGAAAATTATGGCGGCGTTGTGGTTCGCTACAGACAAGGGGAGCGGCATCACAGTGACTACATTCGCACAAGACATACAGCGCCAACTTAAGGCCTTATGGCGTGGCAAGCTATTGGGTACAACCACGAATCACAACTTGTGGCTGTCCAGTGCACTGTGACCTGTGTGACCTACTTGAATGACATCCTGCGAGCCGTACCCATACACATTCTGCTCAACAACCCAGACGCCATTTTTCAGCAAGGCAATGGACGACCACAGGTTGCTGCACGACTACGTGCCGTCTTCGTGTCACAGGATGTCAGCATTTTGCCATGGCCCACTAGATCATCAGACCTGTCGCCAATTGAAAGCGGGCCTCTGTGGCCGAGCGGTTCTGGGCACTTCTGTCCGGAACCGCACTGCTGCTACGGTCGCAGGTTCGAATCCTGCCTCGGGCATGGATGTGTGTGATGTCCTTAGGTTAGGTTTAAGTAGTTCTAAGTTCTAAGGGACTGATGACCTCAGATGTTAAGTCCCATAATGCTTAGAGCCAATCCAAAATGTGTGGGATGTGGTGAAACTACGGATGCAGTGCTGTGACCCACAAGTGACTTTGGAACCATGTGTATACTGCGTGGATGGCAATACCACAGGACGCCATTCGCACCTTATACGCGTCGATACGGTCACGCATGGAACAAGATATCAGGTCCCATGGCGGATGTTGTGCCAACTAGGCAACAGGACACATGCTGAACCGAGGTGACTGAAATGCTAATAATTTCTGCAGCACATACTAACGTACATACTCTGTGAATGTGAACGTTCTATCTGTAATCGTTCAAGGTGTTCTGTTTTTTTTTTTTTTTTCTGAACATGAATGTATATCACCTGTAAATTGCACAGAGCTCTCTTGTTTCTTTACACTCATTTATATTTTTGTCAGATCATGTCTGAAAATCGTCCTCCTATAGTATTACACGATTATTTCACCTTACCTACTCACTTTCCTGCAAGATATTGCATTAGGAATTTGGCATATATAGCCGTCTAGAGAGGATAAATTCATGGTTCTTTTTTAATGGTTTATTGTCAAGGTAAGTACATGTTTAGTGATAAACAGCTAGTTTTCTATTTATCTCTTGTTAATGGATAATGGCGAAGATGAGCCGTGACGTAAAGACGAAAGTATTACTGATACAGGTCCCAGTAACCACTCGTGAACTTTGAAGTGTGATTCTTGATGTAAGAGTTTTATCGTGGAAGGGGAGTTTAAGAAACAGTCATAACAAAGAAATTCGGTAATACACAACTTTTCCCGAACAGAGTTTATTTAGTTCGTCCTCGAAACTGAAGATTACATTGTCATACATTTACAACAAATTACAGACGAGATGAAAATTATACTCGAGCATCTGAGAAATCATTTTACATGTAGACGAAAGTTTCAGCAAATAAATTCAAATATTTTGGCAGCGGCCCCGAGAGTATTTCCCGACTTGAGTTCCTTTGTAAATTACCATCACGTAAACGACGAGATCGTTATTACCATACTTGATACACGAATACAAAACACTAGACGAAATGTTTACTGCTTCTTCGTTGAGAAAAGAAAGCGACCAGTCGTGAGACATGTGACTGTGGAGGTTGTGACGTGGCCGGCAAAGAGATAGAAGTGTTTACCTCTGTATGTGTTTGCCGTCCATATCACAGTTTGCTCTATCAGGTGAGTGATGGCCCACTTTTCCCTCAATTTACAAGAAGATCACGTGCAGGCTAGAGTGTACAGTAAAAATAGCCACAAAAGAAGACGGAACATGCGTCACACATTGGCGTTCAGTTTTTGGCTTCAAAGGAAATGTCTAAAAGAAAGACAGTGGCAAGATATAGACTCGTGACATGGTCTGTTGTCTTTCGTCTTACCGACTGACAGTCAGGAATGAGTGTATAGCTCTAACCACTAGTTTCAGGAGGCACGGAATGTAGTCCCAAAAATGACCAAAAAGCCATGTTTACATATTGGTCTTCCCATTAACATTAATGACAACAGATGCTTATTGTGTGACGGCAAGAAAACCGCTTAGGCCGATTCTTAAGATATATTCTAATGATTCATTTCTGCTTGTATCTAAAATATTCCTTCACATAGTTCCACATAACGGTCATATTCCTGCTGAGTACGAAACCCATGTAACCAACACTCGCCTTAGGTAAAGGTGAAGTTACGAAAGCCACGAAACTCATCTCAGTTTATTACTAGTCATACTGCTTTGTCCATGTCCACAATTACATCGAAATTATCGGATTTGTAAGAAAGTATTCGCTAACAATAAGTCGGTGCTTACTAGTAACAACAACAAGAAAATCTAAAAGAAATACTCAAGCATTATTTAGGCAACAATTAGTAAAGGTATAAAATAAACAAATAAATAAACACCATTGTCAAACTGTCAATTATTTAGCAAGTCCTGTTATTGTACTCCTATGAAGCATGCATGAAAAGTAACAGCGTAAGACTATCTGTGCACGAATAAAAAAGTTAACTAACTAGGAAGGAATATTAGGATTGAAATTCCTGTCAACGACAAGTGTATGGTGGAGAAAACTGATCGAGTTCTTTTCAATGAAACCATATTGACATCCACCTTAATCAGTACAGAAAAACCACGATAATCATCTCAGTGGCCGTATGAAGATTTGAACCTGGGCCCTCCTGAATGCGGCTGTGGCTACTCCACATCCATACTCAGGCACTTCTGGTATCACGAGTGTCCGCTGCACCATTCCCATTCGCACATGTTGCGCGGGAAGAGCGACTGTCGGTGAACCGTCGCATGATCTCCAACTTCTGTAAATCTGTGCTAGAGTATTTTGACAAGACTATGTCGGTAGAAGTATCATATTGCCCAATTCTTCTTGGAATGAACGCTATTGCCAGTAAACCTCTATGTGATGCATAACTTCTCAGTTGTAAGTCTGCCACTGGTCTTTGTTGAGCATTGTAAGGTGTCAGGCAAATCAAACACCTTCCATGAAAACACTGACATGCTAGCAAATCCGGCAGTATGTCACATAGTTCCGAATAAATCATGACATTAAGTTAACCAAAGTAATACGATAAACGAGTGAGCAAATGGAATACCACAGACTAACACAAGAACGCCTAAATGCATGTCATACTTTCCCACCGTGACGCAGTTCCAAGGGAGAAACGAGAACCGAAGCCGAGAGCAGAGTCGTGTAAGCTAGAAGGCCCTACGATAAGGGACACCCACATCGCCCGCCGACCGCCAAGACCACCCCCCAGGCCATGTTAAAAGATAGAGCCCTCCAGAAGAACAGTATAGATCTTACGATAACACTAAAAGGGCCACACCAGCTGCAAGTTTTAGCGTGAGACTATACGCTTCGCTGTTACGTAGCAAACATTAAAAAGTATTGCCCCACCACGAAAAGTATAACGTTTTTCATTGGATAGACAGAATGTTTTAGGCGGAGCTTAAGGTTAACATTGAGACCCTGATTGGTCAGTTGAAAACATAGCCAGATACCTTTTTTTTAAACTAACTTTGGTAAATTGTAGTAAACGGAAGTTAGAGAGAGCTGCTACCGAGACGGCGAGGTGTGTGGAGCTGCGCCACCCGTCGCCCCCTGACGCTGACTAACCAACGATAAGGTAATGAGCGCACGCGATGCCGCATAAGAGCGCATAAGGCTTCACTCAGAACTGCAGAAGTATCATATGTTAATCCCCTTTTTCCGTAATACTAGTGTCGATCGTCAATTTAAGCTCATGGTATTCACATTTGCTACGAGAAGTTAAAATCTGAAACGCGATGATTTTTGTAATATAATTAATAAGAACCCACATCAGCCACTATAATTTACGACAAGTTCGATAAGTAATTAAAGATAATTGAGGGTCACTGTAGACCATTTTGATAGTTTTCTCTTTTATGAAACTTAACTTAAACCTAGATTATAGATGTGATACGGCATAGGTCATCCTTCGATCCACTGTAGAACTTGGAAACCAATTCAGGAAATATTCGTTCACATTTATGTTGAACGCAGTTGGTTTTTATCATCCTGTATTAAAATATTTCCATTTATCAAGAGTGCAATTTTTTTGTGAGTAGAATAAAAATTCCAATGGTAAACTTTACCAGCTAACTAAAAATAGAAAAGCCTTGAACCCCTTAAGATTCTTTTACAGGGAGTGCAGTGGAGCTGACGCTGAGATCGTTAAGTATTTGGTTATATCATCGCTAGTCTCACTGAAC
Source organism: Schistocerca gregaria (assembly GCF_023897955.1). NCBI lineage: Eukaryota > Metazoa > Arthropoda > Insecta > Orthoptera > Acrididae > Schistocerca > Schistocerca gregaria. The sequence goes on from NC_064931.1 coordinate 86,956,007, forward strand.
TCTTCTGAACTTTACATGTCATGTGTGGTCTGGCGTCTCCTTACCAGCAACAGGTCCCATGTTCAAACTAGTCAATTCCCTAACAAACACGCTCAGAGCGTCGTTGCGCGAAAGTGGTAGGACGACACGACTTAGAACAAACAGACACCACCCAGAATGTTAGAGTATCTGTAACGCATCCGCTCTTACTAACTCCATCTCTTGTACTCATCCAAGCTGGTAAGAGTCCCAGACGTATGAGTAATACTCACGAACCGGTCTTACAAGTGTTTTTAAAACCCTTCTTTCGCGGATAAGTACTATTTCCTTAAGATTCTTCCAGTGAATCTCAGCCTGGTTAATTTGTTTTATGTTGTCATTTCACTTTAGGTCGCTTTTAAGACTTACTCTTAGCTATTTTAGGGTTGTTACTGTTCCCAGTGATTTATCGTCAATAACATTATAGAACAGCAGTGGACCTCTTCGTACATTTATGTGCATATACGTTTCTTTTTTTTTTTACGTTCATAGTCTCCCCACCTAAAGAGAAGTTTTCAGCAAAATGATACAAACTGTTTACTAAGTGCAGGCTGCCTCAGAACTTGCGGATGGAAACAGCTCCTACATTTTCAGCTGATTCCCTCGGCGGCGAACACTCTCCCTGAAACCCTTCCGTGTTGCCGTAACACTTTTTTAGCAGTCAAGACGGGATCTAATTGCAGCTTGCCAGTGGCTGTCCACAGGGGCATACTCCAAGAGGGAAGTGGATACGGATAATGGACTTTAGCCGAGCAGCGTCAATGGTTCCCGGCTATAAAGTGGCAGCAATACCGGCAGCTTCATTTCCAAGTAAAGCGATTAACTCGCTTCTTTCGCGAATTCTGGGCGGGGACTCAGGTGCGCTCCGAGGACAATTAAAAAGCGAGGAGACGCTTCCGATGCGAGCGCATCTCGGAGCAAATGCGGCTACACTCCAGCTCACCCATTAAGCTGCGCCACCTCCAGGAAACGTTCCTCGATTCACTAAGCCGTGCTCACTTCCTGTCGCCAGATAAAAGAGCCGCAGCTGTCTGTCGCCCTGGCGGGCGTGTTTCATTTTCTATACCAGTTCAAACGCGCGTAGGAGCGAAGTAATCTCGCGCCGAGGGGGACCCGGTACTGCTGTATGCTGGTATTGCTGGAGGCACGTATTCCAAACAATAATACTAATACGTGGCATCTACTTTATCACCTCCTCAGGTAGCATTAGAGCCTGCAACTGCAATTTGCTCAAAAGTAAGTGTACAGCACACTATGCTACCACTTTTGCTTGTTTCTGACATTGCCAATGTTGTCACAAGATGTTTTTGTTTTTTGTAAAACTATCGACTTTGTAATGGCGAAAGTAATTGCAATAAGGGTATCACTGTCGAACGTTCTCCGTAACGAATTAGTAGTTTGCTTGTTCGCTTGACATGATCTTAGCAGACGAAGTGTATCGTTGCTTTCGTCCAATATCTTAACCAGTTCATCTTGCGGTTGTTTATTTAGTCATTAATTTTATTTCGTGTTCGTGCAGCTACGATGCCCTGTTTAATGTCTCACCAGACGTTCGTCATGAATTTTCTATGCTTGAAAACTAAGTGGAAGAAGCGAAAACTATAGCGTGATCAACAAGACACACATAAAAAAGTAATCAAGTATATGTACGTTGTTTGGAACATATGCCCAGAATGGTGATCTTAGGCGTGCACGAAGTCGTTTCACCATGTATGAGGCAACACTGTGGGGTACATCTACACTTATGTTGTTGATCTCCGTTGTCCTAATCCTTAGTTTCGCCATTCTGCGGGCCTTGTTTTTTTAACTCTTCCTTTAAGGTAGTCCAACAGCAAGTATATTGAAGACGTTAAATCGGAAGACCACAAGGACAATATTTCCTTTAGAGATGATTCGATCAACAAAAAAATTCGCTCAAGAGATGTGCTGTTTCACTAGATTCTTTACTCGGTGACGCGATTCCACCATACACTCCAGTTTACTGACAGTGCAAAGTGTTTTCATGTGAGCTACGTAGATTTCCGGTTGACCAAATTCTTGTGTTTTGATTACTCATATATCCACTAGGCCAAACCAGCCTTTGTCAGTCACGAAAACACGATCTGGTTTAGTGATTCCATGGATGTCAGCGAATGGCCGAGACCATATACCGCACGCTAGACACTTTTCTTTATCCGGCACCTTCCGTTCCTACATACTACTAACGTGATATACATGAAATTTTAACTTCTGCACTGCTTTCTGCGATGGTCAAATGACGTCTTAGATTCCAGCGTTAGTCTCCCTGGATGTTCTGAGGCTGAAGGTAACATCAAGTCTCTGACATCCACCAGTTTAGCGTTCTTCAACAAAGCCGCTCTCCCGGGTCTTTCTTGTCTCCAATGATCTGCGGTACCGAAAGCGGAGAACTGATCTTGTTATTGTAGTACTGCTCGACAGTGGTATCTGGAGATTTCCCACGAATTGAGTCTCCAATACGTGGATAATCAAGACTGGAAAAAATACAGTAGAACAATGAAAACCCGTTGCTCTTGGGTAAATGACATGTTTATCAAGCAATGACCTACACAGTACAAAAGACACTGTGTCACCTGTACCGATTACAGTGGCTTTTCTGTTGTTGTCGGCAATAGCTATGGTACTATCATGTGGTAGTAGGGAAGTCAGGCCGACACAGGTGCAGTCAGCATTGTTGCCAAATTTATTCAAGATCGTGTTAGTGGATGTGGCAGTGTCACACTCATGAAATCATTATGTGATAGGTTTTCCCCTCTCCTCTCTAACTTCCCAATGCCCCCTTACATCCTCCCTACCATTTCCCACCACATACCCTCCTCGCCCCTGCCATCCCTCCCCCCTTACCTCCCCCCTCCCCCCCCCCCCCCCAGGTATTGACGAGGAAAGCCCATTCTGCGCTGATCCCATAGCATTGAAGGATTTCTTTGTTTCATCACTTTTTAGGATGGCAGGTGTTATCATCTTGGAAATTTTCCACAACTGATCTAAATTGGTTGGAAAAGGTCAGGAAGGTGCAACTATTATCATGTCCAGGAACTACATGTTCTAATTACCTAATTACACTGCTACAGATCATCTGTGTAAAATGACGATAAGCACAGCTATAGCTCCAGTATCATATTGCAAAAATTTTTAACAAAAACCTCGTCTATAAAGAGCCAACCACACTGCAAGAAACGGCATAAAAACCATCGTCTATAAAGACTCGAACATATTCTGAAACACAGAAACAAAAACATAGCCTCAATTCCACCTATAATGATCTTGAAAACAGTAACCAACAAACCTAACACGAATGGAGTCTATAATAATACTTCCGCTAAATATCCAAGCAGATGTGTCGTGCTAAAACTCACTGTTACTGCACTGCGCCAAGCGCTGGGACAGCTGACCGACCAGAAACACCGTTACTGCAGCGCTACCCGTTGCCTGTAGTAACCGCCAAGTGTCTGGCAGCGCAATTGGCGACTGCCACGGCCGCGTGAGGTAGCTAATATTAACCTTAAATGCTACATTCTGTGGTGGGCAGGACACTGGTAGTAGTAATATGCTGAACTACTAATGGTTCCCCCTACAGTCAAACAGATGAGGTCACAGTGACCTGTCCTCTTCCACCTCTCCAGGCAGTCTGATATTGTTCGTAATACCACCACCAGAGAGCACTCGAAACTATGTTATAATGGGCTCTTCCCAACTCCCCATGCAGTTCCCTCTGCGCGACTCCTCACCTCGTCTGCCCCACCTGGGAATTGGCGGGAAAAGCTCAGTCTGCGGTGAGTTGTTGGTGTGGAAGGACAAAGGTTGGTATTTACATTATCGTACACGTGTTATCGTGCAGGAAGAAGAATTCACAATACCTGCCACTGCTCCCCACTTTCCTTCTGACCGCGATTGCTTGCATGGCCATGTGGTGGCTGACTGACCTGCTTCACAATATCGCCGCCAGAGGACAATCTCACATCATGGGTTTTCCTCCTCCTCCACTTAACAAAGGCCAGGTGCCAATTCAAACCTGTCAGGGTATTTATATAACAATGTGTAATTCTGTCTGTGACATGAGTTGGGGTCGACTGGTCTATCTCACAATACCACCCCCTGTTCCCACTTTTCCACTGCCTCCACTCGAAAACTGTCGGAAAATGTTCAGTCTGTGGTGTGGAACGTCATTGGGTAGTTTTTTCTCCTTATGTAAGTGTTATCCTGTTGGAAGAAGAAATTCACAATACCACCCCCCACTCCCACTTTCCACCTCATGTGTCCCCACATTTTCTGAGTGCGCACGCTCATGTGTGTGGAAGGACCCTCCCTACCTCTCGGAGGGAGTAGGAGTTTAGTGTTTAACGTCCTTTCGACAGAAAGGTCATTAGAGATGGAACCCAGATAAGCAAAGAACGGGGTAGAAAATCGGCTGTGCCCTTTCGAAGGAACCATCCCTGCATTTGCCCGAGCTGATTTAGGAAAATGTCGGAAAACCTAAATTAGGACAGCTAGATGTCAGTTTTGAAAAGTCGTCCTCCCAAGTGAGAGTCTAGTGTTCTACTGGGTTATCCCCCTTCGAAAATTGGCGGCTGCTGACAGGTAACCGCGGATTGCAAACATGAAGTGGAAATAATTGCGGAATACCCACTCATACGTTATTTCACTGCTACATATCATCAACATAAACATCTGTTATGAAATGGTACAATTCATGTCACTCGAAAGTATATTTGAATTTATCCAGTTTATCTTTTACACTGCAAACGGATCGTCATGTGATAGCTCTAAATTTGCTGTCTTGTGTATTTTTCCGACGTATTTCTCTTGTGCACTGGTCGTAGCTGCCAGGTACATCATGTGATCCACAGTAACAATTCTGTGAAACACCACTCAACGTTTCCATCTCACACCACTGCCACAAGACAAAAGGGTACGTGGCAATCCACCTCAGTAAACAGATGGGGCATTGGATGGACGGAACTTGTTCAGTATGCATCCACCCTTCTATGGTCAGAGATATCGTCCGAAAGGCAGTTCCACCAGTGACGCGTCCGGGAACGTTGTTTGGGCAGGATCTATGCTGTACATAGAAGAGTATTTTTTCTAGGCTGGATCCAACATGGAGTACATTCATTGTGGCTGCGACTTGCTACTTCAGGGGTGGATCTATATGTTGATTGATCAAAGCCATATTTTCTTCTACGTAGAAAACAGTGTATGCATCTGTCTTGTGATACCTCGATGGTATTGGATGTAACATTACATCCGATGACATACTGATGAGACCCATCACCATAACATACATGACGCAGGTTGCTACATATTTGTCTCAGAACGTGTTTCTCCTAGTACAATCGACTTTATAAAATTTCACTCTGCAGTAAGACTCTGCAACAGTTCATCTCAGAAGTATTAGGCTCCAATATTACCCAATTTGTGATTTGTCATCGATAACGTTGTGTTGTTGGAGATCAAACTGTATGTGAGAGGCGGAATTATGGTAGAAACTTAACGTCCAACTTCTGCTAATATTACTGAAACGAATACAAGTATGGAGTATTTTTGCTACAAAATAATGCTTTCTTTGTTAATAATACTGCATTCAGCTGTGCACAGGCATGTAATATGAATGCTCCAGGCACTGTTGGCTCGTCACAGTAGAAAGAGAGAAAGAATAACTAAAATAAATATAATGTTGACATTGATGAAATTCGCCTGGTGCAAAGAAATAGCACTGATTGTATGTACGACTACAAAAAATTTAAGGACAATCAGGATGAGTACATAAGTTACCAATATCGCCTTGCCTCGGCAATGAAACCATATTCCTGAGGTTTTCAGGAACTGCCTCCACACACTCCGGAATCTCAAACTCTAAATTTGGGGATACGCAGCTAAACGTAGTGCTACATTTGTTTAAAAGTGTGACATCAGAGGAGTGGAAACTGATTGATGGTTGGCAGTGAATGACGATGTATGATGGTTCGTAGCCGATGATGATGTTCGATGTGGCATGATGGTCAACGTGGAATGAGGGTCATCGACACTTCCATATAGTATGACCACACTTTACAACAGACATATTAGTGGACATGCACAAGATCCGTGCAGCAACTATAGCTAGGCGGAGCAGCGCGGATATTGGCTGGTGAAGCTGTGGCCCCTGACAGACGCCGCCCACGACTTATAGTACCTGCACGTGAGCGGCTGAAGCCTTCAGATTTCCTCACCACCTTCCGTCTATGCTTTGCAAATAGCTCACCAGGGCATACAGAATGTGCACAAGTGCTTCCCGTGGACGTTTAAATCTTGAGGTTGCGAACCTCGCAGGAGAGCTTCTGTAAAGTCTGGAAGGTAGGAGACGAGGTACTGGCAGAAGTAAAGCTGTGAGGACGGGGCGTGAGTCATGCTTGGGTAGCTCGGTTGGTAGAGTATTTGCCCGCGAAAGGCAAAGGTCCGGAGTTCGAGCATCGGTCCTGCGCACAGTTTTAATCTGCCAGGAAGTTTCAGTGGAATCTATATTTACGGCACTGGGGAGCAGTCTTGGCTTAAGCCAGGTGTCCACGTCCGCAAGAAGAAAGACATTGATGTCGATATTATGATACATATGGCGGAGTTCGTCGAAATGAATTGAAAGTGATGGCCAACTATGTTCTACAGTGACAATACAGACACACCGAAGGAACTGGTGGCTCCACGAGTAGACAAGTTAGCCGCTCCTAAAACACAGGCTTTAGAGTCCATTTGCACTTTCTTTTCCCAACCTTTATCCGCGCAATTATCCTGCCATCCTTTTTTCACACTTTATGTAGCCCAAATTCGTATATCACATTATTCAGCAGGGAAATCCTCGCCTAGTGTCAGACTTGTCTTAGCGAGTTTCTTAATCACGCACGGAGGCTTTCAGACAGTCGTTCTTCCCGCGAACCATAAGCGACTGGAACAGGAAAGGGAGGTAATGACAGCGGCAGGTAAAGTGCCCTCCGCCACACACCGTTGGGTGGCTTGCGGAGTATAAGTGTAGATGTAGATGTAGACTGTTTCAAAACTTTTCGTATATGATACGAATTTCACTATTGTAGGTCTAGGTTTCGCGGATCATAACGTCCAACATTCCTCTATAACTTCTAATTATAGAATGTATTCCATGTTTATTTGTTCCCAATTTAAGCTTTTACAGTTTAAAATGTCTATATTAATGGTGAATATTTTAATGTTTAAAGCGTACTTTTCAGTGTCAACCACATTGCTTTCGTCTAGAAGAATTACGAGCGATGTACCGTTTTAACAGAGTGTACGAAAACAAAAAATGCCACTAATGTTAGCAGATAATTTCCATGGGTTCTGGCTCATCATCAAACCTGAAGAGACATCTAAAATCGAAGCATCATACAGTACCTCTGCAACAATGTGGGTCAGGAAGCCGATCAAGATCGCCATCAATCGATGCAGAAATTCGAGCAATCATTTCTCGTGTCAACTGTCTTTAATGATGTCTGCTTCCACCTCGGGTGAAGATATCCTCTCAGAAATATAAATTGAGTCTCAAGCTGTAACCAGCACATCAGTGCCGTCAGATTCTGGACCAAGTCTTGATTAATTTCATTTTGTGGTGCCCTCACCCACAACTGATTTTCATTTACAACAACCAACCAGTAATTTTTTTAATATCATAAAGCCGCTCACTTTAAATAAAAGTATGGCATTAGATGTACAACTTTTAAAAATGATTTGCAGAGAATGCCATCCTCTCTCTATAGTGGAAGACACAGAATTATATATATATATTTACCAAGTCGAGATAGTTGTCAAATTTTATAATGGCCAGTTTGTATAATGGGTTATTTGATTAAAGATGATTTGGATTTGGCCACAGCGTGGACGAGTGTAAATACCATTAGCTTCTATGCTCTAAGTGCACATTTCGTAGGTGAGGAGAGTGAACTAAAGTCATACCTTTTAGAGTGCTCACAATTCGAAGGCAGACACACTGCAGATAACATCTCAAAATGGGTAAAGTCTGTTATCACCAAATACAGTACCAATTTTAAAATCACTTCTATAACAACAGACACTGATGCAAATATGAAATTAACTGCCATACTTCTGAAACTTCCACATGTACCATGCTTTGCACATTGTGTAAAGCTCACTGTGGAACACAGCTCAGAAGTCCATACAGAAAATCACTGACAAGCTCAAAAGAATTGTTATGGTTTTTTTTAAAAGACAGACTCTTGCTCTAAGGAATCTTGCTTTCAGCAAGAAAATTTAAAAAAAGGCTGACTCAAACTTAAACAAGATGTCCCAACCTGATTGAACTCTACTTACGAAATGTTACGTAGATTTACTTTAAATAAAGAACCTATAATTTCTTGCTTCACTATTTTAGGTGAAATATCCTCCTTCTAACTAACACACGACCTTCACTTGCGACGAGGAAGATCCAACTTTTATGAGGGAGCAGAAGAGACCTCCACTCTGCCCTTCAATGAGCTGTCGCTTGACATGTCTGAAGTCTCCAATGCCAGTGGCTTGGGGTCAGTGGAATGCATTCCACAGGACATCTGGCCCGGAGCCGTCCTTGAAGAAATCAATTTGTACCAGTTCGTTGTGTCACTGTGGTGCCAAGTGCTGCTCAGACTGCTGCTCCACATGCAGTAGGTCACGCCAGTGCCATACGCCGACACAATGGTCTTCCCTCTCAGTAGTGCCACATGGCTGTCCAGAGCCCGGTCTTATTGCCACCCTATACTCACGTGACCACCGCTGACAGCAGTCATGTAGAGTGGCCACATTCTTGCAGTATCGCAGAAGGAATATTGAGCTTCTCGTAGCCCTATTATAAGACCACTTTTAAGATCAGTGAGATGTTAACGGTGTCTTTGTCGCTTTAAAGACACTCGTAACTAACTTCTACTTACAACATCCAATCTCAAAGGTAACTAAGACTCACGACCGTCTTGATGTTGGGATTTATTTCCCGTCAGTATATATTGAAGCATTACACGGACAGATCCATGTAATTTCATGTAAACTTTAAGAAGAAAAAAACGACTGAAAGAACAAAAATTTGCGCTTACTTATGTATTTACTGTAAATAACTTCAAATCTAAATACCTTATGTAAATTAATTTTGTGAAATGTAACTACTATTTCAAAAATAATATTTCAGACATATAGGGGCAGTCAGGCTGTGGCTGACTGCGATCGATTGTAATACGTTTCTTTGTTTTAGAAACTAAGTGAAGAGCGTTCCTGCTCCGATCTCTCAGTCTTCTCTGTTAGCCATTATACTGATAGAACGCATTACAGCTGCGTTCCTTGCATATCATTAATTAATCTTTCTTATGGGCACGCAAATGTAATGTAAATGTCACGTATTAGCTCTAGAACTATATGGAATTAAATTAATGTAAATCAGTTAAGTCTTACGAGTTCCCATTTTAACATTTCTCCTAATAGGTACATATTACATGAAATGTATCATAAGGGAACTGTATCATCAGGGAACAATTGACAAGAATGGGGGAACGAAATACAGTAGAAGAAGAATGGGTAGCTCTGAGGGATGAAGTAGTGAAGGCAGCAGACGATCAAGTATGTAAAAAGACGAGAGCTGGTAGAAATCCTTGGGTAACAGAAGAAATATTGAATTTAATTGACGAAAGAAGAAAATATAAAAATGCAGTAAATGAAGCAGGCAAAAAGGAATACAAACGTCTCGAAAATGAGGTCGACAGGAAGTGCAAAACTGCTAGGCAGGGACGGTTAAAAGACTAATTTAAGGATGTAGAGGCTTATCTCACTAGGGGTAAGATAGATACTGCCTACAGGAAAATTAAAGAGACCTTCGGAGAAAAGAGAACCACTTGTATGAATATCAAGAGCTCAATGGAAACCCAGTTCTAAGCAAAGAAGGGAAAGCAGAAAGATGGAAGGAGTATATAAAGGGGCTATACAAGGGCGATGTACTTGAGGACGATCTTATGGAAATGGAAGAGGATGTAGATGAAGATGAAATGGGAGATACGATACTGCGTAAAGAGTTTGACAGAGGACTGAAAGACCCGAGTCGAAACAAGGCCCCGGGGGTAGACAACATTCCATTAGAACTACTGACGGCCTTGGGAGAGCCAGTCATGGCAAAACTCTACCATCTGGTGAGCAAGATGTATGAGACAGGCGAAGTACCCTCAGACTTCAAGAAGAATATAATAATTCCAATCCCAAAGAAAGCAGGTGTTGACAGATGTGAAAATTACCGAACTATCAGTTAAATAAGTTACAGCTGCAAAATACTTACGCGAATTCTTTATAGACGAACGAAAAAACTGGTAGAAGTCGACCTCGGGGAAGACCAGTTTGGATTCCGTAGAATTGTTGGAACACGTGAGTCAATACTGACCTTACGCCTTGTCTTAGAAGAAAGATTAAGGAAAGCCAAACCTACATTTCTAGCATGTGTAGATTTTGAGAAAGCTTTTGAAAATGTTGACTGGAATACTCTCTTTCAAATTCTAAAGGTGGCAGGGGTAAAATACAGGGATCGAAAGGCTATTTACAGTTGGTACAGAAACGAGATGGCAGTTATAAGAGTCGAGGGACATGAAAGGGAAGCAGTGGTTGAGAAGGGAGTGAGACACGGTTATAGCCTCTCCCCGATGTTATTCAATCGGTATATTGAGCAAGCAGAAAAAGAAAAAAAAGAACAATTCGGAGTAGGTATTGAAATCCATGGATAAGAAATAAAAACTTTGAGGTGGCCGATGACATTGTAATTCTGTCAGAGACAGCAAAGGACTTAGCAGAGCAGTTGAACGGAATGGACAGTGTCTTGAAAGGAGGATATAAGATGAACATTAACAAAAGCAAAACGAGGATCATGGAATGTAGTCGAATTAAGTCGGGTGATGCTGAAGGAATTAGATTAGGAAATGAGACGCTTAAAGTAGTAAATGAGTTTTGCTGTTTGGGGAGCAAAATAACTGATAATGGTCGAAGTAGAGAGGATATAAAATGTAGACTGGCAATGGCAAGGAAAGCGTTTCTGAAGAAGAGAAATTTGTTAACATCGAGTACAGATTTAAGTGTCAGGAAGTCGTTCCTGAAATTATTTGTGTGGAGTGTAGCCGTGTATGGGAGTGAAACATGGACGATAAATAGTTTGAACAGGAATAGAATAGAAGCTTTCGAAATGTGATGCTACAGAAGAATGCTGAAGATTAGATGGGTAGATCACGTAACTAATGAGGAGGTATTGAATAGAATAGGGGAAAAGAGGAGTTTTGGCACAACTTGACAAGAAGAAGGGACTGGTTGGTAGGTCATGTTCTGAGGCATCAAGGGATCACAAATTTAGCGTTGGAGGGCAGCGTGGAGGGTAAAAAGCCGTATATGTAGACCAAGAGATGAATATATTAAGCAGATTCAGAAGGATGTAGGTTGCAGTAAGTACTGGGAGAAGAAGAAGCTTGCACAGCATAGAGTAGCATGGAGAGCTGCATGAAACTAGTCTCAGGACTGAAGACCACAACAACAACAACAACATGAAATGTTGTAATGCCTTATTGTTACAGCCAACGACCAATGTGAACTTAACGGACCGTGGTGTTGAGTCGTAATGGCCGAATACAATTAGTATTTTGCCATTTATTCGTTTAAAACTTGTTACAGTGTCCTTGAGGTTAATTGCGATCATCAAGAAGCATTTCGCAAACTTAAACGCTAGCCTGGAACCTTAAATGATCTGGCCACAGTCCCCAAGCAATGATTTAGTTTTGGCTGTAAATAACAATTAGCGGTCCCGCAAAAGTAATGATGGTATTTCTTAATTTTATAGCATTCTTCGAGAAGTCAATTTGAGCACTAACAAAGGTGCACCCACCATCAACAGTGGTCGTCTGCTCCAGTTAATTTTCATAGTTGTCTTTCTAGTGATTAATTTAATATCTATTTCAAGGCAAGTTATCACACATTTTAGAAATCTAGCGTCAGCAAACGCATGAATGTACCATTATATCGAATGGACGAGAAAAATTACGCTTAAAAATAGTTTTGGCCATAACGGGAATCAAATGAGGCTTTCCGCCGACACTGGACGATGCGTGATACGTATATGTGGGAGCAGTGTTTGTTTGGGGCAAACATCTGACGAAACAGCAGTGAAAATGAGCTTGATGATTTTTGGGAGGGACAAATTGTTTTCGGGAAAACATTTGCCTCACAGAGGAAAATGGAATTTACATCAGGTACAGAACAACATATCTCCACACACTAGAAGGTTCCTTGGTTGAGTCTGCGGGCAACAGATCACACTGATCAGCCAGAACGCTATGAGCACCGATCTACTGCCGATATAAACGCATCCAGGCGAAAACAGGGTCACCTGGTGAGGGCTGACTGCTAGTCAGACAGCAGACACACGCATGGTGCTTGTAGTATCATGTGTAGAATGGGGAAGGCACGCGATCTATCTGATTTCGACGGACGGCAGGCTGTGATGTCCCGGAGGTTCGGTGCGAACATTTCTGAAACAGCACGACTGATTGGGTGTTCGAGGAGTATTGTGATGGATGTCTTCAACAGACACACGCATGGTGCTTGTAGTATCATGTGTAGAATGGGGAAGGCACGCGATCTATCTGATTTCGACGGACGGCAGGCTGTGATGTCCCGGAGGTTCGGTGCGAACATTTCTGAAACAGCACGACTGATTGGGTGTTCGAGGAGTATTGTGATGGATGTCTTCAACACGTGGTGAAATCAAGGTGAAACCACGTCCTGACGTCGTGAGGATGGGCAACCACCCCTCATTACAGATACAGAGCGAGGTGCCGCAGTAGTTAGCACACTGGACTCGCATTCGGCATGACTGTTCCAACCCGCGTCCGGCCATCCTGATTTAGGATTTCTGTGATTTCCCTAAATCGCTTCAGGCAAGTGCCGGGATGGTTCGTTTGAAAAGGCACGGCTGACTTCCTTCCGTAATCCGATGGGACCAATTACCTCGCTGTTTGGTCCTGTCTCCCAAATCAAACAAACAGGCAACCATAACAGATGTTGGACGTCATACGCTGGGCACACTCGTAAAGCAGGACAGGCGGCGAACTCTGGCGGAACCAACATCAGACTTTAATGCTGGCCGAAGTACAAATGTGTCTGAACATACAGTGCACCGAACATTCCAAACAATGGACGACTCATGTATGTGGCAGTGTTAACATCGACTACTGCGACTGAAATTGGCACTTGACCGTCGGCACCGGACGTTGGCGCAGTAACAAAGCGTTGCATGATCTTATGAATCTCGATACCTTGAAAGAAATCTACTGGGGTACACTTAAATATGGCACCCGAGAATCGTAATGATTCTAACGTAAACTAATATGAATCTAGTATATTGTAACTTTGCACGACTGCAGAGCCAAAGATATTGCTTCTGGACTGACATTGTTGTGTTGGAGTAAGAGTGCGTTTGGCGCACAGCAGTAAGTGTGTATCTGTCAGAGAGAAAGAGGATCCAGTAGGCAGTTTTTGGGGTGTGTTCTGTAAAGTTACCAAGTGTTAGATTATGATGTAGGAATTTTCTCATACTAATATCCTGTGTTACACCGCGCGTAAAATAGGCAATTAAAATTAATGAGTGATTTTATAATGGAATGTAAAGTTAAATGTTGAAATGTAAATTTAATTGTGACAAGAAAGGACTACTGGACTGACATTACAAAGAAGCTTTACGAGTACATGCATTATTGGTAATATATCTTGGAAGCGGAAGTTCAAATGGTTCAAATGGCTCTGAGTACTATGGGACTTAACATCTGTGGTCATCAGTCCCCTAGAACTTAGAACTACTTAAACCTAACTAACCTAAGGACATCACACACATCCATGCCCGAGGCAGGAATCGAACCTGCGACCGTAGCAGTCGCGCGGTTCCGAACTGCGCGCCTAGAACCGCTAGACCACCGCGCCCGGCAAGCAGAAGTCTTCTCGCAGTTAACGTAATAAATTATTTTTTTTGCTTTCCTTTTGCCAGCGTGATAATTGATAATAGTGAGTTATATGTTGAGTAACCCCAGAATGTACGCAAACAGATTTGATGAATAGACTAGTTAGATATTTCCCTTTTGTAATATTTCTAAGATTTGTTAACAGTGGTATACGTCCAAAAATGTCCAAATGTGTGTTAAATCTTATGGGACTTAACTGCGAAGGTCATCAGTCGCTATGCTTACACACTACTTAACCTAAATTATCCTCAGGACAAACACACACAACCATGCCCAAGGAAGGACTCGAACATCCGCCGGGAGCAGCCGTACAGTCCATGACTGCAGCGCCTCAGACCGCTCGGCTTATCCGAGGTATACGTAGTTTTATGTTTTGTCTTTATGCTTTTTAGTGAGATTAGATGATACTTACTGTACAAATCTCATTTTTTGTGACTCCGCCAGCAAAGAAAGGTTTTCATTTTGTAAAAAGGATGTAATTTTTCTGAGTAATGTCATTTCAGTTGTCAGGTGTTTTGAAAAGCCAAACTGAACACCGTACACAACTTCGCTAATGAAGAAGTCAGTGTTAGTAATTCACCCAAATCACTACCGCCACCCTGTCCAGATCATAGGCTTTTTAAAGACATTGAATTTTTCTTAAATGTTTTCATTTATCAGCAAAAAGAATTTCATGTACATTTAAAACTATTACGGTCAGTATTGCACACCGCTGAGCCCGAGCCTGTAGTTAGTATATTTTATTCTTCTTCATGACAGAACAGAGTATAACGTGATCCACCGTTTCTGCTTTAGAGGTGAAAGAATTTTATTTATTTGTTATGTGCACAGGGAACAAGGTTATCAATTTTGAACAGGTCCAGAGGATTTAGTAACTGTGGGGCTGAATGTATTTTGCAGTGACTGTATTTCTTTATTGGTTTTGGGAGTTGCATTGACCAGTCACTTCGTATAAAGTTTTGCTAACAATAACACAGAGTAAGCACATCACCTGCAGTTACAACATGCTCAACACTGGACTCGCATTCGGGAGGACGACGGTTCCATCCTGTCTCCAGCCATCCTGATTTAGGTTTTCCGTAATTTCCCTAAATCGTTTCAGGCAAATGCCGAGATGGTTCCTTTGAAAGGGCACGGCCGATTGCCTTCCCCATTCTTCCCTAACCCGAGCTTGCGCTCCGTCTCTAATGACTTCGTTGTCGACGGGACGTTAAACAACACTAACCTAACCTAACAACATGCTCCACGATAACTCCAGCTCTGTATGCATTCCTAGTTCAGGCGATCAGTTAAGCATTACAATAAATATTAAAGAACGTTACACTTGGCGACAGCGCTGCCAGTCGTTCGCTTTGTGAAATTTTTGATATTAAAATAGTCAGATACATATATTCTGCTCTCTCAACCACTCTGTAGCTGTAATAGTAGGTTTTTTTTTTACTAACTTGTACAATTTTTTTCCGCAGTTCATCGGCATTCTTATGCTCCGCCTTGTTTTTGTTTGATTTGATTGTTGAATAGTTTTGGTCTTTGGCTTGTTCTCAGTATGTGATTCACGATGCCGCGCAAAAGTGTTAAGGTTCCGCCGTGTAATCTGACAATTAAAAAAACCGACATGTACGATACTCCGATTGTTGACGACAATGTTGAGAATGATAGTAAGCACTCTGCGATGCAACAGTTGCAAAGCACCACAGAAAACGTGAGTTCCATTTTACAAAATACTGTACAGTTTAATGACAGTATTATTTCAGTTAATTTACCATCTGCTCAGACAGTCGATTCGGGCATATCGGAAGACGCTGAGGTAGATATTGCTAACACGCAGGTGTCAGAATAGCATCTTTTATCGAAGCAGGTCAATGACTTTCCGAATTCTTTTGCAGTCAGACAGAGTGCCAATAGTGTGCTAGAAGACACAGTAGTGCAAAGTACTCAACCTGTTTCTAAAAATCCGTCAAATTTCATTAGCGGTAATTATGCAGAGAATACAACAAACGAGACGTCCATAGTTATAGGTGATGTCTCCGGATCACAAAGCACAACACAGGTGACACCCGACTCATGAATTTAAAAAATATGGCTCTCAGAAGTATGCGACTTAATTTCTGAGGTCATCAGTCGCCTAGAGCTTAGAACTAATTAAACCTAACTAACCTAAGGACATCACACACATCCATGCCCGAGGCAGGATTCGAACCTGCGACCGTAGCGGTCGCGCGGCTCCAGACTGTAGCGCCTAGAACCGCACGGCCACTCCGGCCGGCTGAGTTCAAAAGAAAATGGAAGCGATGCTTCAAAATCTCATGCAGATGATGGTTAAACAGAATACCCAGTTCAATGAACGATTTAATAAAAATGATGAACAATTTCCCAGCATAAGAAAAAACTAAACCATTGCTCAGTTCAATGAACAATTTTCCAGCATACGTGACGAGCATAAATCGTACACAGAAACGACTGATAACAGTTTCTAACAGGTAGAAGCACATGTTAAGGTAAGTGAAAAACGTCTTTGCGATAAAAATTGAAGCCATAACCAGCCAATGCAAAGACAGCACCAATCTTTTGAGAGATGACATTAATTCTTTAAGACATCAATGTAGTCAAACGTATAAAAAGCTTACAGATGAAATCAAATCAGTTATTGAAAGAATATATCCACAAAACACTCGGTTAGAAGCACGTCTTACAGTTCACACTGAGACCTCAGAAAAGCGATAAAAGACTACGTCAGTAAACACACAGATTCCGAAATACCGACCCCACACAGTCAAGCAATACAAATTTAAAGCAGCTCTGATAACGCTGGGATTTCTCAAATGTTGTAAATTATTCAAGATGAAGTTCAGTGGGTAGTACATCCTATAGCAAGCGTAGAGACGACGGACAAAGTGCGATATCTGCAACAGGTAAGTGCTATGCTATCCTTGAAACCAGAAGCGGCGCTGTCAACAATGTCGTCGGACCGCCAGCGGCACGCCACAGCTTACTTCAAAGCAATGTAGCGCCACGCCGACTAAAATAAAACTCTGCTCCACATATATCACTCCCACCGACGTCAAAGTCACTTCCTTTTACTCGCAACGGCAATATAACTTAACAGCAGTGCACAGATCCTACGAAATTAATCGCCAAGTCATTAGCATCAATTCAGTCAACAATGAAATAACTAGGGATCAGTGTCACCAGCACCCAACTGTCAAGCATATTTATTTGAAAACATCGACTTCCAAACCTAAACGCATCTACATTCATCTCAAAAATGTTATGCCAGTCCAACAACAGAGCTGGATCAATTATACTGCGCTACGCAAATACAACACAGCAGATTCTGCCATCACATAAATTACTTTTTATGCGATTTTGCTTTTCCATACAGCGACATTACACACGTTTTATACACTGATACATTGAATTTGTCAATTTTTTAAGTATTTCGTAGTTACGAAACACTTTAATAATATGTACTGAATTTCAGTTTCCATCGCATAGCAATGATAAGAAATTACTGAAATACCAATAAGGTAAGTATTAGCTCCAAGAATACGTCTGCGACTATAAACGAAATTATACGAACGCTTATTTCAGCTGCAATAATTCCAGAAGAAAATTTTACTGCATTTATTTTACGAAATTCCTATGTAATCAGCTAGTTTATTTACGCTACTGATTTGCACCAATTTTGACAATGTAAGTTATTTCTTGTGCTCGACGTCTTGCAATCTGAAGGCATCACACTACTAGTATTTATATATTTTTTAACAGATTTAAGCTTTGTATAAATTTTTTTGCTACTTTTCATAAACTATGATACTTGTCAAATTTTTACAGATGTCCGTATATATATTTCTAGCTTCCATACATGCTCATTCTGATTGACGTATGAGTGTACATAATAACATGATACAACACAGATTTTTTTCCGATACATGTCCCATAGTCGTACATTTTCTATTGGTTCCTTGTTTTCCCTCCCCCCATGAACCATGGACCTTGCCGTTGGTGGGGAGTCTTGCGTACCTCAGGGATACAGACAGCCGTACCGTAGGTGCAACCACAAGGGGAGAAGGTATCTGTTGAGAGGCCAAAGAAACGTGTGGTTCTTGAAGAGGGGCAGCAGACTTTTCTGTAGTTGCAGGGGCAACAGTCTGGATGATTGACTGATCTGGCCTTGTAACATTAACCAAAACGGCATTGCTGAGCTGGTACTGCGAATGATTGAAAGCAAGGAGAAACTACAGCCATAATTGTTCCCGACGGCATGCAGCTTTACTGTATGGTTAAGTGATGATGGCGTCAAAAATGGTTCAAATGGCTCTGAGCACTATGGGACTTAACTGCTGAGGTCGTCAGTCCCCTAGAACTTAGAACTACTTAAACCCAACTAACCTAAGGACATCACACACATCCATGCCCGAGGCAGGATTCGAACCTGCGACCGTAGCGGTCTCGCGGTTCCGGACTGAAGCGCCTAGAACCGCTCGGCCACACTGGCCGGCGATGGTGGCGTCCTCTTGGGTAAAATATTCCGGAGGTAAAATTGTCTCCCATTCGGATCTCCGGACGGGGACTGCTCAGGAGGACATCGTCATCAGGAGAAAGAAAACTGGCGTTCTACGGATCAGAGACTGGAATGTAAGATCCCTTAATCGGGCAGGTAGGTTAGAAAATTTAAAAAGGGAAATGGATAGGTTGAAGTTAGATATAGTGAGAATTAGTGAAGTTCGGTGGCAGGAGAAACAAGATTTCTCGTCAAGTGAATACAGGGTTGTAAATACAAAATCAAAAAGGGGCAATGCACGAGTAGGTTTGACAATGAATAAAAAAAATAGCAGCGTGGATAAGCTACTACGAAGAGCATAGTGAACGTATTATTGTAGCCAAGATAGACACGAAGCGCACGCCTACCACAGTAGTAAACGTACATATGCCAACTAGCTCCGCAGATCAAGACACTTACGATGGGGACCGAAATACAGGGGACTGAAATACAGTACAAGAATGAGTAGCTTTGAGAGATGAAATAGTGAAGGATAGAGAGAATCAAGAAGGTAAAAACATGAGGGCTAGCAGAAATCCTTGGTTAACAGAACAGATATTGAATTTCATTGATGAAAGGAGAAAATATAAAAATGCAGTAAATGAAGCAACGAAAAAGAAAACAACCGTCTCAAAACTGAGATTGACAGGGGTGCAAAATGACTAAGCAAGGATGGATA
This sequence comes from Schistocerca gregaria, assembly GCF_023897955.1. Classification (NCBI taxonomy): domain Eukaryota; kingdom Metazoa; phylum Arthropoda; class Insecta; order Orthoptera; family Acrididae; genus Schistocerca; species Schistocerca gregaria. The sequence goes on from NC_064931.1 coordinate 86,975,259, forward strand.
GAGGACAAATGTAAGAAAGTAGAGGCGTATATCACTAGGGGTAAGACAGATACTGCATACAGAGAAATTAAAGAGAACTTTGGAGAAAAGAGAACCACCTATATGAATATCAAAAGCTCAGATGGAAAACTAATCCTAAGCAAAAATGGGAAAGCAGACAGATGGAAGGAGTATATAGAGGGTCTATACAAGGGCGATGTCCCTAGGGGCAATATTATGGAAATGGAAGAGAACATACGAGAAGATGAGAAGGGAGATATGATACTGTGTGAAGAATTTGAAAGAGCATTGAAAGCTCTAAGTCAAAAAAAGGCCCCAGGAATAGACAACATTCCATTACAGCTACTGATAGCCTTGGGAGAGCCAGTCACGAGAAACTCTACCAACTTGTGAGCAAGATGTATGAGACAGGCAAAATACCCTTATACTTCAAGAAGAATATAATAATGCCACTCCCAAAGAAAGTAGGTGTCGACAGGTGTGAAAATTATCGAACTATCAGTTTAATAAGTCATGGCTGCAAACTACTAACACGAATTCTTTACAGACGAATGGAAAACTGGCAGAATGCGAATTTGGGGAAGATCAGTTTGGATTCGGAAGAAATGTAGGAACAAGTGAGCCAATACCGACCCTACGACTTATCGTAGAAGATAGATTAACGAAAGGAAAACCTACGTTTCTAGCATTTGTAGACTTGGAGAAAGCTTTTGACAATTTTGACTAGAACACTTTCTTTCAAATTCTGAAGGTGGCAGGGGTGAAATACAGATAACGTAAGGCTATTTACAATTTGTACAGAAACCAGATGGCAATTATAAGAGTAGAGGGGCATGAAAGGGAAGCAGTGGTTAAGAAAGGAGTGAGATAGGGTTGTAGTCTATCCCTGATGCTATTCAATCGGTATATTGAGCAAGCACTAAAGGAAACAAAAGAAAAATGTGGAGTAGAAGAAATAAAAACGTCGAGGTTTGCTGATGACATTGTAATTCTGTCAGAGACAGCAAAGGAAATAGAAGAGCAGTTGAACGGAATGGACAGTGACTTGAAAGGAGGAAAATCCCTGACTCCGCCGGGAATCGAACCCAGGAACCCGGGCGTAGGAAGCGAAAACGCTACCGCACGTCCACGAGATGCGCGCTCAAAAGGTACTGTGAAGTACTTACAACCCTAGGAAATAAAGGTGATTACGTGAAAGATGACCATCCTATAAAAAACAAACAATCAATCAACAATCATAGATGTCTTGGAGAAACGTAAAAGGAAAGGGTTTGAAGAAAGGGAAGGAATATGAAGAACCAACGTTGTGAGTGTGTGTGGAGACATTAAGAGGATAAAATGATTTAAACGTGTTCTTTGAATAATGATGAGCAGCAGGAAGAAAATATGAGAGAAGAAAGAAGAAATACGGCAACATCACTAACAACACAAGAAACGTAAGTACGTAGGCTTCTGCCACCTGTATTATGATAATTGAAATTCTTATGGGTGTTGTATAGCGTTAGGTCCAGAGGCAGGCAGTTGTAATACGGTGGAAACGTTGGTTTTACCGTTTAGAATTGAAGTATTTTATACACTGACGCGTTACAACAGCTAGAAGAATTTTAATCATCAAAAAGAAACATGTTCTATGGAAATGTTCATTATGTTGTAGTTACAAATGTTTCATGGCGTTTGGTGGCTTCCAATTTTCGTCTGCAACCAACACTAAACATTGCACTAGGTGAAACAATGAAACAAATGTGATTTTCTCCCCAGCCAGCCAACCGCTCGGTATAATCCGAGGCGTACAGCATGCGGTCCCCTATCCCCACGCGGAGGGAGCAGATTTACTCGTAGCTGCTATCATAATAGGAAACCACCTTCCCAATGGTCGGGCGTTTCAAGCTCTTCCGCCGAGATACAATGGCTTACGGCCGCGATCCGTTTCTTCCCTAAGTACTTACGGCCTGAACACAATCCGAAGTGGAGCGAGGGTTGAGGTAAATACTCGGCTGCCCCCTGCGCTATAAAGGCAGTCGAGGAGTGACATATTTTGGACAGCGGGAAGTGCTGTTGTCGCCCCAGGAAGCAGTAACCCCCACCCCGGTCTCAGCAAATTGCTGCCTTGTCCGGACAGCCGCTGCGAAATGTTTTCGTTACGTGATGACCTCTAAGAAGCACAGTTCAGTCAGATGATACAAGAAAAAGATTTTGTGGAACCTGCTGTAATTATGAGTGACTTAATAAATAGCATAAATGCCATCAGCTACAATGCAACAAATGTGTACTATATCGTTATTGAACCATGATAAGTATTGTATATTAGTATTAGTTGAATTTATTAATTATGTTGCCTACCGTATTGCTTTAGTCGGCACAGGATACAATGTTGTTGGTGAAAGCATTTACTCTACTGGTGCTAGTACAGTCTGAATGGGATTCGTACGCATTGTCTTGAATTGCTGCTTAGTTCATTTTTGTGGAGAAATTTGACATGGACGCGTAGTAGATCTCTCCGTGTTGGAGGTATGTTGTTGTGTTGTAATATGTCGTTGACGGCGAAATAATTAGAGACGGAATACTGGCTGTTTTCTAACAACTATGGTTGTTGGAAACAGCTGCGACATTGTTGACGACACTAATTCTGTGTTAATATGAGGTAATACTGGAGAACCACGAAAACTCTAACTGAATTTGGAATGGCCAGGGGTCGAATTCTGCTTTCCCTGTATACAGGTCTAGTGTTAGGCACTCCGTGCTATGCTCTGGGCATCTTCCACTATCGTTCTATGAAGAAAAATATTAATAACAGAAAAACATAGCTGTATTGCAAGTGGAGGAATAAAGTACTCTTGTGACTACGAAACTGAGCTGGAACGTAAACAAATGTTCGATGTTTTCTAAAATGGAAAAATGGAAATGAGCGTACGGCACTGTGGACAGGGAGTCCCCCATTCGGGGAAGTTCGGCCGCCAAAGGCAAGTACTTCTTGCATTCGACGCCACATTGGATGACTTGCGCGTCGGCGATGGGGATGAAATGATAATGATGGCAACAAAACATTCAGTCCCTGAGCGGAGAAACTCTACTGCCTCAGCCTGGAATCGAAACTAGGCCCCTTGGCGAGGCATGCCGCCGCGTTGACCACTCAGCTAATGGGGGCGGACGATGTTTTCCAAGGATTAATCAGTCATGCATTGCCTACATAATATCTGGTAGAATCTAACAAGGATCAGCAAGAAGTTATCTGAGGATGTGGCCAAAAAATCACAACGCTACTGACTGGAAGACTAAATTAGGATCTTGGTGCTTAAGTTCGAACTATAGCCATCATGAAAGTCACGCAGTAGTATACTACAGTGCGATATCAGACAGTTCAGGAACATTTGTTGCAATAGCCTGCTTGTAATAAAATAAACTGCGACATAGATGAAAAAGCCCGCATCTCGTGGTCGTGCGATAGCGTTCTCGCTTCCCACGCCCGTGTTCCCAGGTTCGATTCCCGGCGGGGTCAGGGATTTTCTCTGCCCCGTGATGGCTGGGTGTTGTGTGATGTCATTAGGTTAGTTAGGTTTAAGTAGTTCTAAGTTATAAGGGACTGATGACCATAGATGTTAAGTCCCATAGTGCTCAGAGCCATTCGACCCATAGATGAAAATGTTCAATGATAGTGTTACTGCGAAATCTTCAAGGGGTTAGACCGACAAAATCGGTACGTTGTTCACCATTCTTCTTCAGAATCCACTTCTAATTTGCGAACAGTGTGTTACGTCTTAAGTCTATTTAGCGTCGGGCACCGCTGCTAAACTGTAGTGTTGTGATTGAGCTCCTCTTTCTGAAAAGGCAAGGTAGGAAGAATTTAAAGTCATGCAGATAGTCATTAGAGGGAAGAACCCTGTGTGCTACTCACTAAGGTGTGATTATCAGAGAAGGATTTTTGTTGAAGATGAGAGGGGGATGAATTGAGAGGATGAACAGAGGACGTAATCTGCTCTTCTCAATTAGACCCATGCTCGTCGTCGGACTTAATGTCCACATTCTACAGATCAGCCACCATCACATCGCAGTATACACACATTCTACGGGTGCAGTGAGGCTTAAAATTTATCTACTGTATAACGCGTACTCTACTGGAGCATTCTTACTCCATTACCATTTCCGCTTTCAATAACCAAACATAGGTGATGAGAAACTATGGCTTTGTAATCCTGTACCAAAATCCTCGCAAAACCACTCCTGAATGCATTAGACAGGTGAGCTAGGCAGACTGGTTTTTAGTCTTTTTCCTTATAAAACGTCATCCACAGTAATCCAATTTGATATTCCGTTATATCTGGTGTCATATTAGGGTCAAATGTAGAGTCGTTAGCGCTGTTAAGACACCTTGTTGCACTCTCTTGACACTGGAAGTCACACTGTAACGTTAGAGGCAAACATGATGATGTATTCTTACTACAGACGCTGTAGGATAGTTTAATCACTTTGCTCTCTTTGCAGGTAATATGTTTTTTTTAAATGGTTCAAACTGAAAAACAGTTCGTGCATAATTTTTAGATTAAGCTGTTTTATAAAAAAATGGCTCTCTCGAGAGCCGTTGTAGGTTACTTTTTGCGGATAGGAGTTAATACTCCAACAGTAGCATTTCTCTCTCCACCAGTTTTCGCACTGCCTGAACGATTTTTACCTCTTTGTTCAGTAGATGATTTGCTGAGTGCGAGTAGCTTGCTAATCCTTCGCAACTTGCAATCATCACCAATTTGTTTCTTCGGCACTATTTCCCCACTGACGTTTTCATATTCCTGCCCTTTAGTGCACAGCCTTTAAATCTTCTCGTGTGTATAATCCACACTCCCCACTCCCTTCTTTCATTTTAATGTCCCACAATCTCGAATTGATTCATCAGAAGGTAGTTGAACGATAATGAATCACACTACGTACAGAAACAATACTTCTCGAGCACACGTTATCTTTCTCTGCTCAGTTTAAATTTTGCCAGTTCAAACCTCCCATATCGAGTGTGCGACAAGTGCTGTTTCGCTTACCAGCTGATAGAGCTATGATCAAATGTGTGTGTGAAATCTTATGGGACTTAACTGATAAGGTTATCAGTCCCTAAGTTTACACACTGCTCAACCTAAATTATCCTAAGGACAAACACACACTCCCATGCCCGAGGGAGGACTCGAACCTCCGCCGGGACCAGGCTCACAGTCCATGACTGCAGCGGCTTAGATCGCTCGGCTAATCCCGCGCGGCCGATAGGGATATCCTCACAGAAAAATGGTGCACCCTTACCTCAGTCAACATTGGTCTGGACAAAGTGAGCAGGTCTATAATCGGAAAGCTGTTTTATCAAAGCAAAGCAATAGTGCTGCCGCTCTTAGCGAGTATCGATGCATTGAAGGAAGACGGAGAGGTAGTCTTTGTGCACCGGCGTTGAAAAATGTGATTCGGAAGTTCGAATTAACTGGAAATTTACGAATTGTTCGTGGAAAATACTGGCCGCGAATTGGAATTCAAATTGTTGAAGAAGTTGCTGTTGCCATGGCTTAGAATGCTGGACGCAATGTGCGAGTTTCAAGCAGTGCACGAGCTGTGTCACAACAGCTGAACATTCCACATGATCCAACATTCGAAAAGCGTTCGCTTCAGTCGCTGCCCGTCAATGCGATGGTTTGCTAACTGAAAAAGTCCGGGTTAGATTCCCAGCCGTGGCGGAGCATTTTTTGAATGCTGCAGTACGGAATAGTAGTAGGATTCTGGTCACATTTGGCACACAAATGTCGGTACTATAGCAACTTCCGGAAAGAGTTCACCCATTTGGTACGTTGAATGCCTGTAGTGCCCATCTACAAAGTCCTCACGGAATGCTTATTGCTTAAAAATGGTTCAAATGGCTCTGAGCACTATGGGACTTAACTTCTACGGTCATCAGTCCCCTAGAACTTAGAACTAATGAAACCTAACTAACCTAAAGACATCTCACACATCCATGCCAGGGGCAGAATTCGAACCTGCGACCGTAGCGGTCGTGCGGTTCCAGACTGTAGCGCCTAGAACCGCTCGGCCACCAGGGCCGGCGCTTATTAGTTACCTTTAGCTTATGAAGAAAGTCTTTAACAGTATAGTCTTGCTGTAAAGTGGTCACAAGAACCTGAATTAGCGGCATGACTGATGAAATACTCGCTTGAGGACTGCTTAAGTTTCTAGTAATTTCTTCGAATGGTTTCATTAGTTGCACAATTTTTGAATCCAGTCTTCAGTGCAGCTCATCGTGATCAGATTTGAACATAAATACAAAAAAAGCGAATCCCTGATCTACCAAAATCGTTTCATGATATAGAACGTGCCATTACAGCTGGAAATGGGAGAAATTAAATTAACAGACAAGGTTTTCAGAGAACAAAACGCACAATACTTACACTAAAGATATACCATAAAATTAAAATTCACTTATGTATATGTAACAATATTTATCTTGGTGGCAATCCTGAATGACAGACAAAGCAGGTTGATTAGGTATTCCCCCTGAATGTTTTGAGGCGCGGCTTGTGCGACCAAGGAATGCGAGCTAAAACTACAGTTGTGAAGGAAACATTTCTGAACTAACTTATAAATCACGCTACATTTCCTCAATAGGGTGTTAATTTATGAATATTGAATTTTATTCTTCTTATTGCATACTACGTTTCGGTATCTTATTTATCATCGTTGTTTATTTTAGAACTGATGATAGTAAAGAAGTTACAGACACCTGGTATGCAATATTAAGAATTAAATGCAATAAGTAAATTAACATTCTACTGATTAAATGCAACGTGATTGGTATTGGTTGAAATCATCAACAGCTGCGTGTATACCCTCATTCCTTTATAGATAAATGCAAGATAAATTTCTTAGAAGTTTTTACATACAGTGCGATAACTTTTTAAAATGCTCACCTCAGACTGGATTTTTTTTATTTTGGGGGGAGGGGGGGTGGGGTACGGCCGTAAAACCAGATTAAATTTCGTTCAGTGCTCCCACCACACACTCGTATATATGCTTATATCGTTAAGTGCTAGCAGCAGCGAGAAAAGTCAGATTTTCTATGGACTTGTGACAACACGACCTGACCGGAACTATGGGTGGGGAGAAGTCTTTACAATGTTATGGTATTGTGAATCATTCGGATAAAACAGCTTTGCACCAGCAGTGGACAGAGTTCACCCTGTAATAATCGAATTATTTTATTAGTAACGACTACATTATTGTACAAATATTACGAACCTTTTGTTGTTTCGCCTCCGCTGAAAGTTTGATAGTTCCAAATAACTTCTCAAATTTTGCTAATTTCTCGACATCTAATGATTTAAGATGGCTTTGTCAGTGCGGTGGTTGTGCACCCTTTTCGCGAATATACTTTGTCACAGATTTTGCACTTGGCACTCAAATTATTACTCTCAACGAAATAGTTCCATATTAGACTTGTTTTTGGTTCATTCCTGCAGTCTTAACTAACGTTACACCTCGAAATTGTTGACAAAAAACACTGTACAACATACACTGGTGTCCAAAATTAAAACAAAAGCCGTGGTTATCCCGTCCTGTGTCTAATTCACGACATAATCATACAAATTCTTAAGCAGATGTACCTACGATAGTGTTCCGCAAGGAATATGGCATACCGGTCAACGGACAACCATGCAAACGATGACGTCAGGGCACCTATGAAACGTCGTAGTTTTTGCCGGGTAGCCCCACATCCACAATCGCTGTATACACAGTCACAGACGGTGCAGTATGGCACAGAGAGGATGAAGACCAGACTCACTGCGGTGGAGGGCCAGAGAAAGAAAGGAAGTGGAACAGTCGCAAACTGATGTGGGACGATGTGGGACAGTGTACACAGGCCGAAACTGTATCCCAAAGACCAGGTCAAAGCCGACCACGTGTGATTTCAGAAGAGTAACCCTTTATTTGGCTGTTAGGTTGCGGCAGCACCACCTTAATACTGCACGGCAGTTTGCATGTGAGCTCGGAGCATGTACTGGACGTGGTGTATCGAGGCAAATGGTGTGCAGAAGGCTCTGTCTGAGTGGATATTACTGTAGAAACCTGCTGTAAGTCTGCTTCTCACACGTCTTCACGGAAGGGAACCTCTAGAGCGAAGTTATCAACATGCTACCTAGGCGGCCGAAGAGTGCGACAATGTTGTTTTCACAGATGAGTCCAGATTTAGTCTGGAGAGTGGTTTTCAAGGAATTCACATCTGGAGGGAACGTGGAACACGATTTCTGTACCCAAACATTGTGGGAAGAGCCCGATATCTAGGAGGATCCCTAATGGTGTTCGAGTATAGTGACTTTTCTGGAGACTAGAAATCTACCCTGTAGGAATCAGCATGGGTTTCGAAAAAGACGGTCGTGTGAAACCCAGCTCGCGCTATTCGTCCACGAGACTCAGAGGGCCATAGACACGGGTTCACAGGTAGATGCTGTGTTTCTTGACTTCCGCAAGGCGTTCGATACAGTTCCCCACAGTCGTTTAATGAACAAAGTAAGATCATATGGACTATCAGACCAATTGTGTGATTGGATTGAAGACTTCCTACATAACAGAACGCAGCATGTCATTCTCATTGGAGAGAAGTCTCCCGAAGTAAGAGTGATTTCAGGTGTGCCGCAGGGGAGTGTCATAGGACCGTTGTTATTCACAATATACATAAATGACCTGGTGGATGACATCGGAAGTTCACTGAGGTTTTTTGCAGATGATGCTGTGGTGTATAGAGAGGTTGTAACAATGGAAAATTGTACTGAAATGCAGGAGGATCTGCAGCGAATTGACGCATGCTGCAGGGAATGGCAATTGAATATCAATGTAGACAAGTGTAATGTGCTGCGAATACGTAGAAAGATAGATCCCTTATCATTTAGCTACAAAATGGCAGGTCAGCAACTGGAAGCAGTTAATTCCATAAATTATCTGGGAGTACGCATTAGTGATTTAAAATGGAATGATCATATAAAGTTGATCGTCGGTAAAGCGGATGCCAGACTGAGATTCACTGGAAGAATGCTAGGGAAAAGCAATCCGAAAACAAAGGAAGTAGGTTACAGTACGCTTGTCCGCCCACTGTTTGAATACTGCTCAGCGGTGTGGGATCCGTACCAGATAGGGTTGATAGAACAGATAGAAAAGATCCAACGGAGAGCAGCGCGCTTCGTTACAGGGTCATATAGTAATCGCGAAAGCGTTATGGAGATGATAGATAAACTCCAGTGGAAGACTCTGCAGGAGAGACGCTCAGTAGCTCGGTTCGGGCTTTTGTTGAAGTTTCGAGAACATACCTTAACCGAAGAGTCAAACAGTATATTGCTCCCTCCTACGTATATCTCGCGAAGAGACCATGAGGATAAAATCAGAGAGATTAGAGCCTACACAGAAGCATACCGACAATCCTTCTTTCCACGAACAATACGAGACTGGAATAGAAGGGAGAACCGATAGAGTTACTGACGGTACCCTCCGCCACACACCGTCAGGTGGCTTGCGGAGTATGCAGATAGATGTAGATGGTGTGTCCAGGAATTATGTTGTCCACTCGAACTGCTCTTCATGAAATTGTACGGGTGAATCGGCAAGGTTTAACTGCTGTCACGTACCGTGACGATATCTTGGGACCTCATTTTCGGTTGTTGGGAGTTCCTGTGGGCCCAGACTTCGTACTGATGGACGATGATGCTCGACCTCATAAAGCATGGGTGGTTGATGTTTCCTTGGAAAGGTTCTGCACGCACGGCGTGGCCCACTCGCTCTCCCGATTTTAATTTCCTGCCTGGGCTGCACTAGGGAGACGGCTTGCATCACGTCAGCATCCACCAACCACTCTCCAAGACTGCGAGCAGTTTTGCAGGAAGAATGGGCGTTATTGCCTTAACATGAGATTCGTGATATCATTCACAGCATAATCTGCCGTTGTCAGGCCTGTATTGCTGCCAGAGGTGATCACATCCCACACTGAACACATTAACCATTTGTGTACTGTGTGTGCTAATTCGTTATATGGGAAAAACGAAGAATGTTTTTATCTACCGTTATGCATGTTGTAGTTGTTTACGTTCTGTATTTTTTACATTGATTCTACTTCACTATCACCTGTTTATACTGTTTTGTGGCCAAATAAATGTAATCTTGCAAAATTTCCGTTTGTTGCTTTAATTTTGGACACAGATGTAGTAATATTATACAGTAATACAAAGCAGACTGACGAGAGAGAAAACGCTATATATTCACGGCGATGGACAGAGATTACTGCGTAATAATCCAATAACCGCAGCAATCGCTACGGGCACATGTCGGCTGGCTACACGCCCCACCCAACGAACTCCCGTCTGCGCAGCATCCGGCACGTTCGGCCAGTAAGCGTAGGTATCGACAATCTGGTCATTGTTGAAAGTACCGATAAACTACCGATGTAAAAATGCGTACAGATGAGGAAGCGAATGTGAAAATATGTGCAGCAGCTTTATGATCATTAACACATGCTTGTTTAGCAGCAATGTAGATTGGAAGAGGAATGGATCTGGACCCCCCTTTAAGGGGATAAAAGACATGTTACATGAGATTACACAGCTGATTACCCTAACAGAAACTCTTCCTTGTATTTTAGAAAAATAGCCCCGTGTTATGCTCTTGATAAGTTTTTGAACCACTCTGCAATTGAGTAATACCACGATATCACACCAGCAGCCACAAAATTATGACAAGGCACCACCACCAGCATTGTTTTCTTTCGAGGTGTGCCTAAATTCACAGCACACAGCTGCCTTGCACTTAATGGCAGTGGGTTGACGATTTTAGATAGCTGCCGTTTCAAACCTGCTTGACAAGTATTCAGAAATGTGGCGGGGTTTCGGTAGCCTTCATTAGTGGTGTCAATGTGAGCTTGTAAGATCCTATCCCCAAAAGCGTCAGCAACCACAGAGTAGTCTAATGCACATGTTGTATTTACCTGGTGTTCCATACAAAGCAGTCAGGGGGCCCTGTTACTCCTGGGTCCTGAGTGAGGTGCTAGGTGACGTCGAAGTGATGCCTGATGCCGTGATGGTCTAGTACGATTGCGAGATGGTCCAGGGCATGGTGAGCATGGCCCCCACCATGGCACTCAAGCCAGAGTTGTCAGTCCATGCCAAGATATTGACGTATCTGGCTGCTATATTCGCAGGTGCAGCGAAATGCATCATCGATGGATGGGGCTGGGGTGAGGAACACATCATCGTCGGGTCAGATCGTGGAGTGGATGATACAAGCACAAACCCGACTCAAGTCCATCACATGTGCTCATAACAAATGGTTCAAATGGCTCTGAGCACTATGGGACTTAACATCTGAGGTCATCAGTACCCTACAACTGAGAACTACGCGGTTCCAGAATGAAGCGCCTAGAACCGCTCGGCCACAACGAATTGAAGAACAATTGGCTCTATTACCTGGATTTCTGATACAGATGGACTGGGCGTTGAGTCAATTTTGATCACTGACTGCGGCTTGGAGTGAATAGTTTCTGGGCTAGGATACACTTCATCCACTGCCAGCACAACAATGTTGTTGAAGAAATCTACTAGAAACAGAAAAAGCATTACATTAGATGGATATATTAATCACACACACACACACACACACACACACACACACACACACACACACACACACACAGAGAGAGAGAGAGAGAGAGAGAGAGAGAGAGAGAGATGAAATATATAAAAACGAGTACTTACGGTCGCAAAATTCGACAGAAAGCCATCTTCCATTCTCTGGAGCATCAATCAAGCCTATCAAACCCCGGGTTCCCGGGTTCGATTCCCGGCGGGGTCAGGGATTTTCTCTGCCTCGTGATGACTGGGTGTTGTGTGATGTCCTTAGGTTAGTTAGGTTTAAGTAGTTCTAAGTTCTAGTGGACTAATGACCATAGATGTTAAGTCCCATAGTGCTCAGAGCCATTTGAACCATTTTGAACCTATCAAACCCTCTGATGTACTATGATTCATTAGTGGCGACAGTAGAGTCCCATTTGCAACAGAAGAAGAAATTCATCATAAATTCATGATCATGTTGCAGTTATACAGGGTGTAACTGCTGTAAGTATATATTTTTTATATGTGGTACCATAAGTGTATACATAAGTTTGTTGCATGTTTTTTTATCGGCATCTAACAGTCTTCCCGGGAATATGTCACATGATTTACTACCTGACGTTCCCTGCATGGTCGTAACTACACCACCTAGTGGACCACAAATGTCTGTGTAGACTAACCATTTTGCATCCACGTTTCCACACTTCAACATCTGACCTGCTTCCCAGGAGAATAAGGCATCAATGGTTTGCTCTAGCCACAAGTAATTGGAGATACTACCCAACCTCAAAAAATACAACTGGTAACTGGAATAATAATTAGTCCAAAAACAGTGTAAATACAGACACAATATTGTTCAGTACACAGTCCACAACCACCAACGGAATTATTTGCGCTTATACCCATTAAACCCTGTATATTGCTAACGGACACACATAAAAATAAAACACAAATACAAATTTAAATACATACCTGGAGTAGCACTAAAGTCATATCGTGGACGCTTATTAGCCCCAGATGAAACATCATCAGAACCTACGTGAACGGGTGATCTGGGTAGAGCACTTCGCATACGTCTTATTAGCTTTAGGTGCTCCGAGATGGATGGAGGAACCGTGACAGTGCTAACAAATTAGTGACACACAACAATAAAATTTACCGCGCTGTGATATTTGACTAAAGTTGTACTGCGACACATTGGATGTGCTTATGGACAGATGCGACTAAGCAGTAGCCTGTCAGGGTGTACCTTACTGAATACAATGTCAAAAAGACTATGTCCGCCCTGGGCACACTCTCAATTACTGTAGTGAACACTTGTCCCTGTGCGAAGACTACAGGCCACTCCACTTGTAGACTAAGTATCGAAGGCTGATCTCCACTATGAACTGTAGCTGCAACTGGAACTCTGTACTAGAACTGTCGTACGCCAAAACCGAACACGAACCATCCCGTGGCTGACTCTGGCTGCTGCTCATCACAACGCGGAAGTTCATCTCGTTGACTGCGGCGCGGAAGTTATAGAATGGGCCGCCCTTGTGGTTGACGGCGCCAGTAGGAAACTGTCAGCACACCAGCACCGATTACGTCCACTGACGAGGACAAAACCATAAACATCTGTAGTACCACTTTTCACCTCTGCTGATACTGTCGGTGCCACTGTTGTTGCTGCTAACGGGTCTCAGACTGGATTGACTTTTTCGCGGAAAAAAACCTTCGTTGTTACAGCCGAAAATCGGATCTATAGCCTGTGATAGGCCGGAGCCCTGCTTGCTGTCCGTAGATGACGCCGACAAACGCTGTATTTGTCTTCCAATTCTACATTTTAGCACTAAAATCATGAGCCCTCCATCAGAACATACATTTAACGTTGGCCAATAATTTTACAATGATGTTTAAAACTTTTTATTTTTTTTATATATCCACACATATTATCAAAGTTGTATGCATGTATCTATGTTCTACATCTCCTAAAACAATGGACCGACGATTTAAACCAAAATTGGTACGCATATCACCTACTGCCGGGAAAGAACAACTGTGGTCGTAAAAACTACCTACCTCTCAAAGGGGTGTGGGCGGGGGTGAACAAGGAGTGCAGCTCACAATGTGCAAACATCGAGGCTATATTCATCCAGTACTGGAGAATGAGAGCACTTAGTGACTTTCAAACAACTTTTCAGTTTGCGCCTGCAACAATCACTCCACAACCTGACTCGATGATGCCTTGTCTATCGTCCCAAGCCAGTCTGTACCCAATTCATTCGCCGCCCCTACAAACATTATAGACAGGGGCGTCAATATCATGGTACATAATTACAATGCTCTCTCATTTGCCTTTGTCTAGGCCATGCTCTCCACGCCCAGGATCCTTTTGCAAACGTCCTAGACACTTCATTCCGGAACCGCGCTGCTGCTACGGTCGCAGGTTCGAATCCTGCCCCGGGCATGGATGTGTGTGCTGTCCTTAGGTTAGTTAGGTTTAGGTAGTTCTAAGTCTAGGGGACTGATGACCTCAGCTGTTAAGTCCCACAGTGCTTAGGGCCATTTGAACCACTTGAACTACTCAGATACCGGTGGCGGACAGCACTGAGTAATAGCAAGACGATACTTAGCTTATGTTCTGCAAGTAGTAATAAGAAGTAAATGTAATTCCACGTGGGAGGCACAGGAAGCACAGGAAGCCACTTCATATCGAGAAGTTATGTTTCTTTGCTTTTTAGAAATGAAGTGTTCCATTAATTTGAAAGTGTTGTGTACAGATCATTTTGGAGTCCTGCCATTGGCCACCGCAACTTTTCTTCCTTCTCTGTGTTGGTGCTCACTCCCACAGCAGCCAACACAACAACCTTCTCTCAAGTAAATTTACGTGCACTGCTATAATGGATGTGGAGTGTGGGCGTGTGGTGAATGTTTGTCAGGAGTTCAACGTCCCCAGCTTAGGGGAATATACAGGACTGTTCATAAACACCGATGTATACCTGCTCAAGGCATTTTTGGGAAATTTGAAAATGTATGCCTGTCTTGATCCTGCCTTCTTCTACACCTTGTCAGGTCTTTACTAGGACACATTTTTAAGACGATCATGAATCAGTATCAAACTGTTGACTGATGTTGACGTATTGTCCTTCTTTGGATATGAAATTCGTGAGGCACTTAGCCAGTGAGCGCACTGGTGTGCCACGATGAATAACCTGCAAATGAGTGACGAGGAGTACAGGTCATCTGACGGATTAACTTCAATCCTTTACTGGTACGGGAACGCCATGCAACACTCTCTGCTGTTTGGAGGGTTCTAGTGGCTGTCCAGAAATGAAGTCGTTAGAGTGGGGAGAAAGATCCATGATGTGACTGCTGATCCTGATGAAGGATATCTCTTGGAGGCGGACCTGGCATATCCTACACACCTGCATTACGAACACAGTGACTTGCCGTGCGTGTGGAGCTTCTAGTGCCGCACAGTCGTTCCACCAAAAAGCCGATAACAACTCTGGGGAATAATCAGAGGTATTGTTCCATCATCTTTCGGGCGTGCACTCGGGACAGCGACAATTCTTCTTACGATATTTCGGCTAGAAACCTCCCAGCCATCTTCAAGGCGAGTCGGAGACTGAGTTCATAGCGTTTGCGCGTGCCTATTTATACATGAGCTTTCAATCCTCAGCAGCTTTCTATCACGTGACTCTCCGTCACCACACCACATATGGTGGGACATGTAGAATGGTTCAAATGGCTCTGAGCACTATCCGACTTAACTTCTGAGGTCATCAGTCGCCTAGAACTTAGAACTAATTAAACCTAACTAACCTAAGGACATCACACACATCCATGCCCGAGGCAGGATTCGAACCTGCGACCGTAGCTGTCGCTCGGCTCCAGACTGTAGAGCCTAGAACCGCACGGCCACTCCGGCCGGCTGGGCCAAGTAGACTCTCCATCATGAGGTAATGATGAATGTTGGGCTGTCACATCTTGATGACAACGTTTATCTGTGGGGACGGGATTGGGACCCCCCCCCCCCCCCCAACCCCAGACCACCACCACAGCAGTATTCCTTATTCACGCTGTCCACCTGACGACCGGAGAGTGATTGGGTGTATTCATGTGTATCTATCTGTAAACAGTGGATGTGAATGACAGGTATGAAAAACAGCTGGATGAGCCATCTGTCATAGGCATGAGCATTAGTATGCATGAATGATAACACATTAATTATGCAAGTGTACTGTGTACATGACTGCACACTACATGTGAAAGTACATATGTTGTATGTATTTGCATGTGTGTGTGTCTGTGTGTGTGTGTGTGTGTGTTTTATATCCGTTCACCTTGTGCTGCTAGTCCCTATTTCCCATATTTTGTACACAGAAATAATCTAACCGATCAAAAAGTAGTGATTACAGAAGTGTAAACTTTGTGTAAATAATGACGATTGTATGCACAATGAAAGCCAGTGACAATGTATTAATTCACTGGAAAACATAGTATTTAAGTCTTCTTTGTACCCGTTTTTAGTATATAAATGTAACTAATAGTATTAGTCCCGTATATATAAGGCATTAGAAAAGAAATTATATATTGGAATAAAGCTTTGTAGATATAACTACAAGACAAAATGATTGAAACAAACTTTAATAAACAACAACAATTACTGTATTACAAAAAATATACTTACTAATAACAAGAAGTAAATTTGTTGTATCATTGTCTTTACAAAATAACTTGATCCTCTCACTAAAAAGCACTTGCTTCGAATGGAAACAGCTCATGATTGGTAAACAATTCAGATCATTGGGGTATTTTTAAGCACAGGTTGCACTTCGAGTGGCTCTCGCCCAAAAGCAATGGGTTTCCCTGCGTGGTGATTGTCAGGGAGCGTCATGAAATCGACATAATATGAGTCTGACATGACACAGTTTTGACATGACACTGAAACACTGATGTGATGTGATGTCACTGAGAGAAGTGGGGAACACACTACACCTAATTAGAATTATAATAAAATTATTTTTATTATTATTTACAACAAATATTCACACCCTGAAGGCAAACAAACTAGATCCTCTCCCTATTAAGCACAGAACCAGACTTATGTCACGTACCCAATTGCTTTAGTTATAATGGATGAGAAGGGGGAGGGCGACTTGAATCTTATTGGTGCACAGGGAGAGTGTGGGGAGGGATTGGAGGGGAAATGTGTGTGGGTAGAATGTGTAACCTGATACTCAAGGACAGGGGCATCTAGAAATGGCCATGTCTCAGGTGCTTGGGAAGGCCTTGGGCAGTTGGGGGAGGAGGGTGGTTGACCTTTAATATACCACATACCTGTGCATGTGTAGGCTGGGGGTTTCTCTGGGTGACGTTGAATATAACTCGAGCCATTGCCTCAAGTTTAACCTGATACTGGAAGCTTTTATCAGTGACCTCGAGATCAGATCATTATCTGAACTCGTATACCTACTGCATATCTACTACATATCAGCTACAGCTTTATCTTACACTGGAAGAGATGTATCACCCAGTATTTATCTCTCTACAGACCAGCAGTGCTGTACTACTGTCCACACCAACAATATAGTAGTGTCATCTTAGTTGACCCAAATATTCAGGTTCTCTTCATGAGAGTTTCAGTGGAAGACGATCCAGAAATTCTCACAGGAGACTCGCGTAATTGCTCTGTTACATCAGTTTACATGTCTCCAGGCAATGAATTTAGATTTGTGGAACATATAAATTTCCAGCATCAACATACCAAGTTGCGTTTGGTGACTTCAATACCCATACTGAGATTTGGAGATATTCAGATACCAACAAAAGTGGAAAAACAGTGGCAGAAAGGGCAGATTCCAATGACTTCAATCTACTGAATGACTACAAACTTCAAATATTGTTGAACAGTGCACGACAGAGGCGTGACTCTAATAAAGACCTCGTCTTTGCGAGCGAAAATACATTTCATTTATCAGTGACATCAGTGGGACAGGCAGTTCCTCCCACACGACACTATCCTGTTATGTTCTGTGTATATGCTTCAATCCGACCTCCGAAAGTTTCTCTTCGAAGGATGTGTATTTTTATAAAGGCCACCTGGTGAAGCTGATCACTGCGATGGACAATAACTAGGGTTCTTAATACTGATCCATTTCCCGAATCGTGTGATGACTCTGTAAACGTCGTGAAGAATTGTTCTCGTTTCTAAATCCTACGAGGCTGCAGATCACTATACATAAAGCATCTGACTTCAGAAACTCAGAAACGTTTGGGAAACTATCTTGAGCTCTTCGATAATGACCCTTTTAGAAAAGAAACCCTGTAGGCCGGAGATAATCTATTAACAGCAGTATCCAAGAATATGCTTGGTTGAAGTTGATGAAAGAGGCAGATCTTAGGAACCGTAGCTTCAAACAACGACAGGAATTTTAAGAATCTTGCTGAATCGTTTGAGTCATCTGTGGAGCCAGTTATAATATAAGAACAATCAGGTTTCAAACAAAAAAAAAGCTTCATGTTGCAAGTCTTGAGTCTCACGCAATTTAAGATTTTCAAACCAGTAAAGTTTCAGTAGCAGCTTTTATCGATCAGATGGCTGGTTATGACACTGTCAGTAACTGTGCCTTGTCAGGATAACGAAAGGTACGGTTTCACCAAAATTATTCAAAGGATACTTCAAAACATGAGATTTTATGTGAGTCCCAGGGTCAACGGAGTCTTTGGAGCTGTTAAAGAAATGGCTTACTACAAGCAAGTGTTCCTTCACCAATGTATGTAACATCCATACCAATAACCAACCACTTCCGGTGAAAATGAGAAGTTTCTTTTATTGCCGGCCGGCCGATGTGGCCGAGCGGTTCCAGGCGCTTCAGTCTGGAACCGCGCGACCGCTACGGTCGCAGGTTCGAATCCTGCCTATGACATGGGTGTGTGTGATGTCCTTAGGTTAGTTAGGTTTAAGTAGTTCTAAGTTCTAGGGGACTGATGACCTCAGATATTAAGGCCAAGGGAAGTCTACTGGAGACAACCACTTCCAATAAACATGAGAAGTTTCTTTTATTGCCGACGATTTGGGGTTAGTGAGCCAAGGGAAGTCTGCTGAAGATATTGAAGCCTACGTGACAGATGCATTGTGAGAGTTGCATGACTGTTAGTCTAACAACCAGCGTCGAAACCCAGCTAAAACCCAACTGTGTACGTTTAATCTTTAGCACAGTGTATCCTGATACTGGTCCGGAACTGTCTCACTGCATCAGTTGTTCCCCAGCTACGTGCCAGGTTGTTGTCAAGGATAATATATCACGACCATTAAACCAGATGCATGGGAGCACGATGATGCCTCTGTATTGGTATCGCTGTAAAACAGTTACAGTGCAAGACTGTCATATAAAATGAAACGGGGACTGCCAACTTTATACCAGAATCCAAGTAAATGTTAGTACTTTTGGATTATGGGTCTAATGTTCCATTGACAGTGAGGTAATTAGAGACGGAGGACGTAAGCCGACTTGAGTAGGCCACGCATGCGTTAGGAAATAGGTCGTCTCCTACGCAAAGACATCATGGCATCATTCACAGCATCCGATTTAGAAAAACTAAATCTGACTATTCAGACTGGGATTAGAACCACGCTACTCCCACATGAGAATTCAATGTCTTAAACAACATACCACTTCGCTCTGTCTCTGTGCACAAGGCTAAATTTGAGTAGATTATGTCGGCTCGGTAACGGATGTCCAAGCTGTTCAGGGTATAAAATGCTATCCGCTCGCTGGCTTTATGCTTAGAGGTGAAATGGTGAACGCACGCGTTTATTGAAAATTTTGTGGAAACTGCAATGAACTATTTGAACATTACACTCTGCTCGGGTATTGTATGCACTCATAACTATTTTCGTTCCCTAAGGAATTCCCTACAGGAATTGCTCTAGGACATGGTTCACTATCTGTTCTTTAGTGCTGAACTTGTTCGCATCTGTTGACGTAATTTCTTACACTTGAAGGTGCTCCTTCTGTTTAACATATTCACAGTGAAGAAAACGTGCAAACTACTGCCACACAAAGGTTTGAAATGGAGGTCAGCTGATACACAGGAATGCTATAGCTTATCCCACATAGAAAAGTGCCTTCATTCCGATGTTAATATTCTACGAAATAGCTCAACAATTGCCCCTGCTGTTCGTAAAAGTGTACCCAGGTAAACAACTTTTCTTCCTTTTAGAGCCTAACTTTCAATGACACTCTCTCAATAGTAAGTACTCATTCTTCCAGTGCCTGTTTCCGGTGTTGTACATTCTTAGGTCATGTGCATTTTATGCATTCAAACACTCAAGTATGAACTCATCGAACAAAAAATTGTCACCTGGAGTGTCAAAGACTATCGTCATCCATAAATGTGTTAGAAAGAAATGTGCAAGAGGGCTGCTAGGAAATGTAGACTACTGTTCGAAGTGTGAGCACAAGTAGTAAACCGTAGTGCCTGTCTGCTTCGTTGGGTGTAACATGGAACGCAAGACTTAAGTTGCTGAGTCGCAAGAGGGAGTGACTGCATTTGAACGTATCATAGATCTTCCTGAGAATGAAATAGGTGATTTCACACTTACCCATGATGTTTTGATTTTGACGTTAACTCTCTTTTTTTCTTTATTTATTTATGGTCCATCAACTAGACAACTACTGTTCCCAGTACGGTTTTACCTTTTATTGAAATACGCTGTGGAGAAAAGCCGCAAAACCAGGAAGGAGTTGTGTAACATAAACGGATGACGGTATGCGTGTTTCTACCTCTGAAAAATTATGTCTGTTTAAATTTCGCATAAGAGTGGCACTAATAACGCCACTATGAGAATGAAAATCAGGTTATTTAAATATACGCTGTATCGGTCGTGAGCGTTAGCTACTTTTGAGACTCGACGTGGTGAGTTGAAGTTAGTCAAGAATGCCTTTAAGGCAACAAGCACATCATTATCAACACTTCCCTGAGTTCGAACGAGATCGTGCGATAGGACTATGAGAAGCTGAATGGTCCTTTTGCGATATTGCAAAAATAACTTTGATGGGATGTAGCCACTGTACCTGACTGATAGCAGTGGTGGTCTCGGTCGCAAGAAGACCGGGTTCCAGACGGCCACGTAGCACTACCGAGAGCGAAGACCAGCTGGTTCGGCGTACGGCTCTGGCGCATCGTACTGCATTTGCAGCACTAATTTGAACAGCAATTGGTTTGTGCCACAGTGATACAATGAACTGTTAAAAATCGATTGCTTCAAGGAAAGCTCCAAACCAGACGTCATGCAGCGTGCATTCCACGACCCCAAACCGCTGCCATTTGCTACTTCAGTGGTGTCAGGCAATAGCTGATTGGGGGCAGAGTGGAGGTATGTTGCGCTTCCTGACGAAAGATGGATCGACCTCGTTACCAGTGATGGCAGTCTTTTGGTTAGAAGGACGTCGCTTGAGGGCCTGCAACCAACCTGTCTGCGAGCTACACACACTTGACCTATACCTGGAGTTACGGTCTGGGGTGCGATTTCGTATGACAGCAGGAGCAATCTCGTGGTTATGCCACGCATCCTGGCTGCAGATTTGTACTTCAGTCTGGCGATTCGACGTGTTGAGCTGCCATTGATAAACAGCATTCCAAGGGGTATTTTCCAACAGGATAACCCTCGCTCACATACATACAACTATTGTAATCCATATGCTCTACAGAGTGCCGACATGTTGCCTTGACCTGCTTCATCAGCAGATCTGACTCCAATCGAGAGCATATGGAACATCATAGGACGACAACTCTTACCTCACCCGCAACCAACATTAACCACCCCTGACCCCTGTATTCACCGACGAAGTTCAATGGGCATAGAACGTCATCCCACAAACTGACACCCGGCAACTGTACAACACAATGCACGCTTGCGTGCTTCCATTGAACTTACTGGAGGTTACACTGTAAGTAGGCTGCTTGGGTGTTTATGTTGGTAACGCCACGTGTGTATGAAAATCACTGACTGTGCAGTGTGCAGTCTGTGGCTGGTTTACATTGTTGGATAATTTGCTCTTTTAGTGTTGGGCAGTGGGATGTGAACAACGCGTAGCGTTGCGCAGTTGGAGATGAGCTGCCAGCAGTGGTGGATGTGGGAAGAGAGATAGCCAAATTTTGAGAGCGGTGTCCATCAAAAGAGTAAATTTGTAATACTTTGAACATTATTAAGGTAAATACATTGTTTGTTCTGTATCAAAATCTTTAATTTGCTAACTATGCCTATCAGTTGTTAGTGCCTTCAGTAGTTAGAATCCTTTATTTAACTGGCAGTATTGGCGCTCTCGGTATTGCAGTAGTTCGGGTAACGAAGATTTTTGTGAGGTAAGTGATTCATGAAAGATATAGGTTATTGTTAGTCAGGGCCATTCTTTTGTAGCGATTATTGAAACTCAGATTGCGTTGGGCTCAACATATTGTGTGTCAGTTTAGTGTTGATCAGAATAAGTAAATGGAGAAATGTCTGAGTACCTTCAGTTCTGCTCAGCTGTTTGAAAATCAAATAACGTAAGAGGTTTACCAACGTAGTCATTCATAAATTTTTTCTAAGGGGACGTCTCAATACGTGTTATTAATATACTAGCATTTCAAATTTGCAATGGCTTATCTCTCGTTTGCATTAATCTGTGATCTTGCAAATGTTAGTCACTTAAATATGTTACCTCGACAAATGAATTCCCAAAATTTTATTCTCTGTTAAATGTTTTTTGATATTGCGATCCTTTTTCCGTCAGTGTGTTTGACATAATTCACGTAGATTTTTATTGATGTAGATACCCATTACATTACTGTGATCTCGCTTTTTGTTGGTGGATGACCATTTATGTTTTGCACGTTGATTAGTACTTTTTTCTCGTGATCAGTCTATGGTACGGTGGTAGGTATCACAGCCTAGAAGAATGTTCCATCAGAAATACGACAGAAGGACGATCAAGGCGGACAGGAACAGCTGCAGGTACATCATCAATCGTGGCTGTTAATGGTTTTTGCTACCAGACAGCAACGAGTCCTTTGGTTGAGGTAACACAGCTGTTCCGTACAGCTGCTGATCAAAGAAGTTTCCGTTTGGGCGTCATCTAGATGAGTATCAACCTTGTTGCATAAGATAACAGTTCTCACGTCCACTTGCCTAAATCTGTGATGTGATGGATGAAAAACATTCAAGAGCAATCACTAACTCTCTTGCGGACCTCAACTTCTCTAATTTGCAACCACTCTGAAATCGTGCAGACTGAATAATGTGAGTCATGCGAGGAGCAACATCCACTCGACACAATCTAGCCTACTTGTGTAAAATTTCAAGGCATCGATTGTGGGAGCTTAATGTCTCCTATATTCTGAATCTTTTCCAGTTTGGGCCACAGCGAAATACAACACTGTTATAGGAACTTATGATGCTTTAGAAGAAAACGTTAAACAGTTTCTTTGTTTGGCGGGCTTAGTATCATACTTTCTCTATAAAACAACGAATATGAGGCAAGCTTGAGCGGAATTTATTCCCGTAAAGCTTCTTCCAAACTCAAAAAGATTACGCCGATAACACGACAAAATATTAGTCATACATAGAATCAGTAAACGGGTCTAAAGCTTCTATCCAGTCAGTCTTCGACCAGTGTTCGATGGTAATAGAAAACAGCAAAAAAAAGAGCTGAAGTTTTAAATTTCTCGTTCAAGAAATCATTCACTCAAGAGAATCGTGCAAACATATGTTTATTTGACTGTAGCACAGACTCTAGCGTGGAGGACATAGAAATGGGCATTCCATGGGTAGTGAAACAACTGAAAGAATTGAAAATAAAAAAGTCTCTAGGTCCAGAATCGCATTTCGGTCTTATACAGGGGACTCTGCTGAACTGGCCCCTTATTCAGCTGCATTTAACGTGAATCTTTCGCCCAGCGCAGAGTCCCAAGCGGCTGCAATAAAGCGGAAGAAAGGTAAAAGAATGGACCCGCATAAATACAAACCAAAATCCCTAACATTGGTCTGCTGCGGAATTATTGAACATTTATTGAGTTCGACTACAATAAAATTTCTTTGAGCCAGAAAAACTTCGGTCCACAAATCAACACGGATATAAAAAGCATCACTTGTGCAAAACTCAGCTTGTCCTTTTCTCACATGACGTACTACAAATCATGAATGTAGGGCAACAGGCAGATTCCATATTCCTAGATTTCCGAAAAGCGTTTGACACCATGCCCCACTGCAGACTGTTAACGAAGATGTGAGCATACGAAAGAGATTCCTAGATATGTGAGTGGCTCTAAGATTTGTTTTGTAAAGGACCCGTACCTTGTCCTCGCCGACGAGTGTTCATCAGAGATAAGGCTCTCATCAGTAGTGCCACAGGGAAGTGTAATAGAACCGCTCTTGTTGTCTGTACACACAAATAATATGGCAGATAGCGTGAGCAGGAACCTGTTGTATGAGGATACATGGTGACATACATTATTTATATTTGACGCAATTAATTATAGCCTGCTGTAATTGTAGAAAAATGTGACTTACGGCAGATGAATAGGAAAATAGAAGCTAACTAGGACAGATGTTTGCCACCACTTCAGGCTCCACCCACGAACAAGAATGAAATACGCCTTTGATCGTTTTGTAAGAAACGAGGGATAACAGAAAGGGCACAATGCTTCTATTTTATTTGTTTCATTTCTTTTTTTTCAACTTCTTCCGGGGTTTTCTGCAGCAGCCAGACGATGGGGTGTCTAGGTCGTCTTCACGTTCGGCTAGGGTCAAACACACTACAATTGCTGTTGATGCCTTTTACCAGTGCATCCTATGCTATACTTCAATATCTTCTCACACCCAGTACACCCCAATCGTATGGAGGGTGCGCAAAAAACGACCCCAGGTAATTCGCAAAGAGCTAACCATAAGAAGCCTTGGCCGCAAATCTGTGTAGTTGCTCGATAAATAGTGCCAAAAAAAAATCTAACCAATCTGCAACGCCCGCACTTAAAATGTGTGACAACGCTATACCATTAACCCACACCATGGAGTTACGACAAGTAGCATACAGTAAGTGACGTCAGGATGGATCAGTTCGTCGCAGCAACAATGCCAACATGCAACATGTGAGGAACCAACAGTCGGCAGCCATATCACAAACAAAAGTGTGCAAGTCGGTGTCGACAGCGGCGCATCTGGAGCAGAGAGGGTCTTCGGCATTATTTATAGTGTATAAATGTTGTCGGGTGGGGAATTTTTTAGTAGTTATCACCTACCACAGGGCCCTCACCGCAGTGGAAGGACAGGTGAGTGTATGTCGCTCCACACCCACTTACAGCCAACCGCCGGATGACGTCGTTCCGTCACGTTAGCAGATAGTGTCCGTTGAAAGTAACGGTAGAAATCCTTGGTTCTAGGAGCCCGCGTGGTCGGTAAGGCATCCAACAGATAAATCAAACATGCCAGATAGGTGCGAATATGTGCAACAGAAAAGGACGGCCGGAAGGATTGTGGCGCCATCTGCTCGATCAGTGTACCTGTGAGGGTATCCTTGTCCGAAGCACGTAGGCGATGCATAGTCCGCAGAAAGAGAACGCGCGCTCTACTTTGCACGTTTACATTCTAATGCTTCTCGCGTCTGTGGGCAACGTGAGTGTCTCATAACGGTCTTGATTACCCTACCGTCGCTGACGTAATGACCAAAGGTTGGCTGGAGCTTAGCAGCCACCGTGGCGGCCACTGATAGAAAGAGTGTGTAATTATTAAGCTCCGGGGCGAAGTAGACGTTCACAAAAAAGTGTTCGAAAGGTATGTAGCCGAACGTGCTTGAAGATCATATTAAGTAGTCTGCGAGAATCAGCTTCTGCTGTACGCTGCTCGTTCGCACGGACGGTCACTCCCAAACATGTCATCGGCGGGACCTTAGTAATGGGCGCCGGGGTATCGATAGTCAGTCCTCTGCCCGAATCCATGTAGTGCAAATTCCACAGGTCGATGCGGCTCCCAATCGCCTCGCCGTAGCGCTGAAGCCAGGCGATCGCCGTACATATATCTTCTGCCGACCTCGCGAAGACAACTCGTGGTAGGCTCGAGGCCAACGGTGAAGGGAAAGATTCACAGATGGCAGCCTTGTCGCACCGAGAGCTCAATAGTGAATGGTGGCGAGCGGTAGCCATTGACCAGGACAGTGGAAATGGCACCATGGATGAGATGCCGAACCACAACAGCCGATACTAGCCCTACACCCAGCTTCCCTAGGACAGCTTGCTAGAAACCGTGCTCAATTCGGTCAAATGCATGGTCTAGGTCAACCGCCACTAGGGCGCCTTCGAAGTGACATGCCGATATATGCCCCACCACATCTCTAAAAGAGCTTAACGCAGTTTGTCACGCCCCACAACAGGGCCACGAGCAATTCTTCCACGTTGACGGCTTCCCAGGATGTGTCATCACCTTGCGCCCTACCCAGAGGCGGCAGGTCGTGCAGCACGTCCTCAGCGCCATTGTCAAAAAATGGTTCAAATGGCTCTGAGCACTATGGGACTCAACTTCTGTGGTCATTAGTCCCCTAGAACTTAGAACTACTTAAACCTAACTAACCTATGGACATCACACACATTCATGCCCGAGGCAGGATTCGAACCTGCGACCGTAGCAGTCGCACGGTTCCGGACTGCGCGCCTAGAACCGCCAGACCACCGCGGCCGGCAGCGCCATTGTCAGATGGATGACTTGCCAGATAGAGAGTTTGGCAATAACCTGTGACGACACGGGAGATGGCAGTGTGTGTCTCAGCACTTTGCCTGTCCGCAACAATAAATGCCGTGATGTGTCGCCTCTTACGATGTTTCCGTTCTCTGACGATGTGACAAAGACAACCGTGTTCTTCTGGAATGGAACTCTGCAGTCTCGATCGAACCCGCAATCCTTTCAGTCTGACAGCCATGATCTGCAGGAGCCTTGCGTGTGTCCGGTGGACAGCCTTTTCGCGCTATGACAAGGGTTGTGGAGACGCTCGTTCCCTTAAGACTGTGTAGTAAAACTCAGGGGTCTATCGCTGCCAAAGCGCCCTGTTCCGTCCATACGCCATGAGCGTGCAGCGCATATCTTGTTTGGCACAGTGTATCCACCGTCGTATGGCAGAATCGTAGGTATGACGTCGTCGTTGACGTCTGTGTCAGATTTCAGTGACGGCTAGACGGCAAAGCGTTTTAACTCCATCGCCCTCTACTACGACTCATCTTTAGTAATGGCAGGGTCACGACGCAGATGAATACCTGATGGTCAGTGAATGCAGTGGGCCACAGCTCGACACGGACAGATGCTGCCCAAATACCTCGGTAAACGTAAATCCTGTCCAACCTGCCGGCGACTGGCTGGTAAACTGTGTATACTCACGTCGTTCACCGTGGATTATCGTCTATGTATCGTGCAAAGTGACCATGGCTTGGAGGGCTAGACGTGGGACATGGTGAGGCAACTGATTCTCACGGCATAAGATGCTGTTAAATTTCCCTCCCACCAATAAGAGTTCTGTAGCTCCTTGAAACAACTGAGCGACCTAAGTAGAGTAACAGACCGTTCGCTCTCAGCACATCGCAGTACCAGACGGGGGAGTACAGATTCACAAGGTGGAGCACACCAACGGTAAGCCCAATGAGTCGCGCTGATGATAAATACTGAATATCCGTTGCTTCTATGCCACTGCGTAGTAGCATGGCCGTGCCACCACCACAGCCGGTCATTGTGTTGACGAAAGACGTGTGACTATAAACATCCAGGAACAGATTAGGCCGTGCCTCTTGAAGAAGCAAGATATCAATGTCCGCAGCCGAAATCATGTCATTTATCTGCTGGGTTTTGATCGTGGAAGCAATGCCGTTGACACTGACTGTACCTATCCAATACACCTGAGCCACTGGATATTACGATGACATATCCTGTAGCAGCTCAACCAGTAAACGCCACGTCCCTGTCTGACCGTCCCTGTCACGCGCAACGTACACTACTGGCCATTAAAATTGCTACACCAAGAAAAAATGCAGATGAGAAACGGGTATTCATTGGACAAATATATTATACTAGAATTGAAATGTGATTACATTTTCACGCAGTTTGGGTGCATAGATCCTGAGAAATCAGTACCCAGAACAACCACCACTGGTCGTAATAGGAGCCTTGATACGCCTGGGCATCGAGTCAAACAGAGATTGGATGGCGTGTACAGTTACAGCTGCCCATGCAGCTTCAACACGATACCACAGTTCATCAAGAGTAGTGACTGGCGTATTGTAACGAGCCAGTTGCTCGGCCACCATTGACCAGACGTTTTCAATTGGTGAGAGATCTGGAAAATATGCTAGCCAGGGCAGCAGTCTAACATTTTCTGTGTCCAGAAAGGCCCGTACAGAACCTCCAACATGCGGTAGTGCATTATCCTGCTGAAATGCAGGGTTTCGCAGGGATCCAATGAAGGGTACAGCCACGTCTCGTAACACATATGAAATGTAATGTCCACTGTTCAAAGTGCCGTCAATGAGAACAAGAGGTGACCCAGACGCGTAACCAATGTCACCCCATTCCATCACGCCGGGTGATACGCCAGTATGGCGATGACGAATACACGCTTCCAATGTGCGTTCACCGCGAGTCGAAAAAAAAAAAAAAAACGGATGCGACCACCATGATGCTGTAAAATGAATCTGAATTCATCCGAAAAAATTACGTTTTGCCATTCGTGCACCCAGGTTCGTCGTTGAGTACACCATCGCAGGCGCTTCTGTCTGTGATGCAGCGTCGAGGGTAACCACGTCGCCGAACTGTTCGTGCAGATGGTTGTTGGCTTGTAAACGTCCCCATCTGCTGACTCAGGGCTCGAGACGTGGCTGCACGATCCATTACAGCCATCCCGATAAGATGTCATCTCGACTGCTAGTGATACGAGGCCGTTGGGACCCAGCACGGCGTTCCGTATTACCTTCCTGAACCCATCGATTCCATATTCTGCTAACAGTCATTGGATCTCGACCAACGCGAGCAGCAATGTCGCGACTGGCTACAATCCTACCTTTATCAAAGTCGGAAACGTGATGATACGCATTTCTCCTCCTTACACGAGGCATCACAACAACGTTTCACGAGGCAGTGCCGGTCAACTGCTGTCTGTGTGTGAGAAATCGGTTGGAAACTTTCCTCATGTCAGCACGTTGTATGTGTCGCCACCGGCGCCAACCTTGTGTGAATGCTCTGAAAGCTAATCATTTGCATATCACTGCATCTTCATCCTGTGGGTTAAATTTCGCGTCTGTAGCACGTCATCTTCGTAGTGTAGCAATTTTAATGTCCACTAGTGTATATATTAGTGATTGGCTGAAGCGAGATGTCCGTCGGACCATCCGCCGGCCGCGGGCATCAGGTGGTCGCCCTAGTCTGATGTTATTCTTTCCATCTCCACCTCAGATGCCCAATCACCAAGCTAGAGGTGAGGTACGTTGGGCTATGGGTGACGTTCATCTGGTGTTTTGGCCTCAAAATCGCCAGGGGGCTCGTCAGTGTGTTGAGCATCGTCAAACCGTCTTTGTCCTTGACAAGACATTGCCAACAACGAACAAGGAACCGTCTGAGTTGGGTCCACAGCTCGGGACGCAGAGGGACTGTCTTCATCTTCGTGCAACGTGTCACCATCTTGCGAAGCGTTTCCTGCATGCAGCGTTCTCTTCTTTTCTTGCTTGGGCGACTTGCGCTTACACGAACACGTGTCTGCGTCATGGGCATCACGAAGAACAGAAGGCTCGTCCCACATCGCCGTGTCCGAGCTTGAATCGAAATTCATGGGCTGTTCTTTCTCATATGGATGAAATGCAGACGGGGTCGCTGCTGCGGAGCATCTCGACGGTTCCGGTGCAGGCCGTGGCATGGTGGGCGCAGAAACTGGGCCCAAGGGCGTCGGTAACTGGAACGGTACAACGTATACCTCCGACACGTTCCCCGCTGCCTTAACGTATGTAGGCGTCGTGTCTGCACGAGGTATTTAGCCTCGGCGTCTCTGCAGACATTTAGAGCGGACGTGGCCTTCGTGCTCACACCCCGAAAATTCTCGGTTGACCGTCATAAATGACGATCGTTCGACAGCCACGAGCGGTCATGTATAATCGGATAAGTTTGCGCAGTTCGATTCACACCTGACGCACTCCGTTCAGAACATGTACGTGTGTCACTTCCTCGTAAGGCCGCAGCGGGACCACGTTAAGCGTGGCCGTAACTCCAAACGGCAGCTCGAAGATTCGTACGTTCTGAAGTCCGAGTTCTGCACGGTCGTAGGTCACTACCGTCACATTGCCATCCGAGTGATGGAACGATACCCATCGGTGGAACGGCAAAAAAGCCGTTACCATGCTGCTTCATCGACAAACGTGCTGGAAACGATCGAAAGATACGTAACGAGAAGTTCCTGTGCATCGACGTGCATTATTTCACACAGGAAACGCCCTAATTCGTATGCCTTAGGCCGTGCGCACTGCTCATAGAACGTTAATTTTATCGTGGCCTTTCTGTACAAAAGTGCCGTCGTCGTTGGTGATCTGTTTACACTACACTACCGCTAGCCGAGAGAGTATGCAACGACCGCTGGCGGAGCGCCGCACTGAACCCTGTGCACGTCCGCTTCGCAGCACGGCTGAGAGCCTACTGACCACTAAGCCCTCTCGACACAGTGGTTAGAAATTTGCGGTAAGGTCTTATGGGACGAAACTGCTGAGGTCATCGGTCCCTACGACACAGTGGTCATTGCGGGCACACGGACGACTGCGGCCTCCCCTCTCGTCAAACCGAAATTCTCAATTTATCCACGTACCACGAATGTAGTGCCGCTTGCCGATTATCCTCATTACCCGCGGCATTTCCAGCTAAATTAACATTCCATGACCAGAGTTCGAGCCTGGTGTGCATCTCCAGTGCAGATATCATCGGCTGACAACACCATTTGATCCTGCAAGCATTATCAATTAAGACACAAAGAATTTACGGTTAATGGCTGCGAAATGGCATTCGTTGAAATCAGTGGGGAATTTGGGCCTGACGGGAGGCCTGCCAGGGTAGTCAGTGCAGTGACCACTGTGTCCAGATGGCTTAGTTTTCAGAGCATATGCCTGGTAAGCAGGTGGCCCAGCTTGGAATCCCTATCCGGTGCAATT
The DNA here is from genome assembly GCF_023897955.1 of Schistocerca gregaria. Lineage (NCBI taxonomy): Eukaryota > Metazoa > Arthropoda > Insecta > Orthoptera > Acrididae > Schistocerca > Schistocerca gregaria. Next base: position 87,006,044 of record NC_064931.1, read on the forward strand.
TTCAACTTCCCCCATTGATGTCAATCAATACCCGTTTCCAGCCAATGTCTATACTTACTTTATGTCTAATTTCATACAAACATTTCTAAAACTATATATACACATATAGATGCTATTTATATGTAAGTTAAACTTTCAAAATGCTGTAGAAATAACACCACTGGTCAGAATGACGTCAGATTGCCACGGAATATAATAGGAGAAGGGGGAAAAGTATGACAGAAAAAATAGTGTGAAAATTGATCACTAGAAGGCGCTGTATGTGTCAGAATACATAAATGAAAACACCTGTCATGCGCACGACCCTTTGAAGTTGATATAAACACGCCGAGTACACGGCATTTCCTCCTTTCGCGTCTGTGACGTTCGCTATGACTGCCTCAATGCATGATCGCACTCTGCTGTATTACAGTAATAATGGATGTGCACACGTTGCTCTGCAGAAATTCCAGACACTGAAGGGTTTGAAAAAAGACGTTGGTCCGATGACCAGTGGGTTTGGAGAAAATAATTCGGAAATTCGAAAAGATAGGTTCCTTTGGTGTGCAATCTCGTAGAGATTCCAATGCTTCAAATAGCTCTAAGCACTATGGGACTATAACATCTGAGGTCATCAGACTGCTAGACTTAAAACTACTTAAACCTAGCTAACCTCAGGACATCACTCACATTCATACCTGAGGCAGAATTCGAACCTGATTCCTGACTGATGCGCCCAGAACCGCTCGGCCACATGGCCGGCTCTGGTATAGGGAGGAAACGAACTGATTCGACGTCAGTGGATGCATTGCCCACAGCATTCGAGGAGGATGTTCTCGAGTTACTTCCTGTTGACCTACCAGCAAGCGAGACCTTTGCTTTAGAATTTCTTGTTCACATGGAAGTTGACAATGATTGGCCGTGGCAGATTTTGTGTGCAGATATGACAGGATATGTCAATACACAGAATTCTTGAATATGGGCAGCGGCAAATCCACACGAAAATCAACCAGTACGACTTTTCCCGAGAAGGTCACTGTGTGCTGGTTTATGGTATCATTTATCATAGGGCGTAGTTTTTCGAAGAGACAAGTGCTTCCGATCCTGTTACCTGTACCGTCACTGGTAGGCGCTATGAGTCTCTTTCGCGCAACCACCTCATTCCAGCTCTCCAACAGCGTGGATGTGTGGATGGGATCATTTTTATGCAAGATGGCTAACCTCAACACATTGCTAATCCAGTTAAGCAGCTGCTGAAACGCCATTTCGGAAGTGCTAGAATTATCAGCCGCCACATCCCTACAGCCTGGCCGTCCCGATCACCTGATCTTAATCAGTGTGACTTCTGACTGTGGGGCTCTCTGAAAGATGTTGAGTTCAGTATTCCGACTGCAAACTTAGCTGCCTTGAAGGCACGCATTGCGCAGCACATTCTGAACGTGACCCTAGAGACACTTCGATCAGTTGTGGAACGTGCTGTTTCTCGATTTAAACTTGTTGCAGAAAACGGTAGACAGCATTTGAATATTTTTTGCCCCAGTCACACGGAAATAAATAATCCGAATTGTTTTTGGTTGATGCTTTTTATGCGGTTTTAGGCCTCAGGATAATTAAAAACCGATTTTCCCATCAGATGTGATATGACCTTGCCATGGTGGAAGGGCACTAGCACACCTGTACACCCATGCACCCTGAGTGGTACAGTTAATTTAACGTCAAGCGTAAACCTTAGGTATTGTTGTATGATTCATTTGTCATTTGTAGTCGACCACTATCAAATTATGATGCTTGCAGCCCCATTTATTGCTACATTTTGTAACTATTTACTTTTCTTCTGCTGTACGTCTTCCCCCTTCTCCGATAATATTCAAATGGTTCAAATGGCTCTGAGCACTATGGGACTTAACATCTATGGTCATCAGTTCCTAATAACTTAGAACTATTTAAACCTAACTAACATAAGGACAGCACACAACACCCAGCCATCACGAGGCAAAGGAAATCCCTGACCCGCCGGGAATCGAACCCGGGATCCGATAATATTCACCGTGTCTTTATATATATGCGTAACGTTTCAGAGAGATATGAAATCTAACAGTCACGTAAGGACGTTGGTATGGAAGACGAATCGTTGACTTAGTTTTACTGGGCGAATTATAGGAAAATGTGGTTCATCTGTAAAGGGAGCCGCTTATAGAACACTAGTGCGACCCATTTGTGAGGATTGCTCGAGTGTCTAGGTTACTCCCCACGTCGTATTAAAGGAAGACATCGAAGCAGTTCAGAGGCGTACTCCAAAATTTGTTACCAGTAGGTTCGATCAACACACAAATATTAAGGAGATGCTTCGTAAACTCAACTGGAAATACACGACGCTCTTATCGCGAGGCATTATTGCGGAAATTTAGAAAGTGGGCATTTGAGGTCGCAGATTGTTTCTACTGTCACCAACGTACATTTCGCGGAAGGACAACGAAGATAAGATGAGAGAAACTAGGGCTCGTAAGAAGGTTTATGGACAGCTGCTTGTCCCTCGCTCTATTTGCGAGTGGAACAGGAAAGAAAGTGACTAATTGTGGTAGAAGGTACCCTCTACCATGCACCGTATATTGGCTTGCGGAGTTCGTATGTACATGTAGATGTTCTGAAAGGTATGTAGGAATGCTTCAGTGACGTTTAGAAGGTAGGAGAGAGGTACTGGCATAAGTACGTCTGTGAAGGCAAGTCGTGAATTGTGTCTGTGTAGGCCATGAAATCCATACCAGGACGTTTCGAACCAACATAAGCTATTTGCTACACGCTCCAGTATAAAATGAATGATACATGATGTACAGGGTGTTTCAAAAATGACCGGTATATTTGAAACGCAATTCAGGCGGACAAACTTTCGAAATTACAGTAGTTACAATTTTCAACAACAGATGGCGCTGCAAGTGATGTGAAAGGTATAGAAGACAACGCAGTCTGTGGGTGCGCCACTCTGTACGTCGTCTTTCTGCTGTAAGCGTGTGCTGTTCACAGCGTGCAAGTGTGCTGTGGACAACATGGTTTATTCCTTAGAACAGAGGATTTTTCTGGTGTTGGAATTCTACCGCCTAGAACACAGTGTTGTTTCAACAAGACGAAGTTTTCAACGGAGGTTTAATGTAACCAAAGGACCGAAAAGCGATACAATAAAGCATCTGTTCGAAAAATTTCAACGGACTGGGAACGTGACGGATGAACGTGCTGGAAAGGTAGGGCGACCGCGTGCGGCAACCACAGAGGGCAACGCGCAGCTAGTGCAGCAGGTGATCCAACAGCGGCCTCGGGTTTCCGTTCGCCATGTTGCAGCTGCGGTCCAAATGACGCCAGCGTTCACGTAGTCTCATGCGCCAGACTTTACACCTCTATCCATACAAAATTCAAACGCAGCAACCCCTCAGCGCCGCTACCATTGCTGCACGAGAGACATTCGCTAACGATATAGTGCACAGGGTTGTTGACGGCGATATGCATGTGGGCAGCATTTGGTTTACTGACGAAGCTTATTTTTACCTGGACGGCTTCGTCAATAAACAGAACTGGCGCATATGGGGAACCGAAAAGCCCCATGTTGCAGTCCCATCGTCCCTGCATCCTCAAAAAGTACTGGTCTGGGCCGCCATTTCTTCCAAAGGAATCATTGGTCCATTTTTCAGATCCTAAACGATTACTGCATCAAACTATCTGGACATTCTTCGTGAATTTGTGGCGGTACAAACTTCCTTAGACGACACTGCGAACACCTCGTGGTTTATGCAAGATGGTGCCCGGCCACATCGCTCGGCCGACGTCTTTAATTTCCTGAATGAATATTTCGATGATCGTGTGATTGCTTTGGGCTATCCGAAACATTCAGGAGGCGGCGTGGATTGGCCTCCCTATTCGCCTGACATGAACCCCTGTGACTTCTTTCTGTGGGGACACTTGAAAGACCAGGTGTACCGCCAGAATCCAGAAACAATTGAACAGCTGAAGCAGTACATCTCATTTGCATGTGAAGCCATTCCGCCAGACACGTTGTCAAAGGTTTCGGGTAATTTCATTCAGAGACTACGCCATATTATTGCTACGCATGGTGGATATGTGGAAAATATCGTACTATAGAGTTTCCCAGACCGCAGCGCCATCTGTTGTTGACAATTGTAACTACTGTAATTTCGAAAGTTTGTCTGCCTGAAAATGTACTGTTGTCCCAAGCATATTGCAACAAACGGTGTATTTCTATCGCTGCTCGTTTAGTTTGTATTGCCGTTTCAAATATACCGGTCATTTTTGAAACACCCTGTAACTTCTACATGGAATCGGGTTTCACTACAATCGTAACTTGAAAATAAGTGCTAATGAACCCGTGCCCAGTGAATTTGTGTCACAAAGCGTGTGCGAATGTATTTGCCGCCAGAGCCAGAACGAGTGTGTAGTGGAGTTGTGCAACCCGCAGAGTAGCTTTATGATTGTGCGTTGTGGTCACGAGCGTCCTCTTTGCTGCAGGCGCTTTGCGTGCGAAATCATTGTGTGTTGCAGACTCAATGAAGTCGAGACGCGCATCTTCAATACTCAGTTGCGTACACAGCCAGCGCTGAATGAACAGATGGAGATGAATGAACTGCTGATATCTTGTTACAGTGCCCGCAACCTTAATACATATGTCTATACACAGCAGGACTAAGTGACAGTGAGACAATGAGGAATCATACCTCAGTACTGTGATACTAATATCGTACAAGTGATAAGGAAATCTACGACGCATCTGTGGAGAACTGTCTTAAACACTGCCTGAAAGATGGTCTGAAAATAAAGCAGCTGATAAACAGCTCATGTTAGTCAGCGAGAGACGCATATTTCAGAGGCCATCGTGTCTGTTTATGACATTAATATCTTCAGTGAAACTGAGGAAAAATTTCCGGACTGGTTAAATGGAATGAACAGCCTGACGAGTACATTCTATGGATTCAGAATAAACCGCATAAAGACGAAAGTAATGTTCAGTAGCAGAAATAACATTAGTGCTAAATTTAACATCACAGTTGGGGACCACTAAGTAGAGGAAGTGGAAGTATTCTGCTACCTTGGAAGCAAAATAAAACAACGAAAATACAGACACAGAAAATTGGACTCAGAAAGAGAGTAGAACAGGTAAAGGGAGTATTTCTGGCCAAAACAAATCTACTGCTGTATAATATCAGCTTTAATTTGAGGAATACATTTCTGGGAATGTACGTTTGGGACACAGCAGTTTATGGAAATGAGTCATGGATTATGAGGAAACCTAAAAAAAAAGAGAATCTAAGCGTTTGTGATGTGATGCTACAGAAGGAAGTTGAAAATTACGTGGACAGATAAAATAAGAAATGCGGAATTCTTCCACTGATCGGTGGGCAGAGGAACGTTTGGAAACAGTTATCAGAATAATGAACAGAAAGAGAGATATGTGTTGGAAAACCGAGGAATAATTGACATGTTACTTGAATGAACTGTGTGGAGGTAAAATCTTTAAAGGAAGATAGAGATAGGAACATATCCAAAAGAAACTGAAGGCGTTGCTTGCAAGTGCTATTTTGAGATGAATAGGTTGGCACAGGAGACGAAGCTGTGGCATGATGAATCAATCCAGTCGGAAAAAGTTTGACGAACTGGCAAAAAACGTCATGTGTAAGGTTTGAAGTCAAGGATGTATTTACGTGAGTCGGCTCTGATGAATACCCAACTGAACCACTATTCAGAGGGTGTAAGCGCAGATAGGCAGAGGGCATGGGTATGGCAAATAATTGACCAGAATTTTTAAAAGAGAGTTTCACTTACTAACGAAAGGGAGCTACATCAAGTATGGTCCCTTGAACCAGAATTTAGGGGCTGAATGCCGATGAGTATGAAGAGAGGTGATAGGGATTAGCTGGAGAATGGTGAGTTAACTTAAGGCGTGACACCTTGTTATAGGCGGCTGAAAAACGAAGTCCATCGTCATAGAGCGTGAATGGCACAAATTATTGCAAAAAACGATCTTTCTGGTCGAGAGCGCGAAACCAAGATCTCCGGTAGGCTAGCTTCCACAGGACAGCACGAAGCCCTGTCGTACGCTGTGGGTCTCTAGGCTCCAATGTGACACTTTCCTATGGAAGGAGGCAATGTTTTTCTTGTTTCAAGAAAGAGATTACAAACAGAAATGAGAAAAAGTAGAATAAAATGTTTTCTCGGGAGACTGGTTAATGATTTGGCACACCACTCCTCCAAATGAGCCTTCGTTTTCGTTTGTTCTTCAGTTACATGTAACATTAATCTTAATTCTCATAGAGGATGTACACAGGAATTTCTCATTTATTAATCTCATTTCTATTAAAAATGGGTGTTTGATATAAATTAGGTGTCTAACTGAAACAACGTTAATCTGCATTTACAAAAAGTTTCTCAAAAATGGTTTTCACTTTGTTGCTCATCCGCTTGTGATGCTAAATTAGATGCAGTAGAAGGGAGTGGTTATTGCTTTTCTTCTTGTATTGTATTTGAGAAGATCAATTTTACTCTCAGACTCGAACGTATTATACTTAATTAATTCCTTGAATGGAAAAATGTACGATGTAGAGATAGCAACTACTCGCTGTTGTTTAAATGGAAACTTACAAGATATGAGGTTGCGCTGAAACGTCTCTGTTAGATTCGTTTCATACTATTTAACTTCTATTTCGTGCTCTCATGCTCATTTACTTTTAATTAAGTTTTGTACTTCGCGTTTGGACCCATTCAGTGGTACACAATTACATTAAAGTATCAATTTTTCCAGTAAGCATCTAATCCTATGTACATTACCTACAGTTTGTGGTCCCAGATTTCCTTTCTCTCTTTATTGTTTGTGTGAATGTGTGAGTGAGTGTGTATGTTGAATTTGTCGTACATATGGTATCTGTACAGCACCTGACTGCTTGCTCTGGAAGCAACGGTGTAGCCAGCGTAGCTTTCTCAGTCAAGGCAAAGAGATTTGTACCCTTTCGGCAGTCATTCGACAGTAGTTAAGTCAGTGGCGAAAAGGAAACCAATGGTCTCTCCCGGGTACGGGGGGAAGTTCGTTGCAGGGAGATTGTTCTCTCGGTACTCTGGACTGGACCTTGGGTAAGTGAAGGTGGTTGTCTTAAGAGCGACTTGGCGTTGGTGAATGTGTTAATGTGTGATGGTATGTAGCAATTCTGAAGTACACGTTTGATTTGTTAGTCAGTTTTTATGTTCGGTTGCCGAATCCTTGCATTTTTCAGAGTGTAATCACGAGTACATTTTCTGTATTTAGTAAGTCTTTCCGATCCTTGATTTGTGTAACCTGAACACGTGGTGTAGGAATTTAGTTACTCCAGCACGGGTTTAAAATTCAGTTGCCTGACTTCTCTTTTAACTGTAATGTTTGTGTCACCTTCTCTCGCATGTATGTGTTTTATTTCTTCTACTTTTCATTTCGTTATGATTGACATTTGTGTCCTTGAAGTTCTCACAAGTCGTAATAATTTTGCTTTGTCCACGATTTGCAGGTGTTTCACACCGTCGTAGCTCAGTTTGATCTGCGAGGTGAAGCACATAAATTTCTTTGTGTGGTAGTGTTCCATAGTATTCTTATTCACATTAATTCAGTTACAGCCATAGGGACGAACCTCTGAGCCTCTGACGTACTATGATGGGTAAAATTCCTTCTATCTCTATTATTGTGTGTGAATCGTGTCTGTTTGCATGAACTTTTCCCATGCGCTCCGAAGATTTCCTTTTCATTGATCACGGCAATGTACCACAACAATGAATATGATAAAAAGTGACGTAATGAGTTACGTAAGGCAACGTCAGATCATAGTTTAGAAATAGTTCGTGTGTTTTCAATATGATGTTTTATTTTAATAATATATGTTAAAATTTTGTTCGTGAGGAGGGTTTTTATCACAGAATCTCAGAGTGGACGTCTGGCCTTTCCCCCCAGGCTTCCACCCTCCCTCCAATTTAAGCCTTGGTGTTCGTCTTTTCCCTATGTGTGTTCATCTCCCCTTTTGTTTTAGGCTGGAGATTTTAGTGTGTTGCAGAGTGTCTGGCTCCTCCTTTTTTATTTTTGTGATCAGCCAGCCCAGGCCATCTACTGTAATATTGCAGTACCCTCCAACAGTTTTATTTTTAGTGTATGCTTTCTCTTTTTGCTTAGCTTTTTTCGTTTCCTCTTTCCGTGTTGCTCCCCATTAGTTTACGCCCTTTTCCTTTCACTGACTCCTTTTGGGAATTTTTTTAACGTGCGACTTGTTTGCATGTGGAAACAAGGGACTGATGACCCTGTAGTTTGGTCCCTTTATACCCCAAACCAGCCAGCAATAATGACCTTCCAAACGTACAGCTTATAAATTTCGCGTTCACCATTTCTTTCCCACTCGCTCCGCCCCACTGCTGCCGCCTAAAGACAGCGTACGACGTACCGTACACTGTAGCGGATAAGAGTTTTGTGAAATAAAGCTGTGACATCGGTAACATGCTTTGTTCATTATGTCAACGTGTGCTGTACCTTCTGCCAGTGACCACTTTGATCTCAGCGTTTTTGCGTTGTGAGTCAGGAATGAAGTTCATGTGAATGAAACGAATGAATGTGTCATTAAGAAGTTGTGGAACGCCATTCCATTATTAACCCTTGCAATAACAACGTACTTTCCATAACGCCTTTTTTTATCGAGTTTGGGGGGGGGGGGGGGGAAGTGTACTTTATGCCCACCACAAAAAAATTTTAGTTCCATCACTTTTGTTACTTTTTATTAATAACTTCACTTTTAAATAGGCACTGATGTATAAGCAAGATCCAGCGCCTGAAACTATCTTTCAGCACAATCTTAACAGTACGAACTCATTTTCCGTAATGTGTGCATAGAGAGGAGAGGGGCACTTTATAAGCATAACATATTTTAAACACAGATTTCGTCAACTGTCGTTGAGTTTTATTAACAACAGACTATTTAAAGATATATGGATGTGTGAGAAGGGTCCATAACTTGAAAATATGAATATGACAGTCGTTGAAGAAGTCGCATTTACAACTAACATTAAAATTTTTGGGTTACGTTTTAGTGAAAAATTCAAATCACTTACGGAATCTGCTATAAGAAGTCATTAAAAACAATAAATATTTTTTCAGAATTTTAAAACATAAATTACCAGGTAGGCATTAAGTAGCTCCCCCCCCCCCCCCCACACACACACACATATTGGTATTGCGAGAGATAATAATACTATGATATGCATATGCAGACTGAAACGAAGAACGGAAATTTATTCCAAGGTCAGCACAATTTTCACTCGTCGCTTCAGTCTGCATATATACATAATAGATATTTGAGACTGGAAATGGTCTCTGCAACCACATGGTTCCATATAATTAACACCACCTTTCTTTGGATTTTAAAACTAACGCAGGGGATGCGCTGTTCTTCAACATGACTGACGTGATCGAATTGTAAATCAAAAACAATTAACTTCTGTTATAATAATCACTCAGTTGCTTAGTTTTACTAATTTTGCTTAGTTTCACTAATTTTGCTTTTGACCCGTATATTCACCTGCAGAACATAAATATGAAAATATTGCTAAATAATGTTCAACGTATATGATCGTGAGGCTGAAGTATTATGAACTGTATTCACATTACTTACCTACTTGTCGCGTAGAATAGCATGTGTTCTCGTAGAAGACTTCATAACACGTTTCGCAGATGTGACCATCTTCGCTCCCTTCTTCCCCCGCCTTCAATATCCAACTAATAGGAGTGCTCGGGTTGTCACACCGCCATACAGTACTTCGCGCTCGGGCATTGGACAACAGCAAAGGGGCGCAATGAGTGACAAACAGCTGGTGCGCGCGAAATTTAAAAGTTTTACATTCAGATGGTCATAACTGCATCCTATCGGAATTAGATCTCAAATTTTCGCGCGAGATCGATTGCAAGGGGCTGATATCTTCCAACTATATTTTTCTCCTTAAAATATGAGATGGAGTTCTTGATGTTTTCTTGAGAGAGCCTATATCGCCAAGATCCTCCACTCCGCACCATATGACGCCACACTTCGCCCGAATACACCGATACAGAGAGGCTGCTTCCACCTGCTAGAGCAATCGGCGCCACGTCATAGGTTAGGAATGCAGGCGGATGCTCGCCTTTTGTCAGCCAAAAAGTGCGCTCCGAACACAATCTGTGCGCTCCGTAAGACGACAAAGGTTTCAGATCTATCCAGGAGACTACACGATTTTACACTTAACGTACTCTATTTTTAGAAAGAAGACTGCTTCGTACTGTGCTACAGGAAGGCGATGTAAAAATCTGACATTCAATAGCTGGATGGACAGGTCTACATCGCCCTCTGCAGCCCGATATTCGACTTTCAGTCGATACGGATTTTGAATGATATAGCTACTTGATGATTTCAGTATCCCATTGACAGTACGATGACTCACTCTCGCCATCCTACCTACAAACAGAATGTATTCTAATGTGCAACCTAGCAATTCATTTTTAAACGATTCCTAACATAAATTACAAGTGTTTGCCCTTATACACAAGGTAAGGAACATTTCTACTGGATTTCTAACCACCACTCACCCCCAGTATCCAGACTTACTAGCCATGAAGAATACAGTGTGTTCGTTTTAACATGAGACAACTAAATATCTCGAAAACGACGCATCGTATAAAAAAATGTTGTAGGTGAAAAGTTAATATTTGTAAAGGAGACATTTGTCTGTGCTACACATGGCCACATCCTAACATTTTATGTCATGTTCGGATTCTCCGTCAAAAAATACCTTCCGCGCGGTCTAATGCGCCTTGCCACGATTCGCGCGGCTTCCACCGTCGGAGTTGCGAGTCCTCCCTCGGGGATGGCTGTGTGTGTTTTCTTAGCGTAAGTTAGTTTAAGTTAAATTAAGTAGTGTGTAAGCGTAGGTACCTATGATCTCAGCAGTTGGATCCCATAGAAACTTCACACAAATTAAAAAAAAAATACGTACGGTTTGCACAAACAATTTTTTTCCAATCGTAGCAGATCGCACCTTTGGGTTCTAATGGTTGGTATTGATATTCCAACGTTATTTGAGCATTAAAGATCTGATTGTACATTACAGATTAATATCGTTAGACATTCACATTTCTGACAAATAAGCTAACTGTAAGGTAAAGTCATTCTTTGGTGTCTATGGGATTGATTGTGGAAACTCCATACACCGTCGGAATGCTTGATTTCCGTGGCCGCCCTCGTACCGCGCCATCAGGACGACTGATTTCGAAGTGTGTTTCCATCCAACCGCCGTAATTCTTGCTGTGGACACTACGCGGTTCCCGGCGGAACATAAACCACAACCACCGTTATAAGGTAAAATGTCCATGAGGTGATAGGCAGGCGCACCTCCCATGGGTGCTCTCCGAAATCATGCACCTCAATGGCAGGAGGCAGAGGACTCACCGAAATCAAGTATTCCGATGGGAACAGAACACTAATACATCCACGTAGTTTCTAGGTGGTTGTTAGTGTTTAACGTCCCGTCGACAACGAGGTCATTAGAGACGGAGCGCAAGTTCGGGTTAGGGAAGGATTGGGAAGGAAGTCGGCCGTGCCCTTTCAAATGAACCATCCCGGCATTTGCCTGAAACGATTTAGGGAAATCACGGAAAACCTAAATCCGGATGGCCGGAGACGGGATTGAACCGTCGTCCTCCCGAATGCGAATCCAGTGTGCTAACCACTGCGCCACCTCGCTCGGTACGTAGTTTCTAATCAGACATTGAAACAGCTAACTATCTTCTACTGTACAATGAAATTTGCAATATTAAAGTAAATTTCGGACATGAATATTATTCATTAGAAAAGAGGGGTTTACATTTACTGTGGTGTCACCGCCAGACACCACACTTGCTAGTTGGTAGCCTTTAAATCGGCCGCGGTCCGGTAGTATACGTCGGACCCGCGTGTGGCCACTATCAGTGATTGCAAACCGAGCGCCACTACACGGCAGGTCTAGAGAGACTTCCTAGCACTCGCCCCAGTTGTACAGCCGACTTTGCTAGCGATGGTTCACTGACTTCTACGCTCTCATTTGCCGAGACGATAGTTAGCATAGCCTTCAGCTACGTTATTTGCTACGACCTAGCAAGCCCCCCCCCCCCCCCCCCCCCATGAACCATGGACCTTGTCGTTGGTGGGGAGGCTTGCATACCTCAGCGATACAGATAGCCGTACCGTAGGTGCAACCACAACGGAGGGGTATCTGTTGAGAGGCCAGACAAACGTGTGGTTCCTGAAGAGGGGCAGCAGCTTTTTCAGTAGTTGCAAGGGCAACAGTCTGGATGATTGACTGATCTGGCCTTGTAACAATAACCAAAACGTCCATGCTGTGCTGGTACTGCGAACGGCTGAAAGCAAGGGGAAACTACAGCCGTAATTTTTCCCGAGGGCATGCAGCTTTACTGTATGATTAAATGATGATGGCATCCTCTTGGGTAAAATATTCCGGAGGTAAAATAGTCCCCCATTCGGATCTCCGGGCGGGGACTACTCAAGAGGATCTCGTTATCATGAGAAAGAAAACTGGCGTTGTGCGGATCGGAGCGTGGAATGTTAGATCACTTAATCGGGTAGGTACGTTAGAAAATTTAAAAAGGGAAATGGATAGGTTAAAGTTAGATATCGTGGGAATCAGTGAAGTTCGGTGGCAGGAGGAACAAGACTTCTGGTCAGGTGACTACAGGGTTATAAACACAAAATCAAATAGGGGTAATGCAGGAGTAGGTTTAATAATGAATAGAAAAATAGGAATGTGGGTAAGCTACTACAAACAGCATAGTGAACGCATTATAGATACGAAGCCCACACCTACTACAGTAGTACAAGTTTATATGCCAACTAGCTCTGCAGATGACGAAGCAATTGAAGAAATGTATGATGAAATAAAAGAAATTATGCAGATAGTGAAGGGTGACGATAATTTAATAGTCATGGGTGACTGCAACTGTCATCTGGTTTCTGTACAAATTGTAAATAGCCTTTCGCTCTCTGTATTTCGGTAGTAGGAAAAGGCAGAGAAGGAAACGTAGTAGGTGAAAATGGATTGGGGAAAAGAAATGAAAGAGGAAGCCGCCTGGTAGAATTTTGCACAGAGCACAACTTAATCATAGCTAACACTTGGTTCAAGAATCATAAAAGAAGGCTGTATGCATGGAAGAAGCCTGGAGATACTGACAGGTTTCAAATAGATTATATAATGGTAAGACAGAGATTTAGGAACCAGGTTTTAAATTGTAAGACATTTCCAGGGGCAGATGTGGACTCTGACCACAATCTATTGGTTATGACCTGTAGATTAAAACTGAAGAAACTGCAAAAAGGTGGGAATTTAAGGAGATGGGACCTGGATAAACTGAAAGAGCCAGAGGGTGTACAGAGTTTCAGGGAGAGCATAAGGGAACAATTGACAGGAATGGGGGAGAGAAATACAGTAGAAGAAGAATGGGTAGCTTTGAGAGATGAAGTAGTGAAGGCAGCAGACGATCCAGTAGGTAAAAAGACGAGGGCTAGTAGAAATCCTTGGGTAACAGAAGAAATATTGAATTTAATTGATGAAAGGAGAAAATATAAAAATGCAATAAATGAAGCAGTCAAAAAGGAATACAAACGTCTCAAAAATGAGATCGACAGGAAGTGCAAAATGGATAAGGAGGGATGGCTAGAGGACAAATGTAAGGATGTAGAGGCTTATCTCACTAGGGGTAAGATAGATACTGCCTACAGGGAAATTAAAGAGACCTTTGGAGATAAGAGTACCCCTTGTATGAACATCAAGAGCTCAGATGGAAACCCAGTTCTAAGCAAAGAAGGGAAAGCAGAAAGGTGGAAGGAGTATATAGAGGGTCTATACAAGGGCGATGTACTTGAGGACAATATTATGGAAATGGATGATGATGTAGGTGAAGATGAAATGGGAGATACAAGGCCCCGGCAGTAGACAACATTCCATTGGAAGTACTGACAGCCTTGGGAGAGCCAGTCCTGACAAAACTCTACCATCTGGTGAGCAAGATTTATGAGACAGGCGAATTCCCTCAGACTTCGAGGAGAATATAATAATACCAATCCCAAAGAAAACAGGTGTTGACAGATGTGAAAATTACCGAACTATCAGTTTAATAAGTCACAGCTGCAAAATACTAACGCGAATTCTTTACAAACGAATGGAAAAACCAGTAGAAGCCGACCTCGGGGAAGATCAGTTTGGATTCCGTAGAAATGTTGGAACACGTGAGGCAATACTGACCCTACGACTTATCTTAGAAGCTAGATTAAGGAAGGGCAAACCTCCGTTAATAGCATTTGTAGACTTAGAGAAAGCTTTAGACAACGTTGACTGGAATACTCTCTTTCAAATTCTAAAGGTGGCAGGGGTAAAATACAGAGAGCGAAAGGCTATTTACAATTTGTACAGAAACCAGATGACAGTTATAAGAGTCGAGGGACATGAAAGGGAAGCAGTGGTTGGGAATGGAGTGAGACAGGGTTGTAGCCTCTCCCCGATGTTATTCAATCTGTATATTGAGCAAGTAGTAAAGGAAACAAAAGAAAAATTTGGAGTAGGTATTAAAATTCACGGAGAAGAAATAAAAACTTTGAGGTGGCCGATGACATTGTAATTCTGTCAGAGAGAGCAAAGGACTTAGAAGAGCAGTTGAACGGAATGGACAGTGTCTTGAAAGTAGGATATAAAATGAACATTATCAAAAGCAAAACGAGGATCATGGAATGTAGTCGAATTAAGTCGGGTGATGCCGAGGGAATTAGATTAGGAAATGAGACGCTTAAAGTAGTAAATGATTATAGTTAAGTATTCCACCAGCTACGTCCGTTTTCCTCAAATCTAATTTTCTTGCCATGTTCCAGACCTCACTCAGCCTGCGTGAGCTAAAACGCGCGCATTTCGGCCTCCTTTAGTAACGCGGTGTTGGCTCTCCTGCCAACCACAACATTTACATCGTAAATGAAATGTAGAATCTGACGGCTCGGTTATTAGTTGCAAAAACAAGCATTTTTGATTATAGCGCCATCTACCACGAATGGAATACAATGACTCGAGTAAACCGTATTTTTTTTGGGTAGAATCCGAATATGGAATAAAAATTGGGAGTTCCACTTTGAAGTTGATCCTGCTCACGCAGTAAGTGTGACTAGGAGGTGGCCAGTTGTAGCACGGACAGATGACCTCTAACTAATATTAACTTTGCACCTAAAACATTTTTTTTCATACAATGCATGGTTTTCGAGATACGCAAACGTCTAAAATCAAAACAAACACCTTGTAGTTTGGAGCAGCATGCACAGCTATTTCCAGACAAGCTCCACCATACATTGGAGCAGTGCACACACAAATGCATCCAGGCTCTGAGTTTCCACAGTTTCGGTCAAAGACAGGAACATACTACTTTCAACTGGACCATGTCTTGTAAAGCAATTAAGAGAAATGGTTACTCGATCACTGCTGGTATAATCAGTTTATACCATTAATCTGAAAAAAATCCACCAATCAAATAACTCAGTGGGGTTCATTACAGTACCCTTACTATAAGGAAAGCAAGGAATTGACACCATTCATATATTAGTCATAGAATGGTATGTATGAAGTTGTAAGTTCGCAACATTAAATACGTAAATACAACATCACCTGGGGATGGGTAACAGCGCCTTAAACCGATAATTTTGAGACAATAAACAGCTATAGACCGACAGAAGAAGGCGTAATTTGTGAATGCGTGAACGGTTTCTTTGAAAGAGGCGCAGCCGGGTTACTTCCCTATCCGAGCTTGTACTCCGTCTCTCATGAGCTCGTTGTCTGTCGGAAGTTGAACGCTTAATCACCTTCCTTTCATTAGAATAATCAATCAACCAACTTCAGGATACAACTGTAAGACAAAATGAAGTGCGTTGGATTCAGTCAGGTGCCGTTGACTCAATTTAATGTCATCACAGACAGATAGGATTCTATAACGGCGGTCTTTTCAGTCCTTACATTTGTTCTCCGTGTGGACTATCTTCAGTAAGGCCTAAAAAGTAACGTGAGTAAAGGAATAAAACAAACAAAGATTTTATGGGATGAACGAGCAGTGAATTTATGTTGAACTAATCTATGACAAGACGTATCACATAATTTGAGGCATTTTTCACGTCGAACGTCTTGAGTCAAGTGGAAACTATTCAAAAAGATATCGAAAAGGCGAAGATCAACGGCGCCGCTGGGAATATTTGATGTAAACGTGGCCTTTGAACTTTACAGTGACCTAATTCTCAGACCAAAACATAATGATATTTAAGGATGTGTAAATGATTTAACTGTAGAGGCTGTTTTCATGATAATGATACGTACTTCCAGGGCTGATGGAGACAGGCAAACGTATCAATATGAGATATGGAACTCTGGTACGGGAACGACCGCTTTGGAAGCCAAACATTTTGTGGGGTAACCCTGATAATAGATTTCTAGAACTTAGGAATCATTTTTATGGGTATTATAAGATAATTTATTACTCACAGAATTGATAGTTTTGTTAAAGTTGTAATCCCCGACCAACACGCAGCGGCCAGTCTTATGACCACCCCCGGATCCAAAGGAGAATACGCGCTTATTATAAAGTTCAACATCCTGTCATTCATCCCTCGAGTTCCGACTGTATCAACACCATACGAGACTGGCTACATAGTCATAAGGCGTGAAAGGGAGCGTGAAGGACAGCAACCTTGTTCGTGGTCTGACATCCAGAAAACCCTTTCTAATGTTTCTAGGTGGCACTCTGCATGCAACATTGATGTGATTTGCTATCAGTAAAAGCTACTCGTCACCTACGGTGGTCCAGGGATAAGCTCGTCTTCGGCTGTCGTCCGGATCCTGGATGACCATCAAACGATACTTCCCTGAAGTTCCAGCGCTATTACTCATGCAGAGTCAAAGCGTCACATACCATTAGTTAATTGCTTAAACTTTGTTCTTCGATGCTGTGTTGGCACGTTGAAAGCACCTATGAACTAAATACCACGCTGTAAATAACAAGTCAATTTGTCCACGAATCATATTTAAGCCACAGCACTGCGCTTTGAATCGTTGCCTTCATTGCCCTCTATCAAGGCAACAAATAAATATGAAGTTTCTGTGTGATGCCTTTGTGTTCCTTCTTCGTTCCCCACTGGTTTTCTATAGTTCATGACAATATTTGATTGCGAAAGATGTTAAAGTTGTTATACCTGTATTTAGTAGGACTAAGTTCAAAACCTTAGCCGAGCGGTCTAAGGCGCTGCAGTCATGGACTGTGTGGCTAATAATAATAATAATAATAATAATGGCGTGTGATGAGGGCATCCCGTCGGGTAGACCGCTCGCCTGGTGCAAGTCTTTCGATTTGACGCCACTTCGGCGACTTGCGCGTCGATGGGGATGAAATGATGATGATTGGGACAACACAACACCCAGTCCCTGAGCGGAGAAAATATCCGACCCAGCCGGGAATCGAACCCGGGCCCTTAGGAGTGACAGTCTGTCGTGCTGACAACTTTTTTTTTTTGTTCCTCCATTTTGTTCGTTGTTGATCGTTGTGTTTGTTCATTGCGGACGTCACATGACATCCGGTCAAGTTCGTTTGTTGATCGTTTCACTCAGTTTTTTTTTTTTATTACACAGGCCAACCCGCTCTCTGACCGAACACGATGAGCTACCGTGCCGGAGTTTTTTTTTATTTGTTCGCTTTTGTTCGTTGCATCTGCTCGGGGCGGACGTCGTAAGACGTCCGTTTAAGTTCGTTGTTGATCGATTAGCTCAGTTTTTTTATTACAGAGGGCTGCTAACCCTCTGACCGAACACGCTGAGCTACCGTGCCGGCACACTCACCCACCGGGGGCGGAATGTGTGGCTGATCCCGGCGGAGGTTCGAGACCTCCCTCGGGAAGGGGGGGGGGGGGTGTCTGTGTTTGTCCTTAGGATAATTTAGGTTAAGTAGTGTGTAAACTTAGGGACTGATGACCTTAGCAGTTAAGTCCCATAAGATTTAACACATATTTGAAGTTCAAAAGCGTGACTGATTATTCTTGTATTCTCTGCACATCTATAATACGTTCAGGTTGTTCTACAAGTGCATTTATTCATAAATAGGATAATGCTTGGGCTCCCTCTCTATTTCCTGGCCCATCCGCGAACATTGGCAAGTGGGCTGCACTCGGACCTTGTTAGGCCAATTGAGGAGCTACTTGAGTGAGAAGTAGCTGCACTGGTCGCGAAAAATGACAACGACCGGGAGAGCGGAGTGCTAACAGCATGACACTCCGTATCCGCAGCCGGAGACCCCCTAGGGTTGAGGATGACACGGCGACCGGTCACTACTTTGGGCCTTCATGTTCTGACAGTGTTTATTTTTTATGAACGTTCTAGCTTGCCTATTGAAGTACAGTGGGTATTTCCCATACCTCCTATCCTTTTTTCACAGATAGAGATCCAAATTATATCGCATAAATCTCTGGATACTTAAAACCTTGTACTCTTAATGTATGATACTTACTGCTCAGATAGTATGCTATCTTTTCCTTGTCATACTTACTTACTAATTATGTTTACCTATCATTCTGAATGTCCCTTTTCACACCTGTTTTAACTGAAATTAAAGAATCGTATGGTATTATTGGCCATGTATCTGGGGTTGTTCCGCCACTTGGTGCAAATCTTTCTATTTGACGCCAATGTGGCGATTTACGGGACGAAAAAGATGAGGTAAAACGATGAAAACAACACGAACACCTGCCCATGAAAATCTGCCCATCGGCAGGAATCGAACCAGCGATCTAGAGGCAGTGAAGCCAACCGCTAGAACACGACCTGTGTACGTCTGTGTTAATCAGACCATAACATCCTTATGGTCACTGATTTCCTCCGAAACAGCTATTCCGTCGAAAAGTTCGTGTCTGTTAGTTACTAGGAGATCGAAGACTGTTCAAGTTTTTGTTCAGAAAATATATTAACATCGATCTTAGACGAGTTTCATTTTCTGGCACCTATTCGCATGGCGTCATTCTCCAACTAGATTGTTCGCAATTTGAAATCGTCCCTACTTACCATAACCTGTTGTTGAAATTTTCCATTACAATCCTGAAGCAAACAGTCTTCAGAAGAAACCGATTACGACATGCTGCCTTGTTTCGGAAATTATAATAACATGAAATGAAACAAGAGGCGGTGCAAGGTCAAGTTCTGTTACAGTCACCACACAATAATGTGTGGGATAGAAAACTGCTGTAAACTATTCAACTTTCACTGATTTAGTTTATTATTGAAGGTTAATGCCCCTCCTCATGGTACCATCCAGCTTTCCGAACATCAATCTTTTATCGAGAATTCGAGATTATGTCAGTTACAATCATGACCTCGAGTATTCGTTCTTGAACATATGCCATTTCTAATACATGTACCAAAAAAGCAAGTGAATGCTGAATGGTAGTTCCCCATAAACAATAAATGACACTGTTAAGTTGCTCGTACTTGTATAAATAAAGTAGACCAAAAAAACGTTTGTGAAATTCAGACCCTGCTTAGAAAAAAGAGAAACACAGCATTTTTATTATAGTTGGAGTGTACACTAACTGCTAATTAAAGCAGATCTTGAAGTTGCTCTTAAGATCAGTTTTCAGTCATTTGATGTCATTTTATTTTTATTGTAATTTTAATTGTATTTTAGTCTTATCCTTTTTCACAAATATTTCTTTAGTAGATATGAGTTTCTAGTAAGGGTCTATCACTTTCAGAAAATGTGATGTTTTCAGGTGTGGCTAACAGATATTCTTGCAAATAAATTTGTCATTGCAGAGTTCTCATGTATGTTGCACAATAATTCTTGAATGTATGTTATGGAGCAATTATTTAGAAGAAACATACTACATGTAATTTGAACATTTTTGTGTGCAAACAGATGTACAATATTTCTGTCCAAGATATGAGTGCTTCTATATTCCTTATGAGTTGTTTGAATTCACTTGGATACATTCAGCATAAGAAGTTTGCAACAGTGTTGTTTTCATTAAAAAAAATTAATATTTGTGAGAGCATCAATGGAAAAAAAGGACTTATTACTATGATATAGGAAGTTTTACAGTGTGAATGGGCAGTGTGAATGTTTCTTCAAAGTCTTACTAGTCCACATGTGAAACTATTACATGGGTGTAATAAAATACATCTCAACAATCAATTATTCAGTTGCTGAATGACTCGAATTGTGTCTTTGGATAGGATGTTTAGTTGCTGGATTTACTAAATAACTTTGCTTCAATAATTAAACTTACTAAATTAGCATAAAAGCTGGTAATAATGCTAATCTATTCATAAATTACTATTCATAAGATGGAGCAAAGGTTTTTCATTGTCCAGTAGAATAATAACAGTAATCTGTGGTTTGTTCAATAAGGAAAATCTTTTTAGAACAGGAGTGGGTGATTGAGTGATGACTGTATGTGGTAGAATAATTGTTAGAACAGAGTACCACAAAAATTTGCATCATAGTTGGAATGTTGAAGTAAATACAACAGAACACGTTTATGTGAGAATCTGAAATAGGTTTAGAACTGAAATGGAGTACTAAGATGGCAAATAAACCATTAGCATTCTATGCACATGAAACACTTGTATACAAAATGATACAAACTGAACTTTATTACCAGAATGTTTACATTTATTTCAAAATTCAATTGTTTTACAAAAGTGAAAAAGTGTACAGTTCTGAAAGACATTGGTAGCAACAGAGTGTAGGTCAGAGAACACAAGTGTTCTCTCCCATACATTTGCCTTAATTTTTTATACTTCCTATGTTACGACATGCAAATATAACCTATGATATATTCATCAGATTATAGAAATATGTAATCACAGTGACACTTTGATAAGCGAAGGTTTCTCTGAAGCCACAGATCTAATTGACAGACTGTCCATCAACCTGCAACAGCAGTGAAACCTACCAACTGTTAGTTTGTTTAAAAAATGGTAAGCTATTTACAAGCCACACATTTGACAAAACAGGTCTAACAGCAGAGAACGCTCAGACATAGCGTCGCAAATGGTTCTGTTACAACTTTTACAATTGTTTTCAGTAACTGGCACCACAGTGTCACAAGTACTTAATAATTAAGTTATAATCAGTCCAGGATTTACTGGTGACAATTTCATATAAGTTACCAATTCTGTAAGGTAAATGGTGGATGAAGGTAAATGGAAAAGATTAAAGAAATGAAGAGAAGACAAAAGTTGTTTGCAAAAAATTTTTGCATGAAGTCTCGATAATGTGGCACAAATATTTCAATAAATTAGTTAAAGGCTATTAATTTGTGTATTCCAAAATGAAAATAGTCCCGTCAGTATGAAATGGAGCTCTATGTACTGTGCTTACAACTTTTGTAGATAACATAATGGTGAAGGAATATGTTTTCTTCAGCAACAAAATTTACAAAGGACATCTAGTGTAGAACAAAATGTCTTGCTGCCTCACCCAACAATACCTGTAAGTGCAGTTTCAAAACCTTAATTACACATAAAGTACTCTCTCACTGAATTGTCTATATACAATAATTAGAGCAATGAAATTTGAAGAAATGAACTGCATAGCTTAAAATACGACGAAATTCCTCTGAGATTTCATGTCTGCCCTCTGCTGTGACGTGTTACTCCGAGGTCAACTTACAAAAGAGAAGACTTTCTCTCACACAAAAATATAAGTTACAAACTAGCGGAGCTGCAATGCTTTGGGATACTGCTACAACGTCACCCATTGTACACGCAGCTATGTCTACAACTACGCGTAAGAGATCATATGAAAACTCTAAAAAAAGGTATTGGAACCTTTTTGCACAATTAAAAAAATACACAATAATTATTCAGTTTTACATTAGGAATGTTCCACAACACAATATACAATGTTCCATTTACGTAATCGAACAGCTTTACTTGCGATTTATTATATATATTTATATACTTTTATATACGGTCATAACCCATAATTACAATAGAGTTGCAAAACAAAACGTATCTAAGCACTAAAAAGAAATCTGTACTACAGCTAAGCGATAAGTAGACATGTAAACACACACTGTAATCAAAAAAATTACGATTTATGTAAGCAATGCACTGAATGCAAGAAGTGATAATTGTATAAAATTCGGAGCACATTTTACCACTTCTGAAAACTATCGTGAGATTCAGTACACGACCCGTAAAGCTTAACCTAAGGAGATCACTGGGAATTACAGATACAAATCGAACGAATAGTTCTCTAATACAGATACGTAAAACAAACAAGTAATCACTGAAACTGTCTCAGGGAGACACGTTAGGAGATCATCTCCACTCATAACGATAAGAACTAAAATGAAATGAGACTTAGAAAGTAGAACTTAAAGACTAGAGGGTGGTGGCCCGCGGCACGGCTCATCGTGAGCAGATGATGCGCCACCCCACGTAGAGTGCGATGACGGTCCAGCACACGGGACGGCCGTACTGTGGGGGAACCAGGCGTCCCAGCAGCGAGGCGCCGCCCACGCTCACACCCCCGCCGCCCCCGCCGCCCATGCTGCTGCCGCCGGCCAGACCGCCGCTGACCACTGCTGACGGCTCCCGCGTCTTCTCAGCCTCCTGCTGCAGCTGCAACACACAGAAAGAATTGCCGCTATAACACAAATGCTTCTAATACAAACAGAAACAGGTGGTTTTGAGAAGTAGTTTCCTCCCAGTCTCTCAAAACAGACATTCTTCTCGTTTCGTTTACAAAATTATGTTTCCGCCAATCTTTGTCAGTATCAGTAGATTCTTACTTTGATTAGATACCGGTACCTTTAAATTTTGAATAACAAGAATGGTAACGGTGGTGATAATAAATTAGTCCGAAACATTTAATTTTTTACAACTACGATTTCCTGTTTTGCATTATTTACTACATTATTTGCTTGGTAGAACAATAATTAATTTTTGTTGAGGAAATTACCGTCCACGATTAGTTCGTAGATTTGGAAAGTGGGCGAAAAACCGCAATCACTATATCTGTATGAGAGACTATAGTAAATTCTTACAGTTTCTGTTGATGTTATATACTTCATACACATGCATCTCACATGCAAACGACGTATATAGTACTTTTACCACTTCGTTTTCTCGTGATAGACATGTGTATGAAGAGCATAAAATTGACCAAAACCCTAAGTGGCTTCTGTAGAGTAACATTAGCACAAATTTCTTGAAAAAATTATGTTGTTCTAGATGGCTGGCTACCCAGTCAAAAGTAATGACTGTTCTGTAAATCAAATAACATAGTATCTGTGGTGAAAATAAAAAAAAAACCACAGTCGTAATAAATGTAGCAGCCCTATTTTTCATTATCGTCCTTAAAGTTAGGATATTATGAAATCTATAGACATATAATAAAATGTACACATTCAGTTCCAGATTTTGGAAAACGGGAATTCGTTTTGTAACATTTACAAAAATATGTTTTATCGATTCTTTGTTATTATCAGTCTTACGTATATCTCAATTTTAAATTTCAATACTCTATCTAACTGAGAGGCAGACCACACCAATAGGTGATCAGAAACATAAAAGCTAAGCAGAAGCAACCACAACCGATATGCGAATTTTAAGACAGAAGTGCAAGGCACGACAGCAGATTTGAATAGGAAAACACACCGTAAAAGCGTAGGTACAGCAAGAAAACAAAGAAACCTAAGATTAACTTACAGAAACAAGATAATTTTTGAAATTATTTACAGCATTTATTAATCACGGAAATGTTTGACATGTAATCTAAAATATCAGCTTTGAGAGATATAATCAGGTTACGAAATAACATTTTGTTGTTACGTATTTAAATAAAAGTCTTGGAAATCCATATAAATACGGTGAGCGCATTGTATTAGTGTTCTGAAATCAGGCAGGATTAGTGCTATGCGTGGAAACTTTTATAACGCAGTTTTCATTAAAAAGTACCAGCAGTTGTGCTATTCTCGGCTAACAACACAATAATTATTCTCCCATGCATCATACTACACGTTGATCTCGATAATGACTTCGTCAGAAGATAGCTGTGACTGAAGCAAGCCAGTTGATCTTCAGTTTGAAAAAAAGTGTAGAAAAGAGAAAAAAGTGGAAACTCACAGAAGGAATAAGAATAGAATGGTCTGGAAACATTATCAGTTATTTTAGTTGTTCATGTAATGAGTAGTTATTCTCTTCACAATATTTTCTTACAACGAACTGTGTGGAAAAATCGTTTGTTCTCTTTTTAAGTAAAAGAGCGAGAGTATGATACATACTGACCGTGTGTACGCAGTAAAAGTAATTGTTTGACTATGTCAGCACAGCATACTGCGACTTGGTGGCGAACAACGGACCTGTGTGACAAAAGCAAGAAATTCTATCGATAGAGGTGAGCCAGTGGTTAGCACATCGGACTCGCATTCGGGAGGACGACGGTTGAAACCCGCCTCCGGCCATCCTGATTAAGGTTTTCCGTGATTTCCCTAAATCGCTTCAGGCAAATGCCTGGATGGTTCCTTTGAAAGGGCACGGCAGACTTCCTTCCCTATCCTTTCCTAATCCGATGGTACTGATGACCTCGCTGTTTGGTCTCTTCCCACAAAACAACCCAACCCAAAGTAGTCACAACAGTTTAATCATCTTCGATATCCTACTGATTAAACACTTTTTTGGTATCTTTTTATTGGTTCCGTAGCGTGATCACATAATATTTGGTGGTAAAGCGAGACCGATTAGTGCAGACATAGAATATTTTGAAGAAAGAGATAAGTGATTTTCTGGTGAAGGCCTGACCAAAGATCACAGACAATGCCTGGCTTGACTGGTGTAACAAGCTACCACACCAGTGGCATACAATAGCAGTGATTACAAAATAGCTGAGTACTGTTAATGTAAGTTCCGATATCACTCTTCCTTCGAAAAGTGGAGAGTATATAAAATACTCTGCGTATTATATATCTGCCAAATGTAAAACATACAGAACAGAGCACTGTTGTGAAATTTTTCACTACAGTCAGACGACCTTCCATGGAGCAGGTGGCTGTAAGTGGCGCAGTATCAGGCCGATAAGATACGATAGCAGCTGGCACGTTACAGCTTGCACCTTCAACGAGATTTCACATCTTTTATCGAAAAAGAACTCTTCGTATCAGCTGCTCTAAATATTATACACTTCTAGATACAAATAATATTTAAAATGTAATCAAATGAAAATAAAATGTGTCGTCAGAGCAAAGGTTTCCTTTGGTTTGAGAGTTTGATCAGATATTAAAAATGTATCATTAGTGTCATGCAGATAGTATGTAAAAATCGAATACTGCAATTTCCTGTCACACCAAAGATAATTTTATACAAGTCGGTACTCTTTTTATAATGAAATGTCGTCACCAGTGCATGAAACAACATCGCAATTGCCAGTGAATCATTCAATAAAAGACACGAGTAAATCTAAACACTGCGAAAATAGATTAGTTGCAAACTGAAACAAGTGTTCCGTATAGTTTCGGGCAAGTCCTGTGTCGCAACCACGACGTTTATCAATTGAGAACGTAGAACTACTTATACCTAACTAAGCTAAGGACATCACACACATCCATGCCCGAGGCAGGATTCGAACCTGCGACCGTAGCGGTCGCGCAGTTCCAGTCTGTAGCGCCTAGAACTGCTCGGACACTCTGGCCGGCGATAACTGTACATTTTGGCGATCAGAAAGCGGGTAGAAGTGTTCATGTTGCCATTGCATCGTGGCACGTTAGCAATTACCGTACGAAGGAATGAGATGCGATGGCGTGCAAGTCATCATCCACCGTATAGCAGACGGCGTCGACCCGTTGGCTCAGTCAGGACCTCACTGTTCGGTATGTTACGGCAACGCTGTCAAAATGCAGTCAGTCGCTGTGTCGTCTCACTGTGTAGGGTAGTAATCGCTCTTCTACACACTTTAGCTTCAGTGCCGTTCCACCACGTCACTGCTACAGCACAAAATATCACAGGAGTACAAACAAATCTATCTCCCAGAGATTCACCACTATTCCAAGTTCAAATTTACTTACATGCTGATATTACACCCTTTGTTTCGGAAGAAGTATTTTGGCACTTGTTTAGAGGTTTCCACTTCGCTTGGCGGCTTTTCAGTAACTGATCTTGGCGTAACAATGACTCTGACGGTCACACATACGGCATGCCGCACCCACGCGTACGGAAGGTCTTTAGCACTCCCAGTGGCATATGCTAGCAGAAACTGCTACGAGTTTGGATTCATTTAGTACAGTGTTCCCTGTTGTTGCAATTTGTTTAAGCGTTAAAATGTTTCTCTCCTATGGATAACTTGAGACACATTTTCGTCACAATCAACGAATGTCTACAAAAATAATGTACGCGAATCAAAAGCCTGAAATGTATCGTCTATTGCAGGTTTATTTCCTGAGAGACAGCTCTGAGAAGGTGTCGTCGCGTCTTTTATCTCGGCATGACAGATGGCCTGCCGACCACACAATTTCCAGCCCGCGGCGAACCTGATTACGGTAGGCGGAAGGGGACCGTAGAAGCAAGAAGTCGTGCCTGACTGGGAGTGTTTTATTTGAGAAGGAGCCAGCGTTTCGCGTAACGAGATAACCGCTCGGGGGAGCGCCGACAGCCCTATCTGGGCGTTGGCGCCTGTGGAGCATACAACCAGTGTCGGTATCACGGCGGGCGGGCTGCCATCAAGCCAGGCGCACAGCCGAAACCCCAGTAGTGCGAGCCTACATTTCCAGTTGTATACGCCTGCTTCTTGCAGTCCGTGTGAATTTATGTATTCCATCTCTCTAGTACTGTGAATTCGAATATGGACTTCTGTCTACTAACACACATTTGCTTTGACGGACGAGACTCTTACTGCAAGTATTTGTGAAATACTGTAGTTAAGTCAAAAGCGCTACATTACAATACTGAGCTACGGTTCTCGCATCACGAAGACAACGGTGCCCGCTACAAGTCAAGGAAGATGGAGAATTCCGCCGTTATACTACGACTAATTGTCAGGCTTCAGCTATTATTCCGTTACGACCGGGTTGATAACCATGGGGAATTTCCAAACCCCATACGCCTTAAGCAAGTATTAAAACTGAGTTCTGTTTCCTTTTCCGTGTTTCGTTTTACTGTCAATACCTTAGCAACTTTTCTACGACGAGGCAAAATTTCTTTTATTGACATGTAAATAAGAGTACTTAGTTTATTACCTTCCAGTACTATTCACAGATGAGTTCAGGTATTTTCCACTAAATAATCGAGATTCTCTCTTCTTTCACGCTCAATATCAATGTGAATTTGTTTTACTTCCTCTCATTAGAGTTTTTTAATTTTTATAATCAATGCCAATACATTACTTACTTTCCTAATACCATGAACAACTGAAGAGTAACATAACTAAAAGGAATCTAAAGGCTAATTGAGCCAGAAATATGTGCATATGTTACTCAAAACTGTCTGGAAATAAAAGCAGTAGTAAATGAAGGATGAAAGCCGTTCTCAGTTGTGGACACTTGATCACAGAGACGCTTGAGCATTAGTACTTCCAACACAGCTACGGGAAACTCAGTAGAAATTAAAAAAAATCATTCATATGTGTTTCTACTCCGGATAGTGCAGTGACCCAGCGCTCGAAGATTTTGAAAGCATTCAGTACTAGAAGAAGCGAGAGACAAAGACGAGTGTTGTAACAGAAAAGCAGCGCCAGGATTCACAATTAGATTCCGTGTGCGTCATAGTGCCCTGCTTCATATACACGGTGTAGTTCACAGGAATGCACTGAGTAAATGGTCTATGATGTGAAAACCATACCACTGAGCTCACCTGTTCATTATACCGACGTGGTTACTAGGAATAACCTTCCAATGGATTTTTTTCTCGCTGTTATCCGAGTGGTGACGATATCTGTTATTACAAAGACAGAATTTCCTAAATCATAGAATTGTCCGTTAAGTAAGTTTCGCAACAAAGCGCAATTTCGACAAGTAAATCTCCGCGAAATGAGGACAGGCAGCATGTTTCAATGGTTAAATTTAAATTAGTATAGTAGGAGAGAGTGTTGTACTTAGAGGAGAGTGTACCTAGGAACATGCTATGTTTTTTGGTCGATACTTAATTTAGTGACCGACTTTACAATCATATGAAGGAATGCATACTCTTGACCACCATATATAGTATCTGCAGTTTTCTACATCTACATAACTGCTGCCACCGTATGGCGAGTGGTGGAGGGTACCCTGTATAATTAATAGCCATTTCTTTTCCTGTTACACCAACAAACAGAGTACGGTAGAAACGTCTGTCTGAATGACTCCGTATGACTCGTGGACCTTGTTGGATGCAGTAGAATAGTTCTGCAGTTAGTTCCATTTGCCGGTTCTCTAAATTTTCCCACGAAAAGAAAGACACCTACACTCCAGGGATTTCCATTTGAGCTCCCGAAGCATATCCATAACACTTGCCTGTGGTTTGAACCGACTGGTAATAAATCTGTCAGTCCACCTCGGAATTTCTTCGATGTCTTCCTTTAATCCTACCTGATACAGCTCCCCAACACTCGAGCAGTACTCAAGAATAGGTCGCACTAGCGTCCCATAAGCGGTATTCTTTACAGATGAATCACACTTTCCTAAAATTCTACCAAGAAGCCGAAGTCGACCATTCACCTTACCTACCACAATCCTTGTATGCTCGTTCCACTTCATATTGCTTTGCAGCGCTACGCCCAGATATTTAAACGAGGTGGCTGTGTCAGGCAGGACACTACTAATTCTGTATCCAAACATTCCGTGTTCATCATTGCTACAAATTCGCATTACCTTACATTTTTCTACATTTAGTGCTAGTTGCCATTTATCACACTAACTAGAATTTTGTCTAAGCCATCTTCTATCCTCCTACAGTCACTCAATTTAGACACCTTACCGTACGCAGCAAAAAACGTAGATTGCTACTCGCCCTATCAGCCAAATGATTTCTATAGTTTTTGTTGTTGTTAGACATGACGTTGTATACTGCGAAGAATTTGTAAATATTTCGCTTTCAATACATCCTAGTGCCGTATAACATATTAAAAGTAGTTTATTCTTCAGATACAGGTGAGTAAAAGGCTATATATTTTTAGAACTACTTTTATAACGTGTGGACAACTAAAATATACTTCTTCAGCCGTGCAGCATTCAGAATGGGACACGTGATACTTGTAAATGAACCGAGTTTCTTTAATGTTTTAAGAACTCGTTTTTGACAATACTCCCCGTTAATTTGATTTCACTTTCTGATTATTGGTGTGTAGTGGAGTAATAACGTGCCAGATAGACTACTGAACATAATACTGACAAGATTTTCTCCACTGTAACGGATTTATGTTTCAGTCGAATATTTTTTTGTAGGTACATCACCATGTTGTACCTTGAACATGTCCTCATATTTAGAAAAACCTTAATTTTTCGGAGTAATCTTTGTAATTCCAGATCAAGACTGCAGGACATAAAAATTGAATGTCATCGTTTAAAAACAGAATACGAGAATTTTCTAAACTTCTATCACAGAGCAGGCTAGAGGCTAAAGTGTGAAAGGTGTTCGAAGAAACTACACTCTCTCCTATTATGGAACAACATAGCAGGAAAATGAATAACAGAATGGAGCATCATTACACTGAAGATTTTCACTTAAGTACTGTTTAAATCTAAAATGGAATATTTTGAAACCAACTACGAGAAAGTAAAATATGTTTCATCGATTGTAAAAACTGATATAAAAAAATTTCGAAATTGTTTTTGGGTCGATGAAGGTTAGTATTTGAAGAGGTGTAACGATCTGAGAAGCAAAGTAACTGGCGCACCCACTGACAGACGGTTGTCTATCAACGTAGTGGAATCCGTCACTAAATGATTCACTTTTAGATTACAAGACTGTACAACATTGTATTCGGTACACTGTATGGGACATAATCCCTCCAGTTGACAGTTCACTGGGAATGGTGACGAAAAAAGTTAATGTCGCAATGTGGCCTTGCCATGTATTAAGAAGACTTAGCGAAGTCGTATCATAAAATGGTTAGAGATGTCCGAGAACTGCAAGTCAGTTCAAGTAATCGGAGCGAAAAGTAAGAATATGATTCCGGGAACGAGATGTGAGAGGTTTATCCGAAGAGCGCGCTGGGTGTGGGACGCAGTGGCCGGGGTGATCCGATATAATGAATTGAGTGTCGGAAGTAATGGGATTGCCTATTGGACGGCATCTGTAGCCGGGCGTCCCCTCGCCAATGTCTCGCAGGATAACACGTTTTCCTCTAGTCCAATAATCAAATTAGACCCTCGGCACTGCAGGTCACTCAGCCGTGTAGCAGCGTGAACCCCACAGGGATGACACTTCGCTGCAGAAAATCTCTTGTCCTTAGGGACAACGCGTTTCATTCGATATATTATTACGTGTTTGTGCAATCATATTAATTGCGTAATAGTCCCAAATGACAAAGACGAGAACATGCGTTCCGAAGGCGATATGTTGGAATGTACAGGAACATCATATCTTCCGTTTCCCTGCACGAGTTGTAAGTTGTATTTAACGAGGTTGATTGTAATTTAGAATGACATTTATATACATTTCACTAAGTATCTCAGAGCTACGATCGTACAACAACGTACTGACGATACGCCATAGAAAAAACGAACTGTACAAAGTATTTTATTTCGTGACCAGACTGTCGTAGAAATCACGAACCCTGCTGCAAGTCAGTACTAATATCACTGTAAACGCAAACTCAGACATTTCATTTCACTGTCTACTTATAAAAATTGTTTGTCAATCAATGGCAAATCTTCTGTATTACGACTTATTTATATTGTTTATGACACTCTAGCGAACATTTTTGTGTGGTTAGGGAGCTACACTTTCTTCTTGATAACCCGTTACTTGAACAAATCTTAGAGTTCCGACAGGTCGAAATGTGTCGCTTTGCACAATACGATGCATAACGGATAAACTATAACCTGTGATACATGTTTTAGCTTCCTGCACAGTGTTGCTCATACACTTTATGTTGGTAACGCTTCCAGCAAGATATTTTTGCACAACACAATCATAAAATATTTTTGAACTTTTTTTATGAATTCGATACAATTTTTTGCCGCCCTGCGATTGGTTAAAACAGTGGTGGTGCAACTGAAGCCTAACCAAAAATCACCGTAATGATGCACGATCTTAATCGATATACCCCTGCGATGTAAACTGTTTGGATATCTGATGTCTCTTTGGTTAAAATGCGCTTGTTTAGGAGAATGCTAGTAGGTGGCGCCACATTGGACGAAGATAACAGAACAGTTGTTACAAGAAACATTACTAGGTTTTTCACAAAGATAAATGATCATAAAATTGATTACAAATAAGTGAAGTGCACAAAAATGTCAGGAAATGTGGGATGAGGTACAGTATTTCCCGTGACTTGTTATTTTGTCCCTTAGACTAGGAAGGCATCATGTTCCTCATGTTGAACGTAGCACCAAATAACACGACATAAAACTCTATGTTTTGGATACACAGCAGAGAGAATTCTTCGCAACTCCTGAACCATGCCACATTTTTGTGTTTAGAAATGTAAATTTTCAAACGAATTCATGTACGCGCGTTTCTTCGCTCACAATGTATTGTAAAGTAAGACAGTTGAAAACGAGACGAAGGCCACAACGCAAGCTATTAACCCTCTAGAACTATAAAATGAGTGTATTCAAGAAGTATAGTTTCATAAAGTTCGAAATTTTCACAAATTATTTAAAAATTCAGTTTTAATAAATATTGTTATATTACTTAATAAGTAAAAGATTTATCAAAGAAATCTACACTACAAAAAATAGTACTGTCAAACATGCAAGACAACCTTTCAAATCCTGTGGGTCTAAGCTTTCTACAACATGCACATCCTTCATTTTACACCTTGTATCACAGTGGCTATATAATATAATCATTGATACAGTAGTATATCCTCTACAGTATTACAGCTAATACAAAGATAACATAGCACCACAGAACCAAAAACAACCATACAGGTACTATACTATATCCAGTAACACAGGTTTACTTATACACTAATAGCACATCATTTCCTATGATGGATATTACTAAATTTACATAATCAGACAAACATCTGGAGCCTGTTATGGAATATCGAAATCAAACTGTGATCAGTTCTGTATAGGGAGTGAAGGCGGGAAATTTATCATCTGTTGCTGTGAAGTTAAATGTTGTGTTAAAGGCTGTTTTTTAGAAGGAAATGGAAATGCTTCAAAAGGTGATAGTACTGAAAAATTATGAATGAAAAATTTTCATATAAAGACGTGCTCAGTTCTCAGCGTTACGGAGATATATCTATCATGACGTTTGTCATACTGGGCACATAAAAACTTGAACTGTATGTGGACATTCCTTCGGCAACAGTACCTGGAACGTACTTGCAACAGGGTGAACCCGTCAACATTACTGGCCGAATTGGCCAACAGTGGAATGGCGTCTCTATTAAATCTATTCCGTTGTTGTTAGCGGCGAAGGTGTTTATGGGCCACAAAGGAGCTTTCTGCGCTAGATCGTTGTTTATGTAGTTTACTATAAAATCAAATTCAACAGAGAATGAGTGAAAACAAGGAGGGAATTGTTAATTTGCGTTATGGATTGTTGTGTGCAAATTAAAGAAAAATGTATAACCAATTCCGATTGGGTACACAGTATTTGTCCACACGAGCTGCAAAATGCATACAAGATGGCAAAAGCGTTTATGCACATTAACTGTACCCATAAACTGACAATAAAATGCAACAATCAGTTTACTGACCCAAGCAGCTTTCGCACTCCTGACAACTTCAGATAACCGAATATCGGAAGTATTTGGGTAAGGAATACGTGTCTTATTGGTGTTTTCACTTCAGAAAGTTTCATGGTAATAATACTTAATATATGTCAGTTTGCAGTACAAATCTGTGTTCTCATATGTTACCGAGTGTTACTGTCATTAGTTTCTCTAATTTTATAATTGGTAGATCATGAAGACTGAAAGATATTCGTCGTAGATGTCAATAATAGCATTAGTTGTTCCAACATTACAATAATTTACAATTGTAATTTTTGCTTTTTACCTTTACCTTACATTCTACGAGCGCCAGGTGAAAACTTACTGAAAGTAACAGGCAGTGATTGGTCAAATAATGCAACAACGTACAAACTCTGCTTCTAGGCCTAGCACAATGGTAGCGTGGATAGAGATGCAGTTTTGTCTCAAGCGACAATTTGATACGCGGAATAATTAAATGTTACTGGTCGTGATGACTGTTTCAGTTTAAACAGATAAACTGGAAGACTGCCCGTCATACTGATCGTTTCTTTGGAGAATTGACTGACAACTTAAATTCACCAAAAGACAGAGACGGATTCTGCTCTTCATTTGCAGTTGTTGTGCAATGGCCAACTGAGTTCCTATGTGGAGGTCCTAGACCTGCAACTGCCCATGAAAACAATGAAAAATGCACAATATGGTACTGGAATGTGGGTGACTGAAAGTTAATTAAATGCGTAAGGACATACAAGGGAAAAGTGTGGAACATTGTGGATGTAGAATGAACTATCGGAATGCATTGTGCAGATAAGACTATTGCACTTGTTGAATGCTGAACGAATGAAATTATTAAAGCGAATTCCTCATCAATGTTTCAAACGTTTCAGAATGGAATTTTATGCGTCAATTTGCTTCTGTAGATGATTCATGAATTGAACAGTTCACACCAGAAACCAAAGAACAATTAAAGCAGTAGTTTGATACAACTGACACTGAATCAAAATCAGGGAAGTCGATTTCATATGTTTAAAGCTAACTACACTTACTCAATTCGTTGCAAATAGGCAAGGAATAACAAGAAAATATTACATATACCTTCTGAATTAACTGGATGAAGGAATATGGGAGAAGAGTCGTGAGTTACCAAAAAATCGTGTTTCGTCAGGACATTGGACAACATCTACACCTACTTATATATAGATACTCTGCAATCCACCGTACGGTGCATGGCGGAAGGTACCCCGTAACTCTACTAGTCATTTCCATTCCTGTTGCACACACAAATACAGCGAGGGAAAAACAACGATCTACACACCTCAGTATGGACCCTAAGTTTATCTTCGCGGCCCTTATGCGCAATGTATGTTGGAGGCAGTAGAACCGTTCTGCAGTCAGCTTCAAATGATGGTTCTCTAAATTTTCTCAATAGCGTTCCTCCAAAAGAATGTGGTCGCCTTCCAAGTACTCCTGTTTGTGCGTTATTCGAACCTATCAGTAACAAACGTAGCACCCCGCCTCTGAATTGCTTCGATGTCTTCCTTTAATCCGTTAACGTGATTGGATACTAAGGAAAGTGAGGGGTTCTAAGTATGAATTGCTAGAACATCCACTCTGTTGACCAGTTTTGACAATAGTAGACTTCGAGGTATCCCACATCTAAAGAAACCTGGATTAGAAAACATAGAGGTCATGACAGTCATAGACGAATATTTCCTAGATGTGAAATATGATCTATCATTAAAATATGTGGTCTTAACTTCGAAGACTGTTTTGATGCTGCTCTCCACGCCACTCCAGCTCGCGCAAGCCCCTTCAACTCTGCATAACTATTACAGTCTACAGCCATTTGAACCAGATTACTGTAGTCAAGCTTTGGCGTACCTCTACAATTCCCCCCCCCCCCCCCCAGCCCCCCCCCCCCCACCCACACACACACCACCACCACCACTCATTACTGAATTGATGATTCCCTGATGCGTCTCGATGTGACGTAACGAGTAACACCTTTTTCTAGTAAACTTACAGTTAGAATTTCTTAGCTGCCGAATTCGATTGAGTATCTCGTCATTTGTCATCCGATGTACTTATCTAATCTTCCGTATTTTTGCTATTGCCAGTCTGAATTTTATGTAATATTTACTTCGTTAGTTATATTGCTGCCTGAATTATAAAACTCATTTACTCTTTCAGTGTCTCATTTGCTTATCTAATTTTCTCTACATCGTCTGTTCTAGTCAGACCACATTCAGTTACCCTTGTCTTACTTTTGCTGATATTTATCCTATAATCTTTTTTCAGAGCATTATAGATCCCATTCAACTGATCTTCCAAGTCCTTTCCCATTCCAGACAGAATTAAAATGCCTTCGTCAAACGTCAAACATTTTATTTATTGCCCCTGAATTTTAATTCCTGCGCCAAATTTCTCCTTGGTTTCATATTTCCCTTGCTAAGTGTAAAATGGGGTATAGTCTACGGACTTGCCTCGATACCTTGTCAACTACTGCCTCCCTTTCATGACCGTTGGCTCTTATAACTGCACTCTCGTTCCTCTATGAGTAGTAGGAAACGTTTCGCTCTCTGTATTTTATCTCTGCCAGTTTCAAATTTCGAAGAGTGTTTTCATATCAGCCTGACCTACTTATACAGCCTCCATCGATAATCTTAATCACGTATTAATAATACACTTCTCTACAGTGTTAGTCTGAATTCAGTGCTACCATTCTATTGAGATGTCGTTTATTCACAGTGTTGACGTACGAGTAATCTCAGGACTGAGCTCAACATTAAGACAACTGAATAACAAGAGAATTAGCGGCAAGAGTGGAATACAGGTAAATTTAAGATGAGCAAATCGACACTGATGAGGGATAACGTTACGTCTAGACGACATCGAGGTCAGTTGTAGCTTAGCACATTGTCAATACGGTTCTTAAAAGATACGAACAAATTTAAGAGAATCGTGGAAGTCTACGCGAGGATCGTCGAACAGGCATTTGAACCCAGCTCCTACATCAACTACTGAGCATTGTCAGTGCGAAAAAAGCTCTGGTCAATCAATTTCCGCACTTCTAGCAAAGATCTCGTTTAAGGGGTGTAGGACGTCAAACGAGCCGACTTGGAGCAGGAGCGGCATCTCAGGACATTTTAATTTCCAGTGTCTATACTTTTACGAATAAATTCATAAAACCTTGTCAGCATCACAAGGAAGGATTCAGGACTCACACCCATTGCAGTGAAACTTCGAAAACATAACAAAATAAATTTTTTTACTTGCGAAATTTCATCATTTTTTCACTTACAAATGGCTGCATTTGTTGCTATAGATACACTTTTCTTCCTAAGTTAGGGACATTCTTCGATGAATTTTTGCACAGCATACAAATCATACTTACAGATGTATGAAGCTCTAGAATTTATTTAATTTATGAAAAAACGAATGAGTTTTTATATTCTAAACTTCATGTTTAGAAAAAACACTAATTTTCTAGTTAATTACGTAAATTTTTACCATTGTTTTTAATAGATTTGTAAAATTCTAGAGTTTCCTACACCTTTGAGTATGGTTTGTATGTTGTGCAAAATTCATCGAAGAATCTTTCTTACTTATGAAGAAAAGTGTACCTATAGCAACAAATGCTGCCATTAGTAAGTGAAAAAAATGATGAAGTTTCACATGTAAGAAAAAATTATTTTTGGTGTGTACATAGTTCCGCATCGTCAGCGCTTACACAACTTTCCCACTAGAGCGCGCCCTGCTAAGCACAACAGAGCAGGCGGAGCGCTCGTCCGTCTCCGCACTACGAGATTGCACTGCCATAGAGATGGACCAAATTCTGCTTCCGCCGATCCGCGTATTCATATCTAACGCAGCAAATGAGATTCCGGCTAACGTAGAACCTTTTATCACACTCGCGCTGTGATACATGAACGCGCGAGGTATTATAACGAGTGTACAGACCTTCGATTAGGCAGTCTGCATTTGTCTGCACCAGTCTGTGCCAGTCTGCATTAGTCGGTACCGCTCTGTACGAGTTCTACATTTTTCTGTGGCGGCCCGAGTGACCGAGCGGTTCTAGGCGCTACAGTCTGGAACCGCGCGACTGCTACGGTCGCAGGTTCGAACCCTGCCTCGGGCATGGATGTGTGTTATGTCCTTAGGTTAGTTAGGTTTAAGTAGTTCTAAGTTCTAGGGGACTGATGACCACAACAGTTAAGTCCTATAGTGCTCAGAGCCATTTGAACCAATCATACATTTGTCTGTACCGGCATATAGTCATGTTTCAGTCTGCGCCTAATAAGATTACAATATTCCTAGCCATGAAGATAAACGTATAGTCACTTTTTTCAAGTCTCAGAGATATTTGTGAGAATAAGACGAACGTACCAATACCAAAAGAACTTCAGACTGTCAGTTGTAATTAGCATCCACAACCAAGTTAAGTAACCTTTATGCTCGTTATTATTTTAATAAATGTGTGTGAAAATTAACCAAGATCTGTTTAAAGTTGCTCACCGCCAATCTGCTACTCTAAGCGTGCAAGTGGCATTTCTATCGTCTGACCTAATAGCACAAGATAAACACGCCACGATAAGACCACGAGACATATTGCTGACACTCGCCTACTTCGTCAGAGCGACAAGTCAAATAATCTGATGGTGTGTGTACTGACGGTCTTACAGTACGCACACCACAGTTATGTTTTCGAACTTCCACTGCTGTGAGTGTAAATTCTGAATCCTTCCTGGTCATGATGACAAAGTTTTATGAATTAATTTGTAAAAGTATAGACAGTGGAAATTAAAATGTCCTGTTGTGCCTCTCCTGCTCCAAGTCGGCCCGTTTGACGTCCTACCCCCCCCTTTAAGTGAAATGGAAAATTAAAGGTGTTCAAAAGCTGGAAATACTGCAAAACCACACAACTTTATGAAGAACTTTCTCTTCATCTACAAATTGTGTATAAACAGTTTATTTTACTTCCAGATAACAAAGTTTTCCACTGCCAGACTACTTTTCACCTCGCGCTCTTACACAGATCCGAGCCACGCACGAAGTTTCTAGTACAGGCAAGCACTACAGAAGTGGAGAGGTGGAGCTCACCCTGCAGCGGAAGGACTCTGCAATGAGGTGCAGCTGGAGGCTGACGTCGTAGTAGCAGGAGGACAGCTTGTCGACGGACTGCACGACGCGGCGGCACAGGCGCGCGTCCCCCGGCTGGTGAGCGGCGCGCACCGCGTCGGCCACCACGTCCGGCAGGCCAGCCGGCTGCCGCAGCCAGCGACCGCCACCTGCCACACCCACACACCGGCGCTCGCTCACACTTCTGCTCCACTCCTTCTTCCTTCTTCGCCAATACATCTTTCGTCGGACATCTTCGCACTAAACATCTCAACTGTAAGTAATGCTTATACCCAGACAAAAACATCTACCATGTGAAAGAAAGTTATACGAACCGAGGAGTACCGCAGGGCTCAAGCTTATCCCGCATCGAGGCGCAATGGCGGCACTTTTGGAATGATTCTGGAATTAATAAACAAGGTATCCAAGGTCCTACTCTGGAATTACCGGGCTTTGTCCTGAAGAGATGTACCTGCCTGGGCTAAATTGAACCGTATCAGAATGGGCCTTGCAAGATGCAATGCATATAAGTACAAGTGGGTTCTATGCGACTCACCAGCCTGTGACTCTGGAGTACCAGAACAGAACGTCCGCCATATTATTGAGGAATGCCCCTTAAGAACATACGCCGGACCTGTGTCTGAGGTTACATATGCGAAACCCTCTGCTTTGGATTGGCTGTGCAATCTAGATATTGTGATCAAAAAGTCAGTATACATCTGAAAACTTAATAAACCACGGAAGAATGTAGATATAGAGGTGAAAATTGACAAACATGCTTGGAACGACATGGGATTTTATTAGAACAAAAAAAAAATTCACCAAATTTCCGACAGATGGCGCTGGACAGCAAAACGTCAGTAACTACTACCGTGACGGGTGAGAGGTAATCCAATATGTTACAGAATCGCTTCATCCCCAGTCTGGCTGATAAACACCTGCTGGAACGTACGATGTTTATGCAGGTTGGCGCTCCACCGCATATTGCTAGACGCGTGAAAGATCTCCTGCGCGCGTCGTTTGGTGATGATCGTGTGGTCAGCCGCCACATTCGTCATGCTTGGCATCCCAGATCCCCGTGCGATTATTGGCTTTGGGGTTACCTGAAGTCGCAAGTGTATCTTGACTGAGCGATGCTGAAGGACAACAACCAACGCCAATGCCTCATCCCGGACATGCTTTAAAGTGCTGTTCGAAACATTATTCCTCGACTACAGCTACTGTTGAGGAATGATGGTGGACATATTGAGCATTTCCTGTAAAGAACACCATCTTTGCTTTGTCTTACTTTGTTATGCTAATTATTGCTATTCTGATCAGATGAAGCGCCATCTGTTGGACATTTTTTGAATGTTTGTATTTATTTTGTTCTAATAAAACCCCATGTCATTCCAATTATGTGTGTCAATTTGTACCTCTCTATCTATATTATTCCGTGATTTATTCAGTTTTCAAATTTATACTGACTTTTTGATCACCCGGTATATGAATGAGCTTCTAGTCAGGCTTGCCGAGCTTTTAATGTGTAGTTATTTTGTCTTGAGTGTTTGTACTTTATCCTTTTGTGCTATTGCTTCTTTTTACACATGTACTATTTACACATTGTTTTGTTTTATATATTTCGTTTACGTATTGTTGTACTTATATAAAATATTGTCGCTGTATTGCCATATGCAAAATAAATAAATAAATATATTTATATTTATATTTATGGACTCTTCCGTTAGCTCTCGGTAGGGCATTTTCATATTTAACGTTGGAAACCAAAGACACTGCGCTTTTGTTCTACTAATATTTGTTGGGCTAGCGTCCACGGGAAATAATAATGAGCAGAAAACCAGACACTGGATACAAATACACTACCGACCCATGCAGAATTTTTGGTCATAACATTACGTCAGAAATGTGACTACTCGTTTTACGCACTAAACATGTTAGAGAACAATGCCAAATTACAATTTACGGAATGGATCTATCAAACACAGTGTGGTTTCGTTATGCACTGCGGTTCATTCTATTTCGTAAATTGCAATTTAACACGGTTGAACGAGTTCCCAATGCTTCATTCGATACCTCTCACCAAATGTTATGACCAACGAATATGTGAAGTTCGTATGTCTTCATTCCTCATGTTCGATCTCCTACACACTAATGTGTCTTGTGAACGCTAGAATATGGGGGATTCTGGTTCGAAATAAACCAATATTAGTACAGCAAACGCAGTTTGTTTGCTTTCCAACCTTAAAATTTTTTATACTTACGCATATGGTATTATTATACAAGACAAGCTCAGAGCATGCCGAGGAGTTAAAATAAAAGAACTAATACACATAATAAAATGTTGTTTAGTCTGGATCAGGTAATTATTCACAAACTGAAGGCCTGTACAAATACCTCGGCTACGACATAGCTTATGAGAATGATCTTCAGATCGATCACAAGATGAACAACTACCAGAATAAAATTGAGTCATTCTGGAGAACATTGTCTAGGAAGACGAGAAAAGAAACACAAATAAAATTTTACAAAGGGATAGCTGAGCCAGTTTTGCTTTACAGCGCAGGATTTTGCTAAAATACAGGGATCAGCAACAATGAATGACTGGATCGGTGGAAATCTGCACGAGAATGGACACTTTTAAAAATGGCGATGCGTAGAGAACTTAATATTTTTGAAATAAAAGTTAGGATCTGAAGAAACAAAGAATATGCTCTAACAGCTAAATAAAATACAAGAAGCGCGCTCAGCGAAACAAGTTTTGTGTTATAGACCGGATGATAAAAGAAAAGCTGGCAGTCCAGGGAAACGTGGGCAACAACTTCCTTTGTGTCCTGAACAGGCGGATTGCCAACACATTGGAATGAGAAGAATATTTTTGTTCACAGCCGCGAGTGCAGGAGTTTTTACTTAAAAATTTACTGAGAAGTGAAGCATACGGAATATATTTATTTGCAAACAATGTTATTTCAGCGTAAGATTGCATAATTTCATTTTTTATTTTACTGTTGTTTTAATTTTTATCATTGTAATGAGCCGCTTCGGCCGTTTGCAACGATTTTCAGATCAATTGTAAATCACAAAGTAACACGTCAAGGATACAAAATGTGTACGCGCGATGCTTCACGATTATAAGATTTTGAAGTAAGTCACTTGCTAATGAACATACAGGATTTTCATAAGCCCATTCTGAGAATTCACATCATCGTTATTAGAGCTCCGTAAATACCTCAGCGCCTGTCTGTGCTTCTAAACCAATTCAGCTATTTGCCGTAATATGACACTAAACACAAAAATCATAGAAAAATAGACCGTACATGCATGATAAAGCTAAGATGAATAACTGGTAATGCTGTTACATAATTTAAAAAATTGTTACTCTAAAACAACCAGAGGAAAACGGACCTTTTCGTAAGCGTGCCATAAAGCGAGAACGACGTGTGAAAATATTTACATTGCTGTTGCTATACAGTAGCTTGCTCTTGAGTCTTGAAACTGATTTTCATTAGTCTGTGGAGAAAGTTAAAAGTACCTATAAAGCTACTAGTATTGAAATTACTGTTGCTATTATTAGTACCTGTGTATCGTTGTGCCTTAACTACAGCTGTGTTCAGAAAAGCAATGCACGTTTACAGCTATTACATTTTTTTTTTCTTTTAGCATGGCTGCAGTCGTCACTGTTGCGTGTAGTTCTAATTAGAGCCAAAAGTTGTTGGTCAAATATGAATTTTGTATTCTTTACGCAACAGCTCTTCAACCATCAGTAATGAAAGGTGAAGTGTTAATTCGATAAGTTCACCCTTCCGATTAACACATATAGTACTGACGACAGTAACAAGAGGTACCTAGCATATGCTAGACTGAGAAGATCACTTAAGGCTTCAATGGCAAATGAGTACGATGGTATTGGAAATTTAAAGCTTGAAATGCTTTAAGAGTATTGGTATACAAAGGAAAGCTAGAGTTCTTGAAGCACAAATATTCATCATGTGTCGCCTTAAGTAGACAGCTCAAATCGAAAGTATTATCTTGAAAATGAGAAAAAAAATTTGACGCACGTTTTGTTAGTATGAAGGAATAGGCAACTGACATTAATGTCAAGAGAAAACTGTTATTAACAAGAGCACACATCATAAACAACGGGCGTCTTGCTTGCTTGGCAAGACTGATGACCCTCCCCTGCCACGTGCTCATTTAGATTTCTTTTGGATTTCCTAAAACACTTGAGACGAATGCCGAAATGGTTTCATCCTAGCGTAATCCTTCTCTAAATGAGCTAATGACTATGGATTATGATAACTTTGGAACGAACGAGGTGGTGCAGTGTTTCTGAGACTCGCTTCGCATTGGCGAGCAGCCAGCTTCTAATTCCCGTCCTACCACGTTGATTTAGGTGTGTTGTGGTTACCTTTCATCACGTAGTGCTAATGATGACATGTTTGTTTCGACAATAACAAGAAGTATTTCCATCTATATCCTTGTCAGATCAAAACTATTCTCCCTCTCCAATTATATCAATTTTCCATTTCTCTAATACGATATTGACGAGTCGTCGAACTCCAACTTCCCTTGCTTGCAGACATTTCGTCCACCATGTTACAATGTCTTGGTGGTTAAGTTGTAGAGGGAAATGTCAGCCGATTCTGAAAGGGTTTTCTCAGTTGGCTTGGTACTCACT
The DNA here is from genome assembly GCF_023897955.1 of Schistocerca gregaria. Taxonomy (NCBI): domain Eukaryota; kingdom Metazoa; phylum Arthropoda; class Insecta; order Orthoptera; family Acrididae; genus Schistocerca; species Schistocerca gregaria. Next base: position 87,048,742 of record NC_064931.1, read on the forward strand.
GAAGAAATCGTGTCGGCGAGCGCCAATAATGCGATGGGTAGTTATCAAGTTTTAATTATAACTTTGAAAAAAAAAGTTACGCAAATAATTTGCAAGTAAACATGTGCAGTACCTCTACGCCACAGTACTGCAGCATGCTGCGAGAGAAGCCAAAACAAAATGGCGCAGCCTTTTTCCGCTTCATCAATAATTACGTAACTTATTTTCAGGTGGTAATTAAAACTTTATGACTAACCATCGTAATCTGTGGAAACCAGGAAGGAGCAAATATCTGTACTAACACCATGCTGAATACGAATTCAGTGTTTTGCTGCCACAACATCTCAGTCTGTCGACACAGGCTCAGTTCACTACAACAAACTGCGACAAGGTTGATCGGCCGAAGAGCACAGCATCCTGTTGTAAAGGCAAGTATTTGTCCACAGGGAGAGAGGTGTGTGCGTTCGATATTTCCGTCACGTGCGGCCGGCCGAGGCCTTGATCGTGTGGCAACGACGCGCCACCATCGCAGCCTTCCGTTACTCGCCCACTTGCAACGTAGAGCTAGCTTCGTGTCACTGCAGCTGCCAGATGGGCAGGGAGGTACCTCAAATGAAAGCACGAAATAGCGCAACGGTGATATTTTATTCTGTCACAGGAGTATCTTCGTATTTTTCTATCCTGTCCCGCAATTCGCATTTCTTTCCGTCTTGTTCGAGTGTAATCAAAACTTAATACTTTACATAAATTTTATCAGAAACCAAAGTAGCGTATTTAGTCATTTTAAGTTTCGTACAGTTCGTAGTCTCTGCTATAATGTTAGGTAGTCTTAGATGCATTACGACACGTCTATTCCGTCATCAAAGCTCTTCGACTAGATTTTTATTCTCATCTGTTCTCATTCTTCCTCTTCACATCACATTTCATCTGATCTCTTGTTTTTGTATATATGTGTATAACACATCAAATGCAAAGCGATAAACTTCCCTTATTCGCAGTCTTCTGTTGCGACTGTTTCATTTTCATTTATTGTTGTGTTCCCGTGTTACTTCTTCATTCATCGGTGGTTCCTTTCTCTGAAAAGAGTCCCCATTATAAATTCTGGCCAAATTTTCTTACCTCAATTGTATAATGCAGAATAACAAATGTATGTCAAGGCTGGTGGAAAATTCTGTTCCTCGAATAATAGTTTCTCTACATTTGATCATCCCACTCCTTACGCTACAATTATGTAAGGAACTAGACCACTTCAGAAGTGCGCCTGGCTGATACGAGACAATGTCCATATTGTTTCATAGAAACAAAACTGTCGCTCTAAACGTGAAGTTAACTTTACTGAAACTGATTAAACTTTCATTATTAATTTTGCCGATATATCGATAAGTTGTCTATCATTTCATCTTTTTGTGTATATTTAAAAAATATTGACGAAACACCTTTACGATTTTTTTACATATCACCTGCGTATGATTCACGCAAGGTACATGAAGATACGTATGTAACAAAGACGACACTTGGAGAAAGGAATAGCATATACACTCCTCATAAACGCTTCTCACACTACCCATACCATGAGATACTAGCGTAACAGGAAATATAATTTCTTTCATCGTCATAACACGTGAATACAAATAGCCTTGCGGTCGTACTGTGGCACGAGGCCTGTTGCAAGACTCATTACTTGAGGCCGATACGACAGACCGTATGTCGACGTTTGTGCTTATTACTTAGGGAACTCCATAATCCCAAAACGTGCACCTAAGAGATCGGCGTGGCTGACAGTTGTAGGTTCAATAAGCACAACTGGATTAGGAGTACCCATGCAGGGATACCTCATGCTTCCACGTTACGATCTTCTACCTTCGGCCTTGCATATTTGTATGATGGCTCACCAGCATCCACGTAAATCCAGTAGACAGGGAATTAAATGAACCCATGTCAACTGCTGTGATTGCTGCGGCTGTACAGTATCTCCCCTGGACCGAAATCGTTTTGCTTTACTTAAAGCATCTTCAGTAGTCAGTTTTTTGGTTCCTACATTATTTACACACGTTCTTCTATAAACAGGCGTTCGATTTGTGGGACACTACCGTGACACAACAGCATGTTATCTTTTATATGTTTTTATATATCCACATACATCTCGTGTACTTTGTGCCAGTACAGTGTGCTTCAGATCGAATGACTTTGTATAGAAGAACATATGGAAATAAAATAGGTACCACAGAAACTGACAATTAGCTATTATAATATGGTTTAAATCAATAACCGTGTTAATTTCATACATTTGGACTTCACTTCTGCGCGTTGCGTGCAGCTAACCTACCCCAGTTAGCCAAGTTAGGAAAGGGTTGAAACGGTTCAAATGGTTCTGAGCACTATAGGACTTAGAACTACTTAAACCTAAGTAACCTAAGGACATAACACACATCCATGCCCGAGGCAGGATTCGAACCGGCGACCGTAGCGGTCGCGCGGTTCCAGACTGTAGCGCCTAGAACCGCTCGGCCACCCGGTGGCTTAGGAAAGGAGACCTACATTTTAACGTGTGATCCTAACCACGTGTTGTTCTTGGCGACTCTCACGTCGCTGAGAGATGTGTGCTAGATTAAATGCACACTGAAAATTTCTTTGGTCCTACCGGGATTCGATCCCGCGAACTTTCGCTCCAAATAAGATTTTTATAGTCGCAAAAGACGGAATAACTCTGATGTTACTTGTAATCTGAGAGTGTGACGATAAGCCTCAAAAACAAAAAGACAACATTTATTTGACAATTATATCTCAAATGTTGAGTTTTTAAATCTTGCCTTAAATACAATGTGGCAAGTAGATAAAAATGCAAGAAGATCCTCATTTGACGAAGCGAGCCTGAATGGATACGGTTTCTAGCTTTCCCACGGCATTAAACTGTGAAGTGTGCGCCGGAAACAGAGCCCGGGACGTGTTGGTGCCAAGCTCTAGGCCACAAAGCAGCAATATGAAGAAGCGGCCAGGTTAGGGTAGGTTAGGAGCAGAGCGCACGTGGGTACGCGAGAGCAGACAAAGCTGCAGCGGCGGCCTTGTGTGCAGCGGGGCCGGCCGGGGGGCGTCCTTGAGCAGGCACCACCTCACAGCGCCGCTGCGCGCTACTTCCGCGTTATAAAAAGCCGCCAGTAAACATACACCACGACGCCGCTGCTCTCAGGCTCCCATTTGCGTCGTCTAATTGTGCTATTCGGAAACCTTTTGCGCTTATAGGCAAATATTGTGCCAATACACAATTCCGCCTCGTACACGGAGGCAGAGAGCTAGGCGAATGAAGCAAACAAATGCTATAACGGATTTCACCGCAGTATTTAAACCGTAAGAATCCAACTGATTTAGCACGCTGATTTGTAAATGTGGACTCGACTTCAAGCCGGTAACGAATCAGATCAATTGCATTTCCTGGAAAGTGTGCGGTCAGTGTTTTCTGGGATTCGGAAGGTATTCATCCTACAGTTCACCTTACTAAAACATCAATTAGTGGATGCTAGTTTCTAGATTAAGCGGATGGAAAATACGTGAGACGAGGCGTCGATATTCAAAGAATAAATCTTATTTCCTAAAAAAATTCACCTCCTCACAATGATGTTGCCGGCCCCGGCCGAGCGGTTCTAGGCGCTTCAGTCCGGAACCGAGGGACTACTACGGTCGCAGGTTCGAATCCTGCCTCGGGCATGGATGTGTGTGCTGTCCTTATGTTAGTTAGATTTAAGTAGTTCTAAGTTCTAGGAGACTGATGACCTCAGATGTTAAGTCGCATAGTGCTCAGAGCCATTTGAACCATTTTTTGAACAATGATGTCTAGGAAATTGGCAAACTAACGTAGCTGTTAGCGCTTACACTCTGTTCACCATAATTTTCATCTGCTTCTGTATATAAATAAATTTGTGGCCGGAAGAAAATTCTTAGAGTTCAGTAACAGTCATAGGTCGTCCTCCGCGTACTAGAATCACATTAATGATGAAATGTACTCACTTAAAAAAATGAAGAAAAGTCATTGATCAAACAGAGGACTTGTGCCTTTTTCTTACGCCAAACGCAGTCGTCCATTACAAGACCGATAAGTTTCCATCGTGGAACTCAACGCAAGGAGTCTCAGGAAATTCTGACAACCTTAGTATTTCACACACACAGTTCGCAATACGTTTCTGACAGTACGCGAAAGGAAATTTTATTGTTTGGCTAACACTCATCCATTTTAATCTACTGGGCCACAGAAGTAACTGTTTCTTTCAAATTTAATGATGTTTCTTTTGAACGGCATTCTGTGTTTCGTGGAAGGAGCAGTACATTAATGCAACACTGGTGAACATTTTCAATGAAATTTTAGCGAAAAAAAAAGAGTTATTTGTTTTAAGTACGCGAGCTGAAGAATCGGACTAAGACCAGTTACGCAGTGTTGAAAAGGTGAAAGCGCGCCGTGTCGCCGACCTTGTACGTCATATTCAGCGCAATTAATCCCTTTTTTTTTACAAAGAGAGTCGCCGTATACGCTAACGAGCGTGTTAACTCTGTATTTCCTTTTTTCAGAAACTGTTGAATGACGCTAAAAGACAAATAGCGTTGCGTTTAAATTATCCATAGCGGTTTTAAAGTTTCATTTCAAATACAGTTTATTGGTTCTAACTATACTCCGAAATGAACATTCCCGTTAGTGCTGTCGCTTATTGCAAACCATGTTCTGATATCTTCAACCTTTGACGAAATATTAATGCTGTAGACGTTACATGATAAAATATGCATATTTATCAGCTTAATATGGTAAAACGTCATCAAAACTATATAACTTTCAAAGGGATCGCGCTTTGTCACCCTTGGACCAGGAGGGATAATAAATGAGTATGTGTCTTGCGACTGTTCAGTCGTCGTTACCTGCTATTTCCAACGAAATGGCAATAACATCTCTTCGTATTCTGTTAAGTTATGATACGTGGAGCAGAGTATTAGAACAAGAATCTTATCCAAAGGTAGTGTAATGTTACACTACCTTAAGTCTGATATAACGCAAATTATGGGTAGTTGTATATTTGCGAGTACTTACTTATATTTGAGGCGTTAAAAATCTGGTACTAGCTTACAGTCCACGCCATATATTTTCATCGACTGCACTGATTAATTACAGAAATTAACATAGCCAACGACTTATTCTAAAAACGTTGCCTGATTCGCTTCTGGAAAATCGAAATCAACCGTGTAAACGTTCAGAAGCTGTAAACGTTACTAAACTGCAGTTTGCTTCGAAAAGACGCCCAATTTGCAGGAGAAAGATTTGCTCCGAAATTTAAAGGTCTCTATACAACAGCTTTGTTAATTAAAACTAAAAATACATAATATTTTGTAGTTATGAGTGTGACGGCAGTAACGCAAACATAAATCACCAAAATTAAACGCATCTGTACCGGTACCTCGATAAGCTCGCATCATTACAAGTCAGTGAAAAACTGACTGTTGCTAAAAATTCATGCTCTAGTGGGCTACGCTTTGTACAGCATCAGAGATGTATCAGAGGTGTAGAGCTGGTGTATTACATTTTTCATACACTACGCGGAGACCGGTCAAACGAAATACTACAACATGAGAGAAGATAATGCTTCCAAGAGTGAGCAGTACAATCCTTAAGTTTGTTCGAGATACCATTCAGAGTATACAGAAAAGAAAAGTTATAAACCGAACTAAACACATACGAAGGCTAATTTAAATTTTAGCGTATCCTCCACCTACATGCAAAATTAATTTGTTTTGCTTCCTAACATCAAAGAAGTTGCACAGTTGATACATTTCCAAAATAATCTAATGTGGTATCATGTTACAAAATTGTATCTAAGTCTTCATAGTCCCATAGAGCCGTTGATCGTATCAAATGACTATTTCTTAGAAAATCAAATGCATGATATTTATTGCCTCCTTCCTTTTTGTTTATTCTTTCGCCTGTTTTTCTACTCATTTGTTATTGTATTTTTATCTTAGTTATTGAATGGTTAATTACGGACGCACTCTCACTTACTGACATTGACTGATTTGTGAAACTACATGCGTTTTGATTTGTGCTAAATTACCAAACAACGCAATAAATGAACATAAACCTTCCCCGGAGGTTATTTGTCAGTGTCGCCTCGTTCTTATCACTCTGAGCGACATGCTACGCTACTATAAAGCAAAACACTACTGCCGTGCTAAATTACTTTTACGCAGTCCCTTTGTTATTTTCATACACAGTTTACTCAGTCACAGATACAGTGTAGAAGTATGTTTCTTACTCGTTTTGTCATAAGCCAGAAAATAACTTTATGCTCCTGTATTGTAACACATGTACAAGCGTAGCCTCACTTTAAATAATTTCTGGGAGATCTTATGGCTACCGTCCGTACGTTCAGTCTCATGGCTAAAATTGATAGAGCTCATTTGCATGCAAACGCAACACTCTCGTTTCTTGGTGGATGGTGTTTTACCCAGAGTCGCTTAATTATTTCAACGGTTTGCGGCTTTCGCCAGCCAGTTGCGATAGTACCCAGTATAGCATATCAGGTCAACCAACTGCAAAATCTAGCGAAATAAATGTTTGATTATAATATGTTGTAGTGTGAGCTTTAGATACGAGAAAAGGAAGGGTCTGACGATAATTACTATTATTTTGTACTTTTCAACAAATACTACTTAGAAGTGTCTGGTACCAATTTATTAATTTACACAGATAACGTGCGTCGTAAGAACGACAATATAACCACAGCCATTTCATTGTAGTGTATTATTGTTGGTAACGATTTATGTCCTAACATTCGAATTTCAATCCAGTTCTGAAAATCTTTGTGGCATTCTCATCGTAGATAACTGTTGTTACGCAATCTCTTGACATAATCTACCTCTTTATAAGCACAGAGAGGCCCACTGACGTGATTTTGGAGGCGAGTAAACATGCATTCAGTTCTATCAAATAAGTTTGAAAATCAAAATCCAACGAAAATTGGTTATCTCGCAAATACGCAATGCTCACGGAAGCTGAATAAGCGGTGGCAAAGAGTGAACTAAGAATTGTCTGAATTTGTTTATGCACAACAAAATAAATTCGGGCAGCGGTGAGAAATTTATCTCAGCGTTCTCTAAATACCATATGAAAAGATCAATTTGAGTACAAAAACTTCTGTTTGTATGATATTAAATCTATTTAATGACGGGCACAAAAGAGGAACTTATTCCAACACCAAAACAAAAATTTATTTTAATTTTTGCGCGTAGTAGTTTCGCAAAAAAAGTTACAATACCATCTCATCACGAAAATGTCAGTCAGCGTAGGAAACGGGAACTCGCCCAGTAACACACATCATCTCTGACCATAAATTAAACAATTTACTTAAAAGAGATTTCGAGCGGCAAACATCTAATCATCGTGATAGAAATGACCAAAATTATAAAATCTTTTAATTTTATGTGTTGATGCTAAAAGATAGCAAATTTGTTATGACATAATTGTCATGAAAGAAATTCGGGCCGTCTACGTGATACTGCTTCCTTAAAAGAAACTGAGGCTCTGTCCTATTACAGTGAGTACGAAGTATTCACCACCTTATACGTTGTTACTTGCTTCCTTACTACGAAAACCTTCAACTGAGAGATCCTCATTCCAGTGTGTAGTACAGTTCTTTGGAAAAGCTAACACCAGTGTAGCGGGTCGAGATCCCATTTTCGAGGATTTAATATTCGTGTGAACATAAAACACAAAATTTCAACGTTAATTAAAAAAAGGGGAGTTCCTTTATTACAGCTTCGTCGGAATAATTGCAACAAGAATTACTATCACCCTTTCACACTCTAGCGGACGAGCTATAACAGCAAATAATTGATGACGTAAAGTCTATCAAAATTACAGAATATTTGTTAAATTTACGGTAGTTATACGCATAACAATGGAAACTTGCTTGGACTTCAGCCTCAGCAGTTTCTTTGTTGGAATCTCTGGATTTTTCTGCAAACTCCGTTTTACTGACGGAAATTCGAGTTTCGGAGACTAGGCGAATCTAAGTAAAAATATAACAACTTTTCTGGCGGCAAATTACTACTGGTTGACAATAGATTCAGGAGAGTACACTTCAGCCACTTGGATATGTTCTAAAAACAGTTCGTGCAGAATGGAACGAAGAACACCATTTTAATTAACTAATTACCTATTTTACAGTAAAACATTTGCAGTTGTCAGCATTTCTATTGAAATATGAGACAAAGATAATTTATTTCTGGAATGAAATATTTCTTTTACACTTTTCAGTTTCTTTATCTCAGACACAGTAAGATGAAACCGTGTGACAAGAAAACCGAACTCGAGGCTTTTCTGTGAAATTGCAGTTCACGATGTACGCTATGCACGTAACTGGCACTTTTGCCTGTTACCTGAGCATTCAGCGAGAGTTTCATCGATGACCCCTGCTTTGTAAAGTCCAGATCTAGTGAGCATTCGAAGTTAACTCTTAAACTGAAATTTAGCCGAAAGTGCATGAGAGTACCTTCATTCAAATTATAAAAGCTATGACTGAAACGTATGCAGAAACACACAGACTGACAATAAAGTTTAAGATTTCTTGTTTGAAATTCACTCACCATCAAGGTGTGCAGGGACACATTAATATATATTGTAGATTTATATAACCTGCTGTCTTAAAAAGGGAGCTAAATTTTTAAAATAGCGTTTTCCTGCAAGTTGTGATTGTAAAATAACTTGGATAATTATATTCCAGACTTTAAGTATTTCCTACGCTATTTTGAAATACACTCTTCCATGATATGCGATTTTTCAGAGGATTTTCTAAGAGAAATAAAAAAAGTGTCAATTTCTCCATCGAATCCAAAGACGTATGTAAAATATGCATAAATCACAGTTAGCATTTGATATACTACACAGGGGTATCTTTCATCGATAGTAAAACATATAAGAAATGCTGGTGTATTATAGATTAACCAATATTCCAATGGATTTGCCGCGCCATCGGTGGACCGTGCTTGCTCTAACGTTTTTGTATTTTCGTTTCTATCTCCGGAATAGACATCAGCTGACAAAGAAATTAAACTGATTGTTTTTTCCCCTCTGTTTAAAGTGTTTCCTATTCGTTTGCGGAAGAGGAACTACATCTAACACCTAGTCACCAAAGGGGAAGACAAAGAACTTTCCGCAGATAAATTTCAGCGTTCATAACGGTACTGCTGAATTCTCACATTATTTCACAGATGCTGGGAATTTGTACAGATTCTGCCGAAGAACACTCTAAAAAGCGCCACTGCCTTTACGTTGAAGTTCAGTTGCACGTTCACCACAAATGAGTTTGCGCGGAAACGGAGCGAAGTAGTCGCACTGCATTCCGGAAACAGGATATCTGTTACCGGAACACGACGCTTTGGAACTGACACATGGTGATTTAGAAAACACAGAGAAACAGTGGCGTCATTTATCGCCTCCGAATTTGGGAAGTGTGTCAGAGACCAGCCCTACCGGAAAACTGTCGGTAATACCCTGATTAACATCCGCGCTCTAATGTAGTACTCCGAAATACTAATTGAGGAACTCTCGGCGTGCTTTAGCACATGGACAATAAGTACACCATGGCCAGTGGTGGAAACTCGCATTTGTACTGCATGACTTTTCTTATCACAACACAAACTGGACGTTTTCTAGCTAATTTAGTATTTTCAAAGTATACAGGGGAATCAATGACAGTTTGTTTTTACTGTATAATAGAATATTGCTACTACAGGTTTCGCATTCTGGAAGCTGACGACGGTCTCATTTTCGATAATATCAGTTTACTGGCTGGTAATACGTGCTTAGTTCCACTCAAATGTTATCTAGAGGAATATTTGTAAGTAGAAACGTTATTAAAAATTAAAAACCTCTGAAAGGATTTGCCGCTCTTCTGGGTATTACCGAGCTTCATATGATGCAGCCGTGTACTGTCAGCCTTCTGAAGGTGATGTGGCACAGCCTGAAACTGGCAATGACATTGTTGCGTGATATTAAACAGAAAAGACAAATTATATTTGATCGAAGAATTTCTCACGTAAACAAAAAATTAGTTATATTTAACATACAGCCATAGTGCCGCCACACTAGCTCTTGGCAAGACTGCAAAACTCTACGCTAAACGTTTTGTTGGTAAATGCTCATTTATTCTAAATTTACGAGGCCATCGGTCTCATATTGACAAGCAGTCGATCTAACAGATTTTAGGAACACAACGTGTAACACGTTAGACTGGCACTTGTGTGCGTGCAGTGCCGCGCTGTCGAGAATAAGACAGTGGCGTGACCGGAAGGATGCGAGAGAACCAAATGATTCACAACGCGCGGCGGCAGTGGGCACAGCGCCTCATAATATTAATCCTTCTGGTGATTATACCTCTGAGATCAAATACATAAAACGGGAATTCGAAAGAGGAGAAAGACATCAGGCTTTTAAGTTCTGTCGACGACGAGATTGACCAAGGCTAGAGAAATTAATCATTAATACTGTTTTTACCGGAAATATTTCCAATAAGAGATTTTAAAAAATCGGAAAACTTAAATTTGGATGGCCGGTGCTGAGATATGAAGCCGGCTACTATATAACGACAATCTGGTCTCTTAAATTACTCACCTGAGTCACTGACTCGCCTCGCCGGTAATTACTAATTAAGACTCTTATGTTTAGTGGGATATTATCCATCGGTTCTTGCACCTACCCCCGCATTTTCTGGTTTACGAAGGCAGAGACAAAGTTGCCATTCTTCCGGCAAAACTATCAGTTTCTCTGTAATGGGTTCCCGTGCCGCGTCCAGTGCGGATTATCAATCGCTCAGGATTTCTGTACGAAAGAAAATGTTTGGATCCCGAGGAAGAGCGCACCCGTAGCGCGATCCCGGCAACATCGGCCGCGCGGCCACGACGGAGGCGGCCGGCGAGCGTGTTACAACCTGCGCGCCACCTGTGCCCCGGGCATCAACATCCCCGGCTGCGGCCACAAGATCCACTCTCAAGGACCATTCCTGCCTGGCCGGTTACAGCGCATCTGCTTCTAGCGCTGGACCATTTACGCTGTTTTTCTGGCCTCTTCACGTTTCAGGTCAGCGGAGTTCCACACCACTCCAGTCACGCGATGAACAACATTCTAAGACGGGATTCACACTCTCAGCGTTCACCTCAAAATGAACCTGCAATACAGTGTTGCGTCAGTGTACCACAATGCGGCAAAACTCTATAAAAACAAAAGTTAATACTGCTCATCTACTAGAACATCGAGCAGATAAAAGACATACTGATGACTCTAAATTAGCGGATAAGACTGAAGTTCTTATAAGACGGAGAAAAAAATGAAACTGCCAGCAGTTTTGCCTTATAAAATTTATACTTGAAGGTTCCTGCGATCTACGCAATCTTTCCTGGCAGCGAACTTGTTGCAGAAATTTCCGTAACGAGAGATTATAAATGTTTGCTAGTACACAATTTTACAAGCGAACCTAAGAGGACCATATAATTTTATTTCAAAAGAAGATTTTTAATGATTATGTTAATTAATTATAATTTTAATACTGTTCCTCCGTACTTCACAATTATCGGTTAGACGAAAATATCTCTCTCTCTCTTTCTCTATCTTCAGGCACATATCTAACATATCGTATAGGATTCAGTTTGGAACTCTAACTTTGGACAAAAATGTGAGCGCAACCAACGAACTCACTCGTTATCGAACGCGGTGACGCATAAGAATGCCGTCCCATAGAATCGTCAAAACTCTCCAGAAACATAGTTACTTTTTCCACTTTCATATCGTACCTCGCCTTCCTTATGACATATTTACCTCTAAAAATGACGGCAGTAGTAGGTGGACGCTACAAAACTGGAGTGATATGAGTCTGAAATATGGAATGAGTATCAACGTGCGCAACAGGGAACCAATAAAATGTGTCTTCATAAAGGAAGTCAATGACGGATTTCAATTCAGTGAGATGGCTAAGGATATGAGAAATGTCACTTTTACTGGCTGGCTGAGAGAGGCGATCCGTAAATACATCGAATTCCAACAAAAGTAGAGACTCTACATGTTTGAAAGAATATCTACCAATAATTATAGCGCACAGACGTATAAAATTATTTCAAGTTCTAGATGCTGAATTCCTCTCAACGATCTTACACACACACACACACACACACACACACACACACACACGTTTAGATGCGACGACGCCAAAGAAACGACAAGGCAATCGACAGTGGTGACGATGACATAAATCGCTACACTTTTCAGGAAAGATCTGAATCCGTCATAGTGCTTCGTGGCGAAACAGTGTTCCTGCGAAGACAGTTCTGTAAAGTGTAGCTATTGGACGGTCGCTTCTGTTTGCGCACAGAACCCGCGGTGCCGCTATTCGTGATTCAAACCTGCAGCGTCAAGGCTCGGATCGGAAAGGCCACAGCTTACTAACACGCATCCTGCTGTTTGCTTAGCGCCTCGCTTGACGCCACCCGGTCAGTGACCCCTGACTCAAGAGGACTACCCATGATGCAACGGTCAGAAATATCCGTTTGTGTAATAATAGTAATTCAGTGATTTAGTCTCACACCAGACTTCCGAAGGGCTATGTCGTTCGCTGCAGACCTTATATGACTGTATTGAGAGTGCACACTTTCCCTCTCCAGTTCGAGACATACCGAACACAATGCATGTAACGATTTTTATCACATCATTCTACGACATACAACACCATGAGTGTGTGTTGAGCACTTCACTGTGCACTCATACTAAGTTCTGATACCAGGGGAGTGCAATTACTGATAACAGCAGATGGCATCTTTCTTAGAGAAGCTAACCACGAGCAGAGATATGCAGGCGGCAATATTAATTGCACGCATTTGGATATTATCTATACTCTACAACTAAAAAAAAAGTCTATGTCTTCGATAAAATACCGTACACATGCTGGCTCACATTTCTGAGCTATAAGGCGGAAAAGCGGGCATACACACACAGCGCACAGACAAGAGGCATCAGAGACAAGCAAAATCGGAATACGTACAAGCATATATATATATATGAGGTCTTATCGATGGCTTCCCTGTGAAGAGCAGTTTACACAGAAACACAAGGAATTAGTACTCTACAGGAAAGACCAATGCATCTTTATCTTTCCCTTGACGAGCCACTGCCTAAGCAATTTACAGCTGCCTCAATTCTCTCGAAATAATTACTTCCCATCCGAATACATGAAACAAAATTTGTTCGTTCGTTGGGGTACGACGCTGTGGCGCGCTAACAGATTATGAGCTTTACACCTTAGGCGCGGTCGTTCCACGGAAAGCTAACAGTTCAAAAACGCGCTCTCGTTTGACAATTTGTGGCCACTTCACCTATTCACAACAGCCAAACAAGAGGAAAATTCAAAACACGAAGACTATATCGCGATTAGTCGGTTCAACAATAGTCTTACAGGGAAACTGTTGAGTCGATATTCGTAAGGACTTCACTGTTGCTTCTCACGATTGTAGACAGTTAATGACTTGAGACGGAAAAAGAGCTACGAAAATGTTTGCTTCTCTCGCTTCACGTGGACTAAAACGACAGTCGGCACTGGTATTGGTACATGAAATCGACAGAATACAATGAGCACCTGGGTATATTTCCTTACTCGCGAAAAGGTTCTGTAGTTGTTAGGTAGTGAGCGCTTAAAAAGTGGTGTATAAACACATTATTAACTTCTTGGGGCACGTAGACTGGAGCTCAAGAAAAAAATGCTACATATTATTACAAAAGATTTCTACATTGCACAAAAAATCCCTCAACGCGTCTTTGCGTCCAATAACACTGAACAAAGAAATCTCTTAACTTTTGTCGTAGGTACCCACATTCTACTAATCGAGGGTGAGTTTAAAATTGCGGTGATAGTTGTTCTTGTAAACGTCAGGTGCACTGATGACAAAAGGTAAAGAGTGTCCATCTAATTTCGAATTTATAGAATCGACTGTTCTGTGTTTCCTATTGGAGTGCAGAAGCAACAAGGCGCGTCGACTGCAACAAGTGGATCTGTGCAAGTTGGGTCCTGTTCAACAAGTCCGCCGCACTGGCTTTGCGCCCAGACTTCCCCTTTCATCTGTTGCACCGGGGGGTGTTGCCGGCAGGAGCGGCACTGGTCGTCGTCAAAAAACTTACATTGGCCAAGGAAAAAAACAAACAAAAACAATGACAGAGAATTAGCCGTGACGACATAAAGGAAAGCAAATCACTATTGGCCCAAGACAATACGTACTACCACCCACCAAAACTAATTCGCAACAAAGATGCCGAGGACAGAAATGTTTGAAGCCAAAACACAAAAGCAAAAGAATGGCTATCAGAGAGCTACTTACGTCTGATTGTTGGCTCGGACAGGCGACGGCGTCCTCTGAATATCACGTTCAGGATGTCCATGAGATCGCTAAGCAGCTGGTCTAGGATGCGATAGTATTCGATTATGTCCTCATCAGTAGGCGGGACAAAGAACGGCCGGGCCATCTTCTCTGGGAGAGGCGTGACGTCTCTCGCGCTGCGCGTAGCTGACAGTTGGAGTCGCTGGTCCCTGCACGTCGGCGAGATGTCTGCTGCAGCACGTGGCTCTCAGCTGGAAGGTGTACCCAGTTGGCAGGCGGCGATGCTACTGAGAGGCGCGCCGCGCTGCAGCCTCTAAGCTGGCCGCCCCCTACCCCTACCCGCGACACCAACGCTGGCACACCCCCACCACCGGCGCCCGCACGCGCCAATCGGCGCGCGCCGCTCCGCCGCGCCAGGAGTGACGTAACGTGGCAGAAGCTACGCGACGCTAGGTTGTCAGTTCAGCGAGGACGGAAGAAAAACGCAGATAGAGCGTGCTTACAAGTGGCACTTGCCTGTGCTTGCAACCTACGGCGGTGTGTGGTCGCCATCGGCGAGTAGGTTATCAGTCCTCGGACACGAAACTAAATGTGGGATGCACCTAACTCCGTATCTCAGTATTTCGCACTTGAAGATATTTGTCATAAGTCAGCTAACATTTCTGTTTACGGCAGTCATTACATGGCATCATGATATCACTACCGTCGAGAGATGAGATATAAGTGACTGACAACGGACTGTATGAGCTTGCCACGTACAGTTTACTCCCACGCAAAGGTCACTGATTGGTTGACAGCTAGTCCATTTCCTCATTTTTAACTGCTGCCGAGTTTTGTATTTTAAGATAAAGGGAAGCGCTATCATTATCGGATACCTACTTAATATTTAGCTCTGTGTGGTTCGCAGTAAATTGAATACTGATTCTGATTTAAGTAAAAATAAAAATAAAAATTTGAACCACTTGCATTTTGATCTTCATAGGTTGACACTATTTTATTCGTCAGCTGATGCGAACAAATATTGAAGTCAATGTACACAGCTACACGGACAGCCTAAGTGATTGCCTAAGTGATAGCGGAGAACTGCTGAGGTGAATTTTACACTAAGCTAAAATATTTATCTTCAACTTTAACTTAAGAATTCGTTTATTTCACCACGAAACAACAGGTTCATTCTTCGAGAAACCAAATGCTGTCAAAACGTCACACTAATCCAAGGCAAGAAAAAGTGGTCACTAACCCACACGTTGGTTCGATCGCCACTGGATGACTTTTAACGTATCAGTTATCTTAGCCCAAAAGTAATGGAAGAGCATATAGTTTCACCTGACAATACGGTGCAGCTTCGTATGCTTATTTAAACACAAGATATTGTAAGAAGAGAAAGTAACATTTTGTATAGGAGAAAATGCTGTATCTGCATCAGTCTGACGAAACAAACCGTGACACAACTCATCTAGTGGCCCACCGAACCACACATTTCGTCAGAAAATATAAGCTTGAACGGTAAGATTAAATTATCACTTTAGTTTCCCGGACAGCACTGTGTGAAATAAGAACACGCCGGCATATTTTGAGAGTATTTAGGTTCCACTTATCGCCAGCAATGTCGCGAAATAAGTGTTCCATCAGCATTACATTTGCATCGATTCCCAAGACAAGTGAGACCCGGAACTAAAATCTCGTCTGAAGTCCAACTATGTTGCTATCCACACTGTTTTGAAAACCACTTTCCGAAAACTTCCAAAATTTCAGTCGAAACCAGGCAACATGACAGAAAGTGACATGGAACATCGTACAGTACACATTAACAAATACAGGCACGAAACATACGCGAGACTGTCCTTAATGACGAATAAACGGACACGAATTTATCTGCAAAAAATGTCTTAAATGTTAATCAAATATGTTTGCAATTTTCTGTTTAACTGTAAACAACCATCTTCGTTACGCCCATAACTTCTATAAAATTTTGCGTTATAATTTTTAAAACGCGCTCGTTGCAAATTCTTCGTTTCTTTGATAGTGGGCCGGCCGGAGTGGCAGAGCGGTTCTAGGCGCTACGGTCTGGAACCGCGCGACCGCTACGGCCGCCGGTTCGAATCCTGCCTAGGGCATGGATGTATGTGATGTCCTTAGGTTAGTTAGGTTTAAGTAGTTCTGAGTCCTAGGGAACTGATGACCTCAGAAGTTAAGTCCCATAGTGCTCAGACCCATTTCAACCATTTTTTTAAAGTGATTTTTGTTTATGGAATCGTATAATAATAAACCATGTGTAACACAGTAATTTTTCAGTGGTGTGTAATTATAGCGAAATCATTTGTTTGTAAGTATGACGTGTGAGGGGATTTCTTTCAACTTAATTCGCTGCTGTGATTTCAAAACGACCAAGAAGTGAGAATGAAACCCAGCATGTAATTTCGATGAGAGCAGTTTCAATTTCTTGAATTTTTTAAAAAATAATGTTTACGTTTCTACTCTTCTTCCTGTTATTATTGTTACTATTATTGGACCTTTTTTATGGTAATCTTTGTTACATAGGTTTTGCCCTTTTAAACTATGGTTAACAAGTTGAACAAACCTGTGCGACGTACGCTAACATCAAAAAGATATTGCCTATTATATGTTGTATTACATTTTTTTCATTGATTTTATTGTGTTACATGTTTTTTTACATTGACCACCTCCATTTGTAATCACTGTATAACTTCGACCGCAATAAAAGACAGCAGCAGGATTACGTTGTCTTTATGAAACGTTATGTGCAGCAATCAATTGTTTTCTTGTCACGGACTGATATAACCCCAAACACGATTACGGCCCTACGGCTAGGAGGTACTAGATCATCTTTGTACAGCAGCGACATTGTATCCAGAGACTTCCGCTCAACACGCCATCATGAGCTCAGTGGATTGGTTTGACAAAGTGTTATCTAAGCATTCATCTATCAGTGTTCCGGTCTACCGATGAAACAAACAATTCGCCAAGTAAGGTGACAGTGTTCAGAAGAAAAGGTTACCAGCACAAGAAAAATACGGTACCAGCTTATTTCGATATCAGCATAATAGCCCATGAATAACGTTTTATCCAAAAGAACTCTTGAGCTCTATAGTTTCGGTTCGGTTTCGTGATACAACATATAATAGACAATATCTTTTTTATGTTAGCGTCCATCGCACGCGTTTGTTCAACTTGTTAACCATAGTTTAAAACGGCAAAACCATGTAACAAAAATCGCCCTAAAAAGTTCCAATAATAGTGAGAATAATAACAGGAAGAAGAAATATCTTATCTTATAAACGACTTTTTTTTTTTTTTTTACTTCAAGTACCAGGTACAATCCCGTTTGGGTACAACTCTTTGTAAAATTTACCTTTTGCACAATATTTCAATAAACAAGGAGTGTATTGTCAGTAAAGATGAACACGGAGGGTAATACGAAACGAAAGAACCGTGGGCCGCAGAGGAACAAGGAGGCTTCATCCAGTGTGTTAGCCCTGCAAGGAGGCCGGTGCTTTACTGATAACAAACAGGCAGCTACACACGATACCACGCGTTTTTGCTGCTATGCTAGGGAGAACGTGTAAAGTGGGTCTCAAGATTATTCGCCCCCCAAAAGGACCGTAGTTCTACATCCGTCGGCTTACCTTTCAGAGTGCTCTTTTTTATGTACGACTCATCACACGTGTTTGATACTGCGTTTAAAACATTTGGACGGAAGACTGCTTAATATCAGAATCATTTTCCTTCCACTTTTTCGGATCTACGTAGGCGAACTAAAAAAAATGTTTATTTTAAAACGAAATCTTTATTCAGTAGCCTTAAAGAGTGCTACTTACTTACAATTTATATTAAACCAGAAATATTCGGTGTGAAAATATTCACACTATCAAAATTTCCGTGAGACGCATGTCTATTACTGCAAGCATATATTTTACACATTTTTCTTTCTTCCTCATGCCTGTAGTTTTTCAGTGAGAACAAACATTGTTAGCAAATGAACTAAAATGCTGAGTAAACCTCAGAACAAACATGATGAGCTTTTGACACTAGTCTTATGAATTATATTCATCTACCGTTTTCAGACTACCAGAAATGGGATTCTCTTCGTCCAGAAAGTAATTTATCACCGAATTTTACTAACCGCATTACCCGTATTGTAAGAAGCAAGGGAAGACACTTGCAGGCGTTTGGGAATTCGTCCGCACTGAAGTTTGTACGATGGCACATAGAATCAAGAGGCTTTCGTGCGTTTCTAATGTAGCATATCTCATTCTCGAAGAACTCAGGTGCTTGTCTGTTGATGTTAATTCTGTGTGCTACGTAGGACAACAAAAATACGCTACATATCTTACGACACACAATCTCTTCAAAACACTGATAAAAACAAAGAGGAATTTAGTTCACTTTGTATTCCTCATCCCGGAATTTTTTATTTAAAATAGGGACTCAGTTCTATGTGTCTTAAAGTTTCCGTTTAATAGTTTTAGAAGCTCTACTTTAACAATCTTCAGTAATACATGTGCAGAAATATTGAGTTCTTTTTATATCGTATCTGCACTATGTTAGGAAGTTGTGCCCGTAGGAATGACAAAAACGTGAAATGATTATTTATGTAACGACGGATGAAATAGCTTTCCCCGGGACTTCCTGTTGCTGACTCCGTTAGCACTTTTTTTTAAAGTAAATGATGCGAAAGACCGAACGTTGTGCATTGTTAACCCGGAGAGGCATTATTTACAATTAAAGATTTGAATCTGGCCGAAGACTGGTTTTGAAGTAACACTCTGATATTAAATGCGCCAGTCATTCCGTACCGATTTTGACGGAACATTTCACTCCGGAAAATTTACTTAAAAGAATGCGCAAGACAATAAGGATTGGCAGAAGCTGTTGTATAATCTCTTCCTACTGACGAGCTAAGTTAAAGTGATGTTCACAATTGTGTCGCAACAATATGCTGTTGCCCCTGTGGCAATATAGCATTGTGAACGTCCTGAATTTGAGATTCCAGATTGAAGGTTATTTCCTAAGTGTATTACGATTTAGAGTGTAAACAGTTTTGCACCCGTGATCCCACTGCAATTCAAAATTTATTAATAGTTCTATAGCCCTAAGTAGATCGCTAATAATTTAGATTTTTATACAAGATACATCCTGTAACTTAATGTAGGCTAGGTAGAATGTAGACAGAGGGAGTCTACCTCCCTTTGGCAAAGATGTAGCTACGTCAAACATGTGACTAAATGTCCATAGGAACGTTAAGAAATAATAAAAATGGTTTCGTTAAAACTGAATTTGGTGAAATCTTCTCTACAACACAATATACAGAGTTGTAGAGCAATAATACAATTTGTTTTAGAATGTATGTGACACGCAATTACGTATCCATCACTTAATTAAGTGTATGTCGTACTGCACTGTTGCAACTGTCGCGCAGGAAAACCGTATTTTGAGGTAAGGGTAACAGTCTGTAATTTATCAGTAAACGTATCGATCATTAACTGACGTTTCTGTCGCATACGTTGCCATAAGCGTCGCGAAGTTGAATTGTCAGTTTGTGGTATGATATTGTGTCCGATTTGCTTTAATCGTATTCAGTAGATTAATGAATTCTCTACTGTCCTATAATTCTGCATAATTACTGATAATGTTTTTTATGATTTAAGTTTCCACTGATATATGATCTTCTACAGTCACAAAGATACATAAAAAACTGTAAGGCCTTACGTGGAAACGTGAATCGTAAGTTAGGTAAGTTAGAAGACACCACAGTAGAGTTTCCCTATGCAGTTCAACGAATCAAAAACTTTACAACTGTACTTGAATATTAGATGCATGTAAAGGAAGTAATGTTCTAACTAATATCTGACAGTAAGAAGATAAGACAACTCTTGGCTTGTTTCAAATTTCAACGTGAATAAGCTCTGTACTGTTCCAAAGACTATTGTTTCTCCAGTTTACATGTCATCATTCATCAGAATTTATTGTTCGTTTCGTGTTTCCATCCTAATTATTACATAATCTGTGTGGCTAATTACTACCAACAATTCATTATTTTGTCGGACAGGTATGTGCCCACGTTCATGGAGTAAGAGAAATCTAGCTTATATGCTAAAGGGGTGTTTAAGTATCGTTATTATCATCAAAAAGCTGCAAACAGTAAATATACTTCCAGAATTTCTCAAAACAAATGATGTACACTTTCGCATTACCACACTCTGTTATCCAGAACTGTATGGCAGACACATTAAGTGTTTTCCCGCAACGTTGTGTTAATGATTTCATAATAAAGTTCGAATATTATTCTACATTTAATATTTATCTACTTAGAGTGTGATCCCGTTGGTGAATATCATACAAAAATACAGCTCTGGTACATTATCGATAAAAATGTAGACAAATGTGGAATAAACAAACAGGAAATCAAGCAATTAGCGTCGAGGTCTTGTAACTGATCGATTTTTCCAGTGGCAGGTCTTCCAATGATCCGGGGAAAGCACACAAGGAACCTTTCCGTACGACATGTGGCACTGCTCCACCTCGCTGCAGTTGCAGTAACGAGACAGCATTTGTACAACTAGCGTAAATATAATTATCGGTATTGCTTTTGCAAGCTGTAACTTTCGTAGGCCTAATCTTTGTTTTATCATCCCAAGTTCAATTACACAGTTCACGGATGTTAAATTAGTGGAAAATGCGGTTAGCACTGATGACAAGATGAGATTCTGTAAATCAAAACACCTTTGCATTAGTTAGATACGAATACCTGGCGGAAAAGAAGTTTCTCCAACAACATCAAATTGACTTGACATCACCAGCAGTTCGGCTCAGAAATTAGGCCACCCGAAGTCACAGACTTTACATTTAGTGGGAGATCGCTTTAGAAATATAACAGGAAGCACTAGATACGGGCCGAAACATTCTAAAAGACATTAGCGGGCCAAATGGAACAAGCTCCCATTATTGCTTCAACACCGATAAGAGACGAGGTCAAGCAAAACTGTGTCCCACGCATCACGCTATCTAGTACATGTCTGTGGGACATGTTTCCAGGTCGCGGGAGGATCGTCGCTGGAAGAAAGAATTCTTTCAAGTTTCATCTGCGCTGTTCCATGACGTCAAAAGCATCAGCAAAAACGTATCTCGTATGCCAGGAACACGAACGTGAAGCTGCTTGAATAAGACTTATAACTCTGGACGGATCTGCAAATAAAAAAAGTTGTTGGTATAGTTACAATAATATAAATGAGGAAAAACATTGAAGTGATACGTAATAAAAACGGGAGAAACTGAAATCAATAGAAACCTTCTAATATTTAAGAGGCTGACTCAGGGGCACTAACAGATGGATAGATAGATAGAAAGATAGATAGTGGGGAGAGAGAGAGAGAGAGAGAGAGAGAGAGAGAGAGAGAGAGAAGTAGAGGGGGAGGGACAGAGAGAGAGAGAGAGAGAGAGAGATAGAGAGAGAGAGAGAGAAAAGAAAGACTGAAGAAAGAGCTGTGCGCGACGTCATATATTTGTTTAGTTAGAGCTAGTGCGCCGCAAAGAAACTCAATAAATTCCAGCTGAGAAAGCTACAAGAAAGGGTCCGTGTATCTCGTAGTGCCTTACTGTCGAAACACTAAGACGTCAGGAGCTAAGGCAAGAAACGAAATATATTATTTCCTTCAAATCACACCAACCTTAATAAGCACAAGGACAAAATAGACGACCCATAGCGCCAGCGCCAGTCTTCCTTCCGACTCATCAACCATGAATGGAATAAGAAGGAAGAAAATACAACACGTACTCTCCTACACGTCTTTTGGAATACGAATGTGGAAGTTTGCCTTGGAAATTGCCAACACGTCACGGTAGACTTACAATCTTTGCGGAAGGCAAAGCAAAAATTTATCTAAAATTTGGACTTTTTATTACTATTTATTACTTAAGGTGAACCCTCTAAGTTGTACTCTGCACGAAATATTTTTCGAGTTGTGCGTCAATGTTCTCTGTCTTCTCGAATGAAAATCCTCTCAGGTAGGATCATGCAGTAGAATATTAATTGCGATTCTTATCATGAGAAAACTAGTTATATGGGTAAGTGGAGCTTTGGTTGGACCCCCATTGTTGAACGAGGCATTAGAGGTTTATCGCATTAAAAACTTATTTAGAAAAGTTAGAATACACTGCCATTTATTTGAAAGTCTACGTACAATTGTTCAGAAGAAAATTCGATGCGTCCCGCCGTTTCGGAGTTAATTACCACTAACGTTTACCAATCAGGCCGTTGCACTAGCACATTCAAATGGCTCGCCAGGGACAGTGTTGCCAAACGTGTGCTTCCTCTGGATTCTTAAAACAAACAAGAGAGCGACAAAAAAATTGGACGTGGGACGGCAGTAAGAATCGAACCCGAGCAAAGGCTGAACAGTACTGTGCGGTATCATCAACGCTATGAGAACAAGTGACACTAATTTTATCTGCTGGGCCTCTTGAATTAAGGCGTACAACGGACTGATTGGATAACTTCAGTGTTAACTCAGAAATGCCGGAACGTATCGAATTTTTTCGTTACAATTCTTTCTCAGCATCACTTACCCTGCAGCACCCTTACATCCTTTTCAGACAGTTTCTAACCATCTTGTACATTTAATAAATAAAGATACTTCTACTGTCTGTATTTCGGTTCTTTCCGATACGTAATTCGGAGTGGAAGCTCCATCGTCAGAGTTTCCGTAGTGACCTACTACGAATGTTTCACTACGTCATGACGAAAGCCAGAGGTGATTTCGAAAACGTGACGATGCAGCGTTCGCTCTGAAGCACGTATCGAAAATGAAAAACCATACGAAAAGCGGATAGTCGACGAACTTATTTTCATAGAATGTACACTGGTCAGCCAGAACATTATGACCACCGACCTACTATCGATATAAACCCGTGCAAGCGAAAGCAGCCTCTCCTGGCGAGGAATGACTGGTAGTGAACCACACGCACGTGCATGTAGTATCAGTGAGTATGCTGTGCGTGTGGAGAATGGGGAAGGCGTGCGATCTACCTGAGTTTGACCGAGGGCAGACTGTGATGGCCCAGAGGTTCGGAAACAGCATTTCGCGAACTGCACGAATTTTCGGGTGTTCGAGGAGTGCTGTGGTGAGTGTCTTCAGCACTTGGCGAAACTAAGTCCAGACGCCTAATTACACATTTCGGATGTTGTAGGTAAAATACGACAGCCGGCGAACTGTGGTGGAACTAACATCAATCTACAGGGTGTTGCAAAAAGGTACGGCCAAACTTTCAGGAAACATTCCTCACGCACAAAGAAAGAAAATATGTTATGCGGACATGTGTCCGGAAACGCTGACTTTCCATGTTACAGCTCATTTTATTACTTCTCTTCAAATCACATGAATCATGGAATGGAAACACATAGCAACAGAACGTACCAGGAAACGTTCAAAATGTCGTCCGTTAGCGAGGATACATGCATCCACTCTCCGTCGCATGGAATCCATGATGCGCTGATGCAGCCCAGGAGAATGGCGTATTGTATCACAGCCGTCCACAATACGAACACGAAGAGTGTCTCTCTACATTTGGTACCGGGGTTGCGTAGACAAGAGATTTCAAATGCCCCCATAAATGAAAGTCAAGAGGGTTGAGGTCAGGAGAGCGTGGAGGTCATGGAATTGGTCCGCCTCTACCAATCCATCGGCCACCGAATCTGTTGTTGAGAAGCGTACGAACACTTCGACTGAAATGTGCTGTAGCTCCATCGTGCATGAACAACATGTTGTGTCGTACTTGCAAAGGCACATGTTCTAGCAGCACAGGTAGAGTTCAAATGGTTCAAATGGCTCTGATCACAATGGGACTTAATTGCTGAGGTCATCAGTCCCCTAGAACTTAGAACTACTTAAACCTAACTAGCCTAAGGACACCACACACATCCATGCCCGAGGCAGGACTTGAACCTGCGACCGTTGCGGTCTCGCGGATCCAGACTGTAGCGCCTAGAAGCGCTCGGCCACAACGGCCGGCACAGGTAGAGTATCCCGTATGAAATCATGATAACGAGCTCCATTGAGCGTAGGTGGAAGAACATGGGGCCCAAGCAAGACATCGCCAACAAATCCTGCCCAAACGTTCACAGAAAATCTGTGTTGATGATGTGATTGCACAATTGCGTGCGGATTCTCGTCAGCCCACACATGTTGATTGTGAAAATTTATAATTTGATCACGTTGGAATGAAGCCTCATCCGTAAAGAGAACATTTCCACTGAAATGAGGATTGACACATTTTTGGATGAACCATTCGCAGAAGTGTACCCGTGGAGGGCAATCAGCTGCTGATAGTGCCTGCACACGCTGTACATGGTACAGAACCAACTGGTTCTCCCGTAGCACTCTCCATACAGTGACGTGGTCAACGTTACCTTGTACAGCAGCAACTTCTCCGACGCTGACATTAGGGTTATCGTCAACTGCACGAAGAATTGCCTCGTCCGTTGCAGGTGTCCTCGTCGTTCTAGGTCTTCCCCAGTCGCGAGTCATGGGCTGGAATGTTCCGTGCGCCCTAAGACGCCGATCAATTGCTTCGAACGTCTTCCTGTCGGGACACCTTCGTACTGGAAATCTGTCTCGATACAAACGTACCGCGCCACGGCTATTGCCACGTGCTAATCCATACATCAAATGGGCATCTGCCAACTCCGCATTTGTAAACATTGCACTGACTGCAGAACCACGTTCGTGATGAACACTAACCTGTCGATGCTACGTACTGATGTACTTGATGCTAGTACTGTAGAGAAATGAGTCGCATGTCAACACAAGCACCGAAGTCAACAAAACCTTCCTTCAATTGGGCCAACTGGCGGCGAATCGAGGAAGTATAGAACATACTGACGAAATTAAAATGAGCCCTAACATGGAAATTAAGCGTTTCCGGACACATGTCCACATAACATCTTTTCTTTATTTGTGTGTGAGGAATGTTTCCTGGAAGTTTGTTCGTACCTTTTTGTAACACCCTGTATAATGCCGAAATGGGCACGTGGCCATCGGTACTGGACGTTCACGCAGTGGTAGAGGGTTGCATTGTCTTATGAATCCCGATACCTTCTTCATCATACCGATGGGAAGGCGCGAATCCGTTGCCTTTCACGGGAATAGCTCCTTGACACCTATACTGCGGGACGGTGACAAGCTAGAGAACTCTCACATGGGTATCCACGAGACAAGTAGAGATTGTGCAAGGCACCATGACGACAAAGAAGTGTCGTACACTGACTGGTAGCAGTTCACGTAAACCTCTTCATGACGATCACGTTCCCGACAGCAGTGACATTTTATCCACTTATAAAACTATTCTGCTTTCGATTAAGTGCGTCAAAGGCGAAACATCAAATGTATTGATATTTTCTAATATACACTGAAGGAAAAAATTACAACACCAAGAGGGCACTGTGCGACATAAGCGAAAATTAACAGGCGTGTTTCTCGATCTAAAAGATGATGTCGATTCAAATTTCACGTCGATCGCGTAAGAGAGTCGCTAGTAGCACTTCAGTGATGATATAAATAAGGTTTGCTTACACACACGCTGCAACGGTCGTGAGCGTTAGTTACCTTTGAGACTGGACGTGGTGAGCTGAAGGCAGTTAGGAAAGTCTTTCAAAAATGGTTCAAATGGCTCTGAGCCTCTATGGGACTTAAGTGCTGAGGTCATCAGTCCCGTAGAACTTAGAACTACTTAAGCCTAACTAACCTAAGGACATCTCACACATCCGTGCCCGAGGCAGGATTCGAACCTGCGACCATAGCGGTCACGAGGTTCCAAATTGAAGCGCTTAGAACCGCACGGCCTAGGAATGCCTTTAACAACATCTCTCTGAGTTGAAACGAGGTCGTTTAATAGGGTTACGCGAAGCTGCGATATTGCACAAAGTCTTAGCACGAATGTAGCCACTGCACATATTTTCTGTTAGCGGTGGTCACGAGAAAGTACAGTCGCAAGAAGACTGGACCCAAAATGGCCACGTGGCACTATCGAGTGAGAAGTCCATGCTGTCCGACCCATGACTCTGGTGCATAGTACTGCATCTGGGTTAGCAAACTAAGCAGCAGTTGGCACCTCAATGACACAACATACTGTTACGAATTGGTTACTTCAAGGACAGCTCTGAGCCAGAGACCCAATTACTTGCATTCCACTAACCCAAAACCACTGCCACTTGTGACTTAAGCGTTGTCAAGTCAGAGTTCTTTGGAAGACAGGGTGGTGTTGTGTTGTGTTTTCTGATGAAAGCTTGTTCTGCCTCGTTTCCAGTGGAGGCCGTGTATTGGTCAGAAGGAGACCAGTTGATAGCATGCAACCAAGCTGTCTGTGTGCTAGACACACAGGACCTACATCCGAAATTATGGTCCGAAGTGAGATTTCGTGTGACAGCAGGAACATTCTAATGGTTATCCCACGCATCCTGACTTCAAATTTGTATTTCACTCTGGTGGTTCGACCTGTTGTGCTCTCATTCACAAATAGCATTCCAGGGGTATTTTCCAACTGGACAACTCTCGCCCCCATACCGCTGTTGCAACCCAACATGCTCTAAGAGTGTCTACATGTTGCATTGGCCTGCTCGGACACCAGATACGTCTCATGTGGGACGTCATCGGACGACAACCACCATTAAGCGTATCTGTATTAGCCGACCAAGTGGAATGGGCATGAAATTACACCGGTTGTAAGTGCACCAGTATTTCACATTTGCAACAGCTTATCGCGTGCTTCTATTAAGCTCTGATAATTTCAGTGTTGTTTGGTTGGCTGATTTGGGGGAGGGGACCAAACAGCGAGGTCATCGGTCCCATCATTTAAATGTCTTACCTAGACAATTGTATACTCGAAATTTCATTACTCTACATTAATAACTGTTTAGTATTGTGAATTTTGTCCATCAGTGTATTATACGTAACTTGCTAACTGATAAGAATTTGATCTGACAGTAGTAACGAGAGGAAGCGAAAGCACAATAATTGTAACATCAAGAAGAGTTCCACATCGGAATTTTCAGTGAATACATTCACAATTTCTTCATACCCTTGTTCTACGATGAGTAACTGCATAGACTAAGATGTACAAAAAAGGGAAGTGCGTTAAGAAGTGTTACTCTTCTTTTTATCTTATCTCTGTCAGTTGAAAAACAGAGACAATCGAAAATGAAGCCAGGGATGTGTTTCCAACTGATTTGTAAAAGAAGGTTTTATGATGAAACATTCATGAATGTGCTTTGTCTGTCCTTGGTGGAATTTCAAGAAATTAATTCTGGGGCATGAGAATGCTGTCTGAGTCTTCTCCTATTAAGCGAATGAAAACAAATTAATTCTGGACCTTGACAATGCCGTCTGAGCATTCTACTATTAAAGAAGACCTAATTGTTTCTAGATCACTAAAATGTTCTGCGTAGTTTTACGTTGCATCAAACAACAAATCCGATCTCAGTGCGACAATGTGAACAGAGGGAAACATTGTTACAAGGAATTCATGAAACAGTTGAAATTTTTAACAGTTTCTTTACTAACACGATGATTTTTCTGTAAATGGGACGAATATTTCACTTTTTTACACTTACTTCGTACGGAAAACTAAAAACAGATGTTAAATTAACGTGCTTTTTCTCCTAGTGTAATGACATATTTGTAGCATAACGTATCACATTAATGATTCTTAATTACAATATCCCTCATATTCGAGAAAAAATATTTTCGCTAGATATGCAAACCTTACTCTTCGAAGGTTTTCACACTGCAAACGATTACTTAAGTAACAGTTTCCGTTTTCCTGTGATAATGACATCTTCATTTACGGCTAGTCGATTACCAACTCCTGCTTTACAGCCCAGACTTCCTGATTCCTCCGTTGCTGTATGTGTCTTCTATTCTGCTATGTTTTCATTCTTTCAAGGACATCGGAATGTACCGAACCTCAATGCATTTGCAAACATATTGAGTTGTCTTAACAGTTTTTAAGACTCGTCAAAGTTGGTTAAGTTCCACAAGCTTTTTAGTACAATTTGTTAGTGTTCCAGTTCATATTCTTGTCTCTCTCCAAAAAAAATTCACTCACAAATAAAAAAAATTACGCTTCTATGCACCTTTGATTTAGCTTTTCAAATGTTAAAAAGAAACTGTCAGGACCTATTGGTTTTAAAATCTAATTTGAATCTAAGCAAAGATGCGAGGCACGTTACCAACTTCTAGGCCAAGCAAAAGTCGCACATATACTGCACCCTTCCTTATTAAATGACACATATCCACTTGCTGACTGAGCTTTAAGCCTCCGAAATAAAAATAAATTGTGACTGTTACGATAATTTTTATTTCAGTTGATATTATATCAGATAAATAGCAAAACCTAATACAAAACGGTCGCATTTAAACATTTGAATGAAATTATGCTCCTATGATTGGTTTACATCACGGAAGAAGAAAATGCATATTTCAGCACATCGCAATTCCGAGTTCATCTTCGAAAAGCGAAATAATGCGTGATTTTCGCACAACAATGTACATCAGAATGGATGATCGTCCTACGTAAACGAACATATTAAGAAGCAAATCTCATAAATTGAGATGAATTTGCTTTTTAGTATATTAGGCAAAATTAACTAAATTAGAAGGAAAGTATTAAAACAGAAATGATCGTAAATAATGGACAGCCTCCTATTCGTACTGTACGTACGAGAGGCTGTCATTTACCCTAACTATCACCTGGAAAAATCAAACCACCGTAATCAGTTTCTGGTTCATTTCCGGATACATATATGCAGCCTAGTACATACCGAGATCTCCGTAGCGCTACAAGAGCCAAAGCGCAGCCCACTGATAGAGGCAAGTGTTGTTGTTGTGGTCCTCATTCCAAAGACTGGTTTGATGCAGTTCTCCATGCTACTCTATCCCGTGCAAGCTTCTTCATCTCAAAGTACCTAATGCAACCTACATCCTTCTGCTTAGTGTATTCATCTCTTGGTTTCCCTCTACGATTTTCACCCTCCACGCTGCCCTCCAATACTAAATTGGCAATCCCTTGATTCCTCGGAACATGTACTATCAACCGATCCATTCTTCTGGCCATTTGTGCCACAAATTTGTCTTCTCCCCAATCCTATTCAGTGCCCCCTCATTAGTTATGTGATCCACCCATCTAATCTTCAGCATTCTGCTGTAGCACCACATTTCGAAAGCTTCTGTTGTCTCCTTGTCTAAACTGTTTATCGTCCATGTTTCGCTTCCATACAGGGCTGCACTCCGTACAGATACTTTCAGCAAAGACTTCCTGACACTTAAATCTACACTCGATGTTAACAAGTTTCTCTTACTCAGAAACACTTTCCTTGCCATTGCTAGTCTACTTCGACCATCATCAGTTATTTTGCTCCCCGAATAGCAAAACACATCTACTTTTTTAGGTGTCTGATTTCCTAATCTAATTTCCACAGAGTCACCTGATTTAATTTGACTACATTCCATTATCCTCATTTTGCTTTTGTTGATGTTCATCTTACATTCTCCTTTCAAGTCACTGTCCATTCCGTTCAACAGATCTTCCAGGTCCTTGGTGCCTCTGACAGAATTACAATATCATCGGCATACCTCAAAGTCTTTGTTTCTTCTTCATGGATTTTAATTCCTATTCGAAATTTTTCTTTTGTTTCCTTTACTCTTTGCTCAATATGGAGATTTAACAACATCGGGGCTAGGCTACAACCCTGCCTCACTCCTTTCCTCACTACTGCTTCTCTTTAATGTCTCTCGACTGTGTAACTGCCATCTGGTTTCTGTACAAATTGTAAATAGCCTTTCGCTCCCTGTATTTCACCCCTGCGCCTTCAGAATTTGAAAGAAAGTATTCTGGTCAAAATTGTCAAAGGATTTCACTAAGTCTACAAATTCTAGAAAGGTAGGTTTTCCTTTTCTTAATCGATCTTCTGAGATAAGTCGTAGGGTTAATATTGCCCCACGTGTTCAAATATTTCTACGAAATCCAAACTGATCTTCCCCGAGATTGACTTCTACCAGTTTTTCCATTGGTCTGCAAAGAATTCGTGTTTGTATTTAGCAGTCGTGAATTATTACATTTATAGTTTGGTAATTTTCACAACTGTCAACACCTGCTTTCATTGGGATTCGAATTATTATATTCTTCTATATCTTTCGGGCGGTAATTTGTTTTCGGCTACAGCAAAAATGTTGCAATATACCAGGCCAATCCTTATGACTTCTTCGCCTGAAACTTAGTCAACGAGCTGAGCCATTTTGTTTTGACTCATCTAGCAATCTGCTATGGTAGTGTGGCGCGAGGATTTCAATTTGTAGACATGTAATTGCCATGCCGGCCGCGGTGGTCTCGCGGTTCTAGGCGCGCAGTCCGGAACCGTGCGACTGCTACGGTCGCAGGTTCGAATCCTGCCTCGGGCATGGATGTGTATGATGTCCTTAGGTTAGTTAAGTTTAAGTAGTTCTAAGTTCTAGGGTACTGATGACCACAGCAGTTGAGTCCCATAGTGCTCAGAGCCATTTGTAATTGCCATGTCGCCCGGTGCCGGTCTTTCAAGTTGATGCCACTTCGGCGACCTGCAGTCGATGAGGATGATAGGATGATCATGAGAACAGCACAATACTCAGTCCCTCGGCGGGCAAAATTCTCCGACCCAGCCGGCAATCGAACCTGGGCCCTTGAGCATTGACAATCCGTCACGCTGATGTTTTTTTTTTTTGCACTTTTTTCGTTGTTCGTCGTTGTGTTTGGTCGTTGCGGACGTCACATGACATCCGTTGAAGTTCGTTGTTGATCCTTTCAGTCAGTTTTTTTATTGCAGAGGCCAATCAGCTCCCTGACCTAACACGCTGATCTACCTTACCGGCACCATTTATCTATCGGTTGCGGACTTTGTTTCCTGTGAACAGCTGATATGAATTAAGTCTCTCTAACTTTGCAATCTCTCGCGTTAAGTTCTCAGTGGCACCCAGTCTAACGTGTGACACTTCAGCTGACGAAACCGATAAGACCTTTAGAAGAATGGTAAACGGAATTTTGTCAGCTTGAAGTGAAATAAGATTTCGCTTAAAAACTGTCCTCTTGAGCACACTGTGTGATGGTCAGTTGTCTCTTTGCTGGCCAGAGTCGATGTAGCTAGTGTATGCACTTGGATTGTTCTCTACTGTGCGCTACCACAGGTATTGTATAAGTGTCGGTTTGGAAATTTTCAGAATATGGTATCTTGTAGACGACTCGCGCAAGAATCTTACAACAAACACCATTGACATTTAAATTTACCCTACTTTTAGTTTGTTTATGTCAATAGGCATTGTTCCATTTAAAAAATTTATGTTTGCACAAAAAATACACTTTTTAAATATTATTACAACCTCTTTATTGGCTAACAAAACTAGCCCCTGACTATTAATCCAGTCCGTGAAAACCGCCCATCAATAGCTTTGTGGATTTCCGCAATGATCACAGTGCCCAGAAGTTATAATTTTTTACCGATGTACGTGGGAAACACAATACCCGTGTCCCAGCCTCATACTGATGAGAGAGGTCACATGGCGTCTATTAAGCTTCACCAAAGTGAACCATGGCCGAGAAGAGACGTTCTGTTGCATGGCTGTCAGGTGGCCGCCCTCATAGTGCTGAGGTACTTGCCATTCACAGTTCCAGCCGCGATATGCAGCTTTCTTTACCTTCGAATTGAAAACCGTATAAGGAATCGGTATTAGTCGGAACTGTCCTTCAGTTATGATCCTCTTAGCGAGGCGGTCAACAGTTTAGTTATGGAGAATGACTTAATACCCTTTTATCAAAGTAAGGGGGCGTCAGTGCCCAATGTCTGAAACATCAAAGACGTAAGTATTAATCTGTTTATCAAACGCCATATGCTGCAGTTTCTGAAACACAGTTTGTGAGTCCGTGAGAATCAATACGATAGGTAAGTCTGTGTACTATAATAAGTAGCCTCTCTGATAGCCAGTAGCTCTGTCGTGTAGACAGACGGATCAAGTGGCAGTGCAAACATCTGGTATGGGACGGAAAAAGGAGTATCTCACACCCATCTCAGTTTTAGAGCCATGTGTACTGCAGCAAGCATACTTTGGCCAGTGTCGGGTAAAGAAACGCTCCAGGTCGTATTTGATGTTCGTCCTCTTTCTGAAATCGGATGACTAGTGCGACACCGGGGTTGTGGTGAAGAAAGTATCAAATGGAGAGCGAAAGCAAGAGAGTTTCGAATCTTGTTGGACGAATGGAAGAGGATGTCGCCGTATCTCATAGCTACGAATTAGTAACGGAGTACGGTTGGTCCTCCGTCTTCGAGGTGCCAGCGTGAGGTCCAAGAATTGAACCACAGCCTTGAGGGAGCCACAATCAGATGTGGGAAACCTACTAAAGAGGAAATTATCGGACAACATGTGCTGATGTATGGTGAGAGGCACTACAGACGCTTCCGGCGCGTGGTGAGCGGCACAGCAGACGTTTTTACTAGTAGTGCGTTGGAAGGCAGTGATTTCATGGCTCCCAGAACAAGAAGAAGCACCTATAATGGAGGATACCGAATTTACGTAAAGTCGCGTTGCCACAGACTATGCTGCCGTAATTGAAGACACAGCGTAACAAAAGAACATACACAGAGGTAACAGGACTGTCAGTTACGCTCACCAGCAAACTGTAGTAAGTATCCGCAGTATCACCGCAGTGTGCTTCGCCTTTTCTGTGAGGTATGCAAGATGACTTGTCCATGTAAGTTTACTGACAAACTAGACGTAAAATAGCTTAGCATGTGAGTGAACGGGAAGGTTATACGAGCCAAGATGAAGTTAAGATGAGAATTGCGTCGTTTTTTCGTGAATATCACCACTGCAGATTTTTCGGGCGACAAAGTGAGTCCATTTCCTAACTCCAATGTGAACAGCTTTTCACAAGCGTCGTGAAGCCATAATTGTGTCAGCCTAACGCAAGGCGAATTGATGTATATACAAACGTCGTCCGTGTGCTGAAAAACTTTGACATTGGGGCTAAACAGTCTCCAGAGTGGTGACATAACAGGTATATAGTAAGGGACTCAATATCGCACCCTGTGGAAGGCCATGGGACAGCCGAGAAAACCATAGGTAATTCGTAAAAGCGGTACCAAAAGATGTAACAGTTTTAACTTGTTAATGAGCTCAGTTGTCATAACAATGTCAATAAGCCCTCGAAAAATCAACAAATAAAGCCGTCAGGTAACAGTTAGTCAGGAAGGTCATTTCAATGTCAATCGCAAGAGATGTGGTGTTGTCAACAGTAATTCTGCCCTTAGGAAAGCTGCATTGCGTCCGGGGGAGCAAGTCCTTACTTTCGAACCACGACTCAGTGGTCTTACACATACGTGAGGACGGGGCAGTCGGTCGATACGACGTCGCTCGACCGAGGTTTCAGTATGGGCATCAATATCTGAGCCGTCCAATCAGCCGCAGTGTTTCCGTCCTTCCAAATGTCAGAGATGATACTCAGAAGAACACATTTTGCGTAATCGGACAAACTGCTGATCATGGAATAATGGATCTGGTCGTATTCGGCTGATGTGTCCTTTGAGTGCGTAACAGCCCTGAGAAGTTCAGATAGAGGGAATGGTGAGGGGAAGTCATCTCGAAGATCGTCCGCGATACCGGTCGACGAGAGGTCAATGGGTGCTGGCAGTGCAGTCGGTGGTGCTACAAAGTCAGTAAATTCGTCTGTTCAGATCTACACCCTCTTGGGAGGCACCGGTTTCCCTCTGACCGAGGAAGTAACTGACCAGATGTGCCCGACGGGAATGTTTGTCGAGAGATGTTCATAAAATTTCCTTCAGTGTCTTTTTTGTAGGCCTTGAGAAAGGGCTTAGGAGGTGCATCCGTCCGCTTGCAAGCAACGTAGTTCTCCCATGTGATATGCCGTTTGATTCGACCGCATGCTTGCCTCCTTTGAGCCACCTGTCGAGAACATTCCTGGTCCCAAAATGAAACTGGCTGTCTGATGGTGCCGGTGATCATCTTCTTCCTTGGAATAGAAAGCGATGTTGCTATATCGCGATGATTTCGAAAAATAATGTACCTCGTTTGCAGTGGCGTCACGGTGGGGAACGATGAAATCGGTACATCCATTACTATACCATACCGGTACCAACCTCCTTTCATGACATTCCACCTATGATGCAGCCCATTAGACCGGGACAAGTGTCGGAGTGAGCGTGATATACGAAGAACGTAGTGATTAGACCCTATTGGATAAGGAATAGTAGTCCATGCGAAAAGCTAAGAAACAGACGCCAAACATGAGGTCAAGTTGACGGCGGAGGTTCGCTGATCCAGTACAGAAGTAACCAATGGGGACCATCAATGAGGACAATGAGGACGATGAGACAGACCTCATCGATGATCTCCAGAATCCCATCACACAGTCTATCATTAAATGTGCAGCCCCATATCGAGTCATGTTAGCTAAAATCCCCAGAGAACAGGAAAGGAGGTTCCAATTGCTGTACCAATGCGTACCACTCTTCAAGGGGAATAAACGACCGCGGCCGGCAATAGATGGCCACAATGGTTATTCGACCAACTAGAGACTAGAGTCTGCCCGCAATCGCTTGATAACTGTATATCAGCACTGGCGTGTGGTACAGCACATTGTTGATGAAGATGGCAACTCCTCCACGACCGTCCTCTCTGTCTTGCTGGTATAACTGTTTTCCTCTAAGGCGGACGACAGTATCTGGGTGAAACCATTTCTGAGAGATAACTACCACTGCTGTCTTCCACGTCCAAATTTTATGTTGTAGTAAATCCTTACTGGCAATCGCAGATCGCGCATTCCATTGGAGGATCCTAAATACCGTCATAGCTGCTTAGGTATTAGGAGGATCGTTAACAACTGTCACACAGGCCGTATCAGTGAAATTCCAGATGGCTGTATTTTCGCATCTTCAAGCAGGCGTAGGATAAACCAAATGATATTTTCGACAACGTACAGGCTGTGATTACGAAACGGCGGTGGTTGTTTACGGTACTGAGGAGGTTGTGTGGTAAAGGGACTTGACGGAGATGGTGAGAGATAGAATGTTACTGAATAAGTTCTGAAAACCCTGCTGCCACGCTGATCTGGTAGCGTGCCATTTCGATGAACTGCTCGTTCTGGAGACGGTACCCGGTCTGTCTGTTGACTGAAAGTCATTCTGATGATGCCAGGCTCCATATTGGAGAAAAACCAACTACGCTGGCAGCAGGGGCGGTCTCGTGGAATAATCTAATATATCGACTGACTATTGTTCTGAAAGCCTTGGAGGTAGTGGTGGAAAATCCATGCGGCTTTGGAGACTGGGAGGCTGTCGTAAATCAGCTTAGTATGTGTGTTGCGAGGTACCAGTTACCTTTATGACAAATCTCAGGTGCTTGCAAGTTGCAGCTCTTCTTAATGGAGAAATACCGTGCACTATCTACCTGTAACTGTGTGTTGACCACAACACTTTAAGCACGTTGGAAATCTTATCATACACGGATCTGTTGTGTGTTGACCGCCGCACATGCTGCAACGAGTATGGCATCTGCACTGGCTCGCCCGGTAATGAAAACGCCAGCATTTTCTGCATTGGATGACTGGGGTGACGTACGCTTCTTCGAATAGCCTGTCCCCACGATAGCAACATGTGAGGGTAAAGTCTGTGAGCGAAAAGCTACGATGCAGACTGAAATCGGCACCGTCCATTCGAGATTTACATGATGCCTCTTGTTGTAGCGTCTGATACTTGCGGCAGGGTACACACTTTTCCTTTCGTCGACTATCTCTTTTTGTGTCAGACTAATATCAACGTCGCGAAAAATGCAGTATGAATGGAGCTGGAAGTTGGGGATATACACATCGAACTGATGGTCTTTGAGAACGGAGGCCTATATTAAATCATTGACAGCTGCAGCGGACTTCAGTTTCACCTTAACTCTGTTTATGCCCGACGGACCAATGTTGAAAATATCGTGCTTTAAATGAGAGCGATAGACATACAACAACTTGCCTACTGACGTAAAATGCGGTTTTCCAATGTTATTAACTAAGCTCTTCGCGAAAACAATGTATGAGTCTGCATCAGATCACTGCTCGGACTGTTGACTCTCGTCCGTAAAACCGCTTATAGAGGGGTCGATGGATGACCCTGAAAGTGTTCTCTGTTTGTATGCAGTGTTCCACCAGCAGAAGGCGATCCGAACCCAGTATTTCAATCTTATCAAAGTCCGGGACAATATTAGAGTCGACGCAGAGCCGTTTACTAAAGGGGACACATTTCTGCTGCTGATGGTCGGCTGCGTTAGCATCAAGTGCGAAGCTGTTAGGGTCACAGTGACGGCTGACTGCCGACCGCTGTGGTCTAGCGGTTCTAGGCGCTTCAATCCGGAACCGCGCTGCTGTTGCGGTCACAGGTTCGAATCCTGCCTCGGACATGGAGATGTGTGGTGTCCTTACGTTAGTTAAGTTTAAGTAGTACTAAGTCTAGGGGACTGATGAACTCATATGTTAAGTCCCATAATGCTTAGAGCAATTTGAACCATTTTTGACGACTGGCCTTCTGACTGACCTTATACAGTTGCTGTTGTTGTTGTTGCAGTTGCTCCAACTGTAGCCGCTGTACCAGGTGTTGCTGCTGGACAAGTTGTTGCTGCTGAAGTTGTACATTCTGGTGGTATTGGTGCAGGAGTTGGTGTTCCTGATGGTGCTGTATCCCCTTATTGTTTTTGCAAGCCCAGGGACGACCATTGATACTGCTGGGCGTCACCCTGAATTGCGGACATCGAAAACAACGGGACATCTGTCGGTGTTCTCCGAAGGCAGATTTTACCTGAACAGGCAGGGGTATCGGCAGTTTGTGAAGTTAATTGTGAGTCACTGCTGCCGCAAAAGTGTAGCTAGGAAAAGTCACACAATTCCGGCAGACACTACACTACACGAAAAACACTTACAAGAATACAAGAATACGTAGAGCGCGAGTCGCCACACTCGTGCACGCAGTGTAAGCAACACACGACCTCGCGGAGCGCACCAGGAAGTGCTCGCTACGGGAGTTCGCCTCAGACTGTGTTCTGTCACTTCTTAAGGTCTCCATGACATAATTCGTCCACCTAAATAAAGTGCTGCACTGCTTACTGAAATCTTCACATGATGACCTTGGAAGAAGTCGTCGGAAGCTTGATGCTAAATACAAATCTGGCGGGGCAAGAACTAGGTGAAACATTTAATAAAGAATGTCGCCGCAAAAAACTACGTTGCTAGAGCTAGTACTGTTTATCTAGATGTATATTATCAGGTATAAACTTTCTTATTTCTTGAGAAAAGAAGTGCGTTTTGCTTAGAAACCTTTTATTGTCCGTCTCAGGCCACTTGTTCTTTGCTTGTGTAGCTACGTAAGTAGTTGGTTCTCTGTTTATGGTAAAGAGTATTTCCAGGCATATGAGGTCCATTATCGTCGCCGTAGGCAGGGAATGGTCTAGAGAGGCCGAAAATGGTTAAACTGTCTAAGTACTTTTTATTGCGTTCATCATTTATTTGTAAAAAATGGCTCTGAGCACCATGGGACTTAACATCTGAGGTCATCAGTCCCCTAGAACTTAGAACTACTTAAACCTAACTAACCTTAGGACATCACACACATCCATGCCCGAGGCAGGATTCGAACTTGCGACCGTAGCGGTCACGCGGTTCCAGACTGAAGAGCCTTGAACTGCCCGGCCATACCGGCCGGCATTTATTTGTAATCACGAAAGTGAATTAAAGGAGAAATACCTATCCAGTGAAACTTAGTAGAGATGTAAAACAGAATAACCAACTATTCGCAAGAGATAGGACTTGAATATGAGCATCTTTGACCAGTAAGTGTCCTGGAAAATTCAGGTGACAACACTGTTTTTGATCCACAA
The DNA here is from genome assembly GCF_023897955.1 of Schistocerca gregaria. Classification (NCBI taxonomy): domain Eukaryota; kingdom Metazoa; phylum Arthropoda; class Insecta; order Orthoptera; family Acrididae; genus Schistocerca; species Schistocerca gregaria. The sequence goes on from NC_064931.1 coordinate 87,087,069, forward strand.
TGTTATAGGACATTTCTATGTGATGACTGCTCTGATGACGGAATGACTACGCTAAGAAAATTATAGCGAATAAAGTACGGTGAATGAGACGGGACAACCTTGAGACCACTACCGAAGTGGTCAAACGTCGAAATCACGGTAGCTCAATGGCGAACAAAAGTTCTTTTACATATACAGACAGTGCTTCTAAGTGTCGTGTCACGTTTCGTTTTACAGGGAAACGGTAACATGCTAATTCCCAGCGAATACCGACGCTTCGCGGCACACTGCCATATCTAGGTTTTGGAGTCACCCAGTGCCGCGGTGTTCCGGAATTTTCAGCTAGAATCCCAGATCCGGGTGGTCAAGTTCTACCGATCTTCTCATTGCCCACACAATGAAACAATGTTCTTTCCGTACTGATTAGAATGTTCTAAGTTCGGAAATATTTATGTGCAGACTCTCAAGTCATCATCAGGGACTCAGTACGTGTAAAGGAAAATGTTGACTTGCTCCTGTATTTGATAGGAGCGTTCATGCTGCTCTTTAATACAAGGGCACCACTCATATAAATGTATCGTAAACTGAAGGTAACGTGGTAAGATACATCTATCAGAGTGTAGAGAAACTAAGATAGATTTGGATTTAGATAGCTTTGGGTTTAACGTTTCGTAGACGACGAGGTCATCTTAGATGAAGTACTTGCGTGGAGTCGGGAAGGGCGAGAAGAGAAATCAGCTGCGACTTCTCAAAGGAAGCATCATCGCTTCATCTAGTGCGATTTAGGGAAATAAAGGAATATGTAGATATGGATAGCTGCAAAGGGTTTGAACTGTCATCCTCTCGGACACGAGTAAAATGTCTTATCACTGTGTTATCTCGCTAGGTGCCGTTTCTACAGGATCTTTTCTTCCTCACTATCTGGTATGGTGGCAGTGTAACTGTCTACTTAACACACTGCGGGCGGATCCTGAGTATACTCGTGTTTCGCGCGCTATCTGTTACAAACAATCTCGAGATAACTCTTCTTTTCAACACGATGTGTGTAGGTGCCATGTATGGTGATATATTTTAACTGGAATCTCTATTTAGATCAGACCCGTAGTCGATGTATCAAACTCTATTGCCTCAATTTACGTTTTGCTTGTTTCGCATTTTGATTGAATTTCCATATTTCAAATAGTTACTACACTGGTGTGAGAAATGTCATGGAATACCTCCTAAAATCGTATGGGACGTCCTTTTTCCCGATGCATGCCTTCGACAAGTCGTCCTCTGCAGAAAAATTGAGCCATGGTGACTGTATAGCTGTTCATAATTGCGAAAGTGTTCACGGTGCAGGATTTTGTCCACTAACAGACCTCTCGATTATGTCCCATAAATGTTCGATGGGACTAATGTTGGGCGACCTGGTTGATCCAATCGTCGTTCGAACGTTAAAGTAAGAGCTTAAGGAATATCAGACCAACTGTGTGGCTGGAGGTTTAGCAAACAGAACACAGCATGTTGTTCTCAATGGAGAGGCGTCTACAGACGTTAAAGTAACCTCTGGCGTGCCACAGGAGAGTGTTATGGGACCATTGCTTTTCACAATATATATAAATGACATAGTAGTGTCGGATGTTCCATGCTGCTTTTCGCGGATGATGCTGTAGTATACAGAGAAGTTGCAGCATTAGAAAACTGCAGTGAAATGCAGGAAGATCTGCAGTGGATAGGCACTTGGTGCAGGGAGTGGCAACTGACCTTTAACATAAACAAATGTAATGTATTGCGAATACATAGAAAGAAGGATCCTCTATTGTATGATTATATGATAGTGGAACAAACACTGGCAGCAGCTACTTCTGTAGAATATCTGGCAGTATGCGTACGGAACGATTTGAAGTGGAATGATCATATAAAATTAATTGTTATTAAGGCGGGTGCCAGGTTGAGATTCATTGGGACAGTCCTTAGAAAATGTAGTCCATCAACAAAGGAGGCGGCTTACAAAACAGGCGTTCGACCTATACTTGAGTATTGCTCATCAGTGTTGGATCCGTACCAGGTCGGGTTGACAGAGGAGATAGAGAAGATCCAAAGAAGAGCGGCGTGTTTCGTCACAGGGTTATTTGGTAAGCGTGATAGCGTTACGGAGATGTTTAGTAAACTCAAGTGGCAGACTCTGCAAGAGAGGCGCTCTGTATCGCGGTGTAGCTTGCTGTCCAGGTTTCGAGAGGGTGCGTTTCTGGATGAGGTATCGAATATATTTCTTACCCCTACTTATACCTCCCGAGGAGATCAGGAATGTAAAATTAGAGAGATTGGAGCGCGCACGGAGGCTTTCCGGTAGTCGTTTTTCCCGCGAACCATAAGCGACTGGAACAGAAAAGGGAGGCAGTGACAGTGGCACATACAGTGCCCTCCGCCACACACCGTTGGGTGGCTTGCGGAGTATAAATGTAGATGTAGATGTAGAACTGTTCAGAATGTTCTTCGAATCAGTTGCGAACAGTTGTGAGCGGGTGACATGACATCGTTGTTTGCTGCAAATGGCCTCCAAGTACCCATTCATGACCATTTTCTGTCAGTGATCTGTTCAGTTGGACCATAGGACACAATTCATTCCATGTAAACACAGCGCACACCATTACAGAGCCATCACCAACTTGCACAGTGCCTTACTGACAACTTGGCTCCATGGCTTCGTGGAGTCTACGTCACAGTCCAACCCTACCACCAGGTCTTACCAACCGAAAATTTAAGTCATCTGGCCAGGCCACGATTTTACAGTCGTCTAGGGTCCAAGCGACTTGGATACGAGCCCAGAAGAAGCACGTTGTGCTCATGGCATAGGCACTTGGGTTGGTCGTCTGCTGCCGTAGCCCATTAAAGCCACGTCTTGCCTCACTGTCCTAACGGATACGTTCGTCGTACGTCCCACATTGATGTCTCCGATTATTTCAGGCCGCGTTTCTTGCCTGTTAGCATCGACAACACTGCGAAAACACCACTGCTGTCGGTCGATAACAGAAGGCTGTCGGCCACTGCGTTGTCCGTGGTGAGAGGTAACGCATGATATTTGGTATTCTCAGCTCACTATAGATCTCGGAACATTGAATTCCCTAACAATTTCCGAAATGGAATGTCGTGTGCGTGTAGCTCCAACTACCACTCAGCGTTCAAAGGCTGTTAGTTCCCGGAAAACCTTTCGCATCAATCACCAAGTACAAATGACATCTCCACCAATGCACTGCCCTTTTATACCTTGTCTACGTGGTAATACAGCCATATGTATGCGCCCATATCGCTATCCCAGGAGTTTTGTTCCTCAGCGCATTTTCCTCCTGAAGCTCCTTCTGCTTTTAAAGATGGCCCTATCCTGAAAACGGAAGGAAATGAACGAATCTGAAATACTTTCGGAGGTTTTTGACGACGGTTATTTAGCTGTTCCTAGTGGGAATGGAAGTCTGGATGACTGTATGTTCAAATGGTTCAAATTGCTCTTAGCACTACGGAACATAACATCTGTAGTCATCAGTCCTCTAGACTTAGAACTACTTAAACCTAACTAATCTAAAGACATTACACCCATCCATGCCCGAGGCAGGATTCGAACCTGCGACCGTAGCAGCAGCGCAGTTCCGGACTGAAGCGCCTAGAACCAGTGGTCACAACGGCCGGCTGACTGTATGTCTGAATGAATTTATTGTTCTGAGAACGATTCCAGTAACGGTAACGCTCGACCTGTAAAGAAGCGTAAGGTAGCAGTATTTTCAAGTAATTCCGACAATAACGATGAAGTTAATTCTGTTCTTGTGAATGATCCGTTTTGTCATGATGTTAATGCTTTCGAGAGGCGCCCGAGTCTCACTCGTGCACTAGTTAATCCGATGGCTGGGAAGGGAATTGATTCTTTATAAAAACAACGGACGAAAATTAGTCAGCCCCATCAGAAATCTGGTAATACCGTGAAACTGCGTCTCAGGCCGTGGAAATGGCCTCAACTCTGAAATGAAGGTAATCAACAACTTTCGCCTTATTCATCTGAAGCTACTGAGCGATGGTTAGATTCTGTAGATCTGCCTAACTGCGAGGATATTGATTGCTACATCACTTGCTGTTCCAAATAGTCCCAGATCTTTTTATATGGATTTACGATCGGGCGATTTAGCGGATAGATGGGTGCAACGAACTGTATGCTTATCGTGAAAGCTGCAAGAATTTTTCATGGAAGTTATAACGAAGTTTCGAAATGGTTCGAAAAGCTGCTACCAGATGGCGTTGTAATCACTGTCTTAGTGCCTATAAGCATTGCACCTCAGCTCAGAGCGATGAGGTCTACCGTTGGAGCAAGAAAGGAGTTTAGCTTATCAAAAGGCGAGGTTGAAATCATTGAACAACATGTGTTTCTCATATTGAAATACCACAGGTTATAACACAAACCTAGGGCAACACAGCGCAGTTTTCGAACATGATTTAATAATTCAAAAGGTCACGATACGGAAACCACTCGGAATCTCTTTGCCAAGTTCCAACGGATAGGGGGCGTGGCTGATGATCTAGCGGTGGAAATGGCCATAGGCAAACTGTAGTTACTACTGAACATGTCGCCACAGTTTCTGGTATAATTCAGCGAAATCCAGTGACATCCCTAAGAAGAATTGGTTTGAAGCGTTTCATGATGCAGAAAATACGAGGGCGTGCTGAAAAGAAAAGCCTCCGAATTTTTTTATGTGAAAACTCTCAGAGCTTTTCAAATGAAACAAATGTTATTAACATTACATGTCTTCTCTCTTCATGTGTACATGTTCATTTCTCAACGCATTCACCCTGGTAGTGAGCGCTTTTCTCCCAATGAGAGACCAATTAGTTGATACCGTCACTGTAGAATGGTTGATTTTGTTGACGGATCCACAACCTTAACTCTGCTTGCACCGCTACATCACTATCAAAGTGAAGACCTCGGAATTGTTCTTTATGTTTTGGAAACAGATGAAAATCGTATAGGGCCAACTCAGGACACCATGGAGAATAATCGATTACAGTGAAACCAAGGTGTCAGATTGTTGTACACGTCGCAGCACTTAGTGTGTGTCTAGCTTTGTCGTACTGAAGGTGCTTCATGTGTGGACTAACTCTTCGGATTCGAAACACAATTGCAGCACACTATTTCTAAAGCACCGGCACGTTACAAAACACGTGACACGTATAAAAAAATGGCTCTGAGCACTATGGGACTTAACATCTGAGGTCATCAGTCCCCTAGAACTTGGAACTAATTAAACCTAACTAACCTAACGACATCACATACATCCATGCCCGAGGCAGGATTCGAACCTCTGACCGTAGCTGTCGCGCGGTTCCAAGCTGAAGCGCCTAAATCCACTCGGCCACGCTTGCCGGCCACGTTATAAATTCGTAACCATCTAGCGGGACAGATCTGGAAATGTGTAGTTATGAAGGATAACTATGTAGAATGTTAATAACGTTTGTTTTTCTTAAGAAGCTTGAAGAATTCCAGATAAAAATTCAGATTCATTACTTTTCTGCACATCCTCGTACTGAGACAGAGCTTACACATGTTTACATTCAAAATCCAAACCCACCAGGCGTACGTGTATGAACTTTACGACAGAGGGCTGGCTTTACGAACGAGATTCTCTTAATATTTGATAATGAAGGATTGTTTGTTGGCTGCATCTGATTCACAGATGAGGCCCACTTCCACCTGATGGAGTCGTCAATAAACAAAACTGTCAATTTTGGGGTTCCAAAAATCCACATTTTTGTGAAACGGAGCCACTGTACTCCCTCAAAATTATTGTTTGCTCTGCACTGTGCAGCAGATACATCATTGTCCTTTTTTCATGCGAGAAACGATCACTAGTGAACGTTATGTTGCAATTTTGTAACAGTTTGTCACCGTACATCTAGGCAACGGCCTTGCTGCAGTGGATAAACCGGTTCCCGTGAGATTTCCGACGTTAAGCGCTGTCGGACGTGGCCAGTACTTGGATAGGTGACCATCCAGCCGCCATGCGCTGTTGCCATTTTTCGGGGTGCACTCAGCCTCATGATGCCAAATGAGGAGCTACTCGACCGAATAGTAGCGGATCCAGTCAAAGAAAACCATCATAACGACCGGGAGAGCGGTGTGCTGACCACATGCCCCTCATATCAGCAACCTCAACTGAAGATGACACGGCGGTCGGATGGGCCACTTGTGCCCCGAAGACGGAGTGCTTACAGCTAACGTTGGAGCATCGACCGGCGCTCCATGTAGTTCATGCAAGCGGGACCCAGACCGCAGCCCACCGATCAGGTGTTTAATTTTTTCTTGGTTAATAATTCGGGAACCGAGACACTACATTCGATTATTCCAAATTCACTGGCGCAAGTGTGGATTGGTCTCCGTATTCGCCCGATCTGACTATTGTCATTACTTTTTGTGGGGTACATTGAAAGCTGCTGTCCACAGGAACCATCCCACCACGCCGCACGAGCTTGAATCTGTGATCTGTGTGGCATCGGAACCCATTTCCATTGAGACCTTACGGTATGAGACGGCAAATGTCATTGTTAGGTAGCGCCACCTAAGTGCTGCGAGAAGTGGACATTTCGAAAAGACTGTGATGAGTTTGCAAAGACTTGTTCCAGAGGACGTGTTTAATTATGCGTGCAGATGCTGTACGAGCTGCACAGTGTACAGAGCCATCTGTTAGCAGCATTTCGAACAATTTCAAAACTTCTCTGTAAGTTCTGTATAAAATTCGTATACCCTTTGTTGAACTCGTCTATCGGTCTTAGTTTACGAGATGTTTAATTGTGAAATCAAGGACTCCGTCTCTGTACTCCCTACAAAAGCAAGGACAATATTTCGTAGCCGAAAATGTTGAAATAAATGTCCTGGATCATGTTCACGGTAACGATAATAATTCTACACGAAACACCCTCAAATCGCCACAGAATCGCCTCCGAACGGAGCTATATTATATATACACTGTGGGTTTAACGCTTCATGAAACCGTTAGTGCAATCAACCCGTCGGAAAACACTTCTCGCCTGTAGTAAACTAATGTCTTTTCAGCGTTGTTTGGCCCATTTAGAGCTTTTGTACCAATGGTAGTATTGGTTCTTTGCGAGTCATGTTCATTACATAGTTCACTTCGGAATGTACTTCAGGAAACAGGCTGAGACGGACTTTTATTAACTAACAGCAGCAATCCCCGTTGCCTTTGAAACCGCCTGTCATTGACAATGCGTGACAGACGTCTCCAGTCCCTGTCGGCAGTTGTTTATTTTCATGTTCCATGGATCATTTGGTCTATGAATCGTAATGATGTGGAATGAGTCAATTTGTATCTAGAATACAAATTATTTTGTAAATATGGCAACCTACAGTATACAGATGTTAGTAATTTCTACCCGTCACCTTTGCACGTGACAATAATAGAAATTCTCTCATGGAATAGAAGGAGTTGCCAAGGAGAAACTTTTAAGTTTGTTTTTCAAATTTCATTTTTCTGTCTGCAGATATTTTATAACACTTGGTACAGTATACAGATGTTAGTAATTTCTACCCGTCGCCTTTACACGTGACAATAATAGAAATTCTTTCATGGAATAGAAGGAGTTGCCAAGGAGAAACTTTTAAGTTTGTTTTTTAAATTTTATTTTTCTGTCTGCAGATATTTTATAACACTTGGTACAAAAATTTTACTGGCACCATTGTGTTCCCCTTTTTGCTCTGAAGACAGGCTTAATGTAGCGTAATACATCTCATTCTTTCTTTTGATATTGTAATTACGTGCATCACTGTTCCTTCTCAACTGCAGTGAATTAATTACAACGAACTCCATGACGGAATAAACATACTGTAAAGCAGTAGTCAAAATGTCTAACTCCTTAAACGGCTATCTACAAAATGACAGACACTGAACGTCACATGTTTTTCTTACAGTGCGATTTTGGGCAATGGAGACCTTCTTTCTTAATTCCATACGACATTATTGAATGATAGCAGATTAGTGATTTGTCCTCTACCAAGACTTTCAATGATTTTAAGCGGATATTTTTCTGAAATAAGTTGTATTTTTTTTTTAGTTCCAAAGTTTGTTTCTTCTAATTTAACTTCTCGTCAATATGGACACATGAGAAACTTTAAATTTATTTATTTATGCATTTATTTTACCTGGCAAGATCAGGACCTTCAGGCCCTCTCTTACACATAACCAGGCATACTCAGATTGAACAAGTTACAGTTTCTACAGAACATTAAGGACATATAACGTGTTATACAGTATTGATGTTAAAGAAAAAAATAGAGATTATAACAGTAGTACAATGATAATTATAACAATCAAAAAATAATTATAACAATAAAGAATAGTAATGATAATAATAATAATAATAGTAATGACTATGTATATGAAAGTAAACATACTTTTCTTTTGTGAATGCAGTCCTATTGTTAGTTGGGAATTTTCACGTTGCAGCTCGTGAGTTATTCTCATCGAGCAGAGACGATAGAATGGGGTGAAAGAGATATATAAGAGGTAGATAGGTTAGAGGAACAGACATAGAATGGTAAAGTTTGAAGCTGTGATGGAGAGGTGAAAGAAAGAGATGAGAGGGGCACAACAATGGTGGCTATACCGTCCCTAATATGTAAGTTTTGAGTAAGTTTAGACCTTATTTATGGCCAGCCGTGGTGGCCGTGCGGTTCTAGGCGCTGCAGTCTGGAACCGCGGGACTGCTACGGTCGCAGGTTCGAATCCTGCCTCGGGCATGGATGTGTGTGATGTCCTTAGGTTAGTTAGGTTTAAGTAGTTCTAAGTTCTAGGGGACTGATGACCTAAGATGTTAATTCCCATAGTGCTCAGAGCCATTTGAACCATTTTTGAACCTTATTTATTGTTTTCTCACCATGTGTTATACTCGTCACTGATTTTCTATCTGTAGATGTGCAGAACTGAATATGTTTGGTATTTTTGAAATTGAGAGCAAGACCTTTCAGAGAAAATCAGTCAACGGTATTTTTAAGGGCATTGGTTACCGTGCCTTCCGTTGCTGTATTTATGCTCGGTTGATTGCAATACTAGTGTCATCTGCAAAAAGAACTAATTCTGCTGTTGGTGCCTTGGGCGTTCGATTTTTTACATATATGAGGAAGAACAGTGGATCTAAGCATCTTTTCACGACCAGTACTATTACGCCGTGTCACATCGTCGGGGCACATTCAGACACGATAACTCGTTTATACCAGTCTGCCGAATCTACAAGACGACCCATAAAATTGTTCTGGTTCCGCATCAGCCTGTCACACATTCACATCTCTCCAGTGCCATGACTCACGTCAGCTGTGGTGGCAGCAGTTTTACACCATCGACGGCCCCTGTGGCCGAGCGGTTCTACGCGCTTCATTCCGGAACCGCGATGCTGCTGCGGTCGCGGGTTCGAATCCTACCTCGGGCATGGGTGTGTGTAATGTCCTTAGGTTAGTTAGGTTTAACTAGTTCTTAGTCTAGGGGACTGATGACCTCAGATGCTAAGTCCCATAGTGCTCAGAGCCATTTGAAACATTTTGAACCTAAAATCACTTAATTTGGACCAAAAACGGATCTAGTATTCAGGAACACACATTTTGAATAAATTTCTGGCAATCATCAAACACTTGGTTTCAGATAAAGCACAGTTCAAACAGAGTTTGAAAGCCTTTTAGTAGTCAACTCCTTTTACTTTATAGACGAATATCTGAACTGGACTATTAGATCAACTTAAGTAAACACGTGTGTTAGATATCAGTTTTGATGGCACTCGGACGCAGCAGTCAGTATTGGATATTTTGTGTATGACAAATTTATTAAAAACGCATAACTATGTTTTATTCTGACAATCTATTAACTCTTTAATATTACCAGTTTCAGTTTAGTGTAATGTATTCACATATTTTGACAATCTCCTGACACATGACCATGTAAGTGACTAATATATTCAAATGTTCTATGATTTTTATGTTATATTTTCTGACATGTTTCACACCCACGAGCATCATTTCATTTGTGACTCCATGGAACGAAAAATGAATCTAATCTTACGAGAATTGTACAGCGGCGGCAGTAGAATCGTTTTACAGCCAGCTTCAAATGCCGGTTCTCTATGTTTTCTCTACAGTGTTCCTCGATAAGATACTTCACGTGCCCATTTGAGTTCCAGAAGCGTCTTCGTCGTTCTTGAGTGTTTTTCTAACGTACTGGTAATAAATCTGACCTGCTCGGATGTGTTCCTTTAATCCGACCTGGTGCGAATTCGAAACACTAGAGAAATAGTTAAGAATTGGTCGTACTAGTATCCTACATGCGATCTCCTTTGCTGATGACACAATTTCCTAAAGTTCATCCAATAAACCCAAGTCCACCATTCACCTTCTATACCAAATCGCAAGCTCGTTCTATTTCACATCACTTTGCAACATTATGCCTACACATTTAATCGACATGAATTTTTCAAGTAACACACTACGTGTTTGTCTTTCCTACTCATCTGTATTAACTCACATTTTTCTACGTTTAGAACTGGCTACCAGTTATAACACCAACTAGAAATTTTGTCTGGTCATTTTGTACTTTCTCCAACACTCACTCAGCAACAACACCTTCCCGTACACCACAGCATCATCACCAAACAGCCGTAGATCGCTGCTGACCCTGTCCGCCAGATCCTTTATAAATGTAGAAAATAACAGCCGTCCTGTTTCACTTCCCTGGCGCACTCCTGAGATAACTTTGTGTCTAATGAAGTCACCTTCGAGGGCAACGTACTGGGTTCTGTTACTTAAGAAGTTCTCGAACCCCTCACATATCTAGGAACATATTCCGCACTACCTTCGTTAACAGCCAGTAGTGTGGCACCCTGTCAAATGCTTTTCGGAAATCTAGGAGTATGCAATATGCCTGTTGCTCTTATCCATAGCCGAGCGGTTCTAGGCGCTACAGTCGCAGGTTCGAATCCTGCCTCGGGAATGGGTGTTTGTGATGTCCTTAGGTTAGGTAGGTTAAAGTAGTTCTAAGTTCTAGGGGACTGATGACCTCAGAAGTTAAGTCCCATAGTGCTCAGAGCCCTTTGAGCCAACCTTATCCATAGTTCGTAGGAAACCATTTCGGAAAGGGACAAGCTGAGTTTCGCACGAGCGATTCTTTCTAAAACCGTGCTGGTAATTGTGCTATTCGCATCGTGTTGAGACTAGTCTTATTTTCTGCTTTGTTATCCGTCTGCAGCTTTCTGCCATGTTACATTTTTAGCGTTTCATAAATCGTATCTGCAATTACAGTGTAATCTCTAACGTCCCGATTATCTAGGTCATATTTATGTCACACGCCGTAGTTGGTCTGTGTACTAATTGGTTGGCAACAGAAGTCCTGTGTGATGTTGAAATGTATCGGCAAGTCATGAAACATAGTTCGACGTCCGTAAATGTATTGGTCAGATATTTCTACGTTTTTCCTTTCAATAAAACTATAAACGGTAGTAAGTATACTGATTCAGTATTTTTGAATTTCTTTCATGCAGTACTGGACACACTCTAGTTTATTTGCAAACAGACCTAACTGATCACTGATGCCGGCTGGTGTGGCCGAGCGGTTCTAGGCGCTTCAGTCTGGAACCGTGCGACCGCTACGGTTGCAGGTTCGAATCCTGCCTCGGGCATGGATGTGTGTGATGTCCTTAGGTTAGTTAGGTTTAAGTAGTCGACTGATGACCTCAGATGTTAAGTCCCATAGTGCTCAGAGCCATTTTAACCATTTTTTGATCACTGATCGGTAGTGGAACATGTACGTATATACCTTCTTTGAAGCACGAAGAACGAAAGAAGACTAAGAAAAATCTAATCAACGGGAAATTAGTTTATCCTTTCACGAGGCTCCCAAAACTGCATCCGTATTGATTTACATATAGATTCGGAAGATGTCATTTACCAAACTATTAGGTTTACAGATGAGCCCGAATGCAAGAGAGCCATCATGTATCTTGAAAATGCGCTTACTATAGGAGTCAGCAAGCACCGTCTTAACGTGTCCAGAAAACCCACTTGTTACTGATTCAAAGTCTTTGTATCCTGATAGACTCATAATGACATATTTTCGTTCTGTGGTTAATAGGTCATCAAATTAACCGTTAAGTGAGCAAGAGAGAAACAAAGAAATTGCTGTTACAGAAAAAGTTGCATTGCAGAACGGGTATCCGTTTTCAACGGTAAGAAAGTTGCTACCGAGAACTAAAAAGGAACAACAACGTAAAATCAGTGGTAGCACGTTAATAAGTCAAAAGGAAGACAGTAATATCGTGTACATGCCCCTGAGTTGTATAGGACGAGTTTCAGAAGGCACTGCTAGATGGTTTCGTAGTACCAATCTGCGTACAGGATTTAAAACTAATAGCATTCTTCGTTTCAGATTAAAGAACCGAGTGAGTACAAATCCCTCGAAATTCACGGCAGCAGGAGTATATAAACGGAAATGTGGAACTGCCCAGAAGCTAAACTTAAGTCAAATAGAGAAGATGTTTGAAATACGTTTCAAAGAGCACGCTTCAGTACACAATAATAGAACAATGTTTAGCGAACAACTTCTAATATGAAAGCACTTAGTTGGAACTACTGATAATGTATTTGGAAATGCTGCACAAAGGACATAAGGGACCCCTCCTGCAGAAATTGAGATTTTTTTACAACGTTTAAGATAGCTTGGCAATACATGAACGACTTTATTCTCAGTGCAGTTCTTAGAAACTACGAAGGCGTCTTCCGGTCGGCTAACTCCACACCACGCCCGTGTAAGCAACAGCTGAAACGTCCCCTTAGAAAAATTATAAATGACTGTGCTTAAACTGACACACAATACTTTTGGCGCAACGCAATCTGACTTTCAAAAATCCCTACAAAAGAATAGCCCTGACTAACATTAACCTATACGTTTCACAAATCACTTACCTCACAAAAATCTCCGTTACTCGAACTACTGCAAGCGCCAATACTGCTAGCTAAATAAGATATTAAAACTACTGAAGGCACTAACTACTGATAGGTATAGTTAGCAAATGAAAGATTTTGATAGAGAACAAACAATATATTTACCGTAAAAGTGTTCAAAAGTCATTATACACTCCTGGAAATTGAAATAAGAACACCGTGAATTCATTGTCCCAGGAAGGGGAAACTTTATTGACACAGTCCTGGGGTCAGATACATCACATGATCACACTGACAGAACCACAGGCACATAGACACAGGCAACAGAGCATGCACAATGCCGGCACTAGTACAGTGTATATGCACCTTTCGCAGCAATGCAGGCTGCTATTCTCCCGTGGAGACGATCGTAGAGATGCTGGATGTAGTCCTGTGGAACGGCTTGCCATGCCATTTCCACCTGGCGCCTCAGTTGGACCAGCGTTCATGCTGGACGTGCAGACCGCGTGAGAAGACGCTTCATCCACGTTGGGTGGCATGGGATACATACGGACGTGCATTGTCCTGTTGGAAGAGCAAGTTCCCTTGCCGGTCTAGGAATGATAGAACGATGGGTTCGATGACGGTTTGGATGTACCGTGTACTATTCAGTGTCCCCTCGACGATCACCAGAGGTGTACGGCCAGTGTAGGAGATCGCTCCCCACACCATGATGCCGGGTGTTGGAATGTGTGCCTCGGTCGTATGCAGTCCTGATTCTGGCGCTCACCTGCACGGCGCCAAACACGCATACGACCATCATTGGCACCAAGGCAGAAGCGACTCTCATCGCTGAAGACGATACGTCTCCATTCGTCCCTCCATTCACGCCTGCCGCGACACCACTGGAGGTGGGCTGCACGATGTTGGGGCGTGAGCGGAAGACGGCCTAACGGTGTGCGGGACCATAGCCCAGCTTCATGGAGACGGTTGCGAATGGTCCTCGCCGATACCCCAGGAGCAACAGTGTCCCTAATTTGCTGGGAAGTGGCGGTGCGGTCCCCTACGGCACTGCGTAGGATCCTACGGTCTTGGCGTGCATCCGTGCGTCGCTGCGGTCCGGTCCCAGGTCGACGGGCACGTGCACCTTCCGCGGACCACTGGCGACAACATCGATGTACTGTGGAGACATCACGCCCCACGTGTTGAGCAATTCGGCGGTACGTCCACCCGGCCTCCCGCATACCCACTATACGCCCTCGCTCAAAGTCCGTCAACTGCACATACGGTTCACGTCCACGCTGTCGCGGCATGCTACCAGTGTTAAAGACTGCGATGGAGCTCCGTATGCCACGGCAAACTGGCTGACACTGACGGCGGCGGTGCACAAATGCTGCGCAGATAGCGCCATTCGACGGCCAACACCGCAGTTCCTGGTGTGTCCGCTGTGCCGTGCGTGTGATCATTTCTTGTACAGCCCTCTCGTAGTGTCCGGAGCAAGTATGGTGGGTCTGACACACCGGTGTCAATTTGTTCTTTTTTCCATTTCCAGGAGTGTATATATAGCAGTTCATGACATCCAATATTACAAATTTACTCTTTCTGATGGACACACGTCCAGATCGGCCGCTCTTAAAATTCCGCCATCTCTCTCCCCACATTCACCACTGCTGGCGGCTCACCTCCAACTGCGCAACGCTACACGCTGTTCACATCCAGCTGCCCAACACTACAATATCAAACAACAAGCGCTACATGGCGTTATCAATAAAAAAACCTCAACATCCTACTTACACAGCCTCATTCACCGAGAAGAGACAACGGCGGCTCATCGACTCACACACCGTCCTAGCAGGTCAAAGAATGGCAAAGTCATGTTCCATAATGTTTGGCACCTCGATAAAATAAGGTTGAAAAATTAATAACTGTTTATTTGCAGTCGTGGTACACACTGAAATCCCCGCGCCACAGTACCGTAGCACGCAGCCAGGGGAGCCAAAACAAAATACGCCCCCGCTTTATAAAGTGGGGTGTTATGCGGTATTTCGTCTTTTGCAGCAGCAGAAATGGTGCAGCTGTGTCAAAGCCAATCCAGATGGCTAAAGAACTCCCTCAGTTTTAGTGTGTATCAAGATAACTGACATGCACCTGGAAACAAACTAAAATTAGTTACGTAACTAGATTGTGTCGAGGGGAACTTTATGACTACGCCTCATACAGTTGAAACATTCGTAAAAAAAAGGATTCACGTGTGAAACCTTGAGTTTGGGTTGATGATAAGTTTGCTATATTATCAATCGTGTCAGTTTATCATACCCAGTCAAACGAAATTTTTACTGATTAATGCAAGTATTCTAACAGAGTAACATTTTAAATCAACAGTTTTCTTCTAATCGTTGATAGTTAGACACGTAAAACATTTTCGCCCGAGAGACGGCGAAAGGTTTCGATCAGATACGACAAGCACTTTCTTGGATGAGCATCATCAATGAAGAGCCATCGAAAGTGGCAGTTTCTTCATGCAGAGTGGCCCTGATAAATTGCCTTGCGAGCGGCAGAGGGCCTTCTGTGCCGTGGCTGCGTCATCTCGCACACACAGTGCCACCCGACGGGCCTGCTTCCTGCCGTGTATCGAAATTAATCTGAATATCATTCGCAGGCACGTCACGCCGCTCCATCTATCTCAATATAGTTCTGACAGACACACCCCTGCGTGTGCGTCGAATCGACAGACGTTATCGGTGACTGTTACCTCCCGAGATAACTTCCTTCCAACGTACCCGAGACGGTTCCTATTTTTCTTTGTTACCACAAATCTAAGGTAATGGGGAAGACGAAATTATGCTGAAGTTCAAATGGCTCTGAGCACTATGGGACTCAACTGCTATGGTCATTAGTCCCCTAGAATTTAGAACTACTTAAACCTAACTAACCTAAGGACATCACACACATCCATGCCCGAGGCAGGATTCGAACCTGCGACCGTAGCAGTCGCATGGTTCCGGACTGCGCGCCTAGAACCGCGAGACTACCGCCGCCGGCTATGCTGAAGTACTTCGATTCTGATATATGCTACCTGGTTACGTCTTACTGGCTTGGACGAGAAGGGTTGTGACCATGGGAAGACATACACACGGAAACAGATAGCGCCAATGATCAGCCTAACACTAATAATCAACAACAGTGTCACTGTTTATATCTCACATTGTCACTAAGTCATTAGAGACGGAACACAAGTTCGGAATGGGTTAAGATAAGAAGGGAAACCGACCGTGCCTTTCTTTAGTAGCCACCCCAGCATTCATCTTAAGCGATTTTACTGAAATTACGGAAAATTTAAATTGGACTGCCGTTTGGGGATCTGAATCTCTACCCTCCCGACTGGGACTCCAGTGTTCTACCATTGCGCCTCCTTCAGTTATATGAGTGCGTATTCTCATTTTCATTGTCATTTTCGTGATTCTGTAGCTTCAGTAGCTTACAAAGGATCTCTCTCTCTCTCTCTCTCTCTCTCTGTCTCTCTCTCTCTCTCTCTATCCCTCACACACACACACAAACACACACACACACACACACACACAAATGCAATCGCTTGTGAAAAAACAAAACACCCGCTAGCACTGTGATTTAGTTCCTGAATACTGTGTGTAAGTGGTTGAAAACAACAGTTCTTATTTCAAGAGATATGCTCGCGCACCATGTAGCGAAGACTTTATAGCTCCAAAGAGCACTAGACATGTTGCAGACATAAGAATTTTTTAATCGGCGGAAAATGGGACCTATCGACACAAAAGTTCTTTTACCGTGTACTTTTGTATGACATAGGCCCATTTTTTAAATTTATTCCACAGTGGAGGTGTCTGTGGCCCAACTATGGAGTAAAAAAGTATATTTTCTAATATTGTGAAACGTTTGTGGAAATCGAAAATAACAATTAAAATCTGCCCTACAGTTAAAGTGTTCACGTGTTTTCTTTTGTGTGGTATTCATAACTTACAGCGCTTTCCGCGAATAGAAGTGTGCGACTGTCCGTTTTAAATTTACACAAGAGTTGAAGATACGAAATGCAAGTTTTCAAATCCAGCTGTACACAAGCATAGCTGCCCTGCTACAGGGCCAGTCCTCGTTCTGGTTAGAGTGAAACATCGCTGTTTGTATGACACAGCGAGTGGTGAAAGTTGGTGAATCATGCGTGGAAGGTAACGGCCTGGGATACAGTGGGGGCGAGTGCGGGTATCTGCAGGGAAAGGCGCTAACGAATTACATGGCCGCTGGCACTGAAACGCTTATCTCGGACGACGTTTAGCATTTTCCAGCCACATTCAGCGTTGAAATTTATCCATTGCCGATGAAAATAAGGACTGATTTTTAAGCTGTACTTCAGTTTATCGAAAGTACAAAGAAATATCTGACGTGTATCCCAGATTAATCAATGTTTTGCACATCACATGGACTACACATCTGTTCTTACTGTGCAGTATATAAGAGTAAATAAGAGCTTTTCCTCATTCGTGAATTTCTACTGAAATTTGGACAGTCAGATTGAACAACTCCAGGTGACTCTTTGATAACAACGGACGTTTTCTTCTTTCCCAAGCATAACCGTCGGGGATTTACGGCAAAAGGAAATTACACTTTGTACTAAATTTAAACGAGTACAAGCGCATACGAGCTGGGCACGTTTATATCACTAGTATGTTACTGTCGTTTTCTGACGACGTTTCCTGTTGCACGCTTTCTATAGTCTGTTCAGTCTTTAATTACTTCTCTTCATCGGCGTTGCCTCAGGACGTGCAATATCGTTGACGCCTTTGTGATACGTTGCATTTCCAACATTTGAACAACTTTATATTTTCGTTTAAATTTAAGAAAGAATTTTGCTAGTGGTGTGGAGATCGATTGACTAGAGTGTTGTTTTCGCACGATGGTCGCGTATTGTAACAGAACGAGGTGCGGGCAGTAGCTGAAACAGTGGACATATATTCTTGAGGAACTGAGTTCAAATCATCATTCCACCACCTCTAATCAGGTTTCCATGTCTTCTCTAAATTTTTTCACGTGACTCCCGTGATGGCTCCTTTCATAATCGTATTAAGATTGATCCGAGTCACTACTGACATCGATGTATTCCAGACGTTACGTTATCCGTCATTCCTTCCTTCAGTGTCGGTTTCCTTATCTGAAATTTATGTTTGTCCTACACGTCCTGCCAATTCTCTTGTTTTTCAGGAGTCCAGGACATTGGCGTCAAGACTGGCGATCAAAAACATCACACGAGAAGATCTCCGATTGCCGGCCAAATATTAACACCGAAAATTTCATGCACCACCAGTATTCGAAGTGACTTACCTGCGAGTAGAAAACGGCTTCTGTTTTCCGACAGGAATTCGATCCCAGGGCCTTTCTGTTTCCAGGAATCCACTTAACCACATTTTTTCGCTACCCCAAGACCATGTTTTGCCTCTCATTTCCCTTTACAGGCCGGCCGTTGTGGCCGAGCGGTTCTAGGCGCTTCTGTCTGGAACCGCACGACCGCTACGGTCGCAGGTTCGAATCCTGCCTCGGGCATGGATGTGTGTGATGTCCTTAGGTTAATTAGGTTTAAGTAGTTCTACGCTCTAGGGGACTGATGATCTCAGTTGTTAAGTCCCATAGTGCTCAGAGCCATTTGAACCATTGGAACCTCAACGAGAGGTTATCTGTGTCCGAACTGGCACGGTGGATGGGTACCTTCGTTTTTACGTCACACAGTCGCCTAAGATGCATGATTACATTCTAACCTTGACTGTACCACACACACGTTCCCTACGGGCATGGGCTGCGGAAGGGGAAGTCACATGACACATTCCAGGTTACATCCTAACCTTAAAAGTGCTACACTCAATTGCTTGACAGATGTGGGCAGGCTGGGGGGATTTCCCAGAACTGTGATCCTGCCCCTGAGTGATTACCACTACATAAAACACAATTTTGGAACATAGATATTCATATGAATGTGTGGTGTTATGTTGTTGTGGATATATCCAAAAGAACAGGCACCACACATTCATATAATTGATTCCCCTCGATGGACCATGAGCCCGTCACCTTCAGTGCAGACACAGATACATTCTACCTCATGTGGGAATCTCAAAGAAGCGAGCAGGACATAGGTGGACGGCAGATAGACGGCAGTCGGTGGGAATCAGGGTTGGCTGTGAGACGTGCTGAGACAGTCTGTGCAACTATGATAAACACTGTGACCGGATGGCGCAGTGGTAACGCATTTGCGAATTTCAAAACCCGGTCCAGCACGCATGTTCACTTGTAGCCACTGATTCCGCATTAAGTCCTGATACAGATGACAGCAATTATCCGTTCCACTTTCTTTTCCCTCTACCCACTACATCTTGATTGTAAATAAAGAGATATTTGTTGACATAAAAATTTAATTCAGGCCTATGTCTCAGGAATACTTTCCTGGAGGTGATTTTGTCTGGATTGTAGCCATGTACAGAAGTGAAATGTAGATTGTAGGTGATAAGCAGTTCAGATAAGAAGAGAATATAAGTTCTTAAAATGGGGTACGACAGAAGACTAATACTATTTGTTAATTAAGAATGATAGAAACCATTTGCAGACAACCAACCAATAATTTTGTAAGCACTGTATTTACTATTTCATCTGTTACCCTATGTCTATTTGGGTTCACTATAATGCTTCTCTTAACGAAAGGAGCATTAACTCTGCTTTATGTGTATTAAATATTTACCTACTTGAGAAAGGAAAGAGGATCTTGTATCGAACATTGTAAAACTCCGATAATGGTTCCCCCAGTTGAAGAAAATTACCTTGTCTGTAGTTGTTAAATTACGTATCACAACTTTCAGCATAACTTTTTTTTTCAGTACGATGTGAGCCGTTTGTTATCTTGAAACGTCCCCTTAGAAAAATTATACAAGACTGTGCTTAAACTGACACACAATATTTTTAGCGCAACGCAATCTGACTTTCAAAAATCTCTACAAAAAATGGTCCTGCCTAACATTAACCTATACGTTCCACAAATCGCTTACCTCACAAAAATCTTGGTTACTCGAACTACTGCAATACAGCGAGCGCCACTACTGCCAGTTAAATAAAAGATTCAAACTACGGAAGGCACTAACTACTGATAGGCATAGTTAGCAAATGAAAGATTTTGATAGAGAACAAACAATGTATTTACCTCAATAGTGTTCAAAAGTCATAATGTATATAGCAGTTCATGACATCCAGTCTTACAAATTTCAAAACTCCGCCATCTCTCTCCCCACATCCACCACTGCCGGCGGCTCGCCTCCAACTGCGCAACTCTACGCGCTGTTAACATCCAGCCGCCCAACACTACAATGGCGACTATTACAACAATGCCAACCAGCCACTGACTGCACACAGCACAGCCAGTGATTTTTCAAACAGAGCGCTATGTGGCGTTACCAATAAAAAAATCTAAACAGCCTACTTACAATCTATGCTATTACTTCCAAAAATAACCAGTATTGCTACGAATTTTTTTTTCTGATTTGCCCAGTCAGATAGATTGCATGGATCACAGAAAACTGGCACTCCTTTTTCGTAATAATTGTAACATTTACTGAGTGAATATGCAAGTAGCATTATCAGGTGAGCAGTCCTAAGTAAATTGAAATTCTGGTTTACTAAATACATTGCTCTTACCACCATTCTGGAGTACACTAGCTAAACTAACTCCTCTCAAACAGGCTATGAAGGCCCAAAGGTACCGACCGGCCGCCGTGTCATCCTCAGCACACAGGCGGCACTGGATGCAGATATGGAGGGGCATGTGGTCAGTGCACGGATCTCCCGGCCGTATGTCAGTTTCCGAGACCGGAGCTGCTACTTCTCAATCAAGTAGCTCCTCAGTTTGCCTCACAAGGGCTCAGTGCACCCTGCTTGCCAACAGCGCTCGGCGGACCGGATGGTCACCCATCCAAGAGCTAACTCATCCCGACAGCGCTGAACTTCGATGGTCTGACGGGAACCGGTGTTACTATTGCGGCAAGGCCGTTGGCCTAGTGTACACTACTTTTTCAAAAATTTGAGAAAATAATTTTAGCACTGATACAGCACTCACTCCATCTTAAGGCCACGGGTGGCCTACCAGGACCATCCGACCGCCGTGGCATCCTCAGTGCAGGATGCGGATAGGAGGGGCGTGGGGTCAGCACACCGCTCTTCCGGTCGTTATGATGGCATTCTTGACGGAAGCCGCTAGTATTCGGTCGACTAGCTCCTCAATTCGCATCACGAATCTGAGTGCACCTCGAAAAATGGCAACAGCGCATGACGGCTTGGATGGTCATCCATCAAAGTACCTACCACGCCCAAAAGCGCTTAACTTCCATGATCTCATGGGAACTGGTGTAGCCACTGAAGCAAGGCCGTTGCCTTAGCACTGATACAGGTCACTAATAACTGGAACAACTCATATCTCCAGTTTCATATATGAGTGTAATAATCGCATGTTTTAATCTTGATGAAAAATCCTCTGACGTAGTGATGAATTAATTGTATCAGAAACGATGGTACTTATTATAGGGTAAAACCTTTCATTATTTTACTAGAAGTGCCGTAAACTTCTAATTAAATTTCTATTTTTAATGAGTTTATGGTTTTTAAAACTTCTGGTGTGGAAATGGAGCATTCTATTTTATGAAGTTTCTTTGTCAGCATACTGCCCTGATTTTCCTGTTGCACTCAGGGAACCAACAGTCTCTACTTCATTTAATTAATGGTTATTGAAAATTCCTGCCACCATTGAATGATAATTTATAACCTTGCAGTCAGATCAAGAAGTATGTTGCCTTTTCTCTTATTACATTATACGGGGTGGTCTGTGGTCGGAAAAGTCTAAAATGCCTGTGAGAGTGTTGCAGGATAAGTTGTGCTGAGAATTAACAGTTAAGAGAGAAATTCGATACCCCGCCGATTCCGTGTTAAATAGCACTAAAGCTAGCCAATTCGGCTGTTGCGTGCGCAAATCCAAGTGGCCCGCCAAACATGTTTATTGTTTGGTTTCCTAAAACCGAACAAGAGAGTGAAACGAAAATTGGGAGTGGGACGGTAGTAAGGATCGAACACGAGCCACACGCAGAACAGTTTCGGGCGATGTCTACTTACAACTTACTCTACTTGTATCTCGTGGGTCGCTAGAATTTGCACAGATGAAGGCCTGATTGGTTAACTTCAACGCTAATGAACTCGGAAACGGCACAACGTATACAATTTTTTTTGAACAGCACAACCTATCGTGCAACTTGCTACAAGCTTTTCAGACTGTTTCTGACTACACTGTATATGCCATATACACTCCTGGAAATTGAAATAAGAACGCCGTGAATTCATTGTCCCAGGAAGGGGAAACTTTATTGACACATTCCTGGGATCAGATACATCACATGATCACACTGACAGAACCACAGGCACATAGACACAGGCAACAGAGCATGCACAATGTCGGCTCTAGTACAGTGTATATCCACCTTTCGCAGCAATGCAGGCTGCTATTCTCCCATGGAGACGATCGTAGAGATGCTGGATGTACTCCTGTGGAAGGGCTTGCCATGCCATTTCCACCTGGCGCCTCAGTTGGACCAGCGTTCGTGCTGGACGTGCAGACCGCGTGAGACGACGCTTCATCCAGTCCCAAACATGCTCCATGGGGGACAGATCCGGAGATCTTGCTGGCCAGGGTAGTTGACTTACACCTTCTAGAGCACGTTGGGTGGCACGGGATACATGCGGACGTGCATTGTCCTGTTGGAACAGCAAGTTCCCTTGCCGGTCTAGGAATGGTAGACCCATGGGTTCGATGACGGTTTGGATGTACCGTGCACTATTCAGTGTCCTCTCGACGATCACCAGAGGTGTACGGACAGTGTAGGAGATCGCTCCCCACACCATGATGCCGGGTGTTGGCTCTGTGTGCCTCGGTCGTATGCAGTCCTGATTCTGGCGCTCACCTGCACGGCGCCAAACACGCATACGACCATCATTGGCACCAAGGCAGAAGCGACTCTCATCGCTGAAGACGACACGTCTCCATTCGTCCCTCCACTCACGCCTGTCGCGACCCCACTGGAGGCGGGCTGCACGATGTTGGGGCGTGAGCGGAAGACGGCCTAACGGTGTGCGGGACCGTAGCCCAGCTTCATGGAGACGGTTGCGAATCGTCCTCGCCGATACCCCAGGAGCAACAGTGTCCCTAATTTGCTGGGAAGTGGCGGTGCGGTCCCCTACGGCACTGCGTAGGATCCTACGGTCTTGGCGTCGCTGCGGTCCGGTCCCAGGTCGACGGGCACGTGCACCTTCCGCCGACCACTGGCGACAACATCGATGTACTGTGGAGACCTCACGCCACACGTGTTGAGCAATTCGGCGGTACGTCCACCTGGCCTCCCGCATGCCCACTATACGCCCTCGCTCAAAGTCCGACAACTGCACATACGGTTCACGTCCACGCTGTCGCGGCATGCTACCAGTGTTAAATACTGCGATGGAGCTCCGTATGTCACGGCAAACTGGCTGACACTGACGGCGGCGGTGCACAAATGCTGCGCAGCTAGCGCCATTCGACGGCCAACACCGCGGTTCCTGGTGTGTCCGCTGTGCCGTGCGTGTGATCATTGCTTGTACAGCCCTCTCGCAGTGTCCGGAGCAAGTATGGTGGGTCTGACACACCGGTGTCAATGTGTTCTTTTTTCCATTTCCAGGAGTGTAGATTTAACTCCGTTACCTGACTTTTGAATTCACGAACATGTGTCTGAAATCACCGGCGCTTGAACCGAGACACAAGATCCGATGAAGTGGGTGTGTAATACATGGGTAGCATCATCCTCACACACTACTATCTTGTCTAACGTTGTCTATTCATCTAATTTTTAAAATTGATGGTCATCAGCTAGTTGGTCAAGAATGGAAGTATTCCTTAAACAATCCAGTTTGTGAAGGCTTAAGGCACTGTGGTGATAAAACTGCATCATATGTGAACAAATAGCAGCACTGCAAGGAAACTATGGGGCACTGATCTGTGAAGTTAATGTAGACTACGAACGTGTGTAGAGTTGATAGACACTGGGCGTTGCCCAGGTATTTATTTATAGCTGTGCGTCCACGCCTGTGCCCCGCACCGTGTCCTTGTGCTTAATACAGGGTGATTCAAAAAGAATACCACAACTTTAGAAATTTATAACTCTGCAACGACAAAAGGCAGAGATAAGCACTATCTGTCGGCGAATTAAGGGAGCTATAAAGTTTCATTTAATTGTACATTTGTTCGCTTGAGGCGCTGTTGACTAGGCGTCAGCGTCAGTTGATGCTAAGATGGCGAGCGCTCAATAGAAAGCTTTTTGTGTTATTGAGTACGGCAGAAGTGAATCGACGACAGTTGTTCAGCGTGCATTTCGAACGAAGTATGGTGTTAAACCTCCTGATAGGTGGTGTATTAAACGTTGGTATAAACAGTGTACAGAGAATGGGTGTTTGTGCAAAGGGAAAAGTTCTGGACGGCCGAGAACGAGTGATGAAAATGTAGCACGCATCCAGCAAGCATTTGTTCGCAGCTCAGGAAAATCGACTCGCAGAACTAGCAGAGAGCTGCAAATTCCACAATCAACTGTATGGAGAGTCCTACGAAAAAGGTTAGTTATGAAACCTTATCGTCTGAAATTGGTTCAAGCACTGTCTGCGGCTGATAAGATTAAAAGAATCGATTTCTGTGATTTTATCCTTGCTCAAATGTAAACAGATGAATCTTTCGTTTCAAAGATTGTGTTTAGTGATGAAGCAACTTTCCACACTGACGGGAAAGTCAACCGTCACAATGTCTGTATATGGGGCACTGAGAATCCGCGGGAAACAACTCAGTATGAACGTGACTCGCCTGAGGTGAACGTTTTCTGTGCCATTTCAGCCAATAAAGTTTTTGGTCCCTTTTTCTTCGAAGGTGCTACTGTAACTGGACTACAGTATCTGGAGATGTTAGAGAATTGGCTGTTCCCTCATCTCGAACAAGAAGCACAACAATTCATATTTCAGCAGGATGGAGCGCCACCACATTGGCACTTATCTGTCCGTAACTACCTGAACGTCAACTACCCGAGGCGATGGATCGGCCGCCAGGCAGCCCGTGACAGAGCACTTCATCATTGGAATCCAAGAAGTCCTGATCTTACCCCCTGCGATTTTTTCTTATGGGGGTATGTTAAGGATATGGTGTTTCGGCCACCTCTCCCAGCCACCATTGATGATTTGAAACGAGAAATAACAGCAGCTATCCAAACTGTTACGCCTGATATGATACAGAGAGTGTGGAACGAGTTGGAGTATCGGGTTGATATTGCTCGAGTGTCTGGAGGGGGCCATATTGAACATCTCTGAACTTGTTTTTGAGTGAAAAAAAAACCTTTTTAAATACTCTTTGTAATGATGTATAACAGAAGGTTATATCATGTTTCTTTCATTAAATACACATTTTTAAAGTTGTGGAATTCTTTATGAATCATCCTGTATTTATGACATCATATTTCCTTAACTACGTGTTGTACAATGATATAATTTTATAGGCACGTCCAGCGGCATACGTGGATGCTGCCTGCAAAATGTGTTCCAAATGGGGTTAGTAGTAACGAAGTAACGAACTTAAATGTGATGCACGATACGGCAGTTCTTCACGCAACACACTTTTTAATGAGTCATATGTTCTGAAGCATGTGTGCTTCGATGTTATAATTCTGCTCTTACATTCAATGGTATATGTGAATACTGTCTGTAAAATGTGCCGCAAATACAGTCAGTAACAGAGAAGTAATAACTTACAACGTCATGCCTGATGCGGTGCTTTTATTGCATGAACAGTGCAAAAGTAATAAGCGACAAACGTTTTCCTTTCATAATTTTGTTGGGGTTATCATCGATAACAAAAATTGTAAAGGTTTAAAACTATGAGTAAAGTTTGTTGCAGGTCGCTAAGCCCTCTAATTCTAAAATACTGGATCAATAAAGTCTGGGAATTTATGCGTGGCAGGCTACGCTTACTTTCCTTTCGCACGCTCATCCCCTTGATAGGTAGGTGTTTCTTACTCCGACAGCGATTGTCGCCTGACACTATGGTATATGTGTAACACGTTTGGTTGCAATCAGCCCAGTGGTTTATAAAGACATGCACATTCACATACACACACACAAAAACACACACACACACACACGCACACGCACACGCACACACACACACACACACACACACACACACACACACACACACTGATACACGTATATATATACACACGTTTACAAAATGTACGAATGTATCGAGAATCTATCAGGTCTGATTATGAAACAAGACTTAAACGTGGCCTGTTGTGTATTCACACCGAAGAATGAGTGTCACTGTACCAATTAAACCTACCAAGCATTTACAGAAAACGCTTCAGTTACCTATACACGGTGGGTAGGTTCTTTTTGCTGCTTCCTGGACATTTCGTTAGTCACATCTCTGCAGATAAAGAACTATGGGATTTAACTTGTGAGGTCATCAGTCCCCTAGAACTTAGAACTACTTAAACCTAACTAACCTAAGGACATCACACACATCCATGCCCGAGGCAGGATTCGAACCTGCGACCGTAGCGGTCGCGCGGTCCCAGGCTGATGCGCCTAGAACCGCTCGGCCACATCGGCCGGCAAAATTCGGTAGTGTCTGGTGACACTTTAATAATAGTAATAATAAAGAAAAAGTAGAGTGTATTTGCAGTTATTTAGTGTCCCTTTTCTTAATACCTTCTGCCGGCAAGGTTTAGAGTCGTTTCTCTGCTGCCTACGTTTATATAAGATGTAAAGTTATTTCTATGAATACGAAACCTGTAAAGCCGGATCTGAAACAGTGTGAGGTTATTCAGTACGAAAAAGCATCCTACAGCGCACTTAATCCCCAAGACATACTCTGTTGTTCTACTTTATTTTCTCATTGAAAAAGAGAGCTTCGTAAAAATGTAAATGAAGCGAAAAACGCCCAGATATTCTATATACCACCCAGCAGACAGAGTACAAGGAAAATATACATGTTGAAAGATGCAGTTTGAATTCTTGGTATTTCCCAGAGGTCAAACAACGATAACGTGTTGCTCTACGGTTAGCAAAACTTCGGGGACTCCCACGTTACACAGGTATAGATTAGATTAGACCGAAATTGATAGCATTTATCGTTGTCCATCGAATCAAGGAAATTACCTTTAGAGATGGATATTGGAGCTGTGTAAATTAGTAGTTCCCAGTCTCGGTGTGTATCTGTGTGCTCGTTTAATGAGGGACCAAGGGTAATTGGTAGAACACATATGAAACATCAGTAATAGAGCGGTAAATCTTCAACATATTTCGCCGTTGGTGTTCTACATAATGTTTTGCGGTTAGTCACATCTTACTACAAAATCTCTTTGCAGCGACAAACTCTCCATAATATTCAAAGCGACGCGTTGTTAGGCTAAAATATGAGTCTCAAAATTCAGACCTAGCGTTTACCTGATTTCCTTAAATCGATCCAGTCAAAATACTGAGATGTTTACTTAAACCGGTACGGCTGATTTCCTTCCCCATAACTGAACCATTCTGAACTTGCCACCATCGCATCGATCCCTTTGTATGTGGAACGTTAAATCCAATTCTTCCTTCCTTCCTTCCATCTCATAATAACTACAACACATGATCTTTCTTATCTATTATCCTGGTTGTGGCCTGCCATAATAGAAAAAACGTTCTCGTATGCTTCCATCGTCCTTGCTGCATGCATCTGGAACATGCAGCACTGCACTCTACGCCAGTCCAGCAGCCTTATGCTTAAGGAATAATTAAAACACTTATCTTTCTCATTCTCAGAACTGGCCATTACGTGAATATTAGGAGCATGTTGTGTGTACCCACTCTCTCATCTCTTCCCACATGTCCAAAAATATCAGGGTCCCTACTCGATATTATATACGCTATCTGATGAAAAAAGTAACTTCCCACCCACTAGTGGACATTAATATCAGGAATGTACAACTTTCGCCTTTATAACGGCTTTAGCTCTGCTATGGACAGTTCAAGAATGTCAGCCTATTGTTCCTTAAGAACCGAAATCAGAAAAGATAATGATGAATGCAGGGGTCTGGAGCGAAGTCGGCGTTTACGCACTCTGGGAAGACCAGTTCATTTACGGAATATTGTTATCCACAAAGCACTGTCTCAAAGATACTGCTTTGTAGCAGGATGCATTGTCGTGTTGACACCAACAGTTACTGTCTAAGAACTGTTTCCCTACTTAAGCAGGATACAATTCTGTCAAATGTATTCATATCCTTCAACATTTTGCGTTTTCTTAAGCACAATAACGGGACCAGATTATAACAACGAAACTTCCCACTTACGCTACTGGCAATTAAAATTACTACACCAAAAAGAAATGCAGATGATAAAAGGGTATTCATTGGACAAATATATTATACTAGAAGTGACATGTGATTACATGTGATTTTGGGTGCATAGGTCCTGAGGAATCAGTATCCAGAACAACCACCTCTGGCCGTAATAACGGCCTTGATACGCCTGGGCATTGAGTCAAACAGAGCTTGGATGGCGTGTACAGGTACAGCTGCCCATGCCGCTTCAACACGATACCATAGTTCATCAATAGTAGTGACTGGCGTATTGTGACGCGACAGTTGCTCGGTCACCATTGACCAGACGTTTTAACTTGGTGAGAGATATGGAGAATGTGCTGGCCAGGGCAGCAGTCGAACATTTTCTGTATCCAGAAGGCCCGTACAGGACCTGCAACATGCGGTCGTGCATTATCCTGCTGAAATGTAGGGTTTCGCAGGGTTCGAATGAAGGGTAGAGCCACGGGTCGTAACACATCTGAAATGTAACGTCCACTGTTCTACGTCCCGTCAATGCGAACAAAAGGTGACCGAGACGTGTAGCCAATGGCAACCCATACCATCACGCCGGGTGATACGCCAGTATGGCAATGACTAATACACGCTTCCAATATGCGTTCACCGCGATGTCGTCAAACACGGATGCGACCATCATGATGCTGTAAACAGAACCTGAATTCATCCGAAAATATGACGTTTTGCCATTCGTGCACCCAGGTTCGTCGTTGAGTACACCATCGCCGGCGCTCCTGTCTGTGATGCAGCGTCAAGGGTAACCGCAGCCGAGGTCTCCGAGCTGATAGTCCATGCTGCTGTAAACGTCGTCAATCTGTTCGTGCAGATGGTTGTTGTCTTGCAAACGTCCCCATCTGTTGACTCAGGGATCGAGATGTGGCTGCACGATCCGTTACAGCCATACGGATAAGTTGCCTGTCATCTCGGCTGCTAGTGATACGAGGCCGTTGGGATCCAGCAGGGCATTCCGTACTACCCTCCTGAACCCACCGATTCCATATTCTGCTAACAGTCATTGTATCTTGACCAACGCGAGCAGCAAACTCGCGATACGATAAACCGCAATCGCGATAGGGTACAATCCGACCTTTATCAAAGTCGGAAACGTGATGGTACGCATTTCTCCTCCTTACACGAGGCATCACAACAATGTTTCACCAGGCAACACAGTTCAACTGCTGTTTGTGTGTGAGAAATTGGTGGAAAACTTTCCTCATGTCAGCACGTTGTAGGTGTCACCACCGGCGCCAACCTTGTGTGAATGCTCTGAAAAGCTAATGATTTGCATATCACAGCATCTTCTTCCTGTCGGTTAAATTTCGCGTCTGTAGCACGTCATATTCATGGTGTAGCAATTTTAATGGCCAGTAGTGTACCATGGTAGTTACACATGGATGGTTCTAGATTGAAAGGGAAGCGATCTATTGGGACGTGCAGATTCAGGGTCAGTGATGACATGACTTATGGTGTCAGGTTACGCTACTGTGCGAGTTATATTTGAGGTCACCCCGGGGAACCCTGTCCTACCCGCACCTCATAAGGACTTCCAATGTCATGCTACACATCTGGGCGACTTTGGGGAAAAGGCTGGCGCCTCCCCCTTCCCCTCCCCATCACCATCCATCCCAGTGCGTGTACCAAAAGGACTTCAGGTGTCTGGTTACACTTGACCTTGAGATGATACAATGGTTTTATGATACCCTTCTCAGCTGAATCAGTGCAAGAGTACAAGCCACAGGCTGTGGAACGTTATACTGGTTAGTGAGTTCATACTGCCAAGTTGTTTGCACGTTTGACTCGATTTTTTAATCATTTCAACCCGTTGAGTTGCATTTAGTATTTTCATCAACTTCCAAGTGCTTTACGTTTTTTTATCAGACAGTGTAGAATATGTTCAGCAAGTGAGTGTATCAGCTGTAAAGTAAGACGCAGATTGAACGTCACAAATGATGGCGTTTCACTTGTGACACAAAGGGTTTTTTAGTCACTGCGCGCGAGCCAATACCGTGGCGCCTGGATTCAAATACCGGTGACGCTTTGACATTCTTCTCGGGCTCTGGCAGGTGGCGTATCGTTTCTAACCGAGGTATCCGAGTTATGAGTGACACTGGAGGCAAGTCCTAGAAAATAGATTTGCCATTTTACGGACAAGATCGATGTGTCAGCATAGAAACTCGATATGATACCTTAAAACATAACCGTAGAGAATCGACAGACTAATTTAGATGCTGTTGCTCGACATCAATACTTCAACTTACCTTGGCAGTCTTGGTTGATGGAGAAACTGATGCCGAAGAGCTCTTATTTTCTGATGAAGCTTGGCTCATTTTATATAGTCATGTGTGCTGGCAGAATAACTGACATTAGGTTTTTGAAAATACTCATCAGCTACAATAAGAGCCTCTGGATGAAGTGAAGACAGTAGTGTGTTGTGCAGCTAGCGCAACACTAATATTTAGACCAATCTATTTTTACCAAACAATAACTTCTAGTAGGTATGTCAACAAAATACTGCAGCCTTCTGTCACAGATGTAACAGCTAACGTTAAGGTCTACGGTTCTTTCACACAGTACACAGCAAGAGCACACACCACCAAAGATTCTATGACGACCGTGCTCCGAGAGTAGTTCCTATCACCAGCGACACCTCGAAATACTGTCATACATACAGTGTTCTATAAAATAACACTGTGTGTGTAATTGCCGGCAGCTTATCAGTGGGTCGTGGTGTACTACCGCTAGTACAGCTATTTCATTAGCTTCTCCTGTAACACGTTCTGCAGGCAATACACAGTGCGCAAGTATTGTACTGTTTAGAGCTGCTATCTGTTATACGTTTGCACGATACGTGAGTTGATACGCCGTAGTTCACTACACGGCCATGGCGGTGCGTCGAGTAGTCCCCTGTTCGATATGTCCGAGAAATACAACGTTGCGAATGGGAATTCCAGATAGAACTTACGAAACACTGGCTTGACCTACCCTCGCAGCATGAAGGTGGTGTCTCACGTGCCATTGGATATACAAGGGCCCTTCAGCAGCATGTCGTAAATTACGATTGTGTATCTGCACCACGAGTGAGTCTGTCATATTCTAGCCAACACTACTGACACAGTGTCCATTATTGGAACCACATCGCTTCCCTCGCACAACTGGAACAACAACGCCGCTGAAGTTTCATGTAACTGATCAGAGAGACCAGTGTGCCGCAGGCCGTCATGTGACGACACTCGACACTGAACGTTGTAGCAGCATCTCGCGCTGGAACCGACTGGGACAGGAGAAAAGCGTGTAAACAAAGATTGCTACATGCACTGAAATATGCGAAGAATTCACATTCCTCCGCTACCTCCTCTGCAGTATCCACGGAGCAGGTTGTGAACCCACGGACTGGGGTTCCACTGAGTGACCAAGGTGAATTTTCGATGCAAAAATAGTTAAACAAACAAACAGTTTTCTGTGGTTCAAATGGTTCAAATGGCCCTGAGCACTATGGGACTCAACATCTGTGGTCATCAGTCCCCTAGAACGTAGAACTACTTAAACCTAACTAACCTAAGGACATCACACACATCCATGCCCGAGGCAGGATTCGAACCTGCGACCGTGGCAGTCTCGCGGTTCCGGACTGAGCGCCTAGAACCGCCAGACCACCGCGGACGGAGAGTTTGCTGTGGTTTGCATCACAGTAAATAGTAGAGACAGCAATGTTGGAGACAGATATATGTAGTTTGACGGGCAGTAATATTGATAGCTGTGGTAGCAGTATTAGCAGTTCAAATAGTGACAGAAACAGTAATATCAATTTTCGCTGTATGTGTAACTATAGGGCAGTTACTATTTTACTTAAAGCAAACGTAGATATGTAACGGTAAACATAAAATACGAGCTTTTGTACAGAAGAAGAGTGACCTGAGGAACAGTAGTCCAGGGTACAAAGAAACACAGCAGAGGAAACTATATATGGTACAAACCTGACTATAGCACTTGTTGAAAGTGATCACCATTCCTCTCTTGGCAAATTTGGATTCTGGTCAGCGATATGTTGAAGGCAGGGTGAAGCTGGACGGCTGTGATTGCTGCAATCTCATCCCAAATGCTGTACGGCAGTTTCTGAAGGCTATGAGGGTTGCTGCGATACGCCTTGGAGTTGAGCACTCCACACAAAGTAGTCGCACAGTAACAGATTAGGTGACCTGGGTGGCCAGCTAATTCGCGACCAGAGATACCTCTGCCTACAACTCAGTCAGGCGTGAAGGCTGTGTAAGTGTGCTCCAAGTATCGGCCGGCTGTGTGGGCAGTTGCTCCATCCTGCTGGAAGTAACTGTACGTCTTTTTCTCCTCAGTTAATGCAGCTACAAATGGTATCCACTCGTCCAGGCCTCTTTTGTTGGCCCCCAGTCAGTAGAGTAACAGGTAACAGGCTATAATGTATAATAAGTAAATAAAATAAAGAGTCAAAGAGATTCCCGATAGTAGAATAGTGATGTACGAGGGTGAGTCAAATGAAAACCTTAAATTTGTAATAAAAAAATCGAAATTTTGCCCCCTTTGTCCTGTAGGTTGGTAAGCGTGCTACAAACAGCGTGCAGAATGGCCTGTAGGTGGCAGCATAGTGCAAATGCACACATACCGTCCCAGTATCAGTATAAAGATGGACGCCCCACTTGCGACTTGCACCAGGGAAGAACATCGTTCTGTTATTCGGTTTTTGCGTAGTGAAGGTGTGAAACCTATTGAAATTCTTCGAAGAATGAAGGTTCAGTACGGTGACGCATGTTTGTCAAGCAGAAAGTCTACGAATGGAGTACGAAGTTTGCAAATGGTGTGACTTCAGTAGAAGATGCTCCTCGTCCAGGTCAGGCACAACGAGTTGTGACACCACAGAACATCGCAGCATTTGAAGCCATAATGAAAGAAAACCGCCGAGTGACACTGAATGACACTGCAGCATGTTTACAGGTTAGTCATGGGTCAACACACCACATTGTGCATGATGTGCTCCAGTTTCACAAAGTGTCTGCAAGATGGGTGCCACGGCAGCTGTCACCTGAAATGAGAGAACGACGTGTTGGTGCTTGTGAAGAACACATCCGGCGCTTTGAACGAGAGGGTGATGCCTTCCTTGCAAGAATCGTTACTGGGGACGAAACCGGGGTTCACTTCCACCAACCGGAAACGAAGAGAGCGAACAAGGAATGGCGCCTTTCCTCATCACCAAAACCAAAGGTGTTTCGAACAGAACCATCAGCAGGGAAGGTTATGCTGACTCTCTTTTGGGAGCATTACATGCCTAGAGGGACCACTATCACCAGTGCATCACACACAGATCTCCTAAAAAAATCATCTGCGGCCTGCAATCAAATCAAAGCGACGTGGATTGCTGTCAGCAGGCGTCCTTTTGCAACATGACAGTGCAAGGCCCCACACTGCCCGTTCAACAGTTGCAACAATCACAGACCTACATTTTGAGTGTCTTACTCATCCACCATACTCACCAGACCTTGCCCCCAAGTGATTTCCATATGTCTGAACTACTAAAAGACGGAATGGGAGGGAAGAAGTTCCGTTCTGAGAAAGGAAAAAAGAGCGAACAACTATGATTTCTAATTGCCTCGTCTGCTTAGCTTGTCATTCAGTACACATCCCATACTTCGAGTTTATTACACTTTTTTTGTTTATCAAATCAAAACAATTATTCATAATACCTCTCTTACAAACAATGAAGCCATAATCGACTTCGCATAAAAACTGTATCTGCAAATGCGAGTGCGTCCTACATTGAAACACTGAAAATGACCATTTTGTAAGTGGATTGTTCCTCTAGCCGAAACAATAAGAAACATCTGGTCATAATTTTTTTTTTCGTCGGTCTCTATATTTCCGTTTCAGGAGACGAGATGATATAAAGTTTGAGATAAACGATATATTGTGTAACAAATTAATGCTGCAGTGTTAATAAAAGAGGAATACCCATGTCGGTATTTGTAGACTCCATACTCAAAACTATTAGTTGCTCATCGGCTGGTGGTCTTTGCTTGGGTGGTGACTTGACTGAGGAGTGGTCGCGCCACAGCCTTGTAGCGGCCGCTGACCGCTAGCCGGGCAGCAAGTTTCTACCTGTCGCTGTTGAGCTACGAGTTGCTAAGTGCACCTTTTGCTGTTCCTTCACAATTTTCAGCTGCAGTTAGATG
This sequence comes from Schistocerca gregaria, assembly GCF_023897955.1. Taxonomy (NCBI): domain Eukaryota; kingdom Metazoa; phylum Arthropoda; class Insecta; order Orthoptera; family Acrididae; genus Schistocerca; species Schistocerca gregaria. The sequence continues at coordinate 87,121,640 of NC_064931.1, forward strand.
CCGCTCCATGATTTTTGCTTATTATTTTATACTCAACGCCTTCAGACAAAATATGCGGTTCGATTATAACGGAACCCACACTGAGCAGTGACATTGTTCCTTATCGTAGATTGAACTGTCAGTGATTTGTTTTGATAGGTTTACATTACTCTTCAGAGGTCGGCGTATCCGTTCATTAGCGTCTTGTAATGAATTCCACACTTTCAATACCACTAATTCTTATGCAGCAAATTAACATCTCTCGTTACTTTGAATTTATTAATAATTTCATATTAATTTGCGTTAGAAAAACGGAATTCTAACAGCAGTAGTAAACGGTCTCAATAGAGGAAATGAACAAATGTTATTTATCTGTGAACTATTTTTTTAGCTATTGAGTCCCTGGACATGAATCGGTAGAAACCGGATTGTTTCGGCTGTGGGATGTGTTTCTTATCACCTACGACTGTCTAATACAATAGTGAAGTAGCTAGTCCAGTCTACAGCCATCTTTACCTTTGCATATTAAAGGAAACTGTGTAGCAGGAGTACTTACTAAGGATGCAATCAATAGGTACTGTACAGTTATCAGGGCGCACGTGAGTAACAACGATTTATGTCTGCAGATCACCATAGTGCGCATGGAGATACATATAGGATCGTGTGCCGCTTATGCCTACATCAACCAACACATAGATGTTAAGTAATTAGTACAGGGCTCGTACTCAAATTTCCTTAAATCGCTTGACGTAAATTATTGGATGGTTCCTTTGAACCGTCTTACAGTTTTAGCAGTAAACCTCTCCGTGTTGCTGTTGAGATCTGGGTGATGTTCTTGCTTATTAAACGACTCTGGGACGAAACGTGCCTCTTCTTAGGATTATCTCTTTCCCCTCGATTACCAGATACAGGTTCCAAGCTGATAAGCAATATGCAATTAGATGTTAAGTAATTAGTACAGGGCTCGTACTCAAATTTCCTTAAATCGCTTGACGTAAATTATTGGATGGTTCCTTTGAACCGTCTTACAGTTTTAGCAGTAAACCTCTCCGTGTTGCTGTTGAGATCTCGGTGATGCTCTTGCTTATTAAACGACTCTGGGACGAAACGTGCCTCTTCTTAGGATTATCTCTTTCCCCTCGATTACCAGATACAGGTTCCACGCTGATAAGCAATATGCAATTAGTCGTCTGACTTGATTTTTAGCTAAGTTCTTTGTGGGTCAATCAAACTTCTTTGCAATTTTTCAAATGAACCTCACTCTGGTGTTTTCTCTCTGCACTACTTATCAGAGGCGTACTGAGATGTACCCGTGATCCTGGCAGAACTGTGAGAGCTACGCTCCCCTCCCGCACCCCCCCCCCCCCTACACTTCACCCCTGTCCCTTCACCTCTCTCCCCCACCTACTCCGCAATTTTTGTAAGCAAATTTAACAAACTTTACACTGTTGTTAATAGTTTCAGTGAAAGTGCTAAATATTACTTTTAAGATCTATTTTGCTGAAAAATATCGCATACAGCAAACTAAAGTATCATTGTAGTAAATAGATTACAAACTGTATAAGCTTTCTAAAAAAACTGAAAGTAAAATCCAATCTGTATGTTACTGCTTATGGCAGCTACTGAAAATTGGGCCTAGTATGATGTGTAATAAACAAAGGATTTCATTCCCTTGTTCAAAATTGTTTGTCAGAAATAAAAGAAAAATGGCTATAATTACGAACTGAGAAAATAAGACATCACAGGGACTGTTTTTATTATAATTTTACTTTGCATATCCTTGATTTGACAGTAGTTGATCAAGTCATTCAAGTAAAGTTTAGTTCCTGTGTCTATTAAGTTGGAAAGGTAGCTAAATTTGACAGTTTGCTTTGACCCATACACGATCTTAAGTAGATTCTATCATTTTGCATTTGCTGAAATTGCGTTCACAAGATTAACAGAGGGTAGCTGTCTTTGCACACAATGACTAAAAAGCGCCCATTATATTGTCTGACAGCAACAGAAGGCTTATTCTTGAATTTGCTGCAGCATCATCTCGCCAACAGTACAGTACATTACAGTACAGTAGGGAAGTGACATGGCACTGTGACAACAATGTGCGTTTTCCTTTTGCGGGCCGAGAAGAGGACTACTTCTCGTATGCAAAAGGACGGGACAACGCAGGTATTTCTTCATGTTAATTATGAAAGCGACTTTCATTTCTTCTTTTTCTTTCGTTTTCCTTCTGGTCAGTCTTTGCGCTACCTCTCTGCCTGCGCCCTTGGCGTGGTCCTAACTGGGCACGGCCTCGGTGCGGCCCTGTTACTAGTTCGATATGTCTTTGTTGTTAATGTTCCACCGGTTGATCACTAACCGCGTAGCCGGCCGGAGTGGCCGTGCGGTTCTAGGCGCTACAGTCTGGAACTGAGCGACTGCTACGGTCGCAGGTTCGAATCCTGCCTTGTGCATGGATGTGTGTGACTTCCTTACCTTGGTTAGGTTTAAGTAGTTCTAAGTTCTAGGCGACTGATGGCCTCAGAAGTAAAGTCGCATAGTGCTCAGAGCCATTTGAACCATTTTTAACTAACAGCGTAATTGAACATCAGGGGGTATTTCCGCCTATTTACCCTCAATATGTTATATTTCTTTATGGTTATAACCCAGAAACTTTACCGAGAAAAATAAAGACGACTCAGAAGTTCCAGCAGCTGCCTGGTCCAGTCCCTATTACAAAGAAAGGGAGCTGAATTAAATTAAAATCGTCTTCCAATTACGGATTTGTATTGATTAGGTGCCCACGAGTTCAGTGATACTAATCACTAGTATATAAATAAAGTAATTAAAAAGTCGATGGTATTAATCAGTCAGTTTATGTACCAAGGTCAGTTTTCTCCGGCCGACTGAGACTACCAAAGGCTCATCTTGGTGGTGGACTATCAAATGTTGGAGGTGGAGTAATTTTCATGTTCACCTGTTAATTAATTCAGAAAATACACAATCGGTAGAAGTTTGCGGCCGTTACTATCAAATTCGAGCTGCAATTACGCCGACGCTGGGGAACACAACCCCCGCTCACGTTTGAGAAACTGGTGCCATCGCCGAGTCACCAGCCTGAGTGCCAAGAGGCCGAGATGACCTGCCAGCCGAAAGCACTAGGCACCGATTCCTTTTCCACCTCCTTTAAAGTTGGCTGCAGGAAAATTCTTACATCAGAGGATGCACCCGATGTTACAAGGCTCCAGAGAGATTCTCTCCCTACTCCACTTTGCTACAGTTCTTAGCCGGCCTCACTTCGTGATTAGTAGTAGTGTGGTAGTGGTCGTCATTTCGCGATACACATGATGGCTTCCACCTTCTTGGAGGCAACCATGTGTTTATTCAGTCAGCCTTAGCCCACACGTTTCGTGGTAGAATGATCGTGGCAACTTTGTCGATGGGTTTGCACCGTGAGCAACTGGCATTACAGTTCCGCCGATGTTGGACCATAAGGATTTGTCACGCTGCTCCTGTGTGCATGCACGTATTACGCGACTCCACATGGCTAACTACTTTAGTTCATGATTCTCAATTCCCAAGATTCATCTCTGTTTTTCCAAGTGTCACTCTCTGTAGGGACTGGACTAGTAATCTTTTTTTAGTTTTTGATTCTTTATATTTTTCATGTTTATTTAGCTTGTCCTACGGCAGTCCGGCGGCTCGCTACACAGCCCATAATTGTGGGTAGGCTTCGTCCTATTTTATATGACAAGACGCCTCGCATTTAATTATTTTTGGCAAGAATACATTTGTTTTAATTTCAGTTCACTGCTTGATGCTGGTATGTAGTTTGCTACAGGTCCCTTCATTATTTAGATAATTTATCCAGGCACTAGAATATTCGGCAGCAAGTGATGAAGACTGATGTCTCAGGTGACCTGGGAACGGAATATTAGAGGACGAGACTATTTTCTCTGCTGATAGAGAAAAAGTGACAGACAGACCATCTCATTTACGTACCGTCAGGCAACTACAGCATCTACGCGCTAAGAGTCAATATCCATTTCCTGCACTGAGCGTCCATTCTCTGCAGGTCATCTTACATTTCTCTACAATTTTCTGAAGCTGCAAGTTGCCTTGTTTACAACAGCATCATCTAGGACAGCCTCGACGTTATTCACCAGAGAATCTAAATAATTCGTTTGTAGTAAAGGCCCTTATAACACTCCCTTTAGCTACACCAGAAGCTACTTTAACATGTGATAATTTCTTCCCGCGACGAACGACATACAGAGTGTTATTTGCTATAAATTACTAAGTGCAGTCGCAAAGCTTCTCTGATATTCCGTAAGTGCTAATTTGGACTGGAAGAGGCAGTGCTAATTTGCTGCAGACGCCTCCAGCAAGCCAAGGAACTCAGCACAAGGTTGCAGATTCTTAAATAAAGAAGTGTGCTTCACACCATCGCTGTTTGCAGAATGCCTAAGATGTCTGTGGTGCTGCAGAATAATTGCCGCATGAACACGAGACCTACATTAAAAGTGTCTCCAGGAGACACCGCCCGCAAGTAATACCGTCCGTACGGGCGGAGAGGCCTGCGTGTTCATATGGCACTATAGGCTATGCCGGCCGTAGCATAGCTACTGGCAGGGTCTCCCTTGACGCGCAGGCCGTAGTCGATGAACCAGACGAACTGTGTCTCACAACGTCCTGCCTTCCACTCCCTGGCCATCTTTTCGCATTTTTAAGAAAGAGGGCAGACGAACCTCGACAAAAATTTGTCTAGATGAAGGTTAGCCCAAAATCAAAAAGCCTCGTCCTCCAGAATGGGGGTTGGCGGTGGGTTAGCACGGCATCAAGGACAACTTCTTAACGGTGAACAAACTACAAGGTAGCCACGGAATTTGATTATACAAAACTGGAGACAAATGAAAGAATAAGGTATTCAATTTGGACCATGGAATATTAATATATGATATTAAAATGGTGCCTCACTCATACGAGTGTGAAAGATGCAGGACGGATTTTGTTGTTTTACGAGAAGCCCGTTTAGAGACTGCTGGTACCCTTGACGTCGTAAAGTGTACAATACGTCATGGAAGTTGTGAGACAGGACTGAAACTGTGTGCAGGATATTGTGTAAGGATCCAGCTGCTAATGAATCCGTACAATAGCGGGATTAACAACAGACATGAAGATATGAAAAATGTCGTTTGTAAACTACCATGCGCCCACAGAAGAAAGCACATGCCAAGCGAAAGATGAGTCCTATGCGGAATTGGAGGTTGTCATTGATGCCGTCCCCAAAAGCAGTTATGAAGACCTTTTGGGAGATATGAAAGCTAAATTGAGATGAGAAGACGTAGTCCATTCAGCAAATGGAAGACGCAGTTTACATGAACTCAGCAATGAAAATGGCACCAGGTTCATAACCTTTGCAACATCGAAAGGGATGTTCAACAACAGCACAAGTTTTAAATGGTTCGAATGGCTCTAAGTACTATGGAACTTAACGTCTGAGATCATCAGTCCCTAGACTTAGAACTACTTAAACCTAACTAGCACTAATGTGCTAATAGTAAACTGCAGGAGCGTCTATAGAAAGGTCCCAGAACTGCTCTCATTAATAAACGGTCACAACGCCCATACAGAAAGTTGGCTGAAACCAGACGTAAACAGTAATGAAATCCTAAACTCTGATTGGAATGTATACCGCAGAGATAGGCTGGACAGTGAAGGGGGAGGCGTGTTTATAGCGATAAGAAGTGCAATAGTATCGAAGGAAATTGACGGAGATTCGAATTGTGAAACGATTTGGGTGAAGGTCACGGTTAAAGCAGGCTCAGACACGGTAATTGGATGTCTCTATAGGCCCCCGGGCTCAGCAGCTGTTGTGGCTCAGCACCTGAAGAATAATTTGGAAAATATTTCGAGTAGATTTCCCCACCATGTTATAGTTCTGGGTGGAGATTTTAATTTGCCGGATATAGACTGGGAGACTCAAACGTTCATAACGGGTGGCAGGGACAAAGAATCCAGTGAAATATTTTTAAGTGCTTTATCTGAAAACTACCTTGAGCAGTTAAACAGAAAACCGACTCGTGGCGATAATATATTAGACCTTCTGGTGACAAACAGACCCGAACTATTTGAATCAGTTAATGCAGAACAGGGAATCAGCGATCATAAAGCGGTTACTGCGTCGATGATTTCAGCCGTAAATAGAAATATTGAAAAAGGTAGGAAGATTTTTCTGTTTAGCAAAAGTGACAAAAAGCAGATTACAGAGTACCTGACGGCTCAACACAAAAGTTTTGTCTCAAGTGCACATAGTGTTGAGGATCAGTGGACAAAGTTCAAAACCATGGTACAATATGCGTTAGATGAGTATGTGCCAAGCAAGATCGTAAAGAGATGGAAAAGAGCCACCGTGGTACAACAACCGAGTTAGAAAACTGCTGCGGAAGCAAAGGGAACTTCACAGCAAACATAAACATAGCCAAAGCCTTGCAGACAAACAAAAATTACGCGAAGCGAAATGTAGTATGAGGAGGGCTATGCGAGAGGCTTTCAATGAATTCGAAAGTAAAGTTCTATGTACTGACTTGGCGGAAAATCCTAAGAAATTTTGGTCCTATGTCAAAGCGGTAGGTGGATCAAAACAAAATGTCCAGACACTCTGTGACCAAAATGGTACTGAAACAGAGGATGACAGACTAAATGCCGAATTACTAAATGTCTTCTTCCGAAGCTGTTTCACAGAGGAAGACTGCACTGTGCTTCCTTCTCTAGATTGTCGCACAGTTGACAAAATGGTAGATATCGAAGTAGACGACAGAGGGATAGAGAAACAATTAAAATCGCTCAAAAGAGGAAAGGCCGCTGGTCCTGATGGGATACCAGTTCGATTTTACACAGAGTACGCGAAGGAACTTGCCCCCCTTCTTGCAGCGGTGTACCGTAGGTCTCTAGAAGAGCGAAGCGTTCCAAAGGATTGGAAAAGGGCACAGGTCATCCCCGTTCTCAAGAAGGGACGTCGAACAGATGTGCAGAACTATAGACCTATATCTCTAACGTCGATCAGTTGTAGAATTTTGGAACACGTATTATGTTCGAGTATAATGTCTTTTCTGGAGACTAGAAATCTACTCTGTAGGAATCAGCATGGGTTTCGAAAAAGACGATCGTGTGAAACCCAGCTCGCGCTATTCGTCCACGAGACTCAGAGGGCCTTAGACACGGGTTCACAGGTAGATGCCGTGTTTCTTGACTTCCGCAAGGCGTTTGACACAGTTCCCCACAGTCGTTTAATGAACAAAGTAAGAGCATACGGACTATCAGATCAATTGTGTGATTGGACTGAGGAGTTCCTAGATAACAGAACGCAGCACGTCATTCTCAATGGAGAGAAGTCTTCCGAAGTAAGAGTGATTTCAGGTGTGCCGCAGGGGAGTGTCATAGGACCGTTGCTATTCACAATATACATAAATGACCTGGTGGATGACATCGGAAGTTCACTGAGGCTTTTTGCAGATGATGCTGTGGTGTATCGAGAGGTTGCAACAATGGAAAATTGTACTGAAATGCAGGAGGATCTGCAGCGAATTGACGCATGGTGCACGGAGTGGCAATTGAATCTCAATGTAGCGAAGTGTAATGTGATGGGAATACATAGAAAGATAGGTCCCTTATCATTTAGCTACAAAATAGCAGGTCAGCAAATGGAAGCAGTTAATTCCATAAATTATCTGGGAGTACGCATTAGGAGTGATTTAAAATGGAATGATCATATAAAGTTGATCGTCGGTAAAGCAGATGCCAGACTGAGATTCATTGGAAGAATCCTAAGGAAATGCAATCCGACAACAAAGGAAGTAGGTTATAGTACGCTTGTTCGCCCAATGCTTGAATACTGCTCAGCAGTGTGGGATCCGCACCAGGTAGGGTTGATAGAAGAGATAGAGAAGATCCAACGGAGAGCAGCGCGCTTCGTTACAGGCTCATTTAGTAATTGCGAAAGCGTTACGGAGATGATAGATAAACTCCAGTGGAAGACTCTGCAGGAGAGACGCTCAGTAGCTCGGTACGGGCTTTTGTTAAAGTTTCGAGAACATACCTTCACCGAAGAGTCAAGCAGTATATTGCTCCCTCCTACGTATATCTCGCGAAGAGACCATGAGGATAAAATCAGAGAGATTAGAGCCCACACAGAAGCATACCGACAATCCTTCTTTCCACGTACAATACGAGACTGGAATAGAAGGGAGAACCGATAGAGGTACTCAGGGTACCCTCCGCCACACACCGTCAGGTGGCTTGCGGAGTACGGATGTAGATGTAGATGTAGAAAGACGTCACAATCATCCATGCCCGAGGCAGGATTCGAACCTGCGACCGTAGCAGCAGCGCGGTTCCGGACTGAAACGTCTAGAACCGCTCGGCCACAGCAGCTGGCAGCACAAGTGTCTAAAGGAAGGATATACATAAGGGAATAATGGTGTCGCCAGATAATAAAACATTTAATCAGATTTATCACGCTGCAACTGACATCAAAGCAATGAACTGGGTGATGGCTGTAAAGACAGAACGGGGTGCAGGGAGCGAGAGCGACCACTTCCTAGTTAAAACCTGGCTACAAATGCAATCCACAGCCACCGTTAGAAAAATTCGTAAGAAAGTAATACGCTACCATGCTGATGCGCTTGAAAATACGACATCCAAAGATGAATTTCAGTGCACCTCAGCAACCGCTTTGAAATGCAGCAGGAAGAGGATTCACAAAAATAAATAAATAAATGAAAGCAGAAGAAGTGTGGAAAGAAGCCAAGGATACAGTAACTGAGGTGGCAAATGCATTCATGGAGAAGCGGATGAAGGTAAGAAGATCTGGTTTGAGGACGAATACGTAAAGACATTAACCAAAATAAGAGAAGTCAACGAGAGCTGGCTGCAAGGCGCGGAAATTACTCAATGCAGAGTGCATGTCAAAGAAGTACGGAGAACTACCCAAGTAACTCTGAGCAGAACAAAGAGAATGTATGTCAAGTAGAATAATAGAGGTTGCTGAACAAGATTTGTTGGGGTAAGGGGCGCTAATGATGTAAGTTAACTTCTCTACGAACGAAGCCTCCAAAATTCAAAATCAAATGGTTCAAAGCACTATGGGACTGAACATCTGAAGTCATCAGTCCCCTACTTAAAACTAACTAACCTAAGGACACCACACACATCCATGCCCGAGGCAGGATTCGAACCTACGAGCGTAACAGCCGCGTGGTTCCGGACTGAAGCGTCTAGAACACCTTTTTTTAATTTTTTTTTCGGTACCTCTTTTTTGTGATCATGCCTCCTTCTTTTATTAAACACAATGCTGTGGTACTCGCTATGAAAAGAAAAGGTTTCATATGAAATTTGTGCGAATGCTCGTTTTTTTATGACCATCTACAACTTTTGGTGAACAGGGTAGTAACGTAACAAAATTGAATAACTAACTGAACTGCTTATATATATTTTCATTTTGTAGTTAACTGTTTAATAACATGAGGAATAAAATAAAACGAAAAATAGTGTTGGCAGGAGTGGCAATAGAACCGGAGCCAACAATTCTCCAGCTGGCCACCTTGACAAGGTTTTTTTTTAATTTTAATTTTTTTTATACAAATAGGTAAATGAATGCCGTTCCTCTTCGGCGACATAACCAGAATAATAAAGGTCGTCCCGTTACTACATAAGGATGCTCCGTGCTATAGCTCGCTGCGGATTTCCCGATGACTGTCATGTCATGGATAATCCAGCTCCGAGGCGGGTTATGGAATGCGCTCCAAAGAAAACTAGAAAAATATTGTCTGTGTTTAGGGTTCTTGACGATCGCACAATGTCGTTCGTTGAGGTGATACCAAAATTCGGATACTGTCTTTTCGCCATTGTCGAATAGGTAGTGAACAGCGTGGCCGTTAATCCACGGCACAGAGTTCGTTTTTGCTCATAGAAAATACACCCCAGCGTGGAAAAGAAGTTGGCTGGTTCAAATGGCTCTAAGCACTATGGGACTTAACTTCTAAGGTCATCAGTCCCCTAGAACTTAGAACTACTTAAACCTAGCTAATCTAAGGACGTCACACACATCCATGCCCAAGGCAGGATTCGAACCTGCGACCGTACCGGTCGCGTGGTTCCAGACTGTAGCGCCTAGAACCGCTCGGCTACCACTGCCGGCGGAAAAGAAGTGATCGTGTAGTTATCCTGTTGCGTGTTGTGCGTTTGAGAAAAGCCAATATCCGATGCACCAAACACCAAACGTCCTTTGCCGTTCGGAACCACTCGGTCACAGCGGCCGGCCTCCAAAATTCGTCTTGACTTTGAAGATAGGAAGAACAATGGACCCTTTCCTGTATTTGTTACTACAGAAGCCGATAATTCACGACTATTTTGGACTGCTTTAAACGTTTGAGGAATGAGCTGAGTGTTTACGTATTGCCACAACGCTCGCTAATACCTCCGCGGGCCGAGGACGGGCAGCAGTCACAGCCGGAATGGACATCCCAGCTCTGGCAGAAAGGCGCCGGGCGCACCCTTAACGACATGCGTAATAACACGCTAAGTTATTTTGACAAGAATTACAGTTGCAACGCCGAGTGATTCACGGAGCATCAGCTGCGGCGTCGCTTATCTTTCCCATTCGACTAAGCAAACAACATAATTATTCTGGGACGTGTCAACCGTTTGAGGGGTGAAGCTTGTCAAGTGGCATTAGCGCGCTGGAGCAGCTGGCGAATCGCACCCCCCCCCCCCCCCCCCCCCCGAAAAAACTCGCCAGCCGAGCTTCCCTGCCACCAATGCGCCGCTCACAGGCTCACCGGAGCTCGTCTCACATTACGGATTGGTATTGTAACAGTAGGTAGTAAAATGAGCAAAAACTCGTTTTCATATCGCCGCGCTGGGAGCATGGGGATAAGCTGACGTGTATGTGAACCTGAAAAGTAATACAGCAGTGATTTACTGCGAGGCCCCCTCTGTTGAACATACCCCGAGATCAGGATAAGTGTAGCAGAGCGTGGCGATAAGTTCACGTATAGAGAAAACTGAGTCATTGATCTCACAGTATAGAGTTTGGTCATGTATAGGCAGGGGGGAAATATTTTCCTGACTTTTATTCACCGTTGTCCTACCTGGTGAAGAACGAAAACTCTTTTACACTAAAATCATAAATTGCGCTGAAAATGAAGGCTGGTTAGAGACAGTACCAATTAAGTGAGTTCCACATTACCTTCATATTTTACCTGCTCTGGTCACAATCATGAAAAAAATCGTATTTTGGAGCAAATGAATGTTAATTTTCACTGGTACCATTTAGGTTTCTTGTTAGCACCCTAATGGCAGCTTTCACACGCTATACAACCGATTAATTAATTTGCCAACTTGTAAAGCTGCGTAACATGGTAGTGGCTAGGTATGCGATCGTTAAAAATAAAAATTATGATTTACAGTATGTTTAATTGCTTGTTATAGATGAATTCATATACTGTAAAAAGATCGTATTACCTAACATAATTAAAATTACGGTACTATTAACGGATTTCGTTAATATTTACACCAAAATTCTTACAGCAGGGAATATAAATTTATTTTAATGGTCAGTTACACAGACACACACACATACGCGCGCGCGCGCGCATGCACACAACCAGACCATTTGAAAATGTTCTTGCAAAGGCCAGGAGCACATTAATGCAAAATACCACGTGAAACAGCAAACTTTCTTGGAGGAAACGACTATTACTCTGCACGATAAAATGGATCTTATCACTTTGGTATTGCTTTAGTGTGCCAAATAAAATATTTTTCTCACTTTTCATGGCTACATTAATAGACATGAACAGCCACTATAGGCTACTTACGCTAATTATACTAACAACCCGTTATAACTGTAGTGAGTTAAGGGATAGTTTAAGGATCACTACTGGTACTTAATGTAAGTTTATTCCTTGTAACATAAAAAATCAATGTAACATAAGAAGATTGTAGTTCTGAGTTATGTTAATTATGGAACCATTAGCTACGTCCCCGGGTGTTACCCACGGTTAAATAGTTTTTCATTTATAAAAAATGCAGTTGTATGTATTTATTTCAATCTTCCATTAGTCCATGTCCTCCTCTCTTCTATCCCTGTCCATCTTATCCTCTTCGCTTTCATTGTCCGTTACCTCCTCACCCGCCTTCCGTCCACTTCCTCCTTCCCCCTCTGGTCATCTCCTCCTGACTCCTGTCTTTGTCAATCTCTTCCTTTCCCCTCTCTGTATTTCCCCTTCTCTCTCCATGTTTTCACCCTACCCCAAAAGCAGTCCGGTAGTTGTTACCCCCACTGTTTTTGTTTGCAGATTTTAACTAAAATGTTTACCAAATTTGGTTAAAATCGTTCTAGGGGCTTAGGATGAGCCTTCTACGTACATGTCTCACATGTATTTAACAGATATCACGTGCATCTCTGTCGAATTTCACCCTGCAGTTTCATCTTCATAAAGCTCAACGTTTATAACGTCGTATCTTCTGAACTATGTATCGAACAATGATATCATTTTTATGCACATCCAGTGGTATATGTGCCTCCTGTCTGCGAAATGTGTTGTGTACAGAGTTAGTAGAAAAGAAGTAATAAATTAAAACTTCATACATCTCAGTGTTCACGACATTATATCTCCTTAAATATGTGCCATGCAATGATATAATATTGCTGCTACATTCAGTGGTATATGTGAATACTGTCTGCAAAATTTATCGCAAATACAGTTAGTATTTAAGAAGTAATCCATTAAAACGTCACGCTTCATATGTCTCGTTTTCTGCATGAACAGTGAAAATGTAGTAGGCGATGAACTTTTTTTCTCTCATTCTTTGTGTGGTTGTGAGTGAGAAAGAGTTTTGTTAAAGTATGAAATTTTGTGCAAAGTTTGTTGCATGTCACTAAGTGCTCTCACTGTCAAATAATGAATGAATACAGTATGGGTATTCGCACGTCGCGGGCTACACACATTTCTCACATCAACCCTTTGATAGGTAGCTTATGTGTTAATTGGGGGAATAAGCTGTATCTATGGATATTTCATCCAAATGCGTCCAGTCGTTGCAGCGTGAAGGAGTAACAAACATTCTAACAAACACACAAGCTTACGCATTTATAATATGCTAGCTGAGACACCCAGTATTGCTTTGGTATTTATTTTCTACAATCTTTTATTAGTCTACCTCCTTCTCCATCCTCTCTCTGTCCACCTCCTTTTCCCTCCACTCTCTGTCCATTCCCTCGTCTCCGCCATTCTCCCTCTACCTCCTCATTCACCCTTTCTCTCTCTGTTTCTCCTCATTCTCCTCTCTCTAACAGTCTCTTCTCTCTTTATTGACCTCTCCTCCCAACTCTCCCTATCAATACCCCCTGTCTCTGTCCATCTGTCCATCATTTACACAGCTCCTTCTCTCTGTCCAACTTCACCACCCCTTCTCTCTGTCCAACTCTTCCATCTATCACTCTCTGTCTATCTTCTCCTGCCTCTCTGTCTCTGCACAGCTACTACCCCCCCCCCCCCTTCTCTCTGACGATCTGCGCCACCACCCTCTCCCCTTCTGCTCCTTCCCCTTTTATTTATTTCCTCTCCTTCTCCCCCTCCCTCCTTCTCACTCTTCCTCTACGCTTGCAAGGAAGCTCTTGCTTTAGTCATAAATATATGTCTGAGCGATGCTAAACGTTATTCTTTTTACATAAAGACAAGTTTTATCTTCTCAATAACCTTCAAAACACGAGATGCAACCTTAATTTTTATATGTGAATTAGTGAATTTACTCATGTCACTTTGTTGCCTACGCCTGTGGTCACTTTCATAACTCAAATTAACAATCAGATTAATTAATTTAATAAGACTGAACTTTAAATTGCTGGTGTATCCATGAATTACCACGATAAATTCCAAACAGTGAATAGTTCAGACAGTTGAATAAGAACAGTGACGTATTTATGTTTACAAAATAATAACAAGATTCATTAATCCTTTTGTAACTATAACTAGCTGATAAACCTTACACAAAAATCACAAACACAAATCAGAAAACGAATGGCGTTTAATTGGAGAAGCATGCATTGGGGTGGGAGCTATACATATTCTCTCCTAAATTAGTCCCTTTTACAACGCAATGACTTTGCTTACGTGAATCCAACTCTGTTCAAATGGAACCATCTATGACCAAGTATACAGCAAACTATGGTTCACCTGAGAACAGGGACCTGTGAACATCATTTAAAAACCATACGCCGGTTAAGCAATATGTCACCCTTTCACTTTGATTCAGGTGGCAGCAGACCACGGCGCTCTGTGAGCGAGGAGCGGCCGCTGCGGCAGCTGGAATGTTCCGACGAGTTCACGAAAATATGCAAATTACACGCTCTAGCGTTCTGTTTGTCAGAACGTGGGGAACTTCCATATCAGTGCCCTGAAATCCTGGCAGATTGCAGTGTGAGGTGCACCCATTTGCTGGTCTAGTCAAGCCAGTTTGACTTACGGGCACGATGTTGCATGGTGGAACCGTCAGACATCAGACGGCGACTCAGGACGATTAAGTTCAACCTCGTGACACACGATATATCTGAGATGATATGCAGTTCCACTGTCGGTACAGTAAGAAACTGCCACTAGCTCTTAGTCTACAACAAGACACAGACCACAAGTCTCACCCACAAGGTGAAGACCTGAAGTTCTCAATCAGAGGAGGACCTGACGACGAAAAAGGACAAGAATGACAATCACTTTCCACTAAGCCTCGGTATGGGATCCGAGTTAGCAAAAACGTAATCACCCCACATTGCACGTACCAACTGAACTACCATCCACTCGTTGAATCTCTCCTCTTGACTTTTCTGTTGGCCTGGTAGGCAATCCAGACACAGCACCAGGGTTCCCACGCTGAGTGAGCAGGCCTCTAGTTTGCAAATCCTGAGAGGAGCCATTCAGCGACTCAAAATATCTGTTGTCTGAAAAAGGAAGATTTTAGACTAAGGGAGCGTCGGCCCCACAGTGTGCACGGCCATGTTTTGAGAAGAAACACCTACCTTTATGGGACCACAGTCCCTAATTTATGGAGAGATCTAATTTTTCCAAGCTCATCATTTTCAGTTTCTCAACGAAGGATCTTAAGTTTCCCAGACAGTCATGCCCGTGAGATATATGTTTTGCCACTCGATAAAAGAATCTGTCGACTTCCTGGCGTCAGAATGGTTATAGTCTTGCCTCCACTAAAAACATGTGCACCAGCTACTCTGTCCGTATTTTCCCAGTTTCTGACACAAGAGTGCAGAGAGCTTCATGACCTTCCCACCATTTGTGCAAAGACTCAGTCTGCAGCAGTTTCTCTTAAATGGTTTCGTCCACCCACTTTCCACCAATCGACCATCTTCGTGCAGAGAGCTTATTGACTATCCCACCATTTGTGCAGAGGCTCAGCTGGCAGCAGTTTCGGTTAAATGGCTTCCTCCTCCCACTTTCCGCCAATAGGCCACCTTCGTGACGGACTGACACTTGATCCACGTAAAATGTTTTGAGAACTGGGACCCTTCCATCTGTCCCAAAGCGGAAGGAGGAGAGGGCTTCAGCCAGAAGTGCCTCTGCAGGTACGATCCACTGAACGCTGCTTCCCAGAATCACTCACACAGACAGATCGCTGCATTCAGCATTTGTAGCTCCTATTTCATCTCTCTCCCTGTTCTCTGTCATCTCCACTATGGCCCCTTTGGTACAAGTTCTCTACTGTTTACACATGTATTTATAAGAACATTCTGTGAACAATTTCCCCATGTAAAAAAGTCATAAACCACACATACCAAATGTAGTACTGAGATCATGACCTAAATTAGGAACGTTAATCTGACTAACAATGTTGTTGAAGTGAGAGCCGGCCGGAGTGGACGAGTGGTTCTAGGCGCTACAGTCTGGAACCGCGCGACCGCTACGGTCGCAGGTTCGAATCCTGCCTCGGGCATGGATGTGTGTGATGTCCTTGGGTTACTTATATTTAAGTAGTTCTAAGTTCTAGAGGACTGATGACCTCAGAATTTAAGTCCCATAGTGCTCAGAGCGATTTGAATCATTTTGAAGTGAGAGAAGGGCGTGCCACCCCTCACGGCTCCCCAGTTACCCTATAATTTCTACATGGATAGAGTCACATTTCAATAAAGAGGTTAGTGTGATATAGAGCAGAAGAAATTATGACACTTTAATTTGGTCTTCGAGAATGGCATGACGGACCATGACAGCTTTGCCAACCGAAATCCAAAAGAAACCTCACTCTGATCTGACCTCATTCAACCAGGGGTCATACACACCCTCACTGCTGTACGCCTGCATAAGTTTTGTGACTTACTGGGTATCAGAATTATTCCTGTGGACCGTTAGGTCTTTGACATACACACCTGACATACACCCCTGACCCTCAATACAATGATTGAATAGTTAAAAGGTCATGCAGACTTTTAACTAACCTATTCACACCGTAGCTGAGGTCACAGATGACTGGTTTCCTTGTCCACAATACAGTGTCGTTGACCATTGAGCATTCTCAAACTCAGAGATTTTGTTACTGCTGCAAAAGCATTCACAGTGATTTAATCCTCTATAGAGATAAATGACATGACGAATTCTATCCAAATATTGAGCAAATCTAGTTCTTTTGGTACAAAGGTGTAAATGGAGTTAATACAAAATAAAAATCATTTGAATGACATTTAAAACATAGTGAGACTTTATACAAATGACAAAGACACAATAAAACATGAATCAGTTTCAAAAAGTGGTTTGAAAATTAATGTGTTTGTTGCGTGTGATCTTTCATCAGTCTTAGAATTTTAGATGAATGTGATCTTATACCCCAGACGCACCTAAAAACGATGTTGTTCCTCATGACAAACACAGCAGGAAAGAAATGTGAAAAAATACATTTAATCTAGTAAAATAAATACAGCAAGGCATAAGAATTATAAAAGAACACAAACTCATTTAAAGTGTCATGCTATTCCCACCGTAAGGATCTATAGGGACTCCAAAAACTGACTTTACGTTACACGCACCATAAACACAACACTACACTCCTGAAGTGTGTAACAAGTTGGATGTGGCAGCTGTAGGTGATTAATTGGTGCTAAGAGAAGGGTTACCCCTCTACATAACACCATCAGTGGTGGCAAAGGTGTTTATGTCAGGACCTGTCTCCTACCCATGGCAGCAACAGGTAGGCAGCTAGACTACTGGCATACTAGAGTTGGGGCAGCAGTTGACAAATCGTCATTCTTGTTGAAGACAGTTCTCCAGTCGGTGTTTCTGCAAGTGTCCACAGACGTCAACTGCTAGTTCCGGTGCTCTCTTACCCCTCCTTTCTTGGAAGCAGTGACATTATATTCAGGTCCAGTCCCTCAAGACTCTTACATCAACAGCTGTGGACCCTTGTGGTCGCGCGACATCAGGGGCGAGTCTCGATACCTTCTGGCTACAGGCGAGGCACACCTGCCAATGCTTTTAGCCGCAGCACGTGGAATTTCTTTCATTCTCCATTGGCACAAGTGAAAGGGACGCATAGTACTCTGCTTGAGCCTCTGTCAGCCTTAAAGCTGCCTGTCCTGTCGCCTTAGGGGGTGACGGGACGCCTCTAGCTGCCGATGTGGCCATGCAGTGACGTCCATCAGCTGGTCACTCGCCCGGGTTGGTAGTCCTGCTGTGACATCATGTCGGCAGCCACGTCCGAGGTCGTGGTACATTGCACCAGCCCGGCCACCAACATTGTGATATGTGGCCCCAGTCTAGTGCCCAACAACATCCAGCCACAGTCCACTTCTTGCTCGCCATTTGGAACCCCGTAGTATTCTTCACAATCCGTAGCACCTATTTTAGTGCTGTGTTTTTGCAATGAATGTTTACAAAAACACCTTTATAGAGAATCATGAAAGGAATATGAACTGTTAGTAGTTGAAGCTTTACAATATGGTTAATGCAAAATATTGCATCACTGCTTTCTTTCATTTAAACAATGTTATTAATAAGGTTCTATCGAAAAATTACAATAACGTCAATAATTAATCCCTTATCTAAAAGACATAAACTAATCATTTTCTAGTGTGAAGTCTCGTTGCTGTAGTGTATGTCAGTGTTTTGTCATTTTCCAAACACCACTCATAATCTCGATGGGCAAAGGTGGCGCTACTTCAAGCACTCTCACATCATGTAACACTTCCTTATATTATATTTTACCCATTATCAAGTCTTGCTATCTATGACCCTTTTTACTTTACGCTAATCCAGACTTTCATACATCTCCTGATTCCAACTTACTGGATGGTGAAGCTGATGCAGATAACTCGCACAGAATCTGGGTCGAATACCGCTCACTGCCATCTGTACTGTGCTGTCAGGATGGATCAGACTTCAACACTAATTTACCTTTCCCTCAGAAACTAACCAATAACTCTCAAAAATCGATGTACAGATACCATCAAATAGCAGTTTCTGGAAAGACATAAAATACTAGTTTTTTGTAATTTGTAGTGAGGAAGGATTTCTGATTATCTTCCTTTTTTCTGGTCTCATTCGCCATATCCTCCCTATTCATCTCAAAACGTACTATAGTGACCCTCACTCCACGTGCTAACGCCACGTTCTACAAAATTTCGTCGATGACGTGTCTCTGGAGCTGGCGATTCGGAATCGAAATACCACAAGGCAAACATCATCGCATTAATGGCGATAATGCATAAGCGATAACCACAGACGAAAACGTAGCATCAGAGAAAAATTTGGCACCATAGGCAAGTATCCATAGATGTAACTACATTTGAAAACCACGAACGACAACACATTGCTCCACTAGCGGCAGTCCTAATGGAAAGACAGCGAAAAAAGAAGGCGTACTCGAACGCCTCTGGCGTGGACAACTCATGTCCATCTCGCAAGGTACTCCCATCGATGTCGATGGTATGACCAAAATCACGACAGGATCCACTATCGGATCGCAAATTAACTTCTGTAGCACCACTATCGTCATCTCAGTCCACTGGCAATGTACACATTACCAACGGAAGAAACCAAACCATTACTACATTCCAAGACGAATTCTGAGGAGAACTGTGTCTCCAAGACTTGTGTAATTATTTCTGAACCAAAAATGCATATTTCAAGTTGTTCCAAAACATAGCTTTGCTGTGGCGTGAGAAGCTACTAACACAGCAATGCTCAACCATTAAACCAACCAGTTCTATCATAAACCCAATACGTTTCTGCCGAGAAATCCACACATTCCTATCCGTGAAATAATTTTCTATATGTATAACATTAGAGGATACCATCACGTCTGAAGTCTGCGGTGAATGGTCAATGCACATGCTTTACAGAAACCTACTAACGTGTAACTCACTGATCAGATGTCACAGAAGAATATGTTATCCAGTAATTTTAATAGTAAATCATATAAAAAGTCTAATTGTAAACAAATAAAGAACAATACAGAAAATGACTACATAAATAAAGTGGAAACAAATGATTCTTGGAACTAGCCCAATAATATAATGAGGCCTCAGGAGCCGACTGCCAGTCCCAACGTGGACATCTGCTGCGGTATCTGTTTGTGGGGTTAGATGCTCTAATTCCACTACGTCATCCTGCTGATCACAATGCACACTTCGCCTACCAATCTCTCCAGTATTCCTTGTTAGCCCTGAGTTCCAGACCGGCTGCATGAAGTGGTTAGAATTATGTTGCATTCCTTCCCGTTTTTATTTCTGTTTTCGTGAAAGTTACCGCAGTATGTCCCCCGTCTGCCTCTATCATCCCACTGAGGCTCATTATTAAATCTTTTGTCTTGATAGGAGCTCCTTGTCACCCTGTTTATATTTGTGTTGTGTCCGTCATTATTTCCACCACATGCACGTTGTGAATTTCGTTCATTATCTCTCCTACGGTCCCTGGCATTTTGTGCTTCCTTTACAAAGTCTAACCCTCGTAGAACGCTTTTGAGTGACTCTATTGTGACATTACATTTGCCAATGAGTAGTTCCTAGTAACTCAATGACAGCATCATGTAGCAGTGTTGCGTTATCTGTTTATCACTACACAGTTGGTCCAGGTAACAGTTCTTGTTGACTGCGCCACCCCGATGCTTCGTAATCCTTCCCCAACATAATCTCCTGTTTAATCCCCAACAGGTTTTCAGGAATGCCTCTCAGAATTCGCCGTAGTTGCGGCAGTTTGCTGCTATTGAACTTTCCAGGTAGCCACAGATAAAATCCAATTTGTATACCAGTGGCCGTGACTCGGGCACTACCCTAACATACTAGGCAATCCATGACCTGGACTCAAATAAATTGTAGTACTCTTCGTAAATCTGAAAATTCTGAATTGAGAGAAAACATTTTAAGTTGAAATATTCATAATTTAGCGCTGCTGGACTTTCTCTAGATTCTGGAGCTCGTGTGCCCTAGGTTTCATGGTCGACCGATCCCTGACTGTTATTGTACCCTCATCTCGTATCATCAGAGTCATGTAGTAATGTTTCCGTTCGTCTGAGTCGGGTGAAATTGTAGTCCAGCCCTGTCCTTTGTGCACTACGCGCCACGAACTGCACGCGCTCGGCCGAACGCCGTTCCCCGTTAAGCGGGCGCTCCTGCCGTTTATCTGCCTCTGCTTAGGATGTGACTCCAGGTTGGGTTTTAGAATTTTGTCTTTGACATTCCTGGTGACCAACGGAATCACGTAGACGTCTTGTCGCTCTGGCTGAATTTCTACACGAGAGACAAGATCGCACATTTGTCTCACCTCATCTGCCAGCCCATTCTGCTTGCTAGTGAGACGTGTTTGCTCGTCTTTGATTTCTAACATTTCTTCCTGAGTCTTTTCAGCTACTCTCTGTTTCTGTCGTTTGAGAGCAAAAACAGCCTCCTTTGTTGCGCTCACTTCAAACTTTGCCAGTGCTGTCTGATCTCACACAGTCTGGGCATTTTTTCGCTACTAATCTGGCTGTCCTAGTCTCACGCCTGGACCCTACCGCTACTTCTCGACTCTCATCTGATGTTTTCTTAATGTCTCCAACCTCTGTTTTTACACCCTTAGCTTCATTCCGTTAGATTTCCTTAATTTCCTTCATGAGTTTGTCTTGTCTTTTTTTCCTCCTTGCCTTGTCGCTTCTGAATTTCCCTAATTTTACTAACGAAGATCTTCTGTCTCTGGTCTTCCTTTTGTTGCCGTCTCTACTCTGTCTCTTGCATAAACTGAATGATCGATTCTAACTGCGTATTTCCAGTACCCTATCCTGCAACAGACACACGTGACTCAGCTGCCCCATGGCGCCTTGCCACGAAGTCGGGCTATTACTTTCCCTGACTGTACCTCTTCCCGTATTTTCAGAATCCACATGTCCTGCCGTCTCAACATCGTTTTCACTTTCATTTCCTGAGTGCACTGAACCCTCATCATTGGAGTATTCTTCATTTCACTTTTGCGCCCTGTTTGCAGACTGATGGAAATGAACTTCTTCTGCCGTTGTATCTTGTTCTGCACCAATGGCTTGCTCGTGTTCCATTCTGAACGACGTTAGTGTGCAACCTTTCTCATTGCACGAACAAACGTGCTTTGCTCCTTGTAAGCATTCAAATCGACTGCTACTTCCGCAAGTTTAAGATTGTAAAGCATCATTCGCCACAGCTTCACCCTGATTTTCTTTTCAACAATGCACACACTTTTGCCTAAGCCCATGAAACAAAACCTACTCTAAAAGGTCGTACACCTCCCCATAAACAAATTTGTTCCACAAAAGCTTGCACAACGCTATTCGCAACACGCAACATCAGACAAGAACTGAAACAGAAATCACTATGAAAAATAAATAAATAAATAAATGTCACAAACCATACATAAACTGAAACAAGATGTCTACAGCATACTACAAGTTGCTGAGATACGATGAATAGTGCCAAACCCAAGTCTAAACGTTCTTGGTGCACCATACTCTCACTTTGAAAAAAAAAAGAAAAAAGAAAGAAAGAAAGAAAGAAAGAAAAACACGCGTTTGTTCAACAAGATAACGCACGAACTAACTCACAAAGTGACATGATCCGAAATTTTGGCAGGGTCGCCAATTGCAAGCCGTCACTTGCTTTAACCATAAATATATGTCTGAGCGATGCTAATTATTATTATTTTTCCATAACGAAATGTATTATCTTCTGAATGACCTTCAAATCGTGAAATACACAGGTCATTTTTATATATGAAGAAGTGAATTTACTCATGGCACTTTTGTTGCCTATGCCTGTGGTTACTTTCAGAACTAAAATTAATAATCAGATTAATTATTTTAATGAGACTGGATCTTAAAAGGATGGTGTACGCATGTACCACAATAATAAAATAAAAACACTGAATAGTTGAAGCAGTAAGAATGAGAACAGAGGCGTATTTAAGTTTACAAAATAATTTCAGGTTTCTTTAATTCTTTTGTTACTACTGCTAATAAACCTTACAACGAAATGACAAACACAAATGAGGAAACGAATAGCGTTTGATTGGCAAACCATATATTCAGATGGGAGCCATACAATTTCACTCCTGAATCAGTCCCTTTTAAAATGTAATCTGGCTTTGTCTACTTGAATCCATTAAAGTGGAATTAACCACGAGCAAGTATACCACGAGCTGTGGTTGACCTGCGAACAAGCTGTGAATATCATTTAACAACCCTACGCCGGTGCAGCAATACTTTATCCTTCCACCTTGATTCAGGTGGCAGCACAAAACGTCTATAAAAATTCGCAATCCCTGCAACCTAGCGTTCTGAATATCGAATGGTTCAAATGGCTCTGAGCACTATGGGACTCAACTGCTGTGGTCATCAGTCCCTTAGAACTTAGAACTACTTAAATCTAACTAACCTAAGGACATCATACACATCCATGCCCGAGGCAGGATTCGAGCCTGCGACCGTAGCGGTCGTGCGGTTCCAGACAGAAGCGCCTAGAACCGCTCGGCCACAACGGCCGGCCTGCAAAGGGAAATGAGATGCAAAACTGGCTCTTGGTGCATGACAAGATACAGATCACAAGTCACACCCATTAGGGAAAGACCTGAAGTTCTCCACCAGGGGAGGACCAGAAGACGAACGAAGCCAAGAATCACAACCACTTTCCACCGAGCCTCAGTACAGGAGCCAAATTAGCACAAACGTAAACACCACCTCATTGCACATACCAACTGAACTATGGTGTACTCATTGAATCTCCCCTGTTGTGTGTTCTGTTGGCCTGGTAGCCAATCCAGACACAGCACTGGGGTTCCCTCAATTAAAACGTCATGCATAATGTGTCAGATTTTCACACATCTCAGTATTTGACGTCATATGACTTGAATTATGTGTCGTACAGTGATATCTTTCTGTGGGTGCATTCACTAGCATAACTGGATACTGTATGCAAAAAGTGTTGCTAATAGGCTTACTAGTAACAAAGTAATAAAGTCTAGCATGATGCGGAAGTTTTTCACCCATTCGGTGTTCATGGCGTCGTACCTCCTGAACTAAATGTGCTACCATTTTTCTGGTATATTCAGTGGTACATGTGAATACTGTCCGTAAAATGTGTCACGAATACATGAAGTAGTAAAGAAGTAATAAATTAAATGTCATTATTCATGCGGTAGTTTTACTGCATGAACACTGGATGTGTAGTGACATTTTCCTTCCTTTCATCCTTTTGTAGGGATCGTCAGGGCGAAAACGTTTCGTAAAGCTATTAAATTATTTGTAACGTTTGTTGAAAATCTGTAAGTGCCCTTATTCGCAAATACTGGATAACCAAAGTAATCGTTTTCGCGTGCAGAGGACTACGCTGCCTTTTCACCCCATCCCCAATCTTTTTGTAGTTGGGTGGTTTCTTCTCCCCACAGTTATTCTTTCCAAGCAATAAATGATATGTGTATGTAGTATCACTCAAATCAGTCCCGTGGTTTGGACAAGATGTGGAACTTACATACATATATACATTTTTATAATTTGCATGGATTCAATAAAACTAAGCACCTGCAGTAAAAATTAGATTAATAAGGCTCGTTGCATTGTGTGGCTCAAGGAAGAAAGAAATACACACAATATAATGTACTGAACACGGAATTTTTTTATACATTTAGAGCAGTCTACTTTCTACACGGCTGTCCATCTTAATAAAAACTCAGCTTCTAAAATGGCTTTGTTCCAAGAACTTGGCTTGCGTTTCAGTTTACAAATAATTAATCCATGTTGCACAAGAACAGGCACTGAAATGGGATAGCACAAAGAATACACAACAATGCTATGGCAATATTTACGAAGTGGATAACCTATTATTAAGGTATAGTTGGATTGGATACTTCTGATAGGCCAATAAAATTCATTTCTGTAAGCATTCTTTTCTTCCAACAAGTTTCTGGATTGGTGCCTGCAAAGGCGTAGTGAGTCCAGGAAGCGGAGAGTAATTGTTGGTGTCATTCATTTCGCAAATGAGATATATTTCACGATACTACCTGGCAGCACATTGAACTGATCATTCTTCGAACCGGATTTAGCCAATCAATGATAAATAGAGCATCGTATGTACTTAGATCGCGGAGAAAGACGGGTATGTGTCGTGGTAATTGATAATTTAGGTTGCATGTGTTTTGGGCAGTAGGGTAGAACTCCTCCATTTGCTGACCACAGATATGATTGTCATAGCCTTCATGTACAAATCATCATTCTCCTTTCATCTGGTCACGGGGATGTTGGTGCTGTAAAGCTTATTGACGTCTCTAGGAAGATTCTCAGTTCAGTGAGCAACCAAAAAGCAGGATCGTCCCCAACATATGATTTTTGATCGATAAGACTTGAATTGTAAGTATATGCGACCTGTTATACTACCACATATGGTACGTGTTTTTTGTGAAGGTTGTACGTGAGGCTGTAAGGTCGGCTTCTCAGTGTGTCACCGGAGTGAGCAGGCATTCAAAGTCAATGTAAACTACAAGGGGGCATCGATCCTTGGAGTGAACATTCTTAAACTTTAAGAATTTGTTTTTCTCATTAGGCATTATAAAACATAAAGTTTTTCTGGTATAACAATCAACTTCATACTTTGCTAAAAGCTTGCTTCTGGGAAGGGTATTCAAACACCTTACGCAAATATGCTGTTTGCGCCCTTATTTACTCAGTTGGGAGGAGAGGAGATGGGACATGTACTTGATCCAAGAGTAATTATTCTTGTCTTTGTTCTTATTGTCCTCATCTGAGAAGAACAGCTTGTTCACGTGCATCTTACTCTGTCTTGCAAATTCAGAGAAATGGATGGGTCTGACGACACTGTTTGATAGTTTACCATCATCTGCTTGCACATCTCCAGGGTGTACACACGAACCAATGTATCGGTATTCTCTGCCACAAATTTAGGTATGTCCTGAGGTTTAATGTGGATCTTAATACCATCAAAGTTATAAAACACACCAACGTCAATGTCTCTGCGGTACTGAGACGTGCACCCCAGATGAACGAGGTAATTTCACTCCCAAGCCAGGTTTGACCATGCAAAACAATCGCTTGGCTGCTATGAAAACTTGATTGTGCTTGGCCCTCCACTGACTGGATCACGTACATATGTGTGCATGTCAAGGTGTGTTACTCAGCTAAGTGCTTTCCTTGAGCCTCTAAATTCGATCTTCGGAAACTTATCTTGTATAACGCTTAAGGTGAAATCTTCGAAGCATGTGCTCTGCAATACCACTCCGTTTCTCCTCCAAATGTAGACGATGCTGGTCTCCTCCGACGCACCGCCTTGTTTGGGAAATATGTGAGCTTGCAGCACAGAACTACCCTGCCCTCAACGGAGGGCTATCACATATTATTAATAAGGTGAATGAGCTCTCTCCCCAGCAGGGGAAGGTAAACTTTCAGAAACCCCGCTGAGTATTTATACCCACCTGCTGATTCTCAGTTTGTGAGAATGAGATTCATTCATCAAAAGCGTCTTCAATCACCACGTAGCTTAGCACTGCCATGACGTTGCTAGCCTGGTGCTTATCACCTATTAAGGTGGCAGAGACAGAGAGCTGCTGCCAACCACATAAACACTATAACCAGTTGTAGGTTCAGTAGGACGCTGCTAACAGTCTTCGTTGGGCCAATGGGAACAACAGGGCTGGACTGATGCAGGCCAACGAGATGTACAACCAACAGCACTATGAGATAACAGGCAAGTTGTGGCGCTCTGAAAACATTCTAAATGTGGTGTCACCGCCAGACACCACACTTGCTATGTGGTAGCCTTTAAAACGGCCGCGGTCCGGTAGTATACGTCGGACCCGCGTGTCGCCACTATCAGTGATTGCAGACCGAGCGGCGCCACACGGCAGGTCTAGAGAGACTTCCTAGCACTCGCCCCAGTTGTGCAGCCGCCTTTGCTAGCGATGGTTCACTGCCTACTTAAGTTCTCAATTGCCGAGAAGATAGTTTAGCATAGTCTTCAGCTACGTCATTTGCTACCACCTAGCAAGGCGCCATTATTAGTTACTATTGATATTGTGAACTATGTACCGTCAAGAGCGACGTTCATCATTCATGGATTAAAGTTAAGTATTCCACCAGCTACGTCCGTTTTTGTAAATTCTAATTTCCTTGTCCTGTTCGAGACCTCACGCCAGCCTGCGTGAGCTAAAACGCGTGCCTTTCGGCCTCGTAAGTAACACGGTGTTGGCTCTTCTGCCAACCACAAAACTAAGTTCGGAGTTGGCGTGGCCGCAGAGGCTGCTCGGCACGCCGGGGCTCGTCAGCAACCGCGTGGTACCGAACATTAGCTGGAGCAAGAGGGGTAGCGTCGTCCAGACCGACCGCATGGCTGGGAATTCCATGTTGACAATGTGTCGAGGACTGTGTTTTGTGTCGATGGAGGAGATTTGTATGCCGGGAGTGTGAACGATGGCAGACTTTGTGAAACACATAATGGCAGATATTTCACAGTTTATGTAGAAATTCATAATAGCCTGAGGAATCATAATACCTTAAGATGAAACATGTACATTACCATTATTTGCACGACGATTCCGATGGTGTAATCAGATTTTCAATATCTTTACCAGCTTAAAGTTTTGTATGTGACTGTAAATTATGCAAGTAACACCCAGCAACAAATTTCCAAAATCTAAATGGTTCATCCGAGTTTGTCGACCGATGTATTTTAGAAAGCTATTAGTGTAAACCGAAATTGGTATGAACTACAGGCATGTAACTTGAATACTACATGACTTACTAGAGGTCAAAGGAGCCGATTACTATTGATCAAAAATGGCTCTGAGCACTATGGGATTTGAAACTTCCTGGCAGATTAAAACTGTGTCGGACCGAGACTCGAACTTGGGACCTTTGCTTCTGGCGAGCAAGTGCTCTACCATCTGAGCTACCCAAGCACGACTTACGACCCGTCCTCATAGCTTCAATTCTGCTAATACATCCTTTCCTATTTTCTAAACTTCAGAGAAGCACTTCTGTGAACCTTGCAGAACTAGCACTCGTGGAAGAAAGGATTCTGGAAACTATGGGACTTAACATCTGAGGTCATCAGTCCCCTAGTACTTAGAACTACTTAAACCTAACTAACCTAAGGACATCACACACACCCATGCCCAACGGTAGCGCGGCTCCAGACTGAATGGCCTAGAACCTCTCAGCCACACCGGCCTGCGTACTATTTATTGCGTCAGGCGATAAGAACTCCACAGTTACACGAAAAAGTGGTAGCAGCATGCTTATAAATACATTTATTCGTCTATGTCTTTGTTTATATCAGATTGTACTATTCATGAAGAAATTGGTGAAATATTTACTGTGTTTCAGAAAGCACAGTGACATTAGGCTACTGGCCTACTTTTGACTCTATTCCTTTGATATACGTTTATTTAATTTGTTTATGTATTTAATAATGCGTGTTAGAGGGTGTTGATGGTCCAGCAGTAGGAATATTTATTTAATTTCAAGTTATTTAAATGTAAATCTAGTATTTAGTATGTGTTTCAAGATGTTTGTGAGTGTGTATTGGTTTGGAGACATGGCGGGAGCCCTCTAGCCCATCACAGCGCTCTTTGCTATGGTAGGTGACTACCGAAGCCAATGGGGGAAGAGCATCGGATCGCACAGGACACTGGGGAGTGCTGGATGGGAAGGTGCGATGGACGGTTGCAGGGTATACTTGGAGAGTGTCGAGCAGTTTGCGCTTTGTGCCGACTTGTCGACTTGTGAGATTTGTGTAGCTTCTACAGTGAAGACGTAGTATACGTTTAGAAGTGAATATCTCACGAGCTATGTTGTTGTTCATAACTAATTACGTGAAGTAGGAATCTATTGTTTCCCTCTTATTCAACTTATATTTTATTTAATCTCTGGACCATCGACACCAATAAGTGTTTTGCAGAAATAAATGGCATGCTTACAAGTACTTATGCTATCGTACTCATCATTTCAAGTCGTTAAACTAGGACCTGCATATTTTATGAAACAGATTTTATTTAATTGCAATCTTTCACCTATAAATTTCTATGTCACATTCAAAATTCGCAATTTCCGAGTGACAGGAACCTTTACCATTCGATTCATGTGTGTATTCATATTGTATACTGTAGACTCAGCAGTATTTGGCATGTAATGCGGCAACTGTGTGTTCCACCCACTAGACAACGAAACCAGCCAAAAATTCTAAGTGTGTGTGTGGAGTGAAGAAAAAGGTAATTACTGAAATCTCCCACCCTCCACGATGAAACCATATCCACAAGGTCATCGGGGACTGGCTCCACACAGTCAGGTATCAGAAATTGGGTTTCACGGAACTGAGATCACGCTGGGACGCAAATACGTGAAACACAACACTACAAAAAAAACTTCGTAACGATAAAACGTACTTAAATGCCGAAATTTCACCTGGAGGCTGCACAGACTCTTTGTCCTGCTGGCTTACAAGCTCCAGCAACCGGTCAATCTCACTGAGATCATGTGCTCTAACAAGAAAAGAGAACTGTACATTTTTTTCTAACATAAATATATACTACGCAATATGAACAGTAAATTATATCCTTACATGACTGATGTTCTTGTAGAATCACATCTGGAGCTTGTTCCACGATCTGAGGGAGCGGCATTTATTTAAATTCGTGTGCTGCAGCTGTTTCGTGTATTGCATTAGGAGGATCCTACCAACGTAATGTAACTGCTGTTTTATCATGATACTGTGATTTACGAGCGGTGAGCGCTTTTTTTTCATGAAATGCTGTGTGGTATATGTAGACCAACTTATGGTATTGTTTCACTATCGCTTTTTAGCACTGTGTCATTATTACAGTTTTCATTTTTTTGTTTCGCATTGTCTGGTTTTGTTGTATGACCATTTCATCGACGTTTCCGATGTGTGTGCTTGTGCAGATGAAGTTCTTATATCTGTAGCAAGCAGCATGTTATTAGAACAAGTGTGTTTTCGTCGAAGTTTTACAGGTGTTTTTCATGTGAAGTTCAAAGTTTTTTGCTATATGCGATGAGTCGCAAAGTGTTTCGATGTGACGTGAGATTATGGTTTTGTTTCAGTTATCGATTTTTGAGCGTTTTTCTATGTGTCGACAACAGTTTTTTTCATGTGAGCATTTTTCTATAGCCCTGTCAATTCTTAACTGTTGTGTTTATTTGAATTTACCAGCAAGGCTGTAGGATAATTATCGATTTCGTTTCCCTGCCACTATTTTAGATATTCTTCCAGCAGGATAATCCACATATAAATAAATGAACAAAATGCACAAGAGAGAACCTTATGTCCTTCCTCTCGAGCAGGTCAACACAGACTGTGTCTTTCAATTGTCAATTTAAAAGAAGGTGAGAGAATGGGAAGTGGGGGAAGGGAGCGGATTTGGGGAAGGAAGGGGCAGTGATGGATGGTAGAGGAGTAGAGATGGTGACATCAACAGTGAAACGTTGTCACATCTATCCCACATGGAGAGGAGATAGAGGACCACCGAAGGAGAGCCGCCATCTTCAATAAATTTGGCAACAATCCAGATTGTCCTGACTTGTGCTTTAGCCCACTAATTTTCTATACCGTTTCTCAGTGACACAAAACAATCTGCATAAATTCATATGGATTGGCCTACACAACTTTCATTATTTAGGGTAAATTTGTACTTTCCACACGATACAGATATTTCGTCTAAATCATTCTGAAATTGGTTTTAATCCTCTGATGACGTTAATAGAAAGTAAGTAACACTACTGTCTGCAAACAATCTATGATGGCTGCTCAGGTTGTCTCCTAAATGATTTATGTGTAAGGGCAGTCAAATGAAAAAGAGGATTGATGAAAAAATTAAGTAAACTGTTCATTATTTCAAAAGGAATAGCCTTAACTGTTAATACAATTATCCCACTGTGGGACAAGACAATCAGTGTTTCCCTGGAAAAATATTTGTGTTTGCCTGTGGAACCATGACTATACCCAGGCATGCACCTCTTCGTCTGAAGCAAATCGACGACCACGAGTGTCTTCCTTCAGGGCTCTAAAAATAAGGAGAGACTATATGAGGAGTGCATAAGGGCTACCTTGCAAATCTTATCGAATCTTATGGAGCATAGTCGAAACATTGTTGGCATCATGTGTGCTCATCCACGTGATAAAGGAGATAGAGGGTATGAAGTAACGAAAACAGGGCTTTCTGCTCGATGAATCTTGATTTCTACACTCCTGGAAATGGAAAAAAGAACACATTGACACCGGTGTGTCAGACCCACCATACTTGCTCCGGACACTGCGAGAGGGCTGTACAAGCAATGATCACACGCACGGCACATCGGACACACCAGGAACCGCGGTGTTGGCTGTCGAATGGCGCTAGCTGCGCAGCATTTGTGCACCGCCGCCGTCAGTGTCAGCCAGTTTGCCGTGGCATACGGAGCTCCATCGCAGTCTTTAACACTGGTAGCATGCCGCGACAGCGTGGACGTGAACCGTATGTGCAGTTGACGAACTTTGAGCGAGGGCGTATAGTGGGCATGCGGGAGGCCGGGTGGACGTACCGCCGAATTACTCAACACGTGGGGCGTGAGGTCTCCACAGTACATCGATGTTGTCGCCAGTGGTCGGCGGAAGGTGCACGTGCCCGTCGACCTGGGACCGGACCACAGCGACGCACGGATGCACGCCAGGACCGTAGGATCCTACGCAGTGCCGTAGGGGACCGCACCGCCACTTCCCAGCAAATTACGGACACTGTTGCTCCTGGGGTATCACCGAGGACCATTCGCAACCGTCTCCATGAAGCTGGGCTACGGTCCCGCACACCGTTAGGCCGTCTTCCACTCACGCCCCAACATCGTGCAGCCCGCCTCCAGTGGTGTCGCGACAGGCGTGAATGGAGGGACGAATGGAGACGTGTCGTCTTCAGCGATGAGAGTCGCTTCTGCCTTGGTGCCAATGATGGTCGTATGCGTGTTTGGCGCCGTGCAGGTGAGCGCCACAATCAGGACTGCATACGACCGAGGCACACAGGGCCAACACCCGGCATCATGGTGTGGGGAGCGATCTCCTACACTGGCCGTACACCTCTGGTGATCGTCGAGGGGACACTGAATAGTGCACGGTACATCCAAACCGTCATCGAACCCATCGTTCTACCATTCCTAGACCGGCAAGGGAACTTGCTGTTCCAACAGGACAAAGCACGTCCGCATGTATCCCGTGCCACCCAACGTGCTCTAGAAGGTGTAAGTCAACTACCCTGGCCAGCAAGATCTCCGGATCTGTCCCCCATTGAGCATGTTTGGGACTGGATGAAGCGTCGTCTCACGCGGTCTGCACGTCCAGCACGAACGCTGGTCCAACTGAGGCGCCAGGCGGAAATGGCATGGCAAGCCGTTCCACACGACTACATCCAGCATCTCTACGATCGTCTCCATGGGAGAATAGCAGCCTGCATTGCTGCGAAAGGTGGATATACACTGTACTAGTGCCGACATTGTGCATGCTCTGTTGCCTGTGTCTATTTGCCTGTGGTTCTGTCAGTGTGATCATGTGATGTATCTGACCCCAGGAATGTGTCAATAAAGTTTCCCCTTCCTGGGACAATGAATTCACGGTGTTCTTATTTCAATTTCCAGGAGTGTATTTGTTAGTGAGAGATTAATAGTGGCTGACGGACGGTTTCTATGGAGTGAAGTGTTGTGCCAGAAATGGAAGTTCTACCCCTCTCTGTATTTCCAGACAATAAACACGCACACTTGGTTGGCGTTTCAGGAGTACACTTTGTGTAATGATCTGGAAAGCTCGTTTTTGGTGACCACACCATTGTCCTTCTTCGTCCTCCTCTTTATCCCCTCATCACTCACCACGCTGCAACTGCCAGGTTACATCAGCAAGTAGACATCTTGGTTATATAATTTCAAACCGTGGCAACTGCTGAACACAGTACTGAAACAGAAACTGACTTTCTCTGCAAGTGTTGTGATTTCCACACTTCATCAACAGTAGTGGAGCGAAATCCGTAAAAGGTGGCAGCCCAATATGCATCACATGAACCAAAATGTTCTGAGACAAACTATTGGACGGAGATTTAAACTACGATCCTCCAGAATACGTATAAAGTGTCTTAGTTATTTTAAACTAGGGATTACAGTCTTGCAACAGCGTGGCGATATGAGCAAAATCACCTGTTCGTACTGAAAAGCCTGAAGAAGAACTCAGCCTTAATTTTGTGAATAGTATTTTCTTGATGATATGACGTCATCATTGCCCGACAACGATTCCGTCGTACCTCGTCATCCCCTCCTCTTTCCCACGGAGAGGCCGGAGAAATGTTCAAATGTGAGTGAATTCCTGAGGGACCAAACTGTTGAGGTCATCGGTCGCTAGACTTACACAATAATTAAACTAACTTATGCTAAGAACAACTCACGCACCCATGCCTGAGGAACGACTCGAACCTTCGGCGGGAGGGGCCGCTCAATCAGTGACATGGCCCTTTAGACAACCGGCCACTTCCCGCGGCTAAGAGACCGGAGAGTTACCGACAATTTGCCCAAGTTGGAAGTCTCTCACCTCTACATCTACATCTACATAGATACAGCGCAAGCCACCGTACGGTGCGTGGCGGAGCGTACCCTGTACCACTACTAGTCATTTCCTTTTTTGTTCCACTCTCATATAGGGCTAGGGAAAAAATACTATCTATTTGTCTCCGTATGAACCCTAATTTCTCATATGTTATCATCGTGATCCTTATTCGCAATGTATGTTGGCGGCAGTAAAATCTTTCGGCATTCAGCTTCAAATTCCTCTTAATTTTATCAATAGTGTTCCTCGGAAAGAAGGTCCCCTTCTCTCCAGGGACTCCCATTTGAGTTCCCGAAGTACCTCCGTGACACTTACGTGTTGTTCGAACCTACTGATAACAAATCTAGCAGCCCGCCTCTGAACTGCTTCAATCTCTTCCTTTAATCCGAGCTGGTACAGATCCCAAACACTCGAGCAGTACTCAAGAACAGGTCGCACCAGCGTCCTATATGCTGTCTCCTTTACAGGTGAACCACTCTTTCCTAATATTATCCCAATAAACCGAATAAGCCACACCATCTACAGAACGCACTCACACCTACACAAAACACTACCCTGGCCACTAATGACCCTTGCAACGTACTGAGGTCACTGCACAGGTGTCGTTCGTGGTCAAATACAACGGCGGAATCTGCAGCCTTGGTTAGTGTCTGCATTTACGAGGAGCATGCCATCACTAACGCAACACATTTTTTTCTCAGCATATTTCAGTTGAAAAATGCTGAATTTGTTGAGTGACGTGGTTTCATGAAATTGCGATAGGTGTTGGCGCTATACGCAGCCTTCAAAACGGCATGCCTAACGGAGGTGCGTTCCAAACAGAGTGCTGTCATTCAGTTTCCTTTGGCGGAGGCCAGAGCATTGCAGATATTCATAGGCACTTGTGTAATGTCTAAGGAGAACTGTCAGAGAACGATAGCTCGGTGAGTCTTTGGCTGAGACGTCCGCCGTCACCCAGCACGGTCGCGCAAATACGTCTGGTCTTCCGCGCGCCGGACACAACTGTGACTCATGCAGTGTTGGGAAGCGCGGACGCTATCATTCGAGGTGACTAATGGGTCCCAGTCGAACCTCTCGCTGCACAACTGGGCGAATCTGGCAGTAGTGCTGACACACTCGTCCACCAGTTGGGGTACACAAACGCGCTGGGTTCCTCGCCACCTAACAGAAGACCATCATTGCGGAGTTGCTTACGCGTTAACGAGGCTGATAATGACCATTTGTTATCGAACATTGCCACAGACGATGGAAAATTCAGAAACGCACCCTCAACCGGTTAAGTCACGGCTACGGTTAACTGGGGCTCTGAAAGTGTTATTCTGTTTGATGTCCTCCCTCATGGTGCAACGATCAATTCTAAAACGTTCTATGCTACCATCAGGAAACTTGAGACGTCAGCGTGTAAGTCACCACAAAAATGGAAACGAACTTCTTCTTCACTTTGACAGTGCAAGGCATGAAACAAATCTGGGCACCCGAGAGAAGCTCACAAAATGTCATTGGACTGTTATTCATCATCCACCCTGCAGCCCAGATCTCTCACCTTTCAACTTCCATCTGTCTGGCCCAGGAAGAATGCACTTCGTGGGAAGCAGTACGTGGATGGTGGGAAGGTTATTGATGCTGTAAGACAATGGCTGCGACATCGGCCAGTAGAGTGGTACCATATGGACATACAGACCCTCCCAGTAATGTGGAGTAAGACTTCGCACTGAACGGAGATTATGTTGAAAAATAGGGTTACGTAGCTAAAAGAGTGGGGAATAATAAGATTTACTGGACTCCTGAATAACCCCAACCTGCTTTCAGAAGAAAGTGTTGCTCTACTTATTGGACATCTCTCCTAGATTCAAGCATGCACTGCCCGCGGTGTTTCCATATTTCCGTAAATCATGTGTGTCTCGTTGAGTATTAATTGCGATATTCCCGTGTATGGAACAACTTCGCGTACCAGCCGGCCGCTGTGGCCGAGCGGTTCTAGGCGCTTCAGTACGGAACCGTACTGCTGCAACTGTCGCAGGTTCGAATCTTGCCTCGGGCATGGATGTGTGTAATGTCCTTAGGTACAAGTAGCTCTAAGTCTAGGAAACTGAGGACCTCAGATGTTAAGTCTCATAGTGCTTAGAGCCATTTGAACCATTTTTTTCACGAACCAGTCAGTAAAGTAATAGCAAATAGAGCAAACAGTTAACTGATCTTACTATACCCAGTCATATTCGTCATTCGACAGCACGGTATATAAGTTCAAAAAAAAAGGACACAACGAATTGTGCACGTATGCGCCTAAGCAGTGGCTAATCAGACAATTTCTTGTCTCAGATGATAACATTTGGTTGATCAACGCACAGATACCGTAGTCGCCCCGCGAGATGTGCGCTGTGAAGTAGGAGGAGGAGAGGGGGTGGTAAAAGGAATGTGCCCGGTGTGAATACGCATCACGAGTACCGAAGTCCTAGCGGCAAACATAATCCGTCTCGTTGTTACCATGGTAAGTGGGCCAATGTAGTTAGTGCAGTAGCGTCGACCCAGCTTGTATGGCTGCAAGCTGCTGCGATTTCTACTGTCGTGGGGATAGCTGATCGTGTTGAGGAAGAGAGTTGCTTGCTCTACATCTATGAGGCTACACCTTAAACATTTACTGTTGTCTGAACTGTGCAGGAGATACCGCGTGCTTTACGTAGTGGAGCCCTGCACACTTATTTATAGGCTTATTGACACTTTCTTGCAGCAGTTTAATATTTTACGACGTTTTAGCCAAGACTGTTTTATACACTATTCTTCAGTTTTGTTAATGAGTTACTTCCCCATATAAACAACAATGCAAGCAATCACGCTCCTAAAATATGTAAGTGGAAACGAATGAGTTGATAATTGAGCAAGCAAGCATCTGATCCAGTACGGATTTCGTTCATGTGATGTGAATAACTTCCACCTTTGTACATATCGATGGGGCTTTTTTTGTCCCACCGAATTAAGGTACCTTTCCTGCAGTTGGTTTTTGGCTCATACACCTCTCTAATGAGCTTGTAGTAAACATCTCGCATCCTGTTAACACCAATTAATATGACGATGGTGGTGAGCGTATCTCTAAACTTTTGTAGTTTGCCGTTTTGTCAGTTGAGATCTGTAATTCAATTTATCACATTTTGGTTATGCATTGTAATTTCCACCCACAGATCTGATGGCGGTCTCGTTGGCATAGCGGAACTTGTAAAAGGACATAATGCGCAAATTGTGATAGTTTGATTTTACGTCATGTATTAATCCGCACACAACCATCACTATTATGACCTAGTGGCATGCCAGTTTGTCCTGGCGGTAAACAAATTACACGTAACATAAACTCTGTGGCGCAAGCCTGTGACGGCCATTCGCCTGAGTGTATGTAGAGTGCTGCCTGTCTTCACCATGGCACAACGAATGAAGGGTGGTGGGCCCTGAGCCCCGGACGCCGTTTACCCCCAGGAAAGATTTCTGGCATTCAGTCTGATAGCATGGTGAGTGGACCTGGCTCCGTCCTAGAGGGGGTGGAAGGAGGAAAATTCCGCGCAGCTGTCCGGGGTTAAACTTTGGTTCTCCAGGAACGGAGTCTAGTGCCCTACAAGTTAGCCCACATAGTGCCTTCCTGTAAATACCACATTAATGCAATAAATGCCCAAAATGATGTCCGTCAGCCTCAATGCATTTGGCAATACGAGTAACGACATTCGTCTCAACAGCAAGTAGTTCGCCTTCCGTAATGTTCGCACATGCATTGACAATGCTCTGACGCACGTTGTCAGGCGTTGTCGGTGGATCACGATAGCAAATATTTTTCAACTTTCCCCACAGAAAGAAATCCGGGGACGTCAGATCCGGTGAACGTGCGGGCCATGCTATGGTGCTCCGACGACTAATCCACCTGTCATGAAATATGCTTGTCCGCAGCTCGTGGTCGTGCGGTAGCGTTCTCGCTTCCCACGCCCGGGTTCCAGTGTCCGATTCCCGGCGGGGTCAGGGATTTCCTCGGCCTCGTGATGACTGGGTGGTGTGTGATGTCCTTAGGTTAGTTAGGTTTAAGTAGTTCTAGGGGACTGATGACCATAGATGTTAAGTCCCATAGTGCTCAGAGCCAAATATGCTGCTCAATACCGCTTGTAGGAAACATCTCGCATCCTGTTAACACCAATTAATATGACGACGGAGGAGATAGAGAAGATCCAAAGAAGAGCGGCGCGTTTCGTCACAGGGTTATTTGGTAACCGTGATAGCGTTACGGAGATGTTTACCAAACTCAAGTGGCAGACTCTGCAAGAGAGGTGCTCAGCATCGCGGTGTAGCTTGCTCGCCAGGTTCCGAGAGGGTGCGTTTCTGGATGAGGTATCGAATATATTGCTTCCCCCTACTTATACCTCCCGTGGAGACCACGAATGTAAAATTAGGGAGATTCGAGCGGGCACGGAGGCTTTCAGACAGTCGTTCTTCCTTCGAACCATACGCGACTGGAACAGAAAATGGAGGTAAGGACAGTGGCACGTAAAGTGCCCTCCGCCACACACCGTTGGGTGGCTTGCGGAGTATGAATGTAGATGTAGATGTTGATGTAGATGAACCGCAGGGGAGCTGTGTACCGGACATCCATCATGTTGGAAGCACATCGCCATTCTGTCATGCAGTGAAACATCTTGTAGTGACGTCGGAAGAACATTACGTAGGAAATCAGCATACATTGCACCATTTAGATTGTCATGGATAAAATGAGGGCCAATTATCCTTCCTCCCATAATGCCGCACCATACATTAACCCGCCCAGGTCACTGATGTTACACTTGTCCGTTGCCCAATAGTGCATATTATGCCGGTTAACGTTAGCGCTGTTGGTGAATGAGGCTTTGTCGTTAAATAGAACGCAAGCAAAACATCTGTCATCGTCCCGAAATTTCTCTTGTGGCCAATGACAGAACTGTACACGAAGTTCAAAGTTGTCGCCATGCAATTCCTGGTGCATAGAAATATAATACGGATGCAATCGATGCTGATGTAGCAACCTCAACACCGACGTTTTTGAGATTCCCGATTCTCGCGCAGATTGTCTGCTACTGACGTACAGATTAGCCGCGACAGCAGCTAAAACACCTGCTTGGGCTTCATTATTTGTTGCAGGGCGTGGCTGACGTTTCACATGTGGCTGAACACTTCCTGTTTCCTTAAATAACGTAACTATCCGGCGAGCGGTCCGGACAACTGGATGATGTCGTCCAGGATACCGATCAGCACACGTAGCACACTCCCGTTGGGCAGTTTTATCACAATAGCCATACATCAACACGATATCGACCTTTTCCGCAATTGGTAAACGGTCCATTTTAACACGGGTAATGTATCACGAAGCAAGAATGTTACGTCATACCACATACTTATACCACGATAATGATCAAATATGATCGAAGCAGACTAAATCAATTAAAATTTGTGCCGCGGCCGGGACTCGAACCCGGGTCTTCTGGCTTACTAGGCAGATATGCTACCACTACATCACCGAGGCACTATGGCAGACATAGCTGCACGAACTACCTAGGTCGAGTTCCCTCCCCAACACAAACTTTAGCTGCACGAACTACCTAGGTCGAGTTCCCTCCCCAACACAAACTTTAAAGTTTGTGTTGGGGAGGGAACTCGACCTAGGTAGTTCGTGCAGCTATGTCTGCCACAGTGCCTCGGTGGTGTAGTGGTAGCTGTGGAGCGGTGCGGTACGTCCCGGCCGCTCCGTGTCGCGTTTCCGGGTGTGTTGTTGTTTACCGCGCCGGCGCGCTAGTGTTACGTATTGCCGTCACGTTCCTGACACACGATGGCTCTTTCGTATCGGAAAGCCACGATCAAGCTGCAGTTCGACACTACGTACTCTAGACCCAAGGCCCACGAAGTAGAGCGTTTTTTACGCGATGTGGTACATGTTGATCCTAACGAGCTGATCGGTATCCACTTATCTATTGTCTCCAGCGTCGTATATCTTAAGTTCACTGACGACGAAGCATGTGACAAACTTCTCAGACGCTCGACGGCAGGTTATCGGTTCTGCCACTCAGACGGAAACGTGGGTGTGGTGACGCTTGAACGTGCTGGATTGGGAATCCAAAATGTGCGCGTGTTTGAGCTCCCTTTTGAAGTTCCAGCGGATTTGGTCACCCTTGCTCTTCGACCCTATGGAACAGTTCTCGGCCACACGGCCGAAAAATGGAAGACCTTCGACACCTACCCTGTCCTTAACGGGGTGCGACAAGTCCGTATTGACCTGCGTCGCCATATTCCTTCGTATCTCACGATCGCTGGTTGCAGGGCAATAATTATTTACGACGGTCAGCCGAGAACCTGCTCCGGTTGTGGCCAGACGGGACACATGCGTACCGAATGCCTGCAACGCCGTCTCGCGCAGACACCCTCGACCGACCAGATTCGTCCGTCGACACCGACCTCTCTGCCGGTTACGTATGTTGCGGTGGCGAGACGGGAGACGCCAGCTGTATATGACGACCCCACTGTATTGGTGCGAGCTTTGGAGGACCCTGCAGTAGCTTCCACGGAGCCCCAAGCGTCTTTCAGTGCTGATGCTACTGATGTCCTTTCGTCGGACCCCGGCGCACCGTCACAACGGCTCGTCGACGGTGCGATGGAAGTTGAAGCACAGGATGCAGCGTCCTCCCCTTGCCCTACGTCGGAAACAGAGGCGCGGCAGCGTAAGCAGAAATCACCCAAGCGTCATAAGAAGCGGCGCAAGACAACCGACGACGTAGAACAGCCCGAGGCGACACCGCTGGATGACGAGGTGCCTCAACCGCTCCACCGCGCCGACACAGGCGACCCTACCGTCTCACACGGTTCGACGTCTTCTCCCACTACCGCTGGGTCTGGACCACATGGGGATGCGGGAGATCACCGCAGCTCCGACACCGGGGATGCACCCTTGCCTCCGTCTGCCTCTCGAGATCCAGTGGTGTCAACGTCCCTGGGCGACTGGGCGCAGGAGATGGAGTTGCAGGATGTGTTTCAGAACCAAGACGATGCACCGATGCCGATGGCAGCGTCTACGCGGCCGGCGACAGACGCCTAGGACGGCATGAGCACCTCTCGTCGCTGCCTAGCACTTCGCAAGACCGGCGCTCCACGTCACGACTACTGCCCTCCTGTCATACCATGGTCACCTCCCGAGACTTGATGGACCAGGCATACCGCCTCGCCACGATCAACGTCAATGGCATTACATCTGATGTCAAGACCCGTGTGCTGAAGGATACGTTACGCGCTGCGGATCTGGACGTTGTTTTCCTTCAAGAAGTCCGATCAGGACTCTGTCTCGATGCCTACGGATATGACGCCTACACTATGCCTGCAGATGTGGGCGGCGGAGGTACGGCGATTCTACTGCGGGAAGGGATAATGGCCACTGATGTCTCCTATTTACCGTCGGCCCGGGGGGTCGCACTCACGATTGGTACAGTACGTCTGGTGAACTTATATGCTCCTTCAGGCACCGACAAAAGGAGAGAACGGCGCACCTTTTTTGCCGAAGATATAGCCCCGCTCTTCCAGGGCAATACCGACCACTTGGTAGTAGGCGGCGATTTTAATTGTGTGCTCCGCCCATCCGACCAGGAGCCACACTATACCACCTGCCCGGCACTCCAGGCACTTGTACAGGACTTGGCCTTGTTGGACACCTGGATCATCCAACACGGCGACCGTCGAGCACGCACCTACTTTACTAGTCACTCCGCGAGCCGTTTGGATCGAGTCTACGTCACCCGCGGCCTACGATCGGCCGTTGTCGACGCTGAGGTGTGGCCGGCAGCGTTCACGGATCACCTCGCATATGTGTGTACTCTCACCCTTCCCCGCCAGCGCGTCCGCCGAAGTAGGGGTCCGTGGCGCCTCAATGTGGCCCTTCTTGATGAGATAAATTGCAGACGCGCAGTCGAGTCCACATGGAGCACTTGCCACCGGCGTTTACCCGCCTACCGTTCTGTACTTCAATGGTGGTTACGGTGTGCAAAACCCGCACTGTGCCGAACATTAGTCAGCTATGGACGCGACCGAGCGCGCTGGTATACTGCGACTACTGATTTTTACTATACTGCGCTCCGCGAACTGGCTGTACAACCGCCGTCGCCAGAGCGACAATCAGCAGTACAACGCGTCAAGGCACAATTGCTTCGTATCAACGCCGTACGTCTTGCGGGTGTGCGGGTGCGAGCGAGGACGACTGATGCTGTCCGTGGTGAACGACCTTCCCTCCACCATATCATTCAAGAACGCCGAAGACGCAAGAGGCAGCTCATTACCGAGGTTGAGACGGAGGACGGGCGACGCGTTGACGCACAAATGGATATCGTCCGAGCGTTCACACAGTCATATAAACTTCTTTACGAGAGGGAGTCCCACATGAATGTAGGGGTCAGGGAAGTCCTATCTGACCTACCAGTCTCTCGGAACCTACAAGATGATGCTACGCTCTTGTCGGCGGTGACTTTGGAAGAACTGCGAGAGGCTCTGTTGCGTGGCTCTCCCAACAAAACGCCTGGCCCTGACGGCCTCCCTCTTGAATTTTACAAGCGGTTCTTTGATCTCATGGGCCCAATGTGGGTCAGGATGTACAGTGAACTCCTGGACGCCGATTTTCAGGTACCATCTGACTTTACTGAGGGTCTCTTGATCCCTGTGCCCAAACCCGGCGGAGGCCGTCGCCCTCTTGATTTTCGCCCGTTGACAATGCTAAACACTGACTATAAGCTGTTGACACGCATGCTCCGTGAGAGGCTCAAACCTACGGTAATGGCGGCCATTCACACTGATCAAACCTGCCTCGGGGGCGACACTAATGTGTTTACGACTTTAAGCACCTATAGAGACGTGGTGGCGCTCATGCAAACTTGCCGCCTCCAAGGCGCTCTTGTTGCGCTGGACTTCGACCATGCTTTCGACCGCGTTAACCATGGTTTCCTGCGTGCTGTTATGGAACACATCGGTGTCCCGCGTCTGACGACGTCTGTTGTGCTTCGATTGATCCATGGGGCTGTCACGAGGATTATGATCAACGGCTGTCGGTCCGCCCCCGTCCGTGTCAACAGGTCCGTCCGGCAGGGTTGTCCTCTTTCTGCCATGCTCTTCGCCGTTGCCCTCGAACCAGCTCTTCACGGACTACGGCGACGCTTATAAGGACTTACCCTCCGTTCCGTAACCTTTCGATGTGGTGCATACGCCGACGATGTGATGTTCTTAGCACGGTCTGGTGACGAAATACACACGGCGTTTTCCTGGCTCCACCAGTATGGGGCGGTGGCAGGCAGTGTGCTCAACCTTCGGAAATCACGCTACATGGAGGTAGGACGAGGAATGCCTGCAGGTCTGGCCGTACCTCTGACAAAAGTCCCGATGCTCAAGTGTTTAGGGATATCACTCCATCGACAAATACAACGCACGGCGGCCTTTACGTATCGTATGGTCTTACGACGACTCCGTTTAGAGGCTCGTCTCAATAAATTCAGATCATTGAACATTTTGCAACGCGCCCGATACGTTAATGTGTACATGGCTTCCTGACCTTAACCATTACGCCCATGTACTGCCGATAACGGACACGATGGCTTCCAGGATACAGGCAGTGTTTGGACACGTGGTGAACGATGGTGCTGTTTTCAAGATCCGTTTTGTTACGCTTACTTTACCCTTCGACAAAGGCGGTGTTGGACTCACTCACGTCAAGCACAGAGCGCTGGCACTGTATCTCCGTTCCATGAGGCGACTCTGGCTTTCACCAACAGCCAGTCTCCCAGGCCTACTGATTGAAGAAGTGGCCCCACGTACGCTGTACCCACCAGTACCAGTCGGACATTTATCGCCCTCGCTGTCACACATTAGAACGTTTTTCGTAGAGCATAGCTATGTGTTGCGGGTTATATCGGAGGCACGGAATCCGACAGCGAAGACTTATTATAGTGCTCTCCAGCACTGGACTCCGGATAACGACAATGTACGGCGCCACCCTACGGTCGACTGGCCACGAGTATGGCGAGCTATCCACGCGCCGTTCCTGTCTACTTTCGTGCGGTCGACGTGGTATGTGGTTGTTAACGAGAAACTTCCAACCCGACAACGGCTGCATGCCATTCACCTAATTGACGACCCTGTGTGCCCCCGTTGCACGACGTTAGACACGGACGAACATAGACTGAACTGTGGCCCCGCGCGTGAGTGCTGGAAACTGATCCGCCAGATCCTGGCTTTCCTGCTCCGCCGCCCCTACGTTTCGATTTTACCCCAAGAACTCTTTCATCCCGACGCTGTCTATTTCCCTATGACCCGGATGAATGCGGTTAATTGGGTACGAGGAATGGCGATACACTACATATACCGCGATGGAGACAAAGACGTCCTCGATT
This sequence comes from Schistocerca gregaria, assembly GCF_023897955.1. Taxonomy (NCBI): domain Eukaryota; kingdom Metazoa; phylum Arthropoda; class Insecta; order Orthoptera; family Acrididae; genus Schistocerca; species Schistocerca gregaria. The sequence goes on from NC_064931.1 coordinate 87,165,131, forward strand.
TATGGTACTATATGATCGACGAGTTTCTGGTCTTAACGAACAGACAGGATTACCGGAACCTTTTTGCGAACTATTTGGGTTCGTCATTCATGGACCCACCACCCAGCTGGGGTGTGCCGGGTGTGAGAAGACATTAACTTGTAGATGTGATCTTTCCATGATTCCCCTATGGTAACAGAAACAGTCTCTGACTGTGTGCAGCGGCCCCGGGCGCTCCAACGATTGGTGGGTGGTGATGTCCAATGCAATGACGACCGCCCGTTCCTGGCCGCCCGCCTAGCAATGTGACCGCGGCGAGCAAGATGGCCCTTTTTAGTTCACTTTATTGGCAACTTTTTGCGCATGGCTGCCTTGCTTTTTTTTATGCATTCTCAAAAAAAAAAATGTAGGTAGTAGTTTGTGAAATAAGCATTGTAGGCTGTGATTATATTTTTGTTGAGCTTAATAATTAGTGTGTGTAGAAACACCATTTTCTTTAAAAAAAAAAAAGTGGTAGCATATCTGCCTAGTAAGCAAGAAGACCCGGGTTCGAGTCCCAGCCGCGGCACAAATTTTAATTGATTTAGTCTGCTTCGATCATATTTGATCATTATCGTGAGATAATAACGAGACGGGAGTCTCAAAGGACACATTTAATTACATACTTATACGTTTGTGACTATTACAGCGCCATCTATCACAAAGCGAAAAAAGTAGTTCAACTAAAACATTCATATTTCTTTACGTACTACACGAATATGTAATAAAAATGGGGGTTCCTATTTTAAAAAACCCAGTTGATATCCGTTTGACCTATGGCAGCGCCATCTAGCGGGCCAACCATAGCGGCATCTCGCTTCCCCCTTCAAGCTAGACGAGTTTCGTTCTTTGTAGTTTTTTTCGTTTGATGCTTATTTCGTGAGGTATTTGGCCCTTTGGCTATCAATGGACCTGTTGTCTCCCGTGGACTCTTATTTGCAGCAGCATGCGACGGACAGACTGCCATGAAAAACACGTGTCTTCGCCAGTGCAGCGAGCGACGGTCAGTTGCGCAACAGAGTGCTGCTTGTTCATTTATACCAAAGCCGGCCGCAGCGTGCCAACCAGGTTGTGTGTGTGACGAAGCTCGGTCTGACTTTGCTCGTCCTTCTCGGAAGTACCTGTTACAGCGTAACATTTCATTTCGCATTGCGGTGTGGCATTTATCCGTCGGCCCAACTGTCTTCATTTCGACAGAATCGTCACGTCAGCGCTGCTTAACCTTCACTATTCGTTCGTAGTAAGAAGCACATTCACAGATCCAGTGGCTGTTCGTGCAAAAAGAGGCAGTCTAACGATGTATCATCATAAATCTTTAAGATGAATAGGAATGACAGAAGAGAGGGATAAGATTTCTCAATATCTTTTATGTAGCCGTATAATCAACGAGTGCTGGAAATTGTGTTGAAACGACATAACGATACCGTGCAGCCGGCACGGTATCTCAGCGTGTTCTGTCAAAGGGTTAGCTGTCCTCTGTAATCCAACTAGAAAAGCTGAGTAAATGGATCAACGACGAACTGTAACTGGTGTCATGGGATTTCTCCCCAAACAAATGCAAAGAACAAAAAAGAGATAAAAGAAAGACAGGAAACTGAGTGGTTACGTCTTTGGCGACCATGCAGCGGGCTCCGGATCGATTCCCGGGCGAGTTGGAGATTTTCTCCACTAGTGTTGTGAGTGTTGTGGTGTCCTTATCATTATTTCATCGTCACCGACACGCAAGTGTCACAGTTTGGCGTCATCTGAAATAAGACTTGTTACCGGGTCGCCCAATTTCCCCGAATGAGGCCTCCCAGCCAACACTGCCACACGATCATTTCATTTTTTTACCATGCAGAAATAATTCAAAGATTTAGCTAACAATGAAAGAGCACAAAATTATAATGATCGACAGACCGGATTTGTTGTTCTGTGCATGAAGAAGCACTTTGTGCCATATATGCAGGCACGGAGCACGTAACGAAATTGGCGGGACGTACAGTGAAATTTCTGAAGCCGTGCGCATTATTCCACAGTCAACTCGAACAGCTTTTGATAGAACTGAACGAAAGGTATGGAGACTTTATATATTCCTGAAAAGTACGTTGGTTAAGCCAAGGGGCTTGCCTGGAACGATTTATCGATTTAAAACCCACTGCTGCTGAATTTACGAAGCAAAACAGGAGTGCAGGAATGAAAGTTAGAATATCAGGAATGGATTGCAGACCTCGAGTTTGAAGTGAACTTAACTGCACTCTGCCCACAGTAAGACATTGCAAGGCGACGAACAACTTACTTCTGATTTGATGGAGTTGTGTTTAAAAAGAAAATCACATTGTAGGTGGGACAAATCCTGACAAACACAGTAAAGTAACTCAAGCTTTTTGGCATTATAGAAACCGCGGGGTTGGAAGAATTCATTGTGGCTTTCAAACATTTGAAAGGATGGTTTCCTAAAAGTTTTCAGGACATTGCCAGTCTTCCATCTGTTTTCGAACTGTTTTCGAGACCTGTTTCTCATTTTGCCTTTCATTAGTAAGTTGCTGAAAATTTCTATCGAATAAAGACACATGACAAGAAATTAACCTCTTAAATAAAATGCAAAAGTAGCGCATAAAGACAACGGGAGAAACGAAAAATGTTCCGAAGCCATTCTACAGCATTCAAAAAATTACCTACGCCAGCTACCACAGAAGACTCCCAAGGTAATAATTATATTAGGTTCAGCTGAAGAACACATTCGAATTTTCAATAAATATTTCTGTGAGAACGTAAGAATATTTTGAAGACTCTTCTTATACAGGGTGTTACAAAAAGGTACGAACAAACTTTCAGGAAACATTCCTCACACACCAAAAAAGAAAAGATGTTATGTGGACACATGTCCGGAAACGCTTAATTTCCATGTTAGAGCTCATTTTAGTTTCGTCAGTATGTACTGTACTTACTCGATTCACCGCCAGTTGGCCCAATTGAAGGAATGTAATGTTTACTTCGGTGCTTGTGTTGACATGCGACTCATTGCTCTACAGGACTAGCATCAAGAACATCAGTACTAGCATCGACAGGTTAGTGTTCAACACGAACATGGTTTTGCAGTCAGTACAATGTTTACAAATGCGGAGTTGGCAGATGTCCATTTGATGTATGGATTAGCACGGGGCAATAGCCGTGGTGCGGTACGTTTGTATCGAGACAAATTTCCATCGGCGTCTCAGGGAGCATGGAACATTCCAGCCTATGACTCGCGACTGGGGAAGACCTAGAACGACGAGGACACCTGCAATGGACAAGGCAATTCTTCGTGCAGTTGTCGATAACCCTAATGTCAGCGTCACAGAAGTTGCTGCTGTACAAGATAACGTTGACCACGTCACTGTATGGAGAGTGCTACGGGAGAACCAGTTGTTTCTGTACCATTTACAGCGTGTGCAGGCACTATCAGCAGCTGATTGACCTCCACGGATACACTTCTGCGAATGGTTCATACAACAATGTGTCAATCCTCATTTCAGTGCAAATGTTCTCTTTACGGATGAGGCTTCATTCCAACGTGATCAAATTGTAAATTTTCACAATCAATATGTGTGGGCTGACGAGAATCCCCACGAAACTGTGCAATCACGTCATCAACACAGATTTTCTGTGAAAGTTTGGGCAGGCATTGTTGCTGATGTCTTGATTGGTCCCCATGTTCTTCCACCTACGTTCAATGGAGCACGTTATCATGATTTCATACGGGATACTCTACCTGTGCTGCTAGAACATGTGCCTTTACAAGTACGACACAACATGTGGTTCAAGCACGATGGAGCTCCTGCGCATTTCAGTCGAAGTGTTCCTACGCTTCTCAACAACAGATTCGGTGACCGATGGATTGGTAGAGGCGGACCAATTCCATGGCCTCCACGCTTTCCTGACCTCAACCCTCTTGACTTTCATTTATGGGGGCATTTGAAAGCTCTTGTCTACGCAACCCCCGTTACCAAATGTAGAGACTCTTTGTGCTCATATTGTGGAGGGCTGTGATACAATACGTCATTATCCAGGGCTGCATCAGCGCATCAGGGATTCCATGCGACGGAGGGTGGATGCATGTATCCTCGCTAACGGAGGACATTTTGAACATTTCCTGTAACAAAGTATTTGAAGTCACACTGGTACGTTCTGTTGCTGTGTGTTTCCATTCCATGATTAATGTGATTTGAAGAGAAGTAATAAAATGAGCTCTAACATGGAAAGTAAGCGTTTCCGGACACATGTCTACGTAACATATTTTCTTTCTTTGTGTGTGAGGAATGTTTCCTGAAAGTTTGGCCGAACCTTTTTGTAACACCCTGTATATTGCTGACACGAGAATCATAAGTAGTAGATTAGCTGAGCTACAGAACAAATACAAACATATACGAAACCGTACGTCCCACGCTCAAGTTGTAAAACGAGCAAGAATGGATGGAGTATTACTACTTAAGATCTCCTGTGCCATGAACTTCACCAAAATTTCCAGAAGACAGCAGCTGAATATGTAATGTATTAATTTCAGAGTCAGCCGAGGAATAGCAGCTGATCATCTCATGTTGATTTGAACTGAGGGAGTGATTTCGTTTACATGAAATGTGGCATGAGAGGGGCCCTCAGCCCGAGCATAGATTTCCTGAGCCGCATGTGGCTTTGTCGCCTGTGTGAGCCAGGTGTGGTCTGCCTTTAGGCAAGGACCGCCTCTTTTAACAGAGTTTAGCTTTTCTCAAACCGAGTAAAGGTTGGCCCTTGTGAAAATTGTTTTCCACTCGACGTTCAGTAACTATCAGCTGCTTTCGTACTGTATCAGTGACAATTTTCCTGAACTTACTTATGTAAACAAGAGTAATAAGAAGTACTGTCAGGAGGCAACACAAGTTAATGGGGTGCAGTGAGTAGAAGAGAGGCTCAATTAGTGGGAATGCCAATTACTCAGATGTATGTAATTACAGTACTGACTGCTTTGAAAGAGAAGTCCTACAGTCTCATGGCGTATGGTTGACAGACTGGCGTATATTCTTGGCAGTTTTGAATTTTGAAACGGAATGTTGTGGTTCAACCTACACTTGTATTATCTAACGGCAGCAGCCCTCTTTTACGTTCTGGATGTAACAGAAACCTCAGTAAGGTTTTGGTCGAGGAATAGAACATGGCTAAGATAAGTGGAAATAAACTATATTGTTCCCATGGACGTGAAAGTGTTTGTTTCTGTTTCACTGATTGACTGTCGCTCTTTTTACCAGTCATTGTTAGGTGTTTCATGATAGATTCCCAAGAAATTTGCAAATAACTCTTGGAAAATGAAGGGCAGACTCTTAGTTGTGTACGATTTTCGGGTCAATGACTGAGCCAGGTGTTTGCCTAGATGCAGTCGAGTAGCAATAGGGCAAGGAGGGGAGGTGGGGGACCTGTAGCTACATAACCTTTTATCGCTGGTCGAAGTGAGACAGGAGCGCCATATCAAACCAATTTATATATATAAAAAAAGAAAGTGTTCAAATGGCTCTAAGTACTATGGGACTTAACATAGGGGGTCCTCAGTCCTCTAGACTTAGAACTACTTAACTAACCTAAGGACATAACACACACCCATGGCCGAGGCAGGATTCGAACCTGCGACCGTAGCAGCAGCGCGGTTCCGGACGGGAGCGCCCAGAACCGCTCGGCCACAGCGGCCGGAAAACCAATTTACAAATATATAGCATTGTGGAAAGTATATCTAGAACTGCATGTAAACCGTTTACATTAATGATAGTGGGATAAATCCATCGGCAGCACAGCACTTTAGATCAATCAACTAATATTTTTAAGTTGCTTACATGAAGCGTTAGTGTATTAAAAGTATTTTCTTGCAGTTTCTGAACAGCGTGAACAGGTAACGGTATTTATCGCAGCTCTTTCTTCTGTAGCGTTTATCTGTGTGAAAAACCGTCTGACAGATAAAAAGTGACAGGCGCTTTCTAAAGAGATTACGGTGTGATTTCCCTCTCCGAGAGTGGCTGTATTACGTAGCAAGTCGAAGAAAGATATCTGAAAACGACCAGGACTTGATCCTAAAGACCTATCGGAATGTAGGCGAGTTGGTGACTTGTACGGAGGGGGAATATGTTGACATTTGCACGGAGCAGATGACACTCCAGGTAGTAAACAGAGTGTTCCAGAAGTAGGATACACCTACCTGCCACGTATTCTGGGGAAGGCCAAAGCCCATTTCCGGCACAAAGTTCCCTGTCTCCTCACCAGTTCGTGCGTGCGTGGCATTCTCCCAGAATTCAGCAATGCAGTTAACTCCTGATTGGCAAGTAGTGTCCCGTGTTTCAGCACTAAGATGACGGAGTTCACCGAGAACACCGAAGGGAAACCTTTACCGATTTACAACGGTCATCGGTATATAGCAGGCCACACAAACAAACAAGAAGTAACTTACTGGTGTTGTGTGAACTTTAAAAACAATAAATGCAATCCACAAAAAAATTACACAGTTTTAGGGGAAGGTAGCCTTGTTTGTATTCCATATAAAGCAGCAAAGGAAGTGTGAAAACAGTTTGTCAGCGCGAAGAAGCGGGCAAAAGAAACAGGCGCTAGAGTTTCATCAGTTTACGTTGAAGAAGTAGGGCAGCTCTTCAATCGAGGCTACGACTTAATAACATCATTACCATTATTTTAGAAGTGCGAAACAATCGTTACATCGCATTAGTTGAAAACATATGGGAATTACACAAGATCCCACCTGTCCTGGCCGGCCGAAGTGGCCGAGCGGTTCTAGGCGCTTCAGTCTGGAACCGCGAGACCGCTACGGTCGCAGCTTCGAATCCAGTGTGTGATGTCCTTAGGTTAGTTAGGTTTAAGTAGTTCTCAGTTCTAGGCGACTGATGACCTCAGCAGTTAAGTCCCATAGTGCTCAGAGCCATTTGAACCATTTTACTTGCAGACGATAAAAGGGGACCGACTGACAGAATACTGGTGTTTGCCAGTGAAAAAGGAAAAAGGTGTTTATCAAACTACGGATCATTCTTTGTGGACAGTACATTCAAGAGTTCGCGCAAACAGTTTGGACAGTTGCTTACACTCCACGTCGACCTTAACAGTGCCTGGGAGGAAACAAAAACCATTCTAGTTGCTTACGCTTTGCTGGCAAAAGTAAGAAACACATGAAAGTTTTTTTAAGGTACCAAAACTAACGTGCCTGAATGGAACCCTGCACCTCTGATGACGAACTTCGAAACTGCCATAGTCCAAGTAAGTAACAATTTGTTTGCTGGAATAGAGGGTACTGGTTTCAGTTATCATTTTAATCGATGTTTGTGGAAATAAGTTCAATGTTGCGGCCTCGTTGCAGAGTATATAGAAAACGAGGTAATACACTGTCGCATAAGAGTGTGTACTGCTCTAGCATATCTTCACCTGAAAATGTTAGATGATGGATGGGTGTGTATTCAGTAGAGCACACTTGAAAACCAAAAGCTTCAGAACTTAAATGACTATTTAGTCGACCAGTGGCTTGATAGCGAACACATGCCTAGAGAGATGTGGAATTGCAGTGGATGGCGCGATCGCACTAATGACGTCTCAGAAAGATGGATCCGAAGGATAAATAAATTAATATCATTAACATCAAAAGTTCATCCGAATGTTTACTCATTACTGAAAAGTCTTCGAGAAGATGCAGGATACCATGGATACCAATTTGACCGACTAATTTTAAACTTTTAAGGGAAAAGAAGAAAAGAGTCAGCAACGATTAAAATGGCTTTAAAGAAACTTCGAACTGTTGGGACCTTAAAATCATTTCTCCCTTGTGCGACCTACGTACAGAATTTACTATAACAGCTAAAACGCCAGAATCGTTGAAAAATTTGTAAATATTGAAAAGTGGTTTAATGTAATCGTTGGTAATGTTGTAAATATTGAAATACATTTAATGGGGAACGAAAAGAAACCATTTTCTCACGGTATTTCCTGGAAACTACAAAAAGTGGCCTAAATGTCTTTTGAAATTTGTAAAACATTCTTTATTGAAGACTGACAAAACTATCTCAAAGGTCACGTCTTTTCTTGGGAATAATCGGAGCATTCGCCTTGAGAGGTTGTTTGAGTCGAAATCTGTATGGATGGACGCAGGTAAAAAGTCTTGGCAGCGGAAACGCAGGCAAACGAAAAGTAATTAAATTCGTACTTTCTCCCTGCGTTAGAAGATGAGCAAACCAGCATGAAACTGGTAAAGGCAAAACAAATTATCGCAGTTTTTCCACCTTTCAACACTTGTTAAAAGTAATTTCCAGTAAAGCATGACAACAGCAGCGCTGTTTAGGATGGTGCTCACTCTCGCTCGTCGCCTGGGCTGTACAATATGACGGTAAGAGTCGTTATGTTGCGCAGCACGGCATTCAGATGAATGACCGTAAGTAGGTTCGGCGTAGTCTTCGATACGAAGATACACTTTGTATAGCTCGGTGGTTATGGAGAACTCCACCCAAAAATTTAAATATTCTTTTACTTTGCCGATAGCAACCAAATTTTAAAATCGTATCTATAATGTAAAAATATAGCAATAACCAAGTTTTGAAGTTCATTTATTATCGAGTTGTGAATTTTTAATATGATTTAAATGGTATTCTTGAAAACCAACTTTCGGTAACCACACCACAATTTTCACATGCCGGAATTTGTAGGAATATTTATAAAACATAAGTTCAGTGACTCTGTACATTTATTTTAGGATTAACACTAGCAATTTGTCTTCAGTGTATATTTCAAATTTCTGCCTTAAATTATATTTAATTATCGATACATAAATGTGATGATGGACTAAACAAATTACATTTTCGATAATGTTAATGCATAGAAGAAGATTACTTCCTGCAAAAATTTCACTCAGTATTTATGGTAAAGAAGGTGGCACTCAGCTTAGACACAAAAGCTTTTGGTAAAAGGTATCTTAACATTTTATCCAATTCACTATCACCTTAAAGTTTTCCGTTCCTGCTTATATGAGACTTCTTCTTGTAATATCAAGATTATGGTAACCTATTTCTTGAATTTTATGAATAACGCTCTATTCACAGTCTTCTTGAGGAGGTGTAGGGGTAGGGACATCTGATAGTACCAATGCCTATTTATGTGGAGCTTGTTGACTGTAATGAACAGACCTGTATATTTCCTAAATTTAAATTTACACTGTCAGCAGGCAAAGTAATTGATTTCCAACGACTGGCTGCCAATTGTTTCACTTCAGTATTCTTGGAAATCTTGCAACTTGTTTTTCCCAGTTTGAGTTTATGCCGAGGTTGGAGTAAAGATGTTTCTGTTCGATGGTTATACAAATCTAAAATTATCATTGGTATATTTCGGTGTACCACAGCCTCTGACATAATCAGTATTTCAAACATTTATTAGAGGTACTTGTAATTCAAATACAGCCGAACCGTTTTGGAATCTAAGAGTGAACACTCCAAATATGTGAAACAGCCATTAAATTTTTTTTTGAAATAATTGAAGTTTTAGGATATTATCTACCATTAAAATGAAGAGCAGCTGTTTTTAAGCGGATGAAAAGTAGCATGATGGTCTGGTTAGGAACTACAAAGCGGTCAGACACATACGTATCAGTGCAAGATGCTTAGTTAGTCTATATGTTTATTGAATGCGATCGTGTCTTGATACGCTCAGTGTTCTATTAATGTGCTTCAAAACTTTGAACTTGACTAAAAAAATCAGTTTACAAAAACATTACAATAGATTTCTACGCAAAAGATTATGGACGCTTGGAAGGTGAACAGCAAGAAGTGCAGAAAAAAATCTCTGCTTTTAAGCAGTATGACCCAAGAAAGTATTCGTCATACGGGAGCAGAGAAACAAGCGTCTAAATAATTTTCCCAACATTTTCACTATAAAAATAAATTTTTGTTTTCAGAAGGAACACTCAACGAAGGAATCTACAGTTAGATCAAGTTACCTTATTGTTTTTCAGATAGGAAAGTTTCGCGCAGTTTCGGTTTATATTGACAGTGAGGAAACTTTGCTACAGCTAGAACTCATACACCTACTGTATGACGTTTGCGTGATTAGTTTCATAGCAAAACTAGTTTCAAGATTTTTGTTTACCCAAAGTAAATTTTCACGAGTTTACTAGTGTGTAGCTACGATTATGTCGATGTTTAGACTTATATGTACATGCTCCTTTTTTACGCAATAAAGAGAACGAAATCAACCCACAGAAGCTCATCGGCAGACTTCAGCTTACGAGCATGTCTTCGAATTAGCGTTACTCGAAAAGTGGTATTGATCCTTTAGTGAAAAGCTAAATAAGTAATATTCATTGGCATTCTGTGTTCTTATGTTTAACATTTAAATAAAACTGCAAAGAAATATAATTTCGTCAATTTGAATTTCGTCCTAAAGCGGCAGTCATCATAAGATTGCAACAGTCGTAAGAAATATCATGTTTCTTACTTAGGTGTCCCCCGTTCCTTCCACCATCAAGATATTAAAAAGATATGTTGTATTTCGTAGTCAGTTCTCATTAACGCAACAGTCTTAAAAATAAATTTGCCACGAAACTAGTTAACGAACAATCCTGACACTGTGGTGTGAGCATGAGCCAGCTCGTACCATCGGCTGTGCTGAACTGCTAGACTTTTTAGCACCATAGCGTGTCTGTACCTGCGGAAAGCCGGTCAGCGCGTCAAGGGCCCCTGACTTAGTGCCAGTGTCACTCCGTGCAAGTGTTCCAATCCCGGGAAGGTAGACGACGATTAAAAGCCCCATCGACGACGAGGTCATTGCAGGAGGAATCCAATCTCTGGTAAGACAAAAAAGAAGAAAGACATGGACTGTATCCTCTCCAAAGGAATCATCTCAGCATTCCCTCTAGTCTATTAAGGGAAACCACGTAAAAATAAAATCTAGAAGGCTGGATAGAGATTTTAACATGGCTCCACCTAAATGCATCTTTAGTGATTGTTTCATCAACTCGTCCTATGGCAATGTCCATTAATGCCTCTCGGGCTATATAGAGTATCACATTTCATCATTTCTCATCTTTCACTCTATCACCTTTCGTGAACTGTAACGACACTGCTCATTAGATTTTAACTCGTCTGTCGCATGTTGGCTGAAATTAATGTCTTTACATTAGGATCAGGCCTCTCAATGACTAAAGTACCTCCGCCTAACGTTTAGTTATAGATTAGAAGTGTGAGTTTACCTTACACCTAAAGCGGGGCGTCAACTTCTTAATGAGCCGTAGCAGATCTTAAGTATGTCGATACAAGGAGTGCCGAACCCACACTGTTAATCGAAAAACTAATTCTTTCTTTCCTTAACAACACTCGCCGTTCATTTTACAAATTAAATAACATCGACTGTCATTTTAGGATTGGAGACCACGAAGGTCTGTTTGTTTGGCCGCCGAATCGGAAACGTCTTTCTTACTTTGGTCACATTGGTTCTTTCTTTCCAAAGTGTGGTCGCTGTGTACCTGTTGGTGGTGAGCGACTATGAGTAGTGCACTACCGTGTCTGTGTTTCTGATGACGACAAGAAGGTCGGCGTGTCAGGGAGCCGGAGCACGGGCTTCGTATTTCTCTGGATTAGCGTATTACTCGCAGTAAAGTTTGTCTTCTGCAGATGAATCACCACTATCAGTCCCTCTCAGCCTCATTTCGCGACACACAGCGCAAGGGTGTGGCAATGAAACCACGGGTACAATCCGAAGATTACCATGCATCACAGCCTATCCTCCCCTTGGTAGTGAAACAATGACAACAAAAATCTGTTCCAGCACTTCAATTGGAACTAGCGACCTCAGGCTCGATCCAAGACAATCTGGGGTGCATGATTGTCTCTGGCTTCGGAAAGAGGTTACTTAAAAGTTATTTGTGGATTTCAGATGCCCGTCTACACGCATAAATATTTAACAATATCACACGATTGTATGTGACCTGTATCTATGTAATATAAAGTAAGGATGAGAGGAAATAGGATTTATTTTAGTAGCGCAGTACAACCTTCTTGCTGCACCTAACGACAGTGCCTGGCATGTCAGCCTTTATTGGCGGAGTTCACACCATAACAATCGATTGACATTTCTCACATACTTTTTTGCGAAAAATTTCTGCACCGACACTAATGAGGGCTATAAAACTGTAGTCGCCTTTCCGAGAACTTCAGATATCATTAAGAGAAGTATATCGTTCCATTTTAAAAATATATTTTTGCTTCAGTATCTCGCTTGATGCGAGAGTTAGGGTATTACCCACAGAACAAAATTACACTCCTCTCTACATACTGCAATTTCCCGAAAACCACGTTTCGGTGCTTAGAACAGTTCTCTAAGTAACGTAATCCATCCTATCCGTAAGTTTTTCTTTCATCGATATACTGTATTATCTTGTATAAAAATCTAATATTTTGTTGCCATAAACGTATTTGCAGACGTTCTGAAAACGTTTTTACAATGTACAAGAAGAAAATGAGATGAATCTGCTCATGAAGTTCTATCAATTACATAATTATGATAATTTACAATTTATACATTGAGAAACAGAGATCCTTCTTGTCTTCGCAAGGCAATAAGAAACTTCCCACATTTTAATAATCTAGAAATGTCTTACAATGACGTCACCATTAAGTGGTACTGATTTATATTGAAGTGCCCCGTGAAGACCAGGTCTTACTCTTGCATTTCTGCCGGCCGAAGTGGCCGAGCGGTTCTAGGCGCTACATTCTGCAACCGAGCGACCTCTACGTTCGCAGGTTCGAATCCTGCCTCGGGCATTGATGTGTGTGATGTCCTTAGGTTAGTTAGGTTTATTTAGTTCTAAGTTCTAAGCGACTGATGACCTCAGAAGTTATGTCGCATAGTGCTCAGAACCATTTTTTGCGTTTCTGGATCCTTGATACTGAGTCATCAGCTGGTGAAACCTTTTTGAATCATGAGACTATAAACGGAATAGAGAAAACAAATTAATAACAGTCATAACAGCATAGGAAAGAACTAGACACATATACCACAGCGTGTTCCATTTGCAGAGTCGTCTCTAAGGAGTTTTCGTTTTATCTTGAGGCGAACGGTAGTGATTTCAAATGCTTCACCATTTACAAGTAATACTGAACTGCATCTACCATATCTCTATCTGCCGTGTGGCTGCTCGGCAACGGGTGCAAGTCTTTATACGTAACGCCATTTAGCCGACTTAAAGAGGGTCGGTGATGATGGAGTGGTGAGGAGGAAAACACAACCTGCCAAAGAATCGAGCCCGGTCCCCCTTGGCATTCAGCCACGCTGACCCCACAGCTACCGAGGCGGAGATTTGGGGTGGGAGAGAGGTACTAATGCATCAAACTCGTCGGACAACGCTACACGACTCCAGTCAGATACGGTCAAATTTATGCGTTGGTTGGTCACTTGAAGACGGGGTGCGTTATATGTCGTTAGGTACTGCACACCGGATGTCCATTACATACAGTTCCCTTCTAACATTCTGCGTGGTGTCTGTTTGTTCTAAGTCGTGTCTTCCTACCACTTTCGCGCAACGACGCTCTGAGCATGTTTTTTAGGGAATTGACTAGTTTGAACCTGGGACCTGTTGCTGGTAAGGAGACGCCAGACCACACATGACTTGTAGAGTTCAGAAGAGTTCAGTGAGACTAGCGATGATATAACCAAATACTTAATTATTTCAGCGTCAAGGCTTTCCTATTTTTAGTTAGCTGGTAAAATAACGTCGAAAAAGCAGTTAAGTTTACCTTTGGAAATTTTATTCTACTCACAAAACATTGTTTATAAATTGCACTATTGATAAAGGGAAATATTTTAGTACAGGATGATAAAAACCAACTGCGTTCAACAAAACTGTGAACGAATATTCCCTGAATGGGTTTCCAAGTTCTACAATGGATCGGAGGATGACCTATGCCATATCACATCTATAATCTAGATTTAACTTAAGTTTCATAAAAGAGAAAACTATCCAAATGATCTACAGTGACCCTCAATTATCTGTAATTACTTATTTAGATGCCGTAAATTACAGTGGCTGATGTGGCTTCTCAATAATTATATAACAGAAAAATCATCGAGTTTCAGATTTTAACTTCACGTAGCAAATGTGAATACCATGAGCCTTAACTGACGATCGACACTAGTATTATGCAAAACGGGGGTGTAGCAGATGAGACTTCTGCAGTTCTGAGTGAAGCTTTATGCGCTCAAAAATGCGGCATCGCAACTCTGTCCTAACTTCTCCTTACTGCAATTTACCGAAGTTGGTTTAAAAAAAGCTATCTGGCTGTGTTTTAAAATGACCAATCAGGGTCTCAATGTTAACCTTAAGCTCCGCCTACAAAATTCTGTTTATCCAATGAGAAATGTTATACTTTTCGTGGTGGGGCAATGTTTTTAATGTTTGCTACGTAACAGAGACGCGAAAAAGTCTCACGCTAAAACTTGCAGCTGGTGTGGCCCTTTTAGTGTTATCGTAAGATCTATACTGTTCTTCTGGAGGGCTTTATCTTTCAACATGTGCTGGAGGGCTCTATCTTTTAACATGGACTGGGGATGATTTTGGCGGTCAGCTGGCGACGTGGGTGTCCGTTCCGTATCGTAGGGCCTCCTAGCCTACACGATTCTTCTCTCGGCTTCTGTTCTCGTTTCTCCCCTCAGAACTGCGTCTGTTTCACGGTGGGAAGGTATGACATGCATTTAGGCGTTCTTGTGTTAGTCTGTCGTATTCCACTTGCTCACTCGCTGATCGCATTACTTTGTTTGATTTAATGTGAGGGTTTTTTTGGAGCTATCTGACATAGTGCCGGATTTGTTGTCATGTCCGGGTTTACATGGAAGGTGTTGGATTTGTCTGACACCTTACACCCTTAGCAATATTCACTTGGAATACGGTTGAGATGGACGTGCATTCATAAAAAGTGGCAAATCTTATTGGATTTAACATCGATTGTCGTTGATGTAGCGTGACAGTTTTCTCCGATCCCTCTCAGATAGGAACTGTTTACGATCATCGTCCTTACGCCGTGTTACATGGCTGCGAGTGGTACACCATTCCTTGAAGCCACAGTCGACAGTCCGCGTTGACACACCACCAAATCCGGCAGCCTCTTTCACGGTGTGGCCACGGGTAAGTTCAAAACGAAAGCTTCTTTCTTCCATTCTGCGACGTCTCCACGCCGACGCATCTCACTGTGTTCATTCCAAACAACTAAATGGTCACGTCAGAGCCATGACTTTTGTCAATTACGTAACTGTCTGGCAGCAGCTCTACACCGTATACAACGATCAAGAGCGAAGGCTGTGCTCTTTTGTCTTTCGATGGGGGATGGGGGACTAATACACTATGTGATCAAAAGTATCCGGAAACATGGCTGAAAATGACTTACAAGTTCGTGCTGCCCTCCATCGGTAGAGCTGGAATTCAATATGGTGTTGGCCCACTCTTAGCCTTGATGATAGCTTCCACTCTCGCAGGCATACGTTGCTGGAAGGTTTCTTGGGCAATGGCAGCCTATTCTTCACGGAGTGCTGCATTGAGGAGAGGTATCGATGTAGGTGGGTGAGGCCTGGCACCAAGTCGGCGTTCCAAATCATCCCAAAGGTGTTCTATAGGAGTCAGGTGAGGTCTGTGCAGACCAGTCCCTCACAGGGATGTTATTGTCGTGTAACCACTCTTCCATAGGCTGTGCATTATCAACAGGTGCTCGATCCTGTTCAAAGATGCAGTTGCCATCCTCGAATTGCTCTTTATCTACATCTACATCTACATGACTACTCCGCAATTCACATTTAAGTGCTTGGCAGAGGGTTCATTGAACCACAATCATACTATCTCTCTACCATTCCACTCCCTAACAGCGCGCGGGAAAAACGAACACCTAAACCTTTCTGTTCGAGCTCTGATTTCTCGTATTTTATTTTGATGATCATTCCTACCTGTGTAGGTTGGGCTCAACAAAATATTTTCGCATTCGGAAGAGAAAGGTGGTGACTGAAATTTCGTAAATAGATCTAACCGCGACGAAAACCGTCTTTACTGTAATGACTTCCATCCCAATTCGCGAATCATATCTGCCACACTCTCTCCCCTATTATGTGATAATACAAAACGAGCTGCCCTTTTTTGCACCCTTTCGATGTCCTCCGTCAATCCCACCTGGTAAGGATCCCACACCGCGCAGCAATATTCTAACAGAGGACGAACGAGTGTAGTGTAAGCTGTCTCTTTAGTGGACTTGTTGCATCTTCTAAGTGTCCTGCCAATGAAACGCAACCTTTGGCTCGCCTTCCCCACAATATTATCTATATGGTCTTTCCAATTGAAGTTGTTCGTAATTTTAACACCAAGGTACTTTGTTGAATTGACAGCCTTGAGAATTGTACTACACTCCTGGAAATTGAAATAAGAACACCGTGAATTCATTGTCCCAGGAAGGGGCAACTTCATTGACACATTCCTGGGGTCAAATACATCACATAGACACAGGCAACAGAGCATGCACAATGTCGGCACTACTACAGTGTATATCCACCTTTCGCAGCAATGCAGGCTGCTATTCTCCCATGGAGACGATCGTAGAGATGCTGGATGTAGTCCTGTGGAACGGCTTGCCATGCCATTTCCACCTGGCGCCTCACTTGGACCAGCGTTCGTGCTGGACGTGCAGACCGCGTGAGACGACGCTTCATCCAGTCCCAAATATGCTCAATGGGGGACCGATCCGGAGATCTTGCTGGCCAGGGTTGTTGACTTACACCTTCTAGAGCACGTTGGGTGGCACGGGATACATGCGGACGTGCATTGTCCTGTTGGAACAGCAAGTTCCCTTGCCGGTCTAGGAATGGTAGAACGATGGGTTCGATGACGGTTTGGATGTACGGTGCACTATTCAGTGTCCCCTCGACGATCACCAGAGGTGTACGGCCAGTGTAGGAGATCGCTCCCCACACCATGATGCCGGGTGTTGGCCCTGTGTGCCACGGTCGTATGCAGTCCTGATTGTGGCGCTCACCTGCACGGCGCCAAACACGCATACGACCATCATTGGCACCAAGGCCGAAGCGACTCTCATCGCTGAAGACGATACGTCTCCATTCGTTCCTCCATTCACGCCTGTCGCGACACCACTGGAGGTGGGCTGCACTATGTTGGGGCGTGATCGGAAGACGGCCTAACGGTGTGCGGGACCGTAGTCCAGCTTCATGGAGACGGTTGCGAATGGTCCTCGCCGATACCCCAGGAGCAACAGTGTCCCTAATTTGCTGGTAAGTGGCGGTGCGGTCCCCTACGGCACTGCGTAGGTTCCTACGGTCTTGGCGTGCATCCGTGCGTCGCTGCGGTCCGGTCCCAGGTCGACGGGCACGTGCACCTTCCGCCGACAACTGGCGACAACATCGATGTACTGTGGAGACCTCACGCCCCACGTGTTGAGCAATTCGGCGGTACGTCAACCCGGCCTCCAGCATGACCACTATACGCCCTCGCTCAAAGTCCGTCAACTGCACATACGGTTCACCTCCACGCTGTCGCGGCATGCTACTAGTGTTAAAGACTGCGATGGAGCTCCGTATGCCACGGCAAACTGGCTGACACTGACGGCGGCGGTGCACAAATGCTGCGCAGCTAGCGCCATTCGACGGCCAACACCGCGGTTCCTGGTGTGTCCGCTGTGCCGTGCGTGTGATCATTGCTTGTACAGCCCTCTCGCAGTGTCCGGAGCATGTATGGTGGGTCTGACACACCGGTGTCAATGTGTTCTTTTTTCCATTTCCAGGAGTGTATTTATCGAGTAATCGAATTCCAACGGATTTCTTTTGGAAATCATGTGAATCACCTCATACTTTTCGTTATTTAGCGTCAACTGCCACCTGCCACACCATACAGCAATCTTTTCTAAATCGCTTTGCAACTGATACTGGTCTTCGGATGACCTTACTAGACGGTAAATTACAGCATCATCAGCGAACAACCTAAGAGAACTACTCAGATTGTCACCCAGGTCGTTTATATAGATCAGGAACAGCAGAGGTCCCAGGACGCTTCCCTGGGGAACACCTGATATCACTTCAGTTTTACTCGATGATTTGCCGTCTATTACTACGAACTGCGACCTTCCCAACAGGAAATCACGAATCCAGTCGCACAACTGAGACGATACCCCATAGGCCCGCAGCTTGATTAGAAGTCGCTTGTGAGGAACGGTGTCAAAAGCTTTCCGGAAATCTAGAAATACGGAATCAACTTGAGATCCCTGTCGATAGCGGCCATTACTTCGTGCGAATAAAGAGCTAGCTGCGTTGCACAACAGCGACGTTTTCTGACCGATGCTGATTACGTATCAATAGATCGTTTCCTTCAAGGTGATTCATAAAGTTTGAGTACAGTATATGCTCCTAAACTCTACTGCAAACCGACGTCAATGATATAGGTCTGTAGTTCGATGGATTACTCCTACTACCCTTCTTAAACACTGGTGCGACCTGCGCAATTTTCCAATCTGTAGGTACAGATCTATCGGTGAGCGAGCGGTTGTATATGAGTGCTAAGTAGGCAGGTATTGTATCAGCGTAATCTGAAAGGAACCTAATCGGTATACAATCTGGACCTGAAGACTTGCCCGTATCAAGCGATTTGAGTTGCTTCGCAACTTCGTCTTCCTTGGTGAATGAATTTCGGAAAACTGCGTTCAATAACTACGCTTTAGCGGCACAGTCGTCGGTAACAATACCATCGGCACTGCGCAGCGAAGGTATTGACTGCGTCTTGCCTCTTGTGTACTTTACATACGACCAGAATTTCTTCGAATTTTCTACCAAATTTCGAGACAATGTTTCGTTGTGGAAACTATTAAAGGCATCTCGCATTGAAGTCCGTGCCAAATTTCGCTCGTCTGTAAATTTTAGCCAATAACTGAGATTTCGCGTTCTTCTTAACTTCGCATGCTTTTTCCGTTGCCTCTGCAACAGCGTTGGGACCTGTTTTGTGTACCACGGGTGATCCGTTCCATCTCTTACCAATTTGTGAGGTATGAATCTCTCAATTGCTGTTGCTACTATATCTTTGAATTTGAGCCACATCTCGTCTACATTTGCATAGTCAGTTAGGAAGGAATGGAGATTGTCTCTTGGGAAGGCTTCTAGTGACACTTAATCAGCTTTTTTTAAATAAAATTATTTTGCGTTTGTTTCTGGTGAATTTTGGAGAAACGGTATTGAGCCTAGCTACAACGACCTTGTGATCACTAATCCCTGTATCAGTCATGATGTTTTCTATTAGCTCTGGATTGTTTGTGGCTAAGAGGTCAAGTATGTTTTCGCAACCATTTACAATTCGCGTGGGTTCGTGGGCTAACTGCTCGAAATAATTTTCGGAGAAAGTATTTAGGACCATCTCGGATGATGTTTTCTGCCTACCACCGGTTATGAACAAGTATTTTTGCCAACATATCGAGGGAAGGTTGAAGTCCCCACCAACTATAACCGTATGAGTGGGGTATTTATTTGTTACGAGACTCAAATTTTCTCTGAACTGTTCCGCAACTATATCGTCGGAGTCTGGGGGTCGGTAGAAGGAGCCAATTATTAACTGAGTTCGGCTTTTAAGTATAACCTCCACCCATACCAATTCGCACGGAGTATCTACTTCTACTTCACTACAAGATAAACCACTACTGACAGACACAAACACTCCACCACCAATTCTGCCTAATCTACCTTTCCTGAACACCGTCTGAGACTTCGTAAAAATTTCTGCAGAACTTATTTCAGGCTTTAGCCAGCTTTCTGTACCTATAATGATTTCAGCTTCTGTGCTTTCTATTAGCGCTTGAAGCTCAGGGACTTTCCCTGCACAACTACAACAATTTACAACTACAATTCCGACTGTTCCTTGATCCAAGCACGTCCTGTATTTACCATGCACCCTTTGAGATTGCAGCTCACCCCGTACTTTCCCGAGGCCTTCTAACCTAAAAAACCGCCCAGTCCACGCCACACAGCCTCCGTTACCCGTGTAGCCGCCAGCTGAGTGTAGTGAACTCCATATCTATTCAGTGGAACCCGAAACCCCACCACCCTATGGCGCAAGTCAAGGAATCTGCAGCCAACACGGTCGCAAAACCGTCTGAGCCTCTGATTCAGACCCTCCACCCGGCTCTGCACCAAAGGTCCGCAGTCGGTTCTGTCGACGATGCTGCAGATGTTGAGCTCTGCCTTCATCTCGTAAGCAAGACCGGCAGCCTTCACCAAATCAGATAGCCGCTGGAATCCAGAGAGAATTTTCTCAGATCCAAAGCGACACACATCATTAGTGCCGACATGTGCCACCACCTGCAGCTGGCTGCACCCTGTGCTCTTCATGGCATCCGGAAGGACCCTTTCCACATCAGGAATGACTCCTGACTTCAACAATTGGAAGCAAGAAGGTGCTGTAAACATCAACGTAGGCTGTACTGTGATAGTGCCAAGCAAAACAGCAGGGGGTAGAAGCCCCCTACATGAAAAACACGACCACGTCATAACACCACTGCCTCCGAATTTTAATGTTGGCACTACACACCCTGGAAGAGGACGTTCACCGAACAATCGACATACGGATACCCTGCCATCGGATCACCACATTGTGTACCGTGATTCGTCAAGCCACACAACGTTTTCCCATTGTTCAGACGTCGAATGTTTACGCTCCTTACACCAAGTGAGGAGTCGTTTGGCATTTACCGGCTTGATGCGTGGCTTATGAACAGCCGTTCCACCACGAAATCCAAGTTTTCTCACCTCCCACCTAACTGTCATAGTATTTGCAGTGGATCCTGATGCAGTTTGGAATTCCTGTGTGAAGGTATGGATAGATGTCTGCCTAATAGACATTACGACCCTCTTCAACTGTCGCCGGTCGCTGTGACCGAGCGGTTCTAGGCGCTTCAGTCCGGAACCGCGCTGCTGCTACCGTCGCAGGTTCGACTCCTGCCTCGGGCATGGATGTGTGTGATGTCCTTAGGTTAGATAGGTTTAAGTAGTTCTAAGTCTAGGGACTGATGACCTCAGATGTTAAGTCCCATAGTACTTAGAGCCATTCAACAGTCGGCGGTCTCTGTCAGTCAACAAACGATGTCGGCCTGTACGCTTTCGTACTTTCACTATCACATCGCGTACAGACGTATGACACAAGTGACACCCAATCACCTGACCACGTTCAAAGTCTGTGAGTTCCGCGGAGCGCCCCATTCAGCTCTTTCACGATGTCTAATGACTACTGAGGTCGCTGATATGGAGTACCTGGTAGTAAGTGGCAGCACAATGCACCTAATACATGTTTTTTGGGGGTGTCCGGATACTTTTGATCACATAGTGTATCTTGTTCTGTTGACTTATTAACTGCAGCCTATACAGAAAAACGTTCTCATCCAAGAAATTCATTTTGGCTGTGGATCAAAATATTCAAAAAGAACGTAATTCTTATACAATAAAAGACCTGAAGTATATGATCCTAGCGGTCTCTTAAGCACAAGACATCTGCTGGTGGCATGATGACATAACGACTTTGTTCAGCACAATTTGTTTTAAAATGCGGAACCTTCAGTTTACATTTGAAATGGTACACGCTTCGGAATCGTAGTTACATGGTGATAAGATTAGTGATTCGTCTACAACACTATCTCGAACAATGTACCTGCTACGAAAATTTCACCCTTCTCGCATTTTCGCATTTTCGTCATACGATTCTGAATTTTTTTTTTTTTTTAGGTTCAACATTACAGTTTGATGAGTTTAGAAGGGTAGTATGAGCAGTTTTGCACTGAAGAGTTATCATGAATCGTAAGTACTTACAAATCTCTTTTTACCGTATGGATAAACTGAACGAAGACTAAAGAAAAAACTGTAAGATGTTGGTGACTGTTATACCCCAATTTCCTTCGTTTCCACATTAGGACATCCAACACAGTGCTGCTGAAAAGCGTCTCTGTTAGTCAGGAGACCCCACGCTCCGCCTCTAGACAGTAGCCTTTCACTTGGACTCACTGACCATCAGCACCTGCTGCCGATGAACGAATATTTCCTTAAAAAATTACTGCTCGCAACGTTCGTGATTTCGCCTTACAGAATCTATACCCCTATGAAAGGCGGAAGGGGTAAAATACAGGGAGCGAAAGGCTATTTACAATTTGTACAGAAACCGGATGGCAGCTATAAGAGACGAGGGACATGAAAGGGAAGCAGTGGTTGGGAAGGGAGTGAGACAGGGTTGTAGCCTCTCCCCGATGTTATTCAATCTGTGTATTGAGCAAGCAGTAAAGGAAACAAAAGAAAATCCATGGAGAAGAAATAAAAACTTTAAGGTTCGCCGATGACACTGTAATTCTGTCAGAGACAGCAAACGACTTGGAAGAGATGTTGAACGGAATGGACAGTGTCTTGAAAGGAGGATATAAGATGAGCATCAAGAAAAGCAAAACGAGGATGGAATGTAGTCAAATTAAGTCGGGTAATGCTAAGGGAATTAGATTAAGAAATGAGACACTTAAAGTAGTAAAGGAGTTTTGCTATTTGTGGAGCAAAATAACTGATGATGGTCGAAGTAGAGAAGATATAAAATGTAGATTGGCAATGGCAATGAAAGCGTTTCTGAAGAAGAGAAATTTGTTAACATCGAGTATAGATTTAAGCGTCAGGAAGTCGTTTCTGAAAGTATTTCTATGGTGTGTAGCCATATATGGAAGTGAAACATGGACTATAAATAGTTTGGACAAGAAGAGAATAGAAGCTTTCGAAATGTGGTACTACAGAAGAATGCTGAAGATTAGATGGGTAGATCACGTGACTAATGAGGAGGTACTGAATAGAACTGGAGAGAAGAGGAGTTTTGGCACAACTTGACAAGAAGAAGGGACCGGTTGGTATGGCATGTTATGAGGCATAAACGGATCACAAACTTAGCATTGGAGGGCAGCGTGGAGGGTAAAAATCGTAGGGAGACCATGAGATGAATACACTAAGCAGATTCAGAAGGATGTAGGTTGCAGTTAGTACTGGGAGACGAAGAAGGTTGCACGGGATAGAGTAGCATGGAGAGCTGCATCAAACCAGTCTCAGGACTGAAGACCACAACAACAACAACAACAAACACCTTGTTTCAGTGTTCATTAGTTCTAATAAAATATTATATTTACGACAATCACTCGACAACTACGTATGTAAGCTCACTGTACTGCATTGTGATTGGCGTTCTATTCCTGAAATATTAGTAACCCAGTTCACCACTTTCAAATAATATGTGACTCCGTATTAACCAAAGTAAGGGAACACAGTAGCACACACTTACGAAAATCCTGCGCAACGAAAACCTGATACGCGTATCTTGTACAAATGAACACCAAAAGCTTTGTAATAACTGTTAAAAGCCTCTCAAAATCACAGTGTGCAATGTAGGTAGCTTGTAGCTAAACACGGGGTGACTTTACTCGACTATAAACACAATACTATAATCCGAAAATGATCAAGCAAAGAAAACATTTCACTAAATGGATTGAATAATGACGTCGTCTAAGAATATAACCTACACATGCTACTGTAAAAGCACTTACCACCATATTCTGCGCAAATTATCATATGAGAACATCGATGTATATACGGTGAAGGAAAAAAATTCCAGCACCAAGAACTAATTAATGTAGAATAAAGGAGCTTCGGAAATATATTTGTCTACGTAACATATGTAAGTCATTAACGTTGCAAAATCAGAGGATAATGTGAGCGCGAGGAAAGCCATTGCAAATGTGTAATACAAGTTCATCAATAACCAGTACAACCGCCAGAGTGTTGAATCCAATCACGCAAACGTGCATGTGCTGTATCATATAGGTGCCGGATGTCAGTTTGTGGGTTGGAGTACCATGGCTGTTGCGCTTAGTCGATCAATAAAAGGACGCTTAATGCTGGTTGTGGATGACGCCCGAGTTGTCGTCCGATGATGTCCCAACGTGCAAGATTGCAGGCAGATCTAACAGGCCAAGGCAACATGTCGACACTTTGTAGAGCATATTGCGTTACAACAACGGTACGTGGGTAAGCGTTATCCAGTTGGAAAACACCACGGGACAGCTGTTCATGGAATTGCAGCACACCAGATCGAATCACCAGACTAGCATAAAGATTTGCAGTCAAGTTGAGTGGCAAAACGACGAAAATGCACGTCCTTCATTGAATTCACGCCTCCAGGTATAGGTTCAATTGTTCAAAAGTTTGTGAAATCTTATGGCACTAACTGCTAAGGTCATCAATACCTAAGCTTACACACTACTTAACCTAAATTATCCTAAGGACAAACACACACACCCATGCCCTAGGGAGGACTCGAACCTCCTCCGGGACCGGCCGCACAGTCCATGACTGCAGCGCCTGAGACCGCTCGACTAATCCCGCGCGGTCAGTTGTACGTCCAGTTTGCTAGGGCGCAGACAGGTTGGTTACTGGCGCTCACCTAGCATCCTTCTAACCAACAAACGGCCATTACTGGCACCGAGGTCGAACCACCTTTCGTCATAAAACACAACAGACCTCCACTCCACCCTCCAATGAACTCTCGCTTGCCACCACAGCAAGTAACAACCGCCCGTTGGCTCAAATGGCTCTGAGCTCTATGGGACTTAACATCTGAGGTCATCAGTCCCCTAGAACTTGGAATTACTTAAACCTAACTAACCTAAGGACATCACACACATCCATGCCCGAGGCAGGATTCGAACCTGCGACCGTAGCGGTCGCACGGTTCCGGACTGAAGCGCCTAGAACCGCTCGGCCACACCGGCCCAACCGCCAGTGCTTTTGAGTCAGTGGCATGCACGCTACGAGCGTCTGACTTGGAGCTATCCTTGAAAAAACCGATTTGTAACAAATGAAACTTCATCGTTACAGAGAACTCTTCAAGTCCTATCTATGAGGTACATATGCAGGCCTTTCAAGTTTAGGGAGAATACAAGTAGGCTGAGGCATGAATGCGAATTTGGACTGAAGAGAGGGCGTGTTAGAGTAGTCCGTGCAGTTGTGCAAGGCCACTGTGGCATGGTGGCGTAGTGATTGGTGAATCTTCGTAGTGGGCAGGAGACCCAGGTTCGAGTCTCAGTCTTGGAACAAATTTTCATTTATCGCTGTAGTTTACATATGTACACGATTTGTAATATTTCGGCGTGTCAATGTGGTGCCAACTGCTGCTCGAACTGCTGCAGTAAGATGCGCCGTAGCTATAAGCCGGCACCGACAGTCTTCCTCTCGGTAGTACCACACGGCCGTCCGGAATCCGGTACCCCTGCGAGCTTGCCTTCCCGTCACCAACGCTACCAATAATCATGTACAGTGGCTACATTCCTGCGTATCTTTTTGCAGTATCGCGGAAGGAACTTCCAGCTTCCCATATCCCTACTACACGATCTCGTTAAACTTAATAAGTTGCTGATAACAGGGTCTTCGTCGTATTGAAGACATTATTGACTAACATCAACTCATCAAGTCCAATCTCAACGGTAACTAACGCTCACGATCGTTGCGGCGCGTATTTAAAACAAACATAATTTGCATCCACATAGAAGCGCTACTACCACCACTTTTATTCGACTGGTGCGAAATTTGAATAGACGTCGTCTTTCAGGTATAGAAACACGCTTGCTAAGTTTCTTTTATCTCACACGACTCTTTCCTGGTGTTGGTATTTTTTTTCTGTCGGTGTATTTCAACAATCTGCCGCAGCGTAGCTCCCAGCATCGTCGGTAAAACTCACCTTTGAAAACTTGGAAATTATCGTCGTAGAGAGAGAAATATTTACTACTAACTCGTGGTAGTATGTGAATGAACTATTTCATTACCTGTTTCATAGTAATCATTGAATTAGTAAAGAGTATTTTGTAAACAAGTGACTGAGGAATAAACAAATTACAGAATTGTAACCAGGGAAGTATCAAACAATAGATAGTTTTATAATACTCGTGAATATGAATAGAATTTCCAGCAGTCATAGAAATGGAAGTTTTCTACGGACGTGTTCCAACAGTGCGTTAAATACCCTTAAGGGCATGAGAGGATGACTAAACTGAGCGTATAAAGCACTAGACTGAATAGCTCCGTTACCGTCCTGCAGTTAGCTTCCAGCGTTAGAAAAGTAATCGATCTCTGAATCTGTCTAATACCACGCGATAGAACACAAGTCCAAGATCACAATCTATCATCAAACTAATACCCATCTCGATAGCAATTTAAATGTGCAAATGCTGATTTCTCCCAGCTGAAATGTCTCACATGTTGCATATTAGAATCACTGGAAATAACTGTAACGATCTTTACGAATCTAGTGCTGCGAACATCAGCTCCTATTAGCTTACAACTTATGGCTGGCGCGTCCAAAATACCTGTCTAGTCTATTGAAACTTCGTCAGCCTCGTGGCCCACTCAACCGCTCTCGGATCTGATTGGCCGAACCAAGGGTTACTTGCCTAAGGTGAAAAACCCTGCTACAACAGTGTTTTACAAAGAAGTAGCTCAAAGAGCTTGCATGACCTAGCGATGCCGGTTATAGGATAGCTCTGCGAAATGTATGCAAAGATGACTTGGCGATTTAAAGAAAGGAAAACAGAGAAGGAAACGAAAGTGCTGTTTACCATGCAACTTTAAAAGCTGCAGTGATGAGTCAAAACATAGTGATCATGTGCTTAATAGCGTGTTGAACCATCTTTAGAACACCACACAGAAGCCATTCTGCATGGGATGGATTCGACAACTGGTTGGTGTGTTTCTGGAGATATACACAACAATCCATGCATCCATAACTTAAGGGTCGGTGGTTTGACAGAATAGAGCTGGCCCCAGTAGTGTTCCAGATGTGTTCCATGAGGCTCAGATCAGGCGTATTTCGTGGCCAAGACATCAGTAGCAAGATAAAGATCGTTCTTTACCACTTCATTGTTGCAAATTTATTGAAGATGGCGGACCTTACACCCAACCCCTGTCCCTGGCGTAGCTATGACAACGTCACACTGACGATGTCATGTGTTCCCCTCCCCGTCCTCTACTTCAGATCCTCCACTTCTCCTCCTCTCCTGCCATCCTCTCCCCCCTCCCTCACCCACAAAAATGGCAGGAGAAATGTCTGTCCTGAGCTGCTGGTTTGTAGGGCATAGTGTAGTTTATTTTTGGTATTTTGGAAAACGCCTCTAGAAATTTTGTGTGTGCATCTACTCATCTTAGCATGTGCAGTCGGACTGACCTAGCTGTTGTACCCGCCACCAGAGGACACTCAAAACTGTGACATCACCGATAAAAAAGTCGTGGGAATCAATGGGAATGCTTACACATCCTTCATGACCACCCACATACAAAACGGAGATGAGAAGACAGAGAATGCTTCTGTATTGACCAGTGCTCCCTGGAGAAAAGCGGTTGTTGGTCACATAAAAGTTGGAGCAAAATCCTCTAGGAATGGTATTGTTCACAAGGTCTACATTCCAGAGATGCCTCTGAAGCAACCGTTTGTGTGTGGAGACAGAAAATGCAGCACTCTGTCAGCGACATCAAAACAGGTGTACTTACTCTGGGAGAGGTATTCTTAACAAGGTCCACATACCAGAAGAACCTGTTGTCGGCGACATCAAAGCTGCCACTTAATACCTGAGACTGGACTGCTGATACACAAGTGATTAGCTGCGTGGGAGGAGATAAGCGATCCACTTTTTTTTCCTTTATTGGATTTCGATTCCCCCTGAGGGGGCTGGCTGGCAGCAGCTTAGTACGCTCTTCTTCAGCCTACAGAATTTTTAAAACATACGAAGATAAGAAACAATAAAAGCAGGCGATAAAAAGATGACGTAAATTATAAAACGGGGGAAAATTGTGGAAAGTTAAAACATAAAACAAATGGTGGACGATGATAATAAAATACACAGAAAGCAGACAGGGAAAATAGTTGAGAGACAATTAAAAAACATGGCGACAGTGTGGTTTCTGTTCGCAAGAGATATACAAATCACACCCGGCGACTGAATGATGTCCGTTCGCAACAATTCGGTAAAGACGCACAACACTTAACAATCAGTGGAAACACTGCACTAAAAAGTCGGCACGAAGATGACACACCACAGCCAAGGGCCGATGGTCGGGGGCGGGGGAGGGGAGCAGGAGGGGGGGGGGGGACCCTCAGCGATCCAGTGTCCCTGCTATATATCCTGTGTGCGGACATTTGTCACGATTTTAGGTGCTCCAGAGGGTTGGGTCCCTTGTCTCCCCCACCTCCTCCTCCTCAACGCTTACTGAGCCTTTCCGCTGGTTTACTTAACATAGAACCAGAATCTCTTTGGATTTTCCGCCACATGTCTAGAGGGAGTCTCATTGTGGAAAGTATTAAATGCATCTCGCATTGAAATCCGCCCCAAATTTCGAGCCACCGTAAAACTTCGCTAATCTTGCAGATTTTGCGTTCGTTTAAATTATACGTGCCTTTTTCGGTGCTCCTGCATCAGCTTTCTGTCGTGTATTGTGTACCATGGGAGATCATTTACGTCTATTATTAATTTATTTGGTATGAATCTCTCGAGCGCTGTTGATACTATTTCTTTGAACTTATGCCACATATGGTCTTCCCTTACATAGTTTGGAAGAATTGGAGACTGTCTCTTAGAAAGACGTCAACCGAAGTTTTAGCTGCTTTTATAAATAGATATATTTCACGTTTAGTTTTGGTGAATTTCTTTGTTATGGAATTGAGCCTCGCTACGACTGTGTGTTCACTAATCCCTGTATCCGTCGTGATGCTCAGGAATATTTGTGGCTGAGGTCAAGTGTGTTTTCGTAACCACTTACAATTTGAATGGCCTCGTGAACTAATTGTTCAAAATGATTGAAAAAAAAGCTTTTGTAACAATTACAGGAGTTGTTTTCTATCTACAATAGGGTCTGAAAATGTATTATTGTCAACATACGGAAGGTAGATTGAAGTCACTGCCAACTATAAATGTATGAGTGGTGTATCTGTTTGTGATGAGACTCAAGTTTTCTTTGAACTGTTCAGCAACCGTTTCATCTGAGACCGGGGGTCTGTAAAAGGAGCCAGTTATTACTTTATTCCGATTGTCGAATATAACCTCTGCCCATACTAAGTCACAGGAACTATCTACTTCAATGTCGCTTGTGAACTGGAACACACATTACATTATTTTTCCTTAAGTTGTGCTTCTTGTTTCTATTGCAGTGCAGATAATTACAATTACGGCTTTTCCCTCCAAAACCTAGGATGCTTTCTCTGTGGCCCTGTAAATACCAGAGCTAAACAATGTAGAACAACAATGTTGTGGATAGCAGGAGAGCCAACCAGGGTTACTACAGGAGGCCGAAATGCACGCGTCTCAGCTCACGCAGGCTGGCGTGAGGTCTGGAACATGACAAGGGAATTAGAATTGAGAAAAACGGACGTAGCTGGTGAAATACTTAACTTTCATCCATTAATGACGAACGTCGCTCTTTATGGTACATGATTCACAATATTAATAGTACGGATACTGGCGCCTTGCTAGGTCGTAGCAAATAACGTAGCTGAAGGCTATAGCAAACTATCGTCTCGGCAAATGAGAGCGTAGAAGTCAGTGAACCATCGCTAGCAAAGTCGGCTGTACCACTGGGCTAGTGCTAGGAAGTCTCTCTAGACCTGCCGTGTGGCGGCGCTCGGTCTGCAATCACTGATAGTGGCGACACGAGGGTCCGACGTATACTACTGGACCGCGGCCGATTTAAAGGCTACCACCTAGCAGGTGTGGTGTCTGGCGGTGACACCACAAACAACGCATGTTACAAGCATAGCATTCTGTATTACTTCATTTCCTTATTTCTAACATTTTAAAATTGTATGTCGACTTTAGATGACATGTCGACCATAGGTGATCTTATCTCTATTTAGTGAACGTATTTTCAGTCATGTTTTTAACATTGTCCCGCTACACTTTATTAACCAATGTTTCGCCGCAAGGGATAGTGGATTTTAGAGAGTAAATTAATATGGAGTATGTCGTTCTTCTTTTCAAACATTCAAATACACATTTCTTGTTTCCTTATTGTCTTTTGGGCATGCAGTTGTAGTAATTAAAGTAGGCACAAATGCAGTGATCAAAAAGAAATGATTAGCAGCGTACATTTGCATTCTCTTTATATCGCTCCTTTCTTGTTGCTCTCATGGCGATAGATTGTTTCTATCGCAATCAGTAAGCGTGAAAGGAAGCTGCCGTACAGAGGGATCTGGATCTATATTTATACTTGGCAGAACTAATTACAGGGTGTTTCAAAAATGACCGGTATATTTGAAACTAGTCCCTGAATGAAATTACCCGAAACCTTTGACAACGTGTCTGGCGGAATGGCTTCACATGCAGATGAGATGTACTGCTTCAGCTGTTCAATTGTTTCTGGATTATGGCGGTACACCTGGTCTTTCAAGTGTCCCCACAGAAAGAAGTCACAGGGGTTCATGTCTGGCGAATAGGGAGGCCAATCCACGCCGCCTCCTGAATGTTTCGGATAGCCCAAAGCAATCACACGATCATCGAAATATTCATTCAGGAAATTAAAGATGTCGGCCGTGCGATGTGGCCGGGCACCATCTTGCATAAACCACGAGGTGATCGCAGTGTCGTGTAAGGCAGTTTGTACCGCCACAAATTCACGAAGAATGTCCAGATAGCGTGATGCAGTAATCGTTTCGGATCTGAAAAATGGGGCAATGATTCCTTTGGAAGAAATGGCGGCCCAGACCAGTACTTTTTGAGGATGCAGGGACGATGGGACTGCAACATGGGGCTTTTCGGTTCCCCATATGCGCCAGTTCTGTTTATTGACGAAGCCGTCCAGGTAAAAATAAGCTTCGTCAGTAAACCAAATGCTGCCCACATGAATATCGCCGTCAACAATCCTGTGCACTATATCGTTAGCGAATGTCTCTCGTGCAGCAATGGTAGCGGCGCTGAGGGGTTGCTGCGTTTGAATTTTGTATGGATAGAGGTGTAAACTCTGGCGCATGAGACGATACATGGACGTTGGCGTCATTTGGACCACAGCTGCAACATGGCGAACGGAAGCCCGAGGCCGCTGTTGGATCACCTGCTGCACTAGCTGCGCGTTGCCCTCTGTGGTTGCTGTACGCGGTCGCCCTACCTTTCCAGCACGTTCATCCGTCACGTTTCCAGTCCGTTGAAATTTTTCAAACAGATCCTTTATTGTATCGCTTTTCGGTCCTTTGGTTACATTAAACCTCCGTTGAAAACTTCGTCTTGTTGCAACAACACTATGTTCTAGGCGGTGGAATTCCAACACCAGAAAAATCCTCTGTTCTAAGGAATAAACCATGTTGTCCACAGCACACTTGCACGTTGTGAACAGCACACGCTTACAGCAGGAAGACGACGTATAGAATGGCGCAACCACAGACTGCGTTGTCTTCTATATCTTTCACATCACTTGCAGCGCCATCTGTTGTTGAAAATTGTAACTACTGTAATTTCGAAAGTTTGTCCGCCTGAAAATATACTGTTGTCCCAAGCATAATGCAACAAATGGTGTATTTCTATCGCTGCTCGTTTAGTTTTTATTGCCGTTTCAAATATACAGGTCATTTATGAAACACCCTGTACATACTGACACAATCGTTGGTATTGCTTTTGTTTCCCAAAAGTTATAAATATTTCTATTTCGGAAAAGAAGCTCTGTATTTGGCCAAGATGTCGAAGAAGAAGGTCCCTTACGTACTAGTTGTATTGAGTAAGGTGTGGAGACAACGGTTTGAAAGCGGACAGAAGTAGGAAGGGCGCCTCTTACCTTAGGGATCGCCACCTGGCGAAGGGGCAAGTGTGGCAAATGTCCGGCGTGCCAAATGTCGAGCATTCATATATCCATGCTCCCTTTATACACGAATCGTGTACCAACAGTACTGGGGATTGAAACACTCTTATATCTATTTATGACTCGCAAGGCGCAACTTAGCCAACAAAAACATGTGAAATATATTACATCGTACGATATTTTTTATGAGTGCTGCGCTCATGGTCTTATTTGAAGATGGCATCTCAGAATGACAAAACTGGCTAGTCACCTCCAGTGTAGTCCAGCACCATTTAGCGAGTGTATCGTATACCTGGAGAGCTGGAGCCTTTCTTCGTACATGCCAGTGACGAAAGGGTAAACCGTGGCTTCCAGTCCTCCGATCTCTCGTGACCGCGCCTGCCGCTGACTGTGGACTGAGGTCGCTAACTCCAAGCACACTGTGAGACAAGGCACGGCTTGGGTGTAGAGTTCTATGTGCGGTTCCACCTCCCAACACAAAATCAACAGTTTAAATTAGAGCACTTTACCTAATCTGAGACGGGGATGCTGTTGTCTATATCCTGGAATTGCTCACGCGAAATGTAGATAATTCCCCTTTATGCGTGTTATTTTCGAAAACACAAGAAATCGGAGAATATATTTGTTTCCACATCGGCAAAGGGTCGTTCCTTGTTGTTTATTAGTGCGAAAATCCTGTACAACAGTGTGGCATAGGCTACTTTTCCTCTATTATTGTCTCACCAAGTTAAAAAAAATTGTTCTTATCAGCCTCTTATATCCTACATCACAGGACTAGAATATTAAAATCGTTTTTGGCTCATGAGCAAGACTAAGAGCATGATCTACCTCCGTCACAAGATGACACGTCACTTTTCAGTTCCATATTAAGTCTCTAAAGGTAGCCAAATAGCAGCACAGAGGTGTTGTAAATATCAGGTTAATACACTGTATCACTTTATGAATCCGATAATATAGGTGATTTTATTAAAATGGTCTTCTCCCTGTGTGTAGGTGGGAGATTTAAATGTCGTTAAAATATCTCGATGCACCGAAAAAAAGTGTGACAATTGCTCCAACTAGTGAATGATATCTATGACAATCTCGCCATTGTATCTACGGTCCTGGCGGCATGTCACTGATATCAAACTGATTGACAAATTAATTAAATTGATCATAAGAGTCCCTTTGCGTGGTGAGTAATTTTTTCCTGTAGTCGGACTACACTCGCCAGGTAACTTAAATGGGAATCCCTAGAGGGAAGGCGAAATTCAGTTTTTCACAGAGGCTCCCATAGTACAAGATGGACTTTGGATAGGAATGGAATAGAGCGTGTGTACCAAGCGTTCTGGCCAGTATTGTGTTCGACGGTGAATGCACCCACGATACATGTGGGATGATGTCTGAAGGTAGATTCACCAGTGGTAGTTCCAGGGCAGGATCTGGGGGCCTCACACTAGAACCCAGTACACATATATACAGAAAAAGAAAACTGCTGTCCTAGGTGATTACAACTGTACTATATTTACAAGCAATTTTAGAATACATAGCTAGAAGTGACGTCGTGAAAACGTGAACAGAAGCGTCAGCATCTTGGATCTTTGGCGTAGGGTACATATAAATGTAGATTTGAAAGCAGGTCGCTCTGTAACATAGTAGATGTCTGAGGGTATTGGGGAGGTACATAGGTGGGTCGAACTGTTCATTTTGTACGATACTTGTAACCTGTGCCGAATGGAGATGCTGCCACATTCATTCCTGAATCAGTAACGTTATTCGGTTCAATATGTGATGTGGGGGGGGGGATTCGGCTAGCTCTTCCTAAACAAAATGATGCGAGACTGGAATCTTTTAAAGGTTGGTCTTTAGCTATTAAGCAACATCCTGACAAAGTAAGTGATGGTTCAAATGGCTCTGAGCACTATGGGACTTAACATCTGAGGTCATCAGTCCCCTAGAACTTAGAACTACTTAAACCTAACTAACCTAAGGACATCTCACACATCCATGCCCGAGGCAGGATTCGAACCTGCGACCGTAGCAGTCGCGCGGTTCCGGACTGAGCGCCTAGAACCGCGACACCACCGCGGCCGGCCAAAGTAAGTGGAACTGGATACTTCTGTGCCGGTAAAGGAGATGAAACCATGTTTCCATTGTGGCAGAAAGTTGAAATATTGGGTTCAAATGGTTCAAATGGCTCTGAGCACTATGGGACTTAACATCTGAGGTCATCAGTCTCCTAGAACTACTTAAACCTAACTAACCTAAGGACATCACAAACATCCATGCCTGAGACAGGATTCGAACCTGTGACCGTAGCGGTCGCGCGGTTCCAGACTGTAGTGCCTAGAACCGCTCGGCCACTCCGGCCGGCTATGGAAATATTGGGGTTAAACGAATAACCCATGGGCTGAAATTGCTGTGTGGTTTTTCATACAGGATCATATGAAAGACAATTAACAGCAGAAGTTCCGTCTTCTGTTTCCTGGGTAAATAACAGACAACAT
Source organism: Schistocerca gregaria (assembly GCF_023897955.1). NCBI lineage: Eukaryota > Metazoa > Arthropoda > Insecta > Orthoptera > Acrididae > Schistocerca > Schistocerca gregaria. The sequence goes on from NC_064931.1 coordinate 87,199,501, forward strand.
TGTATGTGTGTGAAATCTTATGTTACGTAACTGCTAAGGTCATCAGTCCCTAAGCTTACACACTACTTAACCTAAATTATCATAAGGACAAACACACACACACATGCCCAAGGGAGGACTCGAACCTCCGCCGGGACCAGCCGCTCAGTCCATGACTGCAGCACCCCAGACCTCTCGGCTTATTCCGCGCAGCAACAGGCAGCATTCTTTAATGAGTTTTGGATGGATTGACATCTTAATAAGTAGACTAAATTTACATCTACCTCTACATGCATATTTTGAAAGCCATCGTACAGTGCGTGGCGGGGGGGTACCCTATACCACTACAAGTCATTTCCTTTCCCATTCCACTCGCAAATAAATTGAGGGAGAAAAGACTGTCTATATGCCTTCGTGTGTGTGTTAATTCCGTGCATATTATTTTCGTGGTCCTTACGCAAAATGCATGTTGACAGCAGTAAATTTTCTCAATAGTGTTCCTCGAAAAGAACATCGCCACCCCTTTGCGGATTCTCATTTGAGTTGCCTTGCAAGTGTAATCGTATTGCAGGAAAAAATACTTGCCACCGAAAGCGACTCAATTTACTCAATTAGATAATCAATACTCGTCACTGTCGCTGTTTGGCTACCTTAAGCCGACGAGTCATTTGACCAGCTTAAGAGAGTTCGAAAGTGAGGAGGTGTCCTGTGACAGAGGTAACGCATACTTTAGCACTCCGTCATGAGCCAAAAAGGGATTTAATCTTCCAGTCCTGTGAAACAGGACATACCATATATTAAACTGGTAAGAACAGATTTGTTTTTCCTCCAACATCTCCACGTCCTTTAGACTGTCTGCAGACTTGATCCCCACCCCCTGGTTTCCTCCTTTCTCTCCACCCCCACTCATTGCTGCACCTCTATAGCTGTATCTCTCTCTCTCTCTCTCTCTCTCTCTCTCTCCAACTTCACACTCTCCATCTCCTTCATCAGGGCAGTTCCAAACACCTCCCCCTCCCAGATGTCGACCTTCGCCATGACTTCTAACCTTCCTACCAGCTGTAGCCAGGCCTTGTTCACCCCCTCCCCTACGGACCCCCTTTTCCGCTCTCCTCCTTCTCCCAGAGCAGATTTTCCTCCTTCTGCCCCTGAGTCCCTGCACCCCCTCCTCGGCTGTTTTCCTCTCCTGTCACTTCCCTCTCCAGGGCCCTTTCAGCGCGCTCCCCACCTCATCCCCCTTTCTCTCTCCTCCTTCTCGCCTACTCTTCCCTTCTCCCTTGCCCCCAACCCCTGGCAGTGTTGTGTTCGGTGCTGTTATCCAGTGTCATCAGGTGATGTGGTTTTAATTCTGTGCTCGACCTGTACATAGTCCATGATTGTTCTGTCCTATGCCGTCAGTCATGTGGCTGTTTTAATCGTTATGCGACTTTTTATGCTCTTTCCTTGGTGCCTTTTAATCCTTACAGGTTGTGTTTTCTTTGTGTAAAATAATTTTTTCGATTTTGACTTCCGTTTTACACTCGCCGCTTTTTGTATGCTTTCTTCTCTTATGTTTCGCCTTTTTTTCTATGTTTCCCCATGTTTTCTTCTTTATATTGTTTTAATTGTCTTCCTGTCTACTTGTAATGTCTCTTGGCTGAAGAGCAGCGCCTATGCTGCTGCCCTGATGGGCAAATGCAAATACAATATAGGGAAAAAAAGGGTCTCTGTTCTAACATTATTACTCATCCTTATGTCCCTCCAAGCAGCTATTCACCTGTCTATCGGCCGGCCGGTTCTAGGAATTATGCGCCAACTTTGATATAGTTGACAACAGGTTTTCATGGCACGTGAACCTTGTGAACAATACCCTAACAAGAGGATTTACACTTGTTTCGATGTCGCCGACAAAGAATGGTGCGTTTTCTGTCTCTACACGCAAGCAGTTGCTTCAAACGCATCCCTAGAACGAATGTGAACCTTGTGAACACATGCCCCAGAGGATTTTGCAGCAGATTTGATGAAGCCGACAACTGCTTTTTTACCAGGGAGGGCTAGTGAAAGCTGGCAAAGGCATTCCTTGTCTTCCCACCCGTGTTGTATGTGTGGGTCATCTTGAAGAATGTGAACAATACCCATCCCAGGGGATTTGCACCTGTTTTGATGTAACAAAATCCCATTTTCTGGGAAGGACTGATAAAGCTGACTAATTCATTCCCTATCTTCCCACATGTGTTCTGTGCATGGATGGCGCTGAAGAATGTAAACATTTCTCCATCTGGATGCCTGAGTTTTCTTCCTGTATAAATGTTACTGTTGGTTTCCACCAATGTTTTCACCCATGATGTCACAATTTCGAGTGCTGTATGGTGGTGGTAATTTGAACTGGGTCAGTGTGTCTCCACACATCTGGGTCAGCACATGCACAAGAAAAACTATTATGATGCATTTTCACCAGGATAACACCCAAAAGAAAGAAAATAAACTACACTATGTCTTTCCACACCAACAGCTGAGGAAAGACGGAATGAGTTTTCCCTCCATTTTTCTAAGTGGGGAAGGGGCGAAGGAGGTGGGAGGTTTGGGGTGAGGTTAAGTGAATAAGAAGGGGCGCCAACTTGAATAGATGTGGCAAAATACACAAATGAACAAATAGTATTCCACTGCTGCCATCATGCCCCTGAAACTACTGTAACACGATTATAGCCCTGTAATACAGACAGTTATCCTGTTGGATCATGCAGTTACCGACGGGAAAACATGCAGTGTGAAGTGATGCAGTGGTATGCAATAATGTTCACGCAGCCCACAGTTGTCACGGTGCCTACAGTTACTACCATAGCCCTCATGCAGCACAGACGAATTTCTCCTTTGACATAATACTGTGTTCATGTTGTGGTGAAGGTTTTCAGCAACTGTTCACGTGGATAACTGCATATACAGACATGAGAATCGACATGGTGTATCGAGAAATATGATTAATCCGATCAGGGAAACGTTTCCATTGATCCACGATCTAATCTTGATGATCCTGTGGCCACTAAAACCGCAATTGGGGATGTCGTTTGGTCAGCATAGGAAAACGTAAGGGTCGTCTGCTGCGGAGCACCATGATAAACCCTGTGTGCTCCGAAACACCTGCATCTGCATCAGCATTTGATGTGCCACAGATTGCGGCCTATCCAACATCACAGACCGGGATGTTTCGAGGGGTGGACGTCTAACATGTTGCGACATACCCGTGGTTCCACCATCATTGAGCCACTTTCCATAGATGCTTATGGTAGTAACACGTGAACAGCTTCGCCTTTGTCAAGGTCGCTATGGCAAAGTACTTCCCCGTTTGCTGCCAATATCGTTGCTAGAATGATTAATGAATCGCCTCTGTTCCGTATATATAGTTTCCTTACTCTGTCACGTGCCGGCAACACTACCAGTGACATCCAGTCTAGCGATTAACAGTGCTCATGGTTTGTCTCGTCAGTGAATGTAAAACAGTGGATAATGATAATCCTAAATCACTTAGCAACAGCCGGCCGTTGTGGCCGAGCGGTTCTAGGCGCTTCAGTATGGAACGGCGCGACCGCTACGGTCGCAGGTTCGAACCCTGCCTCAGGCATGGATGTGTGTGGTGTCCTTAGGTTAATTAGGTCTAAGGAGTTCTAAGTTCTAGTGGAGTAATAACCTCAGAAGGTAAGTCCCATACGGCTCAGAGCTACTTGAACCATTTGAAACTTAGCAACAAAACGCTGTATAAATTACAAGGGTCAAAAAAGTACGGACAATTGAGCAATTCATTAGGCAAAGAATTACAGTAAATATGACATTTCAGCATAGCTGCAGACAGGCTGAGAAACATGTGCTCTGAGTGCACAACTTTAGTTTCATTCACTTTACTTTCCATTTAATAGGTTGTAAGTCGATGGGCAAAATGTAATACTCGTTTTCTAAATGCATAATACATAACATAGTCGATTACTGAAACCGGAAAACCAAAGGAGTACGCTATCACGTTTAGCTCTGATGTATTTAGAAGTTAATATAAAAGACACTTCTTGGTTCGATAATGTCTGACAGTGGGCGTCATAGCCGTAAATTTGTACCAGATTCTATCACCACTGGTAAGATCTCAGTAGTACTTGGAAATGAGCCTTGGTGCAGGTCTTATTAGATTCGATACCACATTGGGCGACCTGCGCGCCGGATGGGGATGAAATGATGATGAAGACAACATAACACCCAGTCCCTGAGCGGAGAAAATCCCCGACCCAGTCGGGAATCCAACCCGGGCCCCTTAGAACGGCCCTCCGTCACGCTGACCATTCATCTATCTTTTTTTAAATTCTTTGCTGATCTCATTATGTTCCATTTTGTTCGTTGATCCGTTCACTCAGTTTTTTTTTATGACAGAGGGTAGCTAACCCCTGACCAAACGTGCCTGCGCATCGGTGAGGATATCTCAATAGCGATCTTAAAAAAGTATCGCAAACGCATAGGAACTGCAGAAAACGTGTCACGCAGTTTGGACAGGTTTTCTTTAATTTTATTGGCCGTGAAAATTTCAGTCGGTTGAAAAATAGGTTCGTCTGAGGCAACACTAAAGAGCGTTCCCAGGGCCTGAGCTATGGGCTCGGAGGTCGGGGGGGGGGGGGGGGGGGGGGGGCATGTTGGACTCGTATAATCCGTGGAAGAAGGAAGGGTTGAAGAAACGAAGTACTATTTCTTACGAAATAAAACTCAATACTTCTGAGAAATTGTGTTTACGAATCGCCAAATGCTACAACTACTCTGTAATAGGTACCTACTACTACCCACAATGTAATGACTTAGAGCATATTTTGCACGAGATTTGTACGTATTATGTTTCTGTTTAGCACGTAACATTCAGATACAAGGGAATAATTTCTATATTTATATTTTTAGTAATTTTTGATGTTTACCGTGAGCCACCTGGCATTTTCAATTGCAAGACGAACAGCAGCGGTCACGACGAATTACTATGGACATACATACTACAACACCCATTACATGTTCTACCTTTCTTCGAAGTGATACTGAAATTGTGAGCCTGGCTGTGCAACAGGTTGCTAGGTTTTGGTGCATAAGAACTCTTTTGCGTACCCACTCAGCAGGATCTAGCCCTGAGTAAGTTACACGTCGTTACGCTCATAAGAAAGGCGCACTTGTTTATTAAAGCTTTGTTACCGTTTTTTTTTAATTTGGGCTTGTCTATTGAAAAGAGATGGCCTGGCTACAACTGCAAAGCGGCTGGAGAATGATTCGGTAGCTTGTTAGCGCCTGTGTGCTATAACTGAAAAGGGGCTGCTAGCGGCAACGTTATGTTTCACAAGAAACTCCACTCGAGTCGCAGAGTACTTCTTTAATAGGGCACTTGACAAACAGTCACATGATCCCATACAAGGTCGTCTTTGAACGTGGCAGATTCCAGGTAGAGCGGCCAGGCAACAAAGGTTAGCCCGGTAGAAGTCACTCCTAAGAGAATTGTTATGAGACTACAGAATTTGTTATCAATCTGCATCTATCTTAAACAGTCGTCAACCTACTTCATAAAACCAAGAAATCCACTTATAAAGGGTGTAAACAGACCTTAACTATAAACTCAGATCATGGTGAGTGACGCAGTGACGGGCAAAATTTTGCTTAATATCTTGAAAACTCATCGTTGTAAAGCTATGTCTATGAAACGGCGGCCAATCAGCGACGAGTACGGGTAAGGCTCATAAAGAACAGATCACAAAAATTTTCAGTGCGATAGGGTCTGCTGCTGCGATGAATTTTTTTGAATGATTTCACGATGTATCCAGCTCCATTCTCTTTATTTCATGCACGATTGTACAGTTTCAGCCTTAGGCCATTTTCAAGTATTTTATAGATGATATTTTAGTAGTAAATTACACCAAGTATGTTGCTGCTCCTATGACTCCATGTTATGCTCATAAAATAAATCCGAGTTGGTTTACGCTATTTTGGAGCACGTTACTTTCGAGCAGCGACATACGTGGCGTAATTTACTACTAAAAATCATCCATAAAATACTTGAAAATGGCCTAAGCCCAAAATTGTACAATCGTAAATGAAATAAAGGGAATAGAAACTGAATGCATCATGAAATCTTTTTAAAAAAAGTCACAAAAAGTTTTGAAACTGCAATAATCATTCCCAACCAGCCAGAAATTTCTGAAAGAAAACCAATCATTCCTCCATAGCGATGTCGGAAGTGTTTGGTGTATATTTCGAACGTTATTGTATATTTCGAGTGTACTGTGAGTAAAACATGAGTTTTTAAAGCTTAATTTCTGTCTTAATTTTTATCAGTCTCTTAAATCGCAGTATTTCATCGATATCTTAGGGAAAAAAGTTTCTTCATGCTCTTCGTACATTTTGATTTCATTATTGCAACAATGTACTTCAAACTAATGTACTACTTTACTACAGTTCGGTTTCTGTGGTGGAGCTTTTTATTCCAATTGCAAAAATATATGTCTCGTAGAGACACCTATTCCATATAATGATGTATAAACTCTCATTAGCATTTTGTGTTACACATCGAGCACATCGTGTTGACAGTGATTCGTTAGTCAAACGAGCATAAAGAGGCAACATTTATTCTAAACAAAGTTGATTTATTGGTGTTTTATATTAGAAGCACGAGATCCTGGCTCAATTTTTTGTTACCAATGCTGACTGATAAAAACACCTTGATGACTCTCCTTTCGGGCAGTGACAATATTGAGGATTTTTCTCAGTAGCACCGCAAAGATATATTTGTACATATGTTGCATCTTTCATATTCTGTAAATACTAAAGTAGCTGTAAAGTATCAATCATATCGAAAAGTATATTTATGCGTACCTTTATATCACCTTTTCTTCTATTTATTGCTTTGCGTACCCACTCAGCAGGATCTAGCCCTGAGTAAGTTACACGTCGTTACGCTCATAAGAAAGGCACACTTGTTTATTAAAGCTTTGTTACCGTTTTTTTTTTTTAATTTGGGCTTGTCTATTGAAAAGAGATGTCCTGGCTACAACTGCAAAGCGGCTGGAGAATGATTCGGTAGCTTGTTAGCGCCTGTGTGCTATAACTGAAAAGGGGCTGCTAGCGGCAACGTTATGTTTCACAAGAAATAATTTATTATTGAAATAATATACGGCATATCTTGAATGGAAAAAAGCGCCTTCTTAAAGGTAGTGAAATGAGGAAGTTCCACATTTCAGACCTCAAAATCCATACTGTTGAATCTCCAGCTACACTGTAGATCAACCATATGATTTTTGGCCATTGTTGATTCACGCTGATAAGTAATGAAAGTTGTGCCATTGCATTTTTATTCGAGATTAGCACAAGATTTCAACAAGATTTCAGAAATTTATTTTCCTTCTGTGGCGTGAAAGTAATAATGAAACTTCAGATAAGAATACATAAGTACCTTAGTAGCAAATTCAATCAAAATGCAGTTATTTTTTCGGTGTTACGTATATGGCAACAAAAGGCACGTGGGAGACGATTAACAAAAAGAGTTAGTGAAAGTTTTACCAATAAATGACGCTGTGAGGATCCTAACGTAAATGAGGTTGGCTGCAGATGACAAATAAATCACAGTCAATACAACGGTTATGGTGTGAGTTGCCCATTACACCATCTGTGCTGTTCAGTGTGGATGACTGCACAGTTGGACAGTCAACACTTGTGGTACTGTTAGTTTGGTAAGCCAATCAACCACGATAAGGTCGTTCCACATTGGATGGGAAAAATCGGTTTTTACGTGCCCTGAGGCCAAACACCTCATAAAAAGCAATATAACATCGGTTTTCATACATCTTGAGGCTGGCGAAAGACATGTCCAGTATGCTGTCCACCGTTTTCTGCCACAAGATGAAATCGAGAATCAGCATGTTCCACGGCAGATCGGAGTCGTGGGTCACGTTCTTAATGCGTTGTGCAGTACGTGCCTTCATTCAAATACGTTCGTAATTTGAGCACTGAACACAACATCTTTCGAAAACCCACAGCCAGAAGGTTAAGACCAGGTGATCCAGGCAACCAGGGTGTAGGGAAATGACGGCTGGTAATTAGAGTATTTTCGAAATGCGTCTGCAGCAGTCGCTGTTTTGGCTGTGCAGTGTGCGGAGAAGCGCCATCTTGCATAAAAATGATCCTACTCACACATTCACGCTGTTGAAGGGTTTCCTAGCTTCCTAGTTCCCTAGTGATGGCACAGATAAGAAGACCCGTAGGACTGATCTTCCTCGAAAAAATGCGGTCCTGCGATAAACCATACCGTCAACCAACACCACACAGCAACTTCTGCAAAATGAAGTGGTGCTAGTTGACGTGCGCGCAGATTTTCCGTTGCTCATATTTTGAGTATTGGTATGTCCTTGGAGACGGCAATGGGATTCGTCTGTCCACAGAATGTTTCATAGCCATTCCTTTCCACTTCCATGCGAGTAAGAAATTCCAGAGCGAACGTTTGTCTTGGTAGCCAACAGGAAGCAACTCCTGACTATGGTAGCAATCAGGATGTTTCGTAGGAGTTTATAAACTGTGCTCGAAGGCGTGTCCAGCGTTCGGACAATTCCACGTGCACTGCATGTTTGCACGCCACTTCTGGACCCCTCCTGCAGTCCCGTGGCCACATCTTCAACAGGCGTCGGTTCAACTACTTTCCATCCTTCGCCACATTACACTTCAAAAGAACCTGACTTTTCGAATTCTGTAATCATTTCCAGACTCCCAGCAGACATCGTGCTAATGCATATTTTCATACCCTCGAGTGTTTGAAGCTTCTGCAGGGCTTCTGGAGCACAGTCACTGTTCTTGTAAAAGAGCTGTACCACCAGAGCGCTATCCTTCACGGGGATAGTCGTACGTATGTTGGTTTGCACATTTTAACGCTTACAGTGCCATCTGTTTCTCAACTTCTTTTCCGCTCCGTCAATGATATGCTGTCCAAATTTGACGTCATTCTGAGCACTGATTCTCTTTTACGGCGTTTTGAAACTGGAATAATGAACACCTTTAATGTAACTGCTATAGTCTGATGGTTAAAAATGGTTCAAATGGCTCTGAGCACTATGGGATTTAACATCTGTGGTCATCAGTCCCCTAGAACTTAGAACTACTTAAACCTAACTAACCTAAGGACATCACACACATCCATGCCCGAGGGAGGATTCGAACCTGCGACCGTAGCGGTCACGCGGTTCCAGACTGCAGCGCCTAGAACCGCACGGCCACACCGGCCGGCTCTGATAGTGAATCTGCCGCTGGTTGAAAGACAGCTCACAAAATAATATATTTCAAGTGAATGAACCTGTAGCTAAATACGTTATTCATTTATTTGCTTCACTTGTTTGACTCATTTAATTATTGATTAATTTATTCATTTTTGGAAAAAATACTGTTAGCACATGTGGCCGCCACTATTCAACAACGCATCTCTTCGGAGACCGATGGCGAAGTTCCTCAAAAGAATAAATAGTGACTATTGCCGTTCCTGCTAAATGTATCACTATTAATACCACAGCTGCAATGTTGAGCAACGTTCTCGATTGATGACTTAAACAGAAAGGCAGACCGTTCATTCACCTTCTCAGCACTGTCCAGCTAAGCTTGTGTTCCGTTCCTAGTCACCGCGGTATAGCCGAGATGTTGACCTATACCCTTCGTCCCTCTTAGCTGACGTAAACCGTGCTGTTCACGGAAACAAGGAGTGGTTTCTGATGTTACCTTTTCACGTGACACAATCCTCCAAGAGAAAGAAATAAGCGGTGAATGCAGACTATTTCGCTGTTAGCTAGCGATAACAAACAGTTTTGTGGTAATACAGTCCCCTGATTGAACTGAAGTACATGTTACAAATGGCCATCAGAACAAAACTGAGCCGGCCGGAGTGGCCGAGCGGTTCTAGGCGCTACAGTCTGGAACCGCGCCACCTCTACGGTCGCAGGTTCGAATCCTGCCTCGGTCGTGGATGTGTGTGATGTCCTTCGGTTAGTTAGGTTTAAGTAGTTCTAAGTTCTAGGGGACTGATTACCTCAGAAGTTAAGTCCCATAGTGCTGAGAGCCATTTCAACCATTTTGACCTAAACGCTCATCAGGCTGTGCTGAATTTACATCTCGTTGTCACATGAGTACGTCGATATTATTTGTGAATTTATCTCAAATCTATGAACACCTGCTAGTGCAGCGTAACGCCCAGCGCGGTGGATTAAGGGGAGGTATCGCTGAAATTTCAACCCGATTGTATAACAATCTGAAAATTTGTTTCATAACAAACCAACTAACCAACAATTTTTTAATAGTTTTGGACTCTTGAGCTTTGAGGAATTATAATTTTTTCAAACCCATACGTGGAGTTGTTGGTTATCTCGGAATGTATTCACAAAAAATGTTTGGGCCAAAAATGTTTAAAATTGACAGAGAAGTTTTCCTTCTCGGCAATTTCGATTTTTTCTTCTTTTGCCGAAATTGATGTACTGTGACCTTTTTAACAGTATATACATACGAAAAGTGTAGATAATTTATAAAAATTTTATTTTCATAATACGTGACTTAAGCGTAAAACAGAAATACTAGAACATTATACAATCTTTGGCCCATTATGAAGGAAAAATTAATAAAAGACTTGATACGTATTCTTTATTTTTAAAATACATATTACATCACATATCACCGTATATTTGTGAATAATATACAATTACACCGCAATGACCCGACACCATAGACTACACCATCACATTTGAATATAGCTTCTTCCCTTTGATGCTTGGCAAAATCAAGTTTTTCGACGAACTTCGTATTTTTTCGGGTTTTTCACTTCAACTTGCTGCAATGCTACTTTATCTTTTTTCTGGCATATCTCTGTGAGAGCCAATATTATGTTCACAATCACTGACAGAAGGCACTACTTTTATTCCAATTGCAAAAATATATGTCTCGTAGAGACACTTATTCCATATAATGATGTATAAATTCTCATTAGCATTTTGTGTTACACATCGAGCACATCGTGTTGACAGTGATTCGTTAGTCAAACGAGCATAAAGAGGCAACATTTATTCTAAACAAAGTTGATTTATTGGTGTTTTATATTAGAAGCACGAGATCCTGGCTCAATTTTTTGTTACCAATGCTGACTAATAAAAACACCTTGATGACTCTCCTTTCGGGCAGTGACAATCTTGAGGATTTTTCTCAGTAGCACCGCAAAGATATATTTGTACATATGTTGCATCTTTCATATTCTGTAAATACTAAAGTATCTGTAAAGTATCAATCATATCGAAAAGTATATCTATGCGTACCTATATATCACCTTTTCTTCTATTTATTGCTTTTTTGTAATATTCTGGAAGTGTTTTTTATTCAGTTGTCCATGAGCCTTGCCACTCAACGTAACTTTTTTGTTTTACCGGCATAGAGCCTGCAAAATGTATACGTTGCAAATATATCCTATCACAGATTAGCGATATAAATACTGAAAATAAAATGATGTAGGTGTGAGTACATATCTATTATACACAAGAGATTTTGCGTAGACATATTGACATACAGTAACTTTTTGCAGCATAATTATGCACACAATCTTCATTTTGTATTTCATGATTATTTGCATTAAAATTCAATGACGTGTCATAATTGGAAGCTTTGGAATCATCATTTGAGAACATTTTGGTGTACTGAAATCCATAGTGTTCGGATCGTTTCCATATACTTTCAACAGTCGTACGTTCCATCGCAACCGACGATCCCGAATAATTTATGGAATATTGACAAGTACGCCCATCCAACCAAAAATGAAATTCCAGTCATTCTTCACCTAATTGAATTGCGGTACCCACAGAAGTTTGACAGAACTTTGGTGCAGTATTAAAATCGACAATGTATCCTGTGAACAAATCAATAACACTGGCAAACCTAACTTTTGATCAGAAACTTCTAGCTGGTCGTAACTCACGCCAAAATCTATTTTTTCATCTGAACTTTGCAGTATTACATCATTATTGGCAATATTATTATCACTAAGGACACAATCAGGATCTATGTGCGGATTGTCCTCATAACCATTATCAATAAGATTATTATCAAATCGAATTTCGCATTTTCTTCATGACAGTTATGAATTATCTCACACTCAAAATCCAATTTTGAATCTTCATCAGAGTCACTTCCACTACGGTCGCAATCCAGTTCCGACCTTTTTTACTATTACCTGACATTCGTGAAAAATGACTTTCGTAGATTCATCAACAGAGGATTCTATAGGTCACATATGTTATTGAAAACTATTACAGGAGAAACATCGCGTATTCATAATCATCGCGAAATGATGAATGCTCGAATGTCCCCTTCCAGCGTATACAAACGCCAAGCAAGACGTGTATTTACATCAAACGGTGCTCTGCTTATATTTTGTTTGAAACGTCACCGCGACGTACAGATACGAATCTTGTCCAGAGAGGAAAAAATATGCAGTGCATTTCTTTCTGGGTAATCTTCGTATGTGATTTGGAAGATTCATTTCCACTCTATTTACGATAACAACAGTTTAGCGTGATGATGGTAAGGACTGCCAGCCTTGCTCCCGGAGATCACCATCTGCAGAATAGTCGCTAGAACCGACTATGGTCCTTATGCAGAGCCGAGTGGACGGCCTGAATCAGAGGCTCAGGTGGTTCTGGGACCGTGTAGGCTGCAGATTCCTTGACTTGCGCCAAAGGGTGGTGGGTTTCCGGGTTCCGCTTAATAGGTCCGGAGTCCACTACACACAGGAGGCGGCTACACGGGTAGCGGGGGCTGTGTGGAAGGGACTGGGTGGTTGTTTAGGTTAGAGGGTCTCAGGGAACCACAGAAGGGACTTCCGTCTAAAAGTGGGCAGGTAAAACACGGTAAGGTAACTGTAGAAACGATTGGTATTGTAGTTGTAAATTGTCGTAGCTCTGTTGGGAAAGAACCGGAGCTCCAAGCCCTAATAGAAAGCACTGAAGCTCAAGTAGTTGTAGGTACATAGAGCTGGCCAAAGCCGTAAATAAGTTCAGCCGAAAGTTTTTCAAACGATCTAACATTGTTCAGAAAGGATAGATTACATACAGTTGGTGGTGGACTATTTATTTCTGTCAGAGGTAGTTCGCGAGTGTGAAATCTTATGGGACTTAATTGCTAAGGTCATCAGTCCCTAAGCTTACACACTACTAAATCTAAATTATCCTAAGGACAAACACACACACCCATGCTCGAGGGAGAACTCGAACCTCTGCCGGGACCAGCCGCACAGTCCATGACTGCAGCGCCCCAGACCGCTCTGCTAATCCCGCGCGGCGAGGTAGTTTGCCTTGTAGCGAAACTGAAGTAGATAGTTCGTGTGAAATAGTATGGGTACAGGTTATACCTGACAATCGGACTAAACTATTAATTGGATCGTTTTACCGCCCCTCGACTCAGCAGATATAGTTGCTGAACAGTTCAAAGAAAACTTGAGTCTCATTTCAAACAAGTACTCCGCTCATACATAGTCGGTGATGACTTTAATCTACCGTCGATATGCTGGAAAAATTATACGTTTAAAGCCGGCGGCAGGCATAAAACGTCATCCGAAATTGTATTAAATGCTTTCTCAGAAAGTTTTTTGAACAATTAGTTCATGAGCCCACTCGAAGCGTAAATGTTTGCGAAAGCATACTTGACCTTTTAGTGACAAATAATCCTGGACAAATAGTATTGTGACGAATAAAGAGATTAGCAACCACAAGGCAGCTGCTGCTAGGCTGAATGAGGTAACACCTACAACCATCAAAAGAAACGCAAAGTATATCTATTTAAAACAGCTGATAAAAATGCTCTTAGCGCCTTTTTAAGATACAGTCTTCACGCCTTTCGATCTGATCATGTAGTGTAGAAAAGTTGTGCATGTTTTCAAAGAGATAGTATCGACAGCAATTGAGAGATATATACCACATAAATTAATAAGTGATGGTTCTGATCCCCCATGGTACAAAAAACGGGTCAGATGGTTGTTGCTGAAGCAACGAAAAAAAGCATGCCAAATTCAAAATAACGCATAATCCCCAAGATTGGCAAAGTTTTACAGAAGTTCGAAATATGGCGCGTACTTCAATGTGAGATGCTTTTAACAATTTCCACAACGAAATTCTGTCTCTAAATCTGGCACAAAACCCAAAGAGGTTCTGGTCACACATACAGCACACCAGTGGCAAGACGCAATCAATACCTTCACTGAGCCTTAACAACGATGAACTCACTGATGACAATGCCACTAAAGCAGAGTTATTAAACACAGTATTCCGAAACTCCTTCACCATGAAGACGACGTAAATATTCCTGAATTCCAGTCAAGAACGACTGCCAAGATGAGAAACATAGAAGTAGATATCCTCGGAGTAACGAAGCAGCTTAAATCACTTAATAAAGGCAAGTCGTCCGGTCCAGATCGTATACCAGTCAGGTTCGTCTCAGAGTATGCTGATAAAATAGCTCCATATTTAGCAATTATATACAACCACTCACTCACAAAAAGATTCGTACGTAAGAAGTAGGAGTAATCCACTGAATTACAAGCCTATATCACTAACGTCGATTTGCAGTGGAGTTTTGGAACATATACTCTATTCGAACATTATGAAGTACCTCGAAGAAAACGGTTTATTGACACATAGTCAGCTCGGTTTCAGAAAATATCGTTCTTGTGAAACACAACTAGCTCTTTATACTCTTGAAGTAATAAGTGCCATCGAAAGGGGATGTCAAATTTATTCCATATTTTTAGCTTTCTAGGCTTTCGACACCGTTCCTCACAGGCGTCTTCTAACCAAACTGCTTGCCTACGGAATATCGCCTCAGTTGTGCGACTGGATTCGTGATTTCCTGTCAGAAAGGTCACAGTTCGTAGTAATAGACTGAAAGTCATCGAGTAAAACACATGTAATATCCGGCGTTCCCCAAGGAAGTGTTATAGGCCCTCTGTGGTTCCTGATCTATATTAACGAGAATCTGAGTAGCTGTCTTAGATTGTTTGCAGGTGATGCTGTCATTTACCGTGTTGTAAAGTCATCAGATGATCAAAACTACTTGCCAAATGATTTAGATAAGATATCTGTACGCTGCGAATAGTGGCAACTGATCCTGAATAAGGAAAAGTGTGAAGTTATTCTCATGAGTACTGAAAGAAATCAGCTAAATTTCGATTACGCTATAAATCACACAAATCTGAAGGCTGTAATTTTAACTAAATACTAATGGATTACAATAACAAATAACCTAAAGTGCAACGATCACATAGATAATATTGTGGGTAGAGCAAACCAAAGACTTCGATTCATTGGCAGAACACAGGTCTAGCAAAGAGACTGCTTACACCGGGCTTGTCCGCTCTATTCTGGAGTATTACTGTGCGGTGTAGGATCCGCATCTGGTAGGACTGACGGATGACATCGAAAAAGTACAAAGAAGTGCAGCTCGTTCTTTATCACCGCGAAATAGGGGAGATAGTGTCACAGACATGATACGTGAATTGGAGTGGCAATCATTTAAACAAAGGCGATTTTCGTTGCGACGGGATCTTCTCATGATCGGCCGCGGTGGCCGAGCGGTTCTAGGAGCTTCAGTCCAAAACCGCGCGACTGCTACGGTCGTAGGTTCGAATCCTGTCTCGGTCATGGATGTGTGTGATGTCCTTAGGTTAGTTAGGCTTAAGTAGTTCTAAGTTATGGGGGAGTGATGACCTCAGATGTTAAGTCCCATAGTGCTCAGAGCCATTTGAACCACTTGATCTTCTCACGAAATTTCAATCTCTAGTTTTCTTCTCCGATTGCAAAAACATTCTGTTGGTACCCACCTACATAACGAGAAATGATTATCATGATAAAATAAGAGAAATCAGGGCTTGCACAGGAAAGTTTAAGTGCACGTTTCTCCCGCGTGCCGTTCGAGAGTGGAACTATAGAGAGACAGCTTGAAGGTGGTTCATTGAACCCTCTGCCAAGCACTTTATTGTGAATAGCAGAGTAATCACGTAGATCTACATCTACATCTACATCTACATGATTACTCTGCAAATCACATTTAAGTGCTTGGCAGAGGATTCATCGAACCACAATCATACTATCTCTCTACCATTCCACCTAAACCTTTCTTTTCGACTTCTGATTTTCTTATTTTATTTTGATGATCACTCTTACCTATGTAGGTTGGGCTCAACAAAATATTTTTGTATTCGGAAGAAAAATTTGGTGACTGAAATTTCGTAAATAGATCTCGCCGCGACGAAAAACGTCTTTGCTTTAATGACTTCCATCCCAACTCGCGTATCATATCTTCCACACTCTCTCCCCTATTACGTGATAATACAAAACGAGCTGCCCTTTTTTGCACCCTTTCGATGTCCTCCGTCTTGATGCATCTTCTAAGTGTCCTGTCAATGAAACGCAATCTTTGGCTCGCCTTCCTCACAATATTATCGATGTGGTCTTTCCAACTGAAGTTGTTCGTAATTTTAACACTCAGGTACTTAGTTGAATTGACAGCCTTGAGAATTGTACTATTTAACGAGTAATCCAATTCCAACGGAAATCTTTTGGAACTCATGTGGATCACCTCACACTTTTCGTTATTTAGCGTCAACTGCCACCTGCCACACCATACAACAACCTCTTCTAAATCGCTTTTCAACTGATACTGGTCTTCGGATGTCCTTAATAGACGGTAAATTACAGCATCACCTGCGAACAACCTAAAAGAACTGCTCAGATTGTCACCCAGGTCATTTATATAGATCAGGAACAGCAGAGGTCCAAGGACGCTTCCCTGGGGAACATCTGATATCACTTCAGTTTTACTCTATGATTTTCCGTTTATTACTACGAACTGCGACCTTCCTGACAGGAAATCACGAATCTAGTTGCAGAACTGAGACGATACCCCATAGGCCCGCAGCTTGATTAGAAGTCGCTTATGAGGAACGGTGTCAAAAGCTTTCCGGAAATCTAGAAATACGGAATCAACTTGAAATCGCCTGTCGATAGCGGCCATTACTTCGTGCGAATAAAGAGCTACCTGCGTTGCACAAGAACGATGTTTTCTGAAACCATGCTGATTACGTATCAATAGATCGTTCCCTTCGAGGTGATTCATGATGTTTCAATACAGTATATGCTCCAAAACCCTACTGCAAACCGACGTCAATGATATAGGTATGTAAATCGATGGATTACTCCTACTACTCTTCTTAAACACTGGTGCGACCTTTCCAATCTGTAGGTACAGATGTGTCGGTGAGCAATCGGTTGTATATGATTGCTAAGTAGGCAGCTATTGTATCAGTGTAAGCTGAAAGGAACCTAATCGGTATACAATCTGTACCTGAAGACTTGCCCGTATCAAGCGATTTGAGTTGCTTTGCGACCCCTAAGGTATCTTCTTCTAAGAAACTCATGCTTGCAGCTGTTCGTATTTCAAACTCTGGAATATTCCATTCGTCTTCCTTGGTGAAAGAATTTCGGAAAACTGCGTTCAATAACTCCGCTTTAGCGGCACAGTCGTCGGTAACAGTACCATCGGCACTGCGCAGCGAAGGTATTGACTGCGTCTTGCCGCTTGTGTACTTTACATACAACCAGAATTTCTACCAAATTTCGAGACAATGTTTCGTTGTGGAACCTATTAAAGGCATCTCTCATTGAAGTCCGTTCCAAATTTCGCGCGTCTGTAAATTTTAGCCAATCTTCGGGATGTAGATGTAGAGTAGATTCTATGCGAAAGTCCCAAGCACATTAGATCTATCTAACAATTCAAGGTACTTTCGTCGCTATCAGCGCAATTTCTTTCTTCATATATATATATATATATATATATATATATATATATATATATATATATATATATATATATGAAATGGAGTGTAATATATAAGTTGAAACCCTGGTATACCATAATTAATTTTGTAAACGCATACAGTAGAAAGTACACGATACTAGAAACAAAAAAGTCTCAGTAAACATAGGGTCGAAATTGCATACCTTAAGAGCTACGAGCAATTTTTCATCTTCGATACTGTGAGACAAATTTCTTGTACTGCAAGTTCTTTGCTTTCCGTATTTTGGGAACTGCTAGTGTGGACCAAAACAAGAAAGATAAAAAGACTGGTAAGCATGTGCTCTAAAATGCATTTTTAAGAGCTATGCTATGCTTTTTTGAAACACAACCCTTCTAATGATCAAGTGCTACTAATTTTTAAGGTATGCGTTTTCGAGCACGGGTTGGCTGGACATTTTTTCCTTGTTTTGGTCCATACTACCACTTCCCAATATATGGAAATCAAAGAACTTGCAGTAGAAGAGATTTATTTCAGAGTCTCTAAGACGAAAAATTGCTTGTCGCTCTTAAGATATACATTTTCGACCCTATGTTTACTGAGACCTTTTTGCCTCTAGCATTGTGTATTTTCAACTGTATGCGCTTACGCCATTAATTAATAATAGTTACCCTTATTTCTTTACGTCAATTTCAGATGTACTCATAGATTAAGCATGTATACATACACGATTACGGATGTACTTACAGATAATGCATTTATATAGATCTATTGGTATAAAATTATTGTTTTAATTACATTTCTGCAGTGTAAATATCTATCTAGTGATAACAAACTAACTATACTTCAACTTTTTGAAAAAAAATTGTCACAATAAAAATTATCCTCCATCAATTTATAACATTTCTGGCTGAAACTTTTTTGTGAATATATTCCATGATAATCAACAACTCCACGTGTGGGTTTTATAAAATAATGCTTTTCTCAAAACTGAAAAATCCAAAAGTATGAAAAAAATTTTCCATATAAAATTGGATTTAACCACTTAATTTAGCATTCTAAGATATGTTATGAAACCAAGTTTTATCCCCTTGTGATCTTCTTACGATAGGGTTTGTAAGAAGGCTGTTTAGGTTTTTTTTATTGGTAACGCCACCGCCACGTAGCGCTCTGTATGAAAATCACTGGCTGTGCCGTGTGCAGTCTGTGGCTGGTTGGCATTGTTGTAATACTCGCCATTGTAGTGTTGGGCAGCGGCAGCTAGATGCTAACAGCGGGTAGCGTTGCGCAGTTGGAGGTGAGCCGCCAGCAGTGGTGGACGTGGGGAGAGAGATGGCGGAGTTTTGAAATTTGTAAGAACTGGTGTCATGAACTGATATATATATATATTATGACTATTAAGGTTTTGACATTATTGGAAGACCCTACGACGGTTTTGAGATTTGGCTGAGGTTTTATGATGTTATGATGATGTGTATTACGCTGTCGCGGTATGTTTATGATCAATAAGCTGATGCTATATGACTTATTTGATTATGCTACGTATCTGTTGTAATGAAATATTGAAGAAGTGTCGACGAATAAGGTAAGGAATAATGAGTACTGGTTAGGGACTCTGGTTTGTGAAAAAGGTGGTTGGAAACCAAGAATCGTACTTTAAAAGTTTTGAAATGTATGTAAATGCGTGAATGTATTACAATGCCGACAAAAATTTTTTGGACATTGTTATATTTATAGGATTTTATTTTCTACACATTTGTAACGCAAATTCTCAACCTGCGAAAATATTTTTATATGAGACTGTCACTGTAGCGGAAACTGCTGTCGTAAATATTTCGGTAAGAAAGGTAAGTGACCGTGACGTAATACATTGTGAGTGGCAAGGTGTGCCAGCCGCCTTGAGAAAAAGTCATTAGTGTGTGCCTTTCAGAGGCACAGGTGGAGAAAAAAAAAAGAGGCCATTATCCTCGCTATTGACATTCCTTTGTAGAAAGCACCGCAAATACGGCACGCTCATTACTTGGAAATATTCTTACATCTGCACAGCTGATTATGACAAGCATCTTTCTGTGAGAGTTGAGAGAACTTCTACTGACTTATGAAATGCCACATAGCTACAGAATGATGTTTTTATTCTTTACTTAGCATAATTGCTTATTTCATTTGATATCTGTTTTCCAGCTGTGTTACAGCATTGGTTTTATAAAATAAAATTAAATGCATTTGCTAATGTGAAAACTTTCTGTCAACAGATCTATTAAATAATTATTTTATGATCCACATTCTTGGAAAAAGGAGCTCTTGGAATGGAAAGAGCACTAAGAAGCGACTAATAACAGTAACTGTATATATACTTTTCTTTTCAAGTACTTGGTAATTTGTTGTAGCATTAGTTTTTGTGGTGCACCACTTCAATTACATAGACATTAAGATGTGAATAGACATTGTCCTTATCTGCATTGTTGTCTTTAGTGTAACATTTTTTCTGCTTGAGCTTTGTCATGTTTAGGTATAAGTTATGGCATTTGCTGCTGCTGTTTGCCATGCATAGTGCTACTGAATGTCACTTTGTATTACTAGGTTAAGCCAATTTTATTACTGATTTATGTTTCTTGTTTGCTGCGCATTGCCTTATATTAGATGTAATATTGCTGCCTTTTTTTGCCAATTTCCATTTTTTTTATCATTGCTGTTTGTGTTAATTGTTTTGTACTGCTGCATTGCCTCGTCCTTTAGTTTAGCATCTGAGCTCAGTAGGTTTAAGTTAGCTTAAGATGGGGTACTCTATATAAAACAATGAGTTGCGATGAATTGGAAGAAATGCATTGAGAGGGTATACAAAAAATGTACAGAAAGGAGGTATAGGTAGGATTTTCTTGGAAATAAATTATGAGGTAAGATATTGGAAAATAAATAATGAGGTAAGAAATATGTGAACATATAAATACAGAAAGCATGCTTGGGTAGGATTTTTTTGGTGAAAAATGTTGAAATATGATGAAAGATCTACGGAATGAAGTACCAAATGTTACACTGAAAACAAACCCTGCACTTTCCTCTTGTGTTATCCCACTATGTGTTTGTGTACTCTTGTGTATTTGTGTTTTCCTGTCTTTATGTGTTAATCTGATAAGAGATATGTTGTACAATTTTTCAAATACTATGTTATTTACCTTGTAAAGATGTTTAGACATTATTTATTCTGTTTTGTTTTAATGCTCATGTGTGAAATTGATGTTTCTAAAGTTATTCTGATCTTTTATGTATTTACTTATGTCGTAATTCCTACAACACTGATTTATATGTTTCTTTCTATTCTTCTGTAAAGCCCCTATTAGTACAAATGTTATCTGCATTATTATGTTTTAATGATGTATTTTGTACCTTTGCTGTCGTAATCTCATGTTATAAAATTTTAATTGACACCAGTTCATCAAATTAAGTAACTTGTAAGTTACATTTCACTGCACACGTTTCTGTTGGTCATAGTATATGGACAATATGTGAGAAGTAGGGACTGATAGTGTTTGCACGTGTGTTGACAATTCAGCAAGGGACTGGTTAACAGCATTGCTGGTTCTAAGGACAATTCCAAAAGCTTTGTGAGTGCACAAGTGGTGGTTTATGGACTTGTTATATTCTCCGCAAGACTCTTCGATGGTGATTGTGCACCTGCACAGTCGCAACAGATGGCTGCTGGCCGTCTCTACAAGGACTGAAGTGGGTCTACACCTTTGATGACTCACCAATACCATTATTTCTACAAAGACTGCAGTGGGTCTGCACCTCTGGTGGCCCACAAATACCATAATCTCTACTAGGACTACAGTGGGTCTACTCTGTGACGACCTACCTACCAATGTTCTTTAAAACTTCGACTGACTCTGCTGTGGGTTTGCTCTGTTGTGGCCCATTACCTGTCTGCATGTCAAGAGTCAGCACTGTCTTTCCGTTGGAAGGACAACACTACTTCTTCAAGACTGCATGGAAATCCACTACTTCCGTATGCATTTTCTTTTACTACTCATACTTTGAGAAAAACACTGCAATTTTACTTTGATGAATGATGAGGACTGTCTTTATGGACTGTAAGAAAATTTTAGCTTTTCACCAACATTGTACCGATAAGTGTGTGCATTTCATTTCTTTGTTATTGTCATTATGAAAAAAAATTCAAATCTGTATTGGCCACTGCCCAAAACAATTTGTAAAATTTTTTGTGGGGAGCATGGGGGCTATGTAAGTAGGCTGTTTAGGTTTTCTTATTGGTAACGCCGCCGCCACGTAGCTCTCTGAATGAAAATCACTGGCTGTGCCATGTGCAGTCTGTGGCTGGTTGGCATTGTTGTAATACTCGCCATTGTAGTGTTGGGCAGCGGCAACTGGATGCTAATAGCGCAGTTGGAGGTGAGCCGCCAGCAGTGGTGGACGTGGGGAGAGAGATGGCGGAGTTTTGAAATTTGTAAGAATTGGTGTCATGAACTGATATATATATATATATTATGACTATTAAGGTAAATACATTGTTTGTTCTCTATTAAAATCTTTCATTTGCTATCTGTGCCTATCAGTAGTTAGTGACTTCTGTAGTTTGAATCTTTTATTTAGCTGGCAGTAGTGACGCTCGTTGTATTGCAGTAGTTCGAGTAACGAAGATTTTTGTGAGGTAAGTGTTTTGTGAAAGGTTTAGTTTAATGTTAGTCAGGGCCATTCTTTTGTAGGGATTATTGAAAGTCAGATTGCGTTGCGCTAAAAACTATTGTGTGTCAGTTTAAGCACAGTCGTGTATAATTTTTCTAAGGGGACGTTTCATATAGAACAGTCTTGTATAATTTTTCTAAGGGGACGTTTCAGGTTGAAATTCCACCAGTATCGTGGCCAGCCTAACTGTGCTACTTAGGCGGTTTTCGACGCTCATCTAGGCAAGTTCGGGGATGGTTCCTAATTTCCACCACAGAAAATGCAACACACAAACAATTAAAATACGAACACCCACAGAACGAAGTTCACCTAATTGAAATACAGATGTCGCACATGACTTTCATCCATTAGGTTACTGATGGTTGTCGCGACAGGAAGAGCATCCATCCGTTAAAAAAAATTTAAAAAAATGAATTTGCCAAATCTCTGATTACAGTGGATCCCTACTACAAGGGATAAACGCTACCTAAGACAAGAATTACTCACAACAATTAATAGTATTCTTATGGTTAAATTTACGTAATGTTAGGAAGTACTGCAATTAATCAGAGTTGGCATTTAGAGCTAAAGTTATCTATGAAACTTAAGTATAGCAATTATCTGAATTTTAAAAAAAATTGGAGATAGGCCATTCAATGTTTTTCTGATTGTTAGAGATTTTCTGTCAGTCACTGACTTATCGGAACGCAAAATAAATGTTGATATTAGAACAAGATTTTACGGTATGAAGAGAGCAGTCTCATAATAAGAAGTACTACGCCTCTGAAACCATAACGTGAAAAAGTTAGAAGCGAGCGACTTTACGAGAAGAATAAGTATCAATGCTGATGCGACGCTCACATAAATCGCAGCTGCAGCAAATTCCTGTGGAGGATAAACCAGTGATGTGGAAGCACAGGACCTTAAAACGAGGGAAAATCTAGGTTTAAATTCCCGCTGCTCAGTGGTTAATGCCCTCCATATACAGACAGATGTACCATTAGTAGAGAGACTCGGAATAACAGTCAGTAAGCGGACGCACACTGGACGGGATAAACGCAAGGGAGAAGAAGAAAAAACTTAATCTCTGGCACTCGTAGTGCCAGCGTAGCAACTCAGGCGGGGCTGCCGTTGAGATGTGGCGGTGGGCGTCGGTCCTTCAGCTGGTCCAAGCTAGAGTCCGCAGTAACAAATGAACGCAGAAAACATACGGTGCGTGACTGCTGGCAGGTAGCACGGATGAGAAGTGCGAACCGGCGTGGAAAGCAAGCTCAAGGACACAGTTGGGAAGGAAGGAAGTTTGGGATTCTAACGCCCCGTCGACGACGGGGTTGTTACTGCCGGAGTACAAGCTATTAAGTGTCAAGGGTAGGGAAGGAAATCAGCAGTGTCCGTTTCGAAAGGCCATCCCTTTATCCACCTTAATCTATTTAGTAAGGCCACGCAAAATTAAAATTTGATATCTGAACAGAGATTTAAACCCCGCTCATCCTTAATGACAGGCCAATGTGTCAACTGTCGCTAAATAAGGTGTTGGCGCTCGCCACTGGCCCACAACGGAAGTCGGTCGTATACCAAAAACTAATTTACCAGAAAATTGCTCTTAGTCTTTAAGCTCAGAGGAACTCTTTTTTTCCTAAATGAAGCTACTTACAGAACGTAAAGAACCTATCTTCGTTGGGGAATCCGGTACTACAGGCCAGTGCTGACCACAGCACATACATAATAACCATCAAGAAATGCTAGTTTGATTAGGACATAAACAAAAACGTAGAAGCAGTGATTCCGCCCACGTTCTTCCATTACCCAGAGAACAGGATTGATATGTTGACAGTGAACTTTCCTCCGAGTGGTGGAGTGATTTGTATTGTTCTATGAATTATCGCCACGTAGACACAAGAAGCCCTGTTAACTATAGTAACAAAGTTGTGTCGAATCAAACATTGCTTCATCATGAATGAACAAACAATATTGACACCTAAAAAGAGAATTGATTGAGTATGAAAAAGGTATATCGTTGGTGACTGTTGTTTAACTAGAAGCTTCCAAGACGTAGAAAAAGTAT
This sequence comes from Schistocerca gregaria, assembly GCF_023897955.1. Taxonomy (NCBI): domain Eukaryota; kingdom Metazoa; phylum Arthropoda; class Insecta; order Orthoptera; family Acrididae; genus Schistocerca; species Schistocerca gregaria. The sequence continues at coordinate 87,224,055 of NC_064931.1, forward strand.
ATTTACGAAATTTAATTGCTATATACATAAGTATCCATGGTTTTGCACTTTATAAAGTTCCTGAGCTACTCATGATACAAAGCACAAATCGTGTAAGCAATGTTATCTGCGTTAGAGCAGAGACTAAATTAACCCCAATATTGAGAGTGCGAGGGATCCAGCAGATCGATATCTTAGTCGGATTCAGTCTTCCATTGAAACAATCTGACGTAATAAAAGAATTTCTTTTCCAGCAGTTCATCCAACTTACTTTGGTATTCTAAATAGCTGCTAACATCTGTTGAAGCAAGTACTCCTATTTTTCCTTTGATTTAGGTAAAATTGAGCTTCTTTTTTTAATTGCAAATAAGCAGAATCAAAAAAAGAATGAAAGAAGAAATAAGGAAAGACACACTTCATGGAGTTCGAATTATCGATAAACATATAAAGTGTCGTGGCAGCAATACAGAGCTGAAGAGATTTACACAGAACAGACTAGTGCAGAGAGCTGCATCAGGTAAGTCTTCGTACTGAAGCCCACAATAACAACAAATAAAGTGTAATTACCATAGAGCTTATCATGACACAACTATTGTTATCATAAATGGAAATTTTATTAAAAATATGAATAAATGAGACCCTCATTTCACAAACAAACGAAATATACAAAAAAAGATTGAACTGTTTTAACGAGCCATACCAGCTGAAGAACACAAAAAAGTTCAAATACCCAGCATAAACTCATACCACAAGCACAATTATCTTTCGTAGATTGAATATGAATTTGTGGTAGCAGAAGTAGTACCCAGTTAGAGAAACATGTGCAGCATCTCCATTATAGATTTTAGGCAAGGACGCGAAAGCAATCTCGCTAAGTTAATCCGACAACTAAAGATTTCTGAACTACCTTTAAAAAGGTGCAGCAAAGTTATGGAAAACTGTTCTCTTAAGTTTCTTCAGTCACATCACTGTGGATTTTGTAGCTAAAGAGGAGTGCCAGTGACTCATTTCACCATTGATGTTGATGGACTTTACCTTGTCGCACAAAACTCGTTTCGTCTAGTACATGTAAGTCACGAATACAAACTAGAATTGCGTGAATCACAATAAAACGAGGTCAAATAATGATCCCACGAACTGTTTCTACTTTTCTCTTTAATTAAACATGGTTGCTAAGCATGCTTCTGTCAAGCTCCACATACAAAGACCCTCTATACCGCTTTCTGCATACGAGAAAAAGGAAGTTGGATCATGCCCTAAATTCAACGGTGAAATGTAGGTGTCCATGAGAATTGGAAAAAATTTCCCCTCCGCCTGTAAAATCCTCGGTCCTCCCAACCGTTCCCCACCCACCCCTACCAGCCTCACACTATCTCTCCTACTTCCCCACTCCCATCTAGAAATTGGCGGGAAACGCTCAGTCTACGCTGAGTTGTTGTTGTGGAAGGATCTCAGGACACGAAATTCAAATTAGTGTCAATCACACTCCACAGGACATAATAACATATTGTTCATTTACAAAATTCAATTTGCATATAGTTTATTTAATCAGTTTACAGGAGACTTGGCCCCTCCACCCATACCACACTTGTGAATCGACGGGGAAAAGACACAATCTTTGATGAGCTGCTGGAGAGGCAAGACGTAAGGTACTGTCTCTATTCATATGTGGCTTGTCCCACCAGCCGGTTACCTTCCGCCACTTGTGAATTGGCGGGTAAAAAGTTTGGGGGGATATGTACTATCTATTTCCTATAAGCATACGGCTGAGGACAGAGTCCATAGCCTCTTAAAAGACGAATGGAAGGGGGTGATAATGGATGAGTGTAGGGGGAATAGTTTTCAGCAAATAATGGTGCTGCATCGGGATGGACTGAGGATGCATTTCGCAACTCATAGAGACCATTGCCTGTGCTGCAGCTGTTCATGTTTTTTTTAAACGGCCAGTCAATCCACAGCGCACGAAATAACTTCGTCCTATTCCACTACCGCAGACTGAATGAACCAGAGGTGCCTTGGTGTATGGGCCTCGCCTGAGGACGCTTGAAACTGGTTCAGTTACAATTTCCGAACGCGTGCGTGTTTATGTTCACCTTGCTGTGTGCCCCAGTTCACAATACGACTCGAAATCGTCGGGGAAATGGCCTGCATCGCTGCCGGAAAAACTGCCTCCTACCGATCTACAAGTGAAATAGCTACTGAGGAATTTGTGCAAAGATACATAGTAAGAATGGATACGACAGCAAACTATCACTGAAGTGTAGGAACACTTGGCTCCTAACCATCTTCAAGTATACAGCTGCTGAGGAAGTTGTACACACATACAGGGTGACAATTATTGAACAATATGAAATAAAATCGCCATAACTTCTGAAGGGTTTTCGTTAGGACGCTCAAGCTGCACGGTTGCCTGGGGCATTATGGGAATTAGTATGAGCATGCATGCACGGTTTAGCGGCGAAGCCCACTTTCATTTAAATGGGTTCGTCAGTAAGCAAAATTGGTGCAATTGGTGGACTGAGAATCCGCATTTCGCGATCGAGAAGTCTTTTCACCCTCGACGGGTGACTGTGTGGTGCGCCATCTCCAGTCACGGAATAATCGGTGCCATATTCCTTGATGGCACGGTGACTGCCGAATCGTATGTGAAGGTTTTGGAAGATGATTTCGTCCCCATTATCCAAAGCGACCATGATTTTGCCAAGATACGGTTCATGTAAGGCGGAGATCGACTCCATCAAAGCAAGTGAGTGTTTGATGTCCTGGAGGAGCACACAGGGGAGCGCATTCTGGCTCCAGAGTACCCAGAGGCCACTGGCATGGGCCTCAATTGGCCGCCATATTCTCCGGATCTGAACACATGCGAGTCCTTTTTGTGGGGCTGTGCTAAAGACAAGGTGTACAGCAGTGACCACAATACCATTTCTGATCTGAAAACAGCCCTTCAGGAGGGCATCTACAGCATCGATGTTCTGACACTTCAGCGGTTGATGCAGAATTTCGCTATTCGTCTTCGACACATCATCGCCAATGATGGCAGGCATATCAGACATGTCATAAACTAAATACGAATATCTGGACTGACGTTTACTTGTTTAATAAAGTATATGCACGCCTTAGTTTGCAAATGATTTGCGCTTTGTCATATAGTTCAGTAATTGTCACCCTGTACACACAGGGTAAGAGGGGATAGGGCAGCAGACTATCGCTGAAGTGTAGGAGGGCCAATACACGCTACCACAACTGACGGAATATGGTTTGCTCCTCTAATTTCACATCGAAACTGTCATGAAGAAACCATCACTTACAAACAATAGATCATAAAGCAATACACACACTGAGAGTAGAGAAAAATCATTGCAACATCACAAGTACCACAAAAACCAACTCCAAAAGAACTCGCCAGGAGAGAGTGACAGCTACCCTATGCAGACATCGCCCACTTAACTTTCCTTTCAACCTCAAAGGTAGCTGCATTCTAAATTCATCAATATCCTATATCCGTGACCGAACGCTTTTCTCTAAAATTATTTTCTTAAACGTATTATCAAGCTGTCCCCAAAATTTCATGTATAAATGTATTCAAAATCCTTCCAAAATAACATACATCACAGAATTACTCAGCGAAATATACCTCCAAAACTAAGCCTTTATTTTGCACTCAAGCAAATGCTCTACGCCCACAAGCAAGTAAAATTTTTAAAATGTCTGTTGACCTCCACGTACAAATTTTAGTGCGAGCAATAACTGCAAATAAACTATACATATTACACGAGACTCTCATAGAAAATGCTACAAGTGACACATTTAAATGACCCTTTGCAGTTTCCTCCGAAATCTTACATACAGTACGATTCATTTTTCGCTCTTTGGTAAGTAATGAAATTAATTATGTTCTGTCGACCTTCGCGCACCAGGAACAATGTGGCCAATGTCGACACTCTCATTGTACTAAGATGTACCTCCATACATCTCACACACATCTTAAATTCACCATGTCTACCCCTTACACAAGTAACCCTCCAAAAAATTCTTACATACTAGGTATGAAACTGCACCTATTTACACACTTATAGCAATACAAGCCACGCCTTTCATTCATAAGGTGCAACTCTGCAACCGTTGCCTCTTATAATATTTTACTCGCCAGCGTGTTTGTATGTACTGAATCTCACTTTTATCCTCTTTTTCATCAGCTCTAATTCGCGCCCTCTTTCCTCTTCCACCAATGGACTCTCATGTATACAGACAAAATTTGTGATCACACGTGAAACACCATTTTTAGATTCGAGAAACGCACATTTTCTTTCTTCGTCAACATCGTTAATTTCAGTCACAGGTTGAAAATTTTAATTTCATCCCTCTCCAAACATTGCGCTCTCAAATGATGAGTTTCAACGCACCTTTCTTTTTCATCCATATTTCTGGTACACATTGTAACTTCAGAATAACTCTCATTTTCATTATACATTCTTAGGCTCTTCTGATGTCCCTCTAACTCAACCGTAGGACTTAAATCACGCTCATATCCCGTCGTTTCATCATTCTCCTAAGCATCAAATATACTGTTCACTTCTTCCAAATTAATGACGCCAGTAGCTGCAACATTTTCACAACTAACCACACGACATAAAACTTCGTTCCTCTTAAACAAATTCTCATTTATTTCCGCCAAATCACTACAAACTTTATCACAATTAACTCAATTAACACCCGCAAAACACTCATAAGATTCATTACTTAAAACATGCATTATATTCATTGAAACATTATAGAAATCACCACCAATTTTCACAGATACACGACATAAATTGCTGCTATTACATCGCTCAACATTAGAACTCACAGTACGAGTACATCTGAATTCCGCCAAATTCGGATATAGACATTTTCTCGCATATCAAACACCTCCATCACCTTATACTTTAACACACAGCCTAACACGTTTATCCTCCACCGTCCACTCAAAATTTATGTTTTTATCAAAAGCCATCGGTTCATTTTCATCAATAGAAACAAATGCACAAATTCCTTCCTACAAGATATCTAAATCAGTAGCTTCAACCTTCACAACTTCAGCACCTAAAATATCACCTCTACCTCGCTTTTACAATTAATCACCCACGTCCCCTGATACATAATAAAAATAATCACCAGCTGAGGAGCCTATTGCTACGCCATCTTCACAAATTCTTCCGTCGATACACTGAAAGGTGGCGAGCATTTGGGCACATCATCTTCCTCCCCTTCTCAATTACGTAGTCCCTGCAAAGACACTGCAGCCATATCAGCTTTGGGGCAAGCCATCAGGACGAGTAATTATAGGTATGAAAGGGAATGACAGAGTTTGTTTGTCGCTAGCAATTATACATATAGCATTAGATTTTTTCTGCATCAGCGATAATTGCACGGAGACTCGGTCAGGGTGACAGAAGTGAAATAAAGAGCCGTAGGCTCTTCCAGGAAAGCATCCGGGCTTCTACAAAAGCGTGATGGCCTTACTTGTGAGCAGAGGCGGTGCATCTCGCTATAAAGTAGGCCCACAACGGTGGCCCAGTCTTCAGCAGGACAATGGCCAACAGCCTGCATTCTGGAGGCGTATTGTCCACCTCAGGTGAGCAACCGACAGACTTTTATTATTTACTCTAAAGAGGAGAGCATCGTACGCTGCAGGTGTGGAGTGCACGAGCGTTTCTCTGGCATCAAATTCAGCGTTGGAGAGCATTGATTCTGGCAGAAAATATTCTCATTGAAAGAATACCGTTAATGCCATATCTAGGGAGGAGTTATGGTATGGTGCTACAACAACGCCACTGGCACAATTTGCGTGCGCGACTTGGGCATTGGAGGGAACAATTTTTGGTGACTCCACGAGGATTTGGTGACAGGGAGGGAAGATAGAAGAGGATTTTAGGCATTCGGTGGATGTCCACCAGAGAGGACAGTCTGGGCATTTTGGTCAAGGTATGTTTCACATTCAACAAATTGGTCGACAGCCACCACATAGGATAGTTTTGGTTCTTTTGGCGCACCAGGCATGATTGTCTGCACATCTCAGAGCAAGGGTATGCCGGCTGTGGCCTTTGCAGATGTGCAACTACAGCCAGTCTCCACATCAAACATTGGGCACTTCTGTGGCGAGGATATCGGCAGCCTGGGCCTATTAGAGACCTTTCTTTAAGGACTTAGTCTTTACTGGAGCGAGTTCATCTGAACTGTAGTACTTACTTCAACCAGTCTGTGTCGTATTGACGTTCAGATAGCAGTTCTCAATCTCACTACCTCACATTTAATAGGAAGCGTTGTTGTTATTACCCTAAAGGATCCATCATTTTAGCTTGATGCATCTTTCTTTTTAATAACTTTGCCTCCTATTGATACCATCTCCCACTGTGTGTTTTGTATTGTGTTTGATTTCTGTAATTTGATCTGCATGCTAATTCTGGGAATGATGCATGGGATGTGTAATAAACTAAGTCTGAAAAGAGAAGTATTTCATTTCAGTACCACCATGCATCCTGACCACCTGAATAAATTTTTGTGTGCTAAAGGTATACAAGAAAGGTAGGAAAACCTACAAATTGGCGACCCTGCCAGGATCTTACTGCTAGAATGTAATGCTGTCAGATAGGTAGTGTTTGCTTTTCAATATTTCATGTCAGATAGAGACTGTCAACCAATTACACTCATGATAATCTGAAGTTGCTGGCCCTATATGTACTAATATATGCGCTCTCTTTTCAGGGTTTATTGTTAGTTTCGTATGTTTCTGTTATGTGGTTTCTGTACCATGAGTGTTACTTGATTACTGGATTTCACAATGGCGTTGTGCATTTTTGGAGGGTTATTTTCGTGATCTGTCTGCACATTTTGAATAGTAAAGGTATTTAGAGGACTTGTGTTCACGGCAGGCTCATGTTTTGAGATGATTGTCTGATGTTTCAATGAGAGCTAGGAGCAGGACGAGAGTCATTGATGCTAAGCACAAAGTAGCTGCCTCTCTTAACGTGGAGGACAATCAGAGTATAGACTGCTATGAATGAGGAGAGGGGCAGCTGTTTCGTCCATGGAACTACCAGGTTCAGAGGTGACTAATAGGCACGATCGAGCGTCAAGTTTAGAGGACTCTTCACGTTTAGAGGACTCTGAAGCCGACAGTAAAGTAAGCAAGGGTGAAGATCTGGAAGGCACATGTCATGTCATTGTAGTAGAAGTTCGCAGTAGAAACCTGTCTGTGGCTAATGTTAGTAGAGTGGTCCCATCTCTGAGAGCAAATATCAAAAGCAACACTGTAACGGAAAACATCCTCGATTTTTTGAGAAGAGAAGCAGAAGAAATGAGCAGAGAAACAGAAGAAGCAGAAAGAGCGGTTGCGGAATTCGAAGGTAGGATATGTTAGGAGAGAAACCCATGTGCAAGAGGCAAGCGATCGAAGCAAAAGAGGTCGCTACAGAATTAAAAAGGGACGCTCATGTTGCTAGACTGGAGGCAACTGGTGCACAGAATTACGTTCTTGGGCCGGCCGGAGTGGCCGAGTGGTTCTAGGCGCTACAGTTTGGAACCGCGCGACCGCTATGGTCGCAGGTTTGAATCCTGCCTTGGGAATGGATGTGTGTGATGTCTTTAGGTTAGTTAAGTTTAAGTAGTTCTAAGTTCTAGGGGACTGATGATCGCAGATGTTAAGTCCCATAGTGCTGAGAGCCATTTTCTTTGACATTCTTGTAGTCAGGCAGTATGCTACAACAGCCAAAAGTGTCGCCCATCAAATTTGGAAAATTCTTACCATGAGGCAGGAACAGGGATCCGAGCTAATTTGGGAAGGAACAGGTTTCACAGCACTCTAAGAAAACTAAATCACTGGAAGACAAGCAGACAAAATTTTCACAGATGGAACAACACAATGACCGTCTCATCGAGCGGCTAGTGGAGATCATGAAGGATATTACGGACACACGCGGCCATATAAAACAGCTGGAAATGCAGGGCGTTAATAGACAGAAGGGCGATGAGAAACATCAGAGAGAACCTGAACCGCAGTTGAGCAGGACTGGCTCCCACACCGATATTACTGAACCGGTAAATATCGTTCGATTCCCCAGCGGAAATCTACTTATGTTTGCCCCCCACGAGCGTGAGCAACGCAAGTGGAGGGTCTTGCCACAGTAGTGGAGCAGTCTCATAATTCCTTGCCGATTAGAAGATTCGATGCGCAGTTCTACGATGGGAGCAGTGTAGTGCATGGTCATAATAGTCGGCAGGACGGTGTTTCACCGAATATCGAACGCATGAGAGTCACAGAGACGGGAATATGCACACACGAAAATGAAGACTTGGGCTTCGGCCAAAAACAATTTTATATCTGTGAAAAATTTTCAAATCTATAGGGATAGTGGGAACACACTTCATCCCAAACCCTGGATAGTTCAATATGACAAATCTTTGCCTCCTGCTTGGCCATTACACTACAAGCTTGAATTTATTTGCGAACACATGGGTGGTTCGGTGGTTGTTATTATGAAGATACCGCGGTCAATTGTCGATCGTAAGAGGAATTCATAGAGTCGTTCCTCAGAATATCCTGGTCGAATCAGATGCAGGATAAGATCAAGCAGGATAGAATGACGTGCAGGGACAAGGAGTCATCAGGATTCTTAAGCCAAATAAAACTTTTTGAGTCAGTGGTAAAGAAGAAATAGTGTCTAGGTTTACAATGCACCTTAAGTGACATTGAACGATTCTGTTATATGAAACTCCCCATCCAGTACCAGCAAGTCTAGTAGGTAGTTATGGAGATGGCATAGAGGCGTTTAAAGGTATTCTTCAAGAGCTGGAGTAGGCCTATAAATCCCAAAATGCAAATGAGTAAAGACGCGAGTGGATAATAGCAACGGTCGGCCGTCTAGGAGACACAGTGATCGAACAGACAGTCGGAATGGGCCATCAGCTCAACAGCGTCACTTCGGAGCACCACCTGAAAGACGAAGAAACTGGAACGATTCTCACAGTGGTCGTAATAACAATAACTGACGTGATGATAGAAACTGGCGTGAGCTGAAGAGGAGCAACCCACCAGGAGTAATAGTTGAGATTAGACCCCCAAAACCAAGGAATGAGGATCGTAGTGACCATCCACGACGCAGCTGACTAGATAATCGAGCATGTTTGGCTCAAAATTCACCTGCAAAAAAACCAGGTTAAATTGTTAAAGTATGAAGATTTAGGAAGATGGTTGTTCGAAGAAAAAGGAAAAATCATACCGAGCGATGTATATTCCCTAATCGAAGTTAAAGTAGGAGGCTTATTGCTAATAGATATTGTGGACAGAGGAAGCCGCGTTACCGCTATATAGGACTCCACATTTGAAAAATGCTGTCGTAATCAACCATGGCCGACTATGTCTCTCAAGAAAACGAGAGTTTCGGGGGCTTTAGTGGGTAAACACAATGAAGTCACTTGGCAATCGCAACACGAATTTATATGTCGAGGTCACACAACAGAAGCCAATTTCTTGGTGGTGCCACATTTGACGAATTGTTTGATATTTTATCATAGAAGGCTATGATATTCTTACTAAAGCGTGGTACAGTAAAGAATTTTCAGTTCCAATTTCGAGTGAGGGAACACTGTCGAGTTTTCGTGGCTCCGTACAATGTCCCACATGAGTAGAGACATTGGGTATTTTTATAAATACGGAGAATGCTGGAAGATGGAGTTATTGGGCCTGAAAGGTCGACATAAACAGCCCTCTACATGCAGTAGAAAAGAAGGATGTTTCCATTCGACTGGTGTTGGACTCCCGCCAAAGCAATACAATTATTGACCCACAGACAGATAGACCCCAGAAATTAGAGGAGTTACTGCAGAATTGCCACGGGTGTCACTTTTCTCTTCGATAGACTTACGCACCAGTTTTGGCAGTTCAAACTAAACATTGAGTGCAGACAATACAGCGTATTTCTAGGATTCATACGTTGTTACAAGTTTGAACATTCGCCGTTTGGGTTACATGAAGCGTTTCATAGAATAATGGAGAAGTTGAAAGGTGGGATCTTTTGCCATTACGGTGGAGCGAATACCTCTAAGGTATAATGCAGCGTAGACTACTGTTCAACAAGCTTTTATGGGATCAGGAAATCTGGGGTTTCTCCTTAGAACTTTAGAGATTACAGTATGTATTTGTGTCGTTAATAAATTGGGTGTTTGTCCATTGCACTACATTAAGCACAGTATTTGTGAATTGGGACTTGCGAGATCGTCCTTTATATAAAGAGAAAAGAAAATGTTAGGTTACAACAATCAGAATCAGACGTCATTGTTGTTACTTTTCTGGAGAAGTGATTCAGGAAAGTCAGCTGGACCATTACAATTTACTTACATTGCGTATTACATGAGGGAATTTGTTGCCCTGATCCACGTTCTGTGTTCCAAACTGTTTAGGTTCCGTGACTTGGTCGTCTTTCCACTGAGAAACAGCATTGTGTTCCCTTTGTGTCGGTGTCACGCCACTGAGACAATGTGCCTTAGATTTTCGTGGGTTTCATCGGTTTTGTCTGCTGCCAAAGAGCTGGACTTAGTCGTTTTTCGCCGACAGTCAGTTTGGTTAGTATTCCGACTTAGGGCAAAGTGTTTGACCACGCCACTGAGGCACTGTGGCTCTGTTTTTCTCTCGGGGGTGTTTTGATGTATTCGCGCCACAGAAGCGCGTATTGCTCGAGGTGTCCATACAGAGCTTGGTCCCCGCTTGGATAGTGGTCCGATCCAGTTCTTGGTGATGTGCGAGAGACCTGTGTACGCCCACGTCGCAGTATGTGTGCAAGGAGATCGCACTATCACTATCTCTCTCGCTACAGACTTGTTTACCGCAAACTGAGTGCAAGGCGCCATTAATTATGACTACACAAAAGGAAGGACAAAAAATTAAGTCGGCCAAGAGGAGGAATACGACAGTTTGGTTGCCACGGAAGGAGCAGCATTTACAGAAATGCACAAATGAACACGTTATGCATGCAGTGTCTGATCTCTGTATTTTACATTATTGGATTAGAAATGTGAATCATTTTGTTAATGTAACTTTATGAGTTTAAGAAAGGAAAAAAAAATGCGAGGGCGAAGCCATAATAAGAAAAATCCTCAAACACGTAGAGTTCGGCACTGCTGTGGCGTAACCACAGGACAATCAACACAAGGCACATGATATATCCATCTTAGTCAGTAACCACGCACTGAATGATAAGAGGTAGGAGTAGAATGTAAACCAGACACTTCGAGGTCAATTGTGACGTGGATTTACAATTTTGTTTGTTTTTGGACCAAGGCAATCATTAAGGCCTGCCCAAGGAAGACAACGTTGCGATGCTAAACAGAGGGAAAATGTGCGTAATTGGGATCCCAGCTAGTGTTACATTTGGTTGATTTTATGCGTGTTAGGCTAAGTTGCTATGCTTAATGGTCAGAGGAACTACTTTTTTTGTAATTCATGGTGAGGGGACCAATATTTAAAAGGTGAAGGGTACGCTATTGGCATGTGAAACTGTGGTCATTTTGACCTGTATAGGGTTAGCATGTAGCGTAGTTAGGACAAAACTATTATCTTACTCTGACACCTCACAAAGTTAATCCCACATAACATTTTTACTTTTGGTTCTACACTCCTGGAAATGGAAAAAAGAACACATTGACACCGGTGTGTCAGACCCACCATACTTGCTCCGGACACTGCGAGAGGGCTGTACAAGCAATGATCACACGCACGGCGCAGCGGACACACCAGGAACCGCGGTGTTGGCCGTCGAATGGCGCTAGCTGCGCAGCATTTGTGCACCGCCGCCGTCAGTGTCAGCCAGTTTGCCGTGGCATACGGAGCTCCATCGCAGTCTTTAACACTGGTAGCATGCCGCGACAGCGTGGACGTGAACCGTATGTGCAGTCGACGGACTTTGAGCGAGAGCGTATAGTGGGCATGCGGGAGGCATGGTGGACGTACCGCCGAATTGCTCAACACGTGGGGCGTGATGTCTCCACAGTACATCGATGTTGTCGCCAGTGGTCGGCGGAAGGTGCACGTGCCCGTCGACCTGGGACCGGACCGCAGCGACGCACGGATGCACGCCAAGACCGTAGGATCCTACGCAGTGCCGTAGGGGACCGCACCGCCACTTCCCAGCAAATTAGGGACACTGTTGCTCCTGGGGTATCGGCGAGGACCGTTCGCAACCGTCTCCATGAAGCTGGGCTACGGTCCCGCACACCGTTAGGCCGTCTTCCGCTCACGCCCCAACAACGTGCAGCCCGCCTCCAGTGGTGTCGCGACAGGCGTGAATGGAGGGACGAATGGAGACGTGTCGTCTTCAGCGATGAGAGTCGCTTCTGGCTTGGTGCCAATGATGGTCGTATGCGTGTTTGGCACCGTGCAGGTGAGCGCCACAATCAGGACTGCATACGACCGAGGCACACAGGGCCAACACCCGGCATCATGGTGTGGGGAGCGATCTCCTACACTGGCCGTACACCTCTGGTGATCGTAGAGGGGACACTGAATAGTGCATGGTACATCCAAACCGTCATCAAACCCATCGTTCTACCATTCCTAGACCGGCAAGGGAACTTGCTGTTCCAACAGGACAATGCACGTCCGCATGTATCCCGTGCCACCCAACGTGCTCTAGAAGGTGTAAGTCAACTACCCTGGCCAGCAAGATCTCCGGATCTGTCCCCCATTGAGCATGTTTGGGACTGGATGAAGCGTCGTCTCACGCGGTCTGCACGTCCAGCACGAACGCTGGTCCAACTGAGGCGCCAGGTGGAAATGGCATGGCAAGCCGTTCCACAGGACTACATCCAGCATCTCTACGATCGTCTCCATGGGAGAATAGCAGCCTGCATTGCTGCGAAAGGTGGATATACACTGTACTAGTGCCGACATTGTGCATGCTCTGTTGCCTGTGTCTATGTGCCTGTGGTTCTGTCAGTGTGATCATGTGATGTATCTGACCCCAGGAATGTGTCAATAAAGTTTCCCCTTCCTGGGACAATGAATTCACGGTGTTCTTATTTAATTTCCAGGAGTGTATTATTTGTTTGATGAAAAAAAAAAAAGATGTTCAAATGGCTCTAAGCACTATGGGACTTAACATCTGAGGTCATCAGTCCCCTAGACTTAAACCTAGCTAACCTAAGGACATCACACACACCAATGCCCGAGGCAGGACTCGAACCCGCAACCACAGCGGTTCGACACCTGGTTCGACACTGTAGCGCCTAGAACCACTCAGCCCCTCCGGCCGGATTGATGTAAACGCTTTCGCTTATGCACCAGTTTATTACTATAATTCATAACTAGCACTAAGTAAAATCATGGAAGTATGTATTTGAATCTCCCTTAAGGAATTTGTCACCATTCGACATGTAATCATCTATGTTAGGCATACGAGTTATAGGAGACCCACAATTGCTTATATGACATGCAAAAGATATGTCCAGGCGGCGCCAGGTAGATTGGCGACACGAGTAATCATCACGCTACCAGATTTCTGGAGAGGGGAGTGAGGCAAGCATCCCCTAGGGTGTGGTCGCGGCTGCACGCAGAGGCCTCCGCAACAAGCGGCCCTCCTAGAGGGCGGACGGCCATGGTTCTACCTGGCCGGCCTATCGAAGGACGTCCGCAGCCACGTGCTGAACCGGCTCTCCGGCAGATCCGTATCTGCGGCTGAGACGACAAGAGATGGACTGACGTGTGTGAGGGTGGTTTTCTCCTCTAAAGGCACTGTAGGAGCACCAGCTAGACTGAGGTGAAGAGAGACACAGCATTACATCCTTACACGAAGAGTCGCAGGTTCGAATCCTGCCTCGGACATGGATGTGTGTGATGTCCTTAGGTTAGTTCGGTTTAAGTAGTTCTAAGTTCTAGGGGGCTGATGACCTCAGAAATTAAGTCCCATAGTGCTCAGAGCCATTTGAACCATTTAAGCCACCGCTGGGAGCCACACGGTTCACTCGAGCCTAGTCCCACGACTGAAAGAAGGACGTCCAGCACCGCTTATGAATGTATCACACTCTGTGGTACAACCGCAAATAATCCTGCCTCTGCCCGTGAGATGTGTACTCTCCCTTCGACAACGCATCTAGGCGCTACTTCCTTCGACATATGGAAGTAAGTTTGATACAATAAAAAGTGTGGTGTGAATGAGTGACGAAAACCCCTTTTTTCGTAACATTTAGCTCCATGCCTACGGCGTTGATGTGACAGCGATTATCGATTGTCGGTTTCTTCGAGTAGTCTATATTGATTATGATGTAAACATGTTGTTCCTTATGTAAATCTTGTTCTTTACCTGTCGTTTCTATGCTTTCCTTCCGACATACGACACACTGACAGGTGCAGTTCACACGTAATATTCACTATTCCTTGGTTCGTCGTTATTTTATTACAAGATATTTGTAGGTGTGTGACTCTGGGGTGAATGAACTACGATAGCACCTTTGTGTAAAGTATTGGTCATGAAAGAACCTTCAGTCGAAGAGAAATTTTGTGTTGATCTGGAATTTTCAGGGAGATCTTTGTCAAAGGGGGTCAACCCTTGTAAACATAATACGTCCGATTGTCCTGGAATATTAAAACACTGACGTCAATAAGTGAGTGAGAGTTGCCTTCCGGGACACGTTTGTGTTCCCATGTTAATTTTGATTCTCAAAAAAATGTTTGTTAGAAGTACTTACTGTGACTAGAAGGCCCATGAATCAATTCATTACACATTCCTACGTGTCCTTCAACCAACGTATTTAAAAAAGAAAAGATGTATAAATGTGAAGAGTGAATTGATCTTCTTGCTTATGTATCTCTGTTGGGTGATATTTACGTATTATTAGAGTCAGATGGATGACACAGAATTTTCCAACATTTTCCCCATTTTCCGTTAAAGCGAACAATGATAGTTTTATTCTATTTAATTTTTTCTTGTTTCCGTGTCTCAATACAGTAATTTAAGTGTGACACTTCCTAAGCGAAAAAAATTTCATCAACTTGGGGGTAGTGAAAGGTGGCAACCCTTTGAGCACGCCATCTTTCACCCGTTGTTAATTATGTAGTCCTTACAGAGGCATTGTCGCCACCTAAGTAGCGTGGCGGGCCTTCAGGACAGCAATTATAGGTATGACAGGGAACGGCAGAGTTTGTTTGCCGCTACCAATAATAATTGCGGCACTATATTTTTTTCTGTGTCAGTGAGCACGGCAGGGAGACGTGACCAGAATGGCAGAGGGGAAAGAAACAACCGTAGGCTTTTCCAGGGAAAGCATCTGGGTTTCTAAAAAGGCGTGACCGCTTTGTTTGTGACGCAACGGCCTTGCCGCAGTGGATACACTGGTTCCTGTCAGATCACCGAATTTAAGCGCTGTCGGGCGTGACCTGTACTTGGGTGGGTGACCATCCGCGCCGCTATGCGCTGTTGCCATTTTTCTGGGTGCACTCAGCCTCGTGATGCCAATTGAGGAGCTACTCGACTGAATAGTAGCGGCTCTGGTCAAAGAAAACCATCATAACGACCGGGAGAGCGGTATGCTGACCACACGCCCCTCCTCTTCGCATCCCCAGCTGAGGATGACACGGCGGTTGGATGGTCCCAATGGGCCACTTGTGACCTGAAGACGGAGTGTGTGCTGTGCTTTGCTTGTGAGCTCAGGTGGTGGTATCTCGCCATAAAGTCGACCCACAACGAGGGCCTAGTCTTCACCAATGCAATGGTTAGCGGCCTGCATTCCAGATACGTACTGTCCACTTTGGGTACGCGACCGACAGAGTTTTATGATGTGATCTGGGGAGGAGAGCATTGTCCACCGCAGGTGTGGAATGCACGTGCGTATCTCTGGCCCCACGTTTAGCGGGGCAGAGCACAGATTCTGGCGTCAAACTTTCTCATTGTAGGAATGATACCTCTATGATGTGTCTAGGCAGGGGTTCTGGCATAGTGTTATAAGTACGCCATTGGCGCAATTTGTGCGGACAGCTTGGCCATAGGAGAGGACAATTTTTAGTGATTCCTCTAGACTTTGATGTCGAGTAGGGATGAGAGAAGAGGTTTACGAGATATTCGGTACATTTTCTCCGTAGAAGACGGTCTGGGCAGTTCGGTCGAGGTACGTCGTACATTCGGCAAATTGGCGGAGAGCCGCCACAGAGGATAGCCTTGGTTCTTTCGGCGCGCCAGTCGTGGTTCTCTGCACAGCTCGGCGCCACTGTACCACGGCCGCGGGCCTCGCAGTTACACACTTACGGCCAGTCTCCACTTCACCCGCTATGCATGTCAGTGGTGAGCACATCGACAGTCTGGACTACCAGCATTCTTTGTCTAAGTACTTAGTCTACAGTGCAGCAAGTCAAAAATGGTTCAAATGGCTCTGAGCACTATGGGACTTAACATCTGTGGTCATCAGTCCCCTAGAACTTAGAACTACTTATACCTAACTAACCTAAGGACATCACACACATCCATGCCCGAGGCAGGATTCGAACCTGCGACCGTAGCAGTCTCACAGTTCCGGACTGCGCGCCTAGAACCGCTAGACCATCTGACCTGTAGCCCTGTACTTCAACCAACCTATGTCGTATTCACTTTTAGCTAGCGGTTCATAATCTCGCTGAGTACCTCATATATAGTCAGGAAGCGTTGCTGTTACTAAGCTGAGGGAGTCATCGTTTTAACTTGACGCCTCTTCCCTTTAGTAACTTTGCTAGCCATTGACATCATCTGTCACTGTGTGTTTTGCTTTGTGATTTTTTTTTTTGTAATTTGATATGTATGCTAATTCTGGGAATGCATTGTAAGTAGGCTGTTTAGGTTTTTTATTGGTAACGCCGCCGCCACGTAGCGCTCTGTATGAAAATCACCGGCTGTGCCGTATGCAGTCTGTGGCTGGTTTGCATTGTTATCTGCCATTCTAGTGTTGGGCAGCGGCAGCTGGATGCTAACAGCGCGTAGCGTTGCGCAGTTGGAGGTGAGCCGCCAGCAGTGGTGGACGTGGGGAGAGAGATGGCGGAGTTTTGAAATTTGTATATTATGACTATTAAGGTAAATACATTGTTTGTTCTCTATTAAAATCTTTCATTTGCTAACTGTGCCTATCAGTAGTTAGTGACTTCCGTAGTTTGAATCTTTTATTTAGCTGGCAGTAGTGGCGCTCGTTGCATTGCAGTAGTTCGAGTAACGAAGATTTTTGGTGAGGTAAGTGATTTGTGAAAGGTATAGGTTAATGTTAGTCAGGGCCATTCTTTTGTAGGGATTATTGAAAGTCAGATTGCGTTGCGCTAAAAATATTGTGTGTCAGTTTAAGCACAGTCGTGTATAATTTTTCTAAGGGGACGTTTTCAGCATATATTAGATCTGTAGTAAACTAAGTGTGAAAAGACCCTATTCATCCTGACGATTTGAATTATAATAAATTATTGTGAGCTGAGGGTACAAAACAAGGGTAGAAAAACTTACACCACCACAAACATTCATCTCCACCTAACGAGACTATAGCTTCGCCTTCACACATAGCTTCATATGTTTCCTTCGATACAAAATCATCTACATTACTTTTACTAACATTGCTAAAATTGTTGCAACGGACTATTGCCTCATTAGAATTCGTCACACATTCACCTCCACCACATTCAGATCCATCTCATCCCCCCTTCTGATCACAGAATTTTTTCAACAAACATACATTTATTCCAGCATTCACTTCACTATCACAGATAAATTTTTTAGCCCCATACCCTCATCATCAAACTTCTCAACACATTTCACAGCCTTTCTTGCGCTGTCTTTGCGGTTATGCTGCTTACAATTATTCCTCATTTGATTCTAACTAGTTATAACCTCCATCTCCAACATTACTGGCGTATTCGCCGAATTTTCGACACCAACAGAATTCTTAAAGTAACGTGCCCCTTTCAACGCCGGTTTATTTCGTCATCTCCGGACCTGAGATGCGACGATCTCTGATTTCCCGACCACGTATTCTGACGTTGCATTTCGTGAAGCTCCTGCACCTGAAACTATCGTTCCCGATTTTGATGTAGTTATGAAATTTCCTGTTTCTATTTCCCCTATGAAAATTATTATTACAGTGATAGTTATTTTGGTGATTATTATTATTCCGTGTGTGGTACACATTTCCCTGTCTATTGTTCCTATTTTTTTTTTTTTGCTTTAATTTCAACGTCAAAAAATTGTTCAAATGGCTCTGAGCACTATGGGACTTAAATGCTGTGGTCATCAGTCCCCTAGAACTTAGAACTACTTAAACCTAACTAACCTAAGGATATCACACACATCCTTCCCGAGGCAGGATTCGAACCTGCGACCGTACCGGTCACGCGGTTCCAGAGTGTAGCGCCTAGAACGCACTGCCACTCCGGCCGGCCTTTCAACGTCAATTCAAGTATCTCAACATAATCTAGAAACTATTCTATAGAATTTGGCAGACTGTAGACAAGATCCTATTGTAAAAATTACAGAAGTCATCTTGTGAGCGTGCAAATCTCTCAACACTCCCAGCGAACGATTTACATGCGTCAACATAACCAGTTCATGCACACAGAATTCTCGCAGCGATTCATTGCCGTATCTGAAACTTGGTCCGTTTAGGAACTCATTCTGAAGTCGCGTTTGTTTCGATTCACTCCAGAATTTGTTCGGGAAGTAACTCTCAAACACTTCAGTGGTAATAAATGAATCACTCATTTGCGTACGATTGTGCATTGCCCTAAAGAAGTCTTTTAGCGAAGTTAATGTTTGCCTCTTCCGACATTAGTCCGACAAAACCACCTTTACATGCAACAAGAAAATCAACTGGATGGTATTTCCATCGTTTGTAAAACACTTTGTTATTCCTGAAGTACCCTGTGGAACACTCAACACAGCAGTAGTCCGATTAGCTGCTAAAGCATTTAATTCCGCCTGTACATCTTTGATACCAGTTATTAATCTTTGCTTCCAGCTGATGTCTATTTTCCACCACCCCTTTTTCACACTCTTCCACTCTACCAGAAAAATTGTTGATAGACTTAGTGGTTATTTTCTCTTATGCATTTTGCCTCAGCACATGGTTCTTCACATCGCCACCGACCTCGTAGTGTATCTTTTCCAACTTGTCCCCGAAATCTTTTTCCACTGACTGACTCTGGTGTTAACCAGGCCAAAGTCTTTGGAAATTCTGTATTCATCTGCCCTTATTGCTTCTAATTTTGAATCTATCATCCATTCTATATCGGATTTAATTTTCTGCGCCTCAGCTTTTACTCTTTTCCCGCACTTGTCTCTACTGGACCTATCTCTGTTTTTATTGAACCTATCTCTGTACCCAATACCCCATTGTAGAGTTCAGACAGCATCCCATAAGAACAAATCAGTTGCGTCTTTACCTGCAGTTGCTCGTACTCTTAAAAAGAGTAGCTTAATTTAGTCGTAGGATCGAGCGGCACACGTCTGCTTTCATGCCCCACAGCTAATTCACTGCACATAATAACCATGTAGCTGTGATCATGGAGTCAAATGTCCATACATTTTCTAGAATGGAGAATCAATAAAATACACAAATATGCAAAATATATATTAACTGGATAACTTAATAACAAAGTTTCTACTGTAACATGTGCTTGACGTACGCGACAGAGAATTATGTTGAATAATGTTTATTGAAGAAAGGACATCTGAAATAAACAGGACGTGATCCTATGGTATTCAGTTAAAATACATATGGAAAATACTCTCACCTAATGTAGATAGAAACTACTCTCTCCAATTGCAGTAAAGTTACATTGAGAGCATCACGGGAATGGTAGCAAATTCCCCAAACTAAATATTCATCAAATATAAGTGAAAATTAAGTCCATTTCATAATCAAAATACACGTAATATTCACAAGTTCATACCAGAATCAATCACCTAGACGATCGAATCACGCACGTCATTGCAAACAGGTCTCCCTTCTTCCAGAACTCGCATAAAATTATTCAGATTGCTCCTATGAGCCCTTCACTCGAGCAGCCTGGTCTCCATTTCACTCCAGTAGTGTTCAGATACCATCCCAACGAATAATATGCCTTCCTTAAACTCGACAGACATGATTTGATTCAAGTTGACCACTTCCAGAACTAAACTAATATATTATGCAACAATATTTAGAGAAACAAATGTCATAGACATTTGGTAACAATCAGATCTTTGCAATAAAAATCAGTAATAGTTGTATCACAAATACAAAAACCAGCACAGTTTTTAATAGCGCTTGTAATCAACATTTAAATAAAGTTTCTGGCAAAATAGTAGACTGTTCATTAAGTAACTACACAAGAAAGACAAGATATGAAGTATTTATGCTGCATTCATTTGTTGTGTAAATATGGAGAAAACGGTGTCCTGACAAACATTTGCATAATGAAACAATATTAAAAGACATTATAAATCAATAAATAAAACAGAGACCGATACACTGCTTTCCTGCAAGAACGGGATCAACGACGACTGAAGAGAATCGTTCAATACTACAGAAGTGCAACCCATCCGCAAATTGCTGCAGATTTCAGTGCTGGGCCATCAACAATTGTCAGCGTGCGAAACATTCAACGAAACACCATCGATATGGGCTTCCGGAGCCGACCGCCCACTCGTGTACCCTTTATGACTGCGCAACACAAAGCTTTACGCCTCGCCTGGGCCCTTCAACACCGACACCGGACTATTGATGACAGGAAACATGTTGTCTGGTCAGATGAGTCTCGTTTCAGATTGTATCGAGCGGATAGACGTGTACGGGTATGGATACAACCTCATGAATCTATTGACCCTCCATGCCAGTAGGGAACTGTTGAAGATGGCGGAGGCTCTGTGATGGTGTGGGGCATGTGCAGTTGGAGTGATATTGGACCCCTAATACGTCTAGATGCGACTCTGACAGGTGACACTTACGTAAGCATCCTGTCTGACCACCTGTATCCATTCATCTCCATTGTGTATTTCGACGATCATGGGCAATTCCAGCAGGACAAAACTGCTACAGAGTGGCTCTAGGACCATTCTTCTGAGTTTAAACATTTCCGCTGGCCACCACAATCCCCAGACATGAACGTTATTGAGCATATCTGGGATGCCTTGAAGCGTGCTGTTCAGAAGAGTACCTCCAGGTACTCTTATGGATTTATGGACGTCCCTGCACGATTCATGGTGTCACTTGCCACCAGTACCACTTCAGACGTTAGTGTAGTCCATGCCATGTCGTATTGCGGCACTTGTGTTTGCTCACTGGGGCCCTACACGATATTAGGCATGTGTGTGTGTGTGTGTGTGTGTGTGTGTGTGTGTGTGTGTGTGTGAGTTATCGGTCCCTAGACTAACACATTACTTTAACTTACGCTAAAAACAACACACTCACCCATGCCCGAGGGAGGACTCGAACCTCCGGTGGGGTGGGGGGGGGGGGGGGGTCCGTGCGATTCGTGATATGGCGCCTCTAACCGCGCGGCCACTCTGCGCTGCCTCAGCTGGCATACACTTGTGGATTGGGAAGAGGCAATTCTTCTTAGACTTCAGTGATAGTTTGTTGTCCTATCCCTTATTGCAATGTATCTGTGTACTATTTTCTCAGCATCTATTTCTCTTGTAGATCGGTAGAGGGCGACTCTTCCTGTACTTCGGTGATAGTCTACTAGCTTGTCCCTCTGTACCACCAATGTATGTGTGTAATTAACTTGTAGATAAGTAGAAGGCTACTCTTCCAACATTTCAGGGATAGTTAGCTGTCCTATCCACCTTACCATGTACAAATTCATCAGCAGCTATACAACTGCAGATCGGTAGGAGGCAATTCTTCCAGCATCGAATGTAGGACAATTCCTCGCCGTTCGTGTGCTATTGTGAACTAACACATACAACAATGTGAACATATATACAGACGTGATTGGAAAGGGGAACAAATCCTGTTTCAAGCGCCCTCAGTTGAGACCCACACACACAGACGAGAACCTCTGATTCATTCAGTCTGGGGTAACGGAATAGGATGTAGATGTCTCGGGCACTGTGGACTGTTCGGCCATTTCAAGGAACACAAACAGCTCCAGCAGAGGCAATAGTCTCAACGAGTTAGCAAATGAATCCTCAGTCTATCCTGCTGCATCGCCGTTATTTGCTGAAAAGTACTCCGCTTACGCTCATCGATTATCACCTCCTTCCACTCCGCATGTAGGAGACTATGGACGCAGTCCTCAGCTGTACAGTAACACACAATACACCTATTAATCTCCTCTATGTCTAAATGGTTCAAATTTCTCTGAGCACTATGGGACTTAACTTCTGAGGTCATCAGTCGCCTAGAACTTAGAACTAATGAAACCTAACTAACCTATGGACATCACACACATCCATGCCCGAGGCAGGATTCGAACCTGCGACCGTAGCGGTCGCGCGGTTCCACGTTGTAGCGCCCAGAACCGCTCGGCCACAACGGCCAACCCCTCTCTGTCTAACACTAGCATCTCGTGAAATGAACACATTTCTTGCCGTAATAAAGATAGTACCTTCCACTCTAGCCTTTTTTCCCACCAATTCACAAGCAGGGGAGGGGAATGGAGGAGCCCTGTCTCCCAAAGACTGATTGAATAAAGAATATCCCAACTGAATTTTATAAGTAAAGAGCATATTATTATGTCCTCTGCAACATAATTAGCCGGCCGCGGTGGTCTAGCGGTTATAGGCGCGCAGTCCGGAACCGCGCGACTGCTACGGTCGCAGGTTCGAATCCTGCCTCGCGCATGGATGTGTGTGATGTCTTTAGGTTAGTTAGGTTTAAGTAGTTCTAAGTTCTAGGGTACTGATGACCACAGATGTTAAGTCCCATAGTGCTCAGAGCCAATTGAACCATTTTTTTGCAACATAATTGACATTTATTTGAATTTCCGCGCCAATATCTCAGCACAGGCTGAGTATTTCTGATCAGTTTCCAGATGGGGAGGGCAGAGGTAAGAGGTAGAGTGGATGGGTAGGGAAGGTTAGGGATTTTCCATGAGAAGGGGGAAGGACTAGGGTTTTCCAGATGGGTGGGAGAGGGCGGCTTGATTGTTCAATTCAATTTATTAGCCAATTTATTTGATGTGAGTTTGGTCTTAAAATTGTGCCCGAACTAACTTTGTTCCATTACTCCCATAGCTGAGGTGGGCTCCAACGCCGAAAGAAAGCAAAGGCATACCACTTCCAAAGTGTTCATTCCTAGACTGTGTAAGCACTGTTACCGTCAAACCAGCTTTCGAAGTTTTCATTGCTCTTATTTATAAGAAAGACCTCCGTGGAAACCTAATTTCAAATTTCCCGCATACATAAAAAACATTATTTTTTTAATGGTCTACATGCTTAAACGCGCTATAAGAAACACTGACAACTCCAAGTAAAGGTCTCTTACGCTACAAAGCGTTCCACGTTTTCAGCGAAAATAGTGAGGCACGGGTTCGGTGGAGTATCAATCATCGTCACGCACAAATAATCGAAACCGATGCCGACGCTGCTTAGAACGTGCCTCGGTCACAGCGAGTTCCTTAACGCCTTTGTTGCAGCATGTCAAGCACTTCCGCGGCTGCGCCAAGCACGACTTGGCTAAAAACGCACGAGGAAGATTTCACCACATGCGACGACCGCAAGCCTACGAGTCATAGACACGCGGCACCTAATTGCGCAAGGCTCGCTCCCCTCTAGATGCCGACCTACGTGTCCTAAGACACTCACTAACTGATACACATGTTGTTCTCACTGTTCTCACTTCCCAAGCTCAGTCACCAGTCCCCTCTCCCTCTCCACTCTAAATAGTGATGGCGTTGGTGCTTCCAGTTCTATGTTTCTCTTATAGATATATAAGGAAGCTATGAAAATTATCCCCCCCATGAACCATGGACCTTGCCGTTGGTGGGGAGGCTTGCGTGCTTCAGCAATACAGATGGCCGTACCGTAGGTGCAACCACAACGGAGGGGTATCTGTTGAGAGGCTAGACAAACATGTGGTTCCTGAAGAGGGGCAGCAGCCTTTTCAGTAGTTGCAGGGGGAACAGACTGGATGATTGACTGATCTGGCCTTGCAACATTATCCAAAACGGCCTTGCTGCGCTGATAATGCGAACGGCTGAAAGCAAGGGGAAACTACAGCCGTAATTTTTCCCGAGGACATGCAGCTTTACTATATGATTAAATAATAATGGCGTCCTCTTGGGTAAAATATTCCGGAGGTAAAATAGTCCCCCATTCGGATCTCCGGGTGGGGACTACTCAGGAGGACGTCGTTATCAGGAGAAAGAAAACTGGCGTTCTACGGATCAGAGCGTGGAATGTCAGATCCCTTAATCGGGCAGGTAGGTTAGAAAATTTAAAAAGGGAAATGGATAAGTTAAAGTCAGATATAGTGGAAATTACTGAAGGTCGGTGGCAGGAGGAACAAGACTTTTGATCAGGTGAATACAGGGTTATAAATACAAAATCAAATAGGGGTAATGCAGGAGTAGGTTTAACAATGAATAAAAAAATAGGAGTGCGGGTAAGCTACTACAAACAGCATAGTGAACGCATTATTGTGGCAAAGATAGATACGAAGCCCACACCTACTACAGTAGTACAAGTTTATATGCCAACTAGCTCTGCAGATGATGAAGAAATTGAAGAAAAGTACGATGAAATAAAAGAAATTGTTCAGATAGTGAAGGGAGACGAAAATTTAATAGTCATGGGTGACTGGAATTCGTCAGTAGGAAAAGGGAGAGAAGGAAACATAGTGGGTGAATATGGATTGGGGCTAAGAAATGAAAGAGGAAGCCGTCTGGTAGAATTTTGCACAGAGCATACCTTAATCATAGCTAACACTTGGTTCAAGAATCATAAAAGAAGGTTGTATACATGGAAGAATCCTGGAGATACTAAAAGGTATCAGATAGAATATATAATGGTAAGACAGAGATTTAGGAATCAGGTTTTAAATTGTAGGACATTTCCAGGGGCAGATGTGGACTCTGACCACAATCTATTGGTTATGACCTGTAGATTAAAACTGAAGAAACTGCAAAAAGTGGGAATTTAAGGACATGGGATCTGGACAAGCTGAAAGAACCAGAGGTTGTAGAGAGTTTCAGGGAGAGCATAAGGGAACAATTGACAGGAATGGGAGAAAGAAACACAGTAGAAGAAGAATAGGTAGCTCTGAAGGATGAAGTAGTGAAGGCAGCAGAGGATAAAGTAGGTAAAAAGACGAGGGCTGCTGGAAATCCTTGGGTAACAGAAAAAATATTGAATTTAATTGATGTAAGGAGAAAAAATAAAAATGCAGTAAATGAAGCAGGCAAAAAGGAATATAAACGCCTCAAAAATGAGATCGACAGGAGGTACAAAATGGCTAAGCAGGGATGGCTAGAGGACAAATGTAAGGATATAGAAGCCCTTCTCACTAGGGGTAAGATAGATACTGCCTACAGGAAAATTAAAGAGACCTTTGCAGAAAGGAGAACCACTTGTATGAATATCAAGAGCTCAGATGGCAACCCTGTTCCAAGCAAAGAAGGGAAGGAAGAAAGGTGATAGGAGTATATAGAGGGTTTATACAAGGGCGATGTACTTGAGGAAAATATTATAGAAAGAGAAGAGGATGTAGATGAAGACGAAATGGGAGATAAGATACTGCGTGAAGAGTTTAACAGAGCACTGAAAGACCTGAGTCGAAACAAGGCCCCGGGAGTAGACAACATTCCGTTAGACCTACTGACGGCCTTGGAAGAGCCAGTCATGACAAAACTCTACCAGTTGGTGAGCAAGATGTATGAGACAGGCGAAATGCCCTCAGATTTCAAGAAGAATATAATAATTCCAATCCCAAAGAAAGCAGGTGCTGACAGATGTGAAAATTACCGTACTATCAGTTTAACAAGTCACAGCTGCAAAATACTAACGCGAATTCTTTAGAGACGAATAGAAAAACTGGTAGATGCGGACCTCGGGGAGGATCAGTTTGGATTCCGTAGAAATGTTGGAACACGTGAGGCAATACTGACCTTACGACTTATCTTAGAAGAAAGATTAAGAAAAGGGAAACCTACGTTTCTAGCATTTGTAAACTTAGAGAATGCTTTTGACAATGTTGACTGGAATACTCTCTTTCAAATTATGAAGGTGGCAGGGTTAAAGTACAGGGAGCGAAAGGCTATTTACAATTTGTACAGAAACCAGATGGCAGTCATAAGAGTCGAGGGGCATGAATGGGAAGCAGTGGATGGGAAAGGATTGAGACAGAGTTGTAGCGTCTCCCCTATGTTATTCAATCTGTATATTGAGGAAGCAGTAAAGGAAACAAAAGAAAAATTCGGAGCAGGTATAAAAATTCATGGAGAAGAAGTAAAAACTTTGAGGTTCGCCGATGACATCGTAATTCTGTCAGAGACAGCAAAGGGCTTGGAAGTGCATTTGAACGGAAAGGACAGTGTCTTGAAAGGAGGATATAAGATGAACATCAACATAATCAAAACGAGGATAATTGAATGTATTCAAATTAAATCGGTTGATGCTGAGGGAATTAGATTAGGAAATGAGACACTTAAAGCAGTAAAGGAGTTTTGCTATTTGGGGAGAAAAATAACTTATGATGGTCGAAGTAGAGAGGATATCAAATGTAGATTGGCAATGGCAAGGAAAGCGGTTCTGAAGAAGAGAAATTTGTTAACATCGAGTATAGATTTATGTATCAGGAAGTCGTTTCTTAAAGTATTTGTATGGAGTGTAGCCATGTATGGAAGTGAAACATGGGCGATAACTGGTTTGGACAAGAAGAGAATAGAATCTTTCGAAATGTGGTGCTACAGAAGAATGCTGAAGATTAGATGGGTAGATCACATTACTAATGAGGAATTATTGAATAGGATTGGGGAGAAGAGAAGTTTGTGGCACAACGTGACCAGAAGAAGGGATCGGTTGGTAGGATATGTTCTGAGGCATCAAGGGATCACCAATTTAGTATTAGAGGCAACGTGGAGGGTAAAAATCGCAGAAGGAGACCAAGAGATGAATACACTAAGCAGATTCAGAAGGATGTAGGTTGCAGTAGGTACTGGGACATGAAGAAGCTTGCACAGGACAGAGTAGCATGGAGAGCTGCATCAAACCAGTCTCAGGACTGAAGACCACAACAACAACAACATGAACATTATCTCACTTAGGATTTTCCGTGAAAGTTACAGTGCCTGTAAGAAAGGGCTTTCTTAGAAGAACAGCACGAGGAAATCAAAAAATGGCTCTGAGCACTATGGGACTTAACATCTGTGGTCATCAGTCCCCTAGAACTTAGAACTACTTAAACCTAACTAACCTAAGGACATCACAAACATCCATGCCCGAGGCAGGATTCAAACCTGCGACCGTAGCAGTCGTGCGGTTCCGGACTAATAGAAACAAAAGCATTCACCGGGCTGGTAAAATTAAAAAAAGTAGATAACGAATATCATAATAACAGAATTACTTAGCTCAAGAATAAATTCAGTTTTAAAAGAAACTAGCCGGCCACGGTGGCCGAGCGGTTCTAGGTGCTTCAGTCCGGAACCGTGTTACTGCTACGGTCGCAGGTTCGAATCCTGCCTAGGGCATGGATGTGTGTGATGTCCTTAGGTTAGGTAGGCTTAAGTAGTTCTAAGTTCTAGGAGACTGATGACCTCAGATCTTAAGTCCGATAGTGCTCAGAGCCATTTGAACCATTTTAAAGAAATTCTTATATAAACAGAACCAGCAGACCAATATACTTCTTAAACCAATATCATGTAAGAAAGGTAAACACGTTAATGCTTATCTCTGGTTACTTGAGTGTTTAGCGTAATCCTCTTTGTATAAACTTTTGTAGAGTGCCAAGATGAATGAGGAAACGAGACAATTAATAGTTGTTACACTCTCGGAAGATATACGGTATGGCCTAAGGAACAACTCTGCATTACATGACACCGCACGTGGATATCCTACTGAAAGCGGTTTAATGATATATGTTTCGCAGAAGATATCGAAATATCTCCTTGCACGTGGCTCCTGAAGTGTCATATTATGGCAGACTTTGCTGAAAATGTTACTATTGAAATGAATTTACAAAAAGATATCATAAGACGAAAAGCCAGACGAACCTTTGTGCAGGAACTATTCAAAACTACACTCTTGGAAATGGAAAAAAGAACACATTGACACCGGGTTGTCAGACCCACCCTACTTGCTCCGGACACTGCAAGAGGGCTGTACCAGCAATGATCACACGCACGGCACAGCGGACACACCAGGAACCGCGGTGTTGGCCGCCGAATGGCGCTAGCTGCGCAGCATTTGTGCACCGCCGCCGTCAGTGTCAGCCAGTTTGCCGTGGCATACGGAGCTCCATCGCAGTCTTTAACACTGGTAGTATGCCGCGACAGCGTGGACGTGAACCGTATGTGCAGTTGACGGACTTTGAGCGAGGGCGTATAGTGGGCATGCGGGAGGCCAGGTGGACGTACCGCCGAATTGCTCAACACGTGGGGCGTGAGGTCTCCACAGTACATCGATGTTGTCGCCAGTGGTCGGCGGAAGGTGCACGAGCCCGTCGACCTGGGACCGGACCGCAGCGACGCACGGATGCACGCCAAGACCGTAGGATCCTACGCAGTGCCGTAGGGGACCGCACCGCTACTTCCCAGCAAATTAGGGACACTGTTGCTCCTGGGGTATCGGCGAGGACCATTCGCAACCGTCTCCATGAAGTTGGGCTACGGTCCCGCACACCGTTAGGCCGTCTTCCGCTCACGCCCCAACATCGTGCAGCCCACCTCCTGTGGTGTCGCGACAGGCGTGAATGGAGGGACGAATGGAGACGTGTCGTCTTCAGCGATGAGAGTCGCTTCTACCTTGGTGCCAATGATGGTCGTATGCGTGTTTGGCGCCGTGCAGGTGAGCGCCATAATCAGGACTGCATACGACCGAGGCACACAGGGCCAACACCCGGCATCATGGTGTGGGGAGCGATCTCCTACACTGGCCGTACACCTCTGGTGATCGTCGAGGGGACACTGAATAGTGCACGGTATATCCAAACCGTCATCGAACCCATCGTTCTGCCATTCCTAGACCGGCAAGGGAACTTGCTGTTCCAACAGGACAATGCACGTCCGCATGTGCGTGTGTATGTGGAATATCCGAACGGATAATACAGTCAGACTGAGTGTTTCTAAGATAACATATTCGGAGCGATTTAGGTTCGAACTACCACATAAACCTATCCTTGGAGAACGCAGATCGCAGACTCAGAAGGAGACTGGAAGAAATTGAAAGAAGTGTAATTCAGGCATGGTGGGTATCGGTTACAAAACCGTAGTCCGACTAAACCTTGAGTATAATTCATTTGTCAGGAAAATTTATCAAGTTGAATTAACGAAATCGATAGAAAATATTCAAAGAACAACTGCACAATTTATCACCGATTTATTTCGTCAGAGAGAACGTTGCAGCAGTAATTCTCGACAAACTGTAGTGGGAGAAGGTATCAGAAACACGCTATGTATTGCGAAGAGTCTGACCTAAGAAATTCTGAGAATATCTGATAACAGGTCCTGCGTTGATGGTCCGCGTGCTTTAAAAGCGGAGAGCCCTACTATCCCAGCTCGCTGCCCTGACCACTGCCGAAAGAACCAAACTCGTCTCCTAATGTAGTTTTAAACCACCTAGGCGTCACGCTTGATCACATTAATGGCGGTCAAGCATAATAGAAATTAAGGCCAGGAAGGAACAGCAAAATTCTATTTAAATAAGAGTCGACTACAGACTCAAGTAAACAGAGATAGACATCATAGGGAACTAGGAGCACGTTTCCTAGAAAGTTGCACTTACAATTAATCAGAAAGAACTTAATGAGTGGCAAGAGTGTATTATTTTAGTGGGCATATCATCTCATAATTACACCCATGCTTGAGTATTCCGCCCTCTCGCCCATGCCTGTCAGGTAATGGTTTGAGGCACTTTTAAGGTCTGAATGTAACCTGACATGCGTCTTGGTTCCCCACCCCAGGTCGCTGGGACAATTGTGTGTGGTACATTTAAGCTCAGGATGTAACCCGTCCACTTATCTTAGGCAATTGTGTGACATAAAAATGGCGTAAAAATGAAGGTCACATATCCATCGTACGAGTTCTAGCTCAGATATTGACGTCATCATACCCCTCCTCCTATTCTATCTCTAGGCGAACAAGAAGACTCAAATCAGTTTCATCCCTTTGCATCCCAATTTTCGCTCTAGAGCTATTGCATGATCCTCAGAATTTGCACTCTGTTCCCAACTGTGGTAGAGTCAAGTTTGGCTTGGGTCAGGGAGAATGTATTATTTAAAATTAATAATAACGTTATATCACGCGACCGAGGGCATTTCATCAATTCTGTTGCTATTGACTTTTTTAGGTATGGGGATAATGCAACTATCTTTAAGTTCATATGGGATATTAGTGTCACTCAGCAATTCATTCGCCATTTTGACTTCTGCAGGTCCAAGGATGTCTCAGTAATGCTGGTAAAACTCATCACCAATGCCGTCAGGCCCAGGAGATTTTCGCTTAGCTTCATTCTTCACGGCAGTCTCAATTTCATCACTAGTAAATAGTAGCCCAAGTTCTTCTCAGACATACGGCGGCTTACTTTCTCGAGCACAGTATCAAAAAGGGGTCTATTTACAGTATCTCCGTGTTACTATATAGCTGACTGCCAAACGATTCTACTGCCGCCAGCACACATTGCGCATGAACACGAAGAGAAGGTGCTAGAAATTAGGAGTCATACGAAGGAATATAGACGGTCGTTTTTCCCTCTATTTGCGAGTGGGACAGGAAAGGAAATGACTATCGGTGGAAAATGGTACCCTTCGTCGCGTGCCGTACGGTGTCTTGCGTAGTATCTGTGTAGATGTAGGTTTCAGTAGTACTCCTGGACATGCCATATTATGCTCTCCTGTGCAGTGCTTTTATGTCCTGTTTCATCTAAGACGTCAACTATAAGAGGGTGGCAGCGTCTTTTCGACCTGAGAATGTGAAAAAGGGATAGTGTTTCATCCTCTGCAATGGTATTTGGTAGCGATCGGGCATGGTACACTCCGTTTCTTTTCGAAGACGGGAAATAATTTTTGACATACACCTATTAACATTGCAGTTCATAGCAACACCGTGGATATTATCCCTTTGGTATAGCTCTCGCAGACATTTAAAGTAAAATTGAGAGTCTCCGCTGCACGTATCTGATAAAAGTAGACCTTAACGTAGGTTTGGCGCAAAGTATCCTCCACTGGTGACACTGCCGTAGCCAATGGGCTACAGGCTTCGTGAATTTCGTCTTCATGTGCAGCGTCTGCTTGGAAACTGATGTTCAGTTTGGAATATACTTTGGCACGTTGGAGGACGACGTAACACTGGTAAGCGTAGTGATCAGAGAAATGAATTGACGTTATGTCGCGGTTCATTACACACGGTTGGAGAGTTTCCGAAACATATATCCACTCTATGCAGATGGCCGACTGCTCGTTAGCTTAAGTGAACGCAATGTGATCAATAAATTGCTTTCCCCACGTTTCTGTGAGTTGTTAACATTGAAAAAGCTTTGTAATTCTGAACACATAATCAAATTCGGTGGCTGCTGTTTAGCGCTCAGTACGCAGTTGGAGTCGCCGGATTAGAATTCCGTGAGGATTATTAGGGAGTATCGGTATTTCATTTCTGAGGAGCAATCGCGCCTAAAGGTTCTACCAGAAGGGGCGTACATGTTAAACACCGTTAACTCTGCTAGATACCTCTGTTCGGTAATGGAGGCGACCGGTGTGCCCCAGGGGTTCTAGGCGCTTCAGTCTGGTTCAAATGGTTCAAATGGCTCTGAGCACTATGGGACTCAACATCTGAGGTGATCAGTCCCCTAGAACGTAGAACTACTTAAACCTAACTAACCTAAGGACATCATACACATCCATGCCCGAGGCAGGATTCGAACCTGCGACCGTAGCAGTCACGCGATTGCGGACTGAAGTGCCTAGAACAGCATGGCCAGCGCAGCCGGCGCGGTCGCAGGTTCGAATCCTGCCTCGGGCATGGATGTCTGTGATGTCCTTAGCCTAGTTAGGTTTAAGTAGTTCTAAGTTCTAGGGGACTGATGACCTCAGATGTTGAGTCCCATAGTGCTCAGAGCCATTTGAACCGTTTCGTTAATGGATAAAGAGTTCAAATGCGGATAATTGACTTCTTCGCGCAATAAAATGGCACGTGACAGTGAAGGCCTCTTTATTGATGTTTGTAATCGAGACAAACGCAAACACAGTGATTTTATCTGTCACTTCCTGCGGCAGTGTACATTGGTAGTATAGAGGAAATCTGTAAGTCCGCACAGCTTGACGACTTAGAAGGTTCTGTTCATGTTGATCGTTGTGATATTGCAAGTTCTAGTTATCACTCATTAGCTGTCAGAGCCTCCGACTCCCTCCGTACCACCGTGAAGCCACGACAAATCGTCGCCCGATGCCATTGATGGGCGTCCGTTGCCATTCCCGCTGCATTTAAATATTTTGTTAGCAGTTGTGGATCACCTGCCCTCTCTGAGCATTTTCAATGACTTCTTATTATACGATAAAACTATGGCAAATCGGTGCCTGTCAATCACTTTAAGGAGGGATACTGTTTTAAGTTTTCTACAATGTATAACACACATAAAAGGTATTAGTACTTAACGGACAAAAAAGTCATTGCACTGTATAATAATTTTGAAGATATCACAATGTGAATACTGCCAATATAAGACTACAGCACCTTTTTCGTGTTGACAGAAGACGACGGGGCAACTGTTGCTGGTCGTCTTCTCCCTGCTGCCAGCAATGCCGTGTGTGTCGGTGTGTCTTGCCGTCCGACGCCCTACCCGCAACGAGCAGGCTTGGCTGCTACGACGCCAGGCTGTGGCTGTGGTCAACGAGAGCCACGGAAGCGCTGCGGCTGATGCTCGCTGTCTGCTCGTTAATGATCGTATGGCATCGGTGGCCGGGAGACCCCTCCCGGGGCGGTTCGGCCGCCGCTCCACAAGTTCTTTAGCGCCACCACGGTGACTTGCGAGTGAATGAGGATGATATGATGATGAAAGACATACAACACCCAGTCATCTCGAGGTAGAGAAAATCCCTGTACCCAACCGGGAATCGAACCCGAGACCCCGTGCGCCGGCAGCGAGAACGCTACCGCAAGACCACGAGCCGCGGACTGCCTGTTCTTTGGTTCTACGTTATGCAGCCGCCGCAGCCTGCCTTCTATCAGCTTTCAGAAATACCTGTGCGTGTTCTGTATGCTCGCAAATCCTTTCTTGCTGCGACAGGTTTCCGCTGTGCATTGCACAGGAGGACTACGATTTCCTCTGCCAGTGTCTGACTCGCAGAAGTATGCGTGTTCTGATATTTACCATTGTAACCTTTGTTCTCTTTTTTACGCGCTTTTTTGTTCTCAGGTGGAGCAATCCTGGTGGGAATGGTGGAGTTAAAGTGACCTCCATCTGCTGCTGCATTTCTTTTTGACTGTTTTCGGAAGGAAGTGATGGATCTTTGTTTTCGGAGGTAATCTGTTCTGTCCTCGATCTGTTCGTGGCTGTCACTTAAACCGCTTTTATACCGAAGCTGGCTCTTCCAAAACTTGGACTCAGGCCTCCTGAATGGATCTGGAGCAGTTCTCCCAACTTCCTAACTCAATAAAGGAACAAAACACGCCGACCTCAAGTGTTAACTTCCATAGTGCTCAGAGCCATTTGAACAATTTTGAACAAAACACCCATCAGCAGTGATAGTACTCTTACGAGGAAGCAGCATCGGGAGTCGACGGGTGCAGTTTATCCTTAAATCTTTAGTGGAGTTAAAAATGGAGCAGGTTTCTGGGTGCCTAGCATAGGTAATCAGAGCGCCACAGCCGCCAATGACAACGTAAGATATGATCTTCTTTAGATCTAGATGAACACTTCGCACTCCACTGTTGACTTGTTGGTTCAAAATGGTTCAAATGGCTGTGAGCACTATGGGACTTAACTGCTGAGGTCATCAGTCCCCTAGAACTTAGAACTATTTAAACCTAACTAACCTAAGGACATCACACACATCCATGGCCGAGGCAGAATTCGAACCTGCGACCGTAGCGGTCGCGCGGTTCCAGACTGAACCGCTCGGTCACTACGGCCGGCCCGTAGTGGTCACGCGGTTCCAGATTGTAGCGCCTAGAACCGCTCGGGCACTTGACTTGTTGATGATAAGCAGTCAACCATTTCTTTTTAGTGACTGGACAAACGACACCGTACTGCGAGAAGAGTAGGAGTAGAAGGGGGAGATTAGTGTTTAACGTCCCGTCGACAACGAGAGCACTATGGGACTTAACATCTGTGGTCAACAGTCCTCTAGAACTTAGAACTACGTAAGCCACACTAACCTAAGGACATCACTCATCCATGCCCGAGGCAGGATTCGAACCTGCGACCGTAGTGGTCACGCGGTTCCAGACTGAAGCGCCTAGGGGCGCGAGGCCACACCGGCCGGCTAGCTCTTTATTCGCAAGAAGTAATGGCCGCTATCGGCAGGGGATCTCAAGTTGATTCCGTATTTCTAGATTTCCGGAAAGCTTTTGACACCGTTCCTCACAAGCGACTTCTAATCAAGCTGCAGGCCTATGGGGTATCGTCTCAGCTCTGCGACTGGATTCGTGATTTCCTGTCAGGAAGGTCGCAGTTCATAGTAATAGACGGCAAATGATCGAGTAAAACTGAAGTGATATCAGGTGTTCCCCAGGGAAGCGTCCTGGGACCTCTGCTGTTCCTGATCTATATAAATGACCTGGGTGGTAATCTGAGCAGTTCTCTTAGGTTGTTCGAAGGTGATGCTGTAATTTACCGTCTAGTAAGGACATCCGAAGACCAGTATCAGTTGCAAAGCGATTTAGAAAAGGTTGCTGTATGGTGTGGCGGGTGGCAGTTGGCGCTAAATAACGAAAAGTGTGAGGTGATCCACATGAGTTCCAAAAGAAGTCCATTGGAATTAGATTACTCGATAAATAGTACAATTCTCAAGGCTGTCAATTCAACTAAGTACCTGGGTGTTTAAATTACGAACAACTTCATTTCGAAAGACCACATTGATAATATTGTGAGGAAGGCGAGCCAAAGATTGCGTTTCATTGGAAGGACACTTAGAAGATGCAACAAGTCCACCAAGGAGAGAGCTTACACTACACTCGTTCGTCCTCTGTTAGAATATTGCTGTGTGGTGTGTGATCCTTACCAGGTGGGATTGACGGAGGACATCGAAAGGGTGCAAAAAAAGGGCAGTTCGTTTTGTATTATCACGTAATAGGGGAGACAGTGTGGCAGATATGACACGCGAGTTGGGATGGTAGTCTTTAAAGCAAAGACGTTTTTTGTCGCGGCGAGATCTATTTACGAAATTTCAGTCACCAACTTTCTCTTCCCAATGCGAAAATATTTTGTTGAGTCCAACCTACATAGGTAGGATCAAATAAGAGAAATCAGAGCTCGAACAGAAAGGTTTAGGTGTTCGTTTTCCCCGCGCGGTGTTCGGGAGTGGAATGGTAGAGAGATAGTATGATTGTGGTTCGATGAACCCTCTGCCAAGCACTTACATGTGAATTGGAGAGTAATCATGTAGATGTAGATGTCGATGTAGAAGAAACAAAGGTTGACGGCTGTGTGGATAAGGGAAATGGATTCTGCTCCCCCAAGTCGCTTACTAGCGGATATCAAAATATTGTAAACAATTTTAATCCTTTCTGCAGACTGGAGCTCTGATGGTAAGATTTACCCTGGCTTAAATATTCGTCTGCTGAAGTTGGACTCGTAAATTACATTCCATTGACTAAGAATATAGGAGGCGATCATGATGTAACACAACGTAGCCCGTCATGTAGTCATGTAGTTAATTTAGAATATGTTCGTTAATTCACCTTAGCGGAATTGTTGAATCCTGTTAACGTGCTTCAGTTTTCGGTGTATCGAGAGTTTTACTTGTAAATATATTTGAAAGAAACGTTAACCGTATCATTGGATTTACATCGAAAATTATTTGTATCGTATGTGGCAGACAAACTAGAATGAGGACGTACGGTGAAGATTCCGATAGATGGAGTATCATAACAGAACCCTTAGGAAGGACTGTGCCTTTATGTTAATAGCATAAGTCATCTGTGTTACCGCAAACGAAACAGGAATGGTGGAGGCGTAAGGCAGCTTCTGGTACGATGGAAACAAGA
The DNA here is from genome assembly GCF_023897955.1 of Schistocerca gregaria. Classification (NCBI taxonomy): domain Eukaryota; kingdom Metazoa; phylum Arthropoda; class Insecta; order Orthoptera; family Acrididae; genus Schistocerca; species Schistocerca gregaria. Next base: position 87,260,335 of record NC_064931.1, read on the forward strand.
TACGTATGTATAACTGTGCGTAAAACGAGAATGAAACGCATGCCGGTATCTTTATCACCAGCAGATGTTAACAAACCGTGTACTCTTTCCATAACTCTGAAGCCAGTGCAGAGGCATTGCGTCCTATAAGCTTACTACATTATCTTTAACTTATATGATAGCCTCCCAGATACTCTGACGATCTCAGAGAAATTAACTGAGCATGTCATTTGTTTCCTCCGAAACTCTTGAGCCGGCATTGTGGTCTTGTTCTTATCCGTGCTTCATGCATTGTGGGGAATTTTCCCCACTGAGTAGAAATAGAAAAATTATATTTTATTAACAACAATTAAAGTTAAATTTAATACCATTGGTTCAAAAAATAGTTCAAATGGCTCTGAGCACTATGGGACTTAACTTCTGAGGTCATTAGTCCCCTAGAACTTAGAACTACTTAAACCTAACTAACCTACGCACATCACACACATCCATGCGCGAGGGAGGATTCGAACCTGCGACCGTAGCTGTCGCGCAGTTCCAGACTGTAGCGCCTAATACCATTGGAATTCGTATCAAAATGCCAGAATGTGTGAAACGTATAAAAAATAGTAATTTTGGAGGGGAGTGTTTGTGTTTCGGGACAGTGACGGAAACAACCCAGAATGTTGCTCGGCGTCTTCCCGTTGGAGCAGGGTAGGAATAAACTGAGGTACATCTTTCAACAATGATTTTTCTTTGCCCAACTAGCTACAAACGTTTTGATAGGCCATGATCGAACATAAAAACTGCCACTCTGACGTGGCAAAGAACTGGATATGAAATCATCCTCTAGAGCGCCAAATAAACCATATCGTTTACGTTAATATTTCAAGCCAGTATTTTTGGTTAGCACGATTTCCTAAAATGGGTAACAATACCGACTTAAAATAATAAAATTTACTGTTATCGATCACATATAAAACTAAGAGATGAATATCGTTCTACTGACAACATTAATGTTTTAATCACAAGACAATTTATATTGCGATCATTCGCATTTGCGCAAGCTTTTACCCGGGAGTTAGTTATTAGCGCTGATGTCCGGGATATAACACAGCTCTAGAAACAGGAAGACTGTCACCAGTTATCAGAGCTAAAGTATTTTACAGAGATTGCTATCGAAGGTACGTTAAAGGGCATCTCATATAACACGTGCGCCTCTCCAGCTTAGGATTAGTCACCGCTAGCTGTGCCTTTAAAACCGAATAAGCGTGCCGCTTTGCCGCTGTTTTCTTGAAAGTGGTTTCCCGAAGCAGCAGCGCGATGACGCAGCACGCTGTGATTCACGCTCTTTGTCTGGTCCTGCAGCTACCTGCTCCCTGACCGATGGGTCCCAGTTGGGCCCGCCCACCGCCCCCCGCTATTATACCAGTGCTCCCAACCTCTCTGTCACACTCGTTCCACGTCAACCAGATTTACTTTCTTAAGATTTTGCAAACGCTTTTCAGATGTGAGAATACTAATGTATTAGAATTTGTCATATGCTGAAATCAGGGAGAAACTTAAGGCATCGACACACGGGCCATATATTCGAATGTTGAGCGTAGAGCGTGCCGAGTTTCTGATTTCATAACGTGGAACAGCGCGTTGGGAAGTCCTCTAAACGTGCGAAGCAATATCTAGCATGTCAGATATTCAGAACGCACGTTGAAAGCTGGCTAATGAGGTGACAGAACGTCACCTTGTGTCACATGCACGCCACCTCCCCTTAGCGTAGAGTCTCGAGCAGCCATATTGGGTTTCAGTTGAAGCCCGTACGTATATAAGCCGTTTCTAAGCGCCTGGAAATTGAGTATCTCTCGAAAACCCGTCGTTAATTGTATGATTAGAAGAAATAAAATGACGCGATATATCATATTACTGGTTAAGGGGCTCTGTAAAGGCTCAAAATCACGAAATGTTCAGTTTTTAACTTATTTGCATTTTAAAAATCTACAGACTTTCCCCTTTCAAACATACATAAGTTATTCAGTTCAGAAGACTACAACTGGCGGCAGGTGTGGCCGAGCGGTTCTAGGCGCTTCAGTCTGGAACCGCGCGACCGCTACGGTCGCAGGTTCGAATCCTGTCTCGGGCATGGATGTGTATGATGTCCTTAGGTTAGTTAGGTTTAAGTAGTTCTAAGTTCTAGGGTACTGATGACCTCAGATGTTAACTCCCATAGTGCTCAGAGCCATTTCAACCAATTTTGTTGGAAATTAGGTAGGTGTTATTACTGTTAACAATAAAGATGATAACCAAGTGTGCGAAAGTAACCTTGCTGGTACACCCGCCCATTGCAATGAAAGTGAGAAAGAAAGTTCTTTGCAGAGGAAGCTTGGTTCAGTTACCGGAGAGTAAGAATGTTTCATGGGAGAACCGGATGTAAATGCAATATTTGATACCACAGTTCTCAGTGGATTTTTTGTAAACTATGTAATATGTATTCAGTGTAGTGAAGTCTGTAAAACTCACATAGCACTTGCCAGTGAAATGGAACTTAAGTGTGGTAAGTGTTCACACATGACCACCTTTTGGAACAGTGTTGCAGTAACTCCAGATGAAGAAAATGGTATCAAAATCTATGAACACAACATTAGATCTGTGTATGCCTTGCGTAGAACTGGTAATTGTGCTACTGCAGGTGCAATTTACTGTGGCATGATGAATATCCCAAATCCCCCAACCAAGTTTACGAACTATAACAGATTTATAGAGTCTAAAGTAGAAGATGTCTATATCGAATCTATGAAGAAAGCTCTAGAAGAGGCAGTAATAGAAAACAGTAGTAACAGATACTTGAGTGCAATATTCGATGGAACATGGTGTGCCGGCCGGAGAGGCCGTGTGGTTCTAGACGCTACAGTCTGCAAGCGAGCGACCGCTCCAGTCACAGGTTCGAATCCGGCCTCGGGCATGGATGTGTGAGATGTCCTTCGGTTAGTTAGGTTTAATTAGTCCTAAGTTCTAGGTGACTGATGACCTCAGAAGTTAAGTCGCATAGTGTTCAAAGCCATTTGAACCATTTTTTTAACCTGGTATAAAAGGGGACACACATCACTTTGTGGTGTTGTATCTGACACCAGTATATACGCTGGGAAAGTTTTCGATTTAGTAGTAATATCTAAATCTTGTCCGCCCCTGGCAGGTGAATGGTCAGCGCAATGGAATGTCATACCTAACGGCCCGGGGTCGATTCCCGGCTGGGTCGGAGATTTTCTTCGCCCAGGGACTGGGTGTTGTGTTGTCCTTATCATCATCATTTCATCCACATCGACACGTAAGTCACCCAAGTGGCGTCAACTCGAAAGAATTGCACCGGGCGAACGTTCTACCTGACAGGCGGCCCTAGCCACACGGCATTTCCATCTAAATATTGTATTTATCCATAAAAAGATAAAAGTACGCATGACAATAATTGCACAGCTGACTATAGTAGCAGTAGTAGTGGAATGGAAGCGTCTGGCGTTGCTAGTATATTTCATCGTTCTGTTGCGTGTGAAAAAGGGCGATATGTGAATTACCTAGGTGACGGTAATTCTAAAAGTTACAAAAATATTCAAGACCTGAAACCCTATTGTGATAATGTAGTGCAGAAATTTGAGTGTACTGGACACGTATAGAACCGAATGGAATCAAGACTTCGGCGACTGAAAGCTTCGTTCAAAAAACAAAAACTGACATATGATAAAGGGTTGTATGGGAAGAGAAGGTTATCTGACTGTGTAATTGACAAAATACAGACTATTACAGTATGGCTATTAGGGAAAACACACACATTGTCGATGAAATGAAGAAAGCTGCTTGGGATCTTTTTTTATATACTTTTTCCACCAATGAAACTCCCATCATTAATTGTGTCCCAAAGGAGAAAACAGTTGGTGTAAGTACAACAAAAGATTCATAACTGGTGAAGTGTACACTCATAAACATGGTCTGCCTGATGGGGTAATGGAGGTGATGAAACGAAGTGAAACGTTCGGATGGCATTGTTGGCCGGAAGGTCCCATTCAGTCGGCGCCACATTAGGCGACTTGAGGCTGATGATGAGCATAAAATGATGATGAGGACAACACAACACCCAGTCCACGAGCGGAGAAAATCTCCAACTCGGCCGGGAATCTCAGCCCGGGCCAAGTGCATGGGAGGCAATCACGTTACCACCCAGCTAAGCAGGCGGACATGTAGATGATAAAACCTATTTTCAGAGACTGTGCAGCACCTGAATTGTTGAAAAAGTGTGTTCACGGAAAAACTGAAAACCACAGTGAAATTGTGAATAGTATTATATGACCAAGAAACCCCAAGACTCTGTTTGCTGGAACAGAAACACGTCACTTTGGTGTGTATGATGCTGTGGCTACTTTCAATGATGGCAACATTGTAAGGTGCAAAGTATTTCGAAACATGGGAGTGAAGGTACGTTTCAACACGAATTTTCATTTGTTGTTGTTGTCTTCAGTCCTGAGACTGGTTTGATGCAGCTCTCCATGCTACTCTATCCTGTGCAAGCTGCTTCATCTCCCAGTACCTACTGCAACCTACATCCTTCTGAATCTGCTTAGTGTACTCATCTCTCGGTCTCCCTCTACGATTTTTACCCTCCACGCTGCCCTCCAATGCTAAATTTGTGATCCCTTGATGCCTCAAAACATGTCCTACCAACCGATCCCTTCTTCTAGTCAAGTTGTGCCACAAACTTCTCTTCTCCCCAATCCTATTCAATACCTCCTCATTAGTTACGTGATCTATCCACCTTATCTTCAGTATTCTTCTGTAGCACCACATTTCGAAAGCTTCTATTCTCTTCTTGTCCAAACTAGTTATCGTCCATGTTTCACTTCCATACATGGCTACACTCCAAACAAATACTTTCAGAAACGACTGATACATAAATCTATATTCGATGTTAACAAATTTCTCTTCTTCAGAAACGCTTTCCTTGCCATTGCCAGTCTACATTTTATATCCTCTCTACTTTGACCATCATCAGTTATTTTACTTCCTAAATAGCAAAACTCCTTTACTACTTTAAGTGTCTCATTTCCTAATCTAATTCCCTCAGCATCACCCGATTTAATTTGACTACATTCCATTATCCTCGTTTTGCTTTTGTTAATGTTCATCTTATATCCTCCTTTCAAGACACTGTCCATTCCGTTCAACTGCTCTTCCAAGTCCTTTGCCGTCTCTGACAGAATTACAATGTCATCGGCGAACCTCAAAGTTTTTACTTCGTCTCCATGAATTTTAATACCTATCCCGAATTTTTCTTTTGTTTCCTTTACTGCTTGCTCAATATACAGATTGAATAACATCGGGGAGAGGCTACAACCCTGTCTCACTCCTTTCCCAACCACTGCTTCCCTTTCATGCCCCTCGACTCTTATGACTGCCATCTGGTTTCTGTACAAATTATAAATAGCCTTTCGCTCCCTGTATTTTACCCCTGCCACCTTTAGAATTTGAAAAAGAGTATTCCAGTCAACATTGTCAAAAGCTTTCTCTAAGTCTACAAATGCTAGAAACGTAGGTTTGCCCTTCCTTAATCTTTCTTCTAAGATAAGTCGTAAGGTCAGTATTGCCTCACGTGTTCCAACATTTCGACGGAATCCAAACTGATCCTCCCCGAGGTCTGCATCTACCAGTTTTTCCATTCGTCTGTAAAGAATTCGCGTTAGTATTTTGCAGCCGTGGCTTATTAAACTGATAGTTCGGTAATTTTCACATCTGTCAGCACCTGCTTTCTTTGGGATTGGAATTATTATATTCTTCTTGAAGTCTGAGGGTATTTCGCCTGTCTCATACATCTTGCTCACCAGCTGGTAGAGTTTTGTCAGGGCTGGTTGTCCCAAGGCCGTCAGTAGTTCTAATGGAATGTTGTCTACTCCGGGGGCCTTCTTTCGACTCAGGTCTTTCAGTGCTCTGTCAAACTCTTCACGCAGTATCGTATCTCCCATTTCGTCTTCATCTACATCCTCTTCCATTTCCATAATATTGTCCTCAAGTACATCGCCCTTGTATAAACCTTCTATATACTCCTTCCACCTTTCTGCCTTCCCTTCTTTGCTTAGAACTGGGCTGCCATCTGAGCTCTTGATATTCATACACTTGGTTCTCTTCTCTCCAAAGGTCTCTTTAATTTTCCTGTATGCAGTATCTATCTTACCCCTAGTGAGATAAGCTTCTACATCCTTACATTTGTCCTCTAGCCATCCCTGTTTAGCCATTTTGCACTTCCTGTCGATCTCATTTTTGAGACGTTTGTATTCCTTTTTGACTGCTTCATTTACTGCATTTTTATATTTTCTCCTTTCATCAATTAAATTCAATATTTCTTCTGTTACCCAAGGATTTCTAGCAGCCCTCGTCTTAGTACCTACTTTATCCTCTGCTGCCTTCACTACTACATCCCTCAGAGCTACCCATTCTTCTTCTACTGTATTTATTTCCCCTATTCCTGTCAATTGTTCCCTTATGCTCTCCCTGAAACTCTGTACAACCTCTGGTTCTTTCTGTTTATCCAGGTCCCATCTCCTTAATTTCCCACATTTTTGCAGTTTCTTCAGTTTTAATCTACATGTCATAACCAATAGATTGTGATCAGAGTCCACATCTGCCCCTGGAAATGTCTTACAACTTAAAACCTGGTTCCTAAATCTCTGTCTTACCATTATATAATCTATCTGATACCTTTTAGTATCTCCAGGGTTCTTCCACGTATACAACCTTCTTTCATGATTCTTAAACCAAGTGTTAGCTATGATTAAGTTGTGCTCTGTGCAAAATTCTACTAGGCGGCTTCCTCTTTCATTTCTTAGCCCCAATCCATATTCACCTACTATGTTTCCTTCTCTCCCTTTTCCTACACTCGAATTCCAGTCACCCATTACTATTAAATTTTCGTCTCCCTTCACTATCTGAATAATTTCTTTTATTTTATCGTACATTTCTTCAATTTCTTCATCATCTGCAGAGCTAGTTGGCATATAAACTTGTACTACTGTAGTAGGCGTGGGCTTCGTGTCTATCTTGGCCACAATAATGCGTTCACTATGCTGTTTGTAGTAGCTTACCCGCATTCCTATTTTCCTATTCATTATTAAACCTACTCCTGCATTACCCCTATTTGATGTTGTATTTATAACCCTGTATTCACCTGACCAAAAGTCTTGTTCCTCCTGCCACCGAACTTCACTAATTCCCACTATATCTACACTCCTGGAAATGGAAAAAAGAACACATTGACACCGGTGTGTCAGACCCACCATACTTGCTCCGGACACTGCGAGAGGGCTGTAAAAGCAATGATCACACGCACGGCACAGCGCACACACCAGGAACCGCGGTGTTGGCCGTCGAATGGCGCTAGCTGCGCAGCATTTGTGCACCGCCGCCGTCAGTGTCAGCCAGTTTGCCGTGGCATACGGAGCTCTATCGCAGTCTTTAACACTGGTAGCATGCCGCGACAGCGTGGACGTGAACCGTATGTGCAGTTGACGGACTTTGAGCGAGGGCGTATAGTGGGCATGCGGGAGGCCGGGTGGACGTACCGCCGAATTGCTCAACACGTGGGGCGTGAGGTCTCCACAGTACATCGATGTTGTCGCCTATGGTCGGCGGAAGGTGCACGTGCCCGTCGACGTGGGACCGGACCGCAGCGACGCACGGATGAACGCCAAGACCGTAGGATCCTACGCAGTGCCGTAGGGGACCGCACCGCCACATCCCAGCAAATTAGGGACACTGTTGCTCCTGGGGTATCGGCGAGGACCATTCGCAACCGTCTCCATGAAGCTGGGCTACGGTCCCGCACACCGTTAGGCCGTCTTCCGCTCACACCCCAACATCGTGCAGCCCGCCTCCAGTGGTGTCGCGACAGGCGTGAATGGAGGGACGAATGGAGACGTGTCGTCTTCAGCGATGAGAGTCGGTTCTGCCTTGGTGCCAATGATGGTCGTATGCGTGTTTGGCGCCGTGCAGGTGAGCGCCACAATCAGGACTGCATACGACCGAGGCACACAGGGCCAACACCCGGCATCATGGTGTGGGGAGCGATCTCCTACACTGGCCGTACACCTCTGATGATCGTCGAGGGGACACTGAATAGTGCACGGTACATCCAAACCGTCATCGAACCCATCGTTCTACCATTCCTAGACTGGCAAGGGAACTTGCTGTTCCAACAGGACAATGCACGTCCGCATGTATCCCGTGCCACCCAACGTGCTCTAGAAGGTGTAAGTCAACTACCCTGGCCAGCAAGATCTCCGGATCTCTCCCCCATTGTGCATGTTTGGGACTGGATGAAGCGTCGTCTTACGCGGTCTGCACGTCCAGCACGAACGCTGGTCCAACTGAGGCGCCAGGTGGAAATGGCATGGCAAGCCGTTCTACAGGACTACATCCAGCATCTCTACGATCGTCTCCATGGGAGAATAGCAGCGTGCATTGCTGCGAAAGGTGGATATACACTGTACTAGTGCCGACATTGTGCATGCTCTATTGCCTGTGTCTATGTGCCTGTGGTTCTGTCAGTGTGATCATGTGATGTATCTGCCCCCAGGAATGTGTCAATAAAGTTTCCCCTTCCTGGGACAATGAATTCACTGTGTTCTTATTTCAATTTCCAGGAGTGTAACTTTAACCTATCCATTTCCCTTTTTAAATTTTCTAACCTACCTGCCCGATTAAGGGATCTGACATTCCACGCTCCGATCCGTAGAACGCCAGTTTTCTTTCTCCTGATAACGACATACTCCTGAGTAGTCCCCGCCCGGAGATCCGAATGGGGGACTATTTTACCTCCGGAATATTTTACCCAAGAGGATGCCATCATCATTTAATCATACAGTAAAGCTGCATGTCCTCGGGAAAAATTACGGCTGTAGTTTCCCCTTGCTTTCAGCCGTTCGCAGTACCAGCAGAGCAAGGCCGTTTTGGTTAATGTTGCAAGGCCAGATCAGTCAATCATCCAGACTGTTGCCCCTGCAACTACTGAAAAGGCTGCTGCCCCTCTTCAGGAACCACACGTTTGTCTGGCCTCTCAACAGATACCCCTCCGTTGTGGTTGCACCTACGGTACGGCCATCTGTATCGCTGAAGCACGCAAGCCTCCCCACCAACGGCAAGGTCCATGGTTCATGTTGCAATAGAAAAAACTTAAGCTCTAACAACTGAATCCAAGATTTTAAAAATCCCAAAGTACGTTGTAGCCAACACTCCAATACTAACCTGTAAAAATTTCAACTTCCTAGCTTAAATAATTTCTGAGAAAATATGTAATTTATAAGCACTATTTCAACATTGGAATTATAGGGCTTTCCAGAGCCACGTAAAGAATTATTGAAACTTGCGTATTATTAGAGTATGTAACGGATTTGTCATTATTCGTGTCTATTTGTAATTATTATTTCTTCTGCTGCAAGACCTACGGAAATACGTGACGTTACATCACTGAGAAAACAAGATTCTGACTGAGAACAAGAATAAACAGAAAATAATTACTCTTCGTACAAATCATAAAAAAATCATTTCTCAAGTATCTGCCTGCGAGTTTTCAAGAATGGTTCAAATGGCCCTAAGCACTATGAGACTTAACATCTGAGGTCATCAGTCCCCTAGAACTTAGAACTACTTCAACCTAACTAACCTAAGGACATCACACGCATCCATGCCAGAGGCAGGGTGCGAACCTGCGACCGTGGCAGCAGCGCGGTTGCGGACTGAAGTGCCTAGAACCGCTCGGTCGGTCACAGCGGCTGGCCCTGCGAGTCTTAAAACAGTCTCTAACCACTCCTAAAAACTGTTCTGCAATGCTCCTGCACGCAACGGACAGCTTACCTCGTCTTGCCGCTGCAACTGTGTTATCAGCAACAAGCTAAAAAATATTTCAAAAGTAATAATGCGACCCATGCGTAGTATAATGTATGCTCAGAATAATTGCAATAACTACTGCCATATATATATATATATATAGGGTGTTACAAAAAGGTACGGCCAAACCTTCAGGAAACATTCCTCACACACAAATAAATAAAAGATGTTATGTGGACATGTGTCCGGAAACGCTTAATTTCCATGTTAGACCTCATTTTAGTTTCGTCCACCTACGCTCAATCGAGCATGTTATCATGATGATACTCTACCTGTGCTGCTAGAACATGTGCCTTTACAAGTACGACACAACATGTGGTTCATGCACGATGGAGTTCCTGCACATTTCAGTCGAAGTGTTCGTACGCTTCTCAACAACAGATTCAGTGACCGATGGATTGGTAGAGGCGGACCAATTCCGTGGCCTCCACGCTCTCCTGACCTCAACCCTCTTGACTTTCATTTATGGGGGCATTTGAAAGCTCGTGTCTACGCAACTTCGGTAGCAAATGTAGAGACTCTTCGTGCTCGTATTGTGGATGGCTGTGATAGAATACCCCGTTCTCCAGGGGTGCATCAGCGTATCAGGGATTCCATGCGACGGAGAGTGGATGCATGCATCCTCGTTACCGGAGGACATTTTGAACATTTCCTGTAACAAAGTGTTTGAAGTCACGCTGGTACGTTCTGTTGGTGTGTGTTGCCATTCCATGATTAATGTGATTTGACACATGTCCACATGACATATTTTCTTTCTTTGTGTGTGAGGAATGTTTACTGAAAGTTTGGCCGTACCTTTTTATAACACCCTGTATATACAAACTGAATGATCAGGAGGGGTGTGGTGAAAAAAATATGAAAGACACCAATAAAGACTTTAATATATTCACAAAATCGATAATTTTAACGCTGACAAATTTTATACAGACCTTAATTATTTCATGATGTTTATACTCAATAAACACGTCTGTGGCCACAACAAAAATACTAATACTACTTTCATTATACGCATACACAAATCTAACAAAATCCCTCCAGTGCACAAGCAAGCAACAACTGCGTGAAACAGAAAGGCAAATTACCAAAAATCGTCAAAAAATACCAAAGTCGGCTCCGCCGCTACTAGCACAATCGCGACAGGCTGCAAACTCTCATGTCGCGCAGTTTCTCTCCACCGCAGGCTGCGTCTGACCGCTTCCGACTCTTCTCAACAACTGTTCACTAACTACTACCACCGATAATAACATCTCAGACTCAGAGTTTGTGTATGCACACCAGGAGAATCACAGGTCAACTTTGCAAAGAAGTATTAATGTCCAACTTTCAAGCATGCCGTCTGAAGGCAATGGCAAATTGATGAAACATCAAAAACGCATTTTTCTTGGTATAATTTGTCATAATTAAATTTCAGTTAGGAACCTAGTTACTACTCAAACTTTCCGAAGATATAACATTCTACATATAGTCATCAAATGCGTCTGGTAAGTTAAGCGTAGTGAGTAGCGTCAGAGATTCCAAGCTCGACTCCTAGCCGTGATAGCGAGCGCGAATGTTCGCGTGCGCCGGCCAGCGCTCCTGAGTTGTTTACTTCTGCGTCGAGGTATTTGTGATTATAGATTCCTCTACCGACGTATCTCATGATGCACTCTTACCGCCGTGCGACGATCAACGTAGCGTTTCAGGTTGAACACCCATAACCAAGAGCCTTTGAAGCTGAACAGTTCATACGTGAGGATCTGCATTTGAAGCCCCCGGATGTAATCGGAATACATTTTTCTATCACAGGAAGTGTTGTATGTATCAAAATCCCTACAGAGGCGATATGCGCTGAAGTTTTCCAACGACATACCACCGGACTAAAATTTAAACACTGTGATGGACATGTAGGTGCGGTGACGATGGATGAGGGATTCTGTCTCCAGACCTAGCGGGTACCTCAAGAAGTGGTCATTGCCTCTTTCCAACCATATGGAAACGTCTTGGGATACCTGGCGGAGAAATGGAATATAATTACGTCCTACCCCGCGTTAAAATGCATCCGTAAGGTCAAAATTGAGCTGAAGAAACAGATCCGATCCTACATGCTGATTGGCGGTGCGCGGGCCATCTTCATGTACGACTTTTGATACAGAAACCGCTGTGTGAAGTGACTCCGGCATCGACGCCTTCGTCCCTACCCTTCACCTACGCGACAGTAGCACAGAGACCTGCTTCGTCACTTCAGGATACGCCTGAAGCCTCGTCAATGCCAGCCAACGCAGCTCAACGCGTCGACGAGAATGATGTCCATCCAATCTCAGGACCCTGATGGAAGATCCTGTTCAAACTGCGGGCCTTGAACTAGATTTCATGACGACTTCGGCCTTTATCTAGATGAGTACGGCAGCAAACGGTGAGCGACCACATTCTGATTCGGAAAAACACAAGTTGGCGCCCTGCCAGTAATCACGGCCATTGGAGCAGACCCGGCAGGCCTATACCTACTGGATGCTACCATCACGCAAGCTGCATCGACTGCAAGTGCGCGTACACACCAATATCGTGTCGCTACATTGAATCTTGCCACCATTCGAGCCCCTCACAAACTGATCATGTTCCAACACACCAGCTACTCTGCGGATGCTGATATTGCACTCCTACTGGAGGAGTTCGTCCGAGTGCTCATCGGTACATTGCCCATGTTTCCCATGCCTTCGACACTGTAGCGGCGTCGCATCCTAAACTATGGATTCCCTGCAGAGGACGTCGCTTACCTCCCCATAGCACGAGGTGTGTTCCTCACTCTGTTTGGGGTGTGTATCATTAATATTTACGCACCATCTGGCTATAGCCACCATTATTACCGACGTTCACTCTTCGCTGGGGAGTCATATCGCTCTTCACAGGCCCTCAAGACGATTCTGTGCTTGGTGGCGACTTCAATTCGACATAACAAACCTGTGACTAACTCCTGTGGCATTCACCCTGTTCGGCTCTCTCGGTGGTCACCGATCGCCTGCGACTCGTTGACATCTGGACGAATTCCACAGAACCCAACCAGGTTACATATTTTACACGGTTCACTTTGCAAGCTGCATAAGTAACATCTACCTCTCCTGCCCTCTTGCTGTTAGCACTCGCAATGCAGAAGTCTGGTCCATAGGCTTTTCTGACCATGAAGCGTACTTTTGCGACGTCACTAGCGCCCAACAGAGTATGTAGCATAGTCGTGGTCTGTGGAAATTCAATGTCGCCCACCTGACCTTGCCAGACTGTCGCCGTGTGGTCGAGGATGCGTGGGCGTGATGCTGACATCGTCCTGACGTCTATGACTCTATCTTATCCTGGTGGCTCTCCTTTCCAAAGCCATCCTTCCATAGGAAATTTAAGAGTTAAGGTAAGAAAGTCAAGGCACGGCGAACTAATGCTTTGTACCTCTCTTACTTCATTCTCCATGATTGTGGGACGATACCTTTCTCACCGGCCCAGAAGACGGTGGTACATCGAACCAAGGCGCAGATCTCCTTGATCGTGCGCCGTCACCTGAAAGGAACTGTAGTCCAATCTCGAACTTCGAGTCGTACAACTCAAGAATATCCGTCAGTGTACCAGCAAAGACGAGGATGGCACAGGGCACTCATCCACGAACTCACTGATATGGAGGGCCACTGACGTGAGATCCAACAAACCATCGGTCATGCTCTCCACCATCATTTCGCTGGATTCTATGCAGATTTTCACGACCTACTGTGAAAATCTCCTGGTGGAGGTAACACATGAACTCCAGGAAGACGTGATGCCATCAACGCAGGATCTGATAACAGATCCTCTGGACCCGATGGTATCCCCATCGAATTTAATAAAAGTTTTAACTCCTTGTTGGCGTCCACACGCACAAAAGCTGATGTCCCCGATGACTGCGTTCTTTAATACCTTTCTCAATGGCATCATTCTCCCTGTTCACAAACCACACGAGCGATTAAGGTTCCATGATTCTCGACCAGTCACGTTGCTCAACAGCATTGTGGAAATATTTGCGCAGTTGCTGGTATTGCCACTCAAGAAGGTCGCACGTTACGTCACACCCTGTGACCAGACTTCCCCAGGAGGAGACAACAATATCCATGAGGCCCTTTGCTCTTACCGAGACATGACAATATTTGGTCGTTGCCAACGGCTCCCTGGTCACTTGGCATCGCTGGACTTTAGCCAGGCCTTCGACAGTGTTGACCATTCCTATTTGTAGACAGTTCTTCAGCATATGGTTTCCCTGTCGGTATTGTCTCAGTAATTTTGCGCCTTTAAAGGGAGGCGACTTTAAGAATCATGTACAATGGTCGCCTCAAGTCATTCCTGATCGTAGCAAGATCTGTCCGGCAAGGTTTCCCCCTTTCCACGGTTTCAGATGGTTTCGGTTTGTAACCCCTACTCTAGGGACTGCACCAACGTGTTGAAGGTATGACGTTGCACAGGCACCGAGTCTGTTGAATGACCTGTGGAAACGATCTAGTCCTTTATCTGTGCAGTGAGGTTGAAGTTCGTGCATTGCGAAGCATTAGGCACCTCTCTCAGCGTGTCCCAATCCAAGGTTTTGCTCATTGGTGAGGACCTACCTCAGTGAAACGTCGCCCCTCCCTTCCCCTAGCGTTACCGCCATCGTTCGATGTCTTAGCACAGAATTCACAGCCGGTCGCTGTCGCTCAGCGACTATCAATGGTAGATGTTTGCTACAGACAATCTGAGCAATCCTTGCAGATCAACAGCTATGAACTCTTGACGTTATTCAATGTGTGCAATATGCGAACATTTACCATGCCTCCCACATACCACACATAGCTCAGGTACTACTCGTCCCAACTCTACTGACCCGACGTCTTTTGATGGTATTTGGCTCTTTCGCCAGCTCAGGGATGTTATTAACATTGCAATATGACTCCCTTGCATTCTCGTGGTGCTATGGTGGGTTGGGACTAATACACGTGCCGACTAGAGTCATGGCGCTGTATGTCAGCTCCAAACAAACACTCTTATTCCCCACAGAGCCTCATTGGTCTCCTATTCAAGACTTTGTGCCGGTCTCTTTTTTCAGCCCAAGTTTTAGTATCGACCATTACATTCCCCTTTTATCATATCCGAAGATTTTTCCTGAACTTCAGTTTTGGAAACCGGTCCTTCTCACTTACATGTATGTACCAGACGAACACAGTTTACAAAGTGTTTCAACAGTGCCGGGCGCCCAACGCCATCGAAATTAGTATACCCAGTATGTGTGGCGGCACATATGAAAAGCGGCCCACACCCGCTTTCTGAAATAAGACGTCCAATCACCGTGGTATATCACGGTGAATGGCAGATAAGTTAACTGGCGTCGACTGCAGCGCATCAATCTACCTGATTCGCCCCTCTGCACCCGCTGTAGAATGGAAGTCTCAGACGACCACCGGTTCCACTGTGGTCCAGCGTCCGATGTCTGTACGCTTACTCAAATTCCCGCTCAGATTGACATCCACACACTTTTATTCCGGAGGGGACTATTTACCCCACCGCCAAAACTCATTCGCCGGCAGCTGTGGCCGAGCGGTTCTAGGCTCTTCACTCTGGAACCGCGAGACCGCTACGGTCGCAGGTTCGACTCCTGCGTCGGGCATTGATGCGTGTGATGTCCTTAGGTTAGTTAGGTTTAAGTAATTCTAAGTTCTAGGAGTCTGTTAACCTCAGATATTAAGTCCCATAGTGCTCAGACCCATTTGAACCAAAATTCACTCTGTGAACTGGATCTGCGGCCAAGCGATCCACTATCTTTTTTGGTTCTGGCAATAATTCTGTGCGAGGAGTTTGGAATTATCTGAATGACGGTCATTATGTCCTAACACGCATCCCACGTTATCAAAAATACTTCTCCAATTTGTTAGGGAGCACCTTCAATGATCCGCCTCGCAATGGAACGTTCAAGCTATGAGAAGCGGAAAACTGATCTGAATCTACCCAAAACATACAGAACTGATAAAAGAATCTACGCCCACTCCACGACAATATATGTTTGGACGTGATGGCAGACCCAGGGCCCATTACTCAAGGCGATTAAAGAAAATGCTAATTATATAGGGGCAAATGCCTAAACTGATAGTTACTTCCTTTTTTTGTACTTATGGCAAAATAGCCGGTGACAATTTTCCTCGCTTTTTTTAAATCTCCTTTGTACTCCCCAGAGGAGAACAAAACAAACCTTCGCGCTTTTGAAAGGTTCTGGTACCATCTTATTAGTTTAATATACAGGTATATTCTATAATATTCGATGTTATATAAATATAAATACGCTGTTTTTGAGGTATGAGCTTGTTCGATTGGGTTAATCTACAAGACAGCTTGCACTGTTTGCCCTTTCGTCTTTTAAGTTTCGTATTTCATATGTTGTAAGGATTCTGCTACTGAATAAGAACAGTGATCAAGTGGAATTACTTTAGGGTGTAACTAAAAAGTGAGAAAGATGAAATAATTTTTACCTGATGTGGAGAACTGTTGTAAAGTTGTATCTAACTATTAGTAATGGAATTTTTACAGGCTTATGTCTTTGTTGACTAGAAATGTTTTCCTTTTTGCCGTATAATATTTTCACGGATAATCAAAATTTTATCTGTGTATACTACAAACAGAACAACCTGACTAGCAAATGGACAAGGTAGGAAATGTCCGTCTTAATAGAGATAATATAGGAATTTTACGACCGTCCACTTCATAAACAGTGTGGTTTACGAGCCAGATACAGCCTACAACAGACGCTGGAGTACGCTGCGATCGCTTATACCACGTTGGGGCCCACGCACCGTGTGCACAAGTCACATCTTTTCTGAGCGTTCTGCAACACTTTCAATTCACACGCTCGACTTTAATGTTCAAAATCACGATCCGTGTGCCGACGCAAGATAATGTTTGTTTATTTTCGATTTACCTGAATATTTATCAAAACTTTCTATGCTATCTTCTGTAGATTATGTAAGATAGTCTGTCTCACATAGAGCTATCAGTTTTTGTGTGCTGGTAATTTTGTGTGCCCCACACATTGAAAATTATGTCATGTTTTTCTTACGCTGAAGTTTTGGTTCCAGTTGTGCTAGACGCCTCAAAACATATATTCTACGATTTCACTGTTTTATCCTTTACGGAACATTTACTTTAATTTATAACGTAACAGTAACTCCTGAAATTTTCGGGCTTTTACAGCCGGCATAGTCAGCTGCAAGAAGCTCTTCTTAGAGCAGTTGAGAAGGCAGCAGTGGGAAAATGACGTAACGTTGTGTGAGATAGTGGTGACAGCTACTTCGGTACGGGTATCGAGAGAAAGACCGCCTAAATTATGGTCCTCCTCCGCGATTGGTTGCTATATTCGGAAGATGGGTGCCAAAATGATAAACTTCTGTTATTAATATTAGAAAAACTAAACAGTGAATTTACTTGCATTTCATATAAAATAATCTCAATAGGAAGCTATCATTTCATTATTTCAAAAGTTTTCATTACCAGTAGAATAATAAACAATGTTTAAACTAAAAGGTAGACGAAATACGTCGGAGATCTTCGGATCGCGCGTAACTTGGATGGCGGGAGAAGTGGTTCGGCTGTAAGATCAGAGCTGGTTCGGCAGTCTCGGAGGATAGACATGTTGTCTGCCTTGGTCGGTATTCGTTAAGAACTTAATTAGGATTTTCTGATTATTTGGGTATGTAACTGAGACGAATTTATTTTTTTATAAAAGTGTGAAGAATGGAAATTATTTGGGATTCATGAAAAGCAACATAATTGTGCAGTTTCTAGTATTCTGACAATAAAAAGCGAGCGGTATTCCGTTTAAAGAAACCAGTTCAAAATTTAGTTTTTTATACAGTATAAGTTTTTCTCCAACCGCTCATCACAGCCTCAAGATAATGGACTGCATTACACCCAGAACGGTGAACGCACCTAGGCAATTCACGTGAACTGCAATCTTAGTACAGATTAGACAATGGACACGTCATCTGTGGTAACACAGAGGAGCTATGAAGGAGGAAAATTTTCGAGATAAGGGATTTGTCACATATACATAAAACCCTCTCGCCCACTCTCGCTATCTCTACCTCTCTTTCAATTGCCGTAAACTGATTGCAGAAACCTCATGTTTTGGGATCAATCAAATAAAATATAACGGATTAAAACAGACATAGTGAAGAAAATATGTGTTTTCATACTCCTTTGGGGAGCGAAAGGCTATTTTCAATTTGTACAGAAACCAGATGGCAGTTATAAGAGTCGAGGGTCATGAAAGGGAAGCAGTGGTTGGGAAGGGAGTGAGACAGGGTTGTAGCCTCTCCCCTATGTTATTCAATCTGTATATTGAGCAAGCAGTAAAGGAAACAAAAGAAAAATTCGGAGTAGGTATTAAAATCCATGGAGAAGAAATAAAAACTTTGAGGTTCACCGATGACATTGTCATTCTGTCAGAGACAGCAAGGGACTTGGAAGAGCAGTTGAATGGAATGAACAGTGTCTTGAGAGGAGTATATAAGATGAACATCAACAAAAGCAAAACGAGGATAATGGAATGTAGTCGAATTAAGTCGGGTGATGCTGAGGGAATTAGATTAGGAAATGAGACACTTAAAGTAGCTATTTGGGTAGCAAAATAACTGATGATGGTCAAAGTAGAGAGGGTATAAAATGTAGACTGGCAACGGCAAGGAAAGCGTTTCTGAAGAAGAGAAATTTGTTAACATCGAGTATAGATTCAAGCGTCAGGAAGTCTTTTCTGAAAGTATTTGTATAGATTGTAGCCATGTATGGAAGTGAAACATGGACGATAAATAGTTTAGACAAGAAGAGAATAGAAGCTTTCGAAATGTGGTGATACAGAAGAATGCTGAAGATTAGATGGGTAGATCACATAACTAATGAGGAATTATTGAATAGGATTGGGGAGAAGAGAATTTTGTGGCACAACGCGACCAGAAGAAGGGATCGGTTGGTAGGACATGTTCTGAGGCATCAAGGGATCACCAATTTAGTATTGGAGGCAACGTGGAGGGTAAAAATCGCAGAGGGAGACCAAGACATGAATACACTAAGCAGATTAAGAAAGATGTAGGATGCAGTAGGTACTGGGAGATGAAGAAACTTGCACAGGATAGCGTAGCATGGAGAGCTGCATCAAACCAGTCTCGGGACTGAAGACCACAACAACAACAACAACAACATACTTCTTTGAGAACGGAAAAAAAACTATAGTACCATACAACAAGGCAGTCAGTCAGAATACAAAAAAAAACTAATAGCATAAAATAGCTGACAGATTATGTGAGACAGAACAGAAAACAGTATCCCGCTGGAGATAGCACAAGTATGCTGAAACATGTTTGGGGAAAGCAAAAATAAACAAATTGTAGTTTTTGGAAGACGGAACGTTGCTCCATTTTAGTTTGCAAGCACGAAAAGTAAGAAGAGGTACACTATCCAAGGAAAACATTAGCCGTGTGGTGAAAGGCACAGCCTGTCTTCGCCGCGGCACTGGGAGGGGAGGGTGGCGGATCCATTGCCCAAGTCATCTTTTGCCCCCGGTACCTATTCGACAGCAGGCTGAGTAGAGCTGGTGCCGTCCTCTAGGGAGTGAAGCAAAGAAAAACCTCCACTCCTATCCTGGGTTGAATCAAGTACTCTGCCCGCTACACCATCGTGACCAGTCGGCCTTTGGCTGTGGAGCGGTGCGGTACGTCCCGGCCGCTCCGTGTCGCGTTTCCGGGTGTGTTGTTGTTTACCGCGCCGGCGCGCTAGTGTTACGTATTGCCGTCACGTTCCTGACACACGATGGCTCTTTCGTATCGGAAAGCCACGATCAAGCTGCAGTTCGACACTACGTACTCTAGACCCAAGGCCCACGAAGTAGAGCGTTTTTTACGCGATGTGGTACATGTTGATCCTAACGAGCTGATCGGTATCCACTTATCTATTGTCTCCAGCGTCGTATATCTTAAGTTCACTGACGACGAAGCATGTGACAAACTTCTCAGACGCTCGACGGCAGGTTATCGGTTCTGCCACTCAGACGGAAACGTGGGTGTGGTGACGCTTGAACGTGCTGGATTGGGAATCCAAAATGTGCGCGTGTTTGAGCTCCCTTTTGAAGTTCCAGCGGATTTGGTCACCCTTGCTCTTCGACCCTATGGAACAGTTCTCGGCCACACGGCCGAAAAATGGAAGACCTTCGACACCTACCCTGTCCTTAAAGGGGTGCGACAAGTCCGTATTGACCTGCATCGCCATATGCCTTCGTATCTCACGATCGCTGGTTGCAGGGCAATAATTATTTACGACGGTCAGCCGAGAACCTGCTCGGGTAGTGGCCAGACGGGACACATGCGTACCGAATGCCTGCAACGCCGTCTCGTGCAGACACCCTCGACCGACCAGATTCGTCCGTCGACACCGACCTCTCTGCCGATTACGTATGTTGCGGCGGCGAGACGGGAGACGCCAGCTGTATATGACGACCCCACTGTATTGGTGCGAGCTTTGGAGGACCCTGCAGTAGCTTCCACGGAGCCCCAAGGGTCTTTCAGTGCTGATGCTACTGATGTCCTTTCGTCGGACCCCGGCGCACCGCCACAACGGCTCGCCGACGGTGCGATGGAAGTTGAAGCACAGGATGCAGCGTCCTCCCCTTGCCCTACGTCGGAAACAGAGGCGCGGCAGCGTAAGCAGAAATCACCCAAGCGTCATAAGAAGCGGCGCAAGACAACCGACGACGTAGAACAGCCCGAGGCGACACCTCTGGATGACGAGGTGCCTCAACCGCTCCACCGCGCCGACACAGGCGACCCTACCGTCTCACACGGTTCGACGTCTTCTCCCACTACCGCTGGGTCTGGACCACATGGGGATGCGGGAGATCACCGCAGCTCCGACACCGGGGATGCACCCTTGCCTCCGTCTGCCTCTCGAGATCCAGTGGTGTCAACGTCCCTGGGCGACTGGGCGCAGGAGATGGAGTTGAAGGATGCGTTTCAGAACCAAGACGATACACCGATGCCGATGGCAGCGTCTACGCGGCCGGCGACAGACGCCTAGGACGGCATGAGCACCTCTCGTCGCTGCCTAGCACTTCGCAAGACCGGCGCTCCACGTCACGACTACTGCCCTCCTGTCATACCATGGTCACCTCCCGAGACTTGATGGACCAGGCATACCGCCTCGCCACGATCAACGTCAATGGCATTACATCTGATGTCAAGACCCGTATGCTGAAGGATACGTTACGCGCTGCGGATCTGGACGTTGTTTTCCTTCAAGAAGTCCGATCAGGACTCTGTCTCGATGCCTACGGATATGACGCCTACACTATGCCTGCAGATGTGGGCGGCGGAGGTACGGCGATTCTACTGCGGGAAGGGATAATGGCCACTGATGTCTCCTATTTACCGTCGGCCCGGGGGGTCGCACTCACGATTGGTACAGTACGTCTGGTGAACTTATATGCTCCTTCAGGCACCGGCAAAAGGAGAGAACGGCGCACCTTTTTTGCCGAAGATATAGCCCCGCTCTTCCAGGGCAATACCGACCACTTGGTAGTAGGCGGAGATTTTAATTGTGTGCTCCGCCCATCCGACCAGGAGCCACACTATACCACCTGCCCGGCACTCCAGGCACTTGTACAGGACTTGGCCTTGTTGGACACCTGGATCATCCAACACGGGGACCGTCGAGCACACACCTACTTTACTAGTCACTCCGCGAGCCGTTTGGATCGAGTCTACGTCACCCGCGGCCTACGATCGGCCGTTGTCGACGCTGAGATGTGGCCGGCAGCGTTCACGGATCACCTCGCATATGTGTGTACTCTCACCCTTCCCCGCCAGCGCGTCCGCCGAAGTAGGGGTCCGTGGCGCCTCAATGTGGCCCTTCTTGATGAGATAAATTGCAGACGCGCAGTCGAGTCCACATGGAGCAATTGCCACCGGCGTTTACCCGCCTACCGTTCTGTACTTCAGTGGTGGTTACGGTGTGCAAAACCCGCACTGTGCCGAACATTAGTCAGCTATGGACGCGACCGAGCGCGCTGGTATACTGCGACTACTGATTTTTACTATACTGCGCTCCGCGAACTGGCTGTACAACCGCCGTCGCCAGAGCGACAATCAGCAGTACAACGCGTCAAGGCACAATTGCTTCGTATCAACGCCGTACGTCTTGCGGGTGTGCGGGTGCGAGCGAGGACGACTGATGATGTTCGTGGTGAACGACCTTCCCTCCGCCATATCATTCAAGAACGCCGAAGACGCAAGAGGCAGCTCATTACCGAGGTTGAGACGGAGGACGGGCGACGCGTTGACGCACAAATGGATATCGTCCGAGCGTTCACACAGTCATATAAACTTCTTTACGAGAGGGAGTCCCACATGAATGTAGGGGTCAGGGAAGTCCTATCTGGCCTACCAGTCTCTCGGAACCTACAAGATGATGCTACGCTCTTGTCGGCGGTGACTTTGGAAGAACTGCGAGAGGCTCTGTTGCGTGGCTCTCCCAACAAAACGCCTGGCCCTGACGGCCTCCCTCTTGAATTTTACAAGCGGTTCTTTGATCTCATGGGCCCAATGTGGGTCAGGATGTACAGTGAACTCCTGGACGCCGATTTTCAGGTACCATCTGACTTTACTGAGGGTCTCTTGATCCCTGTGCCCAAACCCGGCGGAGGCCGTCGCCCTCTTGATTTTCGCCCGTTGACAATGCTAAACACTGACTATAAGCTGTTGACACGCATGCTCCGTGAGAGGCTCAAACCTACGGTAATGGCGGCCATTCACACTGATCAAACCTGCCTCGGGGGCGACACTAATGTGTTTACGACTTTAAGCACCTATAGAGACGTGGTGGCGCTCATGCAAACTTGCCGCCTCCAAGGCGCTCTTGTTGCGCTGGACTTCGACCATGCTTTCGACCGCGTTAACCATGGTTTCCTGCGTACTGTTATGGAACACATCGGTGTCCCGCGTCTGACGACGTCTGTTGTGCTTCGATTGATCCATGGGGCTGTCACGAGGATTATGATCAACGGCTGTCGGTCCGCCCCCGTCCGTGTCAACAGGTCCGTCCGGCAGGGTTGTCCTCTTTCTGCCATGCTCTTCGCCGTTGCCCTCGAACCAGCTCTTCACGGACTACGGCGACGCTTAGAAGGACTTACCCTCCGTTCCGTAACCTTTCGATGTGGTGCATACGCCGACGATGTGATTTTCTTAGCACGGTCTGGTGACGAAATACACACGGCGTTTTCCTGGCTCCACCAGTATGGGGCGGTGGCAGGCAGTGTGCTCAACCTTCGGAAATCACGCTACATGGAGGTAGGACGAGGAATGCCTGCAGGTCTGGCCGTACCTCTGACAAAGGTCCCGATGCTCAAGTGTTTAGGGATATCACTCCATCGACAAATACAACGCACGGCGGCCTTTACGTATCGTATGGTCTTACGACGACTCCGTTTAGAGGCTCGTCTCAATAAATTCAGATCATTGAACATTATGCAACGCGCCCAATACGTTAATGTGTACATGGCTTCTCACCTTAACCATTACGCCCATGTACTGCCGATAACGGACACGATGACTTCCAGGATAAAGGCAGTGTTTGGACACGTGGTGAACGATGGTGCTGTTTTCAAGATCCGTTTTGTTACGCTTACTTTACCCTTCGACAAAGGCGGTGTTGGACTCACTCACGTCAAGCACAGAGCGCTGGCACTGTATCTCCGTTCCATGAGGCGACTCTGGCTTTCACCAACAGCCAGTCTCCTCGGCCTACTGATTGAAGAAGTGGCCCCACGTACGCTGTACCCACCGGTACCAGTTGGACATTTATCGCCCTCGCTGTCACACATTAGAACGTTTTTCGTAGAGCATAGCTATGTTTTGCGGGTTATATCGGAGACACGGAATCCGACAGCGAAGACTTATTATAGTGCTCTCCAGCACTGGACTCCGGATAACGATATTGTACGGCGCCACCCTACGGTCGACTGGCCACGAGTATGGCGAGCCATCCACGCGCCGTTCCTGTCTACTTTCGTGCGATCGACGTGGTATGTGGTCGTTAACGAGAAACTTCCAACCCGACAACGGCTGCATGCCATTCACCTAATTGACGACCCTGTGTGCCCCCGTTGCACGACGTTAGACACGGACGAACATAGCCTGAACTGTGGCCCCGCGCGTGAGTGCTGGAAACTGATCCGCCAGATCCTGGCTTTCCTGCTCCGCCGCCCCTACGTTTCGATTTTACCCCAAGAACTCTTTCATCCCGACGCTGTCTATTTCCCTATGACCCGGATGAATGCGGTTAATTGGGTACGAGGAATGGCGATACACTACATATACCGCGATGGAGACAAAGACGTCCTCGATTTATGGTACTATATGATCGACGAGTTTCTGGTCTTAACGAACAGACGGGATTACCGGAACCTTTTTGCGAACTATTTGGGTTCGTCATTCATGGACCCACCACCCAGCTGGGGTGTGCCGGGTGTGAGAAGACATTAACTTGTAGATGTGATCTTTCCACGATTCCCCTATGGTAACAGAAACAGTCTCTGACTGTGTGCAGCGGCCCCGGGCGCTCCAACGATTGGTGGCTGGTGATGTCCAATGCAATGACGACCGCCCGTTCCTGGCCGCCCGCCTAGCAATGTGACCGCGGCGAGCAAGATGGCCCTTTTTAGTTCACTTTATTGACAACTTTTTGCGCATGGCTGCCTTGTTTTTTTTTTTAATGCATTCTCAAAAAAAAAATGTAGTTAGTAGTTTGTGAAATAAGCATTGTAGGCTGTGATTATATTTTTGTTGAGCTTAATAATTAGTGTGTGTAGAAACACCATTTTCTTTAAGTATTCATTGACATATTTCTGTACATGTTATTTGCATAAGTGCCTTAGTACAACTTCAGTTTTGTGGCTTTGTCATCGCATTTCCATGAAAGTAACCAAAAAGATGGGAGGTTATTTTATGCACAGACTGATTTTTTCTTTTCTTTTTTTGTAATATTTTTATTTTCCATTTGAAGTGTAAAATTTGAGCTTAATTGTTATGTTCTGCACCACAAAGGTGAAGCTTTGTAAGACTTTTCCCAAAAAAAAAAAAAAAAAAAGCGGTTCACGCGCTCCGTCCGCAGCCGCGCGACTGCTTCGGTCTTAAAAAAAAAAAAAAAAAAGTACAGCTGGTGCCGTCCTCTAGGGAGTGAAGCAAAGAAAAACCTCCACTCCTATCCTGGGTTGAATCAAGTACTCTGCCCGCTACACCATCGTGACCAGTTTATTGGCACGTATTATTGTTAAAAAAGACTGTCAGCTCTGAAACTGATGGCGTAGTTCTTTCACAGTAGGCGTTTACAGAATCAATGTTGAGCAATAAAAATAGAAATTTCACTTGACAGTTTTCTTTGGATAATATCTTAATATCTCACGATTTTATTAAAGACATAATAACAATATACCGAACTGCCTAGTTCAAATTATGGCAAACAATCGCCTTCTGAAAAGACTGTTCTGAATGATTCTGGAGAATTAGTTGTCGCCCTTCCGTCAGTGATGAATTTCGTGGAGGCCGACAAAAATCGGTTGTTGTTAAAGAGACATCGATGCTGTGCAGAACATGATTGAAGAAAAAACGAAGGAAGGAAGATGGGGGTTTAGGGTTCCGTCGATGTCAATACAGTAGGAGTTCATACTCCGACTGTTTCAACAATGGCGAAGGAAATCGACCGTGCCCTCTCAAATGATCCGTCCTGTCATTTGGCTGGAGCAATTTGGGAATAAAGCAGAAAATCTGAATATGATGGCCGGACGCGGATTTGAACCGTCGCCCTCCTAATGCCGAGTCAAGTTGGCTAACTGCTGCGCCACCTCGCTCGCTATGATACATTAGGCGTATGACATAACCTGAGCTAGAGACATCGCTAGGCATATTGAAAAATGCCGCACATTCGACTCAGCGTGAACACTTAGCTCTGCAAAAGATCTGTCACCTATGGATTCCGTGTAATTTCACAGAAGCTCAAAATCAAACTCGTGACAATTGCTTTAAGATAAAAAATTCTAGAGCGGAAATGCAAAATTCACGTAACAGGAGACGAGGTTTATGTATATACGTACTTTCCGGCATGTAAGCAGTAACCTACTCGTTGGGTGTTCCAAATGGTACTTTCGCGAAACACTTCGGTGAAAATGGTCGGTTGCTTCTTTGG
Source organism: Schistocerca gregaria (assembly GCF_023897955.1). NCBI lineage: Eukaryota > Metazoa > Arthropoda > Insecta > Orthoptera > Acrididae > Schistocerca > Schistocerca gregaria. Next base: position 87,286,438 of record NC_064931.1, read on the forward strand.
TTACATTGGACTTATCATGGCTATTGTTTTAGAAGAACGAAGAACAGTTAATGTCGGTGGAGTATACAACAATTTATTTGCTGCAAGACATCCATGAAATCAGGAAGAAACATCCGAGAATACTCCATCACTCAGTTTTCACACAATACGTCAAATAGTTGATTACATGGGGGAGAAAAATATAAAATTAATGTCTCACTGCCAGTATCAGAGTTATCTCCTGATTTAACCGAAAACACTTCCTTACTGTTTCCCTGTGTGAAACAAAAACTGCGTGGAAAGCTACTTTTATGAAGCTATTTAAAACCTACAAAACCTTGTTTTGTGTTACTGGCATTGTTGTATAAAAACATTCTAAGAGTTAATTCAGACGCATGCAAAACTTTTTAAATTTTAAAGGTGAATATCTTAAGAACTAAAAAATTTCTAAAGCGAATTTTTTTTCAGTGGTTCTGTAAAAACACAAACGGTGGATGTCTTAATGTAGCTAAATTGTTTTCCTTCAATTCTACCACCATTTACAAACATCTATAATGAGATTATGCACATACGAGATAACATGTCGCTGTTGTGCGTTGGGCAAACAGGAAGTAACTTAGAACACCGTTTAAGGGCCCGTATGAACTGTTACAAGCTACACTCCTGGAAATGGAAAAAAGAACACATTGACACCGGTGCGTCAGACCCACCATACTTGCTCCGGACACTGCGAGAGGGCTGTACAAGCAATGATCACACGCACGGCACAGCGGACACACCAGGAACCGCGGTGTTGGCCGTCGAATGGCGCTAGCTGCGCAGCATTTGTGCACCGCCGCCGTCAGTGTCAGCCAGTTTGCCGTGGCATACGGAGCTCCATCGCAGTCTTTAACACTGGTAGCATGCCGCGACAGCGTGGACGTGAACCGTATGTGCAGTTGACGGACTTTGAGCGAGGGCGTATAGTGGGCATGCGGGAGGCCTGGTGGACGTACCGCCGAACTGCTCAACACGTGGGGCGTGAGGTCTCCACAGTACATCGATGTTGTCGCCAGTGGTCGGCGGAAGGTGCACATGCCCGTCGACCTGGGACCGGACCGCAGCGACGCAGGGATGCACGCCAAGACCGTAGGATCCTACGCAGTGCCGTAGGGGACCGCACCGCCCCTTCCCAGCAAATTAGGGACACTGTTGCTCCTGGGGTATCGGCGAGGACAGTTCGCAACCGTCACCATGAAGCTGGGCTACGGTCCCGCACACCGTTAGGCCGTCTTCCGCTCACGCCCCAACAACGTGGAGCCCGCCTCCAGTGGTGTTGCGACAGGCGTGAATGGAGGGACGAATGGAGACGTGTCGTCTTCAGCGATGAGAGTCGCTTCTGCCTTGGTGCCAATGACGGTCGTATGCGTGTTTGGCGCCGTGCAGGTGAGCGCCACAATCAGGACTGCATGCGACCGAGGCACACAGGGCCAACACCCGGCATCATGATATGGGGAGCGATCTCCTACACTGGCCGTACACCTCTGGTGATCGTCGAGGGGACACTGAATAGTACACGGTACATCCAAACCGTCATCGAACCCATCGTTCTACCATTCCTAGACCGGCAAGGGAACTTGCGGTTCCAACAGGACAATGCACGTCCGCATGTATCCCGTGCCACCCAACGTGCTCTAGAAGGTGTAAGTCAACTACCCTGGCCACCAAGATCTCCGGATCTGTCCCCCATTGAGCATGTTTGGGACTGGATGAAGCGTCGTCTCACGCGGTCTGCACGTCCAGCACGATCGCTTGTCCAACTGAGGCGCCAGGTGGAAATGGCATGGCAAGCCGTTCCACAGGACTACATCCAGCATCTCTACAATCGTCTCCATGGGAGAATAGCAGCCTGCATTGCTGCGAAAGGTGGATATACACTGTACTAGTGCCGACATTGTGCATGCTCTGTTGCCTGTGTCTATGTGCCTGTGGTTCTGTCAGTGTGATCATGTGATGTATCTGACCCCAGGAATGTGTCAATAAAGTTTCCCCTTCCTGGGACAATGAATTCACGGTGTTCTTATTTCAATTTCCAGGAGTGTAGATAAATGTAACAAATTGGAAACAACAAGGCACAAGAAAAACACACGACACATGTTCACTGCACTATTTAGGTGCTACCTGAAACTCTTCCACGTGGCAGTTCATGAAAAAATAGTGGTTATTTTTGAGGTTTGGCTGAATAGGCAATACGCTGAGTTTACGAAACCAATTACTTCTACACTTTTTACTTGCAGATCAAAAAGTGCATCGGTAATACCCGAGCGTACACTAGAGGAGTTCTAAGAGATATTAAATAAGATTTAAGTGGCTATAGCAGAGTTACCGTAACTGAAAAATTACTCAAGAGAAGTTCTGAGCAAGGAGTATACTCCTATTTAGGCCTAATTGTAAACAAGAAAATAAAAAATATTAACAATATATACTAATAAAAAAGTTGTCAATTTTGTCAAATCCTGTAATTACCTCCTATTGCGAAATGTAAGTTTGAAATTTGGCTCAAAGGTGCCGACACCCTTTCTCTTTAAAGGTACAAAACCGTGGCGTCCTGCGAAATCACGTTCGGGGTCCGAACAGAAAGGTGTTAAAACATGCGAAAACATGGTCACAGCACAAAGTTGTGAGGTGTAGGCTAGGTTAATGATGTCACATTGGCACCAAATTTCACTACAGTTCTGCCCAACGTCATCGTTTCCGTGTAACACGACTCGAAGGTTGTCAAACCTCCTGTTATTCACATTTCATCCCTTCTTTTGACGCTTCCGCGAAGGAGGTCACAACCACGGCACTCAGCATTACAGTCGCGCAGTTTTCTTACGGATGGCCTAGGGAAACATTTCATAAACACCACCGCACAGACGAAAAATCATTAGGAGGTGTCATAAAAGGCGTCAATGAATCCACCCCTTCCATTGAGGCATTTATTCACATACATTTCGCGGTTGAAAACGACAGTTCGCAGTAGGATGTACTTGACAATGCTGGCACCCTTACTCTAAACACGTTGTGGGTCTGCAACTCCTCTGAACATGATCTGACCCCTTTGGAGAGTAGTGCGACCGCAATGTTTGCTCTACTGCACAGGGTGGACCAGTAGAAACCATTCCAAACCATTCTATGAAATGATAACGAGACCTGAGACAGCAAATGAACTTTATGCTTTTTTAGCCATCCTGTTTCGTGCCCTGCTGCGACGGGGTTACCTGCCCTCGGGGGCTAGAGAAGGTGCAAGGCACTTCATGTCGAAGTCTCTGACATGTACAGTTTTGACATGCTCATGAACAGTGCACGGGTTTCACCGAGCATATTTGGAGGATCCTTTTGCCGTTTTATTCACACATGTGCCAATGTTGCACCATTACGTCTGGAAGTCAGCTGTCTAGGTTTTTATGTTGGTAGCGCCACGTAGCGCTCTGTATGAAAATCACTGGCTGTGCTGGTGAAGTCTGTGGCTGGTTGGCATTGTTGAAATATTCGCTATTGTAGTGTTGGGCAGTCGGATGTGAACAGTGCGTAGCGTTGCGCAGTTGGAGGTGAGCCATCAGCAGTGGTGGATGTGGGGAGAGAGATGGCAGAACTTTGAGAGCGGACGATCTGGACGTGGGTCCATCAGAAAGAGTAAATTTGTAATACTGGATATCATGAACTGCTATACATATATGATGGTTTTTGAATATTATTAAGGTAAATACATTGTTTGTTCTCTATCAAAATCTATCATTTGCTAACTATGCCTATCAGTAGTTAGTGCCTTCAGTAGTTAGAATCTTTTATTCAGCTGGCAGTATTGGCGCACTCTGTATTGCAGTACTTTGAGTAACGAAGATTTTTGTGAGGTAAGTGATTCATGACAGATTTAGGTTATTGTTAGTCAGAGCCATTCTTTTGTAGGGATTATTGAAAGTCAGACTGCGTTGCGCTAAAAATATTGTATGTCAGTTTAGTGTTGGTAAGAATAAGTAAAGAGAGAAATGTATGGGTACGTTCAGTTCTGCTCAGTTGTTTGAAAATCAAATAACGTAAGAGGTTTATCAGCACAGTAATTCATAAAATTCTGTAAAGGGATGTTAAATGTTGTCACGCTGCAGGAGGGCGCGAAACATGCGGATAAGAAGTATAAACTGCCTTTGATGTTTTGAATCACGTTAAAATTTCGACGAATGGTTTAGAATGGTTCCTAGTGGATCCACCCAGTGGCTCCCCCCTTTATACCACAGCAAACAATATGGCCACAGTATACTCTAAAGTGTTCAGACCACGCTCAGTTGGGTTGCAGCCCCACAACGTGTTTAGAGCGAGGTCGTATCGTCCAGGGCCATACGTTGTTAAGCACATCGTACTGTTGCTCATCGCACTGCCAAGTGTCGTTATAGACCGCGAAATGTGTGAGAATAAACGATTAAGGAAAGTGGTGGTGTCATTGGCGCTATTTATGCCAACTCCTAAGGACTTTCCGTGTCAGTTCTGAGCGGCGGTGTGTCTCAAATGTTTTCTTCGGCCACCCATAAGGGAATCGCGTGATTACAACTCTGGGTGTCGTGTTCTAACCTGTATCGCAGGGACGACAAAAGAAGGTCTGAAGTGTGGGTAGGAGGAGCTGCGACGACTTCCCAGTCGTGTGACACGCCCACGATGGCGCTGGACAGAGCTGCTGTGAAATTTGGTGCCAGTGTGACATCATGAACCCACCTTAAGCATCACATGAACTTTTATTCCGCACTTTTAAGCACCTTGCTGTTTGATGTGTTGCCAAGCACAAGGGTGAGGTCGCAGGGCGCCACGCGTTTGCCCCATTACGGAAGAATGGTAGAGGCACATTTCAGCCAAATTTTAACTTATGTTTCGCTATGGGAGACAGTTACAGAGTTTCGCAAAAGCGACTTCTTTCGATTAGTGTACAAAGAATATGAAACAATATTTGTTTCTTTTTTTTTTTAAGAAAGAGATATTATTCTGCGCATAAACATACTCTCATTGTGTTGAAGGGACAATAAGACTTACCGAGCGGGGTAGGGCAGTGGTTAGCACATTGGACTCGCATTCGAGAGGACGACGGTTTAAACTCGCGTCCGCCCATCCTGATTCAGGTTTTCCTTGATTTCGCTAATTTGCTTAAGGCAAATGCTGGGATGGTTCCTTCGAAAGGGCACGGCCGCTTTCCTTCTCCATCCTTCACTAATCCGAGCTTGTGCTCCGTCGCTAATGACTTCCTTGTCGACAGAAGGTTAAACACTAATCTTCTCCTTCTCGTCCAGGTAATAAGACTTGTACCAAAATTTATAGAAGCTGATAAATAACAGCTAATCCCATTACAATATAATAATATGCGATTTGAATGGAAAATTAGGACAAAAAATAATGAAAGACTCCTCAGTGGAATACATTGAATGTGATGCCAGAAACATTATTCTTTGTACATAAGAAAATTTACCGACGGAATAACGAGCTTGTCCTTAAAATGTTCTTCCACAAGAACGAAAATAAGAAATGGGCTTAGCAAATGCCAAATAGAACTAAAACCAAAACTGACTATAGTTCATGAAATAATTAAGAAACTGCACAGGACATGACTGCCCTAAACCACTCTCGAATTGCAAGTTGAATGTTGCTGTTGTCTCAGTCCGAAGACTTCTGCACACTCCGCTCCATTAACAAACTGACAATCAATTGACGCCTCATCAGGATGTGTCTTGCCAATCGATCTCTTCTTTTTGTCAAGTTGTACAAAAAAAATTTTTTCTCTGCAATTAGGTATCCGATCTAACCATATGATCTTCGGTATTCTTCTGTATCACCATATTTCAAAAGTTTCTATCATTATCATTATTTGTTACAAACAGTTCTCTTGTACTTCAACTTTGGAGTACGTTTCCAGATGCCATGCTATTTCACTCCCACATTGGGATGCACCTGTTACCCGTACCGCAGTAGAACTATCTCTGCAGCAAACCGTGTACCCACTTCTGGAATTGTGCCTGTCTTGTTACGCAGTAGTCTTAGTCTGGGACGAAATGTGTAATTTACTTTCTGAAGTGCCTATATAAATCTGAGAGACCCTGTATATGTAATGCTAGGTGCACAAATGCTGTAGAGACATGTTAAAATGCTGAAGTGCACGGTTTTTCAGTTGTCTCTCGCTGTGACCTCGGCACCATCTGAAAATGACGTAAACTAGTGTCCAGGTTTTGGAAATAGCGAGCATCTAATTAGTAGCTTACGTGCTTATAATTTTGTTACGTAATAGAGTAGTTGAAATTCGTCTTCTGCTGTCCATATGAAGTGCATGGTTACGTTATACCGATACAAAACAACGTGATTCGAGATAGCAGACTGTAATTGTTTAGCTGCTTTTGGACGTAAAAATAGAAGCAGCAGTGGGGAGCTACTGCAGCGCGTACTGGATGTGTTTACGCGTGGGGCACGACAGATGCAGCGGGGAGTGAAAGCAACGGAGCACCAGAGGGCTGTAACCTCCGGCAGCGGCCCTGTGTTCCGGCTTCCCCCACCACTGTGCCATTCCGAGCAGGTGTGTGTGGGAGGCGGCTATATGTCGAAGGCTGCCCTAGCGGGAAACGTACCACGCCGTGTTTGCAAGATAGGCTACTTAAAGTGGCGGATACTGCAGCGTACTTTTCTAAGCTGGAGTTTATCACTACTGTCTGTTTTCAACTTTTTATCCTCATGCTAAAGCAGTAACTTTGTTACTTAATTAAATAAGTGTGTTAGTTTGCGATAACACGATTAACAGTACTTCACGTCCTGTTTACTAAGCAAAACTCTTTAAATACAGCCGGCCGCGGTGGTCTAGCGGTTGTAGGCGCTCAGTCCGGAACCGCGCGACTGCTACGGTAGCAGGTTCGAATACTGCCTAGGGCATGGATGAGTGTGTTGTCTTTAGATTAGTTAGGTTCAAGTAGTTCTAAGTTCTAGGGGACTGATGACCTCAGCAGTTAAGTCCCATAGCGCTCAGAGCCATCTTTAAATACAAGTATTTAAAATAAACTTACGGTATTTTTTCGATTTTACAAAGTGTAATGTATATGCAACTATGATTCGTTATAAAATCAATGCATGGAATTACGTAGATTTAAATTTGTTAAACCCGGACGTTGGTGGGATTTTGTCGATTTCAAAATGGGAAAAAAGATAACATTCGCTCCTTTGCGTTGAAACAAGCATTAAAATAACTTTACCAGATTATCTATGCAGTCGTGGATATTCCTCTTGGGGTACACATTTTATAAAAGTCTTGTAAATTCCTGGATTGGACAAACAGACTCTTGAACCTCCTGCTATAGCTCTATCAGCTGAAGTTGGAAGTGATGAGATACATCAGCAGCCAACACCGAAAACGCTCTGAGAAACAAATTGAAATCGGTCTTTTGTCATAAGCCTTGGAATCTTTTTTGATGTGTTTCAGTCACTGAAACGCAGTCAGTCATGTCTGGTCCACAGCTGACTGCCTTGATTTCCGGGAAATGAGCCAAGTCAGGAGCTTGAAACTTATTTTTCCATAGGTTTAATATTTGTTTCAAAGTATCATTCTTGACCACCGGAACAGTTACCAATGGATCCTCCCCTTGCACTGAGACAGTTATTCAATTCAAGTAATTAGTTACGTTGACTCTAAGACAGACGTCATCAATCTAATGAGGATCATTGACACGCTTCTCCTCTTTTTTCACTCATGTCTAGGTATGCTGCGATTTCAACTCGCAAATCGAAGAAATTCTTCAGGAATTTTTCCGGCATATTCCGCTTTATCGTCAGCCATGAATTCCTTCAATATATGATGTCTCAATTCGTGTGACCGAATATAGCCCACTGTATGGACAAAGGCCTCCATTATATCTTTTCCTTTAATTGGCTTCACACATGGGGCCTCCTAATGTATCAGGAAATGAACTGCAGCTTTCAACTTGGCCGCAACAGATCCCAGTTTTACCCTTGTCGAGCTAGAATGATCACATCACTCCTCCTGGACTGACAGAGCCCCGTCTGTCGTGATTCCGACCAGCCGTCTCCACCCCATTCCAAAGAAATTAACTAGCATCTCAGCAGCAACAAAAATGAACTTGCCAGTAGTAGTCTCCTTAAGCTTCTACTGATCACGCCAACATAAACATGAGCGGTCGCACGTTGCTCAAGGTACCACACATTGTTTTGCTTCAATTATCGCTCTTATTATAGATTTTATTTTTAAAATACAATGTAATTTTCGGTATATATTGTATTAAATGTTTTATGACATATAAAAAAAGCTAACAAATAAAATTTTAAAACAAGAATCATTTGTTGTTCTCTATGTTACAACAGAATCTAATTATGTATGATCATAAATTCGTGTTACTGACAATTATTCTAAACATTTCTTTGAAAGAATGAGATTTACATACAAAGTGAACGTACATAATAATTATTATTTTCGAGGTCCAGCAGAGGGTGCATATCCACGCATCTTGTTATCTTGAGGAATCGATGAATCTGACGCTGAGGATTGTGGATACTGGAACTGTAGAAATGTTTTCAGGTCTATTGTGCGGCAGCTAAATTTACTCCTGGTACATATGTTCCTTCATTAGTTGTAGGAACAACACTTTCAAGAAAATTTTACGTGATTTGCGTTCCTTTCAGCCTTACATGCATCACCTGGCTTCACTCAAGCTATATTTATAAGGGCGCAAAAAATCGATAAGGGCCACCCACTTGTTCTGTCTACGCTATTTGTAGCAAGTAAAATATCCACCGTATCCTCTCCACCTTTGATCCTGTTACAACCCAGAATAATATCTGATATTCCACTCCTCAGATCTACGTTTCCACTATCGTGCATTATAGACATGAAAATAACTACTTTTTATATTTTGCTTAACGCGACTCATGAGTTCGGTCTCTGTGTAAAACTGAATGTTGTGGAAACAACAGCTCTCATGTTAATAGTGGCCAATAGTCCTTCTACATTTCGAGAAGTGCAGTCTCGGGGCCGCCAACCATGAAGCATAAATTTTTGTGTGTCTTACAGCAATCAGTCTAGAAAACACATCATCTGGAGATACAGTATCTCTTACTGTTCTCGGACCACATGAAAAATTTCAATTTGCATCATTTCGTAACTTTATCCCACGCAACATAAAAATCTTCAGCCCATGCATCATCTTTCTCTCCATCAGCCACCTCAACTTCAGTTTCAGAATCGTAGTCGGTATTTATTATTCTTTCCTCACTCATGGAATCATTCTCTTCAAAATACCGAGTTGATCGATTGTGAGGTTGTCTTTCAGTCTCTTCTTCTTCTGATTCTTGCAAAATTGTAGGAATGTCTTAAAGTTTTACAAGGGTTCTGCATAAGAAAAACATTCTGAAGATGTATTACGAGTGGCATTGAATAAGTAATGAAACACTTTTTTTTCTCGGCCAGCTTATGTTGAAGAAATGCAGAATTTGTTGTGGGATATTGTGGAAAATTCCCGCTTGAGCCCTTTAGTTTCATGAAGTTCCGGCACGTGGAGGCGCTATACGTAGCCATCAGTTGGAGTACTCAAGGATTTGTGTCCATATGGTTCCTCGCCGCCTGACAGAAGGCCATAAAAAACAATGAAGGGCCATATGTGCGGAACTGCTTGCGCGTTAGGAGGCTGATCGTCATAAATTTTTGTTGAACATCGTCACAGGCGATGAAACATGTGTTTATCAATGCTATACCGAAACAAATCGGCAATCCATGGAGTGGTACCACAGCACCACAGCATAGTTCAAAACCGCACCCACAGCCAGTAAAGTCATGGCGAAGGTACTTATAGGACTCTGAAAGGGCTATTCTGTTTGATGTCCTCCCTCAACGTGCAGCAATCAGCTCTGAAGTTTACTGTGGTACACACAAGAAACTGAAGAAACGACTTCAGCGTGTTCGTCACCACAAAAATGGGAATGAAGATTTCCTTCTCCAATGGAACGCAAGGCCTCACACATGTCTGCGCACCCGGGAGGAGCTCACAAACCTTGGACTTTCCTTCCTCATTCATCCTACAGCCCGGACCTCTCGTCTTCCGACTTCCATCTGTTTGGTCCAACGGAGATTTCACAATATATATAAATGACCTAGTAGATATTGTCGGTAGTTCAATGAGGCTTTTCGCGAATGATGCTCTAGTAAACAGAGAAGTTGCAGCATTAGAAAATTTCAGCGAAATGCAGGAAGATGTGCAGCGGATAGGTACTTGGTGCAGAGTGTGGCAACTGACACTTAACATAGACAAATGTAATGTATTGCAAATACATAGAAAGAAGGATCCTTTATTGTATGATTATATGATAGCGGAACAAACACTGGTAGCAGCTACTTCTGTAAAATATCTGGGAGTATGCGTAGGAACTATTTGAATGGAATGATCATGTAAAATTAATTCTTGGTAAGGCGGGTGCCAGGTTGAGATTTATTGGGAGAGTCCTTAGAAGATTTAGTCCATCAACAAAGGAGGGGGCTTACAAAACACTCGTTCGACCTATACTTGAGAATTGCTCATAAGTGTGGGATCCGTACCAGGTGGGGTTGACAGAGGAGATAGAGAAGATCCAAAGAAGAGCGGCGCGTTTGGTCACAGGGTTATTTGGTAAGCGTGATAGCGTTACGGAGATATTTACCCAACTCAAGTGGCAGTCTCTGCAAGAGAGGTGCCCTGCATCGCGGTGTGGCTTGCTGTCCAGGTTTCGAGAGGGTGCGTTTCTGGATGAGATATCGAATATATTGCTTCCCCCTACTTATACCTACCGAGGAGATCACGAGTGTGAAATTAGAGAGATTCGAGCGCGCACGGAGGCTTTCCGGCAGTCGTTCTTCCCGCAAACCATACGCGACTGGAACAGGAAAGGGAGGTAATGACAGTGGCACGTAAAGTGTCCTCCGCCACACACCGTTGGGTGCCTTGCGGAGTATAAATGTAGATGTAGATGTAGATGCACTCCGCAAGACGTAGCAGCAAGACGTTTGCTCCGACGCCGGCCTGTAGTGTGGTACCATGCTGGCATACACGCCCACTTAGTATGGTGGCGTATGGCCGTCGCATTGAACGGAGATTATGTTGAAAAATAGGGTTTTATTGCCAAAAGAGTGGACAGAAAGAACCTATTTTAATGAACAATAAACGAGAGATCAAAAAATGTGTGTGAAATTTTATGGGACTTAACTGCTAAGGTCACTAGTCCCTAAACTTACACACCACTTAACGTAAATTATCCTAAGGACAAACACACACACCCATGTCCGAGGGAGGACTCGAACCTCCGCCGGGATCAGCGACACAGTCCGTGACTGCAGAAACGAGAGTTGTCACGCTTTGTATTCAGTACAACAGCCAGGTATGTATTGACTAAATTGTTCAGGGCCAGAAATGGGAAGGGGGAGGGGGGCAGGCGACAAGAAAAGTACTGTCGCAAGAAATAGCTTGCGCCATTATTCCGAGAAGCAGACCGGAACTGACTTGCATTTAAAATAAGCCAGATGTCGTGCAAAATAGAGTTGCGCGCCCGGTGGACTGTTAAGGGAAATTAAACTCGAGACTCATACGCCACCTCCATTTCGGGTTTTACTACTGGCACAGAAATCGCCAACTGGAATGTGTCTGACACGGCAGTGGAATCTTTAAGTGCGATGGAAAATGGGATGAACTTTGACGGCCTTTGAGTTTACTGGCGCTGTAGCGATATCAGTAATGTGGCATTCCACTGTATGACGAAAGATTGCGACTTGCTCGAACTTTGACACTTCTGCTGGACACAAAACATTCGCTACTTCTGACACACATCCCTTAATGTACTCTCTATCAAAAAATGACCTTCCACTCATTCCGCTGCTGAATTTATCGATTCCATCTACCCTTATGAGTACTGGATCTCGAAGAACGCGGGCAGGATACCGCGAAACGATAGACCTCATTCGCGACAGGCTACGATCCACTGTCGACTCCCGAAAGGCGCTGCTAGAAGTTTCTCCTTCTTACACGAAGCGCAGCGCGATGTTTCCATAAACGACGTTTAAATATGATTCTTCAGTTTGTCCCGGCGTATTTCTTGCTCGAACAATCCACGGGTGTACTGCAGAGCCATAGTGTCCAACGGGCACAATATTTCGGCGATCAGACATGTCGCCATCGTCAGCGCACCTGATGATGGCAACGTGTCTGATCGCCGAAATATTGTGACCGTTGGACATTATGGACCGACATTACACCCGTGGACTGTCCGAGCAACATTTACATACTTTTCCTGAATGATAAATCCGCTGGGTAATTTTTCCTCACAAGCTGAATATAAACTGCTTTAGTCACACATTTTTTGTTCGATTGCGCTGACATACTAATCGTTTTGATACACAATCATGCAGTATATTTCACGCCAATTTAACATTTGTTACATGCCACCTTCATGGTACTGCAAATTTAATATTTACAGTGGTAGTTTCATTATATATACACTGTCGTCCGTCGTTGTGGACTATTTTTTCCTCAGTTGTAGCAACAGTTTTTATTCAAATAATGGTTCAAATGGCTCTGAGTACTATACAACTTAACTTCTGAGGTCATCAGTCGCCTAGAACTTAGAACTAATTAAACCTAACTAACCTAAGGACATCACACACACCCATGCCCGAGGCAGGACTCGAACCTGCGACCGTAGCTGTCGCTCGGCTCCAGACTGTAGCGCCTAGTACCGCACGGTCACTCCGGCCGGCCGGTTTTTATTATTCATGTATATAATGACTCAAAAACTATACAAGTAAAATGAGCGAGGAAGTTAAAAAGCAGCTGCAGTTTTTATATCATCAACAATATGAACAAGTGTCAGAGTCATCTCACAAACAGAACGAAGAAACATTGAAATTGGCAAAGGAATACGAACAACAGTTGTTTAAATTCAAGTAAATAGCAGATGAAGCTCTACAACCACATGTGCCTGTTGATAAGACAATATGACAGAGATCTACCTGTATCCCCTCCACAGCATTAGAACTGTGTGTTGAAGTTTCTTAAGAAACTCTGCGTTCTGAGTATTTGGTACGAAGCAAAGCATAGAAATTAGGTAAGAAAGTTGTTAATGTAAGCATGTTTTACTATTCAAAGGGCAATGCACGAATACTTCAGTGAATACTCAAACAAATTCTCGTCGTAGTACATCTTTCAAAGTCTCAATGGCTCACATATTAAGACTGTCTGGAGGCATCGTGTGTGGATATCTGTCGATAACACGGATGTAGAAATAGAAGACAACGAAACGCAATTCGAAATTCTTGGCACCATTGTCAAATGTTGCTTCACACAAGGAAAGTAACTGATTACTGTTCCTGATCAGTATCCTTTCCACTGCAACGATGTGTGATTTTGATGTGATACGGTTGGTGTAAAACTGCTGAATCTGCTAAAACTCAATAAGCTCCACGAAACCTATTTAGATTCTATACTGCATTGTCAACAGAATAAGCTGTCTCATTAACCCTAATTTATCACAAATACCTTGAGCAAACAACTGTTCCCTGTATCTAATGGAAACGGCTGTGCAACTTCTACTGATTCCAATCGTTTTGTGTGTACCTCCGAGAAACGTGATTGTTGATAGTTAATAGTTAATAGTACTTTTTGCAAGTGTTGTTCTCTGAAGTGCCGGTCGCGGTGGCCGTGCGGTTCTAGGCGCTTCAGACGGAACCGTGGGAATGCTACGGTCGCAGGTTCGAATCCTGCCTCGGGCATGGATGTGTGTGATGTCCTTAGGTTAGTTAGGTTTAAGTAGTTCTAAGTTATAGGGGACTGATGACCTAAGATGTTAAGTCCCATAGTGCTTAGAGCCATTTGAACCATTCTCTGAAGTATCGTGTAGTCCTGTAATAATTATATCAATATTTCTCCAGATCTTGAGAAGAAATTAACGTGGTACAAGGATTCACAAGGACGTACCATACACATCACTTAGGGAGAAAACACTCGGGAAAGTGAAATGGAACCATTTCACAGGTGCTATAGCCAGCTATGACTCATTTATACCATACTGGGTAATATCAGTTTGTCTCAAAAAGACTTTGTATATAAATATTTTGTAGGGCCTGTACCGCAAGGATGGGAGGTTGGTGATTAATGTCTCGTCAACAGCAGAGTCGTGACACGAGAGAAGTGACGTAATTGGAGAAGCATTGGAGAGGTGGTGACTAACCTCTTTAATCAACGGTCCCGTCATTCGCCAGAAGTGATTTACAGAAATCGTGGAAAACCCAACCCAAGATGACCGTACTGGAAATTAGTTCGAGTGCCTTAGTCGCTGCAGGATCTTGCCAAGTCTTGTATTGGAATACTTATTAAATGTACAACGATCAGTACTAGATCAAATTAACTGGAGACACAGAGTAAATGTGCAACGACCAATACTAGATTAAGCTAACTGGAGACACAGAGCATGCGCAAGTAATAGTAAAATAGTCTTCGACTCGAGCTGCCCTATTACAGAAATACGGAAAGAAGACGGACTAGTAGACACTTAAAAACTGGTGCATAATGTCTCTCGAAGCACACTTATAAAGTCTCACGAACCTTATTACAGACTGAAATCTACGGCTGTTTTTCAGCATCAGATACTGGTAGGCAATAAAAGTAACTTTCGCATGATGTGTCATCACCAAGTAACATAGCTCACTGGAACTTAGACCATACAAGTTAAGAACTACTGCAGCATAATGCAGATGGTAGATGAAAAAAATACACATTGAGACGGAAGAAAATGACACTTTTATTCAAAGACAATAATTACGTTGATGTTACCACGATTTATAATGGTCCTCTGGACATTAAAAAGGAGGGCAATGTTCTTCACAGGGTGTAATTACCGCTGACGTGAGTGCATGGTCTGCAACATGCTCCCAGGCTGACCAAAAGGTTAATAAGGAGCTCTTGTGTTCCATTCTTTCACCAGCGCGATTGGCAAATGGTGGGTAGTTGCTGGTGCATGTGGACGTGAAGCAATAGGTGTTCGCACCTCTCATCATATTAGGGTACGTAATGCAATCAGAGACATTGTCGAATATGATATGGGAAGATATAATGCGGCATGAGCGTACAATCCTCCAGACCTTTGAATACGGTACACTCATCAGTCATATTATAGTGACGAGCGTCTTTTCATTGGTGCATTCGGTGCGGACTTCATTTTTATAGATGACAATAGGCGATCTCATCAAACTGTGCAGAGGTTATTCAGTGAATGGACTGGCCTTCTCATTCCCGCGACTTACATACCATCGAGTACGTGATAGATGTGTTGGAGAGACCAGGTGCATATGCACCAACAATCATCCACCAATTTTAAACCGCTTTGGTGAAGGACTGGGACGCCGTACCACAGGATCTCCTTATCTGCCATGTGGCCAGCATTGAAGCATGTTGCAGAGCATACAATGCCGACTGTGGCGATCAAATACCCTATTAAGAACGCTGTCCCGCCATTTATAATGTCCAGGGGACCGCCATAAATCGCGGTGACGTCAGTGTAATTATTGTCTTTGAATTAAAAAGTCATTTCTGTTCATCTCACAGCGCAATTTCTTTCAATTACATTATGTACTTTACCGTATCAGTTTTTGTATTTACTGACCAAGTTCCATCGGGTTATGTTACTTGCCAGTAACACATCTTGCAGAAGTTTTGCACACCTATGTATAAACCGACCTCAATCGAACGTGAAAATGAGGCTAGTAAAGATGGCACCGAGGCATATAAGCTGCCATCCTTTCTACGCTTCATTTGTGAATGAAACTGAAAGAGAGCGACTCTGCACAACGAGGAATATTTTATAGGGCACAAAGATTCCTAATTTTTGATTAGTTTATCATAACCGCTTCGCTTCTATAAAAAAACACTGTTTGTGGATGACTTTAGGTTTCCACTGAGAAGTGGTCAACAGTTACACTACATTAACCCCTCTCTCCTCTTCTCCCCCCCCCCCTCCCCCCTCCATCGTCGTTACCACCGCGACTATGTCCATGATTTGTCTTCGTTTGAACTCCATAAGACAGCGGGAGTGTTGCAGACTCAGTGAACCATAGTCTCTCAACAGTCGCTAACAACTCACGAACATTGTTCAGAGCAGCGTGTACGTAGGCTTACAACTGAAGGTTGCTTCAAAGTTGTTCAGTACGACTGACATATTAAGATTATATGAGTTCGGGATCCACTGAAGGATCTTCATGTTATTATATAACGAATACTTTTTAATTAATATGAAAATTTTCCGCTCGGAAAGCCTCAGCATGTGGGCTACATCATATGTTGTGATAAAACGATGGTGCTCCCTTCGGTGTATGTTAAGCAATAGGACCGAGAAATCTGTCTCAGTATTTAAGACACTCGACTTGCATCCAAGAGAACGGGAGTACAAATTTCCCCTCATTGATGTGTCCCAATTTTCCCTAAATCGCTTCAGGCAAATGAAATTCCCTCCTTATCCGTCACCTAACCGAGCTGGTGCCCCATTACTAATGACATGGCAGTTGATACTGAGCGTAAATAAATGTAGCGTATGGCGCATAAACAGCCAAAGTGAGCCACTACTCTTCGATTATAGTTCTGTCCACAAATCACTGGACACAATAGTTAATATAAAGTACCTAGGAGTAACCATCCGGAGCGACTTAAATTGGAATGACCACTTAAAACAAATTGTAGGAAAATCAGATGCCAGACTGAGATTCATTAAACTGATGTAATTCATTCGTGAAAGAAATGGCTTACAGAACACTTGTTCGAACGATTCTTGATTGTCCGCATCTCGTGGTCGTGCGGTAGCGTTCTCGCTTCCCACGCCCGGGTTCCCGGGTTCGATTCACGGCGGGGTCAGAGATTTTCTCTGCCTCGTGATGGCTGGGTGTTGTGTGATGTCCTTAGGTTAGCTAGGTTTAAGTAGTTCTAAGTTCTAGCGGACTGATGACCTAAGATGTTAAGTCCCATAGTGCTCAGAGCCATTTGAACCATTTTTTTGATTCTTGATTATTGTTCATCAGTCAGGGATACTACTCAGGTACAATTAGGGGAAAGATAGAAAAAAATCCAACTTAGAGCGGCTCGTTTCGTCACGGGATTATTCACTCTGCATGAGAACGTTAGGAGGTGCTCAACAAACTCCAGCGGCAGACGCTGCAAAAGAGGCGTTTGTGGCTCACGGACTGCTTTACTGTTGAAATTTCTAGAGCGTAGGTTCGGAGAAGAGCCGTGAAACATATTGCTTCCTCGAACGTATATCTCACCAAATGATCACGAAGAGAAAATGACAGAAATTAGCCGTCATGTGGAGCTTTACCGACAATCGTTCCTCTCACGCGCCATTCGCGAATAGAACACGGAAGGAGGGAGAAAACAGTGGTCCTAGAAGTACCCACCACCACACACCGTGAACCATAATCTTCCCCCTTTTAGTTTCTTTCAAAATTTAGCTTAACGGCCATTAATTTTGTCGTTTATGTATTTGGTTACATGACAAACACTTACAGAAGATTTGCTATTGTTTCTTCTCAGGTGGGAGGCGAGTGGTTGACTTTCACTGCCTCTGGGAAATGTGTTTGAGGTTATGCTCTTGACAAGAGAGTGAACATCTGGTAATCGGTGATGACTAATTTACATGTAGTGCCGTATGTTCTTTTCGGTCAAGTGTAATCTGCAGTGAAGTATTACACTCCTGCCCTTGTTAAATTCCCCTTCGCGGTTGTTCTGCGTAGCAGAATCCAGACAGGAAGTAAAGTTGCGGATTAATGGAACGTGAAAGAATGCAGTGAGCGAAAACCACGCACGGAAACAGAAATATATGGGTGTTTCCTGTCCAGCGGGCCGTCAGCTTCCTGTTAGGGGACAGCGGCGGTCGAATTAGAGAGTTTTATAAATCAAGGAGGGCTGGCGGTCTCCCTCCAGCTTCTCGTGGGTAATAAGAGAGGCTGACAACGTCCCACGACGTAAATTCAGATGCCTCGAGTGCTGTTAGCCGCTTCATGCCAGTCAAGACGATAAATAAGACCGGAGACGACTAAGTCCGTCCCATATCGGGCATTACTACCATCGTTACTGCTGTGTTAACTTTGATAGTTCATTCCACGGCTCCCAGGTTAACTTCTGGTCACGGCGATCTATGAACCTAAATGTTAAATGCCATGCAAAAAAGAAGCTTTCTGACCACTTTTCTCTCAACAAGTTCTCACACAATGGATAACCGACATCTTCAAATGAACCAGAGAGCCAGAAAAGTAACGTCTTAGCCGACGTAATTTCTTATTTGAGTAAGTGCGTACTTGCACGACTGCATCACAGCTAATTGTGGATGTCAAGCAGAGACAGGAGAATGTGAAGTGCGTTTTTCGGATAGAGTAAGCTCCTTTATTATTACAGACAACATAATGGGGAGGACAACCACAGTTCAGACACATTATGAACAACAATAATAACACTCAATAACATTCAAATTATTATAAAAATCATAACAATTAAAAAGTATAGAATGATGAGATGTTTACAAAATCCGCTTAGCTGTATGAAGATGCTTTATTCGCAGCTGTTTATAATGAGTATAGACGCATTTTTAGGTTTACAATGGTTGTATTTCCATAATGTAGATGGACAACTCCAGAGTCCCAGCTTTAAAGAAGTTATCTACGTTAAACACAGTACACTGCTAGTCTGCACGGGTTGCTTACACTACAGCAGCCTGTTAGCAAAACGGTGGGGTAGCCCTCACTACATGGGATTTTTAAGTTTTACTACACTGGTTTTAAACAGTTGGTGTCTACTGTATCTTATAATATGTCTGGGTTATTTAACAGTCATGCTTTGTACATTTTGACAAGCATCTTTGGGTGCACTCAATTTTATTATTACAGCCCAACATTGTGGTCTGACTCTTCTCGTAAATAACTTCCCAAAAACCAGATCTCTGTAATTTTCCATCTACATTACGTAAATATTACCATAATAAACCAGAAGATGCATATATACTGACAGGAAACCGGTAATTCCTAATAAGGCATCTTCGTACAGCTATGCAGCTTTTGGGAACACCTTATCATCCTTGACTTTTCAGCTGCTATAATTTTTACGATAATTTGAATGTTACTGAGTGTTGTTAGTGTTTTCCTTTTACTATTAATACGCGCACAGCGTTTGTGGCGTATTAAGAAAACCCAGCTGATTTCCGCACTATGCAACGATTCTCGGAATTGAAAGTTTCACCTGTCTCAAAGAGATCAATAGCAATCATTGCTAAGTGAGAATAGTTCAAAAAAACTAACAACTGCGGCAAATAATGAGTGGTAATTGGTAATATCTGATGACTGACTATACTAGTTGTCCCATTTATCTCGACCACCCCAAGTAGTTTGTTGTCCAGAAGCAAAATAAAAAATGCAGCAAGCGAATGTTGTTTAACTGCCAGGCTACATTAGCCGGCCGAGTTACTTGTACCTTCATTCGTTACGAAGATGTAAGCAGGAGTACGTCTTTCTTTAAATAGTGCTCCATACTTTTTATTTGGTAATCCACCTCCTCTCCTCAAGATCTTTCACGTAAACATGCTGTTATTAATAACTTGACACAACATTAGCTTTGACTTTTCTTTAGTAGGTGGACGCATTTCCGCTTCCTGAAATTGACAGTAAACAAATGTAAACACAAAGGAAATGCACATTGGTGCTGGCCTTGGTCGCCGAGCGGTTCTAGGCGCTTCAGTCCGGAATCGCACGACTGCTACGGTCGCAGGTTCGAATCCTACCTCAGGTATGGTTGTGTGTGATGTCCTTAGGTAAGTTAGGTTTAAGTAGTTCTAAGTTCTAGGGGACCGACGACCTCACATGTTAAGTCCCATAGTGCTGAGACTTATTTGGACCATTTTTTTGCACATTGGTCGTTCAGTCAACCGTTTTGAGATAAAGGTTTTTGGGAGTGCAATATACACCAACGAACAGTGGAGGGTGGAGGAAAAGAAGAGTGTTACTGAATTAAAAATATAGGGTCCCATTTAAAAAAGATGCTCTGCCGTTCGTATCTTCGTAACGAATGAAGTTATTGGAAAAGCAATCATTCTGTTTAATGTCGGTAGCTAAATAGCATTTCCTTGATACAGTTTTTATGTCGACAAAGCTTTAACCATGTCATTATATGCGGCAATTGAGTATTTTGCTGTGTTGATAACACTCTTAAAGCTTGGAACTACCGAGGTACTGCTGTTATCCGTATTTCAAACAAACATCTGTGGCTTAATACTATCCATTTGTCAGATGTGAGATAGTGGTTAAATATCAGGTAGCATACAATTAGTTCTTCTGTACTTCACACAGAACATCAACTTGTCGCGAGGGCCAATACTTCCATCAGGTTGTTGATACTCTGCGTTTATGATTAAAACACGCCGTGGTGTGTTGTTAAAGATTTTAGCGTTTTAACCAAATGACAGTCGACAAGATGATGGTGAGTGCAATGTGTCCCGAAAGGCGTAGGTGTATCCTGTGAAAGTACGGCCAGTCTGGCTGAATAAATGAAAATCCCTCTACGTCTAGATAGATAATCGGCAACTAACGCTACGTTGTGTGGCGGAGTGTATCCTGTACCAGTACGAGTCATTTTACTTTCCTGTTCCATTCTCAAATAGAGCGAGCGAAAATCGTCTGTCAGTATGCCTCGGTATGATCCTCGATTTCTCGAATCTTATCTTCGTGGTCCTTACGCACAATGTACACTCCTGGAAATTGAAATAAGAACACCGTCAATTCATTGTCCCAGGAAGGAGAAACTTTATTGACACATTCCTGGGGTCAGATACATCACATGATCACACTGACAGAACCACAGGCACATAGACACAGGCAACAGAGCATGCACAATGTCGGCACTAGTACAGTGTATATCCACCTTTCGCAGCAATGCAGGCTGCTATTCTCCCATGGAGACGATCGTAGAGATGCTGCATGTAGTCCTGTGGAACGGCTTGCCATGCCATTTCCACCTGGCGCCTCAGTTGGACCAGCGTTCGTGCGGGACGTGGAGACCACATGAGACGACGCTTCATCCAGTCCCAAACATGCTCAATGGGGGACAGATCCGCAGATCTTGCTGGCCAGGGTAGTTGACTTACACCTTCTAGAGCACGTGGGGTGCAATGGGTTACATGCGGACGTGCATTGTCCTGTTGGAACAGCAAGTTCCCTTGCCGGTCTAGGAATGGTAGAACGATGGGTTCGATGACGGTTTGGATGTACCGTGCACTATTCAGTGTCCCCTCGACGATCACCAGAGGTGTACGGCCAGTGTAGGAGATCGCTCCCCACACCATGATGCCGGGTGTTGGCCCTGTGTGCCTTGGTCGTATGCAGTCCTGATTGTGGCGCTCACCTGCACGGCGCCAAACAAGCATACGACCATCATTGGCACCAAGGCAGAAGCGACTCTCAACGCTGAAGACGCCACGTCTCCATTCGTCCCTCCATTCACGCCTATCGCGACACCACTGGAGGCAGGCTGCACGATGTTGGGGCGTGAGCGGAAGACGGCCTAACGGTGTGCGGGACCGTAGCCCAGCTTCATGGAGACGGTTGCGAATGGTCCTCGCCGATACCCCAGGAGCAACAGTGTCCCTAATTTGCTGGGAAGTGGCGGTGCGGTCCCCTACGGCACTGCGTAGGATCCTACGGTCTTGACGTGCATCCGTGAGTCGCTGCGGTCCGGTCCCAGGTCGACGGGCACGTGCACCTTCCGCCGACCACTGGCGACAACATCGATGTACTGTGGAGACCACACGCCCCACGTGTTGAGCAATTCGGCGGTACGTCCACCCGGCCTCCCGCATGCCCACTATACGCCCTCGCTCAAAGTCCGTCAACTGCACATACGGTTCACGTCCACGCTGTCGCGGCATGGTACCAGTGTTAAATACTGCGATTGAGCTCCGTATGCCACGGCAAACTGGCTGACACTGACGGCGGCGGTGCACAAATGCTGCGCAGCTAGCGCCATTCGACGACCAACACCGCGGTTCCTGGTGTGTCCGCTGTGCCGTGCGTGTGATCATTGGTGGTACAGCCCTCTCGCAGTGTCCTGAGCAAGTATGGTGGGTCTGACACACCGGTGTCAATGTGTTCTTTTTTCCATTTCCAGGAGTGTATATTGTCGGCAGTAGAATCGTTCGGCAGTCATTTTCAAATGCCGGTTCCCTCATTTTTCACAATAGTGTTTCTCGAAAACAATGTCACCCTCCCTCCAGGGATTCCCATTTGAGTTTCTGAAGCTTAGCCGTAACAGTAATATGTTGTTCGAACCTACCGGTAAGAAACTAACAGCCCGCCCCTGAACTGGTTCTATGTCTTCATTCAATCCGACCGGATGCGGATCCCAAACACTACAGCATACTCAAGAACAGGTCGTACCGTGTCCAGTATGTGGTATTCTGTAAAGGTGAAGCACTCTTTCCTAAAATGCTTCCAATTAACCGAAGTCGACCATTCGCTTTACCTACCACATTTCTCACATGCTCGTTTCACCTTATATCGCTTGCCCAGATATTTAAACGACTTGACTATGTGAAGCGGGTCACTAGTAATACTGTAACTGAACATTACATGTTTGTTCTTCATACTTTATATTAACTTACGTTTTTCCACATTTAGATCTAGCTGTCACATATCACACTAACTAGAAATTTTGTCTAAGTAGTCTTGTATTTTCCTACAGTCACTCAACTTCGACGCCTTACCACACACCATAGCATCATCATCAAACAACGGCATATTGCTGCCCACCCTTACCGCCATATCATCTCTGTATGTAGAGAACAACAGCGGTCCCATCTAACTTCCCTACGGCACACCTGATGATACCTTTATCTCTGATGAACATTCGCCGTCGAGGACAACATACTGGGTTCTACTTCTTAAGAAGTCTTCGAACCACTCACATACCTGTGAAGTTATTCCATACGCTCGTAACTTCGTTAACAGCCTGCAATGGGGCACCGTGCCAAATGCTTTCCGGAAATCTATAAATACGGAATCTGCTTGTTACACTTCATCCATAGTTCGCAGTTTATAATGTGAGAAAAGGGCGAGCTGCATTTCATGAGAGCGAGGCTTTCTAAAACTACGCTAATTCCTGGACACAAGCTTCTCTTCTCAGTCTTAAGAAAGTTTATTATATTCGAACTGATAACATGTTCAGGGACTCTACAGCAAACCGAAGTTACAGATATGAGTCTGTAATTTTGCAGATCCGTTCTTCTACCCTTCTTATATACTGGTGTCACCTGAACTTTTTCCATTCGCTTGGAATTTTGTGCTGGGCGAGAGATTCATGGCAAATGAAAGTTAGGTAAGGGGTCAATGGGGTAGAGTACTCTATGTAAAACCAAACTGGTATTCCATCCGGACCTGGTGATTTCTTTGCTTTCAAATCTTTCTGTTGTTTCTCTACGCCAGGGAAGCTTATTACTACGTCGTCTATATGGCAGTCTGTCCGGTAGTCAAATGTCGTTATGTTTTTACGATTCTCCTGTGTCAACGATTTCTTGAAAGTGAATTTTTAAAACTTCGGCTTACGTCTTCCTGTCTTCAACTGCCATACCACACTAGTCAACAAGGAACTGAATGGATGCCTTAGACCCGCTTAGCGATTTTACGTAGGACCATAATTTTCTCGTGTCCTCAGCCACATCTTTTTCTTATGTGTGACGGTGGTAGTAGTTGTATGCTTGGCGCATAGCTCTTGTCACAGACGCAATAAATTGTACTAACCTTTGCTTGTCATCATTTGTGCATTCTCTTTTGAACCGAGATTGTAACAGTTTCTGCTTCCTCACCATCTTCCGAATTTCGTTATCGACCCATGGCGGGTCTTTTCCATCCTTTATCCACTTGCTAGGAACATAACTTTCCAGACCACGATTTACAACCTGCTTAAACTTTGCACATAATTCCTCTACACCCATCTTACTACAACTAAGTGATTTCAGTTTACCGTGTAAGTGAAATGCTAACAACTGCTTATCTACTCTATCTAGCAGAAACTCTATCCGAGCCTTCTTGACTGATTTATCAACTTTCGTAACCATAGTTACTATAATGACTTCATAATCGCTAATACCCTTTCTGTACTGAGATTTTCGATAAGATATGGCCTATTTGTAGCTAGAAGATCTAAGATATTTCCATGGCGTGTGTGCTGCTGAGCTAGCTGCTCAAGACAGTTGTCAGAAACGTGTTCAAAAGTATTTCGCTGTCTGTAGCCCTCGCAGTGAATCCATAGACATCTCAGTCTATACTCAGTAGATTAAAGTCGCCCCCACGTAGTATTTCATGGTGTGGGTATTACCGCGATAATGATCGTATACTGTCTTTCAATGACACTAGAACTGTTACAGGTGAGTCGGGTGACAGGTAAAAACATCCAACAATTAACTTGGTTTCATGCCACACTCAACTCCGACCTCAACGGAGACAATATTTTTGTCAATAGCAATGAACACTCCCCCTCCAACAGCCTCTAATCTGTCTTTCCGATGTACGTTCCACGACTCGCTAAATAACTCTGAGCTTTCCACTTCGGGTTTCAGCCAGCTCTCGGTCCCAAGAATAATTTCAGCGCTACAACTTCCCTGGAGGGTAGTAAATCCGCGAACTTTATTACCAATACTTTGGCTGTTTTGTGACAAAATTTTAACAGTCGAAGTGCCTTTACTCTGAATGTCGTCCGACTTCCCTTGCTGCGTATCGACTGGGGAACGTTAATCAGAGCACCACAAACTGCCGTCTATCCCCCCAAAAAAAAAAAACATCCCGTGCACTCCACAAGTACTCTGCTATTCGAGTAGCTGCGTCCCTTGTGTAGCGCGCCCCTGACCTATCAAGATAACGCAGGTCCTGAAATCTGCAGCTAAGACCGTCACAGAGTCGACAAAGCCTTTGGTTGGGATCCTCCACCCGGCTCTAAGCCAAAGGTTCCCTACCAACTCCGGGAACAATGCTGCAAATTGCGAGCTCTGCTTGCACCCCGCGTTATAGGCGAGGTGTCTTCACGACCTCCGCCAGCCGTCTGTATGACATGAGGATGGCTTCAGAACCTATGCGACAGGCTACGTTGGTACAGACGTGAATCCTAACTTGCAGGCGATTACATCCCGCTCACTTGATAGGCGCAGGCAAGGCCGCCTCCACATCTCGAATGGGGACCCCCGGCAGACATACAGAGCGCACATTGGTTTTCTTTCCAGCACTGGTCGCTATCTGCCTAAGGGACGTCATAAGGTGCCTAACGTTTAAAAAGTAATAGTAGATTTTTTGGCCATCTTATCTTTCACTTTTAGTTGATTTTGTGGATAACTCTGGGTCTGTACCAACAAACGTTACGTCATTGTACTCTTGTTTTAAACAGTTTTCGATTGCCATTAAGAAGTATATCTTTCTATTTAGAAAAACCGTAAGTACTTCAGCATATCGTCCGATACAAAAGATAGGTGGATCAAATATCAAACAAAATTACTTGTCCCTCTGGCTACTATCACATGCCGAAAACGTCGTACAGATATCTGGAACCGTTCACGAAATAAAAGGGGAAATTTTTTTTGTGTTTTTCTCTTGGTACACGACATCTAACAATACTGATATCTAGTTTTTTACTCTGCAAGTTAATTGTGAAAGTGTGTGATGTCCATTGATACAAATTTTATCCGCATTTCATGTTTATTATACATTGATCAGCCAGGACATTATGACCACCTACCTAAGAGACGGTATGTCCACTTTTGGCACGGATAACAGCGGGGAAGTGTGGTGACGTGGAACCAATGAGTCCTTAGTAGGTCGCTCGAAGGAGCTGACTCCACATCTGCACACACAAGTCACCTACTTACCGCAAATTCCGAGGAGGGAGACAACGTTGTCTGACTCCACATTCAATCACAACCCAGATGTGTTCGATGGATTCATATCTTGCGAGTTGGGGGGTTAGGACATCAAATGGAACTCGCCACTCTGTTCTTCAAACCACTCCATTACACTCCTAACCTTGTGACATGGT
Source organism: Schistocerca gregaria (assembly GCF_023897955.1). Lineage (NCBI taxonomy): Eukaryota > Metazoa > Arthropoda > Insecta > Orthoptera > Acrididae > Schistocerca > Schistocerca gregaria. Next base: position 87,312,522 of record NC_064931.1, read on the forward strand.
CCATTATCTTGCTGAAATATGCCACTGTCGTCGGGAAACGTGATTGTCATGAAGGGGTGTGCGTGGTCTGCAACCAGTGTACGATACTCCTTGGCCATCATAGTGCCTTGCATGAGCTCCACTGGACCTATGGATGCCCACGAGTATGTTCCCCAGGGCATCATGGAGCCGCCAACGTCTTGTCTCCGGCCTGTAATACAGGCGTCAAGGAGCTGTTTCCCTGGAATACGACGGATTCGCACCCATCCATCGGTATGACGGTGAAGGTATCAGGGTTCATCAGACCGTGTAACGGTGTGCCACTGCGCTAACGTCCAGTGTCGATGGTGACGGGCCCATTTGAGTCGTAGTTGCCGATGTTGTGGTGTTAACATTGGCGCATGCTTGGGTCGTCGGCTGTAAATGCCCATCGTTAGGTGTCTTCGGTGTACTGTGTGTTCAGGCACACTTGTACTCTGCCCTGCATTGTAGTATGATGTTAGTTCCGCCACAGTTAGCCGCTTCTTCTGTTTTACCAGCCTGCTCCGCCTACGACGTTCGACATCCGCAACGAGGAGTGGCCGCCCAACACCACGACATCTAGACGTGGTTTCACTTTGATTTCGCCACGTGTTGATGACACTCACCACAGCACTCCTCGAACACCCGACAAGTCGTGCAATTTCCGAAATGCTCCTTCAGAACCTCCGGATCATCACTATATTGCCATGGCCAAACTCAGATAGATCAAGTGCCTTCCCCTTTCTACACAAGGACAGTGCGCTCACTAATTCTACATGCACCGTGCATATCTGACAAGCAGTCATAGCTCTCCAGGTCACGCTACTATCGCCTGGACAGGTTTATATCGGCAGTAGGTCGATCGTCATACTGTTATGGCTGATCAGTGTACTTCGCTTAATTTGGAATCAGCTCGGCAGCTTATTTATCTCCTCTCTTTCATCATTCTTCTATTCTGTGCTTGGAGAAGGAGCCGGCCGCGGTGGTCTAGCGGTTCTAGGCGCGCAGTCCGGAACCGCGCGACTGCTACTGTCGCAGGTTCGAATCCTGCCTCGGGCATGGATGTGTGTGATGTCCTTAGGTTATCTAGGTTTAAGTAGTTCTAAGTTCTAGGGGACTGATGACCACAGTAGTTAAGTCCCATAGTGCTCAGAGCCTTTGGAGAAGGAATTCATAGGGACCATATTGTTTTCATTTGTATCCTACATAAATAACCTCTTTCCTTTCCTTAAACCATATCATTAATAAACTGTGTATTGTGTGAATCATTCAGTGTGCATACTTACCGGTGGAAACCAGAGAGGTTTCTAGCTATTTTATAAAGTTTTAGAAATTTTCCATTGAGTTCTGTTCATTCACGACCTGCCAACTGGTGTGGAGTACAGCAACGGTCAACCCACATTTCTTAGCATCTATCGACTCATCAAGCACCGACCGGTTCCTTTAGCAAAGTGTCTATTGGTCCAGGGCTCTCCCACGCGGCAACAAAGAAAGAAGAGATAGGCACCGGTAGCCAGCGGTTGGCAGTTACAAAGTTTTCTAGGCGATGATTCTGGTGCGCCGCAGTAAATACCTGACTCTTCTCGGAATTCGTTTATCATAAGTTTCAGTTTGGTGGGAATTAGTTAAATTTTCGCTCTGCAAATTAGGCAGTTATCATGCTTACTTGAATTAACGGTCGAAATATTCGTTCTGAAAAGTCTTATTTTTATTCCGAGAAGTATCTCAGTTTAATGTGGAGTATAGTGTTCATGCTTTGTACTGTGTCTGATGCTTAATCCGTACCTCCAGCATAATTGTTAGTTGAATTTAGAAATTTTTCCGCGGTTACTACTTGATGTTTCATTCTTGCATTGTGCGAAGTGAATATTGGAATAAATTTATCTTGTTTTCTCGAACTAAGAGTGCAACCTTTGTACCGAGTTACCAATTTTATAAAGCTCTCAAGCCATTCACTTTATTGATCCCATTACCTGTGACTTCTGCTTTCGTATTTGTATCATTCTAATTGTGATTCTCTGTCGTGTATGACTTTTCAGGTTGAACTTTCACATCCGTGTCGCACGGATCACCACATATATTTCGAGTAAAGTTTGGTTAATCATATAATTCTCAAACACTGAACAGAAGGAATACTTCTACGAGTCTCCAAATCTCTGAATGTCGGACCTTATCAATTTCACTGCATTATTATAGCTTGGTCCTGACTATTGTCCACTCACAGTAGGCATCACAGCCAAATGCTGAACAGGACGAATACCTATATGGCTTACACTGTTCCAGTAGTTTGGAATTTATTAAAATTATTAATTTTTATCATCTGTTGTGGACTTGGACTTCCTATGGAACCTCCGCCTGTGTTTGTAGTGCTGGTATCAATACGTTACGAAAATTCTCCGCCATTTCTCTGCTGTGCGAATGCTTTCGTGTTACAAGACTCAAAGTTACGAGGGTTGTTCAATAAGTAATGCCCCAATTTTTTTTAAAAAAACCATTAATATATATAGAAAAACAAAATGGTGTTTACATACGACTAGCGATACAACAGCGTTCTGTTATTGAATTCTTGTGTGCAGATAAAGAAATCGTGGTGAACATTCTTAAACATCTGTGTGCAGTGTATGATAATGCTTCAGTTGATAGGAGTACAGTTGGGCGATGAGTAAAGAAAGTTACAGCCTCAGGAATTACAGAAACAGAGCTCCACGATTAGCCACTCTCCTGACGTCCTGTCACAGCCACTGCTCCAGACATGCTGAATCGGGTGGATGCCATTATTCGTGCCGACCGGCGCAGCACAACTCAACAATTAGTTCTACAGTTGTCGGTAAGCATTGGAAGTACGTCCACAATGATCGAGACTCTCGGATATTCAAACACGTGCTCACGATGGGTTCCACGACTACTCACAGATGACTACAAGATTCAAACAAAGACCATTTCATCTGAACTGCAGGAGCGTTTTGAGACCGACGGAGTGACCTTTATGTCACGGATTGTTAAGGGAGACGAAAACTGAGTGCACAACTTTGCACCGGAAACAAAAAGGCAGCCCATGGAGTGGCATCATCCTCACTCACCACAAAAGAAGAAATTCAAGACTATCTCCTCTGCCGGAAAAGTCATGGTGACAGTCTTCTGGTAGTGACAGTCATTGTCATGGATGTCATGCCAAGAGGGTCAACCATCAATTCAGAGGCATACGTGAAGACTCTGAATAAAGCCAAAACCGCTTCCGACGTGTTCGATCGGACAAGAATACAGCTGAAATCTTGCTCCAACACGATACTGAACGCCCACACACGAGTTTGAGAACCAGAGTGCACATCCCCAAATTGGTTTGGATATCATTGCCTCATCCTCCATACAGTCAAGGCCTGGCACACTCGGACTTCCATCTATTTGGGCTGCTTAAAGAGCACGTGAGGCAATACTGACCCTACGACTTATCTTAGAAGATAGATTAAGGAAAGGCAAACCTACGTTTCTAGCATTTGTAGACATAGAGAAATCTTTTGAAAATGTTGATTGGAATACTCTCTTTCAAATTCTGAAAGTTTACAATTTGCACAGAAGCCAGATGGCAGTTATAAGAGTCGAGGGACATGAAAGGGAAGCAGTGGTTGGGAAGGGAGTGAGACAGGGTTGTAGGCTCTCCCCGATGCTATTCAATCTGTATATTGAGCAAGCAGTAAAGGAAACAAAAGAAAAATTCGGAGTAGGTATTAAAATCCATGGAGAAGAAATAAAAACTTTGAGGTTCGCCGATGACATTGTAATTCTCTCAGAGACAGCAAAGGACTTGGAAGAGTAGTTGAACGGAATGGACAGTGCCTTGAAAGGAGGGTATAAGATGATTATCAACAGAAGCAAAACGAGGATAAAGGAATGTAGTCGAATTAAGTTGGGTGATGCTAAGGGAATTAGATTAGGAAATGAGACACTTAAAGTAGCAAAGGCGTTTTGCTATTTGCGGAGCAAAGTAACTAATGATGGTAGAAGTAGACAGGATATAAAATGTAGACTGGCAATGGCAGGGAAACCGTGAAAAATTTGTTAATATCGAGTATTGATTTAAGTGTCAGGAAGTCGTTCTGAAAGTATTTGTATGGAGTGTAGCCATATGTGGATGTGAAACATGGACGATAAATAGTTTGGACAAGAAGAGAATAGAAGCTTTCGAAATGTGGTGCTACAGAAGAATGCTGAAAATTAGATGGGTAGATCACATAACTAATGAGGTGGTATTGAATAGAATTGGGGAGAACAGGAATTTGTGGCACAACTTGACTAGAAGAAGGGATCGGTTGGTAGGAGATGTTCTGACGCATCAAGGGATAACCAATTTAGTACTGCAGGGCAGCGTGGAGGGTAAAAATCGTAGAAGGAGACCAAGAGATGAATACACTAAGCAGATTCAGAAAGATGTAGGTTGTGGTAGGTACTGGGAGATGAAGCAGCTTGCACAGGATAGAGTAGCATGGAGACCTGCATCAAATCAGTCTCAGGACTGAAGATCACAACAACAACAAAAAGATTCTCTTCGAGGAACACACTTTGAAGATGACGAGAGTGTCAGTCATGCATTTAACACATGGATAAGCACACAAGACAAGAAATTTTACCAGCAGGGAACACATACCCTTCCACAAGGTTGGCGTACGGCCATAGAACGTGATGAAGACTGCGTAAGAAAATAGGACATGGACAAGACATACTGATGTATATTGTCACCAAATTCTGACTTTTAACAATAAATACATTCTGAGAAAAAGAAATGATAGGTATTACTTATTGAACGACCCTCGTAATTCCTATGGTGTCCACACTCCCTGTTACCCCACGAGATCTGCATGCTGATATTAACGACAAAGATTGTTAGTAGTACTCCCCACCATCTTAGGGAACCATTTTGATTAAGTGTTTATCTTGATGTTCGATGTGTGCTCTGACAGTGAAGGTTTTCACTAGTAACAAATCATCATTTTATTAAATATGAGTCTCTCTTCGTCTCAACCCGATTTATGGTCCATCGCCGGTCGCGGTGGTCTAGCGGTTCTAGGCGCTCAGTCCGGAACCGCGCGACTGCTACGGTCGCAGGTTCGAATCGTGCCTCGGACATGCATGTGTGTGATGTCCTTAGGTTAGTTAGGTTTAAGTAGTTCTAAGTTCTAGGGGACTTATGACCACAGCAGTTGAATCCCATAGTGCTCAGAGCCATTTGAACCATTTTTTTTATGGTCCATCATATTCCTATTTTCCTTGTGAAATCACTAATAGAAAGAGTACTCCGTTTAGGAGATGTGTCCTAAACATATAACGAAACATCCTCACTGTATCATCGCGTCGAAGTTTCTGCATTAATGTCCATTGCGTATTTGATTAATCCACACGTTAATAAAAACATGTTTTAGCAGGACTTAGCATGACACCGCAGATACAGTGAGACTAAGACTAGAAATTTCGTCTCCCTCCAAATTCTAAGACTCACAAAGCTCTTCAAAGCCCATGGTAAATGGCGAAAGTCGTGTTCCAAAGAATGAGGTATAAATACGAATGAAAAGCAGTATAGAGACCTTTTCGAACTTAACAAAATCAAGGAGCCTGGTGCTTACGTTCCGCTCCGAAGATAAAGGAAAGGTTCCTGTGTTACAGATAAAGACGTACTGAGGTCAAACTGAAATTCCGAGAAAAGTAATTGCGTATGAATTGTAAAATGAAATATTAGCGTTGCTACTACCGACAGCTTTGTCGTGCATAATATTGATTAATGCTGCGCTCTTTTGCAGTGGTATCGCTCTGACATGACAAATGCGCGACCTGCTCTCTATCTACGTGACGGGCATTCTATTACGCCTGACGTCGGCGAACCGAATCGTTCTCCAAATTGCGTTTCGAAGAACTGTTACTTTCCTGAGAATCGCTTGTTTTCTTAACGTTATTTCAGCATCCACGAAAACAGGTTAATGCTTCCTTAAGTGAACACTTCGTTTAAATTCAGATCCGATTCCTATAAACGATTTATGCGTAGGAAAGAAGACGAAATACCAGGAGTTGTTTATCGGAGCTTGCGATCGGTTTATTGTGAAACGTTTCCCTGTGATTATTCAGTATACTGAACCAACAGTAAAATTTCATTCCAATGGAAATCTTGAAAATATCTTACTGCTAATGTAGTGACATTTCACGCTATTCTATGAGAACCGCAACACAGTAATTCAGTATCATAACATAAGAAAAACTCACAAGATATACATAGGACTGAACGACTGTTAAATGCTTCTTATCACTGATGGATAGCGAGTGCTTGGGGAAAACAATTTTTCCTCGTATCTCATGTGTTTTTATTGGTTTCCTTCTTACAAGAACGGTCTGTAGCGTAATTACGAATACAGAGCAAGAGAGACGTTGGAGAAGGGGAAAAAACATTAAAAATTTATTTATTACTATACTGATGCTCAGCTGTCAATCTGCACTGATTTAGTAATTGTGATGTCGAATTTGTTGATTTATAAATTCGTTTTGATGTTCGTTCATCAACGGTCTTAGCAGTAATAATAGCAATAGGAACAATTTTAATTGGTACCAAGATAACAGCTATTAGTAACCGAGGTTGTGTTCGGAGAAAAGTAAGACGAAAAACAGATACTACAAGTGCTGTTCTATCACAGAGAAAGATAAGCTGAACAACCACAAACCCCACCGAAACGTGACGAAGGGTAATACTACCAACACAACATCTCGTTAGCAGAAATGCTCATGATGTTCGTTTCAAGTGATTCTACGAATATATTAATGTCAGCGGTAAATTTATCATAGGAAAACCTTCTTCTTGTCGAATTCAAAGGACCCTCCTTCCTCCTACCCCCAACCCACCGGCCAAATTGCGAATTTGAGCCGGGAGCGTGTAGCAAGCAACTGCGAATTCCATTTGTTCCATTTTGCATTCGCAGCCAATATGGGTATCGAATATAGGTTTAGAGACTGGTAGCTTAAGGCTCTACTGTGACCTCGACCCACAGGAATGGGTCTGAATTTTGCCAGTGGAATATACGTACGTCATCAGCATTTGCTCATGAGGGAGAGGAGAGGTAGAGGTGTGCAACTCGTGATCACAAATGTGTTTACAAGTGGCCTGTCATAAATTCCAAAAAAATGGTTAAAATGGCTCTGAGCACCATGGGACTTAACATCTGAGGTCATCAGTCCCCTAGAACTCAGAACTACTTAAACCTAACTAACCTAAGGACATCACACACATCCATGCCCGAGGCACGATTCGAACCTGCGACCGTAGCGGTCGGGCGGTTCCAGACTGAAGCGCCTAGAAGCGCTCGGCCACTACGGCCGGCCATAAATTTCAAATCTTTTCTCAGTGTACTGTTGTTGTTAATCTGTCATCTAATGGAAATATCAAACACTGATGACCCTTTGATGGCGTTCAAGACAAGAAGGGTACGATGCATACTGGCTCCAGGCTTCATCCTCTTTTTCGCCTCTTATCGTCTTCAACCAGAGAAATGGCTCTGAGCACTATGGGATTCAACTGCTGTGGTCATAAGTCCCCTAGAACTTAGAACTACTTAAACCTAACTAACCTAAGGACATCACACACATGCATGTCCGAGGCACGATTCGAACCTGCGACCGTAGCGGTCGGGCGGTTCCAGACTGAAGCGCCTAGAAGCGCTCTGCCACTACGGCCGGCCATAAATTTCAAATCTTTTCTCAGTGTACTGTTGTTGTTAATCTGTCATCTAATGGAAATATCAAACACTGATGACCCTTTGATGTCGTTCAAGACAAGAAGGGTACGATGCATACTGGCTCCAGGCTTCATCCTCTTTTTCGCCTCTTATCGTCTTCAACCAGAGAAATAAGAGCACTGATAACCCTGCAGTTGAGCGTACTTGAGCTATAACCATACACATATTCACAAACATGAGGATACATTCACTTCTAACAATTACTATAAGCAAACAGCACCCTTAAGACACAGCTCTCGCACTTTTTAAAGGAAAATATTCTATGTGGGAGAATTATACATTACTTTCATCAGTGTAGGTTTGGAAAAGGACGCTCTGCTGAAAGGTGAGTGGAGCAACGTTATTTACAACTTAGTGAGAATTAAATGAACCAACTAAAGTAGATCTCAACGTCCAATCCCAATTTTCCCACAGTGTACATAGTATCGATAAATCAACTGAACTGGTGACTGACATTATGAGCATTATGCAGAATGCTCTAAAATTCCCCTTTCAAACTTCTAGGACTTGCAGAGTGTCTGAGTAGACAATATTTTTAATTGGAATCTGGAAATAACCGTTTCCGTGCTACAGCCCTTTGAAAACATGTTTCCTAGGTAGGATGCAACACCGTAGTTCTTGTTTACTGGACATTTTCTCCTTGTTTTGGTCCATACTACCACCTCTGAAAGTGGCCTACCCTTCAATCTTAGCAACAACACTAATAGTACATGTATTGCACTGTCACAGATATCAGGAGGGTTTTTACTTATAACTTTCAATTCTTCGTTTCTGGTATGCGGATGCTTACCGCAAATTAATGCATTCTTTATCATCCTAGAAATTCTGTAAAATCGTCACGAAATCACCCTATTTACAGGCGCCGGCGTCTGTAACTTTGTCGTTTCCGGACATGGGTTCCTACGCAAACAATCTCAACTATCTCTAAAAGTGTGTAACATAAATTGTGAAACATCCTGTATAAACTGTTATAGTTAACTTATAATTCAAAATTCCGATTACAGTAAAAATTTATTTGACAGTGAGACAGGAGGAGTGGGGCTGACTTCTTGAAACCACCCATACCATAGTATAGTATAGGGTGCCACGTTTCAAACCATGCAGCAATCCATCCTGGTGGGCCCTAGTTTATGAAACGTGACGAAATAAATTCTCATGAGCCACTAAAGAATCATAAGTATGATCAATTTACCCAGTGGCTCAGTAACGTAGTGGTTAAGGCTGTAGACTCTTACACCAAAGGTCGTGTGTACAACACTTACTGAATGGTAATTTTTATAAATTCTTATCAAACTGATTGAGGTTCTTATTTTTAAACATTTAATTCGGTTTTAAATATAATTATTTCCTGAAATTTAATTTTTGGTCCTTGAATGCCTCATTTCAATCATTGTATTAGCTTTATTCTTTTGCACAAATTTAATGAATTTAATTCGAATAAAAGCGTGGTTGCAGCAAGCGAACTTTTGTATTTCCTCTTACTGCGAGGAAACTTTTCTGCTTTAAATATTTGTATGACGATGACTATATAAGCAAACGTAGCTACATATCGTTTTGGGACCAATGCATGGTAAATATACAGTCCGTAAAACTTTTAGACAGCCTGCTCGCCCTAGTTTCGTTCGGCAGATGTCGGAAGAATTAGACAGATGCCGTGTCATTTTTTCAGTGCTGCCTGTCTTTGTGTAATTGTGGTGTAGAAGAGTTCAAATTAATTTCTTATTCATTACCTGAAAGAAGTACCACTTATGAACGTGAGTGACTTCTAATGAGCTTCACGAAATTTTAACTCCTGTGTAACATTTCCACCATAGCAGATAATCCTCAAGAAACATATTTTTTCAGTCCTAACGCAACTGCTCCAGCGCCTCCCCACCCCTCAACCGCCACCCACCCACTAAGTGCCGTTCTCCCCGCGAACGTTTATGTACTTCTTCTCCACTCCCCACATATCCCTCTGGGCAATGCTTACTAAAATGTTTACAGAGTGTAAATGTAATGTTTCATCTATTACGTGTAATCGATAGACCGATAATTTTTAAAATTTTAAATATTACTATTGCTTAATAAAACTACCATAATTGTAACGACTTAGGCAAAGATATCAAACGAAAAAAGAATAGAAGGAAGATAAAGTTAGAGCAAAATAAAAAACTCCATTCAATGATTAAAATGACATGGGTAAAGAGTCTAAATGAAATATGAAGTAGTTAGAAATAATGCATGTAAAAGAGACTACAACTGTTGAAATTACTAAAAAAATTTGTGTGCTGCTCGAATTGAACCCACGACATGCAGTTTACGAAAATGGTTCAAATGGCTCTTAGCACTATGGGACTTAACATCTATGGTCATCAGTCCCCTAGAACTTAGAACTACTTAAATCTAACTAACCTAAGGACATCACACACATCCATTCCCGAGGCAGGATTCGAACTTGCGACCGTAGCAGTCGCGTGGCTCCAGACTGCGCGCCTAGAACCGCGAGACCACCGCGGCCGGCGCAGTTTACGTACTTAAGAGCTTTGGTCACTTCTTGAAGTTTATTGACATTGGAAAGTACTTACCACCCGATGACCCTGGCCCTGAAGGACCAGCAGAGAAACAGAAAAATGGTGATTGTGTGTGAGCTGTGCAAGATAAATGTATGGTGTCATGGACTGTTACGTAGATCTTTTTGAGATCTACAATTTAGTATATAGTTTATAATCTTAGGAAACACAACGAATAGGCTGTGTCGGCGTAAATGAATGATTCCCATGAAAATTTTGACGCCTGTGGATTATTTTACAGTATAATTGCTAAACCCTGGCAGTTATTTCAAAATGGTGTAATACTAAAATATAGATTTAAAAATATGTACATAAATCTGCGTTAAAGCACTTATTTATATTATGCTCTTCACCCAAAATTGCCTGGTTATCTCTGTGTATTCGCTGTTCACAGCGACTTGAAATGACTAAAATTGTCATTGTTCGTAAACTGTTACATTAACAAACATGGTGTTTTAAGTATGGTACAAAATTTTGGGCAAATATCAACACAGACATCGCTCTGCTAGACATTCCAAACAGTGAGTTATTTTTATTTTACATGTAAAAGAAAATAACTAAACATATCAATTTCTGAAAGGATTCCTTTTTCATTTTTAAAACCTGTTAGTGACTAGGCATATCTGCTTTCTCTGCAAGGAAATTGTTCAGCAAATGTAATTTTAGGGTAGTTTCTCCGCAATGAATCGTCGGGTCGGAATGAATGAGTACAGTTGTCCGCGAACGTGGCGCCGCGCCCACGTTTGACTGGGTCGGGTCTTTGTCCTCTCCTGCTTGTGGTTTGTTCAAATTGTTCCTTAAACTTACTACCTGTGTAACAGTGTGACTACGGCAGTACCTACACAATTAATGATATTTTCGAGGATCTACTGTAACACAAGAAATTTCTTTTCGTAAATTTGTAGCTAAAGAGGGCCTACCAGGAAGGCTGAAGGCTAACACCACTGTATAGGTTGTTTCCGAAAGCCGATTTCACCCCTTCGGTCGTCCCCTGTGAGAACTTATTCGCACTTACACCTGACGTAGCCAATTGGCACTGGTTTCAGTATAATATGGATATAAATTATATTACAACTGTGTACCATATCCGATTAAGTAGCAATATTCCATTTTATTTTCCGTTCCACGCAGATCGAGGTAGCCAACACGAGCAGTGGACTTGGTGATAGGGCTTGACACTACGCATCAGGGAGTGCAAAGCGTAAAGAAAAACATGAAAAGTAGTAAAAGCTGTCATTTAAAAACACTTAATACTCTCTGAAGTTTTATATTGCTCAGAATGATGCTACTTATTCCGAAGAAACAAGCCAATAAAGAAGTTGCACCTAATTGTGCAGGTGATGGCAGGAGGCCCACTATGTAATACACTCCTGGAAATGGAAAAAAGAACACACTGACACCGGTGTGTCAGACCCACCATACTTGCTCCGGACACTGCGAGAGGGCTGTACAAGCAATGATCACACGCACGGCACAGCGGACACACCAGGAACCGCGGTGTTGGCCGTCGAATGGCGCTAGCTGCGCAGCATTTGTGCACCGCCGCCGTCACTGTCAGCCAGTTTGCTGTGGCATACGGAGCTCCATCGCAGTCTTTAACACTGGTAGCATGCCGCGACAGCGTGGACGTGAACCGTATGTGCAGTTGACGGACTTTGAGCGAGGGCATATAGTGGGCATGCGGGAGGCCGGGTGGACGTACCACCGAATTGCTCAACACGTGGGGCGTGAGGTCTCCACAGTACATCGATGTGGTCGCCAGTGGTCGGCGGAAGGTGCACGTGCCCGTCGACCTGGGACCGGACCGCAGCGACTCACGGATGCACGCCAAGACCGTAGGATCCTACGCAGTGCCGTAGGGGACCGCACCGCCACTTCCCAGCAAATTAGGGACACTGTTGCTCCTGGGGTATCGGCGAGGTTCATTCGCAACCGTCTCCATGAAGCTGGGCTACGGTCCCGCACACCGTTAGGCCGTCTTCCGCTCACGCCCCAACATAGTGCAGCCCGACTCCAGTGGTGTCGCGACAGGCGTGAATGGAGGGACGAATGGAGACGCGTCGTCTTCAGCGATGAGAGTCGCTTCTGGCTTGGTGCCAGTGATGGTCGTATGCGTGTTTGGCGCCGTGCAGGTGAGCGCCACAATCAGGACTGCATACGACCGAGGCACACAGGGCCAACACCCGGCATCATGGTGTGGGGAGCGATCTCCTACACTGGCCGTACACCTCTGGTGATCGTCTAGGGGACACTGAATAGTGCACGGTACATCCAAACCGTCATCGAACCCATCGTTCTACCATTCCTAGACCGGCAAGGGAACTTGCTGTTCCAACAGGACAATGCACGTCCGCATGTATCCCATGCCACCCAAGGTGCTCTAGAAGGTGTAAGTCAACTACTCTGGCCAGCAAGATCTCCGGATCTGCCCCCCATTGAGCATGTTTGGGACTGGATGAAGCGTCGTCTCGCTCGGTCTGCATGTCCAGCACGAACGCTGGTCAAACTGAGGCGGCAGGTGGAAATGGCATGGCAAGCCGTTCCACAGGACTACATCCAGCATCTCTACGATCGTCTCCATGGGAGAATAGCAGCCTGCATTGCTGCGGAAGGTGGATATACACTGTACTAGTGCCAACATTGTGCATGCTCTGTTGCCTGTGTCTATGTGCCTGTGGTTCTGTCAGTGTGATCATGTGATGTATCTGACCCCAGGAATGTGTCAATAAAGTTTCCCCTTCCTGGGACAATGAATTCACGGTGTTCTTATTTCAATTTCCAGGAGTGTATTTAATAGGATCTGCAATTTTTTCTGGTGTAGCCGCATTTTCTTCAAGTGACAGTGAGTCTAGTGGCCAGCGAGTCGTCTCATTTCACCGGCATCGGCTTCCAATCAAAGTGAAGTTAAAACCGAGAGAAGCCTTCCTGCGTCTCAGATGGCTCCTTCAAGCCAAAGGTGGAAACTGTTTTACTTGCTTCTGATGTTATTACATATTCTACAAGCCATTAACGGAAGGAAAGTAAATTGTATTCCAACTTTATTAGTGCATGGGGTAGCAACTTTCATCGGGATTAGTGGACTGTGAATGGATATAACGAAGCGCAACATTTTAACAGTAAATTTTTGTCTTCCAACAGAATAAACCACGATTCCGTCAAAAGTCATTTTTTCACATACAGGGTGAGTCAGGAGGAAAGGTAGATGTTTTGAGGGATGACAGTATCAGTGATCTGAAAAAAAATTTGTTTCTTGCGGACATATGCTCTATTGCGAATGGTATCCGAGATAGAACTTGTTTAATGTACATTGTTATTTGCTTTCAGTATTAGTCAAAAATTGTCATCGTCATTGTTTACTACAGTAATGTACAGTAAGTTGAGACGAACAGTGTGATAGGGGACACTTGCTGTCTATCAAGTCGGGAAACTACAGAAACTGAGGCGGCAGGTGGAAATGGCATGGCAAGCCGTTCCACAGGACTACATCCAGCATCTCTACGATCGTCTCCATGGGAGAATAGCAGCCTGCATTGCTGCGAAAGGTGGATATACACTGTACTAGTGCCAACATTGTGCATGCTCTGTTGCCTGTGTCTATGTGCCTGTGGTTGTGTCAGTGTGATCATGTGATGTATCTGACCCCAGGAATGTGTCAATAAAGTTTCCCCTTCCTGGGACAATGAATTCACGGTGTTCTTATTTCAATTTCCAGGAGTGTATTTAATAGGATCTGCAATTTTTTCTGGTGTAGCCGCATTTTCTTCAAGTGACAGTGAGTCTAGTGGCCAGCGAGTCGTCTCATTTCACCGGCATCGGCTTCCAATCAAAGTGAAGTTAAAACCGAGAGAAGCCTTCCTGCGTCTCAGATGGCTCCTTCAAGCCAAAGGTGGAAACTGTTTTACTTGCTTCTGATGTTATTACATATTCTACAAGCCCTTAACGGAAGGAAAGTAAATTGTATTCCAACTTTATTAGTGCATGGGGTAGCAACTTTCATCGGGATTAGTGGACTGTGAATGGATATAACGAAGCGCAACATTTTAACAGTAAATTTTTGTCTTCCAACAGAATAAACCACGATTCCGTCAAAAGTCATTTTTTCACATACAGGGTGAGTCAGGAGGAAAGGTAGATGTTTTGAGGGATGACAGTATCAGTGATCTGAAAAAAAATTTGTTTCTTGCGGACATATGCTCTATTGCGAATGGTATCCGAGATAGAACTTGTTTAATGTACATTGTTATTTGCTTTCAGTATTAGTCAAAAATTGTCATCGTCATTGTTTACTACAGTAATGTACAGTAAGTTGAGACGAACAGTGTGATAGGGGACACTTGCTGTCTATCAAGTCGGGAAACTACAGAAACTGGCCTACAGAAACTGCCTAAGCTACGACGTATTTGCGTCGCGCGAGTTTTTTTAATATTCTCGCGCTCTCTTCGCTCAAACTATTATTCCTAGAGAAAAATGAGTGTACCCTTTTTTGCACGAAATTTAATGTAGCTCGATTTTGTACTGTGATATGTTTTCGCTGCAGGGTGCGGTTTTCGAGTTATTCAGGGACAGCTTACAAAAATGGTATTAAATGTGTTCTGTCTCGGAAATCATTCGGAATAGACAACACGTACACATGAAGTTTCTTTGTTCAGAATCACTAACCCTCAAAGAATGTACCTTTCCTCCTGACTCACCCTGTATTGAACTAACGAATGCAACTCACATGAGAGATCGGCTGTGTTATTCAAAATCTAAAGGGAAACTTTTCTGTTCTGTCTGCAAAATTACGTATTCCGACTTCAGAAAGACAAGTGATAATTTTGTTGTTATTTCGCAAAACCAAGGATGCGCGTATCGATTCTCAGTTTGTGAGTCAAACTGATATCGAAGAAAGTATTGGCGGACACTCTTACTACGTATCATTGCAATTATAACTGTCTTAGCAGGATGAGGTTCTGCGTTTCCGGTAATGATTAATTTGTTTAGATCACTTCACATTGAAATTTATTTAGGTTTACAGCAAATAATAGCTAAATTTGACATTTTTCTTGTCGAACATATACATATTCATGTTAAAAAGGAAAGGAAGATATGTCATATTTGACGAAAGCAACATGCGAGGGACTTATCCATATAACTGTATCAGGCATAAGGGGTAGTATTATTTCCGGAATTAAGAGATTCAACTATCATTCTATTTCAATTAATTCCACTCCATTTATATCGCATGTAGACCAACTGACCCTAATAAAGCGGTATGTCCTGCCATTTGGACCAGTGAATAGTTTTGTGAGGTTCTTGGGCATGGAAGGCCATACTGCTGAGCAATTAGCCCAAAGCTTACTACATTTTTTTAAAAATGAGAGTGACATTAATATCAAAGGTTATCGGTGGAAAAGCTCTAAAATGCTAGCTATATGAGTAGAGCGGCTTAGAATCACGAATTAAGAAGCTAAATAAATACGAAAAATACATTCCTTGCTTTGCACAGTCATTACATTTCGTTTCCAAGTGCGCTGCTGAATGCTGTGCACAGATACCATTTTTCTTTGGTTTCGTTGAAAGCCACGATACATTTTTTCTGCTTCTACCTATCTACGAGCTCTTTTTTTGAAAGCATTGTAAAAAACTAATTAAAAAATTCCGATTTTGAAAAAGTTGTCGGATACGTGGTGGTCGCCCCAAGCAGATGCTACGAAGTCACTTGTACGTGGTTTGTCACTATCAGGCAAGTTTTGGAAGATATATCCAATAACTTGGGACAAAAGATAGAGTGCCGTCATCAGGTTTACGAGCTAGTTTCGATAATGGATAAGTTGGAAACGGGAATAATGACTATCTCTTGACACAAAATCCGGGAACGCTTGCAAGCGACCAGCGCCGTTATAAATCATTAGATGGGTACGTCCAAACAATGCGTCCTTATTTTCAGATATTGCAGCGAAAACCAGAGTGCTGACTGGCTATGAAGAATTTAAGAAACACATTTCAAGACGACTGAAGCAAGATGCAAAGTACGACTATTTCAGCTGTTGCACTATACACGATGAAATTGAAGAAAGTTAAACACCTGGTCATTATTTTGAGATTCATGTGTTTATTGTGATAAAAGATAATGTGTTGTCTGCATTAACTGCACGCTTGGAAGTGTACCATCAAGCGACTAATGTATCTGGAATTTTTCAGCATTTTAAGTCCTTAACAGCAGAAGATATCTTGAGAAAAAAAACCTCCAATTATCGTCAATGCTCATCCAGACGATTTAGAACGAAGGCTAGATGACGAACTGGTGCAGTCTGCTGAACTGCTCAAAACAGATGTGCCTGCTGCTTTTCACAGCAAAAGCACGAGTTCCTGGAAGTGCACTTTTATATACTTTTAATGGAAAGTTCCTTAGAATCGTGTTTCCCAATTATAAAAATAGTCTTACACCTTTGCTTGTCTATGATTATCACCAGCTGCAGTGGGGAACGTTATTTTTCAATATTAAGGCGCATTAAAAATGAGTTAAGAAACTCCTTGAGACAACAACGTCTAAAGGACCACATCTTAATGAAAATAGAATGTGATGTGCTTAGAGACATTAATTTGACTAGTGTTATCTCTGAAGCTGCCCAAATTAAATCGAGAATTTTTTTTGTAATGTGCTGCTTTGTTTTATACCCTAAACTTTGAGACCTAAAGCAAACCAAGGGCATCTTCTTAGCATTTGTTGCCGCCCCGCGCTGGCTTAATTCGGCACTGGAAGTGGGCTGTTTCGTATCAAGAAACGACGTATGTAGAAAATGTTATTTTGCCTGGTTTCACGACGGAAGTACAATAATTATTGTAGGTAATACAAGAACAAAATTAGTGAAAGCTTCTCACCAAATATCGTAATATTACTAGCTGTACTCTTATTGTTTGAGCAGCAGAGTAATATCAACTGCTTTCTTTTCTTCATATATGGTTAGGGAAATACCCTCTGTAATCAACTGTCTGGGCTTGCAAGCTTAGAAATATGAGAGTTTCCAAGAATATGTCTTATATTTCGTTGAGTCGTTTCTTGCGCAGTTCTTATTCTACTAGTAAAGACTTTCGAAGTTTACAAGACTAATGTGAGGGATGTGTACCAGAACGGTACAGCGCACAATATAGTAAACTTAAGAATGACTCGTGGCCCATTACCTCGCATTTCAGCTGTTCTCAACTAAGTGTTATCTGATTCACGCTAGGCTATTGACTAATGGAGGCCGCGGTCTAATAGTTTCCTTCATTCGGAACCAAAATAAACAGCTCTGACCCTAATGATCCCGGTACTGATAGATAGTATCAGAAACTAAACCGACAATATTACCAACAAAACAGAACGCTTACCGGCTTTCACAACAATGACAATACGGGCAGAGTATGATTCCAGAGAAGAATTAACTTCGTTTTCTCTATCGAGTTTCTCGCTTTATAGACGAAAAGTTTAGTAAGCTTTTACCATTTTAATTCTACTTCTGGCAAAAAACACAGAATTTTTGACGGTGAGCACAAGCATAGAAATCACAATGATTGTCGTACGAAACCCAGCACTGTTTTTACGAGTGTCATCGCAGTGGTTGTTTTAAACTTGTCTGAAAATTTTCCCAGAAACTGAGGCTGTTCATAACTGAGAACGAGTATCCTCGTATTTTTGTAAATATAATTTACAGAGTGGACTCACTTCATAGATTCTTACGTTCCTCAGTTCTGGTAGAAAACATGGTAGCTTGAAAGGTCAGAATCCGTCAGTAAGAAATCTGCTCTATGGATAGAGGTACACTAGGGGACTTTCTAGTCTTAGTAACTAAATTTTATTCCTTAGAATTAGGCAGGTTACAGTCCGTAACACCAAGCAACTTCGTTGAAAAAATGAATACGTCTTTGTAGATACACGCTGCGAGCTCTGTTCAATGTATCTGTTCCGTTGTTTACAAATTCAACTCCACACAATGCCGACTTAATCAAACTCCTAACGATTTCATGACTTGTGAAGTAGAAATATTGCTCCATAGAGGCAGTTACTAATGCACGAAACGTTCAGTAACTCAGGGAAACATTACTTTAAAACCATGTTCACATAAGTGCAAAGTACTACAGACTGATCAATTCGCCATTTACAGAATTCCTGGGAAAACGTGTTCTCAATGTCAGTACCATCTAAGATATATTCCTAAAATTTGCTGTCAGTATTGCAGTTATATAGAATTCTGCTGTGCATTCGGCACGAAAGTGACGCAGTCGGTCTCAAGTTATTCTTATTCTCATTTAGTCACACGTCTAGTTATTAATATATTCAGAAGCTTTTTGACCAGTTTTACTTACAGATTTGTGGAGCACAAATATAATTACTCAATTCTCACATGATATTTTCTAATGTAGCTAACTTATTATAAAACTGCAAAAATCAAAAACAAAGCAAAACATTGAGACTCATAAACTCTGTGTAGGACTATGACATTTCACTCCGTGGAATAGATTTTAACTGTATTTAGCGGTAAAGTTTGACAATTTTTTCCTTGCTATGAAAAAATTGAAAATCAACGACAAAATGTTCAGTTATATACAGGCAGTTAGTTTTCGGAGAAACATATACTGAGATGTTTCTGATTCAAGGTTCTTATTCTTTCAACAGTCTCACTTTATGCTGTAACTGTATAGACGGGTTCCCTAGTGACAAAGTGAACTCTGCTTAGCTGTACCTCACTCAGCATGTGGAGTGAGGCGTGTCTTCGTAGCTCGGTCAGTAACAACATTTCTTCTGGGAGGTCACGGTCAGTGTTCAGGTTCGTGTCCGACATACATGTTCAGTCTGTCAGGACGTTCCAATTCATTTATTAGTACCGTGCTAAAAGCATAAAATAAGTAACACAATTTGTTACAGTTCAGGAAAGGTAAAATGTAGATACCGCATCACAACGTAGAAGACCATCAGTACGAAACGTCACATGAGTATCGTCACACACAACAACAACATCACTCAAACGAGCCTTGAAGGCCCAGCAGTATCAACCTGCCGCCGTGTCGTCTTCAGCCCGTAGGCGTCACAAGATGCGGATACGGAGGCCCATGTAGTCGGCACACCCCATTCCCGGCCGTTGTCAGTTTTCATGAACGGTTCTGGTACCTCAGAAGCAAGTAGCTCCTCAATTGGCCTCACAAGGGCTAAGTGCGACCCGTTTGCCGACAGCAGTCTGCAGACCCAAACGGTGACCCGGTATCGCCATATACGCATCGAAAAATGTGTGTTTATTGGATGCTAGGTGGTGTTACATACTGTATCTATATCAAAATCTACATCCATACTCCGCAGGCCACCTGACGGTGTGTGGCGGAGGGTACCTTGAGTACCTCTATCGGTTCTCCCTTCTATTCCAGTCTCGTATTGTGGAAAAGGATTGACGGTATGCCTCTGTGTGGGCTCTGATCTCTCTGATTTTATCCTCATGGTCTCTTCGCGAGATATACGTAGGAGACAGCAAATATACTGCTTGACTCTTCGGCGACGGTATGTTCTCGAAACTTCAACAAAAGCCTGTACCGAGCTACTGAGAGTCTCTCCTGCATAGTCTTCCAATGGAGTTTATCTGTCATCTCCGTAACGCTTTCGCAATTACTGAATGATCCTGTAACGAAGAGCGCTGCTCCTACTTCCTATGTTTTCGGATTGCATTTCCGTAGGATTATTCCAATGAATCTCACTATGGCATCTGCTTTATCGACGATCAACTTTATATGATCATTCCATTTTAAATCACTCCTAATGCGTACTCCAAGATAATTTTTGGAATTAACTGCTTCTAGTTGCTAACCTGATATATTGTAGCTAAATGATAAGGGATCTTTCTTTCTGTGTATTCGCAGCACATCACACTTGTCTACATTGAGATTCAATTGCCATTCCCTGCACCATGCGTCAATTCGCTGCAGATCCTCCTGTATTTCAGTACAATTTTCCATGTTCACAACCTCTCGATATACCACAGCATCATCCACAAATAGCCTCAGTGAACTTCCGATGTCATCCACAAGGTCATTTATGTATATTGTGAATAGCAACGGTCCTACGACACTCCCCTGCGGCACACATGTAATCACTCTTACTTCGGAAGACTTCTCTCCATTGAGAATGACATGCTGCGTTCTTTTACCTAGGAACTCTTCAGTTCAATCACATAATTGGTCTGATAGTCCATATGCTCTTACTTTGTTCATTAAACGACTGTGGGGAACTGTATCGCACGCCTTGCGGAAGTCAAGAAACACGGCATCTACCTGTGAACCCGTGTCAATGGCCCTCTGAGTCTCGTGGACGAATAGCGCGAGCTGGGTTTCACACGATCGTCTTTTTCGAAACCCATTCTGATTCCTACACAGTAGATTTCTAGTCTCCAGAAAAAGTCATTATACTCGAACACAATACGTGTTCCAAAATGCTACAACTGATCGACGTTAGAGATATAGGTCCATAGTTCTGCACATCTGTTCAGAACTATAGACCTATATCTCTAACGTCTATCATCTGTAGAATTTTGGAACACGTATTATGTTCGAGTATAATGGCTTTTCTGGAGACTAGAAATCTTCTCTGTAGGAATCAGCATGGGTTTCAAGGGTCAGTGTTACATATTTCGTCTAATTTCGCAAACGACTGGAAGAAGCGTCAATTTCTTTGGTGCTGACGTGTTGTTCGTCATGTAAGGATATTTTCTTGCTGAACTGTTTTCATAAAACGGGTAATTATTTAATTAAATAACTAGGTGTGATGCCTGTTGTAAGTAGATTGGCTAGGCTTGGAATTATAAGGCCCTTGCCGTCTCATACTTATGAAAAATTCCGTATCTGATACCATATGGACCTCTTTCATTAAATGATGTGGCATATATCATTAAGTGGCACATTCAGATATTTTGTGTAATGGAAGTATACTATATGGAGCAAGCATATTCAACTGAGCTGTATGCTTCACTGTAAGTGCTAATATTAATAAAAGTAGTGATGCCACTAATATCATCTGTGTCAACTTCCTGCTGCATTGTTGATTTATGTTGAAATACAGCTTTCTTATAACTAACAGCAGTATATGAATTTATTACTATATACGTTAGGCTTGGCCGATGTCTATGAGAGATTCCTTTCCATGTGATGTCTGGTTTACCTGATTGTTAATACACAGAGTAAAAATTTGAGATTTGGATGTCCGCATCTCGTGGTCGTGCGGTAGCGTTCTCGCTTCCCACGCCCGGGTTCCCGTGTTCGATTCCCGGGGGGGGGGGGGGGGTCAGGGATTTTCTGTGCCTCGTGATGACTGAGTGTTGTGTGATCTCCTTAGGTTAGTTAGGTTTAAGTCGTTCTAAGTTCAAGGGGACTGATGACCATAGATGATAAGTCCCATAGTGCTCAGAGTCATTTGAACCTTTTTTTTTGAGATTTGGATCAGTTTTTTGGCGATGATTTCTCCTTCAGTGATTCGGTGCTGGTCCTCATTTTCAGTACAGTTATTCTGTCTATTAATTAAAAGGACATGATCATAAATGAAATTCAGGATGTTCAATTAATGGTTGGCCAACAATTTGAACTTCAAATTAAAGTGGAGTAAGTACAGTCCCACGAGGTGAATGCTTATTTGGAATATCCTTCAGACCAGCTCTCCTACTTTTGTTATACAGCGCTATCTTATACCTCTAATAGTCGAAAATGACTTTACTACTGATAAACAAAGCCACACACATATACCACAGTAGGGAGGCAGAGAGACTTTCAGGACCATGGGTCTACTGTTCTCCTTACATAAACAAACTGACCACTTGGCCTCGCTCATTATGACCATTGAGTAAATAAACTGGTCATTTGGCTGTGGCCAATATGTAGATAAAATGGCCACCAGATACTTAAAATATCACCTTAAAAACTATAATTTAAGACACAAAATGTCTCCACAGTTATGCTACTCTTGTCCAATTTATGATTTGTATTGTTCTTATTACAACATTTTTTGATCCAAAATGGGCACCAGATGTATATCCATGATACCCTTTGCATAATTAGTTTAATTTATGACCCAAACTAGCCACCTTAGCCTCTTCCACTTACCTTCAATGTCTCCTCCCACTCTCTCACAGCACTAAGTCAATTCAATGACAGTTTCCAATAGAGTATTGTGCCCAATGGAATATTCAACAAGAACTCCAATGTAACACCACATTCCATTGTTATTTAAAATTCTGGGGAAAATTTGTTACAGTTTTGTGGAAATTTCTTACAATTTTTGCTGAAACCTTGTCGATTTTCTCCCAATATTCCAAAAAACCACTTGTAAATACGTTTCAGTGTCGTCATCCTAAGACAAGCGCAGTGTATCATAACTAAAATACTTCTAATGTTAAACAGTTACCACAGTCCATTATTTAAACACATACACTCTTCCTATGCACAAGTTACAAAGAGATTCCATGGTTCCACGTATAACCATTTTCACATTGCTTTATGTAAACAAGTACACTCCTGCTACTTACCAAGTCTACCACACCATAACACACAAGACACTGCCAGATTACACTGACATACCATGTGAAAGAAATTTCGCAAACTTGTGCTCTAGCACTCCCACTGGGCTGGGACAGGAATAAGACCGACACCTTTATCATAAACAAACAAAATTCAGGACAGACTCTCCAATGGGCCACTACCACACACGCAGTAAATACCCATCTTGCCACTGTCGCAGCCACAACTAAGCTCATCGCATCAGAGACAGCCTCAAAGCTATGCCTGGTAACTACTACTGCAGCTTTGCATGTATGGTGATGCAGGAGACAACCACAGCGTCAGAAATGAAGCGTGGAACGATTTTGATAGCATGGCAAGGACGGGAAAGTCAACCGAGAGCTGCCACTGGATACATGTCCAAATAAGTGATCCCACAAGCCAGCAATGCGAACATACCCTTCTTGTCGTCCAATATGCTGAACACTGCAGTGAGAGACTGGAGGACCCCTATAATGTAGGTTACAGTCGTTAGTCTTAGCACTTAATAATTTTATTGCTGCTCTCACACATACAGATAAACATTTTCGTCTGTAGTATGATTTTTAAATCTCCCTGAAATGCTTTCTAATGCTACCCAGTATTCTTCTTACTCTCACATTCTTCATCTCTGTAAGGAGAAATGGTATTTTTACACTAATGTCATGTTTCATAGAGATGAACTTGGACATCGAACCAACTTACCCTAGTTAAACAACTGCAGTTAACTATTGGAACTGACGTTTCAATTGTGGCAGATGGCTTTTCCCGTTTACGTTCCGTGAATATTATATCGATTTGAGATACAGCCTATCCCTCCAGAGAATCATTAACATAATTTTCTCCAGTGTTCGGTAGATACTTGCAACCTCGATTTTCCAGTTTGCAGCTGGAGTTCGCTCAGACAAATACCTCTCATCAAATGCAAGACTTAGTGTTGAATGCTCGTTTAATCAATATGTGTTAACAAGGCATTAAAAAATGAAAAACAGTCAGTACTCCAGCAGAGCAAAGTGCAGCACACAAGCTTTAATATTAACGCCTAGCATCACTAATCTGCTGTGTCACCTAAGTATTATATTAGATCGGATGTGTAATACAGATGTGATCCAGTGGTCACCTGTGAATTAGATGGCAACTCAAGTTAGTGTATCACTGTGTAGTATTGCTTTTCTGCACAGTCTTACAATTAACATTGTTGCATCATAATTACAGCCTTAGGGATATACAGCATATCTATCTTTTTTCTTCGTGATTTAGACATATAATTTTCTTACTGTCGTCAGTACGTCTGTTTCTATAATTGTTTCTTCACAATTTGGTAATCGCCCAACAGCGTTCTAGTCCATCATTATTTCTCTATACTGAGAAACGTCTCCCACATTTACGACACTTGTATGTTCCTACGCTTCTGCCCAACACCGAAGAATCGCTATGTATTGTAAAACGCCATTCACATTCAATAGTTGCGCCTATTCCACCACCAATGTCAGGGACCTCCGATACGGTGCTAACTTCCCCATCGTTTAAGTTCCAAAATGCTGACATTGTCGTAGTGATTAGAGATTTATAGCCACACTAATTGCAGTCCCCAGCGTTGCCTGGGACGTTCAATAACTGCTACACAATGTGACTGGCACCATTCCTTGTTGATATTCATACCGAATGCAAGCCGCATGGGGAACTGCAGTCACTTTAAACTGAAGTGCATATGTGCATCAGCGGGTGTCAATGCAATGCGACGAATGTTTATGTCTTCACCTGTATGAAAAGATGACTGGTTACGCTATCTGTTGTTACATTTCGTGATAAGAATCACATTGTGTTTTTGAATAATTCGTCTTCCACTTGTTCATCTCAAATTTCACTATTTCAAGCAGGGCTGTGTTTGAGCACGAATCGAACTGTTCGAACAGTTTACGTCACAACGATGTAATCTCGGGCTCTGTTTGACACTTTGATCGGCCCAAGATTTAGTTACTTTTCTAGATTCCACGATCTGCTTTAGCCGTTGTATGACAGTGTGGATTGTAGTAATAAAACTAACTGTGGAACACGGACTAACATATCTTCTACGGTGTACCGGCATTTAATGACTAAATAAGAATTTGCAATCTTGTTTCTGTTAAATTCTCGAGCTTTTGTTCGTCCCGCGATCTAGTGACGTCTGCTGATATTATCTCCAAGACGGGTATTGCTGCTTAAGGTAATTCTCGTGATAAGAATTAAGTCAGTTTACCCGATATATTTGGTTTTTTAGGGAATTAATTTTCATTGATCTTCCTCGTTGTTTCATCTGACTGTAGAGATTTGCAGTACAGGGTGACATTTATTGAACTACTCGAAAAAAACGTAAATTAGTAACAAACTACGGCGTGCACATACTGTATTCAACATGAAATATCACTACCGATATTCGGATTTAGGTTATCACATGTTCGATATGTCCGCCATCATTGGCGATGATGTGGTGCAGACGAAAATGAAATTCTGCATGACCCGATGAAGAGTCGGGACGTCGATGCTGTCATGACCTTCTGAATTGCTGTTTTGGGCTCAGCAATAGTTTTGGGGTTATTGTTGTACACATTGTCTTTGATATGTTGTTGTTGTGGTGGTCTTCAGTCCAGAGACTGGTTTAATTCAGCTCTCCATGCTACTCTATCCTGTGCAAGCTTCTTCATCTCCCAGTACCTACTGCAACCTACATCCTTCTGAATCTGCTTAGTGTGTTCATCTCTTGGTCTCCCTCTACGATTTTTACCCTCCACGCTGCCCTCCAATACTAAATTGGTGATCCCTTGATGCCTCAGAACATATCCTACCAACCGATCCCTTTCTCTGCTCAACTTGTGCCACAAACTTCTCTTCTCCCCAATCCTACTCAATACTTCCTCATTAGTTATGTGATCTACCGATCTAATCTTCAGCATTCTTCTGTAGCACCACATTTCGAAAGCATCTATTCTCTTCTTGTCCAAACTATTTATCGTCCATGTTTCACTTCCATACATGGCTACACTCCACACAAATACTTTCAGAAATGACTTCCTGACAGTTAAATCTATACTCGATGTTAACAAATTTCTCTTCTTCAGAAACGCTTTCCTTGCCATTGCCAGTCTACATTTTATATCCTCTCTACTTCTACCATCATCAGTTATTTTGCTACCCAGATAGCTACTTTAAGTGTCTCATTTCCTAATCTAATTCCCTCAGCATCACCCGACGTAATTCGACTACATTCCATTATCCTCGTTTTGCTTTTGTTGATGTTCATCTTATATCCTCCTTTCAAGACGCTATCCATTCCATTAAACTGCTCTTCCAAGTCCTTTGCTGTATCTGACAGAATTACAATGGCATCGGAGAACCTCAAAGTTTTTATTTCTTCTCCATGGATTTTAATACCTACTCAGAATTTTTCTTTTGTTTCCTTTACTGCTTGCTCAGTATACAGATTGAATAACATCGGGGAGAGGCTACCACCCTGTCTTACTCCGAACAACTGCTTCCCTTTCCTGGCGCTCGACTCTTATAACTGCCATCTGGTTTCTGTACAAATTGTAAATAGCCTTTCGATCCCTGTATTGTACCCCTGCCACCTTTATAATTTGAAAAAGAGTATTCCAGTCAACACTGTCAAAAGCTTTCTCTAAGTCTACAAATGCTAGAAACGTAGGTTTGCCTTTCCTTAATCTTTCTTCTAAGATAAGGCGTAAGGTCAGTATTGCCTCACGTGCTCCAGTATTTCTACAGAATCCAAACTGATCTTCCCCCGAGGTCGGCTTCTACTAGTTTTTCCTTTCGTCTGTAAAGAATTCGCGTTAGTATTTTGCAGCTGTGGCTTATTAAACTGATTGTTCGGTAATTTTCACATCTGTCAACACCTGCTTTCTTTCGGATTGGAATTATTATATTCTTCTTGAAGTCTGAAGGTATTTCGCCTGTTTCATACATCTTGCTCACCAGATGGTAGAGTTTTGTCAGGACTGGCTCTCCCAAGGCCGTCAGTAGCTCCAATGGAATGTTGTCTACTCCGGGGGCCTTGTTTCGACTCAGGTCTTTCAGTGCTCTGTCAAACTCTTCTCGCAGTATCGTATCTCCCATTTCACCTTCATCTACATCCTCTCCATTTCCATAATATTGTCCTCAAGTACATCGCCCTTGTATAGACCCTCTATATACTCCTTCCACCTTTCTGCTTTCCCTTCCTTGCTTAGAACTGGGTTTCCATCTGAGCTCTTGATGTTCATACAAGTGGTTCTCCAAAGGTCTCTTTCATTTTCCTGTAGGCAGTATCTATCTTACCCCTAGTGAAATAAGCCTCTACATTCAGACATTTGTCCTCTAGCCATCCCTGCTTAGCCGTTTTGCACTTCCTGTCGACTCATTTTTGAGACTTATGTATTCCTTTTTACCTGCTTCATTTACTGCATTTGTATATTTTCTCCTTTCATCAATTGAATTCAATATTTCTTCTGTTACCCAAGGATTTCTACTAGCCCTCGTCTTTTTACCCACTTGATCGTCTGCTGCCTTCACTACTTCATCCCTCAAAGCTACCCATTCTTCTTCTACTGTATTTCTCTCCCCCATTCCTGTCAATTGTTCCCTTATGCTCTCCCTGAAACTTCGTAAAACCTCTGGCTCATTCAGTTTATCCAGGTCCCATCTCCTTAAATTCCCACCTTTTTGCAGTTTCTTCAGTTTTAATCTACAGGTCATAACCAATAGATTGTGGTCAGAGTCCACATCTGCCCCTGGAAATGTCTTACAATTTAAAACCTGGTTCCTAAATCTCTGTCTTACCATTATATAATCTATCTGATACCTACTAGTATCTACAGGGTTCTTCCATGTATACAACCTTCCTTCATGATTCTTAAACCAAATGATAGCTATGATTAAGTTCTGCTCTGTGCAAAATTCTACCAGGCGGCTTCCTCTTTCATTTCTTAGCCCCAATCATATTCACCTACTACGTTTCGTTCTCTCCCTTTTCCTACTACCGAATTCCGGTCACCCATGACTATTAAATTTTCGTCACCCTTCACTATCTGAATAATTTCTTTTATTTCATCATACATTTCTTCAATTTCTTCGTCATCTGCAGAGCTCGTTGGCATACAAACTTGTACTACTGTGGTAGGCATGGGCTTCGTGTCTATCTTGGCCACTATAATACGTTCACTATGCTGTGATAGAGTAGCATGGAGAGCTGCATCAAACCAGTCTCAGAACTGACAACAACAACAACAACAACAACATGCTGTTTGAAGTAGCTTACCCGCACTCCTATTTTGTTATTCATTATTAAACCTACTCCTGCTTTACCCCTAATTGATTTTGTGTTTATAATCCTGTAGTCACCTGACTGGAAGTCTTATTCCTTCTGCCACCGTACTTCACTACTTCCTACTACATCTAACTTTAACCTATCGATTTCCATTTTTAAATTTTCTAACCTACCTGCCCGATTAAGTGATCTGACATTCCACCCTCCGATCCGTCGAACGCCAGTTTTCTTTCTCGTGATATCGACATCCTCTTGAGTAGTCCCCGCCCGGAGATCCGAATCGGGGACTATTTTACGTCCGGAATATTTTACCGAAGAGGACACCATCATCATTTAATCATACAGTAAAGCTGCATGCCCTCGGGAAAAATTACGGCCGTAGTTTCCCCTTGCTTTCAGCCGTTCGTAGTACCAGCACAGCAAGGCCGTTTTGGTTATTGTTACAAGGCCAGATCAGATAATCATCCAGACTGTTGCCCTTGCAACTACTGAAAAGGCTGCTGCCCCTCTTCAGGAACCACACGTTTGTTTGGCCTCTCAGCAGATACCCCTCCGTTGTGGTTGCACCTACGGTACGTCTATCTATACGGCTGAGGCACGCAAGCCTCCACACCAACGGCAAGGTCCTTGGTTTATGGGGGGGGGGTCTTTGATATAGTCCCACAAAAAGGAGTCTCATGTGTTCAGATCCGAAGAATATGGCGGCTAATGGAGTCCCATGCCATTGAGCTGTGGGTACCCCAGAGCCACAATGCAGTCCCCAAAGTGTTACCCCAGGGCATCAAACACTCTCCTGCTTCGATGGGGTCGATCTCGTCTTGCATGAACCACATCTTGTCGAAATCCGGGTCACTTTGGGTAATGCGGATAAAATAATCTTCCAAAACTTGCACGTACCGTTCGGTAATAAAAGTAGTATCAAGGAGTATCGCACCGATTATTCCATGACTGGAAATTGCCGACCACACAGTCACCCGTTTAGGGTGAAGACAATTCTCGATCGCAAAATGCGGATCCTCAGTCCTCCAAATGCGCCATTTTTGCTTATTGAGGAACCCATCCAAATGAAAGTTGGCTTCGTCGCTAAACCAACAACAAGACGCGGGCGCATGCGCATACAATTCCCATCATGCTCCGCGGCCAACCGTGCAGTCTCGATGACCAGACGCAAACCGTTCAGAAGTTATGACGATTTTATTTCATATAGTTCAATAACTGTCACTCTGAAAATCGGTTAAGAACTTTGAAGTAAGTCGATCAAGTGCTTTTCGAGATGTTTGGCCAAAACGTAATATATTAAGTCAGATTACGAAATCGTATGTAGATTGTGTAGACTGTGACATCCCTCTTGTCTTGAAGGTAAAGTGAGAAAATTTTCATCAAGATTGGGATAAAACTGTAGAATTGTCTGAATTACTATCAAACAAACTGCCACACTTCTTTATACCTGGAGAATATTAATAAACCTACAAACTGTACAGATTCGTCTTTGTAAATGGAGGAAAGAAGATCCTATGAATACGTGTCTGTTCCAGATGGAGTACAGTACCTAAAATAACCAAAGACATCTGCTGCTGATCTATTACGTCACTGACTACAACTCACTAGAAGCAGTACCAACCGAAAAAAATACCTGGACGCGAATTGGAATCTCGCACGGTGGCAAATTTCTCGCTGGACGTTAGTGCGCTATGTTTTCTCTTTGTGGTAACTCTCTACTTAGTCAGTGAAGCGTGGAGTACTAGGCAGTCTTCTAACTAATGGAACAATGCTGTTGGAACGTGATGGGATTTCTAGAGAATTAACAGGTATTTAGGACTTGGTGGGAAACATCTCTTAATCGTCAAAATCAGGTCGATACAAATGTTGTGTATCGAAGACTGGAAGATTCGTGAGAATATGGCGAGAAAACCATACTCTGACAAAAGGGGAGTTGAGAGGCGAGCCCCTTATAAGGGGTCGAACATATTACAGTCTCTCACACACATCTTGAGAAGTAACTTCAGTCAGAAAATTAGAGACTAATACGAAGGTTTTTACTGAATGAACAGTAGAAGTTCCGTTTTCCATTTTCTAGATAAAAGAGAGACAACATCCTGCCGTGAATTTTATGAGCCTATTAATGGATGGACTGGCATCTTAATAGGTCGGCTAAATTTACATAGACATCTATATACATATTTCGCAAATCATCATACCGTGTGTGGCGAAGTGTGCCCTGTACAACTACTGATCATTTTCTTTCCTGTTCCACTCGCAAACAGAGCGAGGGAAAATAAGACTGTGTATATGGTTCTTGTGTCTTATCTTCGTGGTCCTTACGCGAAATGTGGGTTGGTGGCCGTAGGATCCTTCTGCAGCCAGCTTCAGATGACGGTTTACTAAATTTTCTCAATAGCCTTCCTGGAAAAGAACATCGCATTCTCTCCATAGAATCCCATTTGAGTTCTCGAAGCATCCCTTCACCAATTTGGCAGGAGCCAATAAGTTTGCGTCTACAGGACTGTATTCTGAGGGAAACCCAGATCTGCAGGTTCAAACATGTTTGTGATCGGGTGGTCATCAGACAGGTACTTTGTTAACTGTGTCATCCTTTTGAGTAATGTTCGAAAACACATCTCAGAACGTTTCAGTTTGTTGGTGGGGCAGGAGGGAAGAATATTGTTCAACATACTGGTATTTACCCCAGCGATATTTAAGCGCCCAGTCTCCACACTGGGAGGTGAACATACACAAGAAAATTTTAGGGAGAATTTTCCAACGGGGAGACACATCACATTTCAAAACTGTTGAATTTCACGCCAATTTCGAACGCCCTCTGAAGGTGGTATTGCGAACTAGGACAGTCAGTCTCCACACACCAAGCTGAACACACACAAAATTTTAGGTAGAATTTTACAATACGATAACACATTAACATCTAAAACACTGATGAAATTAAGACATTTCCTTTCACATTAGCAGCTCGGCATGGACTGAGCGTTTCCTGCAAAATTTCCAGGTTGGGAGTTGTCGGGAAAGGTGAGGGTATTTTTCCTTCTCTTCTTTTCACTGCTATCGAATTCTAGTCGCGAATCTCAATTAAATTTTTGTCTGCTTCAACTATCTGAATGATTTCTTTCATCTCATCATACATTTCTTCAATAACTTCATCGTCTGCTGTGTTAGGTGTTGGCTTCGTGTCTATATTGGCTACAATAATGCGTTCACTATGCTGTTAATATTAGCTTACTCCCACTCCTATTTTCTTATTCATTATCTGACCCAGTCATGCATTACCCCTATCTAGCTTTGTATTTATAACCCTGTATTCACCTGAACAGAATTCCTGTTTCTCCTGCTATCGAACTTCACTAATTCCCACTATATCTAACTTCAACGTATCCATTTCCCTTTTTTAAATTTTCTAACCTACTTGCCCTATTAAGAGATCTAACTTTCCACTCTCCAATCCGTGGAAGGCTAGTTTTGTTTCTCCTGATGACGACATCCTCTTGAGTAGTGACTGCTTGGATATCCGAATGAGGGACTATTTTACCTCTAGAATATTTTATCCAAGAGGACGCCATCATCATTTAACCACACATAACAGCTGCAAGCCCTCTGGAAAAATTACAGCTGTGGTTGCCCCTTGGTTTCAGCCGATCGCATAACTAGCACAGCAAGGCCGTTTTCGTTGATCTTAAAGGCAGATCAGTCAATCAGTCAGTCTGTTACCCCTGCAACTACTAAAAAGGATGTTGTCCCTCCGCAGGAACCACACGTTCGTCTGTCCTCTCAATAGATACCCCTCCACCCCAAAGACGGCACTGTTCATGGTTCATGGAGTGGATATAATGGTAGTGACTGTATGATGTATGATAATAGCAGTCTACCTTAAATGCCTGTTCCCTAACATTAACCAACAGAGTTGGTGAGAAATACATTATATTGTATCCAAGCTTTTCTGTTACATTTTTTTAATCGTGATATACCAACTTGATATGATCCCAGCAACTCATCAGAGCTATCAACACTAACCAGTGGATGATTTATACCTGTTTCATTGCTTAACCACAACTAAATTAATAACGTAACACGAATTTATCTGTTAACCGATATCAGTAATCATAGTTGTGTATTATAATAAGTAACGTACATATGCTTTGTACATGCGCCATTACCCTCCACTCCAAAACACCTACCTGGGCGATGTATAGCTTTCAGACTGACACATATATCGTAGCTTTACGGGTATACTGCATCCTTCTGCAGTAAAGCAATACATACGGTAAAGCTCCAATCTGTTTGGAACGCTTTTAATGCTTGTAGTCCTATACAGAGATCACTGACCGACTGGCAGACTACCCCCGGACAATGTTCTCATTACAACGTGTGTGCTGTGCGGGAATTCGCGTCACAAATCCATCTTCTGGACCCTTCATTACATTAAAATATAGTTGCGAGAATGCGAGTAGAGAATTCCTACATTTTCATTTACAGACGATAGCCACTGATAACCTCTGCAGGGAAAACGGGAGATGCTGTTTCATTAAAAAGAACATGAAGTCCAGTGCTGTACTTTCCACACAACATATTGGGGCGCAGTTGTAATTTTCAGTGGCTGTAGTAGTCTAATACAGATCCTTAACTTCTTTGATCTAAATTTTTGTTACTGCAGTCAGAGTACTTTGTTACATCTGTTTTGCTGTTACATAACTGTGTATGGAGCAAATTGTCGTAAGTCCGTTTTTGAGTATCTGTAACCGACAATAATATCGGACAGCCTAAAACATCTGCTATTTGAATCGATTTCAACCGAAAAATAATTTGCTTTTGGTACAAAGGCCAACCAAACAGTGGTGGACTATGTCCATCAGAGGCCTGGGCAGCAAAGCTAAATGAGGTCGTGGTTCTGCCTACAAATTGATGTATTTTTAATGCACGTTTCACATAAAATGAGCAATATAGGGGTAATGGCTGACAAAGTCAAGCACTTATAATGTGTGTACTCTATGATATGGTAACTTTACTACATATACTTAAAGATATAGGTGAGAAACTTTGGATAAGAAGCAGCATTTACACAGTAACCGTCAGATAGAGTGCAAACAAATAATAAAGAATTGAATAAGAAAACTTCCTTGCCTTTTATGTCTGAGAAAAAGGCTCGTACAGTTAAAAAACCAGTTAATTTCGTAACCTTAGTACAAAGTAGTAGTTACACTTTACCTTATTACAGTTTCGTTTGATTCTTTTCTTTCAGCTGGTAAAATGGACAGATTAGCTAGTAGTTCTTGATTCATCACAGAGCGAAGATAATTTTTTATTAGTTTCAGTATAGAAAAACTTCGCTGACGTAATACGAGTGAGACACCAATGGTGAAGAAGCATTGGATTATAAGAGATGTGCAAGATAATGAATCACTTAAGTGCTACTTGGCTTGTCCATGTGGCAGCAACGTCCACACTCGTATCAGTGGCACGTAGATGCCTATGGTACTTTTCTATTTCTTGCAGCACCTACTAGTGATCAAACTCAGCGCAGGCTGTTACCAGATTCTGCAGTGCTATAACTAGAGCGTAATCGGAAACTTCAAGCAAGAATTCTGTCTCAACAATTCAGAAAGTTTTGGTGATTTACTTCATGGCGGAGTTGTATTGTAACAATTCTTGCATAAATCAGCCTATAAATTCAAACTCTGATCGACGAACTATGAGGCTTAACATATAACTTTGGAGAAAGAGATGTGTTATTCCTTATGTATCTGTATCGGACGAAGCACAGTCGTGACTGTGAGCAAGCATTGTTCTTTTAGTAAGTAAGTGTTTGTTTGTGGACCTCATATTGTGCAGGAAATTTTGTCTCTTCTTTGAGCATGTCGTTAGGGCGAAGGATGACGCAGCGCACCTACAAGGCAGGGACGATGGGCAGCAGGATTCCTGCTGATCAGGCCAGGTATTCCATGAATACACAGACACATCTCGGACATTCCCTGGAGCCCACAGAACCTCACCGTGCAAGAAATGGTAATGAAGTTACATGTCAAGGGAAACTCGGAGAGGACGTACAGAGCGAAAGGAAAAGGGCTAGTATACAGGGTGTTACAAAAAGGTGTGGGCAAACTTTCTGGAAACATTCTTCACACACAAATAAAGAAAAGATGTTATGTGGACATGTGTCCGAAAACGCTTAATTTCCATGTTAGAGCTTATTTTAGTTTCGTCAGTATGTACTGTACTTCCTCGATTCACCGCCAGTTGGCCCAGTTGAAGGAAGGTAATGTTCGGTGCTTGTGTTGACATGCGACTCATTGCTGTACAGTACTACCATCATGAACATCGGTACGTAGCATCAACAGGTTAGTGTTCATGCCCATTTGATGTATGGATTAGCACAGGGCAATAGCCGTGGCAAGGTACGTTTGTATCGAGACAGATTTCCACTGCCGGTCCCAAGCCCGGGGCCTCATCTCGCAAGTGATGAGGAAGGAGGAGGGGGAGGAGTAACACCTCGTAGAAAAAAAAACCTGGGTCCATATGGCTCCGGATGGTAGCACCCTGTGAGGGCCCTTGCATAGGGTTACATGCGAAGCCCCAAAATCCAGACACGTCTGAGTGGCAGTCACCGGTACTCTGGAAAGCGTCTGTTGGCTCTGTGAACTCGGCTGTAAGTTAATCTTATGGAACTCAAAACTCCAGTCGATATTATGTAAGATACTTCGTGATTTCACCACCAATAACACAAACCAATAATCATGACAGAGCAACGGGAAATAATCCACTACCCTGGGCCCTAGTCAGTAAGACTGGGTAATAGACCTGATCATCGGATTCCAGGGGATCAGGCAGGTCATGAAGAGAAGAATCGGAGCCTCTCAAAAACCCTCAAGATGAAGAAAGTATTTTACATGGGAACACTCAACACCAACACAGTACTGAGGCCAGGTAAACTGAAACAATTAACAAACGCCATGGATAAATACAACATCAAAGTAATGGCAATACAAGAAACACGATTTGCAGATGAGAATCACTTTGATTCTGAAAATTACAGAATATATAAGGGGAAACGGGCCATAACCACCCCAGGAAGAAATCTCAAACTCTTCGGAACTGGTTTTGTAGTACATAAACCGATACTGGACTCCGTAATAGACTTCACCTCAAAATCAGAAAAAATGTCGACACTCACGATAAGATCTGGAAACAAAGCCTACACATTTATCAATGGGCATGCCCCACAAACATGGCAAATGCCGGGATGGTTCCTTTGAAAGGGCACGGCCGACTTCCTTCCCCTTCCTTCCCTAATCCGATGAGACCCATGACCCCGCTGTCTGGTCTCCTCCCCCAAAACAAACCAACCAACCAACCAACCAACCCACAGACAATTATAACAAGAAGAACCCAGAGATGATAGAGGAATTCTGGGAAGATCTGGAAGAAACTACCAGCAAAATCCCCACGAATCACATAAAAGTGTTACTAGGAGGCTTCAATGCCCAGTTAGGCAAGGAAAGAATTTTCCGAGACACGACAGGGAAACACACGGCCCACATGAGAACAAACAAAAATGGAGAGAACTTGATAAACGTCTGCAGAAATTTTGATCTGAAAATCATGTCAACGCAGTTCCAGAAACTACACAGAAAGCTTGTAACGTGGAAATCCCCCAATAATTTCAGATAGACCACGTAGCAATATCCACAAAAAACACCACAGAAATAATGAACGTAAGAACAAAGAACGGAGTTTTCGAATCTGATCATCACCTTCTCCTAATTAAAGTAAAATTTATACCCAATAGACAAATCAAGAGAACCAACAGACCTTTCAGAACAGATCCAGAGCACCTACAAATAAACAAGAAAGAAATAATAGAAGAAATTACGAAAATCAATAGCAACAACTGGACAGAACTGTCAGAAAAAAATAAAAGAACTGATAAAATTGGGGCAGCCACCGAGAAAAAGGAAACACCGATGGTGGAACATGACATGCGACAAGGCCATAGAAGACAAAATACAAGCCTGGAAAAAATTTAACAGCCATAAAACGCAAGAAAAATGGAAGAACTTCAACAGGATACAGAAAAACACTTCAAAAATAATCCGAAGAGAAAAATAATGTTACGAAAACAGCAGGTTGAAGGAGATAGAAGAAGACTTCACCAGAAACAACACACGATATTTTTACAGAGTATTCCGAGAATATATGACAGGATATCAGCCACCAAGCATATGCTTCAAAAGACAAGATGGAACACTGGAGACAAATCCAAATAAAAACTGTGAATTATTAGCCAGATACTTTGACACGTTACTTAACTGTGATAAACCAAAATAGAGATTACAGTTTACAAAACCAGAACCCAACCGAGACTTCGAACCCCCAACATATGAAGAAATCGTGATAATAATAAAATCATTGAAAAATAACAGAGCACCAGGTGAAGATGGACTGATTGCAGAAATCTGGAAATTAGACCATGAAAACGTTACACCCAAAATTCATAGTATAATCAAAAACATCTGGGAAACAGAAAAGATACCAGAAGAATGGAAGTCAGCCCTAATACAGCCCCTCCACAAGAAAGGAGACAAAACAGACCCTACTAACTCTAGAGGAATTTCGTCACTGCCAGTGGCATACAAAATTCTATCAAAAGCTGTGTTAAATCGCCTAGAACCTCAGATAGATCCACAGATCGGAGAATACCAAGGAGGGTTCGGGAAGGGAAGATCATGCAGTGAGCAGATCTGGTGTCTGAGAACATTATTAACAATGAGAAAGTCCTGAAACACCACAGTAACATTTGTTGATTTCAAGAAGGCTTACGATTCAATAGACAGAGAAACACTTTTTAATACACTAGAAGAAATGAAGGTAGACAATAAGACCAGAAAACTAATTCAGAAAACATTAACAAATACAAGGTCAAAAGTGAAGTTCATAGGCGATATCTCAGAATCTTTCGAAATCAAGACAGGAGTGAGACAGGGAGATGGCCTGTCACCCATTTTATTTAACTCTGTTTTAGAGAAAATAATCAGGACGTGGGACAAAGGAGTCAATGGGGTAAAGAGAAAAATAGAACCGTCAACATAAAATGTCTGGCCTTTGCCGACGATATAGCCATCATTACAAATGACAGAAAAGAAGCCAGAGAAGCCCTAGAGATATTGCATGAAATCGTAGCCAGAACAGGACTACAAATATCATATGAAAAAACCCAGTACGTGGACACAAAAATCTACAGACAGAAGCCCATTGATAACAAAGTACGGAAAGATAACAAAAGTAGAAAGTTTCAAATATCTGGGAGAGATAATACAGAAAACAGGACTGAATTCAACAGCCAATGAAGAAAGGGTTACAGAACTACAAAACGCATACAGACTTACAAGGAACCATTACAATAAAAGAAATATTTCCGTCAATGCCAAATTAAGACATTACAAAACAGTAGTCTTACCTGAGGCCTTATATGCCTCAGAAACAACAGTAGTCAGAGGAGGAACTAAAATCAAGGAAATGGAAAATCAAGAGAGGAAAATTCTGAGAAAGATCTATGGGCCAATTCAGAGACAGGGGATCTAGATAAAGAGACCAACAAACGAATTGTACAAACAGGCAGAGACAATTACAGACAATATCAGACAAAGAAGGGCAAAATTCTATGGGCACATTCATAGGATGGATGAAAATAGGCTGACCAAGAAGATTTTTAACATAGTGGTGACGAATAAGGTGAAAACTAACTGGGTAAAGGAAATCATGGAAGACCTCAAAAATCTAAACATCTCCACAGAAGAAATATTAAACAGAGGAAAATACAGAGCAAAAAATCAACAAACAGAAATTCGAAGAAACACCAAAAGAGAAGAAATCAGGAAAGAAGTGGACAGAACAGAGGAAGAAGAAACACAGTGAATTTATGAGAGGTTTTTCGGAAGAGAAAAGAAAGAGACAGAAAAAAGGTACCATGAATTTGAAATGTACCAATTTATGTACCATATTGTCATTGTGAATATTGTGTTTTAACGCTCTCCTTAATGGGGAATTAACAATAATAATAATAATAATAATAATAACAGAGGTGAGATATATGTGCGATAACGAAACAGCTCGTGAATTTATTTTGTACTGGCTGGTATTTCAGATTTCCAGCTGGTATAAACGTGGCGTCTTCGAGTATGGAGACTGCTGTCTCAAGATAAAGCAGCAAGCTTCAGTCAAACAGCTAATACAGATAGGTAAAGGCGACCACTAAACTTTACTATAGCCCATTTCCATATGACGCCTGGACCACGGTTGGCGCGATACATTCCATTCTGGCGCCGTTTGAAACAGAACGTTTGGACGGGTTTTTGCCATCGAATAAGATCATTTAACTCAGAAAAAGACATAATTTGATTTAAAACGCAATTAATGGATCAAAGAAGAGAAGTTTCGTCGGAACACGAAGTTATTGTCCCTAACAACGAAGACAACAACTAGGTTCTCTGGCTGTGTATAAACTATTATTTGCGCTGCAAAAAAAAAAAAAAATTCTGGAAAATGTAAGTATGTTGAAGGGGAATTGCTGAATGCCTCTACAGCGTCTTCAGTAAAGAAGAAACTAAGTCCACGAGTGGATAGAACAAGACGCAAGTCGCCTTTAAGCTTCTATCGTCTCCTCGGCAATCAGCACGGCGTCAACGTATCTACAGTCGACTATAACTGCGTCAATAGTGCCGCTGATTCCAGCAGTCGGACACGACTAATCGCCGGCAATGCTGTCCTCCTCATATGGTGAATCAAGTGCTCGCCGAGGTCTCGCGGGTTGAATGCTGTTCTCAGTCTTCGATGAACTTTATTGGAACCAGTTTCTTTTTTCTTTTGGGGGGAATATTTATGGTGTGTGTGTGTGTGTGTGTGTGTGTGTGTGTGTGTGTGTGTGTGTGTGTGTGTGTGTATGTGTGTGTCTGTGTATGGGTGTGTGTGTGCGTGCGTGTGCTAGTGGGATCACAACAGTTTCGAGTGACCAGAATTTCTTTCGTTAGGTATATGTCGAGCTCTTGTGGTATTGCGGTAGTAGACACCAAATTTGAACCTTATGATATTGAGTTTATTAGCGTATGCCAGCAATTACCAGAGCAATGGCAGCTGTTCCTGAATGGTTATATTTGAGTAAGAATATAGCTGGTTTAAGGCACGAAACATTAACCGGCAAAACTCAAACTTTTTGTATTACTAACTTAGGCTTAAGGAAACAGTTGTGTACTAACATCAGCGAGAAGAAAACAAGGTGAGAGATACGTATTACGAAACCTCGACAAGAGGAAGAAGGAATAAATGTTAACGCAGAGTTGCAAACTGCAATAATGTCGTTAACTGGGGAGTTACATGACGAGGTACATAAACAGAAAGAAACAGTTTCCTGAGGTAAACTATAACGTAAAGAAATTGCAAGAGTTTACTGAAGAGCAATTTAAAACAGTAAAGCAACAAATCTCAGACACACAGTTGAGTCTGGCTGTATTAGAAAAAACAAAAGAATAGGATTTAACCATTATTACTGGTTTCATATTTGCTAGTTTGGAGGATCGAGTAAATGACTTAACAGAGTAGAAGGCGTAAAAGAAAATCGAGTCGACTGTCAATACAACTTAGTATGAAGCACTGTCAGATAGGAATGAAGAGGAATCCCGGATAATCTGGGACTAGCTCTCGGAAATGAAAGAAGAGCTATATGAGCTTATGGGCAGTAGCAGCCAGTCAGGAGAGCTAATTGAGGACATGTATCTGGGAAACGGAACAAGTTTCTCCAAGAAATTTCCTAAGTTAAGATGAGAGGGAGACGTAAACCCAAGGTGTTTTTAATGGTTGTTTATAAGTCACTGGCTGAATGTAGGGACCGTTCAAAAAGGTTTACACATACTGTATCACGCATTATAGACTCTACAGATGTGATTATTTACTAGTAAGCGGAGAACTGTTAAACAGAATGACAGGAAACAAAGACTTGCGATATTCTACTGCCAAAATTTTGGCGGTGGACATGTTATGTCGTGTTGAACATACAGGAGGTAAGTAAAGATGCGGTGAGTCTCATGATTCCAGTCTCTGGGCTGGAGAGACCTTCAGTTAAATTAAGTTGAAGAACAGACATTCAACGTCAAAACGCTTCATTTTTGATAGATCCGTCTCCAGGCTGAGAGAAAGGTTTCAGTAATGTACACATGGTAAAAAGGTATGTAATTTGATATTAATTTCCTGGAAAAACTACTGCTAGGGGAAACTAAACTAGTGATTCAACTAGTGATAAATAGTATTGTTTCTGCGACATAATCCACACATAGAATTATATTACATTTACGGCTACTAGATTATTAAGCAAGTAAAATAAGAATAAGATGAATTACGTAACAGTAGTGAGTTAGCCCCTCAGCCATTGCTGACCAACTCT
Organism: Schistocerca gregaria; assembly: GCF_023897955.1. NCBI lineage: Eukaryota > Metazoa > Arthropoda > Insecta > Orthoptera > Acrididae > Schistocerca > Schistocerca gregaria. The sequence goes on from NC_064931.1 coordinate 87,353,100, forward strand.
ATGAATAAGTTTAATTAAGAATGTATGACATATCAAAGTTTAAGGTTTTGTCGGGATTTAAGATCGAACAATATTTAAAAGACGAAGTAAAAATTTTCACCATTTATAGGTCTCATCATTAACAGCCTTTCGATTATCTTTGTCAGTGGTTTTATTAAGTTTCAAACCCATAGAGAGTGTTTTGTATTTTTCTTAATTTGGCAGATGTTCAAGCGACGATACATGCTTTTATACACTCCTGGAAATGGAAAAAAGAACACATTGACACCGGTGTGTCAGACCCACAATACTTACTCCGGACACTGCGAGAGGGCTGTACAAGCAATGATCACACGCACGGCACAGCGGACACACCAGGAACCGCGGTGTTGGCCGTCGAATGGCGCTAGCTGCACAGCATTTGTGCACCGCCGCCGCCAGTGTCAGCCAGTTTGCCGTGGCGTACGGAGCTCCATCGCAGTCTTTAACACTGGTACCATGCCGCGACAGCGTGGACGTGAACCGTATGTGCAGTTGACGGACTTTGAGCGAGGGCGTATAGTGGGCATGCGGGAGGCCGGGTGGACGTACCGCCGAATTGCTCAACACGTGGGGCGTGAGGTCTCCACAGTACATCGATGTTGTCGCCAGTGGTCGGCGGAAGGTGCACGTGCCCGTCGACCTGGGACCGGACCGCAGCGACTCACGGATGCACGCCAAGACCGTAGGATCCTACGCACTGCCGTAGGGGACCGCACCGCCACTTCCCAGCAAATTAGGGACACTGTTGCTCCTGGGGTATCGGCGAGGACCATTCGCAACCGTCTCTATGAAGCTGGGCTACGGTCCCGCACACCGTTAGGCCGTCTTCCGCTCACGCCCCAACATCGTGCAGCCCGCCTCCAGTGGTGTCGCGACAGGCTTGAATGGAGGGACGAATGGAGACGTGTCGTCTTCACCGATGAGAGTCGCTTCTGCCTTGGTGCCAATGATGGTCGTATGCGTGTTTGGCGCCGTGCAGGTGAGCGCCACAATCAGGACTGCATACGATCGAGGCACACAGGGCCAACACCCGGCATCATGGTGTGGGGAGCGATCTCCTACACTGGCCGTACACCTCTGGTGATCGTCGAGAAGACACTGAATAGTGCACGGTACATCCAAACCGTCATCGAACCCATCGTTCTACCATTCCTAGACCGGCAAGGGAACTTGCTGTTCCAACAGGACAATACACGTCCGCATGTATCCCGTGCCACCCAACGTGCTCTAGAAGGTGTAAGTCAACTACCCTGGCCAGTAAGGTCTCCGGATCTGTCCCCCATTGAGCATGTTTGGGACTGGATGAAGCGTCGTCTCACGCGGTCTGCACGTCCAGCACGAACGCTGGTCCAACTGAGGCGCCAGGTGGAAATGGCATGGCAAGCCGTTCCACAGGACTACATGCAGCATCTCTACGATCGTCTCCATGGGAGAATAGCAGCCTGCATTGCTGCGAAAGGTGGCTATACACTGTACTAGTGCCGACATTGTGCATGCTCTGTGCCTGTGGTTCTGTCAGTGTGATCATGTGATGTATCTGACCCCAGGAATGTGTCAATAAAGTTTCCCCTTCCTGGGACAATGAATTCACGGTGTTCTTATTTCAATTTCCAGGAGTTTAGTTATGCACGTGTTTCTTTTTGACGTATCATGATTCCTCTGGCTACTACTAATTTCTATACGTACTGTGGAATGTCTGCCATTAATGTTTCACAAAGTCCGCCATCTTTGGCACTCCTGGCGTGACTCCTTCATCAACATAGCGTCACCATGGGATTCCCAGCCACGCGGCTGGACCCATCACGCTTCGGCCAGCGTCTGCCACTACGTAGTCGGCGCCCACCAAGCGGCCCGTGCGACTGCTTCCTCCAAACTCAGAATATTTTCAGGGCGCGACGACTCGCCCGTTACCTCACAAGTACCAGTGGATGAAGAGGAGTCGAAGTCAGATGCGACAGAAACATGTTCGCAAGAGAATTACCGTAAAGACTGGAAAGTAAGAGACGAAGTACTGGCAGAAGTAGAACTATGAGGACGATGTGTGAGTTGTGTTTGGGTAGCTCAGATCGTAGAGCACTTGCCCGCGAATGGCCCGAGTTCGAGTCTCGGTCCGGCACACAGTTTTAACCTGCCAGGAAGTGTCATGTTCTTTCTCTGTTGATTTCCCGCCATTACTATCTTTACCACCTTTCTTTTGCAGTGTCAGTTACATCAATGTCTCCATTCAAATATCGTACTGTAAACTCTTCACCTATTTTGCAGTCTCAATATCGAAATTATCTATACACCAAAGCTAAGTTCAACACCATGATTGCTCTTTCCTTCGCCATATGGTCACGTGGGTGGTTTCTGTTCACTAAAAAAAAGATTTACAAGATAATTTCGGTGTCACATCCATTAACAGTAGTTTTTTCACTATGTGTAGCCTGTTGCCTCACTGTCGGAGAGTATGTAACATCATAATCACAAATGCATGGTCATTTTCAAATTAATGATTAAACCAGTTTTGTATTGAGGCTGACAATAAAGCCAATTTTTTTCACTGGATAAAAAAGTTAAACCATTATTTTTTGTTAAACAACACTATTCTACAATTTTTAGCTCTATACTATATTAGATGAAAGTGTAGTTTGCTGTAAAACAGAGTAAGGAAATAGTCTAATTTTTGTAGGTGTTATAGAACCTTAAGTGTCCATCCATTTATGATCCTGATAGTATGTACTACAAAAAATGGTTCAAATGGCTCTGAGCACTATGGAACTTAACTTCTGAGGTCATCAGTCCCCTAGAATTTAGAACTACTTAAACCTAACTAACCTAAGGACATCACCCACATCCATGCCCGAGGCAGGATTCGAACCTCCGACCGTAGCTGTCGCGCGTTCCAGGCTGTAGCGCCTAGAACCGCTCGGCCACGACGGACTGCCTGTACTACAAAATTTCGAGATAATGATAACCTAATTAGAAGTTTAGTTACTTAATTTTTGGGCTGTTCTTAGATACACGAAGCCGGCTGCGGTGGTCTCGCGGTTCTAGGCGCTCAGTCCGGAACCGCGTGACTGCTATGGTCGCAGGTTCGAATCCTGCCTCGGGCATGGATGTGTGTGATGTCCTTAGGTTAGTTAGGTTTAATTAGTTCTAAGTTCTAGGCGACTGATGACCACAGATGTTAAGTCGCTTAGTGCTCATAGCCATTAGAACCATTAGATACACGAAGATACAATCACCGTTTAAACTCACTTAACATGCCACATCAAAAATCAAAGAAAATGTTGCATTAACTACGTAGTATTTCTAATCGAGTTTTATGAACAATGAAATTAAATTACATTAACACTGATCTAAAGATATTGTAGAGCACATGTGCGAGTGGACTGTTCGGGTTCTCCCCTTTCTTGGAGGATATTCCCCGAGAGTTTAGAAAATAAGGCGAAGGAATTCCTGCTGCGGTTTCTATCTTCATTTGGTCTCCTACCAAGTTCCAAGTTATAACGTAATTTTACGATGATAAGTTTAAAACTGCAGTCATTGCTATTCTTTGACTCGTATGTTATTCCTTTTACGGATGAAACAATCACATAATTTCTTTGTTGTCTGGATGCACAAGGGCGTGCTGAAAAGTAAAGCCTCCGAATTCTTTTGTGAAAACCCTCAAAACTTTTAAAGTAAAACAAACATTATCAACATTATACATATTTATTCTAGATGTCTACATATTTATTTCCCAACATTATCACACTGGCGACGAACAAATTTCTTGCAATGAGATACCACTTAGTTGACACAGACACTGTAAAATGTTTGACTTTGTTGACGGAGCGACAACCACACCTCTGCATGCTCCGCTTCATTACTACCAAAGTGATGTCGTCAATGGTGTTGTGTGAGTTTTGGATACAGATGAAGTCCGGTTGGGACCAAGATGGGACTGTATAGAGGATGATCGATGACAGCGAACACAAGACGTCGAATTATTTCAGATGGCGCAGCGCTTAATTATGATCTCGGATTGTCATACTGAAGTTGGGTGTGGACGAACTCTTCGAATTCGAAACTCGGTTAAGCACGCTGTTTATTACGCATCGTTATGTTTACCTTACGTACCGTAGTATTACCCATTACAATTCGGGGACCTCTGAGATGGCTGAATGGGCACAAACGGAATGTCAATAGACCCAGTATGAGATTTTCACTCTGCAGCGGACTGTGCGCTGATATGAAACTTCCTGGAAGATTAAAACTGTGTGCCCGACCGAGACTCGAACTCGGGACCTTTGCCTTTCTGAGCTACCGAAGCACGGATTACGCCTGGTCCTCGCAGCTTTACCTCTGCCAGTATCTCGTCTCCTACCTTCCAAACTTTACAGAAGTTCTCCTGCGAACCTTGCAGAACTAGCACTCCTGAAAGAAAGGATACTGCGGAGACATGGCTTAGCCATAGCCTGGGGAATGTTCCCAGAATGAGATTTTCACTCTGTAGCGGAGTGTGCGCTGATATGAAACTTCCTGGTAGATTAAAACTGTGTGACCGATCGGAGCCCTCTTTGCAACAGAGGGCTACAGATATGCAGATAAGAAGAATAAAGATGTGCAATGGAGTCCAAAATTAAATCAACAAACTGAAATTTTGAAAGCTGCTTTATTTCTCCGCAAACCAATATAAACAGCTGGTGGAAAAGTAGAAACAATGTAAAGAATACAGAACCTAAATAACTGCAACGTACATAATGATAGACAAAAATTTTCTTCCCATTTTCCGACGTAATAGATTTGCAAACACTTTCTGACAGCTGTTTAATGTGTTCAGTATGTTGTGTGACCACGTCTGGCAGCAACACAGGCCTGACAAAGACGGAACGTGATGTGAATGATATCATCAATCTCTTCCTGAGGCCCATTACTTGTGCTTAGCTGTTCGCAAGTCTTGGGGAGTGGTTGTTGAGTGCTTACGTGAAGCAACCCGTCTCCCTAATGCAGCCCAGACATACTCTATGAGACTTAAATCGGAAGAGCGAGCAGACCATGCGTGCAGTATCTACCGTTTCCAAGAAACCATCAACCACCCGTGCTCTATGAGGTCGAACATTACTGTCCATCAATACAAAGTCTGGGCCATCAGCACCTCGCAAAAACCGCGCATTAGGTCCAAGGACCTCGTCACGATACCTGGCAGCAGTAAGACCTTATCGATTCACACGTACAATTTCATGAAGAGCTGTTCGAGTAGTCAACGTAATCCCTGCCCACAACGGTAGGGATCCTCCTCGATATCGGTCCCTTCCCACAATATTTGGGTCCCGAAATCGTGTTCCACGTTCCCTTCAGAGGCGAATCCGTCGAGTATCACTCTCCACACCACATCGGGACTCATCTGTGAGATGAACATTGACCCACTGTTCGACCGTCCAGGAGGCGTGTTGACGATTCCATTCTTAATATCCTTTCTGTGAAGACGCCTCAGAGGTACACATAAAGCAAGTCTCCGACAATAAACGCAATTCTGCCGAAGCCTTCTGTGCACCATTTGCCTCGACACAACATGTCCAGTGAATGCTGCGAGGCCAGGTGCCAATTGGTGTGCAGCACTAAGGCGGTACCGTTCTACCCTTATAGCCAAATTACGGTCTCCTCTTTCTAATGTCACATGCGCTCGGCCCTGCCCTCGTATTTGGGATACAGTCTCGGTCTCTATAAACTGTCGTCACATCCGAGAAACAGCAGAACGATCCACTTTAAGCCATCAGGCCACATCAGTTTGCGAATGTCTTGCATCCATTCCTCCTACTCCTCTCCCCTACGAAGTCTGGCAAACATCTTCTTTGTGCCATACTGCACCGTCTGTGACTGTGTACACAACGATTGTGGATGTGGGACTACCCAACAAATAGAACCCCGTTTGATGGGTGCCTGACGTCATCGCTGGGGTGGTTGTCCGTTGACCGGACTGCCATCTTCCGTGCAGAACGCGATCGTAGCGACATCTGTTGACAGTTTGTATGACTATATGTGAATTAGTCGCAGGTAGGGGAAACGGCAGTTTGTAGCTTTAATTTTGGACACCAGTGTAGAATGTCGATAATGTTCGTTTGATTTTAAAAGTTTTAAAAGTTTTGACATAAAAATTCAGAGGCATTACCTTTCAGCACGCCGTCATATTATTATTTCGCTACTACGTCGCCTCAGAGCGAGCGGGGTGCACACTTCTAAGGCTCTGACTATAACTAGATAAAAATTTATGCGATATTGGAGTTGTTCAGCAGAATGAAGAAACATTACGGAAGGTTTTTCTGCGTTTACTTGGATGTACATAGTCAAGATGAATCTGGTAACGATCTTCATATCTAAAGTTGACAAAAACGGTTGCTTGAACCTAGATGACTCTGTTCTAGTTTATATAGTTGGTTTTTCACACTCAGAAGACAATCTATATAATTCTTATACTAAATATCTGAAAAAGTAGCTTTTAGAATGTAAAACCACAGATAAATAATTAATAAATCACCAGTAAGTTCTTCATTCCACTTATGCGCGCATTTCTGAACTAGATATAGATGGCACAGGTATCAAAATCGTTTCATGTAGAATAATGGCCGTCACGCCGGATTAGCCGAACGCTCTGAGGCGCTGCAGTTATGGACTGTGCGTTTGGTCCTCCCTCGGGCATGGGTGTGTGTGTTTGTCCTTAGGATAATTTAGGTTAAGAAGTGTGTAAGCTTAGTGACTGATGACCTTAGCAGTTAAGTCCCATAAGATTTCACACTCATTTTAGAATAATGGCTTCTGGAGGAAAACTTGCTATAAGAAAAAAAATGGTTCAAATGGCTCTGAGCACTATGGGACTTAACTTCTGAGGTCATCAGTCCCCTAGAACTTAGAACTACTTAAACCTGACTAACCTAAGGACATCACACACATCTATGCCCGAGGCAGGATTCGAACCTGTGACCGTAGCAGTCGCGCGGTTCCGGACTGAGTGCCTAGAAGAAATTATTCTCGTCGCCATCTTTTATCTCGTCTCGTAGTCTCTGTAGGCTTGTACCAAGGGAGCAAGGAGAAGATGTTGTCTGGTGGCCCGCATCCTCTTTCTCCAGACTGTAGCGCTTAGAACCGCTCTGCCACCCGGGCCGGCGGATTTCTCTACAAGTTCATTCTCAACAACGGGCGGAAAAAACGAATAGAGAAATCTTTCTCTGGAAACTCTAATTACTCTTATTTTATTACGATGATCACTCCTGCCTATTTAGGCGGGCGCCAACGAAATATTTTCGCATTAGTAGCAGAAAATTGGTGACTGAAATTTCGTGGAAAGAAGTAGTCGTGTGTCAACTAGTGTATGGGATCCGTTATAGTCTCTCCCCTTTTCCACGATAATACAAAACGAGCTGCCTTCTTTGAACTTTTCCGACGTCCACCGTCAACCCGATCTGGCAAAGATGCCATACCGCACAACAGTACTCCAGAAGCGTTCGATCAGTCTTAGTGCCTCTTTAGTAGATACGTTGCACTTTCTCAGTGGTCTGCGAATAAAATGCAGTCTTTAGTTCATTTTCTCCTAAAATTATTCATGTGATCGTTTCAATTTAAATTATTCGTAATTCTTATTCCTAAGTATTTATTGAATTGACAGATTCCTGTGATATATCGCGTAACAGAAATTTAACTGAATACTTTTAGTACTAGTGTGGATCACCTCACACTTTTCATTATTTAGATTCAATTGCCATTTTTTGTATCATATCATTAACCTGTGTGTATAATTTTGAAATTGATTCTGATCTTCTAGTGACTTTAGTTACAGCATCATCTGCAAACAACCTAAGAGGGCTGCTCATATTGTCTCCTAAATCGTTTATATGCTGACGGAATAAAAATAACAACAACAACAACAAAATTAATGTAGACTAATGAGATTCCGTGAATAGATTTGTCTAGATAACATACGTAGGTGATAAACGTTGCAAAACCACACCTTAATGTAAGCGCGATAAATTCGTTACAAGTGTGAAATGCTGGTACATTAAGAAGCAGTGTAGCCCCCAGAATGTTGATTACAGGCATGCAGAGGTGCATGCGTTGTGTTGTACAGGTGTCGGATGTGTGTTTGAGGGACGGAGCTCCATAGCTGTTGCATTTGGTCTTTCAATACAGGGACGGTTAATGCTGTTTGGAGATGATGCTTGAATTGTCGCTCCTGACCTCCAGTATGTGCTCCAATGGAGACAGATCTGGAGATCCGAGCAGGCCAAGGAACATGTCGATACTCTGTAAAGGATACTGGGCTACAACACCGGTATTTGAGCGAGCGGTGTCCTGTGGGAAAATACCTACTGGATGCCTTACATCAAAGGCAGCACACTAGGTCGAATCACCAGATTGACAGATTGACGCACAAATTTGCAGTCAGTGAGTGTGGGATAACTACGAGAATACTCCTGCTGTCATGTGAAACGCACCCCACACCGTAACTCCAGGTACAGGTCCAGTGTGTGTAGGAAACAAACAGGTTGGCTGCGGGCTCTTAACTCGTTTGCTCCTAACCGACACACGGCCATCACTGGCACGGAGGCAGAACCAGCTTTCATCAGAAAACACAACAGACCTCCACCCTGCCCTCCGATGTGCTCTCTGCTGACACAAATGGAGTCTCAAATGGCGGTCGGTGGTCTGGGGTCACTGGAATGCACGCTGTCCTTGAGGTAACCGATTTGTAACAGTTCGTTGTGTCACTGCAGTGCCAACTGCTGCTCAAATTACTGCTGCAGATGCAGTACGATGCGCTACAGCCATACGCTGTACACGATGGTCTTCCCTCTCGGTAGAGCCACATGACCGCCCCGAGTCCGGTTTTATTGCGACCGTACATTTTCGTGCCCACTGCTCCCAGCAGTCATGTACAGCGGCTACATTCCTACCAGGTCTTTTTTGCAGTATCGCAGAAGATACAACCAGCCTCTCGTAACCCTATCACACGACCTCGTCAGACTCAGTGAGATGTTGAGAATGGCGTCTTTTTCGCCTTAATGGCATTCTTGACGCGCATCAACTCACTACATCCAATCTCAGAAGTGACTAACGCTCACGGCTGTTACACCGTTTATTTAAAGCAGCCATGTTTTGCATCCCCATAGTGGCCCTACTAGCGCGTCTTGTGTTACAGGCACGAAATTTATAAATCATCTTCCAGACGTAGAAACATGCCTACCAACGTTCGTTTGTGTAACACAACTACCTAGTGTTGTTATTTTTTGTCCTTCAGTATAAATTAGGAATAGCAGAGCGCTCATAACACTTCCTTGTGGAACTCCAGATATCACGCACAAAATTAGAAATTTATTCGGTGAATGTGAGCTCTTTAACACCAGCTGTGGTAGGTATAGATGTGATACCTGTTGGTATCGTATGAAAATTTGTGCCGGACCGGGACCCGAACCCAGATTTCCAGTCTACCACTTTTTCCAATTTATTTGTTGTTTAACTCCTGCTTTACCAACTTCGCTAGCTGTGAGCACTCTCAAGTCAATGGCAGCCCCAGAGTTAGTCTTCTAAAAGTTTTCTTTCGCAGTTAATTCCATTCCCATTTCTTATCTCTTCCCGTGTTCCAGGTTCTCACGGTTGTTTTTTTTTTTTAATTTGGCTTCTCGTACCTCTGATAGCTCCGACGGTTAAATGTTCCAAACTAAGAACTTTTTTCCACATCATGCAGTTATTTCTTATTCTATTAGTTTCCGCGCGATCTTTCGCAATTACTTTTCTTGCCGGATTGAAAATCCTGAAGACAGGATAAATTTTTTATTTCTCATGTATCTTCGTGGCATTTTTCTTCATCTTGCTTTTGTACTCTGAATGAAGCACATGTGCCCTTGTGGCACATAACAAAAAAACACCAAACTCAGTGTCCCCTCTGGAAGTAATGTTTCCTAGATAGGAATGTCATCTTGAGACCTAAAATCTTCGATATGCTGAAATTTCTGAAGAAAAAATAAATTCTTCTAAGAGAAGAGAAAATAAAATTATTCTTATAGCTGTATTCTTTGAAAATTAAAATTCTTCCTTGAACGACAGGAGGTTTTGGCAGAAGTATAATAAAGTTAAAGAAAAAAAATGAAGTCCTTCTTGAGAAATGAAAGTCTCCGAAAACCTGTACTCTTCGCTAGGAGCTAGGCTCTTATTAAATATAAAAACATTTGGGAAGTTAACATTTGGGTACTGCCCGTCGATTGTACACACGAGCAGTTTGTGGTAAATATGTGATCCTTTTCCTGGGGCTTCGACAGAATCACCTGAGGGAAATTTTGAAATCTTCTCTTGTACTGGAGCCAAAACCGGCGTTTAGGCCGTCGGTACTGATTCAGTATGTACATGCGGAAATATGGGGCATCAGTAGTTGTGGCGGGCAGCGTGTAGTATACACAAAGATCCTCCCTATCATTTTTGAGCGTCCAGTTCCAGAGATTATATGCAGAGTGTATGCGCGAAATCCTTTCGATGAGATGTCACAATTCGCAGAACGGAGTTGATGCAAGATTAATTCTGTGTCTCATTCCTTGAGTGAGGACACTTTCAGTTACCACTTCATACCATTTGGATTCTACATCTGTTGGTATCGTTTTCCAATGGATGTTGCACCAAACTAGCGTCCAATCGTAAGCCTGGTATTTTTTCTCCAAGTGGCAAGAAATCGAGGCCTGTTATAAGAGACGGTATAACTGAGCGTAATATAGTGCTATATTCTTAAAATGTGGGCTGATGTTAATACCTACAACGGAGACCGGCGTGATAGCGGGTAAAGCTGGTTCTTGAGGGTATCCTCTTTTGCCGTAGGCAGTTTCAATGTTCGCTTCAGATATATAGCCAGAGCATGAGTTCTTGGTTTGATGAGGGCAAGGTCTCCCATGACACATGACAGCGCCGTTGTTTTGAGAGGAACGTACCAGACAGTCACTGCTAAAAGTGATAGGCTTGGGCACGACGGCAGCGACATACTGTAGTTTGACTGGGACGTGAGAATTGACGAAAGAAGCCCTCTGCAGTCGATCTAGGTGTCCTAGATTTTGTTCAAGCAAGGTTGCTTTTATCACCCGCATTTTTCGCAGCCAATTTCTATTACAGAGCTTCTGAGGTTGCGCTGTGACGTACACGCCAAGTGGTTTTCTTGTAAGGACAGAGGGCTACTATGCGTCTCCTGTAATGGATTCTCCTTGCCCGACTATTAAGATAGCAGATTTATTGATGTTTAAAAGTGCGCCCCCGTCTACTTGAAATTATTCGAGGATACTCTTAGTCTCATCTTGATCATAGTTGAGGAGCACGTCGGTATCGTCAGTATATACTCGTGCCACAAATTTTATGCCATAATACTGTAATCCAGGCAGGCTGTGATGGAGTTTGCGCAACAAGAGCTCTGTAATTATCACGTAGAGCATCGTTAAAAGAAGGCAACACTGTATAAATCCTCTTGAGAGTGGAAGATACCCCGCCAGGGTATTGTTTGTCACAAACCACGTGCGGGTTCCTCATAAGCAACTGCGGACAGTATGCGCAAAGTCGTGACGGAAGCCCATCGTTTCCATCACTTTGCTAAGACAGCTGTAATCGGCTTTATGACAAGCCGAGGTGGGCTATGGGAGTGAGTGTCGTCCAGATGAGTGTGAAGAGACACCTGTACAGTGCCACAACGTTTGATCCTGACCGACTCCGGATCGCGCTGATTTGTTGTTGTCCTGAGATCTTTCTTTCTCTTTGTCGTGTGACTAGGGCCGTCCGTCGGGTAGACCGTTAGCCGGCTGCAAGTCTTTCGATTTGAAGCCACTTTGGTGACTTGCGCGTCGATGGGGATGAAACGATGATGATTCGGACAACCTAACATCCAGTCCCTGGGCGGAGAAAATCTCCCACCCTTTCGGGAATCTAACGTAGGCCCTGAGCACTCAGCTACCGAGGGCGGACTGTTAAAACAACTGACGAAATCGTGCATTTAGAGCGCGTGGCAGAAGTATAAAATCAGCAGTGAGAAACGTTTTGGCCGTAGATCTTTGAAGGTTTTCATCTTTAGTATTATTTATGTACTAAAACATTTATCCCCTCCATGAAATCAGGTGGCATACTCGGCCCACGAAGTATTTCGTTGTGCATCTCCGTAGTCCCATCACCTATTATGTGAAAGTATTTGGCGTAACACTGGACAGGTAGGCAGTCCATATCCGGAGATTTTTTTCGCAACACGGCCTTCAGTACCTCCCACAGATCTTCACTGATGAAATGAGGAAGCAAGTTCGTTTAATATCTTTTTGTTGGGTATGGGAGGTTCCGTAGTCGTCCTGTAACTTTTCTATAAGCTTCCTGCGCGCCATATGTAACTATCTCACCACATAGCAAACAGACGTCTTTTGTTGGGGCAGGTTGGTGAGGTCACGATTACGAATCCGGTGGCCGGCTGCGGGTGAGACCATCAAGGTTGTTATTTTGGGCAGTGTGCGCCGTACCTGCGTTATGATACTCTTCACCTGACTTCTCTCTAAATATAACTTTTTGTATTCTTTCTCCTAGCGCTCTCGGATTCTGCTGTAATGTTTCACGCTGTTAATGATTTTCCCCATGGCATGAGGGTTCACCGTTCAACTTGTACCTTGTGAGGCAAGGTTTGCCCATTCTGTCAGAAACTGACGTTCTATAATTTCATTCTGTAAGAGGCTACAAGTGAGTTACTATCGACCTGAGCATCTGTAAACTTCCTGAGGAATGTGTTAATGAACATATGACAAGAAAAATGTTCGGTAAAGTTGACAGGCCAATATTATTAGCACCACACGTCTGCTAAGAGAGCTTGCAGCGCATATATTCGATCAGTTCCACTTGCTGACTTCGATGTAAAAATGGTCCAGACGACCTCGTCTGAATGGAAGTTGAACCCTATGTCTACTAACTATAGTTGTGTTGTTATCATTTTCAACTCCTGTCTGAAGTTAAAATTAGGCATTAGGTCCGTGTGACTCAAAAAGCAATTAAAACCACCTCCCTCAACAATGTGCAGGCGCAAGTCGGTGATTAAGCTCGCTACCTCCGCGGTGTAAAGCTCTTTACGTGCTGCTCGTGAATCAGAAGGTGCATACACAATGTGGGGGAGTATTTCATGAAATATGGCCGCAATGCCTCTTGCGCTTTGTAAGATGGACAGGGTAGAACTACGGATACCTTCTTTGAACAGGGTCATGGGGCCAGCCTCGGTTTCTATTTTGACTGTGGCTTCACAACCGTGCATGCTGCTTGTAAAAAGATAATATCAATGTCATCTGCCCTTAAATACTTTCCAAGACTATAGATATTAACCTGGCAGGCAACTCTGTTGACATCCAAAGCAGAAACCTTACAAGGTGCATCGGACGAAAGGAAGTGATTAGGTCAGTCATCTACTCACCAGACCACAAGGATTCCGTTTCAAATGTGCGCTACGTCTATACGTTTCCTTCCTGCATCTTAAAGGGGCACCAGTGGCGTTTCTCCTGCTGTCCTTGTTTCCTCCACCATCTTATGGTCCACATTCTTACTTTCAGTATCTTCCACCCAGTTCACTGCTGGCACAGCTGTAGTTGTGTCTTTTGTGCCTTTCCCCGGTTCATGTCGTTTTCCATTTCTGTGTTTGTTGAACAAGTGGGTCGTCCGTGTATTTTAGCAAGTATCTTGTCTTTTAGCCTCAGAGTTGTACGCATTGTCCTCGATGCTCATTTTGCTTGGTGATACTTGGCTACAACCAGCACTTCCTGACATTTCCTCAGTAATCTTGTCTCCTGTTCATTTGGCCTTCTCACATAAATTGGGGGCTGTTTCCTCAACATCACAACGAGAGAGGCAATGTTTCTTATGCTTCTTGTAGGACGACCCACCAACTGAAGCTCCACTTGTCTCTGAAGGCAGACTCGGACTTTCTACCACGTTCTTCGTCTCATCTTCTTTCGTAGCAGATTCTTTTCTTCTTTTCTGACGACATGCTGTCCGTTCTTGTTCATCTTTGTTGTCCGGCCATTGCCCGGCATATCTTTCTTTGTGGTACTTATCTCTATGGGCACAACGCCATCCTTGATAATACTGTCTGTGTTGTTGTATATACGCAGACTGAAGCGAAGAATAAAAATTTGTACGAAGGCTGGGATTCCAACTCGGATCTGCTGCTCACTAGGCAGACGCGCTAACCACTACACAAACCTGACAGAGTAGTTTTGCATAACTGCATTGACTGCCGTAGGACGCCTCTCTTCTACTTTCTATTTATATTTCAGCCTACTTTATACACCCTAAACTCGAACAGTATTGCAGGGGCTCCCCAACTGTAATGGAGTAGCACCTCGGTATCAAACGAAACGAGTCATCCTACCTGAAGCCCAAGCATAATCTGTACTGAGTTCTGCCTCCGAATTCGACGTCCTCGCTATGTTGTCACTGACACTGTTTTGGCTATCGGTGTACGCTGCCTGGGCGGATGTAAACCCCCATATGTCACATTGCCTACATCCTTATGCCATAGTCCCCTACAGTCAATACGTAATTCTCGCCAGTGTTCAGATGGCTCTGAGCACTATGGGACCTAACTTCTAAGGTCATCAGTCCCCTAGAACTTAGAACTACTTAAGCCTAACTAACCTAAGGACATCACACACATCCATGCCCGAGGCAGGATTCGAACCTGGGACCGTAGCGGTAGCGCGTTTCCAGACTTTAGCGCCTAGAACCGCTCGGTCACAAAGGCCGGCCTCGCCAGTGTTATCAACTGGATTCCCGCACAAGGAGGATGGGACTCCGAGTGGTCTAGACGACTGTTGTTGTCGTTGTATACTCGTCTACCTTTGTAATACTTTACCTGCATATCTGAAAGGCTTACTGATGGTCCAGAACTCTGCCAAATCATTCGCTAACTGCGAAGCATAGTAGGTAGTATACCTATACCTAACACAGCTTATGTGATAAAATTAGCAGCCAGTTAAAAGATCTTGAATTATTTAGTACTGCTGTAGATCTTCAGTAACTTCTGTTATTTCAGGCATGCAAGTAAAGGTATCAATTCTGTTTTTTGATGACTTTCCGGCAATTACTATATACTGTTGCGAGGTGCCGGGGCTAGCAGTGTATTTAAAACTAAATCCTTCTAGAATCTTCATATGGAAATGATGCTCTAAGCCCCCCCCCCCCCTTTTCTAACTCCGACTTTTGCTGTTGCACATGGATTAAGAAGAAACGCGAACTGACTGTAATCGACCCTGCAAGTGGAGTAGAAAAGAGTTTGGCACCTGCAATAATTTAATTTGATGGAAATTAATTTCATAAAGGAAAGTTTCATTAACGCAGTGAGAAACGAAAGGGTTGCTCTACTGATCTAGAGAATGAATGTTCTGTCCAAAATAACAATGACTAAACTCAAAATAATAAACAAAACACATGAAACATTTACAATAAGTCAAATTGGATACCCAAATAAATGCTGTGAAGGTGAAGTTGTCCATAAACTAGCTTGTGACATTTATGACCAAGTTGTATGTGGAGCCAATTCCTCGCAACTCAGATCTTAAGAGAAACACCCAGCCAACCCAACATTAATTGCTGCTACAGTAGTGAGAACTCAGACAATGAACAACCAAGGCAGAGCAAAGGTAGAAAAGACGAACAGGCGCGCTCTGCTGAGCTCTGATTATCACCTACTCTGCTGGTGCTGCGGACATACATTACCAAGCTGTCTTCTTAACTGCAAGGACACGATCTGGCGTACCGGAGGCGATGGCTGGTTGCTTCGACGTCCCATCATGGTGATGATAATGTCGCGAGTATAGCCCGAAACAAATTATCCAGGTCTGGTTGTTCCAGATTAAAGACTTCAATGCAATACAAATGCAAGACAAATGCAAGACAAAGAAGGCCCGCCATACAATCACTGACGGTACAGTGATTGATTTTAACAAGCGAAGTCACACAGTAACTCAGATACAGTAAACTTTAGCCAAAACTGCTCAAGACGGACAACATAGGTTGCTTGTATGCAGAACGCTCAATTGCCAACTGTACTCGGAAAGTTGCGTTGAAGTCGAAACTCCAGCATCTTCGTCAAATAGTTACAATTAAATGAAAGTATATTAGAGAGACAACGGAAGGCAGGCTATCCAGAGCAGCAAGAGCTCAGTCTTATAACCTACTCCGACCGAAAAACGAGACTCCACTCTCTCAAGAGCACCAGTACAAGCTGAACACAGAACATTCCCGCCCCCACGACAGTGGCCGTGGTTAAACGTTCCAATCATCAACTCGAAAACCGGCAGAAAGTTCCACTCTATTGCTGAAGCACTTCTATTCCACCAATGGAGATACTTGGAGCCAATTTCTGCACCGACTTTGCTACATCACGGAGATATCTCCTGAGCAAGCCAATCACAGTTATGATTTTGCAGAAAACGCGGGAATTTGCCCGTCAAGACTGCCTGGGAACACAAGTCATTACCACGCCTCGCTGGTAGCCCGTCAGAAAGTGTTTTCACTAAGTTTCTACGAAGTAACGGAATCTCTAGCCCCAACCGCTCCATCAGGCCCCTGTGGGCGTGTCGCCCCCGCTCTTATGACAATGTCAGCGTCTGGACAGCATCCACTCGACTCCCTCACACCCGTCGGCATAACCCTTTCAAGATCAGCAGAACCAGCCTGTCATTGGACCACCCGGGTGACGAGAGACGCTGCGTGGGAAGTCCGTGTGTGAAGCAATAGCAAATTTTCACCATATGCAATTAGAGAGGAAAATATTTATATCTTCTGAGTTCACAATACTAGCCTTTTAATGACAATACTCGGCCATACTTCCCCAAATCTAATTACTCAGAGTATGATATAAATATGAGAGGTGGCAAGTCACTGTGTGGATCTAAAGGCATGCCACCTCTCACTGTGACCTTTAAGACAAGAAACTACGCAACCAGAAGGACAACTGAGACGATGCTCCATAAGAACACAATTTGTTTGGAAGTCGCTTGTGGGGAACGCTGTCAAAAACCTTCTGAAATCTCAGAAACACGGAACCAACATCAGATCCCCTATCGATAGCACTCATTACTCCTTGTGAATAAAGAGCTGGCTGAGTTCACAAGAACGATATTTTCAGAATCCCTGCTGACTACATGTCAGTAAATCGTTTTGTTGAAGGTAATTCTTAATGTTAGAACACGGTACTTGTTCCAAAATCCTACTGCAAATCGACATCAGTGATATGCGTCTGTTACTCAGTGGATTACAACTACGTCCTTTCTTTGATACTGGTGTGACCTGTGCAACTTTCCAGCCTTTAGGTACGGATCGGTGGTTAAGCGAGCGGATGTAAGAGTACATAATTGTTAGGTATGGAGCTTTTATATCAGCATACTCTGAAGAGAAACTAACTCGTATATAATCTGCACTGGAGGCCTTGCCTTCACTAAGTTACTTCAGCTGCTTCGCTTCACCGAATATATCTACTTCTAAGTTACTGGTGCTGGCAGCTGTTTTTGGTTCGAATTCTGGATTTAGGGACAGCATGATTGGTAACCCCCTTTTAGTGGCACTGTCATCGTTAATATTATCATTGCTGTCAACGTGGAGTTATTGTTTCTGTTGGAACGCTAGTACACTCTACATATGGTAAAAATTTCTTTGGATTTACTCCAGATTTCGAGACCGAGTCTCGTTGTGGATATTATTGAAAACATCTTGCATTGGTGACCGCTCTAAATTTCGAGTTTCAATAAAACATCGCCAGTCATCTAAATGTGTTCTTTTAAATGTGGAATGGTTTTTCGTTGCTAGTCCATCAACGTTCTGGCTTGTTTAGTGTACCATGCGGGTATTAGTACCATCTCTTATTAATTTATTTGGTATTTATCTCTCAGTTCCCGTCGATATTATATCTTTCAATCAAAGTCCCATTTGTTCTACGTTTAGGTGGTTTGTTTGGAATGAGTGGAGACTCCCACTTAAGAAGGTACCAAGCGAATTTTTATCTGATTTTTTTAAAAAATAGATATACTTAGCGTTTATTTTTGGTCGATATGTAAGTTAGGGTATTCATTTTCGCTTCAACAACCTTGTTATCGCTAATCACTGTATCCATCATCATGCTCCCTGTTTGCTCAGGATTATTTGTTGCTAAGAGACCATGCATGTTTTCGCATCCGATTACACTTAGAGAGGGATCCTGAACTAATTGTTCAAAATAATTTTCTGAGAAAGCATTCACTACGTTTTCTGACGATGTTCTGTGCCTACCCACCGACTTTAAACATGTATTTGCAACAACGTAACCAGGGTAGAGTGTCGTCACCATCAAGTGTAATTGTTTGAGTGGGGAACCTATTGGAAATGAGATTCGGGTTTCCTTTGAACTGTTCAGTAAATGAATCATCTGAGTCGCGCGGCGGTAAAACGAACCAATAACTAACTCCAGTTGTCAGGCATAGCGTCAGGTACAAACCATCTACTTGAATTTTACTACAAAGTAAACTAGTTTTAACAGAAATAACACTCTACCACCAACTGTAATATCTCCTTTCCGAAGACCGCTTACATCCTTTGTAAAAATTTCATCTAAATTTGTTTGTAGCTTTGGCCAACTTTCATTACCTACAACGATATGAGCTTCAGTGACTTCCATCAGCGCTTGGAGCTCTGGTTCTTTCCCAACACAACTATATTGTATTAACATGTGGCAGATAGGACATCGCCATATTTTCATTCCAGTAGTCTTAATAAATATAATAAGTATCATAAACTACTACTGGTCCCACAGATAATGTTATTCCACAGGTGTTAGGAAAAGAAGCAGTGCATCAAACAGATTAAGGCTGATCCCAATTTAAAAAATTACTTCTTTACATGCAGTTAATGTGGAATATATTGCTATGAAGGTAGAATAGAAGTTGATACTAGAACAGGCCATTGCCAATGTGTAACGAAGGCTTACATATCACTTGACAAAGAGCATATGGAAAAAAATCTCAGTACCATTATGGGGTACAAGATATCTTCGTTTACTGAAGGCAGAATAACTGGGATCAAAGACATTAACAGTACAAACGACACACACCTCTCATTTCTGATGACCTGTAACGCTATTTGTACAAGAAAATGTACTATTATAGCCCATACAGATGTGTGGGTCACTTTGACTTTGTTGTTATAGTTCGATACTAGTATTAGTAGTAGTGGTAGATACAATAGATGCAAACAGTAGGCCCCATGGAGAAATCATGTTGCAATAGGTTCCCAACTAAGTGAACAATTCTCAGCTAGCTGTACCACACTCTTTTCATGGGCGCAGTAAAACCTTCTAACACTGATTTTCGTCGTAAACACATATTGGTGTGATGGGAATTTGATACAGATGTAGACAAAACCTGAAACTCCAATTCTCCATCTTACAAACAGAATGTGAGCTAATGTGCAGGTTGGCACATGAAGTATGTGTTTTAAGTTCTATGTATGACGGTTTCTAGCATCCAGTCATCTGTAGCGTCAAGGAATCATACCCATGAGGAATGAAGACACAGTTTTTATTTTCTAGCAAGCTATTGACAAGTGGCATTGCAACACAGTAAATGACTGAGCAGGGTACTGCTACTGCTTTGCCACCATCCTGCAGGTACCAACCTGCATGGTTCTATGTTTAGAATCCCTGACATCTTCTATGATGTCGTAATCCAAGGTGGCTGACCTGGGGATATGAATGCAGTCCAAAATAGTTGTTACAGTTTCCATGGTTCTGCAGTCGGTTATTCACACACACATTCTCAGTGCAGGCTTGCTAGCCGTCAAGCAGACTCATCATATGTGCTCTGTACTCAATAGTAAAAGGTTGATCATCATCATGAAGCATCTTCAGTGATCTACCATTTCAATGTTTATTATTCGTTATGAGTGTGTGTGTGTGTGTGTGTGTGTGTGTGTGTGTGTGTGTGTGTGTGTGTGTGTGTTGTTTTTCATGGCGTTCTTTTTATTTCTTCGTCATTTCAACTGCTGTCTGATGTAGATGACGCAGTGCCTGATACATTTGAGCGCAGCAGAAACAGAAATCAAGTCTTCATGCACAGAAGTTCCCTGATGCAGATCCGAACATGTTGGGGTGTAAATCAAGTCAGCATGGGCACGAAGAACTGTTTACAGACTTTCCAGTTCCACTACATCCATCACTGGCACACAAATTCTCTGATGCAACACCTGATATATCGGAGCAGGACATGGAATTGTTCCCAGAATCTGACTTCCCACTATATCCCAGTCATCAGACCTTATCTAAGTCATTACAGAGGACTGTTCTTCAACTCTACTTGTCAACTGACTGCCAACGGATCTAAGGGTGTTAATGTTGGGTTAGCATCTGACACACCGAGCGAGGTGGCGCGGTGGTTAGCACACTGGACTCGCATTCGGAAGGACGACGGTTCAATCCCGTCTCCAGCCATCCTGGTTTAGGTTTTCCGTGATTTCCCTAAATCGTTTCAGGTAAATGCCGGGATGGTTCCTTTGAAAGGGCACGGCCGATTTCCTTCCAAATCCTTCCCTAACCCGAGCTTTCGCTCCGTCTCTAGTGACCTCGTTGTCGACGGGACGTTAAACACTAACCACCACCACAAGCATCTGACACAAACTTCAAAGTCATTGCAGAAACATAGAATGTCTAGTGGGGTACGAAGATGCTGTTCATTGATGTGAGGAGGCATCACCTCAGCAGTAAGCTGAAATACATCGAGGAGAGCATGATAACGGAGAACAATGCATTTTGTCAAGACATCAATATCTTTGGTAGCAACAGTGTACACATGTCGACATATTTGTGGATGTACAATGAAGTTAACATATCAAAACATGTCGCAATGTGTATATAGGAAGGATCCAAGTGTCACGAACGTGCATGATCTGTTCAATGCAGTACAGAACTTCATCGAGAGACTCAGTCCATGGCGAACGTACGGTAAACCACTCTTTGATGATATTGTCAAATCTCTGTTGGAACATAATGTTCGCAGTGAGAATGAGGATTTAAATATGTGTAAAGGTGTGTATGTGTGTTATACCTATGTGTGTTAGTATTACAGGAATTCCATACAGTCCGCAGCTCGTGGTCGTGCGGTAGCGTTCTTGCTTCCAGCGCCCGGATTCCCGGGTTCGATTCCCGGCGTGGTTAGGAATTTTCTCTGCCTCGTGATGACTGGGTCTTGTGTGATGTCCTTAGGCTAGTTATGTTTAAGTAGTCCTAAGTTCTAGGGGACTGATGACCATAAATGTTAAGTCCCAAAGTGCTCAGAGCCATTT
This sequence comes from Schistocerca gregaria, assembly GCF_023897955.1. Classification (NCBI taxonomy): domain Eukaryota; kingdom Metazoa; phylum Arthropoda; class Insecta; order Orthoptera; family Acrididae; genus Schistocerca; species Schistocerca gregaria. The sequence continues at coordinate 87,374,427 of NC_064931.1, forward strand.
GAACCATTTGAACCAATTCCATACAAGTGCATTTTACAGAAGGCATTCCTAAGTCAATTGGTGTTCCAATTTGCCTGCAAGAAATACATTCTGGATTTAAACATATAAAAACCTTCCCTAGTAGTGAACTTGTGCCACCTGTACTTTTCAATGTGGGTCGCTGTCATGAGACTCAATCTTAACTGCTCTTCGATTATGTCTTCAAGTATGTGTTGGACAATAAGCTTTCTGACTTCTGGTTTGTGTTAAAATACTGGATGCACATTGGTCTGGAGTCTGAACAGGCGGCTGTTTTTCGTGTCGAAATGTTGTGGATATGCAGGTAACACACTATTACGTTCTTTAAGTTGTCGCTGTTTCGTCACATACATTTACAGTCGCTGTAATTTCCTAAGAGGTTGAGCTCATAAATCTCCAAAGATCTAGGAATGATTTGTGTCACACATAAACGATGTTGTATTTGGTGTCCTAGATAGTAATTTCATCCTCTTAAAGTTGGGGACCATAATTTATGGAACTTCTTAGTTGAATATTTGCTTAGGGCCTGCTGGATGACGTTAAATCCTTATCAGCATGTTTGCATCGTGTGTGTTCTGCAGTCCTGCCTTGTGTGCATACTTCTGATTCTCAAGAAAGGCTAATAATTGTCTACCAGATCAAAATTTGCGCTGCCTGTCAGAAATTTGTAGAGAGCATTGTGCTTCCAAGTTGTGGTAGTATCGGGTCTCCGCCAGAAGAACGAAAATCTAAACGTGATAGACCAATGCATAGTCCTACAATATGTCAGAAATACACATGTTCTGCGAGATTGAAGTTATAGTAGATATGTAAAATGCAATATGCGAAGCATCATTGAGTTATTGCGCCCAACCAAAGGTCTACATCATTAGTCGGCTGCCCAATTTTGGAAAAGATCCTCTGTCCTTTCTGGAGACAGGATAACAACAACATGTATTCCATCCCTTTCAATCGATTAAGAGGTTGTCGAATCCATGTAACACGGAATGGCTGCAGTGTACTGGGTGTGAAAAGACATGCAGAGGAGCAGCAGTACGGAAAAATCAAGGGCTGTCGGTACATATTGGTTTTAAAAGCGTGATACCACATCCGGAAAAGAGGTTAACACTTATTCAGGTGCAAACTGTCATTCCCAGCCATCCTATTTTTCAAAAACCGACAGTAAATCTCATATTTTTCTGACTTCTGTAGAAACGGTATTGCTTTATTCGCAATATTTCGACGTCTGACGTAAATCCAGTGGAGATGTCTGATATCATTTTTCTTTGCGTAAAACATACCAAACCATGGAGTAACGTTTCTTTAGTGAGGTGCTTACGTGAGATGTGAATCGTTACGATCCCTGTCTCAACTGCCTGTAAAGCTTGGCATTAATGCTTCACAAAATAAAACGTGCACCCACCTCTGAAATGCTTTGTAATCAACGTAATCGAAGTGCTACATTCTCACATAATCATGTCCGAGCAGCGATATGAAATTAGCATCTTGCCCGCTCGTCTAATCACCCAGCAAAATGTTACATATGTGTTGCCATATAAAACCTTCCAAAATCATACCCTGCTATCAAACAGAAGTCCCATTTTCCATCAAACAATTAATTCAAGGAAACCTCTCGCAGTTACAGTGGCATAGTTCTCCGATTTCGTAAATACAGCACTTATTGGAAAATAATATGCAGTGAAGGGGGGGGTTCTACGTTTTTCGGGACAGATTCGAAATATGTCAATGCCTTCAGCAACATTCTCTTCTTGTGTAACACAGAATCTAGGCTCTAATGTATAAAGTTTGCTATTAAACAACCATTTCCATATTTCAAGAACTGACAATAAATGTCTATTACCACGACTGACACAGAAACGCTGTTCAAACGTCTGACGGGAGCCTTAGAAAAGCGATTAGACGGAAGCCTTCCAAGAACGAGAGTCAAAGAAACTGGTACACCTGCATAATATCGTGTAGGGCCCCCGTGAGCACCCAGAAGTGCCACAACACGACATGGCATCGACTCGACTAATGTCTGAAGTAGTGCTGGAGGGAACTAACACCATGAATCCTGCAGGGACGTTCATAACCATAAATACGTAAAAGTACGAAGGGATGGAGATCTCTTCTGAACAGCACGTTGCTAGGTAACCCAGATATGTTCAATAATGTTCATGTCTAGGGAGTTTACTGACTTAAACTCAGTAGAGTGTTCCTGGAGCCATTGGGAAGAAATTCTGTAAGCAGATATATCACTTATTAATGTTAATGAGCTCTAATTGCAGAGTAGAGCTATGTAATGAATTTTTATGTAACATAACAAGTCCTATTAATTTTTTAAGTTGCCCTGATATTTGTCTACCGCAAACTTTCACATCTACTTTGGCTAAAGAACATCATATCATCAGACGAAAGGCTACAATTTATAACTATGGAATGGATTATGTCTGACTGAACTTATGGAGTTGTCTAAAACGAGTATATTAAATGATAAGAAACTGAATATTTTTAAAAATATGCTGCGCTGTGCTCTGTGACAGTCAGTCTCATGTGTTGCAAACTTCCAGACAGCTTACGAAACAACTGCTGTATTCTGTTTAACGGCGTTCTGTAATTTGTCGAGTTGGGTCAATAAGAACACATGGAAGTTGACTGGTGTGAAACAAAACATTCTATGGAGTTTAGAACAAGAAAAGATTATGAACTATGTTCTGTCTGCCTACAGTTTTAATTAATTGCCTGTAAACCATATGGAGGCTGTAAAAGGTGTAAAGTAACTGTTTTACATCTTACAGTGATTCAATTGTCAGCTCCTGGTAGCTGAGACAGTCTGCCGCCGGCAGTGCTGCGAGGCGGTCACGCGCCAGAGCGCTGCGGGCGAGGCGCGCACGGTGTGTTTGTGTTTACTTCGGCCGCTGTAAGTGCGTTTTCCCTTCTAGACCACCATGGCGCACAACTATCGGAAGAAGACATTACGTTTCAACTTTTGTTCCGACTTTGCCCGACCCAAGGCCCTGGAGGTAGAACGATTTATTCGCGATGAAGTTAAGATACCACCAACGGATCTAATTGGTATCCACTTGTCGATAGTTAGCAGTACCGTCTACGTCAAAATGATCAACGATGCGGCGTGCGACAAGGTGCTTCAAGAGGCAAAACGTGGACTGCGCTTCTGCCATTCCGACGGCAACGTCGGACCCGTTACCGTCGATCACGCAGGTCTCGGCACACGGACGATAAGGATCTTCGAACTGCCGTTCGAACTACCTGCAGACGTCGTCATCGAGGCGCTCCGTCCCTATGGCAACGTTCTGGAACATGTTGCCGAACGATGGGTACAATTTCAGACCTATCCCGTTTTAAACGGTGTTAGACAGGTCCGCATCGAGTTGCAGAAACACGTGCCTTCTTATCTACGTATCGGAGGCTGCCGTGCCATTATAATGTACGACGGCCAACCTCGAACCTGTTCCGGTTGCGGGAAAGAAGGTCACCTACGGTCTGAATGCATTCAACGACGTGTCGCGCAGCTCCCGTTGTCGGAAGCGTCCGTCACACCCACTATGACCGCCCTACCGGTCACTTACGCAGCGGCTCTTGCCACGTCTACAGTTTCGTCCAGTCCGTCGCCCGTTCCTTCCGATCGGCACGTCCCACCGTCCCAGTCACCTATGGACGGTGCGGACGTCCCACCTGACAACCTTGCCGCCGAACAGGCTCCTGCACCGGACGCTGAGGAGAACAGTACTTCTTCACAACACCTGTTTGACAATTTCATTGTACCCACCGACGCATTCGAACCAGGTCGACGCTCTTCCTTGCCGTCGTCCGACACTGAGGAACACGTGCGCAAACAACGCTCGCCACGTAGGCGCAAACGCCGTCGCCGTTCACCCACGGGCTCTCAAAGCGTCGCCACCCGCGACGACGAAGACGACACCCAACCAACCGACATTTCCATGCAGAGGTCGGCGGACAACTTTCACGATGATCAAGACATTTCGCAGGACGGGACCTCTATGGAGGTCGCCACTCACAATGTAACGATCGGTGCGCCGGTTGAGACGCCTGTCTCCCCGCCGACAACTCCAGATCTCTCTCACCACGACGCAATTCCCATGGACATTGGGACGGACCCATGGCATAGGAGCATGGGCCGACGAGATTGAGGAAGATACGCCCCCTCCTCCGGATGAGTTGCCTCCGCCGGACAAGGCTGCCTGTTAACATCAAAAGCGAGGCCCTGCACCTGATGGGACGGGACTTCCTGTCGGTGCCCTCCTCTTACTTGCCTTGGTGATGGTAGATGCGCGTCCACCACCACTGAAACAAACGTATCGGTTTGCCACGCTGAACATCAACATGATCGGCACTGTACCCAAGCTGCAACTCCTATGTGACATGCTTCGGGCCTCTGACGTCGACGTCGCCCTTCTTCAGGAAGTACGCGTTGCCACACTACCACCAGTCTACGGCTACGACTCATACACGTCCACATGTGATCAATCAGGGCGTGGAGTGGCTTTCTATATACGCGAAGGAATCCCACTCAAGGACACGACAATCCTTCCCTGTGGAAGAGGCATGGCCGTTACCATCTTCGACACGCGCGTCATCAATATCTACGCTCCGTCTGGCTCCACGAACCGTCGGCAGCGGTCCACTTTCTTCGGACATGACGTGGCGCCCCTGTTTTCTGGACGCTATGATTACCTTATCATGGTAGGCGATTTCAACTGTGTCCTCCATCCGCAGGACCAAATGCCTGGTTATTCGCCATGCCCGGCGCTTCTCACCTTAATCGAAGATTTTCACCTAGTGGACGTTTGGGAGAAAATTCATGGCAATACCCCCGGTTTCACCCATTATACAGCACATTCTGCGAGCAGACTGGACCGGTTATATGTCTCTGCCCACCTTGGCAATGACGTCGCCCAAGCTGAACGGTGGCCCCTTGCATTCTCGGACCACTGCGCCGTCATTTGCTCCCTGGCTCTGCCACCTCAGTCAGTGTGGCGCAGCAGAGGTTACTGGAAGCTTAATACCTCCCTCCTTAATGATCCACACTGCCGACAATGTATTGCCACTACGTGGGCGTCTTGCGAAAGACGCCTTCCGCAGTACACATCCACGTTCCATTGGTGGCTCAAATGTGCCAAACTTGCGATCAGAAAGGCCTTCATACAATGTGGCAAGGAAGCAGCAGCATGGCATCGAGACACCACAAATTTTTACTACGCCGTCCTCCGTGAGCTCGATGCACTCCCTCCATCACCTGACACCCATAGGGAACGACAACGTACCAAAGCTCGTCTCCTCTCTCTTCAACGTGCACGACTGCATGGTGTCGTGGTGCGTTCCCGACGACAAGACCTCCTCCACGACGAAACCCCATCCACAATCCATGCCGCATCCGACCACAGTCGTCGACGTCGACTCTTCGTCTCCCACATCACGACCTCCGATGGTGTTCACCACACAACACAGGCGGCGGTGGTGTCTGCCTTTGCTGAACATTATCGCCAATTTTATGATGATGAACAGATGGGTACGCCCATTCCAGATGATCTCCGTCCTTCCCCTGACCGGACACTCACCGTAGCGGAGTCAACGTCCATGATGTCTGCAATCACCGCAGAAGAGGTAGTAGATGCGATCAACAGAGGGGCCAAGAACAAATCACCAGGACCAGATGGTCTCCCAGTGGAGTTTTACCGGGCGTTCACCACGTTGATGCTTACTCGCTGGACGGAAATGATTCAGGAACTCTTTACTCCATCCTTCCCAATTCCACCTGAATTCGTCACTGGCATTCTTCTACCTGTGCCTAAACCGAAGGGAGGGTCTCATGTCTCTGCATATCGCCCCCTTACACTCCTGAATGCAGACTATAAAATCTATGCACGCCTCTTAGCAGCGCGCATGCGCACCGTCTTACCTACGGTCCTTTCACTTGAGGAGACTGCACGTGATTGTGGGGCCACCTTACAAACAGCCCTAGGAGAATGCCGTGACCTCATTGCACTGGCGTCGGTTTGTCGCCTTCGTGCAGCACTGGTATCCGTCGATTTCACGAGTGCCTTTGATCGCGTTCGACACCCATTCCTCCTCATGGTGGCGACACGTATGGGGTTCCCATTACTTTTTGTCGATGCCATTCGCCGGTTACTACTTCCCGCCGTCTCGATGGTACAAGTCAATGGGAGGCTTGTAGGACCGATTCCTATACGCCGCTCTGTACGTCAAGGATGCCCTATGTCTACTTTACTATATGCCATTGCACTTGAGCCCCTCATCACTGGACTTACCTCTAGACTGCAGTGCCTCACTTTGCGTGACTATACTTTTCACTGTAGGGCTTATGCGGACGATCTCCTCTTTCTCACCTGCTCCTCCACGGAACTCAATGACGCCATTCAATGGATCCACCAGTATGGACATCTTTCTGGTAGCATTCTTAATGTCCGTAAATCGACTATGATGCACATTGGGCGCGGCCTCCCGGCTATGGTGCCGAACCCACTCCCAGTCAGTACCACCCTTCGTTACTTGGGTATCGAATTTACGAGCTCCACACACCGCACAGTGGCCCTGGCATACCGGCGGCTTTTGCAGTCGATTCGGCACCATGTCCGCGGTCAAGTGCACCGTAACTTAAACCTACTCCAACGTGTGTCCTACGTCAACATGTATGTAGCCCCTAAACTGGTACACGTCGCCCAGATCCTCCCAATGCCGTTACTCCTTGGCCGCCGCATCCAATCAGCCTTTGGATATTTCGTGTCAGCAGGGGCACTTTTCAAAGTCCGCTACAGCACTTTAACATTGCCTCCTGCAAAAGGTGGCCTCGGACTCGTCAACGTGCGGGCACGATCTTCTGCACTCTTTGTCCACACTCTGTTGCGGCACTGGCAGGGGACGGTTCCGTCCTTAACACGTAGTCTCTTAGATATCCTCCGACCAGCTTCTCTCGATCCACCGATCAATGTGGCACCTATTTCTCCATTATTGTACCACGTCGCCAATTGTTTCATAGAACTCAGCTACGTTCGGGCCGATCTTCCAGTCGCCCGTCCTCCCCGTACAAAAGATTATTATCGTTTGTTTATGCTGTCCAACCCTTGCGACCCCATGGTGCTACGGCATCCTGACATTAACTGGCGCACAGTTTGGGGGTGTGTGCATGCACCCTTTTTACCGTCGTCTGTCTCTGCACTCTGGTATGTTTTAGTTTATATAAAGTTCCCGACTAACAGTCGACTTTATCGCATAGGACTGGCCACCTCCCCACTCTGCCCTGACTGTCAGCTCGAAGACACCGACGAGCACCGTCTTATGTGCCCCCTGAAACAAAACGTATGGCTCCTCATCCAACGAATCGTGGGCTTTTACCTCCGTGCCCCGCCAACGACGGTAACCCCGGGTTTCCTGTTGTTGCCCCAGACATTTCACTACCCTCTTGCTAAGCACCATACTCTCATCTGGTTTCGAGGACTGGCTTTAGAATACCTCTTTCAAAATGGTCCGCATACAGTCCTTGACTTCTGGTACAAAGTTGTGACCTTGCATAGCACCCTCACCCGAAAACCATCTTACCGACAAACTTTTGCCGGTTATCTCCGCAGCGTCTTCCTTGACCCCCCTCAAAGCTGGGGTGTACCATGCATACCTGTCACATGATGCAACACCCTTATCCACGTTCCCATGCATCGAAAAAAAAATTAATAAATAAATAATAATAATAAAAAAATAATTAAAAAAAAGCAGAAAGACAGAATATGTTATACTTTGTTGTATTTAATGTTTTTTTTCTTTTTTATGTATTTATTTATTTTTTTGCTTAACTAACAGTTATTTGTATATGTTTAAATGGAATGGTACCTTGAAGAACTCTTGCATAGTGAATATATATGTACTTTTAGTTTCTTCAATACAAATTATTACAAAAAAAGAAACAAAAAAAGGATGTTATATTTTGTTGTATTTAATGTTATTCTAATAATTTGTTTACCTAACACTCATTTGTATATGTTTAACTGGTATCTTGAAGAAAACAAAAAAAAGATGTCAACGAGACAGAATGTCATACCTAACGGCCCGGGTTCGATTCCCGGCTGTGTCGGACATTTTCTCCGCTCAGGGACTGCGTGTTGTGTTGTCCTTTTTCATCATTCTTTCACCCTTTCGACACGCAAGTCGCCGAAGTGGCGTCAGCTCGAAACACTGTCACCAGGCGAACGGTCTACCCGACGGGAGGCCCTAGCCACCCGGCATTTCATTTCAGTGATTCAATTTTCGTTGTTAGCAGCGTGATTAATCTGAAATTAGGAAGTATTTAATAGGTTCTGTATCGCTTAAGAGGGCATTTGAATGTGACTATCATCATCAGGTACACTTTTCCTATAATTCTTAATGTTCATTGCATGATGGGTGGTTGGTTTTATTACCAAAGCTGTGAGCTCATTGGAAAACAGACAGAAATGGGACATAGGTGCCACGGTGTGTGGGTGCAGACAGTCATTGCCAGCACGGAAGCGGCGAGTAGTGTGGGGTCGCGGTGGCAAAATTTACTAAGCTGGTTTCCCAGTGCATGTTACCGCGGAAGGTCCTACATTTACGCTGGGTGGCTCAGGACCCTTTCATGTTAGAGCGGTCGGTGACCTCACAGACCACATCGCAAGAGTGTGGACCCAATGTGCACCTGAGTTAAGTGGGCTCATTGTACTCACGTCTGCAACTCCTTTTCAACAATACAGAGGAAGTTTGGAATGTCGTAAGCGACAAGGCGGTGCCAGAAGCCGTTACCACAGCTGTCACGTAAACGAGGTTGCTTCCCGTAAATATTTCTCCGATTGGGGATTGGTCTCTGATTGTCGGAATTTTGTTTAGACGGCAAAGTAGGGATGAATTCTAAAAGTTTCGACGCTAAAATCCAAACTAAATTCCGTGGCTAATCGGCGGTCGGAAAGGGAGAATATACAGTGAATTCTATGATTATAATTAGTCACTCAGTCTTAGGCGGGAAGAGATCGGCCAGCAGTTTCGATGATGGGTCTTCCGGTCTTCCATCTGGACGCCCATGAGGTGTGGACGTCTTCAAATGGTTCAAATGGCTCTGAGCACTATGGGACTTAACATCTGAGGTCATCAGTCCCCTAGAACTTAGAACTACTTAAACCTAACTAACCTAAGGATATCACAGACATCCATGCTCGAGGCAGGATTCGAACCTGCGACCATAACGGTCACGCGGTTCCAGACTGAAGTGCCCAGAACCGCACGGCGACAACGGCCGACTGGACGTCTTCCGTGTCACCTCTTGTCGACGATGGACGGACTTGTTCTCAGGTGAACTTTTGAAAGCAGTTCGACCAGTGTACTTAATGTAAACTTAGACGATTCTGAACTTCGCATTTCTGGGTGGGAGTTCTCGTCTATTAAACAGCATACGGTTAGCATTCAAAATAATGTAACGGACTATGATGAGGCCTAAACCTTCTTCGAGAATCGTCAGTCCGTTTCGCCACCACGCTATATTCACGGTGATATTCCATCATTGCAGGGCTGTATCAAAAAATTGCTGTGATCGCTGTTAACGTATTTTTTTATCTCCACTGAGATTTCATATCAGTTGTTTGGGAGTAGTTTCTTCAAGGGTTTCGTACTGAGATGACCTCAGTCATTTTGCATTTCATTTCACAGGTCACGTATCCAAAAACAGGACAGAATTAGGCAGTTGATCGTTAGTATTAGCATAGAGTGACTTTTACTTTCTTTTATACGTTTGTTGGACGAGCACGTCATTGTTTTATTTTTATTTAAATGGTTTCTGTCTTAAAATAAATTATTAAACAGTTTTTGATGTTGCTGAGCAACAGTCATACAATAATTCACCGTCATTTGACTGTATTGTTGTTTATTTAACTAAGACCCAGGTTTCGGTGTTTTATTCCATTTTCAAGTGATTTTGATGTACCAAAGTATATCTGTTTTTGTTAAATACGCCGCCCGCCCCCGATAGATGAATGATCAGCATGACGGATTGCCAATCCTCTGGGCCTGGGTTCGATTCCCTTCGGGGGTCTGGGAATTTTTCCGCCTAGAGAGAGGGTGTTGTGTTGCTCTCATCATCATTCTATCATCCTCATCGACTGCTGCCCGACGGGGGGCCCTACCCATACGATTAAATAAATTAAATATGACGTGCTATCACTATTATTTCTTGAACATTTTACAAAATGATGGTTTCAAACCTGGCGTTTCGTGGGGAGCGAATATTTCTTTTTTTTTTTTAATTTATGGCCTATTTTGAGCCTGACCTCCTGCAGTACGAAGCGTGTTTTTTAAGTAAGTACTGTTTTGAAATGAGAAAGAGACATTCTAACATATCTCAATAATTTTATTTTTCATGAATGCCTGTACCTTAATCTACTTTTCTACATAATTTCCGTCAATACTGAGACACTTGTCATAACCTTCTACCAGTTTTTGAATACCCTATTCATAGAAGTCTGCCGCCTGGCTTGTTAAATACTGCATCACCACTGTTCTGACTTTGTTATGAAGACGCTGACCGCCCAGGTGTTTCTCCAAGTGCGGGAACAGATGGTGGTCACCGGGCGCAAGATCGGGGCTGTACGGAGGATGATCTAGAGTTTCTCATCGAATAGATCTTTGGTCTGATTCGCCGCATGCGGACGGACATTGTCTTGCAGCAAAACGATGCTCTTGCTACATTTGCCACATCTTTTTTTCTGAATTGAACAGCGCAGATTGAGCAATGTCTTACAGTAAGCTATTGCATTGATTGTCTCATTACGAGGCAGAAATTCCACTAGCAGTACTCCTTTTCTGTCCCAAAAAACAGTGCACACGATTTCCCGGGTAGAATATGTTTGCTTTAACTTCACTTTTCTGTGTCAATCTGCATGCCGCCATTCCATGGATTGTTCTGGTGTGACGTAGGCCATCCATGTTTCATCTTGAAGAAACACCTGAGCGATCAGCGTCTTCAAGACGATGACGAAGTCAAAACAGTGTTGATGCATTGCTTAATAAGTCATGCGGCAGACTTATATGAAGAGGGTATTCAAAAACTGGTACAACGTTATGACAAGTGCCTCAGTATTGACGGAAATTATGTAGCAAAGTAGATTAAGGTGCAGGCTTTCATGTAAAAACAAAATTATTGAGATATCTTAGCATGTAATTTTTTTTTTTATATTTCAAATCGGCACTTACTTAGAAAACACGCCTCGTATATGCCAGTGACATAAAATCAGTCACTAGAAAATGGCATAAGAGGCCGAAACATGAGTCGTAATTAAATAAACAACAATACAGTCAAATGGCGGTGTGTTCATTTAAAAATGGATTTTATTGTTTCGTGCTTTTTGCTTATTAATAACGTTCAGATGCAATAGTTAATTTGGATTATCTTGGGGTCGAGAATATAGCCTGAATATCCCATGAAATCACTGAACAATACATGGGATATTTTGTTGTTGCAATATATTCCCTGTGATATAACTATCTGTTGTCGTCGGTTAGGTATTGCTTCTAATCACTACCTCCAGGGGGTACGTACAAGTGAGAGGGCCGCTCTTCATATCGCATTAGTTAAATCTGTTGCACAACTTGACACTCATGTTACCCTTGGTCAGTCTGCCTCCATAGCCCGAGAATGAAGAGGTGTATAAACACACACACATTCAACCTACAAACCAGTAGTAGTATTAGAATTGAGACTCCAAAAAAGATGTAAACATTTTACAGAGATATTATGTTACTTTTGGAGGATCAGGTTTTTCTGCCCATTACGGATTTGGAGTATACAACACTAATGTTGTAACTTAATTGTTCTATAATAGTAGAAAATCACACGTGGCTCACATATTGCCACTACTGGGGTAAAAGGTGTCAGTAGGCATACTATGGAACTACTGTGGCATACAGCTGCACAAATAAGTTCACATGATGCTTCAGTTATGATGTACGTACATATATTTACGTTTAGATTACACTCTTATAAAATATCCTCTTACACGTCTTCGTGTCTAGACATTATGGTATTCAACTGTCATTTATAGCTCTGTAGTGGTGCTAGGCATAGTACTATATAAGTGTGAGTAAAGACTTTTGATCATGAATGAAAAATTAATTTCATTTTTGTACCAGCATAATCCATGTTATTTCCACTTCTAGATTGTACATATCCTTTTGTTGAAAAACTCGTCGCAGCTCCGCAAAAACCTATAGCAATATCATCCATACATTACAATGCTCCCCATACTAACTTAAATTCAACATCAAGTGTTGGTTGGCATTGCCTTCTTTTTTGCTTCAGTTGTTTTATACAGGTTCCTGGATGAGACATGATGTTCTTTTGGGAGTGACATTTCGCATTATAAATACACCTCTGCTGTTACTTTTATAAATTTGCAGAGAAATGACAATTTGTACAGGGACTGCACGCATGTAAGTGTAACTGCTGATTACAAATGGGCAAAGAAATCCAGTACTGTACGATTATACCATTTATGGCAACAGTAGCTACCTTGTGATACCTAGGAATAACAGTCCACACTAATTTACATTAGAATGACTACGTAAGGAAATGTAATTCATACACAAAGAAAGACGTGGCTTATCAAGCATTTGTTCCACTAAAAATGTCGTGTGACTAGGGCCCCCCGTCGCGTAGACCGTTCTCCGGGTGCAAGTCTTTCGATTTGACGCCACTTTGGCGACTTGCGCGTCGTTGGGGATGAAATGATGGTGATTAGGACAACACAACACCCAGCCCTTAAGCGTAGAGAATCTCCGACCCAGCCGGGAATCGAACCGTTTTTTTTTTTGTAACCATATATATTTACTTAAATATATTAACAACGATACGTTAAAAAAAGACATTTTATTCTATTAACCTATTTTATTCCTAGTGTTGGTTAATATTACTGTCATTTTATATATTTTCGTTTTTATATTTTCCTTTTTCGTTTTTCTCTTATTATTGTACTTTAAACCCTTTTTAATGGGCATTTGTCGTCTTTTTTTTGAGGGGGTAGACATTGCAGGACAGGCATAATAGTTTATATTTTGCATCGATGCACTGATTTTGAGTTTATGTTTCTGTATGTGATGCACTTGTGATGTCACAGGCACATTGTGTATTCTGGTTTGATCTCTTCCTCTAGTTACACTGTTAAGTGGGACAGTATGAAGGAAACGTCACCATGATAGGTGGAGCAGAAGTGGAAGAAACTTTTTTTACATATACTACGGTGTATACCTAGATTGAAGAAGAGAGAAAATTTTGTCATATTACATAAGAGAAGCAGAAAGTAGAGTGTGAGTAATTAATAGAATTTTATAGGCACAAAGTAAAGAAAATCATTTTAAAAATATCTAGTAATAATAATGAGTAGCTGGCACTTTCCACTAAGTAATGCTTCTTTCCTAGTCAGTATAGTGCAAATAATGGAAGAAAAGTTAAAAAAACTGATTTCACTAAGAAGAAACACTTTATACTACTGTACTTCACTATTTGATGCGAGAAGAGAAAGCACTTTATCTTCTGTGTTGCACTTGTTCACTATCACTGCACACGTTCTTCCTGTGGTGAGTGTGGTGAGGTGGCTGGTGGCGGTGCTGAGGATCAAAGGCTGGGAAGGACTCTGGCGATTGCTGTCTGCAGTGGAATCTGCAGGAAGTTTTTGAAGTTCTCGTGGTATCGCCTGTGCTGCTGGGCTGTCTTGTTCTCCTCCAAGAAGTCCATCAGGAAGGCCAGCTGGTCGGTCTGCCTCCGCGCTACGATGGCCTGTGCCGTCATGGCGAGGATCCAGAGTCGCCAGTCGCTTGGGCCGTGGAAATGGGTTGCAGTCTGGGGCGGTGATTGCTTCCACTGTGATGCTTCCCGGCGCCGTTCTGTTGATGTCGACCACCATCTGCTGGCACGCTTTCCAGATGTTGATGGCCTTCCCGCACGTGAATCGGTGCTCGAGGGTGTCGGCCATGCCACATACGTCACACTTATCACTTGCGACGAGTTTTATCTCCGCCAGTCTTTGGTTGGTTGGTACCGTTCTGTTACTTATTTTGTACCACGTCTCCTTCGCATGTTTAGGCAACACGTTTTCCGAGACGTTCCCCCACATTTGTTTCCAATTGTATTGCGGGAGTTTGTGTTCAATATTGTTTTTTGCCGGCTTCCCCCTGAGGGCCCAGTATATTCTCTTGGCTGTTCTGTGGCTGGGGTTCGCCACGGTGTCCAGAACGTAACTTTTGTTGGCGTAGTGCAGCCTGACGTGTCGCATTCTGAAGGGAATGTGCCTCGTGTCGACCGGCGCTTCTTGTGATGCGGCCTTGTATCTTCCAATTATCTTGGCTGTGACGCTGTCAGGGTTTTTGTCCTGGATGGCGAGCGTTCGTTTCAGTAGAGGGGCTGCCCATTAGGTCTTTATATCAACTAGACCTAGTCCCCCTTCTTTCGGAACCCGGGCCCTTAGGATTGATATTCTGTCGCGCTGGCCACTCAGCTACAGGGGGCGGACACTTGTCCCACTGATTTTGAGTGTTACTTGTCAGTCTGGAACCACTGCGGATTGGATTCATGTAAGATACAATGAAGAGCAGCATGTAAGTAATCTTTCAGTCGGTGTGGGAACATTGTGGGGGAGCTAAACAACAAAATTTAGTGGCATTAGACCCTAGAAGACACGAGTTGCGTTTCACAGTGTGGTTTACCGTTGGGAGTACTCCTGAGGAGTACATTCTGAGCAACATTACTACACCCTCTATCAATCACATCTCACGCAATGATCACTACGAGATATTATAGCTAATAAGCAGGTTTACCACGCAAATTGACGTGGGTCCATTTGGTACTTTCCAGTACACAGACGGTTTTACTTATCTGAGATTTGGTATAGTCATTAGCATCGTCTCGGAGAGCTATTGCCTTTCCTCTGTAGAATCCAGTTCAACGTTCCACAAAACAAGTATAGGTTGCTGATTACTACGCTAGTGTCGACGTTTGAGAACTTAAACGAAAAGAGGCTAAGGACCCATCGGAGGTCCATGACCTCGGTGATGGTACGGGAGCCACTATTATGTGTGAATGACATTTAAGTTCTTTGCTGCCATGCAGAGGTCATACGAACCTGCCAGTTTCGTAGTTATGGATGAAGTTTACTACTATAGAGAAATAGCGATGGATTACTACACTATTGGACGATTGCCAAATTGTAATGAACAATTACAGAAAGAGAAGTGCTGATGACAGTAAGCAAACTAAATTTCAAAATAAGGAAGACGAAAGTTGTTGTGCTCTATATCTCAAAGGATGTAGTTTTAAAGAAACCAGACTGAATGGAAAGGAACTACCACACAAAAATACTCTAACGTAAACTGCAATAAAATTCTCAAATGACTTGAGGATGTCCTCTTAACTGACTAGATGACATCTGATTACGGTTCCGATTTAATTTGGTTCTTAGTCGAAACGGATATACACTCCTGGAAATTGAAATAAGAACACCGTGAATTCATTGTCCCAGGAAGGAGAAACTTTATTGACACATTCCTGGGGTCAGATACATCACATGATCACACTGACAGAACCACAGGCACATAGACACAGGCAACAGAGCATGCACAATGTCGGCACAGTGTATATCCACCTTTCGCAGCAATGCAGGCTGCTATTCTCCCATGGAGACGATCGTAGAGATGCTGGATGTAGTCCTGTGGAACGGCTTGCCATGCCATTTCCACCTGGCGCCTCAGTTGAACCAGCGTTCGTGCTGGACGTGCAGACCGCGTGAGACGACGCTTCATCCAGTCCCAAACATGCTCAATGGGGGACAGATCCGGAGATCTTGCTCGCCAGGGTAGTTGACTTACACCTTCTAGAGCACGTTGGGTGGTACGGGATACATGCGGACGTGCATTGTCCTGTTGGAACAGTAAGTTCCCTTGCCGGTCTAGGAATGGTAGAGCGATGGGTTCGATGACGGTTTGGATGTACCGTGCACTATTCAGTGTCCCCTCGACGATCACCAGAGGTGTACGGCCAGTGTAGGAGATCGCTCCCCACACCATGATGCCGGGTGTTGGCCCTGTGTGCCTCGGTCGTATGCAGTCCTGATTGTGGCGCTCACCTGCACGGCGCCAAACACGCATACGACCATCATTGGCACCAAGGCAGAAGCGACTCTCATCGCTGAAGACGACACGTCTCCATTCGTCCCTCCATTCACGCCTGTCGCGACACCACTGGAGGCGGGCTGCACGATGTTGGGGCGTGAGCGGAAGTCGGCCTAACGGTGTGCGGGACCGTAGCCCAGCTTCATGGAGACGGTTGCGAATGGTCCTCGCCGATACCCCAGGAGCAACAGTGTCCCTAATTTGGTGGGAAGTGGCGGTGCGGTCCTCTAAGGCACTGCGTAGGATCCTACGGTCTTGGCGTGCATCCGTGCGTCGCTGCGATCCGGTCCCAGGTCGACGGGCACGTGCACCTTCCGCCGACCATTGGCGACAACATCGATGTACTGTGGAGACCTCACGCCCCACGTGTTGAGCAATTCGGCGGTACGTCCACCCGGCCTCCCGCATGCCCACTATACGCCCTCGCTCAAAGTCCGTCAGCTGCACATACGGTTCACGTCCACGCTGTCGCGGCATGCTACCAGTGTTAAAGACTGCGATGGAGCTCCGTATGCCACGGCAAACTGGCTGACACTGACGGCGGAGGTGCACAAATACTGCGCAGGTAGCGCCATTCGACGGCCAACACCGCGGTTCCTGGTGTGTCCGCTGTGCCGTGCGTGTGATCATTGCTTGTACAGCCCTCTCGCAGTGTCCGGAGCAAGTATGGTGGGTCTGACACACCGGTGTCAATGTGTTCTTTTTTTCTATTTCCAGGAGTGTATTAGTGGTATTGAGTGTTAATATCTAATCTTGTATGCTGTGCTTTGCTCTGCTGGAATATTGGCTATTCTTCGTGTTTCAGTTTTCATGTTAAATCTCGTCGAGTAAATAATGTCGCTTCAGAATAATTTGGTACTGCTCTGTCGAATTGATAGGGAAAATGACTTTATTCCTAATGAGAAATAAACCATCGCTTTCCATCGACACATGGCGTTACATGAAAGACGTAATAATCGGTATTTGTTTAAATGCCAACTCCAACTAATAATTGCAAATACTAAATTGCAGATACTTACTAAAACACTCGAGAAAATTTTCCTGAAGAAACTGAGGAGGGATAGCGTGCTACTCTGTTCACTAAAATTGTGGTATCATTATGGAAATTAATCCATGAAAGCCATCTGCCAAAACTGGAACGTCAGTTCCTAGAGTCAGGTGGAAATGTTTAACTTGGTAAGCGGGTTCCATGTCGAAGTCTGACTTCGAAACATAGCGTGATCATTTCTTATACATGAGACGTAGAATGTGACAGTGAGAGGAATGCTGGGTAGTACCTGAAAGCAGTAGGAGGATATACAAAAATTGTATTAAAGCCAACAAAATAATTTTTATTACTGAAGGCGGCAATAAAATTATTAGGGAACTGAGACTGACGCCGCTACCTACATTACAGTCGCCCAGCAGTCGCGCAGTGTAGCGATTGCCGTAATGGAATAGAACAAATGTGTATGTGTTCGCACTGCTGCTGCATGGGGTGAGCTGTTTATACAGGAGTACAGTGGTAGCCCTCGGCCGACGTCCCTATCCTCAACACGCCAGTAAAATCATTCCACACTTCATCTCCATGTCGGTGGCTAATTTTTGTGTTCCACAGATGCGAAGTGGCGGTATTAGTGCATCTGTGGCTCTGTATCTGACGTGACGAACTGTTTGGTGGCTGTGGCGGTGGCAAGCACGGCACTTGCGGCGTGATTGGCGGTGGCCTTAGGGGAACGTCTTTGCACATTTTGTTTGTTTATAATAAATACGTCGTTGCGCAGTAGATCTTCATATAGGCTGGATTGGTCGCTAATCAAAAAATCATGGATCAAAAATAGAATGACTTTATTGGTCGTAATAAGACGCATTTCGGACTTAGCCATCTTTAGATAGCTCTCAAAAAAGTCGCGTTGCATGGAAATTGCAAAACAAAATCGGAATTGTGAGATACAAGAACAACTCTCAGTTGTACACACAAGGTACTTCAAGCAAAGACATAACTCGGAGTAACATGCTGCGCATAGATATAAAACCGACAAGACGTGTACGTAACAATCATAAGAATACTAGTGACCAAAATCTTATCATGAAACTTAACAGACGAAGGTTCAAGCAAAATGGCAGTCTACTATTTTCGGTGTGCCATACGTCGTCGTAGTTGACAACATAAATCATACAAACATAATTGTGAAATAAACATGATAAAATTATAACAGTAAGAATGATTGCAAAATATGTTTGGTTTAAAACAAGAACATCAAAGACAAAGCCGCATGTTTGCCCTCAGGCTACAGAATAGTATCAAATAGTCAAGATCGACAGTGAATTTAATACATGAAGAATAATAAACATAAGTACACAACAAAAGTTCAACTAGAAAATCTAAAATATAGAATAAAAGCCAATAAACCAAGCTGTACTAGCTGCCATTAGATAGCAGAGGAGTAGCAACAGTGGCACTGTATATCGTCGCGATTGACAGTGGATTTAATGAAAGCTATACAAAAAAAAATATAAATCTACAATACAAATAAGAACGTTGCGACTGACAATGGATATAATGGAAGTTAAACAACGAAATAAAATACAATTACAGGGTAAATAAGAAAATGTATGACCAGAGCAATATCGGCTGACACAAGGTTGTAACAAAAACTAGCTGAGAAACTAGAAGAGAGAAGGTATGGCTAATGACAAATGGCTCGGAGCACTATGCGACTTAACTTATGAGGTCATCAGTCACCTAGAACTTAGAACTAATTAAACCTAACTAATCTAAGGACAACACACACATCCATAGCCGAGGCAGGATTCGAACCTGCGACCGTACGGTCGCTCGGTTCCAGACTGTAGCGCTTAGAACCGCACTGCCACTCCGGCCGGCGTGCAAAGGTATGGCGATCGTCTTTACAAAAATTGTAAAGACATATAAATAGAAATGTACGACAATACAAAGACACAGACCTTTCCAAGAAACATAAAGGTGCAGTTTCTTAATGTAAGTATAAAAAGTTAAGACATATGCAAATGAGTAAGAAATACACTGTCAATGAAAATTGGATTTTGTTTTTAGGTACAAACTATTCATAGAGCAGTAGAAAAAGTGTGGAAAGTGCTCGCAGCGGGAAGCGGTGAAGGGGTAGAGAGGGGAGAAGAAGGAGGTGTCACAGTAAAAGTAACAAATTATATAGTGTGCAACAAAGCATTGGTAAACTACAATGTCTGCATCTACAATACCGATAGAAAAAACATACAATGTCATTGCGAATTGGATTTCGTTTTTACGTATAAACTGTTCATAGAGCAATAACAACAGTGTGCAAAGTGTTCATAGCTGGAAGGGTTGAGGGTATAGAGAGAGGTGAAGAAGGGGATGTAATGGACCAAGTAGGTGATACAGTACAAGTAACAAATTACATTATGTGTAACAAAGCATTGTATCTGCACTCACGCTCATAAATTAAGGATAATGCTGATACATGGTGAAACAACGGTTTGGTGGGCGGTTTCCCGGCTTAAATCACCTCGTGGTATGACCATGCGATGCATTTGATCTGCGGTCGTCGCACGGTGGTGCCGGCAGTAGTCCACATACGCAGAGGTGTGTTGGTGCATGTCAGAGTACGGTGCAGCGAGTAAGTGTGCAGAGGTTTTCAGACCTGCTAATGGTGACTGTGTTTTGAAAATGGCCAAAGAACACGTATTGTTGACGCTATGAGAGGCAGAATACTAGAGGGACTTGAGGCTGGTCAAACACAGCAGGTCGTAGCACGGGCCCTCCGTGTGTCACAAAGTGTGATCTCAATATTATGGCAACGATTCCAGCAGACAGGAAACGTGTCCAGGCGCTACAGTACGGGACGTCCACAGCGTACAACACCACAAGAGGACCGATATCCTACCATCATTGCCCGCAGACGTCAGGGAGTACTGCAGGTAGCCTTTCTCGGGACCTTACCATAGCCACTGGAACAGTTGTCTCCAGAAACACAGTGTACAGATAACTGAACAGACATGATTTATTCCCCCGGAAACCAGCAAGAGTCCATAAAACCTGGTGTCAAGAACACAGTCCATGGTCATTGGAACAGTGGTCCCAGGTTATGTTCACGGACGAGTCCAGATAAGTCTGATCAGTAATTCTCGCCGGGTTTTCATCAAGGGTGAACTAGGAACCAGATACAAGCCCCTTAATGTCCTTGAAAGGGACTGTTTGGAGGTCGTGGTTTGATGGTGTGGGGTGGGATTATGTTTGGTGCTCGTACATCCCTGCATGTCTTTCACAGAGGAACTGTAACAGGTCAGGTGTTTCCGGACTTCATTTTGCGCCAGTATGTCCGCCTTTTCAGGGGTGCAGTGGGTCCCACCTTCCTCCTGATCGATGATAACGCACGGCCCCACCGAGCTGCCATCGTGGAGGAGTACCTTAAAACAGAAGACACCAGGCGAATGGAGTGGCCTGCCTATTCTCCAGACCTAAACCCCCTCAAGCGCGTCAGGGATACTCTCGGTCGACGTATCGCTGCACGTCTTCAAACTCCTAGGACAATTCAGGAGCTTCGACAGGCACTGGTGTAAGAATGGGAAGCTATATCCCAGCAGCTGCTCGACTACCTGATCCAGAGTATGCCAACCCGTTGTGCGGCCTGTGTACGTGTACGTGGTGATCATGTCTCATACTGATGACAGTATACATGCGCAGGAAACAGTGGCGTTTTGTGGCACATGTGTTTTGGGACGGTTTTCTCAACTTATCAACAATACCTTGGACTCACAGATCTGTGTCATGTGTGTTCCCTACGTGCCTATGCTATTAGCGACAGTTTTGTGTAGTGCCACGTTGTGTAGCACCAAATTCTGCAATTATCCTTAATTTATGAGCATGAGTGTATAATAACGACAGAAAAACGCAAGAGAAGAAACATAATGGTGGAGAATATTACTTGTGGTACAAAAAGTTAAGGTAAATGAAAAAGAAAGAAAGATACAAAGTCAATGCAAACTGGGTACTGTGTCTGTGGTAAGGATATTGTTATGATTCCTGCCCAGCCACAGTCGTGGTGGTAACAGCACAAATGCGGGAAATCATCTAAACGTGACCCCCAGTATTATTTTGCGACGTCTTGAATGTTTTTTAACGACGGCCTTGGTAAGCTCATAAGACAAACAATTTGTCACCTCTGGAGAGTTCATTAGAAACGTCAATTAATACCATGTATTTCTGCTCCAGCCTGTATTCAATCGTGAAGTGTGTCCAGAAGGTTGAACTGGTATATCAGATGCAGGTTAAGCCACTCATTGAAGATCTACCAGATTGTAGAGATACTGTCGACGTTTTACACCTTGTTCCAATATATCCCACGGACGTTCTATGGGCTTCAAGTCGGTAAGAGAGTATTTGCTTAAATACTGCGCTGTGAGAGTTGTTATACATGAAACGATGTATATCAGTGTAATCCGTATCTAACAAGAGTGTATTTGTTGAAATAACAGACAGTGATAATTTTTAAAATTTAGAACTCATACATTAAGCTGATTATGATAAGGATGTCTCGAATAAACATTTGGCATCCATTTTAGGTAAAAAGATTTACAATAAAGATTACATGGCTAATAAATTAGATTAGAGTGGCATAAATACAGAGGCATTGACGTTATGATAATAATAGTCATAGGTTACACTGATGCAAAAATCGCAGCACCAAACGTAATTAATGTAGAGTAATGAAATTTCGGAAATACATTTGTCTACATAAGACATTTGTGTGATTAACGTTGCAAGATTACAGGTTAATGTAAGCGCGAGATAAGCCATTGTAAATGTGAAATGATGCTACATTAACAACC
The DNA here is from genome assembly GCF_023897955.1 of Schistocerca gregaria. Lineage (NCBI taxonomy): Eukaryota > Metazoa > Arthropoda > Insecta > Orthoptera > Acrididae > Schistocerca > Schistocerca gregaria. The sequence continues at coordinate 87,396,462 of NC_064931.1, forward strand.
AATGTAATCAGTGAAGTGTTGAATGCAAGCATGCAAATGTGCATGCAGTGTGTTGTGCAGGTGACGAATGTCAGTTTGTGGGATGGAATTCGATGCCTGTAGCACTTGGTCGGCCATTACTGCGACGTTTAATGCTGTTTGTGGATGACGTTGGAGATATCGTCCGATGATGTTCTACATGTGGTCGACTCGAGTCATACCTAGTGATCGTGCAGGCCATGGCAAATGTCGACACTCTGTAGGGCATGTTGGGTTACAACAGCGGTACGTGGACGAGCGTTATCCTGTTGGAAAACACCCCATGGAATGCTTTACATGAATGGCAGCACAACAGATCGGATCACTAAGCGATGCGTAATTTTCCAGTCACAGTGCGTGGCATAACCACCAGAGTGCTCCTGGTGTGATACGAAATCGCACCCCACCCATAACTCCAGGTGTAGTTCAAGGGTGTCTAGCATGCAGACAGGTTGGTTGCAAGTCCTCAACTGAGCTCCTCCTAACCAACACACGGCCATCGCTGGCCACGACTCAGAACTAGCTGTCATCAAAAAGCACAACGGGCCTCCACCCAGCCCTCCAATGAACTCTTTGGTAACACGAACCAGGTCCCTATGGCGGAGATTTGGGTTTAGTGGAATACACGCTACAGGACGTGTGGCTCGGATCTGTTCTTGAAGTAACTGATTTGTAACAGTTCGTTGTTCTGGTACCACGCGCCGCGGAATTTCAATCCGCGCAAGACGTCATGGACGTCGAAGACCCATAGAGGTCTCTGCACCATTGCGCCGCAAGCTGTGACAGCGCGCGCCTCCTGGCCCGCTTTCAGTGTGGGGGCGCCACAGTGGAACACGTAGTCCCAGCGGCCAATAGCGGCCCCCCCGATAGCGTACTTAAGCGCCGGCCACTCGATCAGCCAGTCACCGCCCCGCCCTGCCTCCACAGGCCGTCCTCCTCCTTCGAGAGTCCCGCCGCCTCTACCGCTCTTTTCTTCGCACTCGTGACCGGGATACACTTACCCTCCACCGGCAATTACAGCGACACATCTGCAACCTGCTTACAGCGAAGAAACGCCGTGCCTGGCGCCAGACATGTACACAACTCAACACCACGCTCCCCTTAAACTCTTCCAAGTATTGGTCTGCTTTCCAACGCCTTACTGGGAACCGCCCCGCCCCCAAGTACCCTCTCCTCTTTAATGACCGTCCCTTTCCTGACAAACTCAGTAAGGTCAACCACTTTGCCTCTCACCTCTCCGATGTTTTTTCCATTCCAGATGATCCCCACTTTGATTATTTCCTCTTCCCTGATGTCATGGACCGTACGAATACCTCTGTTCCTCCCCTTGCTCCAGTCTTCCAGTACTTGGGCCACACACTACCATCTGAACTTCACACTCCCATCACTACACAGGACATCGGCCTCACACTCCGCACTAAACGTAACACTGCTCTCGGCCACGACTGCATTACCTACCGCCACCTCAAACACTGCCCTTCCTCCTTCCTTTCAATCCTTCCCACCCTCTACAATGTCATCCTTGCCACTGGCTTCTGTCCCGATCTGTGGAAAACCTCCTGTATCCTGATGTTCTCCAAACCCAACAAGCCTCCATCTGATGCTTCTTCCTATCGTCCTATCTGTCTCACATCGGTGTTCAGCAAGGTCTTGGAATCCATCCTTTCCCAGCGCATCCATCACCACCTCCGCCAAAACCACCTCCTCCCCAACACCCAATGTGGATTTCGACCTTCCTTCTCTGCTGATGACCAACTCCTCCACCTCACTTATCTCCTCTCCCTCCAGCTTAACTCCCATCGCTCCGCCATTTTAGACTCCTTTGACCTCGAAAAGGCCTACGACCATGTCTGGCATCCCGGTCTCCTGTTTAAACTCCATACCTACGCCCTTCCTATTAATTACATCCGTCTGATGGCTTCCTTCCTCTCCCACCGCCCCTCCTATGTTACCATCCATAATGCCAACTCCCACACCTTCTACCCCTCTGCAGGTGTGCCACAAGGCTCTGTCCTCTCCCCTCTCCTCTACCTCCTGTACAAGGCAGATATGTCCCAACTCCCCACCCCTCCAGCATACCTCTTGCAATATGCTGATGACACCGCATTCCTCGCCCTCGCTCCTACCCTCCAACGGTCCCAACGCCTTCTCCAGAATCACCTTGACCTTTTTGCTGCATGGAGTAACCAGTGGCTCTTGAAAATCAATCCTTCCAAGACCCAGGCAATCGTAGGTCGTACCACTCACTCCTTCCGGCTCCTGGATTTCTCCTTCACTGTCTGTGCCCGTCCTGTCCGCCTCACCCCCACCCTCACCTACCTTGGCCTCACCATTGACCGCCACCTCACCTGGATCCTTCATCTCTGCTCCATCCAATCCAAAGCCCACCACCGCCTCCGACTCCTCAAACTCCTCTCTGGCTAGACATGGGGGTTGCACCCTTCTACCATCCTCCACACCTACAAATCCTTAATCTGTCCCATCCTCTGCTATGCTAGTCCTGCATGGATATCTGCCCCCCCCCCCCCAAATTCTATAAGTCCCTCCAGATCTTTGAGCGTCATGCCCTCCATCTGCTCCTATTCCTCGAACATATCTGCATCCTCTACACCTCCCGCCGCCTTGAACCCCCTCACCTCCTGGTTGCTCCTCTCCTCTCCCATCCCCGCCCCCTACCACGTCTTCACTGTTGTATCCCCCCTACACCCTACATCTCCTTTCCCAAGATGGCATTCATCAACTACCCCTCCCGGATTATGCCCTCTCTTCCTCCATTTATCCCTCCTATCAACTCTGATTCTCACTCCCCCTCCTTTCCTCTGTCCTTTTCGTGGGCTCCCTCTCCCCCATTTCCTTCCTCTTTTTTCCCCACCTCCCCTCTCTCTGACCCCTTCTCTCCACAAAGCACTTTTGAATTTCCCTCCTCTGCCTCTTCTTATACCCTCTCGCAGCTGCCCTGCCCCTCTCCCCCCTTATGAGTCCTCTCCCTCCTCGGTTCCCCCCCCTTTCGTTTTCTCCTCTCCTCCCTCCTTGTTTTTCCCCCTCCTCCAGGTCCCCCCCCCCCCATCTACCTTTGGCTCGGGAGCATCATATTTGTGCCATTTTAGTGCCGTGTTTTACAGTGTGTGTTTTCCAGTGAGTGTTCCGTGGTGTGTCTTTAGGGAAGTGTAGCGAACAGCCATCATACTGTCGCTGGGTGTGATTTTTTATCTCTTGCGAACAGAAACCAGACTGTCGCCATGTTTTTAATTGTGTGTCTACTATATTACTTGTCTGATTCCTGTGTATTTTATCGACATTGTCAACCAATATTGCTTTCTGTTTTAACTTTCCGCATTTTTACGCCGTTTTACACTTTAAGTCATCATTTTATCGCCTGTTTTTCCTTGTTTCTTTCTTCTTCCTTTTCTTAAAAAAAAGTCTGTAGGCTGTAGAGCAGCGTACTAAGCTGCTGCCAGCCCGCCCCCTTCGGGGGGAATTGAAAATAAATAAAGAAAAAAAAAGATTATCAAATCAGTCTAATCTCGCTTACGTCGGTTTACACCTCGCTTTGCGCTAGACTGATTACTTCCTGGTTCGTGTCCAAGTTTGTTTCCTTGTGACTCTGTTGTTCGGTCTTGTTGTATTCGTTCTGTCCTTCAGTGGTCGTGTCCGTCCTCTTCCGTTGTGTTGTTGTTCGCGGGCCTCTCCGTGGGGCCGGCCGCGGTGGTCTCGCGGTTCTAGGCGCGCAGTCCGGAACCGTGCTACTGCTACGCTCGCAGGTTCAATTCCTGCCTCCGGCATGGATGTGTGTCATGTCCTTAGGATAGTTAGGTTTCAGTAGTTCTAAGTTCTAGGACACTGATTACCACAGCAGTTGAGTCCCATAGTGCTCCCAGCCATTTCAACCATTTGAACTCTCCGCGGGTCCCGCCGCGCCTTCCGTCAGTGCTACCCAAAATGGTTCAAATGGCTCTTAGCACTATGGGACTTAACATCTGTGGTCATCAGTCCCCTAGAACTTAGAACTACTTAAACTTAATTAACCCTAAGGACATCACACACATCCATGCCCGAGACAGGATTCGAACCTGCGACCGTAGCGGTCGCGCGGTTCCACACTGAAGCGCCTAGAGCCGCTTACATTCTCATACTGAGTAGGCCTGCCCTTTTTTCCGACTTTTTCATCGAGCACCTGTTGGATGCTTCGAGGAGACGTATTGCAATGTCCACTGTTTCCACCAGTCATTTACGACAGCCACATTCCTACGAAGCCTTTTTGCAATATCGCAGAAGAAATGTCTATTTTTTTATTTATTTTATTTATTGTTCCGTGGGACCAAATTAAGGAGAAGTCTCCATGTTCATGGAACGAGTCAATACATAAAATTATAACATGATATTAGAAACAGATAAAAAGAAATATAAAAAAAAACATATTCAGGTGACAAGCCGTAAGTTTAAATAAAGAAAATCAACAATGTAACACTGGAATTTGCTTAATTTTTTAGCTCTTCCAGGAGCTCCTCGACAGAATAGAAGGAGTGAGCCATGAGGAAACTCTTCAGTTTAGACTTAAAAGAGTTTGGGCTACTGCTAAGGTTTTTGAGTTCTTGTGGTAGCTTATTGAAAATGGATGCAGAATACTGCACTCCTTTCTGCACAAGAGTCGAGAAAGTGCATTTCACATACAGATTGGATTTCTGCCTAATATTAACTGAGTGAAAGCTGCTAACTCTTGGGAATAGGCTAATATTGCTAACAACAAACGACATTAAAGAAAATATATACTGTGAGGGCAATGTCAAAATTCCCAGACTATTGAATAGGGATCGACAAGAGGTTCTATAACTTACACCACATATAGCTCGAACAGCCCGTTTTTGAGCCAAAAATACCCTTTTTGAATCAGAAGAATTACCCCAAAAAATAATACCATACGACATAAGCGTATGAAAATATGCAAAGTAGACTACTTTTCGTGTTGAAGTGTCACTTATTTCGGATACTGTTCTAATGATAAATAAAGCAGCATTTAGTTTCTGAACAAGATCCTGGACATGGGCTTTCCACAACAGCTTACTATCTACCCGAACGCCTAGGAACTTGAACTGTTCCGTTTCGCTTATAATACGCCCATTCTGTCCGATAAAAATATCGGTTCTTGTTGAATTGTGAGTTAGAAACTGTAAAAACTGAGTCTTACTGTGATTTAGCATCAAATTATTTTCCACAAGCCACGAACTTATTTCATGAACTACATTATTTGATACTGTTTCAATATTACACACAAGATCCTTCACTACCAAACTGGTGTCATCAGCGAACAGAAATATTTTTGAATCACCTGTAATACTGGAAGGCATATCATTTATATAAATAAGAAACAGCAGTGGCTCCAGCACCGACCCTTGGGGAACGTTCCACTTAACAGTGCCCCATTGGGACTGAACATCACTACCACTCTCAATACAGCGGAGAATTATCTTCTGCTTTCTGTTCTTAAAGTAAGAGGCGAACCAATTGTAAGCTACTCCCCTTACTCCATAATGGTCCAACTTCTGCAGTAATATTTTGTGGTCAACACCGTCAAAAGCCTTCGTTAAATCAAAGAAAACACCTAGCTTTCGCAACCTTTTATTTAATCGATCCAAAACCTCACAGAGAAAAGAGAATATAGCATTTTCAGTTGTTAAACCATTTCTAAAACCAAACTGAACATTTGACAGCAAATTATGTGAATTTAAGTGCTCCAGTAACCTTGTATATACAACCTTCTCTATAACTTTAGCAAACACCGATGGCATAGAAATAGGTCTATAATTGTCAATATTATCCCTGTCTCCCTTTTTATAAAGTGGCTTCACTACCGAGTACTTTAATCGTTCAGGAAACAGACCACTCCTAAAGGAAAAGTTACAGATATGGCTAAGTACTGAGCTAACATACATAGGACAATACTTCAGTATTCTGCTAGATACCCCGTCATATCCATGAGAGTCCTTGGTCTTTAGTGATTTAATTATTAACTCAATCTCCCTCTTGTCAGTATCATGGAGGAGCATTTCAGGTGACGGTCTCGGTACACTTTTTTCTAAGACCGCTATATGATTTCATGTTCGGACTATGTTTCCATTTACTTCAGCTGCTATATTCAGAAAGTGATTATTAAATACTGTACATATATGCGACTTATCAGTAACACGGACATTCCCACTACGCACTGATTCTATATCCTCGACCTGTCTCTGCAGACCAGCCACTTCCTTTACGACTGACCATATGGTTTTAATTTTATCCTGAGACTTAGCTATTCTATCTGCATACCACATACTTTTTGCCTTCCTAATAACAGTTTTAAGCACCTTACAATACTGTTTGTAATGGGCTGCTGTATTTAGATTCTGACTATTTCTAACGTTTTGATATAATTGCCACTTTGTTCTACAAGATATTCTTATCCCTCTAGTCAGCCACCCAGGCTGCCTGTTTGTGCTAGTACTCTGTTTTGAACGTTCTAATGGAAAGCAACTTTCAAAGAGCACGAGAAAAATCTTGAGAAAAGCACTATATTTATCGTCTAATGTATCAGCGCTATAAACATGTTGCCACTCTTGTTCCTTGATAAGGTTTACAAAGGTCTCTACAGCAATTGGATCAGCTTTCCTAAACAGCTGATGACTATATTTAACACGTCTTGCAGCACGAAAATCTTTCAGAGTTAAAATTTGTGCATCATGATCTGAAAGTCCATTCACCTTTTTGCTAACAGAATGCCCTTCTAGTAATGAGGAATGAACAAAAATATTGTCTATGGTTGTTCTACTGTTCCCTTGCACTCTCGTTGGAAAGAATACGGTTTGCATAAGATTATATGAATTAAGGAGGTCTACCAGCATCCTCTTTCTTGCACAGTCACTTATACAATTAATACTGAAGTCACCACATATAACTAACTTTTTGTATTTCCTATAAAGTGAACCAAGAACCTCCTCCAACTTTAGCAAAAATGTTGTGAAATCGGAGTCTGGGGATCTATAAATAACAACAGTTAGAAGTTTAGCCTCATTAAATTTAACCACACCTGGACAACATTCAAACACCTTTTCAGTGCAGTACTTTGAAACATCAATTGACTCAAATGGGATGCCGTTTTTCCAATACATGGCTACTCCCCCACACCGCAAAGAGCTCCTAGAAAAGCTGCCAGCCAACCTGTATCCTGGTAAAGGAAGTCTCTGAATTATCTCCTTATTTAAGAAGTGTTCAGATATACCAATAATTTCAGAGTGAACATCTATAAGCAATTCACTAACTTTATGTCTAGTACCTTGTATATTTTGATGAAATATACTAATTCCCTCATTACTCGGATACCTAAGCTTTGTCAAAAGTGGTTCCTTTGTTAGAGAGGCATCCCTTAAGCAGGAATACCTATCAGCTGACTTCAATCTAAAAAAAAGGTGCAGCTCTAACTCCCACTATTGCAGAAATTTTGCCATGAGTGATCCCACCAACCCCACCTATGCTGTCACCTATAAGCTTTGCTAAGCTCCCCTTCCCATACTTGTTGAGGTGCAGGCCATGTCTAGTGAAACCCGTCCTCCTGATAGACTCCACCGACACGACTGAAATGTGACCCATGCTTTCTGTCATCAGCGCACCCCCAAGTCTCATGTTATTAGGCCTGATGGCTGTATTAAGATGAGGCCGATCGTGATGCTGAAACAGTTCCACGAAATGCACATTCGTGTTACCAGTCTGAGTGGCTATCTTTTCCAGGTCACCATCTATGTCATACTCCCCATCCCTGTCAATACTATTACCAGCCCCACCCACTATCACTACCTGATCCTCTTTAGTAAAATCCGTACGTAACCCCCCTATGGTAACAGTCACCTGAGCCAATCCTGCATTAGGCTTCACAATGCTGGTGACCTGGTACTCACTCCCCAGCACTTCCCGCAACTGCTGGCCTACACCTCTGCCATGAGAACTACCTAACAACAGAACCCTCTTCTTCCTCTTCGACTTTGCAACTGTTCTAGCCACCGTAACTACTGAGGTCTGCTGCATACTTCCTACAGCTACAAAATGGTTCAAATGGCTCTGAGCACTATGGGACTCAACTGCTGTGGTCATTAGTCCCCTAGAACTTAGAACTACTTAAACCTAACTAACCTATGGACATCACACACATCCATGCCCGAGGCAGGATTCGAACCTGCGACCGTAGCAGTCGCACGGTTCCGGACTGCGCGCCTAGAACCGCGAGACCACCGCGGCCGGCCCTACATCTACAGCTTCTAGAGATTCCTCTCCACTAGACTCTGACAGTTGGTCATATCTATTGTAAACATCAATAGTAAAACTATCTGAAAATCTTCGTCTCTTAGCAGATCTCTTGCCAACAGCCAGCTCCCATTCCCCAACCCTCTTCTCCCTCCTCAGCCTATCTAGCTCCTCCTGTGCGTTTTTCAACTGCACCTGAAGGGCACAGATCTTACGCTCCTGCTCCTCTATTAACTTACTCTTGCTACATAACCTTCAGTTCCAGGAGAGGATCTCACCAGAATGCCCAGTGGCTTCCCCACAGCATTCCCCCCAGTGAAAATACTTCGAACGAGTCTCACACCGCAATCCACTACTCACGAACCTACGGCAACGCCCACACTTCTCACTCATGGTAAAATTTTACTTTTTCTAAGTTCCGCTACTACAATGAGAAGACGTTAAAAAACTGACTACAACAATCACAAACTTACTCTACAACGGAAGTAACTACTATTATTAACAGTATTAATAAACCCTATTACACGGTCTCGTCAAACTCAGTGAGGTGTCGAGAATGGCGTCTTTGTCGTCTTAATAGCATTCTAACATAATATCACCAAGTCCAGTGTCAAAGATAACTTGACACTAGCTACAGCAGTTACAGAGTGTATTTAAAGCAAACCCGATTTACACACACACACACACACACACACTTCAGACTCGAATCAGAACCTCGACTATACCTCAGCCACCCTGCTGAATTCTTATTGTCATCTTGGCCCGTTTGAAAAAGCCGAGTCAACATCTCGCCGAAATGAATGAGATATTGAGATCACGAAAATGGAAAGAGGTTATAATTATCGATCACGGATGCTAGGCACAAGATTTTACACTCAACTGTAAAATGTCAGTTATTGTTAATTTTTTACCATTAATTAGTTCTGTAGCTTGCATTCCACTAACCCAAAATCTCCGCCAAGGGCGGCCTGATTGGTGTCACCAAAGAGCTCACTGGAGGGCAGATGGATGTCCGTTGTGTTTTTTGATGACACAGTTCACCATGTGCGTCTTTTCAAGCATGCATTCGGTCCTGACTATTTTTATGGATGACACTGAGAGACCGCACCGAAGAGCGCAGGTGGAGCAGGTCTTGGAATGACAGGACATTCGGCGACTTGTTAGGCCTACCCTTTTTTCCAACTTAAATTCCATAGAGCACGTGTTGGATGCTTTGAGGAGACGTATTGCACTACGTCCACAGGGAACAAGGACCATACAGCAGTTGTCAACCTCTCTTTTAGTGGAATAGAAGGTCCTACCACAAGAACACGTTACAAACGTTGTGTCCGGCTTGGAAGCACACTGCAGAGCATGGATTGCTGCGCTGGATGATGTCTAGGACACCATCATAAACATCGGTGACTTCAATGAGTAGGCCTGTAATTTCCGTTCGTGTCATTCGGTATTTTTTCAGTTACGTTCGGTACTATATTCTACCAATTATTTGTATGTTTCGTCCAAGTTTCATCGAGCTATGTTACTTAGCAGTGACACATCATGCGAGAGCTATCTTCGTACTTCAGTTTTGCACATCAGTGTATATTGACAACCGTAGGAAAGCCTGTAGCATGCAGTATGCAAAAAAGCTTGGTTGTGATGCCCTTCCATCGCTTTCAGTGAACACATACACGTGGTGTGTACTTGCAATCTATTTATCTGTTTGCCTCTTTATACTGCTGTGTATGACTGTTAACGTATAGCTAACAGCACATTGAAAAACAAACGCGAGACAGAACCGAGAAGCACTGAAAGCAAACTTGCAAACGAAAAGCGAAGTAAGCATTGCTACTATCAACAGCAAGTTATCGTGGGCGAACAGAACAGGTTTTTACTTCATTTTATTGGTTTCAGGCAGAGACCATTTAACTGGGAGTGGAAGAAAGAAAGAAGACACATAGTGTAAGCTGTCGACATCTGCCCGGTCGTGAAGTTATTTTTCGTACAGTACAAATACAAAGGCAAACCACGATAAGAAATAAAACGATATGTAATTACTCTGTGACAAGCCGCCGGAGGCAACTGATGGCATATATCGAAATAATCAAACAACATCCCTAAACAACATCAGACATTTTGCCGGTGATTTTGGGGTTGACCCCGTATGTTCACTGAACTGAGACGTTCAAGCATTATTTTTTTTTTCTTCAGGAGATCTATTACATTTAGCTTTTACATTTTCACTGAACTGAGATGTTCAAGCATTTTTTTCAGGAGATCTAATACATTTAGCTGATGACTTATTCGTCTAAACACTTTCTCAAGGTAATTATTGGCAGATAAATTTAGTACATTATTACAAGTTTATTTGTCCTTCCCTCTGCTTATAAAAGCGTACCTCATCCAGTCAGTCACTGCCAGATTCTATAACGGATTCCTGTGGCATGCGTAGTAAATTTACGAAGATTTTCAAAACTTTCTACCATTAGGATTCTTGTTCAGTATGCACGAAAGCTGCGTCAAACTACTATTTTTGACAAACCTGTGCTCTTATCTGTACCTGCGTCATACGAACTGTGACTCTTTGTATAGAAACTAATCCGTATTAGTAATTCTCTGATTTCCTAAACAATAACCCACGATCGCCACGACTCGTTGTCATAATAAACTGGTGTGTATTTCAGGCAAATTTCCATTATTAATTTGGTTACTGTTTATAACGGAAAACACCACCATTTCAAAAACAACACCTAAGTGTATTGCTGATTGTATTTGTTAAACAATGATCGCTTGACCATGGGAGTGACCGAGCGGTTCTATTCGCTACAGTCTGGAGCCGCGCGACTGCTACGGTCGCAGGTTCGAATCCTGCCTCGGGCATGGATGTGTGAGATGTCCTTAGGTTAGTTAGGTTTAAGTAGTTCTAAGTTATAGGGGACTGATGACCACTGCAGTTAAGTCCCATAGTGCTCAGAGCAATTTGAACCATTTTTTTGACCATGGGAGAAATTGTGCGAAGTGGGGTTGATAAATGTAAGTCGATTTCACAACAATCAAGTGTTCATTCAAACTCAAAACCATCATACCATCTTACTGCAAACTGATTTTTGATAAACGGAAACACGGGAAACTAACATGATGCGACGGAATCAGTTATGAGCGATTTAGACTGACATCGTTAGGAAGACTGAGAGAAGTACAAAATCCGAGTTTCTCATGTTCACACCTCGCATTTTCGAATGAGAGAGGAACTAACTTAATGAACTCCGTATCCAATATGCACAGAAATCAGTTCAATTGCGAGTTGCTCAGGCTGAAGTCTGAAGATAACACCTAATGTTGCAAAAAGCCACACTTACATATACAAACTGCACTGTCAGAACAGGACGAAGGCCAGGAAGGTAATCATAGACGGTAAGGGCGACTCCCGGGAAACAAATGATAAGAATTCAAGTTTAACCTGTTTCAGCCGAAACTCTGCTGGAGCGGCGAGAGCAATGGTTGTAGCCAATGTGACCGAACTAAATTTTCTCGAAGCACGAAAGCAGACGGGAACGCTGTATAAGCTCACTTGATTCAGCTTAGCATGGAGGCGTGCCCACCACGACCGCAAAGTTCGTAATCGGCGCCGCTCGCAAAATGGCAATACGAGGGCGTCTGCTTCAGTCGATGGCCGAACGAGTGTTCCCACCAGCTCGCCCTCGGTCTCTTGGGCGTCAGCCGCGCTAACGTGCTAGGTGGAAGTTCAGCTCACAGATTTGGACAGTCACGAGTGATTATAGGACGACAATGCGTGTGATCGGATTAAACCTGGACATGTATTCTGCAGTTAACGTTCTCTCGTGGTTGCGTAATTCCGGTGTTTGGCTCACAGCCGCTGTAAATAATTGTGGGTTGTAGTTGTCAATAAAAAGCTGTAGAAACTACACGTACACATACGCATGAACAATTTATTAGGTAGATACCTAGTTTATAGGCCCCTTTACTACTGTAAAGTGAAGAATACACAGTGTGAACTAGGGGAGGTAATAGACAGGTAATACACAGAAATACTGTTGAGATAGAGCTAAATCCCTAATGTTTCATGGGAATCAAAATGCAGGATTCTTGTTAACACCCATGACGTGCAGATACTTGTCGCATCACAGATGGGCCCTTGGGAGTTAAGGCACTGTTGTGGCCGCGTGTGACGGATTAAGTCCTAGAAATCGCAACTTCAGAATGCGCCGAGCAGCCCCTGTGAACCACTTCAGAATTTCCAACCTACATGTGCAAAGTGTTCTTGCTGCAAACCCACAGTAGACATGGAATGTCTCAGAAGCCACAGCTTTGTGTGCCACCCTTTTACCCACCACCCAAGAGTCAGCACTGTCCACTTTTTATTAGAAATAAAATTTAGCTGTACTGATACAGAATCGAGAAGCACTCTTTATCAATCATATTACAATATATCACATCAGATATTACTGAATTTTTAATGTATAATTACGACTTCGCCATTGGTGTCTAACCTATTTTACTGGTACATATTTTATTCAGAATGTAATACTTCACTCATAATTATTTTTGGCTCGAGATAGTTTTTAGTTCCAAGAATTACACGCACATTAATATCAGTAATAAGTAAAAGAAGTCCGCAGTTAGTGGTCGTGCAGTAGCGTTCTCGCTTCCCGCGATCGGGTTCCCGGGTTCAACTCCCGGCGGGGTCAGGAATTTTCTGTGCCTCGTGATGACTGGGTGTTGTGTGATGTCCTTAGGTTAGTTAGGTTTAAGTAGTTCTAAGCTCTAGGGGACTGATGACCATAGCTGTTAAGTCTCATAGTGCTCAGAGCCATTTGAACCAAGTAAAAGAAATTTTAGACATTTATACTGACTACTTCTGCAGTTGGCTAAAACTAATTTTATTGTAACATTTTCTGCTCCGCAAAGACGTGTATACTACCCTAGAGCAGATACAAGTACTGTGTCATGCTTATGTGGTGTAGAACACAGAATAACTTACTGGGAATACAGACAGTTTTCCTAAGCTACAAATCTGTCTTCAGCAGACAACATATACGCTAGTTCTGGAGCAGCTGCTTTTGGAGTATATTACTCGCCTCATATGACAAAGCGGAATGCACCGATCTCTACCCGAAAGCGCAGTCAAAATTTCAGCATCAGATACCGTTACAGAATCTGCAGAACCTCTGATTTTATTATTCCATCTGAGTCCGCAGTCGGTCTCAATGACAACGCTACGAATGGCGAGCTATAGTTCCACCTGACGAATGAGGGCAGCTGTATCTAGTACTTCAGCAGCCGAAACGGCCCGACGCTGACCACTGATCCACACGATAAGCTTAATTAGTGTCTACATGAGCCACGGCTGCACTTGGTTGCATGAAGTGGTTTAAATATGTATCGGCAAAGCCCCTTCCACATATCTAACAACAGCATCTCAAAATGTCTAGTTTACTGTGTAGTCTTCTTTCCAATCCTGACTACTGTTAATACTGAAAAATTCCTTTTCATGTTCTGATGAAAATTGCTTTTTTATGTTTATACTTGCTAAGTTTTCGCAGGGATTGTAAAAGGTAGGCTGGCCAATGAAGCGTAGAAGAAGTTATTAACTTTCTAAAAGACAACATTGTCGGTACCGACTGTAGAAGTTATTTATTTTCACTATTGCAGTTTCTACAGTCAGTGGTGACTTAATGTCTTTTGAAGTGTTTTGCACGTCTGTGGACACTAACAGTGAGAAGTTACAGTATTAAAGTTTCTTTATGTTTGTACTTTGTTTTTCCGTATGGCATTGTAAAAATTACAGTAACTCGAAAGCACTGATTGCAGGGACACAGTAGTCAGACTAAATGGATAACACTTAAGCTAAAGACTAGAAAGCTGAGTCCGGGATGCTAATAAATACGAGGGGGAAACTGGCAAATAATGGGCGGCACCCACTTGTCATCAGCGATTTCATTCAGATTGATAGTGTACGCAGTGATTCACCAGAAATGAAAGTGACAAAAGTGAGAGCTCCAGGTGGGCAAGAGCTTAGAAAAAACAGCATTTTTGACACGGATCGGGTAAGGCCTGACCCACTAGTGTTACCGTAGTTTCCATGCAGCGATTGTCGCAGCAGACAAAATGCGGAGCGGTATTCTATAGGACGATGGGTTGAGACCCTATGCGTAACTTTTTTCGGTTTTCACTTCCACTGCAAACAAACTGAAATAAAACTCAATCCATTGTAGTTATTAATATTTCATTAAAGACATGAAAAGGAAAGACGAAGAAAAATGTGTGATTGCCATTAAATTTCCAGGAAGGGATTGTAAGGGATACACGGGAACCTCAGATACAAGATTAGATACTTTTATTACTTTACATTTGATGATTTACACGTGCAAGAATGATATTCTTTTTAAATACACGTTGTAGACCCAGCATCTTTACAATTACAAAGTTGTTTTGAAATTCCTATAGAAAAGCAAACTTGGTTTACATTAGAGAAGCGTCTGTCTCATCGTACAGTTTCGCAGCACATCAGTTAACATTTTTTGTGTATGTCTGTTGCAAGTTTCCCAGATTTTGGTAAATTAATTACGATATACCTAAATTTTATCGCCTGCTCATCCACCGTCTTTTCTTTTCATGCCTTTTACGAAAATAAACACAATATTTTGAGCATTATTTCGCTTGATTTGCAGTGTAAGTAACGTAAAAATTGAAAAAAAAAAAACGCATAGAGAATCAGCCTCACGACACTCGGTTTACCGTTCTGTACTATTTTTTGTCGCGATAGCGGGAACCTATACTCATGTAAATGGCCCATGACTTTCCCGACCTGCGCCAGATATGCTATTTTTTTTTCTAAACGCTGGTCCATCTGGAACTCCCGTTTCTTGTTACTTTCAATTTCGTCTAGGTCCTGCATACACCACAGTTGGAGGAAATCGGTGATGACGTGTGGGCGCGGTCCCTTTGTGAGTTAATTATTCGAATCAGTAAATCTCATAGTCACCCATATTTGCAGGCGCGAGCACGTAATTGAATGAACTCAGAAGGAACACTTGCGCTAGGAAGTGTCTTGAATTTAAAAGTACACAAAGAAGTAAATCGACACCAATTTCCGTTCATTTCAGCTCACTGTAGTTCGATTATGGAATCAATATTATTTATTTCCCAGTATCACGAGGTCTGGGCTATATTCTCACAGATTACGTGTAGGAAGTATCATGTGGATAGGCAGCGTGCTGCAGCCTACGTCCGACTCTCCTAACACTTCGCGAATAAGTGCTTCAAACTTGTCCCACACAACACTCTGTACTTGGCACGTAGAAGTCCCGCCCCCTAACACCCCTTGAGCAAAGCACATGCAAAACTTGGCGTAAACTACGTTGTTTGCAAAGGTAACGATACCCTGCAGCCATCGATTTCAGCAGGCTGAGGGATGACAAAGATACATGACTTCAAAAACTAAATTACACACTAATACAGCTGCTCGAATAAAATTTTAATATATCCTGAGCTACAGTTCAAAGTGACCCAGATTCAAAACGCAGTTTTTGAACGTCTCTCTAAAGAATGGTCGGAACATTCTACCAGTCCTTCAGTTCCTCGCCGATCGAAGTCCCCTCATTCGTCATTGGGTCATTCGAGAATCACTGTGCGAAAGTCCTCATTGTCGGAAAAAAAACTGTGATTGCTGCGAATCAGTTCCTCGACAGCCTGAATATTGTCGTCTGTGGTCAAAGTCGATAACCTTCCATCTCAGTGGGCATCACCCACGGCTGTCCAACTTTGGCCCAATTGTTGGCGTCACTTCAAGTCTGGACGCAACATTCGTTTTCGTCCATATATTGCCAGACTTCCACGGCGAATCTGTGTATAATTTAGTCATTTTATCCACGAGAATCGAAATATCCTGCGTGCTTTAGTTTCGGAGTACGTTTCCATCTATGGTGCAATTTCACTATCACACTGTCATGTACCCGTTAACCGCAGAACTGTGCTTGCAGGAGAACCAGAACATGTACCCTCTTCTGACATTGTGCTACTCTTGTTGCGTGACAGAGCGAGGTGGCGCAGCCTGTTAGCACATTGGGACTCGCAATAGGGAGGACGACGGTCCATATAACCTTCCGGCTATCCACATTTAGGTTTTCCGTAATTTTCCTCCATGGGTCGAGGCAATTACGAGATGATTCCTTTGAAAAGGGCACTGCAGATGTCGTTCCCCATCATTTATTAATTCGAGTTTGTGCTCCATCTCTAATGACCGCGCTGTCGACGGGCCGTTAAACTCTAATCTTCTTTCCTTCCTTTTTGTTGCGCAAGCGTCATAACGTGGACCAACATGTACAACTTACTTTTTCAAGTCCCCTTGTATTTATGTGTGCAGCGGACCGGCAAGCCATCGTCTACTACGCGACAATGAGACATATG
Organism: Schistocerca gregaria; assembly: GCF_023897955.1. Classification (NCBI taxonomy): domain Eukaryota; kingdom Metazoa; phylum Arthropoda; class Insecta; order Orthoptera; family Acrididae; genus Schistocerca; species Schistocerca gregaria. The sequence continues at coordinate 87,413,160 of NC_064931.1, forward strand.
AAGGCTCGCACATTAGTATAGCCCCTTTTCAACCCGGGAGGCTACATCACACGTCTAACACTGGAGCTCCCAGTGAAGACAAATCTCTCTCTGAGTGTAAGTCTAGAGCGTGTCAGCCCCAGTCCTAACAGATGATGCGATTTGTGCTGTCTTAAGAGCATCACTCGACACCACGTAGCTTCGGATACAGGAAGACTCACATTCAGCACATGCCCAGAGATCAGCCACTCCGTCACTGCCGCCATTCAGCTTCGGACGTAGAAGGCGCAGCAAGGTCAGGCAGCTCAGCCGCCACGACAAACAGGTGCAGTAACCATGGCCTGTGGACTCTGGCCAACGCAGTTTCTAGCTGTGTGCAGTTAGCGATAATGTACACATGCATCCGCACCCGGCAGCACAGTCCATAGGTGACTAGACAGAACTAGCGTGGCACCTTAATGAATCTGAGGAAATGGAAGCGCGTAAGAAAATAACCAAACTAAAACCATTACCTGAGCCAAGACTGCGGCTGCCGATACTGCTACTGCGAAATCTGACGTCCTACAGAAATTAGGTTTCCATCAGGTATTGTGAGGCTATAATACAAAATTCTTACACGTGATACTAGAGCTTGTATACAAACAAGCAAACAAATGAAACTGAATAATACTCATAGTTCGTAGAAGAAAACTTAGCAAACATTCACATTCACTGTTAAACATGAAATAAGTAAATACTTCTACTCCGAAAGCGTAAGCACCACACAGATGGAGGTTCAGCATTTGTTCATTTAAATTCTTTGGGGTCTTCAGCGCATAGTGATCTGTAATGGAAATCGAGAGAGGTGGCATGGTGACAAGATACGGCACTCACATGGAGAAGAACGGACGGTTAAATCCCCTTCCGGCCATCCAGACTGAGGTCTGTTCCGGTATCCACAAATCACTTAACACAAATACCGGGACTGTACGTTTGAATAGAACACGTCCCGTTTTCCTTACCAACCAACCCCAATCAGTACGCAGTCTCTAATGACCTTGCCTTATAATCTTCGTCCCTTCCTTTCTCTAATGTGGTGATTATCACTGGAAGATACTCAAACCCAACGTTACACTTTCTTCTACAGCCTTCTGACATAAGCGGGCAAGGTGACAAAATCTTGCAACAGAATTGGCGTTGATTTAAAATATTTTGTCTGTGCAAGATTTAGACAAGATATATGTGCGGTGTGAAAAATGGCAATGGACGCTAAACAATAAAAATTGTGAGAACACTTTGAAGATGCAACAAATCTATCTTTTCCCGTCGTCTTCTGGAGTACTGCTGCGCGGTATAGTTTGCTTACAACATGGTACTGACGGAGCTCATAGAAAATCTTCAAGAAACGACACCTTGTTTTTATTATCGCGTGTCACGGGTACGATAAGCGAATCGGGGTGCCAATTACTGAAACAAAGATCAATTTCTTCAAGAAATTTCGATCGTCAATATTCTCCTCCTAATACCAGTATTCTGTCTGACATAAGGAGAAATGACCTTCGTAACAGAATAAGAGAAATCAGACTTAGTACGGAAAGATTTAAGTGTTTATTTTTTCCACGTGGTTTTCGAGTGTGGAACGGTAGGAAAATAGTCTGAAAGTGGTTGTCCGGAACCTCTTCCGAATACGTAAGTGTGATAGAAGTATAATCACGCAGTTGTAGATTCCGCGGATGTACAGCAAGTGGTAAATTCAGAGGTGGATCTCGGTTCGGAAATTGCTCCATATTTTCAATCAGTTCAAAAATGAGTGTCTCAATTTAAAAGTGCAATACTGCTCCAGCGGATGATCAACGGCAAGGACTTTTTGAAACTGTAACCGCGAAATAATGTCGAAGTGCCACAGAATTCGGTTTTGGAGCACAGGCGATATGACGGATATAAAACAACTGACACCATAGACATGTTAGAAGAAAATACCAGGTATATTTTACGTGAATAATTAGCTGCGAGAAAGCCTTAAGAGACATACGTGCTGCATTTGTTGTATGCTGAAACTAAAAAGCAAATCCGGTAACGAAAATGTCAGCAGTATTTGGAACATTTCAAACCTTAAATATCTTCAACATTTTGCGGCCCTTTCAGCAACTGTATAAATACAAATTTTAATTTTAATAACGAACAGCCTCAGTTGCCCCGTTTACCTAGAATTTACCTAGGTTTCAGTAGGGATATCACAACCTTCTTCAGAATAACAGTATCTATCGTTTGTCAATAGTGGACATCGTCATGCTAAATGGCACATTATCACAGTCTGATGATAATTTCATGGATTTGTAGCTTTAACTTGACGATGTCCACTATTGACAAACGATAGATACTGTTATTCTGAAGAAGGTTGGGTTATCCCGACTGAAACCTAGGTAAATTCTAGGTAAACGGTGCAATTGAGGCTGTTCATTATTAAAATTCATTTTAAAACTGATACAATACATTCTGTGGACAGAATACTTCTATAGTGAACCCGCAGTATGCACGAGGACGAAGAACGACGTATTTAGTTTTTGGTATAGTTCTCTTCTGCACTATTGACTTCTTTACTCGTAGTATACCTGTGCAAATGGTACAGTAGACTTAATATTGTGACTTACATCTACATTTGTTTCTATGACTACGTATGGGACATTAAGCTTACGCCTTAGCTATAATGTAGTTCCTGACATTTACGTTGGTTTCTGCGACTACGTATGGCGCATTATGCTTACGTCTTAGCTGGTATGACGCGCTTCGTATTGCATCTTGCGCCTTAAGTATCAGCTGTCTTTCTGTTACGTTATGACCACTTTTATGTATGTGACGTCGGTGAAATTACTTTTTGATAGCTTTTTGACAGTTCCGGCTCCAACGACGCTATCTGTTTAAAAAAGAAATTATATTTCGTTTTAAGCCAGTAATTAAGTTTCATTTTCAAAGACAGATTTTACTGTGTCAGAGTAAATTTCCATTTCCTCTAACTGTTCGTTGTGTGTGCTTCAGGTACTATATCCATAACAAAATTATCTGCTGTCAGAGATATGTTGATCACACACTACTACTGCTACTAGTAGACAGAGATGACAAAGAATACAAATCATTCACCAGGGACTAAAGAAACTGCAACCTACACTAAAATTTAAAACGGAAACAGAAAAAAGACATGAATTTTTCCGACGCAAAAATAAGCAGCAACAGCCTCCACCAACTTGAAATATATAGAAAACCTACCATTACAAACATTATGACAAATAAAATCTCATGTCATTCCATTTCTACGTATGCAGGCATACTTCAAATCAGTGATTGACAGAATTATAAAGACATATCTAGATAGTAGTGCCATAAAAAATGAAATAAAAGCCCAACAATAAACAGCACAACGAAATGACTTCAACCCCAAAATAATTCTCAAATTATAAGAAATGCACACAATGCCAAAGCAAATGGTATACGTAAAGAAACGACCTTAAAAAGAAAATAAAAGTCATAGCATAAAGAAGAAAGAGAACAACCTGTTCAAGGAAACGAAAATAAAATTAGCATTTCGTACGATTAACAGCTTGAGGGACAGAATACGGTCAACAACCGGTTTATCTCCACCTTTGCAAATCTAGCCGTCTACAAACTTCCTTTTGATAATGATGAGAAATTTTATATCGGATGATCAGGTAATAATTTAAAGAACATATATGAAGCTGTGCAAGCAATCAATCGACATTTTGCTTACTTTTACAAAGCCAAGTAATATTGAAAATGCCCTAAAAATTCCACACGAAGTACATAAATTACATACAATGAACATTTTAGATGAAATGGAAATACACACTTATACAGAAAAATACCCCGAGAAAAGTCTTAAAGAACAAACAGAATTTAAACATAACAAATACCTGGATAATTTTATTGACATTGTAAAAGAGGCCATAACGAGCTCGTCGTGTGCCTTTGTAATCTCTACGAGTAAAGAAACCACTAGTACAGCGGAAACCTAAACTAAACGTGAAATAGGTGCACAGATTTGTTATTGAGCATGATACGAGGGTTCACAGCTTCAGCCCACAAGTGATATTAATGGAAAGCTATATGAGAAAATCGACGGCCCTATTCCAAACAGCGATTTGAATGCTATAAAGATTACGGTTAATATTTTCAGTTACTATATTAAAAGAGATGAATTTATGACTTTGAAAAGACAGCACAACACACGGAGATATTGCGATAGTCTTCTGGACCATCTAAATGAAAAATAAGGTGAAAATGAGCCGGTATCGCTAAATAAATATCTATATAAAACGTTGCACAAATGCCTTGACCAAGGGCAGTACGTTGAAAAATAAATTAAATATGATCTACAAAACATATTCTATCACTACCGGGGCGGTATCATTTTACATTACCATTGTACACAGCAAATCCATATTCCAGTGGGTTCAGAAGGGACATTACTATGTAATTTACACGTCATACTAATAGGTAAACGTAGACTTCTCTGGGTACACTGCTTTAGAAAGCTCCCGGGTTTCCAGTTAGGCATTAGTGATGGATACCGATACGTTTAGAAGAGTATCACACTCATTATCTCATGGCGAAGATGATGAATGTGACACTAATCAAACATGTGGTATCTCAGCACCGGCGCTCTACTGGAAACCTGTCGCACTACTATTTGAGTGTTCAGTAAAATTTTGTTATTAAGATTCCTTCGTAGTTTTACAGTTTTGAGAAACGTGTTTCACATAAGCCCATTTTGTACACCAACGTCGCCGTCCATTCATACAATGTGCTATAGAATCAAACAGCAATGTGTATTTATACATATTCTCTATGCCATGGGCTCAGGCTAACTCTGTAGCGTCATGCGTAGATATAGTGAGTTAGAGAGTGATTAAGGCATAGTTCTCGATTTTTTTACATAACCTGAATTTCACCTGGCTTATACTACTTGTTGAAATTACAGTAGAGCTCATACTGAATCAGAATAGCAAAAAATTTAGAACTGATTGGCAAATGGGTGTTGTGTTGCTCATGGATGCCGAGATATAGTGATGTCGTCTTGGTGAGAGAATTAAGCAGAGGATCGGGTTCCTCGCTTTAACGAAGTGAGGGTTCCTTTCAAGATTAATGAAACCATTCATCAGCTATACTGCCACAGGTTACTTAAGGACTGAGTACCGGAACGATGTTGTCGAAACGAAGGTTGTAACATTATCGTAGCGACCGGTATCAATGACAGTGGTCCAGTGTGCAGCCTTTACCACTTTCATTGGTGCCAGTCGTGCGAATTACACGCTGGAGAGATTTGTTAATCATAATTGATTTAGGAACCTATTCGAGTCTATCAATTCTTCTACAGTTGAATACTGTGTCGCTACTGGTCACTCGATCGATTCTGATAACGTTAAATCTTCTACAGTTTATCGTTTACGGTTAAAACTATGTTACTTTCAGGAAGAAAAGTTAAAATTTCAAGTTGAAGGGTTCATAGTGTCGACTAAAATAATGAATTGTCACGAACTTGCTTCACACTCATATATCGATACATTTACGAATCTCCATGTCCCACGTGGAGGAGTTACCTTTAAAATTTTCATATAGTTCATTTCCACAAACAACCAAGTGAAATCATTGTGTAGGATCCCTCCAGAGCCAAGCCATCGGTGGTAAAATTAACAACGATACTGTTATGCGTAAATGTTAGTGGGAAGAAAGTTGGAATTCAGTGGATTTCTAATGCTTCGTGTAAGTGCTCCTCAGCTTTGTCTAAACACCACAAATGCACGGTATTATAAGAGTGATGTTTGTACGCCCCAGCAAGGAAAGGTAGTACATTACTCAGAATGTGTGTCATATTTTTGCTAAAATTAGAAATGAGTATGGAACCTGACAGAGAATTTGTAGCGGTATGACATCTTCAACCGCTTTGATTCAAATTCAGGATTTAGTTACAATTAAAGCGTTAGTCGAATTATTTTTTGAAGAAACAGTAGGGTGAAGTTTACAATTTTAATAATTGATCAATAAAGTGTAAAACAAGATTAAATGTTCTCAACATTCCTTCATAATGACAATATAGGTAATATCCAAAAGAATATCTTCAATATATTCAGTAATTGCAAGTACGTATCCATCTAAAACTACCTATCATACGCTGTCGTTGCAGAGAATGTAGGCGTATTCTGGCATATTGTAATGAATCAGTACGGTTGTGCTATAACGCAGGTAAAAGGTTGGTATTACACTTGTAAATAATTACTCATTCAATTTTCATTAAGTTTTACCAACTTCGTTTTTCCGTTATGAATACCAATTATTATCATACGATTCATAATCAGAAGTTTCAACATCACTGCACGGGGCTAATGTTTTCTCATGTCATTCCACATGTTAAGGTTTCAAATATTTAGTTAAGGACCGTGCATCGTTGCTTTATTGTTCTTTTACACTTTGTTTTCTTATATCATTTAATATGAGAACTGTGTATCTAAGAAACTGAGACTATTTAATGAAGAATGAAAATGATTTGTAGTTGGAAAATAAGATTCAGAAGTCAACACATTACCATTCTTATAAAAACGTTTTGCTTATTTCTGAATAGAAAAGTTGTATTCTTTGGCAGTAGACACTCTTAAAAACATGGGATTAAGTGCTGATGCTCAGTCTTCGATTAAATTGGCATATATAGAGGTATGAAATTGTTCTGGGTGTTTTCTACTCTCATCCATGACGTTTACACACTGGAGCTAAAAAAAATGGTTCAAATGGCTCTGAGCACTATGGGACTTAACATCTATGGTCATCAGTCCCCTAGAACTTAGAACTACTTAAACCTAACTAACCTAAGGACAGCACACAACACACTGAAGCGCCAAAGAAACTGGATAGGTACGCATATTGAAATACAGAGATAAGTAAACAGGCAGAATACGGCGCTGCAGTCGACAACACCTACATAAGACAACAAGTGACTGGTGCAGTTGTTAGATCGGTTACTGCTGCTACAATTGCAGGTTATCAAGATTGAACTGAGTTTGAACGTGGAGTTATAGTCGGCGCACGAAAGATTGGTTGGACACAGCATTTTCGAGGGAGCGATGAAGTGGGGATTTCCCCGTACCACCATTTCACGAATGTACCGTGAATATTAGGTATCCGGTAATATATCAAATCTCTGACTTCGCTGCGGATGATAAAAGATGCTGCAAGAACGGGACCAACGACGACTGAAGAGAATCGTTTAGCGTGCCAGAAGTGCAACCCTTCCGCAAATTGCTGCAGAGTTCAGTGCCGATACATCAGTAAGTATCAGCGTGCGAACCATTCAACGAGAAACCATCGACATGGGGTTTCGGAGCCGAAGGTCGACGCGTGTACCCTTAATGACTGCACGACACAAAGCTTTACGCCTCGCCTGCGTCTGTCAACACCGACATTGGACTGTCAATGATTGTAAATATGCTGCCTGGTCGGACGAGTGTAGTTTCAAATCGTGCCGAGCTATGGATGTATACGGGTATGAAGGAAATCTCATGGAGCCATGGACCCTGTATGTCAGCAGGGGACTGTTCCAGCTGGTAGGGGCTCTGAAACGGTGTGGGGCGGGTGCAGATGGACTGATATGAGATTCCTAATACGTCTAGATACGACTCGGACAGGTGACACGTACGTAAGCATCCTGTCTAATTACCTGCGTCCATTCATGTATATTGTGCGTTCCGGCGGACTTGGGGAATTTCAGCAGGATAATGCGACACCCCACAAGTTCAGAATTGCTACACAGTGACACCAGCACGTCTGAAGGCTCGCGGAAGCCCTACAAGATATTAGGCAGGGTGTACCAGTTTCTTTGGCTCTTCAGTGTATATTCCTCGACTTTTTCCGTAATCTCTACATGTTTTGGCAGCCTGCCATGTTTAGCAACGTTTCTTTCACAATTACATTAAGAATTCCCTCTTACATTGATAGTATGCTCCACACCAACTTTCAAATGTTTTGACATCCAGTCTCAGGACTCTTTATCCTTGCATTATTTTTGTTCTGCCCACAACATGAATTAGAAAATAAAACTACTTTACGTAACATTTCTTCCAATTTAGGTATAATAAAATGACCCAAAAAGCATATAATGAGTTTTAATTTTTTTTACTCAGACTCTAAGAAGTAAGAGAAAGTACAACTACCATCGTTATGACACTGTATATTGAAAGTGTAAAGGCACAGCAACGTTTTGCACAACTAAGAAGTTACATTTATACAAGGAAGGGGGTGGTTTTGAACATAATCAGATTCTAACTTGAGTGGTATGTACTACAACTCATGTTGAGTGGCTACTTTGTATTGTCATGAAAATACTGCTAGGTAGTTCAATGCAACTTCATAATATTTAACACAGTATTGTGAAAAACTATATTAATGTTTTTGACCTGATGTTGTGAGTTTATTTATCAGGAATCTGCTTGCAGTTGGCTTCTACGTTGCAACATATCCTCAGTTACAGTTTGGGGCAATTACAGTGTTTCGCCTAAGCTCTTCAAGAACATCGCATTAAAAAAAATATGAGTCTCAGTTACCCAGTTAAAAAAATTAATCCAGTGTCAATATTGTCCCTCTCTTTGTTCATGTATTCCTGTGTTACATTATTCTGTTTTCTTAAATTTTTATTGCAGGGGAAATGTTAATTCGAGTGTGCCTCTGCAATAAAAGTTAATAATGATAACAGTGAAAGACCTAACATGTTTTAACGAATTCTGCACAGTTTCCTTTTTGTGAAGTGGAGTTTAAATATTGTTTGCAAACAGGCTAGTCCTCATTTTGCACCTTTATGGAATAATTCCATAATTGAGCCTTTCTTTCCTAATTTCTTTCTTCTGAAAAATGTTATGCTTGTTCCTTATATATCCAAGTAGCATTGCGTTTTCAGATAATTTACCACACTATTCCAAAATACAAGCAATTCTTTCGCTTATCACGGTAAATACTTTTAGAACATCAGCAAACATTATATTTACAAAATTGCCAATGAAACACCCATACAACATCTTAGATTGTTCGCAGACATGCTGTCATTTACCGATGTAGTGAAGCCATCAAGGGATCAAAACCAACTGCAAAATGATTGAGACAAGATACCTGCATGGTGTGAAAAGTGGCAGTTTTTCATAAATAATGAAAATTATTGAGAACCGGAGAAAATTCTGATCCGACACATTCAGCTAAGCGGATCAAAAGCTTCTATCCAGTCACTCGTTGACCAGTCTGCAAAGTCCCAAGCGACTTCTGGAATATATTCTCTGTTCACGCATGATAAATTTCCTTGAGACGGAAGAGCTTCTGTCCATCAATCAGCATAGTTTTGGAAAGCATTGCTCGTGCGAAACTCAGCTTGCTCTTTTCTCACATTATATCCTCCGAAATATGGATTAAGGGTAAACGGATGATTCCATATTCCTGGATTCTCGAAAAGAGTTTGACAGGATGTCCTACTGCAGATTTAACGAAGGTACGATGGTACAGAGTAGATCCACAGATATGTGAATGACTCGAAGACTTTTTAGTAATAGAGCCCACTTCTTTGTCCTCGGCGGTGATTGCTCATCAGAGACAAGGGTATCGTCAGGAGCGCCCCAGGGAAGTGTGATAGGACCGCTATTAATCTCTACACACGTAAATGTTGTGTGGACATGGTGAGCAGCAATCTGCGGATGTTTGCTGATGATGCTGTGGTGTACGGGAAGATGTCTCGTTGAGTCAGTGTCCGAGGATACAAGGTGACTTTGACTAAATTTGTGATGAGTGGCAGGAAGTCCCAAACAAAGAAAAATATAACTTAATGAATATGAATGGGAAAAACAGTCCTGTAATGTTCGAACACATGCTGTGATGATTCAGACACGCACATAGATTACACACCTAGGCGTAACGTTGCAAAGAGATATGAAATGGAACGACTACATAACGGTTGTAGTAGGGAAGGCTTACTGAGAGGATTTTAGATAAATGTAGTTCATCTGCAAAGGAGACCGCGTATGGAACACTAGTGCGACCCACCCTTGAATGCTGTTAGAGTGTTTGGAGTCCCCATGAGGTCAGACTGAAGGAAGGCATCGAAGTAATTCAGAGGCTGGCTGCTATACGTGTAAGCGGTCTTCTGGGGCAACATGCAACCAATACGGAGATGATTCGGAGACTCAAATGGGAATCACACTATTGAGAAAATTTAGAGAACTAGCGTTTGAAATTGACTGTCGCCAAAGTACATTTCGCGTAAGGACCACGAATATAAGATAAGTTTTCAGAAAAAATGCTCATTCAGTCTTTTGATAAATAAATTAAAATAAACAAGAAGGATGGCTACTGAAACCAACCTTCATATCGATGACAGCTCGACATTTTCACTACTTTATGTTCCCGCTGCTCTAGGACGTTGGACACAACCAGGAACTTTGTTTCTCAAAATAAAAACAAGTATGCTTAGGAACGAATAGTGTTTAAATACATGTGAATAAGTTAACAAAATAGTACTCCACAGCTGCTATATGCTTCATGAAATGCATTTTTATGTGGTTGCACCATTGGCTGCTATCATAAACTTTATTAACTTGCTACTTTTTTGGGCTACCTTCTGGCAACGGTGATAAATTTGGTAGAGCATTTTACTTTCTGATGCATTAAAATTTCAATCTTAATATCACCTTAAATAGGCAAACATCAGTGTTATTATCCCATGTCACTGTTACACATTTTCCGTCTAGATACATCTGCACTTTAATGCGAAAGGTAATAAATACTTATAGCGAACTCAATGACCAGTGAATATAAAAAAAACAACGGTCTACACATACGGTGAATGTACTTTTCTTGCATGTTGTAAAATACGTGTCTCGACTGTCTTCCTACGAGCTCCGTTATTTAAGAGAGGCAGAATCTATCACATTATAACGACTATTAAATTCTTTTAAATTAAATCTTTTTGCCATACAGCACGGACATAATGAAATACATTGACCTGTCAGAAAGGACGGGAGGAATTACACATACAATTTCCTATGATCCTTCCTCACTGTGTGTTCAGTGTAGTGCAGGCAAATAGCAAAGTTTCTTATCAGACCCAGAAGAATGAAAAACCTATGTTTTTGAATTGCGCAACAGCAATCGTCATGGCTCAAATGTTCAAAATGTTCAAATGTGTGTGAAATCTTATGGGACTTAACTGTTACGGTCATCAGTCCCTAAGCTTACACACTACTTAACCTAAATTATCCTAATGACAAACAAACACACCCATGCCCGAGGGAGGACTTGAACATCCGCAGGGACCAGCCGCCTAGTCCATGACTGCAGCGCCTTAAACGGCTAATCCAGCGCGACCAATCGTCATGGCCTCCCTACAACTACACAGTGATGATTCACACATTAATATTATTGTATTACACGTAGGAAGAATCTTACCTTTCCTGAAAATCTGACAAAAATAACTTCTTTAAAATTGAATTTTGATTATCTCACGAACACTCCTGACGCATTAAGGACGTTACTTACTTTATCAAGCATAAATATCTGCATGGAAAGCCCGTGAGAGGATTACGTTACGGACTCGAGAAATCTCTAACAGAAGAATAATTCTGGTCGACAATTCACGTGGTAAGTGGTGCAAAAAAATTTACATGAAGCTTCTACTCACTACCCTAAACAAAGAAACTCTCATGATCTGCACGTGGGGAACCAACAATGGATTGAAGTCAAGTTCAGAGCCTTCCGACAAAAATGCATAAAATTCGTGAGTTTCCCATTGTTGTAAATACAAGGAGTAGACAAAAATATGGAAATACCAACAACACAACATATTACGATGCCTAATACGGTGTAGGGAACACGTTGGCATTCAACACGCCTTCCAGTCGTCTGCATGGTTTTAAAGTGAACCTCATACCATTCTTCCTGCAAAATAGTGGCCAGTTCAGATAACGGCGATGGAGGTGGATAGAGATCACGCACCCTACTCTCCAAAGTAGATCACAAAGGGTCAATAATACTGAGATCTTGTGACTGTGGTGTTCAGGGGAGATACGACAATTCATCCTCGTGTTGACGAAACCAGTCCTGGACTTCGCGATCTATGTGAAAAGGGTTCCTGCAGTCTTAGAACCCCAATTGCACCATTTTGGCTGATCAGGTCAAATTCACTTATGTACACATCCACATTATACAGATATTGTTCAGGAGGAGATGGGGTTGGACAGATGAAGTTGATATTGAGATGAAATTAAAAAGGCACTCCATCATACACTACTGGCCATTAAAATTGCTACACCACGAAGATGACGTGCTACAGACGCGAAATTTAACCCACATGAGGAAGATGCTGTGATATGCAAATGATTAGCTTTTCATAGCATTCACACAAGGTTGGCGCCGGTGGCGACACCTGCAACGTGCTGACATGAGGAACGTTTCCAACCGATTTCTCATACACAAACAGCAGTTAACCGGAGTGGCCTGGTGAAACATTGTTGCGATGCCTCGTTTAAGGAGGAGAAATGCGTACCATCACGTTTCCGACTTTGATAAAGGTCGAATTTCAGCCTATCGCGATTGCGTTTTATCGTATTGCGACATTGCTGCTCGCGTTGGTCGAGATCCAATGACTGTTAGCGGAATATGGAATCGGTGGGTTCAGGAGGGTAATACGGAACGCCGTGCTGGATCCCAACGGCCTCGTATCACTAGCAGTCACTTATCCGCACGGCTGTAACGGATCGTGCAGCCACGTCTCGATACCTGAGTCAACATGGGGACGTTTGCAAGATAACAACCACCTGGAAGAACAGTTCGACGAAGTTTGCAGCAGCATGGACTATCAGCTCGGAGACCAGGACTGCGGTTACCCTTTACGCTGCATCACAGACAGGAGCGCCTGCGATGGTGTCCTCAACGACGAGCCTGGGTGCACTAATTGCAAAAAGTCGTTTTTTCGCATGAATCCAGGTTCTGTTTACAGCATCATGATGGTCGCATCCATGTTTGGCGACATCGCAGTGACCGCAGTGGAAGCGTGTATTCGTCAACGCCATACTGGCGTATCACCCAGCGTGATGGTATGGGGTGCCATTGGTTATACGTCTCGGTCACCTCTTGTTCGCACTGACGGCACTTCGAACAGTGGACGGTACATTTTTCATATGTGTTACGACCCGTGGCTCTACCCTTCATTCGATCCCTGCGAAATCCTACATTTCAGCAGGATAATGCACGATCGTATGTTGCAGGTGCTGTACGGGCCTTTCTGGATACAGAAAATGTTCGACTGCTGCCCTGGCCAGCACATTCTTCAGATCTCTCACCAATTGAAAACGTCTGATCAATGGTGGCCGAGCAACTGGCTCATCTCAATACGCCAGTCACTACTCTTGAACTGTGGTATCGTGTTGAAGCTGCATGGGTAGCTGTACCTGTAGACGCCATCCAAGCTCTGTTTGACTCAATGCCCAGGCGTATCAAGGCCGTTATTACAGGCAGAGGTGGTTGTTCTGAGTACTGATTTCTCAGGATCTATGCACCCAAATTGCGTGAAAATGTAATGTATTTGTCCAATGAATACCCGTTTATCATCAGCATTTCTTCTTGATGTAGCAATTTTATTGGCCAGTTGTGTATTCCTTGGCAAGTACTTAATCAGACACCATAACTGTATCTGAGAGACATTTTGATAAGATAGTAAGTAACGGTAAGTGAAAGATATATGAAAGAAACCGTACGTGTCGGTAGGATTACAATGCGAGCATATTAAGAATGACTAGGCATGTCTTTTGAAGAGGCGTATTTACCACCTTAAGAAAAGAAACTATAGATGTGTGCAATACAGAAAAAGTGCGTTGGTGACATATATTAACTACACATAATAGTACAGAAACCATTTGAAATGCATCACAAATCAATATCCTATTTCGAATGTTTCACCAATGAAATAAGATGGTCCATGTATAGACCAAAAGTAATAGCAATTAAATAAAGTTTATTACGCCAGATGATAGTGTAACTATATAAATACGTCTTTCATAAAAAATGTAAACAAGTCCACACATGCTGCACCTAACAATTATGTGACCACCGCTTCTTACAGTAAGTAATTATCTTTTTGTCTAAGTTACGCAAAAATTGTGAGCGGTATGACAACACAGTGTATCATCTCTTTCAAATGATGTAAATTCATCAAGCTCCTGAAGATGAGCCCCTTCAAGTGATGTAAATTGATCAAGCACCCGAAGATGAGCCCCCAAGACCCGAACTGCGTCGTATTTTGAAATAGAAATCAAGATCACTCAGTGACGTCCCTTTGTCTGTTGTTTGTTTTTTTACATAACTAATCCAAACACAACGTCAACACTGACAAAAACGGACAAAATTAAAAAAAACTGAAGAGAGTAATTAACTGCATACGCAGTCGCTTGAAATAGTCAAAACAGCTGATGCAACAAGCGAGTTTCTTTATGTGGCTACATGAAGTGTTGTATTCGCAGACTTGATGGCTCATTGTGGGCGAGGTGTAGGGGGGCTGCGCAGTTGTAGTCGGCGATATTATCTCACACGCGCTCTGATTACTCCCTATGATAAGCTACTCCACTCGTTTTCCGGCATCTGCGTGTTGCTTGCCCGCTGAAGTGTGGAGAACGATACAGCAGGTGGGATAGGACGAGATAGCGCGGCCTGCTACGGGTAGCCGCCCGGCTGTCTCCCTATATAGAAGCGGCATGCGGCTGAAAAATAACAGCGGCCAGCTAGCCGCATAATCTCGCAAATCAACGCAATGTCAGGCCTCCCGCGGCGATTACCCGATGAGACCTACTGTCACCCGTTTATGGCGCTCGAAATCATTTCGCAGCTTATTCTCGCAGTGTGACATTTATAGGCTGCCTGTCGAGCTGTGCCGTTGTGCGCGCTGCCTCCACGTGCGAAACGTCGCTCTTGCAGACAAAAGTGCGACTAATCGTTAAAGACGGCTGCATCCCATTCGCGCCCTGTCCGTGACTCTCGGAACGACCCCATTACGCGCGGCGACGATGGCGACTTGCAGACAAAGGCAGCCGGGCGCTGTCCGCGCTCGCTGCTCGCTGTTCGCTGTCACTCATCGATTACCGAGTCCGCTATAAACTTGTGGCCGAGGTTGCTCATTTCTGGTGACACGAGGACAGTCGATGGAGCGGAAACTGGTTTGGAATCCCTTGTGGAAGAAACATTCACTACTGGAGTTCGGGCAGCAAAAAGAGGAAGAGTGAAGGTTCGCTGTCAGTGACTATATTATGCGCCAATGTCCTGGGGGAATTTCAATCTTGTCCACGGTGTTCTGCATAGAGAAGACCTCTGACGTGATACGTTCCGAGACATGCTCCTACAGAGGATTAAACTTGGTTACGACACCAAGTTATAGGTAATGGATGTGTTTCGTCAGTATGAATGAGATAGGCTGAAGAGAAACTCTCGCACGGCTGCCACTGTGTATGAAGGTAGAAGTCCTTACAATAATGTGTATGAAGACTTCGCTTCACTGGCAGAATACTGTAAATTGGCCGTAAGTCTATAAGGGAGAACGTTTACAAATCGCTTGTGCGACCCATCTTACAACATTGCTGGAATGTGTGGAAAATTAAATGTATATCGTCCGCAGCTCGTCTTGCCCGCGCAAGGCTACGGTCCCTAGTTCGAGTCTCGGTCGGGCACACAGTTAAAAAAAAAAAAGTGGTCTTGCGGTATCGTTCTCGCTTTCCGCCCACGAGATCCAGCGTTCGATTCCCGGCGAGGTCAGGATTTTCTCTGCTTCGTGATGACTGGGTGTTGTGTGTTCTTCATCATTATTTCATATTCATTGACTCCCAAGTCACCGAAGTGGCGTCAACTAAAAAGGACTAGCAGTACAGGAGCTGAACTTCCCGGCATGGGGCCTCTCGGCCAAAGATGCTATACGATGATTTATTTTTTTTTTGAATGTATATCAAAAAGGGTGGCTCGGATGCGCACAGTCTTGTTTGACTCACAGATAGCATCAAGGAAATATTGATAAAACAGAAATAACAGAAGTTCGAAGACAGACGCCAATTATATCGCGTAAGTCTCCTTGCGAAGACTTTAGAATCGGTATTTAGTACCGTAGGGACAACGATGAATAGATTAGGCTCAATACGATACTTCAGTGCCTGGGTTGTTCAGAAGTACAGTGGAACGTTCCTTCGTACATGGGTGCACTGCAATACCGTTTTTATCTCCTGACTCCGGTAAAGCGACTTTTAATTATAAGGTCTCCCCTGAACGGGAAGAAACATAATATTGTGGACTCATGGTTGACGACATATGGAAGTTTGAATCTGGCTGTGAGCCCTGCTCCTGTAGCCTAATGTACCATTCGCGATAAGCGGGTAATCCGTTTGTGAGTCCCTATCCGGCACGAATTTTCACTGTCCTCATTTTATTACACTGCTGATGATTGTCGATGTTCGCAACTGCGAATATGTTTCACATAGATAATCCTCATTATAACACGCACAGAGGTATTATGAATTCATTCTTACCGTTTTCAGTATGCAACTAGAACGGGAGGGAAACCTGCCATACGATACAATTAATACTCTCAGTCGTGGACTTCACAATGGTTTCCAAAGTGTACATGCACTAGAAAAATCTCTCTGTTATTATTAAAAACTGTTATAGTACCTTGAATGGCAACGTTCTAGCCGTAGTGGCTCCACCGGTTCTCGTGAGATCACCGTTGTTAAACGCTGTTCGGCGTGGCCGGCAAGTGGATGGGTGACCATCCAGCCGCCATGCGCTGTTGCCATTTTTTGGGGTGCACTCAGCCTCGCAATGCCAATTGAGGAGCTACTCGACCGAATAGTAGCGACTTCGGTCAAGAATACGATCATAACGACCGGGAGAGCGGTGTGCTGACCCCATGCGTCTCCTATCCGCATCCTCCAATGAGGATGACACGGCGGTCGGATGGTCCCGGTAGGCCACTCGTGGCCTGAAGACGGAGTGCTTATAATACCTTTAATATTGATGGAACGGTATTTAAGTTTCTGGAATCGACATAAAACAGCTGTGAGGAGATATAATAGGCTCATGTCTTGGTTCATATAATGTCCTAATCTTACCAGACACAAAAAGTAATTAAAAATAAAAGTGTTTGCAACAGAAAGTTGTTACACGGCTTATATACGTCTGAATATATGCTGACGGAAGGAAATCGCAACATCAAAAAATTATCACTGTAAAGTACTGGAATTTCGGGAATGCATGTGTCTGTTGTTGTTGTGGTCTTCAGTCCTGAATATATGTGTCTATGTAACATATTGAAGTAATTAACATTGCAAGATCACAGGTTAACATAAGCGCGAGATACGGCACTGCAATTGTGAAATGCTGGTACATTAATAACCGGTGTGACCGCCAGAATGTGGAACACAAGCATGCAGACGTATTTGCATTGTGTTGTGCGAGCAAGACATGTTGATAAAATATCGATATTTTTGCAGAAAATATCAATATTCATCGGCGATACTTTTTCACCTACATATCGATATCGAGATAACAGGATCAAGTGCCGATATTTTTGTTTTATTTTTTAATTTTTTTTTTTTTTTGCAGTTTTCGGTAAATATTTGAAACTGTTCTTTTGAAATTGACGTAGAACATTATTTCAATTTTACTGTGTGAAGGACTCTTACCACTTTTTGAGCTTTCATCGCATCTAGTCTTTCTCTTTGACTGAGCGGAGCAAGCATAGGTGGCATAAAGAATAAGTTCGATTGCGCTGCAGGGTGGCGGTGAGAATGGAGCAATAAGATTTCCGATGTGAAAGAACAGCGTATCAGTTGCGTTAAGAAACACTTTTTAATGTAATGGCGTGCTATTTTTGCACATCAGCGTTCTTCAGAAATAGTTGCCGAAAATGATGAACAAAAATCTAAATGAAAAGATTGGTCTTTGCGGTAGTCAGAGCCGTGTGAGGAGAAATGCTGATGTAATAGGCACTCGGCGCTACCAACAGAAAGTGCAACTTCTCTGCGGAATTTCGACACCACAACTGCCAGTTCGCTGGCTTTTGAAGAAATGGAAAAAAAACAACAAAAAAACAAGAACAACAGGGAATTCGACATGAAATGCTCTGGGCAAGTCCGATATGTGACGAAATCGAACGATGGACCCATCGGACACCTTTTATTGTGGAATTTACATACAGTTACCATTGTTAGGAAAGTGGTTACAATAGCAATATATCGGATTCGCGATATTTTTTTAAAATATCGACAGGTGGTGGATGTTAGTTTGTGGTATGACGTTCAATGCCTGTTGCACTTAGTCGGGCAGTACTTACTTTTTGTAAGTAAACACCATGTCGGCAAGCTCCCGATTCGAATGCGGAACCATTGTGTACAATATCATCCGCCAGAAGTTGAGTCAGTAAGAGACGTGAATCGGACCCGACATTACCGATTACTATGGCAGGAGAGGGCGCTAGGGCATGACGTATGAGGAACAGTACCACCCTCTAGGAGGAAACCATGCATACCGTAATTGTGTCTGCATGGTACAGCGCGTATTAGAATGTAGTCTCTGTAACAATGTATGATTTAATAAATGGTCTCTATCATGGAGACCATGTATTTCCGGATATAAGTTCATTTGACCTTTTTTGTTCCGTATCATTTCATCGATCAATCCCTAGAGTTTGTACGCGGTGGAAAAAAATCAACTTGTATATGACTGATATCGTGAAGAGTGTCAAAGATTAACACATTTTTATCAAATTTCAACCACTGTGCTGTTTAGTAATATGTAAACGGGTAGCATGAAGCCATACACAAACAAACGATATATACGCTTCTTGCAAACTGACTCGCTCTACGTCCATAGGGTTTGCAGACAATCGATGGATTAAGCAGTTAACTAGCATGTTTTTTTCAATACTCTACCAACATTTTTTATACTTCTTCTTTTGTCACCTTTTAAACGAAACTGACGTATGAATGACGCCGTAGTTGATCCAGTTTATAATTTATCGGTAATACAATTTAGTATTTAAATAAAACGTGTTTTCTTAATTTATATCTTTTCACAGAAAACAATATTATGATACACAGCTTGTAATAGTTTCCAGAACTTATCTCTTCTGTAAAATAAAAGCTAATAGATAATAGTAATATTAACAGCAACAACGCTCAGACGCCTTTGACAGGAGTTGGCCTTCACGTGAATAGCCTTTGCGCTGCTTAACCTTGATCCGTTAGCTTCATGCGCTATGTCATGACTTGTACATGCAACTTCGCAAATAGGGACAGAAATGGCGAAGAACTGCGCTCTCGATAAATCTAGTTCCATTTCTATTGTACTACATGGACGACGCAGATTTGCGAACACAATTTCTCCTGACCACGGTCAGATTTCGTTTGGGTAACTTACACTTGCAACTACGCATCACGCCTCATATTCGTTGGCAGCACAGAGAGAATACAACGGTGCGCCGAGGACATTTGCAGCCCACTGCTTGCTGTTTATAAACGGAGTACCCAATACCGTTATACTCGTACAGTACGATAATGAAGTGTCCGTCCAGCTCGCCACACCCAAGAGGCTCTGCGGGGTGAGTAACCATTCCTTGGCCTATGAGTAATGCCGTATCTCCTACCGAAAGAGAACTTTGCGCATTCGTCTGACGTTCGCATCACCTATTTAGTGATACAAAAGTAAACGGAGGATATTAAAAATTAATAAATAACTTATCTTCAAACAGTTCTTTCACAGGATTAGTCCAACAAACAAGATATTTTACTGGGATTTTTTGTTTAAATAACAGCGGACAGCAATTACAAAATTTAGAAATTCAGTTCATATTTATTGCATTAGCAATACCGTTATCAATTTAACTCACCGTATAGACAGATGAATTCTGTGATATCGCTGAAACGACAGTGTTACCAATACCACGTGAAACCAAAGACCACAAACTACCCACAGTAACCAAGTACAAAACAATTAAATTAGTAAATAAATTAAGTAGCTACGGCGATGTGTAGCTCCAAAAAGGCAATCAGGGCTAGTGATAGCGCTAAGGATTAGATATATGGAGACAGACATCTATCTATACCGACTTATTTATGGCAGAAAACTGATATCAACCAACGAAAAAAAAATTCTACTATTATGTCACTGTGATGAAGTCATAAAGTCTTCACGTAATGGAATTCATCCCACTGAGTAACCTCGATGAACCTAGAAATAAGAGCGTAAAACGTTAAACAAATGGCTAGGCCTCATAGAAGTAGATCAATAATATAGAGTACAACGAAACAGAAACCTGTAGGAGTGATTTGTAAAAATTAAAACTTGTCGTGGAAACGCCCGGTATTTCAATGGTCGTAACAAAGGAATGTGAATGGAAATAACATGTAAGTCAATTTTTGCGTCCATGACACTTGGGAAGCCACTAATTTATTCGACATAAGAAATAGAACAGGATATTATAACGGTACCATTACGTCAGATACTTGAGTACAGGATCATACAAGAGCGTACTGAAAAGTTATACCTCCGAATTTTTTATTCATCATCATTTAAGACTGATTATGCCTTTCAGCGTTCAGTCTGGAGCACAGTCCCCCTTATAAAATTCCTCCATGATCTTCTATTCAGTGCCGAATTTTTTATTCTGTTCTCTAATTCAGTTGTGAGATTAAATGACATGCTTATATCTCGATTAACTTCGCCGCTTCGTTGGCGCAAGTTGCAATCTGCTGCCGGTAGACGGCTGCGAATTGTAGAGTGTAATGTGGCGTTGTGTAACGAAACTACGTTCAGAAAACTGGAAGCACAAATGCGAAGAGTTCATCCACACATGGAAGAACTTCTCCTTCAGCGTGCTATGCCAGATCGCACAGGAGCGCTGTGTCATCTGCAACAATGGGACGTGCTGCGTTCGCTGCCACTGATCGTTCTCCACCGAGTCCCAACTAGTCCCCATCTAATTTTCATCTGTTTCCAAAACTTAAAGAATACCTTCGAGGACTCCACTTTGACAGTTTTGAAGCGGTGCAGGCAGAGGTGAAGTTGTAACACCGCTAACAAAGTCAAACATTCAACACTGATGGTATCAATAAACTAGTCTCTCTATGGGAGAGATGTGTCTCTCGTCGGAGTGACTGTATTGAGAAATAAATAAGAAGACGTGAAGAATAAAGATGTAGAACGTTAATACAGTTTGTTTTATTTAAGATGAATACGCAGGCAAAATAAAACATTTTTTACGTTTTACAAAACAAAGTCGAACAATATTCTTCGCTCTTTCATGTGTGACGTTTATAAGTATTTCATTTTTAATTTTATTATATTTTTATGTATCTCCGAAACTACTTAATTTCGGTCGTGCATCTCTTTACATGCGATTCTAAAGCCTGTAAGTGTGTAGTTGAATCAAATTCATATGAAAATGTATAGATAAGGAAACTGGAAAGGGATGGTTAGGTACAAAAGAGGATGGGCACGTGCGTCAGAAAATTAGAACAAACTGTTCGCACCGTTGTATTGCCAGATGATAAACCACTGAGGGGTCGACCAACTGGTCAGCTTCTGCTGAATAGATCAGCTTCAGCAGTATTATGGAATAGCTATCAGGAATAACGGAAATGATTTTGAAATGTGAGGAAAGCAGTCTTGGCTTCATAATTCCAAAAAACTCTCAACTGACAGAAACCAATACACTCACATTGCCCAGCTGGACCTGAATCATGGTCTACAGGGTGTTTCAAAAATGACCGGTATATTTGAAACGGCAATACAAACTAAACGAGCATCGATAGAAATACACCGTTTGTTGCAATATGCTTGGGACAACAGTACGTTTTCAGGCAGACAAACTTTCGAAATGACAGTAGTTACAATTGTCAACAACAGATGACGCTGCGGTCTGGGAAACTCTATAGTACGATATTTTCCACATATCCACCATGCGTAGCAATAATATGGCGTAGTCTCTGAATGAAATTACCCGAAACCTTTGACAACGTGTCTGGCGGAGTGGCTTCACATGCAGATGAGATGTACTGCTTCAGCTGTTCAATTGTTTCTGGATTCTGGCGGTACACCTGGTCTTTCAAGTGTCCCCACAGAAAGAAGTCACAGGGGTTCATGTCTGGCGAATAGGGAGGCCAATTCACGCCGCCTCCTGTATGTTTCGGATAGCCCAAAGCAATCACACGATCATCGAAATATTCATTCAGGAAATTAAAGACGTCGGCCGTGCGATGTGGCCGGGCACCATCTTGCATAAATCACGAGGTGTTCGCAGTGTCGTCTAAGGCAGTTTGTACCGTCACAAATTCAGGAAGAATGTCCAGATAGCGTGATGCAGTAATCGTTTCGGATCTGAAAAATGGGCCAATGATTCCTTTGGAAGAAATGGCGGCCCAGACCAGTACTTTTTGAGGATGCAGGGACGATGGGACTGCAACATGGGGCTTTTCGGTTCCCCATATGGGCCAGTTCTGTTTATTGACGAAGCCGTCCAGGTAAAAATAAGCTTCGTCAGTAATCCAAATGCTGCCCACATGAATATCGCCGTCATCAATTCTGTGCACTATATCGTTAGCGAATGTCTCTCGTGCAGCAATGGTAGCGGCGCTGAGGGGTTGCCGCATTTGAATTTTGTATGGATAGAGGTGTAAACTCTGGCGCATGAGACGATACGTGGACGTTGGCGTCATTTGGACCGCAACTGCAACATGGCGAACGGAAACCCGATGCCACTGTTGGATCACCTGCTGCACTAGCTGCGCGTTGCCCTCTGTGGTTGTCGTACGCGGTCGCCCTACCTTTCCAGCACGTTCATCCGTCACGTTCCCAGTCCGTTGAAATTTTTCAAACAGATCTTTTATTGTATCGCTTTTCGGTCCTTTGGTTACATTAAACCTCCGTTGAAAACTTCGTCTTGTTGCAACAACACTGTGTTCTAGGCGGTGGAATTCCAACACCAGAAAAATCCTCTGTTCTAAGGAATAAACCATGTTGTCCACAGTACACTTGCACGTTGTGAACAGCACACGCTTACAGCAGAAAGACGACGTACAGAATGGCGCACCCACAGACTGCCTTGTCTTCTATATCTTTCACATCACTTGCAGCGCCGTCTGTTGTTTAAAATTGTAACTACTGTAATTTCGAAAGTTTGTCCGCCTGAAAATGTACTGTTGTCCCAAGCATATTGCAACAAACGGTGTATTTCTATCGCTGCTCGTTTAGTTTTTATTGCCGTTTCAAATATACCGGTCATTTTTGAAACAACCTGTATATTCCGTAAGGCTGATGTGTCAGAACTCTGTTCCTGAAGCTGTTAGGGAAGCTGTCAAGTGAATTTATAGGAATCCAGTTCATCCACACCTCCTCTGAAAGTGTCTACATAGGCGGACTCAGACTTCTAATGAGTCTTTCAACAATATTGTCTGGACATGATTGCGCAAAAATGAGTTTGCAGGGCTAAATACGCAGAAACTGGGAGTTTGTGACGCTTTATTAACATGGGGAGAATAAGAGTGCTATCCCATCTCAGTATCACCCGAGGCAATGATGCAGCATAGAGGTTGAAATTATTAGAGAATTTGAGACATGGCGAGGCACGGGGCACAGTGTGCAACCGAGTTCACCATCGTCGAATGTCAACCAGAAGGAAGAAGCGTTTAGAGAAGGAGGGAGGCAAAGAAGACGATGCTGACTATGCTGCTGGGTGCTTTTGAGCCTTAATTTAAAAATGTGAGTTATCATTTTAAACTTTAAACATGATTTTCCCTAAAGGACTTTCTTATACTTCGTGTAGCTATATATCAAAACCTATTTGTGATATGCACAACTATTCACAATAAAAAATGAAATGATTTAAAAAATTATATATCTGTTTCTTTTGTGTCGTGTCTCTTAATTCTGCTTCGGTAGTCGCAAATGACATGGACAAGTTACCTGCAAGAAATTTGAGATGATCTTCATCGAAGCCAGAGATAAAGGTACATAAGCTTGGCTTATTTAACATTGACCATATAGCCCTTGTGAATTCCCCTTGAATCGCTTTTAAAAGTCTTCACATAAAATAATCGGAAACATTACTTTTCAGCCTCCCCTTCTAAATTAAATTAAGGAATTGGAAGGTGGAACGTTTGAAATGTCAGGGACTGTTTGCCTCCAAGACAGCCAAGAGGCACGGACCAAAATAATTTAGGCATATCCGGATAAATGCAGAAACATATACAAGAAATAAATAATAGTTAACGAAGTCTATAGTTGACCAGATGTACGCAAACAAGAAGCAGCAACATCCCATGTTGTTCTGAGCATTTCTATGGCAACCATATCATGCTACTGGCAGTTATTTTCAAATGAATGTATATGACTTTCATTTCGTTACATGTGGATTATTCCGAGTATTTACCCATTCGTGAGACGCATTTTATCCATATATAGATGATGGTGAATACCCTATTGTGGAAGAAACAGTATCTATGTTCATCAGTGTTGCAGATAACGTGAAATTTGGTCTTGGTTCCTTCGATTACGAAAAGACGGGGTGAAAAGTGAACGAGTAGGGACAACAGACCATATACGAGATCCTGAACTTAAGTCCAGAAACGTTTATTTTACTACAAAAAAAACCGTGATATAGTCCTCTCGCTTAGCGGAGATGCTGATAATAAGTGGTGTCTGTGGCGTTTTGTGAACGTAAACATTACTTGGCAGCTGCGAGATGTAAACACTTGGACTGAAAGCGTCACAGAAGAGTCTGACGGCAGCATTATGCAACACGTAAGTGAGCAGAGCTGTAGTGAGGCAAGCGGTTGCTGCAAGAAGCTCAAGGTTAGCGGACACCTGGCACGGAGTGCGACCAGTAAGACACCCGCCCACGCCTCGCTGCAGCCTGTTACGCTTTCTTACAGTAACTGGACTCCGCCACTTCGGCTGCTAGTTTTACGCTGAGCTAAAATGTCACGGTGTCGATCTAAAACCTTGCGGCCATCGTGTCACGTTACTGGAAGACCAACTGTCGAACTTGGCAGTCGCTGTCGCTACTGTCGGAAAAGAATTGCGGTTATCGTGACAATCTGTTGCGTAGCGAAACATGAGCTGGGAGTATGGTTCGACTTTTATTTTTTAGAGGTGTGTGCCTCAACGTCCTCAGAGTGGTGCTACCGTTACAGGGTCAACTTATTGCTTCCAATGTACGTTTATTTTCCTGCCATTTTATTCGCCCGTTCTTATTGACGCAGTAGTAACAGATTCCAGATTTAGACACATACAGAGTGCAGTCGTTTATTAGCAGACGAAACAACCAGCGATAGAGGTTGCTCACCATTGAAACAAAGAACTTTAAATCCGTAGGATTGCTCGCAACCAAATGTGAAAATCATTAAGTAAGAAAAGAAGACTAGAGCTTAATATACAACCGACGACGCAAGAACGTGTCACTGTATAGGTTGTTATCTTTTAAGACGAACCTTACCAACATCCGACGTGAGTGACCTACGAAAACCACTAAAAACCTAAATCTGGATGCTCAGAGGAGGGTATTAACTCTGTTACTTCCAAATACCATTGCACAGTTTAAACCTCATCAACATCTCGTTCGGTAATCACGATTTAATTTAGCCTTATTAAATTCCGAATGAGACTGCCAGAGGGGGCAGATCAAAAGCTGACTGGTCTGGTCGACCTACCAGAGGTGACGCTATGCCAACCGGTGAATCAGAATATAAATCAATCCTTTGACTTGTGGATACTATGCTTTGTTGCTGGGGTAATCCACAGTTACAGTTACGTTTTCTCACAACACAACTGACATTGATGCACGAAGTCTGTTAAATTATATCGTGTATACAATGGCTGGAAATGACATACTTCATAGTGCCGTTAATTAATTGTTGCAATTGTCTGAGGGAAAATACTCTGCACCATGTAAATCATGCATTGAAGCTGGTCAGTGAGTGTCGTAAGTTTGACAATATTTTCATCCAATTCGCGGCGCAGAATTCGATCTCGGTTTTCCAATTATATTCCGTTTACATTCGACAGTGTAGTTGATAGTTGTCATCTCCTGATTAACGTGGTCTTGAATTTAACTTTATTTGCCAACAGACGATTCGAAGTGACAGATAGAACTGACGTAATCAACACCGACAGGGTGGATCATTGCTCTGAGTCAAAATCTCTTCCTAAGTGATTTATACATATTATGACGATGATTTAGCACATTTCTTATACAAACAGCTGTAGTTCTGGGCCTGATATCGGCAGACTGGAGTACTCATTCTCATAGACCCTTTATAAGGTCCTGTAGTGTATTTTGGGATGTTCTCCATTTGGTAGAAACCACAGATTCTACCACGATAAGTACAAATGGTAGAATGGGGAATATGTACATGAAATTAACTTCTAACAGTTATTCTGTATTCTTAGAAATGAGTTCAGTGGTGCAGAACGTTTTATTGCAACATTGCACCTGTTAGTCCTCAAGCCATAAATGAATCTGGTTACCAATACCATCAACAGGAACCAAACCTATACGTGACAAAGTAGCAGCCCAAAGCAGCTGATCTAGCTCCATATTGACCCTCCTGACGGAGCTGTTCAGTTTGGGCCTATCACACAGCATCAAAACAGGAACCAGGCCAACATATGTATGGTTCGTTGCAGATGCTATTTTTACCAGGTCACACTACATATTGTAGCCCTGATTCCTACCAACACTGTTTCCCGCTCCACCCACTACCACAACATGATCCTGCTTTGTAAAACCCTAGCACTATGATCCTACATCCTCTATCACTTGGCTAAGACATGCACTAGGCTTGAAAATACTTGTGACCTGGTACCTGTCACCTAATGTTTCCTGCAAGATCTGTCCACACCTCTTCCCTGGCTACTACCTAACAACAGAACTTTCCTCCTAATTTCTACTTTTTTTGCAACTGTTGGTTTTCTAATTAAAGTATGTTGAGTGCTGACTACGTTTACATCTACTTGAGCCTCTCCCTTAGTTGACGGAGGTAGCAAGGCAAATCTATTGTTTGTGGCAATGATGAGGCCATCAGATGCTGATCTCTTTCTGTGGCCCCTGTTCGTTGCTACCAGTTTCCACCCATCTTGACCATTCTCCCCCCGTAACCTCATCAGTTGCTCCCTAGCACTATCCAGTTCAGCCAGAAGGGCTCTAATCTTCCCTTCTTGTTCCGCTATTTTCCTATCCTTTGAACATGATCTGCAGTACCGTGGAAGAGACCCATTTACTTCCCCGATTTGCATGCCAGTACATTCACCCCAATGTAAGCATCTGCTTCAACAGCTACACAGAACCCCAGAACTGACTTTCCTGCGGAAGCTGAAACACTTCGCGCTCATGGTTCTTTACAATATTTTTACTGTTGTACCTAGGCAATAACAGTACTATTCTATTAACTCCAGATCACAAGAATACCTAAAGTTATGTGGAACACTAATATACGTATATGCTATTAATATAGTAACGTAATGCTCTTAAACTAACTTTAAAATATCAAAACTTGTATACCCGAAAAACTAGGCATAAGATCGTGTTTGCGCGATACGTACTTTACGCGTTCTGAAAGGAAATAAAAGATA
This sequence comes from Schistocerca gregaria, assembly GCF_023897955.1. Classification (NCBI taxonomy): domain Eukaryota; kingdom Metazoa; phylum Arthropoda; class Insecta; order Orthoptera; family Acrididae; genus Schistocerca; species Schistocerca gregaria. Next base: position 87,440,808 of record NC_064931.1, read on the forward strand.
GAACTTGAAACCCTTAACTCCCCGAGTAGATACGTCACTACTAAATATATGTGTAATGAAAACAACCTAAGTTCCTCATTTAATACTTGAAAAAATCTTAAATTTGTATATAAACCTTCGTCCAAAGTACGCAGAAACAGGCCCTTAGGTTATGTTTTTTTTTTTTTTCGAGAAATACATTGAAACGAGTGAAACCTTCAATAGATAAGATAAAATAGACTCTAATTAACTTCGTTACGGTGTAATATTAACTTAATTGACAGTTATTATAGAATTAATTACTTATCTTCACGAGATTAACATTCAAGCATGTGCGATCTGCGCCAGTGTTGCCAACCGTTGAAGTATTTAACTGTATTTTCGTTTTCTATGCTACAAATGTTTATCGTTGCGTTACACTATGGCATTTAACAAGAGAGATTAAGTTATCTAGTGACAACATTATCATTAAACTCACGAAAGAAGAAAGTGTAATACCATCAACACCTTGACCGAACGCAAACAAACTGATATTTCAGTATTTGCAAGCCTGTGGGGGTTCTTCAATAAACTTTCATCCTCGCGTGAGCGTATTTTCATTACAGTAGAAGCAGTTCGTATAGATAATGAATGGTGTTAGTTAATGATGACTACAGAGTGTATGTTACGTTATTGTAAGTTTCGGTTGGAAACTCAACATGCAGTTCAAATGATAACGAGATGGACGCAGAGCAGAAATGTGGCAATAACAAGCTCAAAAATATTCGTAATAGATTGGCATGCCACAGATGCTGGACAGTGCAAGAAAAGTAACGAAAATCTCAGCGTCAATAATCAATAATTCGTCACAATTATTGATAGGAAAATCTGCATTGTAAACGTAAAAGATGTGGGACTGTCTCAGCACTTCGGCCAATTTACAAAAGTAAAAGCTGTGTTCGACAAGTCCATCAAACCGCAGACATACAATAGACTTCCTTTCAAACTCAAAAATTCAGATTTGTCAAGTCTAGTGTTAAACAAAATCTTTAGCAATGTTTATACAAAAAAAGCGTACATTGAAAATTCTCTCATTTCTGTGCAACTTGAAACAAGTGAATAACAGGAGGTTCTGCCAGACCGCGAAATCTCTTACTGCCAGAAGAAGGACCTATGGTGAACTGGAGTTCCTAAACTGTAACCGAACGTATAAAAGGACTTACTAGGAGTCACAGAATCCAGAAAATTTTCGCTGTTAATATTTTGTAGGCAGAGCAGAGAAATCTAAACTAATATTCTCAAAATCAAATGTCCTTGCAGTAAAAAATTATGCAATAAGCACAGTGATGTAGTTACCTACAGCAGAGTTTTAAGCTAGGTGAGCAGTTATTTAATTGTAATTTCTGCTCCCACTCACTTTTTCGTTTGTTTTATGCTTAATCTAACATAGTACAAAGCATTTCAAATATCTTCTGTTCATCATCAGGCGTTATACGTACGTACATACAGAGAAATGTTACTTAAAAATAAATTGTCTTAAACTAATGCATGTATGTATAAACGCCTGATGATAAACAGAACATTGTATAATGTTAGATTAAAGATAAAACAAATACAAAAGGGACTGGGAGCAGAAATCACAAATAAATAATGCTCCCACACAGCCACGGTTCACAAATGTAGCCATTATGGGCTAAAATAAGTAAAAAAAAATTTTTAAAAATAAGAAGTCTGTTGTTTCAGATCAGGTGAGTTTCCACAGTATCTGAAAAAGCACGAATTGTGCCTGTACAAAAAAAAAAAAAAAGGTGTGCTGAAGTTTCACAAAACGCAGGCCGTTTATCTACTGTAATCATTCTAAAAAATTTTACAATCCATAGTGAAAGACAGATTGATGTATTACTTGAATAGATATAACCTCCTTAGTGAAGTATGGTTTGGTTTCCAGAGTAATAGAAGTATGAAATCAGCCACATTAGAGTTTACAAAAGTGGTGTTTCAAGCACTAGTTAAGGATGAATACGTCATAAATATATTTTAGATCTATTAAAGAACTGTTAATCATAAAATTTTACTAAAAAACAAGAATGATTAGTTACAAGAGTATTTTGTTAGTTACTGGTTCCGGTCATATCTTAAAAACGGGTACAGAGGGTACAGACAGCACAGGCTTAAAGTAAAACAAAATTCTTGCCGAAAATTTTATCTGACCCCAACTATATTAACACTGGGCAGTATCTTAGTATCAGTATTGTTTGTTACAGAAATAAGTAACTCTCCAGACGATGTTAGACATTGTGGAATGTAATGCTGACGACAGTGACAAACAAAACACCGGAACGCCGAGTAGAAAACTCAATTGAAACCATATATGGTTTCTTATGAGTAGTCGTCACGCAGCAGTCTTACGCTGAGCTAAATGAAAACAAACAGGAGGAATTTCTGATGAATGGGGGAACCTAAATCTGTTAAATTAAACATGGAAGAAAACCTGATGGATTGAATATGAAACACAGAAATTAGTATTGACAGGTACCTTAAGTGAAATAAACTCACAAATATAGCAGCAAGGAAAATGTCATCAGCCTGCTATGTCATTAGATTCCTATGATCAGTGTATGAGCAACACTGCCTTATAGTCTTTTGCTATGGAATGAGTTTTAGGGATCCCTAAAATAAAACATGTACACAGACTCCAAACTACACAAATAGCGGTTTGAATAATAACAAAAAGTAGTAACTAGCCTCTCACAAGATTTCTTTAAATAGGTGGGCATTCTAGCAGCACTACGTGAGTACATCTGTTAATCAGTTATGTACATTAAGAAGAGGATCAGCAGTTATCTAAAAAAAACTGCAGCATTTACGATCACTGAAGAAAAGTCTGGATAAAGTTACACTAACCTAGAGTAAACACAGAAAAATACAAAAAACAGGATTTTCTGCAAGGGAATATAATTGTAAAATGAATTTTCTAAGGAAATTAAACAGACAACAAAGAACCAAATTTTTAAAACGCAATTTATACCATACCTTTCAAATAATTCATGGTACGAAGTCCAGTATAATTAGAATAACACTGAATAATAAATGGTAAAAAATTAACACTACTTAACAGCAAGCAATTGACATTCTACAGTTAAGTGTCATAGTTTAATGAATCTTACTGTAAAATCTTATACCTAGCACCTGTGATCGATAATTATAACCTCTTTCGATTTTCTTGATCTCAATATCTCATTCATTATGGCAAGATGTTGACTCCGCGTTTACAAACGGAACAAGAAGACAACAAGAATTCAACACAACGGTTGAGGTGTAGTCAAGCTTCTGATGCCAGTCTGAAGTGTGTGTGTGTGTGTTTGTGTGTGTGTGTGTGTGTGTGTGCTGCGTTTGCGTGCAGTTCAGTGCACTGTAGTGAGTGCTTGTGCGTGATGTGGTCAGCAATCAGTGATGTGATACAAATGACTAGTGTAAAAGTATATGTTTTTGAATTAACTGCAAACATATTCGCAATTTTTTACATCAAACTCTCTATACAACGTATCAAAACTACCAACACAGCTACTTAATCCAGATCTAAATGAGTTAATATTAGCATATGTATAAATTAGGTAACTTTTAAAAATTGTTTCCCTTTTCAGTTCAGATGACAAGTTCAATGCCGTTTTCTAAATGAGCTACGTATAATTAAGCAACTAACTAACTAACTGACTTTGAACTCTCCAAGTACGGCAAAAAGGTAATGCTGACTAAACAGTCACGGTATGGGCCACATTGATACACAGAAAACCACATGATATGATGTATCACCCTTGGCATTGGGTCACTGCTCAGAAATTTAGCTGAGATGTTTTTGTGTGGGGTACGTTTACACGAGCCGAAATGGGCTCCTGATACCTTTTTAGCGAGCCTTGTCAACCAATGGTACAGGAAGCAACTGTCCGATATTGTACTTCCGTTTGTTCCCCTACAGCACCACGTACAAACTTTTTCTTCAACAAGATATAATATAGGAAACAGTCTGAGAATGGTTTAAGGTAGACCCAAAGAAGATGAGAATGCTTGTATGGCTCCCTGGTTCATCTGACATGCCCTACTGAGCACATCTGGCGTGCCATCAAGTGTTATGTGCACGACGTGGGCTCAATGTGACAATCTCTGTGACCTGTAGACGACGGATGACCTTTCGATTATCATTCCGGATCTTTGACACTTCCGCTGCTTCGCTCTCAACATAAGATTTCCTCCATCATGGCGAAAACGAATGCTACATCCGTACATCTAGGTAAGCATCTCCACTTCAGTTTTTCATGTGTACAATCACTCTAGTTTTGGGCAGCTAAAATGGATATTCGTTACGGATGCACAGCATCAGCCACCCACACCTCTTCCTGTGTCCCTAAGTAATGTAAATCAAATGTTATAGATTGGTGCAAGCGAAGCATAGGATCTACCACTATTTCAGAGGTTTTTGTAGTTGAAAGGGATGGGAAGATATGAAACTGCATGCTCTGCAAAAGAAAGATCTGAGATAGATATTCAGTATTATAATGGGAAGAAACAAATAAATTAGGAGATAGCCATTTTCATGTCAGGTGCTGTGAAATCGCTGAAAATCGGCGTGAGAGCGGAGTCCAGAAGAAATAGACTCCCAAAAATAGGCGAGAGCTTCGAGATACGTAAAACGAAGCAAGTAATGCGACATGGCGAAATTCCTCCAAGGGGTGGCGATAGGACTCCAGTGGCGCCATGGGCCTTGATCCTTCCTGCCTTGAATGCTTAAAATACCAGAGTCCAACAGGAGCCGAACGTATCGGATAATAGCCTTGCATTTAAATTTTTCCGTATTGCAGTTACTAAAAACTGATATTAATGCTAAATCATCGTGGCTGGAGGAGCTGGCCCTGATAGGCTGTCACCAATACTCATTGTTTGAACCAGTCGCGAGACAATACTGCTCGAAAACTTCACCTCTTCCTGGCCCCTTGTCAACGCCGGGCAGACATCGACCCTCATGAACTGGCGGATGGGTTTGAGTACAGTGATGCACACATTCGTAAACTGTTGTGCACCAGTTACATTGCTCCTTTGGCATTGGTTTTCCATGTCACGGTTTGTGCATGGCCCATCACTTTTAGTGTAAATAAATAGCATAAAATTTAACATGAGAAGCAAATCTGGGGCGATTCTATGACACTTCATGCTCAAATGTGTTATTCAAGTATACAATACTGAGGCGTAGCGCCTTTGCGTCGCTCCAATAGCAGTCAACGATAGCAAGTGGCGTCACGCAGAGATGACTCATAGTTCTACCGTAACAGATGTGCTCTTGTGCTCTAGCAGCAGTTCCAAGTAGTAACGGCTTTGGGCGAACGATGTCGCTGTCGTACAGACTACGAAATCCTAAGCCACAGAAATGATATTGTATCTTCTGTGAATATGAAGACTTCTGAAAATTATTGAACAATTAATATGTTTAGTTATTAGTGTGAATGAAGAAGTGAATGCAAAGTAATATAATAAGTAAGTATTGTTATGCCTGTTAACTGTGTATATGTTAGTGTGAGAACTATAGCCATACAGCATGAATGACTCTTATGCTCAGCGGAAATATTGGTAAGTGCGTTTATGGTACTGATGAAAGATGAAACATGTCACTATAATTCATTTATTTAAAGAGGGAGTTATTTTCAATTTATGCATTTTGTAACATTGTTCTTTTTATGAATCGCTCATAAAAGCTATTAAGTTGTGAGTCGCCCAGTGTAGAAACCACGGGGTAGTACACGTATTTGGTGGACTAGGAGAACCGCTATGTGGTCTAAGCCACCATGACTGTCGGATATGTGCATTAAGAGCTCTGAATAAATGTAATAGCTTGCTGGAATTATGAGTTTCATTCGACCGTGAAGTGTCGCAAACTAATCGCGAAAGATTGAGGGGAAGGAGTATACGAAAATTAGATTTTCGTGTGTGAACTGTGATTTTGAAATAACTAAAATCAGCAGGGAGTATTGTGCAAATACGGAACGAGAACTAAACGTTCTAAGAGCTCCAGTTGCGTCATGTTTGGGCAAGCGTTCTGTCACAGAAAATCTGTCTTGTAATCTTTCAGGTAAAAGGTTCGGTTGCATACCGTAAGTCGGCTCAATAAGAGTGACTGTGACTGCGTATGAATGACGTAACTGTTAGGTCTAATTAACATGGAGGTCGCAGTTACAGTATTTTTTAGCAAAGAATTGAGAACATAGTTTCATTTCCATTCGAAGACTTTGCTTTCACGATGTCGCTCAGTTGGCATGACACTAAACTTGGCACACCTTTAAAATCGTGCAATGATACTGGTTCGACTACACCTCCTCTAGTAGATTATTCGTCTTCCAACACAGGAGGCATGTCTTTTGATCTACACAAGACGATATCACCTTAATGTGAGTGGACATTTTCTGTAGAGAGAACCTTTAACCGCGTTATGGCACAATGGCATCACAATCCAAGATGGCGACAACCTTGAATTGTCCGTGTGGGTTGCCTACACGCGGGGCTAGTCTTAACAGTGATGTCATCATTCTTATCAGTAACATAGTCAAGCCACGACCCCTTATACTCTACCCCTCCACTGTTCCCTCATCCCTTTAGTAAATTACAGTGTAGCATTGAAATTAGATAGCCAGTCAAAATGTAGTTTCAATAAATAAATAAATAAATACAGTAAATGTAACGAATGTTCATCTAGCCAAGGTGCGTTTTGTACTCTGGCCCCACCATCTCTCCACCTAATCTCAGCGAAGTACTAAAATGCTGCATAAACACGCTGCCATGTTTGAAAATATACGTTACAAAAATACAGAACCTTATCTTGAAAGTCAAAGATATATATTACTTCTGTGAAAGTCAAAGATATTTGTGTACACATGAAGACATCTGAATTTCGTCATTTCATCAGCACAGTATACAAACGAGGTGAAAAAATGGTGTCATGTTTTATTATTTCCACGAAAATAATAGATATTTGGAACACATACACACCTCTCTCTTTAATCAGCATTGTATTGAAATGATACATTAGAAAGGAACCATGTTGCATTATTTCTTTGGAAGCCATAGATAATTCCATAGACATACATACCTTGGTTTTAAATCAGCATAATGCTAAAATAATGCAGTCAAACTACCAGCATAAAAGAGATGCATACCTAGATGTACGTATGTAACATTCGCTTTCGCCATGATGGAGGAAATCACATGTTGAGAGCGAAGCAGCTAAAGTGTCAAAGATCCAGAATGATAATCGAAAGGTCATCCGTCGTCCACAGGTCACATAGATTGCCACATTGAGCCCACGTCGTGCACATAACACTTGATGGCACGCCAGATGTGCTCAGCAGGGCATATCAGATGAACCAGGGAGCCATACAAGCATTCTCATCTTCTTTGGGTCTACCTTAAACCATTCTCAGACTGTTTCCTATATTATATCTTGTTGAAGAAAAAGTTTGTACGTGGTGCTGTAGGGGAACAAACGGAAGTACAATATCGGACAGTTGCTTCCTGTACCATTGGTTGACAAGGCTCGCTAAAAAAGGTATCAGGAGCTCATTTCGGCTCGTGTAAACGTACCCCAAACAAAAACATCTCAGCTAAATTTCTGAGCAGTGACCCAATGCCAAGGGTGATACATCATATCATGTGGTTTTCTGTGTATCAATGTGGCCCATACCGTGACTGTTTGGTCAGCATTACCTTTTTGCCGTACTTGGAGAGTTCAAAGTCAGTTAGTTAGTTAGTTGCTTAATTACACGTAGCTCATTTAGAAAACGGCATTGAACTTGTAATCTGAACTGAAAAGGCAAAAAATTTTTAAAAGTTACCTAATTTATACATATGCTAATATTAACTCATTTAGATCTGGATTAAGATGCTGTGTTGGTAGTTTTGATATGTTGTGTACAGTGTTTGATGTAAAAATTTGCGCCGGCCGCGGTGGTCTAGCGGTTCAGGCGCTCAGTCCGGAACCGCGCGACTGCTACGGTCGCAGGTTCGAAACCTGCCTCGGGCATGGATGTGTGTGGTGTCCTTAGGTTAGTTAGGTTAAATTAGTTCTAAGTTCTAGGGGACTGATGACCACATATGTTAAGTCCCATAGTGCACAGAGCCATTTGAACCATTTTTCTTGAAAAATTTTCGAATATGTTTGCAATTAATTCAAAAACTTATACTTTTACACTAGTCATTTGTATCACATCACTGATTGCTCACCACATCACGCGCAAGCACTCACTACAGTGCACTGAACTGCGCGCAAACGCAGCACACACACACACACACACACACACACACACCACACAATGCATGATTTAACACTTCAGTAAATGCTGTACTATTTCAACATTTAAATTTTATCTCACAAAATATTTTCCTATCCCTCTTTGTCTCTCTCTCTCTCTCTCTCTCTCTGTCTGTCTCTCTCTCTCTCTCTCTCTCTCTCTCTCTCTCTCGCGCGCGCGCGCGCGAGCTTCACCTCTGCCTCAAACTGGAATTTCATCAGACATATGTGAGTGGTCAAAAACATTTCCACATATATCTTATGCTTATAATACGTGTAGCTATAAAATGTACAAGTTGTGTGCGGTGTAAAGGGCCGGAACTATAAGTTTTTTTTTTTGACACAAGGCCACATATGTCAGTATCTAGTAGAGACCCAATGCGTGGCACCATGGAGCTGCTCTGTGTGCGTATCAAGACAGACTTACTATTCGATATGTTGTGTATAATAGAGCCACTGGAAAGGAACAATGTGTTGGAGTCACTGAGCTGTTTTGTTAAAAGGGGTATTGTACACATACGGGAGAAGAACAGCAGGAAGGTAGTACCTATCAAAGCAGATAATTTTAGAGCCACAGAAGTAAGTTGATGAAGTGGATGTTAACAGCGAATGTTGACATTCGAGAGGAAGTGTACTGGTGCACAAAAGGTGTAGCCATGAGCACCCATAGGATACTGTTAAGGCTGCATTACATAAAAAGGTGGGGCATCTAAAGGGATTAGACACAATGCAAATAGAGAAGTTGTTGTTGGAGTTTGGGCATTTGTTTTTCCCTCAGGGCCTGTTGCCATCGGCATCCATTATGCAGCACCGAATTCTGATGGAAATGAAACACAGGTGTGCCACAAACCATATAAAATTCTTTTATATTTATAGCTAGTTCTGGAGAAAATTACCAACTAGCAGTTGACTGATGGGGTAACAGAAGAGAGTGCTAGTTCATGGTGGGCAGTAATAGCGATTGTGAAAGAGAGGTCTGAACATGGTTCTAAGATTGCAATTATCTTAATAGCAAAACTGTAACAGATGCATACTCAGTATACAACATCATGGGGAGCAGCAGTCTGGGGCAGGGATGGTATTTCCCTACCATGGATTTAAGAGGTGGATACCATTGGCTGGAGGTGGGTTCAGCAGACTGATCAAAGTAGTTTTCCATTACCATGGGGCCATCACCCATACCAAAGGATGTTGTTTGGGCTAACGAATACTCCTGTGATGTTTGACCATCTGTTAGGCAGAGTTTTGAGGGTGTTGAAGCCTCGCCAGCGTACAGTCTACCTGGATGACGTAACTGTGTTCGCAAAGGGCGTGAAGTAACATATACTTCAATTGAGAGAGGCATGTAAGTGGTTGTGGGCAGTACGTCTAACTCTGAGTGAAGTCATGTTCAGTGTTGCAGGAATTAGGTTACTTGTGACACATGATTAGCTCAGATTGGGTGAGTACAGACCTAAGAATGGTATAGGCTCAAATGACTGAGCACTACGGGACTTAACTTCTGAGGTCATCAGTCCCCTAGAAATTAGAACTACTTAAACCTAACTAACCTAAGGGCATCACACACATCCATGCCCGAGGCAGGATTCGAACCAGACTGTAGCGCCCAGAACCGCTAGGCCACTCCGGCCGGCCACTGGTATAGGCAGTGCTAGATTTTTCAGTGCTAGAAACTGGTAAAGAACTACCATCATGCTAGGGACTCTTGACCTATTTATAGCAAACTCTGTGAGGGGTTCACTAATGTAGTGTGACCACCACTGCAACCTTCGGAAAAAAAGTGTGAAATATTTGTGGACAGAGAAGTGCCTGGATGCATTTGAGGAGCTGAAGGGAGTTTTGACGTCCAATTTTAACTTTCCTAGATTCCCGGAAGGAGTTCATATAGTTGTGTGATGCATATAATCACGATTTAAGGTACAACCTACGTCAAGAGATTAACAATTAGGAACACCCTGTGGCTTTTGCGTTGAGACAACTTAACAAAGCTGAAAAAAAGTACTCCAACTCAGAGAAGGAAATCCTTAGCAATATAAACTGGTGTCCAAAATTAAAGCAACGAACGGAAATTTTGCAATATTGTGTTTATTTTGCCACAAAACAGTGTAAACAGATGATAGAAAAGGAGAAACAATGTAAATAACACAGAACTTAAACAACTGCGACGTTCATAATGGTAGACAGAAACTTCCTTCGTTTTTTCCAACTTAACCTATTTGCACACACATTTTGACAACTGCTTAACGTGCTCAGCATGGGGTGTTACTATATCTGAAAGCGGTACTGGACTGACAATAATGGGGCACGCTGCTAGTAATGTCACCAGTCTCATGTTGAGGCAATAACGAATATTCTTCCTGCAGGTCTACTCTCAAGTCTTGGAGAGTGGTTCGTGTATGTGCCGTGATGCAACCTCTCTCCCTAGGGTATCCCAGACATGCTCTATGGGATACAAATCGGGAGAGCGAGCAGACCATGCCAAGCAAGTAGTATCTTCTGTTTCCCAGAAAACATCAGCCACCTGTGCTGTATGATGTCGAGCAGAATCGTCCATCAGTACAAAGTTTGGGAACATAATACCTCGCAACAACCGCACATTAGCTCCCAAGATCTCGTCACGATACATGATAGCAGAATGAGATTTTCACTCTGCAGCGGAGTGTGCGCTGATAAGAAACTTCCTGGCAGATTAAAACTGTCGGCCGGACCGAGACTCGAACTCGAAACCTTTGCCTTTTGCGGGCAAGTTCTCTACCATGATAGCACTTAAACCTTCTTGATTCACCTGTACAATTGCATGAAGAGGTGTTCAAATAGTCAACATAATCCCTGCCCACAACATTAGGAATCCTCCTCGATATCGGTCTCTTTCCACAATGTTTTTGATTCCAAAATCGTGTCCCTTGATTCCTCCACGAATGCATTGAGAATCACTCTCCTTACGAAATTGGGACTGATCTGAGTAATGAACATTGGCCCACTGTTGAACCGTCCAGGTGCCGTGTTGATGACTCAACTCTAGATGTTCCCTTACGTGAAGATGCATCAGAGGTACACATATAGAAGGTCTCCAACAAAGGCTACTCTGCTGAAGCCCTCTGTACACCGTTTGTCTCGATACAACATGTTCGGTGGATGCTGCGAGCCCACTTGATAGTTGCCGTGCAGTACTAAGGGGATAAAGTCGTACCCTTACAGTCAATTACTGGTCCTCTCATCTGAAGTTACATTACGTCGCCTCTGCATTGGTCTTTGGGATGCAGTTTCGGTCTCTACAAATGGTCGTCATATCCGAGATGCAACAGAACGATTCACTTTAAACCTTTGGGCCACATCAGTTTGCAACTGTCCTGCTTACATTCTTCTTACGGCCCTCCACCACAGAGAGTCTGGTAGGCGTCTTCTTAGAGCCATACTGCACCGTCTGTGACTGTATTAACAGCGATTGTGGATATGGGACTATCCGTCAAACACTACACATTTTGGAAACCAGTGTATATGTAGTTAAGCATTTTTGATGTTACCTTTACAGTAAATAATTTAAAAGTAGTATGTGATAATATTGCTCTAAAATGGTTACTAGGACTGAAAGACCCATCCAACAGGCTAGCAAGTTAGCTTTGAGAGTCAGTGAGTTTGGCTACAAAGTGGTTCACAATCCTGGTAAGAAATATGCAAATGTATATGAATTAAGCAGGAAAGTAGCAATAGTGTAAGCTCAAAAATGGTTCAAATGGTTCTGAGTACTATGGGACTTAACATCTGAGGTCATCAGTCCCCTGGAACTTAGAACTACATAAGCCTAACTAACCTAAGGACATCCACACTTCCATGCCAGAGGCAGGACTCAAACCCATGACCGTAGCAGTCGCGCAGTTCAAGACCAAAGTGCCTACAACCTCTAAGCCAAAACGGCTGGCAATAGTGTAAGCACTGGGTCAGGGTCCTGCTGAATGGCAAGCAGTGCAGAATGCTAACAATGACAGCAGCTATTCAAGGTAACTAGGTTAAGGGCACAGGTGGTAGTATATTCTAAATTGAAGGAATTAGTTCTGGGAGAGGTGCACTTTCATGTCCTATCTTGTCATAGAGGATGCGGAGTAACAAATCAAGGAGTGACAGAGATACTGCTGGAAGGGAATAATGGGATATGTGGATCAGTATGAAAGGAGTTGTGTTCAGTGGTGCAGCATTCAGACTTGAGTTGTAAGCGAATGCCATTACACAGACTGCCAGAAGTGTCAAAGCCAACTGCAATGGTTGGGGTGGATGTTTTAGGAACGTTTTACTAGACTCCAGTTGGGGGGTGGGAGGGGGGGGGGCGATCGTTTTTTGCTGACGATTATACATCGCTACTCTTGTTATATAGAGATGATTACAGTGCCAAACCATCAAGTGGCTATTCGCAGAAGTGATGGGCAAAAGCTGGAGTCAATGTTAACAGATGATGCTCTAAATTTCATGTTAGACTGATAAAGGAATTATGTCGTTTGTTATGTGTGAAGAAATTAAGAATTAGTCTGCTCCATCCACAGTTGGGTGGTTGGATGGCCTGAATGCATTGGACGATTGGAAGGATGTCAAGTTAGTATGTGAACTCACACCATAATGATAGGGATACATGCCTTTCATTTGTCATGGTTGTGTACAATTCAAAGGTCCACACCAGTACAGGGTTGTGAATACAAAAAGTGGAGTAGAGAAGGAAAATGCTATATTGCCGTTTGATATGATTGAGGTGATAAGACGTAAGGACGGAGAGTTGGTTAATGAGTTCTCGAGAAGAGTGAGAGAGGTATGGAGGTGGGTGCAGAAGGCAAATACAAGGGCATTGGAGAAATAGGAGGAAGCTGTGCGGCACACGGGGAGCTTACTGCATTATAGGGTAGAACAGTTGATAATGTTTCTCTAGTAAGGGCAAGACAAAGAACTTCATCATGAGGTTCCAAGGACATTACCAAGTAGTAGGGATTATGTTACTAGTAGTAGGGATTACTAGTAGTAGGGATTATGTTACTATAGTTGACAACAAGGCCAGCGATAGTGCTTATTGGACACCTGTGACCATTCAAAAGCGGTCTGGAGCTCATCCCAGGCGTAGTCTGCCTGAAGCCAGAGAAAGACTGAAAAAGGAAGAAGTGTAAGAGTACATGATAAATTAAAGAGGAACCTGTTTGAGAAGTACCATTTGCATTAAGAGTGAGGAAAGAATATGGGTATTTTTATTGTGTTTTTTGGTGATTATTTAGAGTACTATATAACATGCAACACATCGAGTAGTAAGTTGTTAAGGCTGAATGAACAAGTGTTGTATTAAAGCAAGGATCGTTTTAGTTTCATTTTTAGGTGCAGCACTGACTGGTGACAGCAGCTTTCTGAGGGGGAAGGAAGGATGACAGAAGTCCTGTCCTCAGGCTGCTGTACACTGTAGATGAGGATGGGAAGGTTGCTAGTCATGGTGCTGTACCTATTGACTTGGGGCAGAGTGGGAGCACTGTGGGACCTTAACCTAAAGGGAGGAGTTCTGGTGTTTCTCAGACAACAACATTTGGTGATGTAAGTGTCGTGAGTCTAGAGCCTCCCGTCGGGTAGACCGTTCGCTTGGTGCAAGTCTTTCTATTTGACGGCACTTCGGCAACTTGTACGTAGATGGGGATGAAATGATGATGATTAGGACAACACAACACCCAGTCACTGAGTGGAGAAAATCCCTCTGACCTAGCCAGGAATCGAACCCGGGCCCTTAGGATTGACATTAGGTCGCGCTGACCATTCAGCTACTGGGGGCGGATATGTGGTGATTAATAGCCACTGATGATCTGCCAGGGTAGCCAAGAGCGCTAATGCGCTGTTTCCTGGGCAGGGGTAGGTAGCCTGGCCCCTGGTAGAATCCGCCTGTCAGACAGTCTGGATGTGGTTTTTAGATGGTTTTCCACATACTGCTAAGTGAATAACAGGCTGGTCCCCATGTCCCGCCTCAGTTACACACAGACATCTGCAAACGTTCACAGTAATCCATGGCTTACACTAGATGCAGACAGGTGGGGTACACGACTTACGTCCCAGGAGGTTTGGGATGATGGTAGGTAGGGCATCTGGCCACCCTCTGCAACTAACACTGCTAAATCCGTTCTAACAAGGCCTACCCCGTGTTGAAGTGGGACAGTGGCCAAAGAAAGAAAATAGCCACTGATGGACGCTGAGTCTAGTTTTCAATGCATAGGAATTCTGGAATGGAGGAAAGAGGCTGGAGAATGTGCTTTCTCTTTTATGACAGTTAGCCAAGAACAGATGACTACTAGAGGCATTTTCGGTAGTGTGTGAGAAATATCACTACTGGCCATTAAAACTGCTACACCACGTAGATGACTTGCTACAGGCGCGAAATTTAACCGACAGGAAGAAGATACTGTGATATGCAAATGATTAGCTTTTCGGAGCATTCACACAAGGTTGGCGCCGGTGGCGACACCTACAACGTGCTGACATGAGGAAAATTTCCAACCGATTTCTCGTACACAAACAGCAGTTGACCGACGTTGCCTGGTGAAAAGTTGTTGTTATGCCTCGTGTAAGGAGAAATGCGTACCATCACGTTTCCGACTTTGATAAAGGTCGGATTTAAGCCTATCGCGATTACGGTTTATCGTATCGCGACATTGCTGCTCGCGTTGGTCGAGATCCAATGACTGTTAGCAGAATTCGGAATCGGTGAGTTCAGGAGGGTAATATGGAACGCCGTGCTGGATCCCAAGGGCCTCGTATCATTAGCAGTCGAGATGACCGGCATCTTATCCGCATGGCTGTAACGGATAGTGTAGCCACGTCTCGATCCCTGAGTCAACAGATGGGGACGTCTGCAAGACAGTAACCATGTGCACGAACAGTTCGACAACGTTTGCAGCAGCATGGACTATCAGCTAGGATACCATGGCAGCGGTTACGCTCGACGCTGCATCACAAACAGGATGGTGTACTCAACGACGAACTTGGGTGCACGAATGGCAAAACGTCATTTTTCCTGATTAATCCAGGTTCTGTTTACAGAATCATGATGGTCGAATCGGTGTTTGGTGGCATAGCGGTTTAACGAACATTGGAAGCGTGTATTAGTCATTGCCATACTGGCGTATCACCCGGCGTCATGGTATGGGGTGCCATTGGTTACACGTCTCGGTCATCTCTTGTTCGCATTGACGGCACTTTGAACAGTTGACATTACATTTCAGATGTGTTACGACCCGTGGCTCTGCCCTTAATTTGATCCCTGCGAAACCCTACATTTCAGCAGGATAATGCACGACCGCACGTTGCAGGTCCTGTACGGGCCTTTCTGGATACAGAAAATATTCGACTGCTGCCCTGGCCAGCACATTCTCCAGATCTTTCACCAACTGAAAACGTGTGGTCAATGGTGGCCGAGCAACTGACTCGTCACAAGACGCCAGTCAGTACTCTTGATGAACTGTGGTATCGTATTGAAACTGCATGGGCAGCTGTACCTGTACACGCCATTCAAGCTTTGTTTGACTCAGTGCCCAGGTGTATCAAGGCCGTTGTTATGGCCAGAGTTGGTTGTTCAGGGTACTGATTTCGCAGGATCTATGCACCTAAATTGCTTGAAAATATAATCACGTGTCGGTTCTAGTGTAATATATTTGTCCAATGAATACCCGTTTAACATCTGCATTTCTCCTTGGTGTGGCAATTTTAATGGCCAGTAGTGTATGTGAGTAAAATGAGCAAATACGAGACCAGATGCAGCAAGCAGTGGAAGCTGTGCCACTTTTGCTATGGCGACGAAAGAATGATTGGATATATGCGAGGGGACGTATTTTGAAACTCTGTGACATAAGAGAACTGAACTGGATAATGGAGGCAGTGAAGTAGCTGGCAGAGGACGGTGAGTCAGTTGTGAAATGGCATACCACTCAAATGGCGAGCTTGGAGACTGGAGTGTCAAACAAAACGCATTTGATTCATAATCTGACAAACAGGTTGATGAAATGCGCTAAGGAATAGGGGCACACTGTGAACTAAGACCTGGTGATGCATGCATGAATAGATGTGATGGATGAAAGAGTCACAATGACAAGATTGCTGAAGTCAATAGCAGACAGTGTTTGGGATGCGAGAGCAGAAATTATGAGCTTACCAGCAGCTACTCATCATGCTTCGCGCGGCAGTTCAGTCCCGTTTTGTCGCTAGAACAGTATGTGTCAGGATTGAGGAAAGAGCAGAGGCAACTACTTTCAGAGATGAGATTGGTCGCGGAGTCAAGTCAGCAGATCAGGCATGGCTGCATGTACTGGTCAGGATTCCAATAACTGGCAGGCAGGCACAAATTTTTTGTACCACCTCTCACATCTATCCTAACGAACGGGGAGCCACAGGGAAATCTGTGCAGGTTACGACAAGAGGTATGCTAATGTTTTCTGAAGAGGGGGCAGATATGCCATGATGACAGAGCAGGAGCTGTCACAGGGAGAATATTAGCTCAAGTAATTCAAACTGGCACACGTGCAAGTGTGGTGCTGTTATCCACGGGCAGAACAGGATAGGGTTGTCTGAGTGATACTGTGGAACCTAGAGCTTACTTCCAGCAAGTAGGACTGAACGATAGTATGGTAGTGGTAGCGCATTTCCACAAGCAGGGAAGGCTAATGAGAGAGAGACGATTAGAACTGGGAGGTAGTAAATTGTTGATTCACTTGAACATAAAACAACCGCAGCTGTAACGGCCAGATGACTCACGAGAGATAGCCCCAAAGCAGAGTCTAACCTTTCTGAACAATTCACCAGATATGATCTAGTCCCTGAAACAATTAATAGCAGCGCAAGAGGGACTAACTTTTGCAGAACATTTGATTCGGCATGTTAAAAAATATTGGGAAGGGTAACGACGAATAACTATGAACTTGAGAATTGCGATACCTTGCACATTAGTGGCATTAACTCTGCTGTGCATAATCTTCGTCTACTTCAGGCAGAGAGCTGCCCAGAAAACCAAGTAATACAAATCTCAGTAGACTGGTTACCTAGAGCATGAAAATGAATGAATGAGTAATATTGTAGTACAAATTTTAGAGAGAAACGTATCTCTTTAAGAGGGTATTAGCCGATGGAATAGCCTGTGAATATTGGCAAAAGGAATTGCGAAGGGTACGTGACTGACTGAGCATGAGAAGTATAAAAGCACGAAGTAATGAATATTCCACGGGAAGCAATGAACTTTTAAATTGGTAGTCATGAGCAAGTAAGTAGTGTAAGGCGAAATCAGCACATAAGTGTTGTAAGTTAAGGGTCCACATGTGAGCTCAAAAGTGAGCCACCGGATGTTTGCCTTAGAGGAACGTGTGTGATTTATGTGATACACTGTGTAGACCATTCTTAAGGGAGACCTAAGAAGCCGAGTGTTGTCCGTGGACAGGGATAGTGCAGCGCCGATACCATTTTAAGGGAAAATCTGAAAGAAGCTGCGGTAGAACAAAGCATTAGCCGCCAATAACTGGTGAGCAAGGAGGGTTTTGCTAAGGTGACAGTAATAATAATTTACTAAGAGAGGGATAGGTCTCGCTCAGTGTAACCTTCCAGCAGTGGTAATGCCTAGGACAGGCAACAGGATTTCTTCATCATCTAGTTTTCCGTGGTGTTGCTGAGCACATGACCAGAAAAGTTGCATTGGCATAATAGTTGTGCTCCTATATCGAATAAATAGCTATTGATTTTGTAGTAGATTCACTCACAACGCAGCAATATACCAGGATGAAGAGACCTTGTCAACGATGACGCGACATAGAGCTGCCAGTAGCAGACACAGTTTACAGCCTCCATCACAGTACCAGCTCCTGCACTAAATCCACTCCACCCTCCAGCCTTGGTGCCATATTGCGGCAGGACTTCCCGTCTCACTCTAGTAGCAGCCAGACTGCTGCCCAGAGGTAGGGTGTTGTGTCCTGGGCACATTAGTCACCTTCTGACAATTCGATGGGCGCGCCTTGTCACTGCCTGCTTCAGCAACCCATATCTGATCATTAACCAGAGTTCGCTACATCTGACTGAGAGAGGTGGGGCAATGGTTAGCACACTGGACTCGCATTCGGGAAGACGATCGTTAAATCCCGTCTAGGGCCATCCTGATTTAGGTTTTCCGTGATTTCTCTAAATCGCTACAAGCAAATGCCGGGACGGATCCTTTGAAAGGAGACGGCCGCTTTCCTTCTCCATCCTTCCCTAATCCGAGCTTGCGCTCCGTCTTTAAAGACCTCGTTGTCGACGGGAAGTTAAACACTAATCTCCTGCTCCTCCCTCCTCTCGCTACATCTGCAAGATTCCTGTCTATCCCCATGAAACTCTGAGGCTGATGTTGTAGCTTCCACACACACACACACACATAGGAGTGTGATGGGACTGAGTGCCAGTGTAAATAAAGAATGGTGTGAGTTCGTGTTGCAGCCAGCTAGCCACTTGCTAGCTGCCACCTGACTAGCTGCCAGCTCAGTTTCTGTGGGGCAGGGCTATGGTCATCTCTCCATATTGATGCAGCACTAATGTACAAGTCCAAATAAATTATGGATTTTGATAGCCGCTTCCCTATAAGCCTCTGACATCCTAACGGTGTAACCACCCCGCAACACAAATGGTTGGCTGCATTTCAGGCACTGGTTTGTACCTGTAGAAACTCATTTTCGAATGGAGTGCAGGAAGTGATGGGCAGCCATTTTCCTCGGTATTATGTACATCACATTTTGACAATAAATATTTAATTCACCTCACTTTCTCCAAGCTATTCGTGTAGACATAAGATTCATGTAGAATAAGTGCACGTATACCTGTTAGAACCATATACCAGCTGGGCCAATAGTGTATTGGTGATGATTTTCCATTAACCATATAACATAAGTTAAGGGGACGTTCACTATCTTTGGCCCAAGAAAAGCATGTTCTTCGAGACTTTTTTTCTCTGTATGTGTTACAGATATAAATGTCAAGTTTGCTCAAAATGTTTATTGATATTTCCTCTACAAACTGGAATTTTTTCAACCGGAAATGTCAAAGAGCAAACGCGGAAGTGCCGTCGGAACGAAACAAAACTTCGATCTAGACCTCCACGCGCGGTATGTCACAGGACAGCCAGCTCGTCTGAAATCAAAACTGAGTTGACTTTAGCGAGGTATATAAGATTCTTTGGGAATTGTCCCTCGCTTATGTTATTTGGACTGTAGGAAACAAAATGGCGGCCATTTGAAAAAAACAGCGTTTTTTTCATCGAGTTTTCGACTTCGTCGGCCATGGAAAATTATTTATAGTTGATGGATCGGAATAAAAGTGGTACAAATCTTAAACAATTTAGTTAGCTTCGTCGTAAACAAAGAATCATGTCAATCGGTTCAGCAGATTTGAAGTTGCCATACAACCCGATAAAAAAACGTCATTTCGAGAAAAACGCGTTTGTCGATTTGACTAAATATAAATGGAATATTATGCAACGTACATTCAATCTGCTATTCCGGGTTCATAAACTAGTCCTTCCTCTTCCTCACAGAGGGCGTTCTGCTCGATCTGGGCCATCCTGCGCTGCTCCAGAGCCGCTCGTACGGCCGGTGACAAGCGGAATTGCTGAATACCCTTCGTAGAAGCCGCTCACTGCCAGGAAAGACGCAATCTCCACAGTCTTCACACCAGAATGCAAATATTTGGGGGCTAACTCCCAATCACTCGCGTTCAGACTTTCATTTGAATTTTGTGTGTTTTCTCCCAAGCACCGGTACAATAACTCGTCCTCCGAAAGAAAAAACTGATGCCTGAAGAAGGCCCATTTCAAGCAGGTGCATTTTTTTGTTCAACCGCGAATAACAAACATTTCCGTTCATTATTCGGAAAAATCGTTTCAGTTGTGGATTCTAAACACTTTTAAGGATCCAAAAATGCAACTTACAAATATCGATTTTTTTAACCAAAAGGTATTAAACCTCCCCTTATGGAAATCTAACTCATAGCAGGGCGTTGTCAATTCCAGATTAACACCACCACAAGCAATGTCACTTCTTAGAACATCACACTAAATCTGAAATGCAAGTTCCTGTGCAACAAACGCACTGCATGTGGTTTGGAATCCTTGACATAATACATTATTCTGAAAAAAATGGAACGTAGCAGTGAGCAGACTTTCTTATATTACAAGAAATAACTGATAAGCAAAATATATAGATTTAATAGATAATTGTGCATATTGCAGTTACATTTTGCGAAGCGGAGCGAAATGTAGTATGAGGAGGGCTATGCGAGAGGCGTTCAATGAATTCGAAAGTAAAGTTCTGTGTACTGACTTGGCAGAAAATCCTAAGAAATTCTGGTCTTATGTCAAAGCGGTAGGTGGATCAAACCAAAATGTCCAGGTACTCTGTGCCCAAAATGGTACTGAAACAGAGGATGACAGACTAAAGGCCGAAATACTAAATATCTTTTTCCAAAGCTGTTTCACGGAGGAAGACTGCACTGTAGTTCCTTCTCTAGATTGTCGCACAGATAACAAAATGGTAGATGTCGAAATAGATGACAGAGGGATAGAGAAACAATTAAAATCGCTCAAAAGAGGAAAGGCCGCTGGACCTGATGGGATACCAGTTCGATTTTACACAGAGTACGCGAAAGAACTTGCCCCCCTTCTTTGCAGTGGTGTACCGTAAGTCTCTAGAAGAGCGTATCGTTCCAAAGGATTGGAAAAGAGCACATGTCATCCCCATTTTCAAGGAGAGACGTCGAACAGATGTGCAGAACTATAGGCGTATATCTCTAACGTCGATCAGTTGTAGAATTTTGGAACACGTATTACGTTCGAGTATAATGACTTTTCTGGAGACTAGAAATCTACTCTGTATGAATCAGCATTGGGTTTCGAAAAAGACAATCGTGTGAAACCCAGCTGGCGCTATTCGTCCACGAGACCCAGAGAGCCATAGACACGAGTTCCTGCCGGCCGAAGTGGCCGAGCGGTTCTAGGCGCTTCAGTCTGGAACCGCGGGACCGCTGACCATATAAAATTAATAGTAGGTAAAGCAGATGCCAGACTGATATTCATTGGAAGAATCCTAAGGAAAAGCAATCCGAAAACAAAGGAAGTAGGTTACAGTACACTTGTTCGCCCACTGCTTGAATATTGCTCACCGGTGTGGGATCCGTACCAGATAGGGTTGAAAGAAGAGACAGAGAAGATCCAACGGAGAGCAACTCGCTTCGTTACAGGATCATTTATTAATCGCGAAAGATTTACAGAGATGATAAATAAACTCCAGTGGAAGACTCTACAGGAGAGACGCTCAGTAGCTCGGTACGGGCTTTTGTTGAAGTTTCGAGAGTCAAGTAGTATATTGCTCCCTCCTATTTATATCTCGCGATTAGATCATGAGGATAAAATCAGAGAGATTAGAGCCCACACAGAGGCATACCGACAATCCTTGTTTCCACGAACAATACGAGACTGGAATAGAGGGGAGAAACGGTAGAGGTACTCAAGGTACCCTCCGCCACACACCGTCAGGTGGCTTGCGGAGTATGGATGTAGATGTATGGTGACGTCTCTGATTGTGCAACATCGGCTACAAATTACTGCAGCCAATTTTCTTGCGTTTATGGAGAGCCACCATGCTGAGTCAGCAGGCAGCAAGCTTTAGTCAGCAAGTTTTTGATCTTGTCGATACATGGTTCATATTTCGTTTCCCAAATTTGCAAGGAGCATGATCTTTCAGGAATGCAGTGTCCGTGACATCCCAGAAACTCAATTTCAGACGTGAATGTTGAATCTGTGGTCAGATAGTGCCTACTGGGGTGCTGCTCACCGGCCTGTATTTTCAGTTCTTCTCCAGAAGCGAATATTATCCCTCACTCATTATCCAATCAATGTTGCAAAGTGCCACATGAACAGTTTCCAAATACCCGAAATGCACATCTTGCGCACGTCTCTCAAACAAAGGACATTTTGCAATTAAACCATCATAAACAATAAGAAGTAATTGAAGCTCCTCTTGAACATTTGTTACTTCATTATCATGTGAACGACTGACTGTCGCTTTCAGTTCATTCAAGTTACAGGAAACTGGACTAGCAAAAAATTGGAACCTTATAAAATTAATACTATATGAGTCGGCCCTTTGTCCTTATGATAGCTTCAACTCTGCTGGAAAGACTTTCAATGAGGTATGAGAACGTCTGTGGCTGCTCTGCTTCCTCAACAGCCATAACCAGAGAAAATAATGATGCTGGACACAGGTTGTTGACGTTCGACCTTATCCTGAACGTGTTCCACTAGCTTCAGACTGGGACTTGGGGCAGGCCAGTCTGTCTCAGGAATGTCATTGTCTAAAGATACTGTTGTCTGAGAGGGTGTATTGTCATGTTGCTTCATCATCTCCTCTATTGTCCGCAGCACGAAATGCTGTGCAAAGTCTATATCGCTCATGGTCAGTACAGATCCAGAAATAATTGCGCAACTGACCCTCTCTTCGTATGAAGTGATGAGTGCTGTCAACAGTAAATACAAGCATAAACAGTTAAATGACAAATAATAAGTGGTTTAACAGTTAAACAGGTAAATGGTTGAACAGTGAAATGGTAAATCGATGATACATAAATTGGTAAACGATTATTGGTTACCATCTATTAAAGATCAACACGAGTTACGAAATATACTACTAGTTTAGTATGTCTCATACTGTTCATCACAGACATTATAAGCCTATAATATTGTGTTGCTGTAGGCATATCATTCCACTGTTACACTTCGTACCTCAAGTGCAAGTCCTTTTACAGTTCCCTGCAACCATTTTGAAAAAAAAAGGCGAACAATCGGCAGATAGAGTCAGATAGTTAGTTTAAATGAATAAGGAAATTAGTACGAATTTCAGATATATAGGAGGATGGGATCCACCTCTTTGCAAGAGGCTGTACGTAAAAAGCGTGGCTTGTGGTGTTTCCTAGTTGCTTGCTGACTCGTTTCAATTCCTCCATAATTTTGGAAACATAACATACCTTAGGATCCTGCATTAGGTGCCTGTCTCTAACTCTGGAGGGTGTAAGTGCTTTAACCCCATCGACGATGTTCAAAAAATGGCTCTGAGCACTATGGGACTCAACATCTGAGGTCATCAGTCCCCTAGACTTAGAACTACTTAAACCTAAGGACATCACACACATCCATGTCCGAGGTAGGATTCGAACCTGAGACCGTAGCAGCAGCGTGGTTCCGGACTGGAGCGCCTAGAAACCGCGGCCGGCATGGACGACGTGCATTATTATCCAGTCAGATGGGGATTATTAGTCGCACTTTAGATTCTCAGACAAGGAATGGAGCTAATTCATGTAAAACCTTCCAAGAGATGCAGTAGGGTTTGATCACTTGTGTAACATCCAGGTGTCATGATGGTTTTAAATATGTTAAGTTGACTTCCTCCTACTATGGGTAAATGACCATAGAAATCAGAACTTGCATGGATAGTTTTTATAGTTATGGATACAAAAAATTCATACAGTAATAGACACAAAAATCCTTGAGTATTTGGGGAAAAGGCACACAACAAAGAGGTTTGTTCTACGGGCCATGGCGATCTGATGGCTGAGACAGTGATCCCCTCACATGGCTGTTGTCGATTATGAGCCTCTTATCAGAGTTCGCCGGAGCTGCTTGTCTCAGTCCATTGCCATACACCGCCAAGCATGCACCATTACCTACGGTTAGTGGTAACTACTGCTGCTTGAAATACAGCAGTGGGCGAGTGCACAATCTGTTAAATGGCTCGTATGTACAGGGGTTTTGTTGCACACCGTTGCTTTGTGCCCTTACATAAACGGTTATTAAGGTGGCATATGAGATCAGTCAGTGAAATGCCGATATGTAAGAGTAAACTAAGCAATGAAATCGAGAATTAATGTATGATTAGCACACGTTAGATTTATGTTGTTACTTTATTCATAGAAACTTGCTTAACTACGAACGTTGGTCATACAATGGTCCAATCGAATCAGAAAATACACACATTACAAAATGTTTTGCAACATCCCAGTTCCCAGAACTCCTGAAGACAGACGTTGACTGTGGATACTGTATCA
The DNA here is from genome assembly GCF_023897955.1 of Schistocerca gregaria. Lineage (NCBI taxonomy): Eukaryota > Metazoa > Arthropoda > Insecta > Orthoptera > Acrididae > Schistocerca > Schistocerca gregaria. The sequence goes on from NC_064931.1 coordinate 87,465,199, forward strand.
AAGACACAGTCCCTTTGACTCTTCAGAGATTTCACAAAAGCCTCCCAAAGAGGTAAACGACTATGCATGATCAGTGCCTATTAGACAGAAGGGGTCCGACAGCCGATCGGTTCCAGTCATTCCACCAGGAAGGAGGTTCCAATGGTTCAAATGGCTCTGAGCACTATGGGATTTAACATCTGAGGTCATCAGTCCCCTGGAACGTAGAACTACTTAAACCTAACTAACCTAAGGACATCACACACATCCATGACCGAGGCAGGATTCGAGCCTGCTTCCGTAGCGATCGCGCTGTTCCAGACTGAAGCGCCTAGAAACGCTCGGCCACAACGGCCGGCCAGGAAGGAGGTAACGGTTCGTGTTGTATGTAGTTCAACTGTGTCTAGACTGTCAATATCACTTTCAATCGCGTCCTCATTGTTACTTTGTGGCAGAAAGGGCTCTCAACAAGTGATGGGTCCAGGTGTCTCGGAGTGAACCAAAGCGATGTTGTTCGGACATGGAGTAGATACAGAGAGACAGGAACAGTCGATGGCATGCCTCGCTCAGGCCGCCCAAGGGCTACTACTGCAGTTGACCGCTACCTGCAGATTATGTCTCGGAGGAAACCTGACAGCAACGGCACCATGTTGAATAATGCTTTCCGTGCAGCTACAGGACGTCTTGTTACGACTCAAACTGTGCACAAATGGCTGCATGATGCGCAACTACACTCCCGACGTCCATGGTGAGGCCCCTCTTTGCAACCACGACACCATGCAACGTTGTACAGAAGGGTCCATCGACATGCCAAATGGACGGCTCAGGATTGGCATCACGTTCTCTTCTCCGATGAGTATCACATATGCTTTCAATCAGGCAATCGTCGGAGACGTGTTTGGAGGTACCCGGTCAGGCTGAACGCCTTAGACACTGTCCAACGAGTAAAACAAGGTGGAGGTTCCCTACTGTTTTTGGGTGGCATTATGAGCGGCCGATGCACGCCGCTGGTGATCACTGAAAGCGCCATAACGGCTGAAAGATACGTGCATGCCATCCTCCACCAGTAGCGCAACCATATCGGCAGCATTTTGGCGAGGCATTCGTCTTCATTGACGACAATTCGCACCCCATCGTGCACATCTTGTCAATGACTTCCTGCAGGATAACGGCATCGCTCGACTATAGTGGCAAGCATGTTCTCCAGACATGAGCCCTATCGAACATGCCTGGGATAGACTGAATAGGGCTGTTTATGGATGACGTGACCCACCAACCACTCTCAGGGATCCACACCGAATCGCTGTTGAGGAGTGGGACAATCTGGATCAACAGTGCCTTGATGAACTTGAGGATAATATGCCACAACAAATACAGGAATGCATCAATGCAAAAGGACGTGCTACGGGGTATTAGAGGTACCGGTGTGTACAGCAATCTGGATCACCACCTCTGAAGGTCTCGCTCTAAGGTGGTAGAACACGCAATGTGTGGTTTTTGTAAGCAATAAAATAGGCGGAAATGGTGTTTATGTCGATCTTTACTCCAGTTTACTGTACTGGTTCCGGAACTCTCGGAACTCAGGTGATGCAAAACTTTTTTTGATATACACTCCTGGAAATTGAAATAAGAACACCGTGAATTCATTGTCCCAGGAAGGGGAAACTTTATTGATACATTCCTGGGGTCAGATACATCACATGATCACACTGAAAGAACCACAGGCACATAGACACAGGCAACAGAGCATGCAAAATGTCGGCACTAGTACAGTGTATATCCACCTTTCGCAGCAATGCAGGCTCCTATTCTCCCATGGAGACGATCGTAGAGATGCTGGATGTAGTCCTGTTGAACGGCTTGCCATGCCATTTCCACCTGGCGCCTCAGTTGGACCAGCGTTCGTGCTGGACGTGCAGACCGCGTGAGACGACGCTTCATCCAATCCCAAACATGCTCAATGGGGGACAGATCCGGAGATCTTGCTGACCAGGGTAGTTGACTTACATCTTCTAGAGCACGTTGGGTGGCACGGGATACATGCGGACGTTCATTGTCCTGTTGGAACAGCAAATTCCCTTGCCGGTCTAGGAATGGTAGAACGATGGGTTCGATGACGGTTTGGATGTACCGTGCACTATTCAGTGTCCCCTCGACGATCACCAGAGGTGTACGGCCAGTGTAGGAGATCGCTCCCCACACCATGATGGCGGGTGTTGGCCCTGTGTGCCTCTGTCGTATGCAATCCTGATTGTGGCGCTCACCTGCACGGCGCCAAACACGCATACGATCATCATTGGCACCAAGGCAGAAGCGACTCTCATCGCTGAAGACGACACGTCTCCATTCGTCCCTCCATTCACGCCTGTCGCGACACCACTGGAGGCGGGCAGCACGATGTTGGGGCGTGAGCGGAAGACGGCCTAACGGTGTGCGGGACCGTAGCCCAGCTTCATGGAGACGGTTGCGAATGGTCCTCGCCGATACCCCAGGAGCAACAGTGTCCCTAACTTGCTGGGAAGTGGCGGTGCGGTCCCCTACGGCTCTGCGTAGGATCCTACGGTCTTGGCGTGCATCTGTCCGTCGCTGCGGTCCGGTCCCAGGTCGACGGGCACGTGTACCTTCCGCCGACCACCGGCGACAACATCGATGTACTGTGGAGACCTCACGCCCCACGTGTTGAGCAATTCGGCGGTACGTCCACCCGGCCTCCCGCATGCCCACTATACGCCCTCGCTCAAAGTCCGTCAACTGCACATACGGTTCACGTCCACGCTGTCGCGGCATGCTACCAGTGTTAAAGACTGCGATGGAGCTCCGTATGCCACGGCAAACTGGCTGACACTGACGGCGGCGGTGCACAAATGCTACGCAGCTAGCGCCATTCGACGGCCAACACCGCGGTTCCTGGTGTGTCCGCTGTGCCGTGCGTGTGATCATTGCTTGTACAGCCCTCTCGCAGTGTCCGGAGCAAGTATGGTGGGTCTGACACACCGGTGTCAATGTGTTCTTTTTTCCATTTCCAGGAGTGTATCTTTTTCACTCTTCTACATTATATCATATACATGGTATGATTGTTGAGAAAGTCATGTTCAACGGGACTGATGGCTGACTATCTTGGTAGCAGATATATCTTTAAGACTTTCAGATGGAGCAGCATTGCCAGTCCTCATGTTCAATATCGATGGTACTGCTACTTCTTCAATGTCAATAGTCTTAATAGACTCACCCTGATTCTTTATCTTCTGTAACTTGGAATCTCTGTCTTCTTGTATTACAACAAGCAAGGTATACAAAATCTGTTATTATGCCGTGGCATACGGAGCTCCATCGCAGTCTTTAACACTGGTAGCATGCCGGACAGCGTGGACGTGAACCGTATGTGCAGTTGACGGACTTTGAGCGAGGGCGTATAGTGGGCATGCGGGAGGCCGGGTGGACGTACCGCCGAATTGCTCAACACGCGGGGCGTGAGGTCTCCACAGTACATCGATGTTGTCGCCAGTGGTCGGCGGAAGGTACACGTGCCCGTCGACCTGGGACCGGACCGCAGCGACGCACGGATGCACGCCAAGACCGTAGGATCCTACGCAGTGCCGTAGGGGACCGCACCGCCACTTCCCAGCAAGTTAGGGACACTGTTGCCCCTGGGGTATCGGCGAGGACCATTCGCAACCGTCTCCATGAAGCTGGGCTACGGTCCCGCACACCGTTAGGCCGTCTTCCGCTCACGCCCCAACATCGTGCTGCCCGCCTCCAGTGGTGTCGCGACAGGCGTGAATGGAGGGACGAATGGAGACGTGTCGTCTTCAGCGATGAGAGTCGCTTCTACCTTGATGCCAATGATGGTCTTATGCGTGTTTGGCGCTGTGCAGGTGAGCTCCACAATCAGGACTGCATACGACCGAGGCACACAGGGCCAACACCCGGCATCATGGTGTGGGGAGCGAACTCCTATACTGGCCGTACACCTCTGGTGATCGTCGAGGGGACACTGAATAGTGCACGGTACATCCAAATCGTCATCGAACCCATCGTTCTACCATTCCTAGACTGGCAAGGGAACTTGCTGTTCCAACAGGACAATGCACGTCCGCATGTACCCCGTGCTACCCTACGCGCTCTAGAAGGTGTAAGTCAACTACCCTGGCCAGCAAGATCTCCGGATCTGTCCCCCATTGAGCATGTTTGGGACTGGATGAAGCGTCGTCTCACGCGGTCTGCACGTCCAGCACGAACGCTGGTCCAACTGAGGCGCCAGGTGGAAATGGCATGGCAAGCCGTTCCACAGGACTACATCCAGCATCTCTACGACCGTCTCCATGGGAGAATAGCAGCCTGCGTTGCTGCGAAAGGTGGATATACATGTACTAGTGCCGACATTGTGCGTGTTCTGTTGCCTGTGTGTATGTGCCTGTGGTTCTGTCAGTGTGATCATGTGATCTATCTGACCCCAGGAATGTGTCAATAAAGTTTCCGCTTCCTGGGACAATGAATTCACGGTGTTCTTATTTCAATTTCCAGGAGTGTAGATAGATGTGGTCGATTTCGAAAATATTGACACGTAACCTTTTGTGGCTGCTCTGTATACACAAATGTTTGTTTCCATTCACGAAGTATCATTCCCGTGGAATAATAAGATATATTGATATAAGATCTCTTAAAAAAGATTTTTGCAGCTCCTTGTTTACTTTGTAAGAGTGTTTAGTTCTTACATATAAAGTCACTGACGGTCTAATTACTTCTTCAGTTGCAGTGGAATCACCAGTTTCCGTCAGGTCACGGAAGTTAAGCGCTGCGATAGCACTTGGATAGGTGACCGTCTGGTGCGCCGAGTGCTGTCGGCAAGCGGGCTGCACTCAGCCCTGATGAGGCAAACTGAGAAGCTACTTGATTGAGAAGTAAAGGCTGCAGTCTCGTAACCTGACATACTGCTGGGAGAACAGTGTGCTGACCAGATTCCCCTCCATATCGCATCCAGTAATGCCTCTGGGCTGGGGCTGACACTGCGGCTGGTCGGTACCGTTGGGCCTCCATGGCTTGTTCGGACTTAGTTTCATTTCATGAGAAAACAATACGCATTCTTGATTTTCAACTATATAGTAGGTCTGATTGTATTCGTTTCACTGAACTGTTAGTGTTTCAGCATACCAAACAGGGTAATCGTTGCATTAATGATAAATTACTAGTTTTATGCACAGTTTTCCTTAAAAATGCGACAAAGTGCAATTTATAATTTTTACAACTGATATAATAGTTGGAACTTGACTGTGTAATGGGAGTGCCTCAAATAGTTACTCAAATTGCAACAACCAACAGTTTGCAATAGATGATATGCTGAAACGTCTGGAAGGCGACGTAGAATGTGCATTAAATTCATATCCTTCTACCGTGTGTTGTTGGCTAAAATTAAGCCTCTTCCCAAGAAGAGGGTCAAGAGAGACCATAAAACTATCAGTCAGTTTCATTTTTGCCAGCTTCTTCAAAAATATTTGAAAAGGTTGTAGACTGGCAATGGCAAGGAAAGCGTTTCTGAAGAAGAGAAATTTGTTAACATCGAGTACAGATTTAAGTCTCAGGAAGTCGTTTCTGAAAGTATTTGTATGGAGTGTAGCCATGTATGGAAGTGAAACATGGACGATAAATATTTTGGACAAGAACGGAATAGAAGCTTTCGAAATGTGGTGCTAAAGAAGAATGCAGATTCAGAAGGATGTGGGCTGCGGTAGGTAGTGGGAAATGGAGAAGCTTGCACAGGGTAGAGTAGCATGGAGAGCTGCATCAAAGCAGTCTCAGGACTGAAGACCACAACAACAACAACAGTTTTTGCAATTTCCGGAGGCCAAGTTGATATAGTTTGGTGATAATATGTTACAGTTTGTGGCACATGGATACAAATTTGCTGTAACATTAAGAGCAGAAGAGTAGTAGTCACTCAAGACAGAATGGTGGTAACCTAGGGGGGAATCGTGGCCACCTAGAAGGAACAGTGGTCCCCTGCAAAGTGGCCATCATTCCACTGAAGAGGAATGACATTATCACTCACAAATACATATGTGTATATGTATACATGTGTGTGTGTGTGTGTGTGTGTGTGTGTGTGTGTGTGTGTGTGCGTGTGTGCGTGTGTGTGTGTGTTTGTGTGTTTGTGAAGTTCAGTACACTACTTTATGCAAAGATATTGTTTGTATCTTTTTAATACTACACTGATTAAATACAGAGGTATGCATGTATATGCAAATATGTTTGTCTTTCAGAGATATAATGCCTCTTAACGCCAGTTTTACGTATTATTTTAGTATTATACTGATGACACACACAATTATGTATGTGTAAGCACATTTCTTTAAATTCAATGGAAATAAATCAATATAACAGCAATTTAAAAGTATACAGATGAAATACAGAGGTTCATGTACACAAATATATTTGATTTTCACAGAAATAATGCATATCTTTGACTTTCAAGTAAGGGTTTTGTAATTTTATATTGTATATCTTTGAATTTCGCGACATGTTTCTGTTCTATTTGGTGATAGATATATCGATTAAAGTTCCAATAAATGAGCAAGACAGAAAAACTGATTGAAACACCATAAAACAATTTGCCAGAACTAATGGTTAGCATGATAATACGGTACAGAAATTAATATATAAGAAACACTGCAAGAATGTAACAAACGCTGCATGAAATATAAGGTGTCGTCTGAAGAACAGTGTGCCAAAGCAAGGTTGGCACCTTGCAACGATACTACAGTAGAGTACAGTCGCTGCATGCTGCACCAGCGAATGAGCAGTGCTGGAATATTCACATGTCCCAGAGCATCACTACGCCACCGCAAATGACGGTCTGTAGAGGAAAACTCAGTCCAGTTCACAGTCACTGATCAAATTGACAGCATCGTCTTAGATAGGCTGCCAGTATATTAAATGTCTGAACTACAACTCTTATGTGAAAATTATGTCAATTACTCTTCATATGGAGAGTCTTGTAAATCTTTCTGTATGAAGTGATACTTTAATTTTTGGAGAGAGTTGTAAATACTCAGATCACTCCTGTGGAAATGGATGGAAGATGAGTAAATTCTCTTATATATACTCATGTTCAGAAAAAAACAGAACACCTCGAACAACTAGAGACTGGACGTTCATACTAAAAGGACATGTACATTAGTATGTTCTGCAGAAACGACGAGTGTTTCAGTCACCTCGGTTCACCATGTGTCCTACTGCCTAGTAGGGACGTGGCTCGTTAACTTGTTCCATACGTGATGGCATCGACGCGTATACGGCGCGAGTGGCGACCTGTAGTCTATACTGCATTCACCTGGTTCCACAATTCATCTGTGATGGCTGGCATTGGGCACAGCGCTGCACCCTTCATTTCACCGTGTCCCACACATTTCCGTTTGGAGACTTGGCGGTCTAGGGAAAAAGGCTGACATCTTGTGACACCAAGAAGGCATGTGTTCGTGGAGAAGCATGTGTTGGTGCATTTTCTTGCTGAAAAATGGCGCCTGTGGTGTTGTGCAGAAAGTTTATGGTTACGGGTCACGGGATGTTATTCACGCAAGTCAAACTGGTGACAGTGTCTTGGACACGAAACAGCTGTGATTCGTGATTGTACCCAGTAGCAGCCCCACCATAAGGCATTGAGTATGTCTTGTACGAATGCAGTCACTGTGATGCCGCTCCCCCTGTCTGTGGCGAACCAAAATGCAGCCATCATTTTGAAACAAATAGAGCCTGGACTCGTCTGTAAACGCTATCTGATGCCATTCATGTCCCCACTGACGTCGTTCCATACACCATTGCTATATAGCATGTTTCTGCACATTCGTTTAAGGTAGGCGGAGAAGTGAAGGACGTGCACGTGACCCATATCGTAATAAACGGCGACGAACTGTGATGTCTTACGGTGCACGAGGTATTATACTGTTCCACTGTTGCGCCGGAACCGAGAAGGACGCAGATCTGCCCTGCAGTGCCTTACGAATGAGATGTCGATCTTCTCGGGGGGTGGTTTTGGTGGTGCGACCTGACCCATCCCATCGTGTTCTATGGCTTTGCATGAACCATTCTGCACACACCCGCTGCACTTCCAAAACACTTCTTCCACACTAGAAGAAATTTGTTCAAATGTGTGTGAAATCTTGTGGGACTTAACTGCTAATGTCATTAGTCCCTAAGCTTACACACTACTTAACCTAAATTATCCTAAGGACAAACACACACACCCATGCCCGAGGGAGGACTCGAACCTCCGATGGTACCAGCCGCACTGTCCATGACTGCAGCGCCTCAAACCACTCGGCTAATCCCGCGCGGCAGAAGAAATTCCTGGAATGGAAGGATCACTCTCCCTCATCTCAATAATGTGCCCTTTGTCTCAGTCACTAATTTGACAGTACGTCTACGTTCCATCCTGCACGTCTGCTCGAGTCACATTCATCCATTATCCTCGGTTAATAGCGACAACGAGAGCCGCAGGCTCATTTTACCAGTAGATGGCGTTGAGCTGCATTATCGATGTTGACCCTGAACCCGCGGGCTGTCAGGGTTCAGACGCTAATTACTTCTGATGAACATAATAATGTACATCTCCTGTGAATCTGAACGTCCTGTCTCTAGTCGTTCATAGTGATTTTTTTTCTGAATATAAGTGTAGTTTGTAATAAAGTGAACTAATATTTTATGTGTTATGGTTCCAGGCGATCTCTTCCTGGTGCAAACCAAAGAAGCCACCCCCGTATTGGTGCAAAAGAATACTTAGAGAGTTACAATTTAATACTCTGGTAACCCTTCTCAGGAAGTGACTAATCAAATCTTTTAAAGACCAACAGTACGCTGAGGTTTAACCTAAGAAACAATCAATAACATGAAGCTGACAAATACAAGGCGGCTGGTATCTATAAGGTGCAGTGTAACACATGTAATGCTCACTAGATAGGCCACTCTGCCAGATCCTTTCAGATAAGGTACAAGGATCATAGTTAGCATTTTTAGCTTAGCAATTTCGAGAAACCAGCTGTACCCATGCATATTTATGGAAGTGGTCACTTTTTGAGGATTTCGCAGTTTTTTCATTCACAAGAGAAAGGCAATGGAAATCGTAACACGTTAAATGAACTTACAGATGACTGAGGTTGCTTTTTTGGAGAGTGACAGATCTTTTTTAATATCAGTTTATTATTTACTGACTTTACAGCCTTTTGTCCATAATGGGATTTGGATTTCAGGGCTACCTGGTACAATAATACATCTTTGTTTCTTCGGAATTTTCATTGGATTTCGTGTTGACAATCATAAGGTGCTCACTCGCTTTAGTTCTGGGTTTGCCTTTGGGACGATGGTTGCAGGAAGATAAACATGAGGTGTGTGCATATAACTGTTATTGTAGTGCTGCCAGTACCAAAGAGAACACGTAGAATTCCATTTTAATGTATTTTATCAGTTGACTAAGATGAGGAAATACGTATTAAGAGGACACAACTGCAACGGAAGTAACCAGGTTATTTTATTATTATTTTTGTTCTCGTTTATGTTTTACTCGCCCACTTTTAGATGCTCCTGTACGGTTATTCTGACGATGAATGGTTGACTATCGAAACGCATAAATTTTAGTTCTTTTCTCACTTCAAATAGGTTGTTGAGCCGACACTTTGACACTGTTATATCATTTTAACACTTCATTGGTGGAGAGGGGGAAGGGTACGCGGCCCAACAAGGCAGGTTGGACTTTTTAATACATATTTTATTTATTTTCAATGAAATTACGTTCTGAATGCATGCCTTATTTTAATACTACACTGTGAATGCAGGGAGAGGGAAGGGTGTTTTAAAACTGCCTCTAGTTAAGTTGGGCAAGTGCCACCACCTCGAATGCATTTGTATACGATGCTGTGGGAATTGGAAACGAGAGAGGAGGATAGAGCTTTGGAGCTGTGACTGGCTGGAAAAGTGAGGGGAAAGTGGAATGGAAAGGGGAGTGGAATGTGTCTAGAAGACAGTGATGAAGATGACAATGTCACAGATATCATTGCCCCTGCTTGTATGCAACCCACACTAATACTTGCAGTTTTCAAGCTCTAGTAGCCGTTTGACGTTAATAGTATCGCATGCTTCAGTACCGCCTTTATATGCAAAGTGGGCCGCAGTCAGCTGATATACTAATAACTTGTGACTCTTAAAAGCAGATAAACATTTTGTTTTAAATGGGGAGTGTTTATGGTTATAAATTCCAGTCTTTACTTTGTTTTGTTCATTCGGGAATGGGGCTCAGTGGCGACCTTGGAGTTTTATGATTTTCTTCTGATGCTGCTACAAATCCATTATGCAAATGTTCGGTGTATGCGTTGTGCAACAGGACGCAAGGATGAAAGTATAGGGTGGGGACAGTTTTGTTGGAGCATTACAAAGCAGATCTTTGTACGCTGGGTTCCACAGCTTAGGGAATCAGCATGTACAAATCTCAGCGGGAACCTTATGACGCCTACCTAACAGCCGGTATGTCCACCTCTGGCACACATAATGACGGCGACGCGTCGTGGCGAGGAAGCAATGGGGCAATGAATATGGAAATGGCTCCACATCTGCTCCCACAAGTCAAATAATTTCCGTAACTTATGGGGAGGGGGGCGAAGAGCTCTTACACCACTTTCAGTCACATCCCAGATGTATTCGATCGGGTTTAGAATTGGCGAGCTGGGGAGCCAACACATCAATTGGAACTCGCCGCTCTGTTCCTTGAACCACTCCATCACACTCCTGACCTTGTGAAACGACGCATTATCTTGCTTAAACATGCCACTGCTGTCGGGAAATATGGTCCTCATGAAACGGTGTACGTGGTCTGCAACCAGTGTACGGTACTCCTTGGCCACATGGTGCCTTGCATTAGCTCCGTTGGACCCATGGATGGCCCCAGAGCATAATGGAGCCACCGCCAGCTTGTCTCCGTACGGCAGTAAAGGCGTCAAGGAGACGACAGATTGGCGCCGTCCACTCGGCAAGATAAAGTAGGTATCGAGCACTCCTCGAACACCAGACAAATCGTGCAGTTTCCGAAATGCTCGTGCCGAGTCTGCAGGCCATAACAATTTGCTCTCGGTCAAACTCAGGTAGATCGAGAGCGCTAACAGTTCTACCCACGGATAGCACACTCACTGATACTACACAGGGTGTGACAAAAAGGTACGGCCAAACTTTCAGGAAACATTCCTCACACACAAATAAAGAAAATATTTTACGTGGACATGTATGTGGAAACTCTTAATTTCCATGTTAGAGCTCATTTTAGTTTCGTCAATATGTACTGTACGTCCTCGATTCACTTCAGTTCGCCCAATTGAAGGAAGGTAATGTTGACTTCGGTGCTTTTGTTGACACGCGACTCATTGCTCAACATGTGGTTCATGCACAATGGAGCTCCTGCACATTTCAGTCGAAGTGTTCGTACGCTTCTCAACAACAGATTCGGTGACAGATGTATTGGTAGAGGTGGACCAATTCCATGGCCTCCACGCTCTTCTGACATCAACCCTCTTGACTTTCATTTACGAGGGCATTTGAAAGCTCTTGTCTATGCCATCCCGGTACCAAATGTAGAAACTCTTCGTGCTCGTATTGTTGACGGCTGTGATACAATACGCCATTCTCCTGGGCGGCATCAACGTATCAGGGATTCCACGCGACGGAGAGTGGTTGCATGTATCCTCGCTAACGAAGGACATTTTGAACATTTCCTGTAACAAAGTGTTTGAAGTCACGCTGGTACGTTCTGTTGGTGTGTGTTTCCATTCCATGATGAATGTTATTTGAAAAGAAATAATAAAATGAGCTCTAACATGGAAAGTAAGCGTTTCCGGACGTATGTCCACATAACATATTTTCTTTCTTTGTGTGTGAGGAATGTTTCCTGAAAGTTTGACCGTACCTTTTTGTATCACCCTGTATACACCATGAGTGTGTCTGAGTAGCAGTCATTCCTCCCAGGTAAGACAGCTGTCGCCTCGACGGGTTTACATCGATAGTAGGTCGGCGGTCGCAATGTTTTGACTGATCAGTGTACAAGTACAATACAGCTACAGCATTTCGAACCGCTAATGCTACAAACAAACCATCGCAGTATATGAACAGGTTCCTGATCTTTACAGCATATCCATCAAAACCTTTCTTATCTACTTGCATTTCTCGGTTCAGTGTTGCGAAGTTCTAAGACAGAAATAAGTTACCTTACATCGTTATATGTTTGTAAATTTATTGTATTCTGGATGTGCGCTTGTCACTGGTTAGTCACGTCCGCTCCGTCTGAGAGAATGCGTACAGAACGATTTAAAGGGGAATGACCATTTGAAACAAGTTGGAGGATGGTACATACCGTATTGAGATGCACTGAAATTTTGCTAAAAAAATCTAATTCACACATAAAGGAGGTAGTTTGCAAAACTTTCGATTGACCGAAGACTAACTATGGATCGTCCACGTGCAGGCCTTGCCAAGTAATATCAGTATAGTAGATAGAAGTGATCCAAAGAACAGCATCACATTTCGTCAAGCGTTCATATAATACGCACGAGAGCGTCAGAGAATGGGTCCTCCATTTCCTGTAGCAGGCGCTGAAAGAAAGGCGGTAAGCGTCACGGAGGTACTTAATATTAGAATTTCAGGACTATATAACTCAGACGGCTTAAACAACAGAATGCTTACTATTCCATGTATTTCGCGAAATGATCTTGGTGGCATAACAAGTGTAAATGGAGCTCATAAAGAGGCTTTTGGACACTTGTTCTACGAAGCTGGTGAAGGATAAGTGGTAGTGCTTCCCGAAATACACTAGGCCACACCCCGTAACGTTGCTTACCTGGTAAAAACATCGATGAAAGTGATCTGAGATCATTTTATGGGCAGTACGAAAGGCCGCAAGTTATTTTAATTACATTTTCCGAAATTGCGGCTTAAGTGTCTCTTAACGTTGTGAAAATATTTGGTTATTATCATGCAAGTGCTAAAAATAAATTAAATACATCCTTATTGCAAACGTTGTTAATTGCTATCAGTATGTAGTGCCACGCTCTACTTAAATAATTCTTATTTTCACCCATAACCTATATGAAAGTGTATCAAATCAATAACGGTATTTGATTCGAGATGGATCACACAGTTTAAAGTGACCAATATTGTAGTAACTGCGTCTTTATTTTCCCTCTTCTTCATAATATTCTCGCTTCATACGCAGTTTTCTCTTACAAAAAATTTTAATTTACTGAGTATTATAACATTTTCAAGAACAGAGAAAAAACACAAAAGGAACTTCTAAGTACTACAACCACAGAGCTAACAAAACACAAGAATCACATATGTTAACTTGCAAGGACTGTAAGTTGATATCTAAACACATAAACAACAGTTGACAGGCGTGCTTCTACATCTGAAAGATGATTTGCTGTGTCGTCCGAACAAGACGCAGTCAGGGCGAAAACACCACAGGCGCAAAGATGTGAGCTGGTGCCAATGCCATAGAGACTCGTCACTTGCGCGAGTTCCAACAGCGCCGCGGGCGGCACTGAGGATGAAGATATTGACTTCGCCTAGGCCAATTTCCGGTCGAGTACAATCCTCCAACGACCGGACGACAACGGAAAGAAGCCTACACGTAAGAGAGAAGAGCAGGTCTTGCTCACTTAATTATAGATCATCGCCCAGAGCTAACTTAGACAGGGAACGTCGTTTAGTGAACTCTTAGAAGTGAACAGACAGTTGTTGTAATATTTTATTTGCTATTTACTGTGAAGTTGATCTACTTAGTCATTGAGGGCCTTTTTTGTGTTATATTACAAGCAGCGTAGCAGAATTTATTATTCATCTAGTCACCAAGGTAAGTAAACCTTTATAACTCATTTGTGTGACTGTTTTTGTTGGAGTGTTGTAGAACCTTCGTTCTCCTATTCTGTTACCTGACCCTGGGTCACAGCTGTGTAATAGTGGCAGGGAGCAATTATCTTAGCGATATATAGCACCAGTGGACCGTTTCACGAACTCACAAATTCGGCCTCCACAGCAGTAGCGACGAGACATTTAGAAAAAGGGCGACAAGGGGTTACAAAATGATGTCTATTCAAATTTCGCAACATTCGCTTCAGAGTGGCGCTAGTAGAGCCACTATGAGGTTGCTGAAATGGCGCGCGCCGCTATCCTGTGATCTTGAAACTTCCTGGCAGATTAAAACTGTGTACCCGACCGAGACTCGAACTCGGGACCTTTGCCTTTCGCGGGCAAGTGCTCTACCATCTGAGCTACCGAAGCATTGGCCCGCGAAAGGCAAAGGTCCCGAGTTCGAGTCTCGGTCGGGCACACAGTTTTAATCGGCCAGGAAGTTTCATATCAGCGCACACTCCGCTGCAGAGTGAAAATCTCATTCTGGAAACATCCCCCAGGCTGTGGCTAAGCCATGTCTCCGCTATATCCTTTCTTTTGGGAGTGCTAGTTCTGCAAGGTTCGCAGAAGAGCTTCTGTAAAGTTTGGAAGGTAGGAGACGAGATACTGGCAGAAGTATAGCTGTGAGTAGCGGGCGTGAGTCGTGCTTCGGTGGCTCAGATGGTAGAGCACTTGCCCGCGAAAGGCAAAGGTCCTGAGTTCGAGTCTCGGTCGGGCACACAGTTTTAATCTGCCAGGAAGTTTCATATCAGCGCACACTCCGCTGCAGAGTGAAAATCTCATTCTCGATCCTGTGATATTGTTTAGAGCGCGCTACAATCGATTATAGTTCGCTGTTCTGGTGCGGGTGGCTTTCTGGTGCTGATTTGCTATTACGTCGCTGGCGTTTGTTTGCGGTGGCAGGCGGAAAGCGAGAGGGTAGTCGGTTTCCGGGTATTGCACGAAACGTGAAGTTCGCTCTGCATGACCTACTGGTGAGCAGTACGAGGTGCATTCAAGTTCTAAGGCCTCCGATTTTTTCTCCGGACTGGAAAGAGATAGAAACATGCGCATTGTTTTAAAATGAGGCCACGTTCATTGTTAATACGTCCCAGAGATGGCAGCACCGTTCGGCATATGGAATTTTACCGCCAGCGCCGAGAATGAGAACTGTTATAAATACTTAAAATGGCGACGTTTTCCTTACTTGAACAG
The DNA here is from genome assembly GCF_023897955.1 of Schistocerca gregaria. Taxonomy (NCBI): domain Eukaryota; kingdom Metazoa; phylum Arthropoda; class Insecta; order Orthoptera; family Acrididae; genus Schistocerca; species Schistocerca gregaria. Next base: position 87,480,307 of record NC_064931.1, read on the forward strand.
CGTGCAATCATTCGTTTTTTGAGTTTGCGTGGTGTGAAACCAATTGAAATTCATCGACAGTTGAAGGAGACATGTGGTGATGGAGTTATGGATGTGTCAAAAGTGCGTTCGTGGGTGTGACAGTTTAATGAAGGCAGAACATCGTGTGACAACAAACCGAAACAACCTCGGGCTCGCACAAGCCGGTCTGACGACATGATGGAGAAAGTGGAGAGAATTGTTTTGGGGGATCGCCGAATGACTGTTGAACAGATAGCCTCCAGAGTTGGTATTTCTGTGGGTTCTGTGCACACAATCCTGCATGACGACCTGAAAATGCGAAAAGTGTCATCCAAGTGGGTGCCACGAATGCTGACGGACGACCAAATGGCTGCCCGTGTGGCATGTTGACAAGCAATGTTCACGCGGAACGACATCATGAATGGGACTTTCTTTTCGTCGGTTGTGACAAAGGATGAGACGTGGATGCCATTTTTCAATCCAGAAACAAAGCGCCAGTCAGCTCAATGGAAGCACACAGATTCACCGCCACCAAAAAAATTTCGGGTAACCGCCAGTGCTGAAAAAATGATGGTGTCCATGTTCTGGGACAGCGAGGGCGTAATCCTTACCAAATGCGTTCCAAAGGGCACTACAGTAACAGGTGCATCCTACGAAAATGTTTTGAACAAAAAATTACTTCCTGCACTGCAACAAAAGCGACCGGGAAGGGCTGCGCGTGTGCTGTTTCACCAAGACAACGCACCCGCACATCGAGCTAACGTTACGCAACAGTTTCTTCGTGATAACAACTTTGAAGTGATTCCTCATGCTCCCTTCTCACCTGACCTGGCTCCTAGTGACTTCTGGCTTTTTCCAACAATGAAAGACACTCTCCGTGGCCGCATATTCACCAGCCGTGCTGCTGTTGCCTCAGCGATTTTCCAATGGTCAAAACAGACTCCTAAAGAAGCCTTCGCCGCTGCCATGGAATCATGGCGTCAGCGTTATGAAAAATGTGTACGTCTGCAGGACGATTACGTCGAGAAGTAACGCCAGTTTCATCGATTTCGGGTGAGTAGTTAATTAGAAAAAAAATCGGAGGCCTTAGAACTTGAATGCACCTCGTAGTCGGGGGCGGAGGCGACTCGCCGCTGTGCTGGCCATGCGGTGGTGATTAATTGGAGTCGGCGGACTTGTTCTGCCTGCCTGTCTGATGTGGAGGTCCGGTGAGGTCCTGTGATACTCTGGCCCGGAGACAACTAGTTGCTGAATTTTGGAGTCGTCTGCCAGGTTAGGGTGTGGGCTCCGTTAGCTCGTCAGATTTTCCGCTGGAAGCTCCAGCAGCGGTCTCTGAACTTCATTCTGATGTGGGACGGCGTTGTTGGAAGTTTCTGCTGTGCGCGTGTGGCACGTTACGATATTTGTTGGTGCTCATTTATTTGCTCTACTGGAGTATCTTTTGGTTATCCCACTGTGTGTTCTGCTCAGCGTTACCTTTGGTAGTGCCTGTTTGTTCCTTTTTGAAGGAATTCACGTAGGTGGTTCCTGTTACCTGTCGCAGTTGCGTTCATGAATGGTATATTTGGCATTTAATGTGTTAGGTAAAGTCTACCTAAGAAAGTCGTTTTTGGACCGTATATGCATAGTGAATTACTGCTGCTTGGTTAAGTGGTCTTCTGGGACCTGAACAACACGATTTCGTCAATTGGGTTTTTGCAATAGCATTTAGTGGTATGTTCTGTATTTTTATCTCATTGTGTTAGTATTAACTTGGGAATAGCCGCGTTTGGTGTCATTAAGGCACTTCTAAGACTGTGGTTTGACTATTCATGATCACTTGGCTTTTATTGTTTTGTTTTAAGAAGCGAGAATTGTTTATTAAGATTTGTGTGTTGGCTTCCGGCACTTGTTAAGAGCGCCCGAGTTAACGGCTTCTGTCGGGATGTTATATTGTTATTTGATTTTTGAATTTTATCTTGTGTTGATATTATTTGTCGTCTGTTACAGAACATAACCAAGGTGTGCAAGTGATGGGCAGTTGTGGGAGGCATGTCGGCGAACTTTCAGCATTTTATTTCTGGGACCATTTCTAGTGGAAAGGTTCCAAAGTGTTGAGAGCTCGCTCGTCTGTGATTGCGTTGGGAGTTGCCCTTGCCCTTTGGTTGTATCAGATTATTAGTTTATCATTATATTTATTGGTTGTGTATTGCGCTTCTTTGAATTAATGATACCAAATGCCATTATCTTTCTCAAAGTTTTTTTAATATATAAATGATTTTAAATTGTATTGCCAAGTTAACTTATTATTGGATTTTGTCTCTTGAGTAAACTCTAAAAGCACTATTGTAAAAGGTTCTTTGATTTTATGGTGGCAAGCCGCCGTTATTGTTTTTAAAGCTCATTCTTTTAACTATTTGATAAGTTCTGTCAGTCATATGAATTTGTTGTTATTTAAAAAATTTCAGTATTGGCAATTTAACAAATTGAGTACAGAGTCTGCTGTTTGGATATTCCAGTTGCTTTAAAACAGGCCGTAACGGTCGTGAGCCAGAGTTGGCACCACAGTGACATTACGAACATTTACAAATCGGTTACCTCAAGGACAGCTCCGAACCAGAAGCCCTGCAGCATGCATTCGACTGATCCCAGACCACCACCATTTGCGACATCAGTGGTGTCGAACGAGAACTCACTGGTGACCAGATCTGTTGTGTTTTCTGATAAAAGCTGGATCTGCCTCTGTGCAGTGATGGGCGTGTGCTGGTTAGAAAGAGGTCAGTTGTGTGCTACACAACCTGCTTTTGTGCTCCACTCACTGTACCTACAGCTAGAGGTATGGTCTTGAGTGCGATCCCCTATGACATCAGGAACACTCTCGTGATTATCGCATACCCCCTGACTGCAAATTTGTACTTCGGTCTGGTGATTCGACCTATCATGCTGCCATTCAGGAACAGCATTAGAGGAGCTGTCATCCAACAGGATAACGCACGTCCACATACCGCTGTTGTAACCCAACATGCTTCTTGGATTCTAGATATGTTGCCTTCGCCTGCTCGATCACCTGGTCTGTCTCGAATCGAGCACATATGAGACATCATCGGACGACATTCCAGCGTCATCGACGAACAGCATTAACCGTCCCTGGATTCACCGACCAAGTGTAAGAGGTGAAACTCAATCCCACAAACTGATATACGGCACCTGTACAACATAAAGAATGCACGTTAGGATGTTTTCATTCAACATTCTGGAAATTACACGGGTTATTGATGAACACCAAAGGAACTGGTATGAGCATGCATATGCAAATACAGAAATACGTAAACTGGCGGAATACGGCGATGCGGTCGGTAACGGCTGTATAAGACAACAAGTGTCTGGGGCAGTTGTCAGATCGGTTACTTCTGCTACAATGGCAGGTTATCAAGATTTAAGTGAGTTTGAAGCTGGTGTTACAGTCGGCGAACGAGCGATGGAACACACCGTCTCCGAGGTAGCGGTGAAGTGGTGATTTTCCCGTACGACCATTTCACGAATGCATCGTGACTAACAGGAATCCGGTAAAACATCAGATCTCCGACATCGCTGCTGCCGGAAAAATACCTTGCAAGAACGGGACCAACGACGACTAAAGATAATCGTTCAACGTGACAAAAGTGCAACCCTTCCGAAAATTACTGTAGATTTCAATGCTGGAGCATCAACATGTGTGAGCGTGCGGACCATTCAACGAAACATCATTGATATGGGCTTTCGAGCCCACGTCCACTCGTGTACCGTTGATGACTGCACGACGCAAAGCTTTACGCCTCACCTGGACTCGCCAACACCGACATTGGACTGTTGATGATTGGAAACATACTGCCTGGTCGGAGGAGTCTCGTTTCAAATTGTATCGAGCGGATGGACGTGTACAGGTATTGAGACAACCTCATGAATCCATGGACCCTGCATGTCAGCAGGGGACTGTTCAAGCTGGTGGAGGCTCTGTAACGGTGTGGGGCGTGTGCAGTTGGACTGATATTGGACCTCTGATATGTCTAGATACGACTCTGTCAGGTGACACGTACGTAATCATCGTGTCTGATCACCTGCACCCATTCATCTCCATTGTGCATTCCAACAGACTTGGGCAATTCCAGCAGGACAATGCGACAACCTACTCGTCCAGAATTTCTATAGAGTGCCTCCAGCAATACTCTTCTGAGTTCAAACACTTCTGCTGGCCACCAACTCTCCAGTCATCAACAATGTTGTACATATCGGTGATGCCTTGCAACATGTTGTTCACAAGAGATCTCCACACCATCGTACTCTTATGGACAGCCCAGCAGGATTCGTGATGTCAATTCTCTCCATCACTACTTCATACATAAGTCGAATCCATGTCACTTCATGTTGCGGCACTTCTGCGTGCTCACGGGGATCTGGTCGAGCGATATTAAGCCGGTGCACCAGTTTGTTTGGCTCTTCAGTGTATTTGAAATGGCTTATCTCACGCTTACATTAACCCGTGATATAGCAGTTTAATCACTTAAATATGTTACCCAGATAAATGTATCCAAAAATGTCATTACTCTACATTAATTATTTTTTGGTCTGATGATTTATTTTTCCGTCAGTGTATTCGGAGGGTTGCTTTGAATAGAGTTATAGAAATTTACGTGGTAGGAACTACAGTAAACTGCTATTCCTGTCCCATTTCAACAGGGATAAACATCTTTGCGTACACAGTACAAAGTGGCGCAAAGCCACCAGGTGGCTAACCTTGGTGCGTCTTAACCTGTCCTATATTGTCATTTAGCTATGCATTTCGACAACGCACATACTGGCTGAACCTCAGATCCATCGATAATGTCTCGCGTGTTGTTCATTAATAATTTCTGATTAGGTTGGCGTCATTGATCAGTGGTCTCCGGTGGTTTGTTACAGAGTGACTGCATTTGATTTGAATTCTTACCCTTATGTATTTTTGTATTATGCTGAAAATATCCCCCAACAGTGCAAATGGTAACGATATGCGTTGTTTGTCTTGTCTATAAACAAACTTGTCTATGTTCTTACTGCTGAGAACTTATCCTTCAAGATGTCATTGGTTCCAATGGCTCTGAGCACCATGGGACTTAACATCTGTTGTCATCAGTCCCCTAGAACTTAGAACTACTGAAACCTAACTAGCCTAAGGACATCACACACATCCGTTCCCGAGGCAGGATTCGAACCTGCGACCGTAGCGGTCACGCGGTTCCAGACTGAAGTGGTTAGAACCGATTGGCCACACCGGCCAGCGAAGATGGCATTCAGTATTATTTGGTTCTGTATAAGGGTTGCTTTTCCGGCAGTCGTCGTTTTACGATGAAAAGCGATTGACAGTGTTATAAAGTGGTTTACTGATAAGGAGTTGGCCGATATATACATCGTGTATACTTTCGCTAAATGCAATCGAAGAGCGGTGCTGAGGTGTTCCCGCACCAAAGTCAACCAACTCACAGTACCTTTGCATCATCTGTGGGTTGTTCCATTGCTCTGTCTTTTGTGTTGTACGTTGTAGTGGTAACATATTACAGGAGTTTTCACTGTTCTGAAAGAATTTTTATAAAAACCAGGGTAGCTGGGATAACAAACGGTGTAAATCACGATTAAGTTTGTTCCTTAGCATTCGGGAGGACAACAGTTGAAACCCATGTCTCGCCATTCTAACTTAAGTTTTCCGTGATTTCCCTAAATCGCTTCAGGCAAATGCCGGAATGGTTCCTTTGAAAGGGCACAGCAGACTTCCTTCCTCATCCTTCTCTAATCCTGTGGGGCCTATGCCCTCGCTGTTTGGTCCCCTCCCCCAAATCACCAACCAACCAGAATTACGTTTTTAATATGTGGGATCCATGGAAGACTGCGGATTGCGTTATGCCAAAACAGTCAGAAAATTTCCCCGAAAAATCTCCGAAATTTTGTCGGTGGAGTTTGGGTCCATTCTGTATATGAAGCAGCGGGAACTGTGTATAAAAAGGGCAGTTCGTCAAAATTTTATAAACGAAATGCAAGACCTTCAAAGCATGGCCCTCCTTCATAGCGATATCGTAGCTCACTAGCTGACGAGACAAGCAGGTGATAAACAGAGATCGAAGGTATTTGTCGGATAAACCACTATTTGTCTGAAACACTGACTATTTGCGATGTGGTTTTTAGGTTTTATCGCCTTTTATCTATATAAATGCAGCACTACTTTTCTTTACACGCCTTATAAACACAAACAGTCAAACACGTACACTAAATTTATACTACTATTAGATCGCATTCACAACTTTACATTTCCATCCTAGGGTAAATGACGATGTTGCTACAGAAATGGAATCCGGCTTTAGGAAATAATACCTTTGAAATCTGGAACGTATAGATGTTTATTGAGTGTGGATTCAGATGACGGGTATGCCACTACTAAAGAAGGAACATAGTCTAACCAACAGACACAATGCTTGCAGTATTTCAACACAAGCTGCTGAAGGAAGAAAGAGAATTTTTCTTCCAATGCCTACAAATCAACAGTAAACGCAAATTTTATTCCCGTCAAAAACAAAATTGTAAACCAACAGTGAAAGAGTGAACGGACGAATTCCGTTATTGCCAGTTTACGTGCTAGTATTTATTTAAAACTTCACAATCAAGCAGCTTTTTATGCGTGAGGAAATTCCGAGTTGTTCGCTGTACACGAGACGAATATTTTGCATGGACTTAAGTTCATATAATTATGATGAACGGTACGTAAAACATACGCACGCACAGAAGTATTCGCTTTGTTGAGCAAAGCGTAGTAAGTAGACACGATGGCTGTTTCGAAAGGAATAATTTCACCTGCTCGCGGACGAATTACTGCGATAATTAGTCCTTTTCGCCTTCTTTAGACTGAGCAAAAGCGTCCCGCCGGAAATTCAGTCCCGAGACACTCTCGACATGGGCGGCGACTCACTTTTCAACAAGAAAATTATTTCTGAGGGGATAAAAATAGCGCCCGTACATAGCTAAGTGCTCCGTACTCCGTTCTTAAAAGAGATCCAATTTGGCTCCTTTCTCGTGTAATATTCATCACTTTAAGAAACGGCTTTTCTGGCAGGCGCCGGGTGTAAAGCGCAGTGCGGGGTGAATTCATAATGGCCACTCGAACGACGCGGCCAGCGTTTTGGTGCTCACCATCGAGCCAGCCACTTAACACTTCTTTCGGAACGAGTTAACCTCTGGACGAGCGCCCAGCGCGCAATGGAGCGCACTGCCACACCCACTCGTCGCGGATTTCCCACTAATTAAATAGCCGATGGGTGCTACACCAGCCACACAACGTACGCTTCATCGCGTTGCAAGACCTTTAAGCGGAATAAAAAGTCAATTTTACTGGTGGTTCACTTCACACCGAAATAATGGTTTGCTTGGCGCAGGGGTGCGGAGCTGGTAGACAGCGTCGCCACCGCTCCGTCCTTCTCGTCCACTCGTTCAGCTGTGGAGTGCCGCTGTTAGCCTCCCTCACCATCGCTTCGTGCTGGCAGTGAGTAAAGCCGTCCTCACACGGCACTTGTTTCTCATCTCGAAGCACGCCAGGCGAGGTGTCCGTTGCGGTTGCCGAACTCTTTGAAACGCCCTAATACATCTCATTGAATGTGTTCCTCATCGAGATTAGCGACCTCGGCGCTCTCCAGCAGAAGTCTGTGGCATCTAGCGCGTAAAATAGGTGCGTTAAGTTTGTTATCGATTGTCGAAGAAAGGCGACTTAAATCGAGAAGAAGACTGTGGACTCCTGCCGATGGCTTGAACAGCGAGTAATGGTGTACAAGTACTGATGTAAGTGCTTGTACAATTTTCTCGTTATCTCACTTGATCCATCATCCTGTTTCCGGTTTTATGTTGAACCTACTTAAAGTATAGTCTATAATGTCAGTCTGCGCATACATAATATCCATATCATCGATTTTTCATTCACTACTATCACTTTGAAGTAATGCATTTCATCACATAGATTTCAAGCTCAATATTGGCTTCGTAATTTCGTTTGAAAAGAAGAGCAAATTCTTTCGAAGCTGCTCACCATCACTGTAAAATATGTTTATTAGCAACATAAAAACATGATGCAGTCCATAAAACCAAGAGATAGGTGTATATATTTAACACAAAGTATTGTAGTAGCAAAATCCTCGGGTGTACAGAATGTGTTCATTTTCTTACATAGACTGGCAGTTACGTTATGATTTCTGGTCACTGGGGAAACATTCCAGTCGAAGACCTTTGCGACAATAATTGCAGAAAATTAATTTTTTATAATAAATGACATCGACTACTGCAGATAATACTTCTATTAAATTTATAAGAAGGACCCAATATTTTTACAAAACAAAAGGTGAAACAAATAGTAGGAAGTAGTTGGACACGACCTGCTACCTACAGCTTCAACAGGACACCCCGTCTCTGTTTATGGTACACACTGTCTACAGATCGTATCTACGACTGTCATTATTTTATAATTAACTATGAAGGACTGCGTCGAAGTGACGGCCTTTAGATAGCTGATCATTGTATCTTAGCATTGAAACGGTATACTTATATAGTGCACAAGTTACACTCCTAGAAATGGAAAAAAGAACACATTGACACCGGTGTGTCAGACCCACCATACTTGCTCCGGACACTGCGAGAGGGCTGTTCAAGCAATGATCACACGCACGGCACAGCGGACACACCAGGAACCGCGGTGTTGGCCGTCGAATGGCGCTAGCTGCGCAGCATTTGTGCACCGCCGCCGTCAGTGTCAGCCAGTTTGCGTGGCATACGGAGCTCCATCGCAGTCTTTAACACTGGTAGCATGCCGCGACAGAGTGGACGTGAACCGTATGTGCAGTTGACGGACTTTGAGCGAGGGCGTATAGTGGGCATGCGGGAGGCCGGGTGGACGTACCGCCGAATTGCTCAACACGTGGGGCGTGAGGTCTCCACAGTACATCGATGTTGTCGCCAGTGGTCGGCGGAAGGTGCACGTGCCCGTCGGCCTGGGACCGGACCGCAGCGACGCACGGATGCACGCCAAGACCGTAGGATCCTACGCAGTGCCGTAGTGGACCGCACCGCCACTTCCCAGCAAATTAGGGACACTGTTGCTCCTGGGGTATCGGCGAGGACCATTCCCAACCGTCTCCATGAAGCTGGGCTACGGTCCCGCACACCGTTAGGCCGTCTTCCGCTCACGCCCCAACATCGTGCAGCCCGCCTCCAGTGGTGTCGCGACAGGCGTGAATGGAGGGACGAATGGAGACGTGTCGTCTTCAGCGATGAGAGTCACTTCTGCCTTGGTGCCAATGATGGTCGTATGCGTGTTTGGCGCCGTGCAGGTGAGCGCCACGATCAGGACTGCATACGACCTAGGCACACAGGGCCAACACCCGGCATCATGGTGTGGGGAGCGATCTCCTACACTGGCCGTACACCTCTGGTGTTCGTCGAGGGGACACTGAATAGTGCACGGTACATCCAAACCGTCATTGAACTCATCGTTCTACCATTCCTAGACCGGCAAGGGAACTTGCTGTTCCAACAGGACAGTGCATGTCCGCATGTGTCCCGTGCCACCCAACGTGCTCTAGAAGGTGTATGTCAACTACCCTGGCCAGCAAGATCTCCGGATCTGTCCCCCATTGAGCATGTTTGGGACTGGATGAAGCGTCGTATCACGCGGTCTGGACGTCCAGTACGAACGCTGGTCCAACTGAGGCGGCAAGTGGAAATGGCATGGCAAGCCGTTCCACAGGACTACATCCAGCGTCTCTACGATCGTCTCCATGGGAGAATAGCGGCCTGCATTGCTGCGAAAGGTGGATATACACTGTACTAGTGCCGACATTGTGCATGCTCTGTTGCCTGTGTGTATGTGCCTGTGGTTCTGTCAGTGTGATCATGTGATGTATCTGACCCCAGGAATGTGTCCATTAAGTTTCTCCTTCCTGGGACAATGAATTCACGGTGTTCTTATTTCAATTTCCAGGAGTGTATAACATTAAAAACATGATACAGGAAGCCTTTATCTATCGATATGTGGTTACGTGTCATTTTATTATTAAAAATAGTAGCTAAAACGAAGTGTTTTCGAGGGATTCTCAATCTGCTGATAGGTTGAAACATCTTCTACTCAAGACACGAACTCTATGATAAAGAAAAGCCACCAAATACGTAGTTTAGCTCATGCATGATTTTTGCTTTTACCAGGAGAGGGGGGGGGGGGATTTCTTACTGGGTTAGTAGAGTTAATTACTAACTCCGGCCGTCGATTTTACCCGTGGCTAAACAGTTATTTACAAATAAATGTTAATGCCGAAACCAACTAACCACACCTATAAGCCGTTTCAAAAGCTGTCTCTTGGAACTCTGTGTTACATACATTTTGCAAATATATAGCCTACGTCTTTGGCCATATCCAACTTCACCCACTGTCTCTGCGCCTAATCTCGTCTGCCTTCTCTCTGTAATCTCCTCCTCATATATACACATAAAAGCGAAGTTCTGCATCACCTCGGTTCCGAGAGTTTCGGAACCTGTACAGAAAGTTGGAACAGAGATCAACATAAACATCATTTCCGCCCTTTTTATTGCTCATGAAAACCACAAATTGCATGTTGTAGCCGGCCGCGGTGGTCTCGCGGTTCTAGGCGCGCAGTCCGGAACCGTGCGACTGCTACGGTCGCAGGTTCGAATCCTGCCTCGGGCATGAGTGTGTGTGATGTCCTTAGGTTAGTTAGGTTTAGGTGGTTCTAGGGGACTAATGACCGCAGCAGTTGAGTCCCATAGTGCTCAGAGCCATTTTTTTGCATGTTGTACCAACAAACAGCGAGACCTTCAAAGGTGGTGGTTCAGATTGCTGTACACGCTGGTACCTCTAATACATAGTAGCAAGTCCTCCAGCACTGATTCAAGCCTGTATTCTTCGTGGCATAGTATCCACAAGATCATCAAGGAACTGTTGGTCCAGATTGTCCCACTCCTCAACGGTGATTCGGCGTAGATCCCTGAGAGTGGTTGATAGGTCACGTCGTCCATTAACAGCCCTATTCAATATATCTCAGGCATGTTCGATAGGGTTCATGTCTGGAGAACATGACCGCTGTTCGACTAACAACGGTCGGCATCACACTGCACTGTATGGGTTGCCGACCGTTGTTAGCCAAGCAGCGGTCATGTAGCAAATAGTTTTATCTTGTGACTGGTTTTACATATCTGATAGAACAGAATGAGCACGAGAACAGTTGTTTTTTATTTTTCTGACAATGATTTTATATCAGCTGGTCTGCTTCATGTATCGTTATATCCAAATGGTTTATAAATGTTAAACTATATTCAGATCCGATAACGGCACCTTTAGTGTGTTGAAACCGGTTATCCAGTAAACAGTATTAAAGCGATCTCGGCTTTTGAATTAATTCTAAAATCCACCTTCTTTCCTAAGCGAGGAACTGACATGTCATTATAAAACACACGTTCATAATCGTCTGAAGGCCATGTTTCTGAATTTAATACGGCTGCATACGAAATGCATAATTGCATCTACAGATGCAAGCGTTTTCTTTACTGTCGACCAAAGGCTGAAAAAATTTCTTCGGGAAGTCTGAAATTTATTACATTCATCACAAGATAATTCTTTAATTAATACTCATTTGAATGTGCGCTTTTCTTCTACTATCATGCTCATTAGCGGCGAGTCATTTGTTTACAGTGATTAAAGAGGTTTTATGGCCACGTCAACTTCTTGTTTCCCTGTAAGGACTGAAGAACTTCTGTTTGCATAAAGAACTGTCATACTTGCAGAACTTCTAAGGCTTCATAAAGCACCAACTAATTCCATTATAAGCAACCACTCTGTGAGACGTTTTAGCAAACCTTCAAATTTAGATCTCTCGTTACCAGATTGGGAAAATATTGACAAGGCGAGTGCTACTTTCAAGAAAAGCTAGAACAGCCTTAAAGGAGGAAGCAACCCATTCAACAATATCGAAAAAATAATGGCAAGTAACTCTCTCAAAGCAGAAACGTGAGTGATTATGAAATGTCATCTCAATTATGTGACTGGATTTGTGATTTGCTGTCAGCTACAGGTCGCAGTAATTGACGGTAAGTCATCGAGTAAAACGAAAATTATTTCTGTCATTCCCCGAGGTAGTGTTATAGGGCCTCTGTTGTTCATTATCTATACAAATGATTTAGGAGACAACCTGAGCAGCCGTGCCGGCTACTGTAGCCGAGCGGTTCTAGGCGCTTCAGTCCGGAACCACGCTGCTGCTCCGGTAGCAGGTTGGAATCCTGTGTCGGGCATGGATGTGTGTGATTTCCTTGGGTTAGTTAGGGGATTGATGGCCTCAGAAGTTAAGTCCCATAGCGCTCAGAGCCATTTCGTTCCGCTTTCAGTTCAAGTACATCCAGAATTAGCATTGGGCAATGTTATCACATTAGGTCGCTAGTTACTCATGAATTAATTTGTGGAACTACAATAAATTACTATTTTCCTTTCAGCAAGATGATGAGAAAAATACTGTCATTTACGTATCTGTTCTTGTAGCACCAAAACTTCTATGCATTTTTAAGCCCATTATTTACCCATCTCGAAGTACTTGTCGTTGAAGGTTTAGAGACATCCTTTATAGCACTTAACAATCAAGGATACATATCCTATACTGACAGTCGGAAGAAATACGAGAGATGCTACACACATAGGACAAAATTTTAATCAAAGAAGAGAAGAACACAGTATAAAAAGCAGAAAAATGTGTACAGAGATACAACAGTGCATTGAGAACGCAATATTACTCGTGGATAACAACCAGAAAGTCAAAAAGAAGATTTCGCCCCCACATAAGTGTCGCCCTGTCGAAGTTATCAACATGCTCTCTGTTGTTGTTGTTGTGGTCTTCAGTCCTGATACTGGTTTGATGCAGCTCTACATGCTACTCTATCCTGTGCAAGTTGCTTCATCTCCCAGTACCTACTGCAACCTACATCCTTCTGAATCTGCTTAGTGTATTCATCTCTTGGTCTCCCTCTACGATTTTTACCCTCCACGCTGCCCTCGTATATTAAATTCGTGATCCCTTGATGCCTGAGAACATGTCCTACCAACCGATCCCTCCTTCTTGTCAAGTTGTGCCACAAACTTCTCTTCTCCTCAATCCTATTCAATACTTCCTCATTAGTTATGTGATCTACCCATCTAATCTTCAGCATTGTTCTGTAGCACCACATTTCGATAGCTTCTATTCTCTTCTTGTCCAAACTATTTATCGTCCATGTTTCACTTCCATAAATGGCTACACTCCATACAAATACTTTCAGAAAAGACTTCCGGACACGTAAATCTATATTCGATGTTAACAAATTTCTCTTCTTCAGAAACGCTTTCCTTGCCATTGCCAGTCTACATTTTATATCCTCTCTACTTCGACCATCATCAGTTATTTTGCTCCCCAAATAGCAAAACTCCTTTACTACTTTAAGTGTCTCATTTCCTAATCTAATTCCCTGAGCATCACCCGACTTAATTCAACTACATTCCATTATCCTCGTTTTGCTTATGTTGATGTTCATCTTATATCCTCCTTTCAAGACACTGTCCTTTCCGTTCAACTGCACTTCCAAGCCCTTTGCTGTCTCTGACAGAATTACGATGTCATCGGCGAACCTCAAAGTTTTTACTTCTTCTCCATGAATTTTAATACCTGCTCCGAATGTTTCTTTTGTTTCCTTTACTGCTTCCTCAATATACAGATTGAATAACATCGGGGAGACGCTACAACCCTGTCTCACTCCTTTCCCAACCACTGCTTCCCATTCATGCCCTTCGACTCTTATGACTGCCATCTGGCTTCTGCACAAATTGTAAATAGCCTTTCGCTCCCTGTACTTTACCCCTGCCACATTCATAATTTGATAGAAAGTATTCCAGTCAACATTGTCAAAAGCTTTCTCTAAGTTTACAAATGCTAGAAACGTAGGTTTCCCTTTTCTTAATCTTTCTTCTAAGATAAGTCATAAGGTCAGTATTGCCTCACGTGTTCCAACATTTCTACGGAATCCAAACTGATCCTCCCCGAGGTCCGCATCTACCAGTTTTTCCATTCGTCTGTAAAGAATTCGCGTTAGTATTTTGCAGCTGTGACTTGTTAAACTGATAGTTCGGTAATTTTCACATCTGTCAGCACCTGCTTTCTTTGGGATTGGAATTATTATATTCTTCTTGAAGTCTGAGGGTATTTCGCCTGTCTCATATATCTTGCTCACCAACTGGTAGAGTTTTGTCATGACTGGCTCTCCTAAGGCCGTCAGTAGGTCTAACGGAATATTGTCTAGTCCCGGGGCCTTGTTTCGACTCAGGTCTTTCAGTGCTCTGTCAAACTCTTGATGCAGTATCGTATCTCCCATTTCATCTTCATCTACATCCTCTTCCATTTCCATAATATTGTCCTCAAGTACATCGCCCTTGTATAGACCCTCTATATACTGCTTCCACGTTTCTGCTTTCCCTTCTTTACTTAGAACTGGGTTTCCATCTGAGCTCTTGATATTCATACATGTGGTTCTCTTATCTCCAAAGGTCTCTTTAATTTTCCTGTAGGCAGTATCCATCTTACCCCTAGTGAGATAAGCCTCTACATTCTTACATTTGTCCTCTAGCCATCCCTGCTTAGCCATTTTGCACTTCCTGTTGATCACATTTTTTAGACGTTTGTATTCCTTTTTGCCTGCTTCATTTATTGCATTTTTATATTTTCTCCTTTCATCAATTAAATTCAGTAATTCTTCTGTTACCCAAGGATTTCTTCTAGCCCTCGTCCTTTTACCTACTTGATCCTCTGCTGCCTTCACTACCTCATCCCTCAAAGCTACCCATTCTTCTTCTACTGTTTTTATTTCCCCCATTCCTAACAATTGTTCCTTTATGCTCTCCCTGGAACTCTGTACAACCTCTGGTTCTTTCAGTTTATCCAGGTCCCATCTCCTTAAATTCCCACCTTTTTGCAGTTTCTTCATTTTTAGTCTACAGGTCATAACCAATAGATTGTGGTCAGAGTCCACATCTGCTCCTGGAAATGTCTTACAATTTAAAACCTGGTTCCTAAATCTCTGTCTTACCATTATATAATCTATCTGATACCTTTTAGTATCTCCAGGGTTCTTCCATGTATACAACCTTCTGTAATGATTCTTAAACCAAGTGTTAGCTATGACTAAGTTGTGCTCTGTGTAAAACTCTACCAGGCGGCATCCTCTTTCGTTTCTTAGCCCCAATCCATATCCACCTACTACGTTTCCTTCTCTCCCTTTTCCTACACTCGAATTCCAGTCACCCATAACTATTAAATTTTCATCTCCCTTCACTATCTGAATAATTTCTTTTTTTTTCATCATACATTTCTTCATTTTCTTCGTCATCTGCGGAGCTAGTTGGCATATAAACTTGTACTACTATAGCAGGTGTGGGCTTCGTATCTATCTTGGCCACAATAATGCGTTCACTATGCTGTTTGTAGTAGCTTACCCGCGTTCCTATTTTCCTATTCATTATTAAACCTACTCCTGCATTACACCTATTTGATTTTGTGTTTACAACCCTGTAGTCACCTGACCAGAGGTGTTGTTTCTCCTGCCACCGGACTTCACTAATTCCCACTATATCTAACTTTAACCTGTCCATTTCCCTTTTTAAATGTTCTAACCTATCTGCCCGATTAAGGGATCTGACACTCCACGCTCCGATCCGTAGAACGCCAGTTTTCTTTCTCCTGATAACGACATCCTCTTGAGTAGTCCCCGCCCGGAGATCCGAATGGGGGACTATTTTACCTCCGGAATATTTTACCCATGAGGACGCCATCATCATTTAATCATACAGTAAAGCTGCACGCTTTCGGGAAAAATTACGGCCGTAGTTTCCCCTTGCTTTCAGCCGTTCGCAGTACCAGCACAGCAAGGCTGTTTTGGTTATTGTTACAAGGCCAGATCAGTCAATCATCCAGACTGTTGCCCTTGCAACTACTGAAAAGGCTGCTGCCTCTCTTCAGGAACCACACGTTTGTCTGGCCTCTCAACAGATACCCCTCCGTTGTGGTTGTACCTACGGTACGGCTATTTGTATCGCTGAGGCACGCAAGCCTCCCCACCAACGGCAAGGTCCATGGTTCAGGGGGGGAACACGCTCTCTGCTGTCACAAAATAAACGTCAACCACTCGACTGCTTTGTTGAATCGTTTTACGCCGTCCTTAACACCGTGAGTCTCATTTTTATTTAAATCGTGTCGAGAGGTAACTTCGATACTTGTGAGTTACATAAAATGTTGTTTTAAGGGTTATGCCGCAAATTTTGATAGAGTACAAAATTATAACGTTTCTGTATGTACTACCTAACATTATATTTGGTAGTGTTGCTCTGAAGCTACATTGAAATCAGAGTAGCGTAGAGAAATGAATGAATTCTCTGAGGCTTTCCTTACTACTGATGCACACAAGCAATACTTACTCCCTGTAACCCCGAGATATTGAATACCTATAGTTTAACAAATTGTCAACAACAAGCTTCGGAGTAGCAGGTTTTGCATGGCTGTCTGTATAAGTAGTACCACTTGTTAGTGAACGTATTTACTTACTATTTCTTTCTTTTGTCACAGAATAATCTATGCAGTTATTTAGTAGCAGAGGCTTTAACTGTGAGTTCCAATGTTAAATATCTTATGGATATACATTCTGGAGTATAAAATTCGTCATCAAAAGCATGTTGATTCTAGGAAAAACTGTCAATCTACGGTCAGTTATTACAAGAGGAAATGGCACACAGTCGTTTTCTGGCACAAGGAAACGGCAGCATACAGTAATTTTTCCTGAAACTTCATACCTGTCTGATCGTGAGAAGACTGAGCCTGAAATTCTAGCTGATGTCAAGCTTACTACAGGGAACATATTTCGTGTAGAAAATCAGGTCTGCCGACAGAAAACTCATATAGAATCAAATGTAACAGTGTTCGTCTTCAAACAATTTGTACAGTGTTGGGTACTTTCGCTAGCACTACGAATAGCGACGATGTTGAGAGACAGAGAAAAAATTCATTCATACTGTACAAGTCGATAAAAGATAACATTGTTTGAGATTTTTCCACAGGTTTCCTGTTACATTAGACTGTATTAGCAATGCACCATCCAGTACTTCAAGTAATTCTTCGACTCCGCAATAAAATGCACAATACTAAGGGAGACAAATGTTTTGAATGCAGGGCAGGAAAGAAAGATTGGTAGACGCAACCCGATCTGTTGAGAAGAATAAGGCAGCAGCACCGTTACCTGGAAACAACATTGGATGTGACAATGTACGCCACTAACTTGAATATGGGGCTAAAGGGTGGAAGGGCCAACTTTGTCTTCCCGGATACTCTTCAGTCAGAGGTGGAAAATGTAATGTATTGTAATGTTTTAAAGGTTTCCATGAGGAGTTGTGACATATTTGTGTATTACGATGAGGAAAAGAATTAGTAAACAGCATTGCATATCTGTGCCTGTGTGGCGCCGGCCGCAGGTGGCCGAGCGGTTCTACGGGCTTCAGTCTTGAACCGCGCGACCTCTACGTTGCAGGTTCGAATCCTGCCTCGGGCATGGGTGTGTGTGATGTCCTCAGGATAGTTAGGTTTAAGTAGTTCTAAGTTCTAGGGGACTGATAACCTGAGATGTTAAGTCCCATAGTGCTCAGAGAAATTAGAATTTCTGTGCCTGTGTGGTCGGACCATGTACTACAAATTGGCAATGTTTCTCACAAGACAAATCTTACATTTTTGAAAAAAAAAATAGAATCAGTTATATAAGACTGCTGGTATGACTATATACAACGAAAATAAGTAGCTTAATAGTCTGCTGGGTTTTCCAAAAAAGGATTAAGGCCAGAGAATGGTGAACTCCGCCTTCTTGCATGGATAACTTTAAGATTATAGTCGATAATTAGGAAATAACTAATAATTATGTTTATGTTGTGTTTGTGTGTGTGTCTATTTGTCCATCCTAACTGACGCAGGTAAAACACAGTTTATGATTACTCACTCGGGCGATGAGATTACAGACAGACTGCTGGAAGATACAGCAGAGTTCATGAAGTGAATGATTAGCGAGAAGTTAAGTCCTGAGGGCAGCGAATAACATCATAAGCATTCACAAGCAATCTAGGGGGCAGTCCGAATTGAAAAAACGTGAACACAGGCAAGATGAATCACTCTGATATCAATGGTGCATATTGAAGCCTTCAGAGAATTTCGAGTACTGCCGGACAAGTGCAGAGCAATGTGACGTCAGTGGCCGGCCCACGGGACATGCCAACAGCAGCACCGGCGTTCTCCACAGGAACAGCCTGTGTCCATGGTATCAGCACCAACTAACTTCGACCTTCCCTCCATGTCAATACCCAGCCTGAGAGGGGTATCAAATAGTTCAAATGGCTCTGAGCACTATGGGACTCAACTTCTGAGCTCATCAGTCCCCTAGAACTTACAACTGCTTAAACCTAACTAACCTAAGGACATCACATACATCCATGCCCGAGGCAGGATTCGAACTTGTGAGCGTAGCGGTCGCGCGGTTCCAGATTGTAGCGCCTAGGCCGGACGGAGTGGCCGTGCGGTTCTAGAGGCTTCAGTTTGGAACCGCGTGACCGCTACGGACGCAGGTTCGATTCCTGCCTCGGGCATGGATGTGTGTGATGTCCTTAGGTTAGTTACGTTTAAGCAGTTCTAAGTTCTAGGCGACTGATGACCTTAGATGTTAAGTCCTATAGTGCTCAGAGCCATTTGAACCATTATGTAGCCCCTAGAACCGCTAGGCCACCCCAGCCGGCTGGGGGGGGGGGGGGTATCCGAAATGCTGGTGGATACTGAATCGTATATATATATATATATATATATATATATATATATATATATATGTTTTTGTGATATGTTCAAATGCATACAGTCATACAGTCGTCTGTTTCGTTTCACTGAAAAATACCTCAACAACTACAGATATGAAGTTTTGTAGAAAAGAACAGGGCCTCTGAGATAACCAACTCTTAGTGAAGCTGACGATCTGTTTTAATGCTTTCATTTCTAGTGTTTCAAAAACTCAAATGGCTCCGAGCACTATGGGACGTAACATCTCAGGTCATCATCCCCTAGAACTTAGTACTACTTGAACCAAGTTAAGCTAAGGACATCACACATATCCAAAAAAAAGTTCAAATGTGTGTGAAATTTTATGGGACTGCAGCGCCTTAGACCGCTCGGCTAATCCCGCGCGGCACACATCCATGCCCGAGGCGGGATTCGAACCTATCTAGGGTTTGATTACTTTTTTGCTCGAAAGACACGCTCATTTGCACGGGAAAACAGTGTGAGTGAACTTAATGCTGTAAGAACAATACATCATGAAGTTCAACCTTTGAAGCAATCAAAAGTGATTTCTTACTTGTTGTGTATTACAATACCCTATGTATGGTATTTTCTGCACAGTTATCAGCAATGCTGCTTTCAGTGCAATGTTTCAGTATATGCTTTACGTCTCAGTGAGCTTTTGCCTATTCCGACATCCGTCGGTAGGGGGAAAATGGAACAGTAGTACTCCATGTGTTTTTACTTCTGTTGTTGAGCGAGTTTAGAACTATCTAACGATCGTATTAATGAGGTTAAGGTTTCTCCATGCTTGTGGGCACTTTTGATCTGGAGTCCAAGACTTTCCTCCAGTGGTTGTAAGGATGTAGAATATTTGTCGCAATGCTAAGCGAACTGGTCTTAAGGAATTTGATATTTTGGTGACACGCTGAGTAGCATCAGTCAGTGTTGTGGTACACAAAATGCTAGAAACCCACCCAAAACGGTTCTGGTTGTTCATTCTAGGCTCTTTAGCCCGAATTATAGGTAATCCCTACGATGTTCAACCCTAAACGGGACATATATCAACATCTCTGCTTCAGCGAAATTACTAATTAAAATATAAATTGGACTGAGCACACAACTGCAGTGTGCAAGATGGCATCAGCATCTTTCGAAGCCCTACAAAAATTTAAAAGCTCTTTCCTCTTCACCTGAAAAAGAAACTTGTACAAATACGTATACTTTCAGTCATTGACGACAGCGATGTTACCCTGAAAGGTCTTTCTCAGGAAAGCTCACAACGCCTAAAACTGATTATGAATGCCTGTGTTCATTACATTTGTGAAGTTTTGACTGTTTGATCATATTGAATCATCATAAGCACAGTTATGCTGGCTGGGTGCAGTCAAGCTTAGAGATTTCAATACCTTGTGTCTTCTCTTCTGTCTTATCAACGTACACTGTCCCTCATATCTCTCCTTGACCCTAACGCTCTTGCCCGAAAAACATGGCAGAAACACGTGTTCCCATCAGAGCAATAGGCTTTCTGTTTCAGTGCATCGTTCGGCCACTTTATCAAAGTTCTTCTTAGTAGCAGAAACCCGACTCTAGAGTAACCTCCCGCATTAGGTTAGTGAATCGAATAACATCTCCAGCTTCTGAAAACAGTTAATGACATATCTACTAAAGGAATAATACCGATTACCATTGTCCATTGCCCCTGTATGCACTCTTTGCACTTATACATACATCTTTCCAATCAAATCTTCCTCATTTCCCAGTATTCTCAGCTGGTGCAGTCTCCGTCAATTTCCTTTCCCCAGCATTCACTTTATCAGATGAAATCTACTATATACACCTTCAAATTCTTTTTACATCGGCCACTATCCTGTTTATTACTATAAATATTATTAATATTATTATCGTTATTATTGCTATTAGTGGCAGCAGGAGCAGTAGTTCATAGTCGGTATAATTTACTCGTACTGTCACTATAGACACTCAAATAATTTTAATACTGTTTTGCATATTAGAGTTTTTATTTTTAGGTAAGAAGCCCTGGTGTGATGCAAGAGATGACCTCATGGCCCTAATTAGATCAGGTTAAATAAATAAAGCAAGATACATGTCTATCAATATTTCCCTTTATTATTTGTACGAGGATAATCCGAAAAGTAAGGTCTCCTACTTTTTTATAAGTACAGAACTGTGTTTGTGTGGCAGTTGATCACACTGTTATGAAGAGTGCTTCACGCGCTGTGTGTAAACGTGCGCACGCCGCGCTGAGGCGCTCTCTCTTGTCTTGGCAGCCATTGAGAATGGAGCTCCCGTTGGATATTACCGCCAAGTGCAAATTCCGCTCAGTTACTCGGTTTTTGAACACGAAGGGCACTGCGCCGATTGAAATCCATCGCCAATTGACGGAATTGTATGGTGAGTCGTGCATTGATGTCAAAAATGTTCGTATGTGGTGTAGAGAGTTGTTAGCTGGTCGGACCGAAATTCACGACGAACAAAGGAGCGGGAGACAGCCAGTTTCTGAGGAGATAGTGTTGAAGGTTGAACAAAGCATGCGTGAAGATGGCGGATCACCCTGGATGATCTCTGCACGTTGGTTCCTGAGGTTTCCCGAAACACCGCTCACAGAATTTTAACGGAAACGTTGAACTACCGGAAGGTGTGCGCAAGATGGATGCCACGCATGCTGAGTGAGGACCACATGCGACGAGTTGATGCTTCCCGCGCCTTTCTTCACCAACTTGCAGCCGAACAGGACAACTTTGTGGACTCAATTGTCACGGGTGACGAAACCTGGGCATACCACTTTACACCTGAGACCAAGCAACAATCATACCAGTGGCAGCATCCTTCTTCGCCAAAACCACGGAAATTCAAACTAACACAGTCTGCCGGTAAAATTATGACAAGAGCATTTTGAGATCGGCAAGGGGTATTGTTGGTCGACTTTATGCCCACTGGGACCACGATTAACACTGACAGTTACTGTGAGACTCGAACGGACAATTCAGAACCGGAGGAAAGGAATGTTGAGCAAGGGCGTTCACATTCTCCATGACAACACTCGCCCACACATCACTCGGAAAACCGTTGCTCTCCTGCAACAGTTTCAGTAGAACTCAATCACCCATTCACCCTATAGTCCTGACTTGGCGCCCAGTGACTATCACCTGTTCCCTAGGTTAAAAGAACATTTGACCTGAAAGCGATTCGGCTCCGACGACGAGGTGAAAGAAGAGATTCATAACTTTCTGAACAGCATAGCGGCGAGCTGGTATGACATGGGCATACAAAAACTGCCACAGCGCCTACAAAAATGCATCGACTGAAATGGTGATTATGTAGAAAAATAGCTAAATGTTCTAGCTGTAAACTGATGTAAACCATAGTAGAAATAAACAGGTCTATGTACTTATAAAAAAACAGGAGACCTAACTTTTGGGATTACCCTCGTTAGTAGTGTATATATTACATAGTTATATTTCTTGGCACCGATTTCACTGGATACAGAGACAGCTCAGTAACTGATCATATAAGGAGTGATGAACAATTTTATCTCATTATTGGCAGTGCATAAAGGCATAGGCGGCGGCACGATGCGGTGCTATGTGTTTGTTTCCTGGGGGGCTAGAATGGTGTTGCATGAGCGTTGATTGACTGCTGGTGGCTTTCAACTGCACATTTCTTTCCGTGTATGGCTTTACGGGAGACGCTCAGAGCAGCTTGACCTGCATCCTCTCCAGTGCTTGATCCTTAATTACTCCCCAGGTAAAAACGCCACTTGGCCGTCAGTGATGCCCTCGCGTTCGGGGCCGTAGTTGTCATTCACTGTCTCTCGACACTCGTGCTGTGTCTTTGTTTTGCAGTAATTAGTCTGCTGAGGTGGCGTCCAAGTAATGTTTGGAGGTGTAGGAAAACAATAGAATCTTCATGTACCTGTACATGGGATGGAATGACAATAGTCATCGAGGTGAATACAGGAATTAATCTCACAGTCTGAAAACCGTGTGAAACAGACTCACATTCCTCCCGAATGTCAAGTCAGAATTCCCTGTGTGATACATAATCGCTTGGAACAAACCTGAATCAACCGAATCCATCATCTAAAAAACTTGCTCGGTGCACTTGTTTTTCTTATCCCTCTCTTTTCCTTCAGGGAGCTAAATTTCGAGTCGCATCGTCTCGTCATTGATGAATTCAATTCACAATGTCTCCCAACGAACGAGCAATAATGGATAGCTCTGTCCGGCCAGTATCGGTAATAGGGTGCTAACTATTTTGATCCCACTCAGATAAATCCCTGTATTCTCCTCTGTCTGGGACTGGCATCCAGTTATAAGCTGCTGACACGGTGTATGCAAGCGTTCACTACCAACCAACAGACCAGATTTTCTCGAAAAACGGCAGAGAGTGGCTTTGGATGTCCGTCCTCTGCATTTCTGAGTCGCCATGAAGGCTACAGCGTAATGGTAGGTCCGTTTGTTTGTTATGGGAAAGCATTTATGTCCGACACTCAAGGGTAGAAATTCCTTGTGAACCTGGTGGCGTATATCTGTCGTCAGTCTTTAAACGGGACACCCTTTTGCAGCTAAGCACTACACTTTTCTATTGCACCATTTCACTTTCTCTGGCTTTGGGGGAGTCTCACGATAACCAGGCACAGCTTAACTGAAATCAGAGCATTATGCAGCTAAGTGTTACAGTGCATGCTGTAGTACGTTTTTCTTTAAATATATTTAAAGCAGGCGACCACTAATATTAAAGTTCCAACATTTCTGAACAGTATGACTCATCTGAAACAGCGGGACACTCCTAGACTCGCTTCTCTTAAATCCGTACAGATATTCTCTTTGGCTGTCTTCGATTATTAGCTGCAGCCGGTTCAACAGATAAAAGATTAGAAATAAATTTGATACGTTTCCGATAGTTCCTTCGTTATATCGCAGATTCTACACATAGTGTATCAACAGAGATTCGACTGAGTTGACACAAAAGTGAGTATAAAATTAGGAATATATATATGAAGAAAGATTTAGAAACACTTGGTAAAGTGTAATATTGAAACCTCTATTTCACTTTCTTCGTTGATTATTTTCGTTCCGTAGGTGACAAATGCTTGCAATACATACCGTGGACACTGAATACCGATATTCAGTTATTTTTCACATTATTCCTCTATATTTACGAAATAAAGTTTGTGTACATGTTGCAGCTCATAAAACGTCTGGTATATTTCTTTTTAGGGCTGGAGGATCGATTAGTGTGTTTTGGTGACTGTCGTATATGGAACAAAAACAGTTATCTACACTATGACGTCTCCAGAACCTTTGCTTGCAGTATAATGCATCTGGGTGATCTTGTTTCCTTAGCCTTACCGAATACGAGTATGATGTGAGAGGCTCTCACTGGCGGACTGCCAGAAGATTCTGAATTAGAAATATATTAGATTCCTCTCTATTAGAATCTTTGCAGATTACGCATCTGGGCTTTTGAACTCGCAGACAGTTAATTATAAGCAATAGTTTTGAAAATTCAGCTCTGAACTGGCAACAGGTTCCAGGAACATAATAATCAATTAATGGGCTCCACGTAGGCCGTGAAGAACAATCACTGACCGAAGTACATCATGTTAGTGTAGTAACGATATCGAAACGTTTACTCGGTTCAACGAATCATCTATTATTTAGATGTATTTAAGATTAGCATATAAGCAATGTGCTCATGGTTCATTCCACATACAAATTTCGCACTTAGCAACAGAATATTTTTTACATGTTTCATAATTCAGAGTTTGTGGCGTCATCTCCAAATTAATAAATTATTTGTTGGATGCCTTCTCTCCAAATGCTTTCTCAAACTACTCACAGTGGTGTCGATTTTACTACTGCTGTCTCTTAAATAAAAATATTCAGTGAGATAACCAGATTATATCCACTCTTGACAACTACAGAACAAAAATCGCCCATCCACAAATATACAGTAGGCACCGAAAGAATGCCTGCAAGGGGTGAGATGGGCGCTGGGAAACAAACCCCCTCATTCCCTTCCGCCCCACGGCTACCATGCTCTGTGTTATTAGCTGTCCGAAAAATATCGCCTTACCAGTGGCCTTCATTATCAGCCTTCTTGTATTTCGAGGCCTCCCAGTTTATTTCCTTTTTCTGTACAGCACCAGTGGGAGAGAGGAAAGCGATAGTGAAAAGCGAATAACATTCACACTGAAAGCAGAAACCGGAATAGAAAAGCAAGCCGTAACATGTTGAGATCTTAACCCAGTATTCAGACGGTCCATACTGACACTTTACCTATAACCTCTACCCTATTTTAGCAGTGGTCGTCCGTCTGTTTGTCAGTGATAGTCGAAGAAATCTACGATCTTCCTTCTGGAAGTGACGACGTAATATTCTTTCAGGGACGATGAATAAGGCTAAATGTATCATTTTGACGTAAGAAACTGCCAACTCGAAAATTATCAGCAAAAATCATTGTGGTATTTCTAATACTGGAATACGTGTATCGGTGTTTGTTGTTGATTATTGGGTAGTCAATCCTGACAAGAACTTAGGTGTAGAGGTTGGGAAAATAAATCAACTAATCCAATCCAGATAACATGCTATGTACGAACATGAGCAATAGTGGTATACAATATCCGTATTGTTGCAGACTGCACTGCGTGTTAAAAGGTTGATGTACTAATGTGCGCTGGCCCCTGCCAAATGGAGCTGTACCCAGTGACGGAACTTGCAGACATGATTTTCGTGTATTATCAATCAAGTGGAAGTGGAAAAAAAAAGCGGAAAGATGGTTCAGGGCTAAATATCGACATAGAAGACGTCAGGATCACACCATATTTCCAAGGCTGTTCCTACGATTAAGAGAACCAGGGCAATCAGTACCACAGCAAAACGATTGCGGATGACAATTAATTACACAGAGTCCCACCTCAGAAGACGTAGTACTTCCTTCAGTGGACGATGTGTCAGCAATCAGTACTTGATCAGTTGCACATGAAATTAATATTTCAAATTTTTCATAAAGTACTGTGGGGCGAGTATTACGAGAAATGCAGCTACACCTCTACCATCCACAGAAAGTGTATGCTTTGGCTCCTTCTGACTTCGGATGTCGTGTCGTGTTCAGCGAATGGTTCTTGCAGCTCCTTGCAGCCGATCTTCATTTTCCTTGTGTATGTAGTTTTCTCGGATGAAGCGTGCTTCACCAGAGATAGAATGCTAAATAGTCGCAGTGTAGTAGAATCCCGACGCTAGAGTTGTGGAGTGCCATTAGCACAGATTATTACTCTGTGTGTGTGTAGGTACAATCAGTGATTACGTACTAGGCCTGTGTCTCCTTCCTCCCTGCTTAACGTCGCCAGTGTACACACTGTTTTCAGAGACATACTGCCCAGTTTCATGGAACAAATTCCACTCGTAACTCGTCAACGGATGTGGTTTGAACATGATGGTGCCCCACCTGAATTTGCGCTGATAGTCTGTGAACACTTGGATCAAATAATTCCTGAAAAGTGGATGTGCAGAGGTGGCTCTGTTTCACCTGATCTCATCCCACTTGATTTTCGGTGCCATGTGAAAAGTCTTGTGCACGAGACATCTGTCGAGACACAAGGCTATCTCCTGACGATAATTCTCGCTGCCTGTGACAGTGTTCAAAGGACATTGGGAATGTCAGAAAGGTTATGACAGAACTTCGTTTAATGATGCCATGTCTGCACTGACGCGGGTGATACCATTTTGAACGTACTAGTATGCTGAGTCTGTCTTGTCTCTGTTAGTTCTTCAGTTTTCGCGCCGTAG
This sequence comes from Schistocerca gregaria, assembly GCF_023897955.1. Classification (NCBI taxonomy): domain Eukaryota; kingdom Metazoa; phylum Arthropoda; class Insecta; order Orthoptera; family Acrididae; genus Schistocerca; species Schistocerca gregaria. The sequence continues at coordinate 87,507,014 of NC_064931.1, forward strand.
GCATCTGTCCCTGTGATATATTCGATCTTTCTCAAAGTCCGAAAGATTCTGATAAACCTCACACATACTTCGTTTGGGCGTACTTAGTTTTCATCTGCATCTGAAAAGTTTCAGTAATGGTACAGACACCTCACAGGTATCGTATAGTCACACAGTTCTTCATCCGTAAAATGATTTTTTTCAGTCCTGTAAGTACCGGGTCGTCAAAAAGTCAGTTTAAATTTGAAAACTGAATAAATCACGGAACAATGTAGATAGAGAGGTACAAACTGACACACAGGCTTGGAATGACATGAGGTTTTATTAGAACCAAAAAATACAAAAGTTCAAAAAATGTCCGACAGATGGCGCTTCATCTGATCAGAATAGCAATAATTAGCATTACAAAGTAGGACGAAGCAAAGATGATGTTCTATACAAGAAATGCTCAATATGTCCACCATCATTTCTCAACAATAGCTGTAGTAGAGGAATAATGCTGTGAACAGCACTGTAAAGCATGTCCGGAGTTGTGGTGAGGCAGTGGCGTAGGATGTTGTCTTTCAGCATCCGTAGAGATGTCGGTCGATCACGAAACACTTGCGACTTCGGTAACCCTAAAGCCAATAATCGCACGGACTGAGGTCTGGGGACCTGGGAGGCGAAGCATGACGAAAGTGGCGGCTGAGTAGAAGATCATCACCAAACGACGCGCGCAAGAGATCTTTCACGCGCCAACTTTCGGACATACTGTGAACTTTGCTTTTTTTTGTTCTAATAAAACCCCATGTCATTCCAAGCATGTGTGTCAATTTTTACCTCTCTATCTACATTATTCCGTGGTTTATTAAGTTTTCTAATTTATACTGACTTTTTGATGATCCTGTATATTCGCGTATAGACGAAATTTTAATCAGCACACCCAATAGGTATGAAAATATTGGAGTATTTGTTTTGTAAAGTCCATTCAAAGTGTTCATTGTGTGACAATTTCCATACTGGTCAGTGCAGAAAGAAAGGAAAGCAGGAAGATCAGGATTTAACATCCAGACGTCAAGCTCAAGCTCGGAAAACTTGGGGACGAAGTCTGATGTATTGTTGACATTCGTGTTAATCGTTATCTGGTCGGCCAGGTGAGTTTTTGAACTAGTCTCCATCCGAATGAGAATTCACTGTGTTACTCATTACGCCAACTCGCTCGGCGGAAATATTCAGAGCTGCTAAAGAATACATGTATCACTGTAACTGCATTAAGATTCGACTCATGTTACTTTAGAAAGGCGTACTAGTCTTTTAACTACTAAATCACCTTGCTCAGTTAGTGCGCATGCATATGGAATAGTAGGTCCTGGTGCCGTACCGACAGTTTCTAAAGATTCAGTCGAATCTTCTCACATATTCTTTGTTGCGCAACGATGTTGCTGCTTTTTGGTAAAACGAATGAGCTGGAGGATTCTTCAGTCAACTCACCGGAAGCCCCTCCTTGGAAGTCTCAGCGCTTAAAGTGGTTGGAGGTCGGGTCGGTGCAGAACAATCAATTAGATTGTCTGGTCGGCAATTGGCAGGCTTATTGATCGATAGTTCTTAATTTCAGTTACGTTTTTTTCGCTGCAGTCGAATGGCCACGACGACCTTGTAGACTGGAGCTGGAGTAACTCTTATTTCGCAATACGTTGTTGGATGCTGTTAGCTGCAACTGCAACACGTAGTTTAAACTTTTTTTCGTTTTATCTTCATAAGAAGGAGTTCTTAATTAATAGTAACTCTGTCAGAATTACCACTTGGGAGTTGGTAAGATAACATGCGGCTTTGGAGACTGACCTGAATGTTAATGAGTAATAAATGTATACTGTCTTACGACTTGTCAAAAACGACTTGCCTCGCCAGTTTTGTTTGAAGATACGGATAGTACCTTCCATCGTTCGATTGTGTTGCGTTTTGGCCATTTACTGTTTCCAGATGCCTCTTTAATATTTATTAAAGTCCCTCTGGGCTGCTGTAGTAATATATTGATTTGATAATTAGTTTCTGAGTCCTTTGTGAAGCGTAGGTCTCCACTTCTGTCGTTGCTCAGAGATCAGATGAAGTACACTATGTGGAGACCTTCCCATGTCTCGTTTTGCATTGCCCGTTGAGTGCCCGATGGTACTGTTAAGTACGATAATGTTAGTCAGAGAGTATTTCGTGAAATCCATATTGTACAACTCCTCTAAAAATGGTCTGTGTTTTGGATGCTAAGCTTGGTACATATGTTTCGAAGATCTGTTTTCAGGATAATGTCTCTTGCAAACGATTTGACGAGAGTCCAGCAAAGGTTCCCTGTAGACTACGAGATATTGCTGAAGGGGAGACATACGGTACTTCAGAACGAGCATTTCATCGGACGCAATCGATTTTTTGTTTTAAAATCATAGTTCTTAGCAGAAAACATTGACTAATGGCAGGTGTATTGAAGTATCACGGAGCGTGAGATCGGAAAAATTCCACAGAATGAATTGCTTTTCACAAATCCGAAGCAGAGTCTAAAATACATCGGTCGGTATGACCGGAAGGTAATTTATAAGCAGCGGTACACATTGTAATGTTTTGTAATCCTTCACATCGTGTGCGTGATTTCGATATCTCGTGGTAAAGAGCTCAGTGTGGATGATGAAATCACTCCAACTACAAGCGTTTCTCTTCGGTGTAAAGGACCTCAGTTCTCTTTTAATGAAAATAAATGTAAGTTAATCTTAATAAAAAACAGTATCTGATTACAGAAATGACGGTGAACGTCCTGAGGACGTCAAATCGTATATGTATTGAAGGGTAATAATATGATGCAATTTGGCATGGAAAGATCACTAAAAATTACTGCTAGGGAAACCGAATGGTAGGCTTAGATTTGCTGGAAGGGTTCTCGGAAAATGCAGTGCATTTCTAAAGGAAATCGCTTGGAAGACTTCAGCACGACCAGGTCTAGAGTATTGCTCCAGTGTTTAGAGTCTTTGCTAAGCAGGCATCACACCGGACATTGAAAAAATGCAGAGACTCGCTGCTAGAGTAGTAACAGGCTGGCGCAGCGTATTCGAAAGTGTGACACAAATACTCATGGAATGTAAAGCGGAATCACTGGAAGAATGGTGACGTATTTCTTGCGAACTCCTTTTTGGAAATTTAGAGGACCTGTGTTCGACGAAGTTGGTGCCATAATTCTGCCACCACCTTATATCGCTTGCAGGGATAACGAGAATAAGGTAAGAGAGGCAAGTAGTGGTGCCGAAAAAGTTTCCGCCTACATCGCATTTTTTCACATTTCCGATGACGTCATCAATAACGGTCCCTATAATACGTTACCAGATTTTCCCTTTTCCATTCCCCCCCAACCATATGACATGAGAGAGTGGCATTATGCATGACATGGCGAGAAATTAAAAAAAAGGCATGAAATTTAAAAAAAACTGCGTTTTCCCCCACATACAGCTTAGAGCCCAGTTTTTCTACTTGTAAACGGGTGGAAAATTCAAAACTCCCAAAGGTGCAGCTAACCTTTTGGTGGGAATTTCAGAAATCTAAGATGGCCGACTTCAGCACAGCTTCTATGATATATTATAATATAAGATCATGATCTACACTCATGCTCATAAATTAAGGATAATGCTGATACATGGTGAAACAACGCTGTGGTGGGCGGTTTAAATCACCTAGGAGTATGACCATGCGGAGCATTTCACCAGCAGTCGTCGCACGGTGGCGTTGGCAGCAGTCCACATACGCAGTTGGTGCATGTCAGAGTACGGTGCAGCGAGTAAGTGTGCAGACGTTTTCAGACGTGCTAATGGTGACTGTGTGTTGAAAATGGCTCAAAAACAGATATTGATGACGTTATGAGGGGTAGAATACTACGGCGACTGGAGACTGGTCAAACACAGCAGGTTGTAGCACAGGCCCTCTGTGTGCCACAAAGTGTGATCTCAAGATTATGGCAACGATTCCAGCAGATAGGTAACATGTCCAGGTGCTACAATACGGGACGTCTACAGTGTACTACACCACAAGAAGACCGATATCTCACCATCTGTGCAAGCAGACGGCCGGGGAATACTGCAGGTAGCCTTGCTCAGGACCTTACCGCAGCTACTGGAACTGTTGTCTCCAGACACACAGTCTACAGACGACTGAACAGACGAGGTTTATTCGCCCGAAGGCCTGCAAGATGCATTCAACTGACCCCTGATCACAGGAGAACCCGTGAAGCCTGGTGTCAAGAACACAGTACATGGTCATTGGAACGGTGGTCCCAGGTTACGTTGACGGACGAGTCTACGTATAGTCTGAACAGTGATTCTCGCCGGGTTTTCATCTGGCGTGAACCGGGAACCAGATACCAAACCCTTAATATCCTTGAAAGGGACCTGAATGGAGGTCGTGGTTTGATGGTGTGGGGTGAGATTATGATTGGTGCACGTACACCCCTCCATGTGTTTGACAGAGGAACTGTAACAGGCAGGTGTATCGGGACTTCATTTTGCACCAGTATGTCCGCCTTTTCAGTGGTGCAGTGGGTCCCACCTTCCTCCTGATCGATGATAATGCATGGCCCTACCGAGCTGCCATCATGGAGGAGTACCATGAAACAGAAGATATCAGACGAAGGGAGTGGCCTGCCTGTTCTGCAGACCTAAACCCCACCGAGCACGTCTGGGATGAGCTCGATCGACGTATCGTTGCACGTCTTCAAACCTCTAGGACCTTCAGGAGCTCCGACAGGCACTGGTGCAAGAATGGGAGGCTATACTCCAGCAGCTGTGCCAACCCGTTGTGTGGCCTATGTACGTGTACATGGTGATCATATCGCATATTGATGTCGCGGTACATGTGCAGGGAAGAGTGGCGTTTTGTACCACATGTGTTTCGGGACGGTTTTCTCAACTATCACCAATACCGTGAACTTACAGACCCGTGTCATGTGTGTTCCCCATGTGCCTATGCTATTAGCGCCAGTTTTGTGTAGTGCCAGCTTGTGTGGCACCATATTCTACAATTATTCTTAATTTATGAGCAGGAGTGTAATGTGGCCGACAGGACTGGGACAGCTGCATGGTTGTCACGTTTCCCCAGCCCTGAGACATCAGATTTGAATATGGTGAACCTCAGCACAGCATGGCTGTCAGATCACTTCTCCTAAATCTGGAAGTGTGGCTGATGTGACCTAAATTTAAGTTCATGTTTGAACATTTGCCATAGGACAGGAACAACAGCATCGTCGTTTAAAATAAAAATGTGCACGCAGAGTGTCTTTTCCAAGTGCATTGAAATGTTTGCGAGGATATCTGCCTGCTACGCATACTTCACTGCACAAACCAGGTCTCATAGGACAGAGCCAGGCTACTGCCAGTCGCTACCGGCTGTGCACACGCCACCATTTGCGAAGCCAGGCCATGTGATGTCACATTACCCCCTCTACTCGAACCACTCCACCTTTCACTCTACCACCACAGGCTAGCAACGGTGGAGTTCTCAGCTGCTGTGCAGCCAGGACTTCCCCCGCTCCTATGATGTCATCACCCAGAGCCCAATTGTCCTACAGGTAAACTAGCAGGAATTACGAAGTATCTAAGATGGGCGATTATACTTTTCATGGAAAATGCAAACATCCACGATGGCTCACTTCAGCAAAACCTCTATATTGTCAGAATCCAAGATGGTGATTGAAGATGGCGTACGTGGAGACTGTACCACAGTCTGTATCGTTGTCAGGTTCCCCCATCCTCACATTGTCACAGTCGAGTATGGTGGACTTTAGCACAGCCTGCTTGGTTTTCTAATCATCCTTCCTAAGTTTAAAAACTCTACAGCCTGTATTTTTCAACACTTCTCCATTCCCCTGTCGCGTAACAACTTAACCGTTTACCTCCACCCCGCTTTTCAGTTCAAACCATGACCACCTCAGTTTAGAGCTAACTTGTTCTAGGCTATGCTATGCAAGCATTTGCAGTAGGATAGGAAAAATTACTTCTTTATTTAAGAATTATGCATGGGGGAGAGTCCCCATCCATGTGTGTCACAATGTTTGTAAGCTCCACTTGCCAGTACGTCAGGCCACACTGTGTGCTGCAATGCACCGACCAGCCTGCACGCGACAGGGTCGCGCCACCGCTGCCTACGAGCCAAGCGCTGCCGCCAGCCAAGTCCACTCGTTGGTTTGAAGGCACGCGAGGATGTTTATACAGGACGCTTCGGTGAAGATACGCTACTGGTCTTTAAAATTGCTACACTACGAAGATGACGTGCTACAGCCGCGAAATATAACCGACAGGAAGAAGATGCAGCGATATGCATATGATTAGCTTTTCAGAGCATTCACACAAGGTTGGCACCGGTGGCGACACCTACAACGTGTTGCCATGAGGAAAGTTTCCAACCGATTTCTCATACACAAACAGCAGTTGACCGGCGTTGCCTGGTGCAACGTTATCGTGATGCCTCGTGTAAGAAGGAGAAATGGGTACCATCACGTTTCCGACTTTCATAACGGTCGGATGGTAGCTTGTCGCTATTACGGTTTATCTTATCGCGGCATTGCGGCTCGCGTTGGTCGAGATCCAATGGCTGTTAGCAGAATTCGGAATCGGTGAGTTCAGGAGGGTCACATGGAACGCCGTGCTGGATCCCAACGGCCTCGTATCATTAGCAGTCGAGATGAAAGGCATCTTATCCGCATGGCTGTAACGGATAGTGTCGCCACGTTTCGATCCCTGAGTCAACAGATGGGGACGTCTGCAAGACAGTAACCATGTGCACGAACAGTTCGACAACGTTTCCAGCAGCATGGACTATCAGCTAGGAGACCATGGCTGCGGTTACGCTTGACGCTGCATCACAGACAGGAGCGTCAGCGATGATGTACTCAACGACGAACTTGAGTGCACGAATGGCAAAACGTCATTATTCCGGATGAATCCAGGTTCTGTTTACAGCATCATGATGGTCGCATCCGTGTTTGGCGACATCGCGGTGAACGCGAAGCGTGTATTCGTCATTGCCGTACTGGCATATCACCAGGGGTGATGGTATTGGCTGCCATTGGTTACACGTCTCGGTCACCTCTTGTTCGCATTGACGGCACTTTGAACAGTTGACGTTACATTTCAGATGTATCACGACCCGTGGCTCTACCCTTCATTCGATCTGCGAAACCCTACATTTCAGCAGGATAATGCACGAACACATGTTGCAGGTCCTGTACTGGCCTTTCTGGGTACAGAAAATGTTCGACTGCAGCATTGGCCAGCACATTCTCCAGATGTCTCATCAACTGAAAACGTCTGGCCAATGGTGTCCGAGCAACGGGCTCATCACAATACGCCAGTCACTACTCTTGATGAACTGTGGTATCGTGTTGAAGCTGCATGGGCAGCTATACGTGTACACGCCATCCAAGCTCTGTTTGACTCAACGCCCAAGCGTATCAAGGCAGTTTTCACGACCAGAGGTGGTTGTTCTGGGCACAGATTTCTCAGGATCTACACTCCTGGAAATTGAAATAAGAACACCGTGAATTCATTGTCCCAGGAAGGGGAAACTTTATTGACACATTCCTGGGGTCAGATACATCACATGATTACACTGACAGAACCACAGGCACATAGACACAGGCAACAGAGCATGCACAATGTCGGCACTAGTACAGTGTATATCCACCTTTCGCAGCAATGCAGGCTGCTATTCTCCCATGGAGACGATCGTAGAGATGCTGGATGTAGTCCTGTGGAACGGCTTGCCATACCATTTCCACCTGGCGCCTCAGCTGGACCAGCGTTCGTGCTGGACATGCAGACCGCGTGAGACGACGCTTCATCCAGTCCCAAACATGCTCAATGGGGGACAGATCCGGAGATCTTGCTGGCCAGGGTAGTTGACTTACACCTTCTAGAGCATGTTGGGTGGCACGGGATAGATGTGGACGTGCATTGTCCTGTTGGAACAGCAAGTTCCCTTGCCGGTCTAGGAATGGCAGAACGATGGGTTCGATGACGGTTTGGATGTACCGTGCACTATTCAGTGTCCCCTCGACGATCACCAGAGGTGTACGGCCAGTGTAGGAGATCGCTCCCCACACCATGATGCCGGGTTTTGGCCCTGTGTGCCTCGGTCGTATGCAGTCCTGATTGTGGCGCTCACCTGCACGGCGCCAAACACGCATACGACCATCATTGGCACCAAGGCAGAAGCGACTCTCATCGCTGAAGACGACACGTCTCCATTCATCCCTCCATTCACGCCTGTCGCGACGCCACTGGAAGCGGGCTGCACGATGTTGGGGCGTGAGCGGAAGACGGCCTAACGGTGTGCGGGACCGTAGCCCAGCTTCATGGAGACGGTTGCGAATGGTGCTCGCCGATACCCCAGGAGCAACAGTGTCCCTAATTTGCTGGGAAGTGGCGGTGCGGTCCCCTACGGCACTGCGTAAGATCCTACGGTCTTGGCGTGCATCCGTGCGTCGCTGCGGTCCGGTCCCAGGTCGACGGGCACGTGCACCTTCCGCCGACCACTGGCGACAACATCGATGTACTGTGGAGACCTCACGCCCCACGTGTTGAGCAATTCGGCGGTACGTCCACCCGGCCTCCCGCATGCCCACTATACGCCCTCGCTCAAAGTCCGTCAACTGCACATACGGTTCACGTCCACGCTGTCGCGGCGTGCTATCAGTGTTAAAGACTGCGATGGAGCTCCGTATGCCACGGCAAACTGGCTGACACTGACGGCGGCGGTGCACAAACGCTGCGCAGCTAGCACCATTCGACGGCCAACACCGCGGTTCCTGGTGTGTCCGCTGTGCCGTGCGTGTGATCATTGCTTGTACAGCCCTCTCGCAGTGTCCGGAGCAAGTATGGTGGGTCTGACACACCGGTGTCAATGTTTTCTTTTTCCATTTCCAGGAGTGTATTCACCAAAATTGCGTAAAAATGTAATCGCAAGTCATTTCTAGTATAATTTATCTGTCCAATGAATATCCGTTTATCATCTGCACTTCTTCTTGGTGTAGTAATTTTAATGGCCAGTAGTGTATAATAAGCTTTCAAGGGATGATGACTAAGGCTAAATGTATCATTTTGACGTAAGAGACTTTTCCAGAAACTGAAAGTTCGAAAATTATCAGTAAAAATCGTTGTGGTATCTCTAATAATGGAATACGTGTACCGGTAGTTGTTGCTGTGATTATTGGGTAGTCAATCCTGTTAAGAACTTGGAATAATAAATATGAACTAATCCAATCCAGATGACATGTTATGCACAAACATGGGCAATAGTGGTGTACAACATCCGTACAGCAGTAAACAGCACTGTGTGTTTACAGTCTGAAGTACTAACGTGTATTGGCCCTAACCTGTAACATGTGCATTCTTATAGGCCAACTATCCAAGGAGTTCACCCCAATAATATCCGAACAGCAGACTCTGTACACAATTTTTTAAATTACCAATACTAAACTCCTTTAAATAACAACAAATTCATATAACTTACAAAACTTAACAAATGTTAAAGAGTGAGCGCTTTAAAAACAATAACGCCAGCTTGCCACCATAAAATCAGGACTCTTTTACAATAGTGCTTTTAGAGTTTATCCAAAATACAAAATACAATTATAAGTTAACTTGGCATTACAATTTAAAATGAATGATATAAAAAAACTTTAAGATATTGGAGCTTGGCACCATAAAATGAAAGAAGCGCAACACACAACCAATAAATGTAATAACAAAATAATTTGATACAACCAAAGGGCGCAGGCTACTCCCAACGCAATCACAGACCAGCGAGCTCTCAACACTTCGGAGCATTCCCACTAGAAACGGTCCCCGAAATAAGCCGCTGAGAGCCCCCCGACACGCCTCCCACAACTGCCCATCACTTATGCACCTTGTTTATGTTCTGTAACACCTGACAGATAATATCAACACAAGATCAAATTCAAAATACAGTATAACATCCCGACAGCACATGATAACCACAGCGCCCTTAACTCGGGCGCTCCTAAGTACCGGAAGCCAACACACCAATCTCAAACAATTATTCCTTCCTAAAACGAAACAATCAAAGGCAAGTGCACATGAATAGTCAAACCACCGTCTTGTAAGTGCCTTAACTACACCAAACACGACTATTCCACCAAGTTAATAATAACAACAACAAAAATACAGAACATACCACTAAATGCTTTTACACAACCAAATGGAGTAGATCGTGTTGTTCAGGTCCCAGAAGACCACATATACCATGCAGCAGTAATTCACTATGTATATACTGTACAAAACCGCCCTTCTTAGGCAGACTTTACCTCCACACATCGACTGTCAAATGTACCATACATGAACGCAACTCCGGGCAGGGCTCCAGTTGAGCAAATAAATTAGTAGCAACAAATATCGCAACGAGCCACACTCACACAGCAAAAAGTCCCAACAACACCGTCCCACATCATAAAAGTTCAGAAACCGCTGCTGGGGCTTTCATGGGAAAATCTGAAGAGCCAACCGAGCCCACATACTAACCCCCCAAAACCCAATGGGGGGGGGGGGGGGAGTGGGGAGTGGGGGGGGAGCGGGTAGCAAAAATTTCCAGAGAGGAACGCCCTCTGACAACGCCTGCACCAAGCCTACCCATGTTCCCTAGTCAGCTTAACCTCGCTTATATGGACACGGTAGAACTTCCGAGAACTCAACTCCCTAACTAAAAGATTAACCTTTCTATTCGATAGGGCACACAGAAAGGAGGCTGCAGGTTACCTTTTATCTGATTATGTCCCGCAGAGGATGTGATACGGACAAAAACTAAGTCCCCCACCTTTCCTCTAAAGGGGCGTCTACCATGATTATACTGTTTGGCAGGATGTTACGTCTCGCTCTGTCCCAGTTCTCACGAAGGCCTGCCAGAGTAATTTCCCTGGGCAGTAAATCATTAATATTCCACAAATTAGACAAGGGGGAATTTATCGAATGCCCAAACATCAACGTATTAGGCGTAATGTCCGTTGACTCATGACGCGCTGAGTTAAACGCCTGATTGAGCCACGGCAATGACGTGTCCCAGATTTTAGGAGAACGAGAATGAAATATGAACAAGGCAGCTTTCAAGTTACGATTGACTCGTTCAGCAAAGGAGGCCTTGGGATAATACGGTGTCGTGGTTATATGTTTGACCCCTTGAGAGAAACAAAAAGATTTAAATCGCCCTGACAAAAAAGCTGGTGCGTTATCACTAACCAAGGTCCTCGGAGGGCCAAGCCAAGAAAAAACCCGACCAAGTTGCTGAACAGTAATATCCGCTGTGACTCCCCTGGTCAGTAACAACCAAGAATAACGCGAAAATACGTCAACTATCACCAAGATGTACTTATTACCTTTCCTAGTTCGAGCTTGGGGACCGATGTAATCAACAAAGAGTCGCTCCATGGGACTGAACTCTCTTTCTGACTAAAGAAATCCAGTACGGGGCCTACATCAGGTTTGCCTCGCTTACATTCGTAATATTCCGCAACAAACCGCCTAACGTCCGTAAACAAAACCGGCCAGTACAAACGTTCTCACACGCGATTTAAGGACTTACGAAATCCCATATGCCCTCCCGATGATATTTAATAACCATAGTTACTAGCTCTTTATGGACACACAATTTGTACTCCCCAGAGCCCTTTTCCTGTTTACACAAAATAGGCCGGGTACCTCTTCACCTTCCTTAAGACGCTGATATAACGGTCCCCAATATAGATCATCAATTTGTTTCTGGGGTAGGTCGCAAAATAACTCCGGAACCTCCGTCAGTAAGGCCCCCGCTCCTACCTCAGTTCCCTCCTCCGTTTCCCCATCCGAGAACATCCTACTGAGAGCATCCGCGACAGTGTTATCCGCACCACGAATGTGTCTAACCTCGAATCGAAAGGCGGATATGCGAACTACCCATAGCGCTAATCTGCCTGTTTTACGGGCGCGAGCTAGAACCCAACTGAGAGCCTGATTGTCGGTCTCTAGTACAAACGGGTGATGTTCCAGGTAAAATGAAAATTTTTCGAGGGCAAACAACACCGGCAAAGCCTCGCACTCAGAGTACTTTCGTTCCTGATCGGATAAACGACGCGATGTATAAGCAACAGGCCGTCGAATACCTTCTTCCTCTCGTAGCAATACGGCGGCAATTCCTCCCCAGGAGGCATCAGTCTGCACAATAAATTGCGAATTGAAATCAGGTATCGCAAGGACCGGAGGATTAACGATGGCCTGTTTCAAAGCGAGAAAAACACTTTGTTGCTGGGAGCCCCAATTGAACTTAGCATCTTTTTCTTTCTTAACTGATTGAGGGGATCCGCTAACAAGGCAAAATCAGGGAGGAACTTACGAAAAAATTTACACATTCCCAGGAAACGGGCAACACCTTGTTTATCGCGGCGAGGTTGAAACTCTCTAATAGCTCGTGTCCGTTCCTGATCTACTACCACACCTCTTTCAGAGACAACATGTCCCAAGAAGGCAATACTAGTCTTACACAAATTTGTTTTGGAAAGCTTAACCGTCAGACCTGCATTACGCTATCTTTCCAATACCAACTGCACATGCGTAAGGTGTTCCTCAAACGACGCGCTGTAAATACCATATCGTCTAAATAATTATAGACGCATTGAAATTTCAGATCACCCAAGACTGTCGAGAAGTCTTGAAAGAACAGCGGTGACCGTGGCCAAACCGAATGGAACTCTAATAAACTCAAATAAGTTCCAATCGGTGGTAAATGCCGTGGCCGGTCTAGAAGATTCACTAAGGGAATTTGAAAATACGCTTGGTTTAGATAGAATACAGTAAATACTTTCGCTCCGCGAAACCAGGTAAAACAATTATGTAGATCAGGCAAGGGTAGCGACTCCAATATAACTTTCTGATTAAGAAGACGATAATCCACCACGACGCGGTGATCGTTTTTACCCGACTTAGGGACCAAGAACACGGGCGAACCGTACGGAGATGTGGAATAACGAATGATCCCCATTTCTAACATTTGATTAATTTTGTCTTTCAAAATGCGCATCTTCAGCGGGGACAGTCTATACGGCGCCTTACGCACAGGAATGTTGTCAATAAGTCGGATCTCGTACTGAATCAAGCTAGTTACTCCGAGCTTATCAGTCACCACCTCAGGGTAATTCTTCAACAACGCCCGTAATGCGTCAGTCTGGCTATGGTTTAAATGGGCCGTATCAGGGAGTTCTTCCTGTACAGAGACCACCTGCCAACCTCCCCCTGTCTACAGTCACAGAAAGCAATTTTAGTGCCAGGCCGGAACCGAAAATAAAATGTGCCTCTAGAACAATCTATAACAAGACCCGCTTTGTGTATGAAATCACATCCCAAGATCAACGGGATATTTAACCGCTCGGCGATCAACAACTTCACCGACAGATAAGCTAACCTTACATTCCCTGAGGATAGGCAACAAATGGCCATTGGACGCACGACATCTAATCTCAATAGGAAGCAAGTTTGAACTACGGGTCGATTTATTAAATTCAACATACCAGTTTTTATCTATTATAGAACGGGCACTACAAGTATCCAATAGGGCTCAGATCTGTTCATCCCCAATCTTCGCGCAAATGCAAGGACAGGAGGGGCGAGAGACAACAAGAATGGCCCGGCAATTAACCGGCCAATTTCTCTTACTGCGTCTCCGAATCCTTCCCCCCTTACCCTGGTGTCATTTAGCATTACGGGGTGTTCGCGGCACCGGACAGGCCCGAATAAGATGATGGCGCGATCCGCATCCAAAACAACGCCGCTTCCCAAATCTGTCGCTCGATCTTTCATGTATATTCCGAGCGCGTTCAAACTTAGGTTCTGTGGGCGAAATCTCATTGCTATTCCTTACGGTCTGTGAACTACGCGCATCTAACTTGTCCACCACCTCCTGTAACGTCTTAAAATTTTCTGGTCTCTTTAAAAACACAAAACGACTCATTTCCGATAACTGTATTCCATCTAAAATGTGGTCTCCGCACGCGGCCTCCGCAATTTGGATGTCTAGCGCTTCCACGGCTATTTTAATTCGCTCCACAAATTGACCAAGATTTTCATTGGTTGCTTGGGGGCGCCAAAAATATTCTTGCTCCAATCCTTTACGAACCCTTGCCGACAACTTAACCTTGAAAATCCTATTTCGCAGTTCTTTGAGTGACCCCCCTTCTTGCAAAATCTCGCCAATCTTAGAAGGAAGACTACCTCGAGACAACGGGTATAATGCAGTAAGAATAACAGCATGAGAAATGTTAAGCTCATCGGCCTGGCGCCACAATCTAACTAACAACCACAAAACTTGTTGAACCTGATCCATAGTGTCAAGCTTAACTTCCGTGATGCCTTGCAACACACCCAAAAGGGGATGCGGTAATTTGAAAAACATAGCAACACAATCAACATCTGTATTAACTACCTCAGTCGCCATTAATCTATTCGCTACCTGTTGATCAGCAGCTACAGCTCCTTCTCCCAAAGAAATGAAGAGAAGACGCGCGTGCAAGGAATTTGCAAGAACCCACGTGCGGCCATAAAATTCTTTATGCACTTCTTCGATCCCAATTTGTTTAAAATCCAACAAAGCCTGATGGACGTGGGCTTACTGTGCTTGAGCACGACTAACTTGTTTAGGGGTTGGTGTGTCATTTTGAAAGGCCGTGATGGTTCCTTCTAAGGAGGACAAGAAGGTAAATGATGTGTTCAACCACTCACCCTGATCAGGGACCAGATCTGCGGAGACGACTACCGGTAACATTAGAGCTGTCCGAAGTCGCTCTACCAATTCCGCCACGGTACCTTCTGTTGGTCGCTTACGAACCCGTAATTCGTACACCAACTGCTGCTTAGTAAGTAGGTGGAGTCCAGGACATGCACGAGCCGCCTTATTATCAACTTCGGAAAATATCAAAAGTAGTATTAATGCAAGAAACCATTTAATACTGATTGAACCAAAGAGACTGCTGTTCAGATCATACTAGTAAGACCACTATGGATCTGATATGGCTCTCCTACCATTTGGAGGGTGCATTCTTATAGGACTACTATCCGAGGAGTTCCTCCCAATAATATCCAAACAGCAGACTCTTTACACAATTTACTAAATTACCAATACTACACTCCTTTAAATAAATTCATATAACTTACTAAACTTAACAAATGGTTGAAGAGTGAGCGCTTTAAAAAACAATAACAGTAGCTTGCCGCCATAAAATGAGGAACCTTTTACAATAGTCCTTTCAGAGTTTATTCAAAAGACAAAATCCAATAATAAGTTAACTTTGCATTACAATTTAAAATGAGTGATATAAAAAAACTTTAAGATAATGGCACTTGGCACCATAAAATGAAAGAAGCGCCACACACAACCAATAAATGTAATAACAAAATAATTTGATACAACCAAAGGGCGCGGGCAACTCCCAACGCAATCACAGAAGAGCGAGCTCTCAACACTTCGGAGCATTCCCACAAGAAACGGTCCCCGAGATAAACTGCTGAGAGCTCCCCGACATGCCTCCCACAACTTCCCATCACTTACGCACCTTGGTTATGTTCTGTAACACATGACATATAATACCAACACAAGATAAAATACCGTATAACATCCCGACAGAAAATGATAACCACAGCGCCCTTAACTCGGGCGCTCCTAAGTGCCGGAACCCAACACACAAATCTCAAACAATTCTTGCTTCCTAAAACGAAACAATAAAAGCCAAGTGCACATAAATAGTCAAACGACAGTCTTGTAAGAGCCTTAACGACACCAAACGCGACTAAAGTCCCAACAACACCGTCCCACATCAGAAAACTTCAGAAACCGCTGCTGGGGCTTCCATGGAAAATCTGAAGAGCCAACCGAGCCCACACCCTAACCTGGCAGACGACTCCAAAATTCAGCAACTAGTTGTCTCCGGGCCAGAGTATCAGCGGACCCCACCGGACCTCCACATCAGAAAGGCCGAAAGAACAAGTACGCCGACTCCAATTAATCACCATCGCAAGGCCAGCACAGCGGCGAGTCGCCTCCATCCCAGACCACTCTGCTCATATTGCGAGGCACAACAACCTTAGCGCTAGTCACTAGCAGGTCAGGCAGAGAAAACTTCACGTTCCGTCCAGTCCCCGGAAAACCAACTACCCTCTCGCTTTCCGCCGGCCATCGCAAACACACGCTAGCGACGTCATAGCAAATCGCCACCGGAGCGCCCCCCGCACCAGGACAGCGAAATATAATCGATTACAGTGCGCGCTATAAACAAGATCACAGGTTAGCGGCGCGCGCCGTATCAACCTGAAGCCAGTGACGGAAGTTGCAAACATGATTTTCGTGTATTAGCAAGCAAATGGAAGTGACAGTAAAGCAGAAAGGTTGTTCAGGGCTAAATATCGACGTAGAAGACATCAGGGTAGCACCATATTTCCAAGACTGTTCCAAAGATTAAGTGAAACAGAGCAATTAGCACCACAGTAAAACGACTCAGGATGACAACGAATTACACACTCACAGCTTAGAAGATGCAGTACTTGCTTCAGTGGCCGAAGTGTCAGCAACCAGTACTTGATCAGTTGCACATGTTTAAAATTTTTCGTAGAGTACCGTGGGGCAAGTATTACGAGAAATGCAGCTACACCTCTACCACCCACAGAAAGTGTATGCTTTGACTCCTTCTGACTTCGGATGTCGTGTCGTGTTCAGCGAATGGTTCTTGCAGCTCCTTGGAGTCGATCTTCATTTTCCTTTCGTATGCACTTTTCGGGGATGAAGCGTGTTTCACCAGAGACCGAATGCTAAATACACTTCTGGAAATGGAAAAAAGAACACATTGACACCGGTGTGTCAGACCCACCATACTTGCTCCGGAGACTCCGAGAGGGCTGTACAAGCAATGATCACACGCACGGAACAGCGGACACACCAGGAACCGCGGTGTTGGCCGTCGAATGGCGCTAGCTGCGCAGCATTTCTGCACCGCCGCCGTCAGTGTCAGCCAGTTTGCCGTGGCATACGGAGCTCCATCGCAGTCTTTAACACTGGTAGCATGCCGCGACAGCGTGGACGTGAACCGTATGTGCAGTTGACGGACTTTGAGCGAGGGCGTATAGTGGGCATGCGGGAGGCCGGGTGGACGTACCGCCGAATTGCTCAACACGTGGGGCGTGAGGTCTCCACAGTACATCGATATTGTCGCCAGTGGTCGGCGGAAGGTGCACGTGCCCGTCGACCTGGGACCGGACCGCAGCGACGCACGGATGCACGCCAAGACCGTAGGATCCTACGCAGTGCCGTAGGGGACCGCACCGCCACTTCCCAACAAATTAGGGACACTATTGCTCCTGTGGTATCGGCGAGGACCATTCGCAACCGTCTGCATGAAGCTGGGCTACGGTCGCGCACACCGTTAGGCCGTCTTCCGCTCACGCCCCAACATCGTGCAGCCCGCCTCCAGTGGTGTCGCGACTAGCGTGAATGGAGGACGAATGGAGACGTGTCGTCTTCAGCGATGAGAGTCGCTTCTGTCTTGGTGCCAATCATGGTCGTGTGCGTGTTTGGCGCCGTGCAGGTGAGCGCCACAATCAGGACTGCATACGACCGAGACACACAGAGCCAACACCCGGCATCATGGTGTGGGGAGCGATCTCCTACACTGGCCGTACACCTCTGGTGATCGTCGAGGAGACACTGAATAGTGCACGGTACATCCAAACCGTCATCGAACCCATCGTTCTACCATTCCTAGACCGCCAAGGGAACTTGCTGTTTCAACAGGACAATGCACGTCCGCATGTATCCCGTGCCACCCAACGTGCTCTAGAAGGTGTAAGTCAACTACCCTGGCCAGCAAGATCTCCGTATCTGTCCCCCATTGAGCATGATTTCGACCGGATGAAGCGTCGTCTCACGCGGTCTGCACGTCCAGCACGAACGCTGAGCCAACTGAGGTTCGAGGTGGAAATGGCATGGCAAGCCGTTCCACAGGGCTACATCCAGCATCTCTACGATCGTCTCCATGGGAGAATAGCAGCCTGCATTGCTGCGAAAGGTGGATATACGCTGTACTAGTGCCGACATTGTGCATGCTCTGTTGCCTGTGTCTATGTGCCTGTGGTTCTGTCAGTGTGATCATGTGATGTATCTGACCCCAGGTATGTGTCAATAAAGTTTCCCCTTACTCGGACAATGAATTCACGGTGTTCTTATTTCAATTTCCAGGAGTGTAGTTGCAGTAGTCATACTTGGGTCAATGAGAATACCACGCTACAGTTGTGAAGAGCCATTAACACATATTATTACTCAGTGTGTGGGCATGCATAATCCGTCATTACATACTAGGCCTGTTTCTCCTTCCTCTCTCCTTAAAGGCACCAGTGTACACACTGTTTATCAGAGACATACTAGCCAGGTTGCAGGAACATATCCCACTTGTTACTTATCAACGGATGTGGTTTCAACACGATGAAGCCCCACCTCAATTTGCATTGAGGGTCTGTGAACACTTGGCGCAGATACTTTGTGGCAAGTGGATGTGCAGAGGAGGTCCTGTTTCGAGTCCACTTTTTTTTGTGGGGGCATGCGAAAAATCTTGTGTACGAGACACCTGTCGATACTCAAGGGGATCTCTTGAGATAGTTCTCGGTGCCTGTGACAGTGTTCAAAGGATACTGGGAATGATAGAATGATTATGACAGAACTTCCTGCGATGATGCCATTCCTGCACTGATGGTGGGGTACGCCATTTTGAACTACTGTTGTAAGTGTAGCAGCCTGTGAAAGTTGTGCAGGTGCACATTCCTGTGCGATGGTCTGGATAGACGTCTGCGTATTAAACATTAAGACCCACTTCAACTGTCGGCGGTCTCTGTCAGTGAAAAGACGAGGTCGGCCTGTTCGTTTCTGTGCTGTACGTGTCCCTTCACGTTTCCACTTCACTATCACATCGGAAGCAGTGCAACTAGGGATGTTTAGGAGTGTGGATATCTCGTGCACAGACATATGACACATGTCCACTAATGTTCGTATACGTAGCCGATCAGAGCGGCCGAGGCTGGCAGGAGCGGCGCTTATAATCACTTCTCGCAGGTGTCACCCCTAACGTGGTGCGGTCCTAATCAGCGCACCATTGGCCGACGTCGTTTCACCACTTTCTCTGGTCTGGGTAAGCCAGAAAGAACATTCCTCCTTCCCCCCCCCCCCCCCCCCCTCCCAAAGCGACGGACAGTCGTCGCGTAGGGACTGCGACCATGGCGTAGGATGCGGGAGTGTGGGCGGAGCTTCGTGCCCGAAGCTGTGGCTGCTGGAGACTTCAAGCTTCCACCTGTACACCCCCCCCCCACCCCATCCCAGCCGTCCCCCGGAAACGAGCAGAAGGGTAAGCGTCCTCGTCCTGCTGCCATGAGCCAGACGAAGGAAAATGCGACTGCTGCGGTGTGGGCGGGTCGAGCTGCATCGGTAGGACGAGAGGAGGCGAAGCAGGTGAAGGCTCTGTCTCCTTGGGGTCTCCTACGGTGTCGTGATGATACCCTCTGGCGGCTGCTGTTGCCGCTATGTCCTCAGTAACCGTGACTCTGGTGTAAGAGAGACAGAAGGATCACCATGCACATGACAGTGGCAAATATGGCTGTGATGTCGGCGCTGCCATCTGACTTGGCCTTACATGAGATACATGCATGCGCCAAGTCAACGAAGGATATCGCCTCGCGCCCACCGTCTGCTCCCACTAAAAACGCTGAAAAACACAATATCATGCGGCGTGAAGCGATAGCGTTCTTCCTTCCGCGCGAGATGCTGAGGAGAGTGGAGCATGTGGAGCAGTGTGCGATGGCGGCGGCCGTGAAGCAATTCCGCCGGCGATGGTCCATCTCGTGGATGCGAACGATAGGAGGCGAGAAACAGTTGCTATCCTCGATCCCTGATGTGTACGGACCGAAGTCTGGCCATGAATGTGAGATGTTCCATGCCTTTTTTTGCATGTCACCTCTCATTTTCATCAATTTTACTAATGTTTTATGTCATTGCACGGTGATAGCAGGACGAGTAAGGTTACTGCAACCAGAGTATTTTTACGTTTCACTTGCTTACTATGCATGTTGGGTTACTTCCCTGGGTGGCCTGTGCGAGGTGACCATCTGTGGATGTGGCACACTGCTTTCCAGTTAGGGGCTGCACTTCTCCGAATACTGAGAGGGTCGTACATCAATAGGCTTAAGCACCTGGTGGAACGACTGACGTTGGTCGAGTTTCACGTATTGCATGCAGGCGAAACGACCTGCGAGACGTCTGAGTGTCACCGCATTTTATACGTTAACTGTTCCGGTCCGTCCGGAACGAAGACTGCTGGCACCGACTGGCTGCATTGTCCTCATGATACTGACAATACTTGTGGACCGTGCTCTGCTGGGCGCGACTGTCTGGCGCCGGCTGGCCGGTGGTCTAGGCATGTTGTTTTCATAGCTGGTCAAACAGTAAGTTCAGTGCCCTCAGCTGAATAGCACATGCATGATTGGTCTACTTAAAGTGAGGCTAGTTTACGTCATAAAGCCCTGCTAGAAAATGGAGGGAACGGTCGCTATTGGCGCGAAGAATGTTCTGAGACAGTGTGGGGGAATTTTGGAATCAGCACCGAATGCTGATTCGCGGTTTTCGAGGATGGTAGGGAGTTAAGCAATGTTAGCTTCGCTCTTGCGTTCATCAGACGCTTGGATTTGGGATCTGATCTTCATCAGAGGCGGACGGTCTTGCGTCTTAGTCGCACTTTTTTGGCAGAACTTAGAATTCTTCAAAATGTCCAAATGGCTCTAAGCACTATGGGACTTAACCACTGAGGTCATCAGTCCCCTAGAACTTAGAACTAATTAAACCTAACTAACCTAAGGACGTCACAAACAACCATGCCCGAGGCAGGATTCGAACCTGCGACCGTAGCGATCTCGCGGTTCCAGACTGTAGCGCCTAGAATCGCTCGGCCACTTCGGCCGGCTTTAGAATTCTCTTCTAGCCTTCGAGACCAGGGGTTGAAACAGGATTGCTGTACAGCAGAAGTCGGCGTGTACATCAACAGAACGCTGCCTACCGACGACGTGCTGCAGATATCAGGTATGGTACAGTATTTTGCGTCTTCGGCGTTGTATGACCTATAATTTTTATACTGAATCCCTCAGCAGCACGCGCGATCGCTTTGCTACAAGTCCACCTTGCTTGTTTCTCCATGGGATCCCATTTGAGCTCTCAGTACTAATCGAAATACTGCAATGTAGTTGGGAGAGTAAGATTTGATTCATTAGGACCTCCCGT
The DNA here is from genome assembly GCF_023897955.1 of Schistocerca gregaria. Classification (NCBI taxonomy): domain Eukaryota; kingdom Metazoa; phylum Arthropoda; class Insecta; order Orthoptera; family Acrididae; genus Schistocerca; species Schistocerca gregaria. Next base: position 87,528,329 of record NC_064931.1, read on the forward strand.
CATTATCGTCAGTCCATTGCATCACAGAGAGTAGGAGCCCCTTGTTCTTGAGCCAACTCTTATTCTCATGATAGTTCAGTATACTCTCCTATCCTTTAACCTACTGTTTGTGTTGATAATCATGTGCCTTTATGTTCTGATGTATAATAAATCTCAATGTAATATTTAATCCGCATATCATTTTGTAGATATATGCAGAATCCCATTTCCTATTGTTTATTATCATAATGTTCTCCTTTTTTTCTCTGAGTAAATTACGATTTTTATTAAGCTATTGTGAGTGTGCACTCCTGATCTTACCAACTAGAAGGGTCCACCATCATTTCGTTTCGTTACCGTTGTGCGCATAATTAACTACGTGGTAGGTAAGAAGTTGGTCGATTTCATGTCTCCGTCTCACGCAAAATTCGTCAGAATTAAAGAGGTACAAACTCTTCTCCACCCCGGAACCTCGCAAATGCTCTGACGAAACGTTCCGCTTCGCCGTTTGACTGTTGATGGAACGGTTTACTAGTTAGATGCTGCATGCCACTGCGTTCACAGAATCTTTCAAATTCATATGAGGTAAACTGAGGTCCGTTGTCTGACACTATTACTTCAGGTAGACCCTCCATGAGGACACCTGAATTGTGCTACGTGACGTTGTCGAGTTTACTGGCGCAGCAAAAGAGAACTTGCTGTACGAGTCAACCACAATCAGACAAAGAGTGTTCCAAATGGTCTCTTGAAGTCTAGGCGCACAAGTTGTCATGGCGCCTGCGACTTAGGCGAAGCTGAGAATTTTTGTGGCCGAGCGGATTGATCTTCCGCACATGCGTGACACTGTGACGTCATCCGTTATATTTGGCCGTCCATACCCTGCCAAGTACAGTGTCGACGCGCGAACTGTTTTGTACGAACAATGCTCCAGTGTCCTTGGTGAAGTAACTGTAACACTTCTTTTTGCAAAGATTTAGAGATCAACACACGTGACAGTAATCTGTCTTTCTGAACAATAATCACACCTTTCTGTACAGCAAGGCTATGCCGACGTGCAAAGTATCGGCGCACTACATAGTTCAGGATGTTACACAAGGAACGCGGCCAAGTTGTGCGAATGTGTTTTAGCAAAATTTTCAAATCAGAATCAACTTCCATAGCTTGTGCAATTTTCTTGTAGTTCAGTAGAAAAGATCGAAACAATTCAGAATCCTGAGCATCGATGTGGCAACAAGATGCTGCACAAGCGTCAAAGTGTTTATCAGGATCAATCGTATGACGTGAAAGTGCGTCCGCATTACCAAGTTCAGCCGTCGGACTATACACAATCTCGCACTGGTATTGAGACAAGAACAAAGCCCACTTTTGCAATTTTTGGGCAGTTCGTATAGGAACCTGTTTCATCGGATGAAACAAGGACGGCAAGGGCTTGTGATCCGTTTCCAAGCAGAATTTTCTACCATATAAACAGTGGTGAAATTTGGTGCCACCATACACAATTTTCAAAGCCTCTTTCTCAATTTTTGAATAGTTACACTGAGCTTTAGACAGCACATTTTATGCAAAAGCAGTATGTCTGTCTTTATCACAGATTCTGTACGAAAGCACTGCACCGATTCAATAAGAGGAAGCGTCAACTTGCAAGACTACTGGTTCGTCAGGATCAAAGTGAACTAATCATTGATCACTAAGCAACCCATCTTTAAGGTTTTTAAAAGTGACTTGGCACTTATCTATCTAAACAAAGGGACATTTCTGCGACGCAATGGTGCTGAAGGTTTAGACAAAGCTAAAAATTTTGTTGCATATATTAGTGCTTAGAGCCATTTGAACCACTTTGAAGTTTCTCAGTACCTCGTACATTGTGGACGAGTAAATGTGCCTCGAACTGTTGTAACCACTCGAGCCATATTTCTTCTTATTCACAAAACTGTTGAAAAGGTGATAGCAGCTGTAGTAGGTGGTGCTTGCTATGTCGGGAGCGCAGCGTTGGTGAGTAGCTGCTGTACCGTGTTGAGGAGTGTAGAGATTTGCTGCGTCTGAAACTGAAAGATCTGCATTAGCTGTGTAACATCTAACGCTTGCGGCTGTGGCGCCTGAGTAAGTGGTGGGATGGGTGATGTGTCCAAGTCGGAAGACACAACTGTAGGAAACAGACAACAATATGAATGAAGGAAGTTTCTGCAACGTCCACCTGGAAACATCTATTAGTAAAAACGACTAGAAACTGTTAGAGCAATACGTGCCATTGCAAAGTAAAGACATGAGAGAATGAAGGTGCCAGCACAGAGTTCGTTTGAAGACTCGTCGCCAGTTGTTGGGTCTTGCCCACTCGTCCCGTATGGGGTATCAAAGGGATCCTGTGTTCTCGGAATGCTATACAATAATTCAAGCAAATAACATTAACAGTCTTATTTCTGTAAAGTAAATAGACAATACGTAAGTTGTATTTACGAAGGTGTCGCAAATGATGACCGACATACATCATGTGTCCGAGTTCTTGATATACACTCCTGGAAATGGAAAAAAGAACACATTGACACCGGTGTGTCAGACCCACCATACTTTCTCCGGACACTGAGAGAGGGCTGTACAAGCAATGATCACACGCACGGCACAGCGGACACACCAGGAACCGCGGTGTTGGCCGTCGAATGGCGCTAGCTGCGCAGCATTTGTGCACCGCCGTCGTCAGTGTCAGCCAGTTTGCCGTGGCATACGGATCTCCATCGCAGTCTTTAACACTGGTAGCATGCCGCGACAGCGTGGACGTGAACCGTATGTGCAGTTGACGGACTTTGAGCGAGGGCGTATAGTGGGTATGCGGGAGGCCGGGTGGACGTACCGCCGAATTGCTCAACACGTGGGGCGTGAGGTCTCCACAGTACATCGATGTTGTCGCCAGTGGTCGGCGGAAGGTGCACGTGCCCGTCGACCAGGGACCGGACCGCAGCGACGCACGGATGCACGCCAAGACCGTAGGATCCCAAGCAGTGCCGTAGGGGACCGCACCGCCACTTCCCAGCAAATTAGGGACACTGTTGCTCCTGGGGTATCGGCGAGGACCATTCGCAACCGTCTCCATGAAGCTGGGCTACGGTCCCGCACACCGTTAGGCCGTCTTCCGCTCACGCCCCAACATCGTGCAGCCCGCCTCCAGTGGTGTCGCGACAGGCGTGAATGGAGGGACGAATGGAGACGTGTCGTCTTCCGCGATGAGAGTCGCTTCTGCCTTGGTGCCAATGATGGTCGTATGCGTGTTTGCTCTAGAAGGTGTAAGTCAACTACCCTGGCCAGCAAGATCTCCGGATCTGTCCCCCATTGAGCATGTTTGGGACTAGATGAAGCGTCGTCTCACGCGGTCTGCACGTCCAGCACGAACGCTGGTCCAACTGAGGCGCCAGGTGGAAATGGCATGGCAAGCCGTTCCACAGGACTACATCCAGCATCTCTACGATCGTCTCCATGGGAGAATAGCAGACTGCATTGCTGCGAAAGGTGGATATACACTGTACTAGTGCCGACATTGTGCATGCTCTGTTGCCTGTGTCTATGTGCCTGTGGTTCTGTCAGTGTGATCATGTGATGTATCTGACCCCAGGAATGTGTCAATAAATTTCCCCTTCCTGGGGCAATGAATTCACGGTGTTCTTATTTCAATTTCCAGGAGTGTATATAATGTTCCTGCAAGTTGACACACGTCACTCATAACTGATCTGCGAGTGCCGGTCTACAGCTGGGCCTATACTGTCCACTAACGTCCTTATACGGAGCCGATCTGAGCGGCCGTTGCTGGCAGAATCGGCTCTTATATTCACTTCGTGCAGGTATCGCTCCTGTCGTGGCGCGGTCCTAATCAGCACACCATTGGCCGACGTCGTTTCACCACCTTCGCTGGTCTTTAGGTTAGAGTTGTTTAACGTCCCATCGACAACGAGGTCATTAGAGACGGAGCGCAAGATCGGATTAGGGAAGGATGGGGAAGAAAATCGGCCGTTCCCTTTCAAAGGAACCATGCCGGCATTGGCCTGAAACGATTCAGGGAAATCACGGAAAACCTAAGTCATGATGGCTGGAGACGGGATTGAACCGTCGTCCTCCCGAATGCGAGTCCAGTGTGCTAACTACTGTCGCTGGTCTTGCGTTCTTCGTCTTCGTTCCGGCGCTTGTGGATACGCTTGAACATAGAACATACCAGACCGTCCTGGGAGCAACATCCCTTGCACACAAAATTGCTGGATTGTCTTCACCGCTATGCAGTATGGCCTATTACAATTCAGGTATGCAGCGTCTTTTTTGAGCGCCACAGTCACGTCTCCTGACGGTGAAGGTACCCATGTGTAATTTTGGCGAAAATAATATGCAACGTACTCAGACATATTGATAAGGATCTTGATAAAGGCGACCAGCAGCTCTTCCATTATCGTGAGCTTCGTCACGTTGAAAGATCATGTCAGTGTGTTCTGCAAATGTGCACACAACCATGTTGCTGTGACACTTGCAGACATGTGAATGAGCTCGAACCAGGTCAGAGAGATCAAATGACATCAGCCTATCCGACGTAAGCACCCCATACCACGACTACCTTGCTGCATACCTACTCAGCAAACATATTTTCACCATGGAATTGTAAGTTTTTGGACATGTCTTCCAATTCAAAATATTGTCTTCTCAGTTCCCTAGAGCACCTTGCGTATACCTATGTTCACACCACACATATTGTCACTATATACAGGGTGTTACAAAAAGGTACGGCCAAACTTTCAGGAAACATTCCTCACATACAAAGAAAGAAAATATGTTATGTGGACATGTGTCCGGAAACGCTTACTTTCCATGTTAGAGCTCATTTTATTACTTCTCTTCAAATCACATTAATCATGAAATGTAAACACACAGCAACTCGACGTACCAGCGTGACTTCAAACACTATGATACAGGAAATGTTCAAAATGTCCTCCGTTAGCGAGGATACATGCATCCACCCTCCGTCGCATGGAATCCCTGATGCGCTGATGCAGCCCTGGAGAATGGCGTGCCTCTACCAATCCATCGGTCACAGAATCTGTTGTTTAGAAGCGTACGAACACTTCGACTCAAATGTGCAGGAGCTCCATCGTGCATGAACCACATGTTGTGTCGTACTTGTAAAGGCAGATGTTCTAGCAGCACAGGTAGAATATCCCGTATGAAATCATGATAACGTGCTCCATTTAGCGTAGGTGGAAGAACATGGGGCCCAATCAAGACATTACCAACAACGTTTGCCCAAATGTTCACAGAAAGTCTGTGATGATGACGTGAGTGCACAATTGCGTGCGGATTTCGTCACCCCACAAATGTTGATTGTGAAAATTTACAACTAGATTACGTGTGAATGAAGCGTCATCCGTAAAGTGAACATTTGCACTGAAATGACGATTGACACATTGTTGGATGAACCATTCGCAGAAGTGTACCCGTGGAGGCCAATCAGCTGCCGCTAGTTCCAGCACACGCTGTACATGGTGCGGAAACAACTGGCTCTCCCGTAGCACTCTCCACACAGTGACGTGGTCAACGTTACCTTGTACAGCAGCAACTTATCTGACGCTGACATTTGGGTTATCCTCAACTGCCCGAAGAATTGCCTCGTCCATTGCAGGTGTCCTCGTCGTTTTAGGTCTTCCCCAGTCGCGAGTCATAGCTTGGAATGTTCCGTGCTCCCTAAGACGCCGATCATTTGCTTCGAACGTCTTCCTGTCGGGACGCCTTCGTCCTGGAAATCTGTCTCCATACAAACGTACCGCGCCACAGCTATTGCCCCGTGCTAATCTATACATCAAATGGGCATCTGCCAACCCCGCATTTGTAAACATTGCACTGACTGCAAAACCACGTTCGTGATGAACACTAACCTGTTGATGCTACGTACTGATGTCCTTGATGCTAGTACTGTAGTGCAATGAGTCGCATGTCAACACAAGCACCGAACTCAACATTACCTTCCTTCAATTGGGCCAACTGGCGGTGAATGGAGGAGGTACAGTACGTACTGACGAAACGAAAATGAGCTTAAACATGGAAATTAAGCGTTTCCGGACACATGTCCACATAAGATCTTTTCTTTATTTGTGTGTGAGGAATGTTTCCCGAAAGTTTGGCCGTACCTTTTTGTAACACCCTGTATATGTAACACATGCGTTCATCCACACTAGTACACAGGTGAATAGTGTGTGTGTGTGGTGTGGTTCCAGTTCTGTCACGTCCGCCCCCGGTAGCTGAGTGCTAAGCGCGACACACTGTCAATCCAAAGGGCCCGGGTTCGATTCCCGGCTGGGTCGGAGATTTTCTCCGAACAGGGACTGGGTGTTGTGTTGTCCTAATCACCATCATTTCATCCCCATCGACGCGCAAGTCGCCGAAGTGGCGTCAAATCAAAAGACTTGCACCAGGCGAACGGTCTACCCGACGGGAGGCCCTCGTTAAACGACATTTCAGTTCTGTCACGAGGAATGATATGTTACGGTGTGACAGAGTGATTCTCAGTTGCGATGCGATATGCACTTCATGCCTTAGCAATTTCATACTAACTTTGCACACCATATGCAGAGGTGGAAGTGGAGCACGGCCGACACCATCACACAGGCACTTCAAGTAGTGTTCAACTGTGGGACTTATGGGGGCCACACATTGCACACCCTTAACTCATCTCTGGGTGGAACTATTGTCTGTTTGAAATACCATTGGCCTCATCTATCTTCAAGCTGATAAACATATTGGTAATCAGTTTTATGCTGTAAGGATTATAACCTGCATATCCATATGTGTCGAATGTATCAGGGTAACGGAATATTACTCCACATGAAATGCAACATTTCACCCAGCATATGACGCTGTCTGTATCCAAATAAAGGACTTCAAGTCAGTAAAATGAAAATTTTCAAACTCGTAATGGAAATGGCAATGTGGGGTTAGATGGATCTAAAACATACATATCTACATAAACAAGTTTCATGAACTGTACCGAAAACTTCACCATCTCCAGAGCAACGAAATCCTTATTGTAGATTGTGACCCTCTTAAAACATGAGCTGGGGATATAATCTGCTGCGTCATAACGCCCCTCCATACGGCAACTAAGTGGACTTCACTGTGATCTCTAAAATTTTATATAGATTTACCGAAAACGGTATTATTTATACGTTTGTAGAAATATTTCTTCAATTAACATATTGTGGAAGCCCCCCTTTCAGAAATTACAACAATGTACGCCTTCAATCAAGAGCACACAATCTGACACATTTCGGAAGATTTAGGTAACGTGTAATGTGCCTTGTTTTTCCCGCCAGCATCGTCAACAGCTTGGGGGATGGGAACTATTTCATGGGACTCAGCCCTTTGGACATCATGGCCAATTGCAGTGCACATCATGCAAATTATTAGGATACATTAAATCTATCTCTAAAATGTCAGAATTTGCCACCACAAGTGAGAAATTAGCCAGATGGGTGATTTCAACATCAGACAACAATCGAAGCCTTCCAACAGGTAAAGACTGTTACACGACATCCTCATATAAGCTACTTACGTCGAAAGGCATGATTGGACTTCAAGAGCCTGGTGTTTTACGAATTGTTTGCACGTTCACGGATTTTTGCCTTGGCTTGTGCATGGACACATTGACAATGTCAAAGGTGAATTCCTCGCCAGGAAAACAAGATTTCAACATTTGTTAAGAGTTCGTTATTGATTGATGTGTGTTTGAACATGGTGTTTTACGAATGACCTGTTGCAGTGTAGTAGAACGCAGGATCCAAGAAGTATGTTTCAACGCATACACTCTGGAACTGTTAGAAAATGTCTGCAAATAAGAGAGCATCTGTGTCCATATAAAGACTTGTCTGCAATATCTACTAAATTAGAGATGTTAAATTCCTGCCAATCACTTATCACATGCCCATACTCAACTGCTGATGCAGTGCTTCTAAATTTGCTGCAGCGTGCTGTTACGTCAGGCAATGCAGTTTCGTTGACTTTCTACACTGAATACAGATCTTGCTATGGGAGACCCTTCTCTTTGGTATGTGTTTAAACTTAGCATCATTGGGATGCATAGCGTGTGAGACACAAATCTACCTGATGCACGGATTCAGAAGGTTTCCACGGAGGTGCCATATGAAGCTCAGGGAGTCCAGATAGTGCAGTATATTTTCTTCATGATTCTATTTAAAGACCAGATGAATTCCCCTTCGCTCACGTTAACCTGCTCATTGCAAGGACAAAAATTATCCAAGAGCTCATAAAGAAAATGAGCATCTTACCTACTTAAATTGTGGATGAAAATGGGTGTGTGTCATAGGGGTTTGTAATTTAATTTGTATGGCTTGTGTGGAGCATCACAGAATTTGCTGGTTAGATAGCAATGACACTTCAAATATAACAGTCAACTCTATCATTTTAGAGTTATCTGTCCTCCTACGTGTCAGTTGCAGGGATATTGGAGTGATCAGTCACATCAATTTTCCTTCAAAGGTCTTCAAGCTCAGAGAGCAATCATATTGCAGGACCTTCCCGACTGTATGATTCAAAATGATTACATCCTGAGTCATGTGCACACACAGCTTGATACACTGCCACAAAAGTATGTGTCGTTCTGTGAGAGGACTATAGAGCGAGAGGGGTAACTCTCACAACACAATTTTGAGTGAGAAGGCACACAACGTCGGCATATGCAGCAAAGGGTACTCAATCCCTGTAGCGAAAATTCTTAAACTTGAAGAATTCGCTTGCCTCGGTGAGCATTTTTACACATACCACGTCTCGTGTCGAGCAATCCATAAGATACTGCATTAATTACTTGCTCATTTGAAATGGATTGAAGCACTAAGGGAGAAAATGCAGAGCACCATCGTGTTTTGAGAACTGGAACTAAGTAACGAAGGACACGTTTCTGATCCGGCAGTACCACTGTTTCTCACCCTAATAAATCAAGAAGAAACCAGCACGCATTGCATGCTGACTAGCGAAGTTTAAGGACTGAAGGGGTCCAAAGTCTTTATGTGTAACATCACCACCATCTGCCTTGCATCTTTCCACACCAAACACATGAACATATGTATTGGGGGGATTCGGCCTTTCAAATTTGTAAGTGGCGTGAAGGCTAATCTGGAATTCAATGCCATCATGTTACTGATCGTCGAAGATACTTTGCACTTGGTATTGAGTCATATGCTGTTCAGTTCTCCGACAATTTCTGTCACAACATTTTGGACATTAATAACGCCCCATGTTTTGTCTACATTTTCTGAAAGAGACATGTACGAGGACTCCCCACGAGCTGGATCAAACACATACATTTGAATGTCGAAATATCGGAATCGCTGAATCTCGTAATTGGAACTGAGAGTATTGGTTCTCTAATTGGTTTATGATGAAAGGAGTTTTCTGTTTATTTTCTTAACAATCTATCTTTCCCCTTTCTTTCCTCCCCCATTTAGCTTCCTTGCCAGTTGCTTTAGTGATTAGGGTGAAACAACTAAATGACGACCTAATAGACAATATTCTAATGGCCCGCAACAGACTAATGACCTATTAGCGAGCTGGTGTCGTAAAGTGACTTGGGAGAGCGTGTATAGCATTTCAATACATTCTACATATTTTAAATCCAAAGTAATTAATTATTGAAATGGCTCTCCTACTGTCACTCATTACTCAAGTGGTGGTGCTGGGAGGAGGAGGAGGAGGTTAATGCTAAACGTCCCATTAACAGCGACGTCATTAGAGATGGAGCACAAGCTCAAATTGGCAAAGCGTGAAGAAGGAAATCGGCCGTGCCCTTTCGAAGGAACCACTCCGGCATTTTCCTTAAGCGATTTAGGGAAATCACGGAAAACCTAAATGAAGATGGCTGCTCTTGGGTTTGAATCGACGCCCTCCAGAATGCGAGTCCACTGTTCTAACCACTGCGCAACCCTGCTGGGTTGTGGTGTTGGGAAAGCCTTGGGAATGGTGACATGCTTCCATAATTTATAATGACGATCTTTTACTTCTCAGGACAAAGTTACCTGGTTCGACACGCATGTTTTACAGTCACAATCATAAAATTACAACACAAACGAGTCGTCCACAAACACACAATTGTTTAAGATTCAAAGATAAATACGTTTGGGGAAGAACTGAGGTAGACTCTAGTGGTGAGAGAGAAATATTATTCTCTTACATTCCTCACACATGCGTATGGAAAATATGCTTTACTGTTAATTAACGTTCAGTGCCATAAAACACTGGTGACAGAGTAGGTAAGCAGCTATTATCATCGTCATTATTAGGGTCTTGAGAGGTCATGGCCAACACCTAGGGTATGGATTAAAATTAGGGCACCAGCTCTCAGATGCTGGTGGAGCTGAAAACGGGGTTGTGGCACATTGGCAATATTAATCGTTCCTCAGCATCCTACGATGGTATAGCCATATCTTCAGGGGTGTACTCAAATCATTATCATATAATATTCCTAAAACAACACACCCAGTAGGTGAAGTGTAAATAAAAATAAATATACACAGATTTATAGAAAATAGCTGCTACTTCTGTGTTAGATGCTCATTTGTAACATGCTGCATTAATTGTGCAGATCATCGAAGGAGAGTGATGGGATGCTATCATCCCCATCATCCTGAAAATTATGCGCTTTCTGCCACTGTTGCTGCCACTGCTTCTGGTTCTGCTGCTGACACAAATGTTACAACAGAACGTAACTGAAATATGGGTAGCGAGTGTACCTTATGCAGGCGAGGATGGGAAACTAGTAGTGGGGGTAGAGTTGAGCCAGTACAGGTGCAGCTATCACTAAGAATGTTCATGTAATTCTGTGGCTGCTGGGGAGTGCGTGCTCTCAGGGTGCGTTTGCGAAATGATAAGATATAACAGTATGTTTTTTAAATATAAGAATCATTAATTTATCACTCAGTTTAATAGCAGTTCTGTATTATCTAATGCAAAGATAAAATAATTCTTCTTGTTCTTCATCTTCTTTAGCCTAAGGATGTACAGTGGACAACACCCATAAGTTCCTAGATTTCTAACTGTAGCGTTTCTATAAGTATCACGTATTGTCACTACCTCTCACATACATCATCGAATCAGTATGTTGTATGAATGCATGGCGTCTTCTGGACATGTCCAAGAGAACAGACACCATACAGAATCCGCAGCTGTAATACATATTATGTGGAGTGGGGGAAAGGAAAGGGAAAGAATTATTGATACCGGCTGCATTGGCACTTTATGCAGAATTAGCTGCGATGAGTAAAAATGTGTGCCACACTGGGACACAAACCTGGGATCTCCTGTTTACTAGGCAGCTGTGCTAACCACTGCGCCGTCCAGACAGAAAGCGCCACCGGTCTACTGTTCCCATACATAACCTCGATGATCGCCACTTTGAGATTCCTGCTGGAGGTCGAACTTACTTGTGTATCTGCACAGAAGGTGAATTCATGGCCCATCAAGGCAAATCAATTATATGATTGCATTTTCTCTGTTCTATTAGACGTGGTTTTCATTGGGATTTTCTCTGCCTCGTGATGACTAGGTGTTGTGTGATGTCCTTAGATTAGTTAGGTTTAAGTAGTTCTAAGTTCTAGTAGACTGATGACCATAGATGTTAAGTCCCATAGTGCTCAGAGCCATTTGAACCATTTTTGGTTTTCATTATCTTGCTATGACAGGGCAAATATTCTACACCATCTGGACTTGACAAAATATTCTTGCTTAAGTACACATGCATCGTTTCATGGTCTCAGTGCTCATCTGTTTGAAATTAGAGAAATAGATGGAAAGAGCTCACGTTGTGTAATCACTTGTGCCATCCAAACACTCAGTGAGTGCGAAAGATCAAACTTGACTACCGAACTCAAAGCATTGACTGTAGCATAAGCCCTTTTGGAAGTCTGAGTACTATATGTGGGGAAAACTCCCGAAAGTTGTTGTGACCACCACGCTATGTCTTTCCTGTTGACTTTCAAATTATTACACAAGTGAATTGCTCGATAGTCCTTATTGCTCCTTATTCTTAAAGAATACAATTTTGAAATGACACATACAAAACACTGTCTCTGATACACTTTCTAGACTTCAACAAGGATTTTAAAAAAATAATTACAGACCTAAATGAACAGATCTCAGATTTTCGGGATCTTATTAACAGAAGACGAAAATTATAGACTGCATTACTTAAAAGTGTGTCGAAATAATAAATGTCGTGTGACTAGGGCCTCCCGTCGTGTAGACCGTTCGCCGGGTGCCAGTCTTTCTATCTGACGCCACATCGGCGACTTGCGCGTCGATGGGGATGAAATGATGACAATTAGGACAACAAAACCCCTAGTCCCTGAGGGAAGAAAATCTCCGACCCAGCTGGAAATCGAACCCAGGCCCCTAGGATTGACAGTCTGACGTGCTTACTACTCAGCTACCGGGAGCGGACAAAGTGTATCATGAAAAGAGCAGTATAAAAGAAAAGGATAATTACTGGAGGAAAGTAAAAGAGAAACTGAATAACAAGGAAGCACCCTAGGTAAGTACTACAAAATGTACAGATCTATGCTATTTCACTGGACTGCACAAGAATCGAACTTTTGGTTTGTCTGTATATCCAAAGATTAGGTGACGGATGTTATTAGGTTTACACACCACACATGGAGCTTTTATGGGGTAGAGAAGTGCAGTGAGAAGATTGTATCATATGTCATATTGTTACTCTCCTAATTTGCGCCATAAGCAACAAAGGGTAATAAAAACATGTATCATATATCAATTGTCAAACACTGGAATCGATTCCATCTGAATCAGTTACATCTTATCATTACAACTAAATTGTTAGAATTAGTCTCTCGTGACATAGCTGGACTCACACAATTATCAGGAAGATACCAGAGGACTATTTTCCCCACAACAGGTAAACCTAAGGCTATATAAGCTGGCAGGATTTCAAATTTTACAATTCTCAAATTGAAACCTTTCTCAAAGAACAACAAGTAAAACACACTTAAGTAGGTTGTTCTCATCCAGAAGAAAGTTCCATTTTAGTAGCCTGTTTTCACCCAGAACAAAGTCCAGTATTTCATATATTTAAAATATTTAATCGCTTCATTAGGACTTACATACCAAACAAGCAAACGTAATGGACAGAGTACATTGCTACATTTCCACACGTAGTTAATAATTTGTAACACCTATATCAGGTTTAGACCTACCGAATTAATGGTAAGAAAAAGTTAACTTCATAAGAGGTTAAAACCTTTTTCAGGCATACCAGTACATGAACAATTACCTAAAGGAGAAATAAGACAAGCTGAAATTATTCTGAGTGAACAAGCCCAATAAATGAAGGCCAAGTATGGCAATAATTTAAGCCAGACTTCCAGATAGGGCATCAGGTGTTATTACGGACACATCCAAAATCTAGTAAAGTTAAAAGTGGGAAATACTGCATTCAGGACCTTTCTTGAGAGTGGAAAGTCCACATCCAGAGTTCTATTTGTTAGCATATCCCAAAACAAGAAATATCGAAGGACTGTACTCACATGAAGATATGAAGCCGTTTGTACAGTGAACAGTTAAACGGCTAAGGCCTCGCAGAATATCTAAAATAGTGTAAATATGTACATACTCAGTAATATGTTAAAATTATAAGCATTGTCCTTCAGGAAGGCACGTTTAGGAAAGATCTGTTTTGCATCTCTACTGCTGAACATACTTGAAAAATATGTGTGTAGTACATAAATTCACTATGACCTCACATAAAAGATATGTATGGGGAAAAGCGCTATGTATTGGTGATAAGAATTGTAGAATTTTATAAGAGGCAATCGATGAACTTAAACTGTGTGACACATTTTAGGATATGATACAGCAGATCCTGCGCGCTAAAACAGCAAAATACGTACAATATATACATTAAGCAGGGAGTATGTATAAATATATACAGCTGCATACAACAATAATCAAATATTTACAATAATGTACAACACAGCGACCTACACATGAACTATATCTAGGTATATAAAATACGCAAACTAAGCCTATCATAAAAACTACGTTAAAACTAAGGTAAATACTACACCTACCACTATAATCTACTGTACTATGATACTGTGGTCTGTGTCTAAGGAAAAAGGGTACTATGTAGAGAAGAAACTGTAGAGATTATTAAATTTATCATAGTGCAAAGCTGCGCTCAACTGGCGACAGGCAAGACGTATAAATTATCTGGAATACTTGTAAACCAGATGGATACAAGATAAACATGTTCTTGGATAAACATATTCTTGTTGATAGCGGTTCTTTGACTGAGAACATTTTGTGGATGATTATGAATGCATGAATAGGTGGTTGACCTATGAGAAACCACCTCTTAATTTGTTAATTAAATATATTTCTCAATAATAAAGGTAATGGAAATGACGTTTGGAAGCTCAACAGCCTATAAAAGGAGTATATGATTAAGGTGGAAGAACTTACGGTGGGCCTTGCTGGCAATCCAGTTATAAATATTTTGTGCGAATGGGTTTTGTGAATGGGGAAATAATGATTAGGGAATCCTAGTATATCGGAATATTAATCTACAAAAACAAATACAAATATGAATGCTAGTAAAGGCACAAAGAATATTTTAATTCAGCATCAAACGTACACAAGAACCGGTGCCTGTTACTTATGTATCCTAAACCTTTCATAACTTCATATATTCACAAATGCAAGTACGTGCTTGTAGATGTATGTTATGACAAGAAGCCATAAGAAGAAGTGATTATGTGTAGATGTCTTACATATACATCTACATCTACATCTACATCTACATGACTACTCTGCAATTCACATTTAAGTGCTTGGCAGAGGGTTCATCGAACCACAATCATACTATCTCTCTACTATTCCACTCCCGAACAGCGAGCGGGAAAAACGAACACCTAAACCTTTCTGTTCGAGCTCTGATTTCTCTTATTTTATTTTGATCATCATTCCTACCTATGTAGGTTGGGCTCAACAAAATATTTTCGCATTCGGAAGAGAAAGTTGGTGACTGAAATTTCGTAAAAAGGTCTCGCCGCGACGAAAAACGTCTATGCTGTAATGACTTAAATCCCAACTCGTGTATCATATCTGCCACACTCTCTCCCCTATAACGCGATAATACAAAACGAGGTGCCCTTTTTTGCACCCTTTCGATGTCCTCCGTCAATCCCACCTGGTAAGGATCCCACACCGCGCAGCAATATTCTAACAAAGGACGAACGAGTGTAGTGTAAGCTGTCTCTTTAGTGGACTTGTTGCATTTTCTAAGTGTCCTGCCAATGAAACGCAACCTTTGGCTCGCCTTCCCGATAATATTATCTATGTGGTCCTTCCAACTGAAGTTGTTCGTAATTTTAACACCCAGGTATTTAGTTGAATTGACAGCCTCGAGAATTGTACTATTTATCGAGTAATCGAATTCCAACGGATTTCTTTTGGAACTCATGTGGATCATCTCACACTTTTCGTTATTTAGCGTCAACTGCCACCTGACAAACCATACAGCAATCTTTTCTAAATCGCTTTGCAGCTGATACTGGTCTTCGGATGACCTTACTAGACGGTAAATTACAGCATCATCTGCGAACAGTCTAAGAGAACTGCTCAGATTGTCACCCAGGTCATTTATATAGATCAGGAACAGTAGAGGTCCCAGGACGCTTCCCTGGGGAACACTTGATATCACTTCAGTTTTACTCGATGATTTGCCGTCTATTACTACGAACTGCGACCTTCCTGACAGGAAATCACGAATCCAGTCGCACAACTGAGACGATACCCCATAGCTCCGCAGCTTGATTAGAAGTCGCTTGTGAGGAACGGTGTCAAAAGCTTTCCGGAAATCTAGAAATACGGAATCAACTTGAGATCCCCTGTCGATAGCGGCCATTACTTCGTGCGAATAAAGAGCTAGCTGCGTTGCACAAGAGCGATGTTTTCTGAAGCCATGCTGATTACGTGTCAATAGATCGTTCCCTTCGAGGTGATTCATAATGTTTGAATACAGTATATGCTCCAAAACCCTACTGCAAACCGACGTCAATGATGTAGGTCTGTAGTTAAATGGATTACTCCTACTACCCTTCTTGAACACTGGTGCGACCTGCGCAATTTTCCAATCTGTAGGTACAGATCTATCGGTGAGCGAACGGTTGTATATGAGTGCTAAGTAGGGAGCTATAGTATCAGCGTAATCTGAAAGGAACCTAATCAGTATACAATCTGGACCTGAAGACTTGCCCGGATCAAGCGATTTGAGTTGCTTCGCAACCCCTAAGGTATCTACTTCTAAGAAACTCATGGTAGCAGATGTTCGTGTTTCAAATTCTGGAATATTCCATTCGTCTTCCCTGGTGAAAGAATTTCGGAAAACTGCGTTCAATAACTCCGCTTTAGCGGCACAGTCGTCGATAACAGTACCATCTGCACTGCGCAGCGAAGGTATTGACTGCGTCTTGCCGCTTGTGTACTTTACATACGACCAGAATTTCTTCGGATTTTCTACCAAATTTCGGGACAATGTTTCGTTGTGGAACCTATTAAAGGCATCTCGCATCGAAGTACGTGCCAAATTTCGCGCGTCTGTAAATTTTAGCCCATCTTCAGGATTTCGCGTTCTTCTGAACTTCGCATGCTTTTTCCGTTGCCTCTGCAACAGCGTTCGGACCTTTTTTGTGTACCACGGGGGATCTGTTCCATCTCTTACCAATTTATGAGGTATGAATATCTCAATTCCTGTTGCTACTACATCTTTGAATTTGAGCCACATCTCGTCTACATTCGCATGGTCAGTTCGGAAGGAATGGAAATTGTCTTTTAGGACGGCTTCTAGTGGCACTTTATCCGCTTTTTTAAAAATATAATCGCAGAAAATGGTGAACACATCAATAATTACATGAATCAGAACTGTTTTGGACATTATACTAAACGAATCATTATTAGTCGCAGATTGAAAGCACATTTGGGTACAAGAACTTCCCCTCTATAGATTAGCAACAATATTGCTACTGGATAAACAGGAAATGAAAAACAAATTACTGAGATGCGCCTGTGAAAGCTGCAAGGAAATACTTATGCCACACATCATGTTGTGACACACGTTCACTGATATGCGTGTAACACCAAATGCGCTTGTGAGGTGTAAATCATTAAATCGCCACATGCGTGCATGTGCGAGTCTGCATGAGTGAACTGTTGACAATCAGGTAATCGCTGGGTGGTGATATTACGTTACATTTTGTTGATATACACTCCTGGAAATGGAAAAAAGAACACATTGACACCGGTGTGTCAGACCCACCATACTTGCTCCGGACACTGCGAGAGGGCTGTACAAGCAATGATCACACGCACGGCACAGCGGACACACCAGGAACCGCGGTGTTGGCCGTCGAATGGCGCTAGCTGCGCAGCATTTGTGCACCGCCGCCGTCAGTGTCAGCCAGTTTGCCGTGGCATACGGAGCTCCATCGCAGTCTTTAACACTGGTAGCATGTGGCGACAGCGTGGACGTGAACCGTATGTGCAGTTGACGGACTTTAAGCGAGGGCGTATAGTGGGCATGCGGGAGGCCGGGTGGACGTACCGCCGAATTGCTCAACACGTGGGGCATGAGGTCTCCACAGTACATCGATGTTGTCGCCAGTGGTCGGCGGAAGGTGCACGTGCCCGTCGACCTGTGACCAGACCGCAGCGACGCACGGATGCACGCCACGACCGTTGGATCCTACGCAGTGCCGTAGGGGACCGCACCGCCACTTCCCAGCAAATTAGGGACACTGTTGCTCCTGGGGTATCTGCGAGGACCATTCGCAACCGTCTCTATGAAGCTGGGCTACGGTCCCGCACACCGTTAGGCCGCCTTCCGCTCACGCCCCAACATCGTGCAGCCCGCCTCCAGTGGTGTCGCGACAGGCGTGAATGGAGGGACGAATGGAGACGTGTCGTCTTCAGCCATGAGAGTCGCTTCGGCCTTGGTGCCAATGATGGTCGTATGCGTGTTTGGCGCCGTGCAGGTGAGCGCCATAATCAGGACTGAATACGACCGAGGCACACCGGGCCAACACCCAGCATCATGGTGTGGGGAGCGATCTCCTACACTGGCCGTACACCTCTGGTGATCGTCGAGGGGACACTGAATAGTGCACGGTACATCCAAACCGTCATCGAACCCATCGTTCCGCCATTCCTATACCGGCAAGGGAACTTGCTGTTCCAACAGGACAATGCACGTCCGCATGTATCCCGTGCCACCCAACGTGCTCTAGAAGGTGTAAGTCAACTACCCTGGCCAGCAAGATCTCCGGATCTGTCCCCCATTGAGCATGTTTGGGACTGGATGAAGCGTCGTCTCACGCGGTCTGCACTTCCAGCACGAACGCTGGTCCAACTGAGGCGCCAGGTGGAAATGGCATGGCAAGCCGTTCCACAGGACTACATCCAGCATCTCTACGATCGTCTCCATGGGAGAATAGCAGCCTGCATTGCTGCGAAAGGTGGATATACACTGTACTAGTGCCGACATTGTGCATGCTCTGTTGCCTGTGTCTATGTGCCTGTGGTTCTGTCAGTGTGATCATGTGATGTATCTGACCCCAGGAATGTGTCAATAAAGGTTCCCCTTCCTGCGACAATGAATTCACGGTGTTCTTATTTCAATTTCCAGGAGTGTAGTTCAGTCTCTTTTCTGAATAGTAATTCTATCTTTTCTTTCTAAATTCTACAGTATCTAGTCTCTTATAACAAACTTGGTAGAAAGTTATATGTTTAGTAGTGAATACAATAGATATTGTCACGTAGAAGAAGGTATAATTAGATGAATGACGAACACTAACTTCACTTAACGAAGATTTATACAGCACTTGCACATACAAGAGCGCGTTGCTAACTGCCACCGGCCACAACCCATACGATATATATACAGTTACAGAACGTCCCATTACAATGATACTTGACATTTGTGGATAATTCTAGAATATAATCGAACCAAATGTAGAAATTAAGATTTTACAGTTCCGGTGAGTTCTGAGTTCACGACTCTCTATGCAACAGTCTAGCATCATAACCACTACATTACAGTGAGTGTGCTACTCAGGTTTTTCTGCGACAGTACAAATGGGTGTGTTAATTCTTCTGTGGAGGCAGAATCTTTATACGGCATGCAAATATGACCAACGGGATAGAAAAACCAGACCTTGACTGTAAGACTGAACCATACAATTTTAATATTGTTTTTACATGTGTGTTCTTAAATATAAACATGTATGCATGTCTGTAGAAAATATTATTTTTTAATGTAATTGTTGCACTGTACATGGCACATTGTAATGTACACATGTGAAAACAATGTTCAGTAGTTAGGAAAAGTGTAAGGGATCGAAGGCCATAAACAACTGCTACGTGCAAAGGCATATGTGTTAAAAGTCATAGTGCTATATAAAGTCAAAAGTGAGGTGTGATTAAAAATTGCTAACTGGCATATAAACGACAAACTAACGTGCATTGTAAGGGAGTTCTTGAACGTTGATAGTAATGATTAGAAAAGAAGAGGATGATCTGGGTACTAACCAGACAGAATTATATGCCTTGTATGCTGAGCGTTGCCTTATCTTAGACTGAGTAACTCTTAACAGTTTGTCATACGTCTTAGGACTGATATACACAAGCAAGCTGAAAAGGCACCAAGCCATATTAACTGCCCACAGTTACTAACCGTTTGCATTGCAGAGGCAACCAACATTGAGAGCGGAGAGACTGCACTCAGCAGTGTGATTTGGGAAGATAGTGTGACGAACCATAACCTACTAAACGCTTTCGTGAATTTAAATGCAGTGTTTTGTGTAAGATGAACATTGTATAGAAACCCTATAGGAAGTAAACGGGATGAACATGTCAACCTGGGTTGGAGGATCCTTACAGGGCTTCATACGACGGACGTGGTCCGTATGTCTGACCTTTCGTCGTCTTGTGTCGGGGTCGAAATCTTCAACTTCATAAGTAACAGCAGACAACTGTTTTACAAACTTATAAGGTCCAAAGTAGCGCCTGAGGAGCTTCTCCGAAAGACCATCCTCTGAACAGGAGTGGAGCTTCAGACGAGGTCAACAGGCTGGTAGACAACAGGGCGGTGGCACGCGTCATACCTTCGGCGATCGTTTTCTTGAGCCTGCAGCGTGTGGAATCGAGCTAGCTGCCGCGCTTCCTCCGCTCTGGTTAACACCTGACCGATGTAGTCGTCGTCTATGTCATCAGGATATAACGGAAACACAGTGTCCATCGTCGTCGTCGTCCAACACCACGAAAAATGGCGTAAATCCTGTACTGTCTTGTTTGGCATCGTCACGAAAGGTAGCACCTCATCCCAGTTGCTCTACTCAACACTGACGAACATTTATTGCAGTAAGCCCGTTAGTTTGCATATGGTAGGCAGTCGTCATGTGATAAGTAATGTTACACCAACGGTTTATCTCTGTCACACGATTCGATTGAAATACTTTCCCTCGATCCGTAATTAACGACCTTGGGCCACCATGTTTTAATATTGGCTACCTCGAATGCTTCGGCTGTTTTCACGGTTTTTGTAATGGCAGAGCATGTCAGACAATCAGTGCAAAAAATAATCCATCTATTTGCCACTAGCAGATGTTAGAAATCGTCCGAGGAGGTCATTCCCAACACGCTGGGAAGGCGTTTTGGCTGGTGGAATTGGTATGAGTGGGCCGGGTGGTTTCTGAGGAACTGCCTTTCTCCTCTGGCACTCTCGACAGTGCGGCACATAGTGATGGACACTCCTAAATAAACCTGGCCAGAAAAATCTCTTGCGGATCCTATCGTACGTCTTAATAAATCCTAAATGTCCAACCTCAAGTGTGTCAAGGAATTTCTGTAGAACATCTAAGCGCATGTCTTTATGAATCACTGTTATCCACCTCTTTCGAAACAGATCAAAGTGTTTCTTACAAAGTTATCCATTAACTACCTTAAATTGTCCTTTCACATCCTCTGACCGATTTAAGTCAAGCATATTTTGAGATATCATGGCGTCCTTCTTCTGCTCAGCGGAGAGATCCTGGAATGCAGCGACACAGTCACTATCTTCATCAAAGTCTTGATGGTCTTGCACAGCGTTTCTTGAGAGACAGTCGGCATCTTGGTGTTTTCTTACACTTTTGTACACTATGGTAATGTCATACTCTTGAAGACGTAGTTCCCACCTGGCGAGTCATCCTGTTGGATCCTTAAGACCTGTCAACCAACAAAGTGAATGATGGTCTGTAACAACTGTGAATGGCTTTCAATAGAGATACTGTAGAAATCTGAACATGGCCGAGATCACAGCAAGACATTCTCTTTCTGTACTTGAGTAGTTTCTCTCGGATTCTATGAGTGTCCTATAAGCATACACTATAACCTTCTCTTTTCCATCCGAAATTTGCACCAGAACAGCACTGATCCCATACCCACTGGCATCTGTGTGTAGTTCTATAGATGCTCTCTCATCATACAGACCAAGTACAGGGTCAGTCGTCAGAGCTTTTATCAGCACATCGAAAGAATCTTGTTGAGCACCACCTGAGATAAATTTAGCATCAGGCTTTTAATAACTCTTGGAGTTGCCTGGCTTCGATACAAAGGTCTTTGATAAAACGATGGTTATAAGAGTATAATCCGAGGAAGCTTCTCACATCTCTAATACTTTTAGGAATAGGAAATTACTTTATAGATCTCACCTTTTATAGGTCTGGCCGAACACCTTCGTTTGACACAAGGTGCCCAAGTATTTTGATGTCTTTTGCTCCAGAGAGACACTTTCTTGGATTAAGTTTCAGTCCGTCTTGTTGGAGACACTTAAGAACGGCCATCAGTCTTTTTATGTGTTCATCAAATGTCTCTGAGAACACTATAATGTCATCTAAATAACGAAGACACATCGTCCACTTCAGGTGAGTTACAAGATTATCCATCATCCTTTCAAAAGTTGCTGGTGCATTACCTTAAACTCATACAGACTCTCAGGGGTAATGAATGCAGTTTTCTCACGATAAACCTCGTCTACTTCGATTTGCCAGTATCCCGATAACATGTCCATGGTTGAGAAAAACTTAACCCCCTTCAGACAGTCTAGTGTACTGTCAATTCATGGAAGAGGGTAAACGTCCATTTTAGTTATCTCATTAAGCTTCCTGTAATCAACACAAAAGCGCCAACTGCCATCCTTCTTCCTGACGAGAACCGCTGGTGACGATCATAGGCTGTGCGACGACTGGATGATGTCATTCTTCATGACTTTCTGTGCCTCTTCGTGAATTATTCGGTATGCTCTCTGGCTTATTGGTTGATGGTCTGCAGTGCTAATCCGGTGATTCACCGCCGATTTGTCTGATTTGCTGTTCACCTGTGGATTGAAGCATTCAGAGAACTCTTGAAGAATGGCAAGTAGCTTCTTCTGTTGTTCCTTAGTGAGATCTGATGATAGTCGAGCAAGAAGGTCTTGTCTCGCAGTGGTAGCGCTAATTTCGCCCACAGACTCGGCATGGGAGGTTTCTATGACTCTCAGCTGTTCTGCAATTAACGGCTCAGCGTTTGCTATGCACATGCGTCTTGGTAGAATCTGCATTTCTCGGCGACAGTTAGCTATCCACAGTTCACCGAATGCGTTCTTAAACGAGACGAAAGGGCCTGGGATGACCAAGTTATGCTTCAGTGGTATGCTTCTCTTACATTCTACTACAGGATCCATGGGCTGATGCATCGCATGACACATGACAGCTACCTATCTGGCGCTGACTGCAGGAATGGTCACTTCATCCAGCACACAAATTCTCCACGCACTAGTATGAGCATCTTCCTGCCCACAGTATCTCATCTCGTCTAGCATGATTTGCGAGCAACCACATTCTATAATTACCTGAGAAGCTTTCAAAAAGTCCCATCCGAGAATGACGTCATGACTATACTCTTGTAATACGATGAATTCTAAGAGCTGTGTATGACGACTTATACAAACACAAATGACATCTTCCTGTAGGTTTTACATGTTTCCCAATAGCCACCTTCAGCAGAGATGGTTTGTTGTCGATGAATACGGTTTTCTGCATCTGGCGACGGTACTTCTTCCAAATGACTGAATATGATGTTCAGAAGTCAACTAGAGCTTGTGCTGGTTGGCCATCCATGAGGATATCGACGTAGTTTCCTATCATTTTTGTACTGAACGTCGGCGAAGGATTTTTCTCTTCGGTGGCCTCACATACAAGGAAGGTCGCAGCCTTTAGTTTTTCAGGTTGCGGCGGCTGTGTGATAAGCTGGAGCGTCTAAACGGTGATGGAGACCTTGATCGGCGTGTTGGGGAGCGTCCTCTCCAGCGGCTAGCTTGCACCAGTGGTGACCTACGTCGTCCTCCATCCACATCTTCTTGTTCATCTTCGTCGTCCCGTAGTTGGCGCGGGCGTCGTCACATACCCGCCGCATTTCTCGACAACAGAGCACCACATGTCCTCGTCGTTCGCAGTGGAAACATACTGGCTGATTATCCTCGCTCCTCAAGACGTCAACTTCCTTGGCGGCCAAACAGGTTCCTCATGCGGCACTGTAGGAACGTAGCTGCGCCTGGGTCTCGAATTTTTACTATTTTAAAGGGAAATGAAGGATGAGAGATTGGGTTCAATGTCTGTTATACTTCCTCCCTCATGACCTTTTGAAGCATCTCCGTTGTTTGCGCGCCATGCAATCCAAGTGCCTTCTGAACTTACTCTCTCACTATCTGACGAAGAACACTTGTGAAATAAGTTTCTTGCTCCATCACAGACATCGACACGACGTTTGGAAACCATTCAAACTACTTGCGTTTAATTCTTTTTTTATGTATTGCCTCGATATACTGGCACCATTTCATGAAGAATGTCTGCTGTCGAAACCTCCTTCAGGAGCATGGCTTGGTACATATCCTCAGCAACACCATTCATGAGATGTGCAACCTTATCTTCCTCCGTCATTCTAGGATCCACTATTTTACACAGTTCCAAGACGTCTTGAATGTAATATACTGTCGTTTCTCCTGGACGCTGTGCCTTGCACTTTTATCGTCGCGTGTCGCCGAAATACTTGCGCAGTTCCGCCTGGAATACTTCCAGCTTGTAAACTTCTCCTCGTTGGTCTCATACCACTGCTTGGCAGTGCCCTCCAAGTAGAAAAATACTTTTGCCAACCACGCGGTGTCATCCCATTTGTTAAATTTGGCTACACGCTCATATACCTTCAGCCACTTGTTTGGATCTTCGCCATCGTCAACAGAGAACCCGGAAGGATGTCTGCCTTGGTGCCAATGATGGTGGTATGCTCTTTTGGCGCCGTGCAGGTGAGCGCCACAATCTGGACTGCATACGACCGAGGAACACAGGGCCAACACCCGGCATCATGGTGTGGAGAGCGATCTCCTACACTGGCCGTACACCTCTGGTGATCGTCGAGGGGACACTGAATAGTGCACGGTACATCCAAACCGTCATCGAACCCATCGTTCTACCATTCCTAGACCGGCAAGGGAACTTGCTGTTCCAACAGGACAATGCACGTCCGCATGTATCCCGTTCCACCCAACGTGCTCTAGAAGGTGTAAGTCAACTACCCTGGCCAGCAAGATCTCCGGATCTGTCCCCCATTGAGCATGTTTGGGACTGGATGAAGCGTCGTCTCACGCGGTCTGCACGTCCAGCACGAACGCTGGTCCAACTGAGGCGCCAGGTGGAAATGGCATGGCAAGCCGTTTCACAGGACTACATCCGGCATCTCTACGATCGTCTCCATGGGAGAATAGCAGCCTGCATTGCTGCGAAAGGTGGATATACACTGTACTAGTGCCGACATTGTGCATGCTCTGTTGCCTGTGTCTATGTGCCTGTGGTTCTGTCAGTGTGATCATGTGATGTATCTGACCCCAGGAATGTGTCAATAAAGTTTCCCCTTCCTGGGACAATGAATTCACGGTGTTCTTATTTCAATTTCCAGGAGTGTATATTTTCAATCTATTCAAAAATTTGGTAATTTCATGCATTATCTAAAGTCTCTGTTAAGATATATATTCGTAATAGACATATCTGCTGTCTGCCGAAATCCATAAAAACGCTAACATTTGTTGTAGCACACATGGGCGCGAGTATAGTATGTCTTTCAGACGCCTCTGCTGAAGGCTGACGTCTAAAATTATGATTCCTTTTGTCAATACTAAAAGGTCAATCAGTAATACGTAATCAAGAAAAGAAAAGAAATAACAATACTTAATACTTTACCTTTATTAAATGAAAAGAAAAAAAAAATGTTTCAAGTGCTTTTAGCATAAACGTTCTGTGTCGTGGAATTGTTATTATTAGAATTACATTACATTTCTGCACATTGAAAATGTGGTATCATATGAATTGTTACCAACATTATTTTATACTAAAATGCTCAACAAAAGTTAGGAATACTACCGTAAAATGTATTGTATGACACAAGAACTCTCATTGTGCTAAGCACTTCATGCATCATCGAGTTAGAGCCCGTGTACTGGACGGTGTTTTACTACTGTCATGCTTTGTCGCCTTTCCCATTCAGGTAAACATACCGCGTTTTCTCTGCTCAGGGACTGAGTGTTGTTTTGTCCTAATCATCATCATTTCATCCGCATCGACGCACAAGTCGAAAAAGTGGAGTCAAATCGAAAGTCTTGCACCTGGCGAACGGTTTACCCGACGGGAGGCCCTAGTCACACGACCAGGCTCCTATTTGTCGGGTCGAGTCGCACCTTGTTCGCGACCGCCCCAAGCAGCCACAACATCTAGATCGTACACAGCCGTGAGGACAGAAATGTAGACGTGTAAAAAGGCCTGTGAATTTAGTGAAGTCTTGTCCTAGATGTTTTGCTCACCATAAAAGACGTGTGGAAAAAAAGGCGGTGCCGGAGTAGTTTGTTTGCAACGGCATAAAAACATCAATTTTGGGCCGCTCCCAGAGGAAAAACAGGCTCGTGCACTTGCAGTGAACTCTGTGTTTTCAAAACCTACAACAGGTTCTGACACAAGTAAGATTAAGGTTGCGCCTCCTTCTCGCCCTAGTGCTATGCAACGACGTTCTAACAAACAATTTGTCTCATTACGAATTACTGGCCGTCATGCAAACTTTCAATTAGACACAGGTGCCTCAGTAACTTTGGTAAATCGTGCCACTTTCGCACAGATAGGCTCACCACGCGTTTCTAAATCTAGCATCTCGCTGCTGACATCGGACAATTAATTACTGTGCTGACAGTGTAGTCTGCCTGCCGCTTACAAATTTGTCACTAGGACCAGGAATTTTACTGTGCTTAAATCAAGAGAAAGTGAGCAAATATTCTGTGTAGATGCCTTTGATTTGTTAGGACTTAGCATCCAAGGCAAAGTACTTTCAGTGTCTGCTTTTAAACGAAAGGACATTGTAGCTAGCTAGCTCGCTTAAAGAATTTTCTGAACTATTTTCAGAAGGAATGGAAGAAGCTAATAACTTCGCAGCGCATGTTGCGTATTGTATTGTGTATTGAACCAGATACCTAGAAACGATGGAGAGGCTTCGTCTGCCGTAGCCTTCCGTATGTGTGTACACACAGAGCAAGGAACAAAGTCTCTACTCAGTACTGCACTGAGAGAGTACCTCTGTTGATAGCAAATTGGAGTGATACTCCACATTGAGTCGCTCGCGATTAAGCGGTTGTTCACTGTGGTGGCTGCGACACTTAATGTGTGGTGTGAACACAGAGTATTAGTGCCTGCGAGCGAGCATTGAGTGGCATCGCGGTGGACTGGTTATCTGACTAGCGTACCACGCCAATAGTTAGACTAGGGGCAGATAGGAGTCCTTGACTTCATCAAGCCGTACTGAGAGTTCGGTTGGCGAAAGCCAATCCAGATAGAAAGAGATAGTTTTGTTATTATTCAGCGGCTAACGACGCAGGCAGCAGTCGTCGCAGCTCACGTATTGTGCGCTACAGCGTAGGCGAGCCCCATCTTTCCTCCATTAAAAATAACATGCTTCATCTACGTCATTCCATTACATTTATCATGGGACAGTTTCGACCGTACTTAGAAAAATTCAATCGCATAATTATTCAAGTTGAGTAGGCTTGGCTCTTTCGAAAAATTCAATCGCATAATTATTCAAGTTGAGCAGGCGTGGCTCTCAGCCATTCTGCCGAGTAAATAAAATTCTTAAAGAAAAGTATAAAAGGGCTTTCCCACACTTTGTATATAAATTTCATTAACAGGATTCCTATCCATAAGAGGTAACCTCCTATTCCGAAACGAACCCGGAAATTTGTGTATCAGTTTATAAATAAAAGGTTTCACTTGATTTTCTCAGATTTTGCAATAAACAATATTTTCCATTCGTTTAATGTTTTTCTTACACTAACTAGCAATAGTCCAGTATCCTAGTATCCCACTAGTTACGTAAGAAAACAGAATATTTTTGTGTCTTTTCCTTACAGCGGACGACTCCAGAAGATATTTATTGCTGAAAGTTTTTGAGGAATTTCTCTTTGGTACGTTAGGAGCGTCTGTCTGACTTCTGTAGTAGTGTGGGGTGGAAATTGTTTCTTTCAGGAGCCAAAGGGTACTGGTCAGATCAATCCGTTGCGCAACTCGTCAACATAACACCCACACACATACGATGGTAAACAGTCTGACAGAAACTATTTTACAAATGTACATTAATCTATTTTGTTCTTTTGAAGAAAACTCACTCAGAATGACTATATCAGAATGCCATATAAACGGCAGAAATTCGTATCAGACGTACCTTTGGCTTACGATATAACGCAATATGTGCCAGTCAGTGTCATTTTTTTGTGAGGCCAAGAACAACAGGAAATGGTATCGTCTTCCACATTTCTTGTAGTCGTTTGCGTAAACATTGGTGAAGGCATAGAAATATGCTACTGTTTCACGCTTTTAAATTTAGGTAGCCTTTGATAGTGGTACATTTTACTCAGCGGTAAGCAACTAATTGGGTTTCATGAATAATGAAAGGTACAATGAAGATAAGTACGTACAACGGCATCCCCGGTCAGCATCAATGTGTGACTTGATGAATTACTATCTACCACGCCACATGTGTGCCGTACACATGTTATTACTAAGTTGTGAAAACATTATTGTGAAAATGAAATATTTACAAGATCAATGTACATCATAAGTTTCGATAACAGCTGTGAGAAGTCCAAAAGATGTCAACTGCCCACAAACGCGAAGCACAGTCATATACCAGCAGTAGTTTGTTTATTACGCCAGTAGGTAAGCCTCACCCCCATGTAGCCTCTTCCTCTCGTAATGTTCATAGCACACAGTCTTGATAGGCACAAAGTTTCAAATAACGAGAGCGCCAGACTACACACGTGACTACCACTGAGCACCCGACATTGTGCTGGTATGTGTTTATTCTAGTCCTGTTGCTCCAGTTCCTCCTTCCCCCTATCTTTGTTCGCCTGCTTCACTCCTTCTCTGTCCATCTCCTTTCCCCCCTCTCCTCCTCCTACTCTCTGTCCATCTCTTTCCCCCCACTCTGTGTCCATCTCCTCCTGCCCCTTGCTCCGTCACTCTGCTGCTCACTACTCTTTCTATCCCTCTGCTTGCTCTTTCCAACTGTACCATACCCCTTTGTCCGACTGCACCATCCTCCCCTGTCCATATCCTCCAGCTTCCCTCTCTGAGTCCCTCTCTTCCTGCCATTTGTCTCCGTAAATCGCCCCCTCTTTATATTTCCATTTCCCCTCCCCCTCACTCTGTTTATCTCATCCTCCCTCATATCTATGTCTATGCCCTGTTTCTCCTCCTCTCTCTGTCCATCTCTTCCTTCACCCGTCTCACTCCACGTTATCATCCCTACGCCAACAGCTGGTTGGTCGTTATTATCCCCACAGGTGTTCTTTCCAGATATTAATATGTGTACTGCGTTTTGTCGAAATCAATCCAGGGGTTCAGGAGGACCTTTTTGCCCATGGCCTTGCCAGAGTATGCATATGTCATATGAATTTCAGACATATTTAACATATTTCACACGTATAGGTACTGTATCTGTAGCGAATTTCGTCCTACAGTTTAGATTTCATATAGCTCAGTATGTATGACGTCAAGTCTCTTGAACAATGTGTCGTGTAATTACTTCATTTTGCAGGTTCATTCAGTGGGACATTTTTTTACTGTCTGTGGAATGTGTAGCGAACAGTTAACACTAAAGGCGTAATAAATTAAAACGTCATTCATGATGTCGCTGTTCTTCAAGCATCTTAATGTTTATGATGTCGGATATCCGTAACTGTATGTCATAAGATTACATAATCCTGCAGGAAAATTCAGATGTACAGGCGAATACTTTATGTAAAATACGTCGTTAATACAGTTATTACCAGAGCAGCAATAAATTTTAACCTCGTGCAGGATGTGGCAGTTTTACTCGCATCCCAATGTTTATGATGTCGTATCTCCTGAAGCGTGTGTGGTACGACGATATAATTTTACAGGTAAGCTTAGTGGTATATGTGAACATTATGTGCAAATTGTTCGCGAATGCAGTTTGCAGAATTAATAAATTAAAACGTCCTGCCTGCTGCGGCAGTTTTACTTCAAGAACAGCGAAAATGTAGTAAGCGATAAAGTTTTTTGCTTTCATCAGTTTGTGTTGAACCGAGAAAAAGTTTCTTAAGGGCTTGAAATTATGTCTACAGTTTGTTGCTAGTCATTAAGTGCTCTCGTTCTCAAATACTGCAGATTCGAGCGTCGTGAGCTACGCTACTATTTCACTCTCGCCATTTACTAGCTAGGTGGTTCTTACCCCACAGTGATTATCTCCAGACTGTAAGTGATATATATATATATATATATATATATATATATATATATATATATATATATATATATATATATATATATATATGGTGGTTACGAATGAGATTATCTCTAAGTAAAACTATACATGGGGTAAAAATAGTGGGTACGACAAGTTTGTAAGCTCAAAGGGGGACAGCAAATGATACTACACATGACCTCCAGTCCCCGCCCCCTTGGGGTGGGACGGGGGGGGGGGGGGGGGAAACTTTTAAATCTTAAATGGAAATACCCATTTTTTATTACAGATTCGGATTATCCATAAAAAAAGTAATCATGTTTTGTCTGAAACATTTTTTAAACCATTGGCAGATGGCACTGAAATCGAGAAAAAGTAAAATTAGTGAAGAATTCTGATTTATTTAGAATCACCCGAGAAAGACACATCAAATAGATACCAAATGTGCACCAATTCTTTCGTTAAACCACATTTAGCTATTCTTGTACAAAATGTACTGTATCCTACTTTTAGCGTTCCCCAGGAACAACGACATGGATTTAGTAGAATGATGTTCCCATGGGGTACTTAATTTGTGTGGGTCCCCATGCCTCTCACATGTTGGGTTCCTTCATTAGTTTTAGTCCCCATGCCTCTCACATGTTGGGGTCCTTCATTAGTGTGAGTCCCCATGCCTCTCACATGTTGGGGTGCCTCACTGGTGTGAGTCCCCTTGTCTCTCACAGTTTATGTGCCAGACCGTGTCGCCAGAACATCGACGCGAACACCACAAACTTCATAAATATTACTTTACACATTTTTCTTTCTAATTCACGTAATTTGACAGTATGCACAAAATAGAACATACAAATTTTGCATAATTTTAAAATTTATGTCTTTGAACGCACATGGAAATCAGTAATGTCAGAGTACATCTTTACCAGCGAGATGTGTTCTTCGTACTTTTTGCGTTACTTCTCGATAAAGATTTATTATTTCTTCAGTTTTTTGTGGTGACAGCGAGGAAAAGTTTCTTAAATGTTTGAAATTATCTCCAAAGCTAGTTGGTAGCCATTGAGTGCTCTCATTCCCAAATGCTGGATGAATAAAGCATGCAAATTTGTCTTATAAAATAAATTATTTCAAATATTTCCTTTCATGAGCATGCTGCATATTAATAAACTTTTGATCTCGAAGGACTACACCAGAAATTACTGGATAAATAAACACACCAAATATAAAATACTTCCAGTTTTGCGTCAGTGTACAGTATTATCGTAGCATCAGTGTAATGATTCAAAACACACACGATGCAGATTTGATGAGGACTCGTTAAGAACTAATGTATGTTGTTAGAAAATTAAAATCACTCAGTATAATAATATACATCGCTCTTCTTGACAGTTTGGTGCGGATTTCTCCCGGAAGCTGGCTGTCAGCCGATTCCTTGACGTGAGCTGCGCTGTCACAGGCCGCGTCCGCTGGATGGTCTAGTGGACCGTATTGTCACGAACTCGTGCCCTCCGTATGCAACAGAGAGAAACTACACATATCTCTAATAAATTTATTAACACCTCATTATTCAGGTTCCAATAGCTGAGTGATACTTACCTGACGTCGCTCAAGCGGAAAAATGCGGCTGTGTTTCAATTAAAAATTTGGAACACTGTAGCTTAGATTGACAATGTTGCTTAGTGGTTCCATGCTATGTGTGAAATGGTTCATGTGTAAATAGATGGTTCAAAGCTTTTTTTGGCTTAAGATATTTAGTTGCATCTCTTTTTCACAGCTAGTAAAACAATGTAAATGCGAAAAATTTCAAATTGCGCAATGGTATTCTTTGTTGAGCCGCACTCAGCTCATAACCATCTGGGTAAGATTGTTTAAACTCTTATACTACCACCAATATGACCATTCTTGTTAAGGTACAGTGATCTTGAAATTAATCTCAGGAAGTGGAAAAATCAAAATACCCGTAGATAACATTTATTTAGGAAACATGTCAACAGCAATCAAGACACAACAAAACTTTACAGTGACATGGACGCGTTCAGAGCTTCAATAAATGCATATCATATACAAATACAGGAAAACATGTAGGAATTGTAGTTGTGGTCTTCCCTCCGAACTCTGATTTTATACAATTCCTGAACCTAGTGTATCCTGTGCTGTTCTCTTCCTTTCAGCCGAAATATGGCAATCTACAACAATCAAACCTATTTACTTTAGTCTAATGTTAGCATCCCTCTATAATTTCTACCGACTACACTACCCTCCATTAACTATTTGACGATTATTTGATACCTTTTATTTTGCCATAAATTTCTTTTTTCCTCAATTCAATTCAGTATCTGTTGATCGGTTATTCGATCTTTTCATATAGTCTGTTGACTTCTTTTGTTGGACCACATTTCAGAAGCCTTGAATCTGTTTTTCTCTTAACTGTTTGTCATCCATTTTTCGTATCCTTACAATATTGCACTCCTGACAAATACTGTCCGTCTGCATTTTATACTCTCTGTAGTTCTGTCATAAGTTATTTTGTGGTCAATATTTAAACCCCTTCTATTACTTTTAGTATGTAACTGGCTAATCCGGTTTCCACGGCATCGCCTGATTTATTTCGGCTACACTTCTTTTACTTTTATTGATTTCACTTTATGACATCAAAGTTCTTACGGTGCCCTTTCAAATACTTATCACAGTGTCATATTCTAAACTCTGTTCTTTAAATTTAGCCCGGTCCTGTCTCCTTAATTTCCTAATTTTCCTCTATTTATTCAGTAGCAATTTGCAGTTCATGACCAATAAATTATGTTCAGAGGCGACATCTACGACTGGAAATGTTTTGCAGTTTAAAATCTGGCTATGAAATCCCTGTCTTACCATTATATAATCTATCAGACACCAACAGATGCCCGTGATCTCTTACATGTAGCCAATCTTATTTCATGATTCATTGTTTGTAATGTGCAAATTGTGCTATTTTTAATATTCTACCAGTAAGTTTTCCTTTCATTCTTTTCCTGCAGTGCATGTTCTAGTGCTATTTTTTCTTCTCTTCCTTTTCCGACTTTAGAACCTCAGTCCCTCATTAGAATTAATTTTTGTCTCCCTTAATTTCTTTTATTTCATCATACATCCTTACAATCTCTTCATCTTTTGCGGCACTAGTAAGCATATAAACTTGCACTACTGTGGTGCGTGTTGGGCTTCATGACAATCCTAGCTTCAATAATACATTCACTGATAATAGTAGCTCGTGTGTATTCCATTATTCTTACTGAACATTCGATTTACTCTTCAACTTGATCATCTGTCTGGAAGGCCCGTTCTTTCTGAAACAGCACTTCAGAAGCTCACATTTTAAGCAGTCCACTTTATTTATTGAAGTCTCTAACCTACCTACCCAATCTAATGCTACAAATTCCAATCTGTAGAATACCAGTTTCGTTTTGTCAGAAAATTTATCATTTTCAGCTGTCGGTATTTCTGCATTATCTCTAACATTTACAGAAATCTTGGGAATGCTTGTAAGATTTCTTGCTAGTTACATTGTCCCAGGCAATGTGATGTTCATGCAACATAAATTTCTATTTCATTCATAGATACTACCATTAACTTTAATTTATTTACCTTACCAAAATTCTCTGGCACATATTTCGTAGTTGTTCTGTTTAGTTCAATATATTCTGTCACGTTCCTGTTAGTATTTACATGAAACACTCAGCCTCACTTGAATGGTTGACTTGTTTCATTTCAATTTTCTGGTCCTTTCCTTTGCACATATCTGTAGCATTATTATCTGTTTCTGTAATGTCATATTCCACCTTATTTTTCAGTTAATTCTCATTCATAATGTATATGTAAAGCAGAGTGTAAGTATGTATATCTGAAATCTCCTGCCAAATTCCTGGATCGATCTCAATGAAATTTGACACACAAACAGTGAGCTTTACGGGTATCAGCAGTGTGGGGTTTGTAACCTCCTGGCTCCATTAGGAATGGAAATATGAGGAAAAACGTGAATTTCAGCCCTTGCAATATAGGCTGCCCTGCGCAACAGGCATATTATGTGGTAATAGTATCAGCCTGCCTTATCGACCTACTATGCAGGTCACGCTATGCATCTGGGGTGGGAAACGATTTTCCAGTCTCAAACAAACAGGCTGCTCTGCACGAAAGGCCTGATGTGTTAATTGGGCTGTTTTATTTACCTGCTTTGCAGGGCAACCTACATGTTAGGATCGAAAAATGGTTATCAGACCTGTGATGTGTTGGGTGTAGTATTGGCCTGATTCACTAATTCACCAACCAAATGTCTAGGAACTACATATGTGATTGGGCATGCCTGAGCAGAGAGAGAGGAGAAGGAGATGGACAGAGAGAGAGTGATGGAGGAGATTGGCAGAGAGAAGGGGAGATGTAGGAGGCAGGTGGAGGGCACAGAGGCATAGTGGGGAAAACGAAAAGGGTCAGGAGAACATGGGGAGGTAAGGATGGGAGGATGAGGTGCACACAGAGGTGGGTGAGAAGAACATCTGGAGAGAGTGAGAAGGGGAGAGGAAATGTATGGAAAATATGTGCCAGAAGCATTGTGGATGAAACAGTGGGGAAGAGCTATAATCTACATTTATGATTTGCTGTCGGATGAGATTGTTTTATGCTAGTTTTGTATCTGTCTTGATTATGAACACTACTAGTCTTTGACCACTTGAAATTCTAATGTTTAGATATATCACACACTATATAATTTCTTTTTCATTTGAAAGTGCACTCATTATCACCTTCAGTTCCATTAATTCTAGTTAAGTTTCTTCCTATCTCTATACACCTGGAAGAATTCCCCAAGGGTGAACATGCAGATCTCAGCAATGTATACTTCTGTATGACCTGTATCATTTCTGTTGTTATACTCCTAATTTCCCCCTGAAGAGTCATGTTTTTAAAAAAAAATCCTATTTTCCCATTAAAATATTCTCTTACCATTTGTACTTGTTACAGTGTATTAGTTTCTGTAGGTCTTTGTAGAGGCATTCTACTCTCTTATCAGTATGTGAGCATGGGAAGTGCATACATCTAAATGATTTCTAAGTAATATATTTCTATGCTGTCTGAGATTCTTGCGATTTCTATAACGCAATTTTTAATACACTTATGTCCTAATCTTCTTTTTATTTAGTACTTCATTTTATTTAGTCCCGTAACTCTGGTACAGTCTGTTTGGTGTTAATTAACTCTTGTTCCATCTCCATTCACTTATTTTTGGAGAAATAAAGAATAGCATAGACCTAAGAAAATCCACAGCTTCTACGGCTTTCGCTTTAGAGACAAGCAGATGCAAGACATTAGGCTTCGAACTTCATGTAGATGCAAGTTTCGATCAGGAAGGTGCAATTAGAAACTGATGGGACTATGACTGAAGTCACTGCCTGAGTTTCCTGAGTCCTCTAGTCTCAATACTCTTGCACAGCGGATGGGATACCGAAGTCTCAAGAACTTATTCCTGTCTGTGGTACAACAGCCTGCCCGAACTAAATGCTCTTAAAGTACGGTAACAGTGTTCAACCTCGGCTGAGAAGTCTCTGTCAATGCAATAGTGTCTCTAAATCTGAGATCCCGGGATCGACACAGCTAGTCGACGTTAACATCTGAACTAGACATTGGGAACTCTCATGGACGATCAAACTAATCTTCATTAAGCTGTAATTAAAGACTCTCTGTCCAGTTGTTAGAAAGTCATAATATGTAGCTCTGCATTACATTACATGAGAATAAAACAGGTAGAAAAGTATCGTGAAAGAATTTTCTACTGCTTTGTATCGTTCAACGAACAATTTGAGGAACAATACTGGGAAAGGAATTCCTTTATAAACAAAGATTTATTTCTCTATCGAAAGTTTAATCTGGCACGTTGGAGTAAGACCGCAGTTAACTGTCCATTACTCGCTGCGTTACAGAATATGGTCTCAGCATGCTGCATGAGAGGAACTGAAGGCCAGTAATCCATTGTTGCTACGGATGGCCCATAAGCACCACAAGTACCTGCTATTACCGAGAGGAACACAGTGCTACATCTCACAATCTTCCACTGTCACCTGCGCGATGGCTTAAATCCGGTTCCTTTTGAAACTCGTGGTCCCAGGTTCTTTAACAACGACTGTAATATACTAGCAACTAAAACGTTTTGTCTGACTATTGCGACCACAAAGCGTAGTGGTCCGAGCGTGCTAAAACTTTAAAGGCCACCTACCGCCTACCTTCCTCTGAACATATCTGGCCAGAGAAATTTACGACCTTCGCGCATGCGTGACAGGCGACGGGACACTTTTACGTAGTGGCATATATCGTGCCAGGCTCTGAATTAATGTCCCTCTTCGGGGATCGCTTTACTACAGCAGGGCCAGGCGCTGAATACGAATTCGCAATGGCCAACGTTTGTGGTGTATTTATCTGTGTCGTTGGAAACTTAACGTGTACTTAAGAGTAAGAGAACGTTATAACGCTATTCACAGTCGTTACAATTTTTTTCTGTTAAATACAAGCAATTCTGCTAAAAGTTTGACGGCACAGTGAGTATTACGTAGCTTCATATAAGACTACGTCCTAACAGGTATTCGCTAGGACGATGATTTTATGCAGACTTAAATTATTTTACAAATTAATGGAATTATTAATATCAGAATGGTGTGAATAGGTT
Organism: Schistocerca gregaria; assembly: GCF_023897955.1. Lineage (NCBI taxonomy): Eukaryota > Metazoa > Arthropoda > Insecta > Orthoptera > Acrididae > Schistocerca > Schistocerca gregaria. The sequence goes on from NC_064931.1 coordinate 87,564,891, forward strand.
GTAGGAGCATTTCGCCGATTACCGACTCTCTCTCTACGCCACGCTATCCGACAGGCTGAAACTACCGGGGCTCCATACTATTATAGCTCGCTTGGTGCACCATATAATTTTTTATGTTGATTTGAAATGAGGCTCCTCAAATAAGCGATTCGGTATCCTGAACAGTAACTCTGACTGTTGAAGTAGCATAGGAGTGGGTTGCTAAATTAGTTTTGACCAACGGTGGGGACCACTTAAACATAGAACAAGCCCTCGGTATTCAAAACTTGATTAAATTACGTGTGATGATATAAGCTGCAGCAGCCTCGCGTAGTTCTGAAATACTGGTAAACAGAGTGAGGACATAACTAATAAGAAATTTTCAAGGGCTGTTCTAGATGTATGCTGAGTGATTTTCGATCAAGAATCGAAGGTTCCCATTAGTTTATCACCTTGTAATTATATGTTGATTGTTTACACGTGTAACGTGTCGGGGAATGCGACGGATGTTTTTAATAATAAAAAATAATTAAATCTGAAACTCATATGTTATCGAAATTGAGAGATCAGGAACGCGTACCCTGAAACTTACCATCTGAAAGATGTGTGTGTCAGAGCAACTCTCAAGTAAAACACTTAAATTTTATTGCAACTGCTGTTCCTGTACCTAACTGTATTCTTTGCAGCAATGTGAACTGTAGAGCCTACTACATTTCAGCTGAGATTCGCATACACGATTTCTACACTGTCGACAAATCTTAAATTTTAACTCATAGGAAGGTACAGAGTGTGTTATAGTGTGTGCCATGACACTGTACTGTCTGACTTAGATGTGATTGCTGACAGTTTGAGCAACTGTGGAAGAAAGACAGTTGTTGAAGTGAGAGAAAACACGTAAAACAGTATAATAATAATATATTTGTTTAGACACAGAACTGGAACATTACCGACATTACTACAAGGTTTGGTCATCTGATAGTGACTCTACAGCTGTCAGAAGGTAGTGAGTATTGAATAATCTCAACATCAAATTCCAAATCCAAGTATCACTGTCCTAGAGGATATTATCTGTATAGCTCATCAACATTACATTCAATGGAAACTGGCCACTGGATTCCATGTGTTCCTCACAATAAACCATTCAACGAAAATCCATGAATTAATTCCAGAAATATATCTGTGAGGTACATTTGCACATTTCTTATTTTTTAATAGATGGAACGAGTTAATGGAAGCGAATCAGCAAAGAACTCATTTGCTCTGCGACGACACTTGAAGAGCAAATCCACTCGTGGTCACTCCTGGATGGCGCTCCGGAAGCCTACAATGGAACCTGCACACTAACATAAAAACTGGTTTTATACGTAACTCAATTTAATTTTAGTGGTAGTTTCTAAATTTAATGGTTTGAAACAGACTAATGTGAAGTTTCAGACAGAGACTAACATTATTCAGTTTTCATATTATTCAGTATTAGACTCTGATAGTACTTAAAGCTCCCTTGATATCTACTTAAATGCAAAATTGTTGGTTATGCCATCATTAGTATCATCTGTGTCGTTCTTATTGCTTCCTGTTACCAGTTATTATATACCGCGTAAATTGTAATCTCAATAACACTTTTTCTTCTCACAAGATGCCTTCTTAGTCCAAGCCTCTTACGCACACCGATACTATCCGAGGTAGCCTGTTCAATTCTTGGCGGCGGAAGAAATTTTCACCAAAAATATTTGACCGATAAGGAGAGAAGAAAAGGTGAGTTAAAATTCATGATTTTGCGCTAAAGTTGTGCATAAGGGTGATACGATACTATGCTCACTAACTTTATAGTTCCCTACATTCCCGTGAAACACGTAAGATACAACAGATCATGTGCAAAGGCACCCTTGTGCACGGAGGAATAAAATTCTTTTTCATTAACCAGCTCACAACCTCTCGGGGTCTGTCAGTCAACTACACTAAACCATTCTTTCTTCCTTCCAATAATCCGTCCGAACTGATTTTTGGGTTTTGATTTCATTCATTTCTTTTTCACCTAAGTTACCAGTTTCACTCTTCATTGATTTCTCTAATCCTTTCCCATTATTTATAGCTACCTGTATAGACTCTATTAACCGCTCACGGTTTCGACATCGCAAATTTCTCAAAGCATTATCTCATTATTTAACTTAGTATCCACTGACTGTGGGGATCAACCTCTCTATTAACAGCTATTTTTAATTGCTGTTTATTCTGCTGAGCAAGACATGTTTTGAGAAGTTTTTTCCGATTTTAAAGTACTTCCGGCTTTACATATTTTTTTACATTAGGTCTGTGATGTATGAGATCCTTCGAGCAAACTTAAGCGTACAAAATGCGTTGAAGTAAACATTATTTAAAAATTATGTGAATCTGTAGTTACAGAAGTTATTGGATTTACGCGTAGATCATTATTCTTTTGGAGCTGCATAAAGTCATTCAAAAAAGCGTAAATAAGTATTTCGCAACTGAGACATATGTTTGTGGAGGTCACTCCTACAATCGGTAAATAAGAAAATTCCTCGGCCTGACAAGAAGATGGCGTTGATATAAAAGCAACTTTACTTTTGCTGTAAAGGTGCCTGTTTTGAGGTAACGTAAAGTTTGGCTTCATGTGCAGTATTGTTTAGTTAACGTGACTTTTTAAAGTACTCATATGAGCATTTTTCGTTCCGTCTATTATTCTCATTGTGAATGACTTCCCAAACCTGTAATGCTAGACCAAAAAAGTGAGAAACTGCACACTATTGTGTCGACGTATCAATGATAATGAGGATCGAGGCAGATGATGCTAGAGACATGTCAGAGGAAAGAGTATGCTTCCCATTTCAGGCATAACCAAAAGAAGTTTCAATCTTGTGAGAAAGGGATAAAATGTAGTGCAAGCACAATTAAATTAAAGAACGAGAGTTCTAATATGGAGTGATGAATGCTCTCGATTTTGTTAACTAAATTTTAAAATTGCGTTAGGTAAATTATGAGGAAGGCATATCCTGAATAAAAACTGTGAGCCAACGCTTAAAACACAGGACTGATTTTTTAGCAGTGACTTTTTGATGAACGGTAAATATCCATTTTCGGACAGCATTCCTTGGTAGTACTGTAATCCATCTAGAGGGGTAACTACAGCTTTGTATTCCTAACCTAAATATTCTCTTACGTTCTCTCCTCATTTTCCATAAGAGCTTTTATGTTCTGTTTATACTTTATACAAAAAGTGTCCTCCATGTTCGTAATCACCGTTACTGTTCTGTGGCCTGAAAAGGCAAGTAACTATTTTTACCATTCGAACCTATCCACATAACTGGGAGAGGTTTTCACAGGTCCTTGTTTTAGTCTTCCTGAATTGAAAATTGGCCTTTTTACAATAAGATCGACTGAGTGTGCTTGGTGCTTGGATAAATCGTCTCAAAGAAACACACAGATATACTTCCAAAAACAGCCACGAAGCTTAGGTAGTTACTCGAACTGCTACAGTAGATAGTTTCCGAGCTTTGTAGGTTGGCAAGTTAACACCAGTACACTCGACGGTGTCCTGAAAGAAGATAATCATCTGCCAAATTGTGCAACTGGTGTTGCAATACCGCCGTCCGAATCGAAGCTTCTTCGATAAACTTTTAATGTCAGGTTTCGATTGACTGTATTGATAATTCACTAGATTAATCAGGATTTCAAGCAGAGGTCTACCACACAAATTTGTGAAAACACTGTTATTACCGTTTTGTATATTTACGGAGTAGCTTCTTGCTTCATTACGGGGGCAGATTACCATATTGTGGCGAAATTCTTTATTTCATTTCTATAATCAACGTTCCCGTTCTCTTCAATGCAGAGCCCACGCAGCTTTTCTTCCAATATTATGCTCTCCAAGAAGAAAAGGCACACCACGAAGGAATTCTCCGAATAGAACGGAAATCGGTAGATGTGATGTGCATGTACAAACGAACAAACGATTCCAATTTCAGAAAAATCAGAAGATATATTCAGGAGAAAGAGCTTCACAAACAGATTAAGTCAATAATGCGTTGGTCCACCTCTGATCCTTAAGCGAGCAGTTCATCCGCTTTGAATTGATTGACAGAGTTGTTTGATGTACACCTGAGGGACATCGTGCCAAAATGTGTCCAAACGTCGCCTCAGATCCTAAAAACCTTGAGCTGGTTGGAGGGCCTTACCAATAATGTCCCAAAACTTCTCAACAGGGCAGAGATTCGACGACCTTACTGGCCAAGGTAGGATTTGGCAAGCACGAATATAAGCAGCAGAAAATCTCGCCGTATGCTGGCGAGCATTCTCTTACTGAAATGTAAGCCCCGGATGGCTGACGATGAAGTGCTACAAAACGGAATGTAGAATATCATCGAAGTACCGCTGTGCTGTAACGGTGTCGCGGATGACAAACAAAGGTGTCCTCCTATGAGAGGAAATTGTACGGCAGACCATCACTCCTCGTTGTCGGACTGCATGACGGGTGACATTCACGTTGATATCCCACCGTTGGCTGGGGCGTCTCCAGCCACGTCTTCGCTGTTCATTTATGTTCATTTTGATGCGAGCCTCATCACTGAAGACTATTCTACTCCAGTCAGTGAGACTCCAGGCCAAAGATGTATCTGGAGACACTACAGACAGCGAATAATAAGTTGAATGTCGCCCGTCATACGAACCCACAACCAAGAATGTTGATCTGGAGTGACATTTCTTTTCATAAGAGAACCATTTTGAGGGAACATTCATTTTAAGCTACGATTTATAACTATGTAATGGACTATTTATGTTTTACCCTGTGGATGTCTGACTAAATGTATTAGTGATACGAGAGTGTCATTGAAAGCAGGAGAAAAATATCGTCTTCAATCCAGAACATTGTCCACTTTCATACTATCAAATGTAGAGATATTAACCAATTAGTACTGCCTCTACACAGAATGTATTCTGTGAAGCTTATGATAAAGAACCAATGTGTTGAAGATACGTTGTTAAATATTTCATGTATAAATGACATATTTGTAACATAAAAGATGGCTCTGAGCACTGTGGGACTTAACTGATGAGGTCATCAGTCCCCTAGAACTTCGAACTACTTAAACCTAAGTAACGTAAGGACATCACACATCCATGCCCGAGGCACGATTCGAACCTGCTACCATAGCGGCCGCGTGGTTCCTGACTGTAGCGCCTAGAACCGCTCGGCCACCCTTGCCGGCTATTTTTAATACAACTCTTATGCCTTGAATGTGTTATAACAGTATAAAAATACACGTGGCTTACATATTGCCACTACTGGGGTACTGGGCGTCTGTTGCGTGCAATTTTAATACCGTGAAATACAGCGATACACCTTTGTTTATGTGACACTTTGGACATGCATGGGGACTTACAGCTTAAGTTGACCTTAAGACCTATAGGAATATCACCATACACTATAGAGAGCACAATGCTAAAAGCAACTTTTGACGATAACAGTTGATTGTCATTACGTTATTTTGTGCTTCAGTTGTTTTTTACATATGGCAAGGAGAGATATAATATTCGCTTGGAATTGGTATTTCGCATTAAAAAATCACTGAGGCTGACACTTGAATAAATATATGCCACTAAGTTTCCCCATTAAGTAGGTATTTCCGTGTCTACAGTGACGCTATGCATACAGATACACGTGGATGGCGAATGTTTTATGTTCTTATTAAATTCTCTTATGTACCTCTTTATGCTATAGAATATGGTATTAAGCAGGTAATTATAGCTCCATGCCAGTGCTAGAAATTTTTTGCGCTATTAAATAGTACTTTGTTACTGTGTACCCCATTTGAGACGCATATAAATATTAAATAAATAAAAAAGGCAAAAAACCTTTTCTCCCTGTTTGTATCAAAATCGGTAAGTATAATATTTTTTTAAAGAATTTCCTGTAGTATTCTTAGTTACAGTCAAGCAAACAAAACTGGGACAATTTACCCCATATGTTTCACATTACAGCAAACTTACGGCAAGCTACTCTGTTGGCAGTAAAATATTAGTTACGTAACCTTATGAGTATGTAGTGGAATAGTATACACAGTGAATAAATAAATGATTTGACTCAGTAGCAGGGTGGCAATTCCCTGTAGTTAATAAAGTGCAGAATCGTTATTTCGCTTCTTAGAAAAGACACATATAAACCGCATGCTACGCACTCCGAAATATGGCTCTAAGATCCCAGAGCTCCACACAGCAGTCATGTACCCATGCCATCCGTCTAACTACATCATCAAGCAGAATAACACATGTAGGCAGGCGCTGTGTAAAGTGGATCGAATTGGGAAGCTGCAACAGGCAGCTGACTAACCACTTAAGTAGAGAAGAAGAAAAAGTTTTAGGTAAACCACCCTGGAGTTTACAATGAAGCGTGTTTTCCCCTATTCACATTCCCAGCACCCTATTTTAACCAGGGAGAGGAGATTGTGGTGTTATTTGAGTTGGAAGTAAAGTTGTTGCCGGGGTGACATTTCACATTAAAAAGACGTCAACGCTGCTACTTTAATAAATATACACTTCATCAGTAGGTGTAAAATAATAGTGTGTATACAAAACTGATGCAGGTTATAATACACAGATATGATTACGGAATTCTGGTTGTGGATCACAATCATCAAAAATTTCACGATAGACTGAGGGTTTGCAGAATCGGTGAAGGACAAATTTCTCCATAATACTTTCAAATATAGATAATAACGAATTATGATTGGTTCCCATAACAATGTTGTTGCACAGGTCTTAGGAAAAATAATCAATGTGTCCAATGGATTTAAACCATTCTGTATTACATAAGTTGTTCCTTTAAGAGCAGTTAATGTGTTATAAGTAAGCAAAAGGAAACTAGAAATGGGGGAAAGGATGAATACTGCCGTGTATGGCAACAAGTGTCACAATGGATGAATAAAAACTGCCACTGGAAAAAGAGCAGATTATGGCAGTTGAGGAAACAAGGCTTATGTATTACTTGAAACACAGTGTAGGGAACTCTTTCACTACAACTACGGAATACAAAATATCAGTATTTACTGTTACAATGGAAAGTGGCCATATATGGTGATATTTGCTTAACTCTATGGATCCGTGGACGTTTACTATGCTAAAGAATGTACAGACCTTTTTATTAACATTCGTTCTCATTTGGATTCGCTTTAAAAAGAATGGTTACACTATACATAAATGTAGTGGATTGGAGCTTATGGCTCATTTCCATGGGATGCCTACCGGGTTGGATCAGTAGAAGATATCATGCAGAGGAGACACATATTCCGTGTGTCTCATGTGGTATATGCTACAAGAGGCGTGGTATCTTTTCCCCTTTGAGACACTGGTACATAGAATTTGGGGTATAGACCAGTGGAAACTGTACTATCAGTGCATAATTAAAGGAGCAGGAGCAAGGCTTACTTGATCATTGCTCAGGAGAACTGTTAGTTTTCGTTTCCCTTTATTCGCCCTTTTGGGTTAATAGAGGATCCAACAAGGAATTTTTCGTTTTTGCATAGGTTCATTTAGTCAGCACCAGATTGCTGTGGTGACGTACAACAACTGTGTTAGTCGCTACAAGAGATGGCCTCTTTAATTCTTATGGCCAGTTACCAGAAGAACTCATTTTACTATACGGAATTCAGACTGAAGGTAAATCATCAGCGTCTCAAAAACTGCAATGAGTCCCCCACCGCATACAACCTATTAGAGAAGAATTTACTCCAGTGCAATCAAACGATGGTATAAGAGGAGTACTCCCTAGGGAGTTACTATCATTATTGTATCAAAGAAATCAGCACACGAAGTACGGAAGTATAGATTTTCTTGTGACCACCACGGTGTAACAGTGGAACAGTGTCACATATACAGGGTGTTAGTAATTTACCGTTACAAACTTCTAGAACTTGTAGATGGGAGTGAATACATAATATTTTGGACAGGGTCACGTGTCCGGAAATGCATCATTTCCATGCTGCAGCCATTTGGAAACATATTTGCTCTCTAGATTTGCAACAGTGTAGTCATGGTGGGGGTTGCTTACATTGAATTGGCTAATGTGATTTGACATCCAACCTACCTCTCTCATCTGGTTTTAGCCTTAATCTCGTGTCTTTGAGTGATACAACAACATGGCTGAGTACGCATCTTTTCGCCACAATTATGAAATGAAGGGATATCTTCACCATCAGCAGCCGTGATAGTGGTTCCCCAAGGATTCGCAGCACACCTGAATTGGAAGAAGCTGTACTGCATCATGCTGAACAGAAGCCATCGACGAGTACATGAGCAATCGTGAGTGCAATGGATGTTGCTTCCAGCACCGTCTGGTATGTTATGGATGACCCAGAATTACATCCATACCACCGCCCACACTCCATAGCACCTCTTACACTCACAGACACGTGAATGAGGCTCAAAGTGGTAAGAGAGGTAGCACAGACGCAAATAACATCAGCCAGTCAGACGTAAGGAACACCCAACGTGACAGCCTCTTGCAAACCTTCCCAGCTAACATCTTTTCAAATGGCTGTAGCATAGAAATGGTACATTTCCGGAATGGGTTCCTGTTATAAATATTGTGTAGTCACTCCCCTCTACAAGTTCTAGAATTTTTTAACAGCAGTTTCCGAACGCCTTCTATATCCGATAACTAATTGTTACAGAACTGTGGATAATTTGCAGCAGTGAAAATATTTTTTAAGTTATAGGCCTGAATATGACGCACATTTCCACGAGTACACACACGCACGCACGCGCGCACACACACACACACACACACACACACACACACACACACGCATTAATATCCACTGTAGGTCTTCAGAGGCAGCTGAAGGGAGAGTAACTCAGTCACTGCATGAGTACTGGGTGTTGGTTGTTATTAAACGAATCTACTGTGTGAAGCTTGTTATAAATTTCCTCTTTCTGGCGTTAGATTTATACAGCAGGAACAGATTACTCTCGGCTCACATATACGGTGCCTTTGGAAAAAAATTCCATGTGATAAACAGCTTTATAAAATAACTTTTATATTATTTTCTCCCACACACATCTTGTGAAATTATCAACTCAGGCCAACACAGCTACTATGGAGGTTTGCTGACAATCAGCCTTTCCATTCTTTGAGATACCAAAGACATCTTTCAATTGATGTAACTACTCTCTCCGCTATTTATCATAATGTGGCCCATGGATAGCACACATTTATACAGCACAAGATGATAAACGAATTCTAGCATGGTCGCAAAAAGAGAGCTTTATGCATCATGGAGTTTACTGATGCAAAAATTGGAGGAAATGTTTTGCAGGCGATATATTACTTCCTCCTACGCACATCTCGCGAAATGACCACAACAATAAGTTGCACCACACGCCGTAAAGTGGTATTCCAGGGTTACGTATCTAATTTTAGGTGTAGACTGTAGCATCGTCCGCGAGGAGCTTTATAGAGCACGGAGTGGATGAAAACTGTGTTATGCAGGCCACATGATTCTTCAATCAGACATAAGTAGTGTACTAGGGACTCTAATCTGCAATGCGACACTGGAAAAGTCATAAGCAGTGCCATATTAAAAAAAATACTTCCTGATGGTACTTGGTGGGGATTTTAGCGTTGTTTTCTCCCCCTTGATCAATGGACGCCTGAGAGTTAACAAAGGAAATGAAATTTCTATACACTGATTTGCACATGCTGTAATCTCTCTTATCTTATTCTCATGGTCTAGTATACGAGATATATGACTGTGGCGATGGAATTATCGCGAAGTCTTCCTTGAACACGAGATCCTCAAAATTTCCTTCAATATATATAGCTTTTCTTTGCTATCATTGTTATGTAGACGTCATAGAAAACTACCAGTTTCATAGTTGTGAAATGAGTATACCGATACAGAAAAAACAAGTGATGGGAACACTGCTGGATGATTGCTTAAGTGAGAAGTAGCAGTTAGAGAGAAAGATAAATGCTGAAGACAGCAAATTCAGAATCGGATAATGAAAGTTGATGTGTATCTTATTAATGTAGCATTTTGCATTGGTGAGGACATACGGAAAGGCAGTGCATGCAGCAGTACACTAGTGTGACATGTAGGCAGTCCGTTTTTAGTATAGATTTCCTGCATCTTCTATATGTTTGTGTAATAAAGTGTAGTATCTGGCTTGCCATTGCATGTGACCTTACCACTGATGTATGGTGTAGTAACGTTATTTGGTCCCATTTTACCATGAAGTTATTTAGAAATGCGATTACTGACTTAAGACGAGGGATACTGGGCATTAGGTGTGTTGACAGAGGATGAATTATACATGGTGGGGATTAAAGCGAAAATGTCCCGAGCTGCATGTAGTGGGCCACTGGGAAACGATCATTACTCTTTGATTTGTGGTAATATGAATGGAAGCACTTCAGAACATTGGCTTTAGAAGTGGATGGTCGTGCGGACTAGAGCAAAAGCGACGATGTGGCGCAGACGAATAGCGAAATTTTCCATGAACCACTGAAGTGTTTGAACATCAGTGCTGTCGATCACCTCCTGAATTGCTGTTTTCAGCTCAGCAATGGTTTTGAGGTTACTGCTGTATACCTTGTCTTTAATGCGGCCCCACGAAAAGGAGTCGAATGTGTTCAGATACCAAGAATATGGCAACCGATCGAGGCCTGTGCCAGTGTCCTCTGGGTACCCCAGAGCCATTGTGTGTTCCCCAAAGTGCTCCTCCAGAACATCACTCTCCTGCTTCAATGGGGTCGAGCTCAGTCTTGCATGATCGACATCTTGTCGAAATCAGGGGCACTCTGAATAATGGGAATGAAAACATCTTCCAAAACCTTCACGTGTCGTTCGGTAGTCCCCATTCCATCAAACAATATTGCGCCAATTATTCCGTGACTGGACACTGCACACCACCTGGTCACCTGTAGAGGGTGAAGAGATTTCTCGATCGTGAAATGGGGATTTTCACACCCCCAAATGCGCCAGTTTTGCTTATTGAAGAATCCATCCAAATGAAAGTGTGCTTCGTCGCTAAACCAAGCCATATGCACATACTACTTCCCATCATGTCCCGTGGCTCCGTGGCCAACAGTGCAGTTTGAATGTCCTAATATAAACCGTTCAGAAGTTATGACAATTTTATTTCATATAGTTCAATAACTGTCTTTCTGTAAGATGGTCGCAACTTATGTCCCCACTGCTATTGGGAAGAGCGAGGTGAGACATTTTTTATGTATCATCAGTCTATTGGCAGCAGCACATGGCAAGCATGCTCCAGGTCTGGCAACTGCTTGTCGCGAAAATATGATGACCACTGCTGTAGAAGTGAGTCATACCACAGTCCTGCGTACTTGGGATACACATCACTGACAAGGAAGGAACTCCCCTGCAATTTTTGTTTGCTTACTTACAACATTATTATTGCTCCTGTCATATGCTACTAGTGGTGGCAGGACAAGTGTGGGATATTGGGGTAATATAGTGAAGTCTTGTGTGTAGAAACATTTGTATTTTGATTTTTGATTTCTTCATCACTACTTACAGATCTGCAATAATGCTGCTGTATTAGGCTCATCTAAAGAAGACTGATAGTGACATCATAGTTCATAGGAAGTTACTTTCTTACACAAATAAAACAGGGACACGTTTCTTACAGTGAAACATAGACTTAGCATGTAGAAATACTGTATTGGTTCTTAAAAAATGCACTGTGCTAGTTAAACATTTGAAGCCTCCCTATTTGTGTGTGTCTGTCGACAATGGTCTTGAAAAGTGGATATTTGAATAATGGAGAGAAAAATTAGCAAAACTGCAACAAACTGACACAAAATTGCAAATTTCACTGTATTTTCAGGTGCATGCCATATCATCATACTGTCAATGTGTCTGATGTCAGTCTTTTATCTTAAATAATTCTAATTACGATAAGCTTGACATAAATATATATTGATAGTCGACTATAATTTATATTAATGAAGAAAAGTGGAATAACAATCTGGGCACAAATTGTATGATACACTCCCTTATTTTTAATGCATCTACAGTGATGTCAAAGTGTGTGATGTAATTTAGCCCACAGTGACACTGAACGTCAGCCAACTAACCTAGAGTAGGTGGGACCAGAGGTGGGAGCGGAGGAGGAGGTGGCAACTGTAACTGGGAACAATCACACAAAACATAAATAAATAAATGAGAGCACACAAATAGAAGAGTCGTTTGCATTAGGGTTGAAAATAACAGTTGCACAAACATAACAGTGATGACATCATTTACATTTTACACATGTGTGGTACGTTTATACAAGGACCAAAGCCAAGTGACAGCATTGTTTATTTATGGAGAACAAAGGGAACATTGAAGGAGAAATTTCCCAGCCCCACTACCCACATGCATATGGCAAAGGATGCTGTGACCTCAGGTCTGCAGGTGCTGGTTCTGCTTCCATTTTTTACAGTTTTGGTAAATCACTCGTTAAAGTTTTAGTAGTGCCTGCTGTGCAGTGAGTTGCTGGAAAATTTACAGTTTTGAAGTAGACAGATGCTTTCAAGAAACTACATATGAAATGTTCTGATTACATTTATACAAAAGTTTTGGTGACACACATGTTTTTCAGACAAAAATGGTCTCAGTAAAGATTTAATTATTTTTAGTAAGAGAATGCACTAAATGATGACGAAATTTTATTGCTTGTTGTTCTAGATCGTACAGAACTGTATATTTCACTGGATCTGCTTTACGTACAGATGTCTCGTACAGTCAGTCAATTCAGTCCCTTTTCTTTGAAATGTTATTATGAATTCATTTTAGTTCATGATATTATTTTCAGGCTTTGTACACAAATATCTAAATTTTGATCCAGTTGCCCATCAAATTTTCGTACCCCACAATAACGACAACCTTTATAACCTCCTTGGAATATGCGCTATTCGTCGATTTCTCTGTGGATTTTTCTGCTAAATAGTACCACTTAGTTATATACAATTCTCTACCTCATGCTAGTTTTCATACAACGTAAGTCACATTATTCATTTTCAGGTCGTCTTCTACGAAGAAATTACACAGTGTCTCCTACCACAACTTCATAATTCCACTCCCATTCTCTTTCAAATGTTTTCCATTTTCTTTACATTTACGTTGGTAATATTTTCATTCTGGGCACGGCACTGCAATTACGTACGTTATGCACAAATAAAGGTGTTATATATCATAATTATACTGTATAAATGGAAAGAAAAGAAAGCAACTGAAATTCCGTCACAGGCTGTTGGCTCGTGTTGAAGCGACAGAAACCTTTTTTGAATGAAACATTGGAAAATAGTCGGGTTCCTTCACTAACAGGTGAAATTTGTCGAAAGTCTTAATTTGTAATATCATCCACAGCAGTAAGTTATCAAAAGTCCAATAATACCGTATTTTCCTAGCAGTTTCCCTCGCCAGGAGCGGGAGGCGGCAGCTAAACGGGACAAAGACCTCACCAACCGCTCCTTCCTTTTTTCTTCCCTATGTGCAGATCGGTAGAAGGCGGAAGGAATAAACCGGGTGGGTAAGGAAGCGCTATTGGCGCTAAGTGCTGACGCGCACAAAGAAGTAGGAAGCGATGTCGTCTGTGTGGGAGCGTGCGATCACCCTGCCAATTGCAGCCTTTGTCTCTGCGGCGTGCCAGCCAGATAAGGCTGCCGGCTAAATGGACACGGCCCGCCCGCCCGGATGCCGCTCCCTCCAAACTCTCTCAGCTCCACGTCCTTCCGAGATAACCTGCCGCTGCACTTCGTAGAAGAGTACTCACGTCTCCTGTGTCAGAGCTTCGGCCAGAATTAGATACGGCAGTCCGCGTTTTTTTTTCATTTTCTTTTATTGTGTGGTCTTGGTCAACCAATTATCAAGCCACCATGAGAGACATAACGCTCTTCCTATACAATGGCCTGTAGGAAAATTTTATACACTGATGCACCAGTCCGGTGTTTGTCAAACAAAACATAATGTGTCTCAAATGATTAACTTATATTCTGGCATAAATATACACTAACATTTGTAATTACATTCAGCAAAGAGCCTTTGGATTTCAACTTGAGGGATTATTTGCCATGTCTGAAAGACGTACTGTGTCCGTTCATGACGATTACTGGATGAAGACTTTTATGTAAGTGTATGCCTTCTCATCACATCCCAGATATTTTCTATGGCTGACAAATCAGGCTACTGGGCAGTTCAGTGAACGATCTGTAGATTTTTCGAGGCATTTGCTGTGTAAACTACAGTGTGATCTCGCATTATATTGCTGGAATACATTGTTTGATGATTTGCCCATGAAGGCTATGACAATACATTTTACCAGTCATGCTACAAACTGAAGATCATCCAGCATCCCTTGAACCATAACCAAATCAGTCTTGTCGTCATGTTCAATAGCTCTCCGAGCCATCATTCTAAGAGTTGTAGAGGTGTGGGTCTCGAAAATCGCTGCTTCTTGTGACCTTCCACCGGGTAGTATATGGACACGTTGGCGTCCATCTGATAACCACAGACAGAAGCCAGACTCATTGCTCAACAGGACAGAAGCCAATCAATGTTCCATTTGACACTGGTTCTACACCATGCCTCTGCCGCCTGTGGTATGTTGTCAGCGGCATACGGTGCAGAGCACCTCGAGATCTCATCAGTGCTTCCAGTAATCTGCTCACGACGGTTCATAGTGAGACTTAACCCATTTTTAAGTTCCTTGCGTCTGTCTATATGTCAGAGCCCAACTATCAATATGTTGCAGGAAATTTGCACGTTACGAATTTTTTGCAAATGGATATTACCATCCTATGGCAATCATTGGAAGGCAACCTTGGACGTGTGGCTTAAAAGGGACTGAAAACTAAATATCTACATATTATTTATTGTTGGAGAAAATATTGGCTAAAAATTTATGCAATTCAAAACCCTTTCCCTTTGTCTCTTTCTCTCTCACGCACAGAGAGATAATCTGGTTAAAATCTGCATCCTAGACTTAAATATTTTGTACGAATCCCTTAAAATCTTTTTTCCTGTTTCTTCTTTTTTATTTCTCTCGACCCACGAATGAATTTTTATCCAAATGAATACAATGCTTTGTCCTCACTTCCTCACTTAAAGCATTCATAACACTTTTCTGTGAATTAGCAAAGTGTATTTATTTGTCCTCTTACTCCACTTTGCATTAGAGAAGGATTACAAAACACTCCTCGATTTGCAAGATATTAAGCAGATGTCGAAATGATGTCAAGAGTTTCTGCGACAAAACCAACTTTTTTTGCTTGGTAAAGAAATATTTGACTTTTCCGTACAAGGTCTTTTGGTTTGGAATTATATGTGTAGATGGTGGCTTCTGTAGTTCCTAATGGCTTTTAAGATAAATATTTTTACCGACGTTCCTGTGCTCCAAAGAAGTAAAGGACATTTTATGTGAAACGCGTACTAATGTCATAATGATTCACTGGAGCTGTTCTTTTGTATTTTCCTTACTGCTACCGGTTACGAGCGATGGCTTTTTCTCAGCGGTATGTAAATAAGATCGTATTGTTTTAAGTACATATAGGTTTTTATAAATGTATAATATTTATCTGGAGTATAACTTTTTTACTTACGTTATATGATCTTATATGTTTATTTTTTTTAAAATATGAGCTGCTTTTGTGCCTGGTAGTTATATTATTGATTTAGATGGCAGAGATATACTTTGAAATTAAATTTATCTCGTTGATGAAAATCGATTAACGTATCGCATGAAATTTAGTATTGTCTTTTGTGCTGTATTCTCTGTCATCGATAAGAATTTTGTTGAAGTTTCTGAGTCAGAAATCGATAATGTTACGATCATGCACAAACATGATAAAATAAAAGTTGATCATATTTTAGAGGCAACACTGAAGATCTTATACCGTAAGTAAAAATTCATAATACAACGAAATATTATAAAATTCTATTTACATATGTAGATATCTGTGCTATCAATGATTTTATCTTGGCACCGCTAAGAATGAGTAAACAAAATATATAACAGGTGCGCTGCTGGATTGCTATTGCATTAGTATGCATTTCATATAATTCCAATCAGGGCGAAGGTTTTTTTTCATTATTTTTTTTTTCATTATAGAAAGATAAATCCCTTATCATTTAGCTACAAAATAGCAGGTCAGCAACTGGAAAGAGTTAATTCCATAAATTATCTGTGAGTATGCATTAGGAGTGATTTAAAATGGAATGATCATATAAAGTTGATCGTCCGTAAAGCAGATGCCAGACTGATATTCATTGGAAGAGTCCTAAGGAAACGCAATCCGAAAACAAAGGAAGTAAGTTACAGTACGCTTGTTCGCCCACTGCTAGAATACTGCTCAGAAGTGTGGGATCCGTACCAGATAGGGTTGATAGAAGAGATAGAGAAGATCCAACGGAGAGCAGCGCGCTTCGTTACAGGATCATTTAGTAATCGCGAAAGCGTTACGTAGATGATAGATAAACTCCAGTGGAAGACTCTACAGGAGAGACGCTCAGTAGCTCGGTACGGGCTTTTGTTAAAGTTTCAAGAACATACCTTCACCGAAGAGTCAAGCAGTATATTGCTCCCTCCTACGTATATCTCGCGAAGAGACCATGAGGATAAAATCAGAGAGATTAGAGCCCACAAAGAAGTATACCGACAATCCTTCTTTCCACGAACAATACGAGACTGGAATAGAAGGGAGAGCCGATAGAGGTACTCAGGGTACCCTCCGCCACACACCGTCAGGTGGCTTGCAGAGTATGGATGTAGAAGTAGATGTAGATGTAGAACCAAGTCATAATTTTACGGTACTGAAGCATATGAGTCTAGTCAAACCATATGTTGCTGATTTTCCCGTGTAAGGAGCAGTCGACATCCTGTCTCTAGCTAATAAGAGATCTGAAGAGGGGAAAGACTCTTGCGGTGTAATTGTCGGTGTTATTACCGCGTCAGGTTTGAGCAGTAGGCCTCTATACCACAAGCCGACACATAACGACTTCTATCACAGTGTGCAAAACTTTCATCACACAGCCAAAAACAGTCATTTTAAATGCGTTGATACATAGGGAGACAACAGTTTCTGTTAAGAATCACTTATGTTCCAATATTAAACGTATGTAGCACTCTCTAAGAAAAATTATGTCTAATAATGTGGAATTCATACGGTGCGCTTTTCAATTATTCTAGACTCTGGTCTCCAATATTTATTTGGTCACTGAGCAACTGTTTATTTTGTGTTTAATGCCTATTATATGCGGAAATTTTCTTGGAAAGGGAGGAGGTGTCTGTCTTTACTGATTCTTATGATATTCATAGCGTTTTCAATATTGCTTCGTCTATGATTTTCTTATTTTAGATGATCCGCAAACGTTGAATTATTTGTACCGTATTTGAATGCTCTAATGTGCTCCTTATATCTTGTATCGAATGGCCCGCCAGTCATTCCAATGTGTATCTTCTCACAATCTCTGCACCTGAGCTGACAGATACTACATTTTTGGTATCTGTCTGGTTTTGATTTCGGTTTTGGGATGTGCTGCTGTATGGAAATTTTTGTTTTGTAGACAGTGTTTATGCCTTGTTTTTTGAATATGTTACCTATTTAATGTATGAATTCGTTGTGGTAGGTCACTGTATGCCATTTTTTGTTATAGTGCTAGTTGTAGCTGTTAGTATGGTTCGGTTAGTTTTTTTTTTCATTATTTGTCTCTTTACTTTTTTGCTTATTTTGTCTACCATTATTCCTTTGTGTCCATTTTTAATGTTATTTGTTTTATAATGGCTAACTCTTTTTGGTCACTAGAAGTGTTTAGGGGGATCCTGATCAGCCTGTTTAACATGTATCTGACTGCTGCTTGTTTGTGGTTCTGTGGGGTGTCTGAAGTTTCATTCGAGAAAACATCACTTGCTGTGAGTTTTCTGTGTATGTTAAATGTGTGTTTATTATTGTCTTTTATTATGGTTATGTCTAAAAAGTTGAGGGTGTCTACTTGTTCTTCTTCTAGTGTGAACTTTACGTTTTTGTGTACAGTATTTATGATTTTTTCTAGTTGGTGCAGTCTGTTTTTAGTTTCATCTACCAAACATATTATGTCATACATGTATCTGTACCAGTAGATGACGTTGTAGCTTTTCTTTGTTATTATGTTTTCAAATATTATTTTTTCTAAATGATTCACGAAAATGTTGGCTAATATTCCTGGAATAGGTGAACCCATGAGTAAACCTTCTTCTTGTATGTAGTATTCTTGACTGAATTCAAAATAATTTCTTAACTGTAATAATTTTTTGTTTCGGCTGTTTGTTCATGAGGTAGTTGGTTGTGTGTTTTCAGGATTTTTTATGGTTTAATTAACAGCGATCCAACTCTACATGCTTTCTACATCAAAAGTGAGCAATGTTGTTGTGTCAGGGATTTTAGTGTCCATTATATGTTCTACCAGTTGAGAGGTATTTCTCATTGTTCTATCATTTTCTAGTTTATAATAATAGGTGAACTGTGATTGCATTTGTTTTGCTAGTAGGTAAGCAGGAGCTGCTCTGAAATTTACTAGTGGATGGACTGGATAATTTTTTCTATGGACCTTTGGTTGACATCTCGTGTTGGGTGCTTGAGGGTTTGTTTGTACAATTCTCTCTTTCTCTCTGTCTGTAAATGTATAATCTATGTTTTGGAGTGTGCTTTTAACATGTGTTTGAAATCCGTTAGTTGGGATTGATTTTAACTTTTTTATGTCGTTTTTACTGATGAATTATTCTGTTTTTGTATGTATTCTTTTGTTTTCATGAGGACAACACTATTACCTTTCTGAGATTTTGTTATAAGGACATTTTCTGTAGTTGCAACGACAGAACTAAAATACCCTCAAGAATTAACTGAGATTGTCTGTAACTGAAATGGTATAGAGAAATGGGCACGCGAAGCTAATGCGCTATACTGAAATACTCTTGAGTTTTTCATTTTCCAAGAGAGCCTCTGACGTCCCTAACGCAATTTAGTTGCAAACATCGGCGTAATTCCTTCCAGGAGAAGCAAATCCCTTAACTTTGACACCACGTATCGATGTTCTATGTCCATTATTGTTATCAAGGGTCACTAGACTAACAGCCATATCATTACATTTCCCATTTGACGACGATCGAGGAAGTTGTCGAAACCTCGCGTTCTCATTCAGATCTGTTGTTCCAGCGTGCGCACACCAATTTGTTTCAAGCTTTTAAACCAAGTACTGAAATCGTAAAAACGAAATGAAGCTGAAAATTCATGACTTTCCGTGACTGGCTATCTTTCCGAGAAAACTAATAAAAAATGCATAATATTTCGCGTAGAGTTAGAAATCTGATATTAGGCTCCGTGGTTGTCCCATCGACTCCCATGACATCAGTAGTTATAAAATCAGAATAGTTAGTGCCAGTTGTGATTTTTGCCTAGCTGCAGTCAACCTTTGCAGTCAGACTAACTGTGGTGCTTCCTAACATATAAACACATGGCTGACCAATAAAAAAAACGACACTATGAAGACAACATGCAACAAACCTCAAATTGGCATTATGTATACTACATACAAATAGAGAGCATTTCGACGCAAACGCACGAAAAGGCACGGGTAACGACATGTACAGTGTATATAAAAGATTTACGTAGCGTCGGGATCATTCATGATTGGCATTAAGATGCTTTTCCTGTGAGAGTACCGTATTAGGCCTCGTTTAAAAAGGAGAAACATTTAGCAGTACTTGTCGGAAACTGACAGGGGCAGGATCGTGGCCTAGCAAGACTGCAACTCATCGAACTGTGATATTGCTGATCTCTGTCGTCGGCATTTCACGACTGTCTTGTGGATGTGGAATTGTTGCCATATTTAATGGAATGAGAGTTGTAAAGGGTTCCACGGTACTATCGCCCGAGACGACAGACACATTGGTCGCTAGGCTGGGCAGTTCGGTGCAGAAACATTACTTGCCTCGAATCAGGAATTGGGCTTGTTTGCTGATAGACAAGTATCTACCCTGAAAATGCGACGACATTTGGAGCACCACACACTGTCATCAGAGGGTTATGGCTTCCGTGACTCGAAACAAAGGAAACTGCGCCAACAATGGCGCCCCAGAAAAGAGTGGATACAGAAATGTCACCACGTCGTCTTCTCAGACCTTTCCCGGTTCTGGGTACAGAATCATAATGTACGTATTCGTATGTGAAGGATCGGAGAAGAAATAACGACACAAAATTACGTTCGTCATCGTCACGACTGCTCAGCATGTGGCTTGATGGTACGAGTTGCTATTGGATAAGTGATACTATCAACTTTGGTTCGCATAACTGGTAATTACATTTCCGACGTGTTAAAACTGGTGGACTATCTTCCAAGTGTCCGTGATGTTATCCTTCTAGAAAATTACGCAAGACCAAATGTTACCCATTCTGTCCTGACCTATGTCGACACAGAGAGCGTTCGGCTGCTCATGTGGACAGCATTTTCTCCATTCTCCTGCAGATGTCAGCGAGGTCTTTTCGATGGGCAAGGTATTGCTCATATGCCACAGAACAGCCCATAAATAAGGTACAATGAGTGTAAACGTAGCTGTCATTGTCAGATGCATGGATGGAACAAATCGCTGTCAAATAGACTACTCGTAAACTGAATCTTGTCCAACAACTGCACGTGAGCAACTGCATTATTCAGAAGAATACATTTGTCATAGGTCACCGCTGTGGAAGAGTAACTCTGCTAATAGCATGCCACCAGATACAAATTCCTACTTCACTGTTAAAGAAAAGCGTCACGTGGCGCTCTAAATACGAAAAACATTGTTTGGTATGAGGAACTGCTAATCGTATAGGCACACACTGATGTCAGGCACCAGTCTACTGAAAATCAGGTGAGTAGTGACATGATGGAGTATGAGCACACTTTTTACATCAAATTAACTGTACAAATTAAATAAATTAATCAATTAATCACCCCCACCCCCTGATGACATCATGAGTGTTCCCCAGCCAGCCTGTGGATCCCTTCCCATCCCTCTGGGAAATCCCTAACCTGTTCCTCCAGTCCCCTCCCCCACCAGAGAGACGCAGAGAGAATACTATCACTATTATTCAAGCAGTAGAGTGTTGCTCCAGACAGTCTAGTCAATAACTCTATGTCGGAAGGATATTTGATAATAATAATAGGACAGCAGACTATCACCGAAGTGCAAGGAAGTAGCCCCCTACCGATCTACAAGTGAACAGCTGATGGGAGGGATGTAAGGATGGGTAATAATACTGAAACAACAATTCAATGTTCCAGTGCGCCTATTTTTTTCTTTATTGTATTTCGATTCTGTCCCACATCGGAGGGGGGGGGGGGGGGGGGGAGGCGGGTTGGCAGCAACGTAATATGCCGCTCTGCAGCCTATAGATAAAGTTAAAAAAACACAATGAGGAGATATAACAATAAAAAGAGGTGATAAAACGGTGACTGTTTAAAAGCGGTACACGTGGAAAATATTGAGAAGAAAACATAAATAACAAAATGCTCAGTGATGCTGAACACTTAGGAAATAGGCACAACTAAAAACCACGGCGACAGTCTGGTTCCTGTTGACAGCTCTTCAAAAAGGTGACTCACAACAATGAAAACTCACAGAGAACACTGCACTGTAGGATATGAAGGCTTACGGGTATGGGGGTGAAGGACACAGACAGATAAGAGGGGGGGGTGTAGAAAGAGGGGAGTTGATGCAGGGACAAGGTCCAAAAATGGCTCTGAGCACTATGGGACTTAACTTCTGAGGTCATCAGTCCCCTAGAACTTAGAACTACTTAAACCTAACTAACCATTCGGGAGGACGACGGTTCAATCCCGCGTCCGGCCATCCTGATTTAGGTTTTCCGTGATTTCCCTAAATCGCTCCAGGCAAATTCCAGGATGGTTCCTTTCAAAGGGCACGGCTGACTTCCTTCCCCGTCCTTCCCTATTCCAAAGAGAATGATGACCTCGCTGTCTGGTCTTCCCCAAAAACAACAACAACAAGAACAACCTAACTAACCTAAGGACAGTACACACATCCATGGCTGCAGCAGGATTCGAACCTGCGACCGTAGCCATCGCACGGTTCCAGACTGTAGCGCCTAGAACCACTCGGCCACCTTCGTCGGCGACAGGGCACAAAAAAGGGGCGAGCAGGGCAGACATGATGAAGCAGTGGGGAAAACAGTGGAGGGGAAGAAAAAGGACTTGAGGGGGGAGAGAGAATGGTATCAAAGAGTGGGTAGGTGGAGAAAAAACAGGATGTAAGGGGAGGAGAGGAAGCCTGGGAAAACGAGGGAGGGAGCGGGAGGTGAAGATCATAGTTGATAGGAGAGGAAAATGGAGGGTGAGAGGGCATCAACTTGGAGGGGGAGTTGATAGATGCCACATCAGGAAAGGAGATGAAGGGTGTAGAGGTGGAGAATAGGGGGGATATAATGGTGAAGACACGGCAGAAGGCATGGTTTGCAAGGGAGAAGAGAGGAGAGGAGCAGCTAGGGGATGAGGGGCACCAAGTCGGCAGGAGGTGTAGAGGACATGGACATGTTTGAGGGAAAGGAGCAGATGGGGGAAAGGAATGAGGTCATAGAGGATCTGTGTGGAGGACTGTGCGCCTATTCTTTTTCTTTATTGTTATTTTATTACCTTAAAAAAGGTAGGCCGGCAGTGGCCTATCTACGTCGCTCAATGGCCAAAGAGAAACAGACTGTAAACATGGAGACAGAAAAGCAGACATACATTAATGATAAAAACAGGAGACATACATAAGAAATTACATGAACGCGTTTGCGAAGGCACTGGTTACACAAAAAAGTTCAGCAGTGCACACAAACATACACTCCTGGAAATTGAAATAAGAACACCGTGAATTCATTGTCCCAGGAAGGGGAAACTTTATTGACACATTCCTGGGGTCAGATACATCACACGATCACACTGACAGAACCACAGGCACATAGACACAGGCAACAGAGCATGCACAATGTCGGCACTAGTACAGTGTATATCCACCTTTCGCAGCAATGCAGGCTGCTATTCTCCCATGGAGGCGATCGTAGAGATGCTGGATGTAGTCCTATGGAACGGCTTGCCATGCCATTTCCACCTGGCGCCTCAGTTGGACCAGCGTTCGTGCTGGACGTGCAGACCGCGTGAGACGACGCTTCATCCAGTCCCAAACATGCGCAATGGGGGACAGATCCGGACATCTTGCTGGCCAGAGTAGTTGACTTACACCTTCTAGAGCACGTTGGGTGACACGGGATACATGCGGACGTGCATTGTCCTGTTGGAACAGCAAGATCCCTTGCCGGTTTAGAAATGGTAGAACGATGGGTTCGATGACGGTTTGGATGTACCGTGCACTATTCAGTGTCCCCTCGACGATCACCAGAGGTGTACGGCCAGTGTAGGAGATCGCTCCCCACACCATGATGCCGGGTGTTGGCCCTGTGTTCCTCGGTCGTATGCAGTCCTGATTGTGGCGCTCACCTGCTCGGCGCCAAACGAGCATACCACCATAATTGGCACCAAGGCAGAAGCGACTCTCATCGCTGAAGACGACACGTCTCCGTTCGTCCCTCCATTCACGCCTGTCGCGACACCACTGGAGGCGGGCTGCACGATGTTGGGGCGTGAGCGGAAGACGGCCTAGCGGTGTGCGGGAGCGTAGGCCAGCTTCATGGAGACGGTTGCGAATGGTCCTCGCCGATACCCCAGGAGCAACAGTGTCCCTAATTTGCTGGGAAGTGGCGGTGCGGTCCCCTACGGCACTGCGTAGGATCCTACGGTCTTGGCGTGCATCCGTGCGTCGCTGCGGTCCGGTCCCAGGTCGACGGGCACGTGCACCTTCCGCCGACCACTGGCGACAACATCGATGTACTGTGGAGACCTCACGCCCCACGTGTTGAGCAATTCGGCGGTACGTCCACCCGGCCTCCCGCATGCCCACTATACGCCCTCGCTCAAAGTCCGTCAACTGCACATACGGTTCACGTCCACGCTGTCGCGGCATGCTACCAGTGTTAAAGACTGCGATGGAGCTCCGTATGCCACGGCAAACTGGCTGACACTGACGGCGGCGGTGCACAAATGCCGCGCAGCTAGCGCCATTCGACGGCCAACACCGCGGTTCCTGGTGTGTCCGCTGTGCCGTGCGTGTGATCATTGCTTGTACAGCCCTCTCGCAGTGTCCGGAGCAAGTATAGTGGGTCTGACACACCGGTGTCAATGTGTTCTTTTTTCCATTTCCAGGAGTGTAGATGAACAGTTTCATACATGAACGAAGGAGCACACTGAAGCAGAACACTGATGACTTAGACAAAGAGAACACTGTAGCACTTTGGTGATGATCTGAACACAATGGGGAGATGTGGGGCAGGGGCGGGGGGTGCTGCCACTGGGTGCAGGAGACAGGCAGGGGGAATGAGGGGGGAGAGGAAGAAGCCAAGGGAGAAAGGAAGGCTGAGGGGAAGGGAGAGGGCAGGGTCAGGTGTGGAAGCCAGTGAAGAGAGGGGGGAGGAGGTGGGTGATCTGGGAGAGAAGAGGGGGGGAGTGAGAATGGAAGGTGAGGAAAGAGAGAGGGAGACCTGGAGGAAAAGTGGGAAGGTAGAAAAAGAAGTGGAGGATTACAGCTAATAGTAATAGGAGGGCTATATGGATGGAACAAGGACATCTTCAGGAAGAGGGAGTTGGCAGAAACCACCTTGGGCAAGAGTGTGGAGAGAGTGAAGATGAGGAGCAGATGGGGCACAAGAGTATAGGCGTGGCAGCGGGATGGGGTGCGAGGAAATGGGAGAGACAAGTGGGTGGGGAGGATCTAGCTTGTGAGAAGTGTAGAGATTCCATATCCATTCGAGGAAAAGGAGGAGGTGTGGGAAAGGGATCAAGTCATAGAGGATCCTCATGGGGAGGGGAGACAGATGCAGTGGGCAAGGCAGAGCACATGGCATTCAAGGACTTAAAGGGACTAATACTATGTGGGAGGGGCAGATATCGAGTTGAGGTGGGTATAACAAAGGATGGAGTGAATGAGGGACTTATAAATGTGGAGGATTGTGCAGGGGTCCAGCCCCATGTTTGGCCAGAAGGAGTTTGAGGAACCAGAGACAGGTTGATGCCTTGGCTTGGACTGTCCGGAGATGGGGGCTCCAGGAAAGGTGGCGGTCGAAGGTAATGCCAAGGTACTTGAGGGTGGGGGTGAGGTTAATGGGGAGGCCATAGATGGTACAGTAGAAATCCAGGAGGTGGAAGGAAGGGGTGGTTTTGCCTATGATGATTGCCTGGGTTTTGAAAGGATTGACCTTGAGCAGCCACTGGTTCGGGTGGGGGTGAGGGCAAGGAAGGTGGTGTCATCAGCATATTTGAGGAGATGGGTGGTGGGCTGGGGTGACAGCATGTCTGCCGTATAGAGAAGGTAGAGAAGAGGGGAGAGGACAGAACCTAGCAGAGGGCTAGAAGATGTAGGAATAAGTATTGTGGATGGTAACATAGGAAGGGCGATGAGAGGTGAAGGAGGCGACCATACAGACGTAATTAATAGGAAGGGCCAAGGTTTGGAGCTTGAAGTGGAGACCGGGATGCCATACACAGTAATAAGAAGGTTCGAGGTCAAGAGAGATGAAGATGGTGTAGTAACAGGAATTGAGTTGGTCAGACAGGAGGTGAGTGAGGTGAAGGAGAAGGTCATCAGCAGAGGAGGAAGGTCGGAAACCACATTGGGTGGAGGGGAGGAGGCAGTGCACGTGGGGGTGTTGGTGAATGTGTCGGGTGGGGATGGACGCCAAGACCTCGCTGAGGATTGAGATGAGGCTGATAGGACGGTAGGAGGGCGGTTTGGCAGTTTGGCAAGCTTGGGGAACATCAGGATCCGGGAGGCTTTCCACAGGTCAGGGTGGTAGCCAGTGGACAGGACCACATTGTATAGTGTGGCCAGGATGGTGAGGAAGGAGACGGGAGTTTTGCAGAGGTGATGGTAGGTGACACGGTCATAATCAGGAGCAGTGTTGCATTTACAGTGAAGTGTGGCTATGATGCCTTGAGTGGTGATGGGGTTGATGAGATCTGTGTGTGGGATATTGTCTAGGTACTGGAAGCTAGGAGCAAGTGGAGGGGCAGAGGTGTCACTCTGATCACTGAAATTGGGGAAGAGGGAGTAATCGAATAGAGGATCATCAGGGATTGTAAGGATATGTGAAAAGTAGGAAGAGAAATTATTGGCCTTACTCAGGTTGTCGGGAAAGTGTTGGTCATAATAAGGATGGGATACTGCAGAGAGGGTTTAGACCCAGAAAGGCGACGGAAGGCTGACCAGTACTTAGACGAGTTTATAGGTAGAGTAGCATTGAGGTGGGTGCAGGTCTAGCGCCAGTAACGACGTTTTTCGACCGAGAGCAAACAGATATCGTCAGTGTGTTGACATAGGCCATACATGGTGCACCCACTAAATATTCATGTATTGGTCCACTTGACCAGATGACCAGTGATTGAAGTCACTTCCACGGACTTGTGTAAAGTTTTTTTTCTCTGTAATAGAGGAAGACCATATCGACTATCACTCACAAGGAGGCGATTCTTATGTCGTTGTTGCATAAACGGTTTGATACATGGCCTTTTTTTTTTTTGCTGTAACACACCGAAGCAGTGTGTGACTACAGCCGTGTACACAATCAAACTTTTTTTTTTACCATGAGTTCGAGGTCTGTGTAAGGTGCTACACAGTCATTTACACATTTCAGTTCATTGGTTCTCACAGAAACTTGACACCACGAGGTGCAAACCACGCTGGTCACACAACACACAGGGTGTTGAAATAAAAGGGAGAGTTGGTGTATATTATAGGCACAATTGTGAAAGAAATCGCTACATATGGAAACTGGAAGACTGCGGCATTGTGGAGCGTTTCCAAACATCTGTCCAGAAGTAATGACCTCTACATTTAATCTCATCTTCCACAGTGATGGGACAACAGACGTCTCGGTCTTCCATTTTGAAGAGACGAAAATCACCGATTTCTTGAGTTGTGGCCATGTACATGATTACTGTTTCGGTGCTGGCTGTGCCCAGAAGGTGTTGCTCCCACCATGACTCTCTACATCTCAAACAAGTGGTGTCAGTCAATCATTATGTAGTAATCAACAGTGTACAAGCAGTCAGATGGTATGTAAAAGACACTGTTGATATCGGACAAAGTACCTTAATAAGTACCACAACTGATAGTGCGAATAATTTCAGAAATTTTACCAGTTTTTTCCGTAATTTGAACGCCAGCGAATGACACTGCAGCATGCTTCCCAGTTTTTGTAACGTCGCTAAACCATCCCTCTACTACTTTTCGAGTACCATGTACTGGATTACGAATGTAGATAGATGACTTTGCAGTATGTCCGTTCATGATTAATTATCAGATATATACTGCTTCAGTGAAGACTGTTCTTTGCCAATCTTACTAACAGCACCCATACAAGTAAACAAGATCTCTCCAGATGTGTGCATGTAGAGGAGGTTAGCACCCCTTATTGGTGTAGTATATGTGAGAGGTCCAGCCTGGCAATCCTGCACATGAAATAGTGTGACTACATTATTTGTGTGTGTGTGTGTGTGTGTGTGTGTGTGTGTGTGTGTGTGTGTGTATCTGTGTGTGTATATGCGTGTGTATATGTGTGTTTACAACATAATAACGTCGCCCTTTAACCCCAAACATTGATACCTATATGTGAGTTTTAACAATGGATTGTACATACCTTGGCTGAGTTATGCGGTCTATGTCAGAGCTGCTTGGTATAAACAGAAACAGCAGACCGCATCTGGTACGTAATAGGAGCACATCCTTATCGAAAACTGAGACAGCAGCAGAAGAAATCAGCTTTGTACACAGGTCATCTCCCTGTTGCAGCACCCGACAAGTTGGAGTGCGAATCAAGTCAACACGAAGAACTATCTCCAGACTTTGAGTTTCCATCAACTACACACTACACAAGTCTTTAGGCATACTCTCTGAAGCATCATTGTGAGACACTGAATTGTTTCCAGACTTCGAGTTTCCGCTATATCCTTCATACTGCTCTTGCAGAGTCACGTGTAGTTACATAACTAGCGTGGCTATACTTTCAACTATCTAGTTCGATTACTTACATGCTCGTCCGATCTGAAAGGCATACACCATGTGATCAAAAGTATCCGGACACCTCCAAAAACATATGTTTTTTATCTTAGGTGCATTGCACTGCCACCTACTGCCAGGTACTCCACATCAGTGACTTCAGTAGTCATCAGGCATCGTGAGAGAGCAAAGTAGGGCGCTCCGCGTAACTCACAGACTTCTAACATGGTCAGGGGATTTTGTGTCACTTGTGCCCCAATAACTGAGTGGTCAGCGTGACGGATTGCCATCCTACGGTCCCAGGTTCGATTCCCGGCTGGGTCTGGGATTTTCACCGCTCAGGGACTGGGTGTTGTGTTGTCTCCCATCCCCATCCGATGAGCAAGTCACCCATTGTGGCGTTGAATCTAATACGACCTGCACCAAGGCGGCCGTACCTGCCCCGTAAGGGGCCTCCCTGCCTATGACGACAAACACTCATTTCCATTTACTTGTGTCATACGTCTGTACGCGAAATTTCCATATCCCTAGGTCCACTGTTTCCGATGTGACAGTGAAGTGGAAACGTGAAGGGACACGTACAAGCTGACCTCGTCTGTTGACTGACAGAGACCGCCGACAGGTGAAGAGGGTCGTAATGTGTGATAGGCAGACATCTATTCAGACCATCACAAAGTTATTCCAAACTGCATCAGGATCCATTGCATGTGGTATGACAGGGAGGTGAGGAAACTTGGATTACATGGTCGAGCGGCTGCCCATAAGCCACACATCACGCCGGTAAATGCCAAACGACGCCTCGCTTGGTGTAAGGAGCGTAAACATTGGATGACTGAACAGTGGAAAATTTGTGTGGAGTGACGGATCACGGTACACGATTTGGCGATGCAGTGGAAGGGTGTGGGTATGGTGAATGCCCAGTGAACGTCATCTGCCAGCGTGTGCAGCGCCAACAGTAAAATTCGGAGGCGGTGGTGTTATGATGTGGTGGAGTTTTTCATGGAGGGGGCCTGCACCCCTTGTTGTTTTGCGTGGCATTATCACAACAGAGGCCTACACCGATGTTTCAAGCACCTTCTTGCTTCGCACTGTTGAACAGCAATTCCGGGATGGTGATTGGATCTTTCAACATGATAGAGCAACTGTTCATAATGCAAGGCCTGTGGCCGAGTGCCGGCCGGTGTGGGCGTGCGGTTCTAAGCACTTCAGTTTGGAACCGCGTGACCGCTACGGTCGCAGGTTCGAATCCTGCCTCGGGCATGGATGTGTGTGATGTCCTTAGGTTAGTTAGGTTGAAGTAGGTATAAGTTCTAGGGGACTGATGACCTCAGAAGTTAAATTCCATAGTGCTCAGAGCCATTTGAACTTTTTTTTTGTGGCCGAGTGGTTACACGACAATAACATCCCTGTGATGGACTAGGCTGCACAGAGTCCTGACGTTAATCCTATGGAACTCCTTTGGGATGTTCTGGAACACGACTTCGTGCCAGACCTCACCGACTGACATTGATACCTCTCCTCAGTGCATCACTCCGTGAAGAATGGGCTACCATTCCCCAAGAAACCTTCCAGCACCTAACTGAACGTATGCCTGCGAGAGTGGAACTATCCTATTGTATTACCAAGTTTGGGGCTGCAGTGTGCAATCACTGAATGGATCTCGTGCTTCATCCTGTGCAAGACTGCCTAACGTTTTTAAACTCTAACAAACAGCATTTATAATGTACTTCTCTGGTCCTCATAAGTTACCTTAAAGAACAGTTGCTGCATGATTTTGCTAGTAAGATTCTGCAGTTTGTCTACTGAGCTGATAGGAATACCTACAAGTTGAGTGCTGACTTGGATGAAATTCTAGAAAGTTTTTCTGGGTGTGAGCTAGAGCGCTACTTACCTGCAAAACCTCTCTATAACACAGGCAACAGAGGACTTCCCACGCATGTGTGACGACTCATGTCTTTGAAACCGACGAAAACCTATTTGGGCACTGTCCTAAGGGAAGATGCATGGAAAGTACACCGTTTCTCGATCACATTTTGCACGTGAATCGAGTCATCGGTTTCATAACTACTTTGATTCCAAGTAACTGACAGGGGTTTGATATGTGTGTGTGTGTGTGAAGAGAGGGTATTCTTTTCACGAAGTTAGCGCAGCGTGTCCACCAAACCGATGGGAAACATAATTCGGTGCCCTCTTTTAGATGAAAGAAGATGCATACGAAGTACATCATTTCCTAGTCACATTTTAGACGCGAATCGGGACGTCTTCATGACTACTCTGATTCTAAGTCAACCGACGTGGCACCCATCTTCGGACACTTCGTTGAATCGCAGCAGGTGATTGACAGTAGTTTGTCCTAAAACAACTTTAGTATCCTAAGTAATTAACATTTTGTGTACGGTAATACTCCTGCTTTCCTTCAGAAGTTCTTCCACTGAGCAATATTTTGGTTCGTCATTACGCCCTGTATCTGACCGGGTGCGGAGCGTCTCTCACAGAAGTTAAGATTCTCTTAAACTTTCTGCACCACTTGTACACTTGCTCCAGGGACAGACGCAAATCATTGTACCGTTCTTTCTTCCTACAGTGAATTTCTATAGGTTTAAAAGCTTCACTAATAAAAAAACGTATTGCAAATGGCTGCACCAACGTAGAGCAGGTCAACAAATGGGTGACCTGTAACAGTCAATTGTCAAAATTGTAGTTCAACTTTCAGGAATGTTATAGTATTTACAATTTTCGTTTGAATCACTCTCGTAATAGTAAACAGCATAATTACCAACTTTTTGGTAGTCTATGGCTCCGTTTGGATGACAGGTCTTTTTACAGCACCTAACGCCACTCATGTTATTTATCCCGTATGAGTATACTTCCTAGAGAGATTAATTCCTTCAATCTTCACCTATCATGGCTGTGATATAGAGTAACTTGTAATGTACACTGATGAGCCAAAATATTATAATAGCCTGCTTAATAACGTGTTGGTACGCCTCTGAGACGCCATGAAGCAACGACTTTGGGTAGCATTTATTATACAGGTCCTTGGTAGCTTTCTGGAGGTATTGAAACGTTCCCTTAGAAAAATTAGTGAATTACTGTGCTGGTAAACCCCTTACGTTATTTGATTTTCAAACAGCTGAGCAAAACTGCACGTACTCAGACATTTCTCTCTTTACTTATTTTGATCATCACTAAACTGACACACAATATTTTTGCGCAACGCAATCTGACTTTCAAAAATTCCTACAAAAGAATTGCCCTGGCTAACAATAACCTATACCTTTCATGAATCACTTACCGCACAAATATATTCGTTACTCAAACTACTGGCATACAGCGAGCGCCAATACTGCCAGCTAAATAAAGGATTCTAACTACTAAAGGCACTAACTATTGATAGGCGTAGTTAGCAAATGAAAGATTTTGATAGAGAACTAACAATGTATTTACCTTAATAGTGTTCAAAAGTATATATATATATATATATATATATATATATATATATCAGTTCATGACATCCAGTCTTACAAATTTACCCTCTCTAATGGACACACGTCCAGATCATCCGCTCTCAAAACTCCGCCATCTCACTCCCCACATCCACCACTGCTGGCGGCTCACCTCCAACTGCGCAACGCTACGAGCTGTTAACAGCCAACTGCCTAACACTACAATAGAGACTATTCCAACAATGCCACCCAGCCACAGTCTGCACACAGCACAGCCAGTGATTTTCATACAGAGCGCTACGTGGCATTACCAACATAAAAACCTGAACAGCCAACTTACGATATTTATCACCGCTATTTCATTAAATTACTGGTGGAGTTTTGTGCCCTCAGAGCAGGCGTCGGATTGCCCTATAGCATCCCAGATGTGTGCCATCAGATTCACATAGGCGAATTTTGTGCCAAAGACTTTAACGTGAGTTCACTATCATGTTCCTGAAACTACTGTAGCACGATTCTGGCCATGTGGCACGCACAACTATCGTGCAAGAAGTTGCCATCACTGAAGGAATTACTTGAGAGTCCGTCCACAGTAATGTTCAGGCAGTCCACAGCTGTATTGGTGACGTTGATTGTTACATCAAGTCATCTTTAAGTGCAGGTAAATATCTTCCGTAGCATAATACTACCCTAACAGTCCTGCGACCTTGTTGCCAGTAGCCGTTCTCCTGGATGACGGTGAACTCTGAGAAGACCATAGACTTGGTATAAAAGCAAACGTGTTTCATCCCATCAGGCGACACAATTCCGTTGATCTACGTTCCACTGCCGCTGATCCCGTGCCCAATGCTGTTGTAGTACAAGATTTCATGGAGTCAATATGGAACGCTTAGAGCTCATCTGGCACACAGCCGCATGTTCTACAATGTGTGTTGAACGGTGTTTCTGAAACAGTTGTGATTTCACCAGCATTGCACTCTGTCCTTAGATGTGCTATAGATGAACACCTATCCTGTTTTATACACTTGGTTCTGTGACGCTGCGGGGACCTCCAGCATCTGTCGCCTGCTCGTGATTTCACCTCCCATGAAGCACTTACCTTAAGGTCAAGAAGGTGCAAGCGAGCAGCCGACTAGCTTCGCTCATTCCCAGATTCTCGTTCCCAGGCTCCTGGTCATAACAACCCAGCCTCTGACAAATTTCTTATACTCCTTGATTTCCTCATTTGCGCCGACATCGTCGTTAGAACGATTCCCCACTCGTCTCTGCTCCGTATCTATACTTTCCTTACTGCGTTCAGTGCCCGCAACCCAAACCAGGCGGCATTTAGTCTCGCGGTGGGCAACGGTCATTATGTTTTGCCTCACTGGTGTATGTTTCTTCTGCTCCTAAACCCTTCGAATCTGCTTTATTTACCTAAAAGAACGACGGAACTTACACTGAGCGGTTAGTTTAAGTGAGTACTTTACGAAGCACAATTGACTAGTTTCGAGCTGATGCTTATGTTCAAGTCAACAGATGGATGCAGATACATATTTCTCGCAACAGCGTAACAAAAATCACGTGTCACTCATAGTTACACATAACATGGTCATCAATGGACACGACATTAGAATAAGTATCCGAAACCCTAGAGACACAATTAAGCATGTACGGTTACGAGATATGCACCAAGTTTAGAAACTTCGGAGGCACATTAACATGGAGGAAAAAAGAAGAGTCACATGCATCTTCCCCCACTAGCAGCATCAGATGACAACCCATTGTGGAGTATCACGAAAGTATGGTATATGATAAGTTACATTAAAAGCATTGGAGGTCGCATTCTTTCGATGCAGAGAAGGCACTTGGAGGCTTCCACCGAGGAAGCGACGACCGTTGCTCTGGAGGAGGGTGAAGACGGCGCAGCTTTCGTATTAGCAACGACACCCTAAGAGAGTGAGGCTTCATGGTTGTTACTGCTGATTGTGTGTTTAAAGAGACTAAACGTTAAAGGGCATCAGTCTCCAATTCACCTCCTGGATAGATTCAGTGTACCCCATCTGCCTGCTTCTAGAGCTAGTCGTATATACTAATGTAAGAAGGTTTTGTAAAGTATTTGCGTAGCGTGTATTTGAGACGTTACATGGGTACCGATCCGTCATTCACCTATCGGGGTGTGGGAAACCGCCTGATCACCAAATCCAGACTCGCAGTCTCACCAGCCACAGTTATTAATCCGCAAAGAGGATTAGATCCGGGTGAAGCTCGCCTGCCGATGTCTCACAATCGGCGCGTTAACGCGCTTGGATAACAGGCCGGATATACATTCTGGGACCAAGGAAATTATCCCAGGGTGAAAGACGATACAGAAAGTAGCAGCAGCCGCGCGGGATAGCCGCACGGTCTCAGGCGCCTAGCCACGGTTTGCGCAGCTGCCCCCGTTGGAGGTTCGATTCCTCACTCGGGCATGAGTGTGTGTGTTGTCCTTAGCGTAAGTAAGTTTAAGTTAGATTAAACAGTGTGTAATCCTAGGTACCGTTGAACGCAGCAGTATGGTCCCATAGAAACTTACCACAAATTAAAATTAAAGTGAGTAACAGTGAAACTCTCACACTTTGAGCTCGGAAGTTGTGGCAGGTACGTTAATTTAATCGTGAAAATCATAATTTACGAAGGAATTACAGAAATTTTAGTCCACAATGTGACAATACGGTGATGCGTTTGTCGCCCCAGTCCGCTTAACGTTGTTGCAATGGAGTGCTTGTAGACCGCTTACTGCAAGAAGACGTCATAACAAGTAATCTGACTTTTGCGCCACACACTCGTTTTGAAAGTTCAAGCACACGAGTTGTTTTTTGAAGTGTGTTTCCTTTCATACCTAATAGCTCAATTATTGACCAAATGACTAAATACGCTCGCGCCTTGCACATACTGAGGTGGCCAATAAATATAGTAATACATCTAATAGAAGGTAACACATTCATGAGTTCATTTACGTTATGTCCTCTTTCACGCTTAATAATTTAGTTATATAGGGTGATTATAATTAAAATTTCAAAACGCTGTAGAAATAACAGCACTGCTGCGAATGACGTCAGATTGCAACGAAATAGTATCGGAGAAGGGGGAAAATGTATGGAGGAAGAAAAAAAAGACAGTACGAAATTGACCAATAGATGCCGCTGCATGTATCAGAATACGTAAACGAAAACATCTGTCATGCCCAAGACCCACTGAAGTTGATATAAACACGCTGGGTAACGGATTTTCCACCTTTCGCGACTGTGACTTTCGCCATGACTGTCTCAATGCAGGATAGCGCTCTACATGTAAAGCTGTATTACAAGAATGATGACTGTGCACACGTCGCTCTGCAGAAGTTCTGGACATTGAAGGGTTTTAAAAAAGTCGTTGGTCCTGTGACTGCCGTGGGTTTGGAGAAAATGATTCTGAAATTCTAAAAGACGGCTTCTTTCGGTGTGCAACGTGTTAGAGGGAGGAATCGAATTGATTCGACGTCGGTGGAAGCAGTGGCCACAGCAATGCAGCAGGAGACGAGCAGTGGTGTGCAAACTGTAGTGCACGCAGAATAGTCCGAACATTGGACATACCCGTGAGCACGGAGCGTAAAATCCTACGAAACACCCTTCTTTACTAACCATTCAAAATTACCCATGTGCACCAGTTACTTCCTGTTGACCTACCGGCAAGAGAGACTTCTGGTTTAGAATTTCTTGCTCGCATGGAAGTGGCCAATGATTTCCCACGCAAGTTTTTGTTGACAGACGACGACCACTTCCGTGTGACAGGATATGTCAATACAATACACAGAATTGTCGAATATGGTCAACGGAAAATCCACAGGCAAATTAGCGAGTACTACTTCATCCTGAAAAAGTTACTGTGTGGTGCGGGTTTACGGTAGCATTTATCATAGGGTCGTATGATTTCAAAGAGACAGGTTCAAAAAATGTTCAAATGTGTGTGAAATCTTATGGGACTTAACTGCTATGATCATCAGTCCCTAAGCTTACACTCTACTTAACCTAAATTATCCTAGGGACAAACACACACACCCATGCCCGAGGCAGGACTCGAACCTCCGCCGGGACCGAAGAGACAGGTGCGTCTGGTACTGTTACCTGTACTGTCACTGGTAAACACTACGAGTGTCTTTTGCGCAAACACGTCATTGCAGTTCTCCAACAGCGTGGATGTGTGGACGGGATCATTTTTATGCAAGGCAGCGCACCTCTGCACATTGCAAACCCAGATAAGCGCCTGCTGAAGTGCCGTTTCGGAAATGCTAGAATTATCAGCCGCCATTTTCCTGCAACCTGGCTGTCCCTATCACCTGATTTTAGTCTACGTGAATTCTGGCTCTTGGATTGTCAGAAAGATGAAAGATTGCAAACTAGCTACATTAAAGGCACGCATTGCGCATCACATTCTAAACGTGATCCCGGAAACATCTCGATCAGTTGTGGAACGTGCTGTTTCTCGAGATCAACTTGTTGCAGAAAACGGTGGACAGCATAGTGACCATGTTTTGCCCCAGTCACACGAAAATTAATGATTCGATCTGATTTTGATCGATGCTTTTCATACTTTTTGGACTCAGGACAATTAAAAACCGAAGTGTTAGATGCTCTTTATGCGGTTTTTGGCCTCAGGACAGTTATAGATCGATGTGATTGATGCTTATGATGCGGTGTTTGGCCTCAGTACAATTAAAAACCGATTTTCCCATCCGATGTTTGACCTTGTCGTGGTGGATGGGCTTACGTAACTAACAGTATCACACCTGTACATCTATGCACACTGAGTAATACCGTATGTTTAGTCAGACGAATACCTTAGGCATTGTTGTATGATTCATTTGTCATTTGTAGTCGACCACTATTAAATAATGATGCTTACAGCGCCATCTATTGCTACATTTTGTAACTATTTATTTTTCTTCTGCCATAAGTTTTCCCCCTTCTCCGATAATGTTATGTTGCAATTTGACGTCATTCTGACCAATGTTGTTATTTCTATAGCAGTTTGAAAGTTTAACTTTAATTATAATCACCCTGACTGCTGTGGGTCTTCAGTGGTGCTCAGTTATATACAATAATAGTAATATCCTGACAGAATCCAATAGTCTTGCATGCTGGTAGACTTATAACATTATAAATGCTTGGTAGCGTCGTGTACACCCAGGTAATGTTCCTCACTGCAGTCTTCCACGTTAATGTTAAGCCTATGGATGTAATTTATGTGAGGGCGAGCTCTGAATTGCAGCTGATTAAAAAGACACACCGGCCAATCAGAGTCTCGAGCTGTGAAGTCATGTGGATTTGAATCCTCCAGTGTCGTGTATGAGTAGCCCTACCCATCAGTGCGTTACGACCAGACGAAACTGCTGTTATCTGGCAATAACTGTGGGTTTTTCGATTGTTCTGGGAGATGGCTCATCGAACTACAACATATGAAATATTAGTTCACATTATGACATTAATGATATATAGAGCAGGCAACATGGCAAATGAAAAGCACTAGTTATCCATTGTATGTTCTACCTCGGTGCCGCGCGGGATTAGCCGAGCGGTCTAGGCGCTGCAGTCACGGCCTGTGCGGCTGGTCCCGGCAGAGGTTCGAGTCCTCCCTCGGGCATGGCTGTGTGTATTTGACCTTAGGATAATTTAGGTTAAGTAGTGTGTAAGCTTAGGGACTGATGACCTTAGCAGTTAAGTCCCATAAGATTTCACTCACATTTAACATTTTGAATTTTTTCAACAAAATGTAGATTCTTCAGTTTTATTTGAGTTAGCTTCGGAGACAGAGAATATCGGAACATACACGCATTTTCGATAATGG
This sequence comes from Schistocerca gregaria, assembly GCF_023897955.1. Taxonomy (NCBI): domain Eukaryota; kingdom Metazoa; phylum Arthropoda; class Insecta; order Orthoptera; family Acrididae; genus Schistocerca; species Schistocerca gregaria. The sequence goes on from NC_064931.1 coordinate 87,602,300, forward strand.
TTTTGAAAATCAGGTACAAAACTATGGCATAGGATTTACACTGAACTGCGAAAGAAACTGGTGTAGGTGTGTGTATTCAAATATATAAACATCGTAACAGGCAGAATACGGCACTGCGGTCGGCAAACGCCTATGTAAGAGAAGTGTCTGGCGCAGTTGTTCGATCAGTTACTGCTGCTACAATGACAGGTTATCAAGATTTAAGTGAGTCTGAACGTGGTGTTATAGTTGGCACATTAGCGATGGGACACAGCATCTCCAAGGTAGGAATGAGGTGGGGATTTTCCCATACGACCACTTCACGAGTGTACCATGAATATCAGGAGCCTGGTAAAACATCAAATTTCTGACATCGCAAAACCGCAAAAAGGTCTTACAAGATTAGGACCAATGACAACTGAAGAGAATCGTTCGAAGCGCCAGAAGTGCCACTCTTCTGTAAACTGCTGCAGATTTCAATGCTGGGGCATCAGCAAGTGTCGGTGTGTGGACCATTCAACGAAACATCATCGAGATGGGCTTTTTGGGATGAAGCACCACTCGTGTACCCTTAATGACCACATGACATGAAGCTTTATGCCTCTCCTGGGCCCATCAACACCAACATTTGGCGGCTGATGACTGGAAACATTTTGCCTGGTCAGACAAGTCTTGTTTCAAATAGTCCCCAACAGCCCAACAGTTGGACATGTACGGGTATGTAGACAACCTACTGAATTCATGGATCCTGCATATCAGCTGGGTAATGTTCAAGCTGGTGGAGGCTCTCTAATAGTGTGGGGTGTGTGCATTTGGAGTCTAGATACGACTCTGACAAGTGAGATGTACGTAAGCATCCTCTCTGATCACCTGCATCCATCCATGTCCATTATGCATTTCGACTGACTTGGGCAATTCCAGCACGACAGTGCGAGACCCCACAAATCCAGAATCGCTATACTGACGTACAGGATGAAATTCACAACAGCGCAGTGTATTCATGGACTGCACAAAGAAACTACAGCTCATCAATGTCGTGTGACTGTCTATAAATATCATCCTGTACATGACCTAATCTCCATTATTGTATTCCTATGATTAGCACTCTAGAAATACGACAGCGCTGATGACCTTAACAGTTAAGTCCCATAAGATGTCACACACATTTGAAGATCTTTTTTTTACCTCGATATCTATGGGGCCCGCTTGGCTGGATGCAAACGAAACGGGCCCAAGCTCAGTTCGTAGCCGGGTCGGTGATTTTCTCCGTTCGGGAACTGGGTGTTGTGATGTCCTCATAATCATTTCATCATCACTGACAAGCAAGTTGCCTCAGTGGCGTCAACTAAAATGATTTGCACCTGGCAGCCAGCTGCTACACAAAATACGGAATTTCAGTGTATGTATGACAAAAGATAACGACCTCATCCCAGGACCAGTCATAGGGACTTCTGGTTCCAGGTTACACACTTGTGCTATATACAATCAAGATCACTTCCACTCTCCTCCGCACCTGGGAAATCACCGACAGTTGAGCAAAGTCATCCAGGTGAACCCCTGCAAGTTAACTATTTATATTCAAGGTCTTGACGTAGCTCGATACTGGTCACGTGGTATAAAATTGGCGGGGAACCCCAGGACCAATGGGAGCGCATCAAAACGGTGAGAGACTCCTCTCCCTGGAATAAGATTCGAGCGCCTCCCTCCTCCTTTTATAATCCTTTACAAATAGTTCCGTTGTGTAGTCCTCTTCATTCTACGCCTGTGGATCATGGGAGGAAGTTAAGGTTTGTTATAAAAATAATTCTATAGTGGCAGCGTTTGAAAATAGAAACAATAAATTAAAAATTAAATAATGGTCTGTTATGAAGAATTTTGTTCTTTCCAATATCATTTTTTGTACAATCGTTTCTTGTTGCTTTATAACAACTTGTTTCTTTACAAAGCTATATGTTATGCACAAGGAGGTTTTTTAAAAGCTTTTTTTCATATATGCAATAATTTGCAATATTTCTGTTAGTTTTTATTCTCACATTTTACTGATATTTTTCAGATGACTTATGACTATTAGGTCGTTACAGGTAATTATTTCATTAAGATCGCAGTTTTCAGCCAGTATATGGAATTGTTCGTATCAACATAAAGGAACTGGGAATTAGTGAAGTCTGGTTTCGTAAACTCGTAGTGGAATCGGTATATTTGGAGTTCTGAGATACCCAGAACAGACACACTTTTATAGACAAGCTTCGTGAACTGCTCTGAAATTTGTCTATCTCCGCAGCGACTAGTCCTTCATTGATGACGGTGAGCCGGCCTATGTGGCCGAGCGGATCTAGGCGCTTCAGTATGGAACCGCGCGACCGCTACGGTCGCAGGTTTCTAATCCTGCCTTGAGCATGGATGTGTGTGATGTCCTTAGGTTAGTTAGTTTTAAGTAGTTCTAAGTTCTAGGGTACTGATGACCTCAGATGTTTAGTCCCACAGTGCTCAGAGTCATTTGAACCGTTTGAATCGTTTTGATGATGGTGACCGATTTGAAATTTGGTCTGGCGATGTAATCTCTTGCACTAGAATGCCCATTCCACCAGTAAATTAAATGATTTCGTGATATTCTATAACATTTTCCACGGTTTTTCCGAAAACTGAATTATTCATTAATTTGTAAAAACATATTTCAATGTCACACGTCGGGGTAGAACCATGCTCTGGACACAGTGGCAAGCAGCCGTGCACGTCATGCAGACAGATGGTATTTGCCAGTTCTGTCTTCAGAACTTAATCCTCACCAGCATCAGAAGCCACATCGTGTATCTTTTCCTTCAGCCTTGCAATTACCTTTATGGTTAAACATAGGAATCCTCAAGTGGTAGACTTTGTTTCACGGTTTGTCCATAGACATTGTTTTCATCCACGCCATTTATATAACTTAAACAGTCCGATGGCCTGTATTCCTCCTCACTCATTCGCAATTTATTCGCCTCGATGGAGCTACTGATGCACTGGCTAAATTCCCCATGAAGCATGTCCTCGATAAAGGGCAAATTGTCAACATCGGTCAACAATTACAAGCTGACGAGTATTCTTCTTAAACGTTGCGTCCAACAGACGCCGCTGTGTGTTGGAAAAAAAAGCAAGATCCAGAGAATATGTGCCCAGGCGTACACTCCGGAATATTTCGAAAATGTGTTGCGGATGTACATTGGTGTCAATGTATAATCTAGCATGTTCCCATAGATCAGTGATGCCGAACTCCTGCCAAACATTCACCATAAGCTAATACCCCACATTTGTTATGGCAGTGCCTAGTAGTTTACTGGAGAAAGTGGTTACGTTGGCAATGTGATTTCATGGAGTCTCTCCATTGAATCGATGTAATCATATGGAAAGATCTTCTTCGTCAGAAGCTGAAACTTCGCATCATTGGGATATGTGGCTCTGGTGACACACATATCCTCTTGAAGCATTGTTGCAGCAAGTTTCTGAAGAGACTCGTGCATGGAGCAAAGCGACTGCAGAAAGTGGAGCAATATTCTTTGTCTGAGTCTCTTGAAAAAAAGAAATGTACTTTTTAGCGGGATCTGAAACGGCACTGACTTTATCTCCTTCCAAGCAGAAATAACTCAAATGCTGAACGAGAAAGTAGGTCTCATACCAAAGCCAAATTGTGAAGAACGACTGGTATATGTCGTGGCAGTTGGTACCTCAAGTTGTACGCATTCTGAACTTGCTCAGCAGAAGTTCCCCGTTAGATGACAATGCTCTCACTGTTACCGAAATGAAAATCATGGGCGTCAGCTGAACGTGAAAAGATCAAGTATTTTACTTTGTGTGGTCGTATTTTAAGTGAGTAGAGCTTTCCGAAGAGGGACATAGAGAAACAAGATAAGATTAAATAACCGACGTGTTTACTACATACGATCGTTAATCTGTCGTGTGGATTAGTTACGCCTGTGGCTCATGTTTCTGTCTCACGAGCTGAGCGCAGTGCGTAGGCACAGCATTTAGGTCTAATTTTTATATAAATGTTTTAACTCGTGGATACATAGATAGATGAGATAAATACACGAACTCATGTTAAATAGTTGCTTTAAGTTGAGAATAACCTCAAGTAGGCGGCTAATAACGTACGTAATTTTTATGTTTGCATAATTTTGGTATATTCGATACGAGAAGATAATATCTTTGTCTCATAGGAGCGCAATTTTGCAAAATGGTTCGCCCCCTAGAACTTAGAACTACTTAAACCTAACTAACCTAAGGACATCACAAACATCCATGCCCGAGGCAGGATTCGAACATGCGACCGTAGCGGTCCCGCGGTTACAGACTGTAGCGCCTAGAACCGCTCGGCCACAGCGGCTGGCCTGCATCAATTACTGTAAGCATGTTACTGATGGTATCTCCTGATCTACTACGAAATGACCGGAAAAAGTCACGTTCACAAACGAAGATATCTTTTAATCTTTGTGACATGTGTATTCACTGACTCAATTAAATCACTAACTTGTATTTTTCTCATTTTTGAACACTACTGAAGTGAAGTATCCTATTCCTGTGACTATCTCAGTTTAATGGGCTATATAAAATGAATGAAATATAACTCAGTCTCTATTTCTTTCTGTAAGACAAATGAAGCCGGAAAGGTATAGGACAATTAACAGAGAAGAGAGTTCGCAACTTTTCTGTGATAGGCCTGCTCAGCTGCAACACGTTGCTCCTGAGCATGTTCTCCGACCACATTCTTTAACGGAAGTGAGAAGATATTTTACATGTAACTTTTTCATCCGATATGAGATCGGCACGTTTTCGGGGTCGAAGCACTTCGATGTAGCGTTTGCCTCGTCCGTTATCAGTGACTGTCCCCGATGTGCGCCTTACGCTGTTCGCAGTTACCCTGCAATAACTAAGGCTGTTGGGGCGTGCACAGTCCCACCTAGACGTGTAATCTGGCAGGAACAATAACATGATTGTTACCATCGGCCCCAGCGTGGCAACCCTTTGGCGTGAATTATCGTCAGCCAGTGGCGGTCGATATGCTGTAACCGTCGCAGCCACGATAGCGGCTAACGGCGATAGGGCCTCCACATTCCTTTTAGATATGCAGCCAGTGGACACTGTCAAAGGCATCCCGACGGTTATGGCTAGCGGAAGTGTTATAGCGAGCCATTGCCATTTTGACCAAATAAAAACAAACAGGACACACAGAGGCAATCTTTTAAATAACAGCGGGAGCTTCCCCCTCTGGAACTACAGCGGTTGTAGTCGTGAGGTTAATTGCTGACGATTATCGTACGGAATAGTAATGAGCTCGCCAATAAAGATAACAATTAGTCACCTCAACTACTGTCGAGGGACAATCAAGTTCGATCTCCGGCAGATATGGACAACGCGTGCGTCTATTTCGTGGCAAGCGCAGTAGGAACATTTTATTAGACTCGGGTTGGACGCTAGCCGTAATAAAACAATTACTACATTCGTAAACCACTTCATACGTTACACCTTCTTTGAAACTCAAGTGAGTATTTATGGGATGTTATAACACTGAGCGCTTAACATCAGCGACATGAAGTTTATATGTCGGGCATAAGAGAGGGTGAGACGGTTGTTAAAAAGTTACTTTGTCATCTACTTCATAAATAAAAAGATGGTATAATTGTGTAATGTATATTTGTGGTGCTTTAATAGAGGCAGAAATATATTCAATAGAACTACCAGTTTCATGTATTTTTTATGTAGTTTCTGAACTTAATAATAACAAATTTATTTTTTAATTTATATTCCAATGCACGTTTCCTATTCTTGCCTTTTATAAATTAAAAATTCTGTCATAAGTTCTGTGAAGTCATTTCTTCCAGCTAGCAGGAGGGCCGTAAAATCATCCATGTGCACGAACGCTTTAATGTTGTGCTGGAATTAATAAAGACCTACAGATTTCTGTCACTGAAATTCAGACTACAGAGATGAAATGTGCCTAGTAATGGCAACATCTAACACAGCAGAGGGAGTTTATGACTCTTGGGGTGAGTTCAACAGCGACACGTACCGTCGCAGACGAATAAAGTCTGAGATTTAAGATTTGTAAGAGTAACTCGTGATTCTCACTAATGGAGTTAAACATGACACATGTAAAAATTCATCATATTATGAACTGGTGCAAGCACACGTATTCCATGTAATGAACGAAAGTACAAAGTTTTATCTTTTTTCACCAACTGGTGTTACATAATACGTTCAGATCCTTTACTTTCTTTGTTTCGTTTTTTCCGGCACTCCCCAAGCTGTTATTTCCATGTTCCTTACTTTTTTGCCTTAAAAGACTTCTAATTTAGCATTTTGTTCTTAAATTAATTCCCTTCTCTTCTTAAGATTCTTTGCTGTATAGTTCTTGTTCCTTTCTTGTTTATGTGTTCCATACTGTTGTTGAATTATTTTTTTCAGAAATACGTGAGTGCTTGTTTTATTAGCCTGTTCTCATTCATTGCGGTCTGGTGTGCAGAGAATATTAAACTTTGCTTCGCCATTACTTCTGATACTGACTGTATACTTTGCTAAATTTATTCATTACTACTCATATTGTTCAAGATATTTATATTGTATATTTCCTTCTGTTTTACCTACTTGTTTTTCTATATACGGGTGTTTTAGCGCATTACCTCATTCAGTAGAAACGGAACCCTTATAGGATCATTTTGTTGTCTGTCTGTCTGTCTGTTGGTTGATTCTAGGGGAGGGGACCAAACAGCAAGGTCATCGGTCCCATCGGATTAGGGAAGGAAGTCGGCTGTGCCCATTTGAAGGAACCATCCCGGCATTTGCCTGAAACGATTTTAGGAAATCATGGTGTGGTCTGCGTACTGTAAGACCTTCGCTACACACACCATTAGATTATTTGACTTGTCGCTCTAGCAAAGTAGGCGAGTGTCAGCAATATGTCTCGTGGTCTTATCATGGCGTGTTTATCTTCTCCCGTTAGGTCAGACGATAGAAATGCCACTTGCACGCTTAAAGTAGCAGATTGACGGTGTCCAACTTTAAAAAGAACTTGATTAATTTTGAAACACATTTATTAAAATAATAACAAGCATAAAAGTATCTTAACTTGGTTCTGGATGATATTTACCATTGACATTCTGAAATTCCTTTTGGTCTTGGTACATTAATCTCATTCTCACATATCTCTGATACTTGACAAAGTGTCTATTCATTTATCGGCATGGCTATGTACAGGAATACGATAATCTTATTAGGCTCAGACAAAAACTTGACTACAGACTAATGCAGACTGGTACAAACTAATGCAGACTGACTAATCAGAGGCCTCTACACTCGTTATATTACCTCACGCATTCTGGTATCACTGCGCGAGTGTGATCTGCGAGGAGAAAAGGTTCTATGTTAGCAGCAGTCTCATTGGCCGCGTTACATATTAATATGCTGATCGGCGGAAGCAGAATTTGGTCCGTCTCTATGGCAGCGCCATCTCGTAGTGCGGAGACGGACGAGCGCTGCGCCTGCGCTGTTCTGCTTAGCGGGGCGCGCTATAGTGGGAAAGTTGTGTACGCGCTGACTACGCGGAACTAAGTACACAACACATGGAAAATCTAGATGGCAATGGCAGGATGCGGATTTAAACCGTCGTCCTCCCGAATGCGCGACCTCAATCGGTGTTCGTCCGGCTGTCTGTCTGTCTGACTGTTAAACACAGATTTTTCTCAGGAACAAGTATGGCCATCAAGTTGAAATTTATGTAAAATATTAAGCTCTACGGTATCTTGATAGTATAAACGATTTAAGCTTGTAAGTCAATGAATCAAAGAAACGGCTATATATGTCACATCTTTAGATATTTGTAAATTCACGCACCCCCTCTACAGGTGAACGAAATATATACATGACGGGCCTTGTGGCCCAGGGGTAAAGCGTGTGCCTCGAACCTAAGAGGTGCAGCATCAGATCTCGGTCGGACTTCCGGTTTTTCAGTCATCTCTCAGCGACGTGAGGAGTCACCGAAAACAGCACGTAGTTCGCATTCCAGGTTAAGCTTTAAATTTCTTTTCCTCATTTGGATAACTGGAGTGGACAGGGAAGTCACCAAAATGGCGCCCAATAGAAAGACTTGCGCCAGACCATAGAGCCACACGAAATTGTTATTATTACTGTCCAAATACATAATTAACTTTATACGGAACCCCCAGAGAGCAAGTTCTACAGCCATCAGTCCGTTTTATTATATTTGTCATGACATTTTTTTCAGCTAATATTCATAGACCACTTCTATTGTCTGTTATTTCAGAAAGGTACTTCGAATAACTGCTTCTATCAGATTTTCTGAGAGTTTTGGAAAACTGACTGCAAAATCCAGACAATCCTAAGATGTTAGTTCAATTTTTGTGAATTTTATGTAAAAATTAATTGTTTCTGTAGGTTTTAAAAACACATACACGCAGGATTTTTATTTACTACTAATAATGAACAGTTCTATGCTACGTTTATAGTTGTTTCACAACAGTGAAGGTAGTTATTCTGGAGTGTGATAGATTATATATTAAATAATAACTTGTAAAAATAGCCAGACGCAGGTAAATGTCGTGCGACTAGGGCCTCCTGTCGGGTAAACAGTACGCCGGGCTGCGAGTCTTTCGATTTGACTCCACTTCGGCAAATTGCGCGTCGATGGGCATGAAATTATGATAATTAGGACAACACAACACCCAGTTCCTGAGCAGAGAAAATCTCCAAACCAGCCGGGAATCGAACCCGGGCCCTTAGCACTGACATTCTGTTGCGCTTAGCACTCAGCTACCGGGGGTGAACGGCAGACGCAGGTGAAGCAAAATGGGAGAACTCTCCGATATTCAGAGCCCAAAAACTGCTGGAGAGCGATTATTGGAGGCAAGTGTACCAAAGTAAGCGACAGCAATTTCTGAAACTGGGGAAGGAGATAAGCGTTTAATGCCCTCTCGACGACCATGTTATTATAGATAGAGCGTAAGTTCGGGATGTGACATGAAATCCAGCGTATTCCTGTCACAAAATGGTTCAAATGGCTCTAACCACTATGGGACGGCCGGCCGGAGTGGCCGTGCGGTTCTAGGCGCTACAGTCTGGAGCCGAGCGACCGCTACAGTCGCAGGTTCGAATGCTGCCCCGGGCATCGGTGTGTCTGATATCGTTAGGGTAGTTAGGTTTAATTAGTTCTAAGTTCTAGGCGACTGATGACCTCAGAAGTTAAGTCGCATAGTGCTCAGAGCCATTTGAACCATTTGAACTAGGGACGTAACATCTGAGGTCATCAGCCCCCTAGACTTAGAACTACTTAAACGTAACTAACCTAAATACATCACACACATCCATGCCCAAGGAAGGATTCGAACGTGCGACCGTGGCGGTCGCGCTGTTCCAGACTTTAGCGCTTAGAACCGCTCGGCCACCCCCGCCGGCTACGGAACAAGGGTCAGACATTTTATAATAATAGAAGGCATTACATTTGACTATCAAACACTGACAAATCCTGATGATGCTGAAATACCCTTGCCAGCTTTTCGAGGGCACACTGATTCACCCCAACAAGTACAGCGAGACTTTCAGTTTCACCTAGAATCCGGGTGGCAGTAAACTTTAATTTTTCATGCAGGCAGCAGCGCGATTGCGGACTGAAGCGCCTAGATCCGCTCGGCACGACGGCCAGCCTGTCACAAGGACAATCCTGCCATTTGCCTTGAGAGGTTTACAGAAGTCCTTTATTTGCGCTCCAAAAAATATAGGAAGAGATGGGAACCCCACGTGTATCTGAACGCGGATTTGGGAAGACCTGAATGTCCGTGGTAGGACGGGGATTGGAACTGCTGATTTCCTGAAAACGACGCAGGTGTTTCAATCACGGTAACATCTTGTTACAACGTTTCAGATATACTGAGAGTAACAGTTACCAAGTTAACAACGACTGCGTGCACTATTCGAGAGAATGATAACAAGCTAAGGAAAACTTCAGTGATCAATATTATCGTACATTTGTCACGAAGAAAATCGAAATGATACGTGCTAAACTTTGTCAGGACTTGAAGATGACTAGAACTCCCTGTTTGTGGAATCACGATCAAACGATGCCGCCCAAAAAACATCGCTCAGTTATCTAATCAGTAGCGAGATCGTGATTGCAAGGTAGAAATTCTACGGATAACATGCCGATTCGACTATACATGATGGAGACGGCTATGGCCCGATTCTTCGCTTTGTTTCTAGTAACAAAGATTTACGAAGCATGCAGGCTCTAGAATGCCTACTTTACGCGTTCCAGAAAGCTTGACGGAAGAGTGGGGGAAGGGGGAAGTGAGGGAATGAGGAATAAGGAAGAATAGTTCTCTGAAGTAAATTTGCGAACTATAAGCATACGTATCACACGAATTCACACGATATGAAAAGTCTTAGCAATGGATTATTACTCACATTCGTTCAAGTATTTCTACACACTCGATAATTACCTTTTTTAAGTAGTTTACGGTACACACTATTAGCATGGGCAACGTTTTTCTCTGGGCTGTTATTAAAGTGTTGTTATTCACCTCGGTTGCCATTACAGTCGATTATGCTGTTTTCAAGCGATAGCCCACTATGAAGTGCGTCAATGAATCGTTCCTTTTAACAGAATACTGTCCTCGTGGCAAACATCTTTCATACATCGAATGTGTTGACTCGGTGAAGGCTTCATTTCATAATGAACATTCAATTCACGCACTTTATACTGAGCTATCACTTGTAAATGGCACAAAAGGTCGAAATTGTGATCGGGTTGAATCATACATGTATCGACATTCTAGGCAAATAACTTCATCATTTGTAAAATATAGCAGGAATTTGGACACGAGTAAGCAGAAACCAGTACAGACTGTTCTGAGCAGTGCCCTGACGTCCTTGGCATCAATCATCTTTCGGTCATTGTGTAAGTTCTGTTATCCATATACGATGGCTGGAACATTAATAGTGGTAACTATTTATTTAGAGCTCGTTCATAATAGATACGTGTTTGAAAGTCTTCCTGACCTTCTAAGTAGTCACCATCATTGTGTGTAACCCGTTGCCAGCGATGTGGAAGTCGAAGGTACTCTTAGCCGTGCCAGTTGTGTTTACAGTTCGAGCGGCGCGGTCTGTTGTCCGGTGAATTTGTAGCAGCTCTGAAGCGAATGCCGTGAAGTGTTTCCTTCAGTTTAGAAATCGAGTTGAAATTACGAGGGCTTAAGTCAGGGGAGCGCAGTAGGTGGAATAGCACTTAGCAGCCCCACTGTACGTGCTTGAGCATTGTCCTGCAAAATGATGGTCAGGTCTTGTAGAAAGTGTCATCACTTCGGTCCCTATGCTGTTCATTTTTGGAACACACACAACCTACGACCAGCTTGGAGACAGAAATGATGGCACTTTCTGCAGGACCTGACCATCATTTTGCATGACAACGTACAGTGCAAGTTGTTACTGATTTGTTTGACTGATGGAGCTGCTAAGTGATATACCACCTACTGCACTCCCCTGACTTAAGCCCTTGTGAGTTCTACTCGATTTCTTAAGTGAAGGAAACAGACCACGCCATTCCCTTCAGAACTGCTACAAATTCGTCGGGCAATAGACAGCGCCGCTCGAACTATCAACACAACTGGCACTGCTAAGAGTGTCCTACGACTTCCGCATCGCTGGCAACTGGTTATACACAATGCTGGTGATTACTTCGAAGGTCAGTAAAATTTTGAAACATGTATCTTTTTTGTACGAGCTGTAAATAAATAGTTGCCACTGTTAAAGTTCCAACCGTTGTATTTGTCACGTAATCGAAAACTAGCTGCAAAGAAAGCAACGATAAAGTACGGAGAACGAATGGCTGTGAAAAGCTTGAATAAAAGCCAGAGTCTGGTGGAAGGACATGAGGGGTAGCTTTAGTTAATAAGGGGGCAAAAGAGTGGTCTCGTCTGCTATCGACGTTATTTATTCAGTGTGTGCATTGATCTATTTTTCTCTGCCTCGTGATGACTGGGTGTTGTGTGGTGTTCTTACGTTAGTTAGGTTTAAGTAATTCTAAGTTCTAGGGGACTGATAACCATAGATGTTAAGTCCCATAGTGCTCAGAGCCATTTGAACCATTTGAACCATTGATCAATTAGAAAAGTAAGCTATTTTGTAAGTAAATTAAAGTTCTGAGGAAAGGTATAAATACTTTAAGAATGAAATTTTCATTCTGCAGTGGAGTGTGCGCTGATATGAAACTTCCTGGCAGATTAAAACTGTGTGTCCCACCGGGACTCGAACTCGGGAGCTTTGCCTTTCGCAGGCAAGTGCTCTACCATCTTTTTTTCTTTTCTTTTCTTTTTTTTAGGAAATGGGTACAAATGATAATTCTAGAAACCGAGTGCTACAACAACAAAGGTCTCATTCAAAGAATAAACAATATATATATATATATATATATATATATATATATATATATATATATATATATATATATATAAATCGCTAACGCACTTCAAGTGGAAAAAAGTTCTTCAGTAAACGTAAACGGTTCCATTTGGTACATCGCCATTGGTATCTGATATCTTTAACAGCCCCTTTGAAGGGTATCTGCAAAGGAGGCATTCTGCTTCGCTAGTGCCTCTAGGAAAACAGGAATCCATGAATTAGCCTGTCTCGTTCTTCTCGCATTGCTGACGAGGCACGGCTTTCAGCCGTAAGTGTGATGCGGCACAGAACATTAACCGCCGCTTGGAACTCCCCAATTGAAACGAGGGGTTAACGAAAACACTGTGTAAATAATTTGCGAAGAGCGTTAGGTATCTCGTTGTACGTTCAAGTACATTGTGAGCATTTTGTAGGCACCAATAATAATCAAGCTCCTCTTTCTCCCCGCCACTAAAGATATAGGCCACGGTAAGGCCTTTGAACCATGTAAGCGCATGATATTTTGCGGCGGAAAAGTAAGATTAATCTGGACAGAGGAGGGTCTGAGGGCCAATCATATTAGCGCGTGACCCTGAGGTAACAAGCTAATATCTTCTGTGTTAGTCGCCGAACTCCGGACGACGACACGCATGGAAAACGATGTTGATCGGTGACCATGAGGTGACAATCTGGACAATAAGGGGAGTCTGTTAGTCCAATAGCATGGAGCCGCTGTTGTGTCGCTTATTTTTTGTTGGCGATCTGATACCACTTCGAACACACCGTGGTGGACAGAATGTTGTGGTTTATCGTTTTCCACACTCTTGAACAGTGAACAGTAGGGTACTTGGTTTCCATTACGTTATGTGGAACAGCCCACAGAAGGTTGGTATAAAAATCTTTCGCCTTTGGTGGACATGTGGCGGGGAGGTTAGAGCTTACATAGCTGTATTCAAGAACGAAGGTCGACACATGGGAGAGCTGTGGGGCGACGTGCGCAACCAACACCGGCGGGACGGGAGAGACTGGCATCAGAACCTGTAGTAAACGACCCGTGAGAGAAGTATGTTGACTTTTCCATCGTTTCCACATTTTGCTCATGTAAGGGCCACTGCTCTTGCAGCTCAGACCCCCCACCACCACCACCACCACTTGTGCGCTGGGAGGATAAGAATGTCGTATCGTACTTTATGACCTGCGGCAATGTAATAACTGAAGGCCGCTTGCAGCCAGCGACCTATCTGCATCGGTAGTGGGAGGACTTGTGCCACATGCTTAAGTTTTGATGCCACGTAGAAGTTCAAGTATTCAACACGTTGTAGTTGGTTTAAGTACCGGAGGAGGTTCTGGCGCACCATCGCGCGTATGATCTGTAGTAATCACCGATAGTCTGCTGCAGCTCTTTTGTGTACATCCTTCGTGAACATTCCCAAATATCGCAGATTAGAAATTGGTGGGAGGGGAGCGAGGACCTCCAGTCCGAGATCACGTCCAATATCCAAGCCGCTGACTTTTGGATGTTCAGAAGACTGTCTGCGGCCTGTCCGTATCGCTCGATCCAGGTTAGCACGCTTACAACTTCATCATTGGAATGAACCAGCAGTAGCAGGTCGTCAGCGTATGCCCTATAGCGAAAGGTGACGCCCCGCAGAGTGATGCCTGATAGCCTGTGGTTCGAGTGCGATTGTATAATGGTAGGTAGAAAGTGCACAACCTTGTCGTAGAGACCTCTTAATGGGTACTGGTCCTATCGTTCTTCCATTGACCTGGACGTGTGAGTTTACTGCGGGCGAAAGACGCCGTAGGGTGTCAGTAAGGGCCGGGGAAATCCCACACGGTCCATCACTCGTAGGAGGTAGTTATGGTGCACTCTATCAAAGGCGCGATTGAAATCGATGGAGACGATCGCCGCTCTCAGACGACACGCTGAGGCGATCGCCATTAACTACCTGCAGTTACCGTTGGCCATGTCTGTGTTGGCTTTTCCCCCTGCGATGTCTGTTCTGGAGCGAGAATCATCCTAAAAGTCATAAGCCTGGCGAAACTCTTGATCTAACGGAGAGCAGCGCGCTTCGTTACAGGATCATTTAGTAATCGCGAAAGCGTTACGGAGATGATTGATAAACTCCAGTGGAAGACTCTGCAGGAGAGACGCTCAGTAGTTCGGTACCGGCTTTTGTTGAAGTTTTGAGAACATACCTTCACCGAAGAGTCAAGCAGTATATTGCTCCCTCCTACGTATCTCTCGCGAAGAGACCATGAGGATAAAATCAGAGAGATTAGAGCCCACACAGAAGCATACCGACAATCCTTCTTTCCACGAACAACACGAGACTGCAATAGAAGGGAGTACCGATAGAGGTACTCAGGGTACCCTCCGCCACACACCGTCAGGTGACTTGCGGAGTACGGATGTAGATGTAGATGTAGATGTCCTGAGTTGTGTGATTAAGTGTTGGCGATGTCGGCGCATATAGCCACAGCGTGGTGCGTAGAGGGTTCCTCTGCGGCTATTCGGTCGTGTCGTCGCGAGCGGACGATGGCACCTACTAGTAGCCGCTTCGTCAATCATAGAATGTGAGCATTGATTCTGCATTGGTCATGTTGCCTCTCCGGTGAAGGGGGTAAGGTATCAAGGTCCCGGATTGCCGCGTAATACAAATCTAGGGTCTGCCGATGCCACGCAGACCACATCTTTGCCAAACTGCATAAGTGTCCTGCTGATCGCCGGTTTGGCACAGAGGAGCCACCAATCCAGAGTCGAGATGTATCGGGGGGAACAGCGTTCACTGTCAGTTCACGTTGCTTCAGCTTTCCGACGGCAATCCAGGTCTTGGAGGTGAGTTATATTAAGCATCCAAAAGCCATTGCTGCACCCGACTTGTTGGGGAAAGGGATGTATAGTGCAGATATAGGCACTATGATCGGAAAACGCCTAAGGTTATATTTCGGCTGCCACCACTCCTTGCGACACATACTTGCGATCTAGGTGGCTGGCCGAATGACTGGTAAGATAAGTGTGGCTAGAGCGATTACCGTGGTCTTTTTCCCAAGTGTCACACAAGCGAAGTTCTTAGATCATCGCACCCAGTTCCGGAAAGGGCATGTAGTGTGGTATTTGGTCCTTGGGGTAAAGTATGCAATTAAAATCGCCGGCGAAGACCTTGTTTTCGTACCGTCCGAGGAAAAGGAGAGCGTCATCCGTGGAGTAGAATCTGGTGCGGTCGTGACGTCTTGTGGTACCCGACGGCGCGTAAACATTAATGAATCGGGTGTTGAGTGCCGTAAGCGCTATTCCTCGAGTAGAGGGAAGATAAGTGACGTCAGTAACCATCACGTACTAATTTGCCTCTCCGGTGTCTGTAGGGCCACCGGACGTCACATATGTTGGGTAATCATAAAAGTTCGAGAGTGCGGTAGTTTTCACTTCTTGCAGGAAAGAAAAATCAACTATAGTGGCTCGCATTGCTTCATTCAAAAGTTGAATCTTGACAGGAGAACTTATCATACTGATATTCATTGTCGCCAGGCGGTAAGCCTGGTGACGCGTTGGTAGAGCGCGGTTATCCATGTCAATGTTGGAGAGAAGCGAACATCGGAAGTGATGTCACCCCCCACCGAACGCGGTCCTCCCTGTGCTGCTTATGCTGCACGATCCGGCGGCGCCTCAGCCTCAGCCTGTCCCCGATTGGGATATTCTGTCTCAACGTCCTCGGCCCACGAAGCGGGTGCGGATGTTTATTCATGTTCCATAGGCTCTGAATATTTGATAGGAAGGATCCGAGCGACTTCGCTACCTGCACTGGTAACTTCCTGCTGCTCACTGATTATTTCAAGGGGCTGGTGGTCGAACGCTTCATGTTTCTCCGTCTGTTGTGCAGGACTGGAGTCAATGGAAACGGCCTCAGTCTCGCGGTTGGTTTCTTGAGTGGTCAGTTGTTCCTCCCCGGACGGATGGGAACCGCCGTGTTCCGACACGTGCCCGACACCGCCCTAAGACGGCACTTTCGGCGTTTCGGTGATCGCTGTTTCCGTACGTGGCCTTCGTTGTCAGAAGACGGCACTGACTCACGCCTCGCTGGGACAAACGCTTCGGTCGGTACGATAAGTGCATCAACTGCCGCCGGCCGAGCGGTTCTAGCCGCTTCAGTCCAGAACCGCGCTACTGTTACGGTCGCAGGTTTGAATCCTGCCTCGGGCATGGATGTGTGTGATGTCCTTAGGCTAGTTAGGTTTAAGTAGTTCTAAGTTCTAGGGGACTGATGACCTCTGAAGTTAAGTCCCATAGTGCTCAGAGCAATTTGAACCATTTGAATCAACTGCCATCTTGCTGTCGTCAATGTCTGTCGTGTTCGGTAGCTCCAGCGTCATCGTACCATTTTCCAGCATTGGCCAGGCCGGTTGATCATCCAGGTTTCTGTCCGTGGAAGGTGATTCCTGTATCGCGAAATCGGTCGGCTGTGTCTGTTTTGTTGAGAACGTTGTCAGCGCCGCAGCGTAAGTCACTGGGAGAATAGTCTTCGTCGGTGGAGGTGCAACGTCCGCCGGTGGGGGTTGTGTGGTCCGACGCTGGAGGCACTCGGAACGAAGGTGACCTTCCTCGCCGCATCCGGAACACGTTTTTGGCTGCCCGTCATAAGTAACTATGGCCCGGCACCCTCCTATCTGTAGGTAGGACGGTACGTGTCGTTGAAGGTCAATGCGCACTTGGCGTACTCCATTGAGCAATGGATACGTCTTAAACTGGGTCCATTTTTCAGCCACGTGTTCGTGTATCGTACCGTAGGGGCGGAGCGCCACCACAACGTCTGCCGCAGGGAGTTTAAGTGGTAGTTCGAATATGCGGATAACCCTCAGTCCCAGTGCGACAAGGCCGACCTCGTCGCCTGCGTGGCAGGAACGAAGTTCTTGTTTCATCTCACGTTGCGCCTTGGCGCATGCAGCCTCGTTTATGAGCTTTATAAACCGTCCTACTTACGATCGAAAAATGGGTGCCAAAATGTCGGCAGCCGGGATCATGGCTTTCTCTGTTAAAAGCGTTCGACATCGAGCGCCCTTAGTATGGTAAAGTAGCTCCGAAAGCATAATTTCGAGGTTGATCTTCTGTATTGGTTTGCCATGGTCTTGCTAACGGCGTCATGTAGTGTAGGCCGAAGGAAGCAAACAAGGCGCGCGGTCCCGCACTGCTGGCGGAAAGCACACTCTGCACGTCTGTTTCAATCGGATGCGAGAGCCGGACTGACCATCTGAGCTACCCAAGCACGACTCACGACCCGTCTTTACAGCTTCAATTCTGCAGGACGTCGTCTCGTCTCCTACCTTCCAAACTTCACAGAAGCTCTTCGGTGAACCTTCGCAGAAGAGCTTCTGTTAAGTTTGTGAATTGTACACGGACAGCCCAATGGTACCCCGGCACGATAGCTCAGCGTGTTCGGTCAGAGGGTTAGATTCCCTCTGTAACGAAAGAAACTGGGCTAATTGCTCAACGATGAATTTGAAAAAGAGTCATGGTATGTCCGCCCCGAACAAATAGAACGAACGAAAACGAACGAAATGAGATAAGAAAAGAAAAAAAAAATATGGTAAGGCGACCACTCTCGATAAGCGGGAAATCCGGGTTTGAGTCATGGCCCAGCACAAACTTTTGTTGTCGTCATTCCATTCTACAGCCGATGGTTGTCATTATTCACAACTGCCAATACAGTTGATGTACTATAGCTTTCCATGGGAGCTCTGATGTCCCTCATTTTAATGTGACGATCGTTTCTCCCTATGTAGGCTGGCGCCAGCAAAACATTTTCGCATTCGGGGGAGAAAGTTGGTGATTGAAATTTCGTGAAAATAATCTGCCGTTGCCGGCCTGTGTGCCCATGCGGTTCTAGGCGCATCAGTCTGGAACCGCGCGAACGCTACGGTCGCAGGTTCGAATCCTGCCCCTGGCATGGATGTTGTGATGTCCTTGGGTTAGTTAGGTTTGAGTAGTTCTAATTTCTAGGGGACTGATGACCTCAGATGTTAAGTCCCATAGTGCTCAGAGCCAATCCGCCGCAACGAAAAACGTCTTTGTTTTAACAATGTCGAACCCACATCCGGTATTATGTCAGTGACACTCTCTCCCCTATCTCCCGATAAAACAAAACGTGCTGCTCTTATTTGTACTTTCTCGATGTACTCCGTTAATTCTGTCTGGTGAGGATCTCACACTACGCAGTAGTACTCCAAAAGAGGACGGATAAGCTTAGTGTAGACAGCCTCTTTAGTAGATCTGTTGCATCTTCTAAGTGTTCTGCCAATAAAACGCAGTCTTTGGTTCGCCTTCCCTACGACATTTTCTATGTGTTGTTTCCCATTTAAGTTGTTCGTAATTGTAATTCCTGGGTATTTTGCTTTTTGGCAGCCTTTACATTTCACTATTTATCGCGTAACCAATGTTTAGGTAATTCCTTTTAGCACTAATGTGTATGACCTCACACTTTTTATTATGTAAGGTCAATTGCTAAGTTTGGCACCATACAGATATATTTTATAAATCGTTTTTCAAATTGTTTTGATCTTCTGACGACTTTACTAGACCAGAAACGACAGCATCATCTGGAAATAACCTAACAAAGCTGCTCAGATTTTCTCTAAAATCGCTTACATAGATAAGGAACACCAGAGGGCTTATAACACTACCTTAGAAAACGTCAGAAATCACTTCTGTTTTTCTCGAAGACTTTCGGTCAATTACTACGAACTGTGCCCCCTCTCACAGGCAATCACGTATCCAGACACTTAAATGGGATGATGCCCATAAGCACGCAAGTTGAGTACATGGCGTTTGTGAGATAAAGCGTCAAAAGCCTTCTGGAAATCTTGTAATACGAAATCAATTTGAAATCTCACACACTCCATGTGAGTAAACACTTCGTGTGCTTTACAAGAACGATGTTTTCTAAATGCGTGTTGACTGTGTGTCAATAGACAGTTCTCTTCGAGGTAATTCATAATGATCGAACACAACGTATATTCCAAAATCCTGCTGCATATCGACGTTAACGATACGGGCCTGTAATTTAGTGGATTACTCCTACTGCCTTTCTTGAATATTGCTGTGACCTGTGCAACTTTCCAGTCTTTGGGTACGAATCTTTCGTCGATCGAACGGTTATATATGATTGCTAAGTATGGAGCTATTGTATCAGTATGCTCTGAAAGGAACCTAGTTCGTATACAGTCTGGACCGGAAGACTTAATTTTATTAAGTGATGTAAGTTACTTCACGACTCCGAGGATATCTACTTAGTTGCCCGTATTGGCAGCTGTTCTTGGTTCAAAGTCTGGAGTATTTTCTTCGCCTTCTTGGGGAAGAAATTACGGTAAGCCATGTTTAGTAACTTTGCTTTAGCAGCTCTCTCATTGATAGTATTTCCATTGCAGTCGCATTGACTGTGTCTTGCCGCTAGCATATTTTACATACGACGAGAATCTCTTTAGATTTTCTGCCAGGTTTCGAAAAAATGTTTCGTTGTGGAAACAAGTATAAGCATCTCGCATTGATATCCGCGCAAAATTAGGAGCGTCTGTAAAATATCGCCAATCTTAGATATTTTGCATTCGTTTGAATTTGTCATGCTTTCTTCGTTGCTTCTGCAACAGTGTTCTGACCCGTTTTGAATACCAAGGGGGATCAGCTGTACTGTTCTTTTAATTTATTTGGCATAAATCTCTCAATAACTGTCTACACTATTTACTTGAATTTACACCACATCTGCTCTACACTTACATTTTTAATCTGGAAGGAGCGGAGATTGTTCTCTCAGGATGGCGTCAAGTGAAGTTTTATCTTCTATTTTGAATAGATATATTTTCCGGTTATTAGTGGGAGATTTTGGAGTTCAAATATTCAGTGTCGCTACGACAACCCTGTGTTTATTAATCCCTGTAACAGTTTTGATGCTCGTTATTAGCTGAGGATTGTTTGTTGTTAAGAAGTTAAGTTTGTTTTCGTAACCGTTTACTATTTGAGTGGACTCATGAACTAAGTGCTCGAAATAGTTTTCAGAGAATGTGTCTCCCACAATTACGGTTGATATTTAGTGCGTACCTCTGAATTTAAGCATGTATTTTCCCCAATATAGAGAGGGCGAGTTGAAGTCACTACCAACTATAATTGTAACAGGCGGGTACATGTTTTAAATTAGACTCTAGTTTTCTTTGAACTTTTCAGCAACTGTATCATCTGTGTCGGGAGGTCGGTAAAATTATTCAATTATTATTTTATTCCGGTTGCCAAGAAAGACCTCTACCCAGACTAACTCACTGAAACTATCTACTTTTAACAGCAAGAAACACGCCACCGCCTACTGTATTTAGCCTATCCTTGCTGAACACCGTTAGGTTTTTCGTAAAAAATTCGGTTGAACTTACCTTCTGCAGACACCAACCGAAACCGCGATGAACTGTAAGTGATTTCTTATTTACGTAAAAAATAAGACGTTAACTGTTTTATAATCTACAAATATCGCATATCAAAACAAAACTGTGTCATTCTAGATTCCACTGAAGATGCCGTAAACCGGCCGCTGTGGCCGAGCGGTTCTAGGAGTTTCAGTGCGGAACCGCTCTGCTGCTACGGTCGGAGGTTCGAATCCTGCATCGCGCATGGATGTGTGTGATGTCCTTAGGTTAACTAGGTTTAAGTAGTTGTAAGTCTAGGGGACTGATGACCTCAGATCTTAAGTCCCATAGAGCTTAGAGCAATTTGAACCATTTGAAGATGCCTTAAAGTGAAAGGTGAAACATGTCTGCAGTAAACAAAAGACACTGCAGAAAGGAAAGGTGATTTTTTTTATTTACAAAACGAATATACTTATGTAAAAATTTTAGAATGAACCATTTCGGTAATTGGAATACTTTAGGAATTTGTCTAGACTGGTAAAACATTGAGAAACAGTCAGTATATCTGCTGTCGGTAGTTGTTTTGAGATTTTCTATAAAGGATTCTTCTTATGCAGTCGGTTAGTGTACCTGAAGTTTTGACTGGACAAAAATGTATTATACTCCTGGGAACTTTCATGTAGGACGTACTGTCTTTCAATAAAATTCTTATCAGTGAAAGACAGGTGGCAGTGAACTGATTATTTATCAAATTGTAAGATACATGTGCAGAGACCACCATTTTACTTTTTTATCAGGCGATAAGATTTTTATGCAAATTAACCACGGAGATAACACAGTAACTCTTGTAAGCACCGGATCAGAGCAGTGAGCTACAAGTTGCTAAGAAGGGATAATCCCACACAACGAAGAACATCGCACGTGTCTGTAACCAGTTCTGATTGTCCACCAATACAACAATGTCTTGGCGACTTTCAGAAAGCACTCCAAACTACTTTCAGATCATTCTTGATTTGAAACTTTATGGATAGTTGAGACTTTAGAGATGCACAATTTAACTTCATAATGATGAAAAAAATAAAAAGTGTTACCTCGCCTTAATGTTTACTATATGACCACTGGCGGCGCTGGAAAATAAAAATTGTCTACTGAATGAATTTCTCACTTTAATGAAAAATAATAACAATTATGAGGGCTATTGAATAGTAGGGCCACCCAAAAAATTCCATCTGCTCTTTATTTATGATGTTCCAGTTGCAGTCACTGCCTCTGTATATTATTCGTAACTACGCTTTAGGCCAAATAATAGTAACAGAGATGCCAATAAAACTCATTGGGCTGTGTCTTCGTTTATTTGGCTAGCAGTAAATGTGGTAGCAGCTAGCGCCATCACATCTTCGAAGCGTCAGTTTCCCAAGTGCTAGCCAGCTCAACACCTTGGCTGAGGAAACGTGTTCTTCCTATCGCTAGTCTAATGGAGAATTGCTAAGATTGTAGAAGTCGTTTGACAACAATATAACCATCTATTTCCTTCCTAGATTGGTCCAGGTTTGCCTGTTAAATTCAGTTGATTTTTCCAGGTCAATTTCATCACATAATCTGAATGATTCTCAATTAAGGCGTAACACTGCACTGTAAAATTTATTATTATTTGATTCCAGAAAGATCTCTCCACACACAATCTGTAACTAATCTCAGATTTAACATTGTGGTTATGCCAATGTGACAGTACTGCGCTTCTGCAGGCTGTAACGACTTGTTAACTAAGTAGCAACATGGCTACTTTGTGAAGGTAAAATACATTATCTCCAGGTTCTGATCTCGTTTGAGACCAAGAAAGTCTTTTCCTGACTTCGCTAGGCCATTACAGCTCTAATGGAAAGCAACACTTCCTGTAGAAATTTCCGCATACTAAAGTGTTGCCACTTCGTTCAACTGACCTATGTGAGGTTTCAATTGATTGCAAAATCAATACGAATGTTTCTATGCTCCAGTGTGGAGCAGTCTTCGTTGCAAAAAAATAATGAACCAGCCCTAAGTGTAGTTCGATGCTCCGTTGGAATGGATGTAGCTTCGTGTGTTTAATGTCTGGATTCACCATTTTTAACAAGCACAAAGAGATCGTTTTCATCTTCGGTCACGCCAGCAGAACAACATAGGGTGGCACCGTGGTTCCAAATACACATTAAACATACGTCTCTTCGCTTCCTACTGTAGAACAGTCGGTGTAGGTTGGACCATGACCGAGGCAGAACTCAAAGCAAGTTGGATCTCTGTCACCAGCAAGCTTTCTCACACCAGAAATTTTGTTTCATTAAGGAGCCAGTCGTCATGCAAGGTAATCATCAGCTGTTTCTAATTGTGTTTGAACTTGAGATGTTGAAGATATTAATGCAGGATTGAAATTCGAACTCAGATCTCCCTTTTCGCGGTATTTAATCCCTTTGGACAACGCGATTCCATGGTTACGTTATTTCACCAAGAGTCCAGACACTTAAAGGTCTCCACTAAAGACGCATGCCAGGTTTCGAATCCTAGTCGGGAACAAAAGTTTTCATCATTTCATTTCAAATTGTAGCATGCACACACGAAACTGCAGATCAAATATAACTATGATTTTTAATGTCTCAGTTACTTATGCAAAAGAATTCAATAATCAACGTGCATTCGTGTGTAATCAACAACGATTATACAAACAGGGTCGACTCCTAGTATATAAAGACAAAGCAGAAGGCGACATATAAGCTGATTTACCAAATTCTTTATTAGCAAATTCTGCCATATGATAGGTACGATAAGCAATTACGTCTCTGTCAACAAAACTTTCAAGTCCACCAACACTAGATACTCTACCTCCACGTACAATGGCTACAGTAAACCATCCGTTACCATGATCAAAAGAATCATTAATATCTAAACTGAAATTAAGACGACAACCACAAAACACAGAAGGTCCATCCAGCAAAGTTTGAGCAGCAACGGACTTGACTGGTATACGATTCTTCTTGTATCCATATGTTGTAGCAAATTCGACGTTCTCGATGGTTTTGTAGACTGTCACGTTATTTACGGTTCAGAAACGTGTACACCTCGCTACTGGCGAAATAAACCGAATTTTAACATCTATTCATGGCTAGAAAACATCAGCGTTAGGTGTTGGTTTCGAAACTTGGTGAGGCAAAACCTTATCGTCTCGTCATTTCAGTTTCAATGAACTCGCTACTGGTGAAAATTTCGCTGTTTAACATCTGACTGCGCATAAATAATAACACGATTAGGTTCTGGGTTCGAAACACCGTCCAGCACAGAACCTTACGTCACATCTTTTCAGGCTAACACATTGGCACACTTTGTTGCTTGTGACTGAAAACACGTTTACAATCTTTCGTTGTTGATTAACAGTGGCAATGGTTGACGGACTGAATTACCAGGTCTGCGTCAGTGTGAAAATTTTCGCCCTCTAATTTCAAGTTGAAACTTGCTATAAATTTGAGTTTACAAGCGTTAAAGGCTGTGTAAACTCTAATAACGTGTTTTATCATACTTGCGTTATCGTGATATTACTTTACATTTGGAAGGATAGTGAAACTGAGCTGTTTTCTTTAGTGCTCTCTTATAGTAACCATTTTGTATAGTGCAACGACTGTACCGAAAAGAGAGCAAAGGAACCGCATGGCAGTTACGTTATGTGGGTTGTACACAAAGCAGGCCGGACGCAATTCAGGTCGTTCTGATACTTTTGAACATAATAGTATCAAATAACTCGGTCCCAACCGTAGACATCATGGATGCATATTTGTACGCAGTGTCAGGCAAACGTTTGCAGTATTTCCCTGTATTTTCATGCTTTGAGGCACATTTTGCTACAAGCATCCCACGCCGATTAGCGTTCGCTTCCTGGCTGTCATGCCGTGTCAAAGGTGCAGATTCAAGATGTAAGTGCTGCTTTTTGCTATAGTATGACTTGTTAGTTTCATATTCCAAAGTCCGTGCTCTTAGAACCTCGCACTTATCTGGTTGTTTGTGGATCTTTCATAAGGATTTCATTGGGTTACTTCTCGTCTTGATTTGAAATTGCGAGCTGTGCCGTTGAGAAACACTGATTTTGTTCGTCTTTCAGTCTTCCTAACGATTCCAATCAAAATCCTACATAATTACATTCTATATTACATGTTAGTGTTCTGTGTTTTTGATTTTCAAGACCCATATTGGAATACCATTTAATTTTGGTTTGAATTGGAATAAATATTCGATATTAAGATATCGATCTCCTCTTATGAACCCTACTTCCTTCAACTTCTCACACGATTAGGCGACCCTTGTTTTACGATTCTAATCAGGAATACACTTAGGAGTTGTTTCAGTGTGATGTTGCTACCGCTTAGTGCAGTGGCCAAATTATTAATGGGCTGCTGCATAATGTGCAAAGCCGTTTATTGTGGAGTTGAGTGAGTAGTGCTCGTATGTGTTTATTTCAGAACCCATATGGTTTCTAATACAGGTTAGTGTCATTTTGTCAGAATTCCAGCTTATGAATGTGTCACTATAAAATGCATCTAGATATCCAAAATAGTCCAACTCTACCACATTCTACTCAAGGTAGGAATGCTTGTACAGTAGATTAAGAGCACGAGTTTCTATGCAGATCACTCCATACGTAAAGCTTGGAAGATACATTCGCGAACAATTCAGTTACCGACTTTAGGATGAGATTTTCACTCTGCAGCGGAGTGTGCGCTGATATGAAACTTCCTGGCAGATTACGACTGTGTACCAGACCGAGACTCGAACTCGGGACCTTTGCCTTTCGAGGGCACGTGCTCCACCATCTGAGCTACCCAAGCACGACTCACGCCCCGTCCTCACAACTTCACTTCTGCCACTACCTATCCTCCTCCCTTCCAAACTTTACAGAAGCTCTCCGGCGAACCTTGCAGAACCAGCACTCCTGAAAGAAAGGATATTGCGGAGACATGGCTTAGCCACAGCCTGGGGGATGTTTCCAGAATGAGATTTTCACTCTGCAGCGGAGTGTGCGCTGACATGAATCTGCCAGGAAGTTTCATATCAGCGCACACTCCGCTGCAGAGTGAAAATCTCATTCTGGAATCATCCCCCAAGCTGTGGCTAAGCCATGTCTCCGCAATGTCCTTTCTTTCAGGAGTGCTGGTTCTGCAAGGTTCGCAGGAGAGCTTCTATAAAGTTTGAAAGGTAGGAGGCGAACTACTGGCAGAAGTGAAGCTCTGAGGACGGGGCGTGAGTCG
Organism: Schistocerca gregaria; assembly: GCF_023897955.1. Classification (NCBI taxonomy): domain Eukaryota; kingdom Metazoa; phylum Arthropoda; class Insecta; order Orthoptera; family Acrididae; genus Schistocerca; species Schistocerca gregaria. Next base: position 87,628,339 of record NC_064931.1, read on the forward strand.
TGCTTGGGTAGCTCAGATGGTAGAGCACTTGCCCGCGAATGGCAAAGGTCCCGAGTTCTAGTCATGGGCCGGCACACAGTTTTAATCTGTCAGTTACTGACTGCTCCATGCGATAACAACTTATGCAAGTCCCACAGGTGTGTAGACGGAAAGGTAAATATCTCGTCGACGACAAGATCTTTAGGGATTGAGCTCAAAACCGGATTCGGAATGAAATTGGTATTTTCAAAGCAATCTTCCCGGCATTCGCCTTTATATATTCAGGGAAACACGAAAAACCCAAATTTCGATGGCCAGACGAGAAACTGAATCTCAGTTTTCTGGATAACGAGTTAAGTTTCCGAACCACTGCACGTCTCCTTCGGTACGCAGCTTCAGTTCTGTCAGCATTGTCTCTTCTCCGGATAAGGTGGGACTGCAGAGTACATAATTTTACTCTGCAAGCGTTGGTCGTAGGAAACATGACGAATAAACTCACAGTCTGACACAACAAATCACTTAGAGATCAGACCTTGTGGACTGATATCAATGACTAAGCAGTTGGAAATTTAGAATGTACGTAAGGAGTACTTCTTGTTACGAAGGTATAGGTGGCAATGACATTGTTAAGACGTTGTTGACGCACTAGCAAACCAAATAAGCTTCATTTTACGAACATGAACAATTTAACATCGTGAAACACGACATATCTTAGTCACCATATGGCAGGTCAAATATAAATGGTTGCAAAGAAAACAGAAATATTTTTCGAACCTCACAAAGGCTTCTATGTATATACAAGAGAGCTTCTGTGTAGACAGGAAAATAGTACGTAACTACTGACAGAATTGATGTAGTGTGAACACGGCACGAGTAGCTCGAAGATAGCTCTGTCCATACGAGCACTAGAAACTAATTGCGCAGTTCCGGGTTCGACTTTCAGTGTAGCACAAATTTTAACTCTTCCAGGATGTTTCAACCGATAGTTGATTATAGCTCAAGAATTCTGCACTGGATACAAATCCCTTGATAATCATACCAACATTTATGCAGTTATATCTACATCTACAACCCCCCTCACACACATACTGCAAGACAGAGAGAGAAACAACAACTGTCTATATGCTCCCGTTCCTGCCGTGATTTCTCTTATTTGGGACATTTCCGTAATACTAGTGTGATGATCGGATCTACCGGTAACACAACTAGATGCACGCCTCTGAATTGCTTCGATGGCTTCCTTTAATGTGACCCTGTAGGGATCCCAAACGCTCAAGTAATACTCAAGAACGCCGCGCGGGATTAGCCGAGCGGTCTCAGGCGCTGCAGTCATGGACTGTGCGGCTGCTCCCGGTGGAGGTTCGAGTCCTCCCTCGGGCATGGGTCTGTGTGTTTGTCTTTAGGATAATTTACGTTAAGTAGTGTGTAAGCTTAGGGACTGATAACCTTAGTAGTTAAGTCCCATAAGATTTCACACATATTTGAACAATACTCAAGAACGCGCTGATCAACCATAAAATTATGCCCAATGCAAGCAGTGAGGTTTTGGTAGGTAGCTGGAAGGAGTTGGCGTCACATCTATACACATAAGGCACCTAAATTCTCGGAGGGGGAGGGAGGGGGTGGGGGGTAAGGGGATGGGATGAGTTCTGAGGTCACGTTCAATAACATTCCCTATGTGATCGATTGGGTTCACATGTGGCGCGTTGGGGAGCCACCACATCGATTGTAACTCGCCACTGTGTTCCTCGAACCACTCCATCACACTCCTGATATGGCGCATTTTCTGGTTGAAAAACGCCACTGCCCTCTGGAAACATGATCGGTATGAAAGAGTGTACGTGGTCTGCAACAAGTGGTCGTCATGGTGCCTTGCACGAGCTCCAATGGACCAGTGGATGTCCAGATGATTGTTCCCCAGAGTATAATGGAGCCGCCGCCAGCATGTCTCCGTCCCACACTACAGATGTCAAGGAGTTGTTCCTTGCAAAACGATGGGTTCGCGCCGTGCCATCAGCATGATCAAGAAGGCATCGGGATTCATAACACCGTGAAATGCTCTGCCACTGCGCCAATTTCTAGTCCCAATGGCCACGTGCCATTTAAGTCGTAGCTGCCGATGTCGTTGTGTTGACATCGGCTCATGTATGTTCGTCGGCTGCGGAGGCCAAACGTTAGGAGTGTTCGGTACACTTTGTATTCAGAGATACTTGTACTCTGCCGAGCATTAAGCTTCCATGTAAGTTTCTCCATAGTTCATCGCCTGTCCTGTTTTACTAGTCTGCCGAACCTACGACGTTCGGCATATGTAGTGAGGGGTGGCCGCCAAGTCCATGACGTCTGGACGTTGTTTCATCTTTGTTTCGCCACGTGCTGAAGACACTCATCACAGCACTCCCCAAACATTCCACAAGTCTTGCAGTTTTGTAAATGTTTTTGCCGAGTCTCTGGGCACCACAGTGTGACCTCGGTCAACCGTAGCTGTATTGCGCGCCTTCCCCGTTCTACACGTAGAGAGCACGCTCACTGGTACCACATACACCGTGCTTGAGTCTGACTAGCACTCATTCCTCGCAAGGTGACGCTGCTATCGCCTGGACGGGCTTCTATCGATAGTAGGTCGGTGGTCATTTGTTGTGGCCGATCAATGTAAGTTTTGTTATGCGAACGTTCAAATGTTCAAATGTGTGTGAATTCCTAAGGGCCTAGCTGCTGAGGTCATCAGTCCTTAGACTTACACACTACTTAAACTAACTTATGCAAAGAACAACACCCACACCCACGTTCGAGGGAGGACTCGAACCTCCGGCGGGAGGGGCATCGCAATCCGTGACATGGCGCCTCAAACCGCGTGGCCACTCCGCGCGGCTGTTGCTACGCGGTCTCCTTTATAGATGAGCTACAGTTTCTCAGAATTCTCTCGATCAACAAAAGTGACAATTCGCACTCCCTACAATCGATCTTACGTGCTCGGTGCGTTTCATAACGCTTAGATAATTAATCGATATGACTGTATCTAGCAGAACTCTGCTGATTTTGTATTCAGATATTACAACGTTGTCTTTTCCCGATCATCTGCGGTGAGTAACGTTTTCCCATATTTACAGCAAACTGTCATTCATCACACCAAACGTAAACTGTATCCTAGTCATGCCGTATACTTCTACAGACACTCGAAGACGACACTTTCCAGAGCGATCAGCATAGAGTCACAGACCGCTGCTAATCCTACCTGTCAGATCGTTTGTGTGTATAGGAAACAAATGCCCCTGTTACGTCGTCCAGGATACGTTCTTGCTACTACGAAATTTAAAAATGAAGTTAGTCATATTACGTTTGTTCACATTGAGACAACTCCATCAGATCCCTCCTCCCCCTTTCTCTCTCTCTCAACAGAGAGAAAGACAGAGAGAGAGAGAGAGAGAGAGAGAGAGAGAGAGAGAGAGAGAGACAGACAGAGAGAGAGAGAGAGAGAGAGAGAGAGAGAGAGAGAGGGGGGGGGGGGGGGGGAGAGTGCGAGAGAGCGAGAGAGAGACAGTCAGAGAGAGAGAGATCCTTGCGTTTATATTCTGGAGATCATTGGAGAGGTCTAGCTTGGTCATCAGAACTGATACAATAGTACACAAAAGAGCTAGGCTGGCGGGTAACGACATTCGCATCACCCCATACGTTGAAGAAGCGGTTGGACTGTGTTCTGAAACGGTTACTGTTGTGCTGGAACTTTGTAAGTATGTGTGTAGTTCATACATGGTATAATCTGAAATATTTTTTTTCGTTTCTTTCCAGTTTCTTTTGGAATAAGGTCTAATAATAACGGTTAGCATGGGAAAAAATGTCGTGTGAAGTTTTAACCTCATTTTTTTTTATTTTGTGTATGAATGACTTGGACTCTATGTGAAAAGTGTCCGAAATATTTAAGGTACGAATTTCATTCACTTTAATGCAGTTTCTTTTGGTAATCAGGGGTACTCATATAAGTTAGTGTGTAAATAAATCAGTGTGAAGTTTTGATTTGTTCATGAGTTTCGATAAAATTGCTTGTGTATGAATGAGCTGGGCTCCACGTGTGCGATAGAACAAAAGAGGCTTGGTTTCCCAGGCCGGTATGGTTCGGATTCATTCTAAATATATTTAGTATATTTATTAAATAGACTTGCGGGAGCCACGATTTTGGGTTTCAGTTCGTTCGTGAGTTCGGAACTTGAAAGTCGGTGACTTTGTACAGTCACACTGCCCGTCGTGGATTCTAAGCCCATTCTTTGGTAACTCATAGTAAATGTGTGCACGCTCAATCCATGAGCATTGTTTGAAATGCATTTTTAAATCTTATCGAATTTTCTGATGCAAACCATTGCGTTTTCATGGTCGAATTCAGGGTTTCAGTCACGTGTGAAAAGAACCATGATTTAGTACTTTATTGAATTACTACGTAATTTTGAATATATTCGATTGGTTAAATTATTTTGTGTTTCTACAATTAACTAGCTTAAAGTATTTTGACGATTTGTGACACTTAATGCTGTTTAAATCATCCGCTCATGAAATTTTCAGTAAGTGTGCATACCTTCAGCATTCGTGGATGATTTGCGTGCTTGACATATTTCTGCAAATTTTGACGAAGCTATAACGAGGCGTTTCCTCGTGTGCCTTGTGCCTTATGCGTCCACGTGTTCATCAGTTCAAATGCTCTCTCTTAGACTTAGTTCAGATATTCACTGCCGAATAGTCACTGGATTTTGTGGCAGTTCTAGCAGTCGTTGTAGGACGTTCATTCGGGTTGATGCGGAATGAGCGAGTATAAGAATGTTGGATACGTTTTCAGAATTCCTGTTTCCTTTGACCATCGTATTCACCCCACAATAATTTTTAGATCTGATGCATTAAGATAATTCCTTAAACGTTCCTGTAATGTAGAGGATCGCATCAGCTTATTAATATATAATATCACTGTCTTGTTTGAACTTGGTCCACAAATAACGTAATTGTTGAATAAGCTTCGTGCATCATTCTTTAATATATTTCATGGTCTTAAGAGTGCAATCCCATTCCCCATTCTTAATGTATTTGTGTAAGACTAAGTTGAAGGATTCATTGATGAAATTAAACTTCCTGTTATATTCCTTTAATTAATATGCTAAATATGAAAGATAGTTTCCTTAAATGAGTATCACACGTAGTGATAAGGGCCTATAGAAAACTTAAGATTAAAGTACTGTTAAATGGAGAAGGTTAATTTCTAAAGCAACAGGAAGCACTACACTGGTAAAACGAATCCTCCACCCAACTTAAACGTAGCAGTTTTAATGCACGGGACAGATTTTACACAGAGTGTTGGAAATTCTCATTACGAACTTGCAGAGGAGAGTAAGTACACACTATTTTGAACAGGAACTGATGTCCAGAAACGTCACCCATCGATGGTACAGAGCGTCAAAGCTATATTCGCCGGTGCCTGTAGGTATACGTATATACAGGATCATTCTATGATTTTGTCGCAAACTTCCTAGGGTGATGGAGAAGGATAAATGTATCAGTTTGAAGTAAAGGTCCTTTTCCCGGAAACGAACAAGTCGAAAGGTATAAGCGAAAACTGTTCTGGTATTTCTGACTGTGGAATACATGTACTGGTATTACGGTTGCTATGATTGTAGGGTAGACAACTTTCAGGGATCGTTGTATGGACCAAAGCAAAAAAAAAAATATGTCCAGTAAACTTTGGGTCTAAAAAGAATACCTAAGGAGCTATGAGCACTTGCTCATCATCGCTGCCAGCGGTTCTAGGCGCTACAGTCTGGAAACGCGCGACCGCTACGGTCGCACGTTCGAATCCTACCTCGGGCATGGATGTGTGTGATGTCCTTAAGGTATTTAGGTTTAAGTAGTTCTAAGGTCTTGGGGACTGATGACCACAGCAGTTTAGTCCCATAGTGCTCAGAGCCATTTTTTTTTTCATCCTCGCTACTGTGAAACACATCTCCTCTATTGAACAAGTGCTGGTAGCTCTGCATTTTGAGGGCCATGTTTACTAAATTTTTTTGACCATACGACCACCTCTGAAAGTTTGCTACCCTATAATCTTTGCAACAATGTTACTAATAAATATGGTCCACTGTCAGGTGCATCAGAACGGTTTTCACTTATAACTTTCGACTCGTTCGTTTGTGATACAGCAAACCTCCCATTGATGCACTTATTCTGCTCCATCATCCTAAAAAGTTTGTAACATCATCACGGAATCACCCAGTGTATACATATATTTACAGTCGCCGATGCCTATAACTTTGACGCTCTGTTGTGTCGTTGGATGACGTTGGGTCCCTATGCTGAATATTACTCCACTCAACAAGTCCTAGAAGTTTCTAATGGGAATTTCCGAACACCCTGTATAAAGAGGTATTGTTCCAGTACATTAAAATCTGGTGTCATATTCCCTTCCGAACTCCCAGATTAAAGTATAAGGTAGTGAGAAGGCTTTCGGAGCCTGCAGTATGGCACTGTGTCAGAAACTTTCAGTAAATCTGGGGTTATGTCATCTGCCTAATTCAATTCATTCTCGATTCGCTGGAAACCGTATGATAAAAGGGCAAGTTGAATTTCAATGGTAGCTCGACCACTTTTTAAACATTCATTATAGCTATATACTCCAATTATAGGTAAACTGGAGTAAATTTTACAGCTCAGCCGCAACGTAACGAAACCGATTTTAATGAGAGAGGCCAGCGTTTTCACGAATGAGAGCGCCAGCTAGGGGCAGAGCAGAGGTGTGGCACGGCGCCGGTGATCAATGGTCGCCCTCCCACGGCGCATTGTTTCCCCGTTTGCCGCTCGGCCGCGGCCGCCTAATCCTCTCCGGCCTGACTCAGCTGCTGCCGTTTCCCACTTGAACTCGCAGCCGCCAAAGCTGGCAGCGGATTGCGCCTGTCACGTCATTTCCGTCAAGAGCACTTCAAGAACCTTTTACTCTCTCGTTCCAGTCACAAAGGATGCTCACACCCAACGGGCTACCGATTTTGCTCATATTTCGCACGAACACAATCTACATCTACATACATACTCCGCAGTCCACCACACGGTGCGTGGTGGAGGGTACCTCGTACCACAACTAGCATCTTCTCTCCCTGTTCCACTCCCAAACAGAACGAGGGAAAAATGACTGCCTAATCTTATCTTATGTTTGTGGTCTTTCCGCGATATATAAGTGGGCGTCAGTAAAATTGTACTGCAGTCAGCCTCAAATGCTGGTTCTCTAAATTTCCTCAGTAGCGATTCACTAAAAAAAAAAAAAACGCCTCCTTTCCTCCAGAGACTCCCACCCGAGTTCCTGAAGCATTTCCGTAAAACTCGTCTGATGATCAAATCTACCAGTAACGAATCTAGCAGCCCACTTTGAATTGCTTTTATGTCCTCCCTCAATCCGACCTGATAGGGATCCCAAACACTCGAGCAGTATCCAAGAGTAGGTGGTATAAGTGTTTTATAAGCGGTCTTCTTTACAGATGAAACACATCTTCCCAAAATTCTACCAATGAACCGAAGACGACTATCCGCCTTCCCCACAACTACCATTACATGCTTGTCCCACTTCATATTGCTCTGCAATGTTACGCCCAAATATTTAATCGACGTGACTGTGTCAAGCGCTACACTACTAATGGAGTATTCAAACATTACGGGACTGTTTTTCCTATTCATCTGCATTAATTTACATTTATCTATTTTTAGAGTTAGCTGCCATTCTTTACACCAATCACAAATCCCTTCCAAGTCATCTTGTATCCTCCTACAGTCACTCAACGATGACACCTTCCCGTACACCACAGCATCATCTGCAAACAGCTGCACATTGCTAACCACCCTATCCAAACGATCATTTATGTAGATAGAAAACAACAGAGGGCCTACCACACTTCCCTGGGGCACTCCAGGTGATACCCTCACCTCCGATGAATACTCACCATCGAGGACAACGTACTCGGTTTTATTACTTAAGAAGTCTTTTAGCCACTCACATATTTGGGAACCAATCCCATATGCTCGTACCGTAGTTAGGAGTTTGCAGTGGGGCACCTAGTCAAACGCTTTCCGAAAGTCTAGGAATATGGCATCCGTCTGATACCCTTCATCCATGGTTCGCAAGATATCATGAGAAAAAAGGGCGAGTTGCGTTTCGCAGGAGCGATGCTTTCTAAAGCCGTGCTCATGCATGGACAGCAACTTATCTGTCTCAAGGAAATTCATTGTATTATGTTCAAACTGAGAATATGTTTGAGAATCCTGTAACAAACCGATGTTAAGAATATAGGTCTGTAATTTTGAGGATCCGTCCTTCTGTTCTTCTTATATACAGGCGTCACTTGCGCTTTTTTCCAGTCGCTAGGGACTTTACGTTGGGCAAGAGATTCGCGATAAATCCAAGCTAAGTAAGCAGCCAATGCAGTATAGTACTCTCTGTAAAACTGAATTGGAATCCCATCAGGACCTGGCGATTTGTTTATTTTCAACCCATTCATCTGCTTCACAATCCCAGGGATATCTATCACTAAATGTCCTCCATACGGGAATCTGTACGAGACTCAAAAATGGTTCAAATGGCTCTGAGCACTATGGGACTTAACTGCTGAGGTCATCAGTCCCCTAGAACTTAGAACTACTTAAACCCAACTAACCTAAGGACATCCCACACATCCACGCACGAGGCAGGATTCTAACCTACGACTGTAGCGGTCGTGCGGTTCCAAACTGTCGTGCCTAGAACCGGTCGGCCACGCCGGCTGGCTACGAGACTTAAACGGCAGCATGTTTGTACGATCCTCCTGCGAGAAAGATTTCTCAAATGCTAAATTTAAAATCCGTTGCCAGGCCAGACCGATCAGTGAGTGACTGGATGGAAGCCTTCGACCCGCTTACCGATTTTACGTAAGACCACAATTTCCTTGGGTTTTCAGCAATACATACTTAGAAGTAAATTACGCTGCTATAATACTGTGGCCCTCTCCTGCGTCTTCGAGATATCCAGCTTCCACGATTTACGCACCTGTTGGGTGCCGCATGAGAGTACCGTCGTCAGCGCAACCAGTTGAAAAAGAAGACAATAAGTCTGTCCGCACCGCATTAGAGATTCGGGATTTTTTTTGTTTCTAATCTGCCACCAAATGTTATTACCGCTACAAATGATTATGTTTCATCGAAAAGGAACGATAATAATGCTACAATGAATCAGTTTTTCCTGACAGAAACATAAAGGTGATAATAACATAAGCGATAATCATATAGGTAAAGTTATGACGAAGAAATATCGAAATATAATAATTAACAATTTTTTGATGCCTTTCGTGGACTGGGAGAGGTAGGGTTGGTATCTATCACAAAATCAATAGAAAAGCGGCATGTTCTTGTACCAAACTAGTTTCATGAATGGCACTTAGTGACGGGTACATATGATATTTATAGCGAGAGGGGAAACACAGTTCATAAATGTTTCAGAAGAATGACGATTGATAAATATTGTTTGCCCTTAGCTTTGTATATTTCTACTGTTTGACCGAAGCTGTGTGAATATCTATACAGGCGCGAATAGTACCAGCGAGTAAATAATAATGCAGTCTTCACTTCCCTTTGATCCTGCAACACTGTTGAAACATTCTTCAATCACTTCAGGAGGCTTCTAATTTGGTGATAAAATATCCTGGTAAGACATAATTGCGGTGTGTACACTGTAACACCTCCGCTATGTAAGATCCGTGCGTCAGTGGCTGGTTGTATCAGTCTAATCGTACACGTTGGGACTGTACTTAGAGATATAATTCACCCGGTACATTTCGCGGTGTTTCTATAGAGCTCACCTCAGATCTTTTGAACAGTCCTTTCCACTGCAGAAGATAAGGGTCGGTAGTAGCTTTGCTTCTGTAGGAGCACTGCAACTGTGATTATCATAGGAAAATAAGGAATTACCTTTCAGTAAAAACACAAAAATTTAGTTCCAAGGGAGGTCATTTTATTAACTGCTGGACTTCTTGACACAGCACTGTTCACATTGCACATAAGATACTACACAACATGTCACTCTAATTAATCAGTACCGGACATCTGTGAATAACAATGATGTTGGACACAGTTTACACTCAGATATTGAATATCAACATGTAAGATAACTTTCAATATAAAAATTCATAAGAACTAAAATAATTTCACAATATAATTATACGTTGACTTAACATTTATGATCGCACTTGGCTATGGACGCCACTCGATTCTTTTTAGCCTGCCGGTGTGGCCGAGCTGTTCTAGGCGCTTCAGTCTGGAACCGCGCTACCGCTACGGTCGCAGGTTCGAATCCTGCCTCGGGCATGGATCTGTGTGATGTCCTTAGGTTACTCATGTTTAAGTAGTTTTAAGTCCTCGGGGTCTGATAACCTCAGTTAAGTCCCATAGTGCTCGGAGCCAATTTTTGAGCCACCTGACTCTTCCTGCCTGCCTGCCAACACTGCCTGGCAGGTGACAAAATACCACACTCATCTGACCAAATCCGAGACACCTGGCCTACGTGGTACCCGACCACTTGCTGGCTGCCACAAGCCGACTCTGCCACCGCTACGCCGTGAGTACTCATGCAGCTGGCTTCCTAACACTGACAAGAAACGAGCCAGACTTGTGTTTGCAGATCTGGTGTTTGGGATACTAATGTTTATGTGGGATCTGCACACGGACATTATAGAGACATCTATTGTGCATTGTGCATGAAACCCAACGAACTCATCCTCACCTGTAGCACTCACTGAATCGTGACTACTGTGATCAATGAACTCAAAGCACTGTGCATGACAGACTATTTACACAAGACACAGGACAATTGTGGACACTGATGAACACTACTTTACCTTGAAATAACGTTGTTTGCTAAGTGGGAAGGGGCAATGTCATGCATCTCATGATCATGCAATAAACTGAAAGACTAAAAATTCATTAGATAGGGTAAACTTGTACACAGTTAAAATACGGAAGATCATTTGCGCAGAGAAAATTTAGTACTGAAAAGAATCTCTCAAGTTAATCTGATAAGTACGCAAAATCAATTCTAAATTGTCAGTGAACATAGCATCATACCAATGAACCTTGGATTTGCTACTTTCCTTCGCAGAAGCGACTCTCATCGCTGAAGACGACACGTTTCCATTCGTCCCTCCATTCACGCCTGTTGCGACACCACTGGAGGCGGGCTGCACGATCTTGGGTCGTGAGCGGAAGACGGCCTAACGGTGTGCGGGACCGTAGCCCAGCTTAATGGAGACGGTTGCGAATGGTCCTCGCCGATACCCCAGGAGCAACAGTGTCCCTAATTTGCTGGGAAGTGGCGGTGCGGTCCCCTACGGCACTGCGTAGGATCCTATGGTCTTGGCGTGCATCCGTGCGTCGCTGCGGTCCGGTCCCAGGTCGACGGGCACGAGCACCTTCCGCCGACCACTGGCGACAACATCGATGTACTGTGGAGACCTCACGCCCCACGTGTTGAGCAATTCGGCGGTACGTCCACCCGGCCTCCCGCATGCCCACTATACGCCCTCGCTCAAAGTCCGTCAACTGCACATACGGTTCACGTCCACGCTGTCGCGGCATGCTACCAGTGTTAAAGACTGCGATGGAGCTCCGTATGCCACGGCAAACTGGCTGACACTGACGGTGGCGGTGCACAAATGCTGCGCAGCTAGCGCCATTCGACGGCCAACACCGCGGTTCGTCCGCTGTGCCGTGCGTGTGATCATTGCTTGTACAGCCCTCTCGCAGTGTCCGGGGCAAGTATGGTGGGTCTGACACACCGGTGTCAATGTGTTCTTTTTTCCATTTCCAGGAGTGTATTATGTTGCTCATATATATTATACCACACTTGTTTGTGACAGTATGCACTCTTACTGGTGTCTCTTATTTGAAAAAATCAGAGCTGTAGATTTTGAGTTGTGGTGCAGTACAACTTTTTTTGTAGTTGAAGTGATGTAAGACAAATGTTGTTTCCACAGTTTTAAATTGCTCAGAAAAGCGTTAATATAACGTTCTACGAAGTCTGACTTTCAAAAACACTCACTGGTAGGATACAGTACCAGAACCTGTCTTTTGACAAATCAAGCAATATATAGAATGTCTCTGAAGGAACCCATAAACTATCCATATGTGAGAGACAGTATTAAGACAATGGCATTTTTATGAAGTAAATGATTGTGAATGAATAATTTATGTGATGGAAATGATTGTAAAGTTACTTTAAATGTTGAGTAAACTTAGTCAGCTGGTGCTCTGTTTAAACATTATGTTCCATGAAATAAAGTTTACCTTTATACCAGCAATTAGGGTGTATGGATGATGGCTTATAAGTAGAACGAATATGTTATATGGGACGATGTATTCTTGGCGAAGATCGTTTACCATGCCTAACAATTCGTGCCTTTACGAGCATACAAACCCTACGCTAGATGAACGAAAATTTTCTTGGTGTGCTTCTGCTACGGCAAATCTTAGCATACCAACATCTGCAAATATTTTTGAAACCGAGGATAGAGCGATGATATGTGTCCATTTTATCTGAACTGCCACACACCATAAACGAACCCCATTAAATTTACAAACGCATCCAATCTAAATTAATGTGCGTTGAGAAATGAAAGTATGAGTATTCTCAAAGATAACCTCAGTGACTTACCTTCTCCTAAAATTACATGTTAATTTCCTCTTTTTGAAGCTAACTTACATTTGTAGTTGAGGATCTTACTGAAGACATGTTGAACGATGCCTAGCAGAGCAGAGATAAGACGGACAGCGTTGAGCCGTGGGTCAGTTTCGAAAGGCACGAACACATACCGACAGGTAAAGCGAGAACCCAAGTAGGAAGCAGCTAAGCCCAGCGTATTAAATGAGAGCATGGAACACCAGACAAGCGCATCTACGCTTTCTAGCATGGTAAGAGTGTTTGCGCCCTAAGCGATGGGAGCCGATTGAGCTATAAAAGGCTGTTTTTATTGTAGGAAGTCTACCGTCGTCAAGGGTGCATCGACACTTTTTCTGACAAGCTAACAGCGACAAGACACGTTGAATCTTAAGAACCTGAGCCTCACAGGACTCTTGTTTTCCGTGAAACACTGGGAAAAGGGCAGCGTAGAAATGGGATCCATTACATGGACTAACGGGAGGGCAATCTGCAACTTTGTGCTCAGGAGCATGGCACCAAGGACACCAAGCCTAGTGCCAAGCTAACTGAGATATTTCACTCTTACTAAGAAACAGTTAGGACAATAGAGCGGCTAATATTAATAAAATTTTGGAGTAGGAGAATGGAACTCACCTGTGTCTACATGGAGCGGGCCTGATTGGCTGGAACACGAAATATGGCGTCACCCCTGGTAGTCCATACTAAACCGTCAGGCAGATAGAGATTCTGTGCAGACTGTAAATTAACCGTCAACTCACAGAATGTTGTTGATTCTTTTCCGTTCCCACCCTGGGGATTTGATGAACAAATTAGTTCAAAGTCATTTCCTTTCAAAAATTGATCCCCAGAAGGCCTACCTACAACTGCCTTTCGATGTAGAGTCAACGAAGATTTTTAAGTCAACGCACACAAGAGATTATTCGCTTTTCAGCTGTTAGCATTCAGTAGCGTTTCCACTCCAGCTATTTTCCATTTTCCAAAGGCATCTTAATCAAATGATGTCGCAGGCGCCTTCTTGATCTAAATATTTAGATGATACAGTTGTCTCTGGTCGTACGCCAGTAGAACATTTACAAAATTTAGAAGGGTTGTTTCAAGCATTGTCCAAAACATGACACACGTGCAACCACTGTAAGTGTTTCTTCTTACTCACTAAAATTGAGTATCTTGTCCACGATATTAATGCACACGGCATCCATCCGTAACAATAACACTTGGTGGCCATTTGCTAATTGCCTGTACCAACCAGTGTATCAGGACTGCAAGCAGTAATGAAGAATCTAAACTATTACATACGTTTTGTCCCGATGCTGCTCAGATCGCAGCGCCTCTGAATCGGTTGCACTGCAAGGGCGTTCCGTTAATATTGTCAGCATAATTTCAGGCCGCTTTCCAGTGGCTGAAAGATGCACTACTAAGAGATCAGAGATCGGTGCACTTTGACCTCAGCAAACCTGTCGTTCTAGCAGATGCCTCATCTTATGGCACTGGGCGTTGTTGTCACATCAAATGGGCTGTAATGACATGCCAACTGCGTCTGCATCAAAAACATTGACCAAGGCCAAATGCAACTACAGCAAGCTTGAAAAGGAGGCTTGGCTATAGTTTATGGGATCATGCACTTACATCAGTATGTGTACGGGCACTGCTTTTCTCTATCTATGGACCAGAGACCATTGACGACTCTGTTTGGGTCCTTCATCCTCTATCCCAGCGTGTCCAGTGCTTCCCTTACCCAATTAACAGTACGACTTGTCATATTGGCCCACTACCAAACAATCCAGTTCCGACCTCCGGTCGAGGCTCTTTATTATCTCGGATGCTGTATTTGTTTCCTCTGAGGGCTCCTGTCATCCCACTGATTCAGAAGAAATCCGTTTTTGAAGATTTTCCGGTCACCTTCTGCTGTTTGGCACAGGAGATGGCAACGGACGTGGCAGAGCAGATGGTGCTCGAGTTTGTTCATCATGGGTGGCCAAGTAGCCTGAACGAGATCCCTCACCGGATGGTTCGTCTGTGCTTTGCCCATTGGCATACCATCTGTATACAAATAAGCGTCATCCTGATTCCCACCAAAAGTGGTGGTGCAAGAGTCATGGGCCCTCAGTCGCTCCAGGTGGAAGTTCTTATCTTTTTTACCAAGGACACTGCGGTATTGTCCGCACCAAGCAGTTGGCAAGGTGCCATTGTACATGACTGAGAATGGATGTATAGAGGTTAGAGGCCATAGATTCACGGTATGCAACGTACGTAGAGTATCATTCCGCTCTCCCACAGCAGTACTTTGGGTGGCCACATCCTGAGGGACCATGGCGACTTCTGCAAATAGTTTTTGCTGGGCCATACTGGAACTTATGCTGGCTAAGGCTGTCTGTGCATACAGCAAGTTTCCCTTCATTGTTCCAATGAAGTCCAGCACATCAGTCAGCTCTTAGTCGATCTTCTGCACTGAAGGCTTACTGAGGTGATAGTATAGGTTAATGGGTCACAGTTCACGTCTCGAAAGTTTTGTGAAGAAAATGATATGCAGCATGTCCTTACAGCATCATTTCATCCACCGCCGAACGGTGGAGCTGAGTGGTTCATAACGATCTTCAAATAACAAATGAGCAACTTGCAAGCCACACACGCATAGGACCAGACTTTGAAAGTTTTCCTATCGTCGAATAGCTCAGTACCCAAAGATGGAAACTCATCAGCAGAGTTCCTCCATGATGACGCCATAGGACTCTCCTCCATTTGCTACACCTGCTACAGAGACATTATGTCTCCATTCTGGTCACAGTTTCGGCCTCAGCAACCAGTGTTCTTTCTTGTGTTTGGCCAGAGTCACTGTGGTGAACTGTGTGTGGTGTCTAAAGTGTTGTCCTGTTAGACCTGTATCATCCACCGTCTGACAGGGTTTCACAGGCGGCATCGGAGTCAGCTTCAACCAATCCACACAGGAGATTCTGCAGCCCCCTTTTTGTTCACATATCTCCCAACCAGGAGGCGCCCATGGGTGTCGAGCTGGCGTCGTCATCATTCTTGCAGTCATGATGACAGCCTGTGACACTGCCATCAACAGTATCGCACCCGGTTGCTCAGGCATTATCTTCGGTGGCACGTACATTGCATCGTCTGCCTCTGTGCCTACGGCTGCAATGCGCATCCTGTGGTTGGTTTCCTGGTCGATGTTTCCAGCCATGCACAGGGTGGATACTGGGGTGCGGGTGGGTGCTCTGCAAGTGAGTCAGTGCTCCATCATACCAAACACCGACGAGGGAGTGGATGGTTGGGAGGAGGACATGCAATGCCGTTGAGTATCGAAGATGGCACAAGAAGTATCGACCAGAGCAGAGATACGGCACAGCAAAGCGGTATCACGAGGCGCCAATGAGATGCTGGGGAGAAGCCACCCCTCTCCACACGGCCATATTTCGGAGGGGTCACAGCCGCGTCTCTGATCTGAAATAGGGTCGCCAGACACCAGGAGGGCAGTTCTGTTCGAGGTCGGTTCCTCTCCACTTCCAGGAAGTTCCTGTCGGAGTAATGTCAGTGTGCTGCCTAATCGCTGTGACACAAACCCTGTAAACCTTCAGGGATTGAAGAGAGTTCCATCTCTGCCAACGCCATAATAACAGAGCCAATAGGTCACTATGAACTTGTGTTTTCTAGTGACTGTAGCGAAGCCATAGTATGGCCATTCTGAACTTGTATCAATTCAACATTCAGTAATCATAGCTTATTTAGTGTGTTCTGAACCATAAGTCCATATGTGCAGTTTCACAGCTACAGCCAAGCCTGTCGAGCAAAGTTAAGTTTTGTTGTAATTGGCAAAGTATTACTTATTTGAAGTTTTCTCATTAAGTGTATTATTACTAGCTACCTCAGTGTCCAGGAGGTCGGACGCTACGGAAGACACATGCACTGTTCAAGTCGAAGGCTTTTTTCTTTTTCGAGAGTTGTGTGATGTTTTTATAGTGTTTCTTCTTCCTGTTAAACGAAGGCCAAGACGCACTTGTAGGGTAACATAGTCCTTACTATTTTGTTTCCTTTTTTAATAGCTACTTGCTTCTAAGAGTATGACGTCCCTCTCCTCCTGACGCACATTGGTACCACTCAAAAGAAAAACGCATCTATCCATCCCGATATGTTTGCTGAGTGTTGGTTATCGTGTTGTTGTTTGGTCTTACCAGCACTACGTTGCTTGCAAAGTCTCCTACTCACCACAGCGTGTGGAGTTTGCTAGGTGAATGTATGTTTAAGGACAGGTGGATGGCGTTAAATGCTTATTTTGTAGTATGTTCAACGCAAATTCAAGGTTCTCGGTTCAATATCCATTACAACAAGAACGCGTTCATGCCACAAGAGTGAAGTTACTCTTAAGTAGCTGGAGATTT
Organism: Schistocerca gregaria; assembly: GCF_023897955.1. Taxonomy (NCBI): domain Eukaryota; kingdom Metazoa; phylum Arthropoda; class Insecta; order Orthoptera; family Acrididae; genus Schistocerca; species Schistocerca gregaria. The sequence goes on from NC_064931.1 coordinate 87,645,394, forward strand.
CATTGATTTTAAAACTATAGCCGCTACTTGCACTGTTGCCGTCACAGTACTCGTTTTAAAAGGTGGGAATACACGCTTTACACGACGTTAGGTGAGGTCTGTCGGTACGACATTTGTTGTAGAAAGCATAAGAATCCTGGAGAGTGAGTTTACACTTACTTAGCTGGAGTATTTCACTGATCTTTAGCATTACATCCCCTATTTGCACTTTCACGGTATTCGTTTTTAAAAACATAACCTGCAGCCTTTACACAATGTGAAGTGAGGTCTGTCAATACAATATTCGTTGTAGCATCCATAAGAATCACACGTGGAGAATACGTGATGGTAATACTTCATGCAGCAAATGAGTATTCGTGTTCATTCAGCTACTATTTTTTTTTTAAATTAATGAGCTGACATTACAGCAGCTGAGCTGCTAATAACAGCAACACTTTAGGCAGACACGCAGTGTATTACTCTACAAGGGACAAGTGAGCTGAGCATAATTCCTCCACCGGCTATTAATCCGTCACACAGCAGGAATCTCATCATTGTACAGTACACGAGAGAACACACATACTCTCTCTCTCTCTCTCTCTCTCTCTCTCTCTCTCTGTCTCTCTCTCTCTCTCTCTCTCTCTCTCTTTCTCTCACACACACACACACACGCACACGCACAAAGGTGTTATTCAGTGCAGTGGAGTATCTGAAAACTCTACCAGACAGGCTTCGAACAGTTTCCCTGAAGAAGTAGAGTAAATGCAAGTGGTGACATTTTATAACTGCAGGCAGCACGATGGCTAGCAAGTGTGGGCCCTGCTCTCCCCCTGCTGGGGGACCAAAGTGGGCAAGTCGGCAGACAGTGAAACAAGTAGTACATATAAAAATCCGTGTGATCTCATTTACACAGGACATATTTTTTAAGATTTTTCCTACATAAGATTAGAACGTCTGAAAGCACACAGCTGTTCCTACATCCATGACCAAAATCTGCTATTTCCGTGTTGTCCCAGGGGACCAGTCTTTCTGAGACATACATTTAACGACTTGCAGGAAGAATGCTATTCTTGTCCTTTGGCCGTCTGCGACTGATTTTTTGCAGACCTGAAACGAAACTGGTATCCATATGTAGGGTAGTGGGGGGGGGGGGGGGGATAGGAAGGGAGAATGGGAGCTATGAGTGAACACAGGTGCAGCTCGCTTCACTCTCTCCTGGCGAGATGTTTTGGTGTCGGTTTTGGGGTTGTAGTGTTATTACAATGATTTTTCTTAATTCCCAGTGAATGTGTTGCAGTATGATCTGTTGTTTACGAGTGGTTCTTTTCTTGACAAATTCGATGTGTAATTAGAGCAGTTTTCAAGACAACTTCGATGTGTAATTAGAGCAGTGAAGCATTCTCCATTAGTTGTGGTAGCATGTATTGGCCTTCCAACACTTCAGTGATAGTTTTGTGCCCTATTCCTTCGTACCATGTGTGAATGTGTGTGTATAAATTCTTCAACAGCTATACAGCTGTAGATCAGTAGTAGGCAACTCTTTCTACACTTCAGTAATAGTTTGCTGTACTATCCCTTCTTACCATGTATCTGTGTGTGTGTCTCTGTGTGCGTACAATTTCTTTAGCATCTATTTCACTTGTAGATCTGGATGAGGCTACTCTGTTTAGACTTCAGTGATAGTTTGCTATCCTATCCCTTCTCAGCATTAGTGTGTGTGTGTGTGTGTGTGTGTGTGTGTGTGTGTGTGTGTGTGTGTGTGTGTGTGTGTGTGTGTGTGTGTGCGTGCGTGTGTGTCGGTTTGTGTACAAGTTCTTCACCAGCTATACACTTGTAGATCAGAGTGGAGAGGGAGTAGCCTCGTCTCCCACTAACTAATTGAATAAAAATATGCAAATTGTACTTTACAAATATATCATATATCCCTGCAATTTAATTGACACTCATTGGGATTTCGTCTCATGATATCCTTCTTCACCAACAGCTCAGCATGGACTGAGCATTTCCCATCACTTTCTAGATAGGGGAGGAGAGGGGGAGAGGAGGGGTGAGTAGAGGGAGGAGGGCTGGGGAATGAAGGCTGAAGGATTTCCCAGAGGCTAAAAAGGGGCTCAGAACTGAACTGGGGAGGTGTGACAAAAAGTGTGGCAAAAACGTGGCCTAGCATCGGTATCCTATTTCCCAGAGTGGTGGGGGAGGAGGAGGGGGAGGGGTGAGGGTTGTTCAGAAATTTGGATTACTCCCAGGGCGTCATAAATTAATTTAGCATAACAAGAGCTTAAAGGATTATGTAATCAATTTACTAATTAGCAATTTAATTTGATATCAAAGGTGTCCAAGAACAAGCATTGTCACACTACTCCAGTAGTACATAGGCTAGTTCACGCAAGCCATTGTCCAGAATATTCAAGTACAATGCACTACTCAAACGATGTAAGAAGATGTGTGATCAGTAAGGTCATCTTCTAGATCTCCAGATCAAATATTGACTGAAAATGACAACTGGTCATTTCTCATAAAGGTAGTGTGTACATTTTCAACAGCACTGTGTACATTTTCAACAGCACAGTTGGAACTTTCTTGCAAATTTCCGTCAATGGGTTCCCAATATCAAAACGCTCAAAATTTCATCATCTAGCATCTCCCAAATTATTTTTTCGCCCTGTACAAAAATTTGGAGAATAGGTAAGCTACCCACCCAGTTAGCTGTGAATGTAAGCTGCTTCCAGAATGGGAATGTGCCCCATCCCTGGGGCATTAACGACGTCTGTCGGTGTGCCAGCCAGTTTGGATGTGGGTTTTAGGTGGTTTCCCACATCCCACAAGGAGAATACTGTGATGGTTTCTTGAACATTTAGAAGACTTTCGCACTCTTTCACATGAATGACAATAAACCCAGGGAGTTGGGCTACACACATTCTGGCCCAGAGAGTAGCGGAGTGGTGCCAGGAAGGGCATTCAACCACCCATTAAATTCATAATGCCAAATCCATTAATAACCACGCTGACCCTTCGCAGATGAGGGACAAATGCGCAATAAAAGAAGAATAAGCACCGGCAGGTTAAAACGAAGTGACCGCAGCAAAAATCCGAAGAAACAGAAAAAGAAATGCTCATTGGAAGGGCCGATTCAGTATACAGGAAACACAAAACATACTTTAGTCTTATTAATACGACTCAAGATGGCTGCCGCTACGGTCGCCGCGTAAAACGGCTCCTGATTTATGTGTTGTTTTCTTCGGGAATAAGTTGTTGCTACTGCCAGCATTTGAAGTCGCGTAAGCTTAAAGTGTTTAGTAGTGCAGTGCGTTATTGATTAGATTAGTAGACTTCGTAAACTACGTAAAGAAAGTCATTAAAGTTTTAAGTGCGTTTGCTCGCTCCGTACGTGGATAAGCGGCCGACGATCAAGCGTGTGTTGCGTTTCTCCAAACCAGCTGCCGCGTCGCGTCAGCCGAGTCGCCTGTCAGCAACATTAGCTGCAGCAGTTTGGATATGGTGCTGCATCAGGGTCTTCCTGACAGCAGTTGCATTCTTTGCGGGCCGCAGCCACGCCCACAGCTGAGGCGTCAGCCGATAGCGTCTGATCAACAAAATTTTTGAGGCAGGAAACAGTGTGCTTCTCTGTGGTAATAACAGAAGCCAGAAGTCAATGCCACGTCACAGCAAGTGAAAGATAGCGCCTCGATAGCCATGCCAAAAGACGACGTAACACACGAACCACTGAATATGACTGAGGTATTATCTGAGAATTCTACTATGACATATTCAATTTCCTTCAAGAAGGGAAGGAAGTTTCTGTTACTGTAAGAAACGAACTGACGCAGGAAGTCTCGAAATAGGCAGCGTTCCAGTCCAGGTTGCTTGGACACATACAAGAACTGTGAGAGGAGAATGAAAGATTATGTCAAGAAATCTCCAAATCAGTTTCCGGATCACTGAAACTCGCCTTGAGATTCTAGAGCAGGAGACCTCCAAGCTGACAGAAGAAAACGACCTCGTCTATCCCTTCTTATGGCGCTGTCGCAGCTTCGCAAAAACAAAGCTAAGTGCAACACCTATGATACAGCAAAATAGGAAACCAACACACTCCTTCTTTGATCCACGAAGAGGAAGGAAGCTAAAGATGTAAAGAAGAAACTTACTTATGCAATAAATCGGAGGATGGACAAGATTAGGATCAAAGCGATCCGGACAGCAAACTGCGGTGTCGCAGCGCAAACGGAAAATATGCAACGACTGCAAAAAGCTTCAAGAGAAGGTAAATTAGATACGTAGCATTAAACGTAAACTACCAAGAAAGAAGAAGCCTCTACAAATTGTGTACAATGGGCCCAAGGAAGTGGACAACAACGAACTTCTCAAAGATGTTTATGAGCTTAACTTGTCTGAACACGTGCGAAAGGAGTTTGAAGAAGATGTATACGACTGAGCTTCAGAACCGGATCCCGAGAGAACACTCATGTCAGTCTCGTAACAGAGGTCACTCCTCGTTTTCGTAAGCTTTTGCTGCAAAAAGGAAAGGTGTTTCTCGGTTTCCATGATCTAGCAATAAATGATTTTGTGGACGTACCAAAATGCTATGAATGCTGTAACTTAGGTCACTCCAAGAAGATCAGTAAGTGTAAGGAGCTAGTCTGCTCCCAGGGCGGAGAAAAGGGCCATCAAAAAAGTGCATGCACAAAAGTTAGTGATAACCCTTCAGCAGCCCTTGTCGCAACAGGAACAGAAAATGTGACTCATATGGTAAAGACAGTGTAATTTATGCAGTGCTTTTAACGTGAAATAGCTAGAAGAGACTATGGCTCCATCTAAAATACAAGTAAACGTAGATCTACATCTACATTTATACTCCGCAAGCCACCCAACGGTGTGTGGCGGGGGGCACTTTACGTGCCATTGTCATTACCTCCCTTTCCTGGTCCAGTCGCGTATGGTTCGCGGGAAAAACGACTGCTGGAAAGCCTTCGTGCGCGCTCGAATCTCTATAATTTTACATTCGTGATCTCCACGGAAGGTGTAAGTAGGTGAATGCAATATATTCGATACCTCATCCAGAAACGCATCCTCTTGAAACCTGGACAGCAAGCTACACCGCGATGCAGAGCGCCTCTCTTGCACAGTCTGCCACTTGAGTTTGCTAAACATCTCCGTAACGCTATCACGCTTACCAAATAACTCTGTGACGAAACGCGCCGCTTTTCTTTGGATCTTCCCTATGTCCTTCGTCAACCCGATCTTGTACGGATCCCACACTGATGAGCAATACTCAAGTATAGGTCGAACGAGTGTTTTGTAAGCTACCTCCTTTGTTGATGGACTACATTTTCTAAGGACGCTCCCAATGAATCTCAACCTGGTACCCGCCTTACCAACAATTCATTTTATATGATCATTCAACTTCAAATCGTTCTGCACGCATACTCCCAGATATTTTAGAGAAGTAACTGCTACCAGTCGTTGTTGCGCTATCATATAATCATACAAGAAATTATCCTTCTTTCTATGTATTCGCAATACATTACGTTTGTCTATGTTAAGGGTCAGTTGCCACTTCCTGCACCAAGTGCCTATCCGCTGCAGATCTTCCTGCATTTCACTAAAATTTTCTAATGCTGCGACTTCTCTGTGTACTACAGCATCATCCGCGAAGAGCCGCATGGAACTTCCGACACTATGTACTAGGTAATTTATATATATTGTGCAAAGCAATGGTCCCATAACACTCCCCTGTGGCACGCCAGAGGTTACTTTAACGTCTGTAGACGTCTCTCCATTGAGAACAACATGCTGTGTTCTGTTTGCTAAAAACTCTTCAATCCAGCCACACAGCTGGTCTGATATTAAGTAGGCTCTTACTTTGTTTATCAGGCGACAGTGCGGAACTGTATCAAATGGCTTCCGGAAGTCAAATAAAGTAGCATCTACCTCGGAGCCTGTATCTAATATTTTCTGGGTCTCATGAACAAATAAACATAGAGTAGTCAGCAACCATATCAAATCTACGTAAATCAGGAAACAGAAGATATGTTGCTCAGGAAACGGATGCACAAGTCCCCGTCGACAACAGCCAGGAATTGGCATCGAGCCATAACAATGGCGTCAGCAACCTGGTATTATACTGCCATGAAGAGACGTGTCACATTTTGACAACATTCCAGCACCAATTACTGCGGAGTTTATTGAGAAACAGAAGCTTGACGTTATGAATTTTATAGACGACATGATACTGCGGAAGAGATTAGAGACCGCAATAGCAAAGGAACTAGAAGACAGCCTCTTAAATGAATAATAACCAGACAAAGATGCGTTGCATGATAAATGAACTTGAGCTACAGCAGTTCTGTGCAAATGAAGCTGAACATTCAGAGTGTTTTAATACAAAGAGTATAGCTCATTATGACCAGTCCTCAAGACAAGAAGGTATTTTCTCATCACTTGCGAAATCACACCAGATGAATTTATTAAACTTCGTTGCCGGCCGCCGTGGCCATGCGGTTCTTGCCGCTGTAGTCCGGAACCGCGCGACTGCTACGGTCTCAGGTTCGAATCCTGCCTCGGGCATGGATGTGTGTGATGTCCTTAGGTTAGTTAGGTTTAAGTAGTTCTAAGTTCTAGGGGACTGATGACCTCAGATGTTAAGTCCCATAGTGCTCAGAGCCATTTGAATCATTAAACTTCATTCAAGGAGAGACCATGTGGGTAACACCTGCCTCAACCCAAGCTGCGGTACTGCCGACAGAAGAGACGTTCCTGGTGCAGCAACGCCTGCAGCGGAAGGCTTCCCGATTTTTCATCTGTCTAACCCTACACCACATTTATACTGAATTCCTGTCAAAGTTTATGATATAGATGGTAATGACTATGATAACATAGACATAGCATCTGCAGTAGGAATTCACACCCATGCAGCTTCAACATCACATGCACAGCCTGCACTATATCCGCGTGAAGCGGAGTATGGTGACGTGATAATACAGATCAGTACAAGAAACGCAGTGAAAATCAGATCCTTCAATCAAATACAAAAAAAAAAATCTCTAGTATTTAGAGCTCTACTAACAATGATCTTCTATTGGCCACAAATAAAATTTATAAAAATTTAGAAGTTAATGTCCAGTCAAGTATTTTGGAGGTCCCAGAGTACTGCATGTTGCCCAGGACATGTTATTAGATTTGAGTATCCTAAAGGAAAATCTACTACATATGCTACACCCAGGGCATTTTTTGAAAGGAACTGGACTTCGTTGTCTCGAATCTAGAAGGCCATCCGAGTACATTTGGGGGACGAGCAGGTGTAGTCAGTAACATAGATGTCACTTTAGTAAATAGCATGGCAGTAGGTAAGATTAATAGTTGGTAAGTGCTCCATTACCTAACACCCAGTGACCATAATACAATTGTCATCGAAGGGGGAAGTGACAGTAACACAGGGAGACAAGCAGAGGAAAGCAGGATTGGATTGAACATCAGGATAAAGGATTGGGATGGTTTAGTTACCTACCTTTAGTATTTCCTGTGGAATCGCTTGCGGTACATGTAGACTTGGGTGCACAAATACTTACTGAACTCTTGCAAAGTGCACAAGACATTTATACTCCTAAGAAAAGGTAAATAGTCAGACCGCTATCACTCGGAGCCCAGAACATTCCAAGCCCAATCTAAGTGGAAGATCGAGAAGAAGACCTTATCAACGTGCTAAAGGAAAAACAGAACACCCTGCTAGGCTCCGTGAATACAGGGTAATTAAAGTGCGCTACAAAACATTGTATCAGGAAAGTACAAGAATACACTGGGAGAAATTCCTATGAAGGGAACTGCAATTACGTATATGGGGAAGACCATTAAAATATTGACTGAAAAAGTTAAGGGACCTACTGTCATGTCCACAATTCGTAAAGGAAATGGCTCAATGACGGCTGGATGGAAGGAGTTAGCAGAACATCTGCTATCCGCCTTACTTCGCTATGATTACGCAAACACAGATTCTGAAGTACACACATAACTTAGAAGTGAATTAGATAACGATTACGACAATCAGGTGTTGGTGATACCGTTCGCTCAAGAAGAATTTTTCCTGTGGCAGTTTCCAAGCTACAAACTGGAAAGGGACTTGGTCCGAATGGCGTCTATCCTGAGGCCGTGTGGATGGTAGGTCCACTGATAGTGCCATATCTGTCAGCATTACTAAACGAGATGTTGCGAATAGGTAGGATCCCTGCAATATGGTAAAAAGCTACAGATGTAGTGATTAAGAAGAGAAAGGATAAAGACACGCCATCACCAAAAAGATATGACTATTTGTTAAACGTCTTAACTAAAGTTCAGGAACGTCTCCTCTGTGATCGGTTGTAACCGCACAGCTCTTGGATCTAAACCAGTATCAATATCGATTCTGAAAAGGGAAGTCTATAGATGATGCGGTTAATAGGGCTCTTCAGAATATAGAAAATCTGACAACGAATTATGCTGTTTCCCTAGTGATTGACATTGCAGACGCATTCGACAATCTGCGGTGGCCTGTGTAGTCTTTCTGTAGACACAAGTCCACCACTATCGCTTCGATAACGCCGATGGCTCAGAGTGAAGACGTATCAACCATCTGGGAATAACTGTTGGGCCGCTGTTACATCTGTTAGACGGGGCAGAAGCTACTCAAGGAGTTGTTGGATATGTAGATGTGTCTGCAGACACCTGGAAAAGCCGAATAATGTGCTTGCTCAGATGCAGCATTGGTACAAGAGCAACGTACTGACTACTGCTGTTCGTAAAACCACACACATATTTCTAAAGGGAAGACTTTCTCTTGCCAGAATCCATTCCTGAGGCTTGACGGAATGCTTGTGAAGGGCAGCACCGTTTGTTGATATTTAGGCGTCCTTTTAGACGAAAGACGGAACCTTCTACGACACGTAAAATTTGTTACTCAGAGAGCGGCCAAAATTATGTGTAAGATTGCCCGTGCTGGTTATAAATTATCGTTGCATGTAATGCGGTCATATTACGAAGCTATCTTCAATGCCTTTGCAAATTTGGCTGCCAGTGTCTGGGCACATTGACTTAGATTAGGCAGCTACTAAACAACACTGCGAGGAATTTAGAGGGACGTACTTCTGAGGCTCACCAGTGCCTTTCGCACTACATCTGTAGAGGGGTACTGGTGATTCACGGGATACGTCCGATGGATATCGTGGTACGTTACAGGGCAGCGCAGCGTTGGAAGGGACGTGTGCAATATTATCGTATTTACGAGATCACAGGAACGCATATTACCGATAAAAACATTTACGAGCATGGAATTCAGATGAATTCCACTAGGAGTACTGCAAGATGTATTTACAGCTTATACCCAAGCATCAGGAACAGTCTCGAACTGTGCGATATTGCCCCTACTCGAGGTATGGTACACCCATAAACAGGTCACGGACCATATCCTAAACGTCTGAATCGAGTGGGATGTAGTAACACACCAATCTGTGAAAGTGTAGAGGAAGGTACCGCTGATCATGTCGTTCTCAGATGCCCCCTATTTCAGATAGAGAGAGACTGTAGACACTTAGAGACAACCTTATGAATCCATGGACCCAGCAAGTCAATAGGGGTCTGTTCAAGCTGGTGGAGGCTCTGTAATGGAGTGGGGCGTGTGTAGTTGGAGTGATATGGAACCCCTGGCGAACGGTCTACCCGACGGGAGGCACTAGTCACACGACATTTACATTTACATATCTCTGCATTTGAATATGCATGCCTGTACCAGTTTCTTTGGCGCGCAAGTGTATATGATGCGCATTTTGCTTTCTCAGGGGTGATTTTCTGGATACACATCTGTTGGCGGATTTATTCTGTAACTGGTTATAAGAAGTGAGCTCTGATGAGTAGCACACTTTTGGATCTCTTTTGCATCTGCTGCTTCTCTTCTAATTGATGGTGGTGTAACACTCCATAATACGGGCAGCCATGAGAATGGTGTTTATTTAGTAATGCCAGGAATTATTCACACTGTCTGATTTGGTTTAACATCAAATTTTTTAGCATGTTAATTCTTTTCCCGTGCTGGAGCACATTACTCTGCTGTAGAGTAAGCCAATGCTAATGTAGCAATAGAATGAGCACCTGCGTTTGTACCCAATCCTGCCCCAGCTAGTTTCTTAATGATATTAATCCTAGTGCTCATGGTTATTACTGTATTTTCCAAGTGGTTCTTAAAAGTAAGGATCCAGTCAAAAACGATATCGAAGTTTTGTGTATGGGTTATGTTAAAACTGAACATTTCCAAATAAGACATTCAATTTGCGATTTCTCTCACAGTTATTAATATATTAAGCATTTATCTCTGTTCTAGATGGATTTGGCTTCCATCTCTAGTTCTTGAAGTAAACCTGTGATCACAGCTATTTCGCAATTTTACATGTTTCTTGCTCGATCGAATAGAATCTTTTAAGCATTAATGTTACCACATCACTGGTATAAAGATTAGAAAGGGTTGGTAATAGCACTGAACCCTGTGGTAACCTACTTCAGCCTTCGCTGTCTACTACATTTTTCTCCTAGGAATACTTGGACTCGCCTCTTGATAAGTATACCAACCTTTAGATTAACCAGTATTTCTGCAAATTCAAGTAACAGGCCATGGCTGTGCGATAAGTAACAAATTCTGCAGTAAAATCAGCAAAAGGTACTTTCGTCTTCAGTTTACGCTTCCAGTCTGCTTCAATACAAGATGTTAATATCAGTACCTGGTCACAGCAGCTGTGGTCCCATAGAAAACCTGCTTGTTGGATTGCAGTTACTTTGTCAGTTAATGGTTGTATTGGCCAGTAATACGGATTTTCTTTGCCATCTTTGCCGTGTTCTTTTGGTAGCTATTATTTTTGCAGCTCTACATTTTCACGGAATCCTGCTATATAGCTGTAACAACCAATTCTCAGTTCTGGGCCCGGGCTTTTCAGGCACTCCGGTTACATTCTATTAAAACCCGGTGCTTTGTTTGTACGCACATTTGCGAAAGAATAAAAAGTGGAAGATTATTTCGAAGACATAGGGGACGCAGTATCACATTTAGAGTTTGACAGAGCTTTGGAAAAGTTTAGATTAATTAAGGTAGATGACAAAGATAATTACACTTCGGAGTTCCTAAAATCACTGGGAGAAAGGGCAACCAAGGTGGTGTGCATAATCTATCACACTGGAGACATACCATGAGATTTTCGGAAAATTATCATTCACACAATCTCGAAGATGGCAAGAGCAGGGAACTGCAGAATTATTACAAAATCAGCTTAACACCTCATGCATCCCAGTTACCGAAGATAATAATCCACACAATAATGGTAAAGAATATTGAATTTATGTTAAATGACGAAGAGTTTGGTATGAGGAACTGTAAACGCACTAGAGAGGCGTCCTGACGTAATAATGGATTCGAGACAAGAAAAATTCAAGACATGTTGATAAGAGTTGTCGATCTAGACAAATTTTATGACGAAGTTAAATGGTGCAAAGTGTTAGAAATTCTTAGACACATAGGTGTAAGCTGTAAGGAAAGACAGGTAATTTACAGTATTTACAAGAACCAAGAGAGAATAATAAGAATGAAAGGCTAAGAACGAAGTGCTCGGATTCAATGAGTGTAAGAAAGGGATGGTATTTTCTTCTCTAGCCCTCATTGTAAACATCGAAGAGGTAGTGACGTACATTAGGTGGAACGATTACATGAGAAGTCAGAAGGTTCTCCGTAGAATCTGAGAGCAAACAAATATTCGGAAAGTGGGTCGAGGTCGGGAAAAATGATACAAGATGTATTAACGGATCAGTGATTCCAACGGCAACTATAGAGGGCTAAATCTACAGGGGGAGACAGAGACTGGAATTTATCCAACAAATAATTTAGGGAATAGCGTGGAAGAACCATTCTGAGATGAAGAGATGGGCATGGGAGAGGAAGTCGTGGATGGCCTTTCAAACCTGACAGAAGACTAATGACTCATATACAGAGTGGTCCATTGATAGTGACCGGGCCAAATATCTCACGAAATAAGCATCAAACGAAAAAACTACAAACAACGAAACTCGTCTAGCTTGAAGGGGGGAAACCAGATGGCGGTATGGTTGGCCCTCTAGATGGCGCTGTCATAGGTCAAACGGATATCAACAGCGTTTTTTTTAAATAGGATCTCCCTTTTTATTACATATTGGTGTAGTACGTAAAGAAATATGAATGTTTTAGTTGGACCACTTTTTTCGCTTTGTGGTAGATGACGATGTAATAGTCACAAACGTATAAGTACGTGGTATCACGTAACATTCCGCCAGTACGGACGGTATTTGCTTCGTGATACATTACCCATGTTAAAATGGACCGTTTACCAGTTGCGGGAAAGGTCGATATCGTGTTGATGTATGGCTATTGTGATCAAAATGCCCAACGGGAGTGTGCTATGTATGCTGCTCGGTATCCTGGACTACATCATCCAAGTGTCCGGCCCGTTCGCTGGATAGTTACATTATTTAAGGAAACAGGAAGTGTTCAGATGTGAAACTTCAGCCACGACCTGCAACACATGATGATGCCCAAGTAGGTGTTTTAGCTGCTCTCGCGGCTAATCCGCACATCAGTAGCAGACAAATTGCTCGAAAATGAGCAATCTCAAAAACGTCAGTGTTGAGAACGCTACATCAAGATCGACTGCACCCGTACCATATTTCTATGCACCAGGAATAACATGGCGACGACTTTGAACGTCGTGTACAGTTCTGCCACTAGACGTAAGAGAATTTAAGGGACGATGGCAGGTTTTTTGCACGCGTTCTATTTAGTGACGAAGCGTCATTCACCAACAGCGGTAACGTAAACCGGCATAATATGCACTATTGAGAAACGGAAAATCCACTATGCCTGAGACAAGTGGAACATCAGCTACCTTGGCGGGTTAATGTATGGTGCGACATTATGGGAGGAAGGATACTTGGCCCCCATTTTATCGATGGCAATTTAAGTGGTGCAATGTACGCTGATTTCCTACGTAATGTTCTACCGATGTTACTATAAGATGTTTCACAGCATGACCGAATGACTACGTACTTTCATCATGATGGATGTCCGGCACATAGCTCGCGTGCGGTTGAAGCGGTACTGAATAGCATATTTCACGATAGGTGGATTGGTCGTCGAAACACCATACCAAGGCCCGCACGTTCACCGGATCTGACGTACCCAGATTTCTCTCTGTGGGGAAAGTTGAAGGATATTTGCTATCGTGATCCACCGACAACGCCTGGCAACATGTGTCAGCGCATTGTCTGTGCATGTGCGAACATTACGGAAGGCAAACTACTCGCTGTAGAGAGGAATGTTGTCACACGTATTGCCAAATGCATTGAGGTTGACAGACATCATCTTGAGCATTTATTGCATTAATGTGATATTTACAAGCAATCATGCTGTAACAGCATGCGTTCTCCGAAATGATAAGTTCACTAAGGTACATGTATCACGTTGGAACAACCGAAATAAAATGTTCTAACGTTCCTACGTTCTGTATTTTAATTTAAAGAACCTACCGGTTACCAACTGTTCGTCTAAAATTGTGAGCCATATGTTTGTGACTATTACAGCGCTATCTATCACAAAGCGAAAAAAGTGGTCCTACTAAAACAGTCATTATTCTTAATGTACTACACGAATATGTAATAAAAATGCGGGTTCCTATTTTTAAAAATGCTGCTGATATCCGTTTCACCTATGGCAGCGCCATCTAGCGGGCCAACCATAGCGCCATCTGGTTTCCCCCTTCAAGCTACTAGACAAGTTTTTTTCTTTGTAGTTTTTTCGTTTGACGCTTATTTCATGAGCTACTTCGCCCGGTCACGGTCAATGGACCACCCTGTATAAACTCGAGAGCACAATTTAGCTTCAAGAAGGATACATTTTTTCAGCACTGAATTTCGTTACTGTGTACAGCACAAATTATTTAAGCAATAAGGTAACGCTAAAGCAAGCTGTTAAATTACTGGGATATAGAACATTGTATACAAACACCCGTGTGCTATAGCGTGTTATGGCGAAAGCAGCTCAGGAGCATAAGTTTGCGCAGTATTGAATAACTTATGTCCGGGAGGCGTGAGAAATAAGGCTCGATATGCGAGAGGCCGGCTTATGGAAGAAGCCCGTTGGTCTATCGGCGAAAGGTTGCTGCATTTACTTACGCTCGGAATCTATCGGTTGACACGTGAAGTGAAAATCAAAACGTGAATACTTCATCAGAGGAAATTAAGATTCTTCTGACCAAGAATATTTGAACACGCGACTACAGTTAGACGGAAACATGGTCTTTATGTGAGGTACATATCGTGTGAAAATAGTGCTGTTTGTTTCAGCCAAACGAAAATAGGAAGGACGTGGTTTTCTGAAAACAAGGAAGATTGTTAGGTTTACACTGCCTATTTCTTCAAACATCCAAAAAGTTCCTTAACAGCTTGCATCCATGGGCAGGGATGAGCCACACAACGGGCCCTTTTTAACAGTTGACCATCAACTTTGTAAATATCTTGACCACTGAGAATGGGAATAAAATAGTGGAACAAAACACACATGAAGTTGGTCCGGTACGTAGCATTTAGCACTACTTTCACCTTGAATGGTACGGGCATACATCAAATTACTGTCTCAACTAAGAATATATTATTAAAAATTAATTTTATTAGTAAAATACAATCTCAGTCGGAAGTGTGATAGAACGACAAAATACATCTTGTAGTGGGGAAGGGAGGTGACATGGGGAGACTCACTATCTTAATCCGAAGGAAGTGTGTTTTATGAAGGAGATGGTAGAGAGAACATTCGTTCAGTAGATTATCGACTACGACTTATAAGTCTGCCACATTCAACAAGTTCGATTAACGCAAGAGAGAAGGAATATTCGCAGTAAAACCAAAAGGTTCATTATGGATTCCCTTCATCAAGGTGAGAATTGTTTCTTAAAACTGCGAGAATTGACGTTTAAACACGAGTCAAGAAACATATTTATTTGCAACAATTAGTTAAGCCTTCCAGCAGCTTCTTTGCATAGTCACCGCCTGCGACTTCGATTTTTGTTGTAGCGTCGAACCAATATTCTAATATCATCGTCATAAAAGGCAACCGCCTGTGCTTTACGCCAATTCTCTAAGCTGTTCTGCAGCTCGTTGTCTGCACCAAAATGTTGTCTTGATAGCCAACGGTTCACGTGGCTAGAGGTAAAAATCAAAGGGAACTAAGTCCGGGCTGTAAGGTGGGTGATCAAACGTTTTCTATAGGAAACGCTGCAGGAGCGTGTTCATTGTCCCTGCGCTGTGCGACGAAGAATTGTGATCAAGAAGGAAAAGAATGACATTTGCGTTATGTAGGCTACATAAAAAGCAGTCACTCACACATGGCGGGAGACACCATTTTCTAGCCATTTTTACGTGCTCGCCGCGCCCTCAGTACTAAAACTAACAACGTGATGCGATCGACGGGCATAAAAAAGACGCCGACCAACACATTTGGGCAAATCGTCACTGGGTATTCACTGTGGTCTCCATTTTGCGACCGTAGAACCTTCATAAACGAATAGCCACCGTACGTTTATGCACTTTTGCTAAAATGTTGCTTTTTTAATTTGAACACTCTCAGTCGCAGTCATTCACATCCAGTTTTCTCACGTGTTCTCGAATCGCTTCAGTCAAAGACTGGGATGATTCTCTGAACAAAAACACAAATGAGTTCTTCTCTTAACCTTTTGAAACTGAACAGCTCCTGCGTCTTTTACGTTTGAGTGGAAGTTACACCTTAACTAAAAAAAAAAAAAAAATGCGTTCTTCGTGGTCACAGTAGTGTCTGCATTTGGCAGATCTGATTGTTAGATATGGAAATGAATGGGGAACTTAATAGCAAAATCCGTTTAATGTCTTTTCAATAATGATTTCATTTCGCGAATGTGCACTTAGAAACATAGCTTCAGCTGTTATAAATGGACCTTCACTGCGATATTAAGTCCTGAAACAGGTATCAATGATTTTTGCTATTTTCTGTTGTATGTCACAATGAATCAACTTCTACATGGTGTTGATACAGTAATAACAGTGTAAAAAACATGTGCAAGTTACTTTATTGTGACACGCAGGTAGATGTATCTGACATGTTTACATCGCAGTGACGATCCTCACATAACAAGTCAAGTCTTGGTGACGAAGTTGCGCTTCGAAATGTACAACGGCGAAATAAAAACGCTATTGAAAAATACTGGCCGCTGTGGCCGAGCGGTTGTAGGCGCTTCAGTCCAACGGTCGGAGGTTCGAATCCTGGCCTCGGGTATGGATGTGAGTGATGTCCTTTGGTGAGTTAGGTTTAAACCTTGTTAATAACTTTTCTGTAACGTAACGTGTCTATGATCAAAAGCTAACGCATAGAGAAGTGGTTCCTAAATCTAAGATTACACAGCTCTGCGACATAAAAATTGTTTCAAATTTATGAAGTTATTCTTATAGTGTTTTCAACGTAGATTTCGGGAAAAATAGTGAAATAATTCCATCACGTAGAGTTATTTCACAAACTGCTTGTCTAATTTTAACTTTTTTCGATGTTTCAACACTCTAGAGAGTTTGAATTTTGGTTTTCAGGATCTCCATAAACTGTTATTTAGCCGTTTTTATACTAGATACACGTAAAATAAAGAGTAGTTAGGAGAAACCAGCAGTATTTGCATGTCAGTGCCCGTCTGTCGCGCTGCCCCTTCCCCCACCATCACCAAGCAGTCAGCTTCTGCTATTGTCCTTCGGTTCACAGTGCCTCTTCACTCTGTGCTTTTCACGTGTTGTTACCAGTGCTTTAAAGTAGTGACTGTTATCTTGTGTTCTGAAGTTGTTTTGTGGACAATGGACAATGGCTACCACAGGAAGTATCAACTCTCCAGATTGCTTCTGCTACATTTGTGGTAACTATACCGTTAAAAAGCAACAAAGAAACATTTCCGATGTTGTTGAATAAGTATATTTCGCCTATTTTGGTATAACGTTAGGCTATCAAGATAAGCCTTGGGCCCTACACAAAGTTTGTTCAGTGTGTGTTGAAGAACAGAGGCAATGGTTTCAACGTAAAAAGCAGTCCTTACGTTTTGGAATACCAATGGTTTGGAGGGGGCCCAAAAAGTCATAGTGATGACTGCTGTTTCTGTTCTTGTAACGTACATGGTTGCAATTTAAAAAACAAAAATGATATTTCTTACCCTAACATTCATTCAGCCATTCGCCCTGTTTTTCGTGTACCTGAAGTACCAATTCCCCTCTCCTCCAGATTCTTTGGATGATATAGATGATCACGAGCCACTGGCTAAGCAAGGTGGTAATGAAGAAGACAGAGATTGCTACGATCCTGGCACAACCGACTGCATTCCATTCTCACAATCTGAACCGAACGATGTAGTTAGGGACCTAGGCCTTTCTAAAGAACTGGCAGAGGTCTTAGGATCTAGATTGAAAGATAAACATATGTTGGCTCCTGGTAAATCCTTTTCTTGGTATCGATCGAGGGAAAAGGAGTTTGCATCTTTCTTCTCCCGAGAAGATGACCTGGTGTTTTGCAGTGATATTCCTGGACTTACAGCACGTTTCAAAATAGAATACACTCCTGATGAGTGGAGACTTTTTATTGATTGTTTAAAAAGAAGCCTTAAAGCAGTACGTCTACACAATGACAATAAGTATGCTTCTATACCAGTTGGACACTCGGTTCACTTAAAGGAATGTCACGAATACCTTGAACTGGTTTTAAGCAGACTTTGCTGTTCACACCACAAATGGTGATTTAAAAGTCATTTCAATGCTGCTTGGTCACCAAAGTGGCTGTACGAAGTTCCCTTGCTTTCTGTGTGAATGGGACAGTAGAGACAGAAATAAACACTACATAAAATAGCTTGGACCCTTGAGAAAAACGTTACAGGTAGGGGCTAAAAATGTTGAGAGGGAATGCCTTGTGGATCCCAAAAAGATGTCATTTCCACCACTTCACATTAAGTTGGGGCTGATAAAACAATTTGTTAAAGCGTTGCCAAAAGGAGGGGAGTGTTTCAGATACCTTTGTGGACAGTTTCCTGGTTTATCCCAGGCAAAGCTAAAGGAAGGAATTTTTGTCGGACCAGATATTAGAAAACTAATGACAGGTCCCAACTTTGTGGATATAATGGAAACAAAGGGAAGGGCAGCATGAACATCTTTTAAATCAGTTGTTACCGGTTTCCTAGGAAACAAAAGAGATCCAAACTACAAGAGAATCGTTGCAGACATTCTCGACAACTTTAAGAAGCTCGGCTGTAACATGAGCATTAAAGTTCATTTCCTCCACTCACATCTTGACGACATCTCTGCAAACCTTGGTGATGTAAGTGAAGAGCAGGGTGAAAGATTCCACGAAGACATCAAAGAAATGGAAAGAAGATATCAAGAAAGATGGAACGTCAACATGATAGCGGACTGCTGCTGGGTGATAAAAAGAGATGACCCTCAAGGAGTCCACAGCCGGAAATGCAACAAAAGAAGCTTCGACACAAAGCGAAAGCGTTATTATAAGGAATTATGAGCTTAAAGAGAAATGGAAGTGTACTGGAAATGTAGTTTAGAACAGGATTTAAAAATAAAATAAAAATTTATAACACTGGAAAAATGTGATAAATTGCTTAAATTTTGTTATTATACCCAAAAATACTCCCTTTTTGTGAGAAAACCGGACGTGATAGAGCTAAATTGATTGAACTTTTCAAATCAGCGCTGAAAAGTACATGAAAGTCAGTTATCAAGTTTCAAACAACCAATTTTTTTAAATTTTTTTTTATTTTTTATTTTTTTTGCAGACCTGTGTTATTGGTTAACTCTAGCGTCCAATACCTAAATGAAGACACTGCTGCTATGCGACAAGTGGAAAACGCGTTGTAACTGAACCGGTATGCTTTTCGATTTCCTGCAAAACAGGCCGCTGGCGCTACTCGAGGCACGCCGACTTGCCGTCAGGAGTGTGATTGATACGCCGACGATAGAATTCTGACGGCAGAGGAGTTCCAGGAACCGGCGGGAGGAGGCAGCAATTACAGAAGTTGCACTGATCCTGTGCAGAATACTCTACAGGCGAGCGAGGGGTGCGCGAAAATTAATAATTGCCGACTGTCCCATCGGCCAAAATAAAAGAACCTGCGGAGTCATTGCTGCAATACGCACTCGCTAATGAGATTTGAGAATATTCCGACAGGCCGGCCCGTCCCCATCGCAGGCGGCCGCGCCAGTAAATTGATCATAAGCGGCTGCGGGCAAATCGCCATCATTTATCACCAACAAGTGTGATGCGAATTCCCGGTCCGCAGGAGCCATTACGTGTGGCGTATTTGCATGGCGCCACTTTATGGCGGGTGTAAATGAAAATTGTTCGGCGTCGCTCGCTCCAGCCTCCGCCACTTTGTCATCTGTCTCGTTGGCGCCATATATTTCATAGTCATTTCCATCGGAACCTGAGGTAACTCCGCAGGGACTGACGCGCATTTTTCCCCACTTCCGACTGATATCGTTATCCACCGTACCACCGCTTCCTTACCTGGCACGTGGTCTGCGGTTGACGTAGCGGTGCCATAAAAGATATCCTACACTCGTTTCTGAATCATCCTTAGCAAATGTTACCAAACAAGCATACTGAAGCATCGGTTAGAAACCGCCTTCCCTCTTTATAGTTTTCATTCTTATAACGAAAGTTACCTATAGGTGGTGTTACGAGACTTAAAAATACGCAGGTTATACGCTAAGCTTTACGTCAGTCATTTTTCGCTCTTGCATTTCTGTCACCAACAGTCAGGAGATGTAAAACACCTAAAGTTAATAAGCAGTGTATGTTATGATGTTATGCGTCAGATAACTATGTTTCTCAAGAGCAGTGATAAGTACTTCCTGTGTCAGGTTAGACACTTGTGCTAGTTACAATCAAGCTCACTCCTACGACTTCCACCAGGAATTCACTTGTAAATTGATCAGAGTCATCCCCGCCCCTCCCATCTCCCTCCAATCTTCCCTATTCTCCCATCCACTCTGGTCCAATAACATTTAAGTAGGCCCTCGCCCCTCATGCTTTTGTAACTAGATCACTTGAGCTGTGTGTGACCACTGGGTGAGGACCACAACATGGGTATTTGTTGATATTAAATTAATTTTACTGTAATTAGGTTAAGTCACGTTACCTAAGACCAAGGATGTAGGTGTTTGTTAATTAAAAAATGGGTTCAAATAGCTCTGAGCGCTATGGGACTTAACAGCTGTGGTCATCAGTCCCCTAGAACTTAGAACTACTTA
The DNA here is from genome assembly GCF_023897955.1 of Schistocerca gregaria. Lineage (NCBI taxonomy): Eukaryota > Metazoa > Arthropoda > Insecta > Orthoptera > Acrididae > Schistocerca > Schistocerca gregaria. The sequence goes on from NC_064931.1 coordinate 87,665,713, forward strand.
AACCTAACTAATTTAAGGACATCACACACATCCATGCCCGACGCAGGATTCGAACCTGCGACAGTAGCGGTCACGCGGTTCCAGATGAAGCGCCTATAACCGCACGGCCACACCGGCCGGCGTTTGTTAATAACAGATAAAATATTATGCGATTTTCTTCATTCGAGGCACCAGCAGGGACCACAACTAGGAAGAAATGTATGTAACCTCATTTTAAGTATTTTTCCCGATTTTCCAAGAGTTTGGGAACTTTTTTGTGATTATTACAATAGCTCATATTTTTCCAGATTTTACAAAATTTTACGTATTTTCCCAACCTCACGAGTTTCATCCCACTTCCCTCAGCGTCATGTTAACGTCGCATCACGTCATGTTGTATCTCATCATGTTACGTCGACGTCATGATACTCTCAACCAATCACAATGCAGAATGTGCTCAAAAGCATTTGATTCATTTATCATTACTAAACAATCTCTATATTACTAGCGTGCACGTGACGTCATAGTGTATCTATTTTAAAACGAACAGGTTTCCTTATTGATAGAAATAATGACATCACGACATATTCCGCAAAATTTATAATTTCGTAGCAAAAAATTATTTTACCGATTTCCAAGTACGCTCTAAACATTAAAGAAATACCAAAAAGGGATAGATAAACCCTTCCTATATCACCACCACCACCACATTACTAGATTGTGCAACATCACAGTTTGAGTGTTTAGATGAGCACGTTATTGTTATCGCAAAATTCTGAGGTTCACCGATGTCCGAGACTTTCAACTGAAGATACGTTGTGTGTGTATCAGAATTAGCACAGCACTACAAACTATACACCCAAAGAACTGACTATCTCCAACCTCTCTGGTAATTATAGGCAGATAGATCCAAGCAACGGTATGACTCTGCAAGGGAAGGACCCAGTGGTGCCTATTGAGGGGACCACACTCCGAACAATGACTCGTGGGCTATGGCCACGACAGCAATCACTGCGCCCACCCATGTTCCAAGCAATATTAGAGAAATTGGGATTACGTATGTTTATAAGCGCATCTATGCGATCGGCCAGGTTGCTGGTACAAAAGAAACTGCTACTATATCAAGGTCTCAGAATGGGGCATCCTGCCCACGTTAGTGGCACTAAGTCTGTCTTAAAACATTGGCGCCTACGCATTCGCAGGTTGAAATCTGTGGCCGCCGTGGCAGTTAAGCGCCAGTCACTCGTATCCCCTCCCCCCTTTCTCTCTCTGCGTCAATAAGATCCAAGCTCCCCCTACTCGCCCAGACATGCCATTTTTATCACTGGAGAAAAAATTTGTATTGCATATATTATGTCTGTCTTGACCAGCCAGAGCTCCCAGGCGGAACAGAATGTCGCGTAACCTATCACAACACGATCCAAACCAGTGCATTGTTACTGAGTTTGGGGAACTGCTAGAAAGCTCATAAATAACTACGAAAAAGTCCGGGTAAGAGCGCTTCCCGTCCTTTTGTGTCCATCAAATTGGCAAGTTAGTCTAGAGTTCCCATCAAACGTGGGCAGGAGTAGAGCAATGCGACGAAACTTCTATATTCCACCACACGTGGTCTTTACTCGGTATTTCGGAAAATATTTATCGATAAATACAACCCTGCAAGCACAATGATGATGGACGACATCTACAATTGCTCCGAGGCAGATTAACAAGGCATGTAATGCGAAATAAATTCTTGCTATATTAGTGTACTACGTAACTATAAGACTGGTAAACAGGTACGAGTCCGCCACCCAAATGAGACCGAACACTGGCCATAGTGCAGAAAAAATAAACTTCGAGGGGAAAACCTGTCAGAATGTAACAATGGAACTATGGGATGTTTCCATTTAAAAATAATCACCACATATGGTAAGATATTTATCCCACTGGGAGATGAGGCTATGAACTCCTGTTTCGTAGCAAGCGGTAGGCCGCTGACGGAACCACAACTGCAACCCAATCTGGCACTTCTTCGTTTTACTGAAACCAAAGTCCACGAATGTCTTTCTACAGGTCTCCATAGATGTGAAAACCACACTGTGAAACATCCGGGCTGTACGAAGGTTGTTGAAGTGTTTCCCAACCAAACTGCTGAAGCATAGCCTTCGTCCAATTGGCAGTGTGGAGGTGGGTGTTTTCGTCCTAGAGGATTATTCCGTCCGACACCATTTCAACGGCCTGAGAGCAAACGGCAAAGCCAGGATCTCCCCCGCCAAAGAAGTCCAAAGCTGTTCACACAATTTTCGGTAAGGTTAGGATAGCCTTTCTCGTCTACTTTAGAAGCCCTCTGGTCGTCGAATTCCTCGAGTGTGAAACCACGATCACTGCCCATCACCATGCAGACACTTTACATAAACTGCGACGTGCCATAAAGTCAAAACTCCCAGAAAAGCTTCGGCATGATTTTCACGTCTTTGCCGACATGAAGAAAGAAATGTGTGGACGTCGGTTTCAGACGGACTGGGAAGTGCAACAGTAGGTGCGGTTCTAGAACAGTGAGCGGCCGACCACGTGCAACGAAACAGGACTTCATCGTTTCGTCACCCAATGGGATAAATGTGTGAAAACCTGTAGTGATTACTTTTCAATGGAACTGAAGCTTATCTTATAGCCTATAAGACAGCCACTAAATTGCGTGTGATACGTGTGCGTACAGCAGGTGGAAAATGCAAACGTAATTCTTTCTTCTGTATTTAAAGAACTCTCCACTCCCAACTGCGTAAAGGACAGTCGTGTGCGTCGCGGACGGGAACATTTATTGGAAACGAAAAGAATAAGTAAACTTGTCACTATGACAGATAACAGCGAAATACTAATATTAAAAACTGAAATCACAGAGTTCAATAGTGTCTCTTCTTAGGCACGGAATAACCGCGTACGTCAACACCCCAGGAGGAGAGGGCGAGCTTTTTGACTAACTTGGCTATCAGCTGATGCGCTGCGGAATTCGCAATCTCCGCCGTCGCCACATCATCCATTTCCCCCATCCCTCCCGGAGAATCAGAGCGTAGTCTGGTTCCATCAGCCCTGAAGCCTTCAAGAAATCTTGAAGGAAAATTGACGACCCGGCCCGACCGCGTTTGGCGCGGCAACTGAGACACCGGCCGTTAAACAGATGGTGGTTTGATCGCTGAAGGCGAGGAAGGCGTTCGTCCGGTCGTAGAAGATGGGATGCGTAAAAAGAGTCATCAAACACAAACTCAGGCTTGACACGATCGACGGGGACGGTACTGCGTTCGCTCCTAGCAGGATGTCGATTGTTTTCACTCGTACGGGCGAGTACACGATGAGGTCCGGTATATGGCGGTGTGAGAAGCGCTTTAATTCCATCTCGTCGGAGCATGACGTGAGTGCTGTTTGTTAATTCTTTATGCACAAACTTTTTTAATCCTACTGGTCATTTTTGTACTGCTTGGAGGCCGAGTTGCCACTGTTGTTACGGAAGGCCGAGTATGTGAGTTCGTGAAACGGCTTTTGGTGCAATACAACGCTAAGACAATTTCTCCCTGCCACTATTACACAGCTATGTCCCACGGTCAGGTGACAGGCTAGGAGAAGGAAGGATCTACAAAACTCCAACAAATTAGTAAAAAGTCACACAAATGAGTTAAAAAGGTTTACTTACCTTCGTGACTAGTTGAATATTGAAATCTGCAACACTGTATAACATAAAAAAGGCCCTCAGCGTCTAAGTGCTAATAATCGTTGGTAGACTTCACGATACATAAAAAATGCAATTTAAAACAACTGTCTGTTCACTTCTAAGAGCACACGGAACGACGTTCCCTATCTAAGTCAGCCTTGGGCGATGATCTGTCTTCCGAGTAGGTTTCGGTCCGTTGTCGTCCGTTCTTGGCGGATCATACTCGGCCGGCAATTGGCCGAGGCGAAGTCGATAGCTTTATCCCGAGCCCCACCCGTGGCGCTGGTGGAACTCTCTGAAGTAGCGAGTCACTGTGGCACTTGCATCAGCTCGCATCTTTGCGCCTGTGGTGCTTTTGCCCAGGATGTGTCTTGTTCGGACGACACAAGACAAATGAAGGAAGTGAACGGCGGTCGATATCACATTTGAGCGAGTGTGAGTCGAATTATTAATTCGGGTTGACGTAAAAGCTCTTGACTCAACAATTTCCCCGGTTAGACCGTGTCTCTTCGTAAATGAGTTCCGCCGTTGACGCATTGGTTTGTGTACTGTTCGTAGGCCGAGAAGTAAGAGGGGTGGGGCTGTGGTTCAATTCGTATCATAACACTTTCAAGGAACTGTGGCAGCGCTCCACTTACCCATTTCTGGCTGGGTGATAGGTGGTGTGTTGCACCACATAATTCACCAATCTGCGCGAAAATTTCAGATCCAATCTGGCTTCCTCTATCAGTTGTTATAGGTAGTGGTGCGATACATTGCGTCACAAATGCTGTTGCCAGTGAAACTTCCTGGCAGATTAAAACTGTGTGCCGGACCGAGACTCGAACTCGAGACCTTTGCCTTTCGCGGGCAAGTGCTCTACCAACTGAGCTACCCAAGCACGACTCACGCCCCATCCTCACAGTAATCTGCCAGGAAGTTTCATACCAGTGCACACTCCGCTGCAAAGTGAAAATCTCATTCCGGAAACATCCCCCAGGCTGTGGATAAGCCATGTCTCCGCTATATCCCTTCTTTCAGGAGTGCTAGTTCTGCGAGGTTCGCAGGAGAGCTTCTGTTAAGTTTGGAAGGCAGGAGACGAGATACTGACAGAAGTAAAGGTGTGAGGACGGGGCGTGAGTCGTGCTTGGGTAGCTCAGTTGGCAGAGCACTTGCGAGCGAAAGGCAAAGGTCCCGAGTTCGACTCTCGGTCCGGCACACAGTTTTAACCTGCCAGGAAGTTTCATACCAGCGCACACTCGGCTGCAGAGTGAAAATCTCATTCTGCTGCTGCCAGTGTCTCAGCAGAGGTGCTGTCGACTGGGACTGCTTCAAGCCAACGCGTGTATCTATCGATAATTATTAACAGATATCGCTGTTCTTGTGACGGCGACAGGGGTCCCACGACGTCCAGGTGAATGTGGGTTAGTCTTTCAGCGACGTCTGGAAAACATCCACGTGTCGTATAAGCTTGCTTAGTTGGCATTCTAGACAAGAGCGTGTCCACCGCCGACAACCCTTTTGGACACCTGGCCAAACGTAACGGGAGACGACGAGTTTCACCGACGCCATGACGCCTGGGTGGCAGAGGTCGTGTAGACCACGGAAAATCAAGTTGCATAGTCCCACTGGCACGTATGGGTGGTTTCTTCCCGTGGGAGTGTCGCAGCAGAGCCGCGTGTCTGCTTCAGATACGATGACAAGTGCGAGCTGTAAGCCAGTCTGCGTATCGGGTGAAAGATTACAGAGCTCGTGATCGGTCTGTTGCGCGGGGCATAAATGTGAAAGATCGACAGTCACCGGAACTGCGCTAGACACAAGCAGTCAGCCACCATGTTGCTGAGGCCTGGGACGTGCTGCATGACGGTCCAGAATTACGCTACGAATTCCAGCTGACTATATTGTATTGACGAACACTTCTCGTTATTTTACTAGAAGGCATATGTGAGTGCCTTGTGATCGGTATATAAGGTAAAGGTTCTTGCATCCAGTTGGGTGCGGAAGTGCGTTACTGCTGCATACATGGTTAACAACAACGCACTCCATCTTTGCTGCGCCGGCGTCAGTTTATGTGAAAAGAAGGCAAAAGGTTTGGCTCAAAAATGGCTCTGAGCACTATGGGACTCAACTGCTGTGGTCATTAGTCCCCTAGAACTTAGAACTACTTAAACCTAACTAACCTAAGCACATCACACACATCTATGCCCGAGGCAGGAGTCGAACCTGCGACCGTAGCAGTCGCACGGTTCCGGACTGCGCGCCTAGAACCGCGAGACCACCGCGGCCAACAAGAGGTTTCCATGTGCCGCCAACACGTTGCTGAAGTGGCGTTCCGATCGCTGTTCGGCTGGCATCTGCAACTAATTCCAACGGCGCATCTGTGGTAGGGTGTGCGAGGAGTCTCCTCGGTAATAGTCTCCTTGGTTGCCTCTAATGCGTTGATCATTGCTGGGATCCACTGCAGTAATGCTTTGCCTTTCGCTTTGGGACCTGACAGCGCAGCCGTGAGTGGTTCCTGCACTTCAGTGGAATGTGGAAGATTGCATCGGTAAAAACTGACCATGCCAAGGAATCTGCGCAACTCCTTTGCTGTAGCCGGTCGTGGAATGCTTAATACAACCTCAAATTTCTTTGGTATTGGACAAGTGCCTTCTGATGAAATACGATGTCCCAAGAAAGTCACCTCTGGTGGACTAAACACACACTTCGACACGTTTAGGACAATGCCGTAAGTAGTGAGACATCGAAAACCTGAGCAAGGTGCTGCTGGTATAATTCTGGCGTTTCTGGGAAGATGAGGAGATCATCTAGGCAAACGAAACGATGTGGCACTCCTCGTAGTACAGAATGGATGAACCTGTGCCACGAGGCTCCCGAATAAATCAAAAGGTGTAATTATTGCCGTTATGGGGATGCCTTACGGCCACAGGAATTTCAAATGGTTCATATGGCTCTGAGCACTATGGGACTTAACACCTATGGTCATCAGTCCCCTACAACTTGGAACTACTTAAACCTAACTAACCTAAGGACTGCACACAACACGCAGTCATCACGAGGCAGAGAAAATTCCTGACCCCGCCGGGAATCGAACACGGGAACCCGGACGTGGGAAGCGATAACGCTACCGCACGACCACGAGCTGCGGACCATGAATTTCAGCATACACTTTGGCACAGTCAAGGACACCAAACGCTACTCCCTTGCGCTAGTGCCTTTGTCCCGCATTCTACGCAGGGTCGGTATGGTTAATCGGATTTGGCGTGGTTAATTTTAAAGGGTGGTCGGATGCCCTTCCTGCCGCCAAGCCATTTCCCCTGGGAAGGAATGAGTGTACCCCAGCTGTCTGCATCTAGTGTAAACCACGAAAAGTGCAAACGTGTTATATTTGTCTGCGAGGCGGGTAACTGAGGCGGGACCAGACCGGTATTCACCTAGTGCGGATATGGAAAGCCGCCTAGAAACGACATCCGCCGCGCGGATTCGATCAGAGGCCGTAAAGCCTAAGCGAGTCCTGGATGCAGTGCATTAGTGCTCTCGGCTAACCAAGCGGGCAAAGGACACTGAACACTTAGTTCCCACTTAATGCATGGTTGTAACCTTTTAAGTGTGGCGCTGGGTAATGAGCTGGTATAGTCCTAGCTTTCAAAACGTGGTAGTCCCCGCATTGCCGCCATGCACAGTTCTTTTTGGGAACCAGGTGCAGTGCGAAACTCAGCCTTCGCTATGTCACATCTGTCTGGGGCTAGCCGCGTGAGCCTACACGAAATGAGGGGACCTGCTATGGTATTGATACACACATCAAAAAAAAGGTTTTGCGTTATCTCGGTTCCCACAATTCAGAAACTTTTGCAGAAAATGGGAACGGAGATCAACGTAAACATCATTTTCACGCTTTTTATTGGCCATGAAAACCACACATTGCATGTTGTACCACTATACAGCGAGACCTTCACAGATGATGGTCCCGACTGCTGTACACACCACTGCCTCTGATACCCAGTAGCACTTCCTCTTGTATTTATGCGGCGAGACCTTTTTACGAAATTTCAGTCACCAACTTTCTCTTCCGAATGCGAAAATATTTTGTTGAGCCCAACCTACATAGGTAGGAATGATCATCAAAATAAAATAAGAGAAATCAGAGCTCGAACAGAAAGATTTAGGTGTTCGTTTTTCCCGCTCGCTGTTCGGGAGTGGAATAGTAGAGAGATAGTATGATAGTGGTTCGATGAACCCTCTGCCAAGCACTTAAATGTGAATTGCAGAGTAGTCATGTAGATGTAGATGTAGATGTAGATGTAGATGTAGATGTAGATATGCATGGCTGTATTCATCGTGGCATACTATCCACAAGTTCATCAAGACACTGTTGGTCCAGATTGTCCCACTCATCAACGGTGATTCGGCGTAGACCCCTCAGAGTGGCTGGCGGGTCATGATATCCATAAACAGCTCTTCTCAATCTATCCCAGGCATGTTCGATAGGGTTCATGTCTGCAGAACATGCTGGCCGCTCTAGTCGTTATCCTGATGGAAGTCATTAACAAGATGTGCACAATGGGGGCGCGAATTGTCGTCCATGAAGACCAATGCCTCGCCATTATGGTGCCGATATGGTTGCACTATCGGTCGGAGGATGGCATTTACGAATCGTACAGTCGTTACGGCGCCTTCCATGACAACCAGTGGCATACGTCGGCCCCACATAATGCCACCCCAAAACATCTGTAAATCTTCACCTTGCTGCACTCGCTGGACTGTGTGTCTACGGGTTTAGCCTGACCCGGTTGCCTCCACCCAAGTCTCCGAGGATTGTCTGGCTGAGGGCATATGCGGCACTCATCGGTGAAGAGAACGTGATGCCAATCCTGAGCGGTCCATTCAGTATGTTGTTTGGCCTATCTGTACCGTGCTGCATGGTGTTGTGGTTGCAAAGATGGACCACGCCATGGACGTCGAGAGTGAAGTTACGCATTACGCAGCCTATTGCGCCCAGTTTGAGTCGTAACAGGACGACACATCGCTGCACGAAAAGCATAATTCAACATGGTGGCGTTGCTGTCAGGGTTCCATAATCCGTAGGTAGCATGGTTGAACTACAGACAACACGAGCCGTGTACCTCCTTCCTGGTGGAATGTCTGGAACTGATTGGCAGTCGGACCCCCTCCGCATAATAGGCGCTGCTCATGCATGATAGTTTACATCTTTAGGTAGGTTTAGTTATATCTCTGAGTCAAAGAGACTGTGTCTGTGATACAATATCCACAGGCAACTTCTATCTCATTAGTTCTGGGAACTGGGGTGATGCAAAACTTTTTTTGATGTGTGCATAATGAATAGCATTGTGCCATACCTACTTCGGGGCCCCCGGACGCCTGATAAGTGGCGTGAACTGGTCTGCTGGCTGGCTAAAGTCGCCTGGGTGAACTTCACATTGCAGTTGACTGCGCGACGTTAAATCCAGTCGCTGACATCTCGGTGATAGCATCTCGTAGGCAGGCGTCGGCGACGTCGGGCAGCAGGTGGTAGTGGGTGAGTTGGTCAGCTCCGATGACCGGTTCCGCTACGTCGGCGGCGAAAAGATATCCATGTTATTGCACGACGCAATTCTAGGTCTAATTCCGTACGCTGTGTGCCATAAACTCGAATATTGGAATTATTGTACGCTATCAGCTCGGAGGTGGTGAGCGGCGATACTAATGTGACTCGTCTCGCGGCAGAATACCTGTATCTGAGACGGTATCTACTAAGCATTTTGTCCCGACTCCCTGGCTATGAGATACAGGCGGGCATTGGGACAGACATGTTCGTAGACTTCTGCTTGGCTCTTAACATCTCCTTATTCACATGGCGCGTTGTACTTACGGGCTTGATCCCCAAATCGCATATGATGCCAGCATAAGGTCGTGACTGGAGCGGCTCCGCGATCGTTGCCGATAATTACTTTTAGCATCGGGATTAGCGAGGAGTTTACCCAACTGATCAGACAAAGCGTCAATTTTGCTCATCAAGCCGTCGTTTAAATGATGCTCCAATGCCGTTACTTTTTTTTGAAACCTTGTCGCAATCAGGTTTTGTTTCTGTTGCGGTTCTGCTGCACATGACGTTGTCATCGGGTCCAGAAGCGGGCACAGTTGCATCTTGTATCCCGTCAACCAGCGAAGCCACTTCGTCCAAGGATTTCTCGGTTTGATAGGCAATTATCGCTGTTACTTGCGCTGGCAGCCTGCTGCTTCATATTGTGCGTAGTAGTACGTCTGGCACTCTGTGAGTGTCCACTTTGCTTCTTAAGTGCCGTAAGTATTGTGAGGGCTTCTTGTCACCGACGTCTTCTTGCCTGAGTACCTGTCGCACTAGCTCCTCCTGAGAGGCAGACACTCGGCGTATTAGTTCTGACTTCAGTTTAGAATATTCGTCCGTATCCGGCGGCGCCTTAATTATATCTTGCACAAACCAGGGAGATGGATCTATAGGCCAGAACGGTGGAAGTATTACAGCCGGTCTTTACGTGTTATGCATTTCTTTGCTCGGCATTCTATTACTGCAAATCGATGTTTTCTCACTGCGAACTGTTCATCTAAGCCACGATCCCGCTGGGGTCACCACTGAAGCTTATATTATAGGGCTACAAGCCAGCCACCAAACTGCGTGTGGTACGTGGGCGTACAGCACGCGGAAAATGCGAGCGTCACCATTTCTTCCGTATTTAAAAAATAAAACTGTCCACTCTCAACTACGTAAAGGAAAATCTTGTACCTTGAGAAGGGAACATTTTATTGGAAACGAAAATAGTAAGTGAATTGTCGCTGTAACAAATAACAACGGGATAATAGTACCAAAAACTAAAACCACACAGTTCAGTAGTATCTGTTTTCAGGCATGGAATAAGCGCGCACGTCAGCGCCCCAGGCGGCGAGCGTGCGAACTTCATTGATGTAACTTGGTGATCAGCAGATCGCGCTGCGGAACTCGCGATCTCCGCCGTCCACACAGAACCTCTCTATGCTCCCGTTGTGGAGGGTGTTCAGAAGTCACATCTGTCACTTCAAGGGAAAACGTGACAGAGAGCTGCAGGTTCGCACTTCGTGTCGGAAAGAGGAATTCTGGACCGTTACTGAGAGTGACACACGGGACGGGGAACCTTTGATCCATACGAATGTTTCCGGCGGTTACTCAGAGCAAGGAAAAATTTATCGACAAGTACAGACGTGCAAGCACACTGACGGTAGGCACGAGCTGACAGTCCTCCTAGGCAGAATAAAGAGGCGTGTAACACGACATAAACTCTTGCAAAATTAGTGCGCGACATCACTATAAGACTCATAAATAGACCCAGAAATAATTCGAAGTATATAGAGGTCCTCGCCATCCAAACTTACCACAGTGTAGCAAAACTAAGTTATATCTACGTACGAAGTCATCGACTCACAGAAGTGATGGCACCTCTGTCACTATACGGTAAATTAGAGAGCTGCATACATTATCTGCCGTTTGTCGATAAGCCGAAACGAATAACAGTTATACCGATTCTTCGTAGACGCTCGTGGAATCACACGATTAGCACTCAAATATTAGGTACATTTTGACTGGTCGCAACAAACACCACCGACACGACGGCGCTGGTGGTGCCTCCACCACCTCAAGCCTCCAGGTACCTCACGGAAAACATGGTTCAAATGGTTCGGAGCACTATGGGACTTAACATCTGAGATCATCAGTCTCCGAGAACTTAGAACTACTAAAACCTAACTAACCTACGGACATCACACAAATCCATGCCCGAGGCAGGATTCGAACCAGCGGCCACAGCGGTCTCGCGGTTCCAGACTGTAGCGCCTAGAACCGCTCGGCCACTTCGGCCGGCAGCTCATCGAATACTGCAGTCATCACAACGACATTCCTCACGTAAATGAAACGTCTAGGCCTGGGGAAGATAAGCTACAGCTTCAAACTGCGGACACTGCTTGACAGTAACTGTCAGAAAACGATCCACGCAAAAGTAGCAAATGGGGGATCAGCGACCTGTTCGTTGCTGTAGTTAAGGCTTCAGAATTTCCTTTCACTACCTTTGAACACCTGAACGTGTGCTCGTGCAGCCGCCAGTTAAAGATGGCCATCAGACAGAGTCGCCCACACACTGAGATAGCAAGCCGCGCGATATTCTCCGTAGGTGTGGCCACTTCCCACAATGTAGCTTCAAGAGGCATTTGCCATCGCTGTACTCAGACAAGCTAATACGTTTTCATTACGTTTCGATCTAAATATCAAGAATAATACCTATAATGACCTACGACTAACAGTAGCAGAGTTTTCCCCTTGCGGCAGGAAATTATTAAGTCGAATGTACTAAGAAGAAGCTTTCTGAAACATTAGCTATGGCAAATAAGCTGCTTCATGTTGACAGCCTTGATGGGATCGTTATATACAAGTTTTGCTCATGCGTACAGTGGTAAACAACGCTATTGAGCAAAATTTAGAGAGCCGGCATTTGAAGCTGACTGCTGAATGATTTTACTGCCTCCAACATACATTGTAAATAAGGACCATGAAGATAAGGATATTAGGCGTGTAGACAGTAGTTTTTCCCTAGCTATATTTGCGAGTGGAATAGGAAAGAAAATAACTAGAAGTGGTACGGCGTACCTGGCACCACTCGCCGTACGGTGGACTTCGGAGTATTTATGTGCATGTAAATGTAAATGCAGAATAACAATCACGTAATTCTAGACTAATTACAAGGAGGTGCGGCTGTTTGCTGATGATGCTGTGGTCTACGGGAAGATGTCGTCGTTGAGTGACTGTAGGAGGATACAAGATGACTTGGACAGGATTTATGATTGGTGTAAAGAGTGATAGCTAACTAAAAATATAGATAAATGTAAATTAATGCAGATGAATAGGAAAAAGAATCTCGTAATGTTTCAATACTCCATTAGTAGTGTAGCGTTTGACACAGTCAAGTCGATTAAATATTTGGGCGTAACGTTGCAGAGCGATATGAAGTGGGACAAGCATGTAATGGCAGTTGTGGGGAGGCGGATAGTGGTCTTCGTTTCATTGGTAGAATTTTGGGAAGATGTGGTTCATCTGTAAAGGAAACCGCTTATAAAACACTAATACCACCTGTTCTTGAGTACTGCTCGAGCGTTTGGGATCCCTATCAGGTCGGATTGAGGGAGGACGTAGAAGCAATTCAGAGGCGGGCTGCTAGATTCGTTAGTGGTAGGTTTGATCATCACGCGAGTGTTATGGAAATGCTTCAGGAACTCGGGTGGGAGTCTGTGGAGGAAAAGAGGCGTTTTTATCGTGAATCGCTACTGAAGAAATTTAGAGAACCAGCATTTTAGGCTGACTGCAGTACAATTTTACTGCCGCCAACTTATATTTCGCGGAAAGACCACAAAGATAAGAGAGATTAGGGCTCGTACAGAGGCATATAGGCAGTCATTTTTCCCTCGTTCTGTTTGGGAGTGGAACAGGGAGAGAAGATGTTAGTTGTGGTACGGGGTACCCTCCGCCACTCACCGTATGGTGGATTGCGGAGTACGTATATAGATATAGATGTAGATTCGAGAAACACACGAGTATTACGTGAACTCGAAAGAACTATTGACAAATGACATTCCGACGAAACTCATCAACCCACGCTGCCCCACTCCCTCCATGTGCTCTCCTACTCCTTCGTGGATCCTGTCACCTTTACCTTTCTTTCCTGCAAACCCAGGCCCAAGACACATATAACCGCCACTGACACCTGCGACACATCCAAAATCTTTTGAAACGCCGCGGTTGGCGCCAAGCACTCGCAGACCTCAATGTCAAACTGCCAACAGTCTTGCCTTTCTTACCCCATCTAGAATGATAATCACCATCTCCCTGACAATCTAACACAAGCAAACCACTTTGGATCCTACTTCTCTTAGACCTTCACCATCCTATACCAACCCCACATCAGTTACACCATATTCCTGACAGTCCATGAGCGTACAAATACCTCCTTCCCAACCCTCGCCCCTAGCTTCCAGTACCTCGACAGCATCCCACAGACAGAACTCAATACTCCAATAACGAGACAGGATAATGAACAGACACTCTGCATCGACTGTGCTGAAAGCGCGGATATTCACCAGCTTTCTTAGCAGTCATTGGCAGAATAGCACTCTGAAGTGGTAGTCTTGTGGCTAGAGAGCTTTCGTAAGTTATAAGTAGTTTGGATTAGATAAAGATAGATAGATAATAGAAGATAAACTACGCAAGAGCGTGATTGGTGTTTTCACAGCTGGAATTTATCCCCCACAAGTTTAAGGATCATCTTCTGCTTGAGACAGCATTCACCTCCGAGTCTGATAGTCTTTGGGATAACCTGCTGAACATTTTCTTAATCTGGCATTTCGGATTTCATTGGGCGTGCATGACATGGTCTGTTGATTAAGTTTATTGGTTGAATCATGTAGAAGTACCATGAGATCAATTTCCTGCGTGCAGTAACTACGAGATGGATTGCAAGGGACGTGCTCCTGCTTTATTTTCTAAGATTAGAAATTTCATTTCTCAACATCAAAGCAGTTGTGTGCAACGTTGTAGTAGTCTTCGTTGTGTATAGTAAATGGCATCAAGTGCTGTCGCCATTCACAGTAGGCCCATCAAAAGACTAGCGTCCCGAAAATTTCCGATTACATCTACATCTACATCCATACTCCGCAAGCCACCTGACGGTGTGTGGCGGAGGGTACCCTGAGTACCTCTATCGGTTCTCCCTTCTATTCCAGTCTCGTATTGTACGTGGAAAGAAGGATTGTCGGTATGCTTCTGTGTGGGCTCTAATCTCTCTGATTTTATCCTCATGGTCTCTTCGCGAGATATACGTAGGAGGGAGCAATATACTGCTTGACTTACTTGCTGCTTATACTCTTTCAAAGCTAAGGACCACGAGTGTCAAGAAAGGTTTTGTCTGGTAGTAAATTTTTTTGAAACCCCCACAATCTGTGATATACACAAGAAATATCCTATTTTTAGATCTTTTCCTTTCCAGTTCTGCACTCATACTTAGTCCATCTATAAACTACAGTACTAAAACGCTCATTAGTTTTAGCAGTGAAACAGTTCCCAATAAATAGCCGTAAATGTGAAAAATGTGAAGCTGAAGTGTGCTGGCGCATCGTCTATTCAGCCTCATCGCGTGCTGCTAACGTTGACTACTGCATAAAATAGCCTCATTTTTGATACATAACAAAACTGTTACGGAGAAATTTTCGTCAGAACATACACAAGTGCTGTCCCATAGCAATGCCCACATAAAATTTGGAAAAGCGTTAAAACAAATAATCGTTCTGCATAAAAACCATTTTTGGTTCAGTATTTTAGTAGATAAATTTATTAATCTTGAAAAAATATATTGATTTGTTTGCTTACCACCTAATGGCAAAACGCTGTATCGCCATTATGAACTATTTCTCGAATATTAGAGTTGTCAACTTTACCCACTCTTCCTTTCACCCCACAACAATGAACTAAATACGGCAGAAATAACACATGTGATCATGAGGGTAAATAAAGCTACTTATTGCACTTCGATATTCAGCGTTACCCATCATTTTTAGTCAAAAAGACCAAACATTGGTAGAAAAACGCATGACGCCAGTCAGATTGTTATTACTAGAACCTGGATTTTTATGTAATTACGTACGAGAGGCACAAAATAATTCCACTGAAACAAAAATTGAAAATTATCTGGCATACATACATAGAAACTTAGGATCCCTGCCATCTGTATTAAACAATTACAATCTGTGGGGTTGCCTTCGCAGGAATGCAAGCTGACTGACATTAAAGAGTGTGTTCGGGAAAGATTAGTAAGTAAGTATGACCCTGTTTTAGCAATATATCCAGGCTGTTTGATTTTTGCTACTATCTACAATGTTATCAATGAGGGCAAGGACACCCACCAACGCACGTCTCTTCAGGAGTATTTTATCTCCTAATCTCCGAGTGATGTGGAGAGATCGTTTCCCTACAACAACAACTTTTTTTCTGATCACCGACATTCCAGACTGCAGAGAATTAGAAGTACATCGATGTTTATTGCGCTCCAAACTGAAAGGTAAGGTAGATATATTAGTAATTCCCGTGAATATGGTCGTTTTTGTAAACAGGTGTGACGGAAAATAATGTTCTTTTGGTAGCGCAGCGTAGACTTCCAAAATAAAAATTAAATAAGATTCAAGGCTGAGCTGGAAAGTAATACCTTCGAATTTTTATGTGAAAAATCTTAAGGCTTTCTTAATCAAACAAACGTTATTAACGTTCTATATCTTTATTCTTCATGTCTACATATTTACGGCCCTCTGCCGCTGAAGCGTTCCGAATTGCAGCATGTAACATGGTGATGTGTAACGTAACTACGCTGGTGTGTGAGAAACAGCATGCTGAATAGAGATTCGAATTATAAGAGTTAGTCCACGTACGGAGCACCCTCTCCTTTAGCATTTAAATGCCAGACCACACATGAATGCTGCAACTTCTGGAACAATACGACGATTTGGGTTCACTGTCATAGATCATCTTTCACACACTCTCAATTTGGCCCTAACTGATTTTCACCTGTTTCCAAAACTTAAGAAACAGCTTCGAGGACCTTACTTTGATAGTTACGAAGCATTACAGGCAGTGGTGGGGTAGTGGTTCAGTCAGCGAAATCAAACATTCTGCATTGACGGTTTGAATAATCTGGTCTCTCATTGGTAGGAATGTGTTCGTCGCCAGGGGTGTCTATGATGAGAAATAAATAAGCAGACGTGAAGAATAAAGGTGAAGAATGTTAATAAAATTTGATTTATTTAAAAAGTTTTAAGAGTTTTCACTTTAAAAAATTGCAGGTATTCCATTTCAGCATGCCCTCCTTACCTCCTTAAAATAATTTTCTTTCTTGTTTCCTGTCAGAGCATACTAAGATAATATTGGTTGCTGTGTAATTCATAAGATGATTTCAAAAATGGTTCAAATGGCTCTGAGCATTATGGGATTAACATCTGAGGTCATCAGTCCCCTAGAACCTAAAACTACTTAAACCTAGCTAACCTAAGGGCATCACACATATCCATGCCCGAGGCAGGATTCGAACCTCAGACCGCAGCAGCAGCAGCGAGGTTCCGGACTGACGCGCCTAGAACCGCTCAGCCACAATGGCCGGCAGTTGATTTCAGTTGAAATTTTTATTCTATGTTAATTATTTAATAATATATTAGCGTAATATTACCAATTTTCTCACATATTTTACCCATTTACATCACATAAATAAGTGCATGTTGACATTAAATAAAAATCCCGGTTCTAGATAATACGAATTTCGTGTGACACGCAGATAGGTTGTCCTCTATATCAATTCAGATAATGCATAATTTCGTGTATTGTGTTTTCTACAGTTGACGTGTTTTTGGCCATCGCCATATTATTACCCTTTAATTCTTTATATACACACAGAAACATTGAAGATAGAGCACCCAGACGGAAGAAAGGTACAAAATAGAAATTTTGTAAATAAGTACAGTGAGATCCGACATTCAAATGATCCACGTCTGATGCCAATGTGCAGGCTCACAGAACCTGCAGTGGTGCTGCAAATGAGCCGAGTGCTCTATTTAAACAGCGCATAGTGGACGAATCATACACGTGAAGAACATCTCTCCACTCGAAGAGGACAGGAATAGGTGCAGAATGCCAGATAGACGTTTTAGACGACATTTCTCACAGATAAGCGACTTTGGCAATGGGCCTTATCATTGGCATGAAAACTGCAGACAGGTCGACACGCCGTGTGGCTCGCTAGGTTGATCGTTTGGAGTGTTCCATCAGGCGATGTTGGGAGCAGTGGACACGAAATGGCATCCACGTGCGACTTACTGTGTCTGGAGCGACTGGGAAGACGACGAGGCGCGAGGACCGAAGGATCGTGCGGCAAGCGATCAGGGTTCCTACAGTGTCTTCGCTCCACGATACAGGCATATGTACGGTTAATCATCGTTCTACAAACCATTTACATATGCCATCTTGATGCGAATTTACAATACAGGAGCCCTTGTCATGTACTGCTGTTAACACCGAGACATCGGCGACTCTGTCTACAGTGGAGTCAAGCCAGAACGACGTCAACTGCCACAGACTGAGAAAACGTTTTGTTTAGCGATGAGACCCGATTCGTTTTGGGGACGGATGATAACCTTATATGGGTGTCAAGGCAGCCTGGTGAACGATGAAGTTACACCCACGCCGTCGCGCACCATTCGGCTCTCACAGCCGGCGTAATGGTCTGGGGAGCCATAGCCTACGACACTCGGTCCTCTGAAACTGTGGTAAGTGCAGTCTTAACGGACCCGTTTTATGTTGATGACATTCTTGAACTCCGCTTGAAACCTTTCCTACGTAGTCTACCAGGGATACTTTTCCAGCAAGCTGATACTCGTCCGCATACAGCTCGAATTGTTCAAGAATTCCTACGTCATGTACTGACTCACTGTCATTGTGCTGTAGGGGTTATGATACTACATTGGCGTATGCACAGTCGTGAGTTCAAAACTCACCGGAACTGTAGGATTTTAATTTCTACATTCGTTTGGAGTACACTTTCTTCTATTAGACGATATCACTATATTTCAAATAAGTCTATTATCAGTAACGCTTTTTTTTGCAGCGAAATGCAGGAAGATCTGCAGCGAATAGGCACTTCGTGCAGGTAGTGACAACTGACCCTTAATATAGGAAAACGTAATGTATTGGGAATACATAGAAAGAAGGATCCTTTATTATATGATTATATGATAGCGGAACAAACACTGGTAGCAGTTACTTCTGAAAAATATCTGGGAGTATGCGTGGGAACGATTTGAAGTGTAATGATCATATAAAATTAATTGTTGGTAAGGCGGGTGCCAGGTTGAGATTCATTGGGAGAGTCTTTAGAAAATGTAGTCCATCAACAAAGGAGGTGGCTTACAAAACACTCGTTCGACCTATACTTGAGTATTACTCATCAGTGTGAGATACGTACCAGCTGAGGGTTGACAGAGGAGATAGAGAAGATCCAAAGAAGAGCGGCGTGTTTCGTCACAGGGTTATTTGGTAAGCGTGATAGCGTTACGGAGATGTTAATCAAACTCAAGTGGCACACTCTGCAAGAGAGGCGCTCTGTATCGCGGTGTAGCTTGCTGTCCAGGTTTCGAGAGGGTGCGTTTCTGGATGAGGTATCGAATATATTGCTTAACCCTGCTTATACCTCTCGAGGAGATCACGAGGGTAAAATTAGAGATTCGTGCGCGCACAGAGGCTTTCCGGCAGTCGTTCTTCCCTCGAACCATATGCGACTGTAACAGCAAAGGGAGGTAATGACAGTGGCACGTAAAGTTTCCTCCGCCATACACCGTCGGGTGGCTTGCGGAGTATAAATGTAGAAGTAGATGTAGACTCTTCCGTAGCCGACCTGCTCCACAGACGTGTCTCCTGCAAAGCATGTGTAGGAACAGCGGAAACATCTGGTGCCTACTTGTCACTCAGCACATGATTTGGAGGTGGATGTTAAAGATCTGCAGAGTCTAATCCGCTGTGTGTCGGTCTGTGCTGAGGCACGTATTGCAGCAAAAGGAAGTCCAACACATTGTTGAATGTCGCACTGTATTTGTCTACTTCTAATATCTGTATCTGTTTACATGTCTTGATTCTAGGATGAAGCGAGTCTCTCATCTGATCATTATGTGCAATGAATGTAATTTCGACCCTCAATGTTGCTGAGTGTATACTAGAAAATACCAAAATAAAAATATGTGCGTCAGGGATAATTTCCCTACTTGTGATAATTCATTAACCGTGACTGCCTGAAGAAGTGTAATTTCAAAATCATACTGTATACCGTAACTGTCTACTTGTACATTAAATGTCATATTAAAGAAGTGTTTTCTGAGTCAATGGAAACGACGGTCATCTTCTTCACACTGGACTCGATACATAGGGAAAAAATTACGGTTTATGTGAGTCTTTCTCAGTGGAGTTGAAGTAGCCTACCAATAGCCAAAAGTATGTGTTTGAAAACGTCCAGAAAATACACACACAGGGTAGTCAGTAGATTTTTTAAAAAAATTAGTACTTTAATATTTCAGTATTTTACACAAAAAGCAAATTACTTCGATCCCTTACCATAACACTACACAGGTGAATGACAGGTTACTTTATCCTATGAAAATACTCGGCATTATGCTTCATATCATTTTATCCTCAAATAGAAAACATGAAGTCTTCTACTTGCCAATCCGACGTCAGGTAAAAATCAACTAAACTCAATCTTATAAGTGATGTAGTTAACAATACACACTGCCGGCCGAAGTGGCCGTGCGGTTGTAGGCGCTGCATTCTGGAACCGCGAGACCGCTACGATCGCAGGTTCGAATCCTGCCTCGGGCATGGATGTGTGTGATGTCCTTAGGTTAGTTAGGTTTAACTAGTTCTAAGTTCTAGGGGACTAATGACCTCAGACGTTGAGTCCCATAGTGCTCAGAGCCATTTGAACCAGTTTTTGAACAATACACACTGATCAAAAGTGTCCACCGAGTCCTCTGTAATGCGGCACTGATCATTAGGTGTCACCAGAGGCAAAGCCGACAATATAGAAGGAGGCGGGGACCACTGTGCTGTCTTTAGAGGAGCAGTAATGGCAGAATCGGTTCATCAGAAGAGCTCAATGCCTTTGAACGTCGACTGGTCAGTGGATGCCACCTGTGTTACAGATCCATCACGGACATTTCAACAACCACCCTAAAGCTTCAGAAGTCGACCGTTGGTGATGTGATTGCGAAGTGAAAACACCAAGGAGCAACCGCAACTAAGCGAAGACCGCGCAGACCTCATATACTACCGGACAGCGACCGTGGAACATTGCGTCGCCTGACTGTAAAAATTCCGGTGAAATCGGAAGAAGGATTTACTTGTGAGTTGCAAAGTGCTACCAGCAGTCCAGCTAGTACAATGTAAGGAGTTAAAGAGAACGGCATAAAATCGTCGAGCACCTCTTCATAAGCGACACATTTCTGTGGTCAGTACTAAACGACACTCGAAGTGTTGGAAAAAGCGGTGCCGCTGAACAGTATATGACTAGAAACGAGTAAATTGGAGTGATGAATCATGCTATACCCTGCTGTAATCCGATGGAAGACTCTAGATTTGGCGAATGCCTGGAAAATGTTACTCGTCAACATCTGCAGTGTCAATAGTGAAGTACAGAGGTGAAGATGTTTCTGTATGTGGGTGGTTTTGGGGGGTACATTGTGGTCCCCTTGTTGTGCTGAAGGAAATGCTAAATACGGAAAGATATGGACAGTTCGGATACTATTGTTTGTATCAGCGTGAAAGCTCATGCTGTTATGAAACAGCACCTGTGAGGCAACTGTTTTTGGACAACAGCATCCCAGAAATGGACTAGCTTGTTCAGAGTCCCTACCTGAACCCAATGGATCACCTTTGGGACGAGTCAGAGCGTCGACTTCGCTCCAGATCCCAGTTTCCCACACACCACCATCCTTGGTTTAGGCTGTAGTTCCTCCACAGACATTCAGACTCATTCTATGTGTCGCCAGCAGAAATCAAGGCTAAGATGGACACGCTCAATATTAACGTCCACTGACATGTGTATGGACATTTTTGATCAGATATTATTGTTGGTAAAATGCATACACAGTTTTTTTAGTAGTGTGACTATGATTAAAATTCTTATAAATACTATGTTTAGTGACACAGAAGTCTTTAAAGATATTCTGCAGTCTAGCTACAGGTACGATGACCAGACATGCATTTTAAGCAGGTAAAAAATTGTACAGTGCTCGTATCTCCGTTCCTCCTCTCTGCATCTATTTTATGCTGATAGCATTGCGTTCATAGAAGATACGTGTCTCACGACACTTTGTACTTGATGTTTTGTGAGAATGCCGTGGAATGCCTTCAGAAATAATTTGTATTTGTTATGTTAAGTAAACGAGATTGAAAAAAAGGAATTTGCAATTTATTAGTTCCGTTTACTTTGACACTGGTGGAGATGGCCATGTAATTCAAGTGTACCTTCACAGAAGTAAACTTGCCATTGTGAGATGTCTTAATCGTAAATAAATTACATCCATAATCAAAGTTATTTTGTTATATTACGACGATTGACCAAACAGAACGTGATCTTATCCCCAAATCTCCGTCTCAGTAATTGCGTTATTGCCATCAGACACTTATCAGTAGCGGATTGGTAATATCTGAGATAATGTTCTCTGTAGTAGACAACGGAACGTGTATGAAATCGTTTTTGAAGAGAACCTCAGAAACGGAAGTCGCTATATCATAATTACTTAATACCGACCGTGAATGTCTTTAATGTGTTATTCATCTTTCATTTCTCCTTCTTTACCGCCGCACTTAGCAGAACTACTCTCAGTGATTTGAGAAGTGGCTAAAGTATTTTACGCTGCGGAGAATTTATGAAGCTCTCGCGTGCCGCGGGGAGACATCTGGTAAGTACGCTTGGAAGGCGGCATCGCGTGTAAGCAGGCAGCTACTGGAGAGCCTTAACGCACGGCCGTCACACCAACACACCCCCGCCTTCCTTGACGAATGGGCGGCGCTGAGTTACATTATTGACGCTTTCGTTATTGTAGCTGGGTAGCGTGTCAGCGAGAGAGGCAATCAAACACGGCAGAAGAGTCGCTTTTATATTCGGCCGTCTTGACGTGGGAGCCACGGAATAAACGTTAACAGGCAATGTTGATGGACTTTTATATGACCGCAGTAAAAGCAAATCGGAATGGTTTGGCACGCCGCCGTAAAAAATATAAAAGAGAAGTGAATTACGAAAAGTAAGGCGCGCTGTCGTTAATTTCGCGGAACGTTAGAGATAAGTACGGCGTATACTCTGTAAAAGAGGACGTGTGTACTGTCGCAGTAAAATACTGCTGATTATTTGCAAATATGCAAACACATTTGGCGAGCCTCGTAAAGTTCCGGTAGCTACCTCAGCGAATATCGCGATAAAAACGCTGCGTTACGCACTCTGTGAGGAACGGTTCATAACTTATACGTACTCTCTTTTAATTAATGACGTGACAGCTGCGGCAAGGATTAAAATTCGCTGTTCGTTACTACGTTACGGGCCATAAGCCGTGCTATGCGTATACTTCGTTCTAAAACTCACTTCCTTCTTGCTTTCAGCGTTAGTCCATACATTACATTGCCGTCTGTTCCCTCTTTCTCAATCATTGCTCGATTGTAACAGAGCAATTCCTGTCGATGGTTGTTAGAATATAAATTACTGAAAACCTCTGCTCTCTAAAACAGAAAACAATACCCGTAAATTATATTTTCATTTTGAAATCGTTATTTACGAACTGCTTGGCTGAAATCCATGTATTACTAATTACAGTATAAATTTTTCTTTAGAAATAAAAGGTACTTCAACACTGCAGTTTGACAGGATAACAGTTTTAAATTTCGTGTTTGTATAGCAAGTTCTTTAGCTAAACGTGATTCACAGGAAAAGGTATTAAAATTTGTTCGCTCACATTGACATAGATTTGTAGAAGCTCCATCTAACATAAAAGACGCTATGCTAAAGCATGTTTTTTTCCGATTCTGCTCATCTAAAATACTGAGAGTGAAAGTACATTTGCTGTAAACACTGACTTTGTATGCTGTTTAGGCTCTGTCACGTTTCAGACTAGATTTATAATTTCTTTTGCTATCTGTCATACATGTGATGCTACTGGCCACCATGCCAAAGAAGCCGGCTGGCGTGGCCGAGCGGTTCTACGCGCTACAGTCTGGAAACGCGCGACCGCTACGGTCGCAGATTCGAATCCTGCCTCGGGCATGGATGTGTGTGATGTCCTTAGGTTAGTTAGGTTTAAGTAGTTTTAAGTTCTAGGGGACTGATGACCTAAGAAGTTAAGTCCCATGCTCAGAGCCATTTGAACCATGCCACAGACAGTTTTAATAATGTGTAATAAATGTAATTTCCCTGTACTGTTGTGGGTATGGCTATCACCATTCTTCTGAAATGGTGATGGATTATTTATGAAGAAAATCATTAGTGATTGTATATAAGTATATCGTGAAGGTACAGTTAAGATGTCTAACTCCTTAGATCTACAGTCGACGAAACAAAACTAATCGCATGTCTTGATAAGTTTGGACACTTTCGGTTACGTACATCTGGTATCAATATAACCAACACATACTGCCAACGGCGGCAGCACAACTTGTACCACACTTTGACCAGTGAAGCTGTTCCCTTCTTATTCTAACGATTTTACTTAGAAACATGTTTCACTTTTTGTGGTTGTGTAGTATTAACACACATTATTTTGTATACACATTACAACACTTACTTTTATCTGCTTCAAACGCCGAGATGCTTCTGACTCGAATGAAGAAATAAGAGTAAATATGTACAGTTACATAGAAGTCACGTGGCAGCGTTTGAAACTATGGAATACCACTGAACTAATTAGGGTTCACATCCTCTTGATAATTGCGAGTGTTATTAAGAAGAACGATGTAATCGCATACTTCTTTTTGAAAGTACACGCACTGAAACATGGTATTTATCCGCCGATACCAGGTGGCGACTTTCAATTAAAATGTCCTATACGGGAAGTACATAATGTGTGTACAAGTACAATTTATGACACAGGAACGACGACATATAGAAGTTTGTGTCTGGGTAGGAATCGGGTACTAATAGCCAAAGCGGTTCAGCTTGCCGTCGACAACGGAGCGGCAAGGACTGCTACTCAGTGATCCGCCTAGAGAGTGTCGTGCGCGAGCTTGTTTTCTTATCACGGGTGCGAGCCGCTTATTACAGGTTCACTGAAGCAACATGGCGCACTGCTATAGAAAGGACACTGTTAAGATTACGTTCCAAGCTCAGTATATACGACTCAGAGTATATGAAGTAGAAAATTTCTTAGGTGATGAATACAGCTAGATTCACAGAACATCACTGGTATTAATTTTTCGATCGCGGCCACTGACGTCAGTGTTAAGAAGACCAACGAAGAAGGGTGGATGAAGATGTTTACTAGCGCTGCTCGTTAGCTCGAGCTCAGGCACTCCCATTGACACATCAGCGCTGTTAACGTTGGACATATAGGTCTAGGCATGAGGACCCTCCAGGTCTTCGAGATATCTTTTAAGGTACCCGCCGATTTCTTTATCTCCGCTCTTAAGCAGTCCATTACTGTCAACTTAGACATCGCCAGTTGTCGTGCAGTTATCATGTTCTACGAACAACCACGCACATGCTCGGTATGCGCACAGAAGGGTCAGTGCGCTCCTACTATTTGCGGCAGAGCATCAGCCAGATGTTATAATGCAGAACGGAACACCATGCTCTTCCTTCGATTCTACTAGTTACTAAAGGTCAAGTGACAACCGCCTATGACATCTGGCTGCAGGTTTTGGGATAGATCACCATTGCAAACTGACGGACACCTTATTGACGCGGCACATACCACCCTCTCGCTGCAGAGGGAGTCGCCAGATGGCCCCGAACAGCAACGGCCACTGCAGGAAGATGATTCCGAACACAACGAGCGGATGAATAGTGATCCATGATTCGTGCCAAATCAAGCTTTCCTCTCAGAATGCCCAGATAAATCGTATCTACAGCCACATTCTGACACGGAGACGCACGTATGCAAGCAGGGTTCGCTCCGCAAACACAAAAAACGACGACGACTGTCACTTGCGCCCAGATACACACCATCGTACTGATCTCGATCGTGTCGTGGACGCATCCGCTACGAAGATGTCGACCGAGATCTGTCCCTCTTTCGGAACTGATTCGATGGATTGGTCGTCACTTGGAAACCCGTTTTGAGGTAGACAGGGTGATGGAACACAGTCGCCACCGCGAGGAAACACGAAAAGGGCCTCCTTGTTAGCCGCTGTAAGACAGCGGCAGCCTCTCTCCAGTGACCCGTGGGCAGACGACGTGGAAGACGACTCTTTGGCGGGCACAGCACTTTCGCATAGGGCGAGCTACACACACCCATTCATTTCCCGCGGACGGCTTGATAACATAGAAGACCTGGTGGCGTTGGGGTGACACAATTCGTCGCAGCAGTTCACAATTACGACTGACACTGGCTTAGATGGCGGACGACAATAAAATCGATATGCGACTATCAACATCAGCACTATCAAGTCGCACGTGAAGCTGTTATTGTTCCGAGACGCATTTCGTGCGGCCGTCATTGACACGGGGTGATATACTTTCTTGGTTTCCTGGACATCTTTGGATACACGACATGCATCTATCATGCGTCGGATACGGGAAGTGGCGTCGCGGTTCTTGTCAACGGAGCTGTAGTAGCGGCCGAGGTACGTCAGCTACCAAATGGCAGGGACATGGCTCTTATAGTCCAAGGAATACACCTCATCAATGTTTACGCACAGTCCCGTACCGACAAGAGGCGTAAACGTTCGCTGTTCATTGCTGATGATTTAAGACAATTATGCCAAGCCAAGAAAGTGGCCGGCCGGAGTGGCAGAGCGGTTCTAGGCGCTTCAGTCTGGAACCGCGCGACCGCTACGGTCGCAGGTTCGAATCCTGCCTCGGGTATGGGTGTATGTGATTTCCTTAGGTTAGGTAGGTATAAGTATTTCTAAGTTCTAGGGGACTGATGACCATCGATGTTAAGTCCCATAGTGCTTAGAGCCATTTGAACCAAGAAAGATGATTTTGTGGTCGGCGGTGATATTAATTGTACACTATCTTCCGAGGACCGAATTCCTCCCCACGCACCACTCTCAGCACTCGGCACCATCATCCGCGATCTCTTGTTTTCAGAGGTTTGGGACATCTTTTTTTCACCCGCTTCAAGGAAAATTTGTCTAGCAGAACTGACAGGATATAGCTATGTCTCCCGCTGCCACAGGGATGCGGTCATGGCAGCCAGTCAGTGGCTGGCTGCATTTACTGACCACACTACTTACATCTGTACCTTCGCACTTGTACATCAAGGGGTGTGGCGCAGCCAGAGCCCGTGGAAATTTAACGCCGCTCACTTGATCTCACTAGGATGCCTGGCGACTGTGGGCGACACAAGGAGAGTGTGCCTTCGACGAGGAGGGGCGTATGTGTCAGCTTTACTGGGGTGGTTGGAATGTGCCAAACCGAGCTTTCGGTGCACGTTGCAGACGTTTAGTGGGGAAGCTGTGGCGTGGAGGCACAGCCCTATGGAATTCTACTACACCATCCTCAGGGAGTGTTCCGATATTGCCCCCTCACTGGACCACCAGATGACTGTCAACTGAGCAAAAGCGATGACTTTGATGTAAGCGCATCAACACTTGAAAGGATGATCATTCGTACACGACAGATGCTCGGAATTGTTAACGAATGACCCTCCATTTACCATATAGCCATGGCACGGGACTTTGATCTGTGAGGTGACGATAGAAGATGGCGCATGCCACATCACGCGAAGAGACATGAGCAGTGCCTACTTTACCAAATGGCTTTGAGCACTATGGGACTTAACATCTGAGGTCATCAGTCTCCTAGAACTTAGAACTACTTAAACGTAACTAACCTAAGGACACCACACACATCCATGCCCGAGGCAGGATTCGAACCTGAGACCGTAGCGGTAGCGCGGTTCCAGACTGAAGCTCCTAGAAATGCTCGGCCACACCTGCAGAACGGAGATCCAATACAGAGATCACTGTTGCTGTCGTCCGTTAGAGACACGCCAAGGTTACTCCGGATATCCAGCAGTAACTGACATTACCGATGACTGAAGGAGAAGTATTGGACGTCATAGGAAAAGGGGCACCCAGTAAGGTACTGGGACCAGATAGGTTACCTCTGAAATTTTATAGGACGTTCTGGTACCTTATTGGGCAAGTGCATGCCAAGAGCTCATGAAGCCAGAGGTGTAACTTCCGGCTGCCTTTGTGGAAGGTTTCATCATCCCGCTCGGTAAACCTCGTGGAGGATCACCTAATACGCACTACCGACCAGTAACTTTGTTGAACTGTGATATGAAAATTTTCACAAGATTATTGACAGCTCGAATTCGCCGTACGAGGTCTCGTGTTCTATCAATGGATACGGCATCGATGTTTGAAATGCAAAATATTTGTACCGCTCTGTATCGCTACAGTGACCTGATTGATCTCCCTAACGTGAGTCACGTGCCGGGGGTGCTGACGGCGATAGACTTTAGTCAAGAATTTGATGGCGTCAGTCATATGTACTTAACTGCTGAGCTTCAAAATATGCACTACCCTGCCGCCTTCATCGAGATGGTGCTCCATCTCTTATGAGGCTCAACATCGAAGGTGCTTGTCAACGGAGAACTGTCGACCACCTTGCAAAAAAATGGCTCTGAGCACTATGGGACCCAACATCTGACGTCATCAGTCCCCAAGAACTTAGTACTACTTAAACCTAACTAAGGACATCACACACACCCATGCCCGAGGCAGGATTCGAACCTGCGACCGAAGCGGTCGTGCGGTTCCAGACTGAAGCGCCTAGAACCGCTCGGCCACCGGGGGACGGTTAAAATACGGAGCAATGAGTTTCCCCCCCCCCCCCCCCCCATGATGTCACACAATACGTTTAGCGACCAAGAACGTTGATAGTCACCTTGCCGTAACCAGTGGAGATCGTATACACTCAAGTATGGCATGTTATGCCGGTTAACGCTACCACAGTTTGTGAATGTTGACTTATCGGAAAAGAGTACCGCGGCGAAGAGCGTGGGTGTTGTTTGCGTTTCTTAACGCGCCCTTTCAGAAAACGCTATGCGGGTATGGAAATCGGTGCCTTGGAGTTCTTGATGCAGTGCTAGTTGGTATGGATGATACTTATAACGATGCAGTATTGTGACTATACTGCCTACTAACATAGTGGAATCGCTGTGTAATTTCCGGGTGTTTATCCGTAGGTTGTGATGCACTGCCGCCAGTAGAACTATTTCATTAGGTTCTCCTGTGACACGAGCGAGAGTGTGCTTTCTCTGGAAAACGCTCGGCATAAAAGGCAACAGCTGGCTCACCGTTTCTACTATATTCTCCGTAAATCAGGATCATTTAAATTTTTTCTTCTGTGGTTGCAATATTCATCGTCCACTTGCATCTCTGTTCTCGAAATGATAGGTAGTTGCGCAGGCAATAAACACTGTCCATGTATTGTAATGCTTAGAGCTGATATCAGTTCTACATCTGCTCCAGTCGTAGTGTACTGCCTGTTGTGATACGTCGCAATTCGCGCATCGAGTAGATCTCTTTTCGATATGTCGGAGGAATACTACGGTGAGAATTGCATTTCCAATTAGAAGGTATGACACACTGACCTGTCCTACCTCGCAGCGTTGAAATGGGATCCCACGTGCCACTGGATATTCAAGGACCATTGAGTTGCATGTCGTAAATTACGATTATGCACCAGTTTATATTCTTTCGATTACAGCGCCATCTGTGGTGAAATGAAGAAAGTTCTTCAGACAGAAATTACGTAGATTTTGCTGTTGAATAGTAATCTGCAATAAGAAACGGGGGTCCCGGTGTAGATTAGAAAGGTGCCCCCAGCCACACACGCACACGATGGGGTGCCAGATGTAGTGTGGTATCGTTGTATGTCCCATCTGAGACAAGCAAATTGCAGCTATAACTTTTTTTGGTCCTATGTGTAGTTCTTGAGATATTTCAATATCTGAACTTAAAATGAAGATATGTATATTTCAATGTATTGACTGTTGATATGTTGCAAGAGTAAGACGAATATAGCCGAGTTATGCCGAATATGATAACATGCTTAACACACTGCGCGACATGGATTACTGACCCGCTTCAAAGCCCTGGCATTGGAAAGGTGTCGACGCCTCACCATAACAATGTGTTGCTTGACACGTGTATGGAACATACGTTTTTAAAAGCTGTCCAACTCAAGTGTGAGGTCTGTTTCGCTGGATGCTCGCGAAATATTCACAATTGCTTATGTTTTTCTAATCTCATAGAACTGTTAACAAAAATGCTGTCTCTGACGATCACCAACTTCATAGGCTTGCCTTCACTGAACTGAATGTAGGCCTGACTGGCACCACGCCATCGTATCAGATGAGGCAATATTTAGCTCAGTGAATGAGAGACTGGTGATGGACTACAGGCCTTGTGGAGCAATTTGCGAACGGCAATATGTGGGGCAACATTTGCGTGTTGGACGCATCACAGTCAGTATGCGCACATCATGAAACATACTATGGCCTGCCCACATGGTGCCACGGTTGTTTTGACTATGCTGAAGAAGTTTCGCTGGAAAGCCCTTACATACCCTCCATACAGCCCCAACCCTCCTGTCCCCGTGCGATTTCCATATTTTTTGGAGCCCAAAGGGAAGATTGTCATGACGGTCGATTCGCTTCCGGAGAAGAGGTACACGCCTGAGGCAGTCATTGTGCCATATACAACCACCAATATTTTTACATGAAGGTACTGACCGTTTTGGGTCCCACTGGGATGAATGTATTAACAGTTTTGGACATGACTTTCGGAATAATAAATAACTTACATACTTTTTTTCCACCTGGCTCGTTTACATCTGACTGCTCTTAATAACATTTTCCATTCTTACTGCTATCAAGCAACGCTCCAAATAGCCTCGTAATCAAAAATGAGGTCACTATTTTATCATGATCATTAGTCTACCAGGTTTCTGTTTCTTGCAAACAATGTGTTTGAAACGGTCCCATGAATGGGATGATAAATAGATGATGTGGAAATGGTTATCTCTTTCTTCGTCTGTCCTGTAAAATGATGCCCATCAAGTATTAGCAATATTAGATGGCTTCACAAAGTTCACAAAACTGTCAAACCATCTAGTAAAAATATGAGTCTGAATCTAGCTACTAGTTTGGCATTCTGAAGCTATCCTAATATGAGACAGAATATCCTAATATGTGACAATGTCGCATTTTAAAATATCCAAGTCATCGTACATTAGGAATAAGCCATCTTTTTTCCGACCGATGACCTCAGCAGTTCGGTCCCATAGGAACTTACTACCATTGTGTGCTACAAACATAGCCTCATAGTTACAATGCTCGGATTGAACAACAATTTATTGTAGCGAATGAAGGAGTAATTTGTGAATAATGTAATCATATGAACATTATTGCAACAGATTCTCTACCTCAGACAGTAAAGCTCGACAAGGACATACTCTTTAAAAACTTTAAATTCAACTCTTTTAAAATCAATGGTTCTCGACTGTGACAAGTTGCGAAATGGTCATATTGTTACTGCTCTATGCCTCAGTCAATGTGAAAACTGAATTCTGACACTTCACAACAAAGATGAGGACTTACTTTAGTCAGAAGCTAGTTGTCTCACTTCGGCAAACTTTCCCCTAATAGGCACCTTTCTTGTATATCCAGACCCATTTTCACTAATACTAGCGTCATTTGGTCAAATTAAAAAATGTCAAATCAGAACATAAACAGTAATTTTCTCTAATTAAATTGTAATTGAGGTAAGGTAAGACATAGTGATTTTTTTTTCATCTGGCGTCAGTAGTTTCATATACGCAGTCCACTGAAATTAATTCGATTTTCCTTGAAAATTAGTGAGAAACGAGCCATAATTTTCGTTGGAAACCAGTTCTACGCCTTTAGTGTCAGGTGGAAGGTCCTCAAATTTCGTACCTACTTGTCTCTTTCGGATTATTATACACATGCAACCGGATCTTAATAAATATTGCATGACAGAATTTAAACACCTTATTCAGATCTTTTATGCTGAAGAGTTGAACTTTTTTCCCATCATATTTGCAATTTTACTTCCTCAACAAAATCTGTAAGATCATCCCTGAACATATATTCTGTCTTAGTCGATCTCATCTTACTAATTTTTCTACTGTGTCTGCTTCCTCGTTGTGTCTGATGTTTTTGTCAATAATTTCATGCATACGCACGAAATTTTCTCCTCAGTTATGTCATTTGGTCGTGATTGTTTGTGAATTTTAGTGTCCCAGAACGAAAGGGCAAAAGGACTGACGTTTGGCTTGGCGCTTACGTTACAGAGCAGAACTTGAAAAAAGAGAGTCTATGATTATCAGTATAATACGTGCCAAAGAACTGAATAATTATCTGATTAGTTACTGTCTTCTACTGTTGAAATATGAGCTTTGTAAAAGATAAAAGTTTACTAAAAGTCTAAAACCACTGACACCTTAAAATATTAATAAGCTTTCAGTCCTATATAACGGATGTTTTTAAGATAAATTGCATGAATTTTGTGAAAAATGTTAAGAGCTTTCTGATACACTTTTTGTTCATTCGTAATCTAATAGTCTTCGTAAAGACAACAAATAAGCGGGACCACTGTTGCAATCGTATACACAAGATAAGGTACCCCAGAAAAGCCTTTGGCATCTAACACGACCGGGACATAACAAATATTGACCAGATGGCGTAACCGAACACTGATTCAACGACTGACGACCAGGCAAGTTGACTGTGACCTATTTGCACAGCGACGCCAATAACACTGTGCAACAATGAAAATGTGAATCGAATGAAAATAGCCAATTCCTATCAGTTCTAATGTGCTGATCAGGAATATCGCTAAGACAATTTCATCAAGACATTGCCACAATTGGGAACAGGTATGCCGGAAAGTGAAACCCTACTATTTCAGCAGATTACTGCCGGACAGTCATATAGGATGTTCCCGAGTATGTGTATAAAGTCAATTCAAGAGAAAACGGTCATCTTCTGAATTTATCTCTGAACAAAATATGTAATTGTATATACTGTACATATGGACATTTAACATTTGCAGTCCTTTGTGTACATTTGTGACCAGTTAATTTATGTATTTTCTTTTGTGCTTTACATAGTTCTGGTACAAAGTAGACTTACAAAGTGTTTGAATTCATGTAATATTATCTTCATTCTTTTCTTAATATTTTACTTCTCTACTTCCAGAATGACACTGAAATTTATCAGTGAATAACACATAACATAATTAATTATTCACTTAAAATTTGCTGTGCTGAATCTTGGAACATGAATGCATATTTAGTTAGTGACTTATTTGCACAAAAGTGTAAATTACTTTTTAAAAAAACTTGAGTTAAATATTCATGAAAATAATGATTTTGTATCATTTTATACTGAAATAAACGTACCTAACACAGAATCATGTAGTTTACACACTTTCACTTCAAATTTGTTGTTCAGTGTCAAACAGCATCCAGCGCAGCCAGTATTGTGGTTTCATAACATGTGGCGCGTCGAATGCCGTAATAAAACACCACTGACTTTTTAGATCTCGCACTCAGTGGGTTCCTTGTGAGTCAATTTCTTTTCGGAACTCAAGAAATACTGTATCTACCTGAGCGCCTTGCTCCACGGCTTTCAGGAAGTCATATTGGACAGTATATTTCTTGATGAGTTCACTACTCTTCTTACTGATAGGTTCCACATGTACTTCCTTGCCATTAGTAGAGCCGCGTCGGATATCCGTGCGGTCTGCGGCGTCTTGTCACGGTTCGCGTTGCTCCCCTCATAGGGGGTTCGAGTCCTCCTTCGGGAATGGGTGTGTGTGTTGGCCTTAGCGTAAGTTAGTTTAAGTTAGATTAAGTAACGCGTAATCCTAGGGACCGATGACCTCAGCAGTTTGGTCCCATAGTCCTTATCACAGATTTCCAATTTCCTTGCCATAAGTGGGCATGTCGTTTTGCGCGACGGATCTGCAGCATATTATAAAGAAGGGGTAAACTCAAGTAAAACATTCCATGTAGAATCTGACAGTGGTTTCGTAGAGTACTGAAACTCGTTGATGTTTTGCTTTTCCACACCAAATGTCTTTGCAGAGGTGTGACAGTTATACTGTAAAGAACATTTCTAAATAGAAATAGATCTCGCTTAACCACCGCTTCAAACTCGGACAAAGTTCCATACTTTCTAAGATTAACTCCATCATCGAAAGCTTGGCATTTTTCCGAATTGGACGCGGCATGTTAATCAAGAACTTTTTATACAAGGACTATGGCCCGGGAGGACTTGCTCGTGATATGAAAAAGGAGTTCAGCATTTACATTTTTACTCTGATAGGAGCACTTCTATTTTCTGCATCAACTCTGAATGTCTGGATACGACAGTTGGTTGCACTGACAATATTTTCAGACGACCATTTCTTTTAGTTTTGAGAAACGTTTTTCGGTAACATTCCTCAACGGTAGCTATACATTTTCCTTTTGACAGCCAAACACGTTTCATTTATCGTCTCCCTATCCGTAGCTCTATTCTTTGCTTTCCTCCTGTTGCCTGTAGTCGCTGTTTCTTCAGAACCCTGTTTCCACAGACCGTTTGTAACGGAGAGTCCCATCTGTCAAGAATTTTTCTGCTAGGTGCAGAACATACTTTATACTGCTTGGTCAAATATTCTTCTGAATTTGAGTCACTGTTCCTGCACATTCATTTCTTCTTCTTCTTCTTCTACTTATTCTTTGTCTTCGTTACCTGTTCCCGTTTCTCCACGGCGTCAGCACAGTTATATGGTTTTGGAAAATATTTGTGACTTTTTCTACAGCCGCTACTCCCCCTGGGACGGTGTTCGTGGATCCCAAGTGTTCCAGAGTGTGGACGTTTTGTAAATGATTTCGTAGCTCGCATCTGAGGTGCAATGTGGATACTAGCCCGCTATTTAATTAGCTCCATGAAGTAATCCACCTGCAAACCACATCCAGGCTGACCGGCTCAACAGCCCTCGTCGATCGTGGGTAGGTTTGCCTCCCAGAATCCTGGAAGGTACTGTCTAAAGCGCTCTTTTGCCCTGCTCCAGATGCTCCTGTATAGAGCTAAATAACTGCACCTCAATGAGATATGACAGCACTGCTTCTTCACCTCATTTGCTGAACTTGAAAATGATTGTTGTTTTCCTATTTTGTACATTGGTAATTGTGGTTAGGTCGAGTATCGAGAACGGCACAAGAAGTATCGACCACCGCAGAGATACGGCACGGTAAAGCGGTATTACGGGGTTCCAAAGGGATGTAGTAGTAGCAGTAGTAGTAGCAGCTTTATTCATCAGTAGATCTCTTCTTACAAGGATAAAGGACATGCAAACTATTTACAAGCTTAGATCGATTTAAAATAAGCTAATTAGTATACACATATATTTACAGACTTCTAGTTAGACATAATCATTAGATTTACTCCTGGTATACAATACTTTTTTACAAATAACTTATTAAAATAATGTATTGCCACACCGTTCACTCAAATCTCACTATCAGTCACTGCACACGCTACACAAAGTTTTTCATAACACTTCACCCACTACACTACACACACACACACACACACACACACACACACGCACACACACACACACACACACACACACACACACACACACACACACTAGTGATCTCTGGGCCATCAGATGCTAGGAAGAAGCCGTGCGTCCGTAGTTGCGAGGCGCCACCGCCGCGCCTCTGCCGTGAAATAGCGTCGCTGGAGGCCAGCAGGGCAGTTCTGTTAGAGGTCGGATCCTGCCCACTTCCAGGAAGCTCCTGTCGGAGTAACGTCGTTGTGCTGCCTACTCGCCGTGTCAACCGTTGGAGAGTGAAGGGATTTCCGTCTCCTGTGAATTCTGCCTAGTCGCCAACGGTATCAGAACTGCGTCGACAAGTGTACGAATTTATGATTTCCAGTGACCGTAGTGAAGTGACAGTAGGGCTTTTCTGAACTTGTCATTTTTCACCACTCAGTAATCGTGGCTCATTTAGTTTGTTCTATACCACCAAGACCACGTGTGCAGTTTCATAGTTACAGTCGAGAATGGCGAGCAAAATTAAGTTTAGTTGTGGTTCATATGGTTCAAGTGTCTCTGAGCACTATAAGACTTAACAGCGCACGTGATCAGTCCCTTAGGACTTAGAACTACTTAAACCTAACTAACCTAAGGACATCACACACATCCATGCCCCAAGCAGGATTCGAACCTGCGACCATAGCAGTCGCTTGGTTTAGGAGTGAAGCGCCTAGAACCGCTCGGCCATCGCGGCCGCCTTTAGTTGTGATCATTAAGTATTACTTATTCATGGTGTTCTAATTAAATGAATTATTACTAGCCGCTCTGTGTCCAAGTAGTCGTACACAATAAGTAATCACTGTGCTTCAAACG
The DNA here is from genome assembly GCF_023897955.1 of Schistocerca gregaria. Taxonomy (NCBI): domain Eukaryota; kingdom Metazoa; phylum Arthropoda; class Insecta; order Orthoptera; family Acrididae; genus Schistocerca; species Schistocerca gregaria. Next base: position 87,701,574 of record NC_064931.1, read on the forward strand.
CCTCGTGCTCACTGATACTAGTTTCAACGTGAAACCCGTAAAACAGTCAGGTGTATTTGTTACCATTAAATCTAATACACTGCTATCGTGAATGGACTTCCGAAGTATCTGGTCTAGGTCTGCCCGTCGCTATTGCATTCAGAAACTGTCCTAATCATTCGGGTACATGTGAGTATAAGTATGCTGGTCGGTAGAGGGTCCCAGTTATATGTCAACTGTCGGCCTGCTTAGCTGAGTACAGTCTGCTTTTGGCAGTGCTGCGACTCGGACGTCTCTTTAAGTCCCTGCCGCGAAAGTAAGCGAGGGTGTGGTTGTTTGCCCATCCGGCTTTCTCGCGGGTTTCGAAGCCACCGATATAGATAGAATGGCACATGCGCGACCGAAAGACTATAAAATTGAAAAGTTCCTACGAGACGAAGTTAAGCTTGATCACAACGAACTTATTGGAGTACACCTCTCCACGGTGAGCAATGTTGTCTATGTCAGACTGAGTAATGATGCAGTATTTGAAAAAAAATCATGCGAGATACTAAACATGGACTAAAATTTCGTCATTCCGATGGACATGTTGGAGAAGTAACTATTGATCATACAGGACTGGGATTACGAAGCATATGCACTTTCCTTCGAGGTTGTGTCTACGCCCATATGGAAGAGTGCTTAGCCACGTGGACGAAAAATGGTCCCACTTCACAACCTACTCATTTCTCGATGGGATGCGACAGATAAGAAAAAGCCCGCATGTCGTGTTCGTGCGGTAGCGTTCTTCGATTCCCGGCGGCGTCAGGGATTTTCTCTGCCTCGTAATGGCTGGGTGTTGTGTGATGTCCTTAGGTTAGTTAGGTTTAAGTAGTTATAAGTTCTAGGAGACTGATGACCATAGATGTTAAGTCCCATAGTGCTCAGAGCCATTTGAACCATTTTTTGATAAGAATAGAGCTGACACAACAAGTACCCTCATACTTGTTCATCGGCGGATGCAGAGCAATAGTCACCTGCGATGGACAACGCAAAACATGCTCTGGATGCAGGAAAGAAGGCCACGTCCGTTCCGTAGGATTGTGCAAGTTACAATCTGCGTCCACGCCGACGCCGCTGACACTGATGTATGTGGACGCATTTCGAACAGATCCCATCCCCCAGAATGACCAGGTCCACCATCCTGACAGTTTACGACAACTACCTGCAACAGAGACCGCCACCTGTGAAGAAACGACGTACACTTCTGCCACTCCTGCGCCGGTGACGCCGTTAACCGACGGGAAAGGAACGGTAGGAGGGATAGTAACTGATCATACAGCTGTGCCGACAGCTGCTTTCGTCCTTGGGCGTCGGGAGTCACTTCTGCACTCGGACACGGAGACGCACACGTGCAGACAATGATCGCTGAAGCGCCACCAGAAACGACGGCTAGTGCCGTCGGACATCTGCTTACTGCACTCCACGGCAGACGGACTTGCGTGTAACGACGACGCAGTGGATCCGAAAGCGCAACGGGAGGTTCTCCCTCCCACACAGCAGTACGACGCAAATCACACGGGGCAGGGGTTGAATGCAGACCCAAAAGACGGAGAACCGCCGGTAAGAGTCGCTCCATCCACCGTAGCAACATCTTTGCCTTCGATCTGCCCGGCGGGAGAAACACGACGAGAGATGGACCTTCAGCATAGGAACTGGGCCGACGAATCCGATACTGATCGACAGATCGACGACGCAGCACCGGATGTTTGCCACGCAGAAGATGCAGACGGTCGCACAGACACCACGTCGCCGGGAGGCAGTACACAAGTTAACACAAGCGTTCATGTGCGCTTTCCGCTCTGAGAAACAGCGGCAGAGGTATCGAACAGACTCTATTAGCGTTAATACAATTAGAGCGTTGGTCAAATTAAATTTATTACGAGACATTCTGCGTGCGCCAGCCGTCCACACCATCCTTCTATAGGACTTATGTGTCGAGAGCTTCCCCGACCTCTACGAGTACAATACATACATTACACCCACTACAGACAGCGATAGTGGAACAGCGATACTTCTACTTGGAGGCATACTGGCCGAGACTGTAGAGTACCTGCCGTCAGCGCGAGAACTCGCGCTCACAGAGCTAAGACTACGGATCGTTAACACCTACGCATCGACGGAGTCCGACAGAAGGCGCGATCGATCTCGATTTTACGCAGAGGAGATTGCGCCACTGTTCTTACGCCGTGAAACGTCCCCTTAGAAAAATTATAAATTGTGCTTAAACTGACACTCAATATTTTTAGCGCAACGCAATCTGACTTTCAAAAATCCCTACAAAAGAATGGCCCTGACTAACAATAACCTATACCTTTCATGAACCACTTACATCACAAAAATCTTCGTTACTCGGACTGCTGCACCACAGCTAGCGCCACTACTGCCACCTAAATAAAAGATTCTAGCTACTGAAGCCACTAACTACTGATAGGCATAGTTAGCAAATTTTGCTAGAGAACAAACAATGTATTTACCTTAATAGTGTTCAAATGGAAATGGAAAAAAGAACACATTGACACCGTTGTGTCAGATCCACCATACTTGCTCCGGACACTGCGAGAGGGCTGTACAAGCAATGATCACACGCACGGCACAGCGGACACACCAGGAACCGCGGTGTTGGCCGTCGAATGGCGCTAGCTGCGCAGCATTTGTGCACCGCCGCCGTCAGTGTCAGCCAGTTTGCCGTGGCATACGGAGCTCCATCGCAGTCTTTAACACTGGTAGCATGCCGCGACAGCGTGGACGTGAACCGTATGTGCAGTTGACGGACTTAGAACGAGGGGATATAGTGGGCATGCGGGAGGCCGGGTGGACGTACCGCCGAATTGCTCAACACGTGGGGCGTGAGGTCTCCACAGTACATCGATGTTGTCGCCAGTGGTCGGCGGAAGGTGCACGTGCCCGTCGACCTGGCACCGGACCGCAGCGACGCACGGATGCACGCCAAGACCGTAGGATCCTACGCAGTGCCATAGGGGACCGCACCGCCACTTCCCAGCAAATTAGGGACACTATTGCTCCTGGGGTATCGGCGAGGACCATTCGCAACCGTCTCCATGAAGCTGGGCTACGGTCCCGCACACCGTTAGGCCGTCTTCCGCTCACGCCCCAACATCGTGCAGCACGCCTCCAGTGGTGTCGCGACAGGCGTGAATGGAGGGACGAATGGAAACGTGTCGTCTTCAGCGATGAGAGTCGCTTCTGCCTTGGTGCCAATGATGGTCGTATGCGTGTTTGGCGCCGTGCAGGTGAGCGCCACAATCAGGACTGCATACGACCGAGACACACAGGGCCAACACCCGGCATCATGGTGTGGGGAGCAATCTCCTACACTGGCCGTACACCTCCGGGGATCGTCGAGGGGACACTGAATAGTGCACGGTACATCCAAACCGTCATAGAACCCATCGTTCTACCATTCCTAGACCGGCAAGGGAACTTGCTGTTCCAACAGGACAATGCACTTCCGCATGTATCCCGTGTCACCCAACGTGCTCTAGAAGGTGTAAGTCAACTACCCTGGCGAGCAAGATCTCCGGATCTGTCCCCCATTGAGCATGTTTGGGACTGGATGAAGCGTCGTCTCACGCGGTCTGCACGTCCAGCACGAACGCTGGTCCAACTGAGGCGCCAGGTGGAAATGGCATGGCAAGCCGTTCCACAGGACTACATCCAGCATCTCTACGATCGTCTCCATGGGAGAATAGCAGCCTGCATTGCTGCGAAAGGTGGATATACACTGTACTAGTGCCGACATTGTGCATGCTCTGTTGCCTGTGTCTATGTGCCTGTGGTTCTGTCAGTGTGATCATGTGATGTATCTGACCCCAGGAATGTGTCAATAAAGTTTCCCCTTCCTGGGACAATGAATTCACGGTGTTCTTATTTCAACTTCCAGGAGTGTATATATATATATATATATATATATATATATATATATATATACCGACTACCAGGACGGCAACGACATGTGATCTATACCTCATCTTGGCTTAAGAAGCCGTAGAGAGGCGACAGCTAACAGTGACGTGGTCAGTCGTATGGTGCACAGTGCACGACGTACGCCGTGATAGAGGGATGCGCACATTGTGGTATCAGGTAGTAAATGGGAAATATGTGACTCTTTCCAAGTTACATACAATGCACATGACGGATACGCCATGCATAGTGCAATGTTGTAGACAACTACAAACATCACCTGAGTTGCGGGCCTTCTGTGGCAGTTTTGTGTTTGGTCCAAGAAATGATATCCTTCCGCCTTCGGATGGTACTGCAAGCAATAGAACTACGGATAGTATTTCCCCTAGATATGATTTATTTTCCTCCCACGAAGAGCAACGCAGTAACTTGGATCGTTCTGTCTGACTGAACTTTACCTTTTCCGAGAGGGCAGTAAGAATGAACTAGACTTTTGGGCCTTCCTATAAGAACGTCACTCATTGATTATGCAGAATCAGAGATATCGAGCATATGACACAAATTTTTTAGGGCGTGCCTTCCTTGATCGATTACCCAGTTGGGTTGTTCTGTGTAGGAGAATGTAATTATTGCATATAAGTATTATGAACAAGAAATGACCAGGACAGTAGAGAAGAGGATCCGCTACCATACATGAAGACGTACCCGGCAACAAATCGACACCGGGAAGGCTCCCATGAAGAGGAACGTGGTTCGATATTTTTTTGTACTGAACGAAGAAGTTTCCGTTTATTATTGCTATATTATTTATGAAAAAAGTGATAAAAAGTCAGTTTATTTACGTTTTCCAGAAATAATTTATCTTATAAAGAACGTCGTCTTATTTTCACACAATAGAATTTTTTATTTGCTTTATTACAAAAATGAGGTTAAGATGACCTCTAGCATAAACTGGGAATTAAAAAAAAGAGTGGTTAAGTGTTTGCCTAACATTCAGCGGGCCCGGGTTCAATCCCCGAAAGGGCAGAACATTTTCATCATCATCTCATCATCACCGACACCCAAGTCACCCAATGAGGCGTCACCTGAAATAAGACATGCAACCTGGTAGGCGAACTCCCGGCCATCAATCCCACACGATCATATCGTTTTTTTTACATAAGTCTATACTCACGCTTCACGCTGAGTCTTGCCCAGACAACCTCGCTAGCGTCATCAGTTTCTATTTGAGTGGGTTATTCTTCTAGATTAACATAAAAAATCTCACTGTTGTCAATAGCAGGTTTTAGCTCGCTTCCTATACTTAATTTCACGTGAGCTTCAGTGCTTTTTAGGAGATCTTCAAACTCTGGCACATTGTTGCGAATGATACGACCACTGATCAACAGGTTTTAATAGTCTCAGCTGTGAATGTTGAACCAATTCTTTGGTCATCAGTCCCCTAGAATTTAGAACTACTTAAACCTAACTAACCTAAGGAGATAACACACATCCATGCCCGAGGCAGGATTCGAACCTGCGACCGTAGCGGTGACGCGGCTCCAGACTGAAGCGCCTAGAACCGCACGGCCACACAGGCCGGCAATGCTTTTATTCACAAGGGTTGACCGTATATATTTTATCTTAACTGAACCGAAAGCTTTCTCATATAATCTATTATGAACCGCAGACAGACGGTTAAGTCGGTTACTTTGCCTCGTACAATAATTTCCTTCGCGGCTTTCAACTGGTCGATTGCGCTGTACTTATTACTATAATTTTCAGAGAATGTATGAGAGCCTTTGGCTGTTTTAAATATAACGGTTTTCGCTATTTGCATCAGACTGTGTTACACTATCACAGTTGTGGTTATCCGTCTTGGAATTTAATATTGCTGTTGTAATAGTCCCAATTCATTTTTCGTAGTGAACAGACGTCAAAGTTTTTTCAGCTGGTAGTAGATTTTTTTAGCGTGCAGTTGCTGTATGTTACATTTATTTGCGTTAAACTGTTATCAATACACCGTTTGTGCTGTTGTGTTTATTTGAACTGACGAGATGAGGACGTTCCTTCATTATATTCAGATGAATATTGTAAGTTATAAATCAACATAGTGTGCCGAACCACAGCTATAAAAATGTGGAAAAAAGATATGAGAAATTTTCATTCCATGGGGTAGCAGTGAGAGCAGACAGGGTGAGAAAGACAAAGAGAAATCCACAGAATACTGATTGTTACATAGTTACTACTTTTAGACCTCGATACTCAGTGCCTTCTGATCTTCAGTCATGCATCATTTTGAACAAATGGCTTAACAGATGTGATGACATTCTAATAACTTTGTAAGAAGTTGCATCAAATAAAACTGAGTGATTACGTTCATGTACAAACACATCAATTCAAACAGGATATCAGGGTCCTCTAACAGGACACACGAGGACAGCTTTCCATGCCTATGAAACATATACAAATAGCCATAAAATTGATACCGCCTTCAAGGAAATGCAAACATTGATGATGGAAGAAATCCATTTATGACGCTTTAGTGGATTGAACTACAGAGTACAGTTATTCCAATGATAAATGAATCAACGAAGGAAGGGAAACGTTGCTAAACAAGAGGAAGAAACCTGCTAAGTTATCCATAATAAAAGAGAAATTCTTCCCCAAATAAGGCTTACATCGTATGACGTGATGTCCTTAAGGGGGGACGTATTCGAAGTTGCAATGCTATATAAAAAAAAGCTTCACAAAGTCCAAAGTTTTCAAAGCAATGTAACAAAATTTGGCACAGTTGTTAATGAATGTTATATGGACACACATAAACGTCGTCATGATAATCGAGGGTAAAAGTTTTTAACTATAAATAACTGAAATTTTTTCAACAAGGTGAGTATAAATCATCCTTTCTTGAAAAATCTTTCAGAACCAAATTAATGCATTTTGGAAAAAAATTGATGCACGATTAATACAAATATCTGTGTAACAGAACATCGATATCTTCTTTTGGTAGATTTTTGCAGCACTCAAAACTTATGTGTATAAATATACAAAATGTAGGTCTTTCCTCTTACATGAATGCCTTGCTATTGTAGTAAATCAGAACTCCTTCCACACAATGTTTCACTGTAGTATTGGTTAACTGCATGCAAGATTTAAGTACTGTAATATCAGTGGTCTGTGAGTAAAAGAAATGTAAAGTTGCCAAAACGTCAGTTACAGCAAACCTGAATCAAAGATTTAACAGTGTTGATATTAGGTATGATTTTATCTGGGTGGACTAGTGCAAACCATGGGCATTCTCTTCTTCATCCTCAAGCAGTGTTTTATTTGCTTGTTCTCTTAGGTTAACCTGATTTTCAAAATGATTAACAATAATGCCAACTGCATCAATTCACCTGTTATCGATTTCCTTCAGTATTAACAGTGTGAAAATTTCTGGATCAAATCCTAGCCTCTGCAGAGTCAGATGTCTGCCAAAATCAGCGTAATTAAAAACTAAACAAGTATCATGCGCTACAACCTCATCAGAGTTGTGGAAACAAATGCCTTAGGGCACTGTTTTCGTATTGTAAAGTTGTAACTTCCTTTAGGATTTTGAGATTTTCCATGCATACACTTTTGTAGAAGTTCTAGATCTGGTAAACACCAAATATCCCCACATTGCCACAGCACAAATCTGGAAGAAAACATCGCGGGAATAAATAATATGAGGAAATAGAGGACAAGAAAGGGACGTGGCCCCTTGCAAGCTTTTGCTAATTATTATTTTTAACACAGTTAGGAGTGGAACTGGAACGTAATATTCAAGAACTGAAAATTCATTACCATGTAGTAAATGAAGATTCAGTAAATTTTTTATCGCTATTTAGGTCACTTTCGCACAGTTACCCCTTAAAATGAAACGACAAAACCATTTCGGGAAAATATATCCAATCACCAGACATGAAAGTAGTATTTCGACTAAGAAAATGGAAATAAGTTATTAGTTCTAAGTATTAACCAAAACTGTTTAACTCTGAAAACTGCTTAGCTGTTATGTATCAGAAGAAACATTTGCCTTCGAATAACATATGCCGAATCTATATTCTGAAGTAGTGGTACTAGATAAAGGAGGGAATGGTTCAGTCACTGAAAACTAAGAAAATACGTGAAGGAGATGTAATTCCAGTGTATATACGAAAGCCATAGGGAGCCGAACACATGTTGCAGACAGATGCAGACTCAAACGATATTGTGAGACGGATTTACACACTCAGTGAATGCGAAGAACAGATAGAATGTGCTACAGACTGTCACTCCTTTCTCCAGTCGTTAATAGTATTCTTACAATAATCTAAAACAATTATAACAATGGATGTACTACCTAACTAATAAGCGGCAAGCGATCTTCTGGAAAAATCGATCATATGTAGTTGTGGAATGTGAAGATGAAAACAGTAACGCATCGTTGCACCGATACGATTGTCTTCTTCGAATGCATTGACAATATCTTTGTCTGAGTGGATAGAGAGACCGTTTTTGACTCTCTAGCGGAATTCAGACCACACTCGGAGACCAGAGAGCTAGTCAGTGACACTCTCGTCTAACATTCGAAGTGCAATTACATGGAATAATCTGTCACGTTTCGTAATCCATACAGACGTTTCGCAAATAGACGGATTCTGGTTCCTTCTGCTAACTTAATTCTAGAATTGGAAAGAGATCTCTTTGTTCTGAACCTCGGGGTTTTGGCGAGAAAATCTAGATAGAATGACTGCCAACTGTTGACAATTTATCAATCTTAACTAAGACCAGAAAGAAACGCAGGTACGCTGCAGATAAACTACATAATGTAGCGTTGAAAGAAGGCTTTTAGGTATCATACGAAAAACTCATTATACTTAATACCTCCATAAACATAGCAGGAATGAACCACTCCAGACGGAACACGAGGCAACGACGCAGGTGTCCTTCTCCAAATATCTTTTAGGTATTGTCGTGTTTGGACAATGGAGTTAAGTTGGATAGAGACACTAAAGTCCAACAGGCATGCCAATAAATGTGGAATTACTACAATTAAAAACAATAATTAAAATTACTTATATAAAATTCTGATAGAAAACAATTTTTGTCTTGGTCTCTTTATTTATCAGAAACCATACGATCTCTAAATAACAGAAAACAGTAATAGGCTCAAGGAGATACTGCATAATCTATCCATCGTAATAAGCTAATTAATTTAGCCTTCAGAACATAAGAATGAAGCACACGTTCGTGAGGAAATTTCACAAGAAACTTTCAGAAGAACTGCTGTGGCAACAAAGTGAATTCATGAAGATGTTTCGGGAAAATAAAAAAGCAAAAATAATAATTGGGGCAACTAGTGTGTTTCAATGGGCTCGTTAGCTCGTGAAAATGCGGAAAGAAATCAAGCAGGAAGGAAAGTTCAATTATTTGTATTGACTATTATGAAGGTCCTATTCGTATAGCTGAACACACAGCGCGCTAGACTGCTAGACATGGGGATGAGTTAGGCAGGGTCGAGTCCATGCAGCGTGTTTGTCTGGGTCACCGTCCAGACTGAGTATGGTGTTTAGGCAGTTTTCCACTGTCTTTTAGGTGAATGCTGCGTTGGTTCCAAATCTATGATGCATGGTAACACATCGATCAAAGTTTTGTGTTTAACAGGCAGATGGTACAAACGACTTCCTTCCCTTAAGTTAACTCTCGGCTATGGCGACAGGAAGGATATGATGCCAAAAATGGAAAATAAATTTACCAAATTATCGAAAGAGCGGAACTTGTACCGTTACATAACCGCTGAGGCTATTCGATGTTACAAGATTAATTTGGTTCTGTACACCGCGTGTTTTTAACAGTTGATAGCTGTAATGTTATAATACTGGACTCTTATTTGTGAAAAGTGTAGCCGCCTTGCTCTCTCCCAGGTTTTCAGTTGAATCCCACCAGCCTTGGTGTCTATCCAACAAGCAAAAGATAGACGTAGCATACCGGTACCGAACGACGTGCATAGTATCTCATGATCATGCTACAGCTGCAACACGCTGGATGGAAAGGAGGTAAAGAATCACTTTATAGCAGCACATTGACACCACATCAAGTTTGTTTTATGGCTACCTGTTACAGACAGTAAATGTGATGGCCGGAGTGGAGAGGGTGAAGAATATCGTCAGGAAATTAGATATGAACCACATGTGTGTAGCCAGTAGAAGAGCAACTCATTCGAAGACACAGTATATTATCCAACTGAAAAAGATCTGGATGGAGGGAAGAAAAGGAAGTTGAGGAGAGCATGTACTGTGACTACTAAAGGGGTGAAGATTTTAATGTGGCCATTGTACAGGGACAATTCAGTGAACTGACGTTGGAGTTTTACTTAGTGAATAAGATATACATTAGTAAGAGCAACAATTTGAATGAAGATTTTGTTGTGTGTTCCTGAAACGAGAGAGGAACATAATTCGGATTATTGTTGTAATTGTTGTGTAACAATTTTCAGGTTATAATTACTAATTTTCACCAAGATGGCGGTGACCCTTAGATAGGTATCTTTGAATGAAAGATGAGTCGATGAATAGAAACATACCTATGCTGGAAGCTGTTGGCGAGTAGGACCAGTCAGGCTAGAGCAAAATATCAGCTCTGTAGAGTCCCTTAGTTCTCGCTTGGAGAAGTGACCTAATGTTTTTCTTCTTACCTTGGACCTAGATTTATGATGAAAATAGAACAAAGTACCAACCACCGTAGTATACTGTTTCCTTGCTGGGGGTGACACTTTAAGTAAGAATACAAAGGCCCAGCTTTCTGAAGCAGCAAACAGATCAGACCTACATCAGATAGTGAGTGTCATCGTGCCATGTCGACGAGTGTCTATTACCAAGACCACACGCACACACAGAAGTAGTAAGAGCGTCTAAGATAGATCTACACATTTACCGATCACGTGATATAAATCACCTTCATAATTTACACATTCGGAAGGTTAACTGCCCACCAGCAGTCTGCAGCTACAAACGTCCAGACACTGCCACTATGCGCTACGATCCAGTCTCGTTTATTATTGTTCACAATTCTCTCTCTATCTCTCTCTCGCTCTCTCTCGGCACAAACCAATCGTCACTTTTTGATTATGAGGAGTACTCATTTTGAATCTGTTTTTCAACTGACGTTTTATACTCGTGAAACCAAATCACTCAGCTGATACTACCTCTAAAATCAGAGCGACATATTTATTTGCCTACTTGAATGAAACGTTTGATGGACGATATATTTCCATTATCGACCCAAATTTTTATTCATCCCGATGGTACGATGGCGGTACGGTCCTATCTCTTAATCCCCTTCCTCATGATTAACCTAGAGTAACAAATGATTAACCTAAGTTGACAAATGTAATAATTCGTTATTTGACTGATATATGTAAGTAGGATGGAATGTGATACATTCAGGCCACACGGAACAAAATCTTTTCCCCAATTCCCACTGCTAGAGGAATTGATGGGCGATTTATGCTTACTACCACAAGAAGAAACGAAGAACAGAAAGGCTTTAATTCAAAAATTTGAGGAACTATTTAGAAATAATGAAGAATAATAGGTTACAACATACAGGTGAGTGGAAAATAGAGAGGACGAAAAAATCAGGGACAAGGACAGAAGGAGGGAAAAAGGTGCAAGACAAAAAGTGAAGAGATAGGAAGACAGCAAGTTGCTGGTTAAATATCTCTAGACATCAAAGAAAGTTATTGCAGAAAAGAGACTAAAAAATCACAATAAAGCAGAAGGTAGACAGGAAGAAGGGAGGTGGACGTGTACATTCGACAGGAACAAAAAGTGATAGACAAGACGCAAATAAGACAAACTCAGAACATTCCACTAAAAAATAAATAAATAAAAGAAAATAAAAGGTAGATGCTACGAAACAGTCTGTTTTGCAACGTTTATATCCCATTGGAAAGTAAGAAAACATAATAAACGAATTTCATCATGTTAACTGTGTTCTTAACCCTTAGTTGGCGACAAGTAAAAAATGTGCGCTAATGGTAACAAACATTTGGGAGACTAAGATTACCAAATTTTCCAATTTATGTCCACTTTATTGAATATCGAAAATAAATGACTTTAAAGCATGATGAAATATTAATAGTAATATTTTTATTTCGCTTAAAACATATTTTGCGTTACAACGTGAAAGATTACCCATCTTTTCTTCATGAAATATTTTACCAACTTAATTATTCTTTCACAAAATTCTGAAATTTAAATACTAGTGTTTCCAATTAAATAGTTTGTAAAGCTAATGAGTTTTCTCAGATGTACTGGTATATAGTGAAGTAAAGAAAAAACTTATCAATTTTCTGCACATGTTTTAATTATTTTCATGTAGTACTGTAAACAGCTAGGTTTATCAGATTTCACACACTTACGGAAGTAAAGAAAAGATTCAAAAAGTTTCTTCTCATGTTGCACATATTTTCTTGGAACATTGGAAGTAATTGGGTTTATCACATCTGACTCACTTGTATGCCGCCATTCTGTTCAGTGTGTAGGGACAGTAACGACTGCTTTTTTCTGTTTTCTAGTTTTCCACTTTTTCCTCTTTTTGTTGGATCACCATGTCGCTACTCTGCACGAAACAGCTTTCGAAAGTTCATCCAGTAAGTTTTTAATCTGTAGCATTTTCTGTATTTGCCTTCTCATTAAGCTCATTTCTATGCTCCTCATGACCTCAGATCTTGATATTGTATCCTTATGTAAATACGTAACGTAGGCATCTGCGCAGCTCATTGATATTAGAAAGTAAAATATTGGCAGTAGCCACCTGCTCGTTCGCCGGATAGCTGAGTCGTTGCTGCACTTCATGTCTAAAACGTCTACGCCAGATTTCGCGGCATTATTGAAATTAACGTTGCTTTTTCCATTGGTATACACAGAGAGATGCATTGAAGAAAGCATTAAAACTGACTTGGAGCTTTTTTTGTTAGACAAAAGACAATAACACAAGATCTTTACAGAAACCATAAACACTGGAGCTCACTTCTTTCCGTGGGTCGGAAAGAAACTGTTTTGGTACTTCTCTTTTGTTGGATTTTAGAGTTCCGACATACGTCAACTTTTTACAGCTCCTTACAGAATGAAATGGAGGGAAACCAATCTATTGCTGTGATGTTCCAGTTTGTTCCATACCTGCATTTGGAAAGACGAATCGCAGACTGAATCGGTTTTTGGAACTTTTTCTCGTCTTCTGACAGTCCTGCTCCATCACTGACTTTACCCGCATAAACATAAGCATTAAATGAATGTGATGAGTGTGAATCTGGGAGACACATGATCTTTATGACATATTTAGCTGGTTTCTTGGTTCTGAATCGGTATCTGCCTCTAAATGGGATTAGACTCTCATCAACACAAGCATGAGCTCCAATGAAATATACATGCTGAGACTTAGAAATAAAGTTGTCGAAAGTGTTGGACACAGCTACTACAGGATCATCTATATTCCTTTGTTCGCGATTAGGTGCATCGTAAAATCTGAGAGCCACCAGTAAAACTTCACATGGTCTCAGAGACATGGTTGCACGAACAATGGGACGTCCGGGACAGTCTTCTGCAAAAATTGATGTCAATTTTTCATGTCCAGACTTGAAAATGGAATAGAGGACCATTAAACCAATGAACGCCTCAATTTATGTTTTGTCTGTATCTTTATAACTGGAGGAGCAAAGATTGTTTAATTCATCCCTTTACCACCTGCAGTTTTGAGTTTGTATGTACTACATTCCCATCCAAAATCTCAGTGTTGCAAAACAAACGACATATTTCTTCTGGGTCTGGATCGTTGCCAAAGTGATTGGCAGCGCCCAACCACGACAACAATTTAATTTTATTATATTTTTGTGTGCTGTCTTAGTGTCGCAAATGGGCGCTCTGGAACTCCAAGTGAAACAGTTCGTCTTGCCATGACAAGCTATGTCATCAGAAAAATGGTTCAAATGGTTCTGAGCACCATGGGACTTAACATCTGAGGTCATCAGAGCCCTAGACTTAGAACTACTTAAACCTAACTAACCTAAGGACATCACACACATCCATGCCCGAGGCAGGATTTGAACCTGCGACCGTAGCGGTCGCGCGGTTCCAGACTGAATGACATTTATCAGATGAAACCGTGGAGAGATGCCTGCTCAGCTCTGAAGAAGCGTGTGACGAGGCTGTGATGAACGCCGCAGTGTGTATAATTAGCAGATTTACGTATTACCCACGCCTGGCGTATTTCTGAGATAGTTACGCGACCAGAACACGGAACGCTTAATCCCTGTCTCTGTGAAGGTGATAAGGCGCAGTAAAGTTTCATTAGGTGACCCCGAGTGTAACACTGACATAGTGCAGTAGCGGCGGTGTTTAATTTGGCGCCGGAATTAACTGGAGGCGGCGTTGCGGTTATGACGGAGCGGAACAATGCAGCGGGGCGGTTTGCGGCGGCGTAATAAACACCACAAAGGAAGCGCGGCCACCTGCGTCCTGGCGCCCGCCACTTCAATGGATTCGCCGCAATGTGATTGAAACATATGCGCAGCGTGGGTTCCACGTAAGAGCTTTAGCCAGCCCCGCGCCCTAATCCCGCTAATGTTGATTGGATTAGCCGCGGACGCAATGGCAGCCCGATGATGATATTTTTCATCCCTTCCCCGCCACCCTGCTCAGGTTCTTTACTTCTGGCACGGAATCCACACACTTCACCCTTTCGACTTTCATTTATATATTTTTAAAGTTGTAATTCCTTGTTAATTAGTGCAGACTAATTCCCTCTCGCCGGGGTGGAAACAGAATTATAGTAGACAGGCTGGAGTGGGACGTCCCTCGGGGGTTGCGCCCCTCCGCTCGCTAACAAGCCCTTTCACTGCAGCCTCCGTCACTGGTAGAGTCGGAAGAAAAGGCACCGCGTTACAGTTAATCAGCATGACATGCCTTTATTTGGATTCTCTCGCAAATAAGTTATGAACAGAGAGCTGAACGACTGATCTCTTGCTAGTTTACTCCAGGGCGCCTGTATTTGCTCTTAGCGACGTGTAACTTTTCCACATTTGCCAATCTGTATATGACGGTGTAATTCTCTTAAGATAGAGACAGTAATTGCTGTTCTTGCCTGTCAGCGACGACGACATAACCAGTACCGTTTAACGACGTGGCGTCCTTATTCTTGTCCAATACTCCTTCTATTATGTCTCCATGCTCGTCGTCAAATATGTGGAGTCTAGGAAACCTGCTTTCTCGGATCGTTAGACAACATTCAAACAAATCGTACTAATGAGTTTTATTACAAGAAAGTAAATCACAATACTTAACTTTCACAATTACATGGAAGGGGCGCAAGCAAAAGGTGACATACAAAACAAGCAATCTTCTTCAGTATAGACTGTCACAAGTCTGAGATACATAGGCAGTACAAGCGAAGTGACTAGCGTTGACGCTGCTATACAAATCTGGCAGTCACCAGTCGGTCGCGGCGCTTATGTCCTTTTCACATATGAGACATTGCTGTTGCGTTGTCGTCTTGGAGGGAGGCTTGGTCAGCGTGCTATTGGCCGGCGTCTTCTCCCAACGATCTCTTCTTTGTCGTTCCCGAATGACGTGCCGGCGCTTGACTTTATGCCTTAATACCTTCTTTCGTTCCCTCTGTTGTTCCTAAATAAAATGTGAGCACGAGGCGTTGTTTCTTAAACACTGTCTAGGTCTATTTTCTTACCCCATTCTTACCTCACTGAGGCTTACGTCTCTAATGATTTCCCCGCCGTTGAGACATTAAAATATAACACTCCCTCATTTTACTGAACTTTACCATCATCAATCTAATGTTTGCGTGTTGATTACTCTCCATTCATAATGATATTAGCCGTTCCGCCTTACTCACGTCGCCAGTCAATTTAGAGATCCGGTTGCATTGTACTTCAGTTTACCTCTTCAGTATGTATCACTATGACGGTAGCTCCCAGGCTTTATAGTGGGATCCTGAATCCACTTTGAACCGCCGCTTTCAGAATACCATATTGAAGAAAGATTCACACGAACGATGTTTCTGATAATTATGCAGGTTACATAAAAAATATCTTTTTGTCTGGTGTAACTGACTGAGTTGCTAATATGTTACAAGATGAAGATGAGAAACTGACTCTAGCTCGGTTCTCTGCCCTTCATGAGCAGTGCTCAATCAGTTACGATACACAAGCGTGCCACAAATTAACAGTTTATCACACGTCTCTTTAGGTTTCATCTAAAGTCTGTACGGCTCTCCCACGTCGCGGAATCACCAGTACTTGTAAGCGAATGGACAGAATCGTGTGGTAAATCGAAGATTTTAATAGATACGTGATGCGTTATCGATTGTGTAAGTGGTATATTAGTAAATGTAGGTCTCACATGTCATTCTGTTTGAACTGAGAACGCTGATTACCTCGTTATTTAGCGCCCTCACCCGCAAATCATCTTCAGGGTCATCGAGCTGAGAACACCGTCTAAAATTATTTATCAGCTAGGTGTAAACGATATGAAGCAATACGTGCGGGAAGCAGCAATATATCCCTTTATGAATATAATATCGTACGAATCGCGGCAGTTGCACGGAGGTGCAAAGGCAAGGAAAGGAAGAAAAGTTCACTTCTATCACATAGATTTACAACTCTAATCATATATATTTCCACTTATGTTGTGGAACACACGTGTTTTGTCAGTTTGTATATATTTACGGTTCATTGTCCATTGTTCAGATTCGAACTTCACCATAAACGTTTTGCTTTACATGTTAACCAAATTTACTTTTCAGTACAGTATTCAAATTCTTAAATAAACACCAAGCATCGTTACTCCTCTTTTCGGTTCATTCAGTCTTCACTTATGAGTATGAGTTTATGACCTAAATATGTCACTTTAACACGGTTACTATGACAGCTATGGATAGTTGTCGGCCAGTCTCATTATTTTCGTTCTCCCCAAACGATCAGGAAAAGGCAACACCCTTCAAAATGGTTGAGAGGATTCCTGACAGGGATTTTTTCACCAGCCTTTTATTTGAATGTCCACACGTCACCTATAAAGAATTTTTTTTTTGTTTTCTGTCTAAGCTATTCGACTGTTCAGATCACAGCGTTTTGGTGAAACTAAATGTTTACACCTTTCAAAAAACAACAAGTAATTGATTCAGTGTATATGTCACTGATTTTGAGCCGAGTGCCATATTGAGGAACTCAGAGAATTATCATTCAGCATCAGATCACGTAAATTATTTTATGGGGAAGAGAAAAAGGAGAGACTGGCTTTTATTGGCAGAGCACTTAGAAGGTGCAACAGGTCTACTAAAGATACTGGATACATGACGCTTGTCCGTCTTCTGCTGGAGGACATCGAAAAAGTTAAAAGAAGGGTCTCTCGTATTGTTTTATCTCGAACTAGGGGATAGAGTGTCTCGGATATGGTACTCTGGTACTCTGAGCGTGTCTAGGCGTAGCCACGTTCAGACTACCAGATAGAAGGACTGGTGGCTCGTAAACACGTTCAGAGCACACAGGGACAGGTACAAAGGCGCTCGCTGTAACACGTCCAGAGCAGCTAAAGGGTTCATATTCATGATGCAAGTGGGAAAATATGAGCAGCATGATGGTTTGTATAAAGGATAACATGACAGACGAGTATGATTCTTCCCACACTCCGACTGACAGTCAAATGCTAGGCCGTAAAGTCACAATAGCTCATATTCACGATGAAGCCTTGTTGAAATTAACTTCATGGGGTGTGAAAATGCAAAAGCACTCAGTCACCAGGCCACATCGGGACCATCCGACCGCCGTGTCATCCGCAGCTGAGGATGCGGATAGGAGGGGTGTGTGGTCAGCACACCGTACTCCCGGTCGTTATGATGGTTTTCTTTGACCGGAGCCGCAACTATTCGGTCGAATAGCTCCTCAATTGGCATCACGATGCTGAGTGCACTCCAAAAAATGGCAGCAACGCATGGCGGCCCGGGTGGTCAGCCATCCAAGTACCGGCCACGCCCGACAGCGGTTAACTTCGGTGATCTGACGTGAACCGCTGTACCCACTGCGACAAGGCCGTTGCCTTGCACACACAGCTACACTTAAAATATTCGACTGTGGTGGAAACAGAGACATGTACTGTGCAATAACGATTGTTAAGGAATTACTGTGTCATAGTCGTATGTAAGAGGTGCTTACTATGAGTTCGTAGACTCTTTGAGCAAAACTACTGTAACAATGAGCCAAGTGTAGCAGTGTATAAATTCGCCTTATATTCCCTATGCCAAAGTGTGTCTGTAGAACCAGTAAATAATGTAGAGGGAGATTTCAAAGATGGGTATCCGTTGTAAATAACACCACCGATTGTCTTGAAAGCCACAGAGGCCGAGTTTGAGGCCTACAAACGGCAGCTATTTTCCAAAATGTCTGCTGCCACTAAAAATGTGCCTAAAGAGAATTAGACTCAGCGTGTGTGTAAAGAGTTGTTGATAATTCAGTCATCCACCTGTTCAGCAGCTTATTCAAAGAATACATTTGCTTCCTGGTATCGGGAGCCAGAGCACCGCCCCCAGGCCACCGCCGCCCCCTGGAGGTGTTAGTACCAGCCCCGGCGGTGTCAGTACCGCCACACACGATACTGCCGCCATCTGCCGGGTCGATGTCTCTGAATCGGTCATAAGTGAATCAGTGTCAGATACGAAACACACTTTGAGACAGTCAGTAGCGCAAACCACTTATCGACTCCGTGAGAAATGGGCCAAGCTATGCGTGACTTATATGACAGCCCCTGACAGAAGGACTGAGTGAGCGAGAACCAGCTGTTTCCCATTGAAATAAGAGTTATGGCTTGGTAAACATTTACAAAATAAATACCAGTAAGTACGACAAGAATCATTTAGTCTTTTCCATTTTTACAACCATTACAGTGCAGTTTAATGGGTGAATATCCATCAGTCAGGCATCTACACTGGCTCACACAGAGAAAGAAATTCAGCATTTTTAAACACTAGATGTAGCAACTTAAATCTATGTGAAATGTTACATAATCGCGGTGTAAGCTGTGTAGGAAACAGGAATAGTCTACTCCAATTAAACTGTTAAGACTTTAAATAAGTTTCCTGTTAATTTCCTAAAACACTTGGAAAATATTTTAGGAGTTCAGCTCAAATGGCTCTGAACACTAAGGGACTTAACATCTGAGCTCATCAGTCCCCTAGAACTTTGAACTACTTAAACCTAACTAACCTAAGGACATCACACACATTAATGTCAGAGGCAGAATTCGAACCTGCGACCGTAGCGGTCGCGTGGTTCCAGACCGAAGCGCCTACAACCGCTCGGCCACATCGGCCGGCGTGAGTTCAGCCATTCGAACATGGAATAGATGGTCGAAGATGGCTCATTGTTCACATGGAAACCACAATCCTCCAACTGAATCGTCATAACATAGTCAGGAATACTCATAACGTTTAGGTTAAATACATCTTCTCCAATACACCAAAATTGTGCAGTCACTAAGTAGAGACATAATGGTCGACATATTAGTTAATCTGACCTGTAGTATACACTCACTGCTTTCACTTAATATAATACTGAGAAGGGTCGCGCCACGAAAGATCATTACCTCATTCATTCTAACTATGAACTGGCAGTAGGGGTCAGCGTACGTCATTTATAATTTTTTTAAAGTTTCTCACACTTTTGCAAAACATGTAGATAAACAGCGATCGATGAATTGCTCACTGTGTTGTGAGAGAACTGGAAATGAACTAACGTATCGAAGCGTATAACAGCAGCAGCAGGTGAGGTGAAGAGACCACATGACGTGGTAATTATGTTGTTTAACGTTTCGACAATACATGTGACCAAGATTTCTGTCTTGTGGTAGTATACGAAATTCCAAGATCTTGTGACGCTACAGTAATATTATCCACAGATGAATGACATCGACTATGTTAAGCGTATATGCATATTCCCGCACTATTCCACAACAACGCTCACTTGCCTTCAGTAATGCTGGGGGATAATACTGTCACAGAAGGAGTCTTCCCTGAAACAATTAAAATACTTAACGGCAGATAGTATATATGTGAATGACCTCCCTTCTTATCTGAAACAAGAAGCTAAACTGACTGTGCTCATGATACAAGCATCATTATTAATTAAGTAAAAGAAACTCCAATAGAAAATGGTACAAGTAATGTCTTTGGAAAAGTTATTGATCGGCTTTCTGCGAGTGGGGTTGTTCTGAACTTTGAACAAAAACAGTACATCCAATTTTCTACTGCAAGGAGTACTGTTCCTTCAATAAATAAAACACATCAACAGAACTCAGAAGCCAGGGCAGAGCATACTAAGTTTTTGGATGTATGTATAGATGAGAATCTTAATTGGAAAATTCATATTTTGGATCTCCTAAAGTGACTAGGTTCAGCAACTTTTGCAATCAGAATAACTACTAATTTTGAGGATACAGAAATTAGCAATCTAACACACTTTGCATACTTTCACTCTCTGATGTCATACGGAATAATATTTTGGGGTAACTCAACACTTAAACCAAAATTATTTACTCCTCGAAAGAAAGTGGTTAGAATAATGTGTGAGGCTCATTGTCGCACATCTTGTAGGCATCTCTTTAAAACGTTAGGTATTCTTACAACAACCTCACAATACATTTTTTCAGTAGTGACTTTTGTTATTAACAACAGCCCGCATGTAGTGGTCGTGCGGTAGCGTTCTCGCTTCCCCTTGCCCGGGTTCCCGGGTTCGATTCCCGGCGGGGTCAGGGATTTTCTCTGCCTCGTGATGGCTGGGTGTTCTGTGATGTCCTTAGGTTAGTTTGGTTTAAGTAGTTCTAAGTTCTAGGGGACTGATGACCATAGCTGTTAAGTCCCTTGGTGCTCAGCGCCATTCGAACAATTTTTTTCTCAACAACATGGACCAGTTTAAAAACAACAGTGACATTCATGATTATAATACCAGACGAAAGAAAGACATTATCCTCTACTTAACATCCCTTTGGCACAGAAAGGGGTAAAATACGCTGCTGTAAGAGTTTTCGCTAAATTACCAGATGAAATAAAGTTTTAAAAATAAATCCAAATCATATCTTCTTGACAACTCTATCTATACCACAGATGAATTGTTGAATAGTAATAAATAAATCTATAGGTATAACATGTGAATATTGTGCCACGTAAGGGCACGGGGTAGGTAAGACGGCTGCTCAGATTGTCTTCCATATCGTTTATACAGATAAGGAACAGCAAAGGGCCTATAGCACTACCTTGGGGGACGCCAGATATCATTTCTCTTTTACTCGATGACTTTCCGTCAGTTACTACGAACTGTGAACTCTCTGACAGGAATCCGTCACATAACTCAGACGATATTCCATAAGCAAGCAGTTTCACTACAAGCCGTTTGTGTGTTACAGTGTCAAAAACCTTCTGGAAAACCAGAAATACGGAATCGATCTGAAATCCTTTGTCAATAGCACTCAACACTTCATGTGGATAAAGAGCTAGTTGTGTTTCACAAGAACGATGTTTTCTAAACCAATGTTGAATGTGTGTCGATAGAACGTTTTCTTCGACGTAATTCGTAATCCTCGAACACAATACATGTTCCAAAATTCTGCTGCATATCGACGTCAATTATATGGGCCTGTAATTAAGTGAATTACTCCTACTACCTTTCTTGAATATTGGTGTGACCTGTGCAGCTTTCCAGTCTTTGGGTACGTATCTTTCGTCGAGCGAACGTTTGTATATGGTTGTTAAGTATGGAGCTAATGCATCAGCGTGATCTAAAAGGATCCTAATTAGCATACAGTCTGGACGAGATGACTTGCTTTTATTAAGTGATTTAAGTTGCTTCTACGCATGTTGGTAGCCGTTCTTGATTCGAATTCTGGAATATTTACTTCATCTCCTTTGTTGAAGGCATTTCAGAAGCTGTCTTTAGTACCTGTGATTTGTCAGCACTGTCCTCGATAGTATCTCCATTGCTATCGCCCAGAGAAGGCATTGCTTGTTTCTTGCTGTTAACATACTTCACATACCACCAGAATCTCTTTGGATTTTCTGACAGGTATCAAGACAAAGTATCGTTGTGGAAACTGTTATAAACATCTCGCATTGAAGTCAGAGCTAAATTTCGAGCTTCTGTAAAAGATCGCCAATTTAGCGGATTTTGCGTGTGTTTAAATTTGCATTGTCTGTTTCGCTGTTTCAGCAACAGTGTTCTGACCCGTTTTGTGTACCAAGGAGGATCTGCTCCGTCGTTCGTTAATTTATTTGTTATAAATCTCTCAATTGCTGCCGATGCTATTTCTTTGAATACAAACCACATTTGGTCTATACGTATATTACTATTTTGGAAGGAGTAGAGATTGTCTTCCAGGAAGGCATAAAGTGAATTTTTATGTGCTATTTTGAATAGGTATGTTTTTCCTTTATTTTTGTAGTATTTAGAGGTTACAATATTCAGTCTCGCCAAGACAACCCTGTGTTCACTAATCCCTATATTGGTTTGGATGCTCGTTATTAATTCATAATTATTTGTTGCTAAGAGGTCAAATGTTTTCACTACCGTTTACTATTCGCGTGGGTTCAAGAACTAACTGCTGGAAATAATTATCAGAGAATGCGTTTAGCACAATTTCGGATGATGTTTTATGCGTACCTCCGGAATTAAATATGTATTTTCTCTAACATATCGAGGGTAAATTAAAGTCACCACCAACTATAACGGTATGAGTCGGGTACGTGTTTTAAATGAAACTCAATTTTTCTTTAAAACTTACAACTGTATCATTTGAATTGGGAGGTCGGTAAAAGGATCCAATTATTATTTTATTCTGGTTGATAACAATGACCCCTGCCCATACTAACTCACAAGAAGTATCTACTTCAGTTTCGAGAGAAGATAATCTATTTCTAACAGCAACAAACACTCCACTGCCAAACCATGTTTAGCCTATAGTTACAGAACGCCGTCAGGCTATTCGCCAAAATTTCGACTGAGCTTATATCCGGCTTTAGGCAGCTTTCAGTGCCTATAACGATTTGAGCATCAGTGCTCTCTATTAGCGCTTGGAGCTCTGGTACTTTCCCATCACAGCTACGACCATTTACAACTGTTATACTGCTGGTTCCTGTATCTACGTTCTACCCGTGTAGCCGCCTCCTGAGTATAGTGGATACCTGACCTACTTATTGGAATCCGAAACCCAACCACCCTTTGCGCAAGTCAAGGAATCTGCGACCTACACGGTCACAGAACCGTCTGAGCCTCTGATTCAGATCCCCCCTCCCCTCCTGCCTCTCGGCTCTGTACCAGAGGTCCACAATAGGCCCTGTCGACTATGCTGCAAATGGTTAGCTCTGCTTTCATCTTGCACGCTAGACTGGCAGCCTTTACCCCTTCTGTTAGCCACTTGAAACCAGACAGAACCTCTTCTGATCCAAAGCTACGCGAGCAACCAGCTGCAGGTAGCTGCACCCTGTGCTCTGGGAGGACCCGTTCCACATCTGGAATGACTCCACCCGGTATGCACACGGACTGCATGTTAGTTTTATTTGCCTTCTTGGCAGATATGTCTCTAAGGGGCCCCATAACGCGCCTAACGTTGGAGCTCCCAACTATCAATATTCCCACCCTCTGTGATTGTCCGGGTCTCTGAGGCTCAGAGGTTTCCTCTGAAACAGGACAGGCGACAGCATCTGGCTCAGCGACAGCGTCAGCCACAGACAGCACCTGGAACCTGTTTGTCAGGCAAACCGGGGAGGCCTTACGTGCAGCCGCCTGGAAAGTCTTCCGCCTCCTGCTACGCCCCGGGACGACCTCCAACTCGACCACAGGTGAGGAGTCAACCTCAGTACAAGCAGTAACTGGGCTGGCCACCGGTGAGGACCGATCAGAGGACACGGTCATGCTGGAAGTCCGTTTTATCCCCACGGCTGGCCCACAACAGTGTTGCCCATCCACTGTAGCTTCATGCTGTGTAACCGAAGCCATCACAGCCCAAAGCCGAGAGTGAAGTGTCACCATCTCTGATCACATCCACACACAACAATAGCTGTCGCTGTCCATTCTAAAGACCGTGGAAAACTAAACTATACACATAAACGGAATATCGGCACGTGCTCCACAACTCTACCGTAGACCCTGACGAAAACGCAAGAACTGTGTCTCATAATTAGATTAATACGCAGAGATTCAAAAAGCTAACTAGCAAAGCACTAAGGTGAAACTAAATAATTCGCCCCTGAATAGGAACTTTTAATTCTTCACAAAATCGGTTTACTTTCCGACGCAAACGAAAATGCGAGTACTGTCGCTATAAGATGTTAAATTAACACACAAGAAACTCAAAAAATTGAACCATTAAAGCACACAGATGATATTGTAAAATTCTTTCACTGTTAGGATCTCGTAAAAGTCACAATATCGGTTACTTCCCTGTTGCTGCTCGTGTCTCGGCTTGCCACTGCTGCCTGTAATGTGAATGTAATCCTTTGAATGGCATGTGTGTGCTTCAGGAAATGTAAAAATGCTTTAAGTTGGATAATCAATAAACGAGACTGTCTTCCTTTAAATCATTGCTTTATTTATTGGCATCCGTCTTCCTCTCCTCTTCCAGAGTTCAGGTATGTACTCATAATATGTCGTCTGCACGGTTCACTGAGATCTCGACTTATAATTTCTGAAACCTGCTCAATACGTCCCTGGAAGCGCCAATTGTCAACACTGCCTGCATCCAAAGTCTCACATGAGCTTTTCTGTTTGAGTTAAGCGGCCAGGCATCTAATACATGAACTGAGATGGAAAACTCTTCTGGAGGATGTACATTCTCCCTAGGCATTATTGCTACGTTGTGTGCGAGTGCTTGGCGGAAGGGGTGGCCCACGGCAACAGGATGGCGATGGTATCCTGACAGTGTGTGGGCAGCACTCTTTACCTAACAGCTAGCTCTCAGCTGGGGCCCAGAGCAGTTGGGCGCTAGTCGACATTATCTGCGTGCATGGGTAGGACTCACCAGATAGTGGTGGCAGCTCAGCTGCTGTTGGCTCGTGACAGCTGGCCGTTGCCTCTATCATTACCAGGGAATTCCTGCAACTGTTGAAATTACTGTAATCGCTACAGATTGTTTGTCACCCACGTATGAGTCAAATATGACACACTACGTGCCTGCACAGAAATATGGCAACACCGGCGCTGTGCTACAAAGCAGCAGTGAAAAATATTATTCTTTTGATCACAGGATGTGCACAAGACCTGTGTGATAGTGCTGCCGGAATGTAGTGGACGAATAAACTATTCTTTTGATGACAGGATGCTGCAGACAGGTCCTGACTCACCTTGCCTATACGTGCAGCTGTGAACCTGACTATGTAGCAACAAATGTTCCTGGAACAGGTGGCCCATGCTTAAGAAAAAGGGGGGGGGGCAGGCTTTAGCACTAACGGTCATTTGAGTCTACCTCTGATAGGTGTCTCATTCTTGAGGATTGTTTTAGACTTGTCAAAGTTAATCTTTCGCGCCTCTCATTAGCTATCCCTGCATTCATGTCCCTCACTTCCTACTAAGTAGCCTAATTAGTGCTTCTCAATAGCAACAATCCTTTCATTCATTCCCATTGCTGTTACCTCCATTCTTCTTCCTCCCTAGACCCCTGTCAGCGTTCTGACGTGCAGTGTTGCCGCTGTTGACAACGACGGTGTCGCTAATAAGCGGCTCACATTGGCCTCAGACAATATAGGTATGTGGAAATAATTTCTGTTGTTCTCTCTCTGTCTCCCTCTCCTTCCCTCCCTACCCCATCCCTCTCTCTGTCTCTCTCTCTCGCTCTCTCTCTCTCTGTGTGTGTGTGTGTGTGTGTGTGTGTGTGTGTGTGTGTGAGTGAGGTAGCCTGGAGCTTCAGAGGATGGCTTCTGGCTAAGTACTGATTTACGTGAATGTGAGTACCAGTTTCTCTCCCTCTCTGCAATTATCTTTTTGTTTCTGACTGTTGTAGAGTTCTTCAGTGAACTCGAGAAAATGGGAATGGAGCCAGAGCCACAACCAAGTCTAGTAACAAATATCATTAGTGATGATAATTATGATGATGCTGATGTGTAAGATATCCAAGATGAGTCTATGTAGAATTCTTGGAGATGAGACTAGTCATGAAGAAATAGATGCATAAGTAGCACTCCGTTTTCAGGACACAAGTGGCCCATCGGAACCATCCGACCGCCATGTCATCCTCAAGTTGAGGATGCTGATAGGAGGGGCGTGTGGTCAGCACATTGCTCTCCCAGTCGTTATGGTGGTTTTCTTTGACCGGAGCTGCTGCCATTCGGTCGAGTAGCTCCTCAATTGGCATCACGAGGCCGAGTGCACCCCGAAAAATGGCAACAGCGCATGGCGGCTGGATGGTCACCCATCCAAGTGCCAGCCACGCCCGACAACACTCAACTTCGGTGAGCTCACAGGAACCGGTGTATCCACTGTGGCAAGGCCGTTGCCATGCATAAGTAGTAATTCCTTTTATTCTTCTTCTAACACCCAACACACACACATACACACACACACAACTGCATGCTTGCATTCCTAATGCTATGTGATCATGTCTGGCTGTATGTGCACTTGATAATGAGTCACAGGTGAAAGTGTTGACCCTTTCTTCAGCATTAGTTCGTAGGGCTTTACTCTGGTCATCAATGAGAGAATATGTGAGTAGCTGTTCTTCTTCTTCCAACAACTAAGATAGTTGCATACATGGATTACTAACGTGGCATGTACTATTGTTTGTTTCTAGATGGTCTCGGTGCACAGGCAAAGCTCGACTGACTTTTGGTGGAGACAGCTGCCAATAAAATCACATTGATTCATTCAGAGATTAATTTTGGACGTTAGTTGAAATGGTATGGACCCCTATATATATATATATATATATATATATATATATATATATATATATATATATATATATATATATATATAATGTACATGCTACTTAATATTGATCCTTCTTTTGCCTGTGAAGGTTAACATGAAGGAGATGCTGCGTGTTGGACTTGTACCTGTTGCAGCCACAGGCTTGTCGTCGATGGTGCAGTTGCAGTTATATATGCAGCAGCCTTGGGAGCCTTGTGCATTCCTGCAGCCTGCTCAGCCATCCATAGTGCAGCCCAGCTTGTTGATCGATTTTGAAGGTAAATAGAAACACTATAGACTCTATATATAACTTTATTTTTTTTTTTAAAGTTATGCATGATACTTAATATTACTGCTCCTCTTCCAGTGTGTACAGATAATATGGGGAGATGAGTTGTGGGCATGTGCCTCCTGCAGCAGCTTGTGCATCCATGATGATGGAGCCTCCTCTATAGCTTACCATGATGATGTTGTTGATGATAGTGCAGCCAACTCCACAGAAGTAACCACAGCTAGTAGAGAAGCAGTAGCAGCCAGGCAAGTGGATCCATCCACAGTCAGTCATGCAGCAGCAGCACTTTGGCTCATGGCTGTGCCCACCACAGCCCACGACGTACCAGCAGTTGGCTGTGCGGTATCAGTGTCCATGACAGATCAGCAGCCCGGTTCATTGACGGATTTTAAATGCAAGTAGAAATACTGCAGACCTCTGCATGTATCTTTGTTCTTTAAAAAACTTTTCTGTGTACTTTGTTATGTTCCTCATTTTGTCTTTGTAGGTTATATGAAGGAGATGCTGGCTGGTAGACTTATGCCCCTAGCAGCAGCAGTAACAGCAGCTGGTCCACCCATGTTGCTGCAGCTCCCTTCACAGCTGCCCGTGATGTATCCACTACAATCGTGAAGCAGCTGATTTCGAGTGCCTCCTAGCTTCCGTGGCGCGTTATGAAGGCGACCCCTCTGCCTCCAACACCACCTTCACAGAATGTCTCATACCGTATAAGTCCACATATCAAGTTGGTGCACATATCACTCTAGACGAAAGAAATTCGAGTCTTTCATTGGGGCAATCCACCGAGATGGCTGTCCCACTGAACTCGAAAAGCTTTTGTGTGGAAGTTTATCATGCTTATGGCGACAACGTCCCTGCGACCAACTCGAAGATCGTGTTTATAGTGGCAATGTCCCTAAGAGCAATTGGGAGGAGAATGTCGCGTTGTACAAGAAGGCAGCTGGGTGTCATATTTGTGGGCTGCCAGTCGAGAGAGATGAGGAAACTCCCCATAGTTATCGTTTTCATCTAACAGGGAAGTTCCGTGGTGGAGCACACAACACATATAACTTGAAGTACCAACTGCTATGGCACATACTCGTTTTCCCACAACTTCAGCCAGTATGACGCCCAGTTCCTAGCTCAGCAGTTGGATGATTTTGGGTTGATGGATGATAAGGTCAGAGTCATTTCTGTCACCACTGGCAAGTACATTGCGCTTTGAAAGGGAATAACAGCGAGGGTAACACCCCAACTCCTGGACTCACTTCACTTCACATACGCATCTCTTCAGAAAGTTTTTGAGGTGACGCGTTCAGAAGATATGCATATCAACACAGCCGCATACGCCAGTGACGCAAAGTTTCATCTTGTGACAAAGGAAGAGATCTTTCTATGCCAATAACTGGTTTCGATGGAGAGACTCAATGAAACCACAGTGCCCGACAAAACCGTATTCTCCAGTAAACTAACAGGCACTACCATAACGGATGTGGAGTATGAGGGCCAAATGAATGTTTGGCGGCAGTTCGGTATCTAGGATTTATGAGAAAATGCAAAATTATACGTGAATACTGACGTCCACCTGCTCCCAGACATCTCAGAAGTTTTGGAGTTTATGCCTGGGCACATACTTTCTTGGATCCCGCATTCCATTTCACCACGCCTGGGCTTTCGTTAGACACAATGTTGAGGAAGGCAAGCATCAGCATCCAACTTTTGACCGATGTTGACATGTTGCTCTTGTTCAAAAGCGAGATATTTTGCTTGCGTTGCACAGGTAACCCACGAATGAGTGAGGAGTGCAGCCCATCTGACGACTGTCACTAAACAAACTCTATGGGCAAGCCACGTAACAAAGCCTACCCTCTAGAGGGTTTCATTGACTGTCCAAGGAAGAAATCGATAGACTGAAGGAAAAGATCTGTGATGTGACTGAATATGCTGATGAGGGATATATTCTGCCGGTGCAGCTGGAATATCCCACCCATTTCCATGGCGAGCACAGAGACTTATCGCTATGTCCGGGACAAACAGTCTCGTGAAGTTGTTCCATTCCAAAGCTGTTGACAACACTGGGCAAATAAAAACGTTACATTGTCCATTACAGTAACATCAGTGCATCAGAATGGGGATGAAACTTGTTAGTATCACCTGCGGAATCTCCTTTTGGCAGTGGCCCAGGTTGAAGGAGTACAGTTATTTAAATACCGAACAGAGGGCTCTCGTGACACATGATTTCGAAAAAGATTTTTACAAATTTATCAGTAATTCATTTTCCGTTGAAATCATGGAAAATGTTAGAGAATTCCGCAAAATTAATTTAGTTTATCGGTGGGATGGACGTTATACCAAAAGATATTTCGCAGCCTGGCAAAATTTCAAATGGCCCATCAACTTCAATGAATGATTAGTCGCTGTGGAGACGGTGAAGGTTTTCGGAGCATTTCCTTGTATCAGTGTATGTGTTCTGTACCTCTTGAAACGCCGGATGTACGCTTTTCTCTATGACTTTGCTAAACCTATGTCTGCCAAAATTAAGTTGTTTTATGTGGATACAAATAGTTTCATCAGCTGGGTGAAAGAATGAGATTAATATGAAGTAATTGGGTACCATAAAGCAGATTTCGACTCATCTGGATATGCGGCCGATAATTCTTTTTAAATAACACCTCAACACAAAAAGGTTGTTGGCCAGACGAAAGACGACGCTTATGTTTAGTAGATTTTGGAGAGTATGGGGTCCAGATCCAAGATATACGCCTACCATACAGATGCACGTGCCATTGAGAAGGTGTTATCATGCGGCTTCACAGGCTCTCATGATCAAAGACTACAAGATGGGCCTTTTAGAGAGCGATTTCACTGCTTTACACATCGTGAGTCAGGTAATCTTTGTATAGGGAGGCTATGAGGAACATACTGCGATGCAACTGAAAGAAGGGTTGTCCCGTTATGCCGATAAGTTATTTTTATATGAATTTTTTAAATTTATGAACCCTTTGACCCCAGAGTAGAGTTGACTAGGATCATTCAATAACTGAACTACACTGTATACAGAGAGCAAAAAAATCACTGGTGGTAACTGGATATTATTTATAACAACCAGTATGTCTCCTTCTTATTGCTCAGACTCCGAATGGAGAGGGATTATTTGGAGGAAGAGGAGACGATATTTCGTCCTTATTGGTCCCATTTGCTGCAAGGGGCTCCCTCCAATTTTATATCACTTGATCAGTACTGAGTCAGCTCGCCTAAGTTTTGTGGCTGCGACTACGTAACCACTGTAGAGTTACGTCATGACCTTGACTTTAAGTTGCAGAACTGCCTATGTGGTGTTGCCCCGGGCTGACCTTGATCAATTCCCGGTGGTTACCAGGAGATATGTAATGGAGAACACCAAAGACCCCAAGTGAGTAAGTGTGCACAGGATTTTATCAGTTAACTTGAGACGAAGTCTTTATCTGTTCCAGAACATATTCTGCTGTCCTACTACAAACTACAGGTATCACTTGTATGATGCGTATGTGCAAATATGTACGGGAGTTCCACATTGTGCAGTTAAGACAACATACGTCTGAGACCATTCAGAGTGTGATACTGGTATGTAAGACAGTTATGTGTGTGAAAAATGAAAGAAATGAAATCAATAACTGAATGCACACCGTCATAATGGTGTGGCATTGCAAGGTGTTTCACGCAGGAGTACGTCACTCTTTGTAGCTATCTTGCCTGTTCTCTACATGTAGTCCCAATCGATCAGTTCGTGTTTATACTTACAAAACAGAAAATTTATCATCCACTTTCAGTATTCCAACGCCTCTCAGTAGTGAGTTAAGCAATAGATGAAATGAACATCCGATAAATGCTGATTTGTCTTTCAGTCGTTGCATGTTAGAAATTTTCATTTCCATGTTTCCAATACGAAATGCATTTTCCTTCCTTATATTCATATTCCATTTACGTGTAGGAATAACTACACAGAAGTTGCCGATAGCTTGGCAATAATTTGCACGTATGGCTTTTCTGTAAACTCAGTAGTTGATCCATTATTGTGGTGTATACAAACAGTGACACGACATATTTGTATAATGTGCTCTACTTATTTTTACATGCGTCATCACAGACTCTCGTTTGACTTCGACGTAATATAGCCCCGGCAGATCATTATTTTAACTCAAGAGCACTTTTAATAGACGGTTTTAACATTGATATACCCCATTATCATCTGTTTCCGCAATTTCTTGCAAGGGAGAGAACACTGGCATAAATTCTAGAGAGGGCTGAGGCCGACTCCGCAGCTTTACCTCCTGAAGCACGGATGTTTCGTGGAAAAATGGCGTGTATGCAAATATGCATCGGACGCAAGAAGTGGACGCTGGGGAGGCTGCGATCGATGGCGCCCTGGATGATGGTCCGTGTGTGCAGAGCCGCACCGCTCAACAGAACAATAAACGGCATTAATTATTCGGGCCGAGGACCGCGTCGAGAATACAGCAAACACGGCCCGCTTAACGAGGACCAGCCAGCCGCACAATGGTCGCGAACTGCCTTCTTCTCAGCTCCGTTCTGTTTGGCTCCCTTCATAATAAAGGCGCGTTAAAGTTAAGTGAAAAGAAGAATCTGACCAGTAATTGAAAACTGTAGTTTCTCTTCGTTGCTCATAGCGCGCTTTTATCCACTGTTCAGTTAAATGAGATTGGACGAGATGCAAGGCGCTGGGTGTGTTCGGCCTCCTAGGGAGTTTTGTTGGTAATTACACTTTGAATATAGCGACACTTGTCGAATGCCGTCGCTGATGCTGTAACTATTTAGTATGAAGGCACAGTACGAAGGCATAGGGATAGTATGAAGTAAATGAACATGAAAATCGTACGCTTCAATGAAAAATGGATCAAATAAATAAGGTGATCTATGATTTTTAAGTTACTACCATCTACGCTGAGGAATTTCTCCATGTGCTATTCCACAATACATCGAGTTCTTACCGTTGGAAACTTTGTGTGTAGATTCGTAAAGGGTTCTGATCCATATTTATGAATTTATACAGGATGTTACAAAAAGGTACGGCCAAACTTTCAGGAAACATTCCTCACACACAAATAAAGAAAAGATGTTATGTGCACATGTGTTCAGAAACGGTTAATTTCCAGGTTAGAGCTCATTTCAGTTTCGTTCTTCCACCTACGCTCAATGGAGCACGTTATAATGATTTCATACGGGATACTCTACCTGTGCTGCTAGAACATGTGCCTTTACAAGTACGACACAATATGTGGTTCATGCACGATGGAGCTCCTGCACATTTCAGTCGAAGTGTTCGTACGCTTCTCAACAACAGAGTCGGTGACCGATGGATTGGTAGAGGCGGACCAATTCCATGGCCTCCACGCTCTCCTGACCTCAACCCTCTTGACTTTCATTTATGGGAGCATTTGAAATCTCTTGTCTACGCAACCCCGGTACCAAATGGAGAAACTCTTCGTGCTCGTATTGTGGACGGCTGTGATACAATACGCCATTCTCCAGGGCTGCATCAGCGCATCAGGGATTCCATACGACGGAGGGTGGATGCATATCGCTAACGGAGGACATTTTGAACATTTTCTGTAACGAAGTGTTTGAAGTCACGCTGGTACATTCTGTTGCCGTGTGTTTCCATTCCATGATTAATGTGATTTGAAAAGAAGTAATAAAATGAGCTCTAACATGGAAAGTAAGCGTTTCCGGACACATATCCACATAACATTTTACTTTCTTTGTGTGTGAGGAATGTTTCCTGAAAGTTTGGCCGTACCTTTTTGTAACACCCTGTATAGTTAGGGTACTTCGAACGATAACAGAAATTTCAGATTTTCTTTCTGTCAAATCTTGAATCACAAGTGAAAAAATATTGGATGCTGACTTCCTATTTCCTTCTTTTGAATGAAAACAACTACTTTACCTTAAGGCATTCCATGGTGTACGGTTTCAGATATCGACAGTATATCCCAACATTACCATTTTCCCTGAGCTAAGCTGTCACGCAAATCTGCAACAAGCAGAAATTAAGAAGCAAATTACTATACTAGATACTGAAGAGGTTTGTTGACGTTCTTTCAAAATGTTCACAGTTTGCAGACCCAAATTTCTCACTACGGCGAGATAAAAATGTCATGCTCTCCTTGGCATTTTTATTCTAACAATGAAATGCTAGACACATATGTCGGTGAATTGCTATACTTGGTAATGCATTCCATTTAGGTGCCAGGGGGCTTTTCTTTGAAGAAGATCATTTAAAAGTCGATTTCACGCAGAATCGGCACTGGAACCTTTTTATGGTTACTTACACTGTCGGCATCTGTCTTCCAAAACATTAAAAATACTCCATACTCCTAGTTCTTCTCCTCCCTCTCTACGAGCTACTGCATGACCGCCCTTGACTGTGACGTCTTGCTTTCTACAGCTGCCCCGTCAACACAGAGACTACAGTTTTTTTTAATACAACTAGGTGTTTTTTTCTGTGACACTGCAAAGATCCCCCAAAGGGAACCTCAAGGACATAACATGTGTGCAACTTGATGAAACAGTAACCATATAACAGCGCCCCAAAAACTGTCACGTTGTCAGGAGAAGACGTCCCACATACATCTGCTCTACTGCAAGAAACGTGAGAAGGCGAGCACCATTAACACCTCATATGGAAAATTATATGGTTTTCATTTGTGACAAACGTGAACAATCTTAGAGCACCAGTTCAGTTGTATGCTGAAAGGTATTTTGTCTAGCAATCACGTTTCATCTTTGCGAAATATTTGAAAAGCTTCCAAGAATTGGAAAATGTGAAGAATAAAATACGGCATCGAAAACTACTTCCATCTAATGTGAAAAATGCAAATAATATTTCAGTTGCAGCTACACGCAATCGATGTGTCACTATGAGACAGTTTAATGTGTGAATGGAGGTCAGCCAGACGAGTGTTATGACAGTATTACATTCCAATGTATTACACCCCATGCACGTTACGCTGCATTACGACTTATAGAAATGGACAAACAACGACCTTGTTCTGTTAAGGCACAGGTCCCTACACATTTTCTTAGCACTAGCATACCAAAGCTCTTTGTTTCATTGGCCAACATCAGTTTCTGGGGAGTAAGTGGATGGCGTACTCAGCTACTGACCCACGAACATAACATATAAACAGTATGACTTAAGTGTTACCGTAGTGTTGGTAGAGTAGAAGTTTAAAATGTTGATAATTAATACTGGGCAAAGGTTCTTGGGTCTCTTTTTTTTTAAAAAAAATCCTTAGGATGAAGTTTAAATATAATGAATTATTTTACATTTATGTGTAATAATTTCACAAGTACAAGGGATACTCACATTCACACTCAAAGCGTTTCGCAATACTAGTTCTTCCTTCTTTGTGTCTCCAGGACAGATATGCTCCCTGCAAGAAGTGCAAGATTTCATGTTCTTGCGGTCGTTCCTCTTCGTATATAAGAAACAGCACCCTTTCTTCGGTAGATTATGCACAGCTGCACGTGTTACTTTCCCTTGCGGCTATTTAATGACGTTCCCTCTGTTTACAGCACCTTAATGTTGGTTACACCCGTACCCATAAGTGTGTATTTGAGTGTTTTGTGAGTGTATTTTGAGCTCGTCTTCCTAGTTGAGGTCGCAAATTTGTGGAGCAAGGCCTTTCAGGTATTGCTTTCTTCCACAACTCTTTGTGGGACGATTCTTTGGATACCTTAGTGGGTATCTTGAAATACAAGACAGTATATGAAGTGTATGCTACAATGTCAATCACGCTGAGAAGCGCCTTTATTAACCATCGCCATGTTTCTCAACGGCAGCAGTACACTCTTACACGTTATCGAGTGTACCCACTTACGACTTTGTATCATTGTAGAATGAAATGATGTCTCGCTTCTCTTTGGTCACTTTCACGTCGCTATGTTGGGTTAAAAACAGTGTAACAAGCTTTCCTTTCTTAAGGTTGTTACTGCTTAAAGTGGCATTATCCCTACAGGCAAACCAGATTGTTCCACGTGTAACTTATATAGAGAAACAGGACAGAGTGGTATAGGAACAATGCGTTTGTCAATTCTAGTAGTATCAACTACAGTTCTTTTCTCTTTCAAAACATCAGACACAGTAGTGAACGTTCTGTCTGTGGTACCATTTCTTCCTAACTGTCTTAAGTTTGTCACTTCAGTCAATCTCCTAACTATTTCAGGACTGTTGTTATGAGGAATCCATTGTGAACCAGTATTTTGTATCTGATTCACATAACAGGTTCACTTCTACACCATATTTTGCTGATTTTGTTGAAATATATAGCATCGTTTATTCATGCTTCTGGAAAATATTTTCTAATATTTTTCATTTCGTATTTTTTAAATATGAAGATAGTTGATCGAGACTAAAAGACATAAATCTAAATGCATCAACAAAATTCATTTAGCCATTTTTTGTTCATTTACCAAAATTAATGTATTTATATTCTTTATTTGTCATTAAATCTATAGCTTTTTTATCATAACCAAGTACTTTTAACAATAAGTGAGGATCATATACAGATAACTTATATAAATAAAGTGGTAATAAAGCTAGGACTTTTTGGTTGTCACTACAACCAAAAAGTTGTTACTTAATTGATTTATATATTATCCCTGTTAATTGTTCATGATGGCAAACTCTTTTATATTTTCGTATAATGTTTTTCTCATTAAAGACAAATTTTAGATTTACTATATCTTTGTTGTTCTTTACTTGTTAATGATTTCATTTAGAGTTTTGAATAAATTTCACCAATTCTTTCAACTTTTTTTCATATATTAGCCAAATGTTTTATTTAAATTTGGTCCTCTATACTTAACTTTTTCTTTGTAGGGGTGTCTCATATATTTAACATAACAGCAAAAACCACTAGGTTCATTTTCTGTTATACTTCATTGTATAAGATTCATTACCGAATTTTAATCATATTGTATTTGTTTTTTCTTCTTTAACTTTGTATCTATCTTTTAATTTTTCTTTGTATAACCCACTATGAACATTATTTCCGTGTTAATATTCGATGTTTTTCAATTAACTTAAATACTTTTATCAATTCCAGATTTTGTTCAGAATTGTCCAATTTTATTAATAAACATTCAAAACCACTGTAAATAATAAAAAGAACATTTATAGTATATGTACCACTTTTAAATTCTATTTTATTCCCATTTCTATTCATTCTACTATTAACAGTTTGTTAATTAAACAATTATTTAAGTACTCATCTAATTTTAGTTTATTATTAAAGTATAAATAAACTCTCATTAAAAGCAGTTATGAGATGAAGCAAATCTGGATAAATCATTTATCCAACAGTAGTGTGAAATATTTCCTCCTGTCTAATGCAGTAAATTAATGTTTTCTATCTTGTTTTTTAAACTTGGTTGTATGCAATTGATATGCTTGATGTTTCTAGTCAAAAGAAAAAATGATTACAGATTTATTAATTTTAGTCTGAATTTTTGAAATATCATCCATCTCAATAGGTAATTCAAAATCCTTAAATTTTTGTCTATATTGAGTCCAAGAATTTCATATTAGACAACTCTCCATGGATTTTTATTTTCAGGCTATAATGCAGACATACAGCACAAACAAAAAAATTGATCATATTTTTTAACATGACTACAAGCTTTATTCATGTATTTTTTCTGTTAATGTAAGATGTGTTTTAATGGAACAAAACTATTATTAACTGCCAGTTGTATTAGTTTAATCCTGTTTAATGGAGAACCAGATCAGTGAGCTATAAAATTAGTCATTTTTGTTAAAATTTCATGTCTCACATTCTTCAGTTTCTTAATTATATATTTTACTCCTGTAGTCCTATCACTTGGGGTTTGATGTCTACATCCCCAACTTTATTTGTCTGCATTCTGTATTCACTACAAAAATTACAATTTATTTTTAAACCTGTAATTAGTTTTAATTTTTCTTAACTGCCTTCATAGTTTTTGTCTTTGTTCTAGTTAAGAAATAGTTAGGCTCAGTTGAGTTTATATTCTCTTTGATAAATATGGTTTGTAAAAAATTTTAAATGCTTTTTGAACTAATTGTAGTTAACTGTCCTTCTATAAGGTATAGTTTCAAAAACTTCATCATGACTTGGAGTATTAGAAAAAGGTAATGTATTCTCGATTTTTCTGTTTCTTATTATGTGTTTAGTTACAAATACAATTAAGGCATGTTTATTTAATTTATTGTAACCTTTGAAATTTTATTATTTACAAAAACCTTGAAGTTCATCTACTGTGTAGCTACTTTTAAGAAATTCAAGAGCTTCAAAGAAGCTGAAACAAATATTCATCAATTCATTTATTATATTCTTTTGGAAAATTAATTTTAAACTCCTTATTGAATTACCAAGCCATTCTTTAGCAATAATTAGTACACATATACTCACAGTTAGTAATATCATATACAAAATTTAATTTCATCACTCAAATTTTTTAAACAAATTAGAAATACCTTTGGTTCACTTTTCATTTATAAGATAAATATTATAAAAGAATAAAAATTTATTTAAAAATGTAAAAACTTGATTTAGTAGAACTAATTTACAAGTTAAAAAATTAATTATATTTTTTGAAAGGAAAAATGTTTTTTTAGAAATGAAAATTTTTTAGGGATTTAGTATGAAAGTTTCTTTAACTATTTCAAAAATGTTTTTTAATTTACAAATTCTAGAAAGTGAATCATATCTTTTCATATTTTTTCATTCCTCCACATTTACATTTATAATTACCATGTCTGAAATAATTAAAATATCCATTAATTGATTTATTATATCTATCTGGCAAAGTAATTTTAAATTTGTTAGTTATTCAGATATGAAATTTTTTTCACCATGTCTGCAATTTAAATATTCAAATCTAGGAATGATATATAAAAAGTGTAATTCCAGCTCACTAATTTCTTTAAAGGAATTAGACCTGTTTACATTGCTGACCTTCTTAATAAAACATTCTATTTACATATAGAAAATTAATCTCAAAATTTGAGAATTTAGAATCATTTCTATTACTTTAATGTAATTAATTCATTTCTAAATAAATTGTTGCTGTAGCAGCATTATTATTATTACTAAATGTTAGAGCCTTTTATCATATATTGGAACAAATAATAGATATTTTGGTTCATAAATTACAGAAAAACCAAATTCTAAATTAGGTATAAAAGTAAGAACAATATTAGTTTCTTGACAAAATATTTACCTTTTTCTACAAATATTCCATCAGGTAAATTAAAATTTGTATTTGTTAATACAAAAGGTATTAGTTTTGGTAAATTAATGGCATTACTTTTTTCATTACCTTTAAGAATTCTTCATAAAAAAGTAAAATTTTTCCAATACTACCTTTTATACCAATATATAATTTAATATCAGTCTCAATGATAACTTTATTTTAATTTTGTCTTCTTTAATGTAAGTTTGTTGTATGAACAAATTTTTCTAAACTTTTTAAACTTTATTGGTGAATAGGAATTATTATAGATTCTTCATAACAATGTTGCCTGTCTGCATTTTATATGCTCCCTACTTTGAACATCATCTGTTATTTTGCTTCCCAAATCGCAAAAATTCTCTATTACTTTAAGCGTCTCATTTCCTAATATTTCCCTGAGCATCACGTGGTTAAATTTGACTAAATTCCACTATTCTTGTTTTGCTTTTGTTGATGTTCATCTTATATTCTCCTTTCAAAACATTGTCCATTCCATTCAGCTGCTCTTCCAAGTCGTTCGCTGTCTCTGACAGAATTATAGTGTCATCAACAAACCACGAAGTTTTTATTTCTTTTCCCTGGACTCTAATTTCTACCCCAAATTTTTGTTTTGTTTCCTGTTCTGCTTGGTCAATATACGGAGTAAATAACTTTGGGGATAGCCTACAACCCTGTTATCCTTCCTTTTCAAGCACTGCTTCTCTTTCATGTGTCTTGACTCTTATAACTGCCATCTGGTTTCTATACATATTGTAAATAGCCTTCTGCTCCTTATATTTTACTGCTGCCTCCTGTAGAATTTGGAAGAGAGTATTTCAGTCAACATTCTCAAAAGCTTTCTGTAAGTCTATAAATGCAACAAATGTAGAATCATCTTTCATCAAACCTATATTCTAAAAGAAGTTTAAGGGTCAGTATTGTCTCGAATGTTCCTACGTTTCTCTGTAATCCAAACTGATGTTCCCTGAGGTCGGTTTCTACCAGTTTTTAGATTCTCCTGTAAAGGATTTGTATTAGTGTTTTGCAAGCATTACTTACTAAACTGATAGTCCAGTAATTTTCACACCTGTCAGCACCTGCTTTCTTTGGATTTGAAATTCCTGTATTATTCTTGAGGTCTGTGGGTATTACACTGTGGCGAAACAAGCACTGTATCTTTTGAGAGATACAGAGGCTAGCAAGTGTGCCGCGACTTACCCCAGTTCAGTGCTAGTAGGGCACGTCACCACAATGGGTCTGTGCTTAGCACACAAGTATTGCACCATAATTTAAGAATGGATTTAAAAGTTAAAGTGGTTTTTCCAAACTTTGGCAGCATGTGCTTTATTTTATTAATCTTTAAACTGTCAGATCTCAGATTGATCAGATGAATATTTTTCACTAAATACATCGTTTGAAAAAAATAAGTGGCGCTAAATAATAAAGCTAAGAACCTAAAAATTGGTTATAATGTGCAGATGTATGTCAAAATTAACTGGTACCAGTCTCACCGTGATTAAGCAATATTTTGGACAGGATCCACGTCTTTAATAAAAAATGAAGGAGTTATATATTACACTTAGACGTTTGAAAAATTGTATGAAGGTTCAGTTCAACATAAAAGCATTAACTATGTAACGCCGTTGAGCTAGCTCTAACAGTTTTCAAGTAATTTACTGAAAACTAAATTTGGAACAGAAACATCTTTAAATGTAGTAGATTAAGTATCTGTTACATTAAAGCTAGGATGTTTTCGTTGCAGCACATGTTGAAACCTATTAAATAATACAGCTATGTAATAAGTTACAAGGCCAAGATGTAAATAATAACAAAGACAATGTCTCTTAAAGTTGTAGTTCAGAGGTCATTGTCTACTCTCAGGTCCGTTGTAAAAGTTTTAGACGGCAAAATTTAAATGCAGGTGAGCTAAAACTTTTTGTGATTTTAACCTACTTAACTAAATTCATACAAAAATTACGGAAATTTAAAATTAATACACAACCGTGTTATAAAATATGTGTTCGAGAAAACGGCCGTTTAGAGACTGCTGCCGTGGTCATACAGCAGATAACAGCAGATGCTCCCTTGGCGGTCCGCTGCGCCCGTATATAAATACAGCCCGGAAAGCAAGACTAATCTTCACTTCGCACGCAGCCACCGTATGATCCACGTCAGCCAAGCGACGGAGTGCGTGATGTCTATGATGACATCACAGTCAGACTGCAACTGAACTCTTGTTTTCGGTACGAATAAGAAGTGAAATCGAGAAGACTGTACACCATCCTGGATCGCTTTGATTTCGCGGAAGTAACTGTTAGTGATGATGATGATGATGATGATGATGATGATGATCGGTTTGAGGGGCACTCAACTGCGCGCTTATCAGCGCCCGTACAGATTCCCAACCTTTGCTCTGTCCAGTCTCGCCCCGTCCATGAATGATGATGAAATGATGAGGACAACTGAACACCGAGTCATCACGAGGCAGTAACTGTTAGTGTACAGCCCGTTAGGTTAACAAGTGGTGATATTTGTTTTCCACTTTAGTGGAGAGCAATTATTTTGATTATAAGTAGATAGTGCGAAAGACAATTTAATAGGAACTTACCATAGAGGTCGCCTGTGAACTGCTCATTGTGCTGTTTAGGACAGAGAAATTTATTATTAATATTAACATAATGAATATAACAATGTTGCGGGTGTGAAGCTTTACCAAACATATCTACCAGTTAGAGCTCAAAATCTTCATTTACAATCATAGTCCTGATCGTGCTAAACAAATAGAGAACAGGCAGCTCGCTCAGCGCTCTTGTAGGTGCAAGTGCTGACTAAACCTTCGTTAAGTGAAGTTAGTGTTCGTCACTCATTTAATTACACCTTCCTGTACATGACATTATTCTGGTGGAGGCACCAGGTATTGCAACTTGTGATAGCTTACATTATCGACGACACAGAGGCTCCCATCAGGCCACGACAGAGCCGCCATTTATGTGGCGAGAAACCCGAGTTCGAGCCATATTCAACAGATCGCAATTTATCGGAGATAGAAGAAGAAGAGGATGTTACGATGACAGCAACTGTGTGGTACCACGTGAGACACCCTCTTGGGTTCTCTGGTGACGACTGCCAAAATCCAAACAAGTGGCTGAAGGTATATGAGCGTATAGCCGATTTAACAAATGGGATGACATGGTCTATTTGGCAAACGTATTTTTCTACTTGGAGGACAGTGCCAAGCTATGGTATGAGAACAACGAGAAGAAGTTCAGAAGCTGGGAAGTATTCCAGGCGGAACTGCGCAAGTATTTGTGCGACACACAACGACAGAAGTGCAAGGCTGAAGATAAATTAAAGCGCAGGGCACAGCGTCCAGGAGAGACTATAGCATCCTATATTCAAGACGTCTTGGAGCTGTCTAAAATAGTAGATCCTAGAATGAAGGGGGAACATAAGGTTGCACATTTCATGAAGGAGGTTTCGACAGCAGACGACTTCATAAAATGGTGCCTGTATATCGAGACAATGCATCAAAAACGAATTGCACGCAAGAAGTTTGAACGGCTTCCAAATGTCGTATCGATGTCTGTGATGGAGGAAGGAACTGATTTCACAAGTGTTCTTCGTCAGATAGTGAGAGAGGAAGTTCAGAAGGATTGCACGGCGGGCAAAAAACCGAGACCCTCAATAGGTCATAAGGGAGGAAATGGAACAGACATTGAACCCAATCTCTCGTCATTCATTTCCCTTTAAAAAGGTTAAAAAGTCGAGACCCAGGCGAAGTTACGTTCCTACAATGCCGAATGAGGCACCTGTTTGGGCACCAAGGGAGACTGACGTCTGGAGGACCCAGGATAACCAACCAGTATGTTTCCACTGCGGCCCACCGGGACATGTGGTGTGTTATTATCGAGAAAGGTGGCGGATATTTGATGATGCCAGCGCCAGAAGACGGCAGACCGATCTTAGTCGACGCCAACTCCGGGACGACAAAATGAACAAAAAATACAAGGATGCATGACGACATAGGTCAAAATTGCCACGAGTTAGCCGCTGGAGAAGACGATCCCCAACACTCCGATCAAGGTCTCCATCGCCGTTTAGAAGCTCCAGCCGATCACCTAGCCGCCGCAACCTGAAAAACTAAAGGGAGGTTAGGTCGCTGAAGAGAAAAATCCTCCGCCGTCGATCACTACAAAAATGATAGGAAACTATGTCAATATCATAATGGATAGCTTACAAGCCCAAGCTCTTGTGGACTCTGGAGCATTATATTCAGTCATTTCAGAGAAGTACCGTCGCCAGTTGCAGAAAACCTTATTCGTCGACAGCAAAACATCTCTGCTGAAGGTGGCTAATTGGGAAATACGTAAAACCTACAGGAAGACGTGTCATTCGTGTGAGTATAAGTGACCATACACAGCCCTTAGAATCCATTGTCTTACAAGAGTGCAGTCATGACGTCATTCTCGGATGGGACTTTCTGAAAGCTTCCCAGGCAATTATAGATTCTGGTCGCTTGAAGTTTAAGCTAGACGAGATGACATACTGTGGAGAGGAAGATGCGAATCCGAGTGTGTGGACGAAGTGATCATTCCTGCAGTAAGTGCTAGAAAGGCAACTTTTAAACGGATGATGGATAATATTCTAAGTCACCTGAAGTGGACGAGGTGTCTTTATTATTTACATGACGTTATAATGTTCTCAGAG
Source organism: Schistocerca gregaria (assembly GCF_023897955.1). NCBI lineage: Eukaryota > Metazoa > Arthropoda > Insecta > Orthoptera > Acrididae > Schistocerca > Schistocerca gregaria. The sequence goes on from NC_064931.1 coordinate 87,744,683, forward strand.
ACATGTGATGAACACGTAAAAAGACTGAGAGCCGTTCTCTCCGTGTCTCCAAAAAGGCGGACTGAAACTTAATACAAGAAATCGTATATTTGGAGCAAAAGAAATCAAAAGACTTTGACACCTTGTGTCAAACGAAGGTGTACGGCCAGACCCATAAAAAGTGAGATCTATAACGGAATTCCTACGTCTAAAAGTGAGAAGCTTCCTCGGATTATGTTCTTATTACCGTCGTTTTAACAAAGACTTTTGTATCAAAGGCAGGCCACTTCAAGTGTTGTTAAAAACCGATCCTAAATTTACCTGTGGTGGTGCTCAGCAAGATTCTTTCGATGTGCTGCGAAAAATAGTGACGTCTGACACTGTACTTGGTCTGTATGGTGAGAGAACTCCCACAGAACGACACACAGATGTCAGCGGGTAGGTGATCGGTGTGGTGTCACCGGCAGACACCACACTTGCTAGGTGGTAGCCTTTAAATCGGCCGCGGTCCGATAGTATACGTCGGACTCGCGTGTTGCCACTATCAGTGATTGCAGACCGAGCGCCGCCTCACGGCAGGTCTAGAGAGACTTCCTAGCACTCGCCCCAGTAGTACAGCCGACTTTGCTAGCGATGGTTCACTGACAAATTTCGCTCTCATTTGAAGAGACGATAGTTAGCATAGCCTTCAGCTACGTTATTTGCTACGACCTAGCAAGGCGCCATGATCAGTTTCTATTGATGTTGTAAATCATGTACCGTCAAGAGCGACGTTCTTCATTAATGGTTTAAACTTAAGTATTCCACCAGCTACGTCCGTTTTTCTCAATTCTAATTCCCTCATCATGTTCCAGACCTCACGCCAGACTGCGTGAGATGAAACGCGTGCATTTCGGCCTCCTTTAGTTATACGGGTTGGCTCTCCTGCCAACCACAACATTGGCGATGAGAGTAAAAGTGTTCTTATCTAAATTGCCCTGATTTACTTGTGTAAAGGCTTCTCCACAATCTCCTGATGATCTGTCCGAATTTTATCGCTTACAGAATCAGCAGACGCAGACCTTACTGGATGCCCTTGGACAGCTCGTCCAGGATCAACGTGCGATGCAAAACGATGCGGCAGCAGCCGCTTCACCGCTAACGCAGCCACAACACGCTGTTGCACCCACTTTTCGAACTTTTGATGCTCCACTGGAAAGCTGGACGGAGTGGTCACGCCAATTTGGATTCCATATCGCCGCCTACAGAATTCTAGGTAACGAGCGGCAGCCTTTCCTCCTTTCATCGGTCGGCGTGAGTACGTACCGTGTGATAGTCAAATTATTTCCCCGACGCGACTTAGCAACTCTGTCCTACGAAGAAATTTTGTCTGCATTAGATGCATATTTCAAAGAATCAGTCAATGTAGTAGCGAAACGATATACCTTCTTCCGTACAAAACGTACGGCAGGTCAGACTAATCGGGAGTGGGTTGCAACCTTGCAAGGCCTTACTAGGGATTGTGCTTTTGAGTGTCAATGTGGACTCCCTTATGCAGATACTATGGTACGTGATGCAATTGCACAGAACGTTTCTGATGTTCGTATAAGGGAACAGATTTTGAAACTTGTCAATCCCTCCCTTCAACAAGTGATCGACATATTGGATCGGCAGGACACACTTGACTTTGCTCAGGAATCATTTGAAACTTCGCCAGCAGTGTGTCAGGTTAACCGGCCCGCCGTGCCGCTGCCGCCAGGCTCTCAGCCACGTGTGCCGCGCCGGCAAGCAAATGCTGTGATCAAATCATGCCCGCGGTGTGCTACTAAACATTCGCGTGAGAATTGCCCGTCACGCCAAGCTATTTGCTTTTATTGTAATAAAAAAGGACATGTTCAGAGTGTTTGCCAGAAAAAGCTCAGATCGGAAGCCTAAAACCGTTCCTGGCCCTTTGCTTCGCACTGGAATCGGAATCGAACCAAGGCTACTCAGGCTCGCGAAACTTCGCCCATGGAAATTCATGTAGTTCATTCCGCTCCACCCAGTGCCACTCTCTCTAACAGTGACTGTGTCCGTCCCAAAAATAGTGTGCGTCGACATCGCCGGAACTCCCGTCCAGTCGCGAGTGATTATGTACCAGTGTCAGTTAACGTTGCACGAGACGGTCGCTTTTGTCGTCAGCAGGACGATAAACTTTTTGTGGACTTTTTACATTAACGGCAAAGTGATACCATTCCAGCTCGATACCGGAGCTGCAGTTTCACTGATCAATCAAGACACATACAAACTGCTGGGAACACCTCCGTTGCGTGCCGCAAATGTTCAATTAACTAGCTATTCAGGACAAAAGATCCCTGTGTTAGGATAGTGCAGCCTTCTTGCAACATACAAAGGACAAACAAAACTTGTGTCATTTTACGTCCTTCGTTCTTCTTCTGCAGTGAACTTGTTTGGTTTCGATTTATCTCAGTTGTTTAATTTGTCTATAGTAAATCAGGTCCTATCAGTGAACCAGACTGTGCCTTCAGACAGTGTTTCTCGTCTATGTGAAGAATTTGCAGACATTTTTCCACCGGGCCTCGGTTGCGCTAAGAACTATAAAGCACATTTGGAACTGAAAGTAAACGCGCAACCGAAATTTTTCAGAGCGCGCAATGTTCCCCTCGCATTGCGTGATGAGGTCGCAAAAACATTACACGATTTGGAATCACAAGGTGTAATTGAACGTGTGCAGGGTTCTCTCTTGGCATCACCCTTAGTAATTTTGCCAAAACCTTCACAAAAATTGAGACCTTGTGTGGACTTCAAGGCAACAGTGAATCCACAACTAGTGATTGCAACTTTTCCTTTACCCCGCCCGGAAGATCTTTTTGACAAACTGTGCCCGGGTAAATATTTTTCGAAGTTGGACCTCTCAGATGCCTACTTGCAAATACCGGTGGACGAAGAATCCCAGCGCGTTTTGGTGGTTAACACGCATCTTGGTTTGTATCGATTCAAACGACTGCCATTCGGGTGTGCATCCACCCTGCATTGTTTCAGCAATATCTACAAACTGTTTGTGTGTCGGTCCCGACTGCAGCAAATTAACTGGACGATATTGTGATCTCCGGAAAGACGGAAGAAGAACATTTGGCCAATCTCAGAACATTATTTCAGGTCTTGCGACAAAATGGTCTTCGCTTGCGGAAGGACATATGTGTGTTCTTTGCTCGGGACTTGCCATACTTGTGATATGTACTCAATGCCCAAGGCATCCATCCAAGTCCAACGCACCTCCGTGCCATACAAGACTTGCCGTCGCCGCAGAATTTGAAGCAGCTACAGAGTGTGCTGGGAAAAATCAGTTATTACCATCGCTATGTGCCGCATGCCTCTTCCATTTCAGCTGCGCTTCATCTCTTACGCCGTAAGTGTTCCGTTCGTCTGGACTACGGAATGCGAACGCGCCTTTCGCCAGTTGAAATCGGCGTTGCTTTCCAATACTTTCCTTACGCCATTCGATACCCTGAAGCCCCTCTTGTTGATGGTGGATGCATCGGATTTCGGGATCGGTGCTGTGCTTGCGCACAAAGATGGATCGCACGATCACCCTATTGCCTTTGCGTCCAAATTGCTTTCGTCTGCACAAAGAAATTATTCACAGATCGAGAAAGAAGCATTGGCTTTCGTATTTGGTGTTACAAAGTTTCATGATTCCTTGTATGGTCGTCACTTTAAAAAAAAAAAAATCTTTATTTCAACAACAATAATAATTATACATAATAACCCACTCCCTTAGTTGATTAGTGGGCCTTTATTATTATACAATGATTATTACAAATATGCAGCTCTTAATTCTAAATTGTAAGTGAGCTACAGGTGTTTCACGACAATGGGCACTACTAATATTATTGTCTATACCTACAATTAAATAGTACTTCTTATCACTAAGTTCTAACATCTGCAGCGTCACATATGTGCCAGCAGAGAGTATAAACCTACTGATAACTGCCTTGCTCTTCGAGCTAAACCCGAAGAGCATGCCCCTGGCACTGGGCAGGCCAAGATGTTATTTCGCTGCAGTTTCCTAAACGTAAATATCCTAGTCTAATTCCTACAAACTAAGCTTATCCTAAGTCAAATCTGGTGCTTTCCATTTTGGTAGAGTTGACCCCTACTCCCCCTATTCCTGCACGCGGCGGATCCCAACTGTGATGGAAAGTTGGCCAGTCCGCGCACAGGCGGTATGGGAACAGGGATCTAGACGAAATCGGTGTATATTTCTGAGTTTATGTTAATTCATGTCCCTCAGATATTCCATCAACACCTTACGTGATACCTCGTTTGCCAGAGTGTTAAGCAGTTGAAAGGTATCTTCGCGTCTTAGAAGTTGGTATGTGTCTTGGTTTGGTAGTCTGTCTCGGAGTGTGGTTGCAACATCATTGAAGAGAGGACACTCGTAGATCACATGTTCAGGAGTACCTTCCGGAACGCCACAGTCACACGCGGGCGTTGCCTTCTTCTCAAACCGACATAGGTATGTCGGGTAGGGTCCATGTCCAGTGAGAAAGTGGATCAATCCCCTTGTTGGCTCAAAATACTTCATTTGCAAGCGTTCCCTCACGTCCGGAATGAACTGAAAAGTTCTACGTCCGGTTTCCTCCGTTTCCCAAGTCCCCTGCCATAATTCTTCTCCCCTTCTCATAATTTCCCTCTTATGTGCCACCCTCACCCCCACAATGTCTTCAATTTAGCCTTGATTCCCCTTTTTTGCCCAATACCAGGCTGCTTGCTCCCTTATCTTTATATCTACTGGGCAGAGCCCCATTATGACTAACAGGGCCCCCCCCCCCCCCCCTGGAGACGTTCTATAAGCCCCCACAGATCGTAAGATCATACTTCTTTGAACCCTTCTCACTGCCATGGCGGGCACAACCCTCGTGAGTCTGTGCGCCCAGACTCCCGAGCCGTAACCCACCACTGAGGTTAAGATACTATTATGATATAGTTCAATGAGGTGTGGAGGGAGGTGAAATCTTTTATGTCCTATGGAAATGAGATTATTTAGAATTTGTACGGCTTTTTGGGTTACGGTTTCAATGTGCCTCCCGAAGTTCCATTTCTCATCAATGATGACTCCTAAGTATCGTGTGTCACGTCTTCGTAATACTGGTGAACCGTCGATTCTAACTGTCGGGTTCCTGGTTAGTTGTCCTTTCAGCAGTAAGTAAGTTGACTTACTTGGTGAGACTGTCATTTTGGTGGTGTGGCACCACTGTTGAAGTTTGTCTATGGCCCTTTCTATCTTAGGTTCAATGTCTTCTCGGCTCCGGCCACCGACCAACAGGAGGAGGTCATCTGCGTAGGCTATCACTTCTAGCACATCCTCGCATTGTTGTAGGTTGTCCAATAAAGGCTCATGGTCGTCACTTTACCATAATCACAGACCACAAACCTTTGACATCTCTTTTTCATCCGACCAAGCCTGTACCTCCACGTACAGCGCAGAAATTCATTCGCTGGTATATTTTCATCTAGCAGTACCGCTACGATATATTGTATCGGCCCACTGCTAAGCACGGAAACGCCGATGCGTTGTCCCGCTTGCCTGTTGCTGAGGATAGGGCATTCGATTCCTCCGAACTTGCTTGCGTGTTTATTGATGCGGAAACCGATGACGTGGTCGAATCGTTTCCGATTGATTTTCGTCGTGTAGCTAGAGCCACAGCTGCCGACCCTGTCCTTGCTTCCGTTCTGCGTTTTGTTGCTACGCAATGGCCCTTGTCAAAGTCACGGATCGGGGACTTTGTTACGACGTGGTGTTTTGCTGTTGCGTTCTGATAATGATCAGTCCAGGGTCGTGGTACCACGTTCGCTACAGTCATCTGTCTTACAGCATCTCCACCAAGGACATTGGGGTATAGTGAGAACGAAACAACTTGCTCGTCAGCACTGTACTTGGGTCGGAATCGATGCCGCGATTACGAATATGTGCTCTTCTTGCATGGTGTGTGCCGAACAACAATCAGCACCGCCGCGGAAATTCTTTGCATGGCCAAAAGCCACTTCCCCTTGGCAACGCTTACACATCGATTTTGCTGGTCCATTCTGGAATGCTTGATGGTTGGTTGTGGTACATTCATTCAGTAATTTTCCTTTTGTAGTCCGGATGTCTTCCACGACGTCATCTGCCACCATTCACGCCTTATCCGCTATCTTTTGCATTGAAGGTCTTCCACAGACTATTGTTTCCGACAATGGCCCACAATTCATGTCCGCAGAATTTCAGTCATTCTGCAAGGCCAATGGTATTCAACATCTGACGCCCGCGCCGATTTCGCCACAGTCAAACGGTGCCGCTGAACGATTGGTCAGGACTTTCAAGTCGCAGATGTTGAAGTTGAAAGACTCGCATTCTCGGGGGGACGCGTTATTGCTCTTTTTGTCCTCATATCGCTCTCAGCCCCGAGATGGTCGCTCGCCGGCTGAGTTGCTCCAAGGTCGTCATCATCGAACCTTGATGTCTTTGCTACATCGGCCGCATCAGGTTTCTGTGCAGCGGCAGACACCTGCTTTTGCTCCAGGCGACGTTGTCTACTATCGCCACTATCGAGGTTCACGGCGTTGGCTCGAAGGGCACATTCTTCACTGCCTTGGCAGCGCTATGTATCTGGTTTTGGGGGCCTCTGGTGAGGTGCGTCGGCATCTCAATCAGCTGCGCCTCTGTCGTCGCACGGGATCTGCCGCTCGCCGTCTGCTTTCAGCGACGGTGCCGTCCGGTCAGCGCCCCGGGGACCTATCTACTGGCTCGCCTCAGCCCCAGGTGTTACCGACGCTGCCTACCATTTTGCCACATGACGACGCGCCGCCGCCGCCGCCGCCGCCGCCGCCGCCGCCGCTGCCACAGCCACCACCACCGCCGCCACAGCCTGTTCTCCCGCCGACGACGCCCGCAGTGAACGCGTCGCTGCAGCCGCCGGGCGCCTCCCTGGGTCACGCGCCGCTGATCGCTTCTCGTGACCAGTTGTCCTCCGACGTGGAACTCTTGCCCGCTCCGGACCACAGCTCGTCTTTGCCCGTCGGGTGCCCCGGCCCGATGGAGGTCGACCCTTCGGCCCCTCCTTTCTCTCTACGGGCGCATACACCGCATGTTGGCGTGCACCCTGGAGCAGGTTTTCAGGCGTTTCATAGCTCCCCGCGGTCCGAATGGCAGGGTGCGGGTGGCACAGCCTCGCCTGTTGTTAGGCTCCCCGCCTCGTCGCATACGTCAACATGCGGTCCTCCCCACGACGGGCGGAAGCCTTATACCACAACCGTACGCCGATTTGCGGGGGAGGAATGTGGTGTCACCGCCAGAGACCACACTTACTAGGTGGTAGCATTTAAATCAGCCGCGGTCCGGTAGTATACGTCGGACTCGCATGTTGCCACTACCAGTGATTGCAGACCGAGCGCCGCCACAAGGCAGGTCTAGAGAGACTTCCTAGCACTCGCCCCCAGTTGTACAGCCGACTTTGCTAGCGATGGTTCACTGACAAATTACGCTCTCATTTGCCGAGACGATAGTTAGCATAGCCTTCAGCTACGTTATTTGCTACGATCTAGGAAGGCGCCATGATCTGTTTCTATTGATGTTGTAAATCAGGTACCGTCAAGAGAGACGTTCGTCATTAATGGATTAAAGTTAAGTATTCCACCAGCTACGTCCGTTTTTCTCAATTCTAATTCCCTTGTCATGTTCCAGAACTCACGCCAGACTGCGTGAGATAAAACGTGTGCATTTCGGCCTCCTTTAGTTATACGGGTTGGCTCTCCTGCCAACCACAACAATCGGAGCCGTTCTGGTCCAAATTTCGGGTGGATAAGAGAAAGTTACTGCCTATTTTTATAGGACACTTACAAAAGTAGAGAGAAACTACTCAACTACAGAAAGAGAATGTCTTGCTGAGATCTGGGCCATGCGCTAATTTTGACAGTATCGCTATGGAAGGCCATTCACTGTTGTTACAGACAATCATTCACTTTCTTGGTTGACAGGTCTTAAGGATCCAATAGGACGAATCGCCTGGTGGGCACTATGTCTTCAAGAGTATGACATTACCATAGTGTACAAAAGTGGAAGAAAACACGAAGATGCCGATTGTCTCTCAAGAAACTTTGTGCAAGACCATCAAGACTTTCTTGAAAATAGTGACTGTTTCGCTGTACAGTAGGATCTCTCTGCTGAGCAGAAGAAGGACGCCAAGATATTTCAAATTATGCTTACCTTAAATCGGTCAGAGGATGTGAAAGGACAATGTAAGCTAGTTAATGGATTATTTTGCAAGAAAATTTTTGGTCCGTTCGGAAAGAGGTGGCTACCAGTGATCTTAGACACATGAGCTTAGATGTTCTACAGGAATTCCATGACACACCTGAGGCAGAACATTTAGAGTTATTAAGACATACGATAGGATCCGCAAGAGATTTTTCTGGCCAGGTATATCTCGGAGTGTCCTTCACTATGTGTCGCACTGTCGAGAGTGCCAGAGGAGAAAGGCAGTTCCTCAGAAACTACCTGACCGACTCATATCAATTCCACCAGCCGAAACGCCTTTCCAGCGTGTTGGGATTGACCTCCTCGGACGATTTCCAACGTCTGCTAGTGACAATAGATGCATTTTTGTTTGCACTGATTATCTGACACGCTATGCCATTACAAAAGCCGTGAAAATAGCTGAAGCATTCGAGGTAGCCAAATACATCATGGAAGACATTGTATTAAAACACGGTGCCCCAGGGTTGTTAATTATGGATTGAGGGAAAGTTTCTCATTCGAATCTCGTGACAGAGATAAACATTGGTGCAACATTACTCATCACATGACGACTGCCTACCATCCGCAAACCAACGGGCTTACTGAGCGCCTTAATAAGACCTTGGCCGACATGCTATCAATGTTCGTCATTGTTGAGCAGAGCAACTGTGATGAGGTGCTACTGTTGGTGACGTTTGCCTACAACACAGCCAAACAAGGCAGCACAGGATTTACGTCGTTGTTCCTGGTGCATGGGCGTGAGGCGACGACGACGATGGACACCGTGTTTCCGTTATATGCTTATGACTACATCAGGCAGGTGTTAACCAGAGCTCAAGAAGCTCGTCAGTTAGCTCGACTCTGGAGGGTGAAGGCTCAAGAAAACTATCACCGAGGTATGACGCGAGCCACCGGCCTGTTGTCTACCAACCTGTTGACCTCGTCTGGATCTTCACTCCTGTTCGGAAGATCGGTCTCTCTGAGAAGCTCCTCAGGCGCTACTTTGGACCTTATAAGGTTATAAAACAGTTGTCTGATGTTACTTATGAAATTGAAGATTTCGACCCCGACACAATACGACGAAAGATCAGAGATACTGTCCACGTCCTTTGAATGGAGCCCTACTAGGATCCTGCAACCCAGTATAAATTCGAACTCCAGCGACAGGCAACAAGCGGAAAGGTGACGAAAAGCGTAGCGGCAAAGAAAGTTCTAAGAAGATCACCGCCAGGGTGAACATCAGTCATCGGGAGTCGGAGTATGCATAACTGATGACTCGTTCCCGGACTAAGAGGACGTAACACTGAGACTGGAACGATCCATCTCCTCCATGTTAATTTTAGCAAATAGAACATTTTTTTCTAAACCATTGAACATATTGCCCTGAAATTTGGTCTACATGTTCAGTGAATATTTCTCTACAAAGTTATAATGCCATGTTAAGAAATATTTACTGATTTTTGTTTTACATTTTTTTTAAACAGACGCTTATCTTTTTCTCTAAAATTTTTCACTTTTTCTTCTATATCGCTTGAATTATAAAATATTTTTTACAATTTTTTATAAAAATGAAGGAAAAGAATAAACAACATTGTGTATAAATTTCATTGATATACTGTGAGCAATTTTTGAGAAAATGTTCCTCAAAGATGAAAATTTTAATGTTATGGGAAATGGCTTCCAAAGTATTTTAATACATTCCTGCCCCAAATGATGGATTATCAGCATCCTCTTCTTTTTCCAGTGTTAGTTTAGTTTTCACTGGTCTGTTCTTCCCTTTTGCTACATGTTGTAGGCTCTTGCCTCTTCTTCCTGCATCTCTTAATCTTTCTTCATCAATTAAGCGCATTGTGGAAATGGTGTTGCGTACTAGTTGGAAACCTAAACGTTTCAGCACATCACATTTGAAAATTTTTCCTTCATTGTATGTTGCCACTGCATCATACTCTCCCAAATGCAATGCTCTATCTGTACAAACTCTACTTTGGGAATCCTAATCCAAATTAAATTATTTACACTTTCATTTGCATTTTATGTTTTCCCATGTAAATACTTTTCCAATAACCTTGGCTGTGATAAATCTCTGAATGTGGGATTAATTACATCAGTTACTGTATTTGGCAACCTGTCTTTATGGGAATATTCCTTACCTGATTGGTACTTATACCAAGCCCCCATGTGCATCACCTGTGCGGCACAGTGCATGTTGTGGGTGCTCATTTGTTGATGCAGTATAAAAAAATACTGCCCATACTGCTCTCCTCGTATGATCAATGGTCCTTGTATTTTGCCTAATTGCACACCCACAATACCTCTGCAATCTATCAATTGCTTCATCTGTCAGTCTTCCTCTTCCTCCATGGGTCTTATCATCATTAAGCTTGTGGGACCCTAAGGTCTGCTTTAGTTTGCGCAAGCAAGCCCCCATGTGCTTCTGCACATGTACAATGTACTCCTGTTTTTAAATGTGAATTTCATTGCCATAAGGTTTGAGTTCCTCTACAGCTTTATATACTTTAGAATCACTATCTCCTAGATAGTTAGTGTATTGTACATTATACCACTGCTGTGATCTGGAAAAAATTGCTTTCATTCTCTCTTCTTCCATAGCACCACTCGTGCTGTGAAAATTTGCTTCACAACTTTCGCTACATTCATCCTTGGTATTGCCCTGACATCTAAAATGTTTTGAGAGAATAGCAACATCAGTAAATTTGCAACTGTCTCCACTGGTAGCTGTCACAACTCCATTTAGAGAGTTATGACCTCTATGTTGCCATGATCCATCTAAAGCAACCGTTAATTCTCTACAGTTCCCATCATCTGACACAGCTCCTTCAACTGCTTTCTTCATTGTTGCTCGATCAATATCTTCATCAGAAGATCCCACCAGTTCATTATAAAACGCAAACTTGGTTGGTGGTTTTGGGCAGTTCATAATTCCACATAACTTTGTCCCTGCAGCACTGCCCTTGACAATGCAACGCAAGCCGTACACTAGCCTAACATTTATATCATACACATTCTTTCCACTATTACCACTAAGAGGAATACTGTTAGAATTAGAAAACGAAACTTCTGCAGCACATTTGTTATACTTCAATAACATTTTACATGCCAAACTAATGTGTGAAGTTATTGTCAATTCCAGTCCTCTTGAAATAATACGTTATGTTTCAAAATATTACAGAGCGAGGAAATGTTAATTATTTCATTCACATCATTATTGTCACTTTCATAGTTTTCAAATTTTTCTTTGCTGTCACAAAGTTTCTTGCTGGAAGAAGTACTATCACAGTCATTAGTCGGTGAAGCAGTCTGAGTACTATCTCCCTACGAAACAACAAAAGATTTCTTCTTCCACTCATTGTGCCTTTTCTTAAACACTCAATTGCTGAAATGGGGCATATTGATATCCACAAACCAAATACGTAAAACAGGTACTAGCAAAATTTGTTAAATACACTAAATTGAACAGCTAAACAACACAAAGCAAACTCCACAAGTCATCACACGCGGCGTAGCGTTTATGTTTACCGATATGAAGAGTCACTTGTCACAGATATAAGCCATACAACGTTGGAAAACAAAACACTGTCTTTCCGCAAAGATACCCTGCTTGCAGCCAGCGAGCGGCACCGTCAGAGGTGACATACCAAGTCGCTACAACCGTTTACGCGGCGCGTCAACTTTTCAGCGATAAAAAACACACTTAGAATTGACTTATAAGGGTAAAACTTGATTTGTTTTATTCAGAAAACTCCAAATAGTTATATAATGAAAAAACCAAAAAAACGTTAATTTTGTCATTTTGCTCTTTCCGGCTCCCAGTAAGAAGGGAGCAGTATCGCAGAAAAAGCTTAGTAGCATAGTAGTGCTTACGGTATTAAACTGTTGCGTGCAGTGTCATGAGATCAGAACTCGCCTGAACTGTAAAATTTCAATTTTTATATTCGGCTCAAGTACATTCGTGAAGTATCCACAAATGTCAAGAATCTTTGTCCTGGAATATTCTGTAGCTGTATATATACTGTATGTGTTCTGGCCAGAGGCATTTCGCTCTACGCTCTTGTATGTGCAAATGCTGAATAAACTTTCATTAAGTGAACTTAGTGTTCGTCATTCATCTAACTACATCTTCTTCTACATGATACTAATTTAATTTTTATGAAAGTGTGAAAGATATTTATGTTTTCCATTATGTGTACTTTGATTCAAAAGCCCTATTAACAACCATCACAATCTTCTTTCTAAATCGTAACATTAAAAACATTTTAAAAAATTTTATCTTATTTCCCACTGCAAACATGTATGTGAGAAATCACATTCTCATAGATTTGTTAAACAGCACTCTTAATGTTTCTTTTAAACTTTTTATATTATAATTTTCAACTCTCCTTAAATATTAAAAAGATTCATTTATACAGAATAAATTATTTTTATTTTTGTTACATTCTAGAACAATTTTTTTACATTCATTTGAATACATGTCTTTAGTTCTTGGATTCTTATGGAACAAGTTAAATCTTTAATTTCTCCACAATTTATACATATTTTTAAAAATTTTATATGTGCTTAGAAAGATAATATTTTTGAATGTTTATCACTTGGAATTCGTTTTATATTTTCTTTGTAACACTGTTCAGAAATATGTTTTCCACATACGCAAAGAATTTTAATTTTATTATGTTTTTGTATGATACTCCTTTAAAAATATCTAGAGATTGTTCTATAACAATCTGTCTTTGTGTAGTTATGGAAAGTAATATTTTCAATTGATTTTACAACCTTATGATTTTCACAAACCTTAGACTGAACGACTTCCATTTACATAGAAAAAATAATTAGAAAAAATAGAAAATGAAAAATGTGTATATCTTTTAAAATTGAAAAATTTATTACAAAAATAAAAAGTTAAATAACTATATAAATTTATTAGAAAAAGTAATAGACATATCTATATTTATAATTTATTCTAAAAATTTGAATTTTTTCACTTAGGGTTTTTATTCAGTTAAAAATTTATGATTATCTGATTTTCATTTATTTTCATATGAAGTTAAAATTAATGTTTTTCCTGATTTTTTATTTATTTTGATATTCTGCTAAAATTTACATTTTTATGGTTTCTTTATTTTTATTGAAATAAGAGTGGTATGCTTAAAACTGATTTGCACTTCAGTTGAATGTAGACAGAAAATGGGGCTGCACACAAAATGTGCACTGGTTGCATCATTCTCTGTCTACTGTCAGACTACATAAATAAAATTACTCGCCATGCAAAGAGACTCTTATCATTAATTCAATTAACCAATCAGTCAGTTCACTATCCGCGATTTGCTGTCCTGTGGTTGGAAGTGAGTGTGCGAGTTCCGTGCCTATCATTCATTACTTAGGGTGGTTATCAGCCTTTTTTTGCGGTAAGATCTTCTAACAAAATTTCAATCTGTCACCTGCACAGAGACAGACGCCCATCGTAATAAAATCACCTACGCTGTCAAATTTATGAAGTTATACAAAGTATTAATCTGATATTCACAGGGCGTCTCTGCTGCTATTAGCATACCTTAAAAGACATCGTAGGTGATGAGTGATCTTACTGCCTTAAGAAAGATGGAATGTGAGGAGGCATTTATGACAGAAGGGGAGCATGCTCTTAGCACTCCATCGTGAGTGTAATGATCTAGTCCTGTGATGCAGGATGTCACACATATTACGGCGATAACCATGAACCATGGACCTTGCCGTTGGTGGGGAGGCTTGCGTGCCTCAGCGATACAGATGGCCGTACCATAGGTGCAACCATAACGGAGGGGTATCTGTTGAGAGGCCAGACAAACGTGTGGTTCCTGAAGAAGGGCAGCAGCCTTTTCAGTAGTTGCAGGGGCAACAGTCTGGATGATTGACTGATCTGGCCTTGCAACATTAACCAAAACGGCCTTGCTGTGCTGGTACTGCGAACGGCTGAAAGCAAGGGGAAACTACAGCCGTAATTTTTCCCGAGGACATGCAGCTTTACTGTATGATTAAATGATGATGGCATCCTCTTGGGTAAAATATTCCGGAGGTAAAATAGTCCCCCATTCGGATCTCCGGGCGGGGACTACTCAGGAGGATGTCGTTATCAGGAGAAAGAAAACTGGCGTTCTACGGATCGGAGCGTGGAATGTCAGATCCCTTAATCGGGCAGGTAGGTTAGAAAATTTAAAAAGGGAAATGGATAGGTTAAAGTTAGATATAGTGGGAATTAGTGAAGTTCGGTGGCAGGAGGAACAAGACTTCTGGTCAGGTGAATACAGGGTTATAAACACAAAATCAAATAGGGGTAATGCAGGAGTAGGTTTAATAATGAATAGCAAAATAGGAATGCGGGTAAGCTACTACAAACAGCATAGTGAACGCATTATTGTGGCCAAGATAGATACGAAGCCCACACCTACTACAGTAGTACACGTTTATATGCCAACTAGCTCTGCAGATGATGAAGAAATTGAAGAAATGTACGATGAAATAAAAGAAATTATTCAGATAGTGAAGGGAGACGAAAATTAAATAGTAATGGGTGACTGGAATTCGAGTGTAGGAAAAGGGAGAGAAGGAAACATAGTAGGTGAATATGGATTGGGGCTAAGAAATGAAAGAGGAAGCCGCCTAGTAGAATTTTGCACAGAGCACAACTTAATCATAGCTAACACTTGGTTTAAGAATCATGAAAGAAGGTTGTATACGTGGAAGAACCCTGGAGATACTAAAAGGTATCAGATAGATTATATAATGGTAAGACAGAGATTTAGGAACCAGGTTTTAAGCTGTAAGACATTTCCAGGGGCAGATGTGGACTCTGACCACAATCTATTGGTTATGACCTGTAGATTAAAACTGAAGAAACTGCAAAAATGTGGGAAATTAAGGAGATGGGACCTGGATAAACTGAAAGAACCAGAGGTTGTACAGAGTTTCAGAGAGAGCATAAGGGAACAATTGACAGGAATAGGGGAAAGAAATACAGTAGAAGAAGAATGGGTAGCTCTGAGGGATGTAGTAGTGAAGGCAGCAGAGGATAAAGTAGGTACAAAGACGAGGGCTGCTAGAAATCCTTGGGTAACAGAAGAAATATTGAATTTAATTGATGAAAGGAGAAAATATAAAAATGCAGTAAATGAAGCAGGCAAAAAGGAATACAAACGTCTCAAAAATGAGATCGACAGGAAGTGCAAAATGGCTAAACAGGGATGGCTAGAGGACAAATGTAAGGATGTAGAAGCTTATCTCACTAGGGGTAAGATAGATACTGCCTACAGGAAAATTAAAGAGACCTTTGGAGAGAAGAGAACCACGTGTATGAATATCAAGAGCTCAGATGGCAGCCCAGTTCTAAGCAAAGAAGGGAAGGTAGAAAGGTGGAAGGAGTATATAGAAGGTTTATACAAGGGCGATGTACTTGAGGACAATATTATGGAAATAGAAGAGGATGTAGATGAAGACGAAATGGGAGATACGATACTGCGTGAAGAGTTTGACAGAGCACTGAAAGACCTGAGTCGAAACAAGGCCCCCGGAGTAGACAACATTCCATTAGAACTACTGACGGCCTTGGGAGAGCCAGTCATGACAAAACTCTACCAGCTGGTGAGCAAGATGTATGAGACAGGCGAAATACCCTCAGACTTCAAGAAGAATATAATAATTCCAATCCCAAAGAAAGCAGGTGCTGACAGATGTGGAAATTACCGAACTATCAGTTTAATAAGCCACGGCTGCAAAATACTAACGCGAATTCTTTACAGACGAATGGAAAAACTGGTAGATGCAGACCTCGGGGAGGATCAGTTAGGATTCCGTCGAAATGTTGGAACACGTGAGGCAATACTGACCTTACGACTTATTTTAGAAGAAAGATTAAGAAAAGGCAAACCTACGTTTCTAGCATTTGTAGACTTAGAGAAAGCTTTTGACAATGTTGACTGGAATACTCTTTTTCAAATTCTAAAGGTGGCAGGGGTAAAATACAGGGAGCGAAAGGCTATTTATAATTTGTACAGAAACCAGATGGCAGTAATAAGAGTCGAGGGGCATGAAAGGGAAGCAGTGGTTGGGAAAGGAGTGAGACAGGGTTGTAGCCTCTCCCCGATGTTATTCAATCTGTATATTGAGCAAGCAGTAAAGGAAACAAAAGAAAAATTTGGAGTAGGTATTAAAATTCATGGAGACGAAGTAAAAACTTTGAGGTTCGCCGATGACATTGTAATTCTGTCAGAGACGGCAAAGGACTTGGAAGAGCAGTTGAACGGAATGGACAGTGTCTTGAAAGGAGGATATAAGATGAACATTAACAAAAGCAAAACGAGGATAATGGAATGTAGTCAAATTAAATCGGGTGATGCTGAGGGAATTAGATTAGGAAATGAGACACTTAAAGTAGTAAAGGAGTTTTGCTATTTAGGAAGTAAAATAACTGATGATGGTCGAAGTAGAGAGGATATAAAATGTAGACTGGCAATGGCAAGGAAAGCGTTTCTGAAGAAGAGGAATTTGTTAACATCGAATATAGATCTATGTATCAGGAAGTCGTTTCTGAAAGTATTTGTTTGGAGTGTAGCCATGTATGGAAGTGAAACATGGACGATAACTAGTTTGGACAAGAAGAGAATAGAAGCTTTCGAAATGTGGTGCTACAGAAGAATACTGAAGATAAGGTGGATAGATCACGTAACTAATGAGGAGGTATTGAAAAGGATTGGGGAGAAGAGAAGGTTGTGGCACAACTTGACTAGAAGAAGGGATCGGTTGGTAGGACATGTTTTGAGGCATCAAGGGATCACAAATTTAGCATTGGATGGCAGCGTGGAGGGTAAAAATCGTAGAGGGAGACCGAGAGATGAGTACACTAAGCAGATTCCGAAGGATGTAGGTTGCAGTAGGTACTGGGAGATGAAGCAGCTTGCACAGGATAGAGTAGCATGGAGAGCTGCATCAAACCAGTCTCAGGACTGAAGACAACAACAACAACAAGAACAGATATTTTTAACAGATGAGAGAATACTTACAGGAAATAATATAGCCAATGGCATATTAGTGTACAAGATTTTCATGCTAGTATTTAGCAAGTAACGCAGCCAATGAGATTGCTGCTAACGTAGAACCTTTTCTCCTCACGGATCACACTCGCGCAGTGATACCTGAACGTGCGAGGTATTATAACGAGTATACAGACCTCCGATTACTCAGTCTGCATTAGTCTGTATCAGTCTACATGTCTGTGCCAGTCTATAGTCTAGGTCTAGCCGTTCTAGGCTCGCAGTCCGGATCCGCGCGACTGCTACGGTCATGGATGTGTGTGATGTCCTTAGGTTAGTAGTTCTAAGTTCTAGGGACTGATGATCTCAGATGTTAAGTCCCATAGTGCTCAGAGCCATTTGACCTATTTTTTCTGGAAGAGTCCTATAAAACACGTTTGGACAAGGAAAAATATACAGCATTTTACAAACATGCTTTGAATATGATTTCATTATTTGGAAACATTTGCGTTTTGCGAACAGCTTTTTAGTCGGATGAATTACATAGAATTACAAATGAGACCCCGCATTACTGATGTTCATCTGGAAAACTCTTTAACTGTAGCAGCAACTTAATGGACATCAAAACTGACACACTCAGTTCAGTCACACAAAGCAAAGCATCCCACTAACATTGTATTTCATTATATTATATAATAAATGTTCTTTCCTCAGATTTGTTCAATTTTCTTTAACAAATAAATTAATATTGCCTCTGCGAACGATTTTTCTATTTGTCACAGGAAAAAAGTACATCGTCACATAAAAACCAAGGACAGTTTCATAATCCGGTAGCTATAACGTTTGTATTACTTGTTTACGTGATAAAACCCGACATGTTGTTTACTACAACGCAGTGGAAATCACACCTTCATGTGTTTACTTTTACTGTATATATATCACGTGTTCCAACTTAGCTGCCTCATTCTATATAGTCTCCTTTCTCGAAGGGTATCAAGGTTATTTTATCGTAAGCTATAGTCTGGTAGACGGAACACCACACGGCCTCACTGTTTAACATTCTGAAGAGAGGCTCGTGATCTAGCACAAGACATCAGCAAGTAGTCTGGCTTCATCAACAGCTCACCATCACAATTCCAAGGAGATGACAGAGCTTAGCATTTCCACGTGACTGACAGAATACCCTCGACAGTGTTATATGGTGTCATGGGGTCACCCCACATATCACCACCGACAGGCTAGGTATTTTACTAAAGGCATCGACATACAGTCTGGTGAACAACAAATACATACCACTTAATCCTCTCGTCTTACTAGCCAAATTCTGTCAATAAAGATACCACAGAGAGGTAACTGATCTGATTGTCCTTCTCAATACCTTCTTAATTCTGAATTTTTTTGTGCTTTGTGCCCCTAGAAAGCGAGGAACTTATGTGTCCTGTAACCAAAAAGTTACCTTGCAAGGATAAGGTAGTGACCACGACTGATCACCGTTACCATCTCGACATTCTACAGTAAATCTGCCAATTATGTCAACTGATATTGCCAATGCAACAGCTGCTCAAACTGCTGGAAACATGGATGTTGTCCTTTAAATTTGATGAAATCATTTAACCATTCTCCTGAATTTTTCAACTACTTGGTACTTTTTCCATCAGCTGATCAATGCCGACGCCTTGCAGCCAACATCGAGATGAAGAGGCTGAGGACTCAACCATGTTAAGACTCGACACAGTCCATAACAAATACGCTACAGAGTTGTTTATGTCTCTCCGTCTCAGACTGATAGACCATGGATGTACAACACAATGATGTTGGATCTGTATCAAAGTCTTTGATGCTTATTGCTTGTAATACCTTAGTGTGTATCCACACCAGCTGCATGGTCGTATTGTGACATTCAATGGCTACATATAACAAAAACATCGCTTACCGTTTTTGTTGTTGTTGTTGTTCCCTGCGATTCCTTAACTGCTTCTCTATTATCGTTACTGATGTCTGCTGTGAGATGTAAGCCTTCTATTAAACTTAATAACATGCTATTAGTTTTTATGCCATGCGCATTTCACTTGCTTTTTATTCGTGAAGCATCTCCAGTGGCCAGTTATACATGTTTGTTTTATGCATTTAATAAGTGTGTTTCCAAATGCGTTACTGTAATGCGCTTTCTTCTTCATTGTGTTATTTCTAGATAAGAAAAAGTTTTTGAAGAGCCAGTTTCTTACGGTTAAATAGCTGTTTGATTCTACTTGCTATTTTGTGAGATCTTCTAATCACGTATGTGTCTTCTGGGAATTGTACCTCATTGTTCTGCATACACGAGGATTTCCCATTTTCGTTGTATGCGAGCACATTTTACCTACGCACATCGCACTCACAGCCTGTACTTTTGATAAGAAATGTATTGGTTGTGAGTCTTTACTGTAACTGCCAACAGTTGTTACTTGTTTTTCGATAATCTTTCATTGTGTTGTGCTGCCTGTATGATTTTTGAAATTCGTTTCTTTGTTATGTAGACCGTGTGTTTTGTTTGTGGTCTGGAATGCTGGAGGATGGGCCGGCCGGTATGGCCGATCGGTTCTAGGCGCTTCAGTCTGGAACCACGCGACCGCTACTGTCGAAGGTTCGATTCCTGCCTCGGGCATGGATGTGTGTGATGTTCTTAGGTTAGTTAGGTTTAAGTAGTTCTAAGTTCTAGGAGACTGCTGACCTCAGATGTTAAGTCTCATAGTGCTCAGAGCCATTTTCTGCTGGAGGATGAGTAGGAGGAGCTACAGTACTTTAAAAAAGTTGAAAGCGTTCGCGGTTGGGAGACTGATTTGGTTGTTATTTAACCTGCTTATGGTATACTCGTAGGTGCGAGAGTGTTGATTAACTGTGGTAGCGAGGGGTCTTGATACAATGTGCACGAGCAGAGTTCTACACAGGGACACAGGACTACAGTCAAACGAAACGATTTATAGGTCTACCCTTTACAAGGGAAGCAGCTACTGAGGTAGCAGAGTACTTGCAGTGTACACATGAGGGTTTTTTACGCTAGGCAGTAGTTTGAAGTAATTTGATGGACACTCACCACTTGATACGCAGCAAGGGAAGCTAGATCGCTTTCAGAGTAAAGACACTTCGAGTGTCAAAATTTTGTCAGTAAACTGTCGAAGTATCCGTAATAAAATTCCCAAATTTACTACTCTCCATGAAAGTTGTTGCACTCAATTTACTCTCGGGACCAAGACCTAGGGAATCCTGAAGTGGAAAAGTCAGAGATATTTAGCAGTCAAGCAACGTATATCGGAAAGACAGGTTAGAGGCCATAGGAGGAGGAGTGTTCATTGAAGCTGACAAAAATGTTGTGTCTACAGAGGTCGAAGCTGTATAACAGTGAAGTTGTCTCGTCACATACAACATGTCTAGGTGAAACCATGTTAATTGTTGGATGTTTTTATAAAACACCCAATTCTGCTGTGACAGTTCTAGAGTCATTCAAAGAATGTCTATGGCCAGTAGGGCATAAATACGCACATCATGCATTACGGATTGGAGGTAACTTTAACATACCGAGTATAGGCTGGGATGTCTATGGGCTCTTTGCAAGGGGTACAGACAGACAGTCATGCGAAGTACTTTTGAACAAATTTTCTGAAAATTGTCTTCAGAAGCTAGTTCAGTAGCCTACACACAATGGAGATATCTCAGACACTGTTGCTACGTATGGACCAGACCTTATCGATAACGTCATTATAGCGACGGGGATAGCGATCGTGATATTATTATAGCAACTATGGTTACGAAAGTTAATAAATCAGTTAAGAAGGGTAGGAGAGTGTTTCTGACAGAAAGAGCTGATAAGCAGTTCTTAGCATTTCACTTAGACACTTGGTTGACATAACTTAGTTCCAGTGAGATGGAATTACAGGCATTATGGGCAACGTTTAGGATTCAGAAAGTTGTGAGAAAGCAGAGGTTGTTGCACTCTCGGTTCAAAAGAGAACATGAAAATGACTACAACCAAAAGTTAACAGAGATTCGTATGTTCGAGAAAAATCTATGCGCGAACCATACAGCTACTACCACCATCATGCCCTAACAAAGATGTAGTAGAGAACCCGAGAAAAGTTTGGTCCTATGTGAATGCACTAAACGGATCTAAGGCTTCCATCTATAACTTGTTGACCGCTCTGGTGTAGCACTTGAAGATAGCAAGATAGCAAAACAGAAGCCAAAGTTTTCAATTTTACGTTCAAGAAATCGTTCACGCCGGAGAATCGTACAAATATACCGTCGTATGACCATCGAACAGACTCTCGTATGGACGGCATAGTAATAAACTTACCTGACGTAGAGATACAATTGAAGGAGTTGAAAACAAACGTTACCAGTTCTAGACAGAATACCAATTGGGTTTCTCAAAAAGTACTCTAACACATTGACCCATTATTTAGCTTGGATGTATCGTAAATCTCTCGCCCAGCGCAAAGTCCCAATCGCCGGGAAAAAAACGCAGGAGGCTCCTGTGTACAAGAAGGACCTTTAAAATTACAGACCAACATCCCTGAAATCAGTTCGCTGCAAAATGCTTCAACATATTCTCAGTTCGAGTATAACAAATTTTCTTGAGACCGGGAAGCTAGTGTCCACGAATCAACATGATTATAGAAAGCATCGCTCGTGCATAAGTCAGCTTGCCCTATTCTCACATGATATACTGCGGATGAAGGGCAACAGGTAGATTACACATATCTAGATTTCCGGAAAGTGTTTGATATGGTGCCCCACTGCAGGCTGTTAAGAAAGTAAGAGTGTATAGAAAAGGTTCACATATGAGTCACTCGAAGACTTCTTAAATTATAGAACCCAGCATGTTGTCCTCGACGGCGAGTGTACATCAGACACAAGGGTATCGTCAGGACTGTCCCACAGAAGCGTGATAGAACAGCTGTTGTTTTCTATATACATAAATGATTTGGCGGGCATGGTGGGCAGCAATCTGCGGTTGTTTTCTGATTATGCTGTGAGGCACAGTAAGGTGTCGAAGTTGAGTGAGTGTAGGTGTGTGAGTGTAGTTGGTGTGATGAATGTCATACAGCTCTCAATGTAAAGAAATGCAAGTTAATGCAGTGACACATGAGTACCAAGGAGCCACAAGAGCTTTAGGCCTCCGAGAGAAGTAGCGCTCCACTGACATCAACACCTCTAAATATTGCGAACCTACTCCAGGCCTGCCATGAGCAGCTCAGTGTCCAGAGCGGAAATCACTGCCCATGCGTTAACGCTGACAGAGACAACAGAGAGAGGCGTGTTTGTATCGCTACGCTGGACATGTCACGTATTACAGTTAAATAAAATCTTTCCTTATCTGTCAACAGTGTTTCCATTGGGCTCTTCAGCCCACCAGTCACCCCATGGACCTTTCAGATTGACCAAAGCCATTAAAGGCAGATAAGCTGCAATCAAATACAAGTTTCGAGTGTACAAATATTGGTGGAACATGGTAACACCATGGATAATGGGGACAGCCTCTTTCTGAAGCTTACTGTAATTGCACTGAGCTTAGTTAAGAGTTTTTGAGCGGAAAGCAGTGGGTCTATCAGACGAACGGAAATTATGGAAGAGCACAGTTCGAAATGTGTAAGTACATACATCAGTATCTGAAACAAAAGGCTTAGCTGGGTCAAAATGGCGACTTGTCAATGTGTCCTTTAACTGATTAAATGCAACCTGAGATTCTGGCGCCCACACAAACTAAACACCTTTCTGGCGCAGCCAGTTCAGCAGAGCAGCAATCTGCACAGTGTTTGCAATGAACATAACATGATATGTTAATTTTCCCATTACAGCCCTTAATTTCTTCATGTTACAGAGCGCCATCACATCTTTGATCACACACAAGTGGAACGAGCAGGATTAATACCTTGTGCATTTATGGTACACCTAAAATAATCAAGTTCTTCATAGAAGAAGCACTCATTTTTGTCGCAATCACCATGTTAATCAAACACTCTAAATTTGCCAGATGTTCAGCAGGTGTACAACCTGTGACAATAGTATCATCCAGACAGTTTGTACATGAAGGGATTTCGGCTGTTAATTGTGCCAGGAAATGTTGAAAAATGGCAGGCGTTGAAGAACTTCCAACCGGTAGACTTTGGAACTGGAAAAGTCCCAGCCAAGTATTGGTCTCAAAGTATTGCTTGGACTGCTCATCCAGCGGTAACTGTAAGTACACCTCACGTAAATCAGTCTTGGAAAAGAATCTGCCCTGTCCAAATTTGTCCTTTAACCCATCCGATTATGGGAGAGGGAATGAATCCACAACAGTTTATGTGTTCACCGTGGCTTTGAAATCAGTACACAGACATAAATCTCCTGATGGCCTTTTAAGAACTTCCAAGAGGAATTCCCACTGGCTTCCAGAAACGGGTTGTATCACCCCACCGTCTTTCCATCGCGGCAATTCCTGCGCAGCCTGTTTATATATAGAATGAGGTAAGGGTCAGCACGATAAACTCATTGTTGCACATGGTCTTTAACAATAATGTGCCCCTCAAAATCTTTAGTCCATCCCAAATCCAGTTCAGAAAGTTCGCTGTACTTACTGTACAAATGAGAAACTTTAGTATATGGCAGAACGATGATTTGCAACACAGTGTTTGTATGTGCAGATTGAACAAGTCAAGCAAATCTAAACCAAAAATGTTTGCACTGTTTTTAGAATACGGAACATGAAATGAAAGTCACTTTGTAACGTGACGAAAGGTTGCTTCTACTCTGCACACACCAAGTACTGGTATTTCGTGTCGATGAAAAGCAACGAACAGGAAGTGAGCTTCTATAGCTACCTTATTGATTAGGGAAACAGATGCACTTGTGTCTAACCTAAATTTTAATTGGCTTTTGAACCACCCTTAATTGAACAAAAACTTTGAATTTCTGTCTGCGGCCTATAGCAGAATGTGTTTGCAAAGCAGAATAGTGAGGCTTCATTGGTGCTGGCCGTAATGGCTATGCTCTGACTACATTTTACATACTGACAGCTGTGCTGTAGCCTTGCGGTAGGCCGGTGCCTACCCTTGCTGCGCTTTACACGTCTGATTATCACGTCGTTTACCTCGATTAAGACACTGGGCTCCATGACAAGTACAAGAGTTTCTACCATTATTTGAAAAACATTTAGGACAAGACTTTCTCACATTATTCTGAAATAGATCTCGTGTACAATGTGACTGAAACATTTTACCTTTACTTCTACTCTTATTCTAAGTCATATTTTTATTTACTTTAACATTAACTGTAGACTGAGTGTCCTGTGCACTATGAACAAGAGATACAGAAGGTGTCTCATAGTCAACTTGAGTTGTGCCGAAAATTCTTTGAGACAGTCGACATAAATGTTTTCAGATCCTGATCTGGCAATTTCAGAATAGCAGCGTATATGTGTGCGGTTGATTACATCATGACATATGTCACCACTATAACTTAGTTCGCCCGAACACTTGAACGTGAAATGTCTTGGTAGTCCTTTCAGTTCATTAATAGAATGTTTTAATGACTGTTCAGGGTAGTCCTTAAGACAAACAAACTTAAATCTCACCACAGTGACATGAATCTGTGCCTCATGACGCGCGTCGAGTTTTTAAGCAGGTCATCATAATCACCATGTAGTGAACGAGATGCAGCAAATAAGTTTAAACACAGACGGAAAACGTCGACTCAAACAGCTGACAGAGAAAAGGCAATGCGAGGCCATACTCACTCTGATCAGCCAGAGCATTATGACCACTTTGCTAATAGCCGGTATGTCCACCTTTGGCACGGATAATAGTGGCGATACATCGTGGCATGGAATCATTGAAAGCTTGGGTGCGTAGCTGGAGGGAGTTGGCACGACAACTGCACAGGCAGGTCGCCTGATTCCCTTTAATTCCGGGCAGGAGGGCGAAGAGCTCTGACGCCATGCCCAGTCACATCCTAGATGTGTTCGGATGGGTTCAGATCTGGCAAGTCTAGGGCTCAGCACATTACTTGGAACTCGCCACTGTGTTCCTGGAACCACTCCAACTCACTCCAGAGCTTGTGACACTGCACATTACCTTGTTTCAGACTGATGAAAAAAGGCCTGTGGCTGCTCATGCTAATGTTCTCCAGAGCATAATGGAGCAGCTGCCAGCCTTTGTTCTGCAGTATGGGCATCAAGGAACTGTTCCCTTGAAAGAAGACAAACTGGTGCCTTCCGATGGGCATGATGAAGAATATATAAGGATTCATCAGATCATGCAACGCTCTGCCGCTGCGCCGATGTCCAGTGACTATGGTCACGTACCCATTTCAGCAGTAGTTGTCGATGTCGTGGTGTTAACATTGGCTCATGCATGGGTCGTCCGCTGTGGAGCCCCATCGTTAGGAGTTTTCAGTGGACTGTGTGTTCAGTAACAATTGTACTCTGTTCAGCATTAAGTCTACTATTAGTTCTGCTACAGTCCGCCACCTGTCCCGTTTTACCAGTCTGCCCAGCCTACGACGTCTGACAGCCGTAATGAGGGGTGGCGGCCCAACTCCACGACTTCACGACATGATTTCACTTTTGGTTTCGCCATATATTGAAGAGACTCACCACAGTACTCCTTGAACACCCTACAAGTTTCCGAAATGCTCGTGCTGATCCTCCCGGCCATTACAAGTTGCCCTCGGTCAAACTCAGACAGATCACGCAAATTCCCCATTCTACACATGGGCAGCACGCCCACTGATACGACATGCACCGTGCATTTGTCTGACTAGCAGTCACTCCTCGCCAGATGACGCTGCTATCGTCTGGACGGCTTTATATCGATAGTAGGTCGGTGGTCCTAATGTTCTGGCTGATCAGTATACGAGGGTTGCAACTTAAATAGTGGCAATTATCTATTCACGACTGAGGCAAAAGAGTTACATTTTTGCACCTGTTACTGTCCTTCATATTAGTCACCAGCGTTGTGCAGCACCCGTTGCGTTGTGGAACGCGTAGTATACCGTTAGCAGAGCCTGTTCTGTTGATGCTTCAAATGGAGCGGTCTACTGCCTGTCGAATCTCTGGAATAGCTCTGAAGCGAATGCTACGAAGTGGTTCCTTCATCTTCGGAATCAAATCAAAGTCACAAGGACTTAAGTCCGGGGATTATGGTGGATGGCACAGTACTTCCCAGTCCCATCGACCGAATATAGCAGCCACAGTTTGCACTATATGCGCCCGCACATTGTCGTGCAAAATGATGGCTGGGCTACACAGAAAGTGTCGCCCCTCCCTCGCATAGCTGGTCGCAGGGGGTGCCCCAAAAACGAACAGTAATACTGTGCATTGACGGTCTGCCGTGGAGGAACGTAGTGCATTAGGATAACACTATCACAGTCGTACACGAAAATCACCGTTATATTAGACCGCTCGCTCACAAGTGACTGTGTTTCCTTCGGTTGTGCGCACAGCGGTGACGTCCATTTGCTCGGAGGTAATGTAGGTATGCAACAACGTGTGCTACCAGCGACAATAGTAAATTCCATTGCATAGTGTCTCCACAGCAGTGTTGCCACTATTTAAGTTCCAACCTACGTATAATGCCATATGGTGTGAAGTGGAGTTGTTATAGTAAAATGAACTAATATTTTATGTGTGTTGTAGTAAATGCTCGACCTCTTCCTGAGGTAAATCTAGGCCTGTGTCGTTGCCTTATACAAAAGTTTCCGATTTGTGCTGATAAAACTACCGCTACCATATCTGAGCTATGCGATCACAGATTGGGGCTGAGCAGCCCCGGGCTCTGCCATAAGTACACATACAGCAGTGGTTGCTTATGGAACAACTCAAATCATGTAAGAAAGGCAAGTCTTCTGGTCCAGATGGTATACCAATCAGGTTCCTTTCAGAGTATGCAGACAAAAGAGTGTCTTTCTTAGCAATCATATACAAGCGTTCACTTGACAAAAGGTCTGCTCCTAAAGACTGGAAAGTAGCACAGGTCACACCAACATTCAAGAAAGGAAATAGGTGTAACCCATTGATTTACGGACCCATATCACTGACCACAATTTGCCGTAGGATTTTAGAGCATATAGTGTACTCGAGCATTATGAATCACCTTGACGAAAATGACTTATTGATACATAACCAACACGTATTCAGAAAATATCGTTCTTGTGCAACACAGCTAGCTCTTTATTCCCATGAAGGAATGAGTGCTGCCGACAAGGGATTTCGATTCCATGTTCCTATATTTCCAGGAGGCTTTCTATACCGCTCCTCACAAGCGACTATTAATCAAATTACGTGCATATGGAATATCGTCTCAGTTGTGGGACTGGATTCGTGATTTGCTCTCAGAGAGGTCACAGCTCGTAGCGACAGACGGTAAATCATCGAGTAGAGCAGGAGTGATATCTGGCGTTCCACAAGGTCGTGTCATAGGCCCTCTGCTGTTCCTGATTTATATAAATGATCAAGGTGATAATCTGAGCAGCCTCCCAAGATTGTTTGCAGATGACGCTGTAATTTAGCGTCTAGTAAAATCATCAGACGATCAATTCCAATTAAAAAATGATCTAGAGAGAATTTCTGTATGGTGCGAAAAGTGGCAATTGGCACTAAACAAAGAAAAAATGCGAGGTCATCCACATGGGTACTAAAAGAAATCCGACAAACTTTCGGTACACTATAAATTGCACAAATGTGTTAATTCGACTAAATACCTAGGAATTTCAATTCCGAGCAACTTAAATTGGAAAGACCACATAGATAATATTGTGGGGAAGGTGAAACAAAGACTGCGCTTTGTTGGCAGAACACTTAAAAGATGCAACAAACCCACTAAAGAGACAGACTACATTTCACTTGTCCGTCCTTTGCTGGAATATTGCTGGGCGCTGTGGTATCCTTACCAGGTAGGATTGACTGAGGACATCGAAAAAGTGCAAAGAAGAGCAGCTCTTTTCGTCTTATCGCGCCAAAGGGTTGAGAGAGTCACTGATATGATACGTGAATTGGGGTGGCAGTCACTGAAGCAAAGGCGGTTTTCTTTGCGGTGAGATCTACTTTCGAAATTTAAATCACCAACTTTCTCTTCCGAAAGCGAAAATATTTTGTTGACACCTACCTACGAAGGGAGAAATGATCATCATCATAAAATAAGAGAAATCCGAGCTCGAACGGAAAGATTTAGGTATTCCTTTTTCCCACGTGCCATTCGTGAGTGGAATGGTAGAGAAGCAGTATGAAAATGGTTCGATGAACCTTCTGCCAAGAACTTCAGTGTGAATTACAGAGTAACCGTGTAGATGTCGATGTATAACCTCTTGATGGCATGTGTTTGGCGACGACTCTCATACTTGGATGCATGTGGTAGCGACTGTCTTCAGCTTACGAAGCCATCGTGAGGTACCATGTGTGACATGGGACCTTACTCACTGGACAACACCACAGCCCACGTAACTGCTCTTGTGGCGGTTGTTAATGTTTCTTTTTCGAGTTCTTATGCGCACCTGACCTCTAGTGATAGGTATTTTACTTAGTAATGCTCTGGAAAGTGGCAGGTTTAGGTCCTTTGGCGAGTTCAGATATTTGCTCACGTTTCATGTTGGTTTAAACACTGTATCACTACTTTGCATTTTCAGTAATCAGCTGTTCCGACCTGCGACGGTTTTTGCAGATGAAAGGAAAGCTTTCCCTTTGGTTGGTTCTTTTTTCATAAGAAGCTCTAGACGTTTTAGTGTGTAGTGCACTATTTACCACATTCTCAGAGTATCTGTTTCTTTTGAAGGCAATTCTTAAATGACCTAGGTCGTCCTCCAAGTACTACGGTTCACGGATTCTTTTAGCCTGTACTATTAAAGTTCACATCCCATCTTTTTTCTGCTTGGGCTGGTAACTGAAATTTCTATGAAGGTACCTTTCCATGCCAGTGGTCTTTCTGTTCCTTATGTTCGAAAGCTCCGTCACTTTTCTAACTACCTGTACCTCCAAAAATGAAATTTGACCTTTTTCTCTTTTTCCATAGTGAACTTTATCTTATAATCCATATTATACAGAAATTGTAGACGTTCTGAGAGTTTGATAAAATCAGATTTTATCATCGAGATTCGCCGTGGAAGCCTGCTTTCTGAGAGTTTGTTTTCTCATGAGACCATAAAATGAAAGTGTCATCCATGTACCAAAAGCAAAACGAGAGTTCCATCTATGCCGTCTGAAGGTCTGCTTCTTCAAACATTCTCATATAAATCAGCCTTATCTCAGAATTAGGTGTCCCATTCTAAGTAATGTGATGTGAGACAATGTTTAAAGTTATGTCATATCAACTTATTACTTAGAAATATGCAGATTAAGTGAATCAGTACAATAAAGATGTCCTCAAAATGAGTCATATTTAGCATGGCTGGTGGCGGTAAGGTTTCAGACAATGTGACGTCAGCGTAAAAATATTTTAGCTGAACATAACAACAGGTAAATCCAAAATCAAAAGTAATAAAAAAGCTGTATTAGTCAATAATATGCATCATTTTCTTCCCACCTAAAACAATGATGGTTAGTACGTTTTTTGCAATATGAGCTCATTGAAGTCTAAGAGAAAGTGTGAACTACTACTGCAACGCCTGCAGAGAACGCTGTTTTGTCTACATGTGCTTTTGTAATGTCATAGAACAATGATACCGACAACAAAATCGTGTACATAACATTGTATCTCTTAATATGATAATCAAGATTCATGTACACTCCTGGAAATTGAAATAAGAACACCGTGAATTCATTGTCCCAGGAAGGGGAAACTTTATTGACACATTCCTGGGGTCAGATACATCACATGATCACACTGACAGAACCACAGGCACATAGACACAGGCAACAGAGCATGCACAATGTCGGCACTAGTACAGTGTATATCCACCTTTCGCAGCAATGCAGGCTGCTATTCTCCCATGGAGACGATCGTAGAGATGCTGGATGTAGTCCTGTGGAACGGCTTGCCTTGCCATTTCCATCTGGCGCCTCAGTTGGACCAGCGTTCGTGCTGGACGTGCTGACCGCGTGAGACGACGCTTCATCCAGTCCCAAACATGCACAATGGGGGACAGATCCGGAGATCTTGCTGGCCAGGGTAGTTGACTTACACCTTCTAGAGCACGTTGGGTGGCACGGGATACATGCGGACGTGCATTGTCCTGTTGGAACAGCAAGTTCCCTTGCCGGCCTAGGAATGGTAGAACGATGGGTTCGATGACGGTTTGGATGTACCGTGCACTATTCAGTGTCCCCTCGACGATCACCAGAGGTGTACGGCCAGTGTAGGAGATCGCTCCCCACACTATGATGCCGGGTGTTGGTCCTGTGTGCCTCGGTCGTACGCAGTCCTGATTGTGGCGCTCACCTGCACGGCGCCAAACACGCATACGACCATCATTGGCACCAAGGCAGAAGCGACTCTCATCGCTGAAGACGACACGTCTCCATTCGTCCCTCCATTCACGCCTGTCGCGACACCACTGGAGGCGGGCTGCACGATGTTGGGGCGTGAGCGGAAGACGGCCTAACGGTGTGCGGGACCGTAGCCCAGCTTCATGGAGACGGTTGCGAATGGTCCTCGCCGATACCCCAGGAGCAACAGTGTCCCTAATTTGCTGGGAAGTGGCGGTGCGGTCCCCTACGGCATTGCGTAGGATCCTACGGTCTTGGCGTGCATCCGTGCGTCGCTGCGGTCCGGTCCCAGGTCGACGGGCACGTCCACCTTCCGCCGACCACTGGCGACAACATCGATGTACTGTGAAGACCTCACGCCCCACGTGTTGAGCAATTCGGCGGTACGTCCACCCGGCCTCCCGCATGCCCACTATACGCCCTCGCTCAAAGTCCGTCAACTGCACATACGGTTCACGTCCACGCTGTCGCGGCATGCTACCAGTGTTAAAGACTGCGATGGAGCTCCGTATGCCACGGCAAACTGGCTGACACTGACGACGGCGGTGCACAAATGCTGCGCAGCTAGCGCCATTCGACGGCCAACACCGCGGTTCCTGGTGTGTCCGCTGTGCCGTGCTTGTGATCATTGCTTGTACAGCCCTCTCGCAGTGTCCGGAGCAAGTATGGTGGGTCTGACACACCGGTGTCAATGTGTTCTTTTTTCCATTTCCAGGAGTGTATTTGGCGAGAAGTTTATCTTAACTTCAAAATTACACAATAATTTCAATTTTTCAGTAAATTACACATTATTTCACTAACATCTATTTCGTACAGTTATAGAACAACAATAAAAACTATTTAGATGCGTATATATTTTTGGGCTCCATTGTGCCCTGTGCCAAGTGTGTGAGCAAACTTTGCATGTTATCCAGTACAGCTTTACCTGTAACTTAGATCACAGCAATCACTTTTTACATACGTTTTAATCATGCAGATACTATAAGTTAACCCTGCATGTATTTGTGAGGTAATAACACTGTGACACTTGACACAAATGACCTTACATATTTTAGACATGGAAATACTTCAAGTTACACGAGTATTGTCAATATCTTTGAGCAATTTTAACAGATATTTTAGATGTGAAAATAACGTTGATATGAACATTGTGTGTGTTTATGTATTTTTAATGAATTATACAGCAAGAAATTGCTTAATCTTTCTATACTGCTGCTGTAAACGAATTTGGAAAGTATTGAAAAATATCAAATTAAACGGAATTTCATTATAACGTATCTGCCATTCAGCTCACAGATCTCACATATAATGAGGCAAAGGCTTCTCACACTTGCATCTGAGTCAGTTCACCTAAATACAGGGTATTTCAAAATGAACTTACCGGTTTTAAGGCGTTGTAGCATTTATTACGTTCAACCTACAATTGTAAATAATACACCAAACGAATGAGCAACTCAAACAGTTTTCTTGTATACTTGGGTGCAATGGGAAGAGTATGGAGTGACAAAGAGTGACTGAAAAACGTGTTGAAAGAGTGAGAGTCTTTCACACTCAGCCCCAAGAAATATCCCCGTGGAAGGTTAATGAGCCTTTCCTTTTCGGTGAATCGACTGTAGCTGATGTTTCTTATCTTGATGTGCTACAGCTACGGCCCGTGCCTCAATGGGAAGAAGCTGAACAACACATCTTTATTTGGGAGCAAGATGGTGTGCCGCCTCACTGGCATAACTCAGTGCGCGACTGGTTAAACGACGTTGTATCCGACCAGTGGATTCGGTCTTAGGGGCCGGTTGCCACAGTATTTTATCTGCATGAGTTCCACGGTCACACACGATCTGACGCGATGATGTGTATGTGTCTCCGATACCAGTTGATCTATCCGACTTTAGAAAGAACGTTATTGCAACAGTTACTCCTGACCCACTGATCATAGCTTCGGAACAACTCGCCTATCGACTCGGTATGTGATCGGTGTCCACACTGAATAATTGTAAGAAAAACTGTTTGTGTTTCTCTTTCATTTGGTGTATTATTTATAATTGTAAGGTGAATGTAATATGTGCTACAAAGACTTACAACCCATGTTCTAATTTTGAAACACCCTGTATTATAATTCCTTGAATGTGCATATGCAAACATCGACAAGTCTCAACATGCTGAGATGGTATATTACGATTTGGTGACTAATCAGTTTGTTTATGAGACTACTGTCATCATTGATATAAGAAGTTCTCTGACTAGCAGGTTCGTTTTAATGATCGGTAAAATTCTTGTCTGTGATTGGAAGAGAGCAGCCTATATCTAATTTGGCTTAGAAGCTCTGTGATTGAATAAGTGGTGTGGCTTAAGACAGACTTAAAAATATTGTGTATAACATCGTACTCGACATTAAGGAGAGGTGGGCTACAGAGGCAACTGTCATCGTAAGGAAGCTGGACAGAAGCAGAAATGACTAGCGAACAAGTTAACACAGCATCCAGAAGATTTACTTAACTTGTGTTTCTGCACCGTTGTGTCTTGTAGATGAGCAAACGACGACGGGGTGTAGGGCTGGATGCAGTTGGCAGTGAGGAGACGATAGCCGAAACTTAGGCCAGTGACGAGCTCCCGCCCGCGACTCCACATACTCCCTGAGTCTCACCAGGAACACCAGCCGAAAAACTAGGCAAAGAGCACATACACACATCCAGTGGTGGAGCAGCAAATGAAGGCGGAGGCATCTCGACGACTGCAGAGGGACCCAAGGCAGAACGAGGGACAGCCGCCGGTAAGAGGGGCCCATGCCCAGACGATAGTAGCTGTCGATCCACCAACGACCATGAAAGGACATCGACCTTCACGAACTCTGAGACTAGAGCCAATTGTGAGTGGCAAGCGGGAGCCTAACGCAGAAGGAGCAGATGCACACAGGCAGGTACGGAATCTGAAGGGACAAAACCTGCAGCTGGATCACATGGACTAATTTGATTCTGGTGGCGTCTCAGCAATCCTCTCTGCCCATGCAGGAGAAACAGGGAAAGTCCAAGAAAATGAGCAATGGTGCCTCGCTCCCAACGCTTCTGCCTGCCATAAAATCTGTAACAGACCGAATCGTTGGTGTGATACATTGCCTATCTGGGTGGAGTGGACACCACTCACCGGGCCGGGTGCAGCAAATGAAGAAGGTGCGGTGGTGCTATCTATGATGCAACTCTGATAGTGATGGTCCATCGCATGGCTGCAAGCGGCAAAAAGACGAGAATAACAACAGAGCTTGATCATGTGTGTGGGAGGAACAAATTTGTCCGTCAGTTCCTTAAATGTTTATACAAGGCTTTCAGCTTCACCGTTACATTACAGGTCGAATGGTACACTACTGGGGCGGTGGAAAACTGTTCAAACTAGGCGGCAACAAACTGAGGTTTGTTGTCAGCCTCTATCACTTCAGGTAATCCCTCGAGGTAAAAGATTGATGAGAAGGCCTGGATTGTGAACGAGCCACAGTAGTGTGCATAAAAACCACAAAGGGAAATTTGCTGAAAGTGTCAACAACCATGAGCCACAGTGTATTCCAGTAATGGCCCACAAAATCCAAATGCAAACATTGCCGTCATGGTTGAGGTTTGAGTCATACAAAGAACTGCTTAGGCAGAGCTGACTGATATTAACGCAGGCTTGGGTCTGAGAAGTCATCATCGCATCCAGACCGTGCCAACCGCAGTAACGTCACACCAACTGCTTGGTGAGAACGACGCCTCAGTGTCGGCGGTGTAGCAAATGAAGCACGCCAGGCTGGAGAGAAAAACCGCTTATGTTAGCGGCTTGTAGAGCATTTCCTGTTTAGCGCGCTACCGGCTGTGACAAAAGAGGTTAGTGCTGTGTACTAATAATATCAGAACTGACAAAATAGAGTTTGACAATATAACAAGCCACATGTCATTAAGGTTTTGAATAAGAATCGTTCTGTATCGACAGCAAAATCGTTTCCTATGCAATTTTTACAAAGATCTCTAGCAGAGGAAAATAAATCAAGGCAGTGTTTGATGTTACGTAGCAAGCGACTCCAACCGTCACTTTAATTTATTGAAATGGAATATTTCGTACATATACATCATTCTGTAACAGCACCTGTAGCACAGTTCTTATGATAATTTATGAATAAAGTATATTTTAATAACAAGTTCCTTGTTTATTCCAAATAGTCGCCACTATCAAGCGAATTGTCATTTTTATGACGAAAAAAATTTTCATTACACCAAGCACACCTGAAGACAGAAAAATTAAGGTTTCAGGCACGTCACAGTAATAACTAGTTTTATTTAGACAGAATGGTTCTGAAGTAAACAATGGTCCTGGCTGTTGCTCTGTTTATTGTGCTGCGTACTGAGCATTCGCAAACTGTGCCAGTACAAACTGATAATCCCCAAATGACTGAAATTTAAGAACATTGTCCTCCTGATTAACCTTGAACGACAAGGAGCTATCGGAATTATATTGTCCGACGATTTCCTTAAAATAGTTTTCACAGACGGAAAAATTCTTTATCGAGAGTCACATTAGTTGCTCTGGATGGTATCTGAAATAGAGTTGTATCGTTATGTGAAGGACAAGAGCCCAACTAAATCAATGAATTAATTTCTGCATCTGGTTAGAAACGGTTTCGATGAAATGTAAAGAATTATTCTTTCTCGCTTCTCCAGATTTTGATAGGTTAATTATAAGATATTTGACACTAAATAGTCCACATTTTCCCTTTTGGTTCTAATATTCCTTTAGGTCCCCGAAGAACGATATAAAACCTTGGAAGCAATAATCCACTCTTACTTATCACTGTCATTGTTGTACGTGAACGTGTCATAGCATTAATCGATTGAACAACGAACTCTCTTTTCGTCTAGACATGATTAAGTGTGGTTTGCTCGCAGTTGTATCACAAAACCTGACTGATCGGCGTTTGATACAGCGGATGTGGCAATAACAGCATGCCTCGTCTCACATCAGCTTGGCATCTCCTCTACACCTGTAATTAACTTTGTTGTTTACGACTTGAAATCAGCAACGTTCACCTGAACTGCAGTTGGGAGAGGCCAGTCTCGTAAGTCTCCATTGGTAATTATCAATTGCTTCTCACAAGCAGCTCTACATGGCTCATGTGTCAAGAGAACTCCTTTAAAGAACTGTTTTAAAGAACTGTTGTTCGTATTGTTTATTAAATTTAATTGGTTTATGTTGATTATTAATGTGGAGCCACTGGGCTATGTGGCCACCCTGTACAGTAAACCTTTCGCATAATTTTTCTTTCGGTTTTGTGTATTTCATTCTGGAACGTGTGTATCATGCCGTCTTTCTTCCATTTATATAGTTCACGGTCAGTGTTTACGAAGCAAAATCGGGTTTCCACACTGCTTGACATGAAGCATTAAACACAATGAATGTTAATTCAGTTTTATCTCCATTGCTATCACTCATGCTACAGCTAAAAAACAACTTTCGGCGAGCCCCAGGGGATTGATGTAGTACCATTACTTTTCACAATATATATGTATGTCTTAGTCGTATTGAATGTAGCGCTGTTAATATTCCAATGGAAGAAATACATATTTCAAGCTCATTTCATACATCCTTCTTCTCGGTTTCTCTACGATAAACTACGTTATCGAGCCATAAAACGAAAAAACTACTTCCTTAAAACATTGGCTCTGTGTGATACTAGCACAATATAGCGTTCCAGAGATATATAGCGTCCACTGTTAACATCCGACCACGGTTCAGAAATTATACTATGCCTCATTATCGTTAGTAACGGAGAATGCCTCTCACAAGAAAACAGATAAACACATAGCAGCAGCATCCGACATGTGAAATTACAGGCCATGCTTCCACTAACTCTGTAAACAGCACATCTTTCAAGCAGATGTATACACAGGGGATTGCAATGTCTCACAAACACCTATCGCTAACTTAGTTTTGAAACTGAAGTATCGATTTTACACTTAAGATGCTACAGGGGAATAGTGTACATCGCTTAAATCTTCGTTAGTTTAAAGGAATTTGTCAGCTTTCATCACACGTGAGATGAAAGTGCTCTCATGACCGAGACGTTTACTGTTAATGACAGTAAGCAGACGCTGCTCTACGACCCACACAGAACAAGCGGTTGTATACGAGTCGAACGCTGGCTATGTCACACAACTGATGCATCGTAACGGAACATAAGGAAAAAATGATCAAATGACCTGTAGCAACTTCTCTCTCTCTCTCTCTCTCTCTCTCTGTTTCTCTAGAATGCATCATAAGTCTACTATAAAATCGTACTTCATTACAACTTCATCTCAACCGAAGAATCCAACCACGCTACGTCACCCTTTAACGCAGATGCAAGTAAGATTGGAGGCAGATGTTTCTCTGTCTTTCTGAAAAGCGTCAAATACAGTAGTCAACTCGCGTATATCACTTGTTCCTTAACAGACATACACTGTAATGTTACCTGTTTCACTGGTTCCCCTCGCTTGCATGACGATGTTTTCTCGGATACCTCTTGTGCTCGCATGCTTGTTCAAAATGGCTCTGAGCACTATGGGACTTAACTGCTTAGGTCATCAGTCCCCTAGAACTTAGAACTACTTAAACCTAACTAACCTAAGGACATCACACATATCCATGCCCAAGGAAGGATTCGAACCTGCGACCGTAGAAGTCCCGCGGTTCCGGACTGCAG
Organism: Schistocerca gregaria; assembly: GCF_023897955.1. Lineage (NCBI taxonomy): Eukaryota > Metazoa > Arthropoda > Insecta > Orthoptera > Acrididae > Schistocerca > Schistocerca gregaria. The sequence continues at coordinate 87,782,062 of NC_064931.1, forward strand.
CGCCAGAACCGCATGGCCACCGCGGCCGGCTCGCATGCTTGTTCCCGTGTACAAATTGTTCTGCGCCAACCCCAGAAGACACGCAAATACGTCCTCAATTTCCCTGCATTTCGGTGTATATTCCATCAATATATACGTATTTTCCGCAATTCTGTCGATTGTATGTCACTTCTATCCATGCAATCATGACATAACATCTCGTTCTGAGTTCTAAAATTGCTTGTAAATGTAGTATAGCTGCCAACACCTAGCCCAGATGCACTGATCAGGAAGCGTAGTATAGCACTGTACTCGATTATATCCAGTCAATACCACATTTTCAGAGCGTTTGCTCTGTTTTCTGTATGTCTGCGTATGTGTGTGTGTTGTGGATGGATCCCAGGACCCGCTGTAGACCCAAGTTAGCGTTCGAGTGTGGATACACTGCGCGTTATATCAAGAGTGATGTTGGGGTGTGGATCCACAATGTACCATGCACGGGACAGGGTTTGAATGTCGGTCTGCCACGCACAATGTACGGTGCAGTGTTGGGATGCAGATCACCAATATACCACATCAAATTTAGCAACAGAGTGTGGATCTCCTGTGCACTATATCTATCCAGACCGATGTTCGGAGGTGGAATCATAAATCATCACATCTGTGATAGGGCTCTCTGACAGACCAAACTTCAAACAAAGAACACTTGCTCGGATGTAATGCATTTCCTATTAGAATCACGAGTGGTTGAACAGATTTCTATTGTAACATCAGTGACGTCAGAATGTATGTTACACACGTCCCATTAGGACTGTGAGCAGTGGAGCAGTTTTTCTATAGCACGATCTGTGACATCAGTATGCGCGTCACATACATGTCGCAACCAGTGGGACAGTTTTTCTGTTGCCTCATGTGTGACGTCGGTATGCACGTCACACATGTCTGGTTAGGACCGTGAGCAGTAGAATTCTTTCTGATAGTGTTTGTGAGGGTGAGTCGCTCTGCAGGTAGGTCTTCACTTGGCCACAAGTAGAGAGAGGGGTTACATCAGCAAAGGTAAACACATAAACATGTGCACACAGCCCAAAGGATGACTTGGCGCTTATTTAGATAGAGATGTGACGCCAGTATAACACTCGAAGAACTTTAACTGTAGAGATGGCTTTGATATGCTGTCGGCAGTTGCATGAGAGTGACAGCTCGTGCTGGCTTGTCTTCAGCAGTGGGTCGTGGTGGCATCAACGAGCACTCTTGAAGTGTCTGCGCTCTGCAAATAGGTCTTCGCTTCCATCTGATCATGTCAGCAATGGTGCCTAGGTGATCACATATTTCGAGAGGAATTTCTCAGGTGTCAAGTATGAAAGGGATGTCGCTGCCTCATGCGTGCAGGACCCGAACGGGCACCTGTGCGTTACTTGGCGGGGGCTGCTGGTGCATCTTTACTTCTGGGAGTGTGTTTGGTAGCGTCCTGTGCCATCTAGTGGATAGGGGGCAGTGGGCAGTTCCTCTGCACGTTGTTTGAATGTATGTTGCATTATTTTGCAAGCAGGTCTGTAGGCTGTGCTATGCATTATTTGGACAGTTTACAATTAGCAAGTGTGTCTGCATAGCATTATAAATGCATTATTTAGAAGTAGTTTACAGGTCTGTAGGCAGTGTACTGATAATATTTCGGTAATTTACTAGTTGTTTGTGAGTCTTTAGTGCATTATTTCGGTGATTTACGAGTGGTTTACAGGCCTGTAAACTGTGTATTGCGACCCACAGCACGTCAGAGCGAGTGCTTTGTGTCAGTGTAATAAATATTCTATCTCAAGTCCATCCCTAAATAAAGAACACTTCTTCCTCTCTCCAGCAGCTTAGCACAGGCTAAGTCATTTGTCCCGCCAATTCCTAGGAAGAGATGGTGGTCAGATAACTTATGTTAGTAGAAGTAGCCCACATGACCTACTTTATGGCTTCTAATTGTTTCAATAAAGACCGAAAATAAAGACTTATTTCCAACACAGGAAGAGGTGGCGGTCGCATGACTTAGATTAGTGGAGGTAGCCCAACAGCCCTTTCGTTGCCGCCATTTTCTTGGGTTAGTAGGGATAGCCCAATTGACCTATCTTCCTTCCACAATTCAAACTTCCTGTCAGTTCCCAGGTAGAGGTGGGCAGTCGGGTGACTTAGGCAAGTGGAGGTAGACAGAATGCCCTTTCTTTCCCACCATTTTCTTAAGTTATTACAGGTTTCATTATCCTGATGGAATTAGAACTTACCACCAGAGGGGAGTGGCAGGGGGGCGTGGCACTTTCCCACCAAAAGCCGCCGTCTTGGATAACAGCACTCGCCTCATCATCTGAAATGGCCGCCATCTTGGATGACGTCATGTGCTGTTGCCGAGTCTAACGGCTGCCATATTGGATGACGCCAGGCATGAAGATATTTGTGTATCCTGTCGCTCCATTCGCGAGTGGAACAGGAAAGTAAATGATTGATAGTGGTACAACATACCTTACGTCCTGTATCTAATGGTGGCTTGCTAAATATGGATACAGATGAAGGTACTGTAGGCAGAAACGGGACTCATCTAAAAAGAAGACGTGGTGCGGCATCGAGGGAATCCCCAACAGTGGACGCCATGCTAATAGCCCGTGGTGCCTGAGGTATCATCGCACAGTAGGTATGGATACTTGTCTTGCTGCAAACAAGACAATGGCGCGATCCAAGGGCCACGTCGCAGTTATACAATCGTGCACTGTCGAGTGGACAACGTGTCTGTTCTCTTGGGCGACAGTCTGTCGGGGCCACTGAGATCCAGCACATCGTTCAGTATTGTCATCCTGAACCTTACCTTTGTTAGGTTTGTGATCCCGCCAAAAGCGAGCTTCAGTTTCGCGGAACTATAAGCTGCACTCTCGATAGCCTGCGATCCTGCTTCTGGCGAATCTGGTCATCTGCTAGTAGGCGTTTCGCCATTTAGTAGTAGTAGTAGTAGTAGTTTTATTCATCCGTAGATCTCTTTTTACAAGGATATAGGACATGTCAAAGTATTTACAAGCTTAGATCAATTTACAATAAGCTAATTCGTATACACATATATTTACAGACTTCTAGTTAGAGACAATCATTAGATTTTACTCCTGGTATGCAATAATTTATTTACAAATAACTCATTAAATAATGTAATGCCACACTATTCACTCATATTTCACTATCAGTCACTGCACACACTATACACACATTGTTTCATAACACTTCACTCACTACATACACACACACACACACACACACACACACACACACACACAGGTGATCCTTGGGCCATTTTCTGTACTGCAAGTTCCCATTTGCTATCCTGAAAAACTGAGTCAGCATCCCTTCATAATGAGTGAGATGTTGAGCTCAGAAAGAGGAAGAGGTGTTAGTATTGTGCTATGCATAGCTTGAGGGGAGAGTGTCTCTAGAAAGGAAAAAAGAAGAAAAATAATAAAGTGAAGGTGTTATGTGGAATATTGGATGTTTTATAATCATCATTATTATTATTATTTGTTTGTATAACATTTTTTTATCAAACCCCTACTCTGCTTTATCTAAGTAATCCTTCAATGTATAAAATGTATTGCATAACAGGTACTTTTTAGCTGCCTTCTTAAATAAGTGTTTTTTTGAAATTTCTTTAATCTCTTTTGGTAATTTATTGTACAGTTTTATTCCTTGGTAGAAAATGCTGTTTTGAGTTTTATGTTTATTTTTTCTTGGTAAATGTAAGTTGAGTCTATGTCTTGTTGCATGGTCATGGACAGAGCTGTTTGTGCAGTAATTGCCAATGTTACTTTTGATGTGTACAACTGACTGGTAAATGTGTTCACATGGAGCAGTTAAAATTCCCAGTGTTTTGAACAGATCTTTACAATGAGCTCGACTACTATTTCTGGTTATTATTCTTATGGCTCTTTTCTGGAGTTTGAAAATTGTGTTCATATTTTGTGGATTTGTTCCCCAAAAAAGAATGCCATAGCTAAGAATTGAGTGTACATATGAATAATATGTAACTAAAAGACACTGCATGTTACACACAGATGATAGAATTCTAAGGGCATAACATAACTATAGGCATAAGTTTTTCTTCTCACAAACACTTAATATTCATATATGATTTTTGAAAGAGAAATCTGATGACCAATTGTTTATTATGCGCAGAATGTACATGTCGGTAGTCCAACTTACGTTGTGCAGTTGTGGAGAAATACTGGTCATTTGCATATCTAAGCATGCAGTAAACTTCATGCTATATTGACATCTGTTGCGTGCTGCCTTAATGGTGTTGTATTTTTTATTTGCAGCAATGCAAGAGCCGATTATTAAACACTGTAAGTGTCAAGGTTATCTAGTCTACCTTGCATATTCAGTGATCTAGGGAAATTACAAAAAAAAAAAAACTGACAGGACAGGATGATATATTTTATAAATATGCAAAATATTGTCCTTAGAAACTGTATGTAGCGCCACTCTCACATTGTGATGAGAAGGTGAAAGACCTAAAGTAAGGTTGTTAGTGACCTTATAAATAACTAAAATACCACTGAAACATCAGTGGGATTTTAATGCGAAGATTGCACAAAAAAGTAAAAAGACATTGTTAAATAGAATATTTTGTACCTGACCTCTGGTCAGTCAGAAACGGGCCGGTTTCAGGGCGGGAAGATGCACCGGCTCCGGATCGAAGGCGCGGTTCCTTGACTGAAGCGCCTAGAACCGCTTGACCACAGCGACCAGCGATGTGCCGGACACCTTGGATGCCGTTCTTAGGCCGGATCCAACATACCACTAGGTGAATACCAGCCTCATATCCAAGTTACACCTCAGTTACTCGATTCGCAAACATTGACAAGGCTTTCACATACTTTTACACGAATAACACCACACATAGAAATTTGTACACACTCCCCGTTACCGAGCCATGTGGTGCAGTGGTTAGCAGAATAGACTCGCATTCGAGAGAACAACGGCTCAAACCCGCTTCTGCCATCCTGATTTAAGTTTTCCATGATTTCCCTAAATCGCTTCAGGTGACTGCCGTGATGTTTCCAGCGAAAGGGCACAGCCGACTTCCTTCCACATTCTTTCCTAATCCGATGGGACCGATGACCTCACTGTTTGGTCCCCTCCCTCGAATCAGCCAACCAACCACGTTCTGTTGTGTCGGTAATGTGTTGGCAACAGGAACAACATCGAGCCACACCCTAAGTTAACCACGCTGAATCCGTTAAGAACCGTGCTGAACCTGCGCAGATACGGGACAAAGGTACAATAAAAAGAAGATCACATCGGATATGACAGACAGTAGAATTTGATGAGCACATACTGTTCGTCTTTAAACCATTTTTCCAAGAGGAAACGAACAGAGCATCAACGTGGCAGGAACCTAAGACAACTAAAAATGAAACTGACCACATTTTACCACAGGCTAGAGGACTAGAACAGGATAGTCATCAATGTAGATGATGATAATTTTTTTAATACTAGGCAGATATACCATATTAAATTAAGCATTTTGTAAAATGAAGATTATGCAGATGCAGACTTAAGGCCCAACATAAAGTTTCTTATACAAACCGTATTGCTGGTGTGAAGAAGTCAACAGAAAGGACGTACCTATTAAAGAGAGGGTGGGTGCTTCGTCCAAGTAATAAACGAACTTGAGTCAGTGATGTGAATAAAATAAAACTGTTCACATTCATCTTCAAGGGGATGCGAGTAGACAAACCGCACAAAACAAAGAATTGTACGCCGGCACACCAGCGTGCATACTTAAAAAAGTCGAATGAACAAAATTGTTGTACAGATCAGAGTGATATTTAACTTACGCTAGCGCAGAAAAAAAATAAAAATAAAAATAAAAAAATAAACATTACAATAAATTAAATAGAAATTAATTGTATCGACGGCTTCTCTGTTAGGCACAGAAATGTTCGCCTTCCTTCCTACAGATGTGACCGGGAAGTGATTTTCCGCTGTACTCCTATGGTGAAGGCAGCTAACGGCTGATTATTCATTACTCGCGTCCCTTTGTTTCCAGCGATTTTTATGCAGCATAGTTCGATAATGGGAAACTTGGCAGGATTCGAACTGGAGAACTGTAGAGGATAATTTCATTTGCCGGTTTTAATAGTATCATTGAACAACCTTCCTGCGTATAAAGGGAAGTGCTACTGCCGTTCGCCCGGTAACGTTGTTAACGCATTTCTTTACAAACATAGCTGTCAGCCCCTGGGAACAGTTTTACGCCGACTGTTACGAAGCGTCAGCGGTTTGCGACGTGGAGGCATTTAACGCTTTCTGCACGGCGGCCTTGCCAATCCTTTATGTGCTAACAAGCGCTGCCAATCAGCGCGCCTACCGAACGTCCTTGTCGTGGCGCAGTCACGCAGGAACTTAAAGAAATTAGTTTAGGCGGCGCGGGAGGGAAGGGTTGGGACCCAGTGGCCCACTGTGCCTGGCCGTAACGAGCCGCCTAACGACATTAGGGACGAGGGGACTCGAACTGCGGACATTGTGGCTTTCTCCCCTCGGGGCCTGGGGCTTGCGCACGAAAAAACACTTGCCGTTAGCACGGCTCGCTCCCAGCTGATGGAGTGCCACGCCGCACGCACGCCTTACCCCGAGCTTGCAGGAGCGCCTAACGTAATTTACTCGTCGTAACTCGGGATAAAATACTGCTTACGGAATGGCCTCGTGTCTTTGACGTTTACCACCTCCCCTCCAGGCGCTAAGTTTCGCACTCAAGTTTAGCATGTACAATCGGTTTATTACCTGGGATGCAGCTCTAGTATGAGATAGTACTGAATACATAGTTACAACACAGACTGGAAAAGAAAAGTTGTGTGAAGTATACGTCATACATGCGGTTTTGCAGTAGATGCTGTACTAGAAAATTCTAGGGTTCACTTAAAATGGTTGTAGATGCTAAAATGTTTCAGTTTGAACTCCAAATTAATAATAAAGAGTGCACGTCGATCGTTAATTAAATGAGATAAAACAGCTGTACAGATGGTTTGTGTTATTTCTGAATTACTCGTATTTTTTTCAGTTCGGGTTAATCGGACCGTAAAAGTTACGTCATTGGTCTGCAGCTTGCGGTCTAGCGACGAATTCCATAATAGAAATAATGGATGTACGCATTTATTAATAATATCACATGAGGTGGGTATTGCGCTGTATCTAACTTCTTCACATCTTTAGTGCAATAATGTTTCTCATTTTTTCCTAGTCTTATCCCGTGTTTTGGTGGTATCGGCATGTTAATCTATAGTTGGCAGTATTAGTGGTAGGTGGCCGGATGCACTTTCATTCGCCAGCAGTTTTATAGACACTATTAACCAACAAGGTTAATGCAATTGTGACATCAGAGATAACACTCAGCAACAGAACAAAGACCAATTCGAATAACGGCAAATTATTAATTTTAGAATGATAACATCCTATAAAGATTCAGTGCAGTCACACTTCCTTCGACTCTCTGAGCAGAAATCACAGAGAAACAGCGAAAAGATACGGTTTCCGTACAGTTTATAAGGCAGGACGACTTTTCTATATGCCACATTTCACTTTGTCAACAATTCAGTATTATGCAGTTTTTCATTCTGAAATCTCTTTGGCGAAGTTACTGTCAAAAAATTTTACTTTCTTTCAGTCTCTTGGCACCTACAGCTTACATGAAGATGTAAATAGCAGCTCATTAATATACTATTTACGGCCTCAATTAAGGCTATTTGAGCATGCAGTTCCTATCAGTGTTTTTTGTTATTTCCTATGAATCATTTGCAGATATGAGGGATAGAAGTTCGCTGGATAACATGATAACTCACACATTTATAGTTGCAACGCCATGGAGGCGACATGCTGCATACAACACCACAGTTGAGGTACATTACCTGATCAAAATTATCGGCACACTATTATGTAAAGTGAAGTACACCACAATATGTCACGAGAGGCAGTCCCGCCAGTAAAAGGAGGTGGCGAGGATTGTGTTGTCTATAGAGACGCAGTAACATCGGAATGGGTCGGTCAAGAGTGCTCAGTGGCTTCGAATGTGGATTAGTCATTGGATGGCACCTGAGTAACAAACCCATCAGGAACATTTCAATCCATATGCAGCTGCTCAAGTCGACTGTTGGTGGTATGATTGTGAACCAGAAACGCGAAGGAATAACCAGAGCTAAACCAAGATCATGTAGGCCTCATATACTGACAGACAGGGAGCGTCGAGCATTGTAGAGGGGGCTTGTGAAACATCGAATGTAATGAAAGGAAGGAATCACTTGCGAGTTAAAAGGTGCTAATAGTAATATACCTAGCTCAATGACTGTGCGTATAGAGTCAAAAAGAAGGGGGTAAAATTCGAGCAGCTCCACATTAGCCACACATTTCTATAGTCAGTGCTAAGCGACACTTGAAGTGATGTAAAGGCTGGCGCACCACTAGACAGTGGAGACTGTAAACGAGTGATATGCAATGACGAATCACGCTGCAGTCTTTGTCAAACAGTTTTAGGGGTCTGGGTTTGGTGAATACTTGGGAAACATTACCTATCATCATGTGTATTGCCAACGGTGAAATACGGATGAGGTGGTGTCACGATTTGAGGCTGTTTTTCGGGAGTCGGAAGTGGTCCCATTATAGCGTTTAAGAAAACACTACATGTCAACACATTTTATAGAATTAATAATTTGCGTACAGTGGAGCAACATTTCGGAGACGACGTTGTATCAGCATGACATTGACACCTGTCATAAAGTAACATATCTGAAAAAATATTTAGTGGACATTAACATTCCTGAAGTGGACTTGCCTGCCCAAAGTCCCTACTTGAAGGAAAGAGGACGCCTTCGGGATGAGTTAGATCGTCGGCTTCACTCCAGACCCCAGCGTTCAACATCACTACCTTCTCTGGTTTTGGCCCTTGAGGAATAATGGGCTACCACTCCTTCACAGACATTCAGACACCCCGCTTAAACTGTCCCCACCTAAATTCAAGCAGCCATAAAAGCCACGGGTGGACTACCTCATATAAATATCTACTAATAGGTGTCCGGATACTTTTGATCAGATAGTGTATCTGTGCGTGAAGGCTCCGCGGAGTGTGAGCGTTTGCTAGATTTTGTTCGTCAATCCTATACGAGCCCATCACCTGCGTAACCTGGCGTCACAACATGATCATATCTGATTGGCAGTGTAACAACAGCTGTCACATTTTTGACACGTTAGTGTCAATAGCTGTGTCCTGTCTTCGAGGTCTCCACGATGTTCAATAAATCGTTCAAACAGGAGAATCGTACAAACATACCGTCGTTTGACCATCGGGCAGACTCCCGAACGGACGACATTGTAATAAGCATACCTGGCGTAGAGAAACAACTGAAACATTTGAAAGAAAATAAATCGCCAGGTCCGTATGTAATCCCAGTTCAATTTTACAAAGAGTATCCTACAGCCTTACCTAGGTCGCAGTTATAGTGGATCTCTCGACCAGCACGTAGTCCAAAGCGACTAGAAAGAAGTGCAGGCGACTCCAGTACATAATAATGATAAAAGGAGGGACTCGCAAAATTACAGACCAGTATCCCTAACTTCTGTTTGCTGCAGAATGCTTCAACATATTCACAGTCAAAATATAATAAACTTTGTTGAGTTTACCTTCACGAATCAGCAAGGTTTTAGAAATCATGGTTCGTGCGAAACTCAGCTTGCTCGTTCCTCACGTGTTATACTGAGAACTAGGAATGAAGAGCATCTGGCAGATTCGATATTTCTAGATTTCTGGAAATCATTTGACACGGCTCCACATTGCAGGCTGTTAAAGAAGGTACGACCAGATGGAATAAGTTCACAGATATGTGAGTGGCACGAAGACTTCTTAAATAACAGAAGCCAGTGTGTTGCCCACGACGGCGAGTTTTCATCAGTGACAAGGGTATCATCAGGAGCGCCCCTGGACGTGTAATAGGATCGCTGTTGCTCGGGATGTAAAAAAATGATTTGGCGGACAGGGTGGGCAGCAATGTGTTGTTGTTTGCTGATGATGTTGTGGTGTAAAATAAGGTGTCGCCGTTGAGTGACGGCAAGAAGATACAAGACAACTTAGATAAAATTTCCAGTTGCTGTGATGAATGGCAGCTAGCCCTAAATGTGGAAAATTTAAGTTAATGCCGATGACTAGGAAGTTCAAACCTGCAATGCTCGGATGCAGTATTAATAGTTTCGTGCTTGACACAGTCAAGTTGCTTAAGTGTCTCCGCTTAAAGTTGCAAATATGATATGAAACGAGCAAATGAGAACTGTGGAAGACGAGGCATGTGGTCGACTTCGGTTTATTGGGAGAATTGTAGGAAAGACTGGCTCACCTGTAAAGAAGACCGCATATAGGACGCTGGTACGACCTATTCTTGAGTACTGTTCGGGTGTTCGGGATCCGTACCAGGTCGGGTTGAAGGAAGACATCGAAGCAAATCAGAAGCTAGCTGCTACATTTGCTACCGGTAGGTTCTAACAACACGTATGTGTTACGGAGATAAGAACTTTCAGCATAGGTAGTGGCTGTTGCACGACCTGTGCGCAATGTTGGTCGAGAATTAATACGTCGTAATTTCCGCATCAATGCTTGTATCTCTTACTATTTGGGCGACAACTTTTTATAGTTACTTAGGCCCCGATTCATGTTAACTGTTGTATTCCGTTTCTATGCCTAAGAAGAGCGTTTCTTAGCCGCGCGCATGCGCAGAGATTGTCGACAGTCGCTCAGGGGAACAGCCGGCGAGGCCTTAGTGCAGTGGAGAGCCTGTGACCCATCGCACGTTGGCTGGGGCGAGGCAGCACACACAGTTAAGTAGTGTTATTGACTTGGTACGGATGTACCGTGTAATGTTAATAAATTTTATGGGGACCTGCCGTTGTGGGAGTTCATTTTAGAAATTGACTATGCCCATTTAGGCAAGCTGTTTTTTATTTTGTTCTGAAGAAGGCGTGGTTATCCACGTTGAAACCTGGGTAAACACCGGGAATTTTCGCAATCGAGGCGGATTATTCATAATTTATTTTGTTACGGAGATGCTTCGGGAACTCAGATGGGAATGCCCGGAGGAAAGGCGACGTTCTTTACGAGAAACACTGTTGAGAAAATTTAGAGAACCGGCATTTGAAGCTGACTGCCGAACTATTCTACTGCCGCCAACATACAGTGTGCTTATGGGCAACGAAGATAAGATACGAGAAATTATGGCTCATTCGGAGGCGAACAGACAGTCGTTTTTCCCTCGTTCTATTTGTGAGTAGAACAGGAGGGGAAATGAACAAATAATACTACAGGGTACCCTCCACCACAGACCGTACCGTTGCGTGTGGAGTATCGATTCTGATGTAGATGTTATTTTCAACATCATAACCGCAGGCAAAATGGTGTACATGCAGTCCTTACCTAGTCTCTGCATCGATTCAAGGGGTGTTCGGCTGTTGTCCTGGCCACCATGTCATGTGAAGGCCAATGGTAGCATGTCGTAACCTCACACAAATACAGGATCCTTTTCGAATGGTACCCCTAGGATTTGCAATGGGATGATAGGCTAGCACGAGTGGGGTGGTTGTAGGAATGTGGAACATTCTATAATAATTAGTACTGGAATTATTTAGTAAGTAACTTTTACTTAACTTTGCCTTGCTACTGCACCCCAGGAACATAACTAATAACTACTACCTTTCTTGAATACAAATGACTCCCTAACCAACATTCGACTGATCCCGGCGGGGGTTCGAGTCCTCCCTCGGGCATGGGTGTGTGCGCTTGTCCTTAGGATAATTTAGGTTAAGTAGTGTGTAAGCTTAGGGACTGACGACCTTAGCAGTTAAGTCCATAAGATTTAAAAAAAAAATTAACTGGGTTATACAAAAAGCAAGATAACACAATTCTGGTGTTACATCTGTAACGCATGCGTATTTCCTGTATACCTTTAATCTAGCCTTTACCTCGCAATGCTGTGAGGAGTTACAAGGAACGACACGTGAGTCGGATACCGCGTTAAGGTGTAGTTCTTCTGTTGAGAACATGTGGATTATTATGGGCAGGGCCCTCATAACTAGTATTTTCACGATCTAACTTGTGAATTGAAGAGAATTTAGCAAGATATCGCATAGGAGGACACCCAACAACTCTCTCCTTGAATGCCTAGCTGAATAACGGCCTGCATAACGGCAAGAGGTGGATCAACGGATCATTGACTTGCTCAAATTGTGAATATCCTTCTCTCGAATAAATCGACCAATTTTTCTAATACTGTAATCATTTGTTTGTCTGTACACGTACATCACATGTGCCGATATCCAACCCATTCGGATAATTTCTTCGAGGCGTATCTTTTAAAGTGACCTATGCTTAGACATCTTGTACTATATACCTCCGGAAAGCTATTGTACTAGAGGCTTGTCGAATCCATGACACGTAGAATCTTTTGTGCACTGCGTTACAGTGGCAGTCGATACGCCAATAAACAGGTGGTCACCATATTTTTGCTCATCAGTGTAACTGCAGCTTAAGCAGACATATCTTGTGCGTCAAGCTGCTCTCCATGTTGCACACAGAAGATACGCTAAGTACCTTGAACAGTAAATGACACAACTGTAAAAATATGAGTAATACGAAAAGGAGCAATGTTTAGTTTCCTGCAGTTGCGATTCATCTGGGCTTCGACACAGACAATTCGTGGATTAGTTTAAAAGGAATTTAAGAAAATGGTTCAAATGGCTCTGAGCACTATGGGACTTAACATCTGTGGTCATCAGTCCCCTAGAACTTAGAACTACTTAAACCTAACTAACCTAAGGACATCACATACATCTACGCCTGAGGCAGGATTCGCACCTGCGACCGTAACGGCAGCGAGGTCCCAGACTGTAGCGCCTAGAACCGCTCGGACACTCCGGCCGGCGGAATTTGAGAGTACTTGTTTTTGCAGTATAGTACGTAGTCGTGGTAGTGATGTTGGAAGACGTAATATGCTAATAGCTCTCTGCTCAAAGAACACATTACACGTATTATGAATGTAGTCAAACAGTCGAACGACAGAATAACGGAGATGATGAAACTGCTCAGTATGATCATCAAATTCTGTCTGAACAGATCTAGCAGAAGAAGTTGGCACACTGCAGTCTTAAACGGGGTCGCTGTTGATAGAACAGAACTAACGGAGCAATATGTGACGACTGCCCACACCGATACAGTATGAAGTAACCATCTCTGCAAATTTTATGTGATTTAATTGCATTTATCTTTCGGCATAAGGCTAGCTTTTCCTCATAAATATTAAGTCATCAATCTTGCAGCTTATTTTGTCTTAGAAAAAAGTATGCTGTTCAGAAGAAAAAAGCGTATCCTCAGTCTGCTGCACAAGCTTAACTCATCACCTATCACTCACAAACTCGACGTGTTGTTCGAAACATATTGCAGGTTATTCTCTTAGGTGATATTACTGGCTCTATCTACCATTTTAGGTCATGCTGAGGAAATCAGAGGTTTCTGTCCGACAATGAAAGCTTACCTTCTGCAGCTCACGTTAAACTGTGATATTAGAAACAAAATTTTCAAGGTGTTGATGAGGTCAGCCGTCACTTGCTATGATTTACCTCTGCAGTTCTTTGTGAAAATGCTCGTGAAAGTTCGATAGTCTCGATAAATGTGGATTGTTCTTCGGTCACTATTATTCTTCTTTACAGCGAATCGTGCGTACTTACACAATCTTGGTCAGTCTTGCTGTCTGTACTCCTAATAAGATAATAAGCACTTGATCCAATCCAAGCCCACATTCTCTCTGCGTCTTCTGTCAAACATATTTGGTTGCTAGAAGGTTCGAATACTTAACGTACCATCCAACGTGCTGCAGACTTACTGACTTGGCAGCAGTAACAATCGACAGTTGCAACGCAAAAATTATCGGTTTTGCCGTTCCATAATAATACTGTGTTCGCTTATTCTTGATACTGCAGAAAGCTTAGGAAGCTTGTGATCTTTGAGAAAATCATAATTTTTTGTGGGATACGAACACAGTTCTTCTGCTGCAGGAAGTCAGTCAATGAGAAGCAGCTCTCTGCTCTCACTAATGAAAGAGGCTGATGAGTGTCATGAGTCAGTAGCGTGAGATGTACCGAGGGGAGGCAGTCAGCTACGGGATTCCCCAAAAATGCATGAGTAATGCACTCGGTAGGCATTGCTAAAGCACAAGATGGAAGGTTGCCACTTGATTACTCATGGGGCGTTCTACCCAGTCTCTGGCGCAACTATCGGCAGAGTTTTGTTACGGTAATGCCTGGCACAGAATCAGAACATCAGCTTCAAAACACTGTAACGGGGGAATGTTTACAAATAGTGCGTATCTTAAAATGCATCTTGTGCATCTGTTGTTCCATGCATATCATCAGTTAATTCTGGATGTTTCTACTGTTTCTACCTCCCAGTCGAAACTGTCAGATCATCTGGTTTTCTCAAATTCTAACTCATATGTGAGTATGCTTGTGAGATTACATGACAATGAAATGCTAATGAAACTATGTATCTGTCTTATGAATTCCGTGCATACCAAATATGTAGTTGCTCTGTCTCTTGGACTCCAGTTAAACTCTATGTCTCTCTATGAACGTTCCCCGAGGTCTGGAGTCCACGTTGAACTTAAGATCATCTTGTAAAGAACTAGGTGAGTGTAGAATGGCAAGGACACCTATGTCTACAGTGTTAGTTGGTTAGGCAGTCTCCGTATGAACATTCCACATTGTGACGAACAAACCAACTTCTCTTGTTGACCATTTTACTTTATCTGTTATACTGTGCTGAACAGTTTACTTGTAAAAGGCACGAAAAGGAAATGAGTAGCATTTGGTATCCAGTAAATGCATCCTATAGTTCAGTGCAAAGGAACGCCTGAAAAATGGAATGAAGGTCCTCGTTATAAAAAAGTAAGAAACCTTAACTGGTTTCGTAAGCTATACACTCATAAATAAAATCACAAGATAGTAAATGGCTACCTCAAGAGCTGGAAAAAGCCAAAACAGAAATAATTTTCATGAACAAAATCGATGCGCCCTCGTCTCTGAAGCTGGTGTAATTGTGTTCAGCTTTCTTCGCTACATAGGAGCAACTAAGGCAGGTGTGCCTCAGTTACACGTAATTCAGTCTTTCTTGCAACAACCTGTCAGTAATAATTTATTATAGATTTCCAAGCAGTAAATTGTACTTAATAATTTGAAGAGGCAGAAAATCACAACCATTCTGCAGGAATTGGAGAGGAACTGCGTTGAGCCACAGTGACACTTACTTACGTCTTGCTTTGGTAGATCCTTTTTCTTTTGCCTTCTCGTGCGTTGTTGACAACCACACACAAATACTATACATATTTTGCAGAATTTTGGTTTTAACTAACTTTGCAAAAACCTAGTCCAAGCGTTGTTATTGTGTGTTCTATACCATTAGGCGTTCACTTGTTCTCAAATGAGTGTGTCGTCTCGCACTCTCTTCCCCATGTCACCCACTCTCTCCCTCCCTCCCCCCCACCCCCCCCCCTCTCTCTCTCTCTCTCTCTCTCTCTCTCTCTCTCTCTCTCTCTCTCTCTCTCTCTCTCTCTCTCTCTCTCTCTCTCTCTGTGTGTGTGTGTGTGTGTGTGTGTGTGTGTGTGTGTGTGTGTGAGGCATTTACCTGTTTGTGTTGTCTTTTATGTAAATTTTCCTTTAATGTATGAAATAGTTAAGTAGTGTGCCTTTGTGTCGTGCAGTGTATTCATTTACACTGAAGAGCCAAAGAAATTGGTACACCTGCCTAACATCGTGTAGGGCCCCCATGCGCACGCAGAAGTGCCGCAACATGACGCGGCAAGGAATCAAGTAGTGCTGGAGGGAACTGAAGGGCTGTCCACAAATCCTTAAGAGTACGAAGAGGCGGAGATCTCTTCTGAACAGCACGTTGCAAGGCATCCCAGATATGCTCAATAATGTACATGTAAGGGGAGTATGGTGGACAATGGAAGTGTTTAAGCTCAGAGGAGTCTTCCTGCAGCTACTCTGTAGTAATTCTGGAAGTGCGAGGTGTCCCACTGTCCTGCTGAAAATCTCCAAGTCTGTCGGAATGCTCAATGGACATGAATGGATTCAGGTGATCAGACAGGACGCTTATGTACGTGTCTGCTGTCAGAGTCGTATCTAGACCTATCAGGGGTGCCACATCACTCTGACTGCACATGCCCATACCATTACAGGGTCTCTACCAGCTTCAACAGTCCCCTGCTGACATGCAGGGTCCATGGATACATGAGGTTGTCTCCATACCCGCACACGTCCATCCGTCCGACGAGGCAAGATGTTTCCAATCATCAACAGTCCTGTGTCGATATTGACGGGTTGAGGCGACGGATAAAGCTTGTGTCGTGCAGTCATCAAGGGTTCACGAGTGGGGCTTCGGCTCCGAAAGCCCATATCGATGAGTTTCGTTGAATGGTTCGCACGCTGATACTTCTTGGTGGCCCAATATCGAAATTTGCAGCAATTTGAGAAAGGGTTGCACTTCTGTCCCGTTGAAAGATTCTCTTCAGTCGTCGTTGGTCCCGTTGTTAGTGGATCTTTTTCTTGCCGCAGCGATGTCAGAGATATCATGTTTTACCGGATTTCTGATATTCCCGGTAAACTAGTGAAATGGTCGTACTGGAAAATCTCCACTTCATCGCTACCTCGAAGATGCTGTGTTCCATCGCTCGTGCGCTGACTATAACACCACATTCAAACTCACTCAAATCTTCATAACCTGCCATTGTAGCAACAGCAACCGATCTAACAACTGCACCAGGCACTTGTCTTTTGTAGGCGTAGCCGAGAGCAGCGCCGTATTCCGCCTAACTACATATCCCTGTATTTGTATACGCATGCCTATACCAGTTTCTTTGGTGCTTTAGTGTATAACCTGTTTTCCTTCGGCTATTAACTACTGTATGTGTAAGTTTTCCTCTGTTATTAATTTATGGTATAGACTGTAGCTGAATCTAAGTACACTACTGGCCATTAAAATTGCTACACCAAGAAGAAATGCCGATGATAAACGGGTATTCATTAGAGAAATATATTATACTAGAACTGACATTTGTTTACATATTCACTCAATTTGGATGCATAGATCCTGAGAAATCAGTACCCAAAAAAACCACCTCTAGCCGTAATAACGGCCTTGATACGCCTGGGCATTGAGTCAAACAGAGCTTGGATGGCGTGTACAGGTGCAGCTGCCAATGCAGCTTCAACCCGTTACCACAGTTCATCAAGAGTAGTGACTGGCGTATCCTGACGAGCCAGTTACTCGGCCACCCTTGACCAGACGTTTTCAATTGGTGAGAGATCAGGAGAATGTGGTGGCCAGGGCAACTGTCGAACATTTTCTGTATCCATAAATTCCCTTACAGGACCTGCAACATGGGGTAGTACATTATCCTGCTGAAATGTAGGGTTTCGCAGAGATCGATTGAAGGGTAGAGCCACGGGACGTAACACATCTGAAATGTAACGTCCACTGTTCAAAATGCCGTCAATGCGAGCAAGAGTTGACCGAGACGTGTAACCAATGGCACCTCATACCATCACACCGGGTGATACGCCAGTATGGCGATGACGAATACACGCTTCCAAATGTGTTCACCGCGATGTCTCCAAACACGGATGTGACCATCACGATGCTGTAAACAGAACCTGGATTCATTCGAAAAAATTACGTTTTGCCATTCGTGCACCCAGGTTCGTCGCTGAGTACACCATCGCAGGCACTCCTGTCTGTGATGCAGCGTCAAGGGTAACCGCAGCCATGGTCTCCGAGCTGGTAGCCCATGCTGCTTCAAACGTCGTCGAACTGTTCTTTCAGATGATTGTTGTCTTGCAAACGTCCCCATCTGTTGACTCAGGGATCGAGACGTGACTGCACGATCCGTTACAGCCATGCGGATAAGATGCCTGTCATCTCGACTGCTAGTGATACGTGGCCGTTGGGATACAGCACGGCATTCCGTATTACTCTCCTGAACCCACCGATTCCATATTCTGCTAACAGTCATTGGATCTCGACCAAAGCGAGGAGCAATGTCGCGATACGATAAACTGCAATCACAATAGGCTACATTCCGACCTTTATCAAAGTCGGAAACGTGATGGTACGCATTTCTCCTCCTTACACGAGACATCACAACAACGTTTCACCACGCAACGTTGGTCAACTGCTGTTTGTGTATGAGAAATCGGTTGGAAACTTTCCTCATGTCAGCACGTTGTAGGTGTCGCCACCGGCGCCAACCTTGTGTGAATGCACTGAAAAGCTAATCATTTGCATCTCACTGCATCTTCTTCCTGTCTGTTAAATTTCGCATCTGTAGCACGTCATCTTCGTGGTGTCGCAGTTTTAATGGCCAGTAGTGTACTTCATATGATGCATATATCTCGCAGCTGAACTTGTAGAGGATTGAGAATCTTGATACGAATACCTACCCCGATCTAGATAGTGCTTTGCTTACAGCACTGGAATCACTTCCGCGAGGATCAAGGTCCATATCCTATTGTCATTACTCACATTTAGATTTTCCGTGGTACCCTTGAATCACTTAAGACTGTTTGTGAAATGGTTCCGTTAGAGAGGCCGCGACCGATTTACTGCGAATCGTTGTCCAATCCATGATTGTTCTCCATATCCGGTGATATCGTTGTCGAAGGATCATAAAACTTCAGTAACTGTTTTTGTTCATGAATATCAATAATACCATCTATGATCTGTTTACCATCTAAATAATTTTCATTATTCCACAGCCCAATTCCTTGTCATTGGCGGTGGTAACCTAAGACACAGTTACGACAACAAGGGAAGAAGCTGCTAATTGTCCACTGCGGAACCGTACTAGCTAAATCTTGAGAACAAATCAAAACTCTGTTTTCATGATAGCTGGGTGATGTTTGTGGGTTATTAGGTAGGCAGCAATTGTACTATGGGAGCTGTTACTTTTCAGAGCTCTGTGACGTTCGGAATACCTTGTTTTAAAGATCCTGGGTGTTTTTCCTATGTGCACTGACCGACAACTGTTGCATGTGAATTCATACATTCCTGATGTGTTGAATATGTCTGTGGATATTTCCTGTATTCTCAGCTTTTTTTGTGTTGTGCTAATGGTCCTGTTCCTATTTGAAGTCCATGTTTCTTTAACATGTTCGCTATTCTGTGAATACGTTTATTATTGTAGGTCAGTATGTGCTATTTAGTTTTTTGTGTGTTTTATTGCTCTGTTTTGCCTTGCATGTGCTTATTGTCTGTGTGTTGTGTTTATCTGTGTTGTGCAAGGTCTTGTTTCTATGTGTGGCTTGATCACTCCATTCCCGTTTCCATACTTGTTAGTTTAGATTATCCATCATAAGGGTACCGTAACCATTCTATGCTGCTATTTGTTCTATCATGATTGGTTCCTACCTGTAGCCCTGTTTGCTTACGTGTATTCTGTATTACCTGTGGAACATGAATCTGTAACTTGCTCGCTTCTATGCCAAAGTGGAGTTCGACTGATTTTTATGATGTAGGTCGTGGTTGTCGGTTTCCTGAATATTGAGGAGGTTTGTTTGTTGTTTTTTTTTTTGGATACAGAAAAATTTTGTGTGTTGTCTGCTTCTGCATCTAATGTGAAGTGAACTTCTGGGTTGAAATTGTTTATTTCATTGTGTAACTGCAGGTCCGTATGATTAATGAGAGCTATTCAGCGCGTATGTGCACCATGTACCAAGTTTGAGTAAAACAAGCTTTGGGACTCTACAGGGTGTATCGTAATTAACAGCGAAAAGTGACACAGTCAAAATTATACGACAATAAAAGCAAAATCTTACCTGTAAACATTAGTTAACAAACGAGGCATTTACGAAGTTGAAGTTAAATTGAACATCGAAGATCGCAATAATATTTCTTTGTTTACCAGTTTCGGCTTATCTAAAAGCCATCTTAAGAATTTTTTTCGCCCCCTATGGCTGGTGCTGACAGCTCCTAGGATTTCTCGTGGTACTACGATCGTACACTGGATCTTAGTACTACGAGAAATCCGCAACCGGCCAATAAAGAAATATTATTGACTTCCCGACTGTTCATTTTAACTTAAATATAACATCAAGTCGCTGCTGTCCGTAGGCTATGTTATCAAAATTTATGTTTCAGAAGTTACTGCGAAATGGTGGTTATGAGCCCCCACTGACTTCAGTATGAAATATTGTCCGAAATATTGCAAATATATTGTAAATGTAAAATTCAAGCTTCATTATATTTAGGCTTAAGCTGAAAGTGTCCATTTCAAACAAGTTTGTACTGCCTAGGATAATATTTCATACTGAAGTCAGTGGAGGCACTTAACCACACAGTCTTAATTATATCACAAACGGCTAGTTATAGATCCATGTTCACTGGAAAATGTTGCCTTATTTTATCTTATGTTTTTATTAAGCTCCGTTTTAGCTAATAATTATGATACAATGTCTATAGAGAACAACGTCACAAGTGGTCACATGTTATAAACCCTTATCTAATTCCGTTTCAATACACCTTTGGTATATAAAACAACTACAGCTATAGTTGTCTGGATTATGAAAGTCCATTAAATTTACCAGTGGTAGACGGATCGAGATGTTCCGTAACGCCGGATGGGGTGGCCGAGTGGTTCTAGGCGTTACAGTCTGGAACCGCGCGACCGCTACGTTCGCAGGTTCGAATCCTGCCCTGGGCATGGGTGTGTGTGATGTCCTTAGGTTAGTTAGGTTTAAGTAGTTCTAAGTTCTAGGGGACTGATGACCTCAGAAGTTAAGTGCCATAGTGCTCAGAGCCATTTGTTCAGCAAAAGGTCACACAATATCAATGAGCCTTCAGGTAATTACCGATGACCGTTGGAGCACCATTCGACGCTTACGTAGCGACCAATTATTCTAATGAAATGCACTATGCCTAATGATGAACGAAAAGTAGCAACTGATAATGCTGACACAATCCACAGTTTTCATGTTGCTTTCTGAACAAACGTGACAGGACATAAAATGACTCATACCATTATACTATCACTATCGGCGTATGTACTTCGCATGATGCATGTATCAAGCAGCTGAACTTGTAGAGGATTGAGAATCTTGATACGAATATCTACCACGATCTAGATGGTGCATTGCTTACAGCACT
The DNA here is from genome assembly GCF_023897955.1 of Schistocerca gregaria. Taxonomy (NCBI): domain Eukaryota; kingdom Metazoa; phylum Arthropoda; class Insecta; order Orthoptera; family Acrididae; genus Schistocerca; species Schistocerca gregaria. The sequence continues at coordinate 87,803,279 of NC_064931.1, forward strand.
GGAATCACTTCCGCGAGGATCAAGGTCCATATCCTATTGTCATTACTCACATTTAGATTTTCGGTGGTTTCCTTTAATCACTTAAGACTGTTTGTGAAATGGTTCCTTTAGAGAGGCCGCGACCGATTTACTGCGAATCGTTGTCCAATCCATGATTGTTTTCCATATCCGGTGATATCGTTGTCGAAGGATCATAAAACTTCAGTAACTGTTTTTGCTTATGAATATCAATAATAGCATCTATGATCAGTTTACCATCTAACTAATTTTCATTACTCCACAGACCAGTTCCTTGTCATTGGCGGTGGTAACCTAAGACACAAGGGAAGATGCTGCTAATTGTCCACTGTGGAACCGTACTAGCTAAGTCGTTGAGGACAAATGACAACTCTGAAGTTCTAGTTCTTCCTCAGTGTTACACTCTTATGTCAGTTACGTCCCCCCATAGCTGAATGCCTTTCTCACTTCGCGCGTCGGGGTAGAGGGTTGGCTTAGTGCCAAACCGTTAGCGCCACGTGCCTTAGTTATTTCTATTCAGTGTCGTATGAGCTCTCGTTCGCGTGGCATTGCTGTCTGTCGTCTTATCTCTGGTGTTTGTGCAGCTCTTCCTGACATGGCGTTGTCTCGGACCGCGATGTCCAACACGCTTCCCACGTCTATTCGACGTAAAGGTATCGGCTGTTGACTTCAGTTTTTATAAATCCACGAGGCATGTGCAGCGCAGCTCTTTAAAGGTACAACAATGATTGGTGAAAATGATCAAGGTTACTACAGATCAGTTGCATACTGCATACTTTGATTCGAAGCAGTGTGTGTTTTGTTTAATTTCTTGACCGGCTTTGGGTTGACCAGATATTATTCCATCGTGGAGCTCAGGTCCCCTTTACTTATCGTGGTGCCCATAGCATGGTTCTTTTGGCAATTGCAGAAGTGGTCTGTAAGAATATTAGGGTTTTTAATCGTCTGCTCGAGGTAGATGACAGTTTTCTATGGTCCCTCCTGCTCCCTTATGAGGATAGACGACAAATTCGAGGGGAGCACAGCTTTACAGTCGTAATCGGTAGGTAGAAATGGTGATTAAAAATATTACTTCTGACTTGCACATATGTTTTTATCAGGCTCGTATTACTTATACTGTCAAGGTAGGAACCTGCTTTATTTTTAATCAGTGTGGCCACCTCCATACCAATCATCGTTTGGTGGTATGAAAAACTGCTTACGAACAGCGTAAAAAAAAATTGTCTTTGACGGATCTTGTCCGACAGGGTTCTGCAGTTGATCCAACACCGGTTCTTGAGGATGAAAATGGATCGTTGAGAGATAATGCTCGTGATTTTCCCACACTGCCCACTCGTAGGGACATTAAAGAAGTCACTCCCAAGATGCTGGCTCCGGTTATCCAAAACAAGACGATGATTCAGTTGAGGAGCCCTTTTCCTTTGACTCGCCCTTAGGATAGCTTTCCACTGAAGGACCTACTTCTGCCGCCAGAATTTGTGGACGAGGAAGCCATGGGAGCTTCCGCAGCAGATCAGGTGGTTACTGATCTGTCGATTCTCCCGTCATCCATGCCGCCTCGTTGGCCTCACCTGTTGCAGACTCAGTTTCAGGATCACACTTGTCTCCACCAACTCTATCGGTAACCTCTCGGGTTGTCTCAGCTTTCCCAATTACTTGTGCGCCTTCTGCTGCGGTCTCCATGTCACAAACCCTTGAGGAGCATAACTGGGTTGATTCCCAATGGCAGGAAGATCCCCTCGTTACCAAACAAATCTCCATACGCTAGCCCCTGCCTGTCGACGAGTGGGGTGCGAATATTCTGCATTACGTACCCACACAACCGCATGAGAGAGTGGCAATTCCGAGGAGCCGCATAAACAACGTATCCAGCCCCAAAGAGTCGCATCACGAAAAAAGAAAACACACTTGTAAGATAGGGAGATGTTCACACTCCTTTTCCGTCCGTTTCGTCCATTGATTCTGCCGTGGGTACTGGTACACAGCTTCATTCGATGATGGTTTTGTAACTTTTTAGTTTAGTTCAATTGTCTACTCAAGCATGTACTTTCATCACTTTGAATATTAACAGAATTCGTTCTAAACTCCGGCTCTCCGGTTTGCAACAGTTTACACAGGATGAACATTAATAAAACCGACAAACTGCTAAGACGGATTCCGGAGAGGAAATGGAGGAAAAAAAGGTCCTATGAACATGTGCCCATAAATAGACGACGTGTGTGAAACGACAACAAATGCTGATAAGATACTTCAGCCACTCCCTGAGGATTGGCTGTAGCCCATAGACGACGATTATGAAGTTTCATGATGCCAGTTCTAGTAAAGGCTGCCTCGTCTTTAAAGACGACTGATGACAGAAATCCCATAATTGTGATGATCTGGTGCAGAAACCAGCGAAAGAATGCTTCCCGTAGAGGGAAATCCGCTACTGATAATCCCTGTATTAGTTGCTGGTGATGGGGATAGTAGTAGTTGTCACGCAGGATACACTTAATAGTACTTTGGTTTATACTATGTTGGCGGGCCACTTGCCTGGCATTTGTAATAGGGTTCTTCTGAATATCCTGTAGAACGCGGTCCACCAAACCTGGTGTACGCACAGTCCGCCGGTTCCCTGCATGTTCGTCTATCTGAAAGGACCCATGATCACACAGACGCCGAAAAAGTGCTTAAATGTTATGTGATGTGGTTGGTAGCTATAAGGATGCATGTTTTTGTATAGTCATGCTGCCTCTCAACCATTTCCATTTGCTTAGCAGTGCAAAACATCATCTCTACAGGATTCCGGTCAAGACACTGTGCAGCCCAGTCCATTACAGGGATGTTATTGTCGTGTAACTACAGGCCGTGCATTATGAACAGGTGCTCGATCGTGTTGAAAGATGCAATCGCCATCCCTGAATTGCTCTTCAACAGTGGGAAGCAAGACGGTGCTTAAAACATCAATGTACGCCTGTGCTGTGATAATGCCACGCAAAACAACAAGGGGTGCAAGCCCCCTCCATGAAAAACACAACCACACCATAATACCACCGCCTCCGAATTTTACTGTTGGCACTACACACGCTGGCAGATGACGTTCACCGGCCATTTGCCGTACCCACACCCTGCCATCGGATCGCCACATTGTGTACCGTGATTCGTCACTCCATACAACGTTTTTCATTGTTCAATCGTTCAATGTTTACGCTCCTTACACCAAGCGAGGCGTTGTTTGGAATTTACCGGCGTGGTGTGTGGCTTATGAACAGCCACTCGACCATGAAATCCATGTTTTATCGTCTCCCGCCTAACTGTCATAGTACTTGGCGTGGACCCTAATGCAGTTTGGAATTCCAGTGTGATGACCTGGATAGATGTCTGCCTATTATACATTACGACCCTCTTCAACTGTCGGTGGTGTCTGTCAGCCAACAGCCAGGATCGGCCTGCACGCTGTACGTGTCCCTTCACGTTTCCACTTCACTATCACATCGGAAACAGTGGACCTAGGAATGTCTAGGAGTGTTTAAATCTCGCGTACAGACGTGTGAAACAAGTGACACCCTATCACCTGACCACGTACGAAGTCCGTGAGCTGCCCGGAACGCCCCATTCTGCTCTCTCACGGTGTATAATGACTGCTGAGGTCGCTGAAGTACCTGACAGTGGTGGCAGCACAATGCACCTAATATGAAAAACGTATACTTTTGAACACATAGTGTACCTCACCCCCATCATGATATCACACGTTTTCCCCAGATGGCACCTGTCCCCTTCCCCCAACACCCCTTGGCAAAATCCCTGACCCTCTGCTACAAAGCGCTGTCCCCCACATAGAAAGAACTGTCGAGAAAAATAGCTCAATCTGTGGTGGTGTGTTGGACTGGGAGGCTCTCATGACAAAAGGTTAATGTATCATCGATCACATTCCATTGATCAATTTAAGGAATTTGAAAACTGTTTAAGAAATTTGTAGCAATATTGTTTATTTAAACAATTTGCAGGAGCCAAGGTAGTATGGAATATTGTTTATTTAAGCAACTTGCACAGATGGCTTTCACACAGTTCATCTATTTCTAGAATCACAACACAGCTCCAAATTGACGATGTCACACTGCTGGTGTTATCCTACTGGAAAAATTTCACAATACTACTCGAATCTACTAGCAGGTGGACTCAAAATTAATAGTAACTCTAATGGGACGCTCCCTTCATCTACAAGTCGAAATGAATGAAACGCTCAGAGGGCTTAGTCTATATTTGCTGCTGGAGTCAGGGGTGTTAGGCACTTATTTGTTATTTTCCTCGCTTCTCGAAGCACAATTCTATAATGGGAAACCCATAATCGTGTCACAGCACAGTCGGGAAAATCAGAACAATAACATATCTAAGAGTTCATGACATATTTCGAAACCTACAACAGATAATATAAAACAACAACCAACAATGCTAGTCTGCAGATGCCCTAATGGCTCAGTGACGGGTTGTATACAGCATCCAACATGTCCAATCCAGATGCGGTTGGTCTGACTGGGCTTGTGTCTGAACACTCGAACAAAGAATACATGACGTGACGCTCTTTTGTCACAGAACTTCACGTAGATACCTTTCTGCCCTTTTCTCGATCGAACCAGTCTGTGGAGACTGCTATGGCCCACAAAGGATGTCCTGTAACCCTCTGACGTCATGGAACTTCATGTGAATTGAGCATTCAGATTGATACTTAGTGAATCTACTTTCCAAAACGCGACTGCTGGTGTGGAAGCACTATTCGCCACTTTCTATAGACGGACAAATTACGAGAATTTCAGCGGAAAACTATTATTGGACAGATTGAAAAAAAAAGCGTACAGCAGTCATATTGCAATGGCAGTTAAATCCTGCACACGTGGTGTACAGACCATGAAATACAGAAACTATAAACTAAGACACATATTCAGTTACGCTCCTCTGTTACTTTGAAGGAAAGTTTGAATTTTTCGATATGGAAACGATTTCCAACCAGGCTATATCACCACAAACAACTGTACCACCATTCCATATACCTACGCCGCTTTAGTAAACAAAATTCATACCTACACCATACAAAAGTATCACTTCCGCATCCTGCATATAGATATCGAACGCCAGGCACTCCTACACATACCACGAAGACACATAGATCCCAAAACCCGAAGAACATGCACCAATTATAGACCCAATGCTACTTTGATATCCCCCGCAATGTCGATTGGCCATACTTTGCGGCTAACGGTGATGAGGCAACTCAACTACCCCCACTCAATATAGCGTGAAGCATGATCAGAGCGCCCTCCCCAGCCAGCGACCACTCTCTGAACAGGTGTACAAAGGATAGGCTGGTTCCGCCACCACAAAATCATCCACTAAAAGTACTGTTTCCGCCCAGCCTGCTTAGTGCCGTGGTTTCTGCACCAAGTTGCGACCATCTCCAGACTCATATGAATGCTTACTTTCTGGGATCTGTCAAAGAGAAATGCTTCGTCAAAATTGCTCTATTGTTGATTTGCTAGATTGTCTTCTTTCTTCTTACATTTTTTTAGGCTGGATTAGTTCCGACTTTGCTTTTGATTTTAGGTTGAGGTTATCAGCCTGAGCGTCAAAATTAATTTACTGATATCTGCTGTAATATCTATGAAGTTCATTCAAATGAAACCTGGTGAGAGCCTCTACCTTTGCCTTACACGTTAGTTGGCACCACCTAACTGCGGGTATGGTGGCGTCATCTATTGGTAGAGAGACTGACACGTGCGCACTATTTGATGTTGCATAGTGGTTTCACGCCGAAGAGAAGGGGGTCACACCAGTTATCGTCCACTACCAAACACGCAGGTGAATAAGCAGGAACAACGAGGAGTCATTCTGTTTTTGGCGGCGGTGGGAGCTAGAGGCCGTGAAATGTATGGACGGATGAAGGTTGTGTACGGTGAGTACAGTCTGAGTTGTTCAGGTGTAGTGGAATGGCGCAAACGATTCCTTGAGGGGCGCGAGTCACTGAAAGATGCTGCTCTTCCTGGACAGGCTCATCGTGTCATCACACCGAGAATGGTTGTGGAAGTTAATGCTTTAGTCTTGGACAGCAGCAGAATTGCCATGGACGAGATGCGTCGGTTATTGGGTATTAGCGTAGGCACCGCCCACAACATAATGCATAAGCACTTGAACTTTCGAAAAATCTGTCCGCAGTGGGTTCCCCAGCAACTCATCGCCGAACAGCGTAATACTCGAATGGCGCTGTCTTTGACCATCTGAAACGTTACCAGGAGGAGGAATACGATTTTCTTTCCCGTCTTGTCACAGGTGACGATACATGATGTCACTATTTTGAACCGGAAAGCAAGCGTCAGAGAAAGGAATGGAAACATGCGACTTCACCACCTCAAAAGAAATCAAAGTCAGTGCACACCAGTTCTGGTAAGGTCCTTCTTTTTTGACCTTAAGGGCCCACTGCTTGTCGAGTTCCTGGAACGGGGAACCACTATCAATGCCCAGAGTTATCAAGTCACTTTACTGAAGTTTAGTCGAGCCATCAAGTCGAAACGCCGAGGCATGTTATCCAATGGCGTTCTCCTCCTGCATGATACTGCCCGCCTGTACACGGCTAATGTGGTGAAGACGACACTGCAGCTGTTTTGGTAGGAAACGCTGGAACATCCACGTTACAGTCCCGACCTTTCACCGTGTGACATTCATGTGTCTGGACCTCTACAACATACTATTCGCACACATCGATTCACAACGGACGACGAAATGTGTGACTGGGTCCAGGTCTGGACCCAGAAGCATACTAGCTTCTTCAAGGATGGAATCGACCGGCTACTGTCGTAATGGAATAATTGTGCCCACAGTTTTGGTGACTATTTTTGAGTATGTGCACTGTGTGTAACTATATTTTGGGGTTAATAAAATTGTTACCGTTACTTTACACTAGTGCTCGGGTTTCATTTGAATGCCGATTATAATTTCACAGGACGAAACAGGATGATATTTGTTATACTTTTATGATTAAATCATCGAGTAGCATATGAAAATTTCCAGAATTTCATGTAGTTTCATATGGTTTGCCTGCATGTCATACCATTTACACGACTGTTCTCGATATCAACCACAAAGCAGTATGCTACCAATCGCTAGCACAGTATAACACTGAAAATAAAGAGTGGTAATTATATCTCTAGCGAGACGAAACATTAGCGAGGTCATTATCTGGTAAGTGCTGCAAACCACTGAGTACCTAGAAACTCATCTCGTAGTGGAAGATTTTAGTGTGGAAACGCTAAAATAGAGGAAATTGGTTGTCCACTCATATTGTTTTCATGGATCCCGATGTCACTGATATAACAGATTCCGGATCATTGTAGTACTTTACGAAGTCAACTACGATTTTAATCCGCTACTCATAATCATATATCTTTCTCATGTCTAGAGAACCAGCGCCATCTATCACAAAGCGAAAAAAGTGGTCCAACTAAAACATTCACATTTCTTTACGTACTATACGAATATGTAATAAAAAATGACGGCTCATATTTAAAAAAACACAGTTAACAACCGTTTGACCTATGGCAGCGCCATCTAGTGGGCCAACCATAGATCGATCTGTTCCCCCGTTCAAGCTAGACGAGTTTCGTTCTTTGTAGTTTTTTCGTTTGATGCTTATTTCGTGAGATATTTGGCCCGGTCACTATCAATGGACCACCCTGTATAGGGTGCGAAAGTGATGATTTTGTATGGTGCAAGATATGAATTGCCTTTACTACAGCGATGTAGAGGTATGGCACGGTGCTGTATTTGTTTGTGGTGGTATAGCTTGTTTGAAAATCATTTACACGCTGAAAAATTAAAGCTCTCCGCGACAGAAGCAGAGCAGCGTAACTGATTACATGTTTTTGGTAATAGTTTCCTTATGTCATTACCTGTAGACCAATTTTGCAGGCTTTAACCGTCAGTGCAATATGACTGCTGTACGCTTTCCATCTGTTAAAAACCTAAGGACATCACACACATCCATGCCCGAGGCAGGATTCGAACCTGCGACCGTAGCGATCGCGCGGTTCCGGGCTGTAGCGCCTAGAACCGCTCGGCCATCCCAGTCGGCCTACAGGACGTTCCATGACGTCAGCGAGTCACAAATCTCCACAGACTGGTTCGCAAGACAAGGACGGGAAAGGCATCTACATAAAGTTCTGTGACGTCTGAGGGTCACGTGATGTCTTCTTTGTTCGAGAGTTCAAAAACCAGTCCAGGCCGATCAGCTGCATCTGGTTTGGAAGGTTGGGATGCTGTCACCAACACTTTAATGGGGCGTTAGAGAATCTCCAGACCAACAGTGTTAGGACATCGGCAATTGACAATAAATTCCAGTCGTTTTTCTCGTCAGTATTATAGTGTTCGAGTTGTAGGAAAACCTTTTAGACGTCTGATCTGCATTGTGTCTGTGTTTCTTTCGTGGTCTGTTGTGGGTTTCGAAATACGAGGGTTGGAATTTAAACAGTGGCAACTATTTATTCACAACCGATACAAAAGAGTTACATATTTTCACCTGTTACTGTCCTTCAAAGTAGTCACCAGCGTTGTGTAGAACCCGTTGCAGGCGATGTGGAAGGCGTACTATAGGGTTAGCAGAGCCTGTTCTGTTGATGGTGCGGATGGAGCGGTCTACTGCCTGTCGAATAGCTGGAGCAGTTCTGAAGCGAATGCCACGATGTGATTCCTTCATCTTCGGAATCAAATCAAAGTCACAAAGACTTAAGTCCGTGGAGTATGGTTGATGATACAGTACATCCCAGTCCCATCGACCGAACAGAGCATCCACAGCTTGCGCTATATGCGCCCGCGCATAGTCGTGCAAAATGATGCATGAATTGCGCAGAAAGTGTCGCCGGTTCTTTCGGAAGCTGGTAGCAGGTGATGCTGCAAAAACAAACAGTGATACTGTGCAATGACGGTCTGCCGCGGAGGAATGTAATGCGTGAGGATAACACCGTCACAATCGTACACGAGAATCACCATAACTTTAGACTGCTCCATTCGCACCATCCACAGAACAGGCTGTGCTAACGGTATACTACGCCTTCCACATCGCTGGCAACTGGTTCTACACGAGGCTATTTACTACTTTGAAGGACAGTAACAGCTGCAAACATGTAACGCTTTTGTATCGGTTGTGAATAAATAGTTGCCACTATTTAAGGACCAGCCCTCGTATATCATGAACTTTTAGGTATGTAATTGTTCCTATTTTCCTGTCTGTACTTAGACACGAGTATGGGTTTCCCATTTTAGAAATTTTCTTCGTAAAGTGAAAAATGTAACAAATAAGTGCTCCAACTGCCCTGACTCCAGCAGCAAATATAAACTGAGCCCACAGAGCGTTTCATTTATTTCTACTTGTTAGTGAAGTGAGTGTCCAAATGGCTCAAATGGCTCTGAGCGCTATGGGACATAACATCTGTGGTCATCAGTTCCCTAGAACTTAGAACTACTTAAACCTAACTAACCTAAGGACGTCACACACATCCATGCCCGAGGCAGGATTCGAACCTGCGACCGTAGCAGTCGCGCGGTTCCGGACTGAGCGCCTAGAACCGCTAGACTACCGCGGCCGGCAACTCAGTGTCCTATATAGAGTTACTATTTATTTGAGTCCGTCTGTTACTAGTTTCGAGTGATAATGTCAACTAACTTTTTTCCAGTGGAATAACACCAATTGTGTGACATGGTCAAGTTCGAGCTGTATTGTGATTTTATAAATACACAAACTATGTGAAAGCCATCCCTCCCAATTGTTTAAATTAACAATTTCACTGAAAATTACTTAGAGAATATTTCAGTGGCTCAAATTGTTTAATGCATTGGGATTGACGGTATATTAGCCTACTGTCGTGAGATACTCCAAGTCCTGCAGACCACAACAGACTGAGGCAATTTTCTCGCCATTTTCTTCCTTTGTGTCGGAGAGGGGTGAGTATCGGCGGTGGGTTGGGTTGTTCGTGGGGGGAGACCAGACAGCGAGGTTATCGGTCTCATCGGATTAGGGAAGGATGGGGAAGGAATTCGGCCGTGTCCTTTCTAAGGAAGCATCCCGGAATTTGCCTGGAGCGATTTAGGGAAATCATGGAAAACCTAAATCAGGATGGGCGGACGCGGTATTCAACCGTCATCCTCCCGAATGCGAGTCCAGTGTGCAAGGCACTGCACCACCTCGCACGTTGAATAGGAGAGGGTCAGGGATTTTGCAGAGAGGTGTTGGGGGGAAGGGGACACTTGATATCTGGGGAAAACGCTTGAAGTCATCATGAGGGTGAGGTATTTGCTGGATTAATTTGCATAATTAATTTGATATCGGTTTGATGTCAATTTGATATCATAAGTGTACCAGAACCCCACTACTGATATGTAAGATGACGTTAGCGGGTCTCAATACTGGATTTGATGGTATTCCTGAGGAATTTTATGTTCATTTTTGGCGTCCCTTAGGCGACACTGTAACATATATATGGTCAATGAAGTGAAACAGGGTCTGAATGTCTCGCTTCCTGTCCTCTTCAAGGAAGGTGCAATCGTTCTGATCCAGAAAATCAAATTGTGACCTGATCGTGACTCACTTTGTCCGATTACTCTCCTGAACTTCGACTATAAAACTGTCGCTCGAACTATAGACACCCACCTCTCTAAGATGCTTAATAAAATCACTGCCGTTCACGGAAGTTGTGGTCCTGGATGCACGATACTAACTTGTTGTTCTTGTTGTTGTTGTCTTCAGTCCTGAGACTGGTTTGATGCAGCTCTCCATGCTACTCTATCCTGTGCAAGCTGCTTCATCTCCCAGTACCTACTGCAACCTACATCCTTCTGAATCTGCTTAGTGTACTCATCTCTCGGTCTCCCTCTACGATTTTTACCCTCCACGCTGCCCTCCAATGCTAAATTTGTGATCCCTTGATGCCTCAAAACATGTCCTACCAACCGATCCCTTCTTCTATGTCAAGTTGTGCCACAAACTTCTCTTCTCCCCAATCCTATTCAATACCTCCTCATTAGTTACGTGATCTATCCACCTTATCTTCAGTATTCTTCTGTAGCACCACATTTCGAAAGCTTCTATTCTCTTCTTGTCCAAACTAGTTATCGTCCATGTTTCACTTCCATACATGGCTACACTCCAAACAAATACTTTCAGAAACGACTTCCTGATACATAGATCTATATTCGATGTTAACAAATTTCTCTTCTTCAGAAACGCTTTCCTTGCCATTGCCAGTCTACATTTTATATCCTCTCTACTTCGACCATCATCAGTTATTTTACTTCCTAAATAGCAAAACTCCTTTACTACTTTAAGTGTCTCATTTCCTAATCTAATTCCCTCAGCATCACCCGATTTAATTTGACTACATTCCATTATCCTAGTTTTGCTTTTGTTAATGTTCATCTTATATCCTCCTTTCAAGACACTGTCCATTCCGTTCAACTGCTCTTCCAAGTCCTTTGCCGTCTCTGACAGAATTACAATGTCATCGGCGAACCTCAAAGTTTTTACTTCGTCTCCATGAATTTTAATACCTACTCCAAATTTTTCTTTTGTTTCCTTTACTGCTTGCTCAATATACAGATTGAATAACATCGGGGAGAGGCTACAACCCTGTCTCACTCCTTTCCCAACCACTGCTTCCCTTTCATGCCCCTCGACTCTTATTACTGCCATCTGGTTTCTGTACAAATTATAAATAGCCTTTCGCTCCCTGTATTTTACCCCTGCCACCTTTAGAATTTGAAAAAGAGTATTCCAGTCAACATTGTCAAAAGCTTTCTCTAAGTCTACAAATGCTAGAAACGTAGGTTTGCCTTTTCTTAATCTTTCTTCTAAAATAAGTCGTAAGGTCAGTATTGCCTCACGTGTTCCAACATTTCGACGGAATCCAAACTGATCCTCCCCGAGGTCTGCATCTACCAGTTTTTCCATTCGTCTGTAAAGAATTCGCGTTAGTATTTTGCAGACGTGGCTTATTAAACTGATAGTTCGGTAATTTCCACATCTGTCAGCACCTGCTTTCTTTGGGATTGGAATTATTATATTCTTCTTGAAGTCTGAGGGTATTTCGCCTGTCTCATACATCTTGCTCACCAGCTGGTAGAGTTTTGTCATGACTGGCTCTCCCAAGGCCGTCAGTAGTTCTAATGGAATGTTGTCTACTCCGGGGGCCTTGTTTCGACTCAGGTCTTTCAGTGCTCTGTCAAACTCTTCACGCAGTATCGTATCTCCCATTTCTTCTTCATCTACATCCTCTTCTATTTCCATAATATTGTCCTCAAGTACATCGCCCTTGTATAAACCTTCTATATACTCCTTCCACCTTTCTACCTTCCCTTCTTTGCTTAGAACTGGGCTGCCATCTGAGCTCTTGATATTCATACACGTGGTTCTCTTCTCTCCAAAGGTCTCTTTAATTTTCCTGTAGGCAGTATCTATCTTACCCCTAGTGAGATAAGCTTCTACATCCTTACATTTGTCCTCTAGCCATGCCTGATAAACTATTTTGCACTTCCTGTCGATCTCATTTTTGAGACGTCTGTATTCCTTTTTGCCTGCTTCATTTACTGCATTTTTATATTTTCTCCTTTCATCAATTAAATTCAATATTTCTTCTGTTACCCAAGGATTTCTAGCAGCCCTCGTCTTTGTACCTACTTTATCCTCTGCTGCCTTCACTACTACATCCCTCAGAGCTACCCATTCTTCTTCTACTGTATTTCTTTCCCCTATTCCTGTCAATTGTTCCCTTATGCTCTCTCTGAAACTCTGTACAACCTCTGGTTCTTTCAGTTTATCCAGGTCCCATCTCCTTAATTTCCCACATTTTTGCAGTTTCTTCAGTTTTAATCTACAGGTCATAACCAATAGATTGTGGTCAGAGTCCACATCTGCCCCTGGAAATGTCTTACAGCTTAAAACCTGGTTCCTAAATCTCTGTCTTACCATTATATAATCTATCTGATACCTTTTAGTATCTCCAGGGTTCTTCCACGTATACAACCTTCTTTCATGATTCTTAAACCAAGTGTTAGCTATGATTAAGTTGTGCTCTGTGCAAAATTCTACTAGGCGGCTTCCTCTTTCATTTCTTAGCCCCAATCCATATTCACCTACTATATTTCCTTCTCTCCCTTTTCCTACACTCGAATTCCAGTCACCCATTACTATTAAATTTTCGTCTCCCTTCACTATCTGAATAATTTCTTTTATTTCATCGTACATTTCTTCAATTTCTTCATCATCTGCAGAGCTAGTTGGCATATAAACTTGTACTACTGTAGTAGGTGTGGGCTTCGTATCTATCTTGGCCACAATAATGCGTTCACTATGCTGTCTGTAGTAGCTTACCCGCATTCCTATTTTCCTATTCATTATTAAACCTACTCCTGCATTACCCCTATTTGATTTTGTGTTTATAACCCTGTAGTCACCTGACCAGAAGTCTTGTTCCTCCTGCCACCGAACTTCACTAATTCCCACTATATCTAACTTTAACCTATCCATTTCCCTTTTTAAATTTTCTAACCTACCTGCCCGATTAAGGGATCTGACATTCCACGCTCCGATCCGTAGAACGCCAGTTTTCTTTCTCCTGATAACGACATCCTCCTGAGTAGTCCCCGCCCGGAGATCCGAATGGGGGACTATTTTACCTCCGGAATATTTTACCCAAGAGGATGCCATCATCATTTAATCATACAGTAAAGCTGCATGTCCTCGGGAAAAATTACGGCTGTAGTTTCCCCTTGCTTACTTCTGTTACCGAATGTCGAAAAGTCGTTTTGGTGGCTGCAGCCAACTGCGGCCACAAATATTTTGCTTTTCCTCGACTTCTACAAGGCATTTGACTGTGTCAGTGACAGTTTTTAATGAGTATGTTAACAATTTCGGGATTTACTCACGATGCATGCCAGTTTCTAGACAATCTAACTCCCCGGACTTAGATCCGATCGGGTCTACTCCATGGAAGCCCCATATCCATATCAGACTTTGTTTTGTTCTTAAAATCTGTAATTCGGCGTATTGCCATGCAACTAGGTTGCGAGAACGATTCTTAGTCCTCGCTTACGCCTGTGACGCCATGTTTTTAGTTCGGAACACCGGCGACATTTCTCAGTTCAATGATACCTCGAATTCCCTTTGTCGCCTTGCTGGTGCCCATATTAATGATTGCAAATGCGCCTTATTGCTGTTGAGGGGCTTTAATGAAGTGGTAATTCCTTGAGCGACGGTGGTCGATTGCCACAAGACTTTAGGGATCATAGCAGAAACTAACCCGACAGAAGTGACAGCACTTAAGTGGCGAGAAGTTACGATTGTTCAACACGAGCGCATTTCCGTTAAACTCGTTCACTGAAGTCTTACCCACCCATAATTGCACAGATGTTTCCGCTTTCAGAGATGATGGCCCGCGGACTCAAACAACTATCCGATCGATTCTTGTGGCGACGACACATCTTTCGAATTCGTATGTAGTGGAGTGCACGTCTCGCAAGCTCTTCCCGACGTTAAAGTGAAGGAGTCCATCTTGTTAGTGCGACGCTATGTCTTACCATGTACATAGGAGCCGTATTCAACTACATTTCGTTTATTTTCCTGTCTCCAGTCTGTCAATCTGACTCCTCCCGTTGATATTGAGCTAATTAACCCTGAATTGCTACACATCCGCGAATAGTTTATGGTTGTCGATTTCTTAGGTGCGGATATCTTTTCAAAGACGCACCTCACTCTCGGAGACTTATTATTATCCCGTTAGGGTCAGCCATCTTGCCCCTCCCCTGTTGAAATTGCTTCCCCACCAGCGTCCTAAAAAACTGCCTGGTCTCATCTTAATCTTCCTATATTATTTTTGGAGATTGCTTCGTCCAGGTATGGGGTTATTCATCCTTTGATATCGACTTGCCATCGCCATTTTCGAATAGGGCTTCGCCCGACTGATTAATGTGATGAATGTTATAACACTGATCCCTTATTTCACAGGTTGGTTTCTTGTGGGCGGAATCGTTGGCTTTGGATTCATCGACATTAGCCTTTCGTTCCCGATGGCCTGTATCCGCTTTTGGATGAATTTCTTAATCGTCCAGACGTATCCTTGTTTTATTAGATGGAAACGAACACGATCGTTTGGCTCTTGGGTCACTACGTTCACTACATTGTTGAAAGAGGGAACGAACCTGATCCCCTTGCGTTTCACCAGTGTCTGGAGACTGTGTATTGGAAGAGACTGCGGTTCGGACGTTATCGGGCGTTTTTCGCAAATATGGTTTTTCTTGTTTTTAATCGATAGGGCTTTGGTTAAGTTCGCCTGTTGTCTTTGATTCCTCGGTGTTTCTGTCGCCCAGTCACGCCAAGCCTTGATTTGTTCGCTTTTCTTCCTTATACATATAAAAAATAAGAAAAATAAAAATTGAGAAAAAATAAAAGCTGTATAACGAAAGAGAAGAGAAAATACACAAAACGTTGTCTGTTCGTTTCCTGGCTACACACAATCTTTTTCTCTTCTTTGTTACGAATAATTATTTGTTTCCTCAGTTTGCAGTTCATATTACACGATAATTTTTACTATAGTCGTCTGAATGGTCATGAACACACGAAGATAATCTGACAATTAAAAAAAAAGTGGTCAGCGATGTGGAATTTTATGCTAGGAGTTTGGGTTCTATTCCTGTCCGGGTGGACATTTACTCTGCTAGGGGTCTTGGTGTCGAGTTGTCTTCGAGCATCATTTCGTCCCCATCAACACGCAAGTAACTGAAGCGGCGTCAAGTAAAAAAGCTTGCACAAGGCGGCCAGGTTTCCTGCAGGTGGGGCTCCAGGCGTAGCCACTCGCGTTATCGTTATGTCAGTTACACCATTTGTTGACGGTTCGGCGTCAGCGATTGAAAAAAAAATGTCATATTCACCATCGTGGATGAGGTGCGCACTGCGGTGACTACTGCTGTTATGAAATACGTTAAATGTATTCGTCATTGCGAATATGGACAAACATAAGCTGTAGAATGGAACGACAACCATGAAAATTTGTGATGAACCGTGACTAGAGCGCGGGCTTCCAGCTTATCGGGAGCGGTCCATACATTATTTCGTTAACCGTGAACGATTCACGACCAGACCCCAACTTCTAGATGTTGTCAACCACGTGTCTACAAGCTCTACTCGTACATTCATTATGTGTATTTCCGTACAGCTACGACTTTTACTTGTCTCACCTGAACGTGAATATACACTGAAGAGCCAAAGAAACTGGTACACCTGCCTCATATCGTGCAGAGACCCGCGAGCACGCAGAAGTGCCGCAGCACGGCATGGCATGGACTCGACTAACGTCTGAAGTTGTGCTGGAGAAAACTGACACCACGAATCCTGCAGGGTGGTCCTCACATCCGTAAGAGTACGAGGGGTGGAGATCTCTTCTGAACAGCACGTTGCAAGGCATCACAGATTTCCTCAATAATGTTCATGTCTGGGGAGCTTGGTGGCCAGCGGATGTGTTTAAACACAGAAGAGTGTTCCTGGAGATACTGTACTGCAATTCTGTACGTGTGGGGTGTTGCACTGTCCTGCTGAAATTGTCAAAGTCCAGGTGAACAGGCAGGATGCTTACGTACGTGTCCTCTGCCAGAGTCGAATCTAGAGGTATCAGGCGTCCTTATTGCTCTAACTGCACACACCCCACACCATTACGGAGCCTTCACCAGCTTGAACAGTCCCCTACTGACATGCAGAGTTCATATATTCATGAGGTTGTCTCCATACCCTGACACGTCCATCTACTCAATAACGAGACTGGTCCAAACAGGCAACATGTTTCGAGTCATCAACAGTCCAATTAGGTGCTGACGGACCCAAGCGAGTTGTAAAGCTTTTTGTCGTGCAGTCATAAAGGGTACACAAGTGGAACTTCGTCTCCGAAAGCCCATATCGATGATGTTTCGTTGAATGGTTCGTACGCTGACACTTGTTGATGGTCCAGCATAAAAAAAATTGTTCAAAAAAATGGTTCAAATGTCTGTGAGCATTATGGGACTTAACATCTGAGGTCATCAGTCCCCTAGAACTTAGAACTACTTAAACCTAACTAACCTAAGGACATCACTCACATCCATGCCCGAGGCAGAATTCGAACCTGCGACAGTAGCGGTTGCGCGGTTCCAGACTGTAGCGCCTAGAACCGCTCGGCCACCTAGGCCGGCTGATGGTCCAGCATCGAAATCTGCAACAATTTGCGGATGGGTTGCATTTCAATCATGCTGAACGATTCTCTTCCGTCGTCATTGATCCCGTTCTTGCAGGATCTTTTTCCGGCAGCAGCGCCGCCCTTTATGAGGCCCCTTGTCACGGTCCGCGCGCCTCCTCCCAGCGGAGGTTCGAGTCCTCCCTCGGGCGTGGGTGTATGTGTGTTGTCCTCAGCGTAACTTAGTTTCAGTTAGATTAAGTAATGCGCAAACTTAGGAACCGATGACCTCAGCAGTTTGCTCTCATAATACCGTAACACCAAAATTTCCGTCCGCAGCGATTTCGGAAATTTGATGTTTTACCGGATACTTGATATTCACGGTACACTCGTGAAATGGTCTTACGGGAAAATCTCCACTTCATCGCTATCTCGGAGATTTTGTGTCACATCGCTCGTGTGCCTATTATAACACCACGTTCAGACTCACTTAAATCTTTATAATCAGCCATTGTAGACCAAATAACCAATTTAAAAACTTATCCTAACGAAAACAACACGTGAACGTACGACGTACCTAACAATTCTGAAACCGAGTGTAGTTCCTAAAGATGAATTGCGCTCTGTCGAAGTCCATGAAATATGCATTTTTTTCATCTTTAGAGCACGAATTCTTTGAATAATTTCCTTCTCTCTTTTAAAGACCTCTCGTGTGTCATGACTTCTTCGTCTAAAGTATCTTCAAGTCACGGTCTGTCTTACACAAAGTATTGTGCGGCTTTAAATGATGAACCCCTAATGAAATACGCCAGTCTTGGCACACATATTTCCATATAAAAATTCCAACAGTAACTGTGGAGTGGACTTACATGCTGATGACGTAGAATTTATGACGATATGGTGAAATTAAGGGTTGCACACACTGTGACGTGTGAACACTCAAACGTAGATGATTTTGTCCTTGAATGGAATATGTAGACCAGCTAGTCGTATGGTATGTTCATCGCCGTAGCACTGCATAATTATTTGAGAAGTACAAATACCTATGTGGAAGTGACAATTCCTTTGACTTCGTTTTCACAAGCTCTTTTTCAAAAAACATAAATTCCACAAAATCTGTTACACATTTTGAGCGAAATGGAAAATTCGGAATTGAAAGAAAGGTGAGGCAAGTGAATTCTATGTCTCCAAAAGTATCCCCAACAGCGCTCGAGAGATCCTTCGTGAGTTAACTGAAAAAGTAACAAGTTTTAATGGAACCTACATCGCTTTGGTGATGACTTAATACTGTTTATGTCTAATGCAGATAAATTAAATTAACGAAATAGAAAATGTAGTAGAGAATTTATTAATGCAAACCGGAAAATTAATTATAATAATACTAAAACAATGTGTAATAAGTACACCCAAAAGAAAAAATTGAACAAATGACATTAAAGTGATAGGATCAGTTGATGGGTTTTTTTATTTCAGGTAGGTGAATATGACTGAATGGACAGGAGACGAAATAAACAAAAAACTAAAAATGGCCTGGAGAACTGGTAAAGTAAACAAAGTTCTCAAAACCAAAATTTCGACGTGTCTAAAACAAAATCTTCACAGTCAGTGTGTGTTACCAATTTTTGTTTACAGCAGTGAGACATGGACTTCTGACGCAATACTATTCAAAAAGCAAGAATTGGAAATCATTAGGAGAAACAGGAACACAAACAGATAACACATGAAAGACATTATTACGACAATAATAGAAGTCAGCAGAATATGTAGCTAGTAGGTGGTAATGGACGAAGGAAGTTCTTAGTAGAATTCCACAAGATAAGAAAATGACTGAGGCAACCAGATGGAAGATGAGTAGATGATAGATAGGAACGATGTGGATGCTCACAGCTGAAGACCACAATGCATGGAGAAATCTGATGTCGTACTGCTGATGGTCGTAGTGATGATATTACCAAGCACAGATCTACTCGTGATAACTGTGATCTGTACGATAACTGTGTTCCGTACGACCACACACACCTTCCCACCAACATGTCACCGCCGGCCGATGTGGCCGAGCGGTTCTAGGCGCTTCACTCTGGAACCGCGCGACCGCCACGGTCGCAGTTTCCAATCCTACCTCGGGCATGGATGTGTGTGATGTCCTTAGGTTAGTTAGGTTTAAGTAGTTCTAAGTTCTAGGGGACTGATAGCCTCCGATGTTAAGTCCCATAGTGCTCAGAGCCATTTGAACATGTAACCAATATGGCATTGCTCACGATCAACATCAGACAGTGTTGAGGATCAGTGGACAAAGTTCAAAACCATGGTACAATATGCGTTAGTTGAGTATGTGCCAAGCAGGATCGTAAGCGATGGAAAAGAGCCACCGTGGTACAACAACCGAGTTAGAAAACTGCTGCGGAAGCAAAGGGAACTTCACAGCAAACATAAACATAGCCAAAGTCTTGCAGACAAACAAAAATTACGCGAAGCGAAATGCAGTGTGAGGAGGGCTATGCGAGAGGCTTTCAATGAATTCGAAAGTAAAGTTCTATGTACTGACTTGGCAGAAAATCCTAAGAAATTTTGGTCCTATGTCAAAGCGGTAGGTGGATCAAAACAAAATGTCCAGACACTCTGTGACCAAAATGGTACTGAAACAGAGGATGACAGACTAAAGGCCGAATTACTAAATGTCTTCTTCCAAAGCTGTTTCACAGAGGAAGACTGCACTGTAGTTCCTTCTCTAGATTGTCGCACAGTTGACAAAATGGTAGATATCGAAATAGACGACAGAGGGATAGAGAAACAATTAAAATCGCTCAAAAGAGGAAAGGCCGCTGGTCCTGATGGAATACCAGTTCGATTTTACACAGAGTACGCGAAGGAACTTGCCCCCCTTCTTGCAGCGGTGTACCGTAGGTCTCTAGAAGAGCGAAGCGTTCCAAAGGATTGGAAAAGGACACAGGTCATCCCCGTTTTCAAGAAGGGACGTCAAACAGATGTGCAGAACTATAGACCTATATCTCTAACGTCGATCAGTTGTAGAATTTTGGAACACGTATTATGTTCGAGTATAATGTCTTTTCTGGAGACTAGAAATCTACTCTGTAGGAATCAGCATGGGTTTCGAAAAAGACGGTCGTGTGAAACCCAGCTCTCGCTATTCGTCCACGAGACTCAGAGGGCCTTAGACACGGGTTCACAGGTAGATGCCGTGTTTCTTGACTTCCGCAAGGCGTTTGACACAGTTCCCCACAGTCGTTTAATGAACAAAGTAAGAGCATACGGACTATCAGATCAATTGTGTGATTGGATTGAGGAGTTCCTAGATAACAGAACGCAGCATGTCATTCTCAATGGAGAGAAGTCTTCCGAAGTAAGAGTGATTTCAGGTGTGCCGCAGGGGAGTGTCATAGGACCATTGCTATTCACAATATACATAAATGACCTGGTGGATGACATCGGAAGTTCACTGAGGCTTTTTGTGGATGATGCTGTGGTGTATCGAGAGGTTGCAACAATGGAAAATTGTACTGAAATGCAGGAGGATCTGCAGCGAATTGACGCATGGTGCAGGGAATGGCAATTGAATCTCAATGTAGACAAGTGTAATGTGATGCGAATACATAGTAAGATAGGTCCCTTATCATTTAGCTACAAAATAGCAGGTCAGCAACTGGAAGTAGTTAATTCCATAAATTATCTGGGAGTACTCATTAGGAGTGATTTAAAATGGAATGATCATATAAAGTTGATCGTCGGTAAAGCAGATGCCAGACTGAGATTCATTGGAAGAATCTTAAGGAAATGCAATCCGACAACAAAGGAAGTAGGTTACAGTACGCTTGTTCGCCCAATGCTTGAATACTGCTCAGCAGCGTGGGATCCGCACCAGGTAGGGTTGATAGAGGAGATAGAGAAGATCCAACGGAGAGCAGCGCGCTTCGTTACAGGATCATTTAGTAATTGCGAAAGCGTTACGGAGATGATAGATAAACTCCAGTGGAAGACTCTGCAGGAGAGACGCTCAGTAGCTCGGTACGGGCTTTTGTTAAAGTTTCGAGAACATACCTTCACCGAAGAGTCAAGCAGTATATTGCTCCCTCCTACGTATATCTCGCGAAGAGACCATGAGGATAAAATCAGAGAGATTAGAGCCCACACAGAAGCATACCGACAATCCTTCTTTCCACGTACAATACGAGACTGGAATAGAAGGGAGAACCAATAGAGGTACTCAGGGTACCCTCCGCCACACACCGTCAGGTGGCTTGCGGAGTATGGATGTAGATGTAGATGTAGATGTAGATGTAGATTTTGCGCTATCCGTTCCTTTTGAAAGGGGTTGGTGGATTACTGAATCCAGTTTCGCGGGACAGTAGTTACAGATTACGGGATAATATTAAACAATTTCTGGCGTCTGGCACACAACACAAGTACAAAACTTTCTTTTAAAAACTCATTAAACATTCTGGCACATAGACCTGTGTGCTGGCCGGGGACTCGAAACGAGGACTTTCATCATTCGGGGGCAAGTGCATTATCCATAGAGGTATGTCAGACGAATCATGATCGTTTCTCACAGCCTTACTTCCGCCAGTACCTCATTCCCAACCTTTTATAATTACACATCATATGACAATCCAAGAACCTCTTACTGAGCAGCTCAGGTTGTATTGCAATTTTTGAATTAAATATTTACTGATGCCGTACAGGCATCTATTACGTTACTCATTTATAATGTACATAGCGTTGATGGAACACCTAGCGTTAACATCTTTTCCTGTTTTTTCAGGTTCCATGAGATCATTCTAGCCAAAGCTACTTGGTCGTGTTTACATAATACAGATTAGAAAAGTATAAGCCAAAGAAACTAAACAAGTAACAAAATACTACAAAAAATTGTGAGGTAGTATACAAATGGATTCAGAGAAAACTTCTCACTTACTACGTGGAACTGCTTTAGGTAAAAAGAGGAGTGAGCCACAAAAAAATTTTCGCTTTCAATTCTAATACTTGAAGCTTAACACTGAACTTTTATATGTTGTGCTGGAAGCCTGTTCAAAATGGAACCTGTTGGACGCCGCACACCTTTCGGTAAAACATGTTGAACACTGTACACTCTAAGGAAGTGCTTTCCAAGGTCACGAGTATATCTTTCTTCCGTCTAATGTTAACTGCATGAATGCAGCGTTTTCTTCTGAATGGGTCGACATTGCCAACAACAAATCACGTGATGGAGGGACAGCAGAGATAGAATTCCGAGACACATAACAAATGGTTCAAATGGCTCTGAGCACTATGGGACTTAACTTCTGTGGTCATCAGTCCCCTAGAACTTAGAACTACTTAAACCTAACTAACCTAAGGACTTCACACACATCCATGCCCGAGTCAGGATTCGAACCTGCGACCGTAGGAGTCCCGCGGTTCCGGACTGCGCGCCTAGAACCAGACACATAATTAACGGAATACAAGAAGTTTGTGAACTCACATCGCACATGTGCCTGACTGACCTTTTACGATCTAAGAAGAGCCTCGGTAATAGGACAGAGTGGCCCCAAAATAAAATACCACAAGAGGTAACAGAGTAAAAGTAACTAAGTGAACAAGAAATCCTTCCATTTCATATCATGTCTGGAGAATCAAGAAATATCTACAATCTGAAGTACGACCGACAGTAATTCTGCTTCTTATGAGCCTATTTACTTAAGTGTTTGGGGAAAAGCAAATATGAAACTACAACAAAATGAGTGTTGTGCCTGGCCATAAGATCTAACAAAGCAGACAATTTCTTACTTACATCAACATTTATCTGTTTTAACGACAAAATATGACAGATGGAACACAAAAGATATACATTCGGTCATGATATAGTCATATAACTCAGCGATGACAGAGTTGAGCAGACTTATACATTCTACAATTCACCTTACGTAGTCTGGCAGGAAGTAATTCGGAAATAATTTCTATCTTCCTGTCCCATTCTCGAATGGCACTCAGGAAGTCAAGAAATGAGGCTCTCGGAAACCCTTCTTATGACCTAGAATTTTTCTGATTTGCCGGTCGTTGTTACTCTGTCACACGTATTATAGTGAAACTAATACTTTATGAGAATCTTCTTAGAACGTACTGTATGTTCTTTATAATTGAACGGTAAATCTCTTGGGTATGTGAAAACCACTCTAAGGACGTCCCCCACTAGTGTTTGATAAACATCTCTGTGAAGCTCAAGCGCTGACTATGTCAACACCTGACAACATACACAGCTCTTCTATGAATCTCCTCTGTCTCCACAATTAATCCTACCCGCAATTTGTCAGTTTTGTAATCTAGCTTGCAAGGTTTAGGAAGTTCCTCTTATGTAGTTGATGGTCTGCATAGTTTCAGATGGCAACAATACCTGGTTAAGTCATAAGGACATCTACATTTGTACACACATTCCGTATTCCGTAGTACACTGAAATGATAAAATTCGTGGGATAGATATATGTACATATACAGATGGTGGTAGTATCGCGTATACAAGGTATAAAAGGGCAGTGCACTAGCGGAGCTGTCATTTGTACTCAGCTGATTCACTTGGAAAGGTTTCCGACGTGATTATGGCCACACGGCGGGAATTAACAGACCCTGATCGCGGAATGGTAGTTGGAGCTATTCGCATGCAACATTCAGTTCCGTAAATCGTTAAGGAATTCAATATTCCGGGATCCGCAGTGTCAAAAGTGTGGCGAGAATATCAGATTTCGGGTGTTACCTCTCACTATGGACAACGAAGTGGCAGAAGGCCTTCATTTAACGACCGAGAGCAACGGTCTTTGCGTTTAGTTGTCACTGCTAACACACAGACAACACTGTGTGAAATAACCACAGAAGTCAATGCGGGGCGCACGAAGAACGTATCCGTCAGTGCAGTGCAGCCAAATTTGGTGTCAATGGGATATACAACAGAAGACCGGCGCGAGTCCGTTTGCTAATAGCATTATTACCTGCAGCGCTCTCCTGGGCTCATGACCATATCGGTTGGATCCTAGACTGAAAAACCGTGGCTGGTCAGATGAGTCCCGATTTCAGTTGGTAAGAGTTGGTGGTAGGGTTCGAATGTAGCGTGGACCCCACGGAGCCAAGACCCAAGTTGTCAACAACGCACTTGCAAGCTGGTTGTGGCTGC
Source organism: Schistocerca gregaria (assembly GCF_023897955.1). Taxonomy (NCBI): domain Eukaryota; kingdom Metazoa; phylum Arthropoda; class Insecta; order Orthoptera; family Acrididae; genus Schistocerca; species Schistocerca gregaria. The sequence goes on from NC_064931.1 coordinate 87,827,666, forward strand.
ATAATGGTGTGGGATGTGATTACGTGGAAGGGACTGGGTCCTCTGGTCCAAGCGGACCAATAAATAGCTGGAAATGGTTGTGTTCCGTTAGTTGGAGAAAATTTGTTCCTGTTCATGTACTTCATGTTTCCAATGTCATGTCACCGGGTAACAACTGTTTTCAATTGGTTTGAAGAACATTCTGTACAGTTCGTGCTAATGATTTGGCCACCCAGATCCTCCGACATGAATCCCATCGAAAATTTATGGGTCACAATCAAAAAGAATGTTCGTGCACAAAACACTGTACTGACAATACTTTCACAACTATGGACGAATATAGAGGCATCATGGCTCGGTATTTCTGCAGGGGACTTCTGAAGACATGTTGAATCCAAGTCACGTTGAGCTACTACACCACGCAAGGCAAAAGGAGGTCCGACACGATATTAGGAGGTACCCCGCAACTTCTGTCTCCTCAGTGTATGACGTAAAACGGATAATACCTATAACCAGATTGCGGGAAGAAACAAACATTTATTTTTAATTATATGTCCAAACTTTAAAAATGCCACAGAAATATTTACTGCAGGAATTGAATCATTACTACTTTCCTCTTCAGAGACTGTAATATAAACTGTTATATTTTGATAATTAAATCCCGGAGATAGCGATCAACTATAAATACACATACTTACAATCTGATCTCCATTGCTACATATTAGCAGATACACCAAAAATTTCGTCTAAATAATTTTTTTAAAATTTATCCTGTGCTCTTTACCGAATCCTGCTGATCTGATTCTTAAAGTAGTTTTAGAAGACAAGTGTCAAAATTCACAGTTGAGAAGCTAGAAAGTAATCGAATTTTGAGATGATACTCCTACAGGACAATTGTGGCAAAACTTCCATTGACAATCTTGTGCATGAAGTCGCACCATCGTGTTGATATCATCTGCTTTGAAGTTATCACAAAATTTGCAAGTCTGGATGAATAAGATATTGTGTTTCCCTCTGCATATTCAGCAAGGTGAAGTTCTGTGGCCCAGATGTGAAGAAATTAAGCACCCTAACTACAACCGTCGTCTATACGGGTCCTCAATGGCTTCGCTATACTAGCGTCAGAGAGGCCGGACATATTGTCCACTCGGCCGTCAAAGATTATACAGCCACATAACTTTGATCAAGAAATGGGCTTCTTTGCAGCAACGACGACGTTCGGAGCACCGCGAATTGTCAACATTTGGACGATTGTTACTGCTTCCCTAGCCGCGGCAGCAGACATTCGTGTACCTCAAGGGGTGGGCCCAGCAACACTTGGCACACAAGTGGGACCACGTCAGCTTTTCAAACGATTTCTGTTCTACGTAAAGCATCACACTAAATTTATCCCTGTGTGGAGGCTTCGGAGGTATAAAAGTTGTCAGATTGAATTCGTCGTCGTCGTATAGGTCAAAGGCTCATTCTTTCAATCCCTTTGAATCTAATACGACGCATATCTGCAAATATGTAATTTCCATTAACTGTTTTTGAACAGTTAGTGAAATATAAAGGATAGATGACACTTCCTCTATGGAGTTATCAGTTCCTAGGTCTATATGTTCGCGATGTTTACGCCTATAGATCTGTATTTCGAAGTGTACCAATTTTGCTACAAGACAACTTTTGGATCTCTGCCTTACATCGTCATTCCCCTGCGAGGAACTGTCTGAACGCGTCTTTTCAGTAGATATTGCAATTCACGCAAGTTACGTCTCATTTGGTAGATTTATACATAGCATATCAAAAGATATGTTACAAGGCGTGGTGGTTGGTATGTGGATACCATGTGATCATAATTAGCTAACAAATGTGATCCGTGTGTCGGCTCTCAACATATGGCGCTGTAAAGATTGTTCTGAGTCCTTCCACTCCATCGTAATTGATTCTTTCACATTTATCGTTATGCTGCGTACGATTCTGTCGACATTCACCTCTGGTGGCGTGTCTGGTCTTATCGATCTTCGAGTCGTTGCTTCCTGTTAGCCTTGTGTAAGAGAATAAGATCCTTGGAGGGATGGCCGGTTGGTTACCTAGTGGTGATGAGTCGGTCGGTCGGTTTCTAAAATCGGGGGATTAGAGAATGGTACTATGAGACCGCGGCGTGGCATGGCGTGCCGGTGGAGAGTTGGCTGTTGTTCCGAGAAGCCGCGTGGTCTATCCTGACGGTGCGACACGAGTGGAACGAGTTGACGGGACGAGGCTGTAAGCTCTTGCTGTGAGCACTCGGGGGCCACGGCTGTGGTTCCGAGTCACTACTTGGCAAGAGCGGCAACAGATGTCTTTAAATTTTCCGTCTGGAGGCGGGAATGATGAACTAGTAACTCGTCTAACCTGAGGAGTGGTATTTCGCCTCCGAGGGTGCCGAGAAGACGAGGGCTACGGTGACAGAGCGCGTGGCTGCGTGACTGTGCCCAGTTGGGTACGCTGGCGACGTGTACACGGTCGGGTGTGAGGAACCTTTGCATCGGAGTTCACCTGCTGTTTCTCTGATAAACTGCAAGTTAAATTGGTTAAAGGTTTAGATGTTAACGGAAGAATTTTGGTTTGTGCAACCAGCATCTTTTCTGCCTTGTGGCCTCCTGCGTTCGGATTTCCTCTCCCTGTCGCCGGTGTAATTATAGACAGTGATCTTTTCTCTTCTTATTATTACTGCCTGGGAGGAAGCGTATTTTTGGGCAGGGATTATGGTTCCTGATTTTATTCCTCCTCCTCCCCTGAACTCGCGTGAGGTCGATATGATTGCAGAAAGTGAGGCGTTGTGGGTCTGTTAGTCCACTTCTAGCCTCACCATCCTTTGGGAGACAATTGTGGCCGCCCTTACACACGGTCGGTTAATTATTTCTATCCCAGAAATTTTGGTGGCGGGACATGGTATTAAAATTGTAAGTTATTGTAAAATGTTAAATGCTTGTATTTTACTCTGATTGTTTTTGGCCACTGTTTAAAAAGGTTAAGTTGCCTTTCATTGGTGGGTTTTTAAAATTACGTGTCTTTAAAATTGTTAGTTATTGAAAAAGGTGAATGACTGTATCTTTACTTTGATTGTTTTAATCTACTTGGCATCCGTTCTTTTTTTTGTTGATCTTTGTTGATCTCATTTTGTTCGTTGTATATGATCCGGCCGGACGTCTCATGACACCTGTTCATGTTGTTCGTTGATCCGTTCACTCAGTTTTTTTTATTGTAGAGGGTAGCGAAACCCTCTGACCGAACACGCTGAGCTACCGTTCCAGGTATCCTTTGAAAATGCTAGTTCTGCCTCCCTATCAGCAAGCCCTTGTAATTTAATATCTTGTTGTGCCAAAGTTTAGAAAGAGTTGGCTCCCTACATGTTCGGTAGCGAAATGTATGCAAATATGTGTTTTTTGTTTCATTACTTGGAAAGTTTTAATTTTATTATTAAATGCTTTATCAAAGTCTTTTTGAAGTGAAATGGCTTGGCTATTAACGGTAAAGTAATGTTTTTAATTTCATTACTTTGAAAATTTTGATTTGTTATCAAATGTTTTATCATAGTCGATTTTAAGTAAAATGGCTTGGCCGTTAACTCTAAAGTAAATTGTTTTGAAAAGGTACTCATGCCTACTAGCTTTTTTGGATCTGTTCCTGGTCAAGTAATGAAGAAATGACTTTTAACGCTTGAAGTAATCAATAAAGAAATTGTAATTTGCAACTCGAGAGTAACCAACTAATTTTGGGCCCGTTTCCCAACTGGGGGTTTTCCATGATTAATCGTAACACCCGTCTCAATATGTATGTTCGAAAACACTTCGTTACCGTGCTGGCGTCTCTGAGCTGTGGAGGACTTAGATGGTTTGGGTCACGCATGCATGGCAAGAAGTAAAGAAGACAATGTATGTTGCAATCGCTCTGAGACTATTAGGTGCGCTAGGGCCTCCGCAACGAGCCTGTATGTAAACAAACCAAAACATGCAACCAGAAGATGAGTTACTGAGTGTACTGTGAGATCGGAATTTTAACCAATGGCACCGCTTCATTTGTTTCATGACACACACAGGAATCAATAGCCTTACGTATACATCGGTAGAGTCCACTACTGTCTTGTGTTCCATAGTTTCACACTGTACGTAGTTTACAGTCATTCCTGTGGCTATAGTAAAACGTGAATGAACAATGGCAGTCGCGTACACAACCGCAAAGTACACCGACATGCTTCTCGTGTACGGATAAGTCCAACGGAATGTAAAAGGGGCGTCTCCCAACCACACTATGATTGCAAGACTGAGAAGGCGTTTACTTGAACTGGCAGTTTACGTCGAAGCAGTGACCACCCTGTATGCCCGTGCACACACCGTGCACCAGAGTTTATAGACTCTGTCACCGTTAGGCAAATCAGACTTCCACGAGCGTCCGACCTGCAGCACACGCCATGCGTGTGAACCACGTGGCAGTGTGGCCTGCCTGTATGATGAGCGCTTTCATTCCTACAAACCCTAGAAGACTGATACGATGACTCATGGATGACTTCCTCGTTGTGTCAGCCTTTGCCGATAGCTGTTCGAACACAGTAGGCAGCATCCTCTCTTTCTGCGATGTATCCAGTTTTCTGATGGGTGCACCTTTATCAAGGACAGCCTATTCAACACCAGAAACAGCCATGATTGAATGAAAAAAAAAAAAAACGCTCACGGGCTACATATCTAAGAACACCAACCTCGCTCAGCTGTCATCACGTTAGAGGGTCTCACTTATCACCATGTCATAGGTCCGTAGCTCATGATCGTACTAATGGTCAAAATAACCTTGTATTTCTGCGAGAAGTCTTAACCGGCTTGTTGGATGAGGTGCCTTTGAACATCTGTCAATGTGCTTCCGGCAGGATGGCGCTCCAGCACACTTTTTTTTAAAGTATTCATTTTGTTCGCTTTAGATCGTCCCATCTGCTCGGGGCGGACGTCGTAAGACATCCGTTTAAGTTGGTTGTTGATCGATTAACTCAGTTTTTTTTATTACAGAGGGCAGCTAACCCTCTGGCCGAACACGCTGAGCTAGCGTGCCGGCTCACACTTCGGCAGTGTGGCGAACAGCCCGGTGTATGACACCTTTGCCAACAGATGAACTGAAAACGTTGACGCCCAATAGCCTGCCTCCCCCCCCCCCCCCCCCCCGTTCAGCTCACTGGACGTGAAACCATTCGATTTTCGTTTCTAGGATACATGGTAACCCCAGACTACGAGACACCCGTAGACTCACCACAAGATCTTCTCAGACACTGCTGGTAGTCACCAGATGGCGTCATTCCCGGTATTCCGTGAATTTTTCCAAGTATTCGGAAAGACGTTATCAGGTGACACACAAAATGTATCGAAGTTGGTGGCTCGTATTGAGCACGTCTTTAAGGATTATACTGATGTTTACTGACGGTAGCGTATATTGTCTCCTTTGTTCCTTGCGTAGCTTGTGCCTACGTTCACCTCCACATTTCAGAGACGCCTAGTACGAAGTGTTTTTGAACATACGTGTACTAGCATAATATGCTCACATAGCAACCATCTTCAACCAGCATGCCTCGTAACATGTCTTTTGATGGGCCCTGTCTAGCATTATACTGTAAACGATACGCATACCGAATGTTAGGCATTGTTTTCATGTTACATTCTTTTACCACACTTTTATATATCACGTTTAACACCATATTAATGACTTATTCACTTTCAGTGAACAGCTACGTCATTAGCATATTTCACTTTATCTTTTGCCCATCTCTAACTGTTGTCTGTCTTTATTAAAGGCTTCCTCCATGTACAGATTACAAATAATTGGTGGTACTACAAATCCTTCCTCGACTCTTTTCCGAATCTATGCTTGTTCTTGTGCTGAGTGTCCACCAACTACAGCCGTCTCTTTGATAAGGAAGTTCTATATCAGTTGTCGGTTTTTGTAGTCTATATCTACTTTCTTCCGTAGGTATAGCATTTTACTTCCGTTTTAGACTATCAAACGCTTTCTGTGAATATAGAAAAGCTCTGTATGTTGTTAAATTCCTATTCATTCTTTCCTACGTAACTAGTTTTGAACCTAATATTCCATATCTGGTTCCTTGTTTTCTTTTACGGAAGCAAAATTGATCTTGAGTGAGCGCATCTTCAACTTTTCGTTGCATTCGTTTGAGGACGATGTTGGCCATTATTTTCTATGCATGTACAACTGCGGGAATTGTTCTGTAATTTTCGCAATTTGTGGCATTCTTCATTTTAGTGATAGGAATTATAAATTCTCTCTCAAAATGTGTGGCATTTTCTCTGTTTATATCAGGTAAAGCTCTGAGTAATCCATAACTTGATTTGAACACTACAGTACATTACCTGTCATTGTTCTATTGAAGGTGGTGTCCCCTTCTTTTCCACCGACTTTTGAACCAGCTTACTCAGTCAGTTAAACAGGCACCTAAATGTTAACGTGGACCCTGAACCAAAGTGAAACTCGACATATACGTCACACATTAAAGTATATAACCGGTCGTTCAATTCTACTCTTCCTGCTTTGAGAAGTAAAAAAAAAAATAATAGGGTTCAAATGGCTCTGATCACTATGGGACTTAACATCTGAGGTCATCAGTTCCCTAGACTTAGAACTATTTAAACCTAACTAACCTAAGGACAGCACACGCATCCTTCCCCGAGGCAGGATTCGAACCTGAGACCGCATCAGTAGCGCGGCTCCGGACTAAAGGGCCTAGAACCGCTCGGCCACAGCGGCCGGCTTTGAGAAGTTCAGCAGGAACAAAGTCTGTATACAGGCTTCGTCATTTTTCAGCTTTTGTAGAGCTAGTTGAAATTCCTCTTTTGGGGTGAATATACCAGTTCAGTCTGCATCTATACTTTTTTCCTTCTTTAAAGTTATTTTCAAACTGTTTTTCGTCATTGTACAGTTTCTCTCCGTACTGTTTCCATCTAAATTCAGTTTCATCATCATCACCCAATATAATACCATTTTCGTCTTTAACTGCCCTTCCTTCGTTTATTTTGTCTGCCAGAATATTTGACAACCTAATACGCCCAAATGTAAATTTCGATTTTTCATAGTAGCTTCCACTGTGAAGTAGATATCCCCAGCATATTTTTCTGTTGGTTATTTCACCTCTGTGTTTATTCCGTTCCACAGATTCTTGTACATCTGTTGATTCTCCTCTTTGCTTGAGACCTTTAGTTTCACTGTTTGTTCCATAATCTTCAGAAGTTCAGTGGGAATCCATTCTTTTCGTTTATCTTCCTTTTCCTTTCCTAGTATTTCACCTACCGCTTTTAAGAAACCAATTTTACGGAACCCCAACTATCTTGGATGTCACTACAGCGTTCTGCAGTTGTCTTCTCAACCGTTACCTGTTGATAGAGTTCCAGTGTGTTTTTGTTTTTAAATTTAGTTAAATCATGATTTTCTTGAATTTCAGAAGGCTTTTCATCAATATTAGGATACCGTCTCTTCCCACATAATGTATCTGATAGAGTCTACTGCCTTTAAACATATATTTAAATCTCTCATTAATTGATATGAAGTAAATATGGAACCTACTGTCATCTCCAGATGTTTGCTACGTTATTTTTATTAAGAGTTATAGTCTTTCATTATACTATATATACTTTCACTATCATTCTCGGTTCGTTATGGGTAACTACGACTCCCGCAGTCCTACGTTCTCCTTGTTCACTATAGTGGTCTTGATACAAAGTTTACATCTGCGGAAAAAATCCGTAATCTCTATTTCCTCTTTCATTCCTTGACCCAAGACAAAATTTTCCAAACCACCTCTCCTACCTCTACCTTCTCAGCCGCAAATGCAGTTAGATAAGGTGTTCATCTCCCACGATTCCTCCAATAATCTCTTATAATTCTTCATCTGTCATACCGACTTCTTCTATTTCATATCCGACTGCTGTAATATGTATCTGGATTCCAGCCTTGGCCCTTGGTTTTGTCTCTACCTTAAGAAGAATTTATTATACTGGATTCACCTTGTATTGTATAGTATTGTATGTTAACCGGGGACCTAGAAGCGACGGAGAGGTTCCGTCTCCTCCGCAACCGCAGTGGTCCACAACCCCACGACGACTACCGCAGTCCAACCCTCCGCCGCCCCACACCGAACTCAGGGTTATTGTGCTGTTTGGCTCCCGGTGGATCCCCCATGGAACGTCTCACACCAAACGAGTGTAGCCCCTATGTTTGCGTGGTAGAGTATTGGTGGTGCACGCGAACGAGGAGAACTTGCTTGCGCAGCAATCGCCGACGTAGTGTAACTGAGGCAGAATAAGGGGAACCAGCCCGCATTTGCCTAGGCAGATGGAAAACCGCCTAAAAACCATCACCGGACCTCTACACACGTCCTCCGGGCGGTTTCGTGCCGGGGACCAGGCGCTCTTTCCCGCCCGGAACGGAATTTACCTTACGGTCACAACCAGTTGGTTGAGAATAATTGTGACTCCTGCAGTGTCAAGTTCGTTTTGTCCTCTTCTAATGTGTATTACTTCACAGCCATCGTTCCAGAAGTCACTACAGTTTTGCCATCTCATTTCAGTAATTCCTAAAGCGGTAACCAAATTTCTTATCCCACTTTTAATGTAGAAATGACATTGCAGTGCAACGTCAGTAGTTCAGAGTTTGCCCGCTGTCGTAGGGAATGATCAAAACATCAACCGTACGCTGCTTTCAAACTGATGAACTTTAGTAGCTCATGGAGTAGAAAAAACGGAGAGTTTGCATCGTTGTATGCCAAACTGGACCTGCGTTTGTTCGCAGAACTGCATCCTTTGTGAAACCCTAGCGTTTCGGCTACTGTTGCAGGACGAGGTGTGTCGCAGGCGGCTGCAGAAATATTATAAATCACGGCGACGGCGAGCACACGACAGCGGCCACTAAACGCAGCCACAATGGGACGCGCGGCCAGCCAGACGGAAAGCGCCGCCCCGTGATAAATGCCGGCGGCGGACCGTTGGCCAGCCTGGCGTGTGAACAGCCGAGGACACCTGAGACGTGTGCCAACGGCCTCTTTATTTTGGCACGCCGGCTGCAATACGTGTTTATATCGTCGTTTATACAGCGCCACCTGAATGTAGCCAGTCCATAACGTGCGAGTCTGCGCCACTGTTTATCTCCAGCCGAGCTGTCGCTGTACTTTATAGCAGCAAGTGAGGGTACAGGTTTTTCTTTTGAGGCGGCTCTCATGGACCGTCACTTGAGTTTTTTATTACCTCTCAGCTTCTATCAGTTAACTGTCACAATTTAGGTATGACTTGCATAATTCTGTACAGGCTTCTTTGCAGCCTGCAGCAGTATAACTTAAGTTGACGAATTTATACGCTATTACTTTGTATTTGTTTACGACTATTTATAGCAAATAAAGCAACGTATATTGATAGTATTTTAATTTCTTCTTAGCAGCTAAAAAATATGTGTATTTTTTCCACCAAATGCGTTTCGTTTTATTGCGTGTGTGTGTGTGTGTGTGTGTGTGTGTGTGTGTGTGTGTGTGTGTGTGTGTGTGAAATCTTATGGGACTTAACTGCTAAGGTCATCAGTCCCTAAGCTTACACACTACTTAACCTAAATTAACCTAAGGACAAACACACGCCGGCCGGTGTGGCCGAGCGGTTCTAGGCACTTCAGTCTGGAGCCGCGCGACCGCTACGGTACCAGGTTCGAATCCTGCCTCGGGCATGGATGTGTGTGATGTCCTTAGGTTAGTTAGGTTCAAGTAGTTCTAAGTTCTAGGGGACTGATTACCTCAGATGTTAAGTCCCATAGTGCTCAGATCCATTTGAACCATTTGACAAACACACATACCCTTGTCCGAGGGAGGACTCGAACCTCCGCCGGGACCAGCGGCACAGTCCAGAACTGCAGCGCCCTAGACCGCTCGGTTAATCGTGAGCGGCTTCCTTTTATTGACATAAAGCACTATCAGTGGCCTGTAATGAAAGGTATACAAGGTGCACCGGTGTGAAATGAGCGTTTTTTTTTTGTGAAAATGAAACACTAATTTTGATTTGAAGAGTAAAAACATTTTATTCAAAGTACTGACCATTGCTTTCTATGCATTTTGACCACCTTTCTAGCAATTTCTGGACACCACGCCAATAGAAATGTTCGTCTTTTGACGCAAACCAATCCGACACCCAATTTTCGACTTCTTCGTAGGATTCGAAGTGTTCCTCAGCCAACGCGTGTTCCATTGATGAAAACAGATGGTAGTCGGAAGGGGCCAAGTCTGGTGAATACGGCGGGTGGGGTAGCAGCTCCCAGCAAAGTGTTTTGATTGTATCCTGAACCAGTATTGCTTTGTGTGCAGGTGCATTGTCGTGTAAAAAAATTACTTTCCACGTCTGCTGGTCCATATTGGTCTTTTTTCAATCATCGCATGGTTCAAATTGATCATTTGTTGTCTGTAGCGATAAGTATTCACAGTTTACCCGGGTTTTAGAAGCTCTCTGATCCCACCAAACACAGAGCTTTGTCTTCTTGCTGAATCGATCTGGTTTTGCAGTCGATGTTGATGGCTGTCCCGGATTAACCAATGATTTTTTTCCGTTTAGGATTCTTAAAATAACCCATTTTTCATCGCCATTAACAATTCGATGCCAAATTGATTTCCTTTCGTCTTTGAAGCAAAATTTGACAAATGCCTTTTCGGTTTTCCATCTGTCTTTCATTCAGTTCATGTAGCACCCATTTTCCACATTTCTGGATCTTTCCCATAGCTTTCAAACGGTCAGAAATTATTTGTTGTGCAGCATTTAGCATTGCCGCCATTTGATTCTGACTCAAAGTATCATCTTCATCCAATATTGCTTGCAATTCGGCGTCTTAGAACTGTTTTGGTGGTCTTCCACGTTCTTCATTCCTTACATCAAAATCATTATTTCTGAACCGTTGAAACCATCTTTTGCATGTTTGCTTCTGATACAGCATGATCACCATATGTGTCGACAAGCATTCGATGGGACTCTGCAGCACTTTTTTTTCAAATGAAAACAAAAAATGAATGCTTTCCTCAAATCATCAGTTTCTGGTACAAAATTCGACATTGTTACCGCGATGAAAACATATGATGTTCTTTATTCCATGACTTGATGTATGCTAAATATCTTAGACAGATGTCATACCAACCAAACAAAAAAAAACAAAGGCTCGTTCACAACAAATGGTCCCTATCGACACATTTGTATCTTAACGCTCATTACATACCGGTACACTTGGTATACAATTTGACTTGCATTGTAGAGCAAAAAACAGTTCGTTTCCAGATGTTGATTATTTACTTACGCTATTTCGTACTCAGTTTTCGTTCACATCAGGAAACGCAACCTGGTTGCATGTTTTTTGTTTATTTCTTCGTTTGGCACAGTTGTTTCAGTCCTCGTCCCACACTGCTTTGCAGAATTATGAATTTTTTATATTAATGCAACACACTGTAATATTACCACTGGTTACCTGTATCCTCCTGGCTAAATATGTACTGCCCATACGTATTGTCCTATCATTTTCAAAAGAAAACTTAACAATCACGGACACAACTTCACATATAGACAAAACCCACGACACCAGCCACAGTAATAAATGCAACCTCAAACTAGGTGCAAAATCAGAAAAAATATGTAGTATGATACATGTCAAACAGTCTCAATAAGATTCCTCTAAGCACTTCTGATTATCAAAAAGACTAACCATTCCAAAACAAGTACCATTAAAATGTGGATACAAAGAAACTTTAGTAGATATACTTAGAAAAGTAAAAACGCTAATGTTGAATATAAAAAAATCCGAATCACATAACATACAAGCAGCACAAACTCAAGAAAAAGGCGTATAGTGACCTATGTTTTCACACACAAAACAGAGCACAAACACTGCCTACAAAACACATAACGCGATAAAAAAAACATATTCCCAAACTAAAATCAAAACCAGACTTTTACCAACAATCTGGTATCCACAAGCTCAGTTGCAGGGACTGCAAAAGAAATCTACATTGGGATGACTGGCAAGACATGTGACACAAGATATAAAGATCACGTCAGGGTATGGAAGTACTGTGCAAACCATCCGACATTTGCAGACCACCTTGATCCAGTTGACATTATCATCCATCAGATGGATTGTATGAATATAGGTATAATAATTAAACTAACTAACATAATTGGAGTTCTGCAACGTTTCCTCAACAATGAAACGTAAGTTTCAAGTCCACTAGTGACACATTTTAGCTAAATAGAGTAATACTGGTGCCACAATAGTCTGTATTGCGCTTTTAAAATAACTCTTTTGCAGGAATGGATGAAATGACAGACGTAATTTTGCACAGATGAGTAAACTTTGCAATAAGTCTCCATTACTCTTATATTAATAATATTTTAAATATTTAATCTAGCATATAATTTAAAAAAATGTTACTTAAACATTGCATAGCCAGTATTTAGGGTCTTATATCTAAACATACTACCAGAAGGACTATAGGATTATGTGATATCTCTCCCATTTACTTGCAGGAAAAGGATTAAAGGAAATGAACTATATGAAATCCTGTGAAGCAATGATGATTCACCAAATAATGGTGTATATGTGGCACTAAATCCTCCTCTGAATAACACTGGTGATACTACTAATTAAGATTCAGATACTGAGGATAATCCTTGTACAGTAAACTTCCCTGGATGTCAGCTAAACGTAAACGTTTTGGTTTCTGGCCGTTATATTCAGGCATTAACTCAAGATTCACCAACGGGAAAAAACGCTTTTCGGAAATAACAAGAAAGTGGTACATTTTCAGTGTGCAGTAACAACAAAAATGATATTGATAATGATCATCAAATCAAAATGGCCTTGCTGTTCTGGTACTGCGAAAGGCTGAAAGCAAGGGGAAAATACAGCCGTAATTTTTCCCGAGGACATGCAGCTTTACTGTATGATTAAATGATGATGGCGTCCTCTTGGGTAAAATATTCTGGAGGTAAAATAGTCCCCCATTCGGATCTCCGGGCGAGGACTATTCAAGAGGACGTTGTTATCAGGAGAAAGAAAACTGGCGTTCTACGGATCGGAGCGTGGAATGTCAGATCACTTAATCGGGCAGGTAGGTTAGAAAATTTAAAAAGGGAAATAGATAGGTTAAAGTTAGATATAGTGGGAATTAGTGAAGTTCGGTGGCAGGAGGAACAAGACTTCTGGTTAGGTGACTACAGGGTTATATATATACAAAATCAAATAGGGGTAATGCAGGAGTAAGTTTAATAATGAATAAAAAAATACGTGTACGGGTAAGCTACTACAAACAGCATAGTGAACGCATTATTGTGGCCAAGATAGATACGAACCGCACACCTACTACAGTAGTACAAGTTTATATGTCAACTAGCTCTGCAGATGACGAAGAAATTGATGAAATGTATGATGAGATAAAAGAAATTATTCAAGTAGTGAAGGGAGACGAAAATTTAATAGTCATGGGTGACTGAAATTCATCAGTAGGAAATGGGAGAGAAGGAAACATAGTAGGTGAATATGGATTGGGGCTAAGAAATGAAAGAGGAAGCCGCCTGGTAGAATTTTGCGCAGAGCATAACTTAATCATAGCTAATACTTGGTTTAAGAATCATATAAGAAGGCTGTATACATGGAAGAACCCTGGATATACTAAAAGGTATCAGATAGATTATATAATGGTAAGACAGAGATATAGGAACCAGGTTTTAAATTGTAGGACATTTCCAGGGGCAGATGTGGACTCTGACCACAATCTATTGGTTATGACCTGTAGATTAAAACTGAAGAAACTGCAAAAAGGTGGGAATTTAAGGAGATGGGACCTGGATAAACTGAAAGAACCAGAGATTGTACAGAGTTTCAGGTAGAGCATAAGGGAACAATTGACAGAAATGGGGGAAAGAAATACAGTAGAACAAGAATGGGTAGCTTTGAGGGATGAAATAGTGAAGGCAGCAGAGTATCAAATAGGTAAAAAGACGAGGGCTAGTAGAAACCCTTGGGTAACAGAAGAGATATTGAATTTAATTGATGAAAGGAGAAAATATAAAAATGCAGTAAATGAAGCAGGCAAAAAGGAATACAAACGTCTCAAAAATGATATTGACAGGAAGTGCAAAATGGCTAAGCAGGGATGGCTAGAGGACAAATGTAAGGATGTAGTGGCTTATCTCACTAGGGGTAAGATAGATACTGCCTACAGGAAAATTAAAGAGACCTTTGGAGAAAGGAGAACCACTTGCATAAATATCAAGAGCTTTGATGGAAACCCAGTTCTAAGCAAAGAAGGGAAAGCAGAAAGGTGGAAGGAGTATATAGAGGGTCTATAAAAGGGCGATGAACTTGAGGACAATATTATGTAAATGGAAAAGGATGTAGATGAAGATGAAATGGGAGATATGATATTGCGTGAAGAGTTTGACAGAGCACTGAAAGACCTGAGTCGAAACAAGGCCCCCGGAGTAGACATCATTCCATTAGAACTACTGACAACCTTGGGAGAGCCAATCCTGACAAAACTCTACCATCTGGCGAGAAAGATGTATGAGACAGGCGAAATACCCTCAGACTTCAAGAAGAATGTAATAATCCCAATCTCAAAGAAAGCAGGTGTTGACAGATATGAAAATTACCGAACTGTCAGTTTAATAAGTCACAGCTGCAAAATACTAACGCGAATTCTTTACAGACGAATGGAAAAACTAGTAGAAGCCGACCTCGGGGAAGATCAGTTAGGAATCCATAGAAATGTTGGAACACGTGAGGCAATACTCACCCTACGACTTACCTTAGAAGAAAGATTAAGGAAAGGCAAACTTACGTTTCTAGCATTTGTAGACTTAGAGAAAGCTTTTGACAATGTTGGTTGGAAAACTCTCTTTGTAATTCTGAAGATGGCAGGGATAAAATACTGAGAGCGAAAGGCTATTTACAATTTGTACAGAAACCGGATGGCAGTTATAAGAGTCGAGGGGCATGAAAGGGAAGTAGTGGTTGGGAAGAGAGTGAGACAGGGTTGTAGCCTATCCCCGATGTTATTCAATCTGTATATTGAGCAAGCAATAAAGGAAACAACAGAAAAGTTCGGAGTAGGTATTAAAATCCATGGAGAAGAAATAAAAACTTTGAGGTTCGCCGATGACATTGTAATTCTGTCAGAGACAGGAAAGGACTTGAAAGAGCAGTGGAACGGAGCAAAAGGAGGATAATGGAATGTAGTCGAATTAAGTCAGGTGATGCTGAGGGAATTAGATTAGGAAATGAGACACTTAAAGTAGTAAAGGAGTTTTGCTATTTTGGAAGCAAAATAACTGATGATGGTCGAAGTAGAGAGGATATAAAATGTAGACTGGCAATGGCAAGGAAAGCATTTCTTAAGAAGAGAAATTTATTAACATCGAGTATTGATTTAAGTGTCAGGAAGTCGTTTCTCAAAGTATTTGTATGGAGTGTAGCCATGTATGGAAGTGAAACATGGACGATAAATAGCTTAGACAAGAAGAGAATAGAAGCTTTCGAAATGTGGTGCTACAGAAAAATGCTGAAGATTAAATGTGTTGATCACATAACTTATGAGGAGGTATTGAATAGAATTGGGGAGAAGAGGAGCTTATGGCACAACTTGACTAGAAGAAAGGATCGGTTGGTAGGACGTGTTCTGAGACATCGAGGGATCACCAATTTAGTATTGGAGGGCGGCATGGAGGGTAAAAATCGTAGAGGGAGACCAAAAGATGAATACACTAAACAGATTCAGAAGGATGTAGGTTGCAGTAGGTACTGGGAGATGAAGAAGCTTGCACAAGATAGAGCAGCATGGAGAGCTGCATCAAACCAGTCTCAGGACTGAAGACCACAACAAAAACAACAATGATCATCAGAGATTTCTACAAGTTACTCCTCTTTCTTCAAAAAAATATATAAGTGATTCTGTTTCAAACATGATTCTAGGAGAGAAGAAAGTTACAAATAGATAAAAGACAGCATTCCTGAATCAACTGTAGAATAGCCACTAGTGAATACTGCACCTAACAAAACAGGTATGAGTCCTTCAGAATAATGTGAACAATTTTTTGACGAAGAGGTTATTAGTCTCACGGTTACATATTGTGG
Source organism: Schistocerca gregaria (assembly GCF_023897955.1). Lineage (NCBI taxonomy): Eukaryota > Metazoa > Arthropoda > Insecta > Orthoptera > Acrididae > Schistocerca > Schistocerca gregaria. Next base: position 87,843,797 of record NC_064931.1, read on the forward strand.
TATACAGCACTTCCAACAAACACCGAAAAACGCGCTCCAGTACGCGGCCGCCAAATACATCGCTGGCCGCACTTCTCTGGGCGGCCCGCTGCTTCCATCGCAGGCCGTCTTCACACGCACACACCCTTACGTGGCCGAGAAATACATCGCTGGCCGCTCTTCTCCGGGCGGTTTGCGGCTACCATCGCTGGCCGCCTTCGCGCGCGCGCGTTTGTCAGCACACAGCAATTGGCTACGCCAGGAAACATTGCGATTGGTTTTCCCTGGAAAACAGCGACCCCAGCCGACGGCTCCATTAACTAGCAAGCCTTATATAAAGCCGGCCGCCGCCGCAAACGACAGTTCTTACGAGGAAGTGCAGTACGCCGTGTTCCAGCTGCTCGTGGATTACTCGCCGCACCATTCGAGGTTACCTGACTGCTTGGCGGAAATTTTGCGACTTCACTTGGAGAGACTGAACTTCACTGGACTTGGGAATAATTACGGGACGTGTACCCCACCATGCATATTTGGACATTGGTATAACCAAACTTTAATTATACATTACTTCTGAGTGTGAGCCTGGGTAGACACTTGGTTAACATAATTGTTAAAATGTGATTTGTGATTTAATAAACCAGACTGAAGAGGTTATTGTGTTATTCCAGGTTATAACACGTATACCATACAGTATGCACGAAAAGAAACATATTTGGAGACAGCATTGAAAATGAAATGAGGTTTCTCATGGCTGTCCTTCTCCTTAGTGGGTACATTGTGGTCCCAAGTAGTAAGATGTACAAGATATACAATGATGAACTGGGTCCAAAAGATAGATTTGCAAAACTCAGAAGATTGTTATCCACGTTCAATGAGAGATTCAAAACCCTGCACCGCATGAGCGCTATCATTCAATTGTGCTGATTCAGTGGTGCCATATGTTGAACGACATGGACGCAAACAGTTCATAAAAGGTAAAAATTAATTTTAAAAAATTGCATTGGGCTCAAATAATTTCAGGTGTATTTATAATGTTATGTGTTTCAGGAAAACCATTTCAGAATGCATATAAGTTCTGGTGTGGAGGCACGAGCGACGGGTATCTAATGTAGTTGGAAGCTTGTCAGCGAGCAGCGAAAAGTATGAGGTAAAGGGTCTGGGGTACGGCGTTACATGTACATACGCCGATCAGGTTATGAAAAATGTTCCATACAGGCTTTTCTTTGACAGCCTGTTTACCAGCGTTCGGCTTTTATAAGATCTCAAAAAAGAGGCATTAAAGCTTCTGGGACAATCTGCTGGAACAGAATTTTGTCTCCATCAGAAAAATTCGAGAAGGAAATAGGAGGAATCCTGTTCACATAAAAATTCTGGCAAGGGTATAAATGTATATGTTAAAATGTTATGCTCTGAAATAAATCTAAATGTTATTTTTTGTTGTCATGAATAACAGTGGTCATGTGGAATAATAACAGCGTCGTTACTTTGGTTAGCAATTAAGACAAGGCTTTGCCACAGAGACAAGTAGGCCTATTCTCCAGGTAGGAGAAACGGAAAGTGTCATTGCCTCAGTCTAGACTGTTCAAAGCATATAATCTGATAGAATGTGCAGCTCAAAATATACCTTTACGTGGAACATCCGTAAGACGAAAAAATATTGCAGTTACCTATAATAGAACATGAAACTGGTGTCGCTGAAAAGAATGCTTGGAATCTATCCAGGCGTAATGAGGGGCCAATGGATCATTTCACAAACAGGAACAGTATTGATACTGCCGCACTTGAAGGAAATTTGAGGATTTTCCAGTGCAGGGGAAAACATTCCAAAATAAATAAAATTCTGTCAGATTATGATGGGAAAGAACAAGGAAATACAACTGTAATGCAGAATGTACAAGGAGAAAACCACCACTAACCGCTTCAAGTGTGAATTACCTGTAGCTTGCCGTTTATAGTATTTTCTTTCTTTGCATGCAAAATTCTAGTATTGTAACATTGTCTGAGAGTGTAGTCATAACATCCTCCCATCCTTCCACAAGCAAGGTCTATTGACTAGACTATAAGTGTAATTGTTGTAAAATTTGTTTTTTGTGTTTTTAATAAACCGCTGGATGTTTCTCGAATTACCCTTATGTCAATTAATATATTTTATGACACGCTATGACGTCACAATCAAATATAGCTGCGCAATGCAAGACCACAACTACGAAATTATAGTAGACGTATTAAAACACCTGGAAGTTAAAACCTCAGCTTATCCTGTTTAGTGACGTTATAACAATTCTGGACTTACTTCTGGAGGAGGCCGAGTGGGTGCTACAATACACACAAAATATTACATAACTTTATTGAAATTTGAACAAAAAGTTCAAATATGTGTGAAATCTTATAGGACTTAGCTGCTAAGGTTATCAGTCCCTAAGCTTACACACTACTTAACCTACATTATCCTAAGGGCAAACACACACACACACACACACACACACACACACACACACACACACACACCCATGCCCGAGGGAGGACTCGAATCTACGCAGGGACCAGCCGCACAGTCCACGACTGCAGCGCCCTACAGAAATTTGAACAAGACAGAGCATTTGACTATGAACCAATCCAGGTCCACATGAATGTCAATATGTTTACGTTACTGCCGCTGAACAGTATAACTTACCTCTTGGTCCGATACAGAATGATGTCATATTTACAATGTGTAATTGACTAGAAACTTTGACAAAATGTTTGGCTTCTGACTAACGCTTTGTGAACTTTGAACACTTCTACAAGAAACACACGGGATTCTAGTTCATCCTCTATACTTAAGAAGACAATCAATTCAACATAAATGGTCTTCGTTCATCGTCAAAAGAAAGAAGTAACCAACTTTGTAACTCTTTCCTAACACAGAAATAAAGAAATAAGTTCACAACCAAACGCAAGTTTCTGGAACACCAAAAGAAAGGCCTTCACAGTCAGAGTCCGTTCTCTACTATTGTACTATCGAAAGTTAATTTCTCGCTCTCCTTGAGCGGAGAATATTAGAACAGATTAACACTTATGCTACAGTCTATATGAGTTCAGAGTTTCTACAGTCTTACCCAGTGAGTATGACAGAATACCAACAGGCCCGAGAGCTGGTTCCGAGGTTTCTGAGCGGCGACGGTGGAGGCGTGCGGTCAGCTGTGCTGGATCAGGATCAAACTGTCTCTCTTCGCTGGCTGCGTCGTAACTGCCATGATCGTCGCAGACGGGGTCTAAATACCTGCAAGGCGGAGGTATACTGCTTCCTGATTGGCTTTCCGTGACACTGGTGGATGCAGAAAAAGGTTCGAGGTACGTGCGACCTCTATTGCAGACTTACACGCACTCTGTACAGTAGTCCGATATACGTGAAGTCACTCAGCAGGTCTCTATGCAAGTGACTAAGTTGGAACGTCGTGTAGTCGCAGAGGCTGAGCTGGCACCCAACCCGGCGGTGATGTGTTACCGTGGGACAGCGGCTCTTGGCAGCTTTACCGACACACCATTCCTCTTCCCCGTCCCAGAGTGACAGAGGCGAAGCGAAGACAAGCGTCAGAGTCCTCGACAAGGTCACTTGTATCCCCCTGGCTCGGTCAGGGAGGTGGAGGCGGAGTAGGTCAACTTCCAGTGGGTGCTGAGCTGCGGCATTAGACGCCTCCTGTCCCAGTGAAGAGAAGCGTCCAGGTCGGCATGCCCAGGGAATCAGTCGTCATGCTCGACATCTGGAACAATACACTGAGATGAAGTTTCAGGTGGAGGAAGAGAGCTACCCCACAGTCGGGCCTGATTCCTGTGTATGTGACTGTAGAAGCCATCTTGGATTGTAACTTCCAACATGGCACAGCCAGGGATGCCGGATACTGTAGCAGGGAGTCAGTGTGTTTGACGTCTCCTTCGGTGGAGTGGCCATGTATGATGCCAAAAAATGAACAAGTACGTCATCCAAGGAGTGATGATGACACAGTTTTGTTATTCGGATCTTAAATGTATGGACACACTGCTCAGTGATGCCATTGGATGCAGGATGGAAGGAGCCATATGAATGAGAGAGATGCCATTCATGGCACAAATGGAAGAGAATTCGATGGAAGTGAACAGAGGTCTGTTGTCTGGTTTCAGGAAGACCTTCCAAGGCAAATATGTGTGTGAGGACTTCAGTCATCTGCGCGGCAGAGATTGAGGTCATCTTCATTACAGACGGAAACCCTGTGCCAGCATCAGTGATGATGAGCCAGGACGCTCCAAAGATAGGACCTGCAACATCGAGATGGATGCAGGACCAGGGTACGGTTGTAGTGGGCGAGTGGAAGTATCGTCGAGCTGCGGAAGCTTGCTCTGGCATGTGGAACAGGCAGAAACTCTGATGGTTATTGTAGTATCCATGCCCCCCCCCCCGCCCCTGTAGTGTGGAACTGAATCTCAAATGTGTAGCTGAGTAGAAAGAGGTCCCAGAATTGTAGGTATTGTGCTGTCTTGGTGGGACTGGGGTGGTGGACTGAAGCTGTGGGATCAGCAGGTCAAGGTCAGTGAGAAGGGTGAACTGTCGACATAAAGGTAGTGGTGAAACTTCTCAACTCTGAAGATAATCACTGAAGCCTCCTTGTCGATCTGACTGTAGTTGCAGTGTAGAACATTCAAGCTCTTCGAAACAAAAGCAGTCGGTCGTTCCATGCTATCCACCATGTGTGAGAGGACTGCTCCCATACCATAATCTTATGTATCAACCGCCAAGATGAGAAGCTCGGCTGGGTCGTATGAGATCAGGCAGGTGGGCTACTGGTTCAAATGGCTCAGTCGCCTATAACTTAGAACTAATTAAACCTATCTAAGCTAAGGACATCACACACATCCATGCCCGAGGCAGGATTCGAACCTGCGGCCGTAGCGGTCTCTCGGCTCCAGACTGCAGCGCCTAGAACCGCACGGCCACTCCGGCCGGCTGGGCTGTAGGAGTTTGTGCTGTAGGGCGCAACATGCTCTGTCACATTGTGGCGCCCAATTCCTTGGAACATTTTTGTGGAGGAGCTGGTTTAAAGGTTCCTCCACTACTGCAACATGTTAAATAAATCACCTGTAATAACTGAGTTGTCCTAGCAATGACATCAATTTAGATTTACCTGTGGGCACCAACAATCTTTGAGTAGCCATAATGCCAGATGGCTCTGGTACCGCGCGCCGCGGAATTTGAATCCGCGCCAGTCGTCATGGACGTCGAAGACCCCTAGAGGTCTCTGCACCATCGCGCCGTAAGCTGTGGCGGCGCGCGCCTCCTGGCCCGCATTTAGAGTGACGGCGCCACAGTGGAACACGTGGTCGCAGCGGCCAATAGCGGCGGCCCCGATAGAGTACTTAAGCGTTTGCCTGTCGCTCAGCCTTCCAGTCTAACCTTGCGTACGTCTCAGGACATATTGCCTCGTCTTAGACAGCGTATTTACTTTAATGTTTCATTTACGAGTTAACTTGGTTGTCCAGTTAGTTCTTGTTGACTCTGTTTCGTTCTTATTGTTTTCGTAAGGTCTTTCGTTGGTCGTGTCCGTCCTCTCCCGTTGTGCTGGTGTTTGCGGGCCGCTCCACGGGTCCAGCCGCGTTTTCCGTCACTTCAACCCCGCGACTGTTCCGGTCGGCGTTACAACAATGGCAGCCAATTGTATTGAAATAATCCAAAAGGCATGTTGATTAGAAGCACTTCGTTAGAAGCTGCGTCCAGTAGGTTTCCTGTAGATCAGTCTCGGCAAGCACCTTACCATCACCAAGTTTAGTGAAGATGCCGTCCAATTTGGAGTCAGGGTATCAGTCTACCACTGCCTTATGAATTAACAGTAGCACTAAAATCACCACAGACCTGGAGAGTACCGTTTAGCTTTTTCACAATCCCTATGGGTGCAGCCCATCTGCTCTTGGAAACCGGCGTTAGAATTCCCGCATCTTGAAGCTGTTACAATTTATGGTGGAGCCTGTCTAGTAGAGTAAATGCAATGGAACAGGCCTTGCTGAACTTTGGAACTGCCGAGGGCAAAATAGCGACGTGCACTCCGAAGTTGTTTACCCCAGAGGAATGTCCTGAAAAAATCGAAGGCTATTTGGCTAAAAGTTCCTCCATATAAGGAAAACCATCCACAACATTAATGGTGGCGTCTGTGTTGCAGATCTGTAAACACAAGGTATGAAAGAGGTCCTGGCCCAGGAGGTTGCAAGCACGAGTGTGGGCTGTCACCAATATGCGAGCTATGAGTCTCTTTGATACGTACCAGATCTGGACAGAGGATGCTCCCGTGACGGAGATGAGGTCGTTACTAAAGCTACAGAGAGGGGTGTCACAATTTGGGAAAGGGGGTGTTCCCAGCTTCCGATATGTAGGCCAGTCGATAACTCTATTGGGGAACCAGTGTCGATCTGCATGTCTATCTGTACTACATTAATGAAGACAGAAATAGACATCAGCTTCTTGGAAAGCTAAATAATGGTCTGTACCAAAGAGACTGCAATGGGGTTGGCAGCATCGTCTGTCCACCCTGAGTTGGGTGACAGACTGTGTCCAATCCACCTGCATTGACCTTGAAGACTGGCATACATCCACTTTGTGGCCTGGCTTTATACAGATGGCGCATCTTGCTCATTAGTGGTGACAGAGCACTAGCTGTCGGAAAGAAACTCTGAAGACAGACACAGCCCCAATGGAACCATGTCTGACTGCTGGGAGGTGTGAGAAGTGGACGGAGTCCAACCAGCGAACCACCAGAACGACGACGGATCTTGCAAGGTCGAGAAGGAGCGCAAAGACTACTGAAAGGTGCGAATGATGGGCATTCACGTTCCCAGAATGGAGTCCTTGAGTTTCAAGAGATGTTGGCGTAACGTCTCGTCTGAGAAATGTACGAGGACCATGTCTCGCACGAGTGAAGAGGTGCAATAGCGCTTGCATTATGGGTCAGCACAGAGGAAATGGCATTCCTTAGAGAGCTCTTGGAGGTGGGCTATCCATTCCCTGCATGACTCAGGACAATCATAAAATTTGTGGCGCTCTGACGCTACGTATATCTTGGAATCAAAGTTGTCAAGGAGACTAGAACGCAAAGTAGTGTAAGAGAGGGCATGGGGTTCTACCTCGGGGTGAAACTTGTATATCAGTTGATCAATTGATGGACCGACTTTGGCCAGTAATAATGCACGTCACTGTGTCTTTCCCGTGATGTCACGGACCCAAAATGCATTTTCAACTGCGCAGTGTAGCACGACCAAGGTGCTGCGTTACAATCGAATTCCTGAAAAGGCGGTAGTGGCGGCCGCACGTCGTGGATGACGGCGTTAAGTTGCGCTGACTGTCCAGCATCGACTGGGTGGTCGTTGCAACTCGCCCTACCAGGAGTTGTATGGCGTGTTGCATCTTCTGCAGCGGAACTGGGTGGGTCAGGTCCACAGGTTCCGCAGTAGTTCCTATGGTGAAATCTGTCTGAATGCAGTCACTACCTGCAACTGTTGTGTGCAAGGTTCGTTTAAATTCTCGTCGCCAACTGAGGTATCCTGAATTTTGAACAATTCTATAAGAAACACACGAGCATATAGTTCATCCTGCATATTTAAGAACACAATCAATTCAACACAAATGGTTTTCGTTGACCGTCAAAAGAACAAGTAACTAATTCTGTTCAAATGGTTCAAATGGCTCTAAGCATTATGGGACTTAACATCTGAGGTCATCAGTCCCTTAGACTTAGAACTACTTAAACCTAACTAATCTAAGGACATCAAACACATCCATGACCGAGGCAGGATTCGAACATGCGACCGTAGCAGCAGCGCGGTTCCGGACTGATGCACCATAACGGCCGGCTCCTATTATGTAACTCTTTCCTAATAGGGAAATAAGTTCACAACTAAACGCAAGTATCTGGAACCCCAAAAGAGACAGTGTTAGTTCTCCGCTATTTGAAAATCACATGTACAGTCCTCGCTCTCCTTGAACAGAGAACATTGGAACAGATTAACACTTACGTTACAGTCCATGCGAGTTAAGAGTTTCTACAGTCTTACCAAGTGATCCTGACAGCATACCGAGAGGACCACAAGCCGGTTCCGAGGTTTGTGGGCGACGACGGCGGCGGCGTGCGGTCTGCTGTGCTGGATCCGGAGCAAACTCCCTCTCCTGATGGCTGCGTCGTAGCTGCTGTGATCGTCGCGGACGCATTCGTAAATACCACGCGACGGAGGTGCACTCCCTCCTTATTGGCTACCCGTGGCATTGGGGGATGCAGCAAAAGGTTTGAGGTATGTGTAACCTCTCTTGCTGACTTACACGATTTCTGTACTGTAATGCGGTGTACGCGAAGCACTCGGCAGGCCACGCTGCAAATGACGAATTTGGAATGTCTTTTAGTCGTAGGAGCTGAGTTGGCAACAAGCACTTTGGCTGTGTGTTGTAGTGAGCCATCGTCTCTTGGAGGCTTTTGGGACACGTAGCCGGCCGGAGTGGCCGTGCGGTTCTAGGCGCTACAGTCTGGAACCGAGCGACCGCTACGGTCCCAGGTTCGAATCCTGCCTCGGGCATGGATGTGTGTGATGTCCTTAGGTTAGTTAGGTTTAATTAGTTCTGAGTTCTGGGCGACTGATGACCTCAGAAGTTAAGTCGCGTAGTGCTCAGAGCCATTTGAACCATTTTTTGTGACACGTCGCTATCACAACTGGCACTACTGGATCTGAAGTACGGTGATGCTGTCGTCATAAGCGATGATTAATGAGTAAGCTGAGTGGCGCTGTACTCTGACGTAAGCACGCATGAAGCAGGGGTGGCATATGGAACCTCTTCTGGGCGTGTCTACGTCGATGGTTCATCAGGCATCAATTGTCCTTACTTGTGGCTTCATCGTGCTGACTTTGACATGGGACCTCGTACTATGGACGACGTCATGACCTAAGTTTAAAACGATGGGACGTCCTCTAATGCAACTCATATACACTACTGGCCATTAAAACTGCTACACCAAGAAGAAATGCAGATGATAAACGAGTATTCATTGGAAACATATATTATACTTGAACTGACATGTGATTACATTTTCACGAAATTTGGGTGCATAGATCCTGGATGGCCTGTACAGGTACACCTGCCCATGCAGCTTCAACACGATACCACAGTTCATCAAGAGTAGTGACTGGCGTATTGTGACGAGCCAGTTGCTCAGCCACCATTGACCAGACGTTTTCAATTGGTGAAAGATCTGGAGAATGTGCTGACCAGGGCAGCAGTCGAACATTTTCTGTATCCAGAAAGGACGGTACAGGACCTGCAACATGTGGTCGTGCATTATCCTGCTGAAATGTAGGGTTTCGCAGGAATCGAATGAAGGGTAGAGCCAAGGGTCGCAACAGATCTGAAATGTAACATCCACTGTTCAAAGCGCCGTCAATGGCAACAAGAGGTGACCGAGACGTGTAACCAATGGCACCCCATACCATCACGCCGGTTGATACGCCAGTATGGCGATGACGAATACACGCTTCCAATGTGCGTTCACCGCGATGTCGCCAAACGCGGATGCGACCATCATGATGCTGTAAACAGAACCTGGGTTCATCCGAAAAAACTACCTTTTGCCATTCGTGCACCCAGGTTCGTCGATGAGTACTCCATCTTAGGCGCTCCTGACTGTGATGCAGCGTCAAGTGTAACAGCAGCCATGGTCTCCGAGCTGATAGTCCATGCTGCTGCAAACGTCGTCGAACTGTTCGTGCAGATGGTTGTTGTCTTGCAAACGTTCCCATCCGTCGACTTAGGGATCGAGACGTGGCTACACGATTCGTTACAGCCATGCGGATAAGATGCCTGTCATCTCGACTGCTAGTGATACGAGGCCGTTGGGATCCAGCACGGCGTTCCGTATTACCCTCCTGAACCCACCGTATCCATATTCTGCTAACAGTCATTGGATCTCGACCAGCGCAAGCAGCAATGTCGCAATACGATAAACCGCAATCGCGATAGGCTACAATCCGACGTTTATCAAAGTCGGAAACGTATTGGTACGCATTTCTCCTCCTTACACGAGGCATCACAACAACGTTTCACCAGGCAACGCCGGTCTGCTGCCGTTTGTGTATAAGAAATTGGTTCGAAACTTTCCTCATACCAGCAAATTTAAGGTGTCGCCACCGGCACCAACCTTGTGTGAATTCTCTGGAAAGCTAATTATTTGCGTATCATAGCATCTTTTTTCTGTCGGTTAAATTTCGCGTCTGTACCACGTCATCTTCGTAGTGTAGCAATTTTAATGGCCAGTAGTGTAGTTTTCAGAATTAGACTACCTGACTTGTGTTTAAAACTGTATAGTTCACTTTTGCAACGTGTGTGGTTCGCAGATAACTGCCACTACCGCGTGTATGTGAAATTAAATAAAAAATGGGAGAAATTAGAAATTTCTTTTTCTTGTTTGTTTAAAAATTGTCACTCGCGATAGTCCCTTAGCAGAACACGTGCCGTGGCACTCAATGCCGTAAGCTGTACGGTCCACCGCGGCCCAAAAGCTACCTGTCGAACAGCTCCCCGTGCTCCCGTCCGCATGCTGCGAGTCAGAGGAGCTCCCTGAGTCTGCTCTCATGTTTGGAGCTTATATGCCTTGCAAGGAAGTACACTGGCAGGTGTGGGCAGACTTCAGAGGCGTGTTGATATGTCACCAGCAGCTGTGGCAGCATAACCCGGCTCTAGACAGTGCACTGTTGTCTACGGGACGCTTCTTACGTGGATGGATTACATTTCCTTAAGATTCCTGTGAGCATATGATACCTATATTCTGTTTTATGTAGGCATTCCTCTTTAGTTCACTCGGCACGATTACTTCGACATATTTATCACTAATAATTTAATTGTTCAGTACTGGATTTTACGGATTACATGAGTATGGGATATTACATTTGCCTGCATCTAGATCCAAATCCCAGTCCGTTTATATTGTAGTGTTACTGCAGTAATTTTTGTCATATACTCCAGTTTTGGAGTATCTGTACATCAGAGGAGTAATTTCTTTAACAGGATATGGTTTAAGTCTGTTTGACACATTGCTTCCTTTACGTAAGAACTGTGCAATAACATTCTTCCTGGGAACGATTTCTAAATTGATACTATCTCTGTTTGGCAGTATTGTGGAGAATAACGTCCTACATTATGAAAAAAAGTGCTTCCCTAGCTTTTAGATAACACTTCTGTATAATTCCTATACATTCTTTGTTGGAGTCAGTATTAACAATTTTCTCATAGTTTGAAGGTAGATAATTGAACCTGTAAGCAGACGGAACATAGCTAATAATCCTTTCACAAACCTGATTGTCTGGAGTGTTTTATTGTATAACAGCCAGCTTTCGTGAAGTCTTATTACCTGAGTAAAGGCAGAACATTGTTAACTACAACACAGAAGCTGCTTTGTAAGCTATCTGATAATCCACATTACATATAAATGACTGGCACACAATACAGTAGAGCACTTTGTAACTACTGTTTGTTGCCATTTAATACCCTTAGGCAGTCTTCCACAGAGTCAAACACATCATCCATTCCATAGTTATACATCGTAGCTTCTAGTCTGCAATGCCATTTTGTTTGAAGAAGGAAGACAAATGTTTCTTGTAGACACATATCAGGGAACTTTATAAAATCCACAATATGGTTACCAATAACTTTGCTCAGTCCTGGGATTGTGATGTGACATATAAATTTGCTTTATATTTTTTCCATAGAGCTGCAGCTTGTCCACATTAAACGCTCTAATCGTTGGTTACAATAATACTACTCTCTCCATGCACAGAGGAATCATACCTTTAATTTGATACTAGGTAGTCACACATATCCGTTTTTTTAAACATCGTGGCAAATCCATGCGTTCTGTCCAGATCAGTAAGGTAACAGACATCAACACAGTGCTGCTGCATTATATCAGGCAGTTGATGCACCAGAAAATCCATTTTAATATCGACAAATTCCACATAGGACATATACCCATACGAGTTTTATATGTCTCCAAAATTGTTTCCTGTGCTTACTTGCTGATTTTCTTCACTATTCCTCTTGCCGTCGCTCTATCATTTCCATATAGGGGAAATGGTAGTATTGTTTTCGCACCATGTCTTGCAGAGATGAACTTCGAGAATTTACTACTTTGATAACTGTTAAACGAACGCCAATTTCCGCCTTTAACATTACACATCGTTCCTTCTCTAAATGCTCTTGACATTCCTCTTCATACCTGAGTTTAACCACCATGACGTCGTCGCAAAACAACTGTGTAATTGGTGTCAGTACATTTCATTCATTTTGTATTGCGTCGGAGTATGCCATTTTCGATGTAATTTTTGTGACCAATTGAAACGTCCCCTTTGTAAAATTTATACATGACTGGTCTATGTGAAATGTCCTCTTTGAACAATTATACACGACTGTGCTTAAACTGACACATACTATTTTTATAGCGCAACGCAATCTGACTTTCAATAATCCCTACGAAAGAATGGCCCTGACTAACATTAACCTATACGTTTCACAAATCACTTACCTCACAAAAATCTTGGTTACTCGCACTACTGCAATACAGCGAGCACCACTACTGCCAGCTAAATAAAAGACTGAAACCACGGAAGGCACTAACTACTGACAGGCATAGTTAGCAAATGAAAGATTTTAATACAGATCAGACAATGTATTTACCTTAATAGTCATAATATATATATCAGTTCATGACATCCATTCTTACAAATATCAAAACTCCGACATCTCTCTCACCACATCCACCACTTCGGGCGGCTCACCTCCAACTGCGCAACGCTACGCGCTGTTAGCATCCAGCTGCCGCTGCCCGACACTACAATGGCGAGTATTACAACAATGCTAACCAGCCACAGACTGCACACGGCACAGCCAGTGATTTTCATACAGAGCGCTACGTGGCGGCGGCGTTACCAATAAAAAAACCTAAACAGCCTACTTACATAGCCCCCATGCTCCCCACAAAAAATTTTTACAAATTGTTTTGGGCAGTGGCCAATAATATGATTTGATAAAATTTTTCATAATTACTATAACAAAGATATCAAATGCACACACTTATTGATACAATGTTGGTCAGAAGCTAAAATTCTCTCACAGTCCATAAAGACAGTCCTGATCGTTCATCATAGTAAAATTGCAGTGTTTTTTTTTTTCAAAGTCTGAGCAATAAAAGAAATTGCACTTGGAAGTAGTGGATTTCTAAGCAGTCTTGAAGAAGTAGTGTTGTCCTTCCAACGAAAGACAGTGCTGACTCTTGACATGCAGACAGGTAATGGGCCACAGCAGAGGCAGTCGACGTTGAAGACTATCGGTAGGTAGGTCATCACAGAGCAGACCCACTGTAGTCCTGGTAGAGATTACTATTGGTGGGCCACCAGAGGTGCAGACCCACTGCAGTCCTTGTAGAAATAATGGTACCGGTGGGTCGTCAAAGGTGTAGACCCACTGTAGTCCTTGTAGAGATGGCCAGCAGCCATCTGTTTGACTGTGCAGGCGCACAATCACCATTGATGAGTCTTGCGGATAACATAGCAAGTCCATAACCCACCACTTGTCCACTCACAAAGTTTTTGGAATTGTCCTTAGAACCAACAATGCTGTTAACCAGTCCCTTACTGAACTATTAACACACGTGCAAACACTATCAGTCCCTACTTCTCACATATTGTCCATATACTATGACCAACAGAAACGTGTGCCGTGAAATGTAATTTACAAGTTACTTAATTTGATGAACTGGTGTCAATTACAATTTTATAACATAAGAATGCAATAAAAAGGTACAAAATGTATCATTAAAGAACATAACACTACAGATAACATTTGCAGTAGTACAGGCTTTACAAAAGAATCGAAATAGCAAATACATCAGTGTTACAAAAATTACGACATAAGTACATACATAAAAGATCAGAATAACTTTTGAAACATCAACTTCAGACATGAGCATCAGAACAAAACAGAATAAATAATGTGTAAACATCTTTACGAAGTAAATAACATGTTATTAACGCAAATTATATTTGAGGATAACAGTATTCCTCATCATAGTGAATGTAGCTTAGTATTAGAAGAAAAAAAATTCTATGAAACAGCACACAGAGACAGGAAGAAAAAACAAATACACAAGAGTACACAAACACATAGTGGGATAACACAAAAGGAAAGGACAGGGTTTGTTTTACTACAGTATTTTGCAAACAAAACTTTCTTTACTTCTCGGAGATCTCCCTTCGTTCTTCATTATTTCCAAAAAGTCCTATCTATACCTGATTTCTGTACTTTTTTCGTATAACTTCTCAATGCATTTCTTCCAATATATCGCAACTCATTCTCTTATATAGGCTACCCCCTCTTAAGCTAACTTAAATCTACTGAGCTCAGATGCTTAACTAAGGGACGAGGCAATGCAGCAGCACAAAACAATTTACACAAACAGCAATGTTAAAAAATGGAAATTGGCAAAAAAAAGGCAGCAATATTACAACTAATATAAGGCAATGCGCAGCAAACAAGAAAAATAAATCAGTAATAAAATTGGCTTAACCTAGTAATACAAAGTGACATTCAGTAGCACTATGAATGGCCAACAGCTGCAGCAAATGCTATAACTTATACCTAAACATGACAAAGCTCAATCAGAAAAAATGTTACACTAAAGACAACAATGCAGATAAGGACAATGTCTATTCACATCTTAATGTCTATGCAATTAAAATGGTGCACCACAAAAATTTATTGTAAAAAAATATTACCATGTACTTGAAAAGAAAATTATATATACAGTTACTGTTACTAGTCGCTTCTTATTGCTCTTTCCATTCCAAGAGCTCCTTTTTCGCAGAATGTGAATCATAAAATAATTATTTAATAGATCTGTTGACAGAAAGTGTTCACATTAGCAAATGCATTTAATTTTATAAAACCAATGCTGCAACACAGCTGGAAAACAGATATCAAATGAAATAAGCAACTATGGACAAAGCATAAAAATATCAGTCAATAGTCATGTGACTCATAAGTTAGTAGAATTCTCTAAACTCTCGTAGAAAGACGTTTGTTATAATCAGGTGTCAGATGTAAGTATCTTTCTCAGTAATGAGCGTGTCGTATTTGCGGTGCTTTCTACAAAGGAATGCCAATAGAGAGGATAATGGCCCCTTTTTTTTTTTTTTTTACCTGTGCCTCTGAAAGGCACACACTAATGGCTCTCTTTTGTCAGGTGATTGTCGCGCAGCTGGGTGCCCACGACGCTTTACGTGCAGGTGGTCACTTAATTGTCGTACCGAAATATTTACGACACCAGTTTCCGCTACAGTGGCAGTCTTATATAAAAAATTTCACAGGTCAAGAACTTGCGTTACAAATCTGTAGAAACAAAATCCTGTAAATATAACAGTGTCCAAAAAATTTTCGCCAGCATAGTGATACATTCACGCATATACACACATTTCATAACTCTTAAAGTACGATTCTAGGTTTCCAACATCCTTTTTCACAAACCAGAGTCCCTAACCACTTCTCATTATTCCTTACCTTATTACACATATACATATTCGTCGACACTTCTTTAATATCTCATCATAATAAATATGTAGCATAATCAAATTCCTCATATAGCATCAGCTTATTGATCATAAACATACCGCAACAGCATAATACACATCGTTGTCGTAATAATAACATCATAACACCTCAGTCAAATCTCAAAATCGTCGTAGCTTCCTCCAATAATTTCAAAACCTAAAAACATTCTCTGCTCATGTCAAAAGTGTCATCTACCTCAAACGTACTTTAAAAATCGTGATCCCATACCAAATATGTCATTCAAAGCTCTCATAGTATCACAATGGTTCCGAAAAAATGTGAACAGTACAGACAAAATACAATTTCGTATGTGTGAAGTTATCCAACAGTGTAATTACGTAAACATGTGTCACTGATGTAGTAAAATGAATGTTTGTCTCTCCCAGTTAAATGACCAGATAGCTGTGTAATTTATGTGTTAGAGAAATATGGTACCGATGTGTAAAGTTGTATAAACAAATACCATATTAGCTAGGGCTCCTTCTGCTTGCCAAACACATGGTACACAAAGTAAGCGTGTACCCCCCTGAGGCTTCATGTAATTATATCCTCAGGTGTTGCAGATTACAGCAATGGAATGAAATGTATCATGGAAAACCTTTGTATTGTTGTACTTCAAATATCTTTAAGAATAAATGTTTAAGTACAAAATTAATCACTCAAATACGTGTAAGGGTAGCGCTAAACTGTGCGTCTTGTCGTAAGATAATCTCTGTGGAAGTGTCGTAGTTATCGTCCTCCGAAAACTAGGTTCTGCAGAAGTCAATGTACTTACCTCATGATAAACAAAAGTGAAATGCTTTGCGTATAGATATCGTAGTTACTACGCTTATTGCCGTGATGAAGTAAGTACTGTACTGTAACGTATTGTTGTGCTACAGAAAAGGCTGTCTCATTGTAGCTATACCACAAACGTTACTGCTAAAACATGTTTTACTCTCCAGAATTATTCAGAAAAACTGCAGATATAAAACAGATACACCTCAAAAGCAACATTGTAAATTGTCACTCATTAGTAGCGTCGTGATATAATCGTGTAGCTATCAAAGAAACCAAACGCTAAGTCATCTTTAATCTCACAGAAAGTACTTTAAATCAAGAATGTATTTTCAAGTAAACCAAAATGTTGCATTAAAATCTCATTAGCAATACTGGTAAATGTTCTAAGTATGTAAGCCTTATAGTCGTTACGTAATCGTGCAACTAACAAGCAAGAATATACACACACAATAACACCTTGACGTCTGTTCACTATAACAATGCACTCGTAAATACTGTCTAAATATGTTCCGTAGGTTCTATACTGGATAGTAAACTTCAAACATTGTTGCATGTTAACAGTTTCTCAGTGTGACAAAGCATACTAGAAGTGTGAAGTGAAATGTTTTATGGCAAATACAAAGTTAAAAAGCAGATTATCTTTCAATAAACGGTTGCACATGTGAAATGTGGTGCAAGCCTTTACTCTTCCTACTATGGAAAGCTCGAGCTTCAACGAAATTATCATGTCGTTTACGTCGGTAAAGAACGCTAAAATTTTTCTCAAGGTTAGTGCCTCTGTTATTTTTCTCTGAGCCAGTAGGCGCAGGTGGCTGCCTGCGGTGCGAGCCTTTGTCTGTTTCTTTGTTGGCGCGCGCCGTTATTGGGATTAGGAGACCTAACTTCTAGAAATTCACCTTCCCGAGAGGGCCCTGCTCTGTTTCAATCCTGCCAGTTCTGATGCAATTCAGGTCTGTCGTTACGATCATATCGTCTGTCGTCATGTCGGTAATTTCTGTAATTAATTTCTTGTCTGTCACGTGGTGGAGAATTTCTCTCTGAATTATCTTTGCGCGGTGGACCCTTGCGTCTGAAATTATTCTGTCTCCAGTGATAATAATAGTTCTGGTTGCCATACTGTCTGTTTCTGTGATTGTCTGTGTAATATTCATTACTACGGAAATGCGATCTTTCTCTGTAACTATTATTCTGCCAACGGTTGTCATACGGGTGGTGTCTGTTTTGGTCACGATTTACGTTGTACGAATAGCCTTGTCGTGTATTATTTCTGTCATCGCGGAACTGTGACAGGTGTGACCTGTAATTGTTGTGCTCCTGTTTTCGCGTTCCGCGATTGTCAGTGTCAATTTCCAGTTCTTGTAACAGTCCCTGAAAAGCTTCAATGTCGTCTTTGCATCGTCCTGCTAAAATAATCTGTCGTAAATGTTCAGGTAACTTGATTAAGCAAATGCGGATGAGTTCTGAGGGGCTGTATGGGTTTGAAAGATACTGATTCTTATGTAACATGTCTTCAAAATATTTGACAAGACTGGAAAATTCAGATTGTTCGAAATGTTTCATCATCATGATGCCATGTTTTACTCGGTCTTGTGTGGCTTGGGACCAATATGCTGGGAGGAAGGCATGGTGAAATTCTCCTTCACTGTGACAATCGTGAATGACCGATCGCATTCTTACAGCTGGTTCATTCTCTAAGTAGCCACACATAAATTCTAATCTGTGTTCTAATGACCAGTTGGGAGGAAAACAATGAGAGAATTGATGGAGCCATGCTTGTGGATGAATGTCGTTGCCGGAATTCTTAAATGTTTTGAATTTACGTGCTGTAATGAACAGCTTATAGTCAAAATCATCGTGTCGGCGGGTAGCATATCGGTCATTGTTACGTCGTATCGGCGGTTCCATCTCAAAATTCGGTGCACCTTGCCAATTACTTTCATGATTTCCCAAATGCCCTGTGTTATTATTTTGTGGTTGTTCTGTATTGCTATGTCCCTCTTCCCATACTGGGGCGCGAGTGTCCTCTGAAATATGTAATTCTTGTATTACTTGAGCCAACTGATCTTGTACTTCCCGCATTTCTCTTTTGTACTGTGTGTTGATTTGATTTTGATTCTGTTTGAATTTCCTAATTTGTTCATACTCTTCAGTGTCAGTGAAGGCTACAGGTTTTGTGTCATTCAGATCATCATCTACCTTCGTAGATAAGTTAGTGAACTGATCTGAAAGTTCGGCTACTTTATCCGACAGTGAAATTATTTCCTCTGTGTGTCTTTCTGAACCAATTTTCAGAGTATCTACTGTGTCCTTTAAGTTCGCTTGAGTTTTTGCAAGTTGTGTAACCGAATCGGTAGATGCAACTGAGTCAATTTTAGCTTGCAAGGTCTCATGATTTTCATGAACATTAGTTTGCAGTTCTTTTATGGCTGCTTCGTGATTCTGTAATGCATTTTCATGCCGCGAAAAAATAGGTTGGAAATGCTCACAAATTTGTGTTTTTACGTCATTACAGACTTTTTGACATTTCGATTCGATGTTATGTAACTCATTAGTTAAATCTTCACGTGTTTGTTCAAGTGTGGTGTCTAACTTTTGAAGCTTTTGTTCCATTGTATCTAACGTTTGAAGCTTTTGCTGTGTTTGTCTCTGATTTTGTTCCATTGTGTCTAACTTTTGAAGATTCTGTCCCATTTGTTTCTGATTTTGTTCAAGCGTTGTGTCTAACTTTTGAAGATTTTGTTCCATTGTGTCTAACTTTTGAAGATTTTGTTCCATTGTGTCTAACTTTTGAAGCTTTTGTCCCATTTGTTGCATTAATTGTAATAACAATGCACTGGTGTCTGAAACATGTTCCTTAGTCCTATTCGGCAATGCATTTGCACCGGCAATATTCGCAGTTTGAAAAACAGAAAATGTGTCTTGACTTATTTGAGAAAACGGTGAGGACGCAAAACCTGAATCTACAGTATTTGCAATATTGTGTCCTGTCATTTCGGAATCCTGAGGCGAGCTGTTGCCAACCGATCGATCGATAATGCTTCCCTGTTCACTAATTGTTTCACTGCCTACACCATTATTTGCAACCCGCTCCATTTCCCTATGCACAATTACCAAATTACTACTTTGAACATTAGTTAATTCATTACATGGTGGCGCTAACACACTGCTTTCGTCTTCACTGTCATTTCTCAGTTTACTTTGGAGCCTAGTATTACGTTTTTCACACGCCATTATTGTCACAATATTTCACACGACAACACAGAAAGAAACACAATTTGAAGAGCAAAATTAAGAGAATACATTAACATAGAAAATAAAATCTAGTTAATTGCAAGCGCAGCTGCGAAATACTTGGTGCAACTCCTACATGCATGCCACAACTGTTTTACTGTCCAACAATGAAAGACTGCAACTACAAAGGAAATTCTCTCTATGATTACGCGCTAGCAATAAACAAAGGCTACACAAACTACAAGAAAAAAATCAGAAGATTCCAGTGAGGTATCCTCGGCTAAGGGTCGACATATGAAACGTCCCCTTTGTAAAATTTATACATGACTGGTCTATGTGAAACGTCCTCTTTGAACAATTATACACGACTGTGCTTAAACTGACACATACTATTTTTATAGCGCAACGCAATCTGACTTTCAATAATCCCTACGAAAGAATGGCCCTGACTAACATTAACCTATACGTTTCACAAATCACTTACCTCACAAAAATCTTGGTTACTCGAACTACTGCAATACAGCGAGCACCACTACTGCCAGCTAAATAAAAGACTGAAACCACGGAAGGCACTAACTACTGACAGGCATAGTTAGCAAATGAAAGATTTTAATACAGAACAGACAATGTATTTACCTTAATAGTCATAATATATATATCAGTTCATGACATCCATTCTTACAAATATCAAAACTCCGCCATCTCTCTCTCCACATCCACCACTTCGGGCGGCTCACCTCCAACTGCGCAACGCTACGCGCTGTTAGCATCCAGCTGCCGCTGCCCGACACTACAATGGCGAGTATTACAACAATGCTAACCAGCCACAGACTGCACACGGCACAGCCAGTGATTTTCATACAGAGCGCTACGTGGCGGTGGCGTTACCAATAAAAAAACCTAAACAGCCTACTTACACAATGTCAGTAAAAAGGGTTCTCCAGGTATAAGTTATACCATCAGTGTCAATACTTAAGCCATGTGAATTATTTTACTGTGATAGAACAGTTAAATTACAATATGTTATATACTTGAAGACTTAAGTGTTGTGATTACCACAGACTGCTTTTATATTAAGATGCAGCATTGAGACAACTTTGAACGTCGTGTACAGTCCTGCCGCGAGGCACAAGAGAAATTACGGGACGATGACAGATTTTTTGCACGCATTCTATTAAGCTACGAAGCGTCATTCACCAATAGCGGTAACGTAAACTGGCATAATATGCACTACTGGGCAACGGAAAATCCACGATGGCTGCGACACGTGGAACATCAGCAACCTTGGCGGGTTAATATATGGTGTGACATTATGGGAGGAAGAATAATTGGCCTCCATTTTATCGATGGCAATCTAAATGGTGCAGTGTATGTTGATTCCCTACGTCATGTTCTACCAATGTTACTACAAGATGTTTCACTGCATGACAGAACGGCTATGTACTTCCAACATGATGTATGTCCGGTACATAGCTCGGGGGCGCACGTTCACCGGATCTGACGTCCCCGGATTTCTTTCTGTGGGGAAAGTTGAAGGATATTTGCTATCGTGATCCACCGACAACGCCTGACAACATGCGTCAGCGCATTGGTTCAAATGGCTCTGACCACTATGGGACTTAACTTCTGAGGTCATCAGTCCCCTAGAACTTAGAACTGCTTAAACCTAACTAACCTAAGGACATCACACACACCCATGCCCGAGGCAGGATCTGAACGTGCGACCGTAGAAGTCACGCGGTTCCAGACTGTAGAGCCTAGAACCGCTCGGCCACCCCGGCCGGCGTCAGAGCATTGTCAACGCATGTGCGAACATTGCGGAAGGCGAAATACTCGCTGTGGAGAGGAATGTCGTTACACGTATTGTCAAATGCATTGAGGTTGACGGACATCATTTTGAGCATTTATCGCATTAATGTTGTATTTACAGGTAATGACGCTGTAACAGCATGCGTTCTCAGAAATGATAAGTTCACAAAGGTACATGTATCACATTCGAACAACCGAAATAGAACGTTAAAACATACTTACGTTCTGTATTTTAGTTTAAAAAAATCTACCTGTTACCAACTTCCATCTAAAATTGTGAGGCATGTGTTTGTGACTATTACAGCGCCATCTAGTACAAAGCGAAAAAGTGGTCCAACTAAAACATTCAAATTTCTTTACCTACTACACGAATATGTAATAAAAAATGGGGGTTCCTATTTTTAAAAAAACGCAGTTGATATCCGTTTGACCTATGGCAGCGCCATCTAGTGGGTCAACCATAGCGCCATCTGGTTTCCCCTTCAAGCTAGACAAGTTTCGTTCTTTGTAGTTTTTTCGTTTGACGCTTATTTCGTCAGATATTTGGCCCGGTCATGATCAATGGACCACCCTGTATATGATGAGTGTGTGTTTGTTAGGAGGGAGCCAGGTGAGTGCCTGCAATCAGCCTGTCTGTGGTCTAGGCAGACTCGAACTACACTTAGAGTTATGGTTTGCGGTACGATTTCTTTTAACAGCAGGAGCGCTCTCGTGGTTATCCCATGCACTCTGACTACATATCTGTACATCATTTAGGTGATTCGACCCGTTATGCTGCCATTCATGTACAGTATTCGAGATTGCGTTTCCAAACTGGATAACGCTAGCACACATGCAGCTGTTGCATAATCCAACATGTCCTGCAGAGTGTCGAAATTTTGTCCAGGCCTGCTTGGTCACAGGGTCTGTCTCCAGTCAGGCAAGAATGCGACATCATCGGGTGACATTTCCAGCCTCATGCACAACTACCATCATGTGTCCCTGTATTGACTGACTAAGTTAAGAGGCATGGAACCCCATCCCACAAACTGTTACTCGGCAACCGTAAGGCACAGTGCATGCACAACTGTGCATTGCATTCAACATTCTGGTGGTTACACCAATTACTAATATACAACATTTCACATTTGTAACGGCTTATCTTGCACTTACATTAACCTGTGAACTTGCAATGTTAATTACTCAAATATTTCATCTGGACAAATGTAGTCCCGAAATTTCATTACTTACATTGATTATTCCTTAGTGTTGGGATCTTTTTTTCGTTAGCGTTTGCTGTAGTTCCTATCAGCAGACTCCCAGAGCCATCAAAGGTCCCACAGTTACGACCGAATAATAGCGCGTTTGTCAGGTCATAACATAATGTTTTCTTTTTCTTGACTGTCTGGAAGTTTTACTAATGCAAGTGCCAACTTTCGTGTTATTGCCCCAGTAGACAAACGACAGAACATACAACATTACCGCTGTTTTCTAACTTATCTGACAATTCACATCACATGTAAGTGAAGGGCACAGAGTACAGCGGAATATATTGTCACTAACCTTTGTCGGCAATTAAGACATTTAGATAGTTTCCCATAGGCACAAACACATCATCCATTCCATAGTTATAAATCGAAGTTTGTAGCCTTGTAGTTCTGTAAACAAGGAAGACGTTTCTTGTAGACGTGTACCAGGGTACTTTTTAAAATCGACAACCTGGTTACCGATCTACATCTGCATCTACATAGATTTCCAATAACACAGTAGCAATGGCCGTTATTTAAGTTTTACTTTTGGGCTACCAGTTTCGACAATACATTATGTCATCTTCAGGACTGTTTAAGTCGAGTAACCTCCGTGTTACAAGATATAGCAGCACTTTTAACTTGTCGTGTGAAGATTATTTCACACGGGAATGCGCGCTCGTTGGACATCTGTATTGTCGAAACTGGTAGACTGAAAGTAAAACAGCGGTTGTTATTGTGTTATTGGAAACGGACCAGCCGTAGTCCCACACTCCAGACAGAAGATGGACTTACATTCATTCCACATACAGGGTGTTTCAAAAATGACCGGTATATTTGAGACGGCAATACAAACTAAACGAGCAGCGATAGAAATACACCGTTTGTTGCAATATGCTTGGGACAACAGTACATTTTCAGGCAGACAAACTTTCGAAATTACAATAGTTACAATTGTCAACAACAGATGGCGCTGCGGTCTGGGAAACTCTATAGTACAATATTTTCCACATATCCACCATGCGTAGCAATAATATGGAGTAGTCTCTGATTGAAATTACCCGAAACCTTTGACAACGTGCGTGGCGGAATGGCTTCACATGCAGATGAGATGTACTGCTTCAGCTGTTCAATTGTTTCTGGATTCTGGCGGTACACCTGGTCTTTCAAGTGTCCCCACAGAAAGAAGTCACAGGGGTTCATGTCTGGCGAATAGGGAGGCCAATCGACGTCGCCTCCTGTATGTTTCGGATAGCCCAAAGCAATCACACGATCATCGAAATATTCATTCAGGAAATTAAAGACGTCGGCTGTGCGATGTGGCCGGGCACCATCTTGCATAAACCACGAGGTGTTCGCAGTGTCGTCTAAGGCAGTTTGTATTGCCACAAATTCACGAAGAATGTCCAGATAGCGTGATGCAGTAAACGTTTCGGATCTGAAAAATGGGGCAATGATTCCTTTGGAAGAAATGGCGGCCCAGACCAGTACTTTTTGAGGATGCAGGGACGATGGGACTGCAACATGGGGCTTTTCGGTTCCCCATATGCGCCAGTTCTGTTTATTGACGAAGCCGTCCAGGTAAAAATAAGCTTCGTCAGTAAACAAAATGCTGCCCACATGCATATCGCCGTCATCAATCCTGTGCACTATATCGTTAGCGACTGTCTCTCGTACAGCCATGGTAGCGGCGCTAAGGGGCTGCCGTGTTTGAATTTTGTATGGATAGAGGTGTAAACTCTGGCGCATGAGACGATACGTGGACATTGGCGTCATTTGGACCACAGCTGCAACACGGCGAACGGAAACCCGAGGCCGCTGTTGGATCACCTGCTGCACTAGCTGCGCGTTGCCCTCTGTGGTTGCCATACGCGGTCGCCCCGCCTTTCCAGCATGTTCATCCGTCACGTTCCCAGTCCATTGAAATTTTTCAAACAGATCCTTTATTGTATCGCTTTCCGGTCCTTTGGTTACATTAAACCTCCGTTGAAAACTTCGTCTTGTTGCAACAACACTGTGTTCTAGGCGGTGGAATTCCAACACCAGAAAAATCATCTGTTCTAAGGAATAAACCATGTTGTCCACAGCACACTTGCACGTTGTGAACAGCACACGCTTGCAGCAGAAAGACGACGTACAGAATGGCGCACTCACAGACAGCGATGTCTTCTATATCTTTCACATCACTTGCAGCGCCATCTGTTGTTGAAAATTGTAACTACTGTAATTTCGAAATTTTGTCCACCTGAAAATGTTCTGTTGTCCCAAGCATATTGCAACAAACGGTGTACTTCTATCGCTGCTCGTTTAGTTTTTATTGCCGTTTCAAATATACCGGTCATTTTTGAAACACCCTGTAGATACTCTGCAAGCCACCGTACGGCGCGTGGTGCAGGGCACCCTGCACCACTACTAGGCATTTCCTTTCCCGTTCCACTCGCAAACAGAATAAGGGAGAAACGACGATCTATATGCCTCCGCATGAGCCCTAATTTCCTGTGTCTTATCTTCGTGGTCCTTACGTGCAATGTATGTTGGCGACAGTAGAATCGTTCGCTAGTCAGCTTCAAATGCCAGTTCTCTAAATTTTCTCAATAGTTTTCCTCGAAAAGAACGTCTGCTGCCCTCCAGGAACTCTTTTTTGAGCTCCCGAAGTATCTCTGTTACACTTACGTGTTGTTCGAACCCACTGGTAACAAATCTAGCAGCTCGCCTCTGAACTGTTTCGATGTCATCCTTTAATCCTACCTGGTACGGATCCCAAACACTTGACCAATACGCAAGAACAGGTCACACTACAGCCCTCTGTGACGTCTTCTTTACAGATGAACCACACTTCCGCAAAATTCTATAGATAACTGAAGTCGACGATTCGCCTTCGCTACCGTAATCCTCACATGCTCGTTCCATTGCATATCGCTTTGTGACGTTACGCCCAATATTTAAACGACATGTCTGCGTCAAGCTGGACACTAATAATGTTGTATCCGAAGGTCACGGGTTTGTTTTTCCTACATATCCGCATTAACCTACATATTTTCTACGTTTAGAGCTAGGATAGTCAATAACTTCGTTTACTCCTGGAATTGTGATTTTACATATTAATTTATTAAATACCTTTATTCTGCAATTGGAGCCTGTCTACTTTATCACTGCATACTATAACATTACCGCTTCCTTGGTATTCTTCTTGCATATAGAAGTTGTGGTTTAGTGTCACGTAGTCACATGTCTCCATTTTGTTAGTACTGTCTGCAAAATCCATAAAGTTGTGCCATTAAAACATCTGTTTTAACCTCTGTTTGCAGTTCCCCAAAACGGTTTATAATCCTGCTTGGCCACATTAGTGCTCTTATCTAGCAGAAACGGTAGCTTCTTATTAACACTGTGTCTCTAGAATGTTTCCTCTGTTAAGGTGCACAAATGACCTGTCACGTTCCTCTTATATTGTAGGGTAATCTCATCTGAAAGCTTGTGGTTACATAAAATTCGACGCATGCTGTACGTAATTTAATGAATAACTTTGAATGCTTTCTCATTCCTCTATTAAAGTATTGATAGGCGGTGTTGTTCCCCTAAGGAAACTATTTGTCCTTGCACGGGAAAAGCCACGTATAACACTACCGGCTTCTATTAAAATATTAATATGCCGATATTAAAATATTAATATGGCGATAAAGTTAATCCTGTGAAAGGGTACTTCTTTGATCGTTATCTTGCGTAATTGAAAGATATCGGACTACTTGTGTTTCTCCGGAGTGGCCGAGCGGTTCTGGGCGCTACAGTCTGGAACCGCGCGACCGCTACTGTCGCAGGTTCGAATCGTGCCTCGGGCACGGATGTGTGTGATGTCCTTAGGTTAGTTAGATCTAAGTTCTAGGGGACTGATGATCTCAGAAGTCAAGTCCCATAGTGCTCAGAGGCATTTGAACCATTTTAAATCGTGTTTCCCTAAGGAATTCTATTGAAAAGCGGAAGTAGAAAAACAAACCGGAATCGAACCAATGTTGTATTAGTAATCACGTAAACGGTAATTACGTAAAAGGAAACGGTTGTCAGCCCAATCAGGAAAGTTGTAGCCAGTAATAGCATGGTTCATGAAGGCTGTTAACTGTTGGGACTGCCTTTACTTGACACAGAACTTCCATTTGGCGGATAAGATGTAAGAGAGTACCACAGTTTACAAAGTATTGTACCAGTAATGTGACTTGAACTGCACAGAAGAAGTATTAATACATTTATGCAACATTTGGCTGTTAATAACACTTACTATCGGTACATTACAATAGGGAGATAATGATAATTATAGGGAAATAATTACTAATGGCGGAGCAGTACTGAAGTGGATAAGAGCCTCTTTTCTCAGTTTAATTATAGTAAATTTCTACTACTGGAAGAGATATGACGTAGTTCTATTTTTTTTTACTGATTATTGTTTACATCCTCAAGAAAGAGTGACTTCCTTATATCGTTTACCTCAACTGGAACATGTGATACCTGGATAAAGTACAATTTGATCATTTTTAGCCAGTAGCTTATTCTTGATTGCTCTTATTCTAACATGATATTTACAGCTGGCTCAACTATTAGCATGTGAGCCCAGAAATAAACTGTAGGTAGACTCAGATCGAAGCTGAACACTTAAGTCAAAACACAATAAGGGAAACACAACCACATAACACATGAAATTGTAACACTATTATTTCCATAATAAGGATCTTTGAATTGGATACTTTAAATTTTACTTGTACTTTGATGAAACTTTAACTGTCCATTTATGAAAACTGTATAGAGTATTTTAAAATTTATTCTCATCAAATAATTATGTACTTTAGAATTCCACAAAGATTATGAACGTTTCTTAAGGAAGATAAATGCTTCTCAGTTCAGTAAATTAGGATGATCTGATATATCATAGAACTTTGGAGAGGACTCTGTCTAAGTAAACGACTGAACAAAAAATACGGTGGCTCAACAAAAAGTTTACAGAACAAAACATTATTATTGGAAACGAAACGACGTAACAGCTCAGTGCAGTTACACAGTACTCAGCTGATAATTTGAGACGAAGGTGGTCGTAGCGTTAATGTCTTGTGCTGTTCAAAGAAGGCTACAAAAGTATTCATGGCTCTTCCTGCATAACAAGTTCTTAAATTTCTCTTCTTAGGGTCAGATTTTATAGTACAGACCGAATCAAAGTATGCCATGAATAATAAGCCACATTAGTTCCGCATTCGGAGTTATATTACATGATCTTGCAGTTTTTCTCGCCCCTTTCAGTTAACAAGATGCACATCCTTTGCCTGCTAGTCGATGATTGATTTTTACCACAAAGGAGTTTATCCAGTTCTGTTGCGGAGGAACTTCCCTTCAAATCTTAGATGATTGCAAACCTACGTTCTCTATGCATGAACCAGTATTGCAATTAAAGTTTTTAACTTTTACGTTCATTTACAGCGCACTACTTTTGAAATTACATCCTTAGATGAATTACAATTACATAATTTATCATCAAGAATAAAACATTTACATCGAAGTTACAGCAGAGAGCACGGTTATGCAGAAGTATCATTAAGTAAGAACAGACAAAAAATATAAATAAATGAAATATATAATATCGGTATTGGTGTTCAATTTTCCATTTTATTTTATAGCGTAATCTTACTTGACAACATTTGTGTACATCGTTTAGTCAACCCAGTCACTATGTAATTTGATTTACATCTACATCTACGCGATTACTCTGCTATTCACAATAAAGTGCCTAGCAGAGGGTTCAATGAACCACCTTCAAACTGTCTCTCCATCGTTCCACTCTCGAACGGTACACGGGAAAAACGAGCGCTTAAATTTTTCTGTGCAAACCCTGATTTCTCTTATTTTATCGTGATGATCATTTCTCCCTATGTAGGTGGGTGTCAACAGAATGTTTTCGCAATCGGAGGAGAAAACTGGTGACTGAAATTTCATGAGAAGATCCCGTCGCAACGAAAAACGCCTTTGATTTAATGATTGTCACTCCAATTCAAGTATCATGTCTGTGACACTATCTCCCCTATTTCGCAACAATAGAAAACGAGCTGCCCTTCCTTGTACTTTTTCGATGTCTTCCTTCAGTCCCACCTGATGCGGATCCCACACCGCACAGCAATACTCCAGAATAGGACGGACAAGCGTGGTGTAAGCAGCTGCACCTTCTAAGTGTTCTGCCAATGAATTGGAGTCTTTGGTTTGCTCTACCCACAATATTATCTATGTGATCTTTCCAGTTTAGGTTATTTGTAATTGTAATCCCTAAGTAGTTAGTTGAATTTACAGCCTTCAGATTTTTGTGACTTACCGTGTAATCGAAATTTAGCTGATTTCTTTTAGTACTCATGTGAATAACTTCACACTTTTCCTCATTCAGGACCAATTGCCACTTATCGCACCATACAGATATCTTATCTAAATCATTTTGTAAGTCGTCTTGATCATCTGATGATTTAACAAGACTGTAAATGACAGCATCATCTGGAAACAATCTAAGCCGGCTACTCAGATTGTCTCCTATGTCGTTAATATAGATGTGGAACAATAGAGGGCCTATAACACTTCCTTGGGGAACGCCGGATATTACATCTGTTTTACTCGATGACTTTCCGTTTATTACTACGAACTATGACCTTTCTGACAGGAAATCACGAATCCAGTCGCACAACTGAGGCGATACTCCATAGGCAGGCAGTTTGGTTAGAAGAAGCTTGTGAGGAACGGTGTCGAAAGCCTTCTGGAAATTTAAAAATATGGAATCAATTTGACATCCCCTGTCGATAGCACTTATTACTCCACGAGTATAAAGAGCTAATAATGTTTCACAAAAACGATATTTTCTGATACCGTGTTGACTGTGTGCCAATAAATCATTTTCTTCGAGGTACTTCATAATGTTCGAATACAGTATATGTTCCAAAACCCTACGGCAAATTGACGTTAGTGATACAGACCTGTAATTCAGCGGATTACTCCTACTTTCCTTTTTGGGTATTGCTGTGACTTGAGCAATTTTCCAGTCTTTAGGTGCGGATTTTTCTGTGAGCGAGTGGTTGTATATAATTGCTGATTGTGGAGTTATTTTATCAGCATACTCTGAGAGGAACCTGACTGGTATGCAATCTGGACCGGAGGCCTTGCGTTTCTTACGTCATTTAAGATGCTTCGTTACACCGAGGATATCTCCTTCTACGTTTATCATCTTGGCAGTTGTTCTTGATTGGAATTCAGGAATATTTACTTCGTCTTCTTTAGTGAAGGAGTTTCGGAAAATCGTGTTTAATAACACTGCTTTAGTGGTGCTGTCATTAGTGACTTCACCATTGTTATCGCGCAGTGAAGGTATTGATTTCGTATTGCCACTGTGTGCTTTATGTGTGACCAGAATCTCTTTGGGTTTTCTGCCAGATTTCGAGACTGAATTTCGTTGTGGAACTTATAGCTTAGAATTATTTTTCTGTTAAAATACTCACATGTGGGGTCACCTCCTTCTTACATCTGTTATTTACATTAAAGCTGCACACTTTCTCTTGCATGTACCGCTTACTTCTTCTGCATACTGTTCTTTCTAAGTTTATCTATAAATCAATGTAATATCACTAAAGGGACAATTGCAATGAATTTTAAAAGAGGGGTTTAGACAATGAATTATGTAACTGCTGTATTACATAGGGTTTGTGTGATAATTGGATCAGATATTCTCCACACTATACATCTTGCTGCTGCCTCGGCTCATTACTGGGGTGGTTTTTTCGGATATGCTTTAATTGGGTCCAGATGGTGTGCCTTTGTCACACTGCAAATAACGTCTTTGCGGCTGAGAGGAACTGTATATTAAAAGTTTAAATGTATTAACAGAAGTTCTCTGCAGGGAATAAAGTGGTGGTTTTAATCTCTGAAATGGCCATCTGTGTCAACAAACAGTGGTATTGTGCTGATGATTGTCTGACAGTTCTACGTTTTGGCACTAAAATCGTGGTTATTTAGTGTTACTCGGTTGAAAATATTAAAATCATGAGGTAATCATATTAAGAGTTGAGTGTTTTGGGCACTATATGCCTCGATATAGAATATTAATGTGTGACAACTCATTTCATCAATAACAAAACAACCTCATCCATTGGGTGCGTATATAATTATGTAGCATGTTTGGTAATTTCTCCAGAGGTTCTGTGACTATGTATCTCTAATGCAATGCAAACCACGCAGAACATTCAAAATGCCTAGTTATCTTCTATGTCCTTCACGACCGAAATATGTAAACTAACGTATATTGCTATATGTGACAACAGCATCACATTTTATTAGATATGGCAAATCTGCCAAACAGACTGCGTACACTACATTTGCCATTAACCAAGAGCTCTAGAGCAGTTTCATTATGCCCATTATTTTCTACATTTTTAACATATTCAAATGTGAAATGGACGTTTATAAAGATAATTTTTCCCGTATATCCTCCATGTACCATCGAATCCATCATAGTTAAAGAAGAATAGCAATGCTAGACCACCTTCCTTTAGCATTCACAGTAAATGCAATTATCATGAATCCCCCTTCTGAACCCTGTTTTTTTTCATAATCTTTGTTTAAAGTGTTTTGTAAACCTTGCTTGCGCTTCGGCAATGACCTGCTCGTTTTCGAGAACCATTTCTAATTTCCTTTGTGCCAACGGTTTCGCAAAATAAACCATTTTTTTTATTGCCTCGAGACCTTCCGTTTTGAAATTTTCACATTAACTGCACTTAAAGGAATAATTTCTTAGGTAGGAACTTCCCTTAGCCTAATTGAAACATAGCTTCTTTCTCTTAAGACCTGCGAAATAATATTGTATGTGGTACTTTTTATCTTAAAACCTGTCGATTAACAAGATGCAGATTGTCCAGTCGGACCCAAGTTGATATAATATATCTATCCTTTTTTTAAACTGATCTACATTTACATACATATCATACTCCGCAAGTCACCTAATGGTGTGTGTGCGGAAGGTACTTTCGGTACCACTATCCGATCCCCTGTTCCACTCGTGAATAGTGAGTGGGAAGAATAATTGTCAGTGAACCTCTGTATTGGCTCTAATATCTCGAATTTTCTCCTCGTGGTCAATACGCGAGATGTATGTGGGGGGAAGTAATATGTTGTCCGACTCCTCCGGAAAAGTACTGTCCCGAAATTTCAATTGTACATCTCTACGTGATGCACAACGCCTCTCTTGTAACGTCTGCCAGTGGAATTTGTTTAGCATTTCCGTAACGCTTTCTGGCCAGCTACACGATCCCGTGACGAAACGCGCTGCTCTTCGTTAGATCTTGTCTATCTCCTCTAACAGTCTTACCTGACAGGGACCCCAGATAGATGAACAATATTCAAGACTCGGGCGAACAAGCGCCTTTGAGCCACTTCTTTCGCGGTTGAGTTACAGTTCCTTTCTTTCGATGAATCTGAGTCTGGTGTCTGCTTTTCCCACTATCTGTTTTATATGGGCATTCCATTTAAGGTCGTTCTGGATAGTTACGCCGAGATATTTTACGGCAGACGCTGTCTCTAGCTGTTTGTCATCAATAGTGTAGCTGTACAGATCCAAACATGAATGGAAATTTATAAACTGATCCTCTTCGCATATTCCCCAAAGTAGAAAACACCCTCAAATCACTCATTGTTCTCTCATTACGCAAATGTGTGACCACATTACATTAGTGTCTACAGGAAAAGCAGTCCACATTCAGATCCATATTTTTCCCACATTCTACGTGTAAATGGATATGCATTTATCAATAAAGAGTTTGTACTAGAATATTTCACTTCCTATTTGTGACCTTATCAGGTATGGCTTGGTTTCTTTAACATCTGACAATGATTCAGGTCCCGCCACACAACCATGTTATGTATATTAATCGCTTCTTCTTCTTCTTCTGCCTCGAAATGTCTATCCAGAAAAGCTTCTGTAAATACTCTATGCAACCACGAAAGCCAGTTCGTATATATCCTAAAACACATTGTGGTGGTGGTTTAGTGCATTAGAATGTTAGTTAGCACATTATAGATGAGTGTGCTGACTTTAGCTACCTTAAATACAGCTTTATTCTTACTGATTTCTCTCACTGATCTCCTTCCATGAACATAACAAAGGTGATACGCATTGTTTACTTTCTCGGATACTGAAGCATAGTATACTGATCAACTGCTACTGTCAAAGCTTCATATATAGTCAAAATATCCGAGATTTGTGTAACAGATGAATATATATAAGAATCAGTCGAATAAAAATCACGCAGAAGGTAAGAAGTAAGTAAAATGTTTATTGTTTCCAAAGAAATCGCCATAATTGTTAATAAATTTATCCCACTACGAGACAAGGTGCTCATTTCGTTCAGGGAGAAGTCTTTTCCGTTGCCTATTGAACTGTGCTTTTAACCAGGTATGATCCTCTGCGTCCGAAGTAAACTGATGACCACAAATGTCTTCTTTCACGGATCCAAAACTGGAAATCGCATGGGAAGGGTCACGACTTTATGGAGGATGTATAAGGGCAGTGAAAAATCTGCAGGGTAGTCGAACCAAACTTGGCAACTTATGAGCATACGCTTTTACACTCAGTTTTTAAAAAGTGTGATGGTTCCACGTAAAGTAATTCGACAAGGGGAGGAGCTTACAACGACTAGAATCAGTGCGATACGTTACATCAAAGTCGTAACGCAACACACACAAACCGTATTAATTCACAAAAATTGACCTGACGATGGATGTTTAAACCCAGAAACTCGTTGCGTAACTAAATGAGCAGTGACTGGTAGCAGTAAATTTCATTCGAAATCAGTAACAGTCATGGTAAAGCCTAATCAAACAATGAGCACATTTAATGATTTGTCCATGATTTCTCTTCTTCTACAGGTCAATACGTAAAAAAAAATGACATGAAAAGGGCACAGTTAATGTTATTTTTTATTAAAAACAAGTTGTACCTTTAACAGTTTCGAACTGACAGCTTCATCGTCGGTTAGAAACCGATAAGAATGTTATTTGTGTTTAATAAACAGAATTATTAACTATGACTATGTGTAGGCGTGTCAGTTAATGGACAGATGAACTGCACTTAATTGATGCAGTAGGGAACTATCGAATTACACGAAAACATTAATTTGAAGATGACTTCTGCAAGTCGTAAAGTATTTTTTTTTAATTTCTCTTTATTTTTATACGGTCACTGACTCAACTTATCGATTTTCGACAAAAAATTTAGATCTTTTGCTTTTAGATGACACACTGTTCAAAATATTTTACAATTGAGTTAACCTCCGTCTGATTATTCCTAGGATTGGAATCTTGCTGCAATGCGGATGGTTGTTACTGCGACTAAAGATCCATAAAAATAACCGTTCTAAATGGACGTCGCGCCGTAAACGTTTCCGTTTCTCTTGGGCTGCTTAGCTTTCGAGCGGAATATTTCATCTGTCGAAAAGAATGGCGAGTGGCAGCGGGCTGCGCCTCTTTTTGTGCTCGGGTCAGGGCCGCGCCGTGTCCAGGACGGCCATCTATCACGCCCCTTTTGCGTGAAATGAACGGCGAAAAGAGAATATTAATTCTGGCCGCCTGCGACAAGCTGTCCAGCATTAGAATGGCGATGTATTAATAACAGAGCCTCGGGGAGGGCCGCTACGGCGTGTTCATCCTGCGTTCATAATGAGAGATTCAAGTTCCTCTCGTTATTACCGTTTTATTCGCCTCGAGAACGTTTGTCCTGCAACGTGACACGCTGTGGGGCGACTAACAAACAGCGGCCGACAACTGTGAAACGTGTATCAGCTCCACTCAGTGTCGGAACGCCTGCTTAATCTGCAGCTTTGCTCCGCGTCTTCGTTTTTCTGCAGCCGCGAGGAACACATTCCGTGAATTAAGTAGCAACTTAAAGGAATAAACATGAATCAATAATCTGACGCTAAAAGCTGTTAATCCCGAATATGATTATGAGGCCATTGAATGAAACGTCACTCCGTCCGTTCCGTATATTTTACCTGTGTATTCATTAAACCAATTCGGGCTTGTACAAGAATTCTTCAGCATAGACACGGTCGATGTTTAACCGGTGAATTCGAACGAATGTACACTGTTTATGTAACTGATAAAACTATTGTTTTAGTTGTTTGTGACATCTATGAGGAAAGTGTGTAAACCAATCCAAAATTGTTGCTTAGTTATCATACCTTTAAATAACTATAAATATCTCTAGGTTTAAATTAAAATTGTTCCTACAGCTTCACAGTTGAGATTTAACCTTACACAATTTTAATAACAACACAACACTGCCAAATGTTACTAGTTCACTATCATTTCATTTCCTCGGAAAGTTACCAGGCAACTTTGCAGCCCTTGAATCTCATATCAATTTCATTCCTGCAAAGAAAACGTAGAAACGGAAGTTGCATTTTCTGGAGTTCAAAATGTTTCGGTATGTTTGTCGCTTTTTAAAAGTAGGCTACGAGCTGAGACATTCCGCTGAATAACGTTTTTATATACAGGTATTAGCTCATGTCGTAAAGATGTAGTATGGATTCAGAAAGGCCTCTGAGCAACGTTATATGTTAGGATGTTATTAATCAGATGTCGAGTTTCGAGGTGGTATAAACCAGGTGTTGAGAAATACATCTAATCTTGCGGAGTAACAGTGAGAGATAGGAACATGTCTTTGAACGAGGATACAGAATTTATTGAGTGCTTCATATACACACATCAAAAATAGTTTCGCATCACTTCGGTTCCACGATTTCCGGAACTTGTACAGAAATCTGGAATAGAGATTTAAAAAAAAACTTATTTTGAGCCCTTTTATTGCCCATGAAAATCACACACTGCATGTTGTACCACCATACAACGACACCTTCACAGGTGATGGTCCAGACTGCTGTACACACCAGTGCTCTAATACCCAGTACCACGGCCTCTTGCACTGATACATGCCTGTATTCATCGCTGCATACTAGCCACAAGTTCATCAAGGCACTGTTGGTCCAGATTGTCCCCCTTCTCAACGGCGATACGGCGTAGATCCCTCAGAGTGGTTGGTGGGTCACGTCATCCACAAGCAGCCCTTTCCCATCTATCCCAGGCATGTCCGATAGGGTTCATGTCTGGAGAACAAGCTAGCCACTCCAGTTGAGCGATATCGTTATCCTGAAGGAAGTCATTCACAAGATGGGCACAATGGGGGTGCGAATTGTCATCCATGAAGACGAATGCCTCGCCAATATGCTGCCGATACGATTGCACTATCGGTTGGAGGATGGCATTCATGCATGGTACAGCCATTACGGCGCCTTCCATGACCACCAGCGGCGTACGTCGGCCGCATATAATGCCACACCAAAACAGCAGGGACCCTCCACCTTGCTGCACTCGCCGAACTGTGCGTCTAAGGTGTTCAGCCTGACCGGGTTGCCTCCAAACACGTCTCCGACGATTGTCTGGTTGAAGGCATATGCGGAACTCATAGCTGAAGAGAACGTGATGCCAATCCTGAGCGGTCCATTCGGCATGTTGTTGGGCCCATGGTGTCATGTTTGCAAAGATGGACCTCGTCATGGACGTCGGGAATGAAGTTGCCCGTCACGCAGCCTATTACACGCCTATAGCGGTCATCCACTGCAGTAGTAGCCCTTCGGCATTCTGAGCGAGGCATGTCATCGACAGTTCCTGTCTCTCTGTATCTCCTCCATGGCCGAACAACATCGCTTTGGTTCAGTCCGAGACACCTGGGTACTTCCCTTGTTGAGAGCCCTTCCTGGCACAAAGTAACAATGCGGACGCTATCGAACCACGGTATTGACCGTCTAGGCATGATTCAACTACAGACAACACTAGCCGTGTACATCATTCCTGGTGAAATGACTGGGACTGATAGGCTGTCGGACCCCCTCCGTGTAATATGCGATGCTGATGCATGGTTGTTTACGTCTTTGGGCGGGTTTAGTGACATCTCTGAACAGTCAAAGGGACTTTGTCTGTGATACAATATCCACATTCAACATCTATCTTCAATAGTTCTGGGAACCGGGGTGATGCAAAACTTTTTTATGTGTGTATATCCACAAGAAAACTCAACTAATCGATTCAGTGATAAGCAACTTTCCTTACACTAAGGTATTTCGCCATTCCTTTCACGAATGGAGGGTAAAAAGGATCATAGACTTACGTTTTAATGTACGAATTGTTATTGGTGAAATGAGTGAGCCTGTATACATCGTAACTGGCAATCACAATACTGTTTCAAGAAGTCTTAGACACCTCTTAGTTCCCTGATCCTTTTTTTTCATTTTCTTGCTCTATTTTTGTTTGTACACTTTTCTTATGGTATAACCTATATTTGTTTTGAGCTCCCCTTCACATGAAAAATGAAAGACACAGGAGGTCCTACAAAGATGTAAAAATCTTCTAACTTTTAATCTGGCGTTTCAGGGGAACAATATCCTTTAATTCAACAAATCGAGCTTCAGACTCCAATTTATTTTGTTATGCGAATCGTAAAAATATTCGAACTGAAAACAAATGACCTGCTACCCGATAGCGCTGAAAAGCTTAATTAATTCCTTGGAAATAATTTCACGTCTGTGTGTTTCATCAGAAACCTGTTGGTTCATAATATTACAATTTATGAATAACAAAATTCATGGAAAGATTGTGTGGAAAACTATCAGTTAAAATATATAATATCTTTAATGATGTAGTTCTGCACTTCATTGGAGTTTTGCACTGAAACTATTTCCTAGAAGCGTTGCGTCTTTTATTAGTCTTGGGTAGTAATTATATAACGAAAAGAAAACATTTCTTTCAGTTTCTGAAACTATACATGTGCAATCTATTGGAAAACTGCCTCATTTTGTATTCTTATTGTCATATTCTGCCAACAGAGAATTGAGTAATATTGTAGAATTTGACTGGCAGATCAGACACGCTTAAAACTGCAGTGTAAATAAACTGAAGTATTAGTAATCAAAATATATTGTAAAAGTAAGTGTACAGACTCAGAAACGAGTCTCGGCACCATCAAGGGAGTTATGTGGTGTGGTAGCCCTCTATCCACCATCCATGAATAAGGTTCCCGTTTTTACCTAAAGGGCGTGCTTTTGAAGATGCAAGGACTGGGAAGTTTCCCTCTCTAGAAATTTCTAGAATATTTCAGACCATTCGAGAGTATTCGAGAATGTTCCAGAATATTCCAGACTATTCGAGAACATTCGAGAGCATTCAAGAGCATTCCAAAACATTACAGAATATTCTGGAATGTTTCACAATGATCCGGGATGTCCTCGAATGTTCAGGAACAGTCTGGAACATTAAAGAAGATTCCAGAATATGTATGTTCTAGAATTCACCACTTGTGGGCTACCCGTTGGTATATAAAGCAAGACCTGTCGTGGGTTCGAACGACAATTTCTTATTAGTGACGAAGGGTAGAACCGGAAAAGCAGTGCAGCGAGTGAATAAAAACGAACAGTGAATTGTGAGTAGTCAAAGTGATACAGTGATTGAATATAAATCGAAAATAAAGTGTGAAAAGTGTGTAAAGTGCACTTAGTGTATTTGTTAACAAAAAGTAGATCTGGTTTATATTGTATTTATATGTCCAAACGTAAAAGAGAAGGAGATCTTATCAGTTCTGAAGCAAAACGGCGAAAACAAAAAGAGCAGAGAAAAAAAGAAACAGGTGAAGATAGCGAAACACGCATTTCCAACAAATGAGAATGAGCAACGTGAGCAGCAGAGAAACAGAAGAACAACAAAATGAACGGACTGGAGAATCAAAAATTGCGACTAGTAATAAAAGACTGCGAACTCAAGCCAGCCATGAAAATATCACCCTACGAGAAGAACGCGAACGAGGAGAAGTAACAGCACTACCTAACAAATGAAGCACTCCATTATGACCAGACGTAAGAATAGAACAAACAGAGAAACGTCGTAATCGGGAAAATGGATAACATCTAAAAATATTGCAACGCGAAAAAGTCCAGTACTGAAACAACAGAATTCTGCTGAATGAATTGAAATATTTTATAGCCATCATTGGAAGCACCTCCGCAGGAATTTTTACGT
Source organism: Schistocerca gregaria (assembly GCF_023897955.1). Lineage (NCBI taxonomy): Eukaryota > Metazoa > Arthropoda > Insecta > Orthoptera > Acrididae > Schistocerca > Schistocerca gregaria. Next base: position 87,882,578 of record NC_064931.1, read on the forward strand.
GACATGACTATGGAAACTACAGAATTAAAACACTTTTCTCAAAATATAAAAGCGTACAGCGCCTGCTTCCAAATGATTTCATTCAGTGTCACTTCGAGCAACACTAACAGAGAGGAAATCGATTACGTATTTTTTCTTTTTTTTTCGTCCAAGGACAAGTCTATCACAACATGGGATCAATACTACCACTACCTAAAGAAGACCATAAAATTCTGCAAGTATATTTAATCGGGAATGAAGAAACAGGAATTCATCAAAGGCGCACAAATATCAGTGGACTGAGATGAGAAGTATTCCAAGATGTACAGAAGAACTTACACAAGTACCATCAACGGATTCACATATTCAAAACAGCACTAGACAAATGGTTTCTGACCACTATAAACATATCATTCGATACGACAAAAGACCACATGGCGAACACGAACGTCGATTTAATGCACATCAGATAGACGAAGTCGCTATCGTAATTGTGGACGTTAAAACCACCAAGCCGGGACACAACTGTGCAAGGAAGAAGAGAAGGTCTAGAACGCATTGCAGAGACACACCGTTCATATAATGTTGTCCAATATCCATTACTATTTCTACACGGAGAGGACGGATACCATTTTAATGTGAAACAAATCCAATCTGAAACAGGCGTAGAAGCAAAGAAAAAAGTCACTTCCAAGGAGTTCATGGTTACCGCTTACTAATCATAGACAAAGAAACTTACAATTATATTCCTAACACTCGCCATTTATTTTAACAATCCCTGGTAGATATATATTCAAAAACAGAAGCGGAATAGATGGTCTGCATAATACTGAAAGAGAAGAAACTACCCACAGAGGAATACATCTACCTACGAGACGCAATCACAAATGACAGAAACATTGACGACAATGGTAATCTTAACCTCATCATGCATAGGAAGTTCGAGATACGTGCAAGAATTCACTCAAGATGCTATGACTTACATAAGAAAATATGGGCGACCTGACCTCTTCATAACATTAACATGCAACTCGTGGGTGGAAATCAAAGAATAACTGAAGATACGGACAAGCCTCAACGCATCGACACGGCATAATAGCCCGAATTTTCTGACAAAAACAAAGAAGATACACTCCTGGAAATGGAAAAAAGAACACATTGACACCGGTGTGTCAGACCCACCATACTTGCTCCGGACACTGCGAGAGGGCTGTACAAGCAATGATCACACGCACGGCACAGCGGACACACCAGGAACCGCGGTGTTGGCCGTCGAATGGCGCTAGCTGCGCAGCATTTGTGGACCGCCGCCGTCAGTGTCAGCCAGTTTGCCGTGGCATACGGAGCTCCATCGCCGTCTTTAACACTGGTAGCATGCCGCGACAGCGTGGACGTGAACCGTATGTGCAGTTGACAGACTTTGAGCGAGGGCGTATAGTGGGCATGCGGGAGGCCGGGTGGACGTACTGCCAAATTGCTCAACACGTGGGGCGTGAGGTCTCCACAGTAAATCGATGTTGTCGCCAGTGGTCGGCGGAAGGTGCACGTGCCCGTCGACCTGGGACCGGACCGCAAGGGCGCACGGATGCACGCCAAGACCGTAGGATCCTACGCAATGCCGTAGGGGACCGCACCGTCACTTCCCAGCAAATTAGGGACACTGTTGCTCCTGGGGTATCGGCGAGGACCATTCGCAACCGTCTCCATGAAGCTGGGCTACGGTCCCGCACACCGTTAGGCCGTCGTCCGCTCACGCCTCAACATCGTGGAGCCCGCCTCCAGTGGTGTCGCGACAGGAGTGAATGGAGGGACGAATGGAGAGGTCTCGTCTTCAGCGATGAGAGTCGCTTCTGCTTTGGTGCCAATGATGGTCGTATGCGTGTTTGGCGCCGTGCAGGTGAGCGCCACAATCAGGACTGCATACGACCGAGGCACGCAGGACCAACACCCGGCATTATGGTGTGGGGAGCGATCTCCTACACTGGCCGTACACCTCTGGTGATCGTCGAGGGGACACTGAATAGTGCACGGTACATCCAAACCGTCATCGAACCCATCGTTCTACCATTCCTAGACCGGCAAGGGAACTTGCTGTTCCAACAGGACAATGCACTTCCGCATGTATCCCGTGCCACCCAACGTGCTCTAGAAGGTGTAAGTCAACTACCCTGGCCAGCAAGATTTCCGGATCTGTACCCCATTGAGCATGTTTGGGACTGGATGAAGCGTCGTCTCACGCGGTCTGCACGTCCAGCACGAACGCTGGTCCAACTGAGGCGCCAGGTGGAAATGGCATGGCAAGCCGTTCCACAGGACTACATCCAGCATCTCTACGATCGTCTCCATGGGAGAATAGCAGCCTGCATTGCTGCGAAAGGTGGATATACACTATACTAGTGCCGACATTGTGCATGCTCTGTTGCCTGTTTCTATGTGCCTGTGGTTCTGTCAGTGTGATCATGTGATGTATCTGACCCCAAGAATGTGTCAATAAAGTTTCCCCTTCCTGGGACAATGAATTCACGTTGTTCTTATTTCAATTTCCAGGCGTGTATATTGGAGACATCACAAAATACCAGATTTTTGTAATCGTACCCAGTCAAATGGCAAAAACGAGGACCGCTTCACTCACACAATCTCATATGGCTACACAACAGAATTCGTCCCACGGATATCAATCAAAATCTTATAAGCTGATTCCTAATCCACAGCAAGGTCCGGAACCATACAACATAGTACTGAAAAACATGATTCACGGAACATGTCGGCCACAAAACCCCAATTCGCCATGTATGAGCGACGTAAAAGTACAAAAAATACCCAAAACGATACTTGGACGACACACAAACGGGCCTCGATGGCTATTTCAAATACAGAAGACGATAACTTAAAAACGGTGGCTTCAGAGCAAAAACCCGAATACGAGGAAGCGACGAACGGGAAATCGATAAGCATTGGGTAGTACCATATAACAGACGACGTTCCAAAATGTTCCACCCATATATAAACGTAGAATAATGAAATTCAGTGAAACCCATCAAATATGTCAGCAAGTATGTGAACAAAGGCAGTGACATTGCAGTATTTCCAACAGCCAAAGAAAACGAACAACAGAACATAAACGACGAGATCATCATGTACCAAACTGGAAGATACATCAACACTAACGAAGCAGCTTGGCGGATTTTCGGTTTTCCCATATACGAAGGAGAACTAGCTGTGCAACATCTAGCAGTACATTTAGAGGCTGGACAGAGAGTGTACTTCGCGTATGACTCCGTCAGAAAAACTGTAAGTGAACTGCCTCAGAACACCACATTAATAACTTTTTACCAACGGTGCCAAACGGATCCATTCGGGAAAACGTTATCATGTGTCGACATCCCTTTGTATAACACTTGGAACATAACAAGAAAAATCTCTCAGCGACGGAAATAAGGAATTCCAGTAGAATATCATCCAGAAATCACGAAAACTGGCGTATTAGGCAGAGTATACACAGTACATCCGAACAACGGTGAATGTTTCTATCTCCGAATGTTGCTATGCGAAATACGGAGAGCATCAAGTTTAACAGATCTCAAGACTGTTGACGGTTACCTGTGCCACACGTGCAGAGAAACATGCCAACGCTTAGAACTACTGGACAACGACAACCACTGGGAACTAACACTACAAGAAGACACACTCACACCCTCCGATAAACAAATGAGAGATTTATTAGTCATAATTCCAACACCATGTAACACATCGAATCCAAAACAGCTATGGGACGCCTTCAGAGACAGTATGAATGATGAAATACTGTACCAAATACGACAAGCTCAGCCGGCCGCGGTGGTCTCGCAGTTCTAGGCGCGCAGTCCGGAACCGCGCGACTGCTACGGTCGCAGGTTCGAATCCTGCCTCTGGCATGGATGTGAGTGATGTCCTTAGGTTAGTTAGGTTTAAGTAGTTCTAAGTTCTAGGGGACTGACGACCACAGCTGTTAAGTCCCATAGTGCTCAGAACCAATTGAATGACAAGCTCATCCTGAACTGACCATCGAATTCAACGACGACATCTTCAATGAAACACTCATTTGCCAGGAATATAAATGTTTAGCAGTAAACAGCCAGATCTTAGTCCATCTTGGGATGCAAGCACTACGAAAAGGTGTTATCAGTGTGCTAAACTTCGAAATTACAAAGTAAAAAAGCAACAATATACATTGCTCACATGTACCCACTCCTCAGTGACAATAAAAAGGAAAGTTCTGAGCTGAATTATTTCCTTGGACGCACCAGGCGACACCGGGAAAACGTTTCTAATAATCTATTTCTGGCGGAAATACGTGAAAAACACTACATCACTCTATCGCTGCCGTCATTCGGCACTGCAGCCACGCTTATGGAAGAAGGACGAACTGCCCATTCCGCCCTACAACTACCGTTGAATATAGCCGAAGAACAATCCCCAGTATGAATGATCTCAGGAGCATTTGGACGGGGTGAACTTCTAAATCAAACTAAAATTACCTTCTGTGACGAATGCACAGTGGCACATAAAAATCACTCCAAGCCATGGATAGAACATTAAAATACTTGCGAGGAAACTCTGAAGTGATGAGAGGAGCTCTACTCTTACGCTCAGCAGATTTTCGACAAACACTTCCAGTTATCAACAAGTCACAACCAGCAGACGAGATCAAAGCATGCTTTTAAAAAACCACATCTCTGGCTACACATACAAATACTGCGACTAACAAAAAATATCAGAGTTGAACTATTGAAAGACGAAACAACAACAACACATTTTGCTCAACAACTTTCACAAATAGGCGAAGACACATGTCCCACTAGACGAACGGCCTTATTAAAGTCAACAGTGATTTCTGCAACACACCATAGCTGAACACGAACCCATCGACGAAATTTATCCATACATTTTTCACAACTAAACCAATCCCGACTGGCTATTTGAAAGGACAGTTTTGACAACTAAAAACGATATTGTCGGCGATATCAACTTTAATAGTGAAAATAAAATTCCCAGTCAAGAGAAAATATACAAATCGTTCGACACGTGGCAAACGTTGAAAAAGTGTATATTTCCCTACACAATTTGTAAACTCTTTGCAAGAACAAGGAATGTCATGGCGTTGCCTTCGATTTAAAATTGGTTCTCCGATCGTGTTACTCAAAATCTCAAGTCGCCGAAACTATGTAATGGGATAAGGATGATCGTCAAAGAGCTATCGAATGAGGAGTGCCTGAACAAAACCCGATATGTCCACTTTTGCTGTATTCGCGTGTTTGAGCTGTAGGGGGAGATACGGGGGTAATAATACATACTGCCACAAAATAATTTTCAGCACAACGCGACATAAAGTGTTTTATTGTCTGTTTCTTCTTTTTATAGCTTGCGGAGCCATTTAGAGATCACTATTTGTTACCTCTGTAGTAACAGCAAATGCGGATTTATCGGTTTTTGTTCCGGCGCTCCTCAATAGCATCATCGAAGCCGAACTCATGACTGTAGAGTACAAAAGGCATACACAATTTACCGCCGGCCGGTGTGGCCGAGCAGTTCTAGGCACTACAGTCTGGAACCGGGCGACCGCTACGGTCGCAGGTTCGAATCCTGCCTCGGGCATGGATGTGTGTGATGTCCTTAGGTTGCTTAGGTTTAAGTAGTTCTTAGTTCTAGGGGCTGATGACTTCAGAAGTTAAGTCCCATAGTGCTCAGAGCCATTTGAAACCACAATTTACCCCCAGTATACCTCTGATCTCTACTGAACTGCCATTCCAGTTTAAAAAGACTGCAATTTCCAGTCAAATCAGCCTACAGTTTCACAATTAATACAGTACAAGGACAGACTCTAAAATATTGCAGCATCAATCTCAAAGACTCCTGCTTCTCTCACAGTCAACTATACGTCGCATGCTCCCGAGTAGGAAATTCAAAAGATACGTATATATGTATTCCGGATAACAGAATGAAAAAAGTTGTTTATAAACAGTAATTATTGTAAATAATGTGATTTTCACTCTGCTGCGGAGTGTACGTTGATATGAAACTTCCTGGCAGATTAAAACTGTGTGCCCGACCGAGACTCGAACTCGATACCTTTGCCTTTCGCGGGCAAGTGCTTTACCAGGAAGTTTCATATTGTAAATGTGTTTTCAATTAGTTTCATATATCGTATACTTTAAAGCTTATCGTTTTATTCCAACTACCGCACAACCTCATATCAACTCCCTGAGCGGATCCGAGTATCCAAGCTAGTTGACGGACAATGGCTGACTTGCAGTATGTCTGAAAGTTTCCATACAGTCACTGGCAAAACATACAGCACGATTATCTACTTACCAATATTGACTACTTCGCGATAAATTATATGAGCGGGCTTTGCTCTGGTGTGACGTAGAATAATTTTATAGTCATCGTTAGAGATGTAAGCGAATTGCACCACGAATATGCGAGTATGCCTCCCCAAGCAGGCGCCGTCTCTTGTTTCGACGGTATAGCGGACAAAGTTAAACACACAATAGAAACATTAAGCTCACATCCGGACGGCGGTGGTCAATCTTGGTCGGGGCGGTGACAGGCGGAGCGCCGTGTTTGTGGACTTAATCTGTCCTCGTTTGCAGACGATAAAGGAGCGCGAGGGTGCGACCGTGGACACGCAATACATCACTACTGACGCCATCGATCTGCCGCCGGCGGCCATCTTGGCGGAAGCTGCGTCGGCCGGAAGTCGGCGCGCGTCACCACTCAGCAGACAATCGGCCGACAAAAACATAAAGAAGAGCGCAGCTACACAATTCGCACCCCAGCGGACACCTCGGCCGCCGGACAATGGCTGCTCTGTCAACACGCGCGCCTTATTACTCTATTAGAAGGGTGAAGAGCGGACAAAGCCGCCCGGCTGGGGGCTTAACACGGGAATACCTTCGGCGCCCGTCCAGCCGCGCGCGACTGCATCCGTCTCTCGCTTCCCCGCCTTTACAGTGTCACACTGCGGTATTGGAACTGCAACGTTGTATTCATCACGCCCTCCAGCGGAGCTTCTGCTGCCGTTCCACTGCTTTGTTTGCAGCGAGATAGTACGGGGGTGGCTGTCCGCGTTCTCATAATCTAGCTGAAGTATCCTATAACTGACGGAGACTACTTCAGTGTAACGTGCTCCGCACACTGAGCTGGAAAAGATACATATAACACCCTCAAGAACACGGTCACTTTACTGACAACTGAGGTTCTAGGAGTACAGGGTAACAAATTCAGACCGACTGAAACATGCATGTCGCATTGACATATGCGGAAAGAGTTGCGTCAATAAACGGTGTACCATTTTCAGGGAGCAGCGGGGGCTATTCATGCATGCAAACGATCATAAAAGTGCGAACCATGCGATAGACTGTCCCTTGCATCTTTTGCAATTCGGCAATGGACATTTCCAGCCCTGAAGAACGAGTAAGCTTCCTCTTCTTCTTGTGTAATATTAACTGGCAGTGCTCTTAGGTTGTTCGCTGATGATGCTGTGAATTTACCGTCCAGTAAGGTCATCCGAAGACCAGTATCAGTTGCAAATCGATTTAGAAAAGATTGCTGTTTGATGTGGCAGGTGGCAGTTAATGCTACATAACGAAAAGTGTGAGGTGATACACATGAGTTCCAAAAGAAATCCGTTGGAATTCGATTACTCGATAAACAGTACAATTTTCAAGGCTGTCAATTCAACTAAGTACCTGGGTGTTAAAATTACGAACAACTTCAGTTGGAAACACCACATTGATAATATTGTGGGGAAGGCGAGCCAAAGGTTGAGTTTCATTGGGAGGACACTTAGAAGATGCAACAAGTCCACTAAAGAGACAGCTTACACTACACTCGTTCGTCCTCTGTTAGAATACTGCTGCGAAGTGTGGGATCCTTACCAGGTGGGATTGACGGAGTACATCGAAAGGGTGCAAAAAACGGCAGCTCGTTTTGTATTATCACGTAATACGGGAGACAGTGTGGCAGATATGATACGCAAGTTGGGATGAAAGTCATTAAAGAAAAGACGTTTTTCGTCGCGGCGAGATCTACACTCCTGGAAATTGAAATAAGAACACCGTGAATTCATTGTCCCAGGAAGGGGAAACTTTATTGACACATTCCTGGGGTCAGATACATCACATGATCACACTGACAGAACCACAGGCACATAGACACAGGCAACAGAGCATGCACAATATCGGCACTAGTACAGTGTATATCCACCTTTCGCACCAATGCAGGCTGCTATTCTCCCATGGAGACGATCGTAGAGATGCTGGATGTAGTCCCGTGGAACGGCTTGCCATGCCATTTCCACCTGGCGCCTCAGTTGGACCAGCGTTCGTGCTGGACTTGCAGACCGCGTGAGACGACGCTTCATCCAGTCCCAAACATGCTCAATGGGGGACAGATCCGGAGATCTTGCTGGCCAGGGTAGTTGACTTACACCTTCTAGAGCACGTTGGGTGGCACGGGATACATGCAGACGTGCATTGTCCTGTTGGAACAGCAAGTTCCCTTGCCGGTCTCGGAATGGTAGAACGATGGGTTCGATGACGGTTTGGATGTACCGTGCACTATTCAGTGTCCCCTCGACGATCACCAGAGGTGTACGGCCAGTGTAGGAGATCGCTCCCCACACCATGATGCCGGGTGTTGGCCCTGTGTGCCTCGGTCGTATGCAGTCCTGATTGTGGCGCTCACCTGCACGGCGCCAAACACGCATACGACCATCATTGGCACCAACGCAGAAGCGACTCTCATCGCTGAAGACGACACGTCTCCATTCGTCCCTCCATTCACGCCTGTCGCGACACCACTGGAGGCGGGCTGCACGATGTTGGGGCGTGAGCGGAAGACGGCCTAACGGTGTGCGGGACCGTAGCCCAGCTTCATGGAGACGGTTGCGAATGGTCCTCGCCGATATCCCAGGAGCAACAGTGTCCCTAATTTGCTGGGAAGTGGCGGTGCGGTCCCCTACGGCACTGCATAGGATCCTACGGTCTTGGCGTGCATCCGTGCGTCGCTGCAGTCCGGTACCAGGTCGACGGGCACGTGCACCTTCCGCCGACCACTGGCGACAACATCGATGTACTGTGGAGACCTCGCGCCCCACGTGTTGAGCAATTCGGCGGTACGTCCACCCGGCCTCCCGCATGCCCACTATACGCCCTTGCTCAAAGTCCGTCAACTGCACATACGGTTCACGTCCACGCTGTCGCGGCATGCTACCAGTGTTAAAGACTGCGATGGAGCTCCGTATGCCACGGCAAACTGGCTGACACTGACGGCGGCGGTGCACAAATGCTGCGCAGCTAGCGCCATTCGACGGCCAACACCGCGGTTCCTGGTGTGTCCGCTGTGCCGTGCGTGTTATCATTGCTTGTACAGCCCTCTCGCAGTGTCCGGAGCAAGTATGGTGGGTCTGACACACCGGTGTCAATGTGTTCTTTTTTCCATTTCCAGGAGTGTATTTACGAAATTTCAGTCACCAACTTTCTCATCCGAATGCGAAAATATTTTGTTGAGCCCAACCTGCATCGGTAGGAAAGATCGTCAATATAAAACAAGAGAAATCAGAGCTCGAACAGAAAGGTTTAGGTGTTCGTTTTTCCCGCGCGCTGTTCGGGAGTGGTATGGTAGAGAGATAGTATGATTGTGTTTCGATGAACCCTCTACCAAGCACTTAAATGTGAATTGCAGATTAGTCATGTAGATGTAGATCTAGTGATCTTATTGGCGCGGGGAGCTGTTGTACTCCACGAAGAGCAGCAGCCGTGTGTGGTCGGGAACTGTTCTGGTGAAAAAGCAGAAATGGAGGTAGTATGAGGACAACAGCCTTTGTTGTGTAGCGGCACTGGTTGCTCTATCCAGCACAAACATCAAACGTGACCGCGAGTTGTAACTGAAGACCTCTCTCCCCTTCCTGCCCCCTCCCCCTCCTCACCCCTCTGGCATGAGCCTTGGATGGGACCTGTGTGTCGTTGGCTATATGACATCCCTCCACCTCACTTAAGGCGGAAACAAGCTCTACTGAGGGAGGCCAAGAAAATCTCTGCATCACCCTCTCTACCACTGCACAAGGAATTCTGTCATCCGCCACAGCAACGATTGCGATCAAGAAGACCAGCAAGTGTTACTGCAGGACAACTCATCGCGGATGGTTTTGATCTAAATGAAAACTGGAAGCATGAATGGTCAACAAAAACGTTGGGAACAAGAGCCCATCACCTTGATCCCACAAAGAAGCCGAAAGGTTTTGACCTACCGAGGAACCTTTGGTGCCGCCCCAACAGGTTAAGGACTGGACATGGTTGTTGCAGGTACTTCATGTTCAAATGGGGCTGGATCATTTCACCAATGTGTGACTGTAATCATGAAGAGCAGGCAACTGAACATTTAGTCCAACGCTCTCCATCTCATTCATACACTGGAATTCCCGATGACTTGTTCACTCTCACACCCAGCTTAATTAACTGGTTGAAAAACACGGACTTTAAGGTTTAATCTTGTCTCATATCATACGTATATTGTATAAAATCATTTGCCTTATATCAATAGTATATTGTATAAAATCATCATACGATTAAGTAAAACCAGGTCGATCACTCGCCTGCAGAAAGAAACTACGCCAGTCACTGAAGACAACAGAGCACCTTCCCGCTCTCCAACCATCTCTTTCACAGTACCAGAGAAGCCATGTTTGGGGTTATCATGGTGTCAGTGGTAGTCTGGCTAGGGTCATACGTGATCCTAATCCTGCGGCAAACATACAGCTCCCAATGGTCCCTGATGATGCAGCAGGTGCAACACGTGATCAGATTTCGTCCACGAATTATGTTCAGCGCTCAGTTGGCCACTGCTGCTCGCGCAGTGTATCGTCTTAACGTGCGTCTGTACTATGTGGACGTCGAGAACCAGTTCAATGGGTGTGGAAACGTTCCACAGACCGCAGTTAAAGGCAACGGCACAGCACCGATACATTGTCCCCAATATGTGAAGCAGTCCGTTGATACGTCTTTTCAGCCTCCCGCACGCCGCAGTGTGATCCTGTACACATGACTGAAGCTGTTCAATTGAAGTACACACTCGTGGGGCATAGCTGTACCGTAGAAAGAATGTTCCAAACACTTTTCACCTTTAAACGCATTACTGCAGCGTCAAAACAGAGGGTGTAGACACACAGGCCTTCTGAGCGCGACCTGATGGCTGGTGACCGTGACAAATGAATCAATATCAGTATGCACATATCGCCGAGCGGGGTAGCAGCGCCGTCCGAGGCATCTTGTCACGGTTCGCGCGGCTCCTCCCGCGTCGTAGTTTCGAGTCCTCCCTCGGCCATGGGTGTGTGTGTTCCACTTAGCGTAAGTTAGTTTAAGTTAGATTAAGTAGTGTGTAAACCTATGGACTGATGACCTCAACAGTTTCGTCCCATAGGAACGCTCACAAAAATATGCACATATTATATTGCTTCACATGTTGGGCCCAATGTATCGGTGCCCCTGAACCTAGAGCTTGAGGGTATTGCTTTTTTCCAGGTAGTGAAGATACTTATTCTGAAATTTGACATTATAGAACAGAGTTTACTCAGCCTCATGATGACACCGAGGATCTACTTGAGTGAAAATTAGCAGCTTGAAGCTCTAGAAGCCAACAACTGTGAGAGAGCGGGGTGCTGACCCGACGCCCCCTCCCCCCCCCCCCCCGCCCCGCCCCCAAAAAAATCACATTAATCACGCCATTGGCTGAGGATGACACGGTGATCGGTAGGGCCCCATTGGCTCATCAGGGCTAGAACGGAGCGCTTTGTTTTCTTCGGTATAGGATGAGAACACATTAAAGTTAACGTATGGAACATAAAATAGTTGACACGAAGGGAAAGAACATATGTCGTCGGTAGCGACTGATACGTTTCTTTTAATTCAAGAAGGTTGCTTCAGTTTAGACAGAACATGTAACTGTGCTACGTACAAACAATTAACACACGAAACGGCAACAACAATACTGATATCTATTTTGCACGTTACTCTATGTTCAAATGTGGGTGAAATCTTATGGGGCTTAACTGCTAAGGTCATCAGTCGCTAAGCTTACACGCTACTTAACCTAAATTATCCTAAGGACAAACACACACACACATGCCTGAGGGAGGACTCGAACCTCCGCCGGGACCAGCCGCACAGTCCATGACTGCAGCGCCTGAGACCGCTCGGCTAGTCCCGCGCGGCACGTTACTCTCTTACTTTTCTCGTCTTTGATAGTTAGTCTACGATAATGACATTCTTTGCAAATGTAGATAGCAACTTTGTTTGTTTTTATTTTACTGAGAAGTGGTTTAATTACTGGTTGTGAATGCAGGGACTGTTCTTTCGGTTTCCACTCTACATTCGTGAACATACATTATCGGCCTAAGCATAAGAGCCACTGCCCACCGCGGAAGCCGTCTGATAGCTGTGCGCCCATGTGACGTGCTCAGGAAAGTACTAGGGCGTGCTGAAAAGTAATGCATCCGACTCTTTTTACGAGAAAACTCATAAAACACTTTAAATGAAACAAATTTTTATAGAATAATAAATGATAACTGAATCTTCCGTCGGTTTTTGGTAGAACAACATTATAATAAATGAAAAGTACTAGTTTGCTTTGGTTCTACAGTATTACTTTTATTGTGTTAACCGGCTTTCGGCCATCTTCAGACATCTGTAAGCCGAAAATCGGTCTTCAGACATCTGAAGATGGCCTTATAAGCCGAAAACCGGTTAACACAATAAAAGTAATACTGTAGAACAAAAGCAAATTTGTGTTTTCCATTTATTAGAATTATAAATATTTGTTCTTCGGTGTCTACTTATTTATTCGTGAACATAGTTATACTAGGAACGAATACATTTCTTCCAAAGAGAGACCAGCAGTTGTATGAGGATTATATCGTAACACCATAGTTACGTTAGGCCTTGCACACACTAGTATAAAAAGTCGAGCGATTTTTACATCTTGATAGTGTCTGCAGACAATCGAGCGATTATGTATACAGACAATTGAGAGAAGTTTCTTGTCTATAGATACGTTTTCGCCACAAAATCGCAGAACTTTTCATTCCTCATTGAAATAGGTGACATGAGACAGTTCTCAGAAGACAGTTACTATGTTTACATGCACTTCCAAAACCGGATTTCGTAAACCGATTTACCAATACGGGTTATGGTTGCTCATGTAGACACTCCAAAATCGATTCTGAATATCTGTTTCTAGTCGCCGCTGTTCCACTTCCATAATCGATTTTCGCTCATATAAAAACGCACAATAGTTTTTTAAACATGTCTGGGTTGTCATGTCACCTCTTGTTTTCAAAATATTCGGTTAATATGGACGGAGTGGATTATTGTACAGTGAGGAAGAAGCAGAAGTATTAGACTTACTCCCGTCGGAGGTTCGAGTCCTACCTCGGGCATGGGTGCGTGTGTTGTTCTTAGCAGAAGTTAGTTTAAGCAGTGTTTAAGTTTAGGGACCAATAATCTCAGCATTTTGGTCCCTTGGGAATTCACACACATTTGAATATTAGATTTAACATGAAGTTATCTACCTCTAATGTTTAAGCGAAGATGTATTGCGATTGTACTGACTAAATCAGAAACAGGAACAGCTGTTTTCCAGACGCATTATTTCACTGGGCTAGCAAATCTGGTCCAGACCTTAACACAGAAATACGACAGCAGGAAAAGGCTTTCGAAATTCGGTTTTCTTGTTTCTGAAGAAATGTCGCATGTAAATTTAGTGAATGTGGCGCAAAACTTCGTAGTGGACGCGTTGGCAGACAAGGTCTCCAGATATTTTCTTTCGCCGTGGAAAACGCTTCGTCGTTTCTTTTAATTTTTTGTGTTGTTAAAATCACTTATCAAGACGAAGCCAAAGGAGAAAGTGTTGCAGTTGATTGAAAATTTTCACGTGGTATCATGTTCGTGAGAAGTTAGTATTTGCGTTTTTAAAAATCGCTTGGGCTGGACAAAATTGTTCAAATGTCTGTGAGCACTACGGGACTTAACATCTTAGGTCATCAGGACCCTAGAACTTAGAACTACTTAAACCTAACAACATCTCACACATCCATGCCCGAGGCAGGATCAGAACCTGCGACCGTAGCAGTCGTGCTGTTCTGGACTGAAGTGCCTAGAACCGATCGGCCACCTCGACCGACTTGGGCTGGGCAAAATATATTAAAAGTCTAAAGCAAATTGCAGTCGAATCGATGACCGTCAGCAAACAGGTCACTTTTCCACATTTCCTCTTATTTTATTTCTTTCACTGTCCATTATTATCATTGTGCAAACCGCGATCCCAACAAGATCAGCCATATTTAGCAAATATCTACGAACTATGCAACCATGTGTATTCACGAGACAAAACATCTATTCTGTCTACAAACATTGTCTGGCTACATGTCTATAGACACTTCCTCGACAATAACTATGGACAGTCGCTCAATTCTGTATACAGGTGTCTACTTTCCTTTACACATCGACGTGTTACACGCTCCCACCGGCAGAGGGTTGCAACTGGCGTCAGCTAAGCGCGAAGTCGCCCGAGCAATATGCATGACATTTAATACCTCAACCAATATTGAGAACATAATGAAGAATTCGGGGGCATTACTTTTCCACACGTCCTTGTATACCCGTGTAAAAGGAGCAAATACGAATGGAAAATCAGTCTAGCGACGATACGGATCTCATATGGCGACTTTGACGAAGGGCAGATTGTTATGACACAGCGCCTGAAAAATAGCATCTGGGAAACGGCTCAGCTGATCTACTGTTCGCATGATACTTTTCGGAGAATCTATGGAAAGTAGCTGAGTGACAGTGAAACCACAAGTAGGCTACAAAATGTTGGACGTCCACGTCTGATCACGAAACGGGAAGGAAGCTAGGTTGTCAACCCTTTAAAGCAGGATAAGCAGAGATCTGTAGCACACAGAGTGCAATGATGCTTTTCTGTTACACATATATATTTTAATTGCTAGTGTTGGTCAGCGAATGTCAGTACACAAAACACAATATATTTACAGGAACTTTCTTCATGTTATTAGATATGTGTAGTTTAGGAAGGCAGTAATTTCGTTATGAAAGTATTTTATTTTACTCCTCACAGTAAAAACTGCGTTTGATTGTCATAGCTGCAATTTCAGAGTTCTTCGGTCCTCTAAAGATACAGTAAAGCTGCATCAGTTCAAACGTAACGCGATGCTTGACTGTGTAGTGTGCAATAAAATTCTATACTAGCGGTGAATATACAGGTTCATTCCTATTCAGGTTAGTGGTTACCTGTTTTGAAAATCTGTCCTTATCCCCTTGCTTCCAATGTAGATGTAGGTGTAATTGTAGACGTAAATGAGCAGCGGTCAGTTACCTCTGCAATTGCCACATGATAGCTCGGTGCAACTTCCCTGAGTTAAGCATTAACGAAGACACAATGCGAATAAATTAAGCTTACTTTTCTTTACAACTGGAGATCAAAATGGCCTCCCTTTGCGGTTAGAGCAGCCTATCACCTCACTGCCAAAGATACGTCGAATTTCTGCAGCGCAGTTCTTGAAATCCAAAACCGAATACTACTTTCCAGTTGTTCTAGCGTATGGGAATTGTTTGAGCACACCTTATCTTTCAACTTTCGGTAAAGATAGAAATAATATATGTATAGATCTGGGGAACCCGGAGCCCGGTCAAATACAAAATCACCAAAACAATTTCGTAATACTATAATAATCGCATTGGTAGTGTGTGCTCTTGCGTTGTCCAACATGAAATACCTGAAAATTTCTGGGTAGTTCATAGTTCTCCGAAGAAAGGCGCCGGTGTATGGTTTCGTGGGAAAAGATCGGACCAATAAATCGAGGTGCACTTATTATACACCACATAACCGTTTTAGAATTATAAATAGACTCTTGATGTAACAGAAGACCATTTTCGGAACTTCAACGTCGGTTGTTCTGCAGGATCACGTATCCCGACAAATGAAGTCCTGCTTAGAAATAAGAGCATTTCAGGGCCAACCTCCCCATCAAACACAGACCACAATAGGTAGTGACATACTGAAATCGAGCAACAATATCTATATCGATGAGCTGATAAACTAGCGTTACTTTGTAAGGCGTGAGTTGGTGTACAGCTCTGCGAGCAGGTGCTACTGACATGCAAGGCTGAAGTGTTACGTGCCGCAATGATTTTGTCGGACTGCTATCCAAGACGACTCGGAACTATTTGTTAACGGATAAAACCGATATGCCACTTTCCATAGTGCCTTATTAGCAAACCTTCAGATTTTAGTCAGTTAAATCGGTGCCAAACGTCGTATATCGACACGGTATCACCCAAAGCTCCCATATACACTCCTGGAAATTGAAATAAGAACACCGTGAATTCATTGTCCCAGGAAGGGGAAACTTTATTGACACATTCCTGGGGTCAGATACATCACATGATCACACTGACAGAACCACAGGCACATAGACAGGCAACAGAGCTGCACAATGTCGGCACTAGTACAGTGTATATCCACCTTTCGCAGCAATGCAGGCTGCTATTCTCCCATGGAGACGATCATAGAGATGCTGGATGCAGTCCTGTGGAACGGCTTCAAACGCCATTTCCACCTGGCGCCTCAGTTGGACCAGCGTTCGTGCTGGACGTGCAGACCGCGTGAGACGACGCTTCATCCAGTGCCAAACATGCTCAATGGGGGACAGATCCGGAGATCTTGCTGGCCAGGGTAGTTGACTTACACCTTCTAGAGCACGTTGGGTGGCACGGGATACATGCGGACGTGCATTGTCCTGTTGGAACAGCAAGTTCCCTTGCCGGTCTAGGAATGGTAGAACGATGGGTTCGATGACGGTTTGGATGTACCGTGCACTATTCAGTGTCCCCTCGACGATCACCAGAGGTGTATGGCCAGTGTAGGAGATCGCTCCCCACACTATGATGCCGGGTGTTGGCCCTGTGTGCCTCGGTCGTATGCAGTCCTGATTTTGGCGCTCACCTGCACGGCGCCAAACACGCATACGACCATCATTGGCACCAAGGCACAAGCGACTCTCATCGCTGAAGACGACACGTCTAAATTTGTCCCTCCATTCACGCCTGTCGCGACACCACTGGAGGCGGGCTGCACGATGTTGGGGCGTGAGCGGAAGACGGCCTAACGGTGTGTGGGACCGTAGCCCAGCTTCATGGAGACGGTTGCGAATGGTCCTCGCCGATACCCCAGGAGCAACAGTGTCCCTAATTTGCTGGGAAGTGGCGGTGCGGTCCCCTACGGCACTGCGTAGGATCCTACGGTCTTGGCGTGCATCCGTGCGTCGCTGTGGTCCGGTCCCAGGTCGACGGGCACGTCCACCTTCCGCCGACCACTGGCGACAACATCGATTTACTGTGGAGACCTCACGCCCCACGTGTTGAGCAATTCGGTGGTACGTCCACCAGGCCTCCCGCATGCCCACTATACGCCCTCGCTCAAAGTCCGTCAACTGAACATGCGGTTCACGTCCACGCTGTCGCGGCATGCTACCAGTGTTAAAGACGGCGATGGAGCTCCGTATGCCACGGCAAACTGGCTGACACTGACGGCGGCGGTGCAAAAATGCTGCGCAGCTAGCGCCATTCGACGGCCAACACCGCGGTTCCTGGTGTGTCCGCTGTGCCGTGCGTGTGATCATTGCTTGTACAGCCCTCTCCCAGTGTCCGGAGCAAGTATGGTGGGTCTGACACACCGGTGTCAATGTGTTCTTTTTTCCATTTCCAGGAGTGTAGTTTGTGCTGTGTGCTGTCAACGAGGAAAATGTGTATGAACGGTAAGTAACATCTAATCTACGGAGCACAGGGAGAGCATAACTGTCGACAATGGTAAGTAACATCTGATCCACAGAGCATAGGAAGAACATAACTGTCTATAATGGTAAGTAACATCTGACCTATGGAGTGCAGGAAGAGCATAAATGTCGATAACGGTAAGTAACATCTAATCTACAGAGCACAGGAAGAAAGTAACTGTCGTCGAGCAGAGTTCCAGTGGGGAAGCCCGTAGAGCGTTTGTTTGTCATATCAGGGGTTCCAGGTTCTAGCCCTGGTCATGACAATTTTTGTTCTGGAGGACACGTAAAACTATTATATGCAACAACATGTTCCTGACATGTACATTTAAATACACATACATACTCCACAAGCCACTGTACGGTACATATCGGAGGGTATTTTGTACCACAGCTAGTAATTTACATTCCTGTTCCACTTGCAAATAGAGCAAGGGGAAAACACCTGTCTGTGTGCGTCCGTATGTCTAATTTATGGTGCTTACGTGACATGTATGTTTTCTGCAGTAGAATCTTCTGCAGTCAGCTTCAAATGCCCATTCTTTAAATTTTCTCAATAGCGTTCCTCGAAAATAGAGTCCCTTTCCCTCTAGCGATTCTCATTTGAGTTCTAGAAGCATTTCACAACGCGTGATTATTGTTCGAACCGGCCGGTAACAACTATAGCAGACCGTCTTTGAATTGCTTCGGTGTCCTCATTTAATCCGACATGGTACTGATCCCAAACACTTGAGCACCACTGAAGAATAGGTCGCACTTCCGTCCTATATGCGGTATCCTTTACAGATGAATCACACTTTCCCTAATGTCTCCCAATAAATCGAAATCGATCAGACTCCTTCCATACCACAGTTCTCACTTGCTCGTTCCACCTCATATCACTTTGCAACTTTATTCCCAGATACTTAAACGACTTGACTGTGTCAAGCAGGACACTAGTAATACTCTATCCGAACATTACAGTCTTTTTCTTCCTACTGATCCGGATTAACCTACATTTTTCCACATTTAGGGCTATCTGCCATTCACTACACCAACTGGAAATTTTCTCTAAGTCGTCTTATATCTTCCTACAGTCACTCAACTTCGACACCTTACAGTACACCACGGGGCATCATCAGCAAACAACCGCAGATCGGTGCCCATCCAGTCCGACATATCATTTATGTATATTGAGAAGAATAGCGGTCCTATCACACTTCCGTGGGGCACTCCAGACGGTACCATTGTCCCTGTTGAACGCTCGCTGTCGGGACAACGTACAGCGTTCTTTTATTTAAGAAGTCTCCAAACCGCTCACATATATGTGAACTTACTCCATATGCGGTATCCGAACGCTGCCGGTTTGTTTTTCCTACTCATTCGCATTAACTTCCATTTTTATGCATACAGAATTAACTGACATTCATCACGCCCACTAGATATTTTGTCTAAGTCATCTTTTGTCCTCCTACAGTCCAACTTCGATAACTTCCCATATACCGCAGCTTTGTGTTACGATTGTTTATGTTTTTTTTGTGACACTGCAAATGTACTCTAAAGCTTTGCTACTTTCAAGAAAACGAAGCGAACGCTGACTGCGAACTAAATATTACTACAAACCTCTGACAGTTCTTTTACATGTCAGGAATATGATGTCCTAGACAGCCATGTCACACGTACTGCGATACAAAAACTGGCATGACCAGTCATAGAACCCTGGGCCCTTGGTAAGGCAAACTAACGATCTACCGTCTTCCGCACGTGAACTCTACATGACAGCCACTCACCGTTACGCTCTACCTGTGCTCTGTAAGTCAAGTGTTACTTGTTACTTACTGTTTACGCACGTTCTCCTAGACGACAGCACGTAGCACAAACTATATCGAAGTTCTGGTCGATACTCTGACGATATACAGGGCTCACTAACGATCTGACTGACAGCTGGAGGTTTGGGTGTCATCGACGGGCTGCAGCGTCGTGCGATGATGGGGGCTTGCCTACTGTGTTGGTTCCGCTCCAAGGCGGGAAATAGCCTTGTATCGTATGTGAAATGGTTCAAATGGCTCTGAGCACTATGCGACTTAACTTCTGAGGTCATCAGTCGCCCAGAACTTAGAACTAATTAAACCTACACATCCATGCCCGAGGCAGGATTCGAACCTGCGATCGTAGCGGTCGCATGGCTCCAGGCTGTAGCGCCTAGAACCACATGGCCACTCTGGCCGGCTCAACTTTCTGAATGCGTCCTACTCCAGAGTACATAACTGGTGTAAAATCAGTGTCAGTGTCCTGAATATATTCCCCTCGTGTAGAGGTTTTTGAGCAATAAATTAATATTAACGAGATCTGAGATATTTGTGAAATATTCGGAGGTAGGAAAGATTTTCATTCCGCAATGGCAAATATAGAGGATCTTCAACATGTACTTAAGCAGCTTCAGTACACTCAAAGCTTGCTAACACGATGTTAAATTGTATATTATCCTACCTTGTATGAATCATGTGTGCAGTAGAAATGTAGATCCCAAGTTGTATAAAGTAACATTTGTTCTCAACAAGATTTAAACACAGCAGTCATTCTCAGCATATTGAGAACCAGTACTGGTCTCGAAGTTCTCTGCAGCTAAAGAGTTCACGTCTATCTCAATCTTGCTGTAACATGCATACAAAGACATAATTGCATTCAGAGTATTCTGTTGGTGTACTCATGTAGTATATGACTTTAGACAAACAATTAAAGACAAACTGGAATAATGGCTGATAATAATACAAGGAAAACAGCACTGTGGCTCAGCAATGAAATTACAGATGTGGAATAAAATGAATATTACTCACCAAAATCTGAACAAAGAGAACCCTGTATAATTTGTTTTTCCTGTAGTTCACTAAGGTGACAAAAGTCATAGGAGAGCGGTACGCACATATACAGATGGCGGCAGTATCGTATACACGAGGCATAAAAGGGCACTGCATTGGCGGAGCTGTCATTTACACACAAGTGAATCATGTGAAAAGGTATCCGACGTGATTAGTACCGCACGAAGGGAAGTAACAGACTTTGAATGCGGAATGGCAGTTGGAGATAGACGTACGGGGCATTCCATGTCGGAAATCTGTAGGAAATTCAGTGTCCAGAGACCCACAGTGTCAAGATTGTGCCGAGAATACCAGATTTCAGCCATTACCTCTCACCACGGACAATGCAGTGGCCGACGGCCTTCACTTAATGACCGAGAGCTGCGGCGTTTGCCTACAGTTCTTAGTGCGAAGAGACAAGCAACACTGTGTGAAGTAACTGCAGAAGTCAAAGTGGGATGGACGACGAGCGTACCCATTAATGGGCAAAGGCAGCAGACGACTGACGCTCATGCCTTTGCTAACAACACGAAATCGCCTGCAGCGCTTCTCCTGGGCTCGTGACTATATCGGTTGGAGCCTAGACCGCTGGAAAATCGTGGCCTGCACAGATGAATTGCGATTTCAGTTTGTAAAAGCTGATGGTATGGTGCGAGTGTGGCGCGGACCCCACGAAGCCATGGACGACACATGTCAACAAGGCACTTTGCAAGTTGGTAGTGGCTCCAAAATGATGTGGGCTGTGCTTACATGGAATGGACTGGGTGCTCTGGTCCAAGAAAACCGATCATTCACTGAAAATTGTTGTGTTCGGCTGGTTGGAGACCATCTGCAGCCATTCATGGACTTCATCTTCCCAAACAACTGTAATACACTACTGGCCATTAAATTTGCTACACCAAGAAGAAATGCAAATGATAAACGGCTATTCATTTGGCAATATATTATACCAGAACGGATATGTGATTACATTTTCACGCGATTTGGGTGCATAGATCCTGAGAAATCAGTACAACCACCTCTGGCCGTAATAACGACCTTTATACGCCTGGGCATTGAGTCAAACAGAGCTTGGATGGCGTGAACAGGTACAGCTGCCCGTGCAGCTTCAACACGATACCACAGTTCATCAGGAGTAGTGACTGGCGTATTGTGAAGAGCCACTTTCTCGGCCACCATTGACCAGACGTTTTCAATTGGTGAGGATCTGGAGAATGTGCTGATTAGGGCAGCAGTCGAACATTTTCTGCATCCAGAAAGGCCCGTACAGAACCTGCAACATGCGGTCGTGCATTATCCTGATGTAATGTAGGGTTGCGAAGGGATCGAATGAAGGGTAGAGCCACGGGTCGTAACACATCAGCTATGTAACGTCCACTGTTCATAGTGCCATAAATGCGGACAAGAGGTGACCGAGACGTTTAACCAGTGGCACCCCATACCATCACACCGGTTGATACGCCAGTATGGCGATGACGAATACACCCTTCCATTGTGCGTTCACCGCGATGTCGCCAAACATGGGTGCGACCATCATGATGCTGTAAACAGAATCTGGATTCATCCGAAAATACGACTTTTTGCCATTCGTGCACCCAGGTTCGTAGTTGAGTACACCATCGCAGGCACTCCTGTCTGTGATGCAGCGTCAAGGGTAACCGCAGCCATGGTGTACAAGTTGATACTCCATGCTGTTGGAAACGTTGTCGAACTGTTCTTGCAGATGGTCATTGTCTTGCAAACGTCCCCATCTGTTGACTCAGGGATCAAGACCAGATGCACGATCCGTTACAGCCATGCAGATGAGATGCCTGTCATCTCGACTGCTAGTGATACGAGGCCTTTGGGATCCAGCACGGCGTTCAGTATTACCCATCTGTTGACTCAGGGATCAAGACCAGATGCACGATCCGTTACAGCCATGCAGATGAGATGCCTGTCATCTCGACTGCTAGTGATACGAGGCCTTTGGGATCCAGCACGGCGTTCAGTATTACCCTTCTGAACCCACCGATTCCATGTTCTGCTAACAGTCATTGGATCTCAAAGAACTCGAGCAGCAAGGTCGCGATACGATAAACCGAAATCGTGATAGGATACAGTCCGACGTTCTTCAAAGTCGGAAACGTGATGGTACGCATGTTTCCTCCTTACACGAGGCATCACAACAACGTTTCACCAGGCAACGCCGGTCAACTGCTGTTTATGTAAGAGAAATCGGATGGAAACTTTCCTCATGTCAGCACGTTGCAGGTGTCGTCATCGGCGCCAACCTTGTGTGAATGTTCTAAAAAGCTAATCATTTGCATATCACAGAATCTTCTTCCTGTCGGTTAAATTTCGCGTCTGTAGCACGTCATCTTCGTGGTGTAGCAATTTTAGTGGCCAGTAGTATATTTTCATTAATTTCAATGCGCTTTGCACTGAGCTATAGTTGTTCGAGGTTGGTTTGAGGAACATTCTGGGCAATTCGAGCGTATGATTTGGTGACCCATATCGCCCGAGAAGAATCCCATCGAACACTTATGGGACACAATCAAGTGCTGAGTTCATGCACGAGATCCTGCACCGGCAACACTTTAGCATGGCTCCAAATTTCTGGAACGGACTTCCAACGACTCGATGAGTCCATGCCCTGTCGCGTTTCTGCACTACACAGGGCAAAATGAACTGCAATACGATGTTAGGAAGTATCCCAATATTCTTGTCACCTCACTGTAGTACTACGTAAGTGGGATAGTAACGTGAACTAAGATTTATATTTACGAATGAGTTAATGAAAGACCGATATGGATCCTTAAACAAGGAACAAAGCTCTCGTTCGGGACAACCGATTTAGCAATAGTCACAAAGAAAGCACATCTATGAAGCTGTAAATTAAATAGGATATGACGCCCTAGAGCGCGAGATGCGACATTCTCAACGCAGATTCTTGTAGTTTGCGGCACAGAAATGGCCATCGGAATGAAACGTTAGACAAAGTCGCCAAGCTTCCTTAACCATGTAAATGCAGGCAGCACCCACGCTATAAATCTAGCCCCTGCGATCCCGGAAGACAAGTGTCTTCGTCTCTCAGTCCACATGAGACTCAACCGACTTTACACAGGACTGGTCAGCCAACAATCGCTGATGTGCTTGCGCTATGCAGTCTGTGGCATTCCTAACAGGCGAAATCCGTGCTCTGAGTGTCTTTGCATCTTTCCAGAGACTCACTGTTCACGTATGGATAAATGATATGAAGACCTGTTCTGATGAAAAGTATTCAGATCGAACGAACGATTTTGGACTTTTCCTTACTTCCGTTTGCTCCTTGAAATTTAAGAGTTTGCCACAGTCTACCTTCACCATGCTGGCAGTTAGGAGTTTTCTGTTCTGTTGGGTGACTCTACACTGTACTTCATGGACACTTCTTCCTGTATTTAGCCCTTTTTCTTTTATTTAGAGCATTCAATTACGGCAGTAGCAGAAAATGGCATACGGAATTAAAATACCTTGAACACTCTAGATGTAAATTACTCTATGCGTCTACCACATGTTTGAGCTCTAAATTTCTTACCTTTGATAAAATTAAGATGCTACAAGGCATGTCACACTGAATGTAATAATTATATTTGTTATTCTAAAATCTTAATGGTGCTAAAAATTACCACCGTGATTTTTGAAATTTCCTGTTATGCTTGTTGTTGTAGTTTCGAGTCAGAAGAAATATTTGTATCTGTTTACAAATTAAGCCGTTATCGATACTATATACGTCTTGGTAACGTTAAGGTTAAGTTAATCGCGGTATCGATTGGCAACAAACGAACGGAAGACAGGGATCCACTATTTCCTCGATTATCTGTTGTCATCAAAATATACTACAGAAGAGCCTGTTATAATTTTGAACGGTTGTAGTAAAGTAAACCACCGTGTCCAGGCTACGGAGCTTCTTCAGTTGATCTTGAAAGAGCGAAAACTGTACGTCCGTTCCATTGATTCTTGTGTGCGCAAAGAAAATGTCATCATCTGACTTAGAACAGTATGTAGAAGTGTATGAGTTGCGTAAGGTTGTATGTGTAGTGGTGTTCCATAGTTTCTCTGTATTTGTTGAATGAGCATACAATTCAGGCCTATATTCTGACAAAGGATTATGGTTCAAGTGGCTCTGAGCACTATGGGACTTAACATCTGAGGTCATCAGTCCCCTAGAACTTAGAACTACTTAA
The DNA here is from genome assembly GCF_023897955.1 of Schistocerca gregaria. NCBI lineage: Eukaryota > Metazoa > Arthropoda > Insecta > Orthoptera > Acrididae > Schistocerca > Schistocerca gregaria. The sequence goes on from NC_064931.1 coordinate 87,907,486, forward strand.
ACCTAACTAACCTAAGGACATCACACGCATCCATGCCCGAGGCAGGATTCGAACCTGCGACAGTAGCGGTCGTGCGGTTCCAGACTGAAGCGCCTAGAACCGCTCGGCCATATCGGCCGCCTACAAATGGATTATACGAGCAAATTTTATGACGGTACGTAAGAAATAGCGTCATCACAACGATTATTAAAGTATATACTTTATGGTTGTGATAGCTGTCGAGCTCCAGTCCGCTTGTCTTCAAAAGTTTCTTAACTAGTTGCATCCATTGTCTCCTTCGATTTTCTATCCCTGACATCTGTCTTTGGTGAAAGATTAAATACCATGAGCACCTCATTACAGAATACATGACCCTCTGCTCTTCGTACGGAGTCGTATAATAAACATTTCTATTTCATAAGCCTAAAACCTGTTGTCTAAGCGTTTTGTCTTCTCTGTTGCCTGAAAATTCTGTTTCCGGGAAATAAAGTTCTTTCTATTTTATTTCATTGCCTAGATTAAGTGGAAGGGCTCTAATTCATGTTATATCTTGTTCTTAATTTCTTATATCCTCTTTCAGGATTTTGTGCCACCGCTGATATGATTCGAACAAGAGTTTTGCACGTATCTTAACATCCAATAGGCAATTTGCTAGACTGGAGGTGAGCCACACCACGAGCCGGCATTCCTTATGAACGATTACTGCCATGTTACAGATCCCTCATGTTGATTTTGCCCCCATTTACGTCTACGAGGCGTACAGACAATTTCCTTAACTTGTTCCCACATGTTGACCTTGTGCGAAACACAGACATTTTCTGTCATTCAAGAGAGCACGCTGAGTGGTTTACTTGTACAGCAACTCTATGCTGTGAAAACCATTTGCTGTTGGTGCACTATTCCGCACAACTTCAGAATCTGGATACACCTTGAACAGTTCTTTCTCGTTGTAGTTCCATACAAATTCAAAGAGGACATTTTCAGCAGTAACTGTTAAGTGCGGCAAGTAGATAGGAAACTCAGTATCTTCTCACACTATACTTTAAGTCTTATCATGTACCACGTTACTGCTCCGTCACATGTTGTATATAAGGTACAAAACTTTTTCCCTGCACTGCAAATAAGGCGACTTTTAGTCTACTAATTACCTAACATATCACAACTGGACAATGTCCACCAGAGGTCTCAATTAACAAATTGCAGAATCACTATGAAACACATGGAAAGTATCCTGTAAAATTCAACCTGTCTCTGGAATGATGTACTGATGTAAAGACAGTGTTATTACAGTTCGAAGTAGAATCATAAGCTGCCCATTACTTTTTAGTAATGTGATTTCATTAATCCCAAATATAATCACTTTATTTATTCTGTCGTTATCAGTGACCAGCACTTTTTTTTTCAGTATGTTTCAGGATATCGTATTACTTATTTCGATTTTAAAGACAGCTCTAAAACTCAATAAACGTAAAAAGCATATTCGTCATATTGCAGGAGTCGGACGTACACCTGCGACTACCATCTAGAAAGTGAAGTTTTTCAGAAATTTTTCGGGCACCGTTGAAGTAAAATGGAAGCTGAACAAGGAAGTAGAATGTAATCAGTCATCCTTAATACTGCAGCGCAGAAAATTATTAGAATCTTAGGATCTGCGAACATTTCTTTAAGCAGAGATAGCAGAAGGGTTATCCGTTGAAAGGGAATAGTATGAGGGCCTAGAAACATTTATTTCTTCTCTACTGGTGATCTTATCATACAACTGAATATCAAGCAGTTTCCCAAATCATGGAAATGATTGTATGAGGCTTGTTCGGAAAGCAAGTATCCTTTGAAAAAAAAAAAACCTCTCTCCGAATCATTTTTTTCAAACCAAGGCCAGACGCTGTGGCCCAGCGGCTCTAGGCACTGCAATCCGGAACCGCGCTGCTACTACGGTCGCAGGTTCGAATCCTGCCTCGGGCATGGATGTGTGTGATGTGCTTAGGTTTGTTAAGTTTAAGTAGTTCTATGTCTAGGGGACTGATGACCTCAGACGTTAAGTCCCATAGTGCGTAGAGCCATTTGAACCATTTTTTCCAACCAAAATTTATTATTATAAGAAAGAAGATTTCTTAAACTATATTTCTACATAGTTGCCACCATTGTTCAGACATTTGTCATAGAGGCAAACCAACTTTTGTATAAACTTGTCATAGGAAGATGTCGCCAGTGAAGACAGCCGCAGTTAAACATTGCATTTTGCATCGTTATCGCTATTAAAGCACCTTCATCCGAAATCATAGCAGAGCTGACTTCACTGGCGATAAATTGCTGTGAAGAGGACATAGAGAAGTAAGTTTCCTGCTATGACATATGTCTGAACAATGCTGACAACTACGTAGAAAAATAGTTTAAGGAATACTCTTTGGCCGACCGGGGTGGCCGAGCGGTTCTAGGCGCTACTGTCTGGAACCGCGCGACTGCTACGGTCGTAGGCTCGAATCGTGCCTCGGGCATGGATGTGTGTCATGTCCTTAGGTTAGTTAGGTTTAAGTAGTTCTAAGTTCTAGGGGACTGATGACCACAGTTGTTAAGTCCCATAGTGCTCAGATCCATTTGAACCATTTTTTTGAGTACTCTTTCATGTAAAAACAAATTATGGTTTGAAAAATGTTTTTATCAATTTCCTTTGGAAAACGTTGCTTACTTACCTGGCATACCTCGTAGATGAAACTGTAAGAGAAAACGGACCTGCAGTTTCCTAAAAATAGACGTAAGTCATGTAGTGCCGATAATAGTGACATATTTTCCTTGAGAATAAAGAGGAGGTATCTCGTAGAGCAAGTAAGTTGAGATTCTTTCAAGACAGGATAGTGGCAGTCTGTCTAGGACAGAAAAGAATAATGTCGCAGAAAATGGTAATACCATAGGAAACTCAGGGATCACTCGAATTTTTCAAGGACTCTAAAAAAACTGCTGGTAGCAATGAGCTTGAAATCATGTGGCAATGTCCTGAGAATGTCTGAAGAAAAGTTAGACAAAATAATATTTGAGTACATTGGAGCCATAAAAGTGACAACAAAAGCCTTAGAAGTTCAGCAGACCGTACTGATGATCGATAAATCCCGAAAGGAATTAACTGGAATTAAGAGCACAAATATGATTATATGTGGCAAAGACAACGATAAAAGTCGAAAGAATGGCTACCTCTTGAGAGTAGATGGTACTGTACGGACATTACATGAGTCACTATTATCAAAAGTGAAGGAAAGCAAATTATAATCACTTTATGCTTTATGTCTATGTCAGTCGTCTTCAGTGCATAACACTTATGATTCTGTTCCGATTCCAAGGGACTTATCCTTCTGTGCGTCAACGAATCTCAACGTATCCCAAAATAATGAAAGTTTACAGCCATGTGTATATTCTTGCACTACTACAGTTCTGTCTATTGGACAGTTCATGAGCGCTACAATGGTCGGAATCTACGTTAAACTGTACGTGTCCTTATACCTCTCTATGTGAGTCACTTCAAAAGGTCGGTGGGGGGAGGAGGAGGGTAACGGTATGCCACCTCAAACAGGACCATGACTACTAAAGCACTGTGGTGTTCCGGGATTGATAACTGCTTCACATTTTAAGTTCGAGAGCAGAAAATTCAAATGGGAGGAAAAACCGTATGGCAGTTCGCCTGTGCTCCGTTTTAATTCTAATACGGAACCAGAACATTTCTGTCTTCGACTAATACACGATGGCCATAGATTTATCATTTGAAAATCAGGTTTCGAAATATGGAAACGAGTACGCCATATGTTCAGTGCACTGGTGTGTGGCTACGATGCACCGCGGCAGTCGGGTTCTCCCCTCGGCGGATTCAGCACCTGCACGCTACTCTTCATCTGCTCCACATGGCTCATTTGCCTATAACAGATTTTTAAACCAGATCTCTGAAGAGAACCGTATGCCATTAGCCAAAGGATCTGTGCGCTAATTGCACATATGTAAGTGCTCGATTTGGTGCACTTGTGTGCGGACGAGCACGCAAAATGCAAATGGTGCATTCGAGTGTCATATTTGAATACGCGGGAAAACAGTATGCAAATCGCGTCGACACACGTGGCATATGTGCACCACTGATTAAGAATCCCTCAACGCAACACACCTGCGCGCTACTGTTATCTGTTTTGATATGCTAATTTTCGGTGTCGTGCACGGATCCTTGTTAAGTTACAGGAAGCCGTCACGCTTGGTCCGGCAGTCTGGGTTTCTCTGCACAAGTGACTGGTACTGCAAATGAAAATACTTTCAAATACACACTAAACGGTAATTTTTGAAACACTTTCCGGCTTGCAGTAGTCTCTCTGCATGTTGAAAGCCGTTAGGTTAGTAGAAAACAAGAAATTGTTTAAAGGAATTCATTATCAGCTTCTGTCTGTAAATCCATTCGTCTTATGTGCTGTCGATCGATATCGATTTCGTGCCATTTTCAAGCGATCGCCTTGTAGTGCGTTTGGTGACATGCGTAGTGCGCGAACTAGAGAGACACGTAGGCGAGCCTGACCCAAACTGAATCCGTACGGCGGATTGACAAGCTTAACCTACTACAACTGACAATCTGGGTGTGGTTTTTAGGCTGTTTTGCACCTAGATATGGGCAAATTCTGGATTGTTCCAAAATCTCTGCCTCAAAAAATACGGTACCCGAACAGGTAACATACGACACAAAAAAACATTTTACACGATTCACAGACAGATAGTACACAGGACATCCCACTCTTAGTTTAACTGGCGACTGCGGCCACAGGAAGGACATCCGCCTACAGAGATCAGTGATAAAGTTTAGTCACCTGAAGGCGTATTCTGTTTTCGTATCACTTTACCAGTGACGATAGTGGCGTAATCGCGTGTTGAGTTACATGTGATGGGGTGATGGGCGCAGGTGGAAACAAGGAGCTAAAACTTCTGTAAACACCGGCGCCTTGCGCGATATGTTTGAGAACAACAATCAGGGAACACGAGAGGAATACTGTGATTCGTGCCGAGGCGCTGCATAAGTTCTTTCTACAGTCAGCCAGCCGGAGTGGCCGAGCGGTTCTAGGCGCTACGGTCTGGAACCGAGCGACGGCTACGGTCGCAGGTTTGAATCCTGCCTCGGGCATGGATGTGTGTGATGTCCTTAGGTTAGTTAGGTTTAAGTAGTTCTAAGTTCTAGGGACTGATGACCTCAGAAGTTAAGTCACATAGTGCTCAGAGCCATTTGGACCAGCCTTTCTACAGTTGTGGAGGCAACGTCAGTGCTGAAAGTGCGACTGAAATGGGGAGAACGACACGGTAAAATAATTATTGAAACATTGCACAATAGTGTAAAAATTTAACGAATTATAAAAACAATGAGATTTTGACTCTGCTACGGTCGAGGTCTTCTGGAATCCAGAAACACTAAGCTACTGCCGCATATAGCAATCCAGGCGATATCTGTTTTATACATTGAGCTGAAGAATAGTATAACTTTAAACTTTAAAGTATTAAATAGCTGTGCAGTTATTTCATCATTTCTGAAAGTTTTGTAGCTGTGATTGCGCGGTAAATAATAAGGTTAAACTTATACAATAAGCGGTAATTTTTGTAACCGTTAATACATGTGCTCATTTGTAATACTAAATGCAAGCAATAGAAGTAACTAAAGAAAGTACTGATACCATAATCAGTATAATGTAGTTAAGATAATAAGCAGATTAACTTAGTTTATAAGTTAACTTACTTTAGTACTTAAGGATTCAGCCAGAAAAAAATTCTGATAAGATTGACTAAATAAATCTATAGAATGTTATTTATTGTAAACAAAGAAAAAGTAAAGTTTCGTTCACTTTCTAGAAAAGATGTATATTAGCAATAAATAAATACATTTTAAATCCCCAAGGCCACTAGTCGGCGTTTTCGGATGATCCCGATTGGCTTCGGAGCAAAAATTTAACCTTCTCCTGAACTGGTCAACTGTGTGCTTGGTCACTTTTCGAGATAGGTCAGCTGTGCATGGTGTCATAAGTATCGTTAAAATGCTTTACAAAATACTCATATCCATAATATGGCACTCACCGAAGTATTTAAAAAAAACACGGAAATTATTTTCATTGCTTATAATAAGAAATTCTTTTTGAGAAATTCAAACGTGTCATACTTCCATTTCTGTACTTTAAAATCAGTTACCGTACATACTGCACATGTATTTCACGTATATTGTTATGTCGGTGAAGCCTGTCTACATCATTCATTTTAATGTAGATGGTTGTCTGATTTGGAACTATAGCGTCAACTACATGATATATCATAATATGTATGTTGAAGTGAGCTTTCATAATTAAGGCCAAAAGCCCTGCCAAATGCCTAATGAGTACTGCTCGTTCTATCAGAATTTAGAGTATTGGTAGCCCAAATTTGGGGGGGGGGAACACTGAACTTCAATTAATGTTTTCGGTAATGGCGGCAAAATATTCCTGCTTGTCACATAAATGTATTTTTTAATGTTGCTAACGCCTTGGGTGGAAATATCGAGCCGATTGAAGGCAACGTCTTCGCGAATTAATTTCAAAGGTCTCTAATATTACTCAATAACGGCCTTGGAAGTTATTTGTCTCTGGCTTCATGGTTAAGATTGACTTCATTAGTAAACAGAATCTTTTAAGTAAATATGTCACTTACAAGTTGTTACTGTGCGACCCTACGCATTCCACATTTTGTTGCTGTGTCTTTCAGAAATTTATTTCTTCCAACAACGATCAGCTTATGGCCTCTTTTCACTTTTCAGATGCTCGACCGTAACGTTACAACTGCTTTCTAACTTACTGGTCACATAGGATGAGCTGGAACTGGCATACACAACACAACACTCGAGAAAGTAACTAATGGTGACAGCGCTACAAACGGTTCAGAGAAGACAATTCCAAGCGGCAAATGAAACATTCACGTACAGTCGACCTTTTCGTTGAGATAATGAATGCTGAACCAACTCTTACGCAGTTGGGCAAACAGTAAAACTTTTCACGCACAATCAATAACCACTCGGCGTTTTTATTACCACTGGCCGATGGCTAAAGTGGCCATCAGCAGAGAGTCCGTTTCTTTACAGGGGTCATTTTTCAACCCTGGTTTCCATGAGAGTGTGTGCAACTGATAGCGTGTTTTTCTAGTCCTAGTATTCGAGAGGCCGGCTGGCCACCACGAAAAAAGGTATTTCTTTCTTTTTCTTTTTTTTTTTTTTGCTGCAGGGGAAAACTACCATGATCATCCTTTGCAACTGTCAACGTCGTGTGAGCTATTGTTTCAGATGACGTCAGACCATGTTGTTATCCCATGAGATTTAATCTGTTAATTATCTCTGAAATTAGTTTGGGCTAACAAATATTCAACGAATTTTTCAGTTATCTCTCTTTAGTACATCAACACGTAGAGAATTGCACGTACTCTTTTCGCAACAGTGAGCATCCGTACGAAAGACCGCTCCATAGTGACTTAAGTATTAATTCGATACTGAGACTCATTTACGTGTTAGAAAATCATATTCACAACATTAATTCCTATCAATGTTTGGGCAGCTGTTGTACACTACATCACGCTCCCAGACGTGCTCAATATATTACACTAAGTTCAGATGTTATGAGGAACCACCCATTCATCTTCGTGTAAGTCAATTGTGCTTGAAACCACCCTGAGATCGTTCAAGAACGATGCTGTTTTGTGAAGGTACGTATCGTCTTTGGGGCTCTATACGCGGACCAACGGATCCACGTCAGTTTCCCATGTCGCTCGCACAGAGGAAACGATGCAAATATTTCATACTATTCCGCCTAAACATCACCTGCAAGATAATATCTCCAGCACCGGCCTCAACGGGATGCTGGGGACTGTGTTCGACTACCTTGCCACTGGCTTGTACTAACGTTTTTCGTACCAAGCTCCATGCTAATCTTTGTTCCCTGTGACGTGCAGTGCGCTGTCTTAGCTATGTCAGAGGTGGCGTCTGTGCACCATAGGAAAGAGATGGTGCTATATTACTGAGCTGTTCACCGGCTGTTCTTGTGCAACACTGCCTTAAGTGATTGGTTTGCTACTCTGTGGTTAGTCCACCCGCTGTTGCAGCTCGCAATATTTGACGGGAATACCTACCATAAATACGTTTTCGCGTAGTAGATGACTCTAAAGGCTGAGATTTTCAGCGAATCGAGCCCTTCACATTGTGGTACGTGAAAAGCCCAGAACCGACAGATCTAGGAGATGGAGTAATGCACTAGCAATAAGGCCGCGATCAAATTCCTTGACGAAGCGTTTCTCGTCTATCATGCACTCGACTGTCACACCAACAGCCAGTACAACGTATCACGTCTTCTTCGTCATCCTACAGGACGCACTAGTCCATTCCTCGTGACGACAGGTACGCACAATTTCACATGAATACAGAAAAGTGTACAGTACGCATGTTTCTTCTGAGATATTGTTAATAACAAAAGAGCTTTTTGTTACTAAGCACAAATGATTTTCGTCTGAGATTTATTCCAAATTATTCAATGAATGATCTTCTGTTTATATCTTGTGAGTGCACAGTAATACTGAGATGCTATATCTTTCTAGCACATTAGTATTTTCCGTTCCTGATTACGCACAACTTTGTTCATTTGTAGTGAAAACGTTTATGTAATTTTTTCCACCGTTAACCAAACGGTGCACTCACTGATGTCTCAAATAGCTTTATTATCATCTAGTTCCGTCTCTGAAAACTGTCTGAAAATGTTGTCGCAAATACATTCAGTAGTAAAGAAACAATAAATTAAAACGTCATTCTTCATGCGGTAGTTTTACGGCATGAACAGCGAAAATATAGTAAGCGGTAAATTTTTCTCTTTTCGCCATTTTACGGGGGCTGTCAGCAAGAAAAGTTTCTTAAAGGTTTGAAACTATGCGTAATCTTTGTTGCGACTCACTAAGTGCTCTCGTTCTCAAATACTGGATGACCAAAGTAAGGGTACTAACTGTTCGCGCATTAAGTTCCTGGCAGATTAAAACTGTGCGCCAGTACCTCGAACGCGGGACCTTTGCCTTTCGCGGGCCAGTGCTCTACCGTCTGAGCTACCCAAGCACGACTCACGATCCGTCCTCACAGCTTCAAATCTGCGCAGTACCTCGTCTTGCCCGCTAAAGGCAAAGGTCCCGAGTTCGAGTCTCGGTCCGGCACACAGTTTTAATCAGCCAGGTAGTTTCATATCAGCGCACACTCCGCTGGAGAGTGAAAATCTCATTCAGGTATGTGATTGTTTACCCCCATTGTGTACCAAATCTAACTGAAATCGGTTCAATGGTTTACGGGGATATGTGGAATATAAGTAAGTACTTGCATATATACACTGATTATCCAGAACATACCTAATAGCCGATATGTCCCCTTTGGCACGAACAACAGCGGTGAGACGTTGTGGCGTAGAAGCAATGAGGTCTTGGTAAGTAGCTGGAGGGAGGTGGCACCACATCTGCACACACAAGTCACCTAATCCCAGCAAATTCCGGTGAGGGGAGCGATGAGCTCTGACGCCACATTCAATTACATCCCACGCGTATTCGATCAGGTTCATATCTGGAAAAGTTGGAACGTGCTACTGTGTTCCTCGAACCACTCCATCACACTCCTGGCCTTGTGACATGGCGCATTATCTTGTTGAAAAATGCCGCTGGCGTCGGGTTCAAAATGGCTCTGAGCACTGTGGGACTTAACATTTGTGGTCATCAGTCACCTAGAACTTAGAACTACTTTAACCTAACTAACCTGAGGACATCACACACTGCGACCGTAGCGTTCACGCGGTTCCAGACTGTAGCGCCTAGAACCGCACGGCCACACCGGCCGGCGCTGGCGTCGGGGACATGACAGTCATGAAGGGGTCTACGTGGTCTGTAACCAATATACGAAACTCCTTGGCCGTTATTGTGCCTTGCATGAGCTCCGCTGGACCCATGGTTGCCCACGTGAATGTTTCTCAGAGCATAACAAAGCCACCGCCAGCTTATCTCCGTCACGCAGTACGGGTGTCAAGGAGCCGTTCCTCCTCGAAGACGATGCATTCGCGCCCTCCCAGCTGCATGATTAAGAAGGTATCGTGGTTCATTAGACCATGCAGCACAGATCCATCATTAACTGTGTTCGCTGTATTGTGTGTTCAGACGCACTTGTACTATGCCCAGCACTAAAGTCTGACGTTAATTCCTCCACAGTTTGTTGCCTGTCCGGTTTTACTAGTCTGCCCAACCTAGACGTCCGGCATCTTTAATGACGGATGGCCGCCCAACCCTTGGACGTCTGGACGTGGTTTCACCTTTTTTCCGCCACGTGTTGGAAACACTCGCCACATCACTCCTCGAAACCCGATAAGTCGCGCAGTTTCCGTAACGCTTGTGCCGAGCCTCCGGGCCATCACAATCCGTTCTCAGTCAAACTCAGACACATCGCGCGCCTTCCATATTCGACGCACGTACAGCTCGCTCACTTACACTACACGCGCGGTGCGTGTGTCTGATTAGCAGTCATTCCTCGCCAGGTGATGATACAATGGCCCGAACGTGTTTATATCGATAGCACAGTGGTGGTCATAATGTTCTGGCTGATCGGAGTACATACATCCATCTTCACAATACTCCCCTTTTAGAGATTACCCATTTATTGTGGCAACAGTACATATGGAATACATGAAATTATTACATTTACAAATAAACAGCATAAGCGGTTCTGAGGTACCATGTACCGACCCAGCTGAAACACCCATACAAGTACGTGGAGTAGCCTCCATTGGCAGAAATGCAGGCGCTGACTCTGGCAGACAGTCAATAGCACAGATACTGTCCTGGAATACGTTATGCTACGCATTTTCGATCTGTTCACGAAGTTCTGTTAGAGTTGTTGGCTGACGATCGCCATAACTCATTTCTCAACCGTGCGGTTAGAGGCACCATGTCACGAATGGCGATGCCCCTCCCGTCGGAGGTTCGAGTCCTCCCCCGGACATGAGTGTGTGTGTGTGTCTGTTGTCCTTACCGTAAGTTAGTTTAAGTTAGTTTAAGTAGTGTGAAAGTCTAGGGACCGATGACCTCAGCAGTTTGGTCCCTTAGGAATTCACACACATAGGAATATTTAACTCACTTCTCGTTCCTTCATATCCCACACGTGCTCGACTGGAGAGAAGTTCGAAAATGGTGCTGGCCAGGGATGATGCAGCACATCTCGCAGAGCACGTTGTGTTTCAGGGGCCGTGTGTGGACGTGCATTATTCTGTTGAAACTACACGCCACCTTCCTGTTGCAAGAACGGCAAAAGAATGGGTCTAACAACGTTCTTCACGTACCGAGCGCTGGGTTGCGTTCCTCTCAGAAACACCATAGATGAACGAGAGCTTAGCTTATCGCACTCCAGACCATAAGGCCTGGAATGGGGCCGGTCTGTCTCCGACGAATGCACTCAAAGAGACGGCGCTCACGAGGTCTCCGTCGCACGTGCAAACGACCATCACTTGTGCGTAGGTAGAATCTGCTTTCAACGCTAAAAGTTCACTCTGCATCGTTCCGTATTCCAAATGGTCCTCTGACCGTCGGTACTGTGGCGTGAGTGGAAGACGGCTAGAGGTATGCTTGTCCGTAGTCCCAGTGCTAATAACCCTTTTCACAACAGATCGTATTAACAAATATGGCCTCACAAGCCCTCTTATCTGGGCTGTGGCAGCTGTACGATATGCTACCAGAGCGCCTTCTGTGAGTATCCTTCAGTAGACAGAATTCTCCGTGTGATGCAGATGTGTCAAGCAAGCAGGTAACCATGCCACGGGCACGTACTCGTTCCAATACAATACGACGATCCTGGCGGGCGTCAGTACTGCGTGGACGTCCAGAACCTCGTCTATGGGTGTGAGAATGTTCTCGTGACCATTCATACGAGCACCGCTGCACAAGTGGCGCAACACGTCCAAGTTGTGTGGCAGTTCTCCGAGAGGACCACCCCGCCACTCGGAAAGCCATAATATGACCCCTTTCAAACTCGCTCAGTTGGTTGTTCGAAGCACGAGTACGTGTCCATGGCATGGTTGGCTGGTTCCTTCACATGTTTACATAACACTAAACATTCCCTATTGAAGGATACTTACAGAAGGCGCTCTGGTAGCTATGCCGTTACCTACGCTATCTGTTGGTAGGCGATGCTGAAACCATTATCAGTACATCTCCTACCTCAGAGGTGTTATATGCCGTGATCAGATCAAAATCTGCGTCGTCTCTCCAAGTGTACTATTTTTTCCAGCAGTGTATGCATGGATTAATTATCGAGCGCATTTGTTGACGTTATTATTCAATAGAGTGTGGAAATTCACAGCGGTCTTCTAGTTACCTCCTTTATATTATTGTTCAAAAACTAATTTGCAGATTTTGTGTCACACCATCATTCTAAATTATTCGAACATTTCTGTTGTGTATGTTGTATGGTGAACTATGGTCCGGTTTGGTACTTACGATCGCCTAATCGTATCATGTGACACACCACAAATCGTTTATACAGGGTGTCCCAATTTTCTTGACCACCCTAAATAACTGTTCGTCCAGATGAAAAATTACAAAACGTCCTTTAGCCGTCAGGAGGACATCAATCAGAATCATTGCCTTCGTTGTAGCTTGGTTTTTTACAAAGATATGAACAGCGGTATGACTTTTTAAAATGGCACTCTATATTTTTTATTCGGTAATTCATTTCCTCTCCTAAAGACCTATTCAAAAATTTATCACAGTGCACCATTTACTGAAACACAACGTTATTAATTACATAACACAACACCGACTTTGAACCCTTATCACAAACTCGTGCACTTGCTGGAGTTGTCAGAAAACAAATGAAAGTAAGTAAACACATAACACACAATTGACTTTGACTCTCATGTACCATTGCCCAGCAGTAGAACATTCAAAGGTGCTCAAGTGGTGACCCTGGACACCGATACACTGGTGCACTCGTTGAATGAAAGAATTACTTACTGCTTCCAGTGTTGCCTGCTGAAGAGAATTACAAACAAGTACGATACATTCCTGCATAACCTCTGGAATTGTTGGAATACCGCGATAGATCATGTCTTTAATGCATCTCCAAAGAAAAAAGTGGAGAAGATTTAAATCAGGAGACGTAGCAGGCCAAGTGACTGTTCCGCTTCGACCAATCCATCTGGCAGGATACCTTCGGTCCAGAACACGATGTTCACGCAAGGCATGTGCTAGACATCCATCGTGTTGATACCAACTTAGCAGTCTGGTTGTTAGCGGCACTTAATCCAGAAGAGGAGGAAGAATTCGTTTGAGGAAGACGGCATACGCTGTGTCGTTTAGACTTCCATCGATGAAACAAGGGCCAATAATTTTAGTAGCAAGCATCCCACACCAGACGTTAACTCTCCACTGACGCTGATGTTCCACCTGTCTAAGCCAGCGTGGGTTGTCGCTGGACCAACAATGCATGTTCCTTGTGTTTACCTGTCCTTAGTTTGAGAAAAAACATTCATCGGTAAATAGAACATTGGAGAAGAAGTTCGAGCTGCCGAGGATTTGCTGCTGTGCCCACTGCGTGAACTGTACACGATTCTGGAAATTATTCCCATGCAATTTTTGATGTAGGTATACATTGTAAGGATGGAACCGATGATGTGGAAGAATATGGCGTAGACTGGTTTTAGGAATGCCAGTCTCTCGTTAAAGCTGTCGTGTGCTCACATGTGGATTCATAGCAACGGAAGCGAGAACAGTACCTACGGCAGTTTCGTCTGTGCGAGGGCTACGACGATTGCGCTTCCTGAAGCGTCGCAACAAGACGAGAAAACATCTGTCAGGAAGGTAGGGTCTTGTCAGGATATCGCTTTCTGTACTGTTCCGCTGCCTGCGTAGCATTTCGCCTACCTTCAACAAAAACAATAAAAGAAACGTTATGTCGATGCAGTTTACAGGAAGGACAGCCTTCCCTGTATACCTGTTCTACACAGTATTTAAAAGGACTAAATTACTGCACTAAATACACCCGTACAGAAGAAAACAGTACTGTTCTGCTAACTTACATTCACCATAGATGAGTAAAATTTCTACCTACTCTTCGTTGGTGTACACTCTACTCATACAACTCTTCAATTGAGGGTGGTTGACTGAATGACGGGTGAGCATTCTACTTATGGTTACGTTTGTCCTCTGTCAACGTTAACCCGTGGATGTGTTCCATTACCCCGAGTACCTGCACTAAGCGTTGGGAGCGTCAACGTCAATGTTGTGTTATGTAATTAATGACGTTGTGTTTCAGTGAATGGTACACTGTGATACATTTTTGAAAAAATCTTTAGGAGAGGAAATGAATTACCGAATAAAAAATACAGGGTGCCATTTAAAAACGTCATACCTCTGTTCATATCTTTGTAAACAACAAAGCTACAACGAAGACAATGATACTGGTTGATGTCCCCCTGGCGGTTAAAGAACATTTGCTTAAAACATTTTGTAATTTCGATCTGGACAAACAGTTATTTGAGGTGGTCAAGATAAATGGGACACCCTCTATACTCATTCCTCTTACGTAAGGACACTACGTTAATCACGACAGTTTCGGCCGTTTCAGATGCACAGTGATTCAAAGATCCTTTGATAAGCTACAGTCATATATGGTCTGTATTTCCAGTCCCAGTGAATACATTATTATTATGCATACCTTTCGGGCCATAGGTGGCATTAGAGAGATCAATTCCACGTGAAAAATGTCGCAGTTTTCTTAAGTTGGTTAACGTTCGTAGCGTTAAATTAAAGTAGAAGCCACAGCATTAATGAAATTGTGTATCGAAAAGAACTGCTAAAATTTTTCATCGAAACAGTCACGTACAATAGTAACATTAATTCTGGGCCGTTTACTGAAATGTTATTTGCTTTAACACCACGAGATGTTCGTATGTAGTTGAAAATAAACCAATGAATTGTGCATCTATTTTTAAGTATGTATACTAAATATTTAGCATTTTCAGAATATGACACGTTACATATTTTCACTAAAAATAAATGAGTACACTTAACTGACAGTGATATTAAAGTTTCACTATTTTACATGCTTGTGCAACGGCAAAGCAAGTTTAACATTTGCTATGTTCCAACAAAGCAAAAAATAAATGGGTATTTTTATTGCTTTATCCAGTGAGAAAAAGCATTCAGATCATTTTTGTTAGGTCAGTAGCAATACATTGTTGTTAAGAGTAAGATTTATTTAATTTCTGCGAAGTTGAGACTGAAAACAACATTGAAAACAATGTCTCTAGTAACGAAGTGTGCTGCTTGTTTACTGAGTAAAAGGAGTAAGGCAATAAAACTCTGTGAAGAAGGTCATACATATGTAGAAATAGTAAATATGTTGGGTGGAGGTGCAACAGATTATACTATGAGGAAAGCCTGCTAGTGGTATGAAGAAACTGGGTCAACCATAGCTGCTCCAAAAGCTGACAGAAAATCAATACTGACCGATCAAGACTTTCGCAAAATCTGACGTCTTTCTCTGTAAGAACGTCGGCTTACGGTAAAAGATGTAAATGCTATGCTGAAGACTTCATGGGTTGAAGTATCTGATAAAACACTCAGGGAAAAACTTAGTGGAAATGGTTTTTTTTTTTGCGAGTGAGGACTCCCAGAAGGAACCTCTCTGAAATTTTTGGGGTTGTGAATATTTTGTCTGATTTTTAATTAAATTTAATTTCACCTTTGTATTTTCAAAAAAAAATTTTAAACAGCGAAGACTAAGGCTTGTTTATCGAACATTTTCAATAAATAATAAGGTGTATATAAATAAAAATTCACTCCTGACTGCAGTATTCAGTTTAAGCTTACAAAGTGTCCAGAGTAAATGCTGCTCCTGTATAGTGTCGTACCTATAACTAAAAGTCTCCACGAGTTACACATTATAACACAAACGAGAAATATATTCAAATCAGAAACCTTTTGTACCCAGCAGTCTCCTGATTACTCGAACAATTACGACAAATGCAAATACTACAAGAAACGAGAACTGTTTGTCCAACTTTTGAGGTTCTTCCGATAACGTATCGTAACAATGAAGAAACGATAGGTCGCATCTTCTGAAGAAAGCGCTGCGGCTACTGGAGAAGCCATGGATGCCGTGGAGTTATGCTAATAGCGCAACGTGAGCACATATTGACAGTGCCTAAACACGGGCATTAATAATGGTTACAATATTATCCATGTAAATGAGACCTGAATAAACATCTGGCACATAATGCGTCACTGATAAGGCGCCTAATGGCGGCATCTTCACGCTTCGTCGACTGCAGCTGTTCTGCGCTTGCTCCGAGAGCGCTCCACTTCCGGTTCCAATTGCTGTCGAATGCATTAAACTCGTGAATCACGCAGGTCCCGTATGTTCAATGCAAATCAGGTTCTCCCGCGCCGCAACTGTTGCCTCTGACGCGTGTTTTCATCTGCGCTGGGAGAGGGAGAGAAATTTATGAGTTTATCCTCAGCTCAAAACTGCTGTCCCTCTGGCATTCGTTCCCACGGCCACCGGGAGCTTCCTGATGCGCTCGACGTGTAGCGTCCATGAATATAAGTGGCGAAGGAGGCCTAGAGATTATTATGAGGAATAATTAAGCACCTTTTAAGACACTTATCAGAATGAATTTTCGTTCTGGAGTGAAATGTACGCTGGTTTGAAGTTCTGACAGATTAAAACTGTGTACCGAAACCTTCGCCTTTCCCGAGCAGTTCATTTACCAATTCACTTATTCAGGTACGACTGACCACCCTCACAGTCTTACTGTTGCCAGTATCTCTGTCCTACTTCCCATTAATCACAGATATTTCTGTGCCAAATCTACAAAAGCAGTGGGTAAACTTCTCTGCCTGACAATGAAGCACACTTCAGTTTCAATGTATTGTGCATATAGGACAATAGAACGATGCCCTGCTTACAAAGTTTATCAGTGACTGACTTCTAGGCTAAAAATCCAAATGTCCTGTATTGGAATCCTGGTCAGTCCTATGATTTGTATGTAAATTATCACTTCGTTAATTTTTTTTAATGTTTGTTAATGTGAAAAACGCTAGTCGTTCGGAGTCCACGTCAAACTGCAAGTCCCCCACTAACTGGATAGGTAAGTCAATTCCAAGGTCGGAGGAAGATGACCTCCAATTGGACCACACCTAGTAAAGTATTTTCGTGTCCAAATCAACCTTCGGGTTGTGACAGCCTTACTTTAGAATACATCTCCGCAGAAAACTGTTCAAAATACTCTTACTGTCATAGGCTCTTTATTAAACTCCAGTCATTTTAAAGCCACTGATTTCTTTCGGCATGATTGTAAGTGAATGTCACACGGTCCCAAACCTTTTGAACAGGGTGGCTATTCCGACAACTGCTGCCTCAAACACTTCACTTTTTCCCGGTATCGAAACACTCTCACGAGCAAATGCCTTATCCTGGTGCAGTATGATATCATTCTTTTCCAATCTGTGCACCATCTCAGACATGAAATCCACAAGATATGCGTCTTACTCGACAGTTAATGTTTTACCTCCTATACCATAGTCAATCAGAAGATTTCCTTTTGCATCCCAGTAAAATCTGGCCAAAAAATACATGGTGGATGAAATCAAATTCATCTGTTAGGGAGCAAATCCACCGGCTTCTACCCGTTGCTTTGATTGTTATTTCGTTTCTGGCGCGAATTGGTTGAATGATACTTTTAATATTTTCTCGTTAAGGCGTGGATTTAGAGCCCTTAACATACAGGTCATCAGCGCCTCTTGTTTCTTCTGTAGCTACTGCTTCTGCTTGACATTTGTCAGCGAATAAAAAATTAACGTCGGATCCAGGGTATGGCGACGATAATCCAATGTCTATATCTGTGCACAAGCCAGTGCGTGCAACTTACTGTCCTAGTACAAAATGCAGGCTAAAGTATGTAATGCGTATCTGCAACTGTCACACGGTCTCCATTCTTCATTCTCAGTGGCGACGGTATGTTCCAACACTCAGAATGTGTACTTCGTTCTTTACAGTCAACAAAGTGTGTGAGATTCGCGAGCTCCACGTTCTTTTCTCGGGGCTACCATTGGGATCTGCTACTCAGCACGCAATACTTCTGGGAATCCGCGAACTACTCCATGTATGTTGTGCTGACCGCAGTTTCTTCCTCCTGCAAACCTGGCCGTTCCATAGCTTTTCTGCTCTGAACCAGTATATAGCCGATGGCCTCTGATGGCTGTAAAGCTCTATTAACGCTACGATAACGTCATAGGACATGTGCGAGTCATACAGACTCTTAAAATCTCCATCTTTTCATCTGCGATTGCAGTTTTCAGTCGGCCTTTACATATATTATCTGCAAGAAGAGTAAAGCCACTTTTGAAGTCAGTCAACCATTTCAAACTAGTTAAAATTTAAGGAAATGACGGCTTTCAGACCATCGTCAACGGGTTATGATATTCCACTGGTTTAAACTGCCCGTCACAAAAAATCTTGTGATGTTGTATTATAATTCATCCACTTGAAATAAACATGGCTACATTAAATGTCATTGTTGTTGTGCAGATGAAAGTGACGATTGACTAAATTTATTATAGTGGAACATTTAGCAACATAATTAAAAATGGTGTACACATGAACTTTCCTGACTTCTAAATCCTTTTGTTTTAGTTTTGAAACACTGATACGTAGTACTTCAAAATTTTTGTTAAAACATTGCACATGTGTGGAAGGTTGTTGCTTCAGAGAAATCATTTCCTGGATATTTGAGGTTTTGCCTTATCGAGTCCAACATCTCAATGCCAAATTTGTGGCTAGTCTCAGTTCATATCACTGCTCAAGTGTAGCACATAATCACAAATACAAATATAGTTAACGAATTTAATTCGATCTCACCCGTTATTTAAATCGTCATCTTCGCTTGTAGCCAGAAAACCATTTACATTGTCACACAACGCTAGTTTACACATTTAGAGGAGCGCATTAAAAGTCGTATCTGGACTAACATGATTTCCGAATACATGCCTTAAATTACATCCGTCTTGTTTGAAAAGTGTAGTTACATTAGCATTGGCTTAATTAATAGTTTCGGAATTTTACTATATATTTGGCGTAGATGAAAGTTGTCTATTAATAGTGACCACCCATGGAAGGTAATGGCTTTATGTGGTCTAGCCTATTACAAGCAATATCGTTGAAAACAAAAATCGAAAACATCATCGGTTCATCAGAGTATTTCATAAAGAAAACATGAAACATCCAAAATTATTCAAGTTTACAAACACATTTGCTAGCAATTTCTACTCATGCAAGGTGACTCAGGAGGAATGATCAATATTCAGGGATATGATAGGATCGATCATTCGAAGCACAAAATGTCTAGCAAACATAGTTACTAAAGTGCATACCATAAGGGATATGAGCATTTGTTCATCTTCCTTACTATGAAACACCTCTCTTCTACCGAATAGTTGTCATAGCTCTTGAGGTATGCGTTCTGGACCCCATGTTCACTATCAAATTTTTTCTCATTTTAGTCTATACTGTCTACTCCCAAAATATGAAACTCAAAGGTCTCACAGTAGAAGAGCTTTCTTTCACAGTATCAAGATTATGAATTGCCCATAGCTCTTAAGGTATGCATTTTAGAGCCCAAGTTTACTAGACTACTTTGTCATATCCCTGAATACTGACCACTCCTCCTGAAATAACCTGTATTGGTGAAGAAGAAGGCTAATGACATTCCTATTTCCACAGTTCCAAGCACCGATAGAATACATCTAATTTTACATGGAAACGGATCGCCATGTTTGCGATTTTGTAGTTGCAGCCCACTTTTGTCAGTAATAGGACTGACTGGAAGTTGTAGTGCATGATTCTTGAATCGCACCTTGAAACACAGGATTTTTCTGCTTTGCAACATGTTTTTGCATAGATCCTAGATTACAGTACATCAGATGTCAAGTGGAATTCGAGCAAACGCACAAGAAGAAGAAGAAGAAGAAATTTGGTGGACCTCTCTTCAATCGTGTTATTAAAAACTCGCCTGGATAACTTGAAAGCCGGCCGCTGTGGACGAGCGGTTCTAGGTGCTTCAATCTGGAAGCGCGCGACAGCTACGGTCGCAGGTTCGAATCATGCCTCGGGCATGGATGTGTGTGATGTCCTTAGGTTAGTTAGGCTTAAGTAGTTCTGTGGTCTAGGGGACTGATGACCTCAGATGTAAAGTCCCATAGTGCTCTGAGTCATTTCAATTTTTGATATCTTCAAATGTCTCGCAACTCAAGCTGTGAGCCAGAAACAAGGCTGATGGAACGGATAAAGAGAGCTGATGTTGTAGTGAATGCATTACATACGGCGTGAAAGGAAGATGACATTGCTTATGTAATGCAACCACACAGTTTGCCAGACAGACATCGTGTCGATCAGATTCTGCCAGAACGAGCGTAGCAAGGACGTTAAACGCAGTGAGAAATTATCTGCTTTAGCAGTGACTCGTGGAATGAAATCTGAAGTTAAAATGGGTATGGGTAACAAAAATATGAAGAAAATGAATAGGAATGCATGGGAATGTGACGAACAGAATAATCAGAACGGTCCAAAACAGTCTAAAGTGTTCCAAGCCAGGCAGTAGTCCCATAACGCATGTGAAATTAGCTTTTAAAATTGCTTCACAAGTTGCTCAAAAACCGCAATTGCTTTGCCGAGAGCGTATAATACTCATTCCCAAAACAACTGGATTACTAACTCTCGTTCCAGTATTTGCTGCATTGTCACCTTTGGAGGATTAGCTGGTGGAGCAGGCATTGCTAAGTTCGTTAATGATGCCAAGGTTGTTAAGAAAAAATTGGCTGAGGTGTGAAGATATAATAGTAGAATGGAAGCAGTAGCACTGCACAGATGGAATGACTTGTATTTAGCATGATATAGGGAAAATGGATTTGATGTACACCTGAAAAGAAAAATTCTGCTTAAACAGTCTTCCATAAAGAGCACCTACTAATATTACACTAATAAACTGGAAAAATCACATTTTCTAGGTATTTTTATGAGAGAATCTTTACCATAACCGCCTGGACGAAATGAGACCGGGACTGTTAACTTCCAGACGGAAAGAGAATCTGGTTCACACTGGGTGTCTTACAAGAAGATAGGTAATATCATATACTACTTTGATAGCTTCGGCAGTTTACTATCTCCTCCAAAAATAGTGAGGTATTTCAAATACTATCTAATGAAGTATAGCCAAAATACTTTTAAATCGCCTAAAAGTCAGTAATACGGTCACTTTTGTTTGAAGTCTCTGAACTCTTGATAAATTAACAAGTCTCTTAGCAAATACTGATAATATGACAATGGGTGTCTTCGAATATGTTCCAACACACAAGATAAAAACTCAACTGTAACTGCCGTCATTAACCCGGCATCAAATTTATCTCGCACTAAACTGCCTTACTCAACTTATTTACCAAAACCGCCGTGCATACTGAGACTATCGTCCCATCGACGCACTAGGTTGAAGATATCCATTTGGTAAAACATCGTGTCCTTTTGCATGAACAAGTCCGTAGCTGTTTGCTGCACATCCTTATCCGATAGGCTTTGTCGACCCTTCAGCCTGTGGGGCTGGTGCTCGACCGTCTCCCACTTGTGCTAGCATCTGGAGGAGGCTGGCCTCCCAGATCGACTGGCGTCATGTGTCGAATCGCTACCAGCTTTAAAACGGTGCGCACCATTCTAAGACAACGTTGTTGGACAAGAGAGCTGACTTTTACGCATTCTTCATTCTCCGATGGATATCTACCAGTGTATGTCCTTCGGCAGGCACGGAAAGAATAACAGCTCGCTGATCCTCTTTGGCAGCATTTAATAATAAAAGTCGTCGTAGTTCACGTTTCTGCTTTTACTGCACACGCGCCACAAAGACACGAACACCACACTAATCTCTTGTCTACATGTCGATGCTTATATATCGGCATTGGAATTTAATAATGATGCATATACGCATAACCAATTTCCTCAAAAGGAAACGTTTCATCTTCCCTCATACATCGAAAAACAATAACTTCTACTTTCATAATCAGAAAGATGTTGAGATTCTGGAGAGAATTACATTAAAGCATGGAACTTACAAACTCTATGAGGTTTTAGAGTCGTCTATATACGGCAGGAAGATTAGTCGATGAAACAAGACTGCAGAAACTTGGTGACATCGACTAAAATAAAAATGGAACGCTTGCCTCTTTTTTTTAGATAATCAGTGTCTTTTGGTATAGCCAAATTACTTGTTATCTGCGGATTCCGGGAATTATGACACAAATGAAAGACTTAGCACCTTTTACGCCAAATGACGAAATAGCATTTAAAATGCTCTTTGGGGAACGAGAAATGAGATAAAGGAAATGGTTGCTGGTGATGAACAATTCGGCGTCTGAATCCCGCTCAGTACGGTACTTGGGTTAGCAGAGGATTAAGTATTTGGAAACGCAAGCCACGAACGTGCACTGATGCGCCGCAGAGAAGGCTCTAAATCTATTATCTCATATGAAGCAATCGTCGCGATCAAAAAAATTTACAGTAAAATGCCAGAAAGGCGAGTGCCTGAGAAAGGGCAATACCATTATGGAACTTCCTAAAAATGACCTTAGCCTGACAGTAGCAAAGCGTCATCGGTATGTAAGTGAATGTGTTGAACCAGAAATTATCGCATGGATGTTGCCAGTTAAATTCACTATAGCGCTCCAAACAGATACGTTGATTTTTAGCTTTTCAGACAAAAGGGATTCGATTTCCAGTGATTTAGTATTTTCGACGAAACAAATATAACAGAGTTGAAAGTATATCTCAATTCATATAAATATCTCTAAGAATACTATTCATTCGATTTTTGGCGGATAAGCCGGCCGGAGTGGCCGTGCGGTTCTAGGCGCTACAGTCTGGAACCGAGAGACCGCTACGGTCGCAGGTTCAAATCCTGCCTCGGGCATGGATGTGTCTGATGTCCTTAGGTTAGTTAGGTTTAATTAGTTCTAAGTTCTAGGCGACTGATGACCTCAGAAGTTAAGTCGCATAGTGCTCAGAGCCATTTGAACCATTTTTTGGCGGACAGTATACTGCACACGCTTATGTAACGTATTGTAATTTTCAGTCTATGTGTTATGTAGAGAGAAGTTTAAGGCTGGTCCCGGCGGAGGTTCGACTCCTCCCTCGGGCATGGGTGTGTGTGTGTGTCCTTAGGATAATTTAGGTTAAGTAGTGTTAAAGTTTAGGGACTGATGACCTTAGCAGTTAAGTCCCATAATATTTCACACATATTTGAACATTTTTTGAAGGCTAAGGAGATATACGCTCATGTGTCGTAAATTTTCCAGAAGTGCCCTATACCTTTCATAGATTGATCGCATTAAGATGAGGAAACAGTGAAATTTTCTGTCATTTATATGAGAAGTGAAATGCAATGAAAAATACCGTTCTCAAAAAAATACGATAGCGTATAGCCAGGTTTTTCACAGATCTGTATAGATATGGTGCCTTCAACCACTTGGGTAAGAAGGCCTACCCATATATGGGAGATTTAATGCTCTACCTATGAAATGAGTCTCTGAATTTTCTCGACGGAAAGGACGTCATAATCACGAGATCGCAAGTGCCACCATCTTGGATCTTTAGAATATATAAGAAGTTTTGACAGTTACAACAGTTCGGTACTATGTTACTCATCTTAGTGCGCAGTTATGTTGCTCAAGGTACGAGGAAAAGCACTACTCTCATGTTTAGGAACAGATTTTGATTTTGCGTGGTGTTACTCACTGTTAGGTTGTTTTCTACAAACCTCTTTTATGGCCGAGGAATAGGCGGATAACAGACTTATCGGTTGTGGACTCATTGGGAAGCTGCGAATAAGCTGCGAATTAGTCGGCGGTTGCGTGTGCTGGAGGCAGACATCTAACTGAAGGTAAGGGCTAAACCAATTGTCTCATGTTTAGGAAGAGAGAAGGGTTTTTTGTGAGGTTGCTGTTTGCTCTGTTTTCTTTCTTTCCAGAAGCCTGTACGAAGTCGTCTTTGATTGCCAAAGATTTCGCACTACACTCAAATAATTTCCTCCGATGGACTTGCATTTCAGGTGCTGGGCGATGCTTGCACGTGATTGCTTCTGCCTATTTTATGCCAGAGTGGACACCGCCCTCCTAAGAGTCAGATGCAACTTCTACAAAATGGTTCTTCTTGAATGTTTGGGATCCACACATAGTCGGATTAAAGGAAGACATCGAAGTAAGTCAGAGGCGTTCTGCTATATACGTTACCATTAGGTTGGAATATCACGCAAGTATTACAGAGTTACTTCGTGAACTCAAACGGGAATCCGTGGAAGGAAGACGGCCCTTTTTTCACGGGTCATTATTTTGGAAATCAAGAGAAACGACATTTCCAGCTGGTTGCAGATCGATTCTACTGTCACCAACATACATTTCGCATAAGGACCACGAAGACAAGATGAGAGAAATCAGGACTAATACGGAGGCTTGTAGACAATCGTTTTTCCCTCGCTCAGTTTGCGAGTGGAACAGGAAAGGAAATGACTGGCGGTACGTGGTGCCCTGCGCCTGAACTGTATGGTGGTTTGTGGGGTATGTATGTGGATGTAGATGTAGATGATGGTATGAAAAATGAAGTGTATTAAAGATTTATTGATGGAAAATGATTTGAATAATACTGGTTGCCCCTTGCATCATAGGCTGCAGTTACAAATGAGTGTCGACAAACACGAACCGGTGAATGAAATGTGAAATTGTTGGAACAGTCTTGGTATGACTGTCACTAGTGAGATTTCCCAAGTGACACCAATGAGCGGAATGGGTGTGGTTGTTAAACAATGAAATGCTTTATAGTAGAACTTATGTCTTGTTATTGAACATATAATGTTATATGAACAATGAAAGGTATGTTTTTTATAATACAGTTTATATCCAGAATAGTTTTATTTGTCCCCTTCTCCTCCTGTGACAGAAAATATTAAAAAATACTTCGTTATTCATATCTTATTTTGACGCGATCTTGAAGTAGTTACAGACTTAATTGTAATTAGCATGAATGCCGGAATAGCTGAGGAATTGCATCGCTCAGCACGCAGAGTATATTCGAGGAGAGTGGTGATAACGGAAGGAATTAACGATTTTTATCAAATCGATTGGGTTGACCTGACTGCATATTCCAAATACAATTCAGTTTATAAATGTTTGTTAATAATAATTGATTTCTACTCCAAAATGTGCATGGGTCGGTGTTCTAAAGACTAAAACTGATGCTGAGATTGCGGATGCATATAGTAAAAGTTTACATGGGTAGTAATAGGATTCCAAATCATTTACAATTAGACTTAGGTAAGAACTTTTTCAATACACATTTATAGAAGCAAGTGGAAACGCGTTTTCCAAATTGAAAGCTGCCATTGTGAAACGGCTGAACAGAATTCTTAAAGGAAAAGTTTTTGAATGTTTCGCTGCTTTTTTCATTTCTTTCATTCAAATCTTAATCTGTGTTATTTAGTCCATAGTGCAGCAGGTATCTAGGTTCTGTTTTAAATGTTTGTAAAACGATTACCATGGAAAATACTGCACATCTGGTAATGATAAATATATTTTTTACACCATTGCACAATCAATATGAATATATTACTTCGTATTTTGTTTTTCAACTGATAGATTGGAATTTTTCAAATGATTGAATACTATAACAGATAATTATAATTTAATTCACATTCACAAAAATTCCGACTGGAAAAAGAACGATGCAAGGAAAAAATGAAAGAAATGAAAAAGTTCATACAGTGAACAAACTGATATGACAAAGGAACGGATATCTAAAAAATACTCTACTGGCCATTAAAATTGCTACACCACGAAGATGACGTGCTACAGACGCGAAATTTAACCGACAGGAAGAAGATGCTGTGTTACGCAAATGATTAGCTTTTTAGATCATTCACACAAGTTTGGCGCCAGTGGTGACACCTACAACATGGTTACATGAAGAAAGTTTACAAATGATTTCTCATACACAAACAGCAGTTGACCGGCGTTGCCTGGTGGAGCGTTGTTGTGATGCCTCGTGTAAGGAGGAGACATACGTACCATCATGTTTTCGACTTTGATAAAGGTCGGGTTGTAGCCTATCGCGACTGCGGTTTATCTTATAGCGACATTGCTGCTCGCGTAGGTCGAGATCCAATGACTGTTAGCAGAATATGGAATCAGTGAGTTCAGGAGTGTAGTACGGAACGCCGTGGTGGGTCCCAACGGCCTCGTATCACTAGCAGTCGAGATGATAGGCATCTTATCAGCATGGCTGTAACGGATCGCGCAGCCACGTCTCGATCCATGAGTCAACAGATTGGGACGTTTGCGAGACAACAACCATCTGCATGAACAGTTCGACGACGTTTGCAGCAGCATGGACTATCAGCTCGGAGACCATGGCTGCGGTTACCCTTGACGCTTCAGCACAGACAGGAGCGCCTGCGATCGTGTACTCAACGACGAACCTGGGTGCACGAATGGCAAAACGTCATTTTTTCGGATGAATCCACGTTCTGTTTACAGCATCATGATGGTTGCATCCGTGATGGAGACGTCGCCGTGAACGCACATTGGAAGCGTGTATTCGTCATCGCCATACTGGCGTATCACCCGTCGCAATGGTATTGGGTGGTTACACGTCTCGGTCACCTCTTGTTCGCATTGACGGCACTCTGAACTATGGACGTTACATTGCAGATGTGTTTCGCCCCTTGGCTCTACCCTTCATTCGATCCCTGCGAAACCCTACATTTCAGCAGGAATATGCACGCCCACATGTTGCAGGTCCTGTACGGGCCTTTCTGGATACAGAAAATGTTCGACTGCTGCCGTGGCCAGCACATTCTCCAGATCTCTCACCAATTGCAAACGTCTGGTCAATGGTGGCTGAGCAACTGGCTCGTCACAATACGCCAGTCGCTAATCTCGATGATTTGTGGTATAGTGTTGAAGCTGCATGGGCAGCTGTACCTGTACACACCATCCGAGATCTGTTTGACTCAATGCCTAGGAGTATCGTGGCCGTTATTGCGGCCAGAGGTGGTTGTTCTGGGTACTGATTTATCAGGATACATGCACCCAAATTGCGTGAAAATGTAATCACATGTCAGATCTAGTATAATATATTTGTCCACCTACATTTCTTCTTGGTGTAGCAATTTTGATGGCCAGTAGTATATGTTTCACCCAATCAGTTGAATGAAATTAATGCCAAAGTCATTTCTGCAATGATTTAAAAACAAAACCAACTACTGCATCTGAATATCATCTAACTCACAACTTCTAGCGTATGATGCTGTTATCCTACACACTTCACCACGCAACAGTCTATGTGTTCCGACTTTTTTAATGGTGTTGCCGATTACGCAAAATTCCGAAATTCTTTTCTCATCAATTACCCGCAAACGGAGGCACACCAGGGTGAATGGCTGCAGGAAGTGATACCTCGGATCTTAACCTACATCATCGTATATTTGGTTTCAAAAGGTCGAGCGTACCGCTGGGGAACTCTCCTTGTTAGAATAGTTAATAATGTGTGTAACAATAATAAGTTGATAGATCGACGAGAAGCGAAATTCTGAGTCAATGAATTAATTTGAATTAGTAAACACAAGCCAGGTTTTGAGGAAGTCTACACCGTGAACTGGTCTATCGAGATGTTCAAAAATCGAGCAATCAAGGACACCAACATATCTGCTGCAAGATTTATCAATTCACATATCTAACAGACCAAATCGTGTCGGGAAAGAAAACAAAGATTTCGTAAAATGCTAGTTTTAATGTGTGTGTATATATGTGTGGACACGCGCGGGTAATTTTTATGCCTTTTAATGTACATGTACAAGTTACATATGTTTGGGATATATGTGCATATTTTTATGGTGACAGAGAACAGTGTACTGATCAGCATTACATCAGGCTAATAATTATTGCTGTTATGAGTTGTATGTCTCTCAGTTGGGTAATACCTCCTAGTAAATGTGGCAAGAGTAGGCCATCAGTGATTACTTTCCCCTGAGTAGCAGGTAAGGTGTTGAAGTGTGGACACTGAGTGGTTAGTCCATATTGACATGCATAGCACACACACTGGTGCAGTTACGACTGTGCAAAAAGCACCAGGTAGTAAATTAAGTAGCGTGTTTGCGGGATGACTGTTAGGTGCAGATAGAAACAAGCAAGAGACTGAAGTGGGTACATAGCAAGGTGCCAATGATAACAATATCTGAGCTTACACCCCTAACATCCTTTATAATAGATATACGTAACTTTTAAGTAATTTTAATATTTCTCCAGAGGTGCGTATTAGTACACGGTTTTTACATAAAGAAATCACGTCGTTGAACTTGACATCACTTAGTTTTTACGTCGGAGGTTTATATGTGCAAGCAAGTAGCGTAGCTTGCGACAATTTTTATGCATCATTTTAATCTTGCACCATAGGTACATAAATATATTTCGGAAATAATGAAAGTGACGTCAATTTTACATATCATTTTAATGTTACACCAGAGTCATGTAAATATCTTTGACTTTCACGGAAATAATACATATATTGACTTTCAAGTGGAGGTTACATAATCATAACTGCATATTTGACGCCATTTTTATGCATCATTTTAATACTAATCTCTGAGTGGTGGGTGAGGCGACTAAGAGGGGGAAGGAGGATTTTAGTACTTTGATGCAACTGGCTGGAGAGAAAGGATGTAGGAAGCACAACTGAACTAGATGCACAGGTGTATACATGTTCATAATTATTGTTGATTTTCACAGACACTGTAGCTTGACACCACTTTTACACATCATTTGAATACTTCGCCGTGAATGACTGGAAAGAAGGTAGTTCCACCATTTTGGATTTTCTGATTGGTTGTTACATTTTTAATAATTTGCTGTGACTTTTTGAAGACAGATTGAGGGGATGGGAGATGAGGGGCACGGTTTCCTAATGAGTCCAAGTTCTAGGTCAAAGGTCAAGGGTCATGACCCCTACACCTGAATTTAGGCTACTCAAATTTGAAAGGTCAATTTCTGTCCAGAACGTACATAGTATTCCTGCTATGCTACCTGAGATAGACCCAAACTGACCTGCAATACTGAACTACCATACCAGTCAAACGAATATTTTGTATTTCAGTTACATCTTGTTAGAATCTTTCCAATGAATCATCGCGTGGCACCTGCTTGTTCTACAAGTACAATGCTGGGCGTTAAAATTATAAAAAGTGGAGGGATACCAAGTAACGAAGTTTTTCTAACTGTGCTTGGTGGTTCAGATACAGAGTGCCAGGACTTAGGCTCGATCTTACGTCGGTTCCCGGATCTTTATCTGTCAGTTAATGTTTCTTTCTCCCATGGTATAGCTTATTAACGTGAAATGTGCTGACATTCTGCGTGGCTTGGATGCCACGTTAAAGTATCGATCCCAATAGCTGGATGAGTCAGTTAGCAATGTCAGATGAAGGTAGCGGTTTACCATCTCCAATAGAAACATCCCTAGTATAGCTCTGTAGGTTGATATCATCTTTACATTTGCAGTGCAGGAGTAAGAACACATGATAAAATTTGTAAGTGATTTGGGGATGTAATGCGTGCGAAGTTTAGCGCAAAGGATTTTCATCTCTGACACCAACGATGACCCAACACCACTGGGTATAGAGTCGACCTCAGCCTGGGCGACAGAGACATGTACATCATAACACGTTGCCTTAATTTTATACCAGAGTTAATTAGTCATAGTAGCCAGTGAGTGATGAGGACCAGTCTGTTGGTAACTCACGACCAGATGTTTTTAATGACTGAAATATCGGGAGAATTTGCTGGAGAGCTCAACAACTGAATACCTTCCGTATCAAGATAGGTCAGGACATCACATGCAACATGTGGTTTTGCGTTGTATGTTGGAAGAACACGCCATGGAGACCTTGAACGTAGGGCACAGAAACTTCAGAAACGTATCACCTACTGTCTAAATTATTAGCTATGTGAGCCAGAGGTATTGTGTATCCAACGCCACTGCTTACCATCACTCCTGGGACAGAGATGTACGAAGCTGATAAATGGTATCTGACAACGTTCGTTCTCCTAGGGCCCATATATGTAGATTGGTCCATAGTGCCTGATTCGAGGTATGTGCTACAGTTCTACGATACTGCGTGGCCGAGCGAAAAATTTCTGCCCTCTCGGGCCCTAGCCACGTGGGAAGGTTGAGATCCTGAATGGCGTTGAGTATGGTCGTCCTAAACCCATCTACTCCAGTTGTGCATGAAAGCCATTGGGTCCCAATCAATAGGAACAGCAATATTGCATAACGGTAAACCACAGTCTCAATAGGCCACAGTCCTCCTACTGTCGGATTCCGACATGTGTTACTGGGAGTTTCTCCGCCTTATATCGTCTCACAAACACTCAGTACTCAAATCTCAAATGCTGTTTCTTAATGGGAAAATTACTGTGTGATCTTTCTTTACAGTCGGAGTGTAGGTGGCTTTACTTCCAAATACATTGTGAGGTTGGTCTGAAAAGCTAATAATGTTTACACTTATGAGCCAACAAATCATGATCACTGCCCACCGCGAGGTTGCATGCTGCCTGCTGGCGCTGAGGGAAAGTGACGAGGTGAGAAAAGTACATGAGCGGAGCAGACACGAATGGAGAATCATTCTAGCGACGATAAGTGGCGGAAATGTGGAAATCCGGCCACTTAAGCCACTTTGACACAAGCCAGATTGTTGTGCAGAAGTGCCTGGGAGCGAAAATCTCGGGAGCGGCGAAGCTGGTAGGCTGTTCGCTCGCTACCGTCGCGAGCATACATGGAAAGTCGTTCAATAATGTTGAAACCACGTGAAGGCGACAGGAAGTTGGACGTCCGTATCACAGAACATATGGATCGGAGGCTTGCCCGCCCTCTAAAGTCGGATAGGCGATTTTCTGTGGCGGATCTGACAACAAAATGCAGTGCTGCCGCAGGCACAAGTTTTTTGGAGCTCAGTGTTCAGCGAACAGTGTTGAACGTTTTGATCCGTAGCAGTGGTCTCCTGCTTGTTCCCATGCTGACCCAACAATATAGTCAACAGTGGGCACGGGATCATCGAGATTGGACAGCAGATCAATGTAATCGTGTTTCCTGGTCGGATGAATCCCGTTCATTGCTAAACTAGGTCGATGGTCTTTTCCAGATAAGCCGTCATCCAGACGGACAGCTGCTCGTCTTCCATGGGCAAACGGTAGTAATCGAAGGTGCCATGACAGCTGTGAATCACGTGAATATTACTAAGCACCACCTATAACCCATTATGCTTATCTTCCTCAACGGTGATGGCTTCTTCTAGCAGGATAACTGGCCGTGTCACAAGGACAGAATCGTGCTGCAATGGTTTGAGGAGTGTGATTGTGAAGTCACTTGATGTTCAAATGGTTCAAATGCCTCTAAGCACTATGGGACTTAACATCTGACGTCATCATTCCCCTACACTTAGGACTACTTAAACCTAACTAACCTAAGGATATCACACACATCCGTGGCCGAGGCAGGATTCCAAACTGCGAGCGTAGCATCAGCACGGTTCCGGACTGAAGCGCCTAGAAACACTAGGCCACAGCGGCCGGCCGCCTTGAAGTCTTGGGCATCAAATTCGCTTGTATGAATCCGATGAAACCCAACAGGGATGCTATAGTGAGCCAGCTCTGCGCCCAAAAACCAACCGCCGGTAAATTATGCGAAGTGTGTGACCGTCGCGTAGGCATCAGAAGCTACAAACGTCTAAAAACCTATAAAATACTTGATGAATCCATGGCACGCAGAGTTACCTGCGAATTGCGTTCCAGAAGTGGACCAATACGCTTTTAAGTAGGTGGTCATAATACCTCAGTGTATACCCATGCATGTATCTCATTTCATGCCAGTTTGGCGTTTCCTGTGTGACGTGTTGATGGCATCGCAGTTTTCATGGGCAGAAGTTTATTAATGATAGCAAAAATACAGCAGGTGCCCATACGGGGTACTGGTCCTAATTTTATTTAGTATAGTAGATTACGGTGCCTCGGCGAGTAGCACGCCAGTAAACTATCATATTGCGAGTGTTAAGTGAGTTCCACACAGCTGGACGACAATTTCAGGGCTACGTGTTGGCAAAACAAAGAAATGAGAAGATACGGAGAAGGAGAGAAGGGAGAGGCGCGTAGGAACGGCAGTGGTGTGGGAGCCGCAGCAATACGAGAGATGATTCCCGGCCGCGAGTGATAAAAGCGTCGACGGTGTCGCTTCCCCGGCTTCGGCAGCGACAATTTGTGTCGGCGGGCGGCTTTATGAAGACGTTGATCGTTGGCGATGGACTCAAATTGTTGCCATAACGGCAGCCGCTTTATTGCCGCAGACGGGAGGAGTCGCAGGCAGGTGATGGCTCGCCACAACGTTACGTCTGCGCTGCAATGGTCGCCTTTGACCTACGCAGCTTTCACGTGAAGCAGCAGCCGTAAAGGACCAACACCTTTGTAAACAGGCTCTCGCGATACCAAAAGGAATACCGACTTGTAATACGCGAATAGAACGTACGATATATTACAACTCTGTATAAGTCTTGGAAGTTTTGAGGTCATGAACAACAGAATACGAAAACACACAATGCAGATAATATTTTCAGCGATAAGTTTGGATTTCGAAAGTGAAGATTATATATTACACACATTAATTAAGAAAACTTTACCACAGGAAATATTTTGTGGCTCAGCTTTTGATTAAGTCGTGCATTTTTACTAAGGAAGCTACTACACAGCATCTGGAGTAGGTTGTATAGTAGACTTCCTACACTCTCATATAATATATACTGTAAATATCACAGGATGCTAAACATA
Organism: Schistocerca gregaria; assembly: GCF_023897955.1. NCBI lineage: Eukaryota > Metazoa > Arthropoda > Insecta > Orthoptera > Acrididae > Schistocerca > Schistocerca gregaria. The sequence goes on from NC_064931.1 coordinate 87,940,435, forward strand.
GTACGCGCAGTATCGCTATTAGCGGTGGTAACACTCGTTCTGATGTTACTTTCCTTATGCGATTTTGACATTACTTACATTTATATTCTAACATACTCTAGGTTTGACCATAAATCCGCTGTAATGCTAATTTACCTTAGGATACGTCAGTTTAAAATTTTTCCCTTTCCTTTATTTATTTTGATCAGTCCGTGTGATTCATGGATAACTATCTGGAACATGTTTTCCATTACATCGCAGTGATCCTAGATTTACGTTCGCGTAGACTGCATACAACGTTGTAAGACGTTGAGCACTGTCCACTTTATTGACCAAGAAACACAAAACGATTTGATGCTGGACACTGCGCATACGCCGTAGATTTGCATTTGAGTGACTGGTTCAAAGTGTGGAAAATTAGGCTGCCTCCTCGTATTTTTTATAACACAATCTAAATGCGTTCAGAAAATCAGCAGGACTGTCTGGATGAGCAACAATCTATCACTGCAGAAGAAATGTAACCAGTGCTCCTTTATCGTATTCATGTAACCCCATGGTTGGCCTGTTTCTTAGGCCTTCACTTATACCACTTGAAACCATAGTTAAAATCTACACTTTTGCTCCGTTGTCATTAGTCTTTAAGGAAATGATTTCCACCTAACTGCGGTAGTGTAAGTTAAATTTTCCAGTCACACATACAGGCGGTTCAGAAAGAAGTGTCGATTACTTTGAGAGGTGCTAGTACTCATGGAAACAAGAAAAATAATTCCAATAAACATGCATCCCGAAACACTTTCTGAGACAAGTCCAATAAACATGGATCCAAAAATGTATACTTTCTGCGATAAACACGAGTTTGCAGGACGTGTTCAGCGTAGCGTCCATTAATGACAATGTACTCCTCTTACCCCCGGCGTAAGGAATGACGCACCCTTTAATGTACATCCGGTTGTTGTTGAACCTGCTGGCACGCATCGAAGACGCGACCCTGTAGTGTCCGCACATCGCTGATTGGCGTGGCGTAGACCAACTCCTTTATGTGACCCCATAGCCAAAAGTGCAGGGGATGAGGTCTGGGGAACAGACAAGCCCCAGGTGTGGGGCCCCCCGACCAATCCAGCGGTCCTGAAATGTCTGCGTCATGTGTTCACGCACATTGTGACCAAAGTGTTGTGGTGCGCCATCATGCATGAACCACACCTGTATTCGTTGCTGCAATGGCACAACCTTCAGTGACATAGGCAATACATTAATAAGGAAGTCCAAAAAATGCGCCCCTGTTAATCTTTATGGTAGCACGTATGACCCTATTAATCTATTGCCACGTACTTCTGCCTATACATTGATTGAGAATCGGTGTTGATGCCCTCTTTCCTGAATTGCTTGGGGATTTACATCTCCCACACACATGCTGGTTACGGAAATTCACAATACCATCTACTGCGAAACATCGATAAGATTTTGGATGTTAACAGCGGATATGCGGCACACTTCTGCAACAGCTATTAACACAACCGCTTTTTGCCAAGATGATCCTGTGACGTTATGGCGTGAAAGCGCAGTAGATGATATGGGTACAGCGACTATAACCCCTAGATAAGAGAGTGAGACACGCCTTCTGCTGATGCTAATCGTCGCACTCTGGTCCAGGGGTTTCTCCCACGAAATGTAGAGCACGCTCCGCCATGTCCGAACTGTGCGGGGCCTTCCACTGTCGGTTTCCTGAGATACAAGGGTACTTGTGTCCCTCAGGCGCTGGAGAAGTCTGTCGAACAACTTATCAGAGGGCACTCTGCGCTGTGGATATTTTTCCATGGGCTCGCAGGCTACGTCCATTTGCTAAACAATAGCAGAATATCGTATCTGTCATTTCGCTTGTCGAGTAGTAGGCTTCCATTCCTAACAAGTGGTGGAAGAGAAAAAAACGTAAACGTACTACGCCATTTGTAATTACAAACAGCGGAATAAGAGTAAACACATAAGTGAAACCGTGTTTGGAAGAAGCTAAAACACCATGATACGTTCCAAGGGTTGACAGTATTGTACAATAAGGCACACAAACAAGACGAAAACTAACATAGCCCACAACTCGACTCGAACTGATTGCAGACCACCTAATGGTAGGTGGAGTACTGTAAGACATCATAGTACCGCACCGACACATTTGACGGAGCGCCAATGCAACGACTGTGCTAATATCCTCAACCAAGCATCGGGCAGCACTTCCTATAAACACGTCCTTATGTCGGAAAGTACGCGCTACCGAAGCCATGTATATTGGAGATATTTTTCTTTTTTCGGTGAGTACTACCACCTCTCAAAGTATGTGACACTTTTTTAACACCCTGTACAATAACTTAAACCTACAGAATTACATTATTAACATAAGAAGGTTGATATACCTAAATGCTCTGTCAGTTACACAGACTTATTACGAAAGTAGTAAAAAGCATTAAAAGGATATAGCTATTTAAACGCAATACTAATGTTTCGTTCTGTTGCATTGTAACAAGGCAACGACCTTGCTGTAGTGGCTATACCGGTTCCCGTGAAATCACCGAAGTTAAGCGCTGTCGGGCGTGGACGGCACTTGGATGGGTGACCATCCAGGCCTCCATTAGCTCTTGGCACTTTTCGGGGTGCACTCATCCTCGAGATGCCAATTGAGGAGCTACTCGACGGAACAGTAACTCGTTTTCTACTTTAAGTGTCTCATTTACTAATCTAATTCCCTCAGCATCACCCGACTTAATTCGACTACATTCCATTATCCTCGTTTTGCTTTCGTTGTTGTTCATCTTATACCCTCCATTGAAGACACTGTCCATTCCGTTCAATTACCCTTCCAAGTCCTTTGCTGTCTCTGACACAATTAAAATGTCATCGGCGAACCTCAAAGTTTTTATTTCTTCTCCATGGATTTTAATACCTACTCCGAATTTTTCTTTTGTTTCCTTTACTGCCTGCTCAATATACAGATTGAATAGCATCAGGGAGAGGCTACAACCCTGTCTCACTCCCTTCCCAACCACTACTCCCCTTTCATGCCCATCGACTCTTATAACTGCCATTTGGTTTCTGTACAAATTGTAAATAGCCTTTCGCTCCCTGTAGTTTACCCCTGCCACCTTCAGAATTTGAAAGAGATTATTCCAGTCAACATAGTCAAAAGCTTTCTCCAAGTCTACAAATTCTAGAAAGGTAGGTTTGTCTTTCCTTAATCTTTCTTCTGAGATAATTCGTAAGGTCAGTATTTCCTCACGTGTTCCATCATTCCTACGGAATCCAAACTGATCTTCCCCGAGGTCGGCCTCTACCAGTTTTTCCGTTCGTCTGTAGAGAATTCGCGTTAGTATTTTGTATCTGTGACTTATTAAACTGATAGTTCGGTAATTTTCACATCTGTCAACACCTGTTTTCTTTGGGATTGGAATTATTATATTCTTCTTAAAGTCTGAGGGTATTTCGCCTGTCTCATACATCTTGCTCACCAGATGGTAGAGTTCTGTCAGGTTTGGCTCTCCCAAGGCCGTCAGTAGTTCTAATGGAATGTTGTCTACTCCCGGGCGCTTGTTTCGACTTAGGTATTTCAGTGCTCTGTCAAACTCTTCACACAGTATTGTATCTCCCTTTTCAGTTTCATCTACATCCTCTTCCATTTCCATAATATTGTCCTCAAGTACATCGCCCTTGTATAGACCCTCGATATACTCCTTCCACGTTTCTACTTTTCCTTCTTTGCTTAGAACTGGGTTTCCGTCTGAGCTCTTGATATTCATACAGGTATTAATATACTGCACACATAATATTTATTGTGTATTAACGTTGATGTTACTACCATTGTCCATGTCATCATTATTGCTACCTGTATTCTCACAGTCGTCGTTACTGGTCTTTTGGTAGTATGTACTGCGCTGTAATTATTGTACTCTGTGTATGTTCGCGTCCATAGCTAAGTGGCCAGCGCAAATAATTACCATGCAGAGGACCGGGTTCGATTTCCGGTACTACTATCGATTATTTGCTCGGTGGGAGAACTGATACGGGCTGCACTCAGCCTCGTGATGTCAACTGATGAACTAATCGACGATTAGTAGTGGTTCCAAGGCAAAGAAACCCGACAACGACGTGGAGAACGGTATACTGACGGCGTGCCCCTCCCCACTGCATCCAAAGACGCTTTTGGCAGAGGATGACACGGCGGTTGGACGGGCCCCACTGAGAATTGGATTTAATGTCACCATTAGAATAAAATAATGCAGACTGAAATAAGATCGAGAAACAGCTCCTCTCGTCAAGTAGTCAATTAAGTGACGGTTTTTTTCACATTTTCCTGCACTGGCCACTGACAAAGAAATTTCCGGATATTCTCGTGTTTGACAGACGAAAGAATGTATACTTGACACAGATGGACGGCTGGAAATTTATAGGTATACAACAAAGTATTCAAGTATTCAAAATTTTGGTTCCATAACTGCGGTGGCTCGGTGGTAAGACGGGGGTATGAGATTCTGACTGCAAACAGCGACAGTAGAGCTTAACGTTTTTACCGTCTTTTACAACCGCAGAGTATGGAACCACAGCATCATCTTGGCTCCAAAGCTCCACACTTCACTTATATTCATTTGTATTAACTCGAGAAAAGCTGTATTGAGGATGTTATTAAAAGAATCAATTATACACGTTTAAAATGCGCTGCTGCAACATCCGCACCACCCATCAGTCAACAAGCCTCCGTCTCACGACTGGTGGACGATTTGGGGCAACGTGCTTAACAGAACGCTTTTAACTTCTCTGCGCTCGCTCTGGAACGATCCAGCTGCGAACACCACCTTCACAAAGGGGCAAAGACTCAGGATCAGAGTCACACCAAGGCGCCTTGCGATGACTGTCACGTTACTGAGTCAACATCACACATTGGTCTGTGTAAACGGAAAATCATCACATGAAACTTGTGGAGGAAGAATCTAATCCTCATGAACGACACGGCGTCACATATGATTGAAATACTGCTCGTTTTAATGCCGACATGATTACACTGTTGCTTAACAGTTGCACGCGGTTGGCCTGAGGCTTTCTATCAATTCAAACATGCAAGATTATTTCATAAAACTATCAACAAAACATTTTCAAGTCATTCTTTCCGCATTTTGTTCGTTAACGTTCGTTGTATTTCGTCGTAGCGGACGTCACATGACATCCGTTGAAGCTCGTTGTTGATCCTTCCTCTCCGTTTTTTAATTACAGAGGCCAGCGAGCCACTGACAGAACACGCTGACATATCGTGCCGGCGAGTCATAAAACGACCCCAGCACAAGTGTCAATACATCTGCCAGAAATATCTTCGTAGTGCTTTATCCTACCCACAGATGTGAGAGTTTACAGAAAAATGACTTACAAGACTAATGGGAAGAAAGAAGAAGGAAAAGAATTACCAATTCACTGTCATTTAAGCCGGCCGCGGTGGTCTCGCGGTTAAGGCGCTCAGTCTGCTACGGTCGCAGGTTCGAATCCTGCCTCGGGCATGGATGTGTGTGACGTCCTTAGGTTAGTTAGGTTTAAGTAGTTCTAAGTTCTGGGGGACTGATGACCATAGATGTTAAGTCCCATAGCGCTCACAGCCATTTGAACTGTCATTTAAATAAATATCAACGCTTTTTCATTGTTGGAAGAAGAATTCAGTTTCTCACATTTTAATCTCACTTTATCTTTTCAAGTATAATGAACAGAAGAAAATAATTAGGAGAGTTTCATTTAATCTATCATCTTTTTCCGTTTTGTCGGTTTTTCAAATGCACAAAGAAAAATGAAATTAAGAAAATAAGATACCTTTTATTTCAGTTTAAAATGATGAAAATGGAATTACTTCGAATTTTGTAATGCGACAGTGACAATGAAGCCAGGTCGAGAAGGCAAAAGAATTAGCGAGCGAAAAGGGAAACTGAAGGGTTGGGAGGGGGTAGGAGAAAGAAAAAAGCTATCTAAAATCTTAAGAAAAAGTGGTAAGATAGCCCGCTACGGATGCATATGTCCCAGTCAATCCAAAGATTCTTATCTGTATCTTATCACTTTTTCGCCTTTGACATTGTTTGTTAATCCCGGGCTGCACCGTGACTGAGAGTCGGCGTTAAACTGTGCGTGCCCCCTATAAGTAACCGGGTACGTCAGTTCAAAAGTCGGAGGAGGGCAACGGAATACCAGTCCCAATAGGACCATGAGTAGCAAAGCAATTTGATGCTCAAACCAACTTTCGGGTTGATAACAGAGTTACCTATAACTTTATTTACTGAGACACTGTTATTTTGCTCATTCCGTAACAGCCTGAAGATTTAATTTTCACATCTACAATAAAGAGGGTTAAATTATTTTAAGATCTGTTCAGATATGAAACTGTAGTGATGACGTACATGGACACAAAAGATAACTCTTCCTTGAAAATTTCTACGCCAGAGTACTTTTTCAAAAACAGGAGTCTATTATGGTGCTGGCTTCGTTTTTGGAAGGTATGACTGTGTCGCCTCTAACAATATTAACACACAGATGTTGGTAGCGAAAGACGAAAATCAAGTGTACTACAATGGTCGTGCAGACATCAAAGTCTTCCAGTGTCCTGTATGATACAAAAGTAGCAACGTGTTTTGAAAGAACTACAACAATGTTTAGCCCTTGCAGGTAATCTCCAAAATGGTGAAATTCAACTGTAATTTCATGGAAAATGGAGCCGTCTGGTACATAAACAGCCACAGCGGTATCATCAATAATACCTTGTACAGGTTTTTGAAACTTCTCATAAATATTACTCAAGGATCTTCGTAGGAATGGAGTCTAAATTTTCGATACACAAATAACTTATGCACTTCCATAACTCATTCTATTTTAGCGATCCTTCGACTGACAAAGCCAAAGTGCAAAGCTACACAACTGTGAAATTAATGATTGCTTCTCTATTGCAGTTGTAGCATCGGTGTTGAAAATGTGCCGAGACGCGTCTCCTAGATTGCATCCACGCCAGGCATGTAGCAACCCTCAAGTGACAGTCTCCATTGCGATCGGAAATGCTAATAAATAATTGCATTTGTCTTTTTCTGTAGTATGTTCTTTAGCGCAGTCTGCATGTTGTTGTGAACAAGTGCGCTACTTTGCTCTGTGATACTGATTAATTGGTTTCTGTCTAGGGTTTTTCGACCGACGTTTGTTTGATGATTTTTCTGACGTTTCACCAGCAGAAGTGGCTGGCATTGTCAAAGCTTCACGCTCCACTGCAGGTGGTGGACTGGAGTCGATCTCGTGCTCGCAGATTATATATACCTGGCGCGTCTACGTCCAAGGGCTCTTCGTGGGTGTTTCCGATGCGGTTCTCCCCTTGCTACCTGCAATAGTCGTTCGCTACACTACGGACACCTAAGACCCGTTCATCTTGAGGCTTTCTCTTTTGTTGTTGAAGTTATTCTCGTGTTTGCGTATTTCTATGGCTTATCTGAAAAAGTGGGTGCGATAGGTCTTCTTTACAGAAAGAAGTTCCCTCTTTAAGAAATTTTACTTAGTGGTCGGTCTCGCACAGCGCGTGCTCCGCCACGCCAATTTCTACTCCTGCTCCTAACTGCAATGCCGATCATGTTCGGTGATCCGTGATCATAGTGTTGATTGATTGTCCAGTAATACCAACATCTATTTTTCCGCATGAAGATGGTGTGCGGTATAATCCCGAGATTGCAGGTGGATTCCTTTTCTCCTTGGCTGTTCTGAGACACCCTTTGATCGTCTTTGTCGGTTTATATGTAGTTTTTACGCCGTGTCTGCATAGTATATGGTCGATTCTGTCGGTCATTGGAAGAATGTGTGACAGAAAGACCGTAACCGACATTTCTGTCTCGATTTGCCACCTCGCCGAGTATTTGATTTTGTGACACTTCTTATGTAACTGTTGGACTACCCATTGCTCCTCGGAACACTTTCCAAGTAATGCATCTTGCGTCTGAGGTGCTGCGACTCACATATTTGTTTTGCTCGCTATACGAGAGCATTAATCATGCCTCTTTTCTGACTTGAGTGGTGATTTAACAGATTGTGTAGGTGTCGGTCCGTGCGTGTCAGCTTTTGATACACGTTGTGTCCCAGGTTTCCACTATCCGTCGTGACCAGCAAATGTAGAAATGGTAGGTCTTGGTCCTTTACTACCTCCATGAAAAATTCTACTACGCATGGAAGCTATTCAGGCGTCTTATGAAGTCAACGAGGTTTTCCTCGCCATGGCTTCGCACAGTAAGGATGTCGTTGACGTATGTGTACCACACCTTAGGTTTGCAAGATGCCGATTCCAGTGCCTGTGCCTCGAAATGGCCCATGAAGAAGATGGCCACCATTGGATGAAGAGGACTAACCAGGGTCACCTTCCAGCTGTTCGTAGAAGTTGGCATTCCACATGAAACTCCTCGGGATGAGACATTCTTGAAAGAGCTTGGTGACGTCTTGCCGGAAAATGGGACCGATGTATTCCAGAGAGTCACTGAGTAGCACTTGAGTAAACAAAGAAACTACATCAAAGCTGACCACTGACCAGGATTTCGTTTGGTCCAAGTTTTAGTTTCTTCAGCTTCTCAACGAAATGTCCTGAGTCTTTTATGGTAGATATCAGTACTTCGTACGTGCAGATGCAGGAGAGAGGCCGAGTGTTTTACCAGTGTATACGTCGGTAAGTTCAAATGGCTCTGAGCACTATGGGACTTAACAGCTGTGGTCATCAGTCCCCTAGAACTTAGAACTACTTAAACCTAACAAACCTAAGGACACAACACACATCCATGCCCGAGGCAGGATTCGAACCTGCGGCCGTAGCAGTCGCACGGACGTCGGTGAGCAATGAGCGCTGACAGTCGTCGTAATAGAACATTATTCATATGGATCTTTGATAATCCACTGAGTCGAAGTGGTAGGGCTTCAGTGAAGTGCAGGTTCCGCTGAATGTCGGCCGAAAGAGAAAACGCCTTGATCAACCGATTCGTGACCGTGTGATCCACTGCGTGTGATCTGTGCTTCATAACTTTCGATCTTCATTACGACTTTCGCATCTCCCTTATTGGCAGACAGTACTAATATGTTCTTAGTAGCGTTAAGACTCTTGAAAGCTTGTAACTTTCCCTTCTTCATGCTGCAAGCTATCAACAACCTTACCGCCGACAAAAGTAAAGCTGCAACTTCAAATACAAACTATGGAACAGCAGCAACTGCGATTACTTATACCACAGCAGCTCATCAAGCCAGAACAGCATCCAAGCCCACCACCACCACCACCACCACCATCACCAATCGCGTCATTTCATCCAGAAGACGAGAACTCGGACTCATGCCACAGAAGTTTGCAGCTACACATCCAATAGCATAACGGACATTGTTAAACAGACTGATTTTATGCTAGTCACGAAACTTCAGACACAGCGTCTTGTGGAAAAATTACGACCTGTCGATAAAGCTGAGTGTTTGGATTTATCTGAAATCAATAGTTAGCTCTCGAAGTATTACGAGCAGCAAAAACATGTTGTAGGATGTTGCCACAAGAAGTTACAGCATCGTTAATGTCGGTTTTTGTCTGAAAATCAAAACTGGTAAGAATCCTATGCTGAATCATTGGTAGGTGATGTAATAATTATGAATGAATCTTATAAAAAAATTTTTTGCGCAGCTACTGACATTAACAAATCGTACACGGTTCTCCACTGCAGACTGTTAACGGAGGTACGAGCATGTGTATTAGGTTCCCAGATATGTGAAGTGCTCCAAGGCTTTGTAACGTCACGGACATATAGGCGACCGATTTGGCGGCTGAAAGTAAAATTGCGCCCCGTGGCATATCCGCCTAAGAGACCGGTAAAGGCGAATCAAGGTACCAAGATGAACAGCTTAAATCCCAAAGCTGGGAATTCTGACGGCAGCTGCTTGCGTGGCCTTTGTGGGGGAGATGCACCAAAACTGAAGGAGTGTCAGTCAAGCTGAAGGTTGGGTTATTACAGCTCTTTGAGAATCTACACACATAAAAAAATTTTTACATCACCCCGCTTCCCAGAACTCCTTAAGATAGACGTTGACTGTGGACATTGTATCGCAAAGTCCCTTTGACTTTTCAGACATGTCACTAAAGACACCCATAGATGTAAACAACGATATATCAACAGCGTCTATCAGACGGAGGGGGTCTGACAGCCGATCAGTTCCACACTAGGAAGGACGTACAAGGCTCATGTCTGTGGTTCAATAATACCTAGACGGTCAATACCGCAGTTCGATCCCGTCCGCACTGTTACTTTGTGCCAGGAAAGACTCCCAACAAAGGAAGTGTCAAGGCATTTCAGAGTGAACGAAAGCAATGTTGTTAGGACATTGAGGAGATACAGAGAGACAGGAACTGTTGATGGCTTGCCTCGCTCAGGCCTCCCAAGGGCTACTACTGCAGTGGATGATTGCTACCTACGGATTATGGCTCGGATGAACCCTGACAGCAACGCCACCATGTTGAATAATTCTTTTCGTGCAGCTACACGACTCAAACTGTGCACAATAGGTTGCATGATGCGCAATTTCAGTCCCTAAGTCCATGGCGAAGTCCATATTTGCAACCACGACGCCATGCAGCACGGTACAGATGGGTCCAATAAAACTCCGAATGGACTGCTCAGATGAGTGTCGCATATGCTTTAAACTAGACAATCGTCGGAGACGTATTTGGAGGCAACCCGGTCAGGATGAACGCTGTAGACACACAGTCCAGCGAGTGCAGCAAGGTGGAGGTTCCCTGCAATTTTCGGGTGGCATTATGTGCGGCCGACGTATGCCGCTGGTAGTAATGGAAGGCGCCGTAACGGCTGTACGACACATGAATACCATCCTGCGACCGTTAGTGCAACCATATTGGCAGGGCATTCGTCTTCATGCACGACAATTCGCGCCCCCATCGTGCACACCTTGTGAATGACTTCCTTGAGGACAACGACGTCGCTCGACTAGAGTGCCCAGCGTGTTCTTCAGACCTGAACCCTATCGAACATGCCTGGGATAGATTGAAAAGGGCTGTTTATGGACGACGTGACCCACCAACCACTCTGAGGGATCTATGCCGAATCGCCGTTGAGGAGTGGGACAATCTGGACCAACAGTGCCTTGATAAACTTGTGGGTAGTAAGCCACGACGAATATAGGCATGCATCAATGCAAGAAGACGCGCTTTTGGGTATTAGAGGTACCTGTGTGTACAGCAATTTGGACCACCACCTCTGAAGGCCCCAATGTATGGTGGTACAAGATGCACTGTGTGATTTTCATGAGGAATAAAAAGGGTGGAAATGATGTTTATGTTGATCTATATTCCAATTTTCTGTACTGCTTCCGGAACTCTGGGAACCGAGGCGATGAAAAACTATTTTTGATGTGTGTATAATAATTCACATAATTGAAGCAAATCTGAAGACATTTGCAGTCTCACAAAAATAAGGCGCATCCAGTGACACAACAATACTTCCAACATTATTAAAACTACAGAAATTATCACATCAAATTGATAAACGTTTTCGCAATGACCCTCTAAATCAACAACATTTAAACACTTCATGAAATTTCAACAAATGGTATCACAGATGATAGAATTACACTATAGTTGCCATCTATGTAAGTCACATATATATACCTATTTTATTTCGTGATTTATTACGTTTTTTATACCTTTTAGTTATGCAAATGTTGGCTCGCCTTCCCCACAATATTATCTATGTGGTCTTTCCAACTGAAGTTGTTCGTAATTTTTACACCCGGATACTTAGTTGAATTGACAGGCTTGAGAATTGTACTATTTATAGAGTAATCTAATTCCAACCGTATTTCTTTTGGAACTCATGTGTATCTCCTCACACTTTTCGTCAACTGCCACCTGCCACACCACACAACAATCTTTTCTAAATCGCTTTGCAACTGATACTGGTCTTCGGATGATCTTACTAGACGGTAAATTACAGCATCGTCTGCGAACAACCTAAGAGAACTGCTCAGATTGTCACCCAGGTCATTTATATAGATCAGGAACAGCAGAGGGCCCAGGACGCTTCCCAGGGGAACACCTGATATCACTTCGGTTTTACTCGATGATTTGCCGTCTATTACTACAAACTGCAACCTTCCTGACAGGAAATCACGAATCCAGTTGCACAACTGAGACGATACCCCATAGGCCCGCAGCTTGATTAGAAGTCGCTTGTGAGGAACGTTGTCAAAAGCTTTCCGGAAATCTAGAAATACGGAAACAACTTGAGATCCCCTGTCGATAGCGGCCATCACTTCGTGCGAATAAAGAGCTAGCTGCGTTGCACAAGAACGATGTTTCCTGAAACCATAGATCGTTCCCTTCGAGGTGATTCATGATGTTTGAATACAGTATATGCTCCAAAACCGTCAATGATATAGGTCTGTAATTCGATGGATTACTCCCACTACACTGGCGCGACCTGCGCAATTTTCCAATCTGTAGGTACAGATCTATCGGTGAGCGAGCGGTTGTATATGATTGCTAAGTAGAGAGCTTTTGTATCAGCGTAATCTGAAAGGAACCTAATCGGTATACAATCTGGATCTGGAGACTTGCTCGTATCAAGCGATTTGAGTTGCTTCGCAACCCATAAGGTATCTACTTATAAGAAACTCATGCTAGCAGCTGTTCGTGTTTAAAATTCTGGAATATTCCATTCGTCTTCCCTGGTGAAGGAATTTCAGAAAACTGCGTTCAATAACTCCGCTTTAGCGGCACAGTCGTCGGTAACAGTACCATCGGCACTGCGCAGCGAAGGTATTGACTGCGTCTTGCCGCTTGTGTACTTTACATACGACCAGAATTTCTTCAGATTTTCTACCAAATTTCGAGACAATGTTTAGTTGTGAAACGTATTAAAGGAATCTCGCATTGAAGTCCGTGCCAAATTTCGTGCGTCTGTAAATTTTAGCCAATCTTCGGGAATTCGCGTTCTTCTTAACTTCGCATGTTTTTTCCGTTGCCTCTGCAACAGCGTACAGACCTGTTTTGTGTACCATGGGGGATGACTTCCATCTCTTACCAATTTATGAGGTATGAATCTCTCAATTGCTGTTGCTACTATATCTTTCAATTTGAGCCACATCTCGTCTACATTTGCATAGTCAGTTCGGAAGGAATGGAGATTGTCTCTTAGGAAGGCTTCTAGTGACACTTTATCCGCTTTTTTGAATAAAATTCTTTTGCGTTTGTTTCTGGTGGATTTGGAAAAAACGGTATTGAGCCTAGCTACAACGACCTTGTGATCACTAATCCCTGTATTAGTCATGATGCTCTCTATTAGCTTTGGATTGTTTGTGCCTAAGAGGCCAAGTGTGTTTTCGCAACCATTTACAATTCGCGTGGGTTCGTTGACTAACTGCTCGAAATAATTTTCGGAAAAAGCATTTAGGAGAATCTCGGAAGATGTTTTCTGCCTGCTACCAGTTTTGAACAAGTGTTTTTGTCAAAATATCGAGGGAAGGTTGAACTCCCCACGTATGAGCGGTGTATTTATTTGTTACGAGACTCAAATTTTCTCTGAACTGTTCAGCAACTATATCATCGGAGTCTGGGGGTCGGTAGAAGGAGCCAATTATTAACTTAGTTTGGCTGTTAAGTATAATCTCCACCCATACCCATTCGCACGGAGTATCTACTTCGACTTCACTACAAGATAAACCACTACTGACAGACACAAACACTCCACCACCAGTTCTGCCTAATCTATCTTTCCTGAACACCGTCTGATACTTCGTAAAAATTTCTGCAGAACGTATTTCAGGCTTTAACCAGCTTTCTGTACCTATAACGATTTCAGATTCTGTGCTTTCTATTAGCGGTTGAAGCTCAGGGACTTTCCCAGCACAACTACAACAATTTACAACTAGAATTCCGACTGTTCCTTGATCCAAGCACGTCCTGCATTTGCCATGCACCCTTTGAGATTGCAGCCCATCCCGTACTTTCCCGAGGCCTTCTAATCTAAAAAACCGCCCAGTTCACGCCACACAGCCTCCGCTACCCGTGTATCCGCCAGCTGAGTGTAGTGAACTCCTGGCCTATTCAGCGGAATCCGAAACCCCACCACCCTATGGCGCAAGTCAAGGAATCTGCAGCCATCACGGTCGCAAAACTGTCTGAGCCTCTGATTAAGCCCCTCCACCCGGCTCTGCACCAAAGGTCCGCAGTCGGTTCAGTCAACGATGCTGCAGATGATGAGCTCTGCCTTCATCTCGTAAGCAAGACCGGCAGCCTTCACCAAATCAGATAGCCGTTGGAATCCAGAGAGAATTTCCTCAGATCGAAAGCGACACACGTCATTAGTGCCGACATGTGCCACCACCGGCAGCTGGCTGCACCCTGTGCTCTTCATGGCATCCGTAAGGACCATTTCCACATCAGGAATGACTGCACCCGGAATGCACACGGAGTGCACCCTGGATTTCTTCCCCTCCTTAGCCGCCATATCCCTAAGGGGCCCCATTACGCGCCTAACATTGGAGCTCCCAACTACCAATAAGCCCACCCTCTGCGATTGCCCAGACTTTGAAGGCTGAGTATCGTCCTCTGAAACAGGGCAGGCAGCTGCATCTGGCTCAGCCAGAGACAGTACCAGAAACCTGGTTGTCAGACGCACCGTGGAGGCTTTCTGATCAGCCTCCGGGGACGTCTTTCGCTGCCTGCCACGCTTTGGAATGACTTCCCAGTCAACCACAGGCGAAGGTCAGCCCCACTGCGGGCAGCAACCGCGGCAACCACAGCGGCAGACCGATCTGGGGACAGACGGGACGAGGTTGACATCCCCGTGATACCCAAGTCCGGCTCCCCAAAGTGGTGCCCATTGGCAACAGCCTCAAGGTGCGTGACTGAAGTCAGTGCCGCCTGCAGCTGTGAGCAAAGGGATGCCAACTCAGCCCTCATCCGAACACAGCAATCACAGTCCCAGTATTTCAGTCATATTACCAGTGTTTTCGAGTCAGTGGGTTATGCCCATGGTTGTAGTTAACTGTTGGGACCATTATTTTTCAAACATAAATTATGGTGACAGCTCCTTTCAGTTGCCTGTAGATGATCAGACGAAAGAGTTTTTAGTGATTAATACGGCATTCGGCAAGTACCGTTATAGCAGTTAGCTATCTGAAATAGAAGGGCTCCCATGATATTTCACAGACATCTTGAGAACTCATCTAAAGTATCCACAACTGATTTACATCTTTATATGAATTGCTCATTACTGGGGCCACTTGGGAACACCAACAGTCCACCCTAAATATTTTGTTTGAGCGGTTCCAAGCCCATGGTCTGCATTGTTTCTTTGAGCCAAGAGTTAAGTCCTTGTGACGTGTCTTAAAGTAACGAAGGGCTCGTACCCACGCACTTACCACTAACTTGCTGGCTCCGAAGAACCTCAAAGGAATACAGTCGTTTCTGGGCAAATTCAATTATTATGTGACATTTATTACCAATCCGGCTTTGATTTCCCTAAAGCATCATCATTTGCAGAAAATAGGTGTTAAATTCGTGTGATCAGAGGCGTGACAGAAATATTTTCTGCAACTTAAAAAGTTTGCGAGTTGTTAAGTAACATTCCATCCCGACTAAAATTTCACACTTTGAACTGCTTAATCGAATTGTTGTAGCGGTGCAATGCTGCCCCACAAATATGCCGACGCCATGGAACAGCCCATTGCATTTGCATCTAAAACATTGAATTCGACACAGAGGAATTATTTGAAAATCGAGTAAAAGGCGCTGGCTATCTTATACGGTGTCAGGAAGTTTCACATATATGTCTTTGGTACTAGATTTTACTTGATCACTGATAAAAAAAGAACTTATTTCTTTATTCAGCCCACATTCGGAACTTCCTGGTAAGGCAGCGCAGCGATTGCAGTGGTGGCAGTTTCTCGTGAGTACCTGTAGAAGAGCCACTGTTAGTCCACTAGGAGGCACTGACATGTCGCCATACTTCCTCAGTTACTGTGAGGCCCAGTTTGCCAGACACGAAGTGCTGTGTTCAGCCATAGCGACAAATCACCGATACTCCCTCGACGAATTCCCGATTACAGTGCGGGAAGTAGCAGAGAAACAGGTTTGATCCTCTACTCTGCTGGATGTTGTCTGCCATATGATAGGCTTGGCCAGAGCACCAATGTAAAGCCATAGACCTGGCATGGGGCGGGCTTAATGTCGCTGACGGTGTCGTATTGTTGGCTATAGACGATTCTGAATGCCAGGTGGTAGTTCTCCCAATGCTCTGCCTGCTGATACTGTAGCTCCTCCACACTGCTCATTAGGGAATATGCAGAACTAAGGCAAGAGTGTGGCATCATGTACATTGACCTGGTAATGACAGGGCCATATAGCACACTGTCCACAACCGTCAGGCCTGCCCCACAACAGCATTTCAACCCTTGGTCGCTCCATGACCACCCATGGCAAAGTGTGTATGTCGATTTGTTGTTGGACTGTCCCAGAGAACAATGCGGTTGCTAGTTTTCGACCCCCTTTCTACTCTTCCCTATGTGTCACTACCACAGCAGCTACAATCTATGCTCTGTCCATCAAATATTCTGTAGAGGGAAACCTTTCAACCTGGTCCTCAGTTCACGTCATCTAAATTTCAGCATATTTGTCACCACAGTGGCACTGAGCACATGAATCTATCCATTTCCATTCTACATGCAAGTCGAAAGCCGAGCAGATCGTCAAGACTTTTAAAACACAGACGTTCAAAGTAATGACCACAGCTGACTCTGGGGAAGTACTGACTAGCTTCCTCTCCACCTATAAGTCAGCCCGTGTAAATGGACGTAGGCTCGTCAAAATTTTGCGTGAGCACACACCCCGCACCCATTTCGACCTGCCGCATCTGACTCAGCAGGCTCACCGTCTATGCGCACAGCTGTCTTACCATGTGAAATCCCAAGACTGGGCTGCTAATTTTGGGCAGAATTCTGGGTGGACCTGAGGCGTTGTCGTCAGTAATAATGACTAACAACTACCTGCGGTTGTGGTTGTGGTTGTCCAGGAGCAGGTATTCCCACAACCGTTGAACTTCGAGTAATTCTAGGTCGTGTGACGTACAGGGTCAGAACACCACAGGAACTGGCTCTGAGTGATGTATAAACGCAAAGTCTCATTCCGCTAGGGCAAAAGTGGTTGATGGAGGCATCATCTGTGTCTGGAAAGACATGGCCAAGCGTTAGTAACCGACTGTCGTTATATGTTACCCTTATAGACATGAGAGCAGTTGTCATACACGTCAGTAGAATGGCAACTTAAGTGATTAAGATGATGTTTGGTTTGTGGGGCTTTCAACTGCGGAGTCATCAGCGCCTGTACAAAGTCCCAATTTTTTCACAGTCAAATTTCTATACAGTCCACCAGAGCCACTGTCACGAATGATGCTGATGAAATGATGAGGACAACACAAACACCCAGTCCCCAGGCAGAGAAAATCACCGACCCGGCCGGGAATCGAACCCGGGACCTCGTGTACCAGAGGCAGCAACGCTAGCCACTAGACCACGAGCTGCGGAGGGCAACTTGAGAGGGTAAAAACATCACACGAGGCTGAAAAAATTTTATTGTGTGGCATGAAATCAATATCGTGTTGTCCTCTCGAGTGCAGCGTGCAGAATGAACTTGAGGCCTTTAAAAGCCATCATAATTGAAACATGTAAAGGCTTTAGTCGAGTTATATTTAGCTAACAGAACACAATGCATAGTACTCAGTGGCAAATGTCCCACATCTCAGTACACACAACCGATTTAGCAGACAGCGTGAGCAGTATTATAAGACTGTTCAGTGACAATGCTGTTGCGTAGAGGAAAGTATCATCATTAGACAGTATGAGGACAAAATTTCCTCTGGTTATAATGAAATAGTATACTTTTAAATATATTATAATTGCTGTAACATGGAGAAAGGTCCCGACAGCATGTAATTAAAAGATTAGCGGTGATCTTTGTATTTAGGGAGGATAGTATGAAATGGGAGGATCACATAAAATCAGTATTAGGAAATGAGAATAGAACAATTCCAGGAAAATCCAATTCATCAGTAAACGAAATTCCATACAAGACGCTAGTGACAACAATCCTCGGGTATTCTCCTAATGTTTCGAGCCCTTGAGAGGATGTTCGGATGTGTTCTGGGAGAATTTATTGCATCTGTTGAGGAAGTCACATGCAAGGTGGTGGGAGCGCCAATTCTAGAGAATTTTTCAAGCGTAAATTCATCGATTTCAGAGATGCACTGCTAGGATTTTAATAGGTCGATGCGGCCTGCACATGAAAGAGTAACAAAAATATTGGGGCAGTTAAATGGGAGGAATGGCAAAGTAGTTATCATGCAACCATGGTGAGCATAGGATTATAAACGTCAGATAGACAAAAGATATCCTCCACAGAAGTGAATATCTCACTTGACGATGTGATGACAGTGAGCTCATTGGCAGCAATGGATGCAGGCTGGCAGCCCGTGTGCGATCTGAACTTCATCGTATGCTGCAGATATTGTACTAACACCACAAATAAGAAAGGAAAACTTGTTCATCGTGATTTATCGAGGAAAATGTCAAGCATGTGGCTACAGAAGTGTGTACATAATGCCGACTGAATCTCACTATTTATGTCAAGGACTCAAAATCGCCACAACTTGGAAGTTGAAAGTTCCACACATAATTTTATAGACTGGGTAAAGTAAGAAGTGATATGTACAATGTCTCCTCTCTGGAGTGTAATTTCTGATTATATGTCACATGCCGATATGGTAATGTAGGTATTAGTGCTTTTTATTATAATTTTGTTATACTTTTTGCTGTAACGTGCTCCTGTTTGTTACAAACTTAATGTATCTGAGACATTTTGTTTAATTTTGCAGCAGAATGAGGTATTTTGTTACAATTGCATTGCAATGTAGTGGTAACTTGTCACAGTTTCACAGTTTGTTTAAGATTTTGCTGTAATGCTGTAATATGAGCATTTTGTTACAACTTTGTTGGTAACATGTCTATGTATGGGACCGTGTGTCATGTAGTCATCACTGTGTGGTTATGTAAGGCTGTATTACCAGATGACAAACGTTTTGTACTGCAAGACAAAGTTAATAACTTAATATGAAGACACTGCAATATTTAGGTGCCTTTGGAAAGCAGTTGAATATGAAAAGTTAAGAGCATGACGGCCCTCATTTTCTGCATACACAAATGTGCACTACTAGTGCACAGTATGGCACTTAAATGAAGTGTTGCACAGTTTCCTCCGTGTGACTGCCTAAGTCAGTCATCAACAAGTACACTTTAACTTTTAAGTTACAACAGTAGTAGTGCCATCTGTGACTTATAATGTTATATAAGAAATATATAACTATTATGACAATTAATACCCAATACAATTGCAGTATTATTTGGGCATGAAACGCATGGTCTAATAGGAATCTGTGACACAATTTGGTGTCAGTAGGCTAGGATTTCCGACATGATATAGAAGAGATGTAGGGAATTCTTCAGAAATGAGCACAGGCTGAAGAGAAAGATTGGTAACAAGCAACATGTAATAGAATCTACAGAGGATCATCAGAATGTAAGTCTTATGGAAAGAAGTGCTTACATTGAAAAGAAGTAAGACAAGAATGTAATTGTACTTCTCCACAGTTAAACCTATACATCAGAGAACCAAGAACTGCTGTCGTATTACAAGCAGTTGTTACAGCAGAATACCCAACTTAGGGTCAACCCATTCTACTTCATATGCTGTAGCAACAAAGCTTTTAGATACTACTCCGTCAGTTTTACCCATTATCCCTCCTGCTATCACGTGATCATTCCCATGTACTATAAATGGTATTTCTCTCTTCACACCGTCTACCAAAGAGATGAAATTGGAGAATTTAGCACACAGAAAGCTGTTACATCCACCATACACATTTCCTTTTTAACATGAAAGATCATCCCTACACTAATTTTTCATGATAGTCCACTTGATCAGACTTTTAAACTATCATAATATCGCAGCAAAATGGTTCTGTAATGGATGTTTGCACACTACTAGCTAAGAAACATTCCATTTTTTGTGTGATTCATACAAGTCAGTAACAAGTTTATCTCATATAATAACAATAAACCAAAGAACTCATCATTAATACTCATATTCATCCCAAGATCTTGAGGTGTGTTAAACACTTTAGGACAGGACATGTTGACACTTTGAACTACCTCAGAGTTAAAGCTGCCCCTGAGGTCTGAATGGTTGAAATGGCTCTGAGCACCATGGGACTTAACATCTGAGGTCATCAGTCCCCTAGAACTACCTAAACCTAACTAACCTAAGTACATCAACACATCCATGCCCGAGGCATGATTCAAACCTGCGACCGTAGCGGTCGCACGGTTCCATACTGAAGCGCCTAGACCCGCTCGGCCACACCGGACGACCCTGAGGTCTGCAAACAGAATCTGCCTGCACTCACTGCAAGAACACGACTACCCAAACATTGATATTTGTATATGTGAGCCATATGTCTTTACAAGGGAGGTTAACCTCTTCTACTGCACTAAAAAGGAGTTATTATCTTGTGCTGATTGTGTATCTTAATGAAATCACAGTGGCGACTACAGGACACTTGACCCCTTGAATCAATATGTTACAGAAAAAATGTAACAAAATACCCATGTTACATCAAAACTGTAATACATTTACCATGTCACTGAAATTGTAACAAATTACACTCTATAAGGCGGGGTGTGTGCTGTGACACTTACAGATGCACGATTATGAAATGTAGAACATGGTGCTACGGGGCTGTCAAGCGTCCTGGGCTAGTAAGACAGCATTAGCGGTTTAGACTTTTATTAGTTTTGATTTTACAACTCAACTATCTACTCCATAGCAGCAGTGAGGGAAGCGGAGGTGGCACACAGGACTGAAACATGCTGATGCATCCACCTCAGCAGTCTCGAGTCCGTCATTGAGGTCACATCCACTAACTTAGCAGAAGCAGTTCCATGGATGACAGCCCGCCCAACTGGTGGAATGCATTGCTTGTCTGGCGGTGATGCCAAACAGCTCGACGACACGTTTTACTGGGATGCACTCTTGGATATCTAATGGGTACCCCAGTAATATTCCAGCAGCCCTGCGTAGGACAGCAGTGGCTGTGCAAAGTTATTTCATAGCTTATCTACCAGAGGAATGTCACAGATGCCAGTGTCCACTCACAAATGCAAGTTAGGGGCCAACAGCAGCTAGCACGCGGCCACAGTATAGCAACAGTTTGACAATGCACCAAGCACCATCAGTAGTTCAAATGGCTCTGAGCACTGTGAGACTTAACATCTGAGGTCATCAGTCCCCTAGAACTACTGAAACCTAACTAGCCTAAGGACATCACACACATCCATGCATGAGGCAGGATTCGAACCTGCGACTATGGCGGTCACGCGGTGGAAGACTGAAGCGCCTAGAACCACTCGGCCACAGCGGCCGGCGCACCGTCAGTGTTTCTCTCACAGAGAGAAAGTGGTAGGAGATGCATCAAAGCCAGTTCATTAAAATTCCGATAGAGAAGCAATAATATTATGGCTTGTTGAGGACTACCGAATGTGGCCTGGTTTTCTGTTCTTCTCCGCGTTCTCCACTGCTACTTGGTGTCTCAGCTGTGGCTTTCAACACTTCCTGCAATGTCGGTAGGAAGAAACGCATTCTTGTGTAAGATTTTTGTGTTGTTATAACATTTTCAGTGCTGTCATAATGACGTTGTGATTCTTTCACTGTGACGTGATATTGTTGAACAGTCAGTTTGGCCATTTTGCTCGACTGAATTGTGGCAATGGCCTTGGCTGAGTGCCATGATATAATATCAGCTCTCCTGTTCCTTTGACATTGTGTTTGGCAACACTTCGCTCGAGCCTGCAGTCGCTTAGCTCGGCGCTGGCTGTGAAAACATTAAAATGTTTACATTCTGCCTGTATGTATTACTGTGTTGCAACACTCACCTGACATTTACAAAATTCACCACAAATTATTTCCCTGTTGGATTGTGAAACAATCCCATTAAACACATGTTACATCTATAATTATACACTATACAAATTTTATTATTTAGATGTTCATGATAGCTGATTCACAAAGTCCTAATTTTGTTTCTTAATTCCATGTTGTCTCTGTTGATTCCGTATGTACTGTTACAAATCCGTAATTTTATTAGCTTACCTATTCTGTTCCTTATTTACAACAGTAAGCCACTCAATAGGTATCTGATATTCTGTTAATTCAGAGGGCTGAGCAGTTATACTTTTAAAGCAAAAGTAGAGTATGCAAATTGCTAGTGGAATCATGGCGGCACTAGTGGTTGTAATACTTACAGACGTCATGTCATATCATCGTTTTCTGAATATTGCTGGATATACTGCGACGTATTTACCATAGAAATTCGTCTCTCAGCGATGTTGTAAGTTTCTCCAGTGAGTTTAGAAGGTCGGGGTTCAAGATGCCGTATAGGAAAGTCAGGTTTGGAGCTGGTAAACTTATAATGGTTTTTCCGATCAATGGTAGAGCGTAGTCATACCGGTGTCTGTACTGGAAGGTGATACTGTGTTTGTGCTATATCTCATGCTGTACCATTTCCTGCTGTTCCGTATTTCTACATTTGTCAAGCCCTTGGGATTTCCGTCCTCATAACAGTTCAAGATTACGACTTCCGGTGAGAAAACTTAACAAAGCCAGTATACTCCCTCTCTCTATAAACGAAGTTGTAGGGCCAGCACGTCTCTGTTGAAGTTGGTCGCTTGTGTTTCCCTAAGAACGATTGTAATTCACATGCCTGTGCATTAGTCAGTATTACTCTGGCTGAACAAATAATAATGGTTTCAAACTTTGTCGCAAGTTTCCAGTGACATGAGAACGCAAGATTCCCTCTTTTCAGAGATTATTGAACACTCCCTGAGTTTTCTTTTGTGTCCACTGCCGGCCGTGGTGACCGAAGGGTTCTAGGAGCTTCAGTCTGGAAACGAGCGACCGCTACGGTCGCAGGTTCGAATCCTGCCTCGGGCATGGATGTGTGTGATGCCCTTAGGTTAGTTAGGTTTAAGTAGTTCTAAGTTCTAGGGGACTGATGACCTCAAAAGCTAAGTCCCATAGTGCTCAGAGCCATTTGAACCATTTTTTTGTGTCCACTTTCCCATAGTTCCCCACATTATTGGATATGGGCGAACCGCAAAACACTAGTACCGTGTGTTCATGCCAGCTGCTGAAATCGGATTCATGCATCTAGTTTTAGTCTGTCGATACTTCTATATGATAGATCAGCGCTACCTACATTCTTCTCAGTTAATTCCTTTTGCACCTAGTGTAAGTCGGCGAACTATTGTTGCATAGGCAACTGTGCAGAGCTCCCGTTGGTCATTTCTTGCTTGGTAAACCGCTTCGTGCAGCGTTGATGCTTCTATTCTTGCGTCACCCACTTATATTTGGTACAGCTCGTAACAGCCTAGCTACGGTACTTCTCCGTCCAGTGATTTTAAACGAGTCTGTACTCTCGCCAGTTTGTTACTTATTGTCTGTACAATATTTCTTTTGTATTGCGCTAATTCCCTAGACAGCTCTCGTACAATCTTGGTATTATTTAACGCAGGCTTGTTCAGGAGGCGGTTAGGCGGGCACGGGCACTCACGCTCGTTCGCTGCCTGAATATGAGCGCTCACTGTAAAATGTGCCGGGGAAGTGCAGCGGAGGTGCAAACCGTACGTTGTCTTCGGAGGAATGACGAAGTGTTCAGTTGACAGGACCGTTAGCCGCATGCTTACATACATAATGACACAGTGCTCAAAGTAGAGATTATTTCTTTCAAAATGATACAAAAGCAACATTGTGGCTGGGTTAGGAATTTCAAAGCGCACTTCAGAAACAGCAACATCAATTTACAAGATATCAGTTTAGGATGCCTACCTACAGTTAGAACTTAGAGGCCTACAGGGGACAGTGATTTGTGTGATAAGTTTCATAATGAAACAAGTCGTTTAGCCTAGTGTAAAAAGTTTCGTCAGCAAGAATTTTCACGATTCCAGAAGTTTGCAGCAAAGACTATGTCGATGTCTGGAACTACATACTAGCGTAAGCAACTCTTTTACAATGCGAAGATAATGAAATCTACCCATAGATGCTCCCTCAAAGCTTTCAACTTAAAAGCTTATCTGCGAATTAGCAGTACTCAGAATGTAGTACCAAGACATTGATGCTTTTATGAAAAGCAATATAAGTATAATTTATCGACAGACAGCGTTCATATATTAACTTGTGAATAAAACAATCACGAAATACATGTTTTTGTCAGTTTAAAACCTCACTAATCATTAGGCTTAATCGCTCGTAAGAAATACTAGATTCGAGACGGTGTATACTGGGACGTATATGGGGTTGACGGCACATCAAGGAGTTTATATCTTGGTTCCACTGTCGTCAGGAGTATATTGATTGTGTGAATTAATCTGTTGGAGAGATACAAATATGTTTCCATATTACACTCGACATCAATCGTGCTAAGTGGTAGTATATCCATTGAATCAGCGAATTTGTAGATTATATCATAATTATTCCCCAAATCTTGATTCCCTGAGAAATCTAATAGTGGTCCTATTGCACCTTCCTGGAAAAGCCTGTGGTCTGCTATGTTGTTTTTATTAACGTTTTAAAAGTGTAACCATATTTGCTTGTAACGCAAACCTTTTTAGGGTCATTTTATAAATTCTTTTAAATCGTCAGTTTCACATGAGCCAGGAAGTATTTCCACAACTGAATAACTTCCTAGATGTATTCCTTTGCTTTCCTCAGTGAAAGAAAAAATGCTGTAGAATGTCTCCAATCCAGTCATTGAAACACTCCATTCCCGTTTGCTTAAAAAATGGTTCAAATGGCTCTGAGTACTATGGGACTTAACATCTGAGGTCATCAGTCCCGTAGAACTTAGAACTAGTTAAACCTAACTTACCTAAGGACATCACATACGTCCATGCCCAAGGCAGGATTCGAACCTGCGACCGTAGTGGTTGCGCGGTTCCAGACTAAAGCGCCTATAACCGCTCGGCCACTGCGGCCTGCCCGCTTGCTTAGATCTACTGACTGAAAGCAGCTAACACGTAGAACAGATGATCGTTCTTTTGAAGTCAGTGTGTATGTTATCACATATAAACCTCAACTGATGATGCGCTGGTGCATGATGCTCATTTTTATGTGGCCGTCAGGAGCAAAAATATCTTCAGAGCTTTGTATGGCAGTCTTTGTAGCGCCGAAAATCATAAAAAAACATGGTTGTTGGTGAAGCAGCAGATCCGATGTACAGGCAGGCATAAATTCATGAAAATGTCAAAGTATTATAAGTGATTCCATTTATTTTAACATTTGAATTCCACATCCCCCTGCAAAATCTAAATTTACAATCCCACATTATTTAGAGTGACACATCGTCTGCGGCATCGTATTCCTCATAAAAAGAAACCACTCTGTCTTCAGGCCACAAGTGGCCCATCGAGGCCATCCGACCGCCGTATCATCCTCAGGTGAGCATGCGGATAGGAGGGGTGTGTGGTCAGCACACCGCTCTCCCGGTCGTTATGATTGTTTTCTTTGTCCGGAGCCGCTACTGTTCGGTCGAGTAGCTCCTCAATTGGCATCACGAGGGTGAGTGCTCCCCGAAAAATGACAACAGCGAATGGCGGCCTGAATCGTCACTCATCCAAGTGCCGGCCAAGCCCGACAGCGCTTTACTTTGGTTATCACACGGGAACCGGTGTATCCACTGCGGCAAGGCCATTGCGCCTATTCCTCTTAAATTTTTTGACTCATTTAAGCAGTTCTGTTTTCTTAAGCAGTCTGTCCAGTGGTATAACTATCAGTTTTAAATGAACTGTCTAAGTTCCTTCATTTGTGGTTTTCCTAATAGTGACTGCTTCGTTCATCCTATTATACCTTTGGCCAGTGAAGCATCTCTTATGCACTTCGTCGTTCTTCATTGTTCAGGCTATCGCTGTTGCCCCTCTAGCTAACGATACAGTAGCTGACAGTGCCGATAGTGCAGGAATTGGGAATGGGATAACTGTACCGGACGACTTGGGTATTGGTAGAAACTTAGGCATTTTAACCCATCTACCTCTTACTCGTTTCCTCCTCAGAACCCTTTTTACCGGTGACACCGCTGATCGGATGGAACTTTTATACAGACCAGAGTTTTTTTTCCGCTTCTTTAGTATACGACGAGGTGCATTCATAACTTCTCATAAATATAACTCAGCACCAAATTTAAGTTTGACAAAAATTTCTATATCAATTGTGATATATTGAACTATGCCTATGTGACTTTTTCGACGTATTTGCTTGGTTTTATCAGCTAAACCTTGATTGTCAATATGACGATCTGCCAAACTGTTATTTGCCGTATATACTAAACTATGTTCTTTGCAGTCTTGGTCCAGCAGATTAAATCCCTTATGGCCACATGCTAGACACTTTTTCTGCTTTGTTTCATGTCAACAGCACAAACATCTGGGGAAGTGCAATTCCCTTATCCGCTGGAAAGTTTACTGTGTGAGGTTTTTCTCGTAGCTTACATAGAGCTGCCCTTTCCATCGAAGAAATGTTACTCTTCTGATATGGAGCTCTAGTAAGTACGTGATAGAGTTCACGTCTGATTTCTTCTGCACCGTCCCTGGAAAGATGTCTAGCAGCTACTTCAGCAGCTCTAATAAAATCAGTTAAAGACAAAGTTGTAAGCGTAGGCGCGAAGTTGAAGCCGTTCCCAAACAGTGTTACGTTGTCCCAAAACGTATCCGTAAAATTGACCACGGTGCGTCGAAAAGCACCTTCTAGTGGTAACGTTGCCGACAGGCAGGTAAACGTTGAATAATGGTCTGAAATAGGCTCCTCATGGGCAAAATCAGACTTAGCCGTGGTGTGCCTACCCATTCTTAAGAGCACTGGACACCATCTCAGAACAGCTCATTTATCAGCACATGAAGATTTCTTCCAATCTCCCATAGTCATCACTCTTTTCGGTCCACTAGCAGTCACACTGTTAAGTGTGCATCAAGAGCAGTATTCTGGAACCGCTTTGCAGCAGCTCGGTGGACTGAGGAATCTTTGATGACTGTTTCGACCTCCAACCGCTGTGCTGCAGCTGCTGCTTGCCTGCCTATACCGATGGCGTCCTGGTCAAACATATCTGCTAGTGCTGATTTCTGATCCAAATCTTCAGGGAGCGTTAGAAAAAAAGAAAATCATAAGTGAAATTACAAAGAAGATAGTAATAAATGAATAATATTAAGAGAGATGGGTGTACTAATACCTATACTATGGTGTACAATTAGTCTAAAGCGAGATGGGGAGGGGTGAATGGGAAGGGCGAGGGGGGAACTTGTTTTCCCGTCATTTAAGATCATGTTATTGGCCTAAATTAATGGTGGGAAGATGACCTTGACTTTGGGGCCAGAACTGGCACAGTGGATGGGAGTTCTTCATTTTCCCGCCGTTTTGTAGTCACACTCGCGCCCGGCAGGCGTTGACGGTCGAAGGGGTCCTCATCTTGACATGTGACAGGAATCAGGCTGCATCCTGACCTTGGATATATAACGCACAATTGCCCGTGAGGCGAGAGCAGTGACGTCAATATTGCATGTTATCTGGGCTCATAATTATCCTTCTTTACGAGTACTACTTCCGGAACGTGACACATTGATACAAACCGAACTTCTTATGATTTAATCACAAAGTAAAAAACGCTAGTTAATGCATTTTACAAAATTATATGATGCTAAGAGAGGAGTATGTGAGGTAATTAGTCTAAAAGTTACCTGACGCTGAATGCACCATTTCAATGAGGGCACAATATTTTAATATAAAACCTAAAATATGTATATAATGAAGAAAATAATGTGGAATAATTAAAGGCCTTTTACAAAACCGATGAAATGGCAAATACATTTGGCAACAAAGCTACTCTTGGAACTAAGAGATAATATAACAAGGGAACCTCCCCGTCGCACCCCCCTTAGATTTAGTTATAAGTTGGCACAGTGGATAGGCCTCGAAAAACTGAACACAGATCAATGGAGAAAACAGGAAGAAGTTGTGTGGAACTATGAAATAAATAAGCAAAATATACAAACTGAGTAGTCCATGTGCAAGATAGGCAACATCAAGGGTAATGCGAACTCAGGCGCGTCGTGGTTTCGTGGTTAGCGTGAGCAGCTGCGAAACTAGAAGTCCTTGGTTCAAGTTTTCCCTCGAGTAAGAAGTTTAATTTTTTATTTTCAGACAATTATTATCTGTCCGTCCGTCCGTCCGATGCGAGGTAACTGCGCCGTAGTATGGGGACGCTACACCTAAACGGAAAAATTTGAAAACGTTAAAAACATATGTTTTGATAGAACACAGGGAAAAATGTGCGACTGTGAAACTGTTGCATTCATTTGTTGCAGTTTATGTGACAAACTCTTATGTTTTCATCACTTTTTTGGAAGTGATTATCACATCCACAAGAAAACCTAAATCGGGCAAGATAGAAGAATCTTTTTACCCATCGCCAAGTGTAAAAGTTAGGTGGGTCGACAACAAATTCCTGTCATGTGACGCACATGCCGTCACCAGTGTCGTAGAGAATATATCGGACATGTTTTCCTGTGGAGGAATCGGTTGACCTATGACCTTACGATCCAATGTTTTCGGTTCCCATTGGAGAGGCACGTCCTTTCGTCTATTAATCGCACGGTTTTGCGGTGCCATCGTAAAACACAGACACTAAACTTATTACAGTGAACAGAGACGTCAATGAACGAACGGTCAGATCACAACTTCGCCAAAATATAAACGCATACTTTTCACTCGAGGGAAGACTTGAACCAAGGACCTCTCGTTCCACAGCTGCTCACGCTAACCACGGAACCACGGCGCTCCTAACCTTACGTTACCCTTGATGTTGCCTGTCTTACGCATGGACTACTCAGTTTGAATTTGGTTATTTTTTCATAGTTCCACACAACTTCTTCCTGTTTTCTCGATTGATCTGTGTTCAGTTTTTCTAGGCCTATCCACTATGCCAACTTATAACTAAATCTGGCGGGGTGCGATGGGGAGGTTCCCTTGTAAGAGAGAAGTTCTTTCTTCAAATATTGCACAATGTCCTTTCGAGATCACCCTCCTGGATTTTGCCTCAAGCGATTTTGAGAAACTACGGTCAGCCCAAATGTCGGGGAAGAGATACGAATCCCGTTGTAAGAACAACGCCGATCACATGGGAACTTCATTCTCGAGAGCTTTTTCTACATTCATACGTTCCATAGCCGCACTGATAAATGGTTGAGAGATATATGTATCAATCGGACAATACGTAATTATCCCTTTGAGGACGTAAAATTCTAGGCAGACAGATTCTCAACAAGACACATTTCTGTGTGATCCATTATACTCCTTCCAAACTTCGTAAAAGTGAACATAAAGAATGAATGTACGTAGACGATTGGGATAAACAATAAGCTGAGAAGATGGTTAGTCTGATACGCTGGTAACACAGGAGCTAGATGCTTTTGTTCTCCGAAATGTGAGATCAGTGGTGTATCTCTTTGATGAAATACGTCGCAGACCATGGTCCCTTTCTCGGCATTTATGACTGACACTAAAAAATTAGTTTTATACACGTCACTGGGAAAACAGCATGCTGTGTTCGACACGAGGCGCGTAGGAGTGAGTTGTTGAGTTAAGCGCCGCTCAAATAGTAGCCAGTCACAAAGTGTTTGTTTGCCGTCATGAGTGAGCTGTCGATACGCGTGGGCACGGCCTATGATTTACGACAGGGGGCAGTGCGCGAGTTAATGCGCTGCTTATCTGCGGGGCCCATTCAGCGCTCCCTCCAGCCTTCCCGCCGTAATAAGGAAATCATTCTCAATGTGCACTTACAGCCACAAAGAATGTGCCTCCTTCTGACGCTCACCAACCAAGCGACGCCTGCCGCGATAAAATTTCCTGCCGTGCTGAAGACGTCTAGCCATAGTAAGACGGCTGATTGGATGTTCCACCTTCCCCCACAAAGTAGAAGCGTGACTTCTAAGAAACGCTCTTTCTAACCAAGTTCGTCATCGGATGTAATATAAGTACACTGTCACAGTTTATTATTTATCCACTGGTACGACAACATGTTTGTAATGTTACCTGCATACTTGTAAGAAAAACATCAAATTTATACGAGTTTACTTGTGCCATTTCTCTACTTATATCAATCACGAACAATAATTATATAGTAAATACTTTTTTTAATCAAAATAAAAAAAAAGTACTTCTCCGCTCTCCCACGATAAATGACTTTCCTGTGCCAAAATCAAGATGTCGGTTTTTCTCAATAAAAATTATTCGCCAAGCATTGTATATATAGGCCGACACAAATGTCCTTTAACATTTGAAAGTTCAGTACATCACGGAAAGCTGTAGGTAGAGAGACAAAAACTGACACACATGCTTGAAATGGTGTGGGGTTTTATTGAAAGCTGGCTAGAGTGGCCGAGCCGTTCTAGGCGCTACAGTCTGGAACCGCGCGACCGCTACGGTCGCAGGTTCGAATCCTGCCTCGGGCATGGGTGTGTGTGAGGTCCTTAGGTTAGTTAGGTTTCAGTAGTTCTAAGTTATAGGGGACTGATGACCTCAGAAGTTAAGTCCCATAGTGCTCAGAGCCATTTTTTTATTGAAACCGAAAAAGATGCTCAAAATGACCAACAGATCGCGTTTCGTATGATACTAAAGCAATAATTAGCGTAACAACTGATTTTTAAACAAAGACGATGTACTCTGTAACAAATGCTCAGTATGTCGGGTGTCATTGATCAAAAATACCTATAGTCGAGGGACAATGTTGTGAACAGCGTTGTACAGCGTATCATTAGGTGTGGTGAGAAACTACAGTCTTTTAGCATCCCTAATGAGGTCGCACGATCGCTGTAGACTTGCGACTTAGGTAACCCGACAACCAATAATCATCCGCATTGACCTCTGGGGACCGGGGAGAGGAGGTTTGACGGAAGTGGCGTCTCAGCACGCGATCCTCACCAAATGATACGCGCTAGAGATTTTTCAGACATGTTGCAACAGTGGGTGGAGCGCCATCCTGCATAAAACTCGTGCCTTCCAGCAAGCGTTTATCAGCCAGACTAGAGATGATGCATTCTGTAACATATCGAGGCTCCGATCACGATTGATGTGGTAAATCCACACCATAAGACTTTTTCGTCATACAGTGGTGTTTCCACGACAGTTCTATGATTTTAGGTAATCCAAACTCTGCAGCTGTGTGTGTTGATGGGCACTCGGACTGTAAAATGGGCTTCGTCGGTCGACTGCACGTTAGACAACGAATCGTCATCTTTCCCCATTTTTTGAAGCGCCCACGCCATAAATACTCTCCACATCACAAAATCGATGGCTAACAGTTCATGACGACATTGGATTTTGTACCGATAGCATTGGAGGCTACGTATTAGTGCTCTCCAAGCAGCAGTGCGTGGAAAGTCGATGCAACGAGCAACTTCACGAACGTAGACTTCACCATGCGGAGATGACTCCGCTAAAGCCTTCATTTCTTGCTGAACAGTCCGGGCAGCAGTATCACTGGTGTCTGGTCACTCACTTATCGCGAAACCTTTACCCGTTCGAATACCTTTCTTATGGTGATAGGATCTTAAAGCTGCAGTATCATTCAGATACAAAAGCTTCATTAACAGTGCCATTTCTGGTAAAGTCAACACGTTGCGGTTGCTTGTTTATCTGTCTCCCTCCAACTATTCTCATGTGGTGTCACTGACGCGTTGCTGTCCAGCGCCATCTGTTGGCAGGTTTTTACTCTCGTTTTACGTTTCAGTAATGCCACATTTCAATTCAGGCACGTGTGTCAAGTTTTACCTCTCTACGTACATTATACCGTGAATTTTGAAATATTAACGGACTTTTCGTTCACACTCTAGTATTAAATATATTGCTTGTTTTAAAGGTTCCTGCACATTTATCATAACAATTTTACTATTAGGCCTGGATAATATACCTCTTTCGGCGAGGAAAAGAGTCCACAAGTTTCTTCAAGTGTGCGATATCCAGCTGACGCCATTCATTGATAATTAAATATCGCAGACTTACCAATTTACGGTCATGTTGACTGCCACGTTTAACCCGCTACTCCAAATATTACAAGATATTTTTTATGAGATTAAAACTGGGCGACTTAACAGGCTAATCGGATTACAACAGTATGCCTGAGAGTTCGTCGAACCAGGAACGTTAGCATGTAGCCCTGTGAACGCTGCTCCTGTCATCTTAGAAGATGAGAACGCCCACAGCAAATTCAGCACGAAGATGTAGAATAAAAGGCAATTTTGATCGCCGGTAATGTTGCAATAGCCATACTAACTTATGTTCATGGTAACCTGAGTTAGTGACTCCAAGTAACGGTACGAAACACACCAATAAAATATCACATAACCACTTCTGACTTGAACTGCTTTCTCCACATAATGTGGGGTGGTACCATACATACGCAATGAGTCTCTTTCAGCTTTGAAAAACCATCACTTATTGCTAAATAAGGCCACAAAACGTAAATGTTAGTGTGGAATCAGGACCCGTGCTTCTGAATAGAAGACGCCAGAAGTCACGGCACGGAGTTGTACAAGTTTCTGAAGAAGTCCTGAGATCCACCATCCCATTCCGCTCGCACTTGGGCTCCTCCGTCGCACAGCTTGATGGCTGAAGTTCGAGTCCTGACGGCATGCATCACGAAACCCCACACATTAGCGATTGGGGACAGATCGGTCGATGCAGCTAGCCACGACAGTCTCCACAGCCACATGGCATGCTCGGGAAGTGGCAGCAGCATGAGGACGACCGATGTCCTGTCGAGATAGGGCATGGCCAGAGCGGGCCACAGTGTAAGTAGGCTGTTTAGGTTTTTTTATTTGTAACACCACCTCTGTATGAAAATCACTGGCTGTGCTGTGGACAGTCTGTAGCTGGTTGGCATTGTTGTAATACTCGCCATTGTAGCGTTAGGCTGTTGGCTGTTAGCAGCGCGTAGCGTTGCGCAGTTGGAGGTGAGCCGCCAGCAGTGGTGGACGTGGGGAGAGAGATGGAGGAGTTTTGAAATTTGTAAGAATTGGTGTCATGAACTGATATATATATATTATGACTATAAAGGTAAATACATTGTTTGTTCTGTATTAAAATCTTTCATTTGCTAACTATGCCTATCAGTAGTTAGTGACTTCCGTAGTTTGAATCTTTTATTTAGCTGGCAGTAGTAGCGCTCGCTGTATTGCAGTAGCTTGAGTAACGAAGATTTTTGTGAGGTAAGTGATTTGTGAAACGTATAGGTTAATGTTAGTCAGGGCCATTCTCTTGTAGGGATTTTTGGAAGTCAGATTGCGTTGCGCCAAAAATATTGTGTTTCAGTTTAAGCACAGTCTTGTAATAATTCTTCAAAGGGGACGTTTCAACAGGTTGAAGGATCTCCTCCAAGTACAGTGCAGTTGTCACGGATCCTGTTAGGAACAGGGGGCTCCATCGGATATCGCTGCCCACTCTATCACACTAGTGCGGCGGGACGTTTGATGAGAGACCACAAACCACTTTTCGTGGCACTCTGCACTGCGCCTCCAGAATTAACCCGGAGGTCGTTGCCCCCAACACAGAAGCAGAAATTGTCGGAAAGATGAGATGCTGCAAGGTTACAGCTCGGGTGCGACGCTGCGTGTTTGCGGGTGTCATATGTCGTAGCTGTCGGCGTGCTGCGAACTCTGCGTCATGCAGCAGTCTGCCAATGGTACTAGAACTTTTAGGATATAGCATAGAAGGCAGGAGAGCGCCATGAATTGCCCATATCGTTGCCACTGGATCTGTTCGCTAGTGACGGACAATCCGGCGGTCCTTTGTCCTTGCACTGCGTGTCGGACGTGTATATCCTACATGTCGTTCATGTATGCCTTCCTGTATCGATTGACGCCAATAATGTGCAATACTGGTCTCCATACGACCCTTGTGGCAAGTAATACGACGATAGGACCAACCAGCTTACCGCAATCACGCGATGCAATCCCTCACGAACATTTCTAGATGGGCAGCCTCTTGTCGAACGTGTAATCCGGGCATGGCGAACATTCAGGTGATGTGCTCTAGTGACTCTACCGGCCGTGGTGCTGATCGGGACGGCCGTTTGTAGTCTTCTTACACCAAGCGATGGGTACCGCATGCTGCCCTCCCCACGCTACCCGCGTTCGCGGTCGACCGCGCAGACTAAAGTTATTGCTGTAACAGATGCTATGCAACATAAACATCTAGTTTGCAGTGGACTGGTCAGATCCTTCTGAGTGCTGCTCTTTTTATGATGATCAGCGCAAAATCTCCATTGTATATACACTCGTGGAAATTGAAATAAGAACACCGTGAATTCATTGTCCCAGGAAGGGGAAACTTTATTGACACATTCCTGGGGTCAGATACATCACATGATCACACTGACAGAACCACAGGCACATAGACACAGGCAGCAGAGCATGCACAATGGCGGCACTAGTACAGTGTATATCCACCTTTCGAAACAATGCAGGCTGCTATTCTCCCATGGAGACGATCGTAGAGATGCTGGATGTAGTCCTGTGGAATGGCTTGCCATGCCATTTCCACCTGGCGCCTCACTTGGACCAGCGTTCGTGCTGGACGTGCAGACCGCGTGAGACGACGCTTCATCCAGTCCCAAACATGCTCAATGGGGGACAGATTCGGAGATCTTGCTGGCCAGGGTAGTTGACTTACACCTTCTAGAGCACGTTGGGTGGCACGGGATACACGCGGACGTGCATTGTCCTGTTGGAACAGCAAGTTCCCTTGCCGGTCTAGGAATGGTACAACGATGGGTTCGATGACGGTTTGGGTGTACCGTGCACTATACAGTGTCCCCTCGACGATCACCTGAGGTGTACGGCCAGTGTAGAAGATCGCTCCCCACACCATGATGCCGGGTGTTGGCTCTGTGTGCCTCGGTCGTATGCAGTCCTGATTGTGGCGCTCACCTGCACGGCGCCAAACACGCATACGACCATGATTGGCACCAATACAGAAGCGACTCTCATCGCTGAAGACGACACGTCTCCATTCGTCCTCCATTCACGCTAGTCGCGACACCACTGGAGGCGGGCTGCACGATGTTGGGGCGTGAGCGGAAGACGGCCTAACGGTGTGCGGGACCGTAGCCCAGCTTCATGGAGACGGTTGCGAATGGTCCTCGCCGATACCCCAGGAGCAACAGTGTCCCTAATTTGCTGGGAAGTGGCGGTGCGGTCCCCTACGGCACTGCGTAGGATCCTACGGTCTTGGCGTGCATCCGTGCGTCGCTGCGGTCCGGTCCCAGGTCGACGGGCTCGTGCACCTTCCGCCGACCACTGGCGACAACATCGATGTACTGTGGAGACCTCACGCCCCACGTGTTGAACAATTCGGCGGTACGTCCACCCGGCCTCCCGCATGCCCACTATACGCCCTCGCTCAAAGTCCGTCAACTGCACATACGGTTCACGCCCACGCTGTCGAGGCATGCTACCAGTGTTAAAGACTGCGATGGAGCTCCGTATGCCACGGCAAACTGGCTGACACTGACGGCGGCGGTACACAAATGCTGCGCAACTAGCGCCATTCGACGGCCAACACCGCGGTTCCTGGTGTGTCCGCTGTGCAGTGCGTGTGATCATTGCTTGTACAGCCCTCTCGTAGTGTCCGGAGCAAGTATGGTGGGTCTGACACACCGGTTTTCAATGTGTTCTTTTTTCCATTTCCAGGAGTGTATATCCTTTCGCAAAATTCATTCAGAAATTGGTTGAGATGAATCTCCATTCACTGATCCCAGAAGCTTCTGTAGGGTTTGAAACCGGATGTCACTGACAAGACGTGACGCACGTCTCCAGCCTCTGTCAGTTAGAATCTTATTACGATCACTGTTTCCGCACCGAGTTACATGGCTGCACGTGGAACACCACTCGTAGTAGAGAAAATGGACAGTCTGCATTGATACACTAACAAATCGGGCAACTGAATTCTCGATGTGGTCGTAGGCATGTTCCAACAAGATAGCTCGTTTCTGACATTGCGTTACGACACCTCGTCAGCACATCTTACTGGCTTGATTCACTACGACTGAGTGGCACAAACACATCACTGGTATTTCTAAGCCATTTGCGGAGCTCCAGAAGGACCTCTGAGTTCTTTCGAGGGGGAGACTAATATTTTGTCTGGTGTGCTTTACTATAACGTGAGATATTTTCTTATGGATTCCTTCATTGACACGTAACCACACACGAGCTTTAGCATCTGCTAAGAAACATTACATTTACTTTCAATTACAAATACATGTTCCCAACACTCTGGGTTCTTACTGAGGCAGTTTTGGTTGCAAAGTTCAAGTTTTCCGTATGTTCAACTTCCTTGACAGAGGATTTCTTTTTTTTTTCATACGACTCGTCAGTTGTAGACTCGTCTACATAGCCTTCTGGTTAATGTCTCTTAGCTACTTTTTCCCTCACCTTTCTCAAAAAGTTTAACTGCTACTTTACCCATTGTTTTCAAGCTAGCTGTCTGTTTTACGACTCGTTTCATTGGCACATTAAAACAACGCTACTATGTCATGTACGACACAGGCACGCCCGTAAACTATTATGAATGATGCTGAAGTGCTTTGTGTAGCTCTCGGGACTAGCAAGCTGCTGGATGCATGGCATGTCTCATGGGAGGATCTTTGGTTGTGATGGCCAGTTATATTCTTTGACACGAGAGTTCGTTTTTACTGCAGTTGAGCTTCGATGTTTTGTGTTTAAAATTCTGTTGTTTCTGTCTTGGTTCTCTTCGGGCATCGGGTTATCGGTTGTGTGTGGCTGTGTTGTGTTCACTTCATGCTCATAAATGTTGGTGAGGCCTCATTACAAATAAAGTCAGCTGCATTCCCTTTGGACGAATTTATTTTTTCAAAGTCGTGATTACATACAATAAATATTTCAGATTCTTTGGTATCTCGACTGAAAATGGAACGTGGATGGTGTGGGAGGGTTTGCGTCATGTGTCCACATGTATCGGGATACCTATGCATTCTGTTGTCATACGTAGGCATACTGGATACTACACCCCTCCTCTCGTTCGGTAACAAGTCAGTCCGACTCTGACACCATTATTTTATGTTTCATGTAAAGTGACCCACATTTTGTACATAGGTTTCGATGTTGATCAATGACCGTCATTGCATAATTGTTTAATCTATAAAAAGAGCGGTTTTCTAATAGAGCAAGTTATTAACAAACCTGGTATCCGTATCTGTTTTCCAAAATTTGCTTCGTATTCGCCACAACCATGTGCTTATACGATGCCTATGATATGCAACTGGCCATACAGTTACCCACGCCCTGTTTAACTGTACCACCATTCAAAAATACTTTGCACATTCTTCATTGTTGCAAGTGTTATATTATAAGCTTCAGCATTTTCCGGTAATAGTCATACGGAAGACTGATGGTAAATGCAGCAGCACAACAAGCGCTTGCTGCAGATCTGCTCTCATCAGATCCATTCATATTATAAAAGTAGATTTATGTATGTATATTCGACATCTCCTCCTAAACAAGTGGATCGACATTAACCAAACGTGGTACACATATCACTCACTGTCTGGAAAGAACCACTGTGGAGGTAAGGACTACCTACCTCTCAAAGGGGTGGGGCCTAAAACGAAGTATAGCTCACGACACGCCAATAGCCAGAATATTTTCATCCGGTATTCGAGAATGAGAGAACTTAATAACTTGCAACAAAATTTTCACAAAATTTCAAAACTTTGCGAGTTTTTTCCTCCTCGCTGACACCCACCCACAAAATATTGAGAGGAAAAAAGTGTATCGCTTACTATATTTTCGCTGTTCATCCGACGATACTCCCGCATCAGACCTTTCAATTTATTGCCACTTTACTACTAAATTTATTTGCAACAGATTTTTCAGGCAGATTCTCACATAATTCTAAATTTACTTGCAAAAGTAGACTATAATATGACACATCGGTCAGGAGATATGACTTCATAAACAATGAGATGCGGCAAAACTTCCACATCATTCATGATCTTTTATTTATTACTTCTTTACTACTACGTCTGTTCGCAACACTTTTGCAGACAGTATTTGCATATATCACTGGATGTAACTACAAAATTCCACCGTTGTACGATACAAGTTAAGGAGATATGAAGTCACTAACATTCCACTGCATGTAAACGACACTACAGGACGAAATTTGCCTTAGTACAGGTGAAATAAATGTATAAATATGAGTAAAATACCTGGAACATTTGCGCAATGTATGCGACATGTGCGTGCGTGGGCAGAGCCATGAGTAAAAGTTCCTAGTAAATCACGGGATAGATTTAACCCTAAAATTGTGCACAAATTACTTATTATCTGATGGAAATACTGTGGAGAAAAGAACCAGCAACTTCCTATTGCGGTGGAGAATAACGTGGAGAGAGAGTGGGGAGGAGGGGATGGACGGAGACAGAGGGGAAGAGCAGACGGACAAAGAAAGGAGGGAACAGGAGATCGACAGATAGAGGTTGGAGAAGGAGATTGACATAGGGGGAAGAAGCAGATGGACAGAGAAAGGGGAGAGAGATAATGAACAGAGACAGGGTAGAGAAAGAATTGAACAATGGTCAGAGGGAAGAGGAGGAAGTATACAGAGAAAGGAAAGAGGAGGAGGGGGACAGAGATGTGAGGGAGGAGGTGGACAGTGAGTGGGAGGAAGAGGATGTGTGTAGAGAGAGGGGGAGTAGGACATGGACAGAGAGAGAGAGAGGGAAGGAGGAGATTTACTAATAGAGGACTGGAATAAAGCCGTACCTGGGAAACACCAGGTACTCGGGTAGTGCTAATATAAAAGTTCACTTTGCGTTCAGAGATTATCGTTTGAGTACTCTTCAGAGTTGTAACAGATTATACAAATTGCACATAGATGTGCATGGCACGTGCGATCTCTATTCCACTAACACTTCATAATCTGGCACTTTCAGTTCACTTATTTTGTTATGGGACTAGGTAAACATTATCACGACCCATCATTTTCTTATGATACTATAGAGCTTTTTTTCCGCTGTTGTTGACTGTTCTCGTCACACAAATAATAGTGAGATGTGTATTTAGACGGGTTTGCCGAATAAACGGCTGTAAACTACTTGCAAATAGTATTCATTTAGGATGAATTAATAAATTTTATAGACACGGTTCCCTTTCAGGATTATGACGGTTTTTTCATTACCATACACAAATGAGTCAGGTTTATGCATCAGTGAACCTCTGTAGCTGTTTATTTTGTATCGGTTCGAGATGTTGTCAGTACTGGTATATTGTATAAACGCGCTATTTTACTATTAGAATCTCCATTAAAATGACTACAATCCACATCTGACATTAGCAAGGTATTGGAGACCTTTCACTAATTTTCACGTGCAACAACGCTATAGATGTGAAAGACATCAGTATATTACAGAGAAGGAAATGTGATCTACACATGACATATCTAGCTATATTCACTATGGCTGAATATTAAAATACAGTGGCCTTTAAGGCACAAGGGAAGTAATATCATCTGTAACTGTGAATTTCAAACACTGGAAACAGTCAGGCCATAAATTAATCTGAAAAAATGGTTAACAAAAGTAAAATGAGCCTCCTCGGAGACGCCGCATTAGAAGCATTTATGACAAGTTGAATTTTTGTTTCGGACCGGGACACAATTTTACCTTATCACAAATCGTCACCGCTGCGCATATCATGTCAAGACTGTACACGTTTTCTTCTCAGCTTCATGAAACCTTAAAAACTTTATCAGAAACTTTTCTTTGTGTAGAGTACTCTGAAACCGCACATTAAAAGTCCCAGAATGCGCAGAAACTACTAGGAAAATGATCATGTTAATGGAATAAAATTTCAGGAAGTATGCTCCATAGACGGAAACGTTTGAAATAACGTCTCCCACTTACTCCTCCCTACTTTATGAAAGAGAGATAGCCTGAGGTCCGTTATCAAGACAGACGTGTTCCACACATCCTACATGAAGGGTGACAATTATTGAACTATAAGGAAAAAGACGTAAATTAGTTAGAAACTACAGCGTCCACACACGTTATTCAACATGGAAACACCACTACAGATATTCAGATTTAGGTCATGAGATGATCTATATACGTGCCATCATTGGCGATGGTGTATCGCAGACGAATAGTGAAATTCTGCATGACTTGCTAAAGTGTCGGAACATCGATGCTGTCGATGACCTCCTGAATGGCTGTTTTCAGCTCAGCAATGGTTTTGGGATTTTTGCTGTACACCTTGCTTTCAATATAGCCTCACAAAAAGGAGTCGCATGTGTTTAGATCCGGAGAATATGGCGGCCGATCTAGACCCATGCCA
The DNA here is from genome assembly GCF_023897955.1 of Schistocerca gregaria. Taxonomy (NCBI): domain Eukaryota; kingdom Metazoa; phylum Arthropoda; class Insecta; order Orthoptera; family Acrididae; genus Schistocerca; species Schistocerca gregaria. Next base: position 87,980,974 of record NC_064931.1, read on the forward strand.
CTGGGTTCTGGGTACCAAGTAGTCAGAATGCGGTCCCCAAAGTGCTCCTCTAGGAAATCAAACACTCTCCTGCTTAGAAGGGTTCGAGCTCCGTCGTGAATAAACCATATCTTGTTGAAGTCAGGATCACATTGGATAATGGGGATGAAATCATCTTCCAAAAGCTTCATGTACCGTTCGGTAGCTACCGTGCTGTCAAGGAATATCACGCCGATTATTATGCTACTAGACATTGCACACCACACAGTCATCCTAAAGGCTGAACAGACTTCTCTAACGCGAAATGCGGGGTCTCACTCCACCAAATCCGCCAGTTTTGCTTATTGACGAACCCATACAAATGAAAATGGGCTTCGTCATTAAACCAAAGAATAGAGTGCATACTGTTTCCCATCATTCCCCGCAGCCAAACATGCAGTTTAAACATCCTAATGCAAAACGTTCTAAAGTTTTTGACGATTTTCTTTCATATAGTTCAATAACTGCCATCCTGTATCTTGGCGTAAATATGTTTAATAATTTCCTGTTATTGTACTTCATCCCTCGCTATAGTACTATTCAGCTCAGAAGTCAATCCTGATAACGCGTGGGAGGGTGGTGATACTCGATTAGGAAGCAGCCACTTCGAATCCTGGGGATAAATGAAATTTCCATCGGTACCCTTTTGACGTTACCGGAAAGACTAATGATGGCACGAAATTCCTAAAGGCTGACTACACTGAGTGGATATGTCTTGGGCTCACTCCAAAACTTTCCTCAGTCTCTACTCGAGATTGAACAAGTGACGGTTTCCATCGGATGGGAAACTTGAGTTCTTTTGTGGTTGTCAGGAGAGCCAACACCGTGTTACTAGAGGAGGCCGAAAGGCACGCGATTTAGCTCACGCAGGCTGGCGTGAGGTCTGGAACAGGACAACGAAATTAGAATTTAGAAACAACGGACGTAGCTGGTGGAATACTTAACTTTAATCCATTAATGATGAACGTCACTCTTGACGGTACATAGTTCACGATCTCAATAGTAACAGATAATGGCGCCTTGCTAGGTCGTAGCAAATGACGTAGCTGAAGGCTATGCTAAACTATCCTCTCGTCAATTGAGAAAGTAAGTAGGCAGTGAACCATCGCTAGCAAAGTCGGCTGTACAACTGGGGCCAGTTCTAGAAAGTGTCTCTAGACCTGCCGTGTGGCTCGGCCTGCAATCACTGATAGTGGCGACACGCGGGTCCGACGTATACTGACGGACCGCGGCCGATTTAAAGGCTACCACCTAGCAAGTGTGGTGTCTGGCGGTGACACCACAAGTTCAGTGTTTCCATTTGTGCTACGTGCAACGTAAGTGCTGACAGCAAATTTCTGCTTCTCTTAATTTCATATGTTCCCACAAAATCACAAAAGCAACGAATATCTTTAGAAGCACTCTTTAGTCATCCACGGACTCGTACACACATTGTCAATCCATCACCATGCTCTCTCTGTCAGAACCAATAATGAAACATTCTGTACGTTGTTGGTGACGCATTCGTAAAATTGTCATTTTGATTTCCCTAAGCGTCTGTGGCACCCATTTCAAAATTTCCAACGGATTTGCAATTTGATAAACGTGAAATAAATAGTACAGTCTTTTGATTCTGACTTTGAACTGGCTACATGTCTCTCAAATCAGACGACTGATAACCGTTTACTCTCCACCGTTCTCATAAGACACGTTAACTTTTTGCAGGTGCTGCAAAGGCTCAGACAATGAAACTCGATGACATAATGTCATATAGAATCAAATTTTGAACGAAAAGATAATGTAAATTGCAAGATTAGCAAAGATGCTTATTAGTTCTGAATTACCACTCCCTGTATTTTTATTTCTTCTTGGTACAGAGAATGTTCTTCACGAGAAATCCCTGAAGTATATCTATATTCGAGAAACATACTTTCATAACCGAAGTAGACCATTCAGGGCTTCCCAATTAGTTTAGGTTGTTATCGACTACAGCAGCTAGTTTTATGGGCAGCTTCGCTCGCTTATTAAAATGTTGTGATCATGGAGATAACTTTGTCACGTTGACTACTTCCGGCGGTGGTAGCTAGCAGCCCTTTTTATGGATTCCAGTTTCTTTGTAGACGGCTGATGTTCAGACAGTGAATGACCACAAACATAAATTTTTGGACCTATTGGCACATCTCAACCTGCTTCATCATAGAGAGTGAGGCAATACTGGGTTGAAATCAAATATCGTCCTTTGCTATAAGTCTGTAACAAATAGTGATGGTGTAAAACGTTTCATTTAGCAAGATATCTATTTATTCTACAAGAACGGAACGGTATCAGATTGGCCTGCAATAATCTGCAGCTGAGAAACTGAGTGCTTGAGAGGTTGTGCACACCTCATTTAGAACCAAACAGGCTACGATTTGTACGTGAAGTGCTCTAGGTCACAAGGCCGCGTCATGTTCTTGTTCAAACTACTCTTTCAACATTCGACATTTCGACAGCTCTACTGGGAGCTTATTTAGGAATCTTCTAAAGTCCTCGGTTTGGTTCAACCAGCCGTGGACACCAAACGATTCTAGAAGAAGATCCCAACAGAGGTCTCAAAAAGTTGTCAACTTGTTTGTCAATACTTGCAATAATAATTATTATTGGCATGTTGAAAGACGTATGGCAATGTGTAAAGCTCAATCTCTGACAAAATTATAGTTGTCTATAGTTTTCTCTAAAAATTGCAAGACGATCTGGTGAAACGTTTATCATCGTGACCACAAAATCTGATACGTAGCCGTACAACTTGTATTATGAAAACCTTTATTCCACCATGTTTGTATTCAAACATTTTCTTGAACCTCCTATAATCGGACATGTCAGTATTCTGATAGAGAACAAAAAACAAAAATTACTCTTCACTCTAATAATGAAAAATCAGTTCTTTAGTTTCTGACTTCGAATTTTAAAATATTCCTTAACGTCTCGTAACAGTTATACTGAAATGCTCCTGTACGCAACAGACAACTTACCTCGTCTTGCCACTGCAACTTCATGACCAGCAACATGTTAAAATAATTCAAAAGAAATACTAGGTTCCTTACAGATTGCAATGTAGAGCTACAACTACTGACCCAACTACTCATATGGTTCTTTTATATACCGGGTGATCAAAAAGTCAGTATACATTTGAAAACTGAATAAATCACGGAATAATGTAGATAGAGAGGTACAAATTGACACACATGCTTGGAATGACATGGGGTTTTATTAGAACCAAAAAAATACAAACGTTCAAAAAATGTCCAGCAGATGGCGCTTCATCTGATCAGAATAGCAATAATTGGCATAACAAAGTAAGACAAAGTAAAGATGCTGTTCTTTACAGGAAATGCTCAATATGTCCACCATCATTCCTCAACAATAGCTGTAATCGGGGAATAATATTGTGAACAGCACTGTAAAGCATGACCGGAGTTAGGGTGAAGCACTGGCGTCGGATGTAGTCTTTCAGCATCCCTAGAGAAGTCGGTCTGTCACGATACACTTGCGACTTCAGGTAACCTCTGGGAGGCCAAGCACGACGAAAGTGGCGGCTGAGCACACGATCATCACCAAACGACGCGCCCAAGAGATCTTTCACGCGTCTAGCAATACTTTTTTTTTGTTCTAATAAAACCCCATGACATTCCAAGCATGTGTCTCAATTTTTATCTCTCTATCTACATTATTCCGTGGTCTATTAAGTTTACAAAGTTATTCTGACTTTTTTATCACCCGGTATACAGAAATTGAATGATCACGAGGGGACTGGCCAACAATCCTTAAACGGTGTAAAAATGAAAAGAACCAATGAAAACTTTTAATTTACTATATTCTTAAATGAAGATGTTTATAATCAATAATAACGTATCTGGTCACAACATACACTCTCGGAAATTGAAATAAGAACACCGTGAATTCATTGTCCCAGGAAGGGGAAACTTTATTGACACATTCCTGGGGTCAGATACATCACATGATCACACTGACAGAACCACAGGCACATAGACACAGGCAACAGAGCATGCACAATGTCGGCACTAGTACAGTGTATATCCACCTTTCGAAACAATGCAGGCTGCTATTCTCCCATGGAGACCATCGTAGAGATGCTGGTTGTAGTCCTGTGGAACGGCTTGCCATGCCATTTCCACCTGGCGCCTCAGTTGGACCAGCGTTCGTGCTGGACGTGCAGACCGCGTGAGACGACGCTTCATCCAGTCCCAAACATGCTCAATGGGGGACAGATCCGGAAATCTTGCTGGCCAGGGTAGTTGACTTACACCTTGTAGAGCACGTTGGGTGGCACGGGATACATTTGGACGTGCATTGTCCTGTTGGAACAGCAAGTTCCCTTGCCGGTCTAGGAATGGTACAACGATGGGTTCGATGACGGTTTGGATGTACCATGCACTATTCAGTGTCCCCTCGACGATCACCAGAGGTGTACGGCCAGTGTAGGAGATCGCTCCCCACACCATGATGCCGGGTGTTGGCCCTGTGTGCCTCAGTCGTATGCAGTCCTGATTGTGGTGCTCACCTGCACGGCGCCAAACACGCATACGACCATCATTGGCACCAAGGCAGAAGCGACTCTCATCGCTGAAGACGACACGTCTCCATTCGTCTCTCCATTCACGCCTGTCGCGACACCACTGGAGGCGGGCTGCACGATTTTGGGGCGTGAGCGGAAGACGGCCTACGGTGTGCGGGACCGTAGCCCATCTTCATGGAGACGGTTGCGAATGGTCCTTGCCGATACCCCAGGAGCAACAGTGTCCCTAATTTGCTGGGAAGTGGCGGTGCGGTCCCCTACGGCACTGCGTAGGATCCTACGGTCTTGGCGTGCATCCGTGCGTTGCTGCGGTCAGGTCCCAGGTCGACGGGCACGTGCACCTTCCGCCGACCACTGGCGACAACATCGATGTACTGTGGAGACCTCACGCCCCACGTGTTGAGCAATTCGGCGGTACGTCCACCCGGCCTCCCGCATGCCCACTATACGCCCTCGCTCAAAGTCCGTCAACTGCACATACGGTTCACGTCCACGCTGTCGCGGCATGCTACCAGTGTTAAAGACTGCGATGGAGCTCCGTATGCCACGGCAAACTGGCTGACACTGACGGCGGCGGTGCACAAATGCTGCGCAGCTAGCGCCATTCGACGGCCAACACCGTGGTTCCTGGTGTGTCCGCTGTGCCGTGCGTGTGATCATTGCTTGTACAGCCCTCTCGCAGTGTCCGGAGCAAGTATGGTGGGTCTGACACACCGGTGTCAATGTGTTCTTTTTCCCATTTCCAGGAGTGTAGATACGAATATTGTTCTCAAAGTATGCATAAACAAATCTGATGAAATTCCTCCAGTGTGCAAGCAAGCAACAACTACGTATAGCAAAAAGGCAAATTAGCAAAAATCCTCGATTAATACCAAAAGCTCCTCTGGCGCTAATAGCACGGTCAGAGCGGGCTGCGACCTCTCCTGACGCGCGGCTTCTTTCCACGGCTGGCTGTGTCCCACTACTCTCAACAACTATTCGCTCGTTAACACTCCCGAAAATAATACCTCAGATGCAGAGTTCGTGTATGCACGCAACAGTAGAATCGGTAACCAGCTTTCCAAAAAATATGAACGTTCAACTTTCAAGACTCTTCTGTTGCCGGCCGAGGTCGCCGAGCGGTTCTAGGCGCTTCAGTTTGGAACCGTGCGACAGCTACGGTCGCAGGTTCGAATCCTGCCTCGGGCATGAATGTGTGTGATGTCCTTAGGTTAGTTAGGTTTAAGTAGTTCTACGTTCTAGGGGACTGATGACCACAGATGTTAAGTCCCATAGAGCTCAGAGCCATTTGAACCATTTTGCAAAGTTCCCAGGTCTAATGCCGAGAAAGCAGTTTAAGAAGAACGTGACACTACCTCATAACATAGAAAGTTTTACCTTCAGTGACATTGGCAATGAAAGCTGGCACACTTGTATATAGTAAAAATACTTTTGATTCTTTAGTTTCTCCCGGCGTATTTGTTACTCGAACAGTCCACGGGTATCCTGCCGGTTCATAGCGTCCAACGGGAACAATATTTGTAGCCGCAATCTCGGTTGATAGTGTGACAGCGTTGTAAGGGACGCTATCGAAATTCGCACCAGGGAAGATCGGATCAACCGAGATAGCGGCTATAGTCTCAGCAAGAATTGAATGTATTTTAGATGACTCTCAGCAAGAAGTACGAACTTGCGACCAGGGCGGACGTAGCAAGCACATCGGCGCTACGACAGATTCCGACACCAACGTCTTCGCGACCGGCGGCGCGCGGGCGCGGACGGTGAAGAAAGCGGCCCGCGGGAGGAGGGGATTTAAATCGGCCGCCCGCCCTCAAGAGCTAACCAATTCCCAATTGGGAGATATGAGTACCCCCCCCCCCAATCCCCATTGGCGCATATGCAAACAAATAAAATAAAATAACCAAATGATGTGCCCCGAACACCCTCGGCAGAAAAAGAGCAACGCACGCTCTCGTAAGGCCCTCCTTCCCCTTTACGGGAAGGAATGAAAAGCGCAAAATAAAAAGAAAAGAAAAAAAAAAAGCTCAGGAGCTCAGTTCGTCAGCGCACCTGACGATGGCCACATGACTCATCGCCGAAATATTGTGCCCGTTGGACACTATGCACCGGCAGTATACCCGTGGGCAGTTCGAACAAAAATATGTTTGTTGCGAGAAGCAAAATTCTGGCTGATGTGTTTCGAAGGGTTTTTGGAAGCGCCCTGTGTAGATTCGTTCCGAAATACTGGTACTGTGGACCCTATGATGGTCGGATCCTAGACTGAAATCGATCGTCTCTAATAACGTGTAGTTTTTCAGCTGTGTATTGAATAACACAGTTCTTAACATTCATTCCGAAATATTTCCCTCGAATAATTGTGTGACAGCTGAAAACCAGCCCACCTTGTATCCAATGCACTCTGTCTTTCCTTTCAACAAGTCGCAAGTATCAGTCGTCAGAACAGTGTTCTTTGTAGTTTTGAGTGCATTAGGACACAGCTAAGTGGAATCGAACGTGGGAACATTATTGGTGCTCGTATGGTGCATGCTTCCGTAACCAAGAGAGCTCAAGTGCTTGCCGTTTCTTGAAAAGGATTTTGATGAAAAGTGAAGGGACGACAGCAGCAAAGTCACTGCCGAACAGGATGTCGCATTCGCTAACTCATTCAGCACGAAACCCATACGAAGGGAGCTGCAGAAGAAGGGAATTGGAGGGCTACCTGGAATTCCAAAACCGCCCATCAATGTACAAATTCCCGCAACAGGAAAACGTGTGACAACGAAACTTGCTGTTGGTGCAAGTCCTTCTATACAGGGTGTCCCATTTAACTTGACCACCCTACATAACTGTTTGTCCAGATGCAAATTACAAAACGTTTCAAGCAAATGTTCTTTACCCGTCAGAGGGACATCAATCAGCATGACTGCCTTCGTTGTAGCTTTGTTTTTTATAAAGACATGGACAGCAGAATGAGTTTTTTAAATGGCTCCCACTGTTTTTTATTCGGTAATTCATTTACTGTCCTAAAGGCTTATTCAGAAATGTATCACAGTGTACCATTCATTGAAATACAACATCAGTAGTTACGTAACACAACACTGACGTTGACTTTAAGCCCGGGATCACAAACTCGTCCACTTGCTGGAGTTGGCAGAAAACAAATGAAAACTAAATAAAAACATAACACAAAATTGACTTTGACTCTCATGTACCATTTCCCATGAGTAGAACATTCAAAGGTGCTCAAGTGGTGACCCTGCACACCCATACACTGTGCACTCGTTGAATGAAAAAATTATTTACTGCTTCCAGCGTTGCCCGCTGAAGAGAATTACAAACAAGCATGATACATTCCTGCATGTCCTCTGGAGTTGTTGGAATCGCGATAGACAACGTCTTTAATGCAGCTCCAAAGAAAAAAGTCCAGAGGATTTAAATCACGGGACCTAGCAGGCCAAGTAACTGTTCCGCCTCGACCAATCCATCTGGCAGGATACCTTCGGTTCAGGACACGACGCGCACGCAAGGCATTATGCGCTGGACATCCATCGTGTTAATACCGCATAAGCATTCTGGTTCTTAGCGGCACTTCATCCAGAAGAGGAGGAAGAATTCGTCTGAGGAAGTCTGGATACGCTGTGTCGTTTATACTACCATTGATGAAATAAGGACCACTAATTGTAGTAACAAGCATCGCACACCAGACGTTAACTCTCCACTGACGCTGACGTTCCATCTCTCTAAGCCATCGTGGGTTGTTGCTAGACCCATAATGCATGTTCCTTGTACTCAGCTGTCCTTTGGGAAGGAACATTCATCGGTAAATAGAACATTGGAGAAGAAGTTCTGGCGAGGATTTGCTGCTGTGCCCACCGACAGAACTGTACACGATTCTGCAAATCACTCCAATGCAATTTTTGATGTAGGTGTGCATGGTAAGGATGGAACCGGTACGTGTAATAATAGGATGTACACTGGTTTTAGGAATGCCAGCCCCGTGTTCAAGCTGTCGTGTGCTCACATGTGGATTCATAGCAACGGAAGCGAGAACAGTAACTTCGGGAGCTTCGTCTGTGCGAGTGCTACGACGATTGCGCTGTCGTGAAGTGAAACTTACCGTCTGCTGAAGCATCGCAACAAGACGAGAAAACATCGGTCGGAAAGAGGGGTTCTTGTCAGGATATCGCCTCTGTACAGTTGCGCTGCCTGCGTAGCATTTTGTCTACCTTCCACAACAACGATAAAAGAAACGTTATGTCGATGCAATTTGCAGGAAAGACAGCCTTTACTGTATGCCTACTCTTCACAACAGCAGATAAAAGGACTAAACTCCTGTACTAAATGTACCCGTACATAAGAGAAGAGTATTGCAATTACTGTTCTGCTAACTTACATTCCCCATAGATGATTAGCATTCCTACCTACTCTACGTTGGTGTACATTCTACTCACACAACTCTTCAACTGACTATGGTTGGCGGAATGACGGGTGTTCATTTACTTATGTTTACATTGGTCCTCTGTCAACGTCAGCACGTGGATGTGTTCCATTACCCCGAGTACCTGCACTAAGCGCTGGGAGCGTCAACGTCAATGTTTGGACATGTAATTAATAACGTTGTGTTTCAGTGAATAGTAAACTGTGATTCATTTTTGAATAGGTCCTTAGGAGAGAAAATGAACTACCGAATAAATGATACCGGGTTCCATTTAAAACAGTCATACCGCTGTTCATATCTTTGTAAAAAAAAAAAAAAAAAAAAAAAAAAAAAACAGAGCTACAACGAAGGCAATGAAGCTAACTGATGTCCCCCTGACGGCTGAAGAACATTTTCTTGAAACATTTTGTAATTTGCATCTGGACAAACAGTTGCTTAGGATGGTCAAGATAAATAGGACACCCTGTATATACGAGTCCTACAATATGGCACATATTTCCCAACTTTGTGTGACTTAGTAGTGACACACGCTGCAGAAGTCTGTACTTTGACTGCTTCTTCTAAAGTCACCTCGTCTTTACTCTGTGAATCCTTGCTACGCAACAGTTTCTTCATCTGAGGGCCGGCCGGAGTGGCCGAGCGGTTGTAGGTGCTACTGTCTGGAACAGCGCGAACGCTACGGTCGCAGGTTTGAATCCTGCCTCGGGCATGGATGTGTGTGATGTCCTTAGGTTAGTTAGGTTTAAGTAGTTCTAAGTTCTAGGGGACTGATGACCTCAGAACTTAATTCCCGTAGTGCTCAGAGGCATTTGAACCGTTTTTTCATCCGGGGAAGGGAGAAAAACTCTTTCTGTGACACATCAGAAGAATACTGGCGGCATGAAGCAAAATTTGGTAAACTAATGAAGCAGAGTCTTGACTGCGTCCTATGCAGAATGAAGGTGGTCACTGTCGTGGAGCAAAAACACCCCTCCGATAACATCCCACGACGTTTCGTCTTCACAGCCTTCCGTGACCTTTCCAGGAGATTTAGGTTCACCCCCAACATGGCAGCCCCATGAAACGTACAGCATCACCTTGCCCATGGTGGTTAGATCTCAATCTTTTTGAGCAATGATTGCTGTTCCATGACTAACTTCCACTTTTACTATCACCCCGAGTGCAATATGCCGGTTCTCGAGGACAAGGGTATCCACTTACTCGGCAGTGTCATGTCAGTCACAGAAAGATGGCGTCCACTTCTCATCCGCCATTCAGATTTGTCTGACGTTATTGGAAGTGTGTGCGCCACATAAATATTATGTTTTATGATAATCAAGTCTTCCCGCACTCTTCCAAAAACTGAGCATGGAGTGTTGCGGCGTCGTTCTCCTTCAAATGCAGGAAATACACGATAGCCCACTTTATCAATGAGCTGCGTATTTTGTTGTGGCTGTGCAAGTGGGGTACTACGGTACTATGACGCGGAGATTGCAGCGTGTACCAGGACTGCAGAGTCCTACAATATAAACAAAAAAATTAATCAAATGATTTTACTTTTTCTAGATGATTATTAAAACGTTATGAGTATTCTTCGCATAAAACGCTGGAAGATCGGTGTTAGGCTGTTAGTTTTGTAAACCCTCGTCGCCAGTTTTTACTACTGTGGAGGCCGAGTTGCCATTGTTGTTACGGTAGGCCGAGATTGTGAGTTCACGAAACGGCTTCTGGTGCAGTACACCGCTAAGACAATATCTCCCTGCCACTATTACACAGTTATGGGCTAAGGTGAGGTAACAGGATAGGAGATGGTGGTGGTGGTAGTTAGTGTTTAACGTCCCGTCGACAACGAGGTCATTAGAGACGGAGCGCTAACTCGGGTGAGGGAAGGATGGGGAAGGAAATCGGCCGTGCCCTTTCAAAGGAACCATCCCGGCATTTGCCTGGAGCGATTTAGGGAAATCACGGAAAACCTAAATCAGGATGGCCGGAGACGGGATTGAACCGTCGTTCTCCCGAATGCGAGTCCAGTGTGCTAACCACTGCGCCACCTCGCTCGGTAGGATAGGAGAACGAAGGTTCTACAACACTCCAACAGATTAGAAACATACTCACACAAATAAGTTAAAAGATGACTATCACAAAGCGAAAAAAGTGGTCCAACTAAAACATTAACATTTCCATACGTACTACACGAATATGTAATAAAATATGGGGGTTCCTGTTTAAAAAAAAAAAAAAGCAGTTGATATCCGTTTGACCTATGGCAGCGCCAACTAGCGGGTCAACCATAGCGTCATCTGATTTCCCCCTTCAATCTAGACAAGTTCTTTGTAGTTCTTTCGTTTGATTCTTATTTCGTAGGATATTTGGCACGGTCACTTAAGAACAGGTTCACGTAGCTTGCTTCAATTCTGAATCGTATGTTTTTTGTGTCCAGTTTATAGACCCGCTTCAGTTTGATAGGCTCCTTTTGCAGCACTGACAAGTTGCTTTCACTCATCGCGGTGTCTCTAATAGCATGGTTATTCTGGTGAACGCAGAGGTGGAATATACGAATGTTAGGGTGTTTAACCTTTTGCCCGAAGTTGATGACGGTTTCCTCAAGACCGTCCTGTTTCCGTCTGGGAATACACGGAATATACGGCGGGAACCTGGTCCGCTCAACATTGTTTACGAGTTTATTGCGGAGTTCGATCCGTGAGTATGGTGGTCAACGGGTGGGTACCGGCTACATATAATTTACACAGGACAAGAAGGGACCTGTTTTACATGTAATGAGAATTGACACCTCCGTATAAATTGCCCGCGTCGTGTCACGATCTTAAAATCCACTCATGAACAACGTAAAAAGCTAACGTTAGTGGATCTGGTTCCCCAAGTGACAGCAATCGTTCCTATCCACGTTTCTGAAGGGCAAGGAGAGTCATTGGGTGATGGACCTTGCCCATTTCCGCCGTTAGCCTCGCTGAGGAACGTTGCCACTGTAGCTTCACTTCAAAACAGGCGCAGGTGACGCAAGATGGTGAAGAGTCCGACGATTCCTCTTCGCTTCTCCGCTCTACTGAGAAGATTCTCATTGAGGAGGCCTCTCCCCTCTCTGAGTTCAGACCAGATAATAACATTTCGGTTGCGTTTCAAGATTCGAAAGCGTCCAGAGCTCCCTCTGATCTGACTCCCGAGACGGGAACTCACATTACGACGGACCTGTTCCGGAATTCCGTACAATGTCTACGGACTTGCCAGACATCCCTGAGTCTGTAACGTAATGCCACTCTTCTTCTGCGTCCCCTGATGGGACAAGAATGCCACATGACGCTCCTGATCAGAACCAGATCGGCCCTAGTGTGCCAGCGGCATATGCGACGATGGCGAAAGACGTGCCGTCAGTTCCGTTTCCGTTGATTCCTGGTAGCCACAGTCTCCATACTCTGTACCTGATACTGAATCCCTCTCCCCCAAGTTGCCCCGTGCGGCAGTCGCCTTCCCGTACAGCCGCACCAGAAAACGTTTTCAACGTGAGCGCGTGGCATCGCGAACAAAGAAAAAACGGAAAGAGGGAGATTTACCATTTTACATTCAGATTCATCCGTTCACTGTGAAATGGACTGTTAACGGCCATTTACAAGTAATCAGATGCATAATTTTTGTAATCGATAGTGGCAAACCTGTACCTTTCTTTCGTTAAATCTGAACAGGATTAGTTCCGAGCTTAGACTGGCGGCGTTGCGATTCAGGTGCTGACGTGATATTTTTGCAAGAAGTATTATGTGAAATTTTTTCTATTCTCGGCTTTTCTGCTTTGTTTAATGTGGTTCCTGAAGTTTCTAAAGGGACTATGTTACAGAGAGATAATACCACTAACAGATTTCGAAGTTCTTGATAACGACCGAGGAATACGCGGCGCTTTTTGTGACTTTATTTTCAATCTTCTTTATGCTCCTTCAGAATCTGATCGTTCTACAGATCGTGCGCGTTTTTGTAAGGAGAATATAGTTTATTTACTACGTAAGACTTCGCAGAAAGTTATGTTGGGCGGAGATTTAAATTGTGTTTTGGTTCTCGTACATCAGGCCCCTAATTTTAGTTTCAGTGAGGAACTAGATGTTTTGGTGCATATTTCGAAAATACTCGATGCGTGTATTTGTCAATATCCCACTCTCGTCAGGTATACGAATTTTACATCTGCTTCCTGCAGCCGACTAGCTCGCTTTTATCTTTCTGTCTCTTTATGTGGACAGCTGTTAGCGACAGGCGTCATACCCGCTTGTTTCACAGATCACTGTGCCGTAGCTATAACTTTAAATAATGTGTGGCAACCAGTAAAATTGTGTCGCCTCCCCTGGATGTTGAACACGTCTCTCTCAAATGGTCCTTCTCTTTAGATTATCGTTCTAGACCTTTGTGCCCGCAGTTTGCGTTCGCAGGACCCTTCTCTTATGGAATGGCATTCACGGCCTGCCAAACCTTTGCTCCTGATAGCGTTAATGCGTTACGGCGCTGAGAGCGAGGGATCTCCGTCAGACCCAAGAATTTTATTATTCCGTCTGGCGTCAACTTTATGACGGTGCCACACAAGTTCCTTCATGGATAATGGATGTCCCTCATGTTAAGGTGAAACTTCTCCAGTTAAAGAAGCAACTGGAAGGACTCAGGGTGCGATCAAAATTCCGCTCCTTCCTACAGGATGAACTGACCTCCTTTTTTGCCTTATCCTGTTGAGGACGCGTCGCAAACGAGCGTGTATGACGTCCCTTCCTTACGCTGATGGTCACATACTGACATCCCAACGTGACATTACCACGGCGGTCTATAAAACCTATCTCGAACTTTATGATGACCCTACTACTGGTACGATTGTCCCGCATGGGTTGTTCCCACATTCACCGTTAACTAAGTGACTTTACTTCCGATGATATACTGTATATCGCCTTATTGTTGATTCACCAGCGCAAAAATCGCCGGAACCAGACAGTATTCCTGAGGAACTTGATGTACATTGTTGACCTCTTATAGGTGACACCATTACGTCACTGGTAAATGAGGTGATCCGGGGGGGGGGGGGGGGTTCATTCATGACCCCTTCAAGGTTGGTAAAACCGTTCTAATTCCGAAGGCAACCGGACGTCCAGACGCTGATAAATTCCTCCCGATCACACTACTTAATTTCGATTACAAATCTGTCGACTGGGTGGTTAATAGCCGTTTGTCAATACTTCCAAAGAAAATTCTTACTGACCAACAAAGCTGTGTGCCTGCGCGTACGATTCTGATTTCAGAAGGCAAATGCCACCACGTTGTCTCGGTAGTTGCAGCGACTTCTGTCTCTGGAGCCTTGCTTTTTATCGATTTCCATGAAGCATTTGACCGGATCAGTCACCGTTTCTCGATGCAGGTGCTCAAGGTGACCAGACTCAGCCATAATGCGTGTCAGGTATTATTCAATCTTTTTACTTGTATCCAAACCTGTGTCGTAGTGAATGGACAACTTATTCCCCAGACCATCATCCGACCGTGCTTACCGCAAGGGAACCGCCTCTCCCCCCCCCCCCCCCTTTTGATCTTGTTATTAGAACCTTTGCACCACCGTATTGCTGGTCAGTTAAGTGGCTGGAAGATATTAGGAGAGACCTTCTCCATACGAGCGTAAGCGGATGATGTAATGATATTGCTACATCATACTGGATTCCTTTTTTTTCTCTCTCTGTGGCCCCCATTAATGAACGGAAACGTACCGTATTACCATAGCAGGGTTTCAAACACGTTTTCATTCCACAGCCAACGGTTGTCGCTAGCCACAAATCGTTGGGAATTACCATAGATCGCTGTCAGATGAAAATGGCTGCACTCAATTGGCGGGAGGTGAAGAATCCAATTCAAGGATTCCCGCGACCTGCGATGATGGCGCGCAAACTGATGCAAATATCCCATCGTTTCCTTTGGAAGAGTCATATTTTTCGTTTTCGGTATCAAGTGGATGCGACGCCCCGTCACCTTGGAGGATTGGGACTTACCAGTATAAAGTGAGGTCTACGTTACTGCTTATACGGCGTACCGCTTTAACACGTACTCGAGGAACTTATTCTATTACATCTCGCTGATTTATGTGTCTTCGACAGGCCAGTCTCACTCCCCCTGCCGATGTTGGCCGGCTCACCTCTAAATTGTGTCACGTACGTAAATTTTATACGATAATAATTTTTCAAGTAGCTGACATTTTATCAATGACACATCTTACCACGTAATCCTTGCTTTCTTGTTGGAGAGTATAATCATACACTATGTGACCAAAAGTATCCGGACACCCCCAAAGGCATACGTTTTTCGTATTAGATGGATTGTGCTGCCACCAACTGCCAGGTATTCCATGTCAGCGACCTCAGTAGTCATTAGACATCGTGAGAGAGCAGAATGGGCTTCACGGACTTCGAACGTAGACAGGTGATTGGGTGTTACTTGTGTCATACGTCTGTACGCGAGATTTCCACACTCCTAAACATCCCTAGGTCCGTTGTTTCCGATGTGATAGTGAAGTGTAAACGTGAAGGGACACGTACAGCACAAAAGCATACAGGCCGAGACAATTGAAAAGAGTCGTAATGTGTAATAGGCAGACATCTACCCAGACCATCACACAGGAATTACAGACTGCATCATGATTCATTGCAAGTACTATGACAGTTAGATGTGAGGTGAGAAAATTCGGATTTCATGGTCGAGCGGCTGCTCATAAACCACACATTACGCCGGTAGATGCCAAACGACGTCTCACTTGGTGTAACGGCGTAAACATTGGACGATTGAACAGTGGCAAAACATTGTGTGGTGTGACGAATCACGGTACACAATGTGGCGATCCGATGGCAGGGTGTGGGTATGGTGAATGCCCGGTGACTTCATCTGCCAGCGTTTTTAATGCCAACAGCAAAATTCAGAGGCGGTGGTGTTATGGTGTGGTCGTGTTTTTCATGGAGGGGGCTTGCACACCCTGTTGTTTTGCGTGGCACTGTCACGGCACAGGCTTGCCTGCATTGATGTTTTAAGCACCTTCTTGCTTCCCACTGCTGAAGAGAAATTCGAGGATGTCGATTGCATCTTTCAACACTATCGAGCACCTGTTCATAATTCACGGCCTGTGGCGGAGGGATTACACGACAATAACATCCCTCTAATGGCTTACCTGCACAGAGTCCTGATCTGAATCCTATGGAACACCTTTGGGATGTTTTGGAACGCCGACTTCGTGCCACTCCTCACCAACCGACATCGATACCGCTCCTCACTGCAGCACTCCGTGAAGGATTTGCTGCCATTCCCCAAGAAACCTTCCAACAACTGATTGAACAGCCGGTCGCTGTGGCCGAGCGGTTCTAGGCGCTTCAGGCCGGAATCGCGCTGCTGCTATGGTCGCAAGTTCGAATACTGCATCGGGCATGGATGTGTGTGATGTCCTTAGGTTATTTAGGTCTAAGTAGTTCTAAGTGCAGGGGACTGATGACCTCCGATGTTAAGTCCCATACTACTTAGTGTAATTTGAACCATCTGAACCTGATTGAACGTATGCCTGCGAGAGTGGACGCTGTCATCAAGGGCAACATCATACTGAATTCCAGCATCACCGATGGAGTGCGCCACGAACTTGTAAGTCATTTTCAACCAGGTGTCAGGATACGTTTTGTCACATAGTGTATTTCTCCCCAGCTGAAATGGCCGTGCCGTTGGTACCCTGGGAAACTTGAAAACAGTGTGGTTTCACGTTAGTCTTCCTATACTCCCGATGGAGGTCGCCTCATGGCCGTATAGGGTCAGTCACAATCTGATCCTGACCGACGAACGTCTCCGTCGCAATTGTCTTAGTCCAACTGGTCTTTGCGACGTATATAATCAACCTGGTACGTCACCTCACAAATATGTCTCTTGTGGGACACTGGCACTGGATTCGCCGACAGCTGGCTTTCCTTACCTGATCAGCTGAAGTTGCTCTCTCAGTTGAAATCCTCATGCGTCCGGACTTTTCCTTTTTCATCGGACCAAGACTAATTCCATCGTATTGCTCCTCGGACACTACTCTCACTATGTAGTTGTGTGTGACAACG
The DNA here is from genome assembly GCF_023897955.1 of Schistocerca gregaria. Lineage (NCBI taxonomy): Eukaryota > Metazoa > Arthropoda > Insecta > Orthoptera > Acrididae > Schistocerca > Schistocerca gregaria. The sequence goes on from NC_064931.1 coordinate 87,998,039, forward strand.
ATCCCAATCCTCTTGTTTTTCGCCAATCCATGGTGAATGCTCATTGGAAGTGGCAGAGACTTCTACGTTATCGTGCTTTATTTACAAATATGTTGCACCTTGTCTTCAATAGTCAAAATTGGAGAGGTTCTTTTTTTTCGCTGGAACCTTCTGTCATTGTGCTCTTCATAGAGAAGAAATTTGTTTTCTTTTTGAGTCCTGGAATTGTGGAATTTTTGTCGGACAAGTATTCTTTGCATAAAATAAAAAACAACAAAAGTAAAGAAAAAAATTAAGAAAATACAAGAAAATAAAAAATAAAACAAAATAAAGGCGTGATATAAAAAAACACCCCAGTACCATGCCCAAGTGAGGGACCTGCACAGTGACAGGTGGGGTGGAGGCATCATGGCCAGGCCTCTGGTTTCGACCCCTGCGCCGGCCGGAGTGGCCGAGCGGTTCTAGTCGCTACAGTCTTGAACCCCGAGACCGATACGGTCGCAGGTTCGAATCCTCCCTCGGGCATGGATGTGTGTGATGTCCTTAAGTTAGTTAGGTTTAAGCAGTTCTAAGTCTAGGGGACTCATGACCCCAGAAGGTAAGTCCCATAGTGCTCAAAGCCATTTTTTGATCGACTCCTGCCCACCTTGTCTTCACCGAGCGTGAAGCTCACTGTGTCTGTTTATTCCTGTAGGGGAAAAAGTCGGTGGACCATTTTCTTCTGAAAGGCAAAGGTCTCCAGCTCGAGTTTTGATCTGGCTTAAGGTTATAACATACCAGAAAGGAAAAAGAGATGGCATAGTGGTTAATGCACCTGCAATAAAAGAAAATATGTTAGCATACCGCCTAGTAGGCAAGGAGACCCAGGGGAAAGTCCCGACCATGACACAAGTTTTGATTAATTTTTTCAGCTTCCATCATTACCGTACATTACACTCGTTATGGCAAATCCATCAGAGGAGCATGCTATCGAAAATTTCTGACTGTGTTACAAGAGGCTGTGAGGACTAATCGTCGTCGAAAGCTATCCGAGGGAAAGTTTTTCTCCGCAAAAAAACTCCAGCTTCATCTGTACAGGAGACAGTAACAAATACTCGTTCATTGGATTATCAAATTGTGTGTCACCCACTATACTCATCTGACATAACACCATGTGACTCTTTTCTCTTTCCCCGGATTGAGAAACCATTGCATAGGAGACATTTTCAGAATGCTGGAGCTTATCCTTAACAGCAGAAATTCTCACTTCAGTAAGCAAGGTCTCCATCGAGAGAGACATCCGTCGTTGGGAAAAATGTGTCGCATTAAAGAATGTACGCCATTAGTGCTAGACATCGTACATAGGGAGCAAACGTGACAAAGGTTAAAACGATCCTAACTTTCTACATGCTGAGTGATTAACTGCTGCGGTTGTATCGATGTAGGTTACGACAGTGTTATGGAAGTTTTCTGAACCTGTAAAAATTTGAAGTGCTCCGCAGGAGATCCGGCTGTAGTTAACATGTAATGATAAAACCAATACATTCCTCGCTCTGTAGTGAAGCTTCTGGTGGCAACACTACACTATACTGTCTCGAGTAAGTAGTATTTCAGAGCCCACACGTGGCACAACAACTACTAGCTTGATATGACACGTGAGTGACTCAGTGACGTATCCAGAGAGGAGCTGGTGAGGAGGCGGTGGAAAGGGGGGGGGGGCGGTTGCCGCGAGGGGAGCTGCAGATATGCACCCCCACTCCCAGATATGTATTTCTCCAAAAAAAGAGTAATGTGGCGACATAGATTTCTAACTTGACAAGTTCTTATGATGCTGATCACCTGCTGGAAGTGTATTTCCTTGCATGAAGGCTAAATAAGGGACAAAGCAGTACACTCAATCCACGGCCTCGTCTAATATAGGCCCCATAGTTCACCACGATACATATCGGTAAAAGCATCTGACACCTAATTTTTCTCTTTATATCCGACTGAAATGGTCAATTCAATACGCAGACACATCGAGAATCCCACTTACAAAACAATAAATCCTATCCGATGAATATCCAAAAGACACAAATACTATGAGCACTAGTGTACTGATGATAAGCTTTTAGCTACAGGACGTAGCTGCATGGTACTTAAATAGCTTCATCTAACTGCGATGCAAGCAGTAAACGAATAGAATAGCCTCACTTACACTTGCAGAGCCAAAACATTATGACCAACTACTTAGTAGCGTGCTTGCCTGTGTTTGGAACGAAATACATCACAGATTCTGCGTATCAGGGATCCGACAGTTTGTTAGCGGCTTTGTGGAGTTATGGGGCATTAGATGTCTACGCGCAGCTCATGTAATTCGCGTAAATAACGGGTCGCTGAATTGCGTATGTGATGATGGTAAATAGAAATGAGCGTTAGGTGTCATGGGCCGTGAGTCCCCTTACGGGGCAGGTCCGGCCACCTTGGTGCAGGTCTTATTACTTTCAGCGCCACCTACGTGCCGGATGGGCATGAAATGATGATGAAGACAACATAATTCTCAGTCCCTGAGCAGAGAAAATCCTTGACCCAGCCGGGAATCGAACCCGGGTCTGTAGAACGGCAATCCGTCACGCTGACAACTTTTTTTTTGGTTCTAGCATTTTTTAATATATAAGACGATGACTTTATAAAATAAAATTTTTCTGGGAAACGTAAATAAATGTACTTTTTATTTTTTTACATAATAGTGAAAAAAAGAAAAAGAAAAAATATCCTGCTTCTGTCAGGACAAAACAACAACGGTCTACGTTCCTCCTTCAGGCGCGCACCTTGCTAATCCCGTCATACCTCGCGTTGGTGTCGGGTACGTCTTCACGTGTGTTTGTGGATCCTCTCCACTGTCCTGGTCCTTTCTTGTTCTTATACTTATAGACAATAATTACATTCTCCTACCCGGGACACCCCAACTGGGTGGGGGATCAAGCAGGGCACTCCCTAAAAAATTTGCGTAATATGTTCGATATCTCGGATGTGTCATAAGCTGTGAGTGATGTTCCTGTAGTAAGGCCCAGAAGTCAAGCACATTCTTATTGCCGTCTCGGAAAAGATAACGCACAGTCAAACTTCGAATCCAAGTCACTGCGTTTGTCTTTGTTCGGGGATAATATGTCCTATCTGGGAGAAGTAATGTGCGTGGTTCTACTGTTTGCGGCCCCACCCGAAGGAGGAAGGCGATCATTTTTTTGACCAAACACCATACGTCCGCCGAAAGACCGCATATCAGGCGATGCTCCTCTGTGTCTATAACATTGCACTGAGGACATAGTGGCTCGTCCGCCATATGAATTGTATGCAACCTGGAACGGGTCACCTATCTCCCATTTACCACCTGATACCACAGTGCGCGCGTTCTCGTATCAAGGTGTGGATGGTGCACTGTACGCCATACCACTGACCCGTAACTGTTGGTTGGCGGCGCTCTACGGCATTACTCGGCCGTCGTCGAGTCAAGATGTGATATATATCACGTGCCGTTGCCGTCCTGGTAGTCGGTAGTTCCATATGTACATAACTGTGTTCCACAAAAAAGGTTCGCATATGGGCAAGCGATGGTGAGATGTGAGCCACCCCTACCGGAGCCGAACGAGAAGGTGGGCGGGTTCGTCTATCAAGGTGCCCGTCAGACATGTCTGGTGTCGTGTCCACATCTTTATCATTGTGGTTACATAAATAGCCACTGCCCGGTCACGTACGTGGACTAGTCCAAGACCTCCACGACTACGAGGAAGGGTGAGGGTTTCGTATCCTACCTTAAAAAGCAGACATGTGCTCACAAAATATCCTAGTGCCGCCAGGATTCGGCGGGCCAACGCCACCGGCATAGGAAGAACTTGTGCCAGGTGGGGGATGCGAGAGGCTAGATAAGTGTTGGCAAAGGTAACCCGTTGTGTCATATCCAGTACCCTTAACCTGTGACTTCGGACAATCAAACGAATTGTTTGCAGAAGATGTCTGTAACTCAGTGCCGCCGTGCGTCGAACGTCTGTAGTGAAGATAATTCCTAGGCATTTCATCTTGTTGATCGGCTGTGATGGTGCTACTCTTCCTGTCGGGAGTCTTCTCCCGATGTTCATCGCTCCCGACTTTGCCATGTTCAGGCGACTTCCCGTAGCCATACAATACAAATTAATCCAATGCAAGGCCGCTCTTGCCTCGTCGCCTGACCGAACTAAAAACACAAGGTCACCTGCGTATGTTCGGCATATCAACTTGTTGTGCCTTATAGTCATTCCTTGGAGTCGATTCCGGAGCCCGCAGAGCAGCGGCTCGACAGCGATGGCATACAATATCGTTGACAGCACCCTTGTCTGACCGATCGTGAGATGGTGATAGGCCCCACCAAGCGTCCATTGATGAGCACTTTGGATGCGGCTCCGTGGAGTAGTCTCATAACGACGGTGACAAAACTTTCCGGAAACTTCATTTTCGTCATCAAGTCCGTGAGATAAGTATGACTCAGCCTGTCAAATGCGCAATCGAAGTCTATCGATACTAATACACCCCGGAGACGACATGTTGATGCCAGTGCGATAACATCGCGGTAGTCACTGAGTGCCGTTTGTATATTACTGTCTCCTCCTAGCTGGGTTTGGTCTAGTGAAGTCACTTGGCGTATTACGCGTTTAAAGCGTGCTGCAAGTATCCTGGCGTAGATCTTGTAGTCGCAATTAAGAAGGGTCAGTGGCCGGTAGGCCTGTATCCCTGTGCCGCCAGATGGTTTGTGGATGGGGATGGTCATTCCTTCCACGAAGGCGGGTGGAAGAGGCACGTTGGGAGACATCAATTCGCAGTACATGGCAGTCCATCGTGTAATCATGAGATCTTTAAATGTACGATAGTTACTCAGCCATCGGGGCGGTTTGTGGTGACGGTTCCAGATAACGACTCAGATGGTTTCCATAGCATTTCCATCAGACGAATTTGGTCACCGATACATCAAAGTGAGTTCGCTATAATGCTCCTCAAACCACTGTAGCACGACTTCAGCTCCGAGACACGAGAAATTACACTGCTGACAAATGATCTCACAGTTCGAGAAGACATCAAGGGTGAAGCCATGCAGGTGGTTCGCAGCTATCAGCGTGTCTTCAATTACTATCAAAGGAACCATGCAAGCGGAGGAGAATGTCTCCCACTGCATAACACTGCTCCCACCAGATTGCGTCATTGGCGCGATTGCACGTTTCGAGTCACCGTTCACCTCGATGACGGCATTTGTGGAGACGAGCATCGACATAGTGTGGCAAAAATGAGATTCACCAGAAGAGCCGACACGTTTCCATTGATGGATGGCCAACTTCCGATGGTCCCGTGCCCACTGCAATCGTAAATGACGATGTTTTGGATCAACACGTAGGGGTAGTCTGCTCTGGAGCTCCATGTTCAACAGTATACAATGAACGGTGTGTTCCGAAACACTTGTGCATGCACCAGCATTGTGCTCTGCACAGATCACCATCTATCCTACTTTACACAGCAGATAATCCTCCGACGCCACGTTCTGTGAATGGTCGTAGACATCCAACCATTTAGCGCTTGTTGTAGTTTCACACTCCTTCTGCCTCTTTCCGTAGATACTCACGACAGTAGCACGTGAACATTCGACCAGCTACGCGACATACTCGTTCACAGGCTCTGCGTAATAATAATCTTCCAGAATCGCTTATCTCAATGGAAGTCTCCATTTACAGCCACATCTTCGCTAGGGTGATCCCCCGTCCGTGTCTGTTCCGCTTACGTACTTTTGTTAGCGCGTTACGTGCCCCCAACGCCACCAGGAGGTATCCAGCGTCTCGGTGGTCAGTGGTTATAATGTTTTGGATTATCAGTGTATGCGTGTTGACAGATCGGTGCAGTACAAGTTTAGATCGATGGTAGTAATAAAATGTTATATACTATAAGGGCTAGAAGTATGATGATGATAATGATTTTTGGTTTGTGGGGCGCTCAACTGCCCTGTCATCAGCGCCCGGACAAAGTCACAGTTGTTACACAGTCCAATTTTTTTTCACAGCCGCGAATGATGATGATGGTGAAATGATAAGGACAGCACGAACACCCACTGCCTGGACAGAAAAATTTCACAACCCGGCCGGGAATCGAACCCGGACCCGTGATCCAAGGGCAGCAACGCTAGCCACTAGACCACGAGCTGAGGACAACTAGAAGCATGTAGCAATGTCAACTGTAGTTGTAGTCAAATGATTTGCTCTCCTGACTAGGCCCTGAATGTAAATGTTTAATAACAACTCTTCTGCACGCTGTATCAATTCGAAGTATCTGTCAAATTTTCACAACAGACTCTGCCTTAATGCTCGTAACTTCAGATAAATTAATACCATCTTTAATCTCATCTACCTAACACATTTTGATGTAATCTGCTGTACGACACAGATGGTGGTTGACAGCTGCTCGCTGAGCTACAGATGCTCCTGCCACCCAACGAACTGCAGGGTGGTAGACTCTCTGCCGTCGATGCGATGCTATTATCTCTGGTAGCCCACTGAATTTCGGCAAGTGGCGAGATCTATTTTGCTAATTAATGAAAGATAATAACGATGAAATAAAGTATACAGTGCTCCGACTCACGGCAAATGAACTTTAACTGATGCTGTACAGTGTCCCTCAGCTCACTATTGGGACCACGGATTCTCACACTCAACAAAGACGACTGCTTGAGCGTATATTTGAGTAGCAAACCCGACAGTTTATTACTTCTTCCAAACTAACTGTTCGGAAGCTTGGCGCTCACACTATTGAGATACAGTTAAAAAAAAACTGTTAGCAGTTTCGTTTAACGGACATTATTGAGACACAGTTAAAAACAAAGCAGTTAGCTGTTCCATGCACCGAATAATACCGATTAGTCCCAACTCGTAATACCGTAGCACAATAGAAATACATTGTCTCTGTTTTGACTTTAAAAGATGTCGTAATCGTGCGGTGTTCTGACCAAATAAGCGACGATGTAACAGTGTTCTCGAAACCGATTGCTGTTGATTATAGGAAGTGCAATGGATCTATAGTTTCTTCCTTTTACTGCCATCTACACGGTGATTTTCTAAATCTTCCTGGGTGTAATTTTTTGTTTTCATCTCGTGATGTCTTCTGCACTCGCATTCCCTCTTTTACATCTGCACCAAAGTAAATTCTTCTTCTTAAAATTAGGTAAAACAGAGCAGAGCATTGCAACACTCTTCTTCCATTACGTTACACGCTAAATTAGTATTCCTCGTATGCCGGCCGTAGTGGCCGTGTGGTTCTAGGCGCTACAGTCTGGAACCGTGTGACCGCTACTGTCGCAAGTTCGAATCCTGCCTCGGGCATGGATGTGTGTGATGTCCTTAGGTTAGTTAGGTTTAAGTAGTTCTAAGTTTTAGGGGACTGATGACCACAACAGTTAAGTCCCATAGTGCTCAGAGCCATTTGAACCATTTAGTATTCCTCGTAGATAACAACGTTTACCGTCTCATAATTAATGCTGCTGATTACTCAGAAACTTCACCTCCTTTCAGTATTCCCAAAAATGTTCTCTTTTCCACAATTTAGTTAAACCACATCACACTCACTACCGATGCGTCTAAAAAGTTCCAAGTCCTAGCTTAAACTGCTTACGGTTTCCAAGATGCACATTCACTTCTTCCAAACGACTCCTCCTACAGGTGACTATGAAAAAAGAGTTCTTCCTAAAAAATATAATGGCATTTCAACGATAATTCGACATGCCACAGTCGACCGTCTTCACGCTGACCAGTCCCACCATGAACTACTGTGTTTGTCTACTGCTTGTTAAAACGTTCGTGAAAATTTTACATAGATGATGTTTTCCATAGCGGGCCAAAACTTCCAGAAATACAGTAGCAATATACACATACACACTGAAAAAGCATTACAGACCTGGTAACAGTATCAATCAACATAACACTTTCCCGTTATTTGTTTGTACATATAAAAATCAGAAAATATGTTAAGCACTTCAGAGGAAATAAGTTAAAGAAAGTATTTACAATTCTATAGTGCTTCCTACTAGATACTGAATCGCGGAGAGGTTGTTATATAAACACCAATATGGACCAAAATACTCCCGTCTCAACGCAACGAACATCGATAAGTGTTGCAGTCTGAAGGTAGGGTCGGCAGACACAGCCACCGAGCGCGATAAGAATCTATTACTTGTGCAGCAGCGGCTCACCGGAAAGCGCAAGGCTACGTAGCAGCAGAGCGCCAGAGACGCGCGCTTACGACACTGGCAAACCGGCTTCCGGAAAATGGCAAGGCCACGCAGTCGTGATCGCCGCTGCACGGGAACAGTTCCCCAGTAGCCACATCTAGGCCACGCCACAAGATCACTGCTAGACTTCGCTTCAGTCTCCCCCTTACTTTACACTACTACTCATTTCCGAATGACAGTAATTTTCTATTCACAGATGCCAGCTTTCCTTACTGTCACCTATCTGCGAACTACAGGTTCTCGAAAAGGCAGGTGGCATTTCATCCACTGTAGTTCTACATTCAGGTATCACACATGTTCCCGACCTCTTTGTTTTTCCAGCGTGGTCCGTATCAGACGTATCTTCTACCACGTGCCTAGCAGAGTATCAAGCGCGAGAATGGAAGCTTCGACATGGCAGAATGCCAGAAAATATAGATTGTACATTATGTACACATGTCTCGAAGATACTCTCTGTGATCACTGCTAAAAGCTTGCATGACTCGCAAACAATTTTAGCGCTTAAATTCGAGGTAAAGCTGACAATGTGCGTACAGAAGAGCCAGTCGTAAGAAGAATTGAATCATTACGAATTATGAAAACATTTTTTTGACGTGACATTTCGAAAGCCTTGGTTCCAGACAGTCATATGGAGGCAGTATTTCATGACTTCTGCATAACATTTGACTCGCTACTATGACAACATTTAATAACAAAAGTAGGATCATATGGCGTATCAGACAAAATTAGTAACTGGTTTGAGGACTGCTTGGTTTGAAGACCGCAGCATGTTATCTTGGATGAAGAGCAAACGACGTAAGTAGAAATAACTTCAGGTGTGTCCCAGGGCAGTGTAGAAGGGTCCATGCTGTTCACTACGCATTTTAATGACGTTGCAGACAGTATTATTTGTATTCTTACATATCTTCCAGATGATGCAGTTATGTGTACGGAAGTACCACCTGAAAAAAGCTACACCAACATTTTGCAGATCTTGGTAAGATTTCAGTGTGATGCAGAGATTGATAACTTTCTTTAAGTGCACAAAAATGTAAAACTGTGCGTTTCACAAAACACGTAAATGTGAAAGACACTACAATATCAGTGAGGGACAACGGGAATCATTCAGCTCATAAAAATACCTGGATGTAACAATCTGTATTGACATTAAATGGAATGATCACATAGGCTCAGTCGTACGTAAAACAGGCGGCAGACTTCTTTTCACTGGTAGAATACCTGGATAATGCAATCAATCTGCAAAGGAAACAGCTTACAAAAAAATCTGTATTGCATCTCGTAATACTGCTCATCTGTGTAGCATCCATAGCAAATTTGACAAACGAGGGATGTACAAAGAAGAGCAGATCAGATGGTCGGTTGTTTGCTTCACGCGACAATGTCTCGGAAATGCTAGAAAACCTCAAAAGGCAGACGCCAATTATCTCACGAAAACGTGCGTATTGAGTTTCAACAACCACTACTAAGTGAATAATCTTGAGATATTGTTCAGCCCCCTAATCATAGTTTCCGCAGCGATCGCGAAAGCAAGATTAAACTACTCGTAGCGCAATTGCAACGGGAGGAAATCTTAACATGGTGTAGAATGCTAAGTACACTCTGTCATGCACTTCAAAGTGGCTTGCAAAGTACGTATGGCGATATTAAACGCAATATGAGTAGCAGTAATAACGCCATCCAAAAGAAGACAGTTGATTCAGTTAATGCTCTGTCGTCTAAATAACCGGCTCTGCTTTTACAGCTATTTTCAGCGAATCAGTGTGAAATTTGTGAAAGACGTTACTTCTTGATCTATTCATAAATAGCGTGCGAGGAGAATGACAGCTTGAACGCCTCTGTGCGGGTTATTTGCCTTGTTATATCCATGCGATCGTAATAGGGTTCATGGGTAGTGGGCCGAAAAATATTCGTTGCTTCTACCCTAACAAAAAATCCTTAACGTTGACTAACTAGTTTCTGGTGATAGCAATGGAATGTGTCTTGAGTGTCTGGCAGTAAAATTTTTCAACATCTCTGTTAGACTCTGGTCAGTCAAACAAGCGTATCACAATCCGCACCATCATCCTGTGAATCAACTCGTTGCTTCATTAATATGTAGCCGTTTTTCCTAACCCATTTTATCAGTCACTAATAACTTTCTATAGCCCTCCTATCTGTATTCCTTCGACTCCTGTCTTTGTAACTTGTTTTATTTTCCGAGCTGATCTGAATCCCATACAAGCGTTTTGTATGCAAACTCTTTTGTACACAAACTGCTGATCTGTAATATTCTGTCGATGAATCCCAGTCTGTTATTGGCTTTCACTACATCTGAGTCTAAACGGTTCACTTCATACATTGGTACTCCCAGAAATTTGTATGGCATGAGTGACTATATTTGTGACTCACAAATACGATTGTCAAATGACATCGTGGTTTTGCGTTTTGTGAAACTAGCAACTTTGCATTGCTTAACATTAAGAGTTAGTTCGGAGTCTTTGGACAAGGCTGATATTTTTTCGAGAGCCAAATGAGTGTTGCTACAGTTTTTCCTGGATATAGATTCTTCATTGACTATTCTAGTGTAAAGCCTGATGTGGCAACTAAAATTGTGCGCTGTATATCGTGAACTGCAACGGTCCTGTTACAAAATGGTTCAAATGGCTCTGAACACTATGGGACTTAATTTCTGAGGTCATCAGTCCCCTAGAACTTAGAACTACTTAAACCTAAGTAACCTATGGACATCACACATATCCATGACCGGGGTAGGATTCGAACCTGCGAACGTAGCGGACGCGTGGTTCCAGACTGTATCTCCTAGAACTGCTCGGCCACCCCGGCCGACGGTCCTGTTATACTTGCGTGGGGGAAACCAGATGTAACCCTCATTCTCTAAAGATGGCTCCAGGATAATTTGCTCCGTTCTGCTGACAGGAAAATTTCGATGCAGTCGTAAACCTGCGTAGATGAACCATAAGACAGTATTTTTGTCAGAGACGTCTTTGGGATAATGAATCAGAAGCATTTCTGATGTCTGGAAAGCCAAATCAACCGCGCTCCCTCAATCCAGTCCGCAGGTCTGGTGGTTAGCGTAGCTGCTTCTAGATCACGGGCTCCCGGGTTCAATTCCCGACCGGGTGGGAGATTTTCTCCGCTCGGGGACTGGGTGTTTGTGTTGTCTGCATCGTTTCATCATCATTCGTGAATGTGGTGAGACTGGGCTGTGTAAAGATTGGGAATTTGTACGGGCGCTGAAAACCGCGCAGTTGAGCGTCCCACAGACCAGGTATCATCAACATCAATCCTCAATCCAAGACACAGCGGGTATCATGTGTCAAGAGCGTGATGTGATTTCAACATGATCCATGTTTTCAGAAACTCCGAAAGCCGCCGTGTGGTGCGCGGTGGAGGGTACCTTGTACCACTACTAGCTGTTTCCTTTCCTGTTCCACTCGCAAATAGAAATATTGAAAATCTATGACTCAGTATCAGCCCTAATTCATCTGATCGTATCTTCATTATCCTTATGGAAAATGTATGTTGGCAGCAGTAGAATAATTTAGCACCCAGCTTCAAATACCGGTTTTCTACATCGTCTCAATAATCTTTCCTCCGGGGATTCTCACCAGAGTTTACGAAGCATTCCGGTAACACTCAGGTGATTTTCGAATCTACCGGTAACAAAAATAGCAGCACGCTTCTGAATTGCTTCGATGTCTTCCTTTAATCCTCTCTAGTGGGAATCCCAAACACTCGAGCGGTACTCAAGAATAGGTGGCTTAAGTTTTCGATATGCGGTCTGCTTTACAGATCAACCACACTTTCCCAAAATTCGACCAATAAACTGAAGGAGAACATTCGCCATCCCTTCTGCCATCCTTACGCGCTCGTTCCATTCCATACTGATTTGCAATGTTACGCACAGGTACTGAATCGAAGTGAGTGCGTCAAGCAGCACACTTCTAACGCCGTATTCGCAGGTTAAGGAATTGTTTTCGCTACTCATTCATGTCGACTTATATTTCTACACATTCAGAGAAGTTGCCAATTGTCACGCCAGCTAGAAATTTTGTGTATGTCACTTTGTAACGTTCTACAGTCACTCAATGACAATGCCACCTCGTATACTGCAGCATCAGCAGCAAATAGCCGCAGATTGCTGCTCACTCTATCTGTCAGATCATTATGTATATAGTGAATAAGAGCGGTCCTTTCACACTTCCCTGTGGCACTCCAGAAGAATACTCGCCGTCGAGTACTACCTAGTGGGTTCTGTTACTTGAGAAGTCTTCGACACACTCACATACCTGGGAACCTAGTCAGTATGCTCGTACCTTCGTTAACAGTCTGCACCGAGGCACCGTATCAAACGCATTTCGGATATCTAAGAATATGGAATGTTTTTTTCTTTTTTTTAGTTAGATTACAAAGCTTGAACTCAGAACGTGTTCTTTGATTCTGCAACAAATACGAGGTCGTTCACAAGTACCTTTGGAATTTCAGAAAACGACTGCGTGAGACCTACACAGCATACGAAATAATGACACACATAAGTGGATAGAGCGTCTCTCCGAATTTTGAACTCACTTTAAAGGTGTACAGTAAGGACACCGTTTGTTACGCTGCTAAAGTCGATCTCGGCGGGAGGGCACGTGCATCCAATATATTCAATATGTATATGTGGTGTCTGTTGTGTACGACATATCCGGAAGAACAGACAATATTTTGATCCTGCAGCCACTATGAATCAAGACAGAAAGGAAATGAAGACATTAGCGGCCAGTGGACTTTGATTTATATGAAAGAGGCGAGTTTGAAATGTGTGCCTAACTGGGATTCGAACCTGCGTCTCCTGGTTATTACGCAGATGCACTGACCACTATGCTATCCGAACTCACGGACTAACCTAGTACGCCTCCTATCAGATCCACATTTCCAACTTACACCACCCGCTACCAGCAGTGCATGCCTGCTGCCAAGTCGTGCGCTCTGCGACTGTGGCACGGCGCCTCTTACGCTTTGGAAGTTCGAGAGCTGCTCTGTCCAGCGACATGTTTCATTCTCTGTATGTTTCATAGTCCTCAATCCAAGGAGGGCCTTATGAATAAATGAATAACCCTGCAGATGTGAGTTATATAGAACAGTACTTCCGTGGATCGATTCTACATTTTTCTCGTAGGCAGGTGTGACCCGTGGTATTTACTAAAATCTCTCTATAGCTTGGCAGGAATTCTATCGGACCATACGGGCTGATTGTGTTATAGTGACGTAAGCCGTTCTTCAACGTCACTACTCCAGCGGAACAGTTAGTGACAGACGGCAGTATTTCCCGATTTCCCTTTGTGAAGGAATGTCTGAAGACAGAATTCAACGTTTCTAATTTTGTTCTATGTTTTTAGGATCCTGTTTCGTCCAGAACTCTAATCAACGGTTTTTGTGCCACTGACATCTTTAATATTGTTGTCGTCGTCATCGTTTGATACAGCTCTCCCTGCAAGTCTACCATGTGCAAGCCTCTTCATCTCAGAGTAACTACTGCGACCTCCATGCAATTGAACCTGTCTGGTTCATGCCTAGGACTACCTCTACAATTTTACCACTTTCTCCTTTCACAAACTCTCTCTCTCTCTCTCTCTTCCCTCCATTACCAAACGGACGATTCCCCAGGCCTTAGGATGTGTCCTACCATCCGATCCCTTCTTTTAGGCAAGTAAAACTAAACTAAACTCTTCCCGAACAGGCCAGGGAGGCCCAACGGTACCGACCGGCCACCGTGTCATCCCACCCCGTAGGCGTGACTGGATGCGGATTGGAGGGCCATGTGGTCAACACACATCTCTCCCGGCCGCTCGTCAGTTTCCGAGACCGGAGCCGTTACTTCTCATTCAAGTAGCTCCTCAGTTTGCCTCACAAGGGCTTGTCAACAGCTCTCGGCAGACCGGATGGTTATCCATCCAAGTGGTAGGCCAGCCCGACAGCGCTTAACTTCGGTGATCTGACGGGAACCGATGGCACCACTGCGGCAAGGCCTTTGGCTCTTTTAGGCAAGTCGTACCACAAATTTCTCTTCTTCCCAGTTCAAATCAGTATCTCACTCAGTCTGCCCATCTAATGTTCAGCATTATTCTAGAGCTCCACATTTCGAAAGATTCTATTCTGTTAATGTCTGAACAGCTTATCGTTCACGTTTCACATCCACATGGGGCTACACTTCAGATAAATAATTTACCTTCAGAAAAGACTTCTTAAAATTTAAACTCATTTTTTATATTAAGAAAATATTTTTTTCGGAAATATTTTTCTTGCTGTTGCCAGTCTGTATTTTATATCCTCTGTATTTCAGCCGTCATCGCTTATTTTGCTGCCCCAATAGCTTAAGTCATCTACTACATATAGTGTGTTACTTCCTAATCTAATTCTCTCAGAGTTCCATTACCCTTGTTTTACATTTCTTGGTGTGCACCTAATAATTTTTCAACACAATATCAGCAGGTCTTCCCAATTATTTGCTGTCTCTGACAGCTACAATGTCTTCGGCGTGCCAGAAATTTTTATTTATTTTTTGTCCTTGATCTTTAATTCCCAAACTTCTCCGAGGTTTCCTTTACTGCTTACTCAACGTACAGATCTAATAATATTGGGAATAGGCTACAATCATATCTAACTACTGTCTCAACTACTGCTTCCCTTTCATGTCCTTCTACTGTTATAACTGGAGTCTGTTTCTCTAAAAGTTGTAAATAACCTATTGGACCCTGTATTTTATCCTAACTACCTTCAAAATTTCAAAGTACGTATTTCAGCCAACATCTAAAAACTTTCTCGAAACCCGCAAATTGTGTAACGTATATTTTCTTTCCCTAGACTTGTCTTCTACGATAACGCATAGAGTCAGTATTACTTTGAATATTCCTGTATTTCTCCGGGACCAAAACTGATCTTCCTCGAAGTCGACTTCAGTTTTTCTACTCTTCTATAAATAATTCTTGTCAGTATTCTGCGACGTTGCTTTGGTTCGGGGGTATTGACAGTTGTCAGCACCTGCTGTCTTTGGAACTGGATTTATTATATTCGTCCTGAACTTCGAGAATATGTATCCTGTCTTACATCTTGCACACCAGGTGGAATAACTTTGTCATGGCTGGCACTCGCAAGAATCTCAGTAGTTCTCAGGGAATCCCGTCTACTACAGGGGCTTCGTTTCCAGTCACGTCTTACAGTACCCTGTCACATTGCTCTCTCAGTATCATATCTCCCATCTCATTCTCTTCCTTTTTTATGATGCTGCCTTAAAGTTCATTTCCCTTGCATAATTCTTTTATATATTCGTTCTGTCGTACAGCTTTCCCCTCTTTGCTTAGTACTGGCTTGCCATCGGAGCCGTTGATATTCATACAGCTGCTTCCAGTTCTCTAAGAGTTTATTTAATTTTCCCCTTGTGGAATGTACGAGGAGTTAGCAGCCCTAACGCCGGCTTCGAGTGCTTTTCGCTTGCTGTGTTACGAGATAAGTAATTTAGCTAGTAATTGATGCTTTTGCTGTATATTCTATAGTATTTACGTGCATTAGTGTCAGATACACTTGACAAACTGAAGGTTTCAGTTTTCATTTGCATATGAATAGCAAAAGCGAAGTTTCTGTTTAGGAAGTTTCGCGTGTAAGCAAACGTTTGGTTACATTCTTAACTGACGTTAAATACGCGGGATTATCAAGTAAGTCAGTGAACAGTACTCAGTATTTTCGTTTATTAGTGTCATTTAGCAGTTTGAATACGTTTTATTAGGAAAAGTGATACTGACAGTGAATTCTTACCTCACTTGTATAGCCGGCCGGAATGGCAGAGCGGTTCTAGGCGCTTCAGTCTGAAACCGCGCCACCACTACCGTCACAGGTTCGAATCCTGCCTCCGGCATGGATGTGTGTGTGGAGTCCTTAGGTTAGTTAGGTTTAAGTAGTTCTAAGTTCTAGGGGACTGATGACCTCAGATGTTAAGTCCCAAAGTGCTCAGAGCCATTTTAACCATTTTGAACCTCCCTTGTATACGTTTGACTAGCGCAACCTGCTATTGTTAACAGTTAAACAAACGTAAAATATGTGGTAAATTAGTGTTACACTACAATATCTGAGTAAATAAGTGTTATAATACATCTTGTGAGCCCTTCTTACATACCATTTAGTTAGCAGCAAGCTAAAACTCACCTCGACGTCTGTTTAAATTCCTTAGCTTGTTGTGGGCCTTAGTGGTCGTGCACTATAAGCCCATCGGTTCCTATAAAGTAGAGTTCGTATTTGTGTTTTACTTTCTGAACTCTTATTGTTAGCTAAAGGTTTTGTTTTGTACCTGCATCTGTCAGTGTACAATACTCAGTATTTACGTTTATTAGTGTCATTTAGACTCGATACTTTGCAGGTAGCAGTTTTTATAGTTTCATTAGGCAATTTTCACCTGTATGGAAACGTTTGTTTACGTTATAAATACGAGGTATTAATCAGTAGGTGTAGCTTACCGTAGGTCACTGTTTAATTTTTTAATAGTATTCACTAGATGGGTCCTTGCAGTTTACTCCAGGTCACTCTTTCTTTCTTTAGTATTCACAAGATAGCCCATAACAGGAAACTAAGCATCACCTCTAGCTTCTATCATTCATTTTTATGGTTTTTCATTGTTAAGTGTCCTTTCTGCCAACTAGAGTGTAGCTGTTAACCTTGAGTGGCAGTAGGTTTCCTCAGTGTCTTATAGTAAATCACATATTAGCTAGATGGATAGGGACTGTATCTGTTGTGTGCAGATGCAGGAGGAGTTGGCCACAGTCCAGACGCAGCTGGAAGCTTTGTTGGCCACAGTCAACAGGCTCCTGCCAAATACCATCCACTTTGCCAATAGATCCAGTGTGCTATCTGATGGTGGGGGGAGGGGCTGAGCCAGATCATAATGCACTTTCTTCCAGGATAATTGCCGCTCCTTCAACAAGGTCCGGATAGGAAGGTGCGGATAGGAGTTTGTTAGTTATTGGGAGCTCCAATGTTAGGCGTGTAATGGAGCTCCGCAGGAACATAGCGACTAAGGCTGGGAAGAAGCCCAGCGTTTACTCGGTGTGCTTGCTGGGGGAGGGGTTGTCCAGGATGAGGCCAGCTGCACATTGTTGTACATGTCGGCACCAACGATACCAGTCGTCCGGTTTCCGAGGAAATGCTTGGGTCCTTTCGACGGCTAGCTAAACTGGCGAAGACGGCCTCCTTCTCCCCCTCCATCTTGCACCATTGTACCCAGGATGGACCGGGGTCCTCTGGTTTGGAGCCGAGTGGAGAATCTGAACCAGAGGCTACGTCGACTCTGTGACAAAAATGGTTGAAGTTTGTGATGGAAGGTTGTATGACGCCCCTCGATAGACCACGGGTGCACTGCACACAGGAAGCAGCTACATGGGTAGCATAGTACTTGTGGCGTGCACATGTGGGTTTTTCAAAATGGTTCAAATGGCTCTCAGCACTATGGTACTTAACTTCTAAGGTTATCACACACATCCATGCCCGAGGCAGGATTCTAAACTGCGACCGTAGCAGTCGCGCGGTTCCAGACTGTAGCGACTAGAACCTCTCGGCCACCCAGGCCGGCTTGGTTTTTCAGATTTGGTTCCTTGCGCGGGAAACAAAATGTTGGTCTGAAAAATTACCAGTTCATGACACTGATGTGGGTGTGCCGACTGTAAAAGTTGTTAGTTCGCCTAAACAGGTCATGCCAAAGGATTTAAATATGCTAAATATCATGTTAGTAACTTTTCGAAGTTTCTGTAGCTAGATCCCCGAGTTACTCTCCGAAATAAATGGTAGTAACGCCAATATTGTATTTCGTACCGAAAGCTGGTTGAAACCAGACATAAATAACAGTGAAATTTTGAACTCGGATTGGACAATGTTTAGGAAGGGTAGGACTGTGTGTTCATTGCAGTTAAAAGCTTTTTAAATGCAGTTGAGATTGATACTGGGTCAGACTGTGATATAGTCTGGATAAAGCTCTCAGTTAGACAAGGAGTGACCATTGTATTACGAGGTTTATATAGACCACCAGCATACGCAACACACGTCACAGAATGTTTCAGGGAAGGTCTTGGGTACATAGGAAATATATATCCAAATTATCCATTAATTATAGGTGGAGACTGTAATCTGGCATCCATTGACTGGGAAAATTACATGTTTATCACAGGGGGCAGAAGCAAAGACTCGTGGGAAATTATTCTAGGAGCGCTCTCATCATATAGCCTTGAGCAATTGGTTAGAAAACTCGAAATGGGAACATATTAGATGTCTTGGTAACAAACATACCTGATAATTTTGAGGAAGTTAATATAGAAGAAGCTATTAGCGAACATAATTTCGTTGTTGCTTCTTTGTCAGTGGAATCTGACAAAAAACCAAAGGAACAGCCTAGAGGTTCTCGTTTCGGAAAAGCAAATGAAAGTGTCATTAATGAATATCTTCGTAGTCAACTCCAAACATTCACCGCAGGACACAAAGATATTGAGCATCTTCGGTCGGAATTTAATGATATTTTCCACCACGTACTAGAGAAATATGTGCCTAGCAAAAATATACGGGAGGGAAAGGTTCCAGCTTGGTTCAACAAACATACTAGGAAGTTGCTGAAAAGCAGAGAATTTTGCACAGTCGTTTTAAACTGACAAATAGAAATTATGCGAAATGAAAGCAGCTTTCAAAAGGTCAATGAGAGATTCTCTTACCGAATTTGAAAGCAATACTTTATCTACAGATTCTAAAAATAACCCCAAAAATTTGGCTATGTTGCAAATATAGTACCATTCTTATCCATCATCTATCAGAGATAAGTGGAACAGCGGAAAGTTCCACTGGACTAGAAGATGGTACAGGTCATAGTAATCTATAAAAAGGGTTGAAAACAGGATGCACATAATCACCGGCCAATTTCACTGACATCGGTTTGTTGTAGAATCATGGAAAACATTTTGTGTTCAGACATAATGACCTTCCTGGACTCTGAGAAGCTCATCTGCAGAAAGCAGCACGTTTATAGGAAACAGCGGTCATGCGAGACACACCTGGCCCTCTTTGTGCATGATATACAACAGGCTCTAGATACCGGCTCTCAGGTTGATGCCATATTCCTCGATTTTTGAAAGGCGTACGACTCAATTCCGCAGTGTTGCTTGCTCCAAAAAGTGAGCGCTTGCGGTCTATCCCATGACATATGCGGTTGGATAGAAAGTTTTCTAACAGACAAAGAGCAGTACGTCGTCCTGAATGGGGAGACTTCAACAGAAATAAGCGTAACATCAGGTGTGCCCCAGGGCAGCGTAGTAGGTCCGTTGCTTTTTACGATTTACATAAACGATCTGGTTGATGGTATTGAAAGAGGCATTATACTGCTTGCCGATGATGCTGTAGTCTACAGGAAAGTTGTATCGCACGAAAGTTGTGAACAAATCAGTGAGGAGTTGCAGAAAATAAATGCGTGGTGCAATGACTGGCAGATATCTCTCAATATTAGTAAGTGTTAGCTACTGCGCATAACAAGGCGAAAATCCCCATTAATGTACGAGTACAAAATAAATGCCCAGTCTTTGGAAGCGGTAACATTCGTCAAGTATCTGGGTGTGTCTATTCAAAATGATCTCAAATGGAACGATCAGATTACACAAGTAACGCTAAGAAGAACTCTAGGTTGCGGTTTATTGGTAGAATCATGAAGCGATGTAGTCCTTCAACAAAGGAAATTGCTTACAATACTTTAGTTTGTCCAGTCTCAGAGTACTGCTCGTCTGTATGGGACCCTTACCAGTTGGGTCTGATTCAAGAGATTGAGAAGGTCCAAAGAAGAGCAGCGAGATTCGTGGCTGGTACATTTAGCGATCGTGAGAACGTTCAAATCTCATAGAACGTATGAATTGGGACACACTTGCAGATAGACGACGCCATAAACGGAAGGGACTGCTCTCTAAATTCCAAAATCCAATCTTCGTCGAGAATGTAGAGCATATATTATTACCACCAAGTTTCAAATCGCGCAATGTTCACCATCCAAAGGTAAGGGAAATTAGAGCTCGTACTGAGGAGTTGAGACAGTCTTTTTTCCCTCGCCCGATCCGCGAGTGGAACGGAGGGGGGGGGGGGGGGGGGGGGGGGGAATATGACTTTGGCGCGAATAGTGCCCTCCGCCACACACTGCTTTGTGGATATCGGAGTGTATATGTAGATGTAGATGTGCGCTTCTGCGTCCTTGCATTTTTCTGATAGCCATTCCTGCGTAGTAGTTTTGAAATTTCTGTCAATCTCCTTTTTCAGCCGTCTGTATTCTGCTTAGGGGGGTGGACCTATAGCAACAAATGCTGCCATTAGTAAGTGAAAGAAATGATGAAATTTCACATGTAAAAAAATTACTTCGTTATGTTTTCAAACTTCCATTGCTATGAGTGTGAATTCTGAATCCTTCCTGGTGATGCTGACAAAGTTATATGAATTTTGTTTGTAAAAGTATAGACACTGGAAATTAAAATGTCCTGTGATGCCTCTTCAGCTCCAAGTGGGCCCGTTTGAATTCTTACCCCCCTTAATTTGCTCCAACTTTCTATTTTCACCCTTTATTAATTGAGTTCAATGCCTACCGTGTTATACAAGGATTTCTACTACACCTTGGATTTTTACCTGTGTGATCCTCTGCAGTATTCAGAATTTCATTTGTAAGCTAGCCATTCGTCTCCTACTGTATTCCTTTTCCCTGCTTTCTTTTCAACTTTGCCTTTTGCACCCTCTGAGATTCCGAACATACTCTGGTTCCTGGAATTAATTCATGCCCTGTCTCGTTAATATATTATCTTCGTATCAAATTCTTGTCGGGTTTCGAGCCAGATCTAACTGTCACCTGAGCACAATATTTCAGCGGTCCACTTAGCCGCCATCTCCTGATGATGGTGGCAAGGTGGACCACTGAAATATTGTGCTCAGATGACAGTTTGACGCGGCTGGAAACCCGACAAGAATTTGATATAAAAATACGCCGGGAAGGTCTACATAGTTGCTATCTTTATACGTCTTTTTCAGTTTCAATCTAGAGTTCATTGCCTTTAAATTATGGTCAGAATACACAACTGTCGCTGAAAAGGCCTTACAGTTTAAATCCTGATTACTAATTGTCGGTCTTACCATTATATAATCAACCTCAAACCTTCCAGTGCCCTCAGGTCACTTCCAAACATACAATCTTCTTTTGCTATTCTTATACGAAGTGTTAGTGATGATTAATTATGGCCTGTGCAAAATTCTACTAGGAGACTTCCTCTTTAAGGCCTTGCTCCCACTCGATGTTCTTCTACTATTTTGCTATCTCTTCCTTTTCCCGCTGTCGAATTCCAAGCACCAAATTCGAATAAAGTTTCGTTTCCATTAACTATGTGAATAGTTTTCCCTACATCATCGTACATTCTTCCATTTTCTTCTTCGTCTGTAGATGTAGTTGGCATATAAACTTGCACTGCTATGGTGTCGACTTCGTGTCTGTCGTGGCTAAGATGTTTCGATCAGTATGTTGTTCTTGGTAGCTTACCCGCATTCATATCTTATGATTCATTATTAGGCCTCATCCTGACACAGAACTTCATTAATTCTCCTATATAACCTTACTACACGGCCAAAATTTGTTATAGTTTCCAGCTATATGCTCCAGTAACATATTTCTGCAGTAGTTGTTGAATCTTCATACATTTTGTTTGTGGCCCGTCAAAACTTTGCTTTAAGGTATGCTCCGTTTTGTAGCTAATGTACAGCAATAGCTTCGTGGCACTGTCTGTCACTTTTGAGCCGAAGCATTCATTTACAACTATTAGACATTTCATAGTAAGTCAGCAGACTTATAAAAGTTCAGAGTTTCAGATTTAAAATTACGCAATGACTCTCTTAATAATATCAAAACTTTTTCATCACTAATTTCTGTTATTGATATGGCATTTGACGTCATCTAGATAGGACTCATACAGCGCAACGCGAATGACCCATGGGCTCTCACAGTGGAGGCTGCGCAACATTATATACAAAGAAAACTTTTTGAGAGTGCTCACTGGAAAAAAAGAATCAAATAATATTCTGCAGGAGGAAAGCTATAAGCGTACTTGCAGTCCCTCCCCTCCCTTTACCACGACTGTTGACCAATAGCTATGTAAACAAACATTACTCCCCTCGTTGGCCAGCGCTAGAGTTATGCAAGATAAGTAAAACGATGTTTTCAGGTGTGTAGCCACAGGTATTTTACAGATCATGGCACCAAAAATAGCCTTTTTCTCTATTTGTGAGAGACAGTCATAAAGTTTTAAGCATCACTTCGAAAAAAATCGGAGAACATGAAACTGTGTGATGATGTTAATCTTTCTGTACATATTCATCCTTCAACGCGACACATTTGTACCCGACGATGAGTGACTTCGCCGAGATCTTGTACGCAGAAGTCTGTATTTTGACTGTCGAGGAGTGGTTTCTTAGCACGAGGAAAGAGGAACAACTTACTGGGTGCCACGTCAGAAGAATACGTGAACGTGAGGAAAAATTTGGAATTCCAAAGAAGCAACATGTATGACTGTATTTTGTGCAGGAAAATCTGGGTTGATTTCGTGGAGCAAAAGTATTCGTTTGGATAGCTTTCTGCGAAACTTCTCTTAAGTCTCCCAGTAAATTTTCTGTTGTGTAGTCCTGTGACAGTTTGAACCTTCCGATTATATTGTAGCCCTGTGGTAGTATCAGAAACTCTCAACACCACATACCTCTCCAGGTGTTTGGCTGTTCATCTTTCGGGCTATGCTGAAGGTAGAAGCACCCACTGCTTGCTATGCCCCTTTTCCTCTGGGTCATTGTAATACACGAAGCACTCGTCCATGATGATTCTGTGGCCAAAACAGTAATCGGGATTAGCGTGACACAGTTGCAAAATATCCATTGCCGCGTCCCATTGGCAGGCATTTTGAATGGATCTGTGCAGTTGTGGAACCAAAGGGGCAGAACCTTTGTCATGCTCAAAATATGTTGAAAACGGTTCCATGAACGACTTTCACTTTTTCCACTATCGTCTCGATTGTGATACGTCACTCTTCGGACAGAAGGGCTTCCCCAGCTCTTGCGATCTCCTGTTCTAGCTGTTTGCTGTTTGCTGTTGACCACCAGTACGGCTAGTGCTGTATAAAAAGTCGTAACTTGATGCAGAAACAGAATTACGCTATTTTTACAGATACAGAAGAGCATTAGAAAGTAACATCTGTTATTCTCCATATGCTGAACACCTTATGGATATGAAACGCAACCCAGCACGCATCAGCATCAACTTGAAAATTGTCATATGCAGCAAAAGCCCCCCCCCCCCTCCCGAAAGAACTAATAACTAAACAATAACACTAAATACAAACAGCTGTAGTCGAAAGAAAACGAATAACAAATGAATACACAACTCCCTGCAATGGAACTCTGTTCTCTGCCCTCATAAAACTATAAGACAAAATCTACCCATAAACACACCCAACGACCAACTCACTCATACACATTCACCCATTCACCTCCACCCCTCGCTGCCCACACACACACACACACACACACACACACACACACACACACACACACACAGACACACACACACACACACACACACACACACACACACACACACACACACGGGACTCGATCGAGAGTCTCTTGCTCATTAGGGAGGTACAATAACCACTACGCCACCTTAGCACAACGAACATGCACAACTGTACAGATTACCATGTCATGCCACCCTCCTCAAGCCAAATTCCTACTCACTCCTCAGACCACTTTGTACACCCCCTAAACTCGAACAGCATTTTCATTTGTCACTTCAGTCTCCATATATACATCATAGATGTATGTGGTTTCACGAGGTCTCTTGAACCATATAGTTTCACATTATCTCTATATTAAGCTTTATTTGGTTGCAGGTGAAAAACTGAAATGTAAACAAGTACAACGAGAAACACTAAAAGAAACAGGAAAACAACAGCATGTGGTAACAAGGTATATATATGTACAGAACTTCGTTTTTTAAGTTTGTACAGAACTTCGGTTTTTAAGTTTGTAAATATTTTCTGAAAACTGAAATTTATATGTGTACATGTAGTAAAGAGCATCTTTTCTGTCTACCAGGAAGAAAACAGAAGCCTACCGATGATACTGAAACTTCAACGAAACGTATGTGTAATTGTGGAAAAGAAAAGAAATTATGTTTTGCTCAAAGTTGACCCATTCAGAACTCAAATTTCCACCAAATGTTTTAGCTGTGTTGAGGCAAAGTAATAATACAAGACAGTGGTGCAAAAGGCAGGAGATAAATTACAAAGATTTTTATACTTGCCCCTGACGGAAATATTCGAAATGGAACAGGACGATGCGTCAGCCACCTTCATGAGGGGCGGGTGTTTACTGGACAGCAACAACATAGTACTATCAGGTGCAAAATCAAGACACGGCAGAGATAGGCTGTCTGCACCGCTTCGTAGACCGCCGTTATACATACCGACTTCGTCCCTTTGGCCTTCTTTATCTCACATTCCACTGACGTAAGCTGTATCTCCCTTTCATCCACATATTTCTCTGCTGATATGGTATCTTGTACAGATGTGGTAGGTGGCGAACAACAGTTTGTGTCCGTAGTTTTGATCATAAGTGAATTACCACCAACTTTCTTAAGATTACAAAGTACGCAAATGATATCTTTTGCTTTTACCTTACATATATTACGAAATCACCACATGTTCCAAGACATAGACCAAAAATAATTTTTAAGTGCGGAGAGGAACCATAAAAAATTGGCACATAAAGCCATTTTAGACTAACTTAATGTGCAATCAGTTCAAGCCCAAGGAACCCGAAACCGCGTTATGTCAAGATCTGCAACTACTGCAAGTGTATTTCATGGTAGGCTGTGCTGTTTGCCATTGCTTTGCACAGTGAGTTCTGTCCAGTAAGGAAGAAGGGGAACTGAACGTTTAACGTATCATATACACCGAAACCCATAAGGTAAGATGTACAAGTTCAACTGGACATCGATGTAGAACCGTGCCAGTCTTATAACTGAAGTGAGTTAGAGAAACAACAGAAACCTAAATTTGATAACTCAGAGACTGGGATTTGAAATTTGTACCTTCAGACTTCGACCACAGTGTATAAACCAACGTGATAACTCACTTGGTAGAATCATGGTAACTGTATTAAAATTACAGTCTTTCGGTGTTGAAGTATTACAACCACCAGATTTACGTATCGAGAACGCCAAAAGAAGCCTACAATCCTAACTCCTTGATTCCAGCGGTTAAGCATTGAGGTGTATGATGGTGTGGGCAGCCGTATCATGATGTTCTGTTGCCCCCATCATTGTTCTCAAACACCGTGTTACAGCCCATGATTGTGTGTACAGTTTAGGTGATCAAGTGTACCCCATGATTCAACTGTTGTTCCCCAACAATGATGGCATATTTCAGGATGATAATGCACACATTCACACAGCCAGGACTGTACAGTCGTGGTATGAGGAGCATGCAGCTGAACTGCAGCGTCTTCTCTAGGCAGCATAGTCCCCAGACTTGAACATTATCGGACCCTTGTGGTCGGTATTGAAGAGCAGACTTTGGAGCAGATTTCCACCTCCATCGTCACTACAGGAGTTAGGAGATGCTCTGATCAAGTATGCAATCATTATATGCCAGTATTCCAAGAAGAATCGTAGCTGGGCACAGTGATCATCGCAGCTACACGGACTCCTCTAGCCCGCCTCCTATCAGGCCCAAATTCTTAACTTATCCACAACATTGCCAATTTATTTCACCTGCCCATTATCCTCATTACTTGCGGCGTTCCGTCCATTCCCGTTACACTTCGTGCGTAGCGCGCATACGCGCTGGAAAGATCACTCGGGGTCATCGCCTTAATTATATATGTTGCGTCTGTACTTTCGGACGTACACCACGTAATTGGTTACAGACTCAGGGTTGTCCGGCAAGTCCGCCGATACAGTACGGAGCTCCAGAGCAGGCCCATGCTCATGCGATTCTGAAGAGGTATTCTCGGTATCGGAAGATACAACGGATGTGGTGCTGGACGCTTTCGAATCTCGAACAGTAGCTAACATTTTACCATCTGATATGAAATCGGTGAGCGGAGAGGCATTCTCCAACGGAATATTTTCAGTAGAGCGGAGAAGGGAAGAGGTATCGTCTGACTCCTCACTATCTTGAACAAGTCTACACTTGTTTTGAAGTGGAAGTTGCGGCGACGCAGAAATTACAGCAGTAAAGTCCTATGTGACGTTAACAGTGCTAATTCATTAGGGCCACCAAGCAATGACTCGCGGCACCCCGCAGGAATTTGGTTAGGTACAACGACTCTTACTTGGGGAACAACCGCGTCTGGTAGCCGCGTGGTCTAGGGCTTCTTGGCACGGTCCACGCGGCTTCCCCCGTCGGAGGTTCGAGTCCTCCCTCGGGCATCTACATCTACATCTACATCTACATTTATACTCCGCAAGGCACCCAACGGTGTGTGGCGGAGGGCACTTTGCGTGCCACTGTCATTACCTCCCTTTCCTGTGACAGTCGCGTATGGTTCGCGGGAAGAACGACTGCCGGAAAGCCTCCGTGGGCCTCGAATCTCTCTAATTTTACATTCGTGATCTCCTCTGGAGGTACAAGTAGGAGAAAGCAATACATTTGATACCTCATCCAGAAACGCATCCTCTCGAAACCTGGACAGCAAGCTATACCGCGATGCAGAGCGCCTCTCTCGCAAAGTCTGCCACTTGAATTTGCTAAACATCTCCGTAACGCTATCACGCTTACCAAATAACCCTGTGACGAAACGCGCCGCTCTTCTTTGGATCTTCTCTATCTCATCCGTCAATCCGACCTGGTACGGATCCCACAGTGATGAGCAACAATCAAGTATCGGTCGAACGAGTGTTTTGCACACCTACTTCGTCGATGGACTACATTTTCTAAAGACTCTCCCAATGAATCTCAACCTGGTACCCGTCTTACGAACAATTAATTTTATATGTTCATTCCACTTCAAATCGTTCCGCACGCATACTCCCAGATATTTTACAGAAGTAACTGCTTTCAGTGTTTGTTCCGCTATCATATAATCATACAATAAAGGATCCTTCTTTCTATGTATTCACAATACATTACGTTTTTCTATGTTAAGGGTCAGTTGCCACTCCCTGTACCAAGTGCCCATCCGCTGCAGATCTTCCGGCATATCGCTGCAATTTTCTAATGCTGCAACTTCTCTGTATACTACAGCATCATCCGCGAAAAGCCGCATGGAACTTCCGACACTATCTACTAGGTCATTTATATATAATGTGAAAAGCAATGGTCCCATAACACTCTCGTGTGGCACGCTAGAGGTTACTTTAACGTCTGTAGACGTCTCTCCATTGAGAACAACATGCTGTGTTCTGTTTGCTAAAAACTATTTAATCCAGCCACACAGCTGGTCTGATATTCCGTAGGCTCTTACTTCGTTTATCAGGGGACAGTGCGGAATTGTATCAAACGCCTTCCGGAAATGGCATCTACCTGGGAGCCTGTATATAGTATTTTCTGGGTCTCATGAACAAATAAAGCGAGTTTGCTCTCACACGATCGCTGGTTCCGGAATTCATGTTGATTCCTACAGAGTTGATTCTAGGTTTCCAGAAATGACATGATGCGAGAGCAAAAAACATGTTCTACAACAGATCGATGTCAGAGATATAGGCCTATAGTTTTGCGCATCTACTCGACGTCCCTTCTTGAAAACTGGAACTACCTGTGCTCTTTTCCAATCATTTGAAACCTTCCGTTCCTCTAGAGACTTGCGGTACACGGCTATTAGAAGGGGGGGGGGGGGGGGCAAGTTCTATCGCGTACTATGTGTAGAATCGAATTGGTATCATGTCAGGTCCACTGGACTTTCCTCTGTTGAGTGATTTCAGTTACTTTTCTATTCCTTAGACACTTATTTCGGTGTTAGCCATATTTCGTTCGTGCGAGGATTTAGAGAAGGAAGTGCAGGGCGGTCTTCCTCTGTGAAACAGCTTTGGAAAAAGGTGTTTAGTATTTCAGATATACGCGTGTCATCCTCTGTTTCAGGGCCATTATCATCCTAGAGTGTCTGGATATGCTGTTTCGATCCGCTTACTGATTTAGCGTGTCCTCAGCGTAAGTTAGTTTACGTTACTTCAGGTAGTGCGCAAGCTTAGAGACCGACGACCTCAGCAGTTTGCTCCCATAAGGCCTTACCACAAATATCCAATTGGGGAACAAGGTCCGATGAAATTAGCCTTTTACGAAGTTCATGAGTGGATTTTAAGAGCGTGACACGATGCAGGTAATTTGTGTGCAGGTGTGCAGTCTCATTACACATAAAACAGGTTCCTACTTCTCTGTGTAAATTATGTATATTCGATATCTACACACTTGCAAATGAGATGTGGTATTCTGTTTTACTACCATGTCCACAGAACAAACACCACTATAAATTTGTAAATGATTTTGAGGGGACTGGTGTTCCCGCCGTATATTCAGAATGACCAAAATGGAAGTAGGACACTCTTGAGAAAACTGTCAACTACTCAGTCTGAAGCGGGTCTAAAACTTAAAATAAAGCACATTTGATTCAGAATTGAAGAAATCCATGTGAATAAGTTCTAAAGTTAGCCTGATCGTGTCTACAAGCCACTCATACAAGTCTTTCAAACATGGCTGTAGAACATTTTTAGAAGGGTCATGCGGTATGAAAATCAAGTAGAAGTGTAGGGAGAAAAGGAGGCGCTGAAAGTAATGTATGTGTGTATTTGGATCTTATTGGTGCCCGACGGCGAGGTCGTAAGCACCCTTACACTAACCAAAACAAACGAATGTGGAGACAAACTAAACTTGCGGTATACTCGTGCACTCGAAATGAACTCACACACATTATCTCACATGAACTAAAAGCAATTAAGAGTGAAGTAGCGGTGTAGGAAATTAAAACACAGAGAAAGCAAAACACAAAAGAGCTAACACAAAAACATAGAGAATTGTAACTAGCTGACCACTCACAAAAAACTTTGGTGAACCAGTCATCCTGTTGACGTATTTAAAATGTTCAAATGTGTGTGAAATCATATGGGACTTAACTGTTAAGGTTATCAGTCCCTAAGCTTACACACTACTTAGCTTAAATTATCCTAAGGACAAACACACAGACCCATGCCCGAGGGAGGACTCGAACCTCCGCCGGGCCCAGCCGCACAGTCCATGACTGCAGCGCCTCAGGCCGCTCGTCTAATCCAGCGCAGCTGACGTATTTAAAACATCTCTCTAAACTCTTGTTGAAAATGTTGGAAAGTTCACAAAACTTTAACACTTGCACCACATTCGTTTCAAAGATACGTTGGAAAATCTGCCACAGTCCGCTGGTCGGCAAATAAAACGCAATCCAATAAAATGTAGCGCACAGTGATCTGCACCCGACAGGCACCATACATTGGAGCGTCCCGTCGCTGGAGTAAGAATCCTTGCGTCTCTGGGCTGTGAATTACGCGAAGACGAGTAAGAAGGACTTCGTCCCGTCGAATGGGTGGAAGAAAGTAAGCCACGGCCGAGTTGTGGACTTTACGACACGGGGCTTTGTTTTCGGTCACTTCCAGCCACTCGTCTTCCCGTCGATGAATGACTTTCTACCTCAACAGCGAGGTGATAGCATGCAGAGCAATGGCCCACTGAAATACCTGACAATCACGACACACCTCCTTGGTTGCTCGATCTGCCGCTTTGTTCCCCGCAGTTCCCATGTGCCCAGGTACCCAGCAGAAACGCATCTCTTTCCCCAGTCATTGCAGTTGAAGGAGTGCATCCTGGATATTCTGGATGTGTTTAACTGCTGGGTACAAACGTTGGAGAAAGTAAAGGGCACTCAGAGAACCTGAACAGACTAGAAATTTATCACTGGACGAACGTCTCATCTGCTCCAGAGCCCGCTAGATCACATATACTTCTGAGTCGCAGATAGTGATGTCTTGAAGCAGTCGGACCGTGAATACACAATTCGGGAAAACGACAGAGCAACTAACGGACTCCCCACGATTTCACCCATCCCTAAAGACCGCTACATAATTGTGGTGCTCGTATAAGATATCTGTAAATATCGAATTAAAAACAGAAGCAGGAGTGCAGTCTCTCCAGTAATGCACTAAATATAAAATGACCCTGGGCCTCTGCAGTAACCAGGGCGGCAGACGGTTAAAGATCTGGATTTGAAGTTGTACTTGATCCGCACTAAGTGACTCCAGCACACGTTGCACGCAGATCCCAAATGACATTGTTGCTCGTGGATATTTGAAGAAAAGGCGTTCCAGCGGCAGACGAGCAACGGTATGGTGTGCGGCTGAAGTCGGAGCTGCAAGGACCTTACACGCCTGATGCACCACGAGGAGCTCCTGCCGGATGGTAAGTGGTGGTTCCCTGGTCTCATCGTAGGGGTTGGGTATGGGACTGGTCCTATAAGCACCCGTAGCTAGCCGAATCCTCTCATTGTGGACAACGACAGTGGTCTCCAGACAAGAAGGCCATAGTGATCCGTACACTGTGCACCCGTAGACCAGCAGCGAACTCACGAAAGCCATATAGAAATGGGGA
The DNA here is from genome assembly GCF_023897955.1 of Schistocerca gregaria. Lineage (NCBI taxonomy): Eukaryota > Metazoa > Arthropoda > Insecta > Orthoptera > Acrididae > Schistocerca > Schistocerca gregaria. The sequence continues at coordinate 88,028,942 of NC_064931.1, forward strand.
AAACCCATCCTGTCAGATCCCCAAGAACTGTGGCTTAGGCACTAAAAGATTCAATGCCTCCAGGGTTCTGGCTTTCAAATCTCTCAGGTGTGGCAACCACGACAATTTCCAGTCAAATATAAGGCCCAGAAACAGCACAGAGTCTCTAAAATGGTGCCCCCATGTGCAAGGCAGGCAAATAAAAAATACGAAGAGAACGATTAAAATGAACACACATACACTTATCAGAAGAAAACTGAAAGCCCATCTTTGCAGCCCACTCCTCTAACCCCCGCACAGTAAGTTTCAACTGACAGCTTGCTGTTGCAACACTGGAGGATGATCAGAAAACAGCATAATTGTCCAGAAACAAGGACCACTGTACAGGACTCCTTACCATAGACGTGATACTATTTTCGGCTATGGCCCTGAGAGACACAATTCTCCTGCTCAAAACGATCTGACATTGAGGCACTAACTCAGATCCGAAAAAAACCGATGAGACAGAAAAGACCACATGAAGATGTGGAGGTGGCCAGGAAAGCCCCACTACTGCAGTTGTGCAGGAATACAGTGTCTCAAACTAGTATCGTACGCTTTACTGATGTCGAAGAATATACCGATACAGTAACTGTTGCGTAGGAAATACTGTGAACAGCCGCCTCCAGCAGGGCCAGGTTGCCGACAGTGGACTGAAATCTCAAGAATCCACAATGACAGTGGCTAAGGATTTGTCTAGTCCTTAACAACCAGACCACACGACAGTTAACCATTCGCTCCAAAATTTTCCTGCACAGCTCGTTAAGATGATACTCCTGTAACTACTGAAAGATGTACAGTTGTTTCCCAGTTTCAGTTGAGGGATTAGAACCGCCTTCCTCCACGAGTTGGGGAAGGTGCCTGTCTGCCATATAAGATTGAAACATTTGAGGAGGATATCATTTGACGCCACTGGCAAATGTCGAAGCGTGAAGTACCGGATTTGGTCGTGATCAGGTGCAGTATCACGAGTCTCACACTGTGCCGACTCGAGCTCCCACATGGAGAAAGGAAAGCTGTAGGCCTCAGAACAGGTGGATCTGAACTCCAACTTGCCCCTCTCTACAGTAGCACAGTAGCGACAACATTCCGGATCCTGGCTTGCATCGGCTCTAGTTTTTGCAAATGGTTCAAGTGGTTCTGAGCACTATGGGACTTAACATCTGAGGTCATCAGTCCCCTAGAACTTAGAACTACTTAAACCTAACTAACCTAAGGACATCACAAACATCCATGCCCGAGGCAGGATTCGAACCTGCAACCGTAGCGGTCGCGCGGTTCCACACTGAAGCGTCTAGAAGCGCACGACCACACCGACTGGCTGTAGTTTTTGCAAAATGTTCAGCCAGCATCTGAGTGATAAGTCTGGGCGCTGTTTGCAGACACCTCTGTTTCAGTACTGCTGCTATCTGCAAACGACTGTGTTTACTAGAAATCCTCCCGGCGGCTTCCCATATTTTTACAGAACAAGTGGAAAGGTTGATGGAGTCCAGGAACACTTACTATGACGGTTTTTTGCTCTCCTTAATGACGTGCGTCGAGCCTTCGCTCTCGCGATTCTAGAGGCTGTGAGGCCGTCCACTGTCTGTCAGCGTTTAAACTGTCGAAGAGTTGCACGCCTGGCCCAGATAGCTGAACGGTACTCTTCTGTTGCCGGCCGAGGTGGCCGAGCGGTTCTAGGTGCTTCAGTCTGGAACCGTGCGACCGCTATGGTTGCAGGTTCGAATCCTGCCTCGGGCATGGATGTGTGTGATGTCCTTAGGTTAGTTAGGTTTAAGTAGTTCTAAGTTCTAGGGGACTGATGACCTCAGATGTTGAGTCCCATAGTGCTCAGAGCCATTTGAACCATTTTTATTCTTCTGTCCATCAAGGTACAGGTCACCTCCTAAGAGGACCTAGAGACTTTGATATGGACAGGACAGCGGCATGATGGATCATACATGTCATGTGGGCCATCCATACCTGAACGCTGTCACAGTGTTCAAACACAGCCAACTGGCTGAACAGGGCCCAGTTAGCCCTGCTTATCATCAATCTTGGTGGCGTCTGTTCCAGCAATCCTCCATTCAGTAGGTGGATCCACAGGGCGGAGTGGTTACTAGAACGAAGGTCATCAGTTGCTTCCCAGTGTACTGAGTTTGCAAGGGCTAGAGAGCAGAAAGAGAACTCAATGGTGGAGGATGGCCTGGTAGCAGCCGAGAAATGTGTGAGACTGCCTGTGTTAAGGACGCCCAGCTTGTGAGATATCATGAAGATCTCCAACACTCGACCCCTGGGGTAGAAACAGTGTGAGCCTCAGAATACATCATTGGCATTGAAATCACCCAGTAAGAGAAACGGGCTGGGGAGTTGTTCAACAAGGCATGTGAGAGCCTCACAGAGTGTTATATCCTGCATATTTAAGTACAGGGAGCAAATAGTGATCGCCGGACTCGCATCAGCTGTAATGGCTACAGCTTACAAGGCAAGTGGAGAGCAGGGGAGTGGTGAGTGTTAGTACCAACAGAGCAATACCTCCACTGGCTCGTTCCTCAGTCAGGCCATCCTTATGGTGGAAGTGGATGGTGTAGGCCCGTAGCACAGCGGCATCAATAGCTTTGAAGTGCGTTTCTTGTAAACACAAGCACTGGGGTTGTGCCTTTTCAAGGAATTTCAGTTCCTTCACATGAGTCCTGAAGCCATACATGTTCCACTGTAGTATGGGAGCCATTTACAATGGTGGTTGGATTTTCACCCTGTCTTTCCGCCTGGCTGAGGAGCCCACAACAGTTGACGCTTCATTTTTTCTGGCAAGATGGTTGCCCTGGGCAGACTTTGTGGTCCATTGGCTCTGAAGCAGAAGTAGCAGAGCCATCAAGTCAAATGACATCAACATGGTCTGATAGTCTACGCCCTGTTTTCGCCTGTGGCGCAAGCTATCCATTTGCTTTCTTGACCTGGAATGGCTTTGCGGGAACTACCGCAACAGAGGCAGAAGCAGCACTGGATTTTGTACAAGACTCTGCCCTTGAAGATACCGTGAGTTCCGCAATGGCCTTAAAGGTGGCTTTCTCATATGTTCTCGCAGGGGCTATGGGCTTGGACACAACTGCAGTTTCACAAGTACACTGACAAACGCAGGTACTAGTGCCGACACTAGCAACCTCCGTTTTTATAGAAGCTTTGGCTGTAGAAAGACGCTTTTTAAGGGCGGAAGCAAAAGAGATAGAGAATGTGGGAGGTGTACTTACTGATCTTCTTGGCCACCCCATGTGGGCTGCGTTTCGAATTCTTAATCTCCTGTATCTTCGGCTCTTCAATGCAGACAATGCAAGCCCTACTCCAGACAGGGTGATCCCCACAGCAATTTACACACTTTGGAGGGGAGGAGCAGTCAACGCCATCATGGGTGGCATTACCACATTTTCCACAAATAGCTTTACCCTTGCATCCTAAGGTGGTGTGCCCAGACCGTTGGCACTTAAAACAGCGCATGTGGATTAGGGGCATATGGCCATACGCTGAGACGAAAAAAGCCGCCTTGATAGGCTCTGGTGGTTTCGTGCTATTGAATGTAAGGATGAAAAAGTCAGATTTCACCAGATCTCCATTCACCCTTTTCAGTGTATTCTGCATGTCAACGATCCTCTCTTATGCCCACTCATACTTTCATTCCTCCTTGGGAATGTCAACAATATCTCGACAGTTCACAACACCTTTGCTATCATTCAAGGTGTTGTGGAGCTCCGTTTTTACGGCATATTCTCCAAGCCATTTAGCTTTCTGGTGGTTTCCGTTTCACAATATAAAACACTTTCTGACTGGCAGCGTGCGTTCTGTTACTGTGCATAGATAAACTCTGTGTAACTCCTGAGTCTGGAGGGCTGGCTACATGAGCCCTGTAAGCGGCCCACCCATTCCGCTGGGATGTGGAAGAGGGAACTTCGTAGTATCCATCTCGATCCCCCTGGTAGCTAGGGAAATAGAAGTCCACCTAGACAGAGCCCCGCGTGCCTAGGTAAGTCTTATATAACTGAGGTGCGGCAGGTTCCCCAGAGGTTGTCCGCTAACGACTGTTCCACCTCAACAGCCATGCATCTCATCAGCGCGTAGCACACCTGGAGACTGAGGGGCCTTTTATAGACGTTTATTCTATTCTCGCGATCTGGGTGGTCTAGCCGAGATCCCCCTTCCCTGAGACACACAACGTTCCACCGCCACACCGCACGGTGATCGCTGAAGCACGCCAGAGCTTACAGTAACAGAGGACTGACGGAGCTTACCAGTTCCCAGCACGAGAACCCCGGATTCACCAAACCGCAGCAAATGAATGCTGAGCACCTAAGGGACGTTGACAGTAGGACGTTGCACAAGAACAGAAGATCAGAGAGAACGTTGACATACATAGCACAGCACAGATTTCTTATGCCGAAAGAATTGAAGAGGCGATAGGTTCGAGGTAAAATGCGCTACACACACTACGCAAACTGCCACTGTAATTGAAATTAGTGATAGGAAAACGAGTATGCTCGTAAACAGAAGGGGAATGGATGAAGAGGAACTCATTATCCAAAGTATTCCTGAAATGTATTCTCAACTACGAATACGGTCAACCATCAGCTGTGTAATGAGATGACGACAATGAAAATTTGTTCCGGACCAGGATGCGAACCCTTGTTTCCCACTTTACGCGAGCAGTCGCTTTAGCTGGTCTGGCTGGCTGTGTACAACTCACGGCCAGACCCGAACATCTATACCTGGTCGTTCATGACTCACATCCGGCACTCGTACGCATTGCATAATTCCCGTGCAGGGTGAGGACATTTCAATTAAAAGTCGCTGCCTAATATCGGCGGATAACCACGTTACTGCAGTGCCTGTTGTGTTAAGGAGTACGATGAAATTTTCATTCGGACATCCATACACAGGCACAAATATATCGGAGGGCATTCCTGACTAATCAAACGACAGTAGCCAAGACTAGGTGAGTACAGACGAATGTTTACGAATTATTGAAGTACATGATGACTGCAAGAAATATAGAAGACATCATTAGATCCGATGAAGAAGACAGATCAGACGAAAAGCCTGTTATGATATAGAAAGGATTATTAACTTTAGGAGAAAACTGTGACCCTAAATATTCAAATTATGATGAAAGGTCAGATGAAGAATTTGCCACACGACAGAGAAAAGCGTTTATGTTGGAACCAAATAGCGACCCCTAGTAGTCAGATTCCGCCAATATTTCTGATGAAGAGCATGGTCAGGCAATCAAATCATATGATTGCATTGCGAAATATTCTTATGCTCAAAAATATGAAACAATTTCAAAGCAAAAATCAGAAGTAAACAGAGAACCGAAAAAGAAAAAACCTCCAGATTATATAAGACACTGTCAATAGTCGGTTCAAATTGTAAAATTCTTTGAAATCCGAAAACGGAACAAACCTCCAGATGTAGATGATCTGCAGATAAACAACATTTCTTTAACAACATTACTTGGAATGATATCATGGTCGATCAAAACTTATTGTCAGGGAACCAAGATAACTCCGAAAATATGACAGTAAAACAGACTATTATTTCCGTTGAAATACACAGTGTTTTATTAAAAATATTTTTAGATGCAATATCGCAGACCAGTGACAAATGACAGTCATTTTTCGACTATATCATAGACAAACCTCGTCTAGTTATTATGTCGGTAAACGGTGTCTATTTTGTAGGGGCTACAGGAGAAACGAATAAGCTTGTACATATCAAAATTAAAGGGCAAAAATGTCAACATGATTTTTTGGTTGCCGCTTATCTGAATGCCACGATGAGTTTTGAACATCGATTAGCTGGATAAACAAAGAGTTATTATTTATTATAGTGATGAAACTGTCAGAATTAACACTAAATCAGGTACTTTAGACATGGCATTTGAGGGCACATAAATTAAACAGGATACTAAATTTGAGTCATTAGATGTAGAAATTGTACCTGACAATTTACATGACCTTACGTCAGAACAGAAAAATGAATTGCACAGTATTTTTCAAATAAACTGTAATGAATTTTTATTTTGAGACATTTGTCAGTTGCCTTGGCTAAGAAACAAGCCGTTCAGGCAAAAACAGACTTGACTGGATAGTGAGTAATTGAGACGAACAACAGAGAAGACAACAGTCCTCGCCTTATAATGGATAACAAAGCTGACGGGCAGTGAGTGGTAAGTGACGCGCAATCTTCAAGTAGAACTGCTAAATAAGAAGCTGACCAACCTTAAATGAGACGTTACAGAAATTCACTAACACATAGTATCTAACAGTCCTCGATTTGACATCCGGATACTGGCAAGTTCCATTAGGTGCAACACCCCATAACTACACGGTATTTTTATTTGCTGTCAAATGTTACCATTAGAAAGAGATTCCTTTTGATCTCAATACATTCGTTACCGTCTTTATCCCCTGCATTAGATTCAGTTTCAGGGTGAGAACTGAGTGTCAGAATAAGTTTATACTTAGATGAATTCTCATTTGCCACAGAAGAGTAGCGAGAATACTGTGAATTGCTAAGTAAGTCTTCACTGCTCTTCGATCAGTTGGATGACCTTAAAACTTAAAAATAGCGAATTTGCAAAAAGAGAATTTAATTTCTGGGGACATTAATCCGACATCTGAGACTGCCAAGAACCTAAAGAAGTTAACAGCTACTGAAACGTACACTCACCCAGAATAAAAAACAGCTTCAAGCTGTGTGTATGTTACAGCAAATCTGTAAAACTGTGGGCTTTTAATAGTCCTCATTCAGACAACTTACTTGGAACAAATAGTACCTTTACTTGGATTAAGGAATCCCAAGACAATTTCAAAGAATTAAAAATGGAATTGTTAAGGAATAATATTTTAAACAATCCAAAATTAACGCAACTATTTCATATGAGTGCTGACGGCATTGCAAATGGAATTGGGGGTTGAAATCTTGCAAGAAATCATTACCCCAGGTGGAACAGACCACAAAACGAAGGCGTTACTGAACAGGACACTAAATCAATATTAATTAAATTGCATCATATCTGAGAAACAAGCTTTGGTAATTATACAGGGATTGAAAAACTTTGAGAATTATTTATGGGAGCATAAAATTGTTATTCATAGTGATGATAAAGCACTAATATTTCTAAAATATTGTCGATTATTAAATGAGAGGTTAACCCGCTGTGCAAATGCCTACAACAAAATGATTATGATATTTGTTACCTTAAATACAGCGGCAATTGTGTGGCAGATGCTTTATATAGACTGCATGAATATCCAATCTGTCTATGTAGAGAGAATAATGATAACGGTACATTCCAGATGCGTTTCAGTAAAGAAGTAACTGGGAAAGAGAAAACTGAACATACATGTAAAAATAAGATTGGCAATTGCTTAAAGTTAGTTTTGGTAATGACAATCATCCTCATATTGCCCAATATTACAAGATATCCAAAGACGTTTTATATAAACGGAAAGATGTAGATATGGGTGATTGGAAGGTTTGTTTGCCATAATACTTTGAGACAGATGTAACAGGTTATTTTCACCTCGCATTAGAACATTGTGGAACCAAGAAGTGTACCGAAAAAATTTTGGATGTCATAGTAGCTCTTGATAGCCTAGCAAATAAAAGGACTGATCTTCTAAACTTGTGCAATATTTTCCAAAAGGCAAGACTTACAAACCGAACCAATAAGGGTACCACGCCAAATACTACACTGGAGACACATTTGATTTATTTTCTGTGGATTTATATGGCCTCACCTGAAGACTGCGGAAATTTTTACATATATGCTATTGGCACTGGAAGTCTTTTGCAACCTTATAGAACTCTCTCTACTTGAAAAAGCAACAACTGCAGCTGTATTTAACAGAATGATAGAATACCTTGCAACTAGATGAAAACCAGAATCAGTACTACCAGATAATGGATTTCACTTTTTTCTAAAGGTTGGCAAGAGTGTATGGAGCAGTTTGATGCCAAGTAACATCTGAGGCAGTGAGAACCATATGGGCTCAAACCATTTATTGCTGCTTGTGTAAAAATGCGTTGTTTCTGCTGAAACTTGTATATAGTGGGGCCAAGGGTGTGTGAAGTATTATAGATGTTTCACGATGCTATCCTAAACGAGAAACATCACTGAAACATGAGGCATATCTAAAATTTATGTCTGTTATCGATTATGCTACTTCTATGTAATCTCTGTGTATCTTCGGAATACTGAAATGTGTGTGTTATAACGTTCTTTGACTTGAAGCATATGGAAATAAAAATTTCTTATTTCTATAACTTTATTTACCCTGAATTAATTTCTAAATGTTCTTTTTAAAACCAGGTTCTTTCATAATATAAATGTATTAAATCATTATATGTACAACTGTTTCATGCTTAGGAACTTAGGATTGTATGAGCTGTAAAAGCTGAATGGATGTCCCTCAGGTGGGACTGTAAGATATGGTTTGGCAGAAAGTAGCGCGGGAAGTCTTTGTGACAGATATAGTCGGTGGCTAGCATTCAACGAGCTAACATCCCTAGTGCTTAATGAGACAAAAGACATGCATTGGACGGGGACTTTGTGTTATGAACACTGATTTATCCTTAATCATTTTCCTGGGTAAAAAGGCACTAACCGGTCTTGTTGTTGAAAATTCTTATGTCCCATGTGATCCTACTTGGGATTCGTAGAGATCCTGTAAACAAGAAATAGATTCTGTGGACTCGTTTGGGCACTATTGGCACGATGGACAAATATGTGGGAAAATATTGGTAATTTTTATGTGCCCTTTGTGCCTAATCATCATATGTGAAATGTCAGTCTGCATCTTATTTGCAACTTACACTACTTTGATTTGAGTGCGTCATTGATGTTGCAGTTTCATGGAATATAAATATGCTCTTAAGATGAGCGTCCCACACATTAAGGCGTTTCATTACTTTCTGGTTTTAGAAATTGAAAGTTTTGTACCACGTGATTTTTTCCCTATCAGGTGCTTACTTACTAGTCTTCTGTCGTCAAGCAACTTAAAATCAGCTAAGATGCTTAATCAGAAAGAGTCAGCGATTTAACTATGAATGTCAGAAAATTATATTTCATACTTCCACAGATAACACGGCTTAGAAAACACAGTCGAGGGTTATTATAAAAGAAAAGAGTACTATTGGGAGCACAGCGTGGAGAACAGGACGCTGGGCGTATCTCAGACAAGGACGCCGGAACCCAAGTCCACAGGGACTGTACACGTCGATCCAATCCTCCGTAATTAAACCACCTGTCACGTGAGGACTCGGTGTCATTGTAATGGATTGCTAGCGGGCCGAGGTGGGAATCGATACTGATTGCGCAATTAGTACCTGACTGCTGGACAGTATCTGTCACAATTATACTAGACAAAGTCGATGTATAGCGTTCGCTAATCTTGTGCGCTATTGTTCCATGACCTCAGGCCTAATGATATTAATTACGTACCCTCAGATGGTACGTATACAATAGAGAAGAATAGAATTTCCTGGTGTATTTGAAGCCTCTCTCTTGTACATTGCAGTACAGAACGGTTACCTAAATGGAAATACATCTAAACATGCACAATAGTTATTGTCACACCAGTTATAATTTTTTTTCAGGTTCACATTTTTTCTCCCTAGTTTCTTCTTGGTGTTTTGAGAACGACAGTACGTTTCCACTCCCGTACATATTTTCAGCATCACTCAGGCTGTGATCCCAAAGCTACTGGAGGGTTATAGTATCACCCAGAAAATCATTTCATTCGGACCGCTATACCAAAGAAAGACGATTTGCAGAGTGAAAGTTGATGACTTACATTCCATGCCTCTCAGTCCTTTCTCTTTCTCTCTCTTTCTCTCTCTCTCTCTCTCTCTCTCGCTCATTCTCTCTCTTTAATGTGGCCATTAAAAGTGCAACAACCTGTAAAATAGCAAACAGCAAAGTTCTACTAATTGTGCATTTACAATATAGCAGGAAGAATCATCATCATAAATTGCTCTGCCTATTAGTAGATGCCAGACATGGTTGCTATTTCCATATGATCCACATCCAAGCCAACTGCTTGGCAGCCTGGTACCTCTCTCTTTTCACTTCATGTTGCGTTTCTTACATCTGATTTTCTCTTTTATTCTGTCCTTTCACCGTCCCTTCGATAACTGTTGTTACATTTCCTTCTCCTCACAGAATATGTCCAATCATGTCTCCTTTCCTTGTCTGAACCAAGTTTAGGAGTGTTCTTTGTTCCTGTACCTATCCCATATCTTCACTCGTCTTCACTTTATCCATCCGGCTTATTTTTTGCATCCTCCTCCAAACCTCTATACTGAATGGTTAAATTTTGTATTTTTCTCTCTCCTACAATGTCCTACTTTCTCAGCCGTACAGAAAAACATTTAACACGAAGCCTTTTACCAACATTTCCTCAGCTCCAGCACAATTTTTCTGCCTAATAAGCGTTGCTTTTCCTGGATTCCTTACTTTTCCGCTGATGTGATTGATCTTAATTCTTCTTCACTTGTACAGTTATCAGTTAGCATGCTCCCCAAATATATGTAGTGTACAATCTATTCAGCTTGATCTCTTGTTTTCTCTTTCATACCTACTTCTCCACACATTTTTAATCATTTCAGTTTTCTTTGTGTTCATTTTCATCGCCGGCCGCGGTGGTCTAGCGGTTCTAGGCACGCAGCCCGGAACCGCGCGACTGCTACGGTCGCAGGTTCGAATCCTGCCACGGGCATGGGTGTTTTTGATGTCCTTAACTTAGTTAGGTTTAAGTAGTTCTAAGTTCTAGGGGACTGATGACCACAGATGTTAAGTCCCATAGCGCTCCGAGCCATTTTCATTTTCATCCAGTGCTTTTAAAACCTTCTTCAAGTGTGAATAGAATTCTCTCAAGAGGTATTGTTTTATCTCCAAGCAGTATCATTTCATCGCAGATACGATGCAGTTCATCTTCCGGACCACTACGCTTTATTACCCACTTCTCTGTTTCTAGCGTCTTTATCAGGAAGTCGTAGATATACGAGGGCATTTCGAAACATAAATTTCAGATTTCTATGACAGATCAATTAACTTTTATTGAATGCTGCAGTACACGTCAAGGTGACACAGACACGTGTCACTATATTGCGACATAATCACCAAGTCTCTGTGAACAACGGGCGGACAGTTCTACCAATCGTTCAATTCCTCGACGACAGAAATCCGCCGTTTGTCACACAGCCATTCGAGAACCTGTGTGAATGCCCTCATACGTGGAAAATCTCTTTTCCCTATCATGTTCTTCCAGATGGTAACCACACAGAGCAAGATCTTCCTCCTTTTCCAATTAACGTAAGCCACGACCCTGCACCTGCGGCAAATTAATAGTACAATTTCATTACGGCTGGACGCAACATTCGTGTTGGGCCCATATACCATCACGAATTCAAGGTGAATCTGTGCGAAATTTAGACGTTTTCCACAAGACAGGCTCTCAGTTTGTCCCTTTTGAGTACGTATTCTGTTTCCGTGCCATTTCAGTCGCACGACTTCATGTACGTATTATTTGTAACACAGGAGAACTTTGCTGCCGGAAATCCGGGACATGTACTGCCTAACTCGCTTTTGACAATGTGTCACTCTTTTTATATAATAATCTTAGCGTGGGGGATTATCTGAAAAAGGACGGAAATCGGTAGATAAGATGTACATCTACCGGCAAAGAAATTATTACAGTTTTAGAAAAATTGAATGATTTATTGAAGACAAACAGCTTCAGAAATTCTGCAAGTCAATGACAGGTTGGTCGTCCTCTGGTTCTTATGCAAGCAGTTATACGTTTTCGCACTGACTGATCGAGTTGTTGGATGTCTTCCTGAGGGATGTCGTGATATATTCTGTGCAAATGGCGAGTTAGATCGTCAAAATCGAGATCTGGTTTGAGGGCCCTGCCCATAATGCTTCAAACGTTCTCAATTTGAGAGAGATCCGCCCACCAAGCTGACCACGACAGAGCTGGGCAGGCATGAAGACAATCAGTAGAAACTGTCACCGTGTGCAGGCAGGTATTATCTTGTGGAAATGTAATTGCAGGATGGCTTGCCATGAAAGACAACAAAATGGTCCGTAGAGAACCGTCGATGTATCGCTATGCTGTAGGTGTGCCGCGGATGACCACCGTAGGGGTTCTGCTATGGAGAGAAATGGAACCGCACACTATCACTCCCGTCTCTTGGGCCGTATGGCGGACGAACCCCAGGCTGGTATGTCCGGGACATCTCCAGACGGATCTTCGCTGATCATCAAGACTCAGCCTGCAGCGGTGCTCATCGCTGAAGAAAATTCTACTCCTATCTGTGAGATTCCAGGCCGAACACGTATTTTGTTGCCCTTCATGGCAAGCCATCCTGGGCTTACATTTTAGGAAGATAATGCCCGCCAGCACAAGGCTAGAAATTTTGCACCTTCTGTTCGTGATTACCAAACCGTATCGTGACCAGCAATGTCGCCCAATCTCTCCCAAGTTGAGAACATTTGGAGCATTATAGGCAGGGCCCTCCAAACATGTCAGGATTTTTACAATCTAACGCACCAACTAGATATAATTTGGCACGATACCCCTGAGAAGGAATCCAACAACTCTGTCGAAAGGGCCACATGTGGACCAACGCGTTATTCACTTGCCCAACTGGTAAAGCTCTTTCTCTTGAATTAATAATCAAATTTATTTCGTTCGGATAATTCCGGTTAGGTTGACCGATCATGAAGATAGTGCTTCGGCAAAGTTCCAACTTCATGTTTAAAGATGTGCATCTTGTACACATAAGTAGGGAAGTCACATGTGCATTCCCTTGCTTTTCCCATGGATTCAGCAACAATTCTGGCCCGTCTCACTGACGACAGCATGGAATAGCCCTTCCAAGTAGAGTTACTTTGGAAGTGGAGAGTTGCGGACTGTTAACTTAGATTCAGAGCATTCTGCCCCAGGCAATCATCTCTGGTTGCCGTTTGGTGCTGTCTTGCATATGCTAGTTGTGTAGGGGACTGTATGTGTCGTAACCATTGTAGCACAGCCCACACTATGTGCGGCTAGTTCCTCGTTTACGCTACCGTGCAGGTTGTGGTGCTTAATTTATGGCTTCTTGTCGTAATTTTAACTGTGATATCACGAGCTTCCCATATAACCAGGTTTTGTGGCGCTCACTCCATACATTCGTCTACACGTTTTCGTACCTCCCCACTGCTTTGGCATCATTTTGTAGTTTCGCTTGAGTTGTAATGAACACTGTTAATTTCATTGTGGTTTGTGTCAGTCATTAGAGCAAATAAATAACTGTTAATCTTAGCCCTGACTTACTTTTCTAGATTCTTAATTTTTCCTACAACTTTTCCTGGTTAGGTGGCCCATTAAAAATAAATATAACCTGTTGTTCACGGAACTGATTCACTTTATTGTATTAGGGTTGTCCTTGTGCACAGTGGTCCACTAATGGGATAATTTACTTAATTTTGTGAAAGCAACGAGCACTGCACCCCTTTTCATGTATCAGTACCATTTGCTTTTACGTGTTATTCTTGTGATAGCAATGAACATAGCACAAGGAGTCAGAGCTTCCATAGCGACACTGATCCAGGATCTTACCTGTGGATTCTTATTAGTTCCCCGAGCTTAGAAGAGAGCAAAAAGTTGTAACAACCATTTTGTCCCATTTTATATTTCTGTATGCTAGAGCCACCAGCATCACCGTATAATGGTCTGGCGCATGACAACTTTTCGTTGCGTGTTAACCGTTTATATGTACCTGTATTTTGTGGGAGTTTATTGAGATTTGCGTATTGTGTATGAAGATATTCTTGTATTACGTGTAAAAATATTTCGTATTTGGGGTCATTCACTTCTGGCAAATTTGTGATAGAGATAGTTCATTTTGTAAAGGACTCTGATTTCACTTGTTTTAAACATGGATATGACTAATCGAGGGCTATTTAGAGAGGGTACGAAAATCAGCAGAGGAGCCAGAGAATTCAATCGATCCAGGGGAGCTCGTATCAGAACTTTTTCAACGGGACGAGAAACAGTTGAGCTGCCTGAAGCCGAGGATAACATAGCGCAGATCAGTTCGAACACGGGAAATATTGTGTATATTTCGTTCTGGGCAATGCAGAAAATAGAGATAGCATAAGCAGGCAGAGGAAAAGCTGATGAAGGAGACAGAAAATCAGAGGAAAACAGGATACAATGTAAAAAAGAGATGGCAGTGTTAAGTGAAGTGTTTTGTGGTTCTACTGAACGGGTAAATGAAAATGTTGTTGAGGTTTCTGAGACAGTCGAAAGCTACATGACGAAGATGGTCCAGGCTGAGACGAATCTCTAGAAATTCGAGGAGCTGAACAGTTCTCTGTCTCAGAGAGTGCGGAATCTTAAACCCCAGACCCTGCGCGATGTTTGGAGACTGAGGAGTTTTCCTCACTTAAACAAGATTTTGAGAAACTTAGAAAGGAGACGGAGAGTCCGTGAGTTGTGGTGCCAATACTGTCCCAGGCAGAGTGTCGGATAAGAGCTAATGACGAGCGGTATGTTTGTGATAATTGTACGTCTGCTGGCGCGTTGTCAATGACACAAAATTGGGTCGCAGCGGGGGGGCATATTTCCGTTACCAAGGTCCGTGTCTGTCAGGTGATAGACTTTGATGACTAAAACTTCTTTTCATTAACGAAGTTTCTTACTCACACCGCAGGCGAACACCTGCATATTAAGACTTGGCTCGGGCAATTTAAGGGAAGTCTGCCGAACTCCTTTTCAATCCAAAGAGAGTTAGAATTTATGACTAGTCAAATGAGCAGAGAGGTTATAGCGAAAGTTTTTCCAGCCGCCAGATGCTATAAAGTCTTTGTGGAAATCGAATCTGGGGTCATTATTTCTTACTGGTAGGCTACAGCATAAATTAAGGTATAAATTAGGACATTATAAAAGGCCCTCCACTAGTTGCAACATGCTTCCAATCTTATCTGTAGTCTCTTGAGGAGATTTTAAAACTGAATAAGCGTCTCGACCATCAGTTATACAGTAATATCGATCTGATTCAACTCTCAATTAATACAACACCAACAGAACACGTAAGATCCCTTATTTGTGTCGAGAAGAGCAATCTCGAGGAATTAAAGCTGGTTTTAATGGTACTCGATTTATACAAACAAGAAGGGAAGAGAATGAGCTCTGCACCTGAGTGAAACTCCGTACGAAGCTCAAAGGACAAGAGTGGAAGAATGGTCATGCTGAGGAAAATAACTAAAGCAGCTGGTCTCAGATTCAGAGAAACAATTGGCACAACCAAAGACGCAGGCATTGCTGGCAGAGGCCACCCTCGGGAGAAGTTATGCATGTACCACTAAGAGATCGGAGAAACAGACGACTGGAAATAATAGGAAAGCCAGCTGCATAACGTAGTCAACAAGCTTGACTAACCACTGAGCAGGAATTTCCTTAATTTTAGTTTATGTGGTGAAATATAAGTCATTTTGAGATGCTCCTTGCGCGTCAGCTCTTGTTAGTGATTAGTAGTAAGATTTTTGTGTAATTTGTGTTGTGATTTAACTATATTTTGTACAAGTGCATGTAACCAACCTTGCAAGACAATTTTATTTTTAAATTAGTGTGCAGGTCCATGCCAGCTGCTCGTAAAATTGCATGGCGAAATCTGAGTTAACTTACTTTGGCCCCGTGAACAAGAATCAATTATAGTACCCATAAGCCAAATACAGTGGACATAAGTACATACGCGGAACATGATACTCTACAAACGTACGTACACACCATTAATAATGCCCAGTGAAGCAGTTTATCATGCAGCACTGCGCTTTAAAATGCAGCATTGCGCTTTAACTCGTTACTGACCAAACACCATAGCCCAAACAAATTGCCCAGCCGTATTCGATCGCTGAGCGCAGCTTAAGTTATGCCAAAGAATTCTTGTTTAACAGCCTTATTTCTAATTTAAATTATCTTAAACCAAATAAGTAAATCCAAAACCAGCAGCGAAACATTACGCAGGCATACCGCACCTTAACACCTCGGTTTTATTTACAATCACGCGTAACATCAGTATCACACCCTTAATGTTTACTCCCTATAATCCTTATGGCATACAACACTTCAACCAGTATTATGATTACAAGGAAAACCTTCACTGCATCGCCCACTGCATCGCAACAATTGTTGCACCAGCTGTGTTTCACCCTGCCTTGTGTTGAGATTCAGTGTTTCATGTATTCTGCAGAAAGCTTCCTCCTGTTGTCTCGTAAAAAGTCTTTACAGAAGATATTACGGGTCCTATCTCACAGAAACTCAAAGGGACATATATAAAAGTAGATGCTGCAGTGCAAGATCCATATTGCTCAGGAATTAGGTAACTTTCTCTGTTCAATAGTATGTAAGAGATAACTACCTATGTCGATAGAAACAATGGTTGCAGGAAACTGAACGATAGGCTGGATTTATATGAAAGTTTAAGGTTAATTTCCAGGTGACGTCGTCGACAACATCCGATATTTCGACCGGTGCACACCATGCCATTTTCAAGGCAAAACTGCAGCAAGTAAGCGCTGTGCAAGGGAAATTCAAAACCTCATTTTGAGGATCACGTTTTCAGCACATCTTGGATATTTCTAACTGAGGCAACTAACAGTTCGTACATATTTGGCACAGCATATCACTGCACAAACCTCGTGTGCCTCAGCCAGTAATAGTTAATGGTACCTGTGAGGGACCATCAATTGCTACTGTTTTGGATGTTTTTTTTTTTGTACTGCCTTATAAGATACACCCTTTTCAAAGGAAACAGCAACCAATGTACAGACAAGATATTTTCATCAGTAGTTTCCACAACTAGTTTCCACTGATGACATATGAAAGTTAAATATATATTTAAAGCATTAGGCCTATCGGCTTGCCTCTCGTACTTAACGGTATTAGTCACAAATTCCAGTTTTAATTTTAGTGGGCCACTACAAATTCATGGAACTAATAAGAAGTAATGAAACTGCAGAAATATTAACCAGAAACTGCTCCAAGGATACACACCAAGCATCGCTCATTCTCGGTTAAATATATAATTATAACATTTACAAGATACTATGTATATTTCTGTGTGAATTACTAATTCATTTCCACGTACGATAAACACCGACGAAAAGACGCAGCAGTCATCGAAAGACAAGTATGAAAAGCTAAAGTTGCAGAACAGTGTTTGAGTTGAAGCGCTTTTCGTGGAATTTGTTATAACATAGTTTCGGTCGTCTTCAATTTCTTAACGACTTGGAAATATTCCTCAACGTCATCTGTTTCGTGAAAGTACCTGTAATAAATAATTTTTTCATCCGCCTTCAAAACAAGAAAGGAAAATTTACGATTAGCATCCCGTCGACGAGAAAGTTATTAGAGACGAGCTCAGATACGTCCTGATCAATTCTCGTTTTAACTACATCTGATATTATTATAATGTGTATGATTTTTTCACCCTTAAGACGTAGTAAAGAGAAAAACCTTAACAATGTCAACTAATACTGTTTACTGTCAGTATTACCATAGCCTAGTTTCAAATGAAACAATGGATAATTAAGTAAATACATTTACCTCCAGAATTTTGTATCTTACAAAATTTAAATGTTATTACGTCATTTAAATTATGGGAAATGTCGTTGTAATATGACGTAGGCAAGTAAAATCTTCAGCATGGCGGAGTTTTCAATCGCAAATAGCACCACAGAAACATGGTTCAGGCCTATCGTTTCATAGCCACGTTATTAAAAGAGCTCAACGAGCGTGAGAATGACTAGTCATATGTGCCGACTCAGCTGTGTCACGTAAGCAAAACACAGAAGCCATAAAAGAAAATCCCAGTACTCAATCGGAAGAAAGTAATGATAACAAAAGTGAAAAAAAATGCATGCCGACTAAAAAACATTTGAATGCTATAACACCTAGCAACCATCATCAGATACAAGGCATACGAAGTGGTCTTAGAAGAAAAAATCGGTATATCCAGAAGACGGGCAAAATATGCACTGGAAAACTGCATCAAGTACTTAAGAAAAGAAAAGAAACATAATAACACTAGGATTATTTTCAACGTTCAGAAGATAAATTCGTTCCCACGAAAAGTGCGTCTCTATTTACAGCTAACAGCCCATAATCTGGAAACCCGTGCTGTTCGCTGCCAATATGACTATTTTATTCATCTGCTTCAAGACATACCTCAATTTGAAACTAGAAAGTATTACAGAATTCTACCGAAAATATTGTAGCTTTGCTCGCTTTCTTACAGGTGACGTATATGGAAAATTACAGAAATTCGGTATAAAACAACAATATTATTGATTGTGGTTGGTAGCGGTACTGTTTCACATTATAAATTCCTTATAAAATATGAAATATCACAGATCTCACGACCTTCCTTGTTTCTTTAAGTGATTTCAGCTGCATTTAATTCACACTCGTAGTGACGTCAATACAAATCATTTCCACATTAGTCTGACTATTGACTTAAAGCATATTGCGGATCACTAATTGGAAAAAATTATGTTGGGTACGAATTCCTTTTTTCGATCTCCAGTGCACATCTCACTACAGAGGGAAATATTTCTCCTCTGCATAACAAGTCGACTGGAGAATGTCTTCTAATCGAGCTAAGCCGCGGCCCCTCAAACTAGAATCGCACACCCAACAGAGCATTTCAGTAACATCTAACAGTTCATAATACAATGTCGATTACCTCCTTAGACGCACAAAAACATTTATTTTTCACGAACGCATGACTTTTTTTATTCATCAGGGAAAGAGACTTAGTGATTTGGAGAAGGGATACATTTTTGTTTGTAGCGCTCAGTTATCAGCGAGATTGCTCAGGACTTACCGCGACATTAAACACCAGAACGCCCGCCAGCGTGCAATATGCGTCTCAAATTGCTATCGTTACGGCAGCTCACGGGACATTTGCTGCTGAGAAATGCGCCAACTGTTCCTTGCTGATACCACTTTACGGCTCATCGGTATTTAAGGAAAATTTACCATCAACGTCTTCTTCCCGCAGTTCCCTTGCAGAGTGTCCACAGCATTCGAGAAGAAACGTCAAGGTATACAATATAAGCGATGATACAACCATGTTTCAGCTTACGTTACATACTACTTTTAACGAGTGGTATGTTTGTTGTAAGTACCACTAAATCCGTTCGGCGAACACTTGAGGAATCGTGTTCTCAGAAATACAGTAAAGTACTTTTTATTGACTGTGGCAATATAAGCTAAGTGTTTGTACGACGATTGTTATGAAGAAATGATCTGTTTTTTTCTGCTACAAATCCGGTTATTTATTTATTTCTTATTTTCTAAATTAATACATTGATATGCGTTTCCAGCATTTTTCCATCACTAGACGATTTAGACATCATACGTATTAACACAAAGGCAACAGAAATAGCCTAAAGTATACTATTTTATGTTTTATTAACTACGTCTAAGGTATCTAGACGCAGTCACTTTTACGAAAAAACGGTGTAGGAGTAGGAGAGGCAGTCACGTCCATTCTAGTAGCTGCTTCTGTGATGTTTAACTGCATCTTGTTCTTTACGAAAGTGCCTATGTTGGGCACAAGAGTATATTTTGACGTCAGTTAATACGTTGCACAAACTATTTAACATGCTCTCTTTACGTCACAGGTTTTATTTGTTCCAAGATTCATTTTCACATACACTCCTGGAAATGGAAAAAAGAACACATTGACACCGGTGTGTCAGACCCACCATACTTGCTCCGGACACTGCGAGAGGGCTGTACAAGCAATGATCACACGCACGGCACAGCGGACACACCAGGAACCGCGGTGTTGGCCGTCGAATGGCGCTAGCTGCGCAGCATTTGTGCACCGCCGCCGTCAGTGTCAGCCAGTTTGCCGTGGCATACGGAGCTCCATCGCAGTCTGTAACACTGGTAGCATGCCGCGACAGCGTGGACGTGAACCGTATGTGCAGTTGACGGACTTTGAGCGAGGGCGTATAGTGGGCATGCGGGAGGCCGGGTGGACGTACCGCCGAATTGCTCAACACGTGGGGCGTGAGGTCTCCACAGTACATCGATGTTGTCGCCAGTGGTCGGCGGAAGGTGCGCGTGCCCTTCGACCTGGGACCGGACCGTAGCGACGCACGGATGCACGCCAAGACCGTAGGATCCTACGCAGTGCCGTAGGGGGCGGCACCGCCACTTCCCAGCAAATTAGGGACACTGTTGCTCCTGGGGTATCGGCGAGGACCATTCGCAACCGTCTCCATGAAGCTGGGCTACGGTCCCGCACACCGTTAGGCCGTCTTCCGCTCACGCCCCAACATCGTGCAGCCGGCCTCCAGTGGTGTCGCGACAGGCGTGAATGGAGGGACGAATGGAGACGTCTCGTCTTCAGCGATGAAAGTCGCTTCTGCCTTGGTGCCAATGATGGTCGTATGCGTGTTTGGCGCCGTGCAGGTGAGCGCCACAATCAGGACTGCAAACGACCGAGGCACACAGGGCCAACACCCGGCATCATGGTGTGGGGAGCGATCTCCTACACTGGCTGTACACCTCTGGTGATCGTCGAGGGGACACTGAATAGTGCACGGTACATCCAAACCGTCATCGAACCTATCGTTCTACCATTCCTAGACCGGCAAGGGAACTTGCTGTTCCAACAGGACAATGCACGTCCGCATGTATCCCGTGCCACCCAACGTGCTCTAGAAGGTGTAAGTCAACTACCCTGGCCAGCAAGATCTCCGGATCTGTCCCCCATTGAGCATGTTTGGGACTGGATGAAGTGTCGTCTCACGCGGTCTGCACGTCCAGCACGAACGCTGGTCCAACTGAGGCGCCAGGTGGAAATGGCATGGCAAGCCGTTCCACAGGCCTACATCCAGCATCTCTACGATCGTCTCCATGGGAGAATAGCAGCCTGCATTGCTGCGAAAGGTGGATATACACTGTACTAGTGCCGACATTGTGCATGCTCTGTTGCCTGTGTCTATGTGCCTGTGGTTCTGTCAGTGTGATCATGTGATGTATCTGACCCCAGGAATGTGTCAATAAAGTTTCCCCTTCCTGGGACAATGAATTCGCGGTGTTCTTATTTCAATTTCCAGGAGTGTATTTCATGTCAGAATAACTATATTACATTCCATCACAAAATCGGAGCACTAACAAGGGAAACTCCCCATCACGCCCCCCCCCCCCCCTCAGATTTAGTTGTAAGTTGGCACAGTGGATAAGCCTTGAAAAACTGAACACAGATAAATCGAGAAAACAGAAACAAGTTGTATGGAACTATGAAAAAAATTAGCTAAATATACAAACTGAGTAGTCCATGTGCATGTCCATGTGCATCAAGGGCAGTATGTGCCCAAGAGCGCAGTGGTCCCTTGGTTAGCGTAAGTAGCTGGTGAACGGGAGGTCCTTGGTTCAAGTCTTCCCCCCCAGTGAAATGTTTACTTTTCTTATGTTATGATCTGTGCATTTGTTCATTGGCGTCTCTGTTCACTGTAATAAGTTTAGTGTCTGTGTTTTGCGACCGCACCGCAAAACCGTGCGATTAGTAGACGAAAGGACGTGCCTCTCCAATGGGAACCGAAAACATTTGATCGCAAAGTCATAGGTCAACCGATTCCTCCACAGGAAAACACGTCTGATATATTGTATACGACAGTAGTGATGGCATGTGCGCCACATGACAGGAATATGTTGTCGACCCACTTAACTTGTACACTTGGCGAATGGGTAAAATGATTCTTCTACCTTTCCCAATACTACGGCGCAGTTACCTCGCGTGGGACGGACGGACAGATAAAAATTGTCTGAAAATAAAAAATTAAAATTTTCACTTGAGGGAAGACTTGAATCAAAGACCGCTCGCTCCGCAATTGCGCACGCCAACCACGGCACCACGGCGCTCTTGGTTTTATAATATCCTTGATGTTGGCTATCTTACCCATGGACTACTCAGTTTGTATATTTTGCTTATTTTTTCATAGTTCCACACAACTTCTTCCTGTTTTCTCGATTTCAAGGCCTATCCACTGTGCCAACTTATAACTAGTTCTGAGGGGGGTGCGACGGGGAGGTTCCCTTGTAAGCGTCCTTACTGGAGTATTTCCTGACATTCATTGAAGCACTCTGTTTAGAACGGCATATAAACATAGTCCAGCATGGCTAAATAGTCATTTAATATGATTGCCGCTACTGAAATCTGTTGGATTAAATGAGGCTAAAGGATGTTCAACAATTTTCGGCTTTCAAATTCCTTTACTTAAAATATTGGCTACCATCTTACTGCCACATCTCTGATTCTGTGTTCGTATACTGTCACACATGTCAATTTTCGCTATTAATTACGATACACCTTATATATCCACTACAGTCACAGACACGTAATGAGAGTGTTAAAAGACGGCGAGATAGCGAGACAGTGAAAAGACAGTGGCGGTTGATACCGGATGAAGTGTCCCCCACAACGATAACGACATGTATTGCTGTACTTTGTTCTCGTGCCCTGCGACGCAGCCGCGAACCAGATGGCCATGAGCGTAAATCAAAAGGCTGCTGGGTGTGGCTGTGTTACATGCGGGCCCGCAAATCACTTGCGGGCAACTCGTCTTCCCGTCGGCAACTTTGTCGGGTGCGGGCGCGCCCACAGAGGTGGGGCCGGCGCCGTGCTGAGCTACAGCAGTCCAGCGCCGGATCGCATTAAAAAATTACTTATGCTCGGCAGCCCGTGTGAATTGTTGCAAATTTCCTGCGCCCCGCCGGAGTGCGGCTCTCGCCCACTCAGCGAAACGCAAAAAAGTGCGTAATAACTCCTACGAGCTGCGTAAGAGCATTTCCACTCGTGGGGTAGCGCCGAATGTGAATTCGATTCCGACGCACTCCCTACTAAGCAGAAATTTTTCCATGTGAGATACACATTGTGATTTATGTGTCTTTTGATGGAATGTGGAGCTCGTCACCGTCAGTCTTTCCTCGCAGTCATTTTCATCACTTTCTCCTATTCATCTTTTTTATTTGTCGTGATATCTGTTATAGTTTACTCCTCCGCATACGACCCCAACTATCTGCTGCCATGTACCTTGTAATATCGTATTGACATGTTTCTCCATAAGAAAAGAAAAGTCAGCCAGTGCTGCTGCAGAATAATCCCATCAATTTGTAACATATCTAGCTCTTGGAATTGCTTCATTCTCAAAGATTACCTCTGACTTGAGCGAGGCTATAATATGACGGCACAAGGTTGGGTGAGACAAACACGACAGATGTTACTATCTTGATATAGCACTCTTGGAAAATTTCACCAACATAAACTACTTGAGCTCTCATTGAATGTGGTAATGAAAGCTAAAGTGAAGCATCCTCTTGTCTGTGCACCCAGAGGCTTATTTTCATTTATTTATAGTAAGTAAATTAATATTCAGAGCGTTTGTTTTGAGACCCAGAGGGGCAATATTGGATAGGTCACCAAAATTGTGCTCGATCTGGAAGTGCCACTAACGGCTCTAATGTCCACATCTCTTAGTCTCCCTCTACGATTTTTAGCCTCAACGCTGCCCTCCAATGCTAAATTTGTGATCCCTTGATGCCTCAGAACATGTCCTACCAACCGATCCCTTCTTCTGGTCAAGTTGTGCCACAAACGTCTCTTCTCCCCAATCCTATTCAATACTTCTTCATTAGTTATGTGATCTACCCATCTGATCTTCAGAATTCTTCTGTAGCACCACATTTGTAGTCCCTTCTTTTTGTTGCCGGCCGGTGTGGCCGGCGGTTATAGGCGCTTCAGTCTGGAACCACGCGACCACTACGGTCGCAGGTTCGAATCCTGCCTCGGGCATGGATGTGTGTGATGTCCTTACGTTAGTTAGGTTTAAGTAGTTCTAAGTTCTATGGGACTGATAGCCTCCGATGTTAAGTCCCATAGTGCTCAGAGTCATTTGAACCATTTTTTTTCTTTTTGTGAAGTTGTGCCGCAAACTCCTCTTCTGCCCAATTCTATTCAATACTTCATCATTAGTTATGTGATCTACCCATCTAATCCCCCCATGAACCATGGACCTTGCCGTTGGTGGGGAGGCTTGCATGTCTCAGCGGTACAGATAGCCGTACCGTAGGTGCAACCACAACGGAGGGATAGCTGTTGAGAGGCCAGACAAACGTGTGGTTCCTGAAGAGGGGCAACAGTCTGGATGATTTCCTGATCTGGCCTTGTAACACTAACCAAATCGGCCTTGCTGTGCTCGTACTGCGAACGGCTGAAAGCAAGGTGAAACTACAGCCGTAATTTTTCCCGAGGGCATGTAGCTTTACTGTATGGTTAAATGATGATGGAGTCCTCTTGTGTAAAACATTCCGGAGGTAAAATAGTCCCCCATTTGGATCTCCGGGCGGGGACTACTCAAGAGGACGTCATTATCAAGAAAAATATCATAGTAATACAAATTTAACTCAGTGGGAGCCAGGACTGATTCTTGAGGCCGACCATTGTTCAGGGTTCTAAATCTGCTAGATTTTCCATGTAGAAAAACTAAAAACCGTCGATCAGAGAGCACGTTTTTGAGTAATCTTGCTAGTTTGTGACATAGAATTGCGTTAGCAATTTTGAGCATCAAGCCTTTTCTCCGTACTGTATTGTAACCTGCTGCCACGTCCACGAAAGCTGTAGTCGGTTTGAAAACTCTCTGAAATCCAGATTCAGCTAATGTTGTAAGCGTCAGCACTCGATTCCGGAAACCCTGTTTTCTTCTAAAGCGACCTTACTCGACTAACGTTATTCCATGTATAACCTTCCGGATGCGATTGAGGAACCTCCATAATTTATGAGTCATGCTAAGTGAAGAGATAGGTTTACTTTTAGCTACATCAGTCCTTTCTTTGCCTGATTTTTAAATTGCGATTACTTTAGTTTCTTTAGATCTTTTAAGACGTTTATCAGTTCGAAATATTTCATCATTAAAACATTCTGGAAACCACTAATTAGTCCGGAGGCTTATAGCTGTAAAGGACTCTGAATACATTCACATCTAGTAGCTTCATTTGTCTTCAAAAAATTCAGGGCTAAGTTGAATTTATGTGTTTCAGACTTACGTGAATACTGAAGGCTAGGCTCAAAAGATGATCTCTTGGCCTAAAGTTGGTTGCTCACATTTTGTGAAAGTGTTGTCTCAAGCTTAGCTTTCGAAACTTTTGTTAGCCTGGCAGTAACCGCATTAACATTTACGCGTGCTTTTAATCCTGATATAATACGTGATTCGTAACAAGTTTCCTCCCAAAGCCTTTCAGAATCACAAGCCCTCATTCCCGTGCTCCATGGTTTGGAATTTAATCTACGACACCACGGCAAAGGACGATGATTAAGAGCATTACACTACTATCGCTCCTTCCCTTCCCGGTAAAATATTGCAGATAGAAATTTCTTCCTGCTTCAGGATTTAAACGGAATACTTTCTTGACGAGAGCCACTGTATAGGTGTGCTGTTGGCATCGGCTATGGTGGTGGTAAGTTCGTTAAAGAAACACATGGAAATGATGGACGATATGGATATGCCATTATAAAAATGATTGTATTTCGTAATTGTACCCCGTCGTTAACAATTAGTGCATCAGTTAGAGTAAACATGCTGTCGAATCACAAAACACTGACGGAAAAGAAACCCCAACTCCAAAAAATAATTAACATTAAGTAATTAAAATCAGGAATACATTTGTCTAGATAACATGTTTAAGAGATTAACATTGGAAGATCCAGGTTAATGTAAGCACGAGATAAGGCATTTGCAAATGTGAACCGCTGGTACATTAATTACTGGTGTAAGCGCCAGAAGTTTGGATGCAAGTATGCTGAAGTGCATGCATTGTCTTGTACAGGTGCCAATGTCAGTTTGTGGAATGGGGTTCAATGCCCGTTTGCTCTTAGTCTGTCAACACAGGGACGGTTAATGCTGTCTGTGGATGACGCTGGAGTTGTCTTCCGTTGTTGTCCCATATGTGATCGATTGGAGACACTTCTGGTGCTCGAAAAGGCCAAGGCAAGATATCAACACACTGTCGAGCATGTTGGGTTACAACAGTGGTATGTGGGCGACCGTTATTCTGTTGAAAAACACCCCCGGGAATGCTCTTCATGAATGGAATCACAACACGTCCAATTACCAGACTGACGTAGAAATTTGCAGTAAGGGTGTCTGGGATAACCGTGAGAGTGCTCATGCTGTTATTCGAAACTGTGCCCCAAGACCATAACTAATAATGTAGGTCCACTGTGTCTAGCATGCAGACAGGTTGATTCCAAGGCCTTCAATGCCTAGCTCTTTCTAACCAACAAACGGCCATCGCTGGCACAGAAGCAGACCAACACAAAAGATCTCCACCCTGTTCTCCAATGAGCTCTCGCTTCACAGCACTGAAGCCGCGAACGGCGTTTGTTAGGGGTCAGTGGATCGCCCTACAGGGCGTCTGGCTCAGAGCTGCCTTTGAAGTAGACTATTTGTTGTACTTCGTTATGTCCCTGTCGTGCTAAATGCTGCTAAAATTGCTGCTGCACAGCCATACGGCGAAAGCTATGGTCTTCGCTCTCGGTAGTGCCACGTGGCCTTCCGGAGTCCGATCATCTTGCTACCGTACAGTCTCGTGACAACCGCTGCCAGCAATCAAGTACATTCCTGCCAAGTCTTCCTGCAGTACGCAGAAGGAACATCCAACTTCTCGTAGCCCTATTACGCGACGTCGATAAATCTCAGTGAGATGCTGATAACAGCGGCTTGGTCGCCTTAAAGGCATTCTTCACTAATCTCATCTCGCCACGTTGAATCTCAAAGATAACTAACGCTCACAACCGCGCATTTAAAGCAAACCAGATCTGCATCCTCATATTGGTGCGAAATGTGAACAGACACCATTATTCTCATGTAGAAACACGCTTACCAACTATCGTTTAAGACGCACAACTCCTCTCTCGTCGCGCCAGACATACGACGCTTTCAGTAGCTATTGCAAGACGTAATCACATAATACGCGCTAGCAGACTATGTCGGCCACAAGAGTGTCAGACTCTCTGTACACAGTTCGCTCACTAAAGTCAAAGGTACCCTGAAGGGCCAAAAAAATTGTCATAGGCATGCGTATTGAAATACACAGACATGTAAGGCAGAATACGGCGCTGCGGTCGGCAACGCCTATATAAGACAAAAAGTATCTGGCGCAGTTGTTAGATTGGTTACGGCCTCTACAATGGCAGGGTATCAAAATTTTAGTGGGTTTGAACGTGGTGTTCTAGTCGACGCACGAGCGCTGAGTCACAGCATCTCCGAGGTAGGTATGAAGTGGGGACTTTCCCGTACGAGCATTTCTCGAATATATCGTGAGTATTGGGAATCCGGTAAAACATCGGATCTCCGACATTAAAAAAAATGGTTCAAATGGCTCTGAGCACTATGAGACTCAACTGCTGTGGTCATCAGCCCCCTGGAACTTAGAACTACTTAAACCTAACTAACCTAAGGACATCACAGACATCCATGCCCCAGGCAGGATTCGAACCTGCGACCGTAGCAATCGCACGGCTCCGAACTGCGCGCCTAGAACCGCGAGACCACCGCGGCCGGCCTCCGACATCACTCCGGCCGGGAAAGATCCCGCAAGAACGGGACCAACGGTGACTGAAGAGAATCATTCAACGAGACAGAAGTGCAACCCATCCACAAATTCCTGCAGATTTCAATGCGTGCGAGCCACACAACGAAACATCATCGATATGGGTTTCGGAGCCGAAGGCGCACTCCTGTACCCTTGATGACTACACGACACAAAGTCTTACGGCTCGTCTGGATCCTTCAACACCGACATTGGACTGTTGATCATTCGAAACTTCTTGCCTGGTCGCACGAGTCTCGATTCAAATTGTATCGAGAGGATAGACGTGTACGGGTACGGGGACAACCTCGTGAACCCATGAACCCTGCACGTCAGCAGGGGACTATTCGAGCTGGTTGAGGCTCTGTAATGGTGTGCGGCATGTGTAGTTAGAGTGATATACCCCTGATACGTCTAGATACGACTCGGACAGGTGACACGTACGTAAGCATGCTGTCTGATAACCTGCATCCTTTCATGCCCATTGTGCATTCCGAAGGGCTTGGGCAATTCCAGCAGGACAATGATACACCCCACAACTCCAGAATTGCTACAGAGTGGCTCCAGGAATACTCTTCTGAGTTTAAACACTTCTGTTGTCCACCAAACTCCCCACACATGAACATTATTCAGCATATATGGGCTGCCTTGCAACTTGCTTTTCAGAAGAGTTTCGCCCGCCCCCCGCCCCCCCCCCCCCCCCAACCCCTCCTCGTACTCTTACGAATTTATGGACAGCCCTGCAGGATTCATGGTGCCAGTTCCTTCCAGCACTACTTCAGACACTAGTCGAGTCCATGCCACGTCGTGTTGCGGCACTTCTGCGTCCTCAAGGGGCCCGCACACGATATTAGGCATGTGTACCAGTTTCTTCGGCTCCTCAGTGTAAAGGAAACGATACAAGGCACCTGCAAAACTGGTGTTCAACAACTTTCACATGGGGGCTTCCAATGTTTCTTCACTTCTTATATGCAGTCAAGTTAAAAACGCAGTGACAAGTGCTTGAATTTATTCCCCATTATCAAAACGGGACTGCTATTAATCGACAAGGTGTCTTCTACGATGAGTCACTGTTTCCACTTCTTAAGCCGGACGACATGTGGCATACCTGGGGAGTTAGGAAAGAACACAACCCCAATATAGTCAGTGCAGGAAGAACACCCAGCGGTAATCCAGTGTCATTATCTGAGGAAAATTTTCGTACTATTCTCTAGGACGTAAAAGAGGAGTACGAAGCTATGGATTTAGATACCGGTGGAAAATTGATAGCACTCAGTAGAGTCACTTGTAGCTCGTGTACCCTCTGTGGTTCCTGGAAAGGGGTTGCTCCGGACATCAGCATGTAGTCACAAGTGAGGAAAGTAACTCTCCAAATATTTCAGAAACGGAACCATTTGTCAAATAATTTGTGCGCAGTATTTTTCTCAGTTGTTAACCAGATCGCGTCTCATACGTGGTGTTTTTTAACTAGCTGTTGAGGACAGTTAAGTGGATGGCGATTGGGAAACAATGCTGAGCAGCATGGCCAAATTTGCAATGATTATTTTAGTAAAAAGGTGGGTATTTACCAAATTTTAAGTCCAGCTCATTTATCAGCATATTACATGATGTTTGCGTGGAACTAGAGCTCGAACTACCTGGGCCTGATAGCTATGAACCTTTTTCTTTTATTTTTTTTAAAGGCCATAACTATTAATATCACTGAAAATCGACAGCACAAATTTGTTCGCCAGCTTCAGAACATTACGGCTAATAAGATTAGATTGCTTATCAACAATCGATGTTGAAAGACATTCCCAAAACCACAGAAGGAATCTGCTACAGTGTTTGAGGACCACTTTTAATATTCTGACACCACAAATAATTTTCTTCTTCTTACGGTAGTTTATAGGCCTAATCGATATTGGCATGTATCGGCGATCCTGCGATAGTCTGTTGTGCCGACTTTGGCTGTTTTTAGAACTGTGAAAAATTTATAAATTGTATGTTGTCATGTTCTTTTATTTAATAATTAGCTGAGCACACAGAATTACCTGGTTGTGTATTTATTAGTCCCTGTGCCGATCTGTGCCCCTTCCCTCTCTCAATCTGCTCCTTCACCTCTGCCCATCTCATCCACCCCCCTCCCCCTTAATTAAATCTCCTTCTCCAGCAACTCTTTATCAGTCCGCTACTCCCCCAACTCTCTGTCCATCTTTCTTCCACCTTGACCTGTCCATCTTTTCCTCTACCCACTGTCTGTCCATTTCCTACTCTTTCCTCTCTCTGTCCATTTCCCCCTCCCCTATGTCTGTTCGTGGCCTCCTCCTCCTATGTGTGCTTATCTTCTCGTTCCTGCTCGTTGTCTGTACATCTTCGCCTGCCCCCTTATCTCTCCACGTCATCAAGTTCACTCCAGTAGGAGGGTTGTGGTTATTACCCCCCACAGTATTTCTTTAGAGATTGTAAATAATACGAGTATCAGATTTGATTCATATCGTTCCAGGGGCTTACGATGAGTTGGTAAATATATTTAACATATTACATAAATGTTTGTACACGTATTTCACCTCTGTGTCTAGCGAATTTCGTCCTGCAGTTTCATTCTTACGCAACTCGTTCTTTAATGCGCCGTATCTCCTAAACTATGTGCTGTACAGTAATATAATTTTGTATATACTTCCAGTGTGACATGCGCCTACTGTTTCCCAAATCTGTTGTGAATAGAGTTAGCAGTAAAAAAGATACAACGCAAGACGTCATGCATGATGCGGCAGTTTCTCAGACACCTCAGTGTTTACGACGTCGTATTTCCTGAGCTAAGTGTCGTATAATCATGTAAATTGTCTGGAACATTCAGTGGTATATGTGAAAGCTCTCTGCAAAATTTTTCACGAATACAGTGCGAGTCAAAAGTCCTTGGACACCTTCATAAGTTGGAAGATTAAAGGGAAAATTGAAATGTGATGATGGGAACATATGTTTCACGTGGGGCTGCAACTTTTTGAGTGAATGTCATTCATGGCCGCCATCTTGAAATCCGGCATTTTGGATTTAATTCATTTTTTTTAATGGGAAGGGAGGTGTATGACACATCATATAACAATCGCTTGAGCTCTGAAATTGAGTGGTGTAATTTGTTTTTGTCTATCTTGTACAGTTTAGAAGTTTTAATGTTCAAAGTTACCTTGATACCGCCTCATGTCTCTCTTTGTTCCAGGTGATCTAAAATTGATCTGACAAGTGAACAGAAGATCGAAATCATCCTTATATCGGGGGAACGCAGCTACCGAACAATAGCAGCTGACTACAACAGACTGCACACAGACAGAGAACCGATATCACACAGCACGGTGGCTCACGTGATCACCAACTTCCGGGAGACGGGCTCTGTTCAATGATAGGGCACGTAGTGGGCGACCAAGGACTGCCACCAATGCGGAATTTCGGTTGTTGCGTCGTTTGTGAAAACTCCTAAACGAAGTACCCGTCGTGTGGCCCTAGCATTTGGAATAAACCAAACCTTCGTTATAGCCCGCATCTCGTGGTCGTGCGGTAGTGTTCTCGCTTCCCACGCCCGGGTTCACAGGTTCGATTCCCGGCGGGGTCAGGGATTTTCTCTGCCTCGTGATGGCTGGATGTTGTGTGATGTCCTTAGGTTAGTTAGGTTTAACTAGTTCTAAGTTCTAGGGGACTGATGATCTAAGATGTTAAGTCCCATAGTGCTCAGAGCCATTTGAACCATTTTTGAACCTTGGTTATCTGGATATTGCACACCAATAAGTGGCATCCTTACAAGCTGCAGATGCAACGTCGACTTAATGACGATGACCCTGATTACCGGTTTGGGTTCTACCTGTGGGCTACTGAACAATACGGACTGGATCCTTCGTTTGCCAATCGCATAGTGTTCAGCGACGAGGCGTATTTCACTTTGAACGGGGGGGGGGGGGTTAATCGACATAATTGTCGATACTGGAGTGACGCAAATCCGAACTGGGTTGCCCAAATTCGAGAACATAGTCCAGCGAAGGTGATGGTGTGGTGTGGCATATGGGACACCCGCATCATTGGGTCATTTTTCATTTACAACAGCTTAACTGCACCACAGTATCTGATGCTGCTGCAGGACCTTGTGTTCTCTTCCACACTGAAAGCAGACGGCATTTTTCCATCTTATTTTCAGCACGATGGAGCCACTCCACACTATGGCATTGGTGTCTGTGAACAGTTGGAGGAAATACTGCCAGTAAAGTGGATTGGTTGCCATGGAGTGGCCGCCCAGATCCCCTGAGTTAACGCCCCTTGATTTTTATCGGTGGGGACATCTTAAGCAAATAGTGTACGCTGTTAGCATCCGTGATTTGAGACACCTGGAGGAACGCATACAACACGCCTGTGACCAAGTGCAGGAGACACTCTCCTCCGTGTGCAGGCAGAGTGGTTGCGGCGACTACAGTTGTGCATTGCACGGGATGGACAACACGTAGAACATGTGTTGTAGCAAATGGTATGAAGGTAATTTCCCAACTTTGAATATTAATGACCTCTAAACTGTACAAGACAGACCAAATCAAATTACACCACTAAATTCCAGAGCTCTAGCGAGTGTTATTTGATGCGTCATACACCCCCTTCCAATTTTAAAAAATTACTTGAATCCAAAATGGCGGATTTCAAGAAGGATGCCATTAATAACATTCACTCCAAAAGTTGCGGCCCCACATCAAACCTAAGTTCCTATCATGACATTTCAATTTTCCTTTCAATCTTCCAACTGATGAAGGTGTCCAAGGACTTTAGACTCGCTATGTATAATTAGTAGTAAATAAGTAATAAAAATTTCAAATTCTGAAGGTGGCAGGGGTAAAATACAGGGAGCGAATGGCTATTTACAATTTGTACAGAATCCAGATGGCAGTTATAAGAGTCGATGGATATGAAAGAGAAGCAGGTGTTGGGAAGGGAGTGAGACAGTGTTGAAGCCTATCCTCGATTTTATTCAATCTGTATATTGAGCAAGCAGTGAAGGAAACAAAAGTAAAATTCGGAGTAGGTATTAAAATCCATGGAGAAGAAATAAAAACTTTGAGGTTCGCCGATGACATCGTAATTCTGTCAGAGATAGCAAAGGACTTGGAAGAGCAGTTGAACGGAATGGATAGTGTCTTGAAAGGAGGATATATGATGAACATCAACAAAAGAAAAAACTAGGGTAATGGAATGTAGTCGAATTAAGTCGGGTGATGTTGAGGGTATTAGATTAGGAAATGAGACACTTATAGTAGTAAAGGAGTTTTGCTATTTGGGGAGCAAAATAACTGATGATGCTCGAAGTAGAGAGGATATAAAATGTAGACTGGCATTGGCTAGGAAAGCGTTTCTGAAGAAGAGAAATTTGTTAACATCGAGTATAGATTTAAGTGTCAGGAAGACATTTCTGAAAGTATTTGTATGGAGTGTAGCCATGTATGGAAGTGAAACATGGACGATAAATAGTTTGGACAAGAAGAGAATAGAAGCTTTCGAAATGTGGTGCTACAGAAGAATGCTGAAGATTAGATGGGTAGATCACATAACTAATGAGGAAGTATTGAATAGAATTGAGGAGAAGAGAAGTTTGTGGCACAACTTGACCAGAAGAAGGGATCGGTTGGTAGGACATGTTCTGAGGCATCAAGGGATCACAAATTTAGTATTGGAGGGCGGCGTGGAGGGTAAAAATCGTAGAGGAAGACCAAGAGATGACTACACTACGCAGATTCAGAAGGATGTAGGTTGCAGTGGGTACTGGGAGATGAAGAGGCTTGCACAGGATAGAGTAGCATGGAGAGCTGCATCAAACCAGTCTCAGGACTGAAGACCACAACAACAACAACAAGTAATAAATTAAAATATCACGCTTGACGCGGCAAATTTGGTGCCTGAACAACGAAAATATATTAAGTGACAAACTTCTTTCCTTTCATCATTTTTTGGGTCTGTCATCGTGAAAAGTTTCGTAAGGGTTTGAAATTAGGTATCAAGGTTGTTGCAAGTCTCTAAGTACTCTCATTCTCAAATACTGGATAGCTGAAGTATGGTTATTCTCTCGTCGTGGGCTACACTGCTTTCTCGCTCCCGCCCCTTGGATAGGTGGCTGGTTCTTACCCATGCAGCGATTGTTTCCAGATAGAAAGTGATATGTGTACCAAGTTTGGTTGAAATCGGTGCAGTGGTTTAGGAGGAGATGCAGATCATATCCACATCCATTTTTATAATTTATCTGGAATGAAGGAATGTGAACCATGTAGGATATGAAAGTCAAACCAAACACCTAATTTTTGTGTGAAAACTTATAAACAATTCATATTTTCGTGAGTGGTTAAGTAGACATCGCCGTATTTTGAAACTACATTGCTGAGTGTGTCCACACAAGGATAGGATATCTGAGCCACGGCAGAGAAAGTTTTTGGTCAGCATTAAAGCAGACTGAATGAGCCATCAGATGCTGGTTGCATTCAATATGGGCATAAGGAAACGTGTTATTAACGGGAAGACAATACCAGTACTACCATTACGAGTCGTCCGAATTACTGAGTGGACGTGGATTCGCTGGTACATGGAGATGTACGTGACGGCACCTTCACAACTGCGACTGAAGGATGAAGGAAGAAAGTAATACTAGAGTTTAACGTCCCGCCGACAGAGCGGTCATTGAGAGACGAAGCACAAGTTCGGATTACGAAATGATGGAGGAGGAAACCTACCGTGCATTTATTGAAGGCGACGATCTAGACATTTTCCTAGAGCGATTTAGGGGAATCACGAGAAACCTAAATGTGTATGACCGGTCAGGGATTTGCACCTTCGTTCTTCCCAATGCGATTCCACTGCGCTAACCTCTACGCCACCTCGTTCGGAGTACTGCTTCGGCATCGTGTCGACCGAGTGTTGCAGCCTGGGTTGTTGCCTAGCCAGATTGTTCACTGTAAAAATTGAGATGATGCCCTAGCAGAAAATCCACAATCACTATTCGAAAAACTGATTTTTTTTTTTACTGTCCATCTCGATTGCTTTAATTTTCTATGACGACCGGTTTCGGTTCGTTATAAACCCCTTCAGAGCTGTGGGTAAACGTAAAGTACGTAATCAACAAGTACTCTACAAAACTCAACACTTATTATACCATACCACCAGACATGAAATGTACCAAAACTACTCGTTTGTATCGGTTCAAGAGTAATCCGTTCGACTCATTAGTAAACTTACATCTACGACACATGTAAAATAGTGGTTTGGTATAGAATCTATGTTATTCAGATAGATCGCAAGACAACTGGCAATAGGAGGCGTCTGGTACGTTTGTTACACAGGAAAGAAAAATGTCCATTCACACTGAATTAATAATAATTGTTGTTTGTTTGTTGAGAAAACAGTTCTTCGAAATACTTCCTTAAAACCTCTAGTTAGTCAAGGGAAAAGAAAATATGAAAATATCACAGAAATTTGTAATGTGAATGGTGGACGCCGTCCATATCAGTGGCACTGCTGTTTACTCAGTCTTGTGGTAGCTGTTTTGACACTGTGCCGCGTGCCGAAGAGCCGTCTGCTAACCGCGGCCACGGACACAGGGCGACACGAGAGAACGCCATCACCCATTCCAGGCACAGCACGTATGTTCCAGCTGTCCAAGTGATCTCTTTCTCTGCCCAGTCGCCTTGGAGAGTCATAAGCAACAGTCATCAAATTAGTAAGTCGTCACAATGTTAAAACAGGCACTGTGACTGATTTCGCTCTCCTCAGTCACAATTCAGCTCTTACTTTTCATGAATGTAAACTGCTAGCTCTTCATACTAGTCTATTCCGTACAGGCCTCTTCATATCGCACCCAAGGAAGAATAGTGAGAGAAGTAAAAAAAAAGGCAATTTCTGGTTTAGTCGCTGAAAAATACATGTAAAGTGCCCCAACGTGTACAAAATATATCCCTTCTTTTGGTCATGTTGTCCCACAAAGATATTTTCCTGACGATTGCATTCAGAACCGTTTCATTGGTTATCTTGTTTACCAATATAATCTTCAGTACTCTTCTGTAACACCACTAAATTCTGTCCTCATCTTGTTTGTAGAGATTATCATCCCTGTTTCACGTACATATAAACAAACACCCCGGAAACTATTTTTATGAATGTGACTTGTTACGTACCGCATAGCAATCTGTGACAGATCAAACCACAACCAGTCCCAATTTGAGTTAGTTTCCAACAACAGGCAAATAGCTCAAGGGTCCTAACTGGATGTCAATGAAGTGCAAACAGTTGTGGCCCAGTGCGAATATCTGTAATACACAGATCGATGACATAAATGTTGAGATGATTCCTCGAGTATATATGTGTTGACTTGCTTGTTTTATCGCATGAGCCCATCGATCCATCTAAAACTCAGGCAACTCTTATTGCTCATGTAAGGCTTACTACTCGAGATATGGAGAATTTTGTTTACCAGTAACTAGTCCTTCGCCTACGCCATATGGTCACATTAATGTGATCACCTGTCAAGACCCTGAATAACCACCTGTGGTATGGTGAAATGATAAGAAATGATAATTAATGATAATGAATGAAAATAAATGATAATAAAGACAAGTACAGTTTTGCGTGCATTATCCTGTAAGAATTCAAACTTCCCGCTATTTTTTCTTCTGGAGGCTTAGGTTAGTGGACGTAGCCCAATTGGTTTATTTTCCCTCCAAAACTCAAATTCCCGCCATTTTTTCTGGAGGTTAGGTTAGTGGACATAGCCCAATTGACCTATTTAAATAATAATAAATGATAATGAATGTTAATAAATGATAATCAATAATAATGAATAATAATAAAGACAAGTACGGTTTTGCATGCATTAGCCTGTTGGAATTCAAACTTCCCGTCATCTTTTTTTCTGGAGGCTTAGGTTAATGGACATAGCACAATTGGTCTATTTTCCCGCCAAAATTCAAACTTTCCGCCATTTTTCTCGAGGGTTAGGTTAGTGAATGTAGCACAATTGGCCTATTTTCCCGCCAAAAGCAGCCATGTTGGGTGACGTCATGCGCTGTTGCCAAGTCTATAGGGCGCCGTCTTAGGTGACGTCGTCGCCGCCATCTTGAATAAATCTGGCATCAATGCAGCGTGGCCTGACACATACTTAGTCCTACTACTATTTATGGGAAATAAAATACGGTCTGAAAAAATATGGGGCACAGTCATTTGTGCGCCATAGACACCACACACTGGAGGGTCTTCTCGCCGCAGCCATGCGTCATAGGGCTGTGGCCTATGCGAAGACTAGTAAGGGGAACTTCGTCGCTTTTGGCTGGCTGGAAGACCGTGCACCACAGCCGCGTTGTAGGCTTTACGAGACGGAGCTTGATGTCTGTCACATCCAGGCACTCATCAACTCATGACTCTGTACCTTAACAGGGAGACGAGAGCATGTTTGAGGATGGCACACTTAACAAACCAAGGAACACGACACGCCTCCTTGGCTGCTATATCCGTCCTTTCGTTCCCCGCAATACGATGTTTCCTAGCACCCAGCCAAAGTACATCTTCATCCCCATGCTTTGTAGCAGGAGAACGGCTTCCTGGATATCATGGATTACTTTATCAGCTGGACGCAAGTGTTGTAGAGACTGAAGGCACTCAGGGATTCGGATCAAATGAGGAATTTACCAGGCATGCCGCATGTCACCTTCTCCAGCGCTCTGAAGATCGTAGATAGTTCGGTATCGAATACAGTGAACTCCGGAGGCAACAGAATATTGATGACACGATACGAGAAAACAGCACAACAACTAATGCAGTTCCCTGTTGGGACCCATTCGTGAATACAGGTACATAGCAGTGGTGCTCATTTAAAATATCAGAAAATAGCAATTAAAAACAGAAGCTGCAATCCAGCCTATTCTGTACCTCATTATATCTAAAATTAGTCGGAGCCTCTGCAGTAACCAGGGAGGCAGTAGATTAAAACACCTGATTTGAGTCCGCATGTAGCCCACAACAAGGGACTCCATGACTCTCTTAGCACGGATCCCAAAGAACCTCGTTGCGTGTGGACGACTGGTAAAGAGGCCTGTCATAGCCTAACGAGCAACGGAAATGGTATCCTGGGGAAGTGGGAGCACCAAGAAACTGACGCGCTTGACGCACAATGAGAAGCTACCGCCGGCTGGTAAGTAGCGGTTCTGCAACCTCAGCACAGACAAAGTATGGGGCTGGTTCTGTAAGCGCCCGTGGCCAGCCTGATCCCTTCATCGTGTACAGCTTCAATGATCTTCAGGTACAAAGGTCTCGCTTACCTGTCAACTGTGCACCCACAGTCCAGCTGCGATCGTACTAAATCCCTGTAAAAATGGAGCAGATATACCTGTCCACTCCCCGAGACCTGTATCTACAACACTTCAAAATGCTCAGTGCCCTCTGGGACCTTACCTGCAGGTCCCAGTTCCAGTTAAAAATGAGACCCAAAAACCGCACAACGTCCTTAAAAGGGAAAATAGTGTCCTACATATGCAAATTCAGGTAAACTGAAAATACGAACGATTAAAACGACCGCACACACACTTCTCTGCATAAAATGTAAAACCAGTCTTTGTAGCCTCCAGCTCCTATACTGTAAGGTGCAACTTGCGAATTCGTTTTGTAGTACCAAAGAAGGTACAGAAAACTGCTAAATCGTCCACAGATAAGGAGCATTGTACGGGACTCCTTACTGTAAACGTCATACTGTTTATGGTTATGGTGAAGAAGGTAACACTTAAAACAGTGGCCTGGGGGACACCATTTTCCTGGTCGAAACTAACTGACAGCACTTCACCAATTGGGTACCGCTACTGCAAAGTGCGCTTTCGTAAGAAGGACTGAATAAAGGTGGTGACATGGCCATGGAAGCCCCATTACTGGAGCTGCCCTAGAATACAGTGTCTCTAAGTAGTGTAGTACGCCATAATGATATAAAAAATATACCTATAGAATGCTGTTTACGTAGAAGAACCTAATGAACAGCTGCCTCTAGCAGCATCACATTGTCGACAGTGGGTCAAAATCTCCTGAATCGACACTGGGAGCGACTGCCTGGTCCCCAACATCCATACCCGACGACGGTTAACCGTTCGCTCCAAGGACTTTCCTATTCAGCTTGTTACGGCGACGTTCCATTAACTACTGGGACACGTTCGGTCCTTTTACAGTTTGAGAAGGGTTCTAGAATTGCCTCTCTCCACGAGTTGAGAAAGCTGCCTGTCAGCCACATCGAATTAAAACAAAATAGAAGATTTACTTTGACGCTGGTTTCAAGTTCCGCAGCATGCTGTATCTGATCTGATAATGACTGGGCGCACTATCACGAGACAGTGTCACATCCAGCTCCCATATGGAGAATGGACACTTGTTGACTCCAAATTGTAAGACTGTAAGTCCAATTCTCCAATTCACCTCTGACCATTGTGGCATGGTAACGACGGAACACTGGATCCTGGCTGCCAGTGGCAGTAGTCAGCGCAAAAGCTATGCCATTGTCTGTGCTATGTCTCCAGGTTTCGTTTGGAGACACACCTGTTTGAACAACGCTGCTATAGGCAACAGACTGCCTTTACCGGAAATCGTCTTGGTGGCTTCCCATATTGTAGTAGAAACATTGGAGCAGTTGATAGAGTGCAGGAACACTTGCCTTGACCCTTTCTTTTTCCGTTGAAGATACATTGAGCCTTTATCCTCACATATCGAAAGGCTGTACGTTTTCCCGCTGTTAGGCGGCTCTTAAGCCGTCTCATAGCAGCATGCCTGTCCAAAATGACTAAACGGCACTCATTCCTAGACCAAGGCGCAGGGGGCGCCCGAGAATGACGAGGGGACTTTCAAATAGCGATATCAGCACCATGGTGGATTACTCGTGCGATGCTGTCCACCCACACCTCGATGTCATCGCGCCATTCAAAAACTGCCAAGCTGGCTGAGAGGAATCCAATTCGCTCTGCTGATTATCCATCGTGACTGCGTCCTTTCAGAATGACCTCTATCCAATGCAGAGTGGGAAATGATCACAGAAATGAAGATCGTCAGTGACTTCTCAGTGATCAGAGTACTCAAGGGTTGGAAAGCAGAAAGAGAGGTTGATGGCTGAGAATGACCAAGAAGCAGTATAAATATAAGTGGGAGTTCCTGTGTTGAGGATGCACAAGTCGTGAGACATCATGATGCTTTCCAAACCACGACCCAGAGGTCAGCAGAGGCTAAGCCCCACAATACATGATGGGCATTCAAGTCTCCCGGTAGGAATAATGGTCGGGTAGTTGTTCTGTAAGATCCATTAGAGATTCTGAGTCACTAGCAAGCTGTTTCAGTTCCTCCACATGTGTCCCGAAACCATTAATAATCCACTGTAATATGTGAACCATCTGTCACAGGTGCTGCACTTTCACCCTGTCTTTCCGCTGCTGATAGGTAGTGGATGAAGGCATAGTGTTGGCTTGAGATGTGTGCCGCAGGTCGACATCAAAGTGCATGAGCTCTGTAGATGAGTCATGAGAGACGTCATAGAGAGGGCTGCCAATCGTCAGAGTGCTTCCTTCCTGTCTCCTTCAGCAGATGATTCTTTGCCTTACAATTTGATTTTTTTTAATGTGGCGGCTTCAGAGTCGCACCCATGGAGGTGAAAGTGGCATCACGGGATGATGGACCAGTCTGAACCTTTGGAGGACCAGGAAGCTCTGCACCGTCTGCAACCGCGGCCTTGTCTGATGTTCTGGAGGGAGGAATGGGCTTCAGAGTAACTGCAGCAGCGTAAATACACCGACAAATGCAGGTACTACAGCTAACACAACCAACCTCCGTTTGTGTAACAGCATCAGTCTTATGAACTGGCTACTTGAGAAAATGCGGAAAGGAGCAAGCTATCGTAGGGGGCTGAATGGACTTATAGATTTTTTGGTCTAGCCACACGAGATACGCTTACTGTTTTAATCTGCTGTAT
This sequence comes from Schistocerca gregaria, assembly GCF_023897955.1. NCBI lineage: Eukaryota > Metazoa > Arthropoda > Insecta > Orthoptera > Acrididae > Schistocerca > Schistocerca gregaria. Next base: position 88,069,619 of record NC_064931.1, read on the forward strand.
CTTGCTTCCATCAAGGAAGACACTGCAGTCCCTACTCCATATAGGGTGACCCCCAAAGCAGTTCACTCATCTCAGATGAGATGAGCAACCAACTCCTTCACAGGAGGCCTTACCACATTTGCCACAAGTGGCCCCTCCCTTAATACTTATCATGGTCTGCCCAGTGTGCAGGCATATGAAACAGCGCATTGTGTTGGGGACATAAGGCCAGATGAAGAGGCAGAAGAAACCTGCCTTAATATGCTCTGGAAGTTTCATGCTACTGAAAGTCAGTATAAAAGAGTCGGATTTGATAAAATCACCCTTTTCGTGATATTCTGCATATCAAAAATTACTTTTTGGGCCCACTTTGGGGATGTCCACCAGAAACCGGCATTCACAAACCTATGCTGTAATGCAACATGGTGTGGAGCTCAGTTTAAATGGCATATTCCCCAAGGCATTTCGCTTTCTGCAGGTTCGTTCCCTGCTGGTAATTAGACGTATAGACCAACGATGTTACATCACGCAACAACTTCACTGATTTTAATGTCCCTGCGATGACTTCGAAACTCTCTTGAATGTAAAAGCATGCGTTTTGTTACTAAATACTGAACCACTGTTAACAGCTCCCGAATCTTGAGAGATCGTCACTCGGGGCTTCTTGAGTGATTAGATGTAGGTACCTACCAGCGGCTCACCCATTCCACTGTGAGGAGAAGAAGAAGAATTTGAGGGGTCCATCTCTGTCCCATAGTCAGCCAAGGAAATAAAAGTCCACCTAGACAGAGTTGTGCATGCCTAAGTAAGCCTTACAGAACTGAGGTGTGGCAGGTTGCCCAGAGGTTGCCCACTAATGAGTGTTTCACCTCAACAACCATATATCTCATCAGTGCAGCACACCGTAAAATTGGGAGTCTTTATAGAGGTTTTCACCATCCTCGCAATCTGGGAGGGCAAGCTAAGATCCTGTTCCCCGTGCTTCACAACGTTCCACCGCCGCACGCTACAGTGGTCGCTGAAGCATTCCCAGAGCTTACAGTGACAGAGGACTGGCGGCAGTGGACAGTCCCCTGCTCATGAACCCTCGAGTCGCCAAGCCTTTACCCAGCAAATGAATGCATGGATCCTATACGATCTTTTTGTTTCTTTTTCTGTTTTGCAGTTTCAGCTGAATTCGGAGGATATTCGTAATTCTGCCAGTAACAGACTGTCATCTTGGGGAAAAGGACTATCTTTAGCATGTGCCTGATGGCCCGCTGTTTACACCATTGACTGCTGAGAAGGCATTAAGAAATCAGGGGTATTAAGCCATCTGGCTCGAGTTTTGGCCCTGAAACACACTGGAAAAATTGTTGGCAGGCTGCAGTGATTACTCCCACGATTTGCATTGAACAATGCAAATAAGAGAGAGACTGTGCATCATACTTTAACAGTAGGCTTATTCCAAGTTATATAATTACACGAAAGAAGTACTGGCATGTTAGTTTCGGAAGTTTCTACATGTCATACCTTTTCATCGTCAGCCCCACTCCTAGTAGTAGTAGGGGTATTAAAATCCCAAAGTATTTATATATAAATAATGAGTCACATGTATACCAAATTTTATTGAAGCTGCTGTAGGTGATGCTGAGTTACGCTTTTACGTCACGCTTATTGGCCCCAAACAGTGAATGCCAGAGTTACAGTGTGTAGATACTTTGCATCAGCCCGCTCTCGTCCCCAAACCACCAACTGTAGAGTCGAAACGTCATGGTGACTCCGACTAATCAGTCTTGCGACCTCGAACTATCCGTCCACAGATCAGCATGGTTTTAGAAAGCGTCGCACCTCCGAAATTCAGTTTGCTTTTTTATCGCGCGATATCCTGTGAACATGGATGAAGGGCAACAGAAAGTTTCCATACCCCTAGATTTCGGGAAAACGTTTGGCACTGTATCTATTTGCGTACTGTTAACGAATGTCCGAGCATATGGAATAGGTCTCCAGACTAGGTCGAAGACATCTTAAGTAGAAGAACCCAGTATGTTGTCCTCGACGGTGAGTGTACATCAGATTCAACGTTATCGCCAGGAGTGTCCCAGGGAAGTGTGACAGGACCGCTTTTGTTCTCTGCATGCACGTAAATGATCTGACGGATAGGATGAGCAGCAAACTGTGACTCTTTGCTGATGGTGCTGTAGTATACGGGTAAGTATCGCGTTGAGTGACTGTAGAAAAATACAGAATGCCTTGGAAAGGATTTTATTGGTTCTGAAGAGTGGCTCCTGGTTCTAAATGTGGGAAAATGTACATAAGTACGAAAAAAACATTGTAGTGTTCGAATACAGTATTGATGGAGCATTGCCTCATAATCACATCTATCAGATATATAGGCGTAACGTTTTAAGCGCCATGAAATGGAACGAGCGCGTAGGGTCGGTAGTAGGAAAAGCGAATGGTGAACATCAGTTTACTGGGAGAGTTTTAGCAAACTGTAGCTCATCTACAAATGAGACCGCTCATAGAACACATTCGTCATCCATTCTTGGGTACTATTCGCGTATTTTGGATACCAGCTAGGTCGGATTAGAGGAAGACTTCGAAGGAATTAAGAAGTTTGCTGCTACTTTTGTTACCGGTATGTAAGATCAACACACGATTATTACGGAAATGATTCGTCAACGCAAATGGGTACCTATGAAGAGAAAACAATGTTCTTTTAGCGGAACACTGTTGAGAAAGCTTAGACAACAGACATGTGCCGCTGACTTCAGAACTATTCTACTACCTCCAACACATATTTCACTTAAAGACCGCGAAGACAAGGGAAATTACGAAGGCATATAAACAGTCGTTTCTCCCTCACTGTATTTTCAAGTAGAACAGCTAAGGAAGTGGATATTAGTGATTCACGATACCTTCACCATGTACCATACTGTGGCTTAGAGTAAATGTAGACGTAGGTGTGATAGTAATATTGGTCATTATCAAATATTTTACATTCAGGACTTCTTACCCCCTCCCTCGCTCCTGGGGGTTGTTCGGGTATATTATCCCAAAAATATTTTTGCACAAATAATGTATGATGGATATACAATTTTTGACTGAAATTGCTCCAGACTTCCTTGAGATATGGTGCTATGTCACCCTTGTTTCACTCCACAGAAACTTCCACAGGTGTGAGCGCAACAACTCGACGAAGTTTCATCCTCAGTCGATGAATGGTACAGAAACGCACAGAAGTTGAAGGCAAACAAATATTCATTTTTGTATAAACAGACGGAAATATAATTCCAACACCATGAAGCAGTTGTTCGACATGAACGAAAGTTGCTAGGCTTGTTTCTACATCTGAAAGATGACGCCTATTCAAATTCAGTTCCAGTCCCGTAAGAGTGGCTGAAGTAGCGCCATTATGAATACGCATTCAGGTACGTTTTAAATACATACTGTAAGGGTCGTGAGCGAACTTAGTGAGCTGATGTTCGTCAAGAATGCCTTTAAGACGTAGAACACGTCTTTATCAACAGTTCACTGAGTTTGAGCAAGGTAGTCTGATAGGCTACGAGAAGCTGGATATTTCTTCGGCGGTACTGCAGAGCGGCTTTGCATGAATGTAGCCACTGTGTATGATTGCTGGCTTCTCAGCACTGAAGTGCTGTCCACAAGAAGTTACGGCCTCAAGAAGACTGTGTTCCGGAGACACTCGAAGCAATACGGAGAGGGAAGGCCGTCGTGGTCGGCTTATGGCTGTGGCTCAGCGTACCGCGTCTGCAGCAGCAATGCGAGCGTCAGTTGGCACAACGGTGACACAACGAACCAGTGCAAATCGGTTATTTCAAGGACAGCTCTGAGCCAGACGCTCTGTAGCGTGTACCCCAAACCACCGCCTATGGCCACTTCAGTGCTGTCAAGCGAAAATTCATTGGGGGACGGAGTAGAGGTATGTTGTGTTTTCTGGAGAATTCCAGTCCTGCCTCTGTGCCAGTGATGGTCGTGTGTTGCTTGAAGAAGGTCATATGAGCCTCTTCAGCCAACCTGTCTGCGTGCTAGACGCACTGGACCTACACCTGGAGTTATGGTCTGGGGTGAAATTTCGTAATATAGCAGGAGCACCCCCGTGATATCGCATGTACCCTGACTGCAAATATCTACGTCATCTAGTGATTCGACCTGTTGTGCTGTCCTTCGTAATCAGCAATCCATAGCGTGTTTTCCAGCTGGATAACGCTCGCCAACATATCGCTGTTGTAACCCAACATGCGTTACAGACTGTCGACATGCTGCCTTGGCGTGCTCGACCACCAGATCTGTCTTCAGTCGATATCATTCACAAACAGCATTAACAGTCCCTGTATTGAGTAACCAAGTGCAACAGGTATGAAACTCCGTTCCACAAAGTGACATCTGGCACCTGTACGACGGAATCTGTGCACGTCTGAATACTTACATTCAGCATTCTAGCGGCTACACCGGTTATCAATATACCATCACTTCACATTTGCAATGGCTTATCTCGCACTTACATTAACCTGTGATTTTGCAACGTTAATCACTTAAATATTTTACCTGGACAAATGTATTCCAAAAACTACATTTCTCTAAATTATTTTTTCTTGTTGTTGGGATATTTTCGTTAAATTTATTACAAGGTTATAAATATTATGTCTATAACTTCTTTTATCATGGTGTGGTCTCATAGTATATTATGATCTCCCCTTTACGTGAAAATTTTAAGAGCGTTTTTTCATTACAAAACAAAGAAAATTTGAAAATTTTTAACTTATGCGAGATATAGTTCACTTTTAGTCACATTTACCGGTGTATGTTTCAGTACAGTGGGTGTGAGCTGCTGAATTTCTTTATTATCCTGAATGACATAATGCTCTCACTCATTTCGTGCTGACAGGGTCATATGTAAACTACTTTATATAGAATAATTGCTTAGGCTTTATATACTTTGTATAGCTTTGTCATAATGTCTGGCACTGTCGTCTTATTTACAGTTATAGTCGTCTTGTTACTAAAGTTTAAGTTATTCACCAATGCAGTTTTCACACATAAATGACAACGTATTTATTCTACTACTCTGTGAATACGTACCGCTTCTGCAAGGAGCTCCTGTGTCATCGTAGCTTACCTGTTGACACTGCAGCTGCTACTCAGTGTGGTTAACATTCATTCTTACACGTCTTTCAGCCCTTCCGCTCAAAACATCATGAACGCATGCCAATACGTTTGGCTGCCATAGGATTTGGTCACGTGCATGGCACATACGCGTGTCAACGCTGCCAGTGTGTAGAATAAACCAGTGCCTTCCAATGTCTCAATAACTATAAATGTAAGGGATTAAGATTAACTTAATGACGAGGTCATAACAATGTAATCCCTCGCCGAGTGCCTAGCTCTTCAAACGTTTCTGTTAGCTAGTTTCGTACAAGGCGAAGAAAGTGGATTAGTATCCTGCCATGGACAAACTACTTTTCTTGTCTCTCATCAAGGGTAACGTTCTCTGGCATTGCGGGTAATTTGTGATAAACTTAAGCTATTAATTTGTCTGGTAAAGTGTATGGCCCTGTAAGCCTGTCACGCCCAATTCCTACACACACACACACACACACACACACACACACACACACACACACACAGTGATATCAAAGTCAACTTGTAGTCTTGCCTCCACAATTACTCTAGATTTCCATCTGTCTACATGTGACAATTGCGGTAATTTATCATTCCACTCTGTGTATACCCCACCTTGCCTATAAATGAAACTCAGACTATTAACTGCTAAAATTATGGGTTCCGTCTCGGAACCAATTCCGCTCGTGCAGAATTGACCATGCAAGAGCGTGGTTTATCTCTCTAGAGCCTCCATTTCATATCATACTCCATTACAGTTTCTTGTCTTTGGCTCACAGCCATACACTGTAAAACTTTTTCAGAAACCTCATCGTCGCATCCACAGACTGAGCATTTGATGTTGCTGTTGTTGGCAACTTTTGCTTTAGTAACTCCATACTACTGCACACATTGTCACTCCACATACCGACTGTCTTATGACAACCACTACACAGTTAGTAGTACATAGTCGATCCACAGACAGATAATGTCATTATCTCAAAGTTACAGATATGGACACCCAGTGTCTGGTTACATGTTTGGGCTCCTTGCTTCATTCACCCTCTCCCCCAGGGGACCACCGGGAATTGATCAGTGTCACCCAGGGTAATCACACAAACAATTGTGTCACGAGACTTAAGAACGATGGGAGCCTCCTCCCCACCCCTCTGGACCAATGAGGATGGTGCACCTCCTCCACACCTTCATCTTTTATAAGTAGGAAGCCTGTGTGGGAGGGCTTATTGATGAGTTAGGCTGTACAGGAAAAGGATGTGTCTATTTGTTAATAAATTACGTTGTCATATCACATGAGTTCTGTTTGTTAATGCCAATACTACGTGACACCTGAAGAGTTTACAACCAGGCAGATAGATAAGTGCTCCTAGATTTACGTATGTTTTCACAGTCTCACCAGGTTTACGTATTTTCCACAACTTCCCTATTTTATAACTAGAGGCAGTCTGGAGCACAGGGAGAGGTGGTGTCTATTTGTTATAAGATATTACGTCACCTGACTCCAATTTACTAATAACAAAATAGATCAAATGGCTCTAAGCACTGTGGGACTTAACAACTGAGGTCATCTGTCCCCTGGACTTAGATCTACTTAAACCTAACTAACCTAAGGACATCACACACACCCATGCCCGAGGCAGGATTCGAAGCTGCGACGGTAGCAGCAGCGTGGTTCCGGACTGAAGCGCCTTGAACCCCTCGCCACAGTAGCCGGCTACTAATAACAATGTTACGTTGTTGGCAACTTGTGACCTTATCTAGGCAGATATGTAAACACGCTCAGTTTCTCTTATTTTCCTCACTTTTATGTAGTTTTACAGTTTTTTCCACAATTTTAAGTATTTTGTCGAATGAAGTAAGACTGTTTTAGACGTCGCGTCGGTGTCACAAAGCACTCAAGCAATCACAATGCAGAATTCCGTATCACTGATATTGAGGCAGACCTCCCCAACTCCATCTTCTGTAAGTGAGATACTCTCGAGCATAGAGACAGGTTCTGTCTATTTGTTTAGAACAAATTACGTCATTCTAGGTCTATTTGTTTAATATTTCGAGGCAGCAGCTGACGCCACTAGCGGGTACATAATATGTAAGTACTCTCAGTTTTACGTATTCTCCAGTTTTGCACATTGCACCCAATTAGGCCAGTTATGTGTCAACTTCGCATCGTGTCGTGTCACGACGATGCGTCGTGTCGCATCGACGTCATGGTATTGTCAGCCCTGGTCCCGATTTGTGTATCATTACTAGTGTGACTTCATAATGTTAGTAACGAACACGTTGGCAGAAACAGTGATGTCACAGAGAATTCTACAAGTCAAAGATATTCAATAAGAAATGTCACGCTACATTACTAGAATATGTGACGTCTAAGTATAATTATGATGCTGCCAACCAGAGATACTGCATTTATAGCTTACCTCTAAAGAGAGTCGTCCAGTGTCTGCACCAAACCCAGCGAACGTCATGTTACCTGCTGGATGATACCCCACCCGCTTTAGACTCCGGCATGATGGGTGTAGTGGTGAACCCCGATGATCGCGGAAACAGTGCCCAGCAATTTCCACGAACGTTGTGGTTGTCTCAATATCATTGTCTCTATATCAGTTCTGGCCGAGATATCTTCTGCTCGCCGTGCGGGGTAGCCGTGCGGTCTTGGGCGTCTTGTCACGGATTGCGTGGCTCCCCCATCGGACGTTCAGTCCTCCCTCGGGCACGGGTGTGTGTGTTGTCCTTAGCGTAAGTTAGTTTAAGTTAGATTAAGTAGTGTGTAAGCCTAGAGACCAATGACCTCAGGAGTTTGGTCCCATAACGGAAAAAAAGCTCCTGCTCGTGGTAATAACGGCGAAGATATCTCAAATCAGGGATGTAAATATCAAAGAATGCTACGCACCTAGATTACGAGGAACTTCTCACATGTATTGGGCAAATAATACCGATACGGTACGGAACTCCATGTACCATCGTAGCCACTAGGTCGCGAACTGGAGAGATACATATGTATGTACTACAGTATGCCAGACCATACTACCAATGTACACGTAAACACCTCCAACCTAGTAGCTGTCACAAAATGGCACTCAATCGTCCAGAGCGAGGGCGTCCCGCCACAATAAAAAAGTGTCATAACTTGTGGACACAGTTGAGATAAACACAACTAACAGTTTCACCGCCAAGAAATTCCCCTCCTAAATCACTGAGTCTTAACTTGCAGACACCTACACGCTAACAAGAGGAAATCTGTAGACTCTTATGCGGATAACTGTTGCTAACAGTTTAAGCGCTAAGTATATCTCTCTTCACAACTCTTTCTTTCTGGACCAACCAGAAACATACTCCTCCTCTCCTCCTCCCTCCAACAGTCACACTTTTGAAACTAGTGGGACGGACTCCATTTTCAGCAAGGTCACCTCCCAGATTGAATAAGGAATCATAACCAAATAAACCTTGCTATTATCTGTGACATTACTACACGCCTCGTACACTAACCATGGGAAAATGCGAGTATGGAATGCACTTGCGACTGATAGGTAGAATTCCAAAGACATGCTAGTGTATTTACTACGCAAATTTACGTGTGTATTAATAATGAGTGCCGCCTGGGGTGGCCGAGCGGTTCTAGGCGCTACAGCTTGGAACCGCGCGACCGCTCGAGCATGGATGTTTGTGATGTCCTTAGGTTTGTTAGGTTTAAGTAGTTCTAAGTTCTACGGGTCTGATGACATCAGAAGTTAAGTCCCATAGTGCTCGGAGCCATTTTTTTTATAATCAGTATCCCTCAAACGAGCGGTACTGGTACAACAGACGTGTCTTCCTCCACTACAATTAATCCATACCTGGTACATCGGAGAAAAAAACGTAGCGACCAAATACAGTATTAGGACCACATTGATGGTGGATTAGATCTGTCACACATGTAACTCTAGCAATGTTACGTCACTATAAAACCTCAAAACAGGTCCGAAAATAGTCGTATGCCACATCGCAACACGCAAACGAGACAGAGAAATGGTTGCAATGCAACAGCAAAAATACTCTTCCTACATAAAAGTCATTGATGGACTCACAGAAGTCATGATACTATGAAGCGTGACCGTAGAGACCGAGTACCCTGTATCGATAAGCGTATCTTCCAAAGACCAATTCCCAAAGTGATTAAAGAATGCGAACGACACACGCAAAATGACAGATGAAAAAAACAGGTCGCACATACCTGACAATAGTGTAATCACCACCGTATTTATGATGAGAGGATGTAAGTCTTTGACGATCCAAGACCCCGACTCTTGCAGAAACTATTCTGATATTGTATACAGCCCTGTGGAAAATGATTAAACTTCGACCATGCAACTCCTGTCTCGCACGTCCAGATACAGAAATCTCATTAGCTCCAAGTAACCGCAGGAAAAATCATAACGCTAATTGAGAGATAGGGCGAATCACTGAGGCGTAGCACTCCAGAATTTCTTCTTACACTGAAGTGCCAAAGAAACTGGGATAGGCATGCGTATTCAAATACAGAAATATGTAAACAGGCAGAATACGGCGCTGCTGTCGGCAACGCCTGTATAAAACAATGAGTGTCTCGCGCAGTTGTTAGATCGGTTACGGCTGCTACAATGGCAGGTAATCAAGATTTAAATGAGTTTGAACGTGGTGTTATAGTCGGCGCAAGAGCGATGGGCCACAGCTTCTCCGAAGTAGCGGGGATTTTCCAGGACGACTATATCAAGAGTGGACCGTGAATATCAGGAACCTGGTAAAGCATCAAATCTCAGACATCGCTACGGCCGAAAAAAGATCCTGCAAGAACGGGAACAACGACAACTGAAGAGAATAGTTCAGCGTGATAAAAGTACACCCCTTCCGCAATTTTTTGCAGATTTCAATGCTGGACCATCAACAAGTGTTAACGAAACATCATCGATATGGTCTTCCGGAGCCTAACGTCCACTTGTGTACTCTCGATGATTGCACAACACAAAGTTTTACGCCTCGTCTGTGCAGACGAGTCTTGTTTCAAATTGTATCGAGCGGATAGACGTGTATGGGTATGGAGACACCCTCATGAATCAATGGATCCTGCATGTTAACAGGGGACAGTTGAAGCTGGTGGAGGCTCTCTAATGGTGTGGGGCGTTTGCAGTTGGAGTGATATGGGATCCCTGATGCGTCTAGATACGACTTGGACAATTTCAGCAGGACAATGCGACACCCCACACGTCCAGAACTACTACAGAGGTTCTCCAGGAACACTCTTCTGAGATTAAACACTTCCGCTGGCTACCAGACTCCCCAGACATGAACATTGTTGAGCATATCTAGGGTGCCTTGCAATGTGCTGTTCAGAAGAGAACTCTTGGGCATTTATGGACAGCCCTGCAGGATTCATGCTGTCAGTTCTCTCCATCACTACTTCAGACATCGAGTCTATGCCACGCCGTGCTGGGTCACTTCTGCGTGCGGGGAGGGGGGGGGGGGGGGGGGGGGGAGGGCTGTGTACCTCTTTGTTTGGCTCTTCACTGTATAACTAGCACCGCCTCGATTGCAATGCGGCAGTTGGAACAATAGCCAAGGTTGAACAACGTGCATCTGGTATCAGCGGAAACCGGTGACTGATATTGCCGACCATGTGTATCACCTGGCGAAGTGCCGTAACAACCAGAGGAATAAAATGTACTATAATTAATTTATATTACATGCCTGTGAACTACTGCATAGTCTTATTAAGAAAAACAATATGTAGTAACTAAAACACTCCATACATACACTCACCACAATAATGTAAGTACATGTTAGAAGTTAAGATTCTACAACGAATTCGCCTCTCACATGTCGTTAGAGCTCTCACAACACAATGTTGTCGAAGATAAATAACAAATCGCCTAATATCGGCACATAATACTTCAGAGAGCAACTGTTTCAGGGTCCATCTGCACAGCAGTATTTCATGAAGCAACTGTAGAAGGGAAAAAACATTCTTAAACAAATATGCCGTACCTTGACTCATAATTACCAACGTGAGGGGGCTCATATTTTATTAAAGAAAGCGTTCTGACAAAGAGTGTAGTGTTACACTGAGATCGATGTATCGTAAGGCAAACTCATACACTGTTTACTACAAAGATGAAGAATGAGCTACGATCAACCAATGTATTTCGTAAGATTGCTGACCAACTTCGAAGCAGTGACACTTTTGTCGATGCAGCGCATTTTTTTAATGAATTGTTATAGGCCCAGACTGTCTTTTTTAAAGTAGAGTATTGAGGTCTTACATCTCATTAATTTCGAAAAATCCACTAAAAGTACAGTTTTCTACAAAACGTACACAACCAGCTAAAAATAGAGGTTTTCTAATTTTATGATCCACAACAAGATAAGTCATCACGATCAGTACCAAAAGAGCTAGTATCAGTCACCCCTAGTAGACAAAGTGTGGAATGATCACGGTAATTTAAATTATCTTCTGCACAAATAGTCTCCTACACATACACTACTGGCCATTAAAATTGCTACACCATGAAGATGACGTGCTACAGACGTGAAATTTAACCAACAGGAAGAAGATTCTGAGATATGCAAATAATTAGCTTTTGAGAGAATTCACACAAGGTTGGCGCCTGTGGTGACCCCTACAACGTGCTGACATGAGGAAAGTTTCCAACCGATTTTTCATGCACAAACAGCAGTAGACCGGCGTTGCCTGGTGAAACGTTGTCGTGATGCCTCGTGCAAGGAGGAGAAATGCGCACCATCACGTTTCCGACTTTCATAAAGGTCGGATTGTAGCCTATCGCGATTGCGGTTTCTCGTATCGCGACATTGCTGCTCGCGTTGGTCGAGATCCAATGACTGTTAGCAGAATATGGAATCTGTTGGTTCGGGAGGGTAATACGGAACGCCGTACTAGATGCCAACGGTCTCGTATCACTAGCAGTCGAGATGACAGGCATCTTATCCGCATGGCTGTAACGGATCGTGCAGGCACGTCTCGATCTCTGCGTCAACAGATGGGGACGTTTGCAAGACAACAACCATCTGCACGAACAGTTCGACGACGTTTGCAGCGGCATGGACAATCAGCTCGGAGACCATGGCTGCGGTTACCCTTGACGCTTATCACAGACGGGAGCGCCTGCGATGGTGTACTCAACGACGAACCTGGGTTCACGAATGGCAAAACGTCATTTTTTCGGATGTGTCCAGGTTCTGTTTACAGCATCATGATGGTCGCATCTTTGTTTGGTGACATCGCGGTGAACGCACATTGGAAGAGTGTATTCGTCATCGCCATACTGGCGTATCACACGGCGTGATGGTATGGAATGCCATTGAATACACGTCTAGGTAACCTCTTGTTCTCATTGACGGCACTTTGAACAGTGAACGTTACATTTCAGATGTGTTACAACTCGTGGCTCTACCCCTCATCCGATTCTTTCGAAACCCTTCATTTCAGCAGGATAATGCACGACTGCATGTTGCAGGTCTTGTATGGGCCTTTCTGGATACATAAAATGTTCGAATGCTGCCCTGGTCAGCACATTCTCCAGATCTCTCACCGAATGAAAACGGCTGGTCAATGGTGGCCGAGCAACTGGCTTCTCACAATACGCCAGTCACTACTCTTGATGAACTGTGGTATCGTGTTGAAGCTGCATCCAAGTTCTTTTTGACTCAATGCTCAGGCGTACCAAGGCCGTTATTACGGCCAGAGGTGGTTGTTCTGGGTACTGATTTCTCAGGATCTATGCACCCAAACTGCGTGAAAATCTAATAACATGTCAGTTCTAGTATAATATATTTGTCCAATGAATACCCGTTTATCATCTGCATTTTTTCTTGGTGTAGCAATTTTAATGGCCAGTAGTGTATAGGGAAAGCATAATTTATGCTGTATCATAACCAACCAGATCCTGCAGGCCACTGTGGTCGAATGGATCTAGGCGCTTCAGTCCGGAACCGCGCTACTGCTACGGTCACAGGTTCGGATCCTGCCTCAGGCATGGATGTGTGTGATGTCCTTAGGTTATTTAGGTTTAAGTAGTTCTAAGTCTGTGGGACTGATGACGTCAGATGTTAAGTCCATAGTGCTTAGAGCCATTTTTGAACCAACCAGATCCTCTAGAGCAGATGCGTAGTTGTTCATTGCATTCAAAGATTTATTCTGACTAGAATTTTTCTCCCTCATTTGCTTCCGACGAATGGAAAATCACCTGGTTTTGCAGCATGTAATGCTACTTGTACTGCACATTTTATTATAAAGCATTATAGGTCGTTCTTTAATTAGAGTATGTTGGACTTACATCCCACAGTTACCGAATAAGCCATTGTGCCTACAGTCTTCCACAACACGTACACATGCAGTTACATATATAAAATGTTTTCGAATTGTAGGATCCATAACCAGAAACATCATCATAATCACCTTCATCTGAGCTAGTATTAGCCTATCTCTCTTTGTAATTTAGTATATGTATCATTTCGCTATTATTTTGTAAGTCAACTCCTGAAATGCATACTACCACTTTAAATAATTAAAACGGTACGGATAAAGTTCTGTAACCGACTTTCGACATGGTTGTCAGGAATGTGTGGGGCTCTTTATACGTCACACATATCTACTTTAACTCCCGGCAATGTTGTGTTTTAGATCTCACATCAACTGCCTTAGTATTCACCGCCTATCTCTTTCATGTGTCATCTTTTGCATGTGTGTGGTAAACAAAGGATGACAATTATTAGTAACGATGACACAAAACAACATCTGAGTAAAAATGGAACCACCACTTAGACGTCTCCTTTCCATTACCAGACTTACTTTCACTAAATTTCCCCTTCCCTGATATTCTTAACACACTAGTTAAAACCTCTGGGATAGATGTCGCTTTCGACGGTCTTAGAAACCATAAATAACAACCATGTCTTCTAGTCTTGATACCAACAGCGTGGACCAGACCGCCCTCTGTAACAAGTCTGACGAAAGACGATCATCTGCCCCCCGCAAAATATGTTTCTGCACCATACTAATTTAGTTATGAGCAATATGTAGAAATGCTTGAAAAATTAAATCAGGTTTATAAGGAATAATTTCTCAAATATTTTTCAACCAGTGGACTATAAGGAGGCTTGGAGATGGAGCTGTCGTCGATATAGGACGATTCAGCAGTGATGGAAATGGCCTACCACACCCAGCAGCATGAGATGTGGACTGGAGGATGGAGCAGGATTACGGCGACCCTGATGATTCAGTTGCGACAGCAGCCGTGACATACCACACAGCTCTGCTGTTGTCAGTATTGTTTATGGGTGGCACTCCTAATCTGACAATATCCTTCTTTGAAGGTATTGTGAACAACAATGTCCTGGATTGAGAGAAACGTGTTTGTCATGCTTTACTGTAACACTTCCAAGTAACATTTACGTCTTCTTTGTTGGAGTCAGTGTTAAGAATCTCCATGTAGTGGATACCTGAAATTGTATGCAGATAGAACATAATTAATAAGCACTCATCGGTTTAAGGCAATTTCAGATTATTTATACTACCTCCAGTAGACACATTGCTGTTGTGCCGGCCGGAGTGGCCGTGCAGTTCTAGGCGCTACAGTCTGGAACCGAGCGACCGCTGCGGTCGCATGTTCGAATCCTGCCTCGGGCATGGATGTGTGTGTTGTCCTTAGGTTAGTGAGGTTTAATTAGTTCTTTGTTCTAGGCGTCTGATGACCTCAGAAGTTAAGTCGCATAGTGCTCAGAGCCATTTGAGCAACATTGCTGTTGTCCTGCAAGTTATCTGTTAGCTGACACCACATGGGTGTAACTGGCACAGAGCAGAATGGAGCATATTGTAAATGTTGTTTGTGATATATCAAAAACACTTAAACAGTCTAACACTGTGTGAAACACACAATCCATTCTATAGTGTGCATTGTGTTCTCCAGCTCGCTAAAACCATGTTCCTTAGCCAAGAGTATGTAAATATTCCTCCTAGTTACAAATGTGTACACTTCATAAAGTCTCTAATGTGGTAACCAGTAACGTTTTGCACGCTTGGGTTTGTAATTTGACATACATTATTTTTTATATATCTCTGCTCTACAAGATGTTACCTAGTTTAAATGGACTATTCCAACCGCCTTTTCGTTATCAACACCCAGATTTGTGTGTCTCTGGCAGTCTCTTTCCATGCACAAGTCGTGATCTGATGTTACGTAATCGGTATATGTGATGTGACTACTGCTCCTATATCTGCTCTTTACAGTTCCTCTCGGTCGATTATCACACCTGTATAATTTTGTTTCGCAGTAAGTACATCTGTGACGCCATACCTATAACTTATTCTGTATAAGTAACAACAAAATCTAAGGAATGAACGACGAGCTCTCTCTCTCTCTCTCAAACCTTACCACAGATCTAAGTCAGGAGACAGGTTGCACAGTGGTTCTATTAGTTCACTCATTCTCATAGCTTTCTAGGAAAGCGTTCAAGAGATCTCCCCAGACTCTCTGATCTAGAGTTTATGCCACATTGTGATCAGATTCTAAGATAGATGCGCGTATCCTCTGTGACCACATTGTACTTTTTACCGATTTTACCTGAAATAGCGAAATTGTGTGTTTACAGAGCAATAACGTCAACACACTAACACCAACAGCAATTCACGTACGTGTGTGTGTTTCATCGTTGCCTTTGTCCGCCCCGGTAGTTGAGTGGCAGTCCGCCTTTAGCCGCGGAGCAGCTCGGACTTGTTTACGTCCCGGCTGCGAACGTTCGCGGAAGAAGCGGTGTTTACACCGTCGTCACTCGCGTGTGTTACTGTTTAAATCGAACGCCATGGCACATAATTTCCGAAAAACCACGATACAGTTCACGTTCTGTAACGAGTATGCACGACCGAAGGCTTTCGAAATCGAACGTTTCTTGAGGGACGAAGTGCAACTTAATTACACGGAGATCATTGGAATTCATTTATCAATCGTGAGCAGCACTCTTTACGTAAAGATGATTGACGACGCAGCATGCGATAGGATCATTGAATCCGCCAAACGAGGATTCCAGTTCCGACACTCCGATGGTCATATTGGCGAAGTTTTAGTCGCTCATTCGGGCCTGGGCGTGCGTACGATTCGAGTCTTCGAGCTGCCTTTCGAGGTACCAGAATCATTGGTCACTGAATCGCTCTGAACGCACTATCGAACCGACGCCGCAGTTGATTGAGGCGCCTTCGGACCCCACTGACGAAGGAATGGCTCCGACCAACCTCCAGTCCCAGACATTACAGGTGGTGCAAAAAGAGGTTGACAGCGTCACAACAGGCATGGAGGCTGAAGTGGAACGACCCCAGGGCGTTGTGGCGACGGCGACACTGCAGGAGATACAAGATTCACCGACACCAGAGGCTGAGGTGAGGGCCCGCAAACAACGCTCGCAAAGCGCCGCAAGAAGCGCCGACTAAACTCTTCGGAGACGCTATCTTCTCTTCTTGGAAGCCCAGAGGAGACTAACACTATGGACCTGTCTGACTTGGAACCACAAGCTTCCGATGTCGCAGACCATATGAATTCGGACAGTGAAAAGATGTCATGTCGCTCAGACGACACATCCGCTCAGGGGCCTGCTACCCCTTCTGCGGTGGAGTCAAATGCTGCGAAAGAACAACAGCTGTCACTCATCAATGCTGCACAGGAAAATTTGGAGCACCACAATGATATCAGCTGGTATGAGCAGGACGATGAAATCACCGATGCGAACCATTCTACTGGTGGGGACTCGCATCCGTCTGCATCTCAAGAAACCTAACACTGCGGGGACACGTCCGTCGGGCGACCCTCTGCGGATGTGCAAAGGGACTGTCGATACGGTGCAAATTTGTAATTTTAACATCATGTGGAGATGACAGCTACTCGACCCCAGGCATACAGAATAGGGACAGTGAATGTAAATACCATTAGATCGCCCGTTAAACAGCAGTTGTTTAGGGACATGATATACGCGTCGGATGTGGATATACTGATGGTGCAGGAACTCTACATTCCTGAGTTCCAGGAAGTCCATGGCTACATCTCCTACACCTCGCCGCACTCGAACAACGACAGTGGAACGGCAATATTGGTCCGGGACGGGATTCCGGTTCGGAACCTGGCTTATCTACCTTCGGCACGAGGACTGGCGATAACTGTTAATGGAATTCGCATTCTCAATCTTTATGCCCCTTCCGGCACCGACAACAGACGGGCGCGTGCGAGATATTATTCGGAAGAGATTGTGCCCTTATTTACCGGCAGATTCGATGATTTCATTATAGGTGGTGACTTCAATTGTGTTTTAGCCCAAAAAGACCAGACTCCACATTACAATACCTCTCGTGAATTGCATGTTTTATGCCGGGATCTGGAGTTAAGCGACACCTGGGACATGATTCATAGGAACCGTGAGGGATATACTTTTTATACCAGTCACTCAGCGAGCAGACTCGATCGAATATATGTTTCGGTTGGCCTACAGGATAAGGTGATCGACGCGGAACGATGGCCTGCGGCATTTACTGATCATCTGGCTTACATTTGTACCATATCACTCCCTAGGCAAAGTGTGTGGAGAAGCCGCGGGACATGGAAGCTCAATTCGTCACTTTTGGCAGACACCGAATGTCGTCAGAGAGTCGAGGAGGTATGGGCCACATGTCAACGCCGTCTACCAACATATACCTCCGTGCTTCAATGGTGGCTGGAGTGTACTAAGCCGGCAATAAGAAGAGCGCTCATACAGTATGGTCGGGATAAGACGAGATGGCAAAGAGACACTCTTGACTATTATTACACCATGCTTCGTGAGCTGTCCTTCCAGGTGCCGTCTCCAGAACATCAAGCGGAAGTTCATCGTGTCAAGGCACAAATCCTGTCGATCACGCGACGACGACTGGGTGGCATCCCAATACGGGCACGATGTCTCGACACCATCACTGGGTAACGTACCTCGATGCACCATGTGTCGCGGGAACATAAACGTTACCGCCGGTCATTGGTAACAGTGTTCCACAGTTTAGATGGCCGTCAACTGACAACACAACAGGACATTGCAAATGAATTTTTAGAGCATTTCCGCCACCTCTATGCCGGTACAACGACGGACCGTCTCGTGGGGGAAGAGATACTGCAACATCTGCAAACGACACTGACAGAGACGGATAAGGCAGCGCTTATGGAGCCACTCACAGAAGACGATATAAAGGTGGCACTCAAAAAAGGAGCGGCCCATAAATCACCAGGGCCAGATGGGATTACGCTAGAGTTTTATCGAGAATTCGTGGACATGATGATGCCACAGTTGGTGTCGATGTACAATGAGGCGATGCGTCCGGACATGCGTCTACCGTCGGATTTTGTGACGGGCTTTCTTCTTCCCATCCCGAAGATGGCGGGGAGTCGCAATGTTAATCAATATCGGCCTCTCACTATGCTAAACACCGATTATAAAATCTTTGCAAGACTACTAGCGTCTCGCCTCAAGCTGGCGATATCCAGGACAATATCCCCTGATCAGGCTTGCCTAGGGGTGCGAAGCAACATCTCCTCGGCGTTAAGTGAATACCGTGACGTTATCGCCCTTGCGGAAACGTGTAAAATGCGAGCAGCGATGATATCTGTGGACTTCGATCGTGCGTTCGATAGGATAAACCATGACTTCTTGGCGTCAGTCATGAGCCGAATGGCGATTCCACCTGTTTTCATCTCCATCGTTATGAGGCTAATACGAGGGGCTACATCGAAGGTGATTGTAAACGGCCGGGAAGCGGGATCGATTCCCATTAACAGCTCAGTCCGACAAGGGTGCCCACTCTCCATGATGCTGTTTGCGGTAGCGCTTGAGCCGCTGATGTGTGTTATGAGGCGCTCACTTACTGGGATAGTGCTTAATGAGAACTCTTTTGTTTGCCGCGCATATGCAGACGACATGATCCTCCTTGTCAGATCAGGACATGAAGTGCGTCAGGCTGTTGAACATCTAGACTCTTACGGGACGGCGGCAGGCAGTGTCGTTAACGTGACGAAATCCAAAATTATGCACATTGGACGGGGTCTGGAAGACGTATCGGGACCGTTTCAGACGGTGGAATCGCTGAGATGTCTGGGGATTACATTTACCCGTTCACTACGGCGGTCGGCGGCGGCGAGTTCTCGGCGGCTTCTGCAGAATGTTCGTCTGACGATACGCAACAACTCACTGAGAGCCTTTGACATGATCCAACGTGTGGCATACACCAACGTTCACATAGCGTCACGACTGCCCCATTTAGCGCAGATCCTACCAATACCGAAGGGTATTGCAGATCGCCTCATGGCTGCCTTTGGTTACTATGTTAGTACTGGGATGTTATTTAAGATACGTTAACGCTACAGTTCCGGAACGGTGGCCTCAACCTCACAAACGTGAGAAACAAAGCTCTGGCGCTCTACATGCGAGCGATGATACGAAATTGGCAACAAAGAAGGCATACCATAACGTCAGCTCTGATAGAAGTACTTGTTCCGCCTTCGTACGAACCCCCTATTGCGATGGGCAATATTTCGCCTTCTCTTGCACACATTGCCTCATTTCTTGTTGATTACAGTTATGTTCGTCTGGAAGTACCTTCGACGAGAATACCCACGACTCGGGAGATCTATAGATGCTTGATGGATCACCATGGCCGCAATATAATGGAATTCAAATACCCGTCGAGAACGTGGAACCACATTTGGTGTGCAGTGCATACTCCATTACTGTCAACAGCAGCGAGATCGATGTGGTATATTCTTATAAACCGGAAACTTGTGACCAGGAGTCGATTACATACAATTCATATGGTCGATTCTCCTCTTTGCACCAACTGTGGATTGTTAGCAACGGAAGAACATGGTTTAGTGTGTGGCGCAGCGATGGACGTCTGGATGCTGACGCGTCGAATACTGGCCTTCCTTCAGCGCACTAACTACACAGAAATCACATCGGATGTACTTTTTCTACCGGATAAGACCTTTTTTCCCAAACAAAAGACATATGCGGTCAATTGGATCGCTGGACATGCGACGAAATATTTGTTTTCGTACGATATTAAGTCCGTGATGGATTATTGGATGTATTTACAAGAACAACACGAGCTCATACGGAGTCATACGAAATACAGGACTTACTTTTCCAATTTTTTAGGAAGTGTTTTTCACAATCCTCCCGATAGCTGGGGGTTCCGCCCGTGACTAGGATTGTCATTTACTTTATTGTTGTTACAAAAAAAAAAAAGAGAGGGCGGCCTTTGTGTTGATTTTTTGGTTTCTAAATTGTTTTTGCTGTCTCGATACTTTTCTTATCCCTAGGACAGCACAATTGTACGAATAAAGAATGTTTGTTTACCCTGCCTTCCTGAGAAAAAAAAATCCTTCCTCCGGCCATCCTCATTTTGACTTAAAAAAAAAATGTGGTAGAATGCTCGCCTGCCACGCGGGCGGCCCGGGTTCGATTCCCGGCCGATGCAATTATATTGAATTCCATTATGTTCTCATTTTGACAGAATGAAGTACGAAAGACTTATGTTTCCACTTTCTGTACACATTCTATTGAGGACTGTAAATATCTTCTAACATACAAAAAAAAAAAGTGGTCAGCGCGACCGACTGTCAATCGAAAGGACGCGGGTTCGATTCCCGGCCGGGTCGGAGATTTTCTCCAATCAGGGACTGGGTGTTCTGTTGTCCTAATTATCTTCATTTCATCCCCATCGACGCGTAAGTCGCCGAAGTGGCGTCAAATCGAAAGACTTGCACCAGGCGAACTGTCTACCCGACGGGAGGCCCTCGTCACCCGACATTTCATTTTCATCATTGGCTTTGACACTTAATGCTCCCAATGGAGGAATAAGTGTATACCATGGGTGGACTGGGGCTCGTTATCACAGTTGGATGGCATAAAAAATATAGCAAGCCACATCTGTTAGTGTAAGCAATAAGAGAAGATTTATAGTTGTATACATACATACGGAAAAATGTATGAACTTCGAAATATGTTGGACATGTCAAAAAAATTGGTAAAAATGTGCGATTTGTGTCACTGATGATATATGCATTTATCTAAGAGTGTGGTTGAAATGTGACATAAACTCTAGATCAAAGTGCCTGGAAAGATCTCTTGGATGCTTTCCTAGAAAGCTATGACGACGAGTGACCTACTGGAATCACTGTGCAGCCTGTCTGAAACCTGAGTGACATCTGCGCTAAAGCTTGAGAGAGAGAGAGAGAGAGCTCGTCGTTCACTTCTTCTAAAAATATATCGATTTTCTTGTTACTTATACAGAATAAGTGATAGACATGGCGTCACAGATGTACTTATTAAAAATATATGTATGCAGATGTGGTAACCGATAGAGAGGAGCTGTACCAACTACATATAGGACCAGTAGTCACGCCGCATATATCGATCACGTAACAGCAGACCATGGAAAAGGAAAATTGCAGTGAGAGTAATTCTGAACAAGTCCACATTTGTTCTGGAGCATCTGGCTGGTTGTGATATAGAATAAATTATACCTTCCTGATAGGTACAGAAGACGGCAATTGTTCAAATGTGTGTGAAATCTTATGAGACTTAACTGCTACGGCAATTAAAATGACCGACATCGTTCAGCTAATTGTCTACTGCGTTTGGCTAATACTAGCTCAGATGTAATTGATCATGATGTTGTTTCTGGTTATGGAACCTACAATTCGAAAACGTCGTATATATTTCGTTGTATGTGAACATTTTGTGGAAGACTGTACGTATATGTCTTATGCGGTAAAGATAGGGTGTAAGCCCTCGATACTCTTCTTGAAGAAAGACCTGAAATGGTTTATAATACAATGTGCAGTATACGTAACATTCCATGCTCCATGCTTCGATTCGTCTTAAGCAAATTAGTGTGGTAAATTCTAGTGAGAATAAATTTGAGAATGCGTGGAACAGCTATGCATCTGCCCTAGTGGATCTGGTTGGTTGTGGTATAGAATAAATTACGCATTACGCCTTCCTGATACATTTAGGAGAGATTGTTTGTCGAGGAGACCTATCAAAATTTCCTTGATCGTTCTACCATTTTTCAATTGGGAGTGGCTAATACTGGGTCTGATGTTACTGGCCGCGATGACTTATCTTGTCACGGATCGCAAAATTTGATAACTTCTTGTATTTTTAGCTGGATGAGTACGAGTTGTGGTAGACTATAATTTTGTTCGGTTATTCGGAATTGATAGGGTGTAATACCTCAATACTCTGCGTAAAAAAATACAGTCAGAACTTATAACGTTTCATAGAAAAATGTGCTGCAGAGGCAAAAGGGTCACTGCTACGAAGTTGGTCAGCAACCTTACGATACATATGGGTTGATCATAGCTCATTCTTCATCTTCGTAGGAAACACTGTATCAGTTTGTCTTGTGATACATCGATCGCAACATAACACTTGGTGCTTAAACTGTTAGCAGTGTGTATTGGAAAAAGCGTCGCAAGTTATGACAGAGTTTTACTGTGACGGGACGCCCTCGCTCTGGACGAATGAGTGTCATTTCGTGACAGATACTAGTTTGGAGGTGTTCACTCATACACTTTGCAAATTTGTCTCCCACGTCTGGGGAGATGGTCCGACGCAGAGTTGGACTGACTTGTGGATCTCTTCCGTTTGCGATCTGGTGGCCTCCATGATACGTGGCATGACACAACGCGAAGTTCACACATAATTGGATACAATGTTCAAAATTGTGGAGAATACGTGAAACTGAGAGTGCTTACATATTATATGCCTGGGTATGGCGTCTGCTGGTGTCTTAAAATGTGAAACAAATAGTTCTATAGTGACGCAGTTTGATCTAAACGAATAGAAACCACCTCTTCCTATGCTCTAGAGTGTCCCAGTTATAGAAGATCGAGTTGGAGAGGTGTGCTTCAGTATCAGTGATATCTAATTCAGCGTTGTCATTCCTTGAGAACATCATGGCATCTACACTACGTAGGGAATAGTCTTAATTTATTCGAGAACGTATAAAGTTGTGGACAAAGGGGTAAACATACATAAAATTGGGGGAAATGCGAAAAACTTAGAGTGTTTACGTATCTGCTTGGTGAGATAACTTCTTGTGCCAAATATTATTGTTATTAATAACTAGGACTCAAGTGAAATAATTTCTTACAAGCAAATAGACACCTCTCCCTGTGCTCCAGACTGCCTCTAGATACAAAACTGGAAAACTGTGAAAAATACGTAAACTTTCTGAGACTTTGAAAAAACCGTTAAAGTGAGATTACTTATATATCTGCCTGCGTCTCCGCTGGTGTCACGTAATAGTGGACTTAACAAATAGAAGCCAAGTGACGTAACAATGTAATTTGTTATTAATAAATAGACACATCCTCTTCCTAAGCTGTCCAGTTCCTGAGTAGCCTATCCCAAACAAGTATCCCGCTTATAAAAGATGAAGGGGTGGTGGTGTGGGGATTGCATGATCCTCCCTGGTCTACAGGGGAGGGGCCTCTCGCAATTTTTGTGTAAAATGACACAATTGAATGGGTGATTCCCATGGGTGACCTTGATCAATGCCCTGTGGTTCGCCAGGGGAGAGAGTGTGGGGGAAGCAAGGTGCCCATTTCTGTAACCTGACACTGTATTTCCTTATCAATAACCTTGAGATATGATCGTATCTGGCTTTGAAACTACTACAGTTTACAGCTGGCGGTGACGCGAATTTTTGGTCAGGACGGACGGAGTTCAAATCCCCTTCCAGCTATTCCCATGTACATTTGTTAAGGCTTTTTTAATCACTTCACCTGAATGCCACGATCGTTTCTTCTTAAATATGATTGCCATTTCCAGTCCCCTTTTTATTATACTCTGCTGGTGACAATATCTAATGAGCTAATTAGAACCGAAACTTTAAACTACAGTACTACTCATTTTCAGTTATGCCGTTCCCAAATATCTGATATATATAATGAGAGACAAAGGGAAACTATAGGATACTCAGGCATAGATATTACAGAGAAACAGGATAGAATGATAGCATCGTATTGTAGTGTGAGCACTTGAGAAACAAAAGTTTGCTAGCACCACATAATCAACCGTAAGTTGCATCCCTCGTATCATGGTAGTCTCGAAAGTAGGGAATACATCGCCAAATCAGTGCTAAGTCCACTTCATGTTCGTGACGGTTTCTAGAGTGAGATAGGCCTGTTTAAGACGTTACTTTCTGCTCGGTCGTTGAAGCACAGCACTTAAATCATCTAGAATGTGGAGAGGATTTTCCTGAGAACGCACAGCTTAAACGCTAGAAAGGTCACTGAGAAGAAGTAAGGAAGGTGCTTTTAGTGCTAAGGCCATTGTCGAGAATCTGGGAAGCGCCCCGGCAAAAGAGGACGTTACTCTTTAATGGCAGCGATCTGAACGACGCCGGCGGTACGACTGGCGCGACACACACGCAGCTCCAGTTTGTCCTTTTGGTGCGGCCGAATATTCGGCCGCAGCTTCTCTCGCGATATAAACATCTTTTGTCCGCTGCTGTTCACGGCGGAGTCACGCGGCGACTGTAAAAGAAGGAGACCTGAGTGCCCATTCGGGCTGTAACTCATAAAATTCACTTCAATAGAAAATCGTTAGCTTTAATGCTCCCAGATAAGGAGGCAGAGAGGCGCGGGCGAAATCCGACTTTTACGACTGGCGGCGAAGACCGCGCTACCTCGCGGCGGCGTATTGGCGCGTCCGCTCCATCTGCCACCTGCCTCCGGCCACTGAGCATTTTCTGCTACTCGTTGTGGCCAGACACGACCAGTCACTTTCTCCTTTACCTGGTCGCACATTTTGTGTTCTATGTCGCTAGACTGTTACATCGGCTCGGCTTAATGACTCAAGCTACACGTTCAACAGTTCAATGTTCGATCCCTCGTCGATGGTATGATTTCATCTGGCGTTTAGAGGTACGGTTCACTTGGACATGAAAAAATACCGACACCTCCGACTCAACTCATCCAGCTCAATACCTGATTAAACCAGACGCACCTTAAAATAAACGCTTCCAAATCTAGGCAATAGTTACAAACTGCTCCTCCTCCATCATGACATCTTCCTAATCATTTATACGTAACTAATAGCTTTAAATGCCTCGAAGTAACTTCCAACCAGCTGGTACCGGCGGAGGTTCGAGTCCTCCCTGGGGCATGGGTGTGTGTGTTTGTCCTTAGGATACTTTAGGTTTAGTAGTGTGTAGGCTTAGGGACTGATGACCTTAGCAGTTAAGTCCCATAAGATTTCACACACGTTTGAACATTTTTGTAACTTCCAACAATAAGCGGTCATGCGAGATCCACCTGCCAACCATCCAGTAGAAACCCCACTAAAAATATACTGACAAAAAATATCACAACACAAAAAAATCGTTTTTAAAGAAATGATTTTGTGAATTTTATTTTGGCCCATTAAAAACCAGTGTAACCGGTAAAATTTTTAAAGCAAGCATGCAAACGTGCGCGCGTTCTGCTGTACAGCTGCCGGATATCAGTTTCTGGATGCAGTTCCACTCTTGTTACCCTTGGACGGTCAATACATGGACGTTTAATACTGGTTGTGGATGACGCTGTAGTTCTCATCTGATAATGTCCAATGTATGTTCGAGTGAAGACTGATCTGGTGATCGAGCAGGCCAAGGCAACATATCGACTCTCTGTAGAGCATGATAGGTTATAAAAGCGAGTTATGGTCGAGCGTTATTCTGTTGGAAAACACACCCAGGAATGCTGTTCCTGCCGCGCGGGATTAGCCGAGCGGTCTCAGGCGCTGCAATCATGGACAGTGCGGCTGGTCGCGGCGGAGGTTCGAGTCCTCCCTCGGGCATGGGTGTGTGTGTTTCTCCTTCGAATAATTTAGGTTAAGTAGTGTGTAAGCTTAGGGACTAATGACCTTAGCAGTTAAGTCCCATAAGATTTCACACAAATTTGAACATTTTTTGAACAATGCTGTTCATGAATGGCAGTACAACACGTCGTATCACCAGACTGACGTACAAATTCGCAGTCAGGGTGTGTGGGATAACCACAAGAGTGCTCCTGCTGTTATACGAAATCGCACCCTACCCTCGTACGTAACTCCAGATGCAGATCCAGTGTGTCTAGCACACAGATAAGTTGGTTGCAGACCCTCAACTGGTCTTTTTCTAGCCAACACACGGTCATCACTGACAACGAGGAAGAACCCGCTTTCCCCAGGAAACACAACAGACCTCCACCCTCCTCTCCAATGAGCTCTCGCTTGGCACCACTAAAATCGCAAGTGGCTGTGGTTTGGGATTAGTAGATTGACCGCTACTGGGCCTCTGGCTCGATGCTGTCTTTGAAGGAGCCGATGTTTAACAGTTTCTTGTGTCACTGTGGTTCCAACTGTTGCATAAATAGCTGCTGCAGATGCAGTAAGGTGAGCCAAAGCCAAACGTTCAACAGATGGTTTCCCTCTCCGTAATATGACGTTACCGTCAATGTACTAACAGAAATTGGAGACTGAACACTCTACACCTGTAAAGACCTGAACTTTTGTTCCACCAACAGGGCAAATGGCTCTGAGCACTATGGGACTTAACATCTGAGTTCATCAGTCCCCTATAACTTAGAACTACTTAAGTCTAACTAACCTAAGGACATCAATCACATCTATGCCCGAGGCAGGATTCGAACCTGCGACGGTAGCAGTCCCGCAGTTCCGGACTGAAGAGCCTAGAACCTCTCGGCCACCGCCACTAACAGTCTCTCACTCATTCCCAATCCTGCTCCTGTTTGTCTCCTAAACACAACTCAAATACCAGCTCATTAATTCCACTGTTTCGTAGGAAAGAGATTTAATTATTTCAGTACTCATGCAGTCTCGCTACCAGCAACTTCACAACTCTCCCCTTAGTTTCTAATCCAAACATGCTCCTGCACCTACACTAACAACCCCTCCCCCTCGAACCAGCGTTATGCTTACGCTACTGCCACATTCTATGTCAAAGCAGATATTCGAAAATGAACCTAGAATGACATCTATCCTAAACTTGAGATACAATCCAATCCAACTTATGATTCCCACACCGAGCGAGGTGGCTCAGTGGTTAGCACACTGGACTCGCATTCGGGAGGACGACGGTTCAATCCCATCTTCGGCCATCCTGATTTAGGTTTTCCGTGATTTCCCTAAATCGTTTCAGGCAAATGCCGAGATGGTTCCTTTGAAAGGGCACGGCCGATTTCCTTCCCAATCCTTCTCTAACCCGAGCTTGCGCTCCGTCTCTAATGACCTCGTTGTCGACGGGCCGTTAAACACTACCCACCACCACACTATGATTCCCCTTTCCGGAAGTTTCCCCACATCTGTCATTTTATAATTTTCTTCCTTCTCCATAGTCATGGCCTAACTCCCACCGAATTCCACTTGGTTCCAAACGTCATATTTGGCTAACCACACCAAGCTAGTTGGCTCTGTAGTTACAACACTGGACTAGCATTAGGGACAAGTGGGGTTTATAATACTGGTCATCGATCCTGATGTCAGTTTTCTCTGTTAAAGTAAATCCTAAAAACAACTGTTTCCAAATGAACACAGCCTGATCTTTCTTTATCCTTATTTCATTTGACCTTGTTCTCTGTTTTTGATACATCCGATTCCACGGAGACAACCACTAAAGAGGCAGGTAGTCAAAGTAACAAAAGTTTATTAATCTAACACAACGTTAACAAAATCCTCAGGTTATTTTGGAGGTAAGATTCATTTACGTCTGAAAGCTAACAAAACTCTTCCACAGACACACGGACTATAGTTCGACAAATTTAAAGTTCCTGAATCCCAAAAACAATTAATCTCCACAACACGTGTAATAAATCACATCACTCTTTAAAGGTGAGCCCATTCTTGACATCGGAATGAAGTTAAGTTCAGCATGAAGAAAATTCGTCAGTTCTAGGGTTTGAAAATGGAGTCCGCACTCTAGCACAGGTTTCGGTAGCAAAACACTTTCAAAGTATCTTACAGCAGTACTTCACGGGAGAAGCAATAATGGTCATACAATTTTTAAAAAATTCGAACTCCGGCAAGGATAGATGCAGAAAGTAAAGTCTTGGAACTATGTGTTGGTGAAGAAAGCAGATATTATACCAAGTTGCAGCTAGCATTTCGGCGATCACACTTATGCTCAAGAGAAGGAGACGGTGTGCTGTTCCAAAAGATGGTGGCGGAGTCCGGAGAATGCCAAGGAGGACATTTTCTGATCGGTTGTCGCTGCGATGGAACTGGTCTGCAAAGCTCGGACGCCAGCCTAAATACACTCCTGGAAACTGAAATAAGAACACCATGAATTCATCGTCCCAGGAAGGGGAAACTTCATTGACACATTCCTGGGGTCAGATACATCACATGATCACACTGACAGAACCACAGGCACATAGACACAGGCAACAGAGCATGCACAATGTCGGCACTAGTACAGTGTATATCCACCTTTCGCAGCAATGCAGGCTGCTATTCTCCCATGGAGACGATCGTAGAGATGCTGGATGTAGTCCTGTGGAACGGCTTGCCATGCCATTTCCACCTGCCGCCTCAGTTGGACCAGCGTTCGTGCTGGACGTGCAGACCGCATGAGACGACGCTTCATCCAGTCCCAAACATGCTCAATGGGGGACAGATCCGGAGATCTTGCTGGCCAGGGTAGTTGACTTACACCTTCTAGAGCACGTTGGGTGGCACGGGATACATGCGGAGGTGCATTGTCCTGTTGGAACAGCAAGTTCCCTAGCCGGTCTAGGAATGGTAGAACGATGGGTTCGATGACGGTTTGGATGTACCGTGCACTATTCAGTGTCCACTCGACGATCACCAGAGGTGTACGGCCAGTGTAGGAGATCGCTCCCCACACTATGATGCCGGGTGTTGGCCCTGTGTACCTCGGTCGTATGCAGTCCTGATTGTGCCGCTTACCTGCACGGCGCCAAACACGCATACGACCATCATTGGCACCAAGGCAGAAGCGACTCTCATCGCTGAAGACGACACGTCTCCATTCGTCCCTCCATTCACGCCTGTCGCGACACCACTGGAGGCGGGCTGCACGATGTTGGGGCGTGAGCGGAAGACGGCCTAACGGTGTGCGGGACCGTAGCCCAGCTTCATGGAGACGGTTGCGAATGGTCCTCGCCGATACCCCAGGAACAACAGTGTCCCTAATTTGCTGGGAAGTGGCGGTGCGGTCCCCTACGGCACTGCGTAGGATCCTACGGTCTTGGCGTGCATCCGTGCGTCGCTGCGGTCCGGTCCCAGGTCGAAGGGCACGTGCACCTTCCGCCGACCACTGGCGACAACATCGATGTACTGTGGAGACCTCACGCCCCACGTGTTGAGCAATTTGGCGGTACGTCCACCCGACCTCCCGCATGCCCACTATACGCCCTCGCTCAAAGTCCGTCAACTGCACATACGGTTCACGTCCACGCTGTCGCGGCATGCTACCAGTGTTACAGACTGCGATGGAGCTCCGTATGCCACGGCAAACTGGCTGACACTGACGGCGGCGGTGCACAAATGCTGCGCAGCTAGCGCCATTCGACGGCCAACACCGCGGTTCCTGGTGTGTCCGCTGTGCCGTGCGTGTGATCATTGCTTGTACAGCCCTCTCGCAGTGTCCGGAGCAAGTATGGTGGGTCTGACACACCGGTGTCAATGTGTTCTTTTATCCATTTCCAGGAGTGTAGCTGCCTTCTACGAGGATTCATGCAGGCCTCTTTTCAGCAAGTGACCCGGCTAATATGAGATAGCGTGCAGCACGCGAACGACCTCAACCATCGCTATGCACACACCATCTAGTAGCCTTGCTGGACTGTTGTTGTCACCATCCGCTGGTCGGGTTACAGAGTTCTGGGCTTCAGAGTTCCCACAGCGCTTGTTTTACAGAGGTACAGCATGCAGCAACCCAAACGACTTACAAGTTCTGCTGGTCGGCCGCTGTGGCCGAGCGGTTCTAGACGCTTCAGTCTGGAACCGCATGACCGCTACGGTCGCAGGTTCGAATCGTGCCTCGGGCATGGATGTGTGTGATGTCCTTAGGTTAGTTAAGTTTAAGTAGTTCTAAGTTCTAGTGCTCAGAGCCATTTGAACCATTTGAGCATCATCCACTGAGTTTCGCAGCCTGTGTTTTAAATGTTTGAACAAATCTCTCACCTGTTCCATTAAAACCACTATGAAAAGGTGTGTTTGTGAGTGATACACCGCTGGTAGCGCAAAATGAAGTGAACTCTGTGGATGTAACATGTGATCTATTGTCAATGACTATGGACCAGGGAAGCCCTCTAATGCGAAAACGCGTGCAAGGACTTTCGTAGTTTGGGTTGATGACGTGGAAGTTGTAACGTCTTCCTGTGCATGTAGTGTGGTTCTTTAGTGGATACAGGAGCGAGGAACAGATTCCGTTCATAAACACAGAATTCATATATTAATTTATTTTACACTTAATATCAAATAATAAAATAATACATAACTTTGCTTCTGAACTTCTATATTGCGATAGACATCAAAAGATTTATAATTCTGTCGCTTTTCAATACAATGTCTATTGAGAAGATGTCGAGCTCTGGGCAAAATTAAAGATTATAAATACTATTCAATTGGCAAGCATACAAAATATGCTTAGTGTATGAATGTTAGAAATTAAGTATATCTGCCTCTGGAGCTCTGGAGAGATGCTTCCAGCTCATTGACAGCAGTGTAATCGTTCGTGACAGCGCCCTCGTGCAACGGTGGCGGTGGCGAGCAGGGACGCGCATATTTGAAAGTGCAGCTGAACGGATACCGGCCTATACCACAGCGACAAAGGTCAAGCAAGTTCAGGCACTGACTGCCACAAGTCACTAGGCTCCCAAAAAGGACAGGCAGAATCAAAGTCCACTCTGGACCGTGGAGATGAGGTGGTTGTCATTGGAAAGTAACGAATAGCTGGGAAATCTGCTGGCTATGACGACTTGTAGAACAGGATGTGACCGTATTTGTAATGTTTGAGTCTATAACTCGCCAGGAAACATGTTGCCATGCCAGCCTCTTCATAAGTACCTTGCCCTAAGAGATCTCATAGTACAGGTCGAGTACCCAATGGAGCGTAGTGTGGAGATGACTGCCCTGCCCATCTGTTGTCTTCTTGCAGTAGGACGACACCTGTGGAGTGGAGAGCTACTGCCATCAGCACCAGAGAGCCTGGAGATCTAATTGTGTTAAGGCTTTCTTAATTGAGGACAAGCCTTGATGGAAATAGCGCTACGCCAGCTGGAGCACAGGATCTTCTACTGTGTGATGCTGCACAAGATGAACGTCCAAGCAGAGTTTGGCAACTACTTCTTCCACTTCAGAGCCCGTGTGGAAGCATACTCCAGGGTGTGCGTTGAAATCTGTGTCCTGACCTAGAGGCAGACGTGTCTTGCGTTTCGGACCTGCATTTGATATCATAAGTGTAACTGGAAAGGAACAATGCCAAACATTGGAATGACAGACAACAGAATGACTCCAGTGCTACGTGGAGGGAGTTCCTTATTGATGATCCACAGATGGTTGGGGCTTGGCCATGGAGCGACTCCCACTTTGAACTGCTTTATACTGACTAAATGGTGGCCCTTATTTGCGGCTAGCAGGTGCATACAACAACCAGTGAAGTTACCACACTACCACTCCCAGTGCCGTAGCCGGCCGTGGTGGCCAAACGGTTCTAGGAACCGAGCGACTGCAACGGTCGCATGTTCGAATCCTGCCTTGGGCATGGATGTGTGTGATGTCCTTATGTTAGTTAGGTTTAAGTAGTTCTAAGTTCTAGGTGACTGATGACCTTAGAAGTTGAGATGACCTTAGAAGTTAAAAAGACCTTAGAAACTACTTAAACCTAACTAACCTAAGGACATCATACACTTCCATGCCCGAGGCAGGATTCGAACCTGCGACCGTACCAGCAGCGTGGTTCCGGACTGAAGCGTCTAGAACCACTAGGCCACAGCGGCCGACCAACACAGTTTTTCTGCCATCACCAAAGCCCTTGTAGCAAGCGGCGAGGAAGGCTCCTACTTTCTACTACATTGCTGTATGGTGGTAGTTGGACAGCAGGTGCTAGCCATACAATACTGTGCGTATTAACAACTCACCGGAAATGAATGGAAGTGTGGAGGCATGTTGGCAGAGGTCTGTGAGTGCCCCAAAGAAAGCTGTATTTCTAATGGCGTGGGGTTAGCGTGATTATAGCATCGAAACGGGCTGGCCTTGCAACACGAGGTAAGTTAAGGAATGGGAAAAGACACTGTGTGTCAATTGGAGAGTGGTTACAGTGCACTCTGGTGGTTTAATTCATTACATAATGTACCAGACCAAACCTTTGGATGATTTTACGTGGGGAAGAGCTATGAGGAAATTGGAAGAAGGGCGAAATGTGAATCCTCTATATCTACATGGATACTCTGCAAAAGACACTTAAGTGCCTGGCAGAGGGTTCATCGGATCACCTTCACAATAATTTTATGATATTCCAATCTCGAACAGTGCCCAGAAAAAATGAACACCTATATCTTTCCGTTCGAGCTCTGATGTCCCTTACTGTATTATGATGATCGTTCCTCCCATGAAGGTCGGCGGCAAAAAAATATTTTCGTATCCGGAGGAGTAAGTTGGTGATTGAAATTTCGTGAGAAGATTCTGCCACAACGAAAAACGCCTTTGATTTAACAGTCTCCACCCCAAATCCTGTATAATATCTGTTGCATCTTCAAAGTGTTCTGCCAGTAACACACTGTCTTTGGTTCGCCTACCCCATACCCCACAAGATTTTCTATGTGTTCTTTCCAATTTCAGTTCCTCTTAATTGCAATTCCTAGGTATTTACTTCAATTTAGGTCTTTAGATTGACTGATTTATCGTGTAACCTAAGTTTAACTGAATCTTTTTAGCACTTATGTGGATGACCTCACACTTTTCATTATTTACGGTCCATTGCCAATTTTCGCATCACACAGATATCTTGCCTTAATTGTTTTGCAATTTGTTTTGATCTTCTGATGACTTTACCAGATGACAAACGACAGCATCATTTGGAAACAACGTAATACGGCTGCTCAGATTGTCTCCTAAATCGTTTACTTAGATAAGGAGCGGCAGAGGGCCTATAAGACAATAACGCCAGATATCACTTCTGTTTTACTCGAAGACTTTCCATCAGTCACTACGAATTGTGACTTCACTGACAGAAAATCACGAATCCCGTCAAATAACTGAGACGACATTCCCTAAGGACGCAATTTGACCACAATCCGCTTGTTAGGTACAATGTCAAAGGCCTTCTGGAAATCCAAGAATACGGAATCAATTTGAGATCCTTTGTCAACAGCACTCAACACTTCGTGCGAGTAAAGATCCGTCCGCAGCTTTGGCCGTGCGGTAGCGTTCTCGTTTCCCGCGGCCGGGTTTCCGGGTTCGATTCCCGGCGGGATTAAAGATTTTCTCTGCCTCGTGATGACTGGGTGTTGTGTGATGTCCTTAGGTTAGTTAGGTTTAAGTAGTTCTAAGTTCTAGGGGAGTGATGACCATAGATGTTAAGTCCCATAGTGCTCAGAGCCATTTGAACCATTTTTGAGTAAAGAGCTAGTTGTGTTTCATAAAACCTATCTTTTCTAAATCCGTGTTGACTGTGTGTCAATAGACCGTTCTCTTCGAAGTAATTCGTTATGTTCGAACACAATATATCTTCCTACTTCCTTTCTTGATTGTTGGTGTGACCTGTGCTACTTTCCAGTCTTTTGGTAGAGATCTTTCGTAAAGCGAGCTGTTCTATGTGATTGTTAAGTATGGAGCTATTGCATGAGCATACTCTGAATTGATCCTAATTGGTATACAATGTGGAATAGAAGACTTCCTTTTATTAAGTGGTTTAAGTTGCTTCACTACTCCGAGGGTATCTACTTCTAAGTTACCAAGGCTGGTCGCTGTTATTGATTCGAATTCTGCAGTATTTTCTTCGTCTTATTTGGTGAAGCAATTTGGGAAGGCTGTGTTGAGCAACTCAGCTTTAGCACCACTGTCATCGACAGTATTTCCATTGCAACGGCGCAGAAAAGGCATTGATTGTGTGTTGCCGCTAGCATATTTTGCATACGATAAACATCTCTTTGGATTTTCTGCCAAATTTCGTTGTGGAAACTAGTATAAGCACCTCGCATTGAAGTCAGCACTAAATTTGGAGCTTCTCAAAAAGATCACCAATCGTGGAGATATTGCATTCGTTGGAATTTGGCATGCTTTTTT
Source organism: Schistocerca gregaria (assembly GCF_023897955.1). Classification (NCBI taxonomy): domain Eukaryota; kingdom Metazoa; phylum Arthropoda; class Insecta; order Orthoptera; family Acrididae; genus Schistocerca; species Schistocerca gregaria. Next base: position 88,104,047 of record NC_064931.1, read on the forward strand.
CATTGTTACTGCAACAGTGTTCTGACAGGTTTTATGTACCAAGGGGGTCAGCTCCGTCGATTGTTAATTTATTTGGTATGAATCTCTCAATTTCTGTCGGTACTACTTCTTTGAATTCAAGCCACAATCCACATCTTGTCTACACTTACATTGTTAATTTGGGAGGGGTGGAGACTGTCTCTCAGGAAGGCGTCAAGTGAATTTGTTATGTAGCCCAGGAATTTGATATTACTCACAGCATTATTTCTCGTGCATGTGAAGTTTTCCAAACCAGCAGCAATTGTAATGACATGCAACAGGGATTTAAGGCATGTGATCTCACGCTTCAGAGTGGCACTACCACTTCAGGGGGTGGTCTCTTTGCTTGATGACCAGCATGTTGTGTTCTGTTGACACCCACACTTCAGTGGGACCGTAGCTTGTAGACTGGACCAATGAGGATTGGGGTGAGTGTTCTTCTCTGATGAGAGCAGATTTAGCCTGAATAGTGATTCTGGACATACCCTCATATGGCGGGAGATAGAAACACTTAATGCACTCAAGAACATTGTCGAAAACGATCATTTTGTCTGTCCTGGTGTTCTGGTATGGGGAGGGGTAATGTTGCGTGGCTGTACTGAGCACCATATCTTTGAGCATGGTATACTCACCGGTCAACATTATTTTGATACTATCTTTCCCGATGTGCAGTTTTCAGAGTTGTATACAGCTCTGGTTTCATTTTTATGGAAGAAAATGCGCAACCGCTTCGAACGATGCAGGTGGAGGAGTTGTTGGAAGAGAGCGGCCAGTTCACCCAACTCAGATCCCATCAAGCACGCGAGTGATGTACTGGGGCGATGTTTTGCAGCATGTTTACATGCACCAATGTCCAACCAGCAGTTGTTTTTCGCACTGGTGGATGAATGGAACACCCACCACAAGAACTCGTCACCATCATTGAGGCCAGCATAGGAGCACATTGCATAGCATGCACTGCCATCTGTGGTGGTCACACAACCTATTAAGAAGCATGGCCCGCCTTTAATAATGTATAGAAAACCGAGTAGTGACTCCAGTGTTAATATTGTTTTTGAATAAAAGTGTCATTTCTCTTCATTTCGCCATGTATTTCTTCCATTACCTTCATTCATACAAACTATTAAATTCAACAAATCATGCTGGTTGATGAAACATATTGACATTAACACTATTGAGATCACTCCCACGGCGTGTGATTTTCAAAAAGATTTTTATGAACTTGTCAGAAACGCAATTCATGGCAAAACAATGGAGACTGGTGGGGAATCCCACGAAATCCAATCCACAACGTCATGGGAAGTGCGTTTTGGCACAAAAAATTATACTGCCCGTACAAATTCTTAAACGGCAAATCCTCAATAAGGAATGTGTTGCTCTGGAAATAGCTAAGATTTACGTAGAGTTCACAAAACCAGTTGGTATGTGTTTATTGGATCTGTCCAAACTCTGGGTCACAAATTGAGGAAATGCTTGGTCTTAGACCAAAAATGTCTGCTCACAACACAGTGAGAGGTGCTACCCACACGCAGACTGAAGGTGGATGAGATGCAGCCTCAACTGCTCTCTCGTGGCTGATTATTACTTGAAGGTACACAACTGAAAACTGATCTTTCATACTGCTTTCATTTTCTTTCCTCTGTTAGTCACTTGTGTGACATTACATCAGCAACAACTTATCTGTCGATATGAGCTACAAGTTATTAAAAAAATTATGTTTTGAGACATGTTTGTAGCGGTTTAAGTGCTTAAAATTCACGTGTGTGCGTTTTGGACTTGGTACTATGCGGCGCTACTTTCTCCTCTCACGGCTCTGTCTGTTTACTCGCCAATTCGCACACCTATCAGGAAGGGCTGTAAAATTGCTGTTATACGCCATTCTTTGTGCGCCAAAAAGGAGTTACTTTCACATTTGTTTTAAATAATTGTAGTGCGTCTTAGCAGCTAAAATTTTAACGGTGCATTTCTTTCTGTGTAGTGTTTCTATGTGAAAAATTTCAGGATAGGCTCCGATATGTTCCTTGTTAGATGATTTGGGATATCTAGCAACACGTGACGACCATTCACCAATTGTGCATGCCAGACAGCAGGTGCTAGAGCAGCAGTGTAGCGCCACTCAGTTGTAAGATGCAGCTACCCAGGAATCCGTCAAGGGTTGTCTCAGTTCAGGTACCTTTCATACTACTCAGCAAAGGCGCAAGGTAACACTGAGGATGTTGCTTAGAGGAAACCTTTGCCATTTCGTCCATGCACGTGTCAAGGTTACACCTGGTTGTGATCACGTCACAGGAGGGCTTTAACGAAGAGGGCTGGAAAAGCATAAACACTCTTTGCTGCTTCGGATTACACTCTAGTTTCGTTGAACGGTTCTGAAAGGTCCCTAATTGATCCAGTCTGTATATCAAAGCACAAGACTACAGTCGCCATACACTTCAGAGGGGTCAAATCACATTCAATGGGGTTGCAGCACCACGAGTAGTTAGGTAACGACTGAATCACCTCGGGGGTAATGGGGGGGGGGGGGGGGGGGGAGTGTCAACTGTCTTAAGGGTTGTCCAGGTCGTAGATCCATTGCACATCGCACTGCAATTTGTCGTTTCCTACCGCTAAATGTGTTTAAATGAACGGCCCAATGGAAGAGGTGGTTTCATTGACGCACTTTATGGTACCTCCTGAAGGCCTTTACGTGTCGATTCTGACGGTCTGTCTGAAACGTTTTCCTCGGCCACGCAGAATAAAACCACTTTATTTCAATGAAGGCGTCCCTGTAATGACCTCCATCGCAGACGGGGTAGGAGTAGGTGTGGGATGTGTGTAAGGAGTGTGGGGCGACCTTATCATACTGCGACACTTCCACGGTAGCATTGGCCAGAATTTTGGTTAAATTTGGTACGAAAGTGACATCATTAGCCCATATTACACCTCAAATGAACTTCTGAGCTCTGGCCTTCTTTTCCCACGTGTCGGCACCTTGCTGTTTAAGCGTTCTCGAGGCCGAGGTTGGCGTCGCAGGGCGCCACCCCATTGCATTATTACAGAGAATGGTTGCAGGCACTGTTGAACTAAGTTTCACATTTCTGCATCGCGATAGGGAAATCATCTGATTCATAGAAGTGACCCTTTAACTGTTTGAGCAGTGAAGTTACCTGACATCAGCACAAGTCTCATTGCTAACTTAGCTAAATTGGTTTGGGGTGGCTGAAAGAGTTACAGAATAATTAAATGCCCGGAAGATTTCGGTTATTACACACGTTCGTCCTGCAACATACATCTCTATTTAAATAACAATTTTATTTCTGCAGATTGCAATGTATTAAGACAACAGTGCATTTTACTATATCTTAAATGTATTGTCTACATTTTCTTTTTCCTTCACTGGCCTTCATTACGCTCTCCTCATAAGTAATACACTCAACGCTGTCATTACAAAAACAGAAATAAATTGAGGAAATGAGGCTGAAGCACTATTATAAATTTTACGAATTGGTGGTACCTATTTTTAAGCTATAAATATCACAGTTGCATACTACTTTTCCAGAAGGTATTAGGTGAAAGATGCAATGGGTGCTGCAAAATGGTTTTAAAATATCACGAAAAAACGTTTTGGAAAATTTTTAGTTTGATTTCCCGCAATAACCACAGCTTTATTGAAGCATTTGCCAATTGTGTGTTGCATGCTGCACACGTTCAGACTCCCGTTAAACACTTTACTGCGAACATCACAATACCGAAAGATATTCCGATAGGCACACTCGATTTTGAAACGAAGTCACCGCACACACAATCATTTGACTTGCCTGCATTCGTAACAGTGTATTTGTTCATTACTTTCTATCAGTCATAGAGTCAGTGTCACATATTGCAATAACTTCATTAGATTCAGACGCAAAATTTTTCTGTAACTGAAATTTCTTAAGCAGTACTCATTTACAACGCTTTTCTATACAATTGGGGTCAGTGACACATTATTTTACTGAGCTTGTATATTTATAAAGCTAGAAAAATTGTCTGTTTCCGCTCCTACCGCGTACTTCAACTCACTGTTACGAATCTAATATAGATAGTCCCAACAGAATACCTGCAAAGCATCAGTTTCATATTGCAGGTTATAGAACAGTTATCATTGGCGGACAGTACAAAACTGAGTTAAAAAGAATATTAGATTATAACGTATCTTCCAAGCTTTGATGTGGTTTGAGTCTGAATTTGTCATTCATTTACATGAGGAGGGAAGCACAAGCACAAGCTCGGATCAGGGAGAACGGAGAAGTAGATCAGCTGTGCTAATCAATCCGCCATTTAGATAATGCTGGACATGTTTGATTTTGTCCTTTTCGACAAGAAGATACATAAACTATTTTACATTGGAGAAAGGCTGTGTTTCCACAGAAAACTACCATCCACTTACGACAAAATAAAACCGTGTCGTATATTCATATAGTGTAATGGACGGGTACAGAATGAATGGAAGGGATAAGGGGAAACCTAGTGCCAGCAGATACTATAGTAACAGACAGTAAACATACTTTGTTACTAGAATGAGATTTTCACTCTGCAGCGTAGTGTGCGCTGATATGAAACTTCCTGGCAGATTAAAACTGTGTGCCCGACCGAGACTCGAAATCTGGACCTTTGCCTTTCGCGGGTAAGTGCTCTACCATCTGAGCCACCGAAGCACGATTCACGCCCGGTGCTCACAGCTTTACTTCTGCCAGTACCTCGTCTCCTACCTTCCAAACTTTACAGAAGCTCTCCGGCGAACCTTGCAGAACTAGCACTTCTGAAAGAAAGGATATTGCGGAGACATGGCTTAGCCACAGCCTGGGGGATGTTTCCATTCTGGAAGTTTTAATCTGCCAGGAAGTTTCATATCAGCGCACACACCGCTGCAGAGCGAAAATCTCATTCTGGAAACATCCCCCAGGCTGTGGCTAAGCCGTGTCTCCGCAGTATCCTTTCTTTCAGGAGTGCTAGTTCTGCAAGGTTCGCAGGAGAGCTTCTGTAAAGTTTGGAAGGTAGGAGACGAGGTACTGGCAGAAGTACAGCTGTGAGTACCGGGCGTGAGTCGTGCTTCCGTAGCTCAGATGGTAGAGCACTTGCCCGCGAAAGGCAAAGGTCCCGAGTTCGAGTCTCGGTCGTCCACACAGTTTTAATCTGCCAGGAAGTTTCATACTTTGTTACTGTCGTCCCTTGATGGAATAATCCCGATTATGAGATTTTTTTCTGTCACAAGGATTCGAAACGGTAACTTCGCGGACATACTTCACAATATAACACGGGACAGGGGCCTCCTTAGTGAATAAGGATTTATTTTCCGTCGCGCGGGATTAGCCGAGCGGTCTACGGAGCTGCAGTCAAGGAGTGTACGGCTGCTCCCGGTGGAGGTTCGAGTCCTCCCTGGGGCATGGGTGTGTGTTTGTCCTTAGGTTAATTTAGGTTAAGTAGTGTGTAAGCTTAGGGACTGATGACCTTAGCAGTTACGTCCCGTAAGATTTCACACACATTTAAACACTTTGAACATTTATTTTCCTACAGAGTAAACTATGAGTAAAGATGAAAACGTAAACATCTTATGTTTACTGCTCAAGTTTGTGGGAGATATTTAAGATTAGTGTAATTGGAAACGGTGCATATACAAAAAAGGGCAGCCCGAATCGTTAAAGTACTGCTCTTGCGAGAGACGATAGAAACCATAGAAATTTTGATGCAGCACACGCTCGTAGGAAAACATGTAATATCCCATGAAAATGTCCGTCAAATGTTTGGAGAACCGATTTTCAGAAAAGAGTCTACGATGGTTCTGCAGCTTTAAAATAAGAGCCCTCCTTGTGTTCGTGAAGATAATGAGAGAGCACTGGTGATTCGTAGAGCAACATCAAATAGACGTGAGCAACTGAATTAGATACAGCTGCTGTGTTGGAGAAAAAGTGCTCTTGTCACCAAGGCGAACAGAATCGTGAAACGTGTTCCGCGACTGGGAAGACGTCACACTCAGTGCTGCCCGTCGGCGTGAAAATAGAGCTCAAGATGAGGATGGCGATCGATATCAGTTCATTCGACCGTGGCAGCCCAACGCGTTAGACACTTCGTTCCGAAGTCGTGCTAGCAATGAAAGGGCTTTTGACAGGCCCGGCCCCTGTGTCAAGATTGTACCTGATCACCTCGATTCGGCGAAAACCACGACTATCACACTCAGCTGCAACAGCGTACACTGTGCTGACGACGAGGCTCCACGTCGACTTTCGCGGATTACAAAAGCAGATAGGTCGACCAAAGTATAGTGCATTTACTTCCGTTTCAGAGTTGGAAATCTCTTTTCTTTCTGCTGTTTATCCCGTCGTAACGGGTCCGTTGTTTTCACGATTTGACAAAGTTAATTTATTTTAACGGAGTTGTTGGATGGCTTTTCTGACGCCATAGTCGTCAGTTAATCTAAGGGTAGGAACTCCTATACGCCACAGCACACTGGACTCGCATTCGGGAGGACGACGGTTCAATCCCGCGTCCGGCCATCCTGATTTAGGTTTTTCGTGATTTCCCTAAATCGGTCCAGGCAAATGCAGGGATGGTTCCTCTGAAAGGGCACGGCCGACTTCCTTCCCCGTCCTTCCCTAATCCGATGAAACCGATGACCTTGCTGTTTGGTCTCTTCCCCCAAACAACCCAACCCCCTCCAATACACCACTTGTCTGTGAGTCGTCTAATCTTCGTTCAGTTTGGTACCATATTTAAGCTGTTCGTGTTTCGCATTTTCTGAGGTGGAGATAAGAGGCCATCCCAGAAAATGCCTAAATGGACGCGGAAAACTACCTAAAAACCACGCACAGGCAGTTTGGTGCACGAGACCAACAATCGTTAATTATTACTCAGCTCCATTCGGCTGTGGCTCATCTCCCTGTCCACCAGTCTAGCGATCTGCGCGTTACGCTACAAGAGCAGGTCCGATGCTTGACAATCACAGCAGATAAATATTTATATCAGGCAAAACTATCTCCTAACTGTGGGATGCGTAAAGCACTGTTTATGCAGGTACCATATATCAAATGGCACGGAAATTGGGACGAGTTCACTAATACCACCAATGGACGTTAAAAGCATATAGAAATGTCGACTGGACAGATTAGTTGAGGTAAATGTCAGCAGCAAGATACGTATACGTGGAACACCAGAGAAGTTGAGTGATCTTCATGTCAGCAGAGCGCTCTTCAGACATGTTGAGGAAGTATTATCGTGTGGGATATGGCTAGTCTGTCACTGACGAAGAGTGCAGGAACGGATGTCAGATCGTTCATACACGGTTATTTGCCTAAGGCCTCCATCAAGATGAAGCACCATCCCATTACACTGAAGGAGTTTTACAGTGAATCGGGGGCCCACTCCAGGAACACGAGTTTGTTTGGTTGCTCCGCATGTGCTTTGGTCTCAGTCCTGTTGAGCACGTTTGGGACTCAGTCGAGCGATATTTGCGCCGCTTGGGCCCATCTTCGATCAATATCTGTTTTTTATAGATGGCAGTTTAGCGGTGATGGATGAGGATGGAGACTCGGGAGTTCGCGCTTCGACATTTTGCTGCCTTCATCCGGATATAAGGGGCTACTCTATGCTAGGTAATTATCATTACTGAACTACTCAATCGTCCTTTTAATAGTCAGTCTGTGAATGGAACTAGAAATTACGTTTACATGTGATGATGATAAAAATTAGACTATGAAATACACAGTGGCCGCGCGGTCTCAGACGCCTTGTCACGGTCCGCGCGGATCCCCCGTCGGAGGTTCGAATCCTCCTTCGGGCATGAATGTGTGTGTCGTCCTTAGCGTAAGTTAGTTTAAGTTAGATTAAGTAGTGTCTAAGCTTAGGGACCGATGACCTCAGCAGTTTGGTCCCATAAGACCTTACGACAAATTTCCAAAATACACAGTGATTTCAAATACGTATCCGTGGATGTTGACGTGGCGGTTGTTGAACGAACTGATAAGTTTGGAAACGTTCACCAACTTCTCTCATTACATATTAATCACTTCATTCCATCTTCATCACAAAGACATGCAAGTCGCTGAAGCGGCGTAAAATAAAACGTCTTACACCAGACAAACGAGGAGTTCTAGCCTGCCTTACACTTGATGGGGCCACAACTCGGATTTTAGGTTAGAGGGTCTCGGGAAAACACAAAAAGGACTTCAGTCACAAAGGGTGCAGGCCGAACACAGGAAAAACGTAAATACAGGAACCATCAGTATAGCATAATGTTAGCACCAGAGCAGTTCCCAATAGGGTAACTAGATTTCACGGAAGCCGGTGGACACCTCTTGGGGCTTCAATGCATTTTTTCTCACCAGAGAAGAGTCCTTACCGTACCACTGTAGCATGGCACCGTGGCCATCACGACTGAAGGTGCCCGCTTGCAGATTCAAATCTAAATAACATTGACGTGCTAATATTGCACATTCAAATGTTATGTCCTGCATACGTATCCCCTGTAATGGGAAGCCCTGAGAAGTTTAGTACAGTCAAAGGTGTAAGAATATATCGTTAGTAACTTCGAACTGTCTGTCCCACGCCCTGCTCTCAGCTCGAGAATTGCTACGTTGCCGAGCTGGGTTAATTAGCAGATATACACCTTACCTAAGTCGTGCGAACGTTTATTGTTCCACCACCAATAAGTCCTGACAAAATGCCAGAATGAAATAACTGCAGAAAAAACTAAATTCTATCGCTAAGTAGGCTTATATTTCGTGTACTCAGCTGCACAATCTGTAGTTATAATGGTCACCTGCTATGACCACAGCAAACGGGGAGGCACACAACGTATGAAATTACAAGCAAAGGGAATGTTAGTTAACCGCACCCAGTGCGACATCTCCAGAACAACTTTCCGGTTACCCACTAATATAACAGGAACCTCTATCTCCAAACTTACCCACAACTCAGTTTAATTTCCCGACCAAACTTTAGATCCTAGTCACCGAAAACTTTACGTACCTCAACAACACTTTAGCCCAATCCTGTTCGCCTCCCTAGACCGAATGATAGCTACACAGAACGGGCTGCATAACATTAGAACACCGTCTGGATCATATGACGAGATACAGGACAGAGCACGGCCGCTATGTCATCACAACAAGGAACTCTGCAACAGCCATCTGTGTAATTCTTGCAGTTATTGGCATGTATACTTCCAGTTCAAAAGAAAGATCACACAAGTCCCAACACGACCCACCTTCAGCCAGCAAATCCTGAGCAGTACCCATGGCATCACCGACGGCTTACCCTGCCAAGAACAGGATTGCAATTCCAAAGACCGAGCAAGGGGGTCGAGCACTAGACGATATCGAATGGGAAACGTAGAGTAATTGTGCCTAGTCCAGTGAAGACCGCGACTGGAAAAGTGTAGTGCATGTAACGTGGGTCATAGTGCTTGAGAACCAGATTTCCGTATCAGGGACGAAAATGTAGAAACACAAGACTCAGAGCAGAGGTTACAGCAGAGGAAGCTACTGGATACGGAAATGGGGCACATCGCGTTGGTTATCGCCCTTGCGGGTAAGTGGTTACTGGAGAACATGCTCCGGAATAGCCCAGATCGGTTACTGCCAGTGACGTACCGTTTGTTACGACATCCAGCTGCCTTCGGGAAGACACTAATACCTTACTAAATATTGTCATGAGGAGAGTCTTCGCCGTGACACACTGCAGTCAGCAGACAGAATCACGTTTAAACCGGATGACGCCATCATTCGTCATTCTGCAGTCGTCGAGGACGTTGATGTATGATCGGTCCGTGAAATTTGCGCCACTGCTGATGATGCAGCTGCCCCTGGCGACCCCAGGCATCGAACACCTCCCCTTCGGCTGAGTGCCCGCCCAGGGAACCGCGCTCCACCCCACCACCAGCCGAAGGGACAGACTGGGTAGTTCAGGCCTGCACTGCCCTCGCTGGGGCCACAACTCGGGTGTCCTGCACTCCGGGCATCGGAGCGTGATGCCCCACTCAGTAGTGTGAGTCTGCTCTATGGGGCTTTCCGTACTCAGCACGAGCGCCTGGTCAGCAGGAGGGGGCCGACACACCAGTCCAAATGGAATCAACGGCTATCCATTGTATACATTGTCAATAAAGTAGCATTGCAGTTTATCATCATCTTCCTCTATTGTTAGACATCCTGCTTCACTAGCAACCCATATAAACTGGATTGTATATAAGAAAATAGCTTTGTAAAAAATCAGTCTCTCAAGAGCTAACGATTGTAAACAAAAAATTATTAATAAAGAACAAATTGCTTTAAATAAAGAATACGACGTATACACAAAAAATAATATTCTAAAAGGGAAAATGAATTGTAAATATATATTGTGAAAGGTAAACTGTTCATAATAAACTATTAATTAATTTGTTATGTCATTGTCGTTATTTCCAAACTCTGCAAACTACAGAATTATTGTAAATAGGAATTTGTTTGTAACAAACCTGAACCTCTTCTTCTTGGCGCACACCACTTGAGTAAAGGACCTAAACAGTTGAGCTGCTTATAAAATTTTCTCAGTTTTGTTTCTCGAAAAGAACGTCGCCTTGCCGGCTGCGGTGGCCGAGCGGTCGCAGGTTCGAATCCTGCCTAGGTTTAAGTAGTTCCACGTCTAGGGGACTGATGACCTCAGATGTTAAGTCCCATAGTGCTTGGAGCCATTTGAACCACTTTTTTTGAACGCCGCCTTCCCTCCACGGATTCCCATCTGAGTTCGCGAAGCATCTCCGTAACACTTCCGCGTTGTTCGAACCTACCGGTAACAAATCTAGCAGCCTGCCTCTGAAGTGCGTAGATGTCTTCCTTCAATCCGACTTGGTACGGATCCCAAACATCGAGCAGTACTCAAGAAGAGGTCGCACCATAGTCCTATATTCGGTCTCCTTCACATGTCAACCTTACTTTCCTAAAATTCTCCCGATAAACCGAAGCCTACCATTTGCCTTCTATATCACAGTTCTCACATGCTCGTTCCATCCCATGTCGCTCTGCAGCGTTACGCCCAGATATTTAAAAGACTTGACTGAATCGAGCAAGATGCTAGTAATACTGTATCCGAACATTACAGGTTCGATCTTCCTACTCATGCGCATTAACTTACATTTTCCCACACTTAGGATTAGTTGCCATTCATCACATCAACTGAAAACTTTGTCTAAGTCGACTTGTACTGCGGCGTTGCTGGATTAAATTTCGGGTAACTGCTTACTGTTTCTTTCGTCGTACTATCAACCACAAAAGTTCCGCCTACCTCAGTACGGCGTCTGGTCACCAACCCGCTTCTCTGCAACGTAGATACCGTTCTGATGATGTTAAAAACAGTGTTGAAGGAAAACATCGTCAATACTTACGTTAGCACAGGCCGCATTAGCTCTGTAGCTAAATGTCATGTAAATATCTTATAACAATTTTCGGGTGGAGGGTGATTGTTTCATCTCTTAGAAAAATGTCAAAATTCGGCAAATATTGCTTTATTTGCTTTACTTGCCAAATCAAATAGGTGGTGCAATTAGCCCCCATTTAAAGCCAACGGCTAATACCACTATCCTCATCTCTCAGCTCATACCATCTAGTACACATGCAAGACAGCCAGAAATGTACCAAAGTTCAACCCGAATTGTTACGCGATTTGCACAGTTTATATTCAGCTACAACATGAGTTTTACATTCGGTCCTTTTCAGTGGATTTCTTTAAAAGAAGTTGCTCGTCAACCATTCCGTAAACGATTACGAAATATGCCACGTGGACTTCTTCACAAAGGCCAAGAGTTCACACGCGTTAATCTCTCCAACTAATTCGTTCACAAAGCTCAAATTTTCACAGTCTGTCCGTAAATGCATCTGCTTTCACGGTGATATAAACTGAACGCGAAATAATAGTACGTTCTTCATTTGTCACATAACTTTTTGGACACATTCAACATGACCTGCGCGTCCGACAGCGAGACTACAACTGCCTCAATGCCGTTGCTCACAGCGCATATACTACTTGATAGAGCGCGGGAAAGACTTCACTCTGATTGACTGACCAAATGAACAGCCAGTCAGATCAATCTAGCAAGATCATATTCGCACCTAAACTGTTTTACTCCAATCAACATTCATAGATGCTGCAAATATTAATAAAATGATCCACCAAACCAAACCAAAAGAAAACTAGTCTTGAGATAACTTTAGAGAAACATTACTCAACAAATAACTTTTTATGGCTGCCTCCTTACAAAAACAAACACACTTGGACATACGTCATCAGCAAGTAAGGGGAATTACTGCTTTCGTTGCACAGCTTGTTGCACTCATTCCCATGACCAAGTTTCATAATGTTTAACAGGAGATAGTACTGAATCCTTACGTATGTCCTGCACACACACTGATTTATTCTCATTTATTTACACAACAAAACAAATAGTTATTAAATGAATATTAATTCTTACTGAATTCTCTATTACTGAAACGAAAAATAGTGAACGTTATTTAGGTATAAAAATTCAAACATACTGACCTAACATTTTGTGAACTTTAGTAATGATTCCAACTGACAGCAAAGGACAAACTGTTATGCATCCGAACTGACTTGAATCTTACTAGTGACGGTTTTTTGTATTTTTGGTAATTTTCTCTAACTTTGAAAGTATCTCAGCCAGAAAGATGAGATTTTGCAACCAGCTTTTTTTATAACAAAATGCTTAATACAAAGTTTTTCGAAATTGAATAACATTTAGTATAGTTTATGTACAAGCGGCTGTTACCGCCACCGGCTCCAAAGCTACGAGCCCGTACTGCAAGGTAGCTTACTGCAATAAAATGCTGTTGCGGTTTGACTCGCGACGTTAAAGTATCTTTCTACAGTCACTCAACTTCGACACTTTATCGTACACCACGGCATCATCAACAAACAACCGCAACAGCTGCCCACCCTGTCCACCAAATCATTTATGAATATAGGGAACAACAGTGGCCCTTTAACACTTTCCTGGGGCGCTCCTGACGTTACCATTGCCTCTGATGAACATTCGCCTTTTCTATTATTTAAGGAGTCTTCGAGTCATTCACATATCTGTAAGCTTGTTCCATATGCTAATACATTTGTTGTCAGTGTTGTCGGAATGGATAAAGACAGGCCTTGTGCGGTTCTCAATGGAATGCTACGCAATTCATCCTGCAAATAATGGCAAGTTCAACTGTGGATGATGGAGCTCCATGGCGATCAAGCACACTTCTCTCCGCAGTAGACAACAGAAGCTCAATAATATTGTGATCTGGTGACTGCGGAGACCAGGGAAGATGCAAAATTTCTTCCTTGTTGCTCATAAAGCCAGTCTTAGACGATGTTAGCTGTGCGAACATGGGCGCTTTCTTCTAGTCTGGCATCACCATTGGGGAACAAAATTGCAGCATAAGCTGGCCCTGACAAGCAAAAATAGTCACACAATCCTTGACAGTAACGTGACTTTTCAGAGTAACCATGGAATGCAATACCACGATATGGCTGTCCAAATCGTCACTTAATGGCAGCCATGTTTTACTTTTTGGACATAAATTCAGCCATAAGTTGGGGAATGTGAAACAAGGCTCATCGGATCAAATGACTTTCTTCCATTACTTCACAGTCCAGGTGTTATAGCTTCAGCACAACGTTTTTCTGGTAAAAGCATCTGCATCGCTGATCAGTGGTTTCTGAATTACACCTTACCCTGCAGTTTCCGGCTTACAGAGTTCCATTCGTGTTGTTTTGGTGCTAACAGGGTTCGTTTTAGCGACATTCAGTTTTGCAATTCCTTTTACAGCTATCGTCCTCTTCATTTTCGTCACAATCCTTTTCAATGACCATCTGATACGATCAGTAAACAAATAGTTTCGTTCGCATTGTGACTTAGCGGATGATGTTTTTCTACTTTCCTTGTCTGTAGTAGAAATCTTCGACATGGTTCCTCCTGAAACACCAAAAACTTGGACTCCCTTGGTTGTGGAAGCATCCACCGTACGAGTACCAACAATTTGCCCACTTTAGGATTCACTTAACTCCGACATAATACACTCAAAGCTACACAGAATATGGTTCTGTTAAGGACTGACACATCAACATATTGAGGCCATGGCACACGTGCCATTCGTGGTAAAATACAACAGCGTAATCTGCAGGTTTAGCTAGTGTCTGCATTTATGTTCAATAATGCATAACTCGCTGTGTTTCCATACTTTTGTCCAAACTTTGGATGTGTCGTATTAGAATGTTATGCATGGGAGTAATAAGTTATGAGATGTACGCGTCGCCACATAAATGGGTTCACGTAGTCTAGTCTGTAACCGCAGTGGCGAGCAAAACTGGAAGCATCGAAGTGTCCTGAGGAAATTCGTCTGCTGTGTTTCACGGACGGTGCTTCAACCAGATTCCGAGGCGGCTCCAAGAAGAAGGCAGAGATTGATTTGTTTGCCGAAACATGTCAACACGGGCGCCGACAGACTATATTGACCCAGATGTCAATGCGGCCAAACCTCTTGCCATACAGTCAATTACTTACCGTTGTGCCAGCAGCACACAATCTAGGCAGTTCGATGACTGTATTGACCCGAAGCGCAACCAAAATACATCAGTAACAACTAATGTTGTAACCTGAAATCACTGGAGCACAGAAAACCGAGTTTCAGTGATGCACGCGTAATGTGAAAACGCAGTAAATTAAGAAGTCGTATGACTCGTAGAGTTAATATTAATACATAATAATGTAATCTAGTATATGCTGCCGAATACTTCAAGAATACCTGTCAAAGCTGAACTAAATTGAAAGTGAGAAAGGCGAATGATAATATATGAACTACTCAAAGCTAAGAGCACGGGATTAATAAATGACCTGACTCATAAATAAAGTCTACATTCCCACATCCAACCGGCTGCACGTTATTTCTCTACTTTGCTTTTAACTGCACTTACAGTTCCTTTTACACTGTAGCCACGTGTCCAGTACGCTGTTTTTTTAGGTGCTTCCAAAATTTTTTTCTCAGTGATACTTTTTCTGTGCTGTAGTCTACATTTACATGTTACACTCACTAAGTCATGGCGACCGCTGCTGGCCATCTCCCTGTAATATCTTCCTAAAGCAAATGTAAGTACCAATTTCATAATCAGTTTCCTTTTACTACTCACCGTCGCTGTTGTTGTAAATAGATCAACAAATTATGTTACGGCAATCCAACACCGTTACTTCTTAATTATTTCGAAGAGTAAACTCTGAAGTATAGCCGGCTGGACCAAGGACATTCTCTATCCTGTTGAGTAGTAATTAAAAACTACCATTACATTGCTGATTTATGACGTCCCTGTGCTACGCCCTTATCACAAAATATTTGAAATACTAGAACAATTTTGTGTGGTTCCGAAAAGGATAACAGTTTACCGTCATATCTGGCCATATATAAACTACTGACCATGTGAACTACACAGAAACTAGTCAATATTTGGTAACGCTGTAAAGATATAACTATAAATCCACCGACAAAACGTTGTAAGTTCTTCGGGGATAACGGATCTTTGATGTACTGATTTTGTTAGTGATTTGTTAAATATCGTCTCGAGAGCTCTCTCAGTCTGGAACCGCATGACCGCTACGGTCGCAGGTTCGAATCCTGCCTCGGGAATGGATGTGTGTGATGTCCTTAGGTTAGTTAGGTTTAAGTAGTTCTAAGTTCTAGGGGACTGATAGCCTCAGAAGTTAAGTCCCATAGTGCTCAGAGCCATTTGAACCATTTTGAGACTCTCTTTATGAGTGATTGATTTCAAAGACGTAACAAGTATTCTACACTTATTTCAGATGACGTTTTCTGCTTGTGTTATCAACAAAGATTCTTCAGTTCTCAGGGTTTGGTTTCTTTGCACAACGTCTTTGTGGAAGCCAATTAGTTGTTACCTGATGATGGTCCATGATGCTAAAACTGGGTCATATTTAATAAATATCACAAGCGCAGAATACACTTTATTTACTTTTCATCTTTAAATATGAAATTGTACTCAGTCCAAGCAACGAAAGAATTCCTTAGCGCCTGTAATTTGATAGCATTCCTTTGAGAGAACAAAGCTGGGATATGCTGTTACAAAAGCATTGAGCGATTACTTACGAAAAAACCGCCGTCAGGATTACTCACTACATACGTTTCTGTCCCTTATGGGTAAACTGTACATGGCAACACCAGTTTCAGACCTCCATTAGATCGAAACCAATAATCAACTTTCTTTAACGAAAGAGGAAAGAAATAAGAGCTGCCGCCTGCAGCATTTCATTATAGCAAGAGTGATCACGGGTTCCCTGAGAACGTCGTGTTTCGAGTTATGAAGAGTTTGTTTATTTCCAGAATGAGATTTTCACTCTGCAGCGGAGTGTGTGCTGATATGAAACTTCCTGGCAGATTAAAACTGTGTGCCGGGCCGAGACTCGAACTAGGGACCTTTGCCTTTCGCGGGCAAGTGCTCAACCAACAGAGCTACCCAAGTATGACTCACGCCCTGTCCTCACAGAGAGCACTTGCCGGCGAAAGGCAGAGGTCCCGAGTTCGAGTCTCGGCCCGGCCCACAGTTTTAATCTGCCAGGAAGTTTCAGTTTGTTTATTCTTAGTTTAAATCCTGCCAAATGACGTGGAAATTTCTACGTTGTGTCACTATTATACCGGATGATTAAAAAGTCAATATGAATTTGAAAACTCAATAAACCACGGAATAATGTAGATGGACAGGTAAAAATTGACACACATGCTTGGAATGACATGGGGTTTTATGAGAACCACCCCATATTGCGTCGTTGAGTGATGATCGTGTGCTGAGCCGCCACTTTCGTCATGCTTGGCCTCGCAGGTCCCCAGACCTCAGTCCGTGTGATTATTGGCTTTGGGGTCACCTGAAGTCGCAAGTGTATCGAGATCGACCGACATCTCTAGGGATGCTAAAAGACAACATCCGACCCTAATGCCTCACCATAACTCCGGACATGCTTTACAGTGCTGTTCACAACATTATTCCTCGACTACAGCTATTGTTGAAGTATGATGGTGGACATATTGAGCATTTCCTGTAGAGAACATCATCTTTGCTTTGTATTACTTTGTTATGCTAATTATTGTTATTCTGATCGGATGACGCACAATCTGTCGGACATTTTTTCAACTTTTGTATTTTTTTGGTTCTAATAAAACCCCATGTCATTCCAAGCATGTGTGTCAATTTGTACCTCTCTATCTACATTATTCCGTTATTTAAATGGTTGAAATGGCTCTGAGCACTATTGGACTTCTGAGGAACTTAGAACTACTTAAACGTAACTACCCTATGGACATCACACACATCCACGCCCAAGGCAGGATTTGAACCTGCGACCGTAGCTGTCGCGCGGTTCCAGACTGTAGCGCCCAGAACCGCTCGGTTACTCCGGACGCCTCCGTGATTTATTCAGTTTTCAAATTTATACTGACTTTTTGATCACCCGGTATATCCCGTAAAACCATTTCAGGAGGTGGGGTGAAAGAACTCCTAGGAAAGTGGCTTGGAATTCTTCGTATATGTCTTAGCCGGTAGAAGGTACAGTATCATCTTTATAACACGGGTGGAGCGAACGGGAATCCGGGGGCAGCCATCCAAGGATTCCATTTTCGCATCAAAAGTCGTTTCCCACTGGCAACTTGTACTCACCAATTCTTTCCCTCCGTAAAGCCCGACATTCCCCAGCGCCAGAATTTATCTTCGCCCTTAGTGAATGCGCACTCTTGTGCCGGGTCATCTCGTGTCCGTATCGCCGTACGAGCATGCGGAAGGAGTCCCCATTAGACTGCACAAAGGGTGCGCGAGGAGATGAGATATGACCGCCGGCCGGAGTAGCAATTACATACGGTCGACGGGGTCGATCGTGCTGTCCGGTCAGCAAATGAGCAGAGCGGTAATCCTTTGGAGCCGAGGCTTCCGGCGCGGGATGACCGCTTCCGCCGCGCTGGACGCACATAATGACCCGCACAGCACCCCTCTGTCGCCGCCGTCGCCAGTCGCCTATAACTTCCGGCCATTTCTCCCGCCGCAGCACACACTCGCGGCTAACTAGCCAAATTAATGGCGATGCGCCATGTTTTCCACTTTACACTACCACCGACACAACAAGAAAAATCGGACTACGATGGTCCGACTCATGTAACTTCAGTACGTATTGTACGTCTTGCTTTTACAATATCATCGGCGGAGATAGTGGTACCTTCAGACATGAGGTGGCCAATTTGAGCAACAGAGATGCTAGCTAAACTAGGGAGTGACTTACGTCAAAGTCTTGTTTTTATAGGTGTGCCCGTGAACATTGATCTATAATTAGGAAACCACTGCGTAGTGCAGGGCAGAGGGCACTTACAATTGCACCTCTTGTAGTACTTCTCCAAAACAAACCAAAAAAAGTTTAAATGTGTGTAAAATCTTATGGGACTTAACTCCAAAGGACATCATTGCCTAAGCTTACACACTACTTAACCTAAATCATCCCAAGGACAAACACACACACCCATGCCCGAGGGAGGTTCAAATGGCTCTGAGCACTATGGGACTTAACTGCTGTGGTCATCAGTCCCCTAGAACTTAGAACTACTTAAACCTAACTAACCTAAGGACATCACACACATCCATGCCCGAGGCAGGATACGAACCTGCTACCGTACCGGTCGCGCGGTCCTGGACTGTAGCGCCTAGAACCGCTCGGCCACCCCGGCCGGCCCCGAGGGAGGACTCGAATTTCACCACACAAGTCTCCAGGGTTGAGCAGTTATTGTCCGATGACGACACGCAATACAGTTTGTTAAAGCGGAGTTGACCCTTATTAATTATGTTTTTAGATTTAATTTTATTACTCGTACAGAGACTCGACGTTCCCTTGTTTAACAGAGCGTCGTCAAAATACGTATAAAATGCTAATGTCTTTGCAATACATAATG
This sequence comes from Schistocerca gregaria, assembly GCF_023897955.1. Classification (NCBI taxonomy): domain Eukaryota; kingdom Metazoa; phylum Arthropoda; class Insecta; order Orthoptera; family Acrididae; genus Schistocerca; species Schistocerca gregaria. Next base: position 88,123,033 of record NC_064931.1, read on the forward strand.
TCGACTATTGAGTTAAAGTTCGTACCTATTTTGCATTTTAGAGAAGAAAAACCTTAAGCGCTTCTGCTTCTATAGTCTCAGTATCAAATGTTCACTAATTTCAATTTACTTCTAACCTCAGTTCAGTATTAAAACAAAATTTTCATCAATGTCATTTCAGAGATATTTCGTCGGTTTCACACTAACGAAATAACACGTAATTGTCATTTAACATCACTTTTATTAATAATCCTTTTTCTTATGACGTAAATGTTAATTAATGATCACTATCTAGGAGGAAAGAGGGATTGATCCTAATCATGAAATAATACCTTTTAATGAGCTCGCAATCGTTAAATAAATAAAAAGCGACGTTCAAGGAAGATATGCGAACAACTTTCGTTACGTCCGTTTTCACGTATCTGTCAAAACTAATCCTGTCGCCCACAATTCAAATTAACACTGACGTTAACCCCTTTAGTCGGAACATCAAATCGTAACTGTTATGAGAAAGTTTATTATAGTCCCCGAATTAATTCCTTTCAGATATGCGCACGACAGAACAGCAAAACGCAACACAAACGACTTGTTTTAACAACCGAACAACGCAATGACGTTACATTACGACAATGTCCGCCCACTGAACATCACGTTGACTTTATCTTTTCTACTCTGCTTAGTTAAATTATTCCAAATTACAATTAGTTCAGCTATTTAACGAAAACGTTTAAGAAAAAAATAAAAAAAATTTATCCCAACGTAAAAGATCCGTTATACCCTTCAATTTGTTCGTTAATCCGTTCATCAGTTTTTTATTAGAAAGGGCAGCTTACGGAGCATGTGACAAATGATCGCTTAAAACCCTCGGAGAATGTGTAAAGAATGTGTCAGAACTCTCCATTACACTGAAGACAATAAAGTCAACTTAACGCTGTTCTTTGCATTGGGTAAGCACTCAGATATCGATAGTAACCATCTGAGGGCGAAACATGGGAGCGTGATTCTAAGCATTGTTGTGAGACGTCGTCTCTGTGCGAGAGTGGTAGCAGTCGTGTCGGTCGAGAGCTCGGAGGCAGAAGACGTGTCACGCTTCCCTCACGTCGGTGATAGCAGATCTTACACTCAAGGCCTGATTTCATTTATATAGCCAGGAGAGATTAAGATGGCTTAGCTACCCTTGAAGATGGAATTCAAGGTAAAATTAGCAAGGATTGCGCAAAAGCAAATGCAGGGTGACGCTAGTGATTCTTAGTCCGAGTTTGCAATAATCCCATGATTTGCTTGTCAGTTAAAGAACCTGACAATACCTGCTGCCCTTCTCCGTACATTTTCTGTATACTCTGAAAGCGGAGTGGCCGCGTGGTTTGAGGCGCCATGTCACGGGTTGTGCGGCGCCTCCCGCCGGGGATTCGAGTCCTCCGTCGGGCATGGGCGTGTGTGTTGTTCTTAGCAAAAAATAAGTTAGTTTAAGTAGTGTGTAAGTCTAGGGACCGACGACCTCAGCAGTTTGCTCCCTTAGGAATTCACACACATTTTTTTATCCTCTCAAAGCCATGTCTGGCATGGTTACTCCAGATCTGAGCAGTATTCTAGGATGGGTGTGCATCGTGTAAACAGCCTTCTTTGAAGACACTGTGTTTCCCCAGTGTCCTACCAATGAACCGAAGTCTGCCACCTGCATCACCTACAAATTGGCGCATGTGATCATTCTGTTACATACTCCACCGAACTGTTACATCCATGTCTTAGTGTGAGTTAACTGCTTCCAATTCTAATGTGTATTGTAATAACAGTATACTACATTTTGTAGTTTTGTGGAGTGTACGACTTTACATTTCTGAACATTTGAAGCCAGCTGCCATTCTTTGCAGGGAAGTGAATCTTATCAAGGTCTTACTGAATATTTCAGTAGGTTTCTTTCAGACAGTACTTGATTACAGATAACTGCGTGATCTACAGACAGTCTGAGGTTACTATCAATATTGTCTGCTCAGTCGTTAGTATACAACATGAGTACCAATGATCTTAATGCACTTACCTACAGCCGTCCTGGATTTTTTTGTACATCTGTCGCTGATATTTCATCCAGTGTAATATAATGCGTCCTTCCTACAAAGAAATTCTGCTTTTTGGCATGAAAGACGTCTTCCTTTTGAGGTACATCACTACTTTCGCGCTTGCAAGATGTTTTTGTAATGCATATATTGCTGGCGCGAATATGCTTATTACAGCTTCACCTCTGAGTACACGCTTCTGTGTTAAGAACGAGAGAATGATAGAGCTGATAAGATAATTAAAGTCGTAGTGCTAGCTTGAATAGGCCAATTACGGGGAAAGGCTGAGTCGTGCTCTTTTTGGGGAAGAATAGTTCTACTACGTAAAGCCAAATTTAGAATGGCTAAACGTGGATTTATTAATAAAGGTATTAACTTTCCTGTTTGAGTCCGTGATCATTGTGAATATTTCTTGAATAAAACAGTCTACGTCGTTTAATAAAATTTCTTTATTTGTTACAAAGTTTCGGCTATTGCCAACAACAGATATCTCCAATTAACACTAAATGTACATGAAGAGCGACAGGCCTTTGTTACACAACATCAAGATACAAAAGGTGAAAAACTGGAAATATAAAAAAATATTTTTAAAACCTTACTTATCAAAATCTGTCATTATTAAAAATCTGTGCCTCATCGGGATGCCAACTAACAACTTCTGGCACTAGTGTTGAGTACGTAGCTACCAAAATTTAATTTTTTTCTCTTCAGCTTACAAAAAGACATACTTTAAAATATAAGCACGGCCAGTCAAATTATAAAACACGATGTAAATTATCATAGCTGCATACTCATGAAATTATGTTTTAAGGCGGCGCCAGTTAGTCGATGCGGAGTTTCCCTAAACTTGACAACGAGTCACCATTGAATCGGCCAGACAATACTTCGCCAACGGGCTTGCGGTAACACTGTTTCTCTTCCGATAACAGAAGTTATGTGCTGTCCGGATAGGCTGGCAAGTGGGAGGCACTCAGTCCTTGCGAAGCCAATTGATGAGCTACTTGATCAAGAACGAGCGGCTCTGGTCTCGAAAACTGACAGCGGTGTGCTGACCACATCCTTCGCTCCCTTCCCATACCCCCCCCCCCCCCCCCCCGGTTCGCTCCATATCCGCATCCAGTGACACCTATGGGTTGAGGATGATACGGCGGTCCGTCGGTACCATCGGGCCTTCCCAGGCCTGTTCGGATGGTGTCTTAAGTAACAATATCTATATGGTCCCCTGGTAGCTGAGTGGTCAGCGCGACAGACTGTGATACCTAACGGCCCTGGTTCAATTCCCGTCTGGGTCGAAGATTGTGTTGTTCATATCATCATCCTTTCATCCCCGTCGAACGCAAGTCGCTGAAGTGGCGTGAAATCGAAAGATTTGCACCAAGCGAACGGTCTACCCGACGGGCGTTTCCATTTCCATATATCTACAGGGTGAAAAGTATTTAAACCGACAAACTCTGGGCGGTTGTAGGGGAAATCAAAACAAAAACTTTTCCCTAATGTCATTTTTTCCTAGGAGGATTATTTAAGCCGGTGGAAGCCGTCTTACACTCTTCAGTTATTAGAGGCCGTATTACAATCTTCAGTTGTTAGAGGGCGTATTACGCTCTTCAGTTGTAGGCAACTGCTGTCCACCAGTGTAGTAGTGCACTGTCTCTGTTTACTAATGAAGCGATACACCTGGAGTGAGTACACTCATGTGGTTGGTGCGTACTACGTAGCGTACCACAACAGACGAGCTGCACAGCGGGTTTATCAACAATATCCTAATCACCGTATCCCGCATCATACGATCTTTGCTGCTGTGTGCCAACGTTTGCGTGAGACCGGGTCATCTAGCACATTACCTGGACAGGGACACAGTCGCACGGTAAGAACTTTGCAATTTGAGGAAGCTGTCTTACAGCATGTGGAGCGGGTTCCTTCAATCAGCACTCGTGCAATTACACGTAACTTGGGGACGAATCAGACGAATGTAAGAACAGTCCTTTGAAAGCAATTGCTACTTCCATTACACTTACAGCGTGTCCACAACCTGGAACCGGTTGATTATCCACCCACAACACAATTTTCGCAGTGGTACCTGGAACAGTGTGAAATGAATCCTACATTTCCATCCTCTGTTTTGTTTACCGATGAAACAACGTTCGGGCGTGATGGAGTCTTCAACATGCACAATTCGCGTGTTTGGAATGAGGATAACCCACATGCCACAGTAACTAGCACCCATCAAGTGCGGTTCTTCGTTAATGTGTTGGGGACTGTTTAATTGGGCCGTATCTGCTACCTAGGCCATTAAATGGCAGACGCTATAACAATTTTCCAGCCAGAGCATTGTCAGAATTGCTGCAAGACGTCCCGCTCCCTACAAGACAACGCATGTGGTTCCAGCATGACTGGGTGCTGGCACATTTCAGTCATCGTGTGCGTCGATTTCTGGACCAACGGTTCCCAGAAACGTGGATTGGCAGAGGTGGTCCTGTACAATGGACTGCTCGATACCCAGATATGTCCCCTCCGGACTTTTTGTGTGGGGAGAGATGCGCAACCTTGTTTACGCAACTCCTGTTGCATCAGAAGAGGATCTGTTTGCCCGGATAGTAGCAGCAACAGGAACAATTCAGGATACTCCTGGGGTTTTTGCCCGTGTAAGACAGAACATGATCCGACGGTGTAATCTTTGAATACGTGTCAGTGGAGGCATTTTTGAAAATCTGCTGTAATTGAAACTCGGTTGTATTAATGTGTTGCCTCTTGGACATAAAAAATTGGGGAAGTGTTTATTGGTTTAATTAATTTGCCGCCAGAGAAATCTTCCTCTACCAGTTCAAATACTCCTCATAGGAAAAAATGACATTAGGGAAATATATTTGTTTTGATGTCCCCTACAACCTCCCAGAGTTTGTCGGTTTAAATACTTTTCACCCCGTATATAAAACTTGTATGAAAAAAGTCGACCTCAGTGAGGTAAAGAAGAGAAGAGAACACTTATTTACATCAGTGAATAGAAAAAATGTTAAAAAATTATTAAATTGGCATATTGTGACGTCACGTTTTAATATAGTTGTGTGATTCGGAAAGGGGGGGGGGGGGCGCGGCACATCACGATGACGAGTTGTGATTATCAAACAAGCAGAGACGGGAGGGCAGCTAACGTTATTGCACTTGTAAATATTGTAAAATTTGCGCTCCATCAAATGTTTACGTCCGAACAAAAGAAGGCAAAACAAGAAAACGTTATTTACAGAGCAGTGTTTAGTTAGGATCATGCAATAAATAATTGATAAGAAAGAAAACATTCTGTAGCTTTTAACATTTTAAACTAACATTCAACACAAGACAAAGCGTCTGAAATACCTTCATTGTATACCTAGATATCGGCGCTAAACTCATTTATACAATCGCATATACGTATATACACCATTATATCTCGATATTTAAAAATTAGTAGCTTTCCCACTCTCCACCACTCTTCACTATAAAACTACTGATACACGAGCGCATCTTGGTGTAACTTTTCCGCCTGGTGCAGCCACCTTCCCAGTTTCGCGTTCATTTTTGGACATGACTGTGACATTCAGATATGGCACTTCTTAGGGTGTGCTACATAGCTGGTGGTTTTGAAACTTTTGTATGAAAATCATGCGAAGTAGTACACAAAAGGTGTTGACGATTCCAAGTATGGCAACCTTGAATAACGTCTCTTAGGACAACAAGCACAATGCAGAATAAAACTTTAAAAGTAAAAAATTCACTCATTCCGAATATGGGTCCAGTGTCTTAACCCTGCGTCGCTTTTAAACGGTACATTCAAATGGTAACCCATGTGAGAGATATCACCAATTAAAATACTGCTGCCTGTCAGGAAACAGGGACAGAAACTCCACACGATACTAGTCTCCACTTTGACTGCTCATTACAATTACTACGTCGCTAAATGCAGACAAGTATGCTGAACAAAATCTCGGTCAAACTCCGAAGACGTTAGGCCTGTAGCCTTGATAACGACCTCAATTCGGGAGTCCATTTCTTCATAAAAGGAAAATGCAGCCTAGATCTCGTAAAGCAACCAAATTCTGCAGAGTTTTACCCGCTGCTCTAAATAGTCCGAGATGTTTTCTTTAGGATTAAGATCCGATGGTTTAGCGGGCAGTCGAGACGCGCCAGGGTGTGAACAGCGTTGTCATCTTGTAAGGTATGCGTCGAACAAAGTTATGAGGGACGGGAAAACCCGCCGTAGTTCGACAGCCATGTAAGAAAGCTCCTACGAAACCAAAGAGAGCGCATATTTAAATGTAGAGTCTCACACACAAACAAAAGTTAAACGAAAAAAAATATTAGAGTAACGAGGACCATGCGTGAAGCGTTCAATGAATTCTAAAGCAAAATTTACGTCAACAGACTTCACAGAAAATCCTATAAGTTTTGATCTTAATTTAAAACAAAAAGTTTAAAACAGAAAACGCCCCATTCACGGTTCTTTCGTGAGTTTCATGCGTGGCGCCCATTCTTCCTTCTTAGGCTGCATTTTCTTCCCCGTGCCGCTTTCTCCCCATCCTCGCTCCTACCCCAGTCTCCCCTCCTCCCCCTCTCTTGGTGTTCTTACTTACGTCTACCTGGCCATTTACCTGGTTTCCTGTATGGCTTGTGGTTTGTTTCTCTTCCCTTTTCTCTTTAATCCTTTTTGGAGGTTTTGGTCCCCCTTTTCTGACTGTAGTGTCAGCCAATTGGTGAAGAACTTCCTCCCTAGCGTCTATGGCGTGGGATCCTCTCCTTCCTTCTTTCAGCTCTTCCTTTTCTGCTGTAGCCACCTCTGTCACACTAGGTCACCAGCACGTGTAGCCAATCCATGTGGTGGAGCTGTTATGTACCCATCTGGCTGAGTCATCTGGCAATTCAGGTATTACACTTCTGATACCTGAGCTGTTGCCTCCTCATGCATGAATATGAGTGGTTGCTTGTCATTTTGGAGCATCCTAGCTGTGTCTTCGTGGTGCTATCGGGGGAGCACCTGACGAGTGGGTCGTATCAGGGAGGATGCTTGGTGCATGAAGAGCATCTAGCTATAAAACACTGGCGATTCTCTTACGGCCGCCCCTTCAAGAGATAAAGATCATTGAATGTTTCTTCCTATGGCCCCACGTCTTTCCTTCCCTGGCTACACCCTGGGAGGAGGGCCAGGCTCGCGAGCTGGAGTGAAATACTTTCTCCACTAGCTGGTCTGTATTAGGATGGACGCGGACTCATTCACGGCCACAAAGCCGCAACATTTTGTGGAGAATATTGAAGACAAGATGGCGAAGTGAAGTCTTTTAGTGTGATGCGGTCGGTTTTCCTGTTGGTCAAAGTTTCTTCTGCCACCCAATATGCAGCTCTTCGTGCTTGTTATAATCTTGGCAATGGCCCAGTGTTATTAAACCTCACTACTATTTGAATGTGGACCAGGGAGTCATTTTTCATCGAGATTTCATCCTTCAAATTGAGGAGGAACTCAGGGCCAGTCTGGAGTGATCGGGTGTTCACTTTCTTCAACGATCACAGAAAGGTCATAAGGACAACACCACTGATACTGGCGCCCTCCCAGTTATGTGTCACCAGTGTGACGTGAAGCCGTACGTCTCGCCACCCATGACGTGCTTTTGGTGCTTCCATTTCGGGCACATGTCCTCCTGATGTACAGCAGAACCTATATGTGGTGACTGTGCACGCCCACTCCATTAGGGGAGACCCTGTGTTCCATCTGTGGGGGTGAATTGTCATGATAGTCACTCTCTACACCAGATTGCCTTGCTTGTAAGAAAGAAAGGAAGATACAAGAGTATAAGTCCCTGGATAGTCTATTTTGCACTGAGACTCATCAAAAACATGACTGACTCCACCCTGTGTCAATGGCTTCTACTTTTACCTCTGTTACGTCCTTTCCCCACCTGCCTCTTGCTTACCTGCATCCCATCCCCCTCTTCTCCCCCCATCCCCTGCAGTTCCCATTCCCTCCCCTCTGGATACTGCTCCCCCTCCCTGTCTCAACGAGTATCCCCCTTCTTTGGTGCCCATCAATGATGGGATTCCCTCAAGAGACCTCTTCCCCCAGCGTCTCTCAGCCCTGCTACCATAACTCGGCCACGGGACACACAGTCTCTGCACTCCAAAGTTGCCTGCTCTCCTTCAGTTCTGGATTTTGCAGAAGCCTGTCCTCCATCTGTGCCCTGCTCTCCTCAACCTATGAAAGAGAAGAAGAAGATACAGAATTTCCAAGACAATGTATCACCTCTGGCTCCAGAGGTGCCATCCCCTCCCCTTGCAATCTGAGTCTGATATTCTATTTATGCGTGTCACCCCATCATCATTGGTGAAAGATGGTGAGGCCATTTCACGATTAGCTCCAGCTTATTAGTCTCCCAAATGGATACCCATATCGTGATTATTGACTGGAAATGTAATTGTTACTACCATCACCTACCAGAGTTGCAGTACCTTATTGCCTTTTACTCAGCAGCTTGTGTCATTCTTCAGGAATTTCATTTTACTGATGCTTACTCACCAACCCTTCATGCGTTTTGTGCCTTCTGTCGGAGCTGGGTCGGCCCTTCGACAGGTTCCGGTGGCGTCTGCATGTTGGCCCATATTGCTGGTGCTAGTACATGGATCTCACTTTGTACCACAGTGGAAGTAGTTGCCTTCCAGGTCCACTTTCACTCTACTATCAATGTTTGCAATCTCTATCTCCCTCCTGACAGACCACCTATATCTGCTGCCGTAACTGCCCTCCTTCAGCAACTGTCCCATCCGTTACTCCTCTTTGGGGATTTTCATGCTCATCACCCTTCGTGGGGCACTGCTTCTTCATCTGGTTTGGGGCTCCACATTCACCAGTTTCTTGTAGACCACGACCTGTGAATTCTTAATGATTGTTCCCCAGTTCATCTTAGTGCTGCATATGGCACTTTCTCTGCCATTGACCTTCCACATTCTTTCCCTCTTCTTCTTCCTTCCTTATACCGTTCGCCACACGATGACCTCTGTGATAGCGACTGCCTCCCATTGATTCTCTCTTTCCCTTCACGCCTCCCGATGACCAAGTTACACAGCTGGGATTTCCATCGTGCTGAGGCCTCTATATACCTCCCAGGTAGTGTTTACACCTACTTTGCACGTTGTATTGATGAAGTCATCCGTGATCTGTCTGATAAGATAATCCGTGCTGCCAGCAATGCCATTCCCCTCCAAAAGGGCCCTGTTCACAATCAGCCGATTCCATGGTGGAGCAATGCTATTGCCACCACTATTCGTGATTGTCATTGCACTTCGCTACATCTTTAGCAGCATATGTCCTTTGCTGGTCTTATTACCTTTATATGTCTTTTGCACCAAAGCCCATTGCTTAATAAAACAGAGCAAACGGGTGTGTCTCCCATGTAGGTTCTTCTGTCCCTTCGTCATCGGTGTGGGCTACATTCTACACCCTCCAAGGTTGTCAGTGGCATTCCGAGCCTTGCCTTTCCAGTTGGCCTTCGTACAGATCCGTCAGTTCTGGTGGAACACTTCACGACCAATTCTGAGATGGCATCAGCCTCAGCCTCCTATTCAGTTGCTTCCTCCTCCAGAAAGAGTGGGCTGAAGTTTCATGCGTATGTTTTATCCCTTGTCAGTTGGAATCCTACAGTGAACATTTTACTGGATGGGAGTTTCTTCTGGCCCTCTCTCCTTCACAGATCCTGGCCCTGCTTCTATCAATAATAAACTGCTTCAACACCTCAATTCACCACAACGCCATTATCTGCTCCAGGTGTTTAGGTCATATTTGGCTCCAAGGAGAAACAATATTGTGGTTCATGTCCTTAATCTTGGCAAGGATGTGTCGCCTCTGCTTGAAAAATGTCCCATACAAGTTACTAAAACTGATGGTGGCTTGTCACCTCAATTGGGTCCTTGAATCTTGTAACCTTTTATCTCCTTACCAGTATGACTTTTGCTGGGATGGTCTCTGATCGACCATTCACTTCGATTGGAAACCACAGTTTGTCAGCCCTCTTGTTAGCACCTCCATCTAATTACAGTCTCCATAAGGTCTATGGCACAGCTTGGTGCCATCACATCCTCCTTACGCTTCATGAGTGTGGTCTTTGAGGGCCCACTCCAGATTTTTATTCGCAAGTTCCTGTCCCTACCGGTCGTTTAGAGTCTGGGTTGGCACTGTCCTCAGCTCTCCGTGCACGCAGGAGAATGGCATTCCACAGGGCTCCATATCTATGGGACTTAACATCTGAGGTCATCAGTCCCCGAGAACTTAGAACTACTTAAACCTAACTAACCTAAGGACACCACACACATCCATGCCCGAGGCAGGATTCGAACCTGCGACCGTAGCGGCCACGCGGTTCCAGACTGAAGCGCCTAGAGTCGCCCGGCTACACCGGCCGGCTGCACTTAGGCAAGCATTTTCTTCAACAATGTTTTGCTATGAGGTATTTAACAGGTGTCCTAACGGCAAGTGGTGCATATTAGTTTTATTTTTTATCCCTATTTGCAATGTATATTTGTCATATGCGTGTATATTCATTGTAGTTACCACAGTCGCCCACTTTGTCATTACTGATATTTAACGTCAGCTGCTCACATGAAAAATGGCAGTATTACAGGTCCACTACATAATATGGGAGATTACTGTATATTTCTGTTAATGTCTTTTTACTCCTTTTTGTAAATGCCTGTTAAGGACGTATGCTGGTAACGTCAATTATTGGGTGGGTCAAGTCGTCGAGTATGACAACAGAGGGCGTAATGTACCATTGAAAAAGTTAATTTTTACATGTAAGTGATGTTTTTGTGGAAATGTAAAAAGGTTGTTGCTTATGTTAAAATTCCTGCATTTGTTTTTAAGAAATTACTATGTACTTTTACGCTAGGTATATTACTATATATTTTTTTTTACCTTATACCTTACTTTAGAAGGCGTAAATTAATGTATCTTTATTATGCCTGTATTGTGTTTTTTAAAGTTTTCCTGTGACTTCTGACGGCAAAAAATCGTCATTTGATTATAAAGGCTATTACTATGCAAGCTATGGTTTTTTCTGTAAATGGTGTTTCTTGTATTTGATGACTGCGCTCTGTACACTTTGAAATGTAGAGGGCACTACGTTGCTTGCTTTGCTATACTGAGCTTAACTGATTGGCTGTGTAAGCTGCAAGCTCGCTGTATGTCGGATCAGTAACTACTCAGGTCGCCAGATAGGTTCTTCTGGAATTCAAAAATATTGTCTGCAGTAAAAATGTAGATATGTGTTGGAAGTGATCATCACAGTACAGTATGTATGAGAAATTGTATATTTGTTTCTCTGTTTCTGTATTCTTTGATGGTGGCTATTAATAGTGCTACATTTGTGTTAAGATTCTCATGTGTGACGTTGTTGTCAGACAAGAAGTCTGACATCACTTTGTCCGAGAACGCAATTTTTTGTTTGCTTGTATAGCTACAACGAATTATGTTTCTTCGGAGAGTAGCTATAATTGTAATTATAACTAGCTGTAAGACCGGACGTTGCCCGAGTCTTTGTTTACAGCTGTGCATCCACGTCCATACCACGAAGCGTCTAGCCATGTCATTAATGTCTCCTGAACTATATGTTGTAAAATAATATAATTTTCTAGGAAATTTCAGCGGCTACTTTCAAGTAGCAACAAAGTAATAACTTTAAACTTCATGCACAATGCGGCAGTTTTTTCACACATCTCACTGTTTATGACATCATATCTTCTCAACTATGTGTCGTACAATGATATAATATTGTAGCTACATACAGCAGTATATGTGGACACTGTCTGCGAAGTTTGTAACAAAGAAGTAGAAAATTTAAACTACACGAACTAAATGGATTGCAATGATAGATTTTGCACTTTCATTCAGTGGTATATAGGCATACCGTGAGCGAAATGTGCAGTGAGTAGAGTTAGTAGTAAAGAATAAATTATAACGCCGTGCCTCATACGATACTTTTACTGCATGAACAGCGGAAAAGTAGTAAGTGATGAACATTTTTCCTTTCACTATATTGTAGGTATCGTCTGTGAGAAATATTTTTGGAACTGGTTGAAATTATGCAATTTACTAAATGCTCTCCTTTACGAATGCTGGATGTATAAAGTCTGGGAATTCACGTGTTACGGGCGACGCTTCTTTTTCATCGCCGCTCCTCTCTCCCATTTCGTAAGCAGGTGGTTGTTACCCCTACAGTAATTGTCACCTGGCATTACGGTATATGTGTGCCAAGTTTGACTGAAATTGGTCCGTTATTTTTGGAGGAGATGTGGGAAACACACATACACATAATATGTATGGATTACTACTCCTCCTATTTTACTTTTGGGCATTGTCTAAAATATAAATCAAATCAGCTGTTTAGTAACAAGCATACTAAGTACACTTTACCCCCTTTCAACAGTTTATTTTCGATTTATATTCAGTCACAGTATCAGTCTGACTATTTACATTTCACTACTTGTTTTCGTTCACTCATTGCACTACTTGTCCGGTTTCTCCCTTCGTCACTGATAAGAAACTGACGTTCGAGTCCACGACGGGTCTTGCTTTATATGCCCCTGCTAATGGATAGCCCCATTAGTGACGAATTCCAGAACATACCAAAAAGGCTTCGAATGGTCCGCCGTGTTCCAGAACATTACACAACATCTGAGGGTGTTCTGGAATGCTCCACAATTATCTGGGGATGTTCCGGGATGTCCCCGAACATTCTGGAATCTTTCAGAATGTTCCAGACATTTTACGAACATTCCAGAACATCTCTGGTCATTGTGGAACATTCCGGAACATTCTGGAACGTTGTAGAAAGTTCTAGAATGCTCTCGAATGTTTTGGGATTTCCTCGAATAGAGTCAAATGTTCTGGAATGTTCTAGAAATTTGTAGAGGGTGAAACCTCCCAGCCCTTGTATCTTCAAAATCACGCCCTTCAGGTGAAAACGGGAACCTTCTTCATGGATGGCGGTTACAGGGCTACCACACCATGTAACTCCCTTGATCGTACCGGGGCTCGTTTCAGAGTTAGCGGCACGCACTTTGTAAACTTAATTTTATTATATACTAGGTGATCAAAAAGTCAGTATAAATTTGAAAACTTAATAAGCCACGGAATAATGTAGATAGAGAGGTAAAAATTGACACACATGCTTGGAATGACATGGGGTTTTGTTAGAACCAAAAATGTCCGACAGATGGCGCTGGACAGCAAAACGTCCGTGACTGAGCATGAAAATCGTGTATAAAAGGAGCTGTAATGAGAGAATCAGACATTCTTCGGCGGAACTCGAGAGAGTTGCGCCCTTCGAGGATTGATTTCCGCAATCGTCGAAGCGATAGGTTTAGCAGCAGCAGCAGCAGCAGTTCCAGTAGCGGTTCCCGTCGCAGTTCCAGCGGTTCCAGCGGTTCCAGCGGTTCCAGCGGTTCCAGCGGTTCCAGCAGTTCCAGCAGTTCCAACAGTTCCGGCAGCGCAGGCACCAGTGTCAGCAGCAGCAGCAGCCGCCGCCCCCGCAGCGCGACTCCTGTCGCCGGTGCAGCCCTTCCTGCTCGCCGTTCTCGCCGCCGGCTGACGCAGTCTGCCCCGTTCGTCGTCCTCGCCGCCGCCTCCGCCAGCCCGCCGCCGAGCCCGTCCTCCTGCGCCGCCGCAGCAGCAGGGCGGGGCCCCGGACCCCGCTCCCCGCCGTCGCAGCAGCAGCCGCCGCCGCCGTCTTCGCCTTCCTGGACTTGTGCAGTGTAGTGTAGTGTTCGTCTTCATCTTCGTCTTCGTTGTCTGTCATCCTTAGTGTTTCTTTTCCCCTCATCCCGTTCAGTTGTTTCTTTTCACCATGACCACCCCTACCACCACCGCAACTATCACAGCCATAACTTACAACTCCCCCTCAGCAGCTGCCGCCACTATTACTTGGTGTGCTCAAACACCCCCCGCCCCCTACATCCCACCCCTCCTCACCCTTCCCTCCCCAGCTCCCTTTGTCGCTCCTTCTCCCCCAGCCACCTCACCTGACCCCTTCCCTCCACTCCCCCACGCCACTTCATCCGCTCATGTAGCCCCCGCCAGGGTTGTGGCTCGGAGAGCCACCACCCATGCCGCACCTTCACCAGCACCTGCGCCCGCACCTGCATCATCTGCAGCACCGGCCCCAGCACCACTGCCAGGACCTGCCTCCCCCCACCATCTCCCGGTTGCTCCTTTACCCCGCCCCTCTTCCCATCCTGTAAAACGTCCAAGTGGCACCCCTGCCCACTCCACTCCCAACAAATCACAGCCCCTTCCCCCTCCTCCCCCCAAAGATGCCATGGATGTCTCCCCGCCCGCCCCTTCTACCACTTCCTCTACCACCCCCTCCTACAGATACCTCCTTTCCCATCCGGATCCCTCTCTTCTGGAGGCCCGCAACCTCAACTTGCTCCTCCGCCAACACTTTCCTGGCGCCCCTATCTCCCTTCTCACCCCCCGTAGGGACTCCGTCCTTATCACCTCCTCTAGCCCCACCCTCCACACCGACATCCTATCCCGCATCCCCATTACCCGCTTCGGCCCCAATGCCTCTCTCGCCCCTGCTCCTTCCCCTTCCTCCTCCCGTCAACCCAAACCCCCGCGTCGCCCGCCAACCCTCACCGCCGTGATCACTCGGCTTAGTCCGACGATCACGGAGGAGGAGGTGTTGGCAGAGCTTAAGGCGCATCCCTACCTCGATGTTCGTGCCGTTTGCCGGATCCACAACCCTGCCGGCCCCACCCGCCTCATGCGGGTTTTTTCTGAGCACGCTCCTTCGATCGACCTTCTCCTTAAGGAGGGTGCCCTCCTCTTCAACCGCCGCTACAAGGTCGACCCTTCCCGCTCCCCTCCCCAGTCCATCCGATGCCAGAGGTGCCTGCGCTATAATGCACACCTAACATCTGAGTGCCGCGAGGCCCCTGTCTGCCCGCACTGCAAGCAAGCGCACTTCCTCCGGCAGTGCCCCAACCTTCAGTCCCCTCCATCCTGCAACACCTGTAACCTCCCTCACCCCACATACTCCCAGAAATGCAAGGCTCGACCAGCCCCTTCCACTCCTGAACTCACCGTCCTTGTCCGCCCTCTGGATGACCCTAGCCCCCCTGGTAACTCCCTTCGTCCCCCCCCCCCCCCCACTGCCGAGGACATCATCCGCTTTGTCACCATTGTCCTCCAAAACGTCCATCCTTTTCAGCGCCCCCACACCCTGCAGCAGATATCCCTCGCCGCACGCTCCGTGTTCCATCTCAATACCTATGCCACCTACTCCCATAACGAGGCCCACTTCACCTTCTCCCGTCTTGACACCCTCGTCTAAATTCCCATCATAGCGCGACAGCACCGTATCTTGTTCAATAACGTCCGCTCCCTTCCTGTCAACAAGAACCTCCTTCTGCATACCCTCACGACCCACCGCATGGATGCCTTCCTCCTGAACGAAACCTTTCTCCAGCCCCACATCACCGTCCACACCTCCCCCTACCTCCTTCATCGCTCCGACAATCCCCTCCCAATAGCGCGTGGTGGAGTCGCCATTGGCCACCACCGCCAGATCCCTGTTCGGCTCCAACCCCTCCTTCCTGATCCCACAGAACATCTGATCCTCAACCTCTTCTTCCCCGGCCTCACCATTACCTGTGCCACCATTTATGTCCGCTCCACTGCCCCTATTCCTTTCGACCTCCTTTCCCACATCGACCGTACCTTCTCCTCCTACGTGATTGCCGCCGACCTTAACAGCCATAGTCGCTCCGCTGCCCAGCTACAGCGGTGGCATCGGTTCCTCCCACCCTCCAAGGAGATGTCCTTCCTCTTCCCCAACACACCCGCCCTGAATCCAATACCACTCCCGATGTTGTCCTGGCCTCCCCCAACCTCCTTGGCCGCATAGCGGTGGACGTCCTTGATCCTATTGGCAGTGACCATCTCCCTGTCCTCCTTACCATATCTGACGGTCGTCGCCCCCGTCCCGACCCTCGCCTTGACCCACCCCCCAAGTATGTCCATGATTACTCCTGTGCCGACTGGAATGCCTACTGCGATACCCTTACTGCCCGAGTCGATAGCCACCCTCTAACCTACCACCAACCTGATGACATCACCCATGCCGCGTCCTTTCTCCAGCAGACCTTGTCTGAGGCCTTGGAGGCCCACATCCCTACCGTCGCTATCCACCCGCACCGTCCCACTTTACCCCCACAGGCCGTTCTCCTCCTTCGAGAATCCCTTCGTCTTTACCGTGCCTTCCTTCACACGCATGACCGGGACACACTACGACGCCACCGGCAACTCCAGAGACACATCCGGAACTTACTCGCGGCTAAGAAACGCCGGGACTGGCGACAGACATGCACCCGTCTTAATGCTACCCTACCTCTTAACTCGTCCAAGTACTGGTCTGCCTTCCGCCGCCTTACCAGATCTAAACCCCCCCCTTACTATCCTCTCCTCCATAATGACCGTCCCTTTCCTGACAACCTTAGTAAGGCAAACCATTTTGCCTCCTACCTCACGGATATCTTTACCGTCCCTGACGATCCCCAGTTCGATTATTCCCTCTTCCCCGATGTCCGCGATCGAACTGACACCTCTGTCCCTCCACTCGCTCCTGGCTTCCAATACTTGGACAACATTACACACAGCGAACTCAATACCCCTATCACTACTCAAGACATCCTAGCTATACTCCGCACCAAACGCAACACCGCTCCTGGTCATGACCGTGTTACTTACCGTCACTTCCGTGAAGCTCCCGCCTCCTTCCTCTCCACCCTGGCCAGACTATACACTGTGGTCTTGTCCACCGGCTTCTACCCCGATCTGTGGAAAACCTCCCGGATCCTAATGTTCCTCAAACCTGATAAACCACCTTCTGCTGTCTCCTCCTACCGTCCTATAAGCCTTACCTCGGTCTTCAGCAAGGTCCTGGAATCCATTCTTACCCGCCGCATCCACCAGCACCTCCACCAGCACCGCTTCCTTCCCTCCACCCAATGTGGCTTTCGGCCATCCTTCTCTGCCGATGACCTTCTCCTTCACCTCACTCACCTCCTCTCAGAACAACTCAACTCCCGTCGCTCTGCCATCTTCCTCTCCCTCGACCTTGAACGCGCATATGACCGTGTATGGCATTCTGGTCTCCTCTTCAAGCTCCAAACCTTTGCCCTTCCCATAAACTACGTCTGTCTGGTCGCCTCCTTCATTTCCCACCGTCCTTCCTATGTCACCATCCACAACACGGATTCCTACACCTTCTACCCCTCCTCCGGTGTGCCCCAAGGCTCCGTCCTTTCCCCTCTTCTTTACCTTCTTTATACGGCGGACATGCCTCCGCCTGCACCCCCCCTACAGCTTCTCCAGTACGCCGATGACACCGCCTTCCTAGCCCTCGCCCCCACCCTGCAACGCTCCCAGCACCTTCTCCAATCCCATCTTGACCGGTTCACCTCTTGGTGTAACCAGTGGTTGCTCAAGGTCAATCCTTCCAAGACCCAGGCAATCATCGTAGGCAAAACCACCCCTTCCTTCCGTCTCCTTGATTTCTATCTTACCTTTTATGGCCGTCCTATTAACCTCACCCCCACCCTCAAGTACCTTGGCGTCACCCTTGTTCGTTGCCTCTCCTGGACCCCTCATCTCCGGACAATCCAAGCCAAGGCACGCTCCTGACTCCGCCTCCTCAAGCTCCTCTCTGGCCGCACATGGGGTCTGGACCCGTCCACCGTCCTCCACACCTATAAATCCCTCATCCGTCCTATCCTTTGTTATGCCCATCCCACCTGGATCTCCGCCCCTCCTACCTTTTACCAATCCCTTCAAATCCTTGAACCCCATGCACTCCGCCTCGCCTATCGCATCCGCCTCCCTTCCCCCACGCGGATCCTCTATGACCTCATCCCCTTCCCACACCTCCTCCTTTTCCTCGAACGGATACAGATCCTCTACACCTCCCGCAAGCTTGATCCTCCCCACTCGCTTGTCTCTCCCATCCTTTCCCACCCCAACCCGCTTCCGCGCCTGTACTCCTGTATCCCACCTGCTCTCCATCTTCACACTCTCCACACCCTCTCCCAAGGTGGCTTCCGCCAACTCCCCCTCCCGGATGATGCCCTCCTCCCCTCCATCTACCCCTCCTACAAACTTTGAGCCTTGCCTTCCCTCTCCTCTCCTTATCCTGTGGGCACCCTCTCTCCCTTCTCTCCCTCCCTCCTTCCCTCCCCCTCTCCCTGGGCTTCCGCACACCACCCCTCCCTCTCCCATCCTCTCTCCATTGGCATCAACCCCTCCCCCATTCCCTCCTACCCTCGCCCCTTCCCTCTGGCAGGTCCCCGGCCTTACTCGTGTGACAAGTACATCACCAACCGCCGGAGATTGTCACCGCAGTGCTTATGTGTTTTGTCGTCCCGCTAGTGCATCCGTGTCTCTTGTTCCGTGCTCCATTGTTCACGTGTGCTACTTTGTATCTCTCCGTTATGTGCTATGTGAATCACTTTTAACTTGACTGCTCCACAGTGAACGGCTTCTGTTATTTTACTCTGTTTTGTCTACTGTTTTTTAACCTCCATGTCTCTGTGTGTCTATTACTGCTTGTACTATGTTCATGTCTGTGGCCGAAGAGCGGCATAGTTACGCCGCTGCTGGCCTACCTATGTATAGGTTTAAAATAACAATAAAGAAAAAAAAAAGAGAATCAGATGCGCCAGCAGTCGCAACATTTTGACGTTACCTGAAAAGGCGCTTTCAGTGAAGCTGTATTATCAGAATGGGGAATGTGTTAGTTCAGCGTTACGATCCTATCGCCATAGGAAGGGGATTCGAACGGGTAAAGGTCCGTTGATAAATGCAGCTGTGGCGAGAATGATTTCGAAGTTCGAAGCCACGGGTTGTTTAGACGATAGAACCCGTAGTGGCCGACCGAGCACAAGGCGCAATGCTGCTGAGACAATTCAGGAAGAAATGGAGACTGTAGCAGGTTCGTCTGTCCACGGGGAAGTCAGCGCTCGTGCAGTCGCTCGTCGCACCGGCATTCCATACACTACTGTTTGGTTGGCACTGAGGCGTACCCTCCGATGCCATCAGTTCAAAATCCTGTAAAGAACATCATCTTTGCTTTGTCTTACTTTGTTATGCTAATTATTGCTATTTTGATCAAATGAAGCGCCATCTCTAGCACAGTTTTTGAACTTTTGTATTTTTTTGGTTCTAATAAAACCCTATGTCATTCCAAGCATGTGTGTCAATTTGTACCTCTCTATCTACATTTTTACGTGATTTTTTTTTAAATTTTATACTGACTTTTTGATCACCCGGTATATTGAACACTGATTATAGCAAGCCGTCGTACTAGGCTTCGCTCACGCAGTTGATACGAGATTGTGTGGTAATTGGAATAAAAGAATAAACTTAGAAGTATAAGAGGTAAAACAATTTTATTGAAGACATATTCTGACTATTTACAATACTTGTTTATAAACAACATTTTTCATTTTGTTGTTTGGGCATATATGTACACGTTTTTCGAATTTCCTGCTCCCTAGCAAGCTACGTATATTTGACCGTGAGAGAAGCAGGAGTCCTTGAGATTAATTTAAAAGTTTGTCCTTGTGCTTTGTTATCTGTAAAACTGTAGGCTAATTTGATTTGAAATTGTAGTCTTTCAAATTGGAATGGCTGTTCAGTAGAGATCAGTGATATTCTGGGGCTAAATGATTTGTGTCGTTGGGCTTCGATTATGTTATTAGAGTTTAGAAATTCTGTTGTGAAGTTCACACTTTCTTCGTCTACAAGCGTATGGATCGCTTTGTACAGTCTCTCTTTACCGGGAATTTTCTTTTGAATATTAAAGTTGACATTATTTTTATTTGCCAAAATTGCCCTTTCAAAAAACCAGTCCGAATTGCTACAATTGTGAACAATGTTTGGAGAAATTTGGTCGATGAATTCGTTTTCAGCAGTGGGTATGTCACAGAACTCACTGTCGAGTTCAATGAGGCCGGTTGTCTGATCAGTAGGATATGCTCCTTCGCCTATTTGTAAAAGTTGTTGAGCAAAATGTGCTGGTGTTTCGTTCCCATATTTTTTGTTAGTCGCAGTATTTGTCTGTGTGGTCAGAGATGTGATATCTTTCAGCATCCACTGATCTTGTCTGGTGGTGTTGACTTGGGGATAACTGCAAGTGTTTGTCGAAAATCTGCTGAGAGTATGAGTAGAGCTCCTCCCATCACTTCAGTTTCCTCGCAAGTCTTGTAATGTTCTGTCCACAGCGTCAAGTGATTGTTTATGCGCCATTGTGCATTCGTGTCAGAAGATTATTTTAGCTTGCTTTAGAATTTCACCCGCTCCAGATATTCTCGAGATTTTACATACCGGAAATTGTTCTTCGACTACATTCAACAGTAGTCGTAGGGGGGATGGTCAGTTCTTCCTCCTTCCGTAAGTGTGGCTGCAATGCCGGATGATACCACTGCAAGTACTAAGCGTTGTTCAGCACGTATTTTCGCCAGGAATAGATTTATTAGAAACGTTTTCTCCGTACCACCTGCTGCGTCCAAGTACATTATTCCGCCAGTGCTGTAGTCGATACGGTCCACGATAACGTTGTAAATTTCGTTGTGATTGAAAAGTGGCCTGTTGTGAGTAATGTATTGAAGTAATCCGTTGAGGATGTAGCTTTTTTCCTTTGTAATTTCGAAGTTTAATACACTGGCAGCACCTTTTCGTGGTGCTTGCATTCCACGTTGTACTAAGGTCTGATTGATTATTGCTAAACATTTATCTTCTAGGTGAATGAGTGCTTCATTGAAGATGTCGTTGAATTCGATGGTCAGTCTAGGATGAGCTGGTCGGATTTGGTTCAGTATGTCTTCACTCATACTCTCTTTGAAGGGGTCCCACAGCTGTTTTGGATTCGATGGGCTACATATTGTCAGAATTATGGCCAGTAAGTCTTGCATTTGTTCACTTTAGCCTGTGAGTTAGGCATCTTGTAGTGTTGGTTCCAAGTGGTTGTTGTTTTCCACGAGTCCTAAACATTGGTATGCGGCGCTGTACGTATGGCATAGGTAACCGTCTACAGTCTTTTTTGTATTGTACTTTTTTTTGTACATTTTCCATCACTCATTAATGGCGAACTGGAAGTTAATGGCGCGCACCGTCAGTGAATTATGTTTTTCACTACTATGTCATACAGTTTCGGGTCTTCTTGTGGACAGGGAAATTCAGCTTGGATGATTTTGTCTATATCCGTCGGATAATGCTGACATGTGGCCATATGAGATTGAGTGAGCGAGGCAGTCCTCGTATTTGCCATTCGATTGTGTATATCCAACACCTAACGGTTCCGAAGATGTGGTACTTTATGATGACTACTCCGACAGCTGTGGCCGAGCGCTTCTAGGTTCCTCAGTCTGGAACCGCGCTGCTGCTACAGTCACAGGTTCGAATCCTGCCTCGGGCATGGATGTGTGTGATGTCCTTAGGTTAGTTAGTTTTAAGCAGTTCTAAGAGTAGGGGACTGATGACCTCCGATGTTAAGTCCCATAGTGCTTAGAGGCATTTGAACCATTTGAATTTGTGATGACTACAATATATCTCATTTGTTTTTCTCGGAAAACTTGAGGTATTTTGTCGTATCGATGCATTGGTGCTTGTCCGCATCTTAGTTGTTCTTTGTTTTCTGCCCACAACGAATTGCATGTGAATGCAATGAACAGGTCGGGACGTCTACATTTTCTTATTCTGGTCATGGCATCGAGAGGGTGTTCGTGCGTGTGTCTTGGACTTCCAATGTATGATGAGGGTAAGAATACTATTAATCCAATGCCATCGATGTTTCGCTTATTTATGTTTGCGTCTCGAAGGTGGATGTATATCTACCAGGAAATGGTGGAATAAATGCGGGTGTTGAGAATGTCATTATATGTTCATTGTCTCTGAACATTAGGCGGTAAGCACAGAACTCCTTGGAAGTGACTTTTTTCTTTGCTTCTATGCCTGTTCCAGGTTTTATTTATTTCATGATATCCGTCCTTTCCGTGCAGAAATGGTAAAGGACATTGGAGGGCATCACATGAATGGCGTGTCTCTCCAATGCTTTGTTCCTCTTCTTCGTTGTACAATTATGTCACGGCTAGGATTTTCATTGTCCACAATTACAATGGCGACAACATGTATCTGACGTGCATTAAGTGGACGTTCGTGTTCTCCGTGTGGCCTTTTGTCGTCTCGAATTATAACTTTGTGGTCAACAGATATCATTCGGTCTAGTGCTGTTCTGAAAAGGTGAATCAGTTGATTATATTCGTGTAAGATCCAGTGAACATCTCGGACTACTTCTGGTCTCAGTCCACTAATATTTGTGCATCGTTGACCAATTTCTGTTTCTTCATTTCCGATGAAATATACTATGGTCTTCGTTGGGTAGCGATAGCAGTAATTGCATTTTGTGCTTGGACAGAAAAAACATAATCGATTTTATCTGTGTTATTGTTGATCCAAGTAACACCGAAAGAAGTAATTTGGAAGCAGGCGTTCTACGCTTTTGTATTTTGAAGAAATTGTTTTAATTCTGGAGTTTCCCCTGTAATGTAAGGTAAAAATCCTTGTGGAGTTGCTTCTAGTGGTGGTAATCGAATTTTTCCATTCATGCAACAAAATCCTGACGTTTTTCTACTTAATTTTTTCTCGTTGCAAAATTGGCACATGTTATCCATTTTCTCGATTACGACGTTATTGTGTTATATTGTTTCGTCGTTGTGGAATGCCTCATTCGTTGCGTTGTATTGTTTACTCGTCCTCGTCAGCGCTTCTTGTAGGGTGAGTTTGAGTTCGCAGTCTTTTATTATAAGATTGTGTGGCAATTCATGATTCTTCAATCCATTCATTTTGTTGTTGTTCGGTTTGTCTGCTTCTCACGCTGCTCATTCTCGTTCGTTTTGACTTAGACGTGCTTCGCACTCTTTGTCTGTTTCGTTTTTTCGCTATTCTTTTTGTTTTCGTCATTTTGCTTCAGAACTGACAAGATCTCCTTCTGTTTTACGTTTGAGCATTGTTTACAATACAACTAAATCAACTTTTTATTAACAAATACACAAAGTACATTTTACATAATTTTCACAATTTTGTTTTCGATTTATATTCATTCAATATATCACTTCGATTACTCACACTTCACTCTTTGATTTTGTTCATTCATGGCACTGCTTTCTCAGTTCCTCCATTCATCAAAGATAAGAAACAGACGCTCGAACCTACGACGGGTCTTACTTTATACATCCCTACCAATGGGTGACCCCACAATTGACGAATTCAAAGAGCATAACAAAAAGGCTTCAAATGGTCCACAATGTTCCAGAACATTACACAATATTCGAGGGTGTTCTAGCACGTCCCACAATGATCTGGAATATTTTGGGGTGTTCCCCAACATTCTGGAATCTTCCCGAATATTCGAGACTATTTCCAAACTATTTCCAAATCATTGTGGAACATTCCGGAACATTTTAGAACGTTGTGGAATGCTCTCCAACGGTCTCGAATGTCGTGGAATGTTCTAGAAATTTGTAGAAGATGAAATTTTCCAGCCCTCATATCTTCAAAAGCATGCCCTTCCGGTAAAAACAGTAACTTTCTTCACGGATGGGAGATAGAGAGCTACCACACCACGTAACTGCCTTGATCGTACCGGGAATCGTTTCTGAGTTTTAGCCGAATGCACATTGTATATTCACTTTTATAATATATATTGACTATAATTACAGTCATTGTGATACATTCGTGACGAAGTATAATCAAAATGTGATAATGAATAGTGTTCAATTATGATTTTCTAGTGGTTATGTTCATGTTCTCATCTCAGTGAAGTCATACCACACTATACGTTCTTTGGATAATATACGCCGTATTTGCGATATTCGCTTTAATGTATCGATAAATAATCTACATTTAATCCCGATTCCTTATTATACCTCTATTACAGGTAGCAAGAAATGTACTGCAATAATTGTCATTAAATTCTTTTTGCTTAGTTATATCGTAACAAACATCTGATGGAAGGTTAGAAAAAAATGAAAGTGTCGTGACCCGAAAGCAGCACGGGATATTTCTTTAGCCGGTTGCACTATCTCTTTTGATGTATCCTGTTGTGCTGAAATACAACGAACTACATAGTTTTTAAAATGTTGATGTAAACTATAAGCGCCGGCCGCGGTGGTCTCGCGGTTCTAGGCGCGCAGTCCGGAACCGTGCGAATGCTACGGTCGCAGGTTCGAATCCTGCCTCGGGCATGGATGTGTGTGATGTCCTTAGGTTAGTTAGGTTTAAGTAGTTCTTAGTTCTAGGGGGCTAATGACAACAGCAGTTGACTCCCATAGTGCTCAGAGCCATTTGAACCATATTTTTTTTTTTGTAAACTATAAGCATCACTAACATATTCTTTAAATTATTTACATTAAGCAAGAAATTCTAAGAGGAGTGATAAAGAAGATGATAAAACCTGTGTACATCAACTGTGTATCCAAAGGAATAAACTTAAAATAAAGTACGTCGATTTTATTTTCTTCTTGCAGAAAAATTTCTGTGTGTTATGTTGGTATAATATCTGAACAAGTTTTAGATATAAATTACAGAAATTGAACAAAAGAGAAGAACTCAAACAGCTGCCACAAAATATACGTTATACTACACGGTTCAGTCACCTTAATGTGACTACCACCTATGTCCGACGTCAACATGCAATAACCACTCACAGGCCGCAGATACACTGGCAGTGGAAAGCATGTAAAGCGTATCAGGAGGACGCGGAAAATAGTGCGTTCTTTCTCATAATGCGAAAGCGGAAAGGTTTATCTGACGTCCAAAATGGCATGATCATTGACTTTCGGTCAAAGGGTGGAAGCATTTCCGAAACGGGTAAGCTAGTGAACTATTTCCGTGCCGCCGTGGTTAAAGTATACCTTGCATGGAAAGATGACGCTATTCAACCCCGTTGCCAAGGCAACTGTGGTGCCCCATTGGCCGTAGATAACAGGGATGAACAACGGCTGCGGAGATGGGTAAGGGCGAATATCCGTGCAACTGTTGAGCATCTGACCGCCCAGATGAGCGAAGAGGCTACCGAAATTGTCTCCTCAAAGACCGTTCAGCGAACGTTGCTGCTCTGCAGTGGGCGCTTGGTTCATGCACCCCTGCTCACTTCTCTTCGTCGACGACGAAGTCTGGAGTCTGTGCGCTTGGCGCAAATGTTCAGTGGGTGGCGACGGATGTCTTTTTCAGATGAACCACGTTTTGTGCACCATCTGACCGATGGCTATTAGCGTGTACGGGATGCAATGTCTCGTGGAAACACACTACAACAATCGTAGGAAGGGTCCAGGGTGGAGGAGGAAGCCTTGTGGTCTGGGGAATGTTTCCGTGGCATTCCCTGAGTGATCTCGACATCCTGGAAGGCACAATGGATCAACGTAAGCATTCATTTATCTTTAGAGACCATGTCCACCACTATGTGTATTTTGTTTCTCCTCGACACAATGGCATCTACTAGCAGGACAATACAATGTGTCATACAGGGTGGTCTATTGATCGTGTCCGGGACAAATATCTCCAGATATAAGCGTCAAACGAAAAAAACTACAAAGAACGAAACTTGTCTAGCTTGAAGGGGAGAACCAGATGGTGCTATGGATGGCCCGCTACATATTCGTGTAGTACATAAAGAAATATGAATGTTTTAGTTGGACCACTTTTTTCGCTTTGTGCTGTTGCACCACTTTTTTCGCTTGGCGCTGTAATAGTCACAAACATATGGATCGCAATTTTAGACGAACAGTTGGTAACAGGTAGGTTTTTAAATTAAAATACAGAACGTAGGTACAGTTGAACATTTTATCTCGGTTGTTCCAATGTGATACATGTACCTTTGTGAACTTATCACTGATGAGAACGCATGCAGTTACAGCGTGGTTACCTGTAAATACCACATTAGTGCAATAAATACTCAAAATGATGACCGTCAACCTCAATGCATTTGGCCATACGTGTAACGACATTCCTATCAACAGCGAGTAGTTCGCCAGCATTGACAATGCACTGACGCATGTTGTCAGGTGTTGTCGGTGGATCACGACAGGAAATATCCTTCCTACAGGAAGACATCCGGGCACGACAGATCCGGTGAACGTGCGGGCCATGGTATGGTGCATCGACGACCAATCCACCTGTCATGAAACATGCTATTCAGTACCGCTTCAACCGAACGCGAGCTATGTGCCGGACATACATCGTGTTGGAAGTACATCGCCATTCTGTCATGCAGTGAAACATCTTGTAGTAACGTCGGTAGAGCATTACGTAGGAAATCAGCATACAGTGCACCATTTAGATTTTCATCGATAAAATGGGGGCCAATTGTGCTTCCTCCCATAATGTCGCACGATACATTAACCCGCCAAGGTCGCTGATGTTCCACTTGTCGCAGCCATCGTGGATTTTCCACTGCCCAATAGTGCATATTATGCCGGTTTACGCTACCACTGATGGTGAATGACAATCTGTCATCGTCCCGTAATTTCTCTTGTGCCCAGTGGCACAACTGTACACGACGTTCAAAGTCGTCGCCATGCAATTCCTGGTGCATAGAAATATGGTACGGGTGCAATCGATGTTGATGTAGCATTCTCAACGCCGACGTTTTTGAGATTCACGTTTCTCGCGCAATTTGTCCGCCATTGATGTGCGGATTAGCCGCGACAGCAGCTAAAACATCTACTTTGGCATCATCATTTGTTGCAGGTCGTGGTTAACATTTCACGTGTGGCTGAACACTTCCTGTTTCCTTAAATAGCGTAACTATCCGGCCAACGGTCCGGACACTTGGATGATGTCGCCCAGGATACCTAGCAGCATACATAGCACACTCCCGTTGGGCATTTTGATCACAACAGCCATACATCAACACGATATCTACCTTTTCCGCAATTGGTAAACGGCGTATTTTAACACGTGTAATGTATGACGAAGCAAATATCGTGCGCACTGGCGGAATGTTAAGTGATACCACGTACTTATACGTTTGTGACTATTACAGCACGATCTATCACAAAACGAAAAAAGTGGTCCAACTAAAAGATTCATATTTCTTTACGTGATACACGAATATGTAGCGGGCCATCCATAGCGTACCTGAAAATTATGTACTTAAGCACCTCTGTGGGTAGCTTCCCAGCTCCGTGCGGTCGCGATTTTGCATCAATGTATGTAGTAACGGCATTTCGCTTAGTACTTAGCGCTGTGCTTCAGAGTGGCGACACATGGAAGGGTTGTGCCCTGTAGTGTGATAATGAATTCCCTCCGGTCTCCCTATAGGATAAGGATGACCTTTGATAGGTTGATAATACGAGACCAATTAGCTATTTTAGTACTTGTCAGCACCGATAATAGAATGGACCAGTGATTCCATATTATGTTCGATTATAACATCTAGATTTGTAATAAAACTTCAGTCACCTAAAAAACAGAGTTGTAATTTTCAGACAGTTACCTCTCGTCCCCCAAAGCTTAAACTCATTATTATAAGAGTAAGACTCTCCTTCTTACCTTAGTAAATAATGGTAAATTAACAAGCATTTCCCCCTCTAGATAACCCAGTAGGAATATGAACGTAAGCCTGAAAAAATGCTAGCGGTTACCACCCCCTTTACTGAGTGCGTTGGTTTTGAGGGTGTGTCTAGTTATCCGTCGATTGCAGTAGTGCTTCATCAGTAATTAAATTTCACGGTCGTACTCACACGAAACATTGTCACGCACATTCAACCACATCATCCAGTAGGGAGATAAGAATACTGTGTCATACTAGTATATGAGCTCCAAACAACAACTAAGCAAGCAAGGCAGCACCGCAAAAAGGAAAGACGGTTACAGCGCAGCTTGAGAAGCGCGCCGTTCTTAAGCAGCGATCGTCATATTCAAGTAAGTGCTGCTACGGTGCAAAGCTGAAAATATCGGTGAGCCTTTGTGTGTAGAGCTCCTTTGTCAGATGTTGTGTAGAAGCTGGACTAATCAAGCATCGCTGTGCCAAGACTGTACGCTGGCGACCTTGAATCAGGGTGACTCACCGTCTCCATAGTCATCTGTCATCGGCAACAATGTGCTGATAAGGCGATCGTCACCGACCGTCACACATTGTAGAAACCGGCATTGATATTGTAAATCATCGGCCACTTCAGTACTGGACAAGAATAACCAGAAATACCCTTATTATACTCGTGCTTATAATGCATAACGACAGAGCTCAGGGGAATTTCGAGGCTATTTTCCATATCCATTCAGTCAAGAACTTTTGCTTCAGAAATACAAATCACACACAGCTGCAACAGTTGGCCACACGGTGAATACATTTTGTGGGATTACAGACAGATGCCATACATGACTTTCCAATACTTGCTTTTTGGTGACGCTGAGTAGTCATGACGCGTATGCCAGCAAAGAACCAAATTCTTGATTCATATACATCTGTCCTCTACCCGACATACGGGAGTGTAATAGAAAACAAAATGAAGCTATGCATCCCTCTTTGTCAACAGGGCACGTTTCAGGCAGGTGGTGAAGATGCTCTCCTATGCAGGATGTTCACATGGAATGGAACTGCATTCATTTGCTCGCCTCAAGCGTTATTTATGAGATCTCTATTTCCAAGAAGACTATGCACCATTCCATAGCTCTGGAGTTGCTTGTACTACAAATAAAGTGCAAACTTTGCACTAAACGCCGCTAATGTGCAAGCTCAGAGGGTTGTGGTTGGCGGTTGAGTACTAATGTTAAGGACGACTCCCCAAAAACTCAATTATTGTGTGGTGCAGGCCAAGACTCTTGAGTTTATATTCGAGAATATACCATTTCTAATCTTGCTGAAATGAGAAGCAAACTGGTATAGATTGAACTCATTTCGTATGTAGAGTAATAATCCTAATGGAGAGAGCACTAGATATCATTTCTGAGTCAAATACGTTATTAACAACATTCCATTAAAACAACGCAGCACACAGTTTCAATCTGCCAGGAAGTTTCATATCAGCGCAGACTCCGCTGCAGAGTGAAAATCTCTTTCTGGGAACGCAGCACAGTCTAACGTTGCAGATGCGCCAAAAAAAGAAAATTCTTCTTCCCTGAATCAGCTTAGATATACGTAAAATAAAAGCAGGTTCTGAACATCATCTGATAGCACTAACAAGAGACTGCGACAACAATTGCGCCAGGAAACAAATGGATAGACTTCACTCTAGGAACAAGACTTTATGATTGCCTCCTGTGACTAAAATAAAAACTCGTAGATCATCTAGCCTTCAAAAACGTTCCCAGGAAACATGTTCAGGTCTATAAAATATCGGTAACATCAATTCTCCATAACTTACTGTGCACGCCTATGCTGACCTTAATGCCAACTGAAGAAATCCCAGACAGGGGGCATCATGGAATACACATACTGTGACCGTGTATAATCCAGCTTGCTTCACTCCTTTTCGAGAACCACTCATATGTGCCCCCACGACGATACCTATTTTCGTGACTTTCGGAAGAACCTCTTAATATGTTTCCCGACTAAAGCACAGTAAATAAGATAGTCTTATGAAATACAAAACCAGGCAGTGATTAGACTGCAGAATCACAGCAGGCAAAGCATGTAGTTTTATCCAAAACGAGATTACGTTTTAAGAGGTATCTCTATAAAGTGTGACACGGCAGTGTCTGTTTAAAATACAGATACAAGTACCTGACTTAGTAGCGCTCTTAGAGTGTTTCCGGATGACACTGTTACAAACCGATAGCGTATGTAGGAAGTTAACGTAGCATTCAGATAAACTTGCAGATCAGCACTTTTGTTGCCATAATTTTCACTTTAACAACAATGTAAGCAATGCCTATAACAAACAAAAAAATCTGGTTTTTCTGATTTCATTATAAGCGATACCTCATTAAAGTTACAACAGTCAAAATTTTAGTGGGTACCATCGGCAACAGCTTAAGGTTAACTGGCCACATAAATATAGCTGACGAAGAACCGGATGCTCAGTTGAGATTCATTGCAACAGTTCTTAGAAGATGCATTCCGTCAAAACTCTCCTGCTGCTTGTACTCGAATATGTTCTGAGAAGGTTCAAAGAGAAGCTATGAGATTCGCCACGGGTTTATTTGGTGGCTGCGAGATGTCTTCAACGAACTCGCGTGGGGGGGCACTGAAACAAAAGCGTTGTAGCCCGTGAAAGGAATTGCCCCTCACATTCTGAGAATTCACCTTCCGAGAAGAGTCGGGGGACGTATAACTACCTGTTGCACAGAAGTCTCGTAAGGATTATGGAGACGTTATTACAGTAATTCGGGTCTATTTAGAAATGTACAGGTAGTCGTTCTATCCTCTCGCCGCCTGCAGACGGAATGGGACATGGTCAGCAGTACTTTATACCTATGTGCTCTCCGCCACATAGCGTTCATTGGTTTTCGGAGAACAGTTGTGGTAGTAGAAACTGCTGTTCTGTGGAGGTGACGAGCTTCCTACAAGTGATGGGCTGACACTGATGTTTGAAAAAAATTAGAAAGAAAGCAGGGGTGCTGTGTGTTTCAGCTCTTTTAAGCATACACACGTCAACGTTTTCTGCTTCGTGCTAAGCGGACGTGTCACCACAGATAAATGTCGAGCAAAGTCCTCTTGATATCCACAAGTCGTTAAGCGATAAATTAGTGACTATTACAAATCCATAATCTCATTACCGTTTTACAGTAGCATAACAGTATTCTGTAGCCCACAGGGAATCCTGATGCTGTATCACGTAGGGTAAAAATAACGTCACTGAACAGCGTGGAAAAGGGAAGAAACATTATCTATGCTGAGCTGTTCAGCTGGAAGATTACAGCTTTCGAAAATGTCTCGTGAGACAAATATACCAAACATCATAGCGTCTAATATGAAATATGCAGACAGTAGTCTGCCTTCTTATGCATACGTCCTGTATATCTTGTTTGTCCGAACCAGAACGTTGCAAGTCTAACCGGGCTAGTGAAAGAAATTAAAGATAATATAGAGCATCTTTCGTCCACACAGTATTACTTACAGGCGACTATTTTTCCGGCTTAAAAGGGGCTAAGTCGGGATTCAGCTGCTCAAAACACAGATCCAGACTCGTCTGAATATTACTGGAATGTTTCAGATCCTACAATTAGTGCCGTTTTCCCAGTCCACACCGCGGTTCTCACTGAAAAATGCTTATCCATGCAGCTTTCATCTGTCAGATGGGAGGTGTTCCTGTGATGAGACAAAGTCATACTAGACGCCACTGCGTAAGAAAGGTGGATGAATTAACTTCGGGAACTAATTCAGTCCAACTTTCGGAGACTCTTAATGTTCTAATATACTTTTATCAAACATATGAATTGAGTCCCGACGTTTATGTGAGTCGCTATCACCTACTAAGAACGCTCTTCTACACTGCACTCACATAAGTGCTTTATTCAACAAGCACACTATCTGTTCAAAAGTATCTGGACGTCTATTAGTAGACATTTATAAGGGGCGTGTCCTTCATGACGCCTTGAACTCAGCTGAGGACACTTTCAGTGATATGTCTGAATGTATGTGGAAAAATGGCAGACCATTCTTCCTCTACACCCGAAATCAGAGAAGGTAGTAATTTTGGACGCTGGTGTCGGATGTGAAGCCGACATTCTAACTCATCCCATAGGTCTTCCTTTTTGTTTAAGTCAGGCGTTTTGTGTATTACTGTCCACAAACCATTGCCTCACTGGTGCTGCTTTATAACAGGATGCATCGTCATGCTGGTACAGTCGTCATCTCCGAATTCTTCCTCTACTGCACGCAATATACAACGCTGCAAGACTTATTCATATCGTTCCGCAATTTTTTTTATTAATCACAAGAAAGGGATCACGCCCTAACCACGAAAAATATGCCGTAACATTACCTGCTGCGTTCTTCAGTGTCGGGGTAACACATACTGGCCAGCACCGTTCTTCAGGTGCTGGCCAAACCCAAACCCTTCCATCTCATTGTCATAGGACGTACAGTGATCCATCACTTCAGATCACTCTTGTCCAATCATCGACTGTCCGGTAGCGTCGACACTTACACCTCCTCACTTAGCACTGATAACAGAAATGTGTAGCTTATAAAGAGCTGCTCGATCATTGTACTCCACTCATTTTGTCTCCCCGCTCACAGTCATGACAGCTGGACAGCTGGGAACACTTTGGAACTCATTTCTTCCTCTGGTTTCATGCGATTTTTTACAATCACGCTCCGCAATGCTCGACAGTCCATGTCTGTTAGTACATGACGTCTGCCTGGTCTCTGGTTGTTCTTTCGCTCTTCCACTTCACAATCACATCGCCAACAGTCGACTTAGGCAGCTTGAAGAAGGTTGAAATATCCTTGACGGATTCGTTACTTGGGTTAAATCCAAAGAGTAGTCCACATTCCATACCACTAACGTCTCCTTTCCGACTCATTCTGCTGTTCGATATTGCAGTGCCAGTGTTGTTAAAGAAGGACGATGCAATGTTCCTTCGCACATGCATACACGTCAGAAGGGAGACTGCAGCGTACTTCCTAACAACAAAGGCACTGCAATATCGTATTTATCCGTCAACACCAGGCAGCGATCCCCAATAAAAATGTCCTCCTGTGTACGGGAATTACATAATGTGTGCGAGTACAGGTTGTGACACATGAAGGACGAAATATGGAAGCCTGGGTATGGCCATGAGTCGTGCACTCATAGCCAAAGCGGTTAAGGCGACAGTTTTCGTAAAGGGGGAAATCCGGGTTTGAGTCTCTGTCCGGGACTGATATTCAGTGTCGTCATTCTGTTATAAAGCTGATGGTTACCCGCATTCGCACCTACGAATACATTTCATGCATTCAGCTGTTACTGCTTGTCTACTGGCAACACAATTCTCCCCACCTCTTTTATACTAGCAAGTCCACTTTTCGTTACATGTACTTGACAGTTCGCATTACATACGGGTGTGCGAATACTTTCGACCCCGTAGTGTATATTGGAAGCCACCACAACAGAGTCTCATTCTCATGGTAACCAGATAATATCCAAAGTAACTGTGCAGCTATGAACCTAGGTGGACAGTTTGAGTACAGAAGGTGTTAATTTTTTAAGGACCAAAAATGAAATGCAGTTATATTTCTTATTATGGTAGTAATGTCTTGCATTATTTAATTTTACCACATATTTATCATATTTGCAATAATAAACTAACTTTCAATATAATTATTAAATCTTCACAAACAAGGTATTTCATAGGTAAAGATCCCTAATACGAGATAGTAATTTTTTTTTTTACTCAGAAACAATATATAAACCTATAGTTTTTACATGTCATGTATTTCTGTTATCCTTCACTCATTTCATACCACTTAACTTTATTTTTAGGACATTGCTGGCAAACAAAATTGTCTTCTGCATCACTGCAACCTTCATTATAACATTTCGTGCACTGTGCTCATTTTTTCCCCAAGTTTGTAGTCAGAAAAGCGTCGTGTACAGAACAGACACTCTGAGTCATAGTCATTATTTCTGCCTGAATCAACACTGTCATCAAGATGGACATGGGATGCTGAGTCACTAAAGGTGTTCCTCTGCTTTAGCTCTAAGTTTTGAAGATTTTCCATTCTTCTCCCCGAATAACTTTTTGGCTGCTTTATTCTTAGCTGCAGCTGCTGATTTCTTCTGTTTAGATTCTTGTACTCTCATCACATAAGAATATGATGTTATTAACTCAGCAGAGCACGAACAAGATGGTGGATCTACCTGAAAAATGGTTCCATTGCTGCTGCTCAGTCGTAAGCTGCCACAAATAACCTAACTATTAATGACAGGGTGATAACACGAACTGAGTTACTTGCCAACCACGTTTTTAACTCTTAGGCATTGTAGGTTTTCAAGGACCCCATAAATCGTACGTCAAGTCGATGCATTTTATGAGTTGAATCAGGTGGCAAATATACGGTATGAAGATTGTTTTCACGTCTTCTTTGTAACACATATAGATTGTTCCTGTGGGGATAATTTACATCAAGAATCAAAATGGCAGGGTAATTTGAAGAAGAGATTTACATGA
Organism: Schistocerca gregaria; assembly: GCF_023897955.1. Classification (NCBI taxonomy): domain Eukaryota; kingdom Metazoa; phylum Arthropoda; class Insecta; order Orthoptera; family Acrididae; genus Schistocerca; species Schistocerca gregaria. Next base: position 88,157,230 of record NC_064931.1, read on the forward strand.
CTCACAAAATGATCAAACCACTGTCTAAAACTATGAGTTTGTATCCAGCCACTTGAATGAGAAGCTGATATTGATCCTGCAGCTGCACTGTGCTTCCTTTTTTTCCTTCGGAAGACAATTAATGGTGCGACGTAAGTGGTAGCTGCGTCCATACAAGTCAGAATTGTGCTAAGATTTCCCCTTCCTTCTTAGTCAAGGCAGCAGCTTGTCTCTTCCCGTTAGTAGTGGGGTGGCAGCAATAGATATGGCAATGTCACAGTGACGTCACGGTGAGAAGTTCAACTTTTAGAGGAGAAAGTAGGTCAATTGTTATCCTTTACAAAATTAAGTACCATACAATCGGTGTTTTAAGGAAAAGTCAAGTACTTCACCACTTTAGACTGTGCAAATGTTGAATGAGGATGATAGAGAATAGGCTTCACTACTCCAGAAAGACATTATGAACACAGAAGATTACCAATGAGAATAACTGATAATGGATCCACATTCCTGAGACAGATGAGCAGGCCAGTATGAACTGGACTTCAGGGACACAACGTGTTTCAATATATTGATGAAGCCAAGCGAGGTGGCGCAGTGTTTAGCACACTGGATTCGCGTCCGGCCATCCTGATTTAGGTTCCAGAATGAAATTTTCACTCTGCAGCGGTGTGTGCGCTGATCTGAAAATCGTAGCACATTAAAAATGTGTGCCGGCCGAGACTCGAAATCGGGCAAGTGCTCTACCAGCTGAGCTACCAAAGCACGACTCACGATCCATCCTCACAATAGTACTACCACCAGTACCTCGTCTCCTACCTTCCAAACTTCACAGAAGTTCCCATGCGAAACTTGCAACACAAGCACCACTGGAAGAAAGGATAGGGGAAGACATAACTTAGCCACAGCCTGGGGGTTGTTTCCAGAATGACAGTTTTACTCTGCAATGGAGTGTGCGCCGATTTGAAACTTCTGGCAGATAAAAACTGTGTGCCGGATCGATGGTTGGTTGGTTGGTTGGTTGTTTTGGGGAAGGAGACCAGATAGCGAGGTCATCGGTCTCATCAGATTAGGGAAGGATGGGGAAGGAAGTCGGCCGTGCCCTTTTTTTTTTCTTTTTTTTTTCAGGTGTTGTTGATATACCTCGACAGGGACAGTGAAAATGTGTGCCCCGATCGAGATTCGAACCCGGGATCTCCTGCTTACATGGCAGACGCTCTATCTATCTTTTTTTTTTTAATTTCTAATAAGACGCTACCCCCTTTTTTTTTTATCTGGACAGGAAAGGAAAAACTACAAAAAAAATGTCTATTTGCCACCGCCACTTGTATTCTAATAAAAAAATAAAATTAAATGCACCTCTTCAGGCGTTGGCACCTATCTACACCTATTCCAAAACAACTAACCTATTCCTGCAAAGGTGTAGGAAAGGAAGAAAGTAGGGGGGAAGAAACATAGAGAGTAGCGATAAAAAAAATGAAATTTGTTGTGAACAGGAACTTTTTTTTTTAGTTTATTGTATTGCATTTTTGTTTTCTTTATTTTTCTTTGTTTTTTTTTTTTGTATGTATGTTTTTATTTATTCATTTTTTTTGTATTATGGCAGTCGTTGCACCAGAATTCTAGGAGTCGCTTGCGCCGTCTGATTGGCGGAACATCCAAACGTGTCTTCTCGAAATTTTAGTGGGGATTCCGTGTGTAGTACGTTCAGAACATCATATCGGCAAAAAAGCATCAGCATCTCATGGCTTGGACGTTCCAGCTGGAAGGCGGGTCATGAAAGGCGCTCCGTAGAAAATTGGAAAAGAACTGCTTGTATCTGGGGTTACGAACAAGTGCACAATGTCGATCGTTAAGGTACGTCCAATAACCTAGTTCTGATTTCTCATCGGGCCCAAAAAGGTAGCGGACTGTATGACCGCGTATCCAATTCACGGCATTAGTTTTTGTTGTGGGGTAATGAATCACATCCGGGAATAGAAGCGTCAGGAAAATAATCTGAGCAGGCGGCTGTCGGGTGAGGAAAGCCAGGATACGCTGCGCGAGCCTCCAGACGTCAGCAGACGGACCACATGAGAACCGATGAGCGTCCGTGTCCTCTACACCACAGTGAACACAGAGTGGTGTGTCAGCAAGGCGGATGCGGTGCAAACGAGACTGGTTGACCTGTTTGCCATTGACGGTGATATACCAGGTGGACTGAACGCTGGTGTCGAGGTAACCAGCATGCACTGCTTTCCACACACGGCGCCATATGATCTGGGGAAACTTGTGTTCAATGGGGTTGGGGGTTTGACACTTTTGTAAGGTGTCGTATACAGTCTTTGTCTGGAGTATACGGAGAAGGGGTAAGGAGTGCAGAATGTAACTGATTTCAAAGAAGAAGTACCGAAAGTGATAAAAGGGGGGTGGAACGTCGGATAACATGACCGGGGCTGACATGGAGACTGGTGCGTATTCACGCAAAAGCAGTCCGGTCAGGCTCGTCGGGCAGCGACGCCAGACTTTCAGTTGGGAGCTAACAAAAAGTGCGGTAACTCTGTCTGGCACATGGAATAAGCCCACTCCACCACGCTCCCGCGGGAGGGCAAGGGAGGAATATTGAACTTTAAATAACATCCCGGCACAGACAAAGGATCCCATCGCCATCAACATACGACGTGCGAGGGTAATCGGAACCGGGAACACTTGTGCCACATGGGGGATGCGTGAGGCGTGATAAACATTCACGTATTGCGCGCGCTGTATAATGTCGAGGGATCGAAGCCGGTGGTCCACAAGGCCAGCCCTGATCGTTTGTAGGAGACGTCGACCGTTGGTTGCCGCTGAGCGACGGAGGTCATTCATAAAATCAATGCCCAAACAGCGGACGCTGGTGGCCACACTTAGAGGAGCGACAGATCTTTCTGGTAGACCCTCACCAATGAGCAGAACCTTCGATTAGGAAATGTTAAGAGAACTGCCCGATGCCTCCCCATAAGTCGTCACCCAAGTCAGAGCAGCGCGAACATCGTCTTCATTGCGGAGGTAGAGGACTAGATCGTCAGCATAGGCTGTACAACAGAAGCGGTGCCCATGCAATGTCAGGCCCACCAGGCGTTGGCGAAGCCCCTGTAGGAGGGGCTCTAATGCCAAAGCATACAGTATCGTGGAAAGTGGGCATCCCTGTCGGACAGAGCGCTCGATCGCTAGAGGCGCGGTGAGGCGACCATTACAGAGTATTCTTGAAGTTGCGCCGCTCAAGAGCCGCATTACCACGGTGATTGTACGAACCGGAAAACCCATGTGTTGGAGGACCGATTTCAGAAAAGTATGGTCGACACGGTCGAAAGCTTGACGGAAGTCAAGCGATGCCAATGCGCCAGGTAAATGTCGCGAGCGCGCGAGCGCAATCATGTCCCTATAACGGCAAAGGGCCGTATGAATGTTGTTGTCACCGCCCAACGAAGTCTGATCAAGGGAGGTGACGGATCTTGCTGCCTTCTTGAGGCGTGAGGCCAACAAACGGGTGAAAATTTTCATGTCACTGTTGAGTAGAGTGATGGACCGGTAATCACAGATCCGTGATCGCCCATGTGGCTTAGGGACCAGGATGATGACCCCATCATGGAAGGTGGCTGGGATCATCGTTGTGGGTGACATCAATTCACGACAGATGGACGTCCAAGCAGGTAACAAAAGGTAGCTAAAATACTTGTAAAAGTCGAGGGGGAGGCCGTCAGGTCCAGGGGACTTGTTGGCAGCCCCCACCTTGATTGCATCTAGGACTTCATCAGAGGTCACTTGTTCCTGAAGTTCTTGAGCCACATCCTCTGGCATGGTGTTGACAGTCATTGCTGCCACCTCCTCAATTAAGGTCGGGGGATGAGGGACGGCAGCGAACAGTTGACGGAAATGAGAATAGAAAGCGTGACCAATGTCGCATTGCGTAGTGTGTCGTCGTCCTTCCGCATCTGTGAGATCGTGGATGAGGGTTCGACGACGACGTGGGCGTTCCCTGAGAAGGTGGTACATCGATGGCGTTTCATGAGGCATATGGTCACGGGTGCAGGATCTGACAAGAGTCCCTTCTAAGCGCCGTCGCAGCCCTTTGAAAGGAACCATCCCGGCATTTACCTGGAGCGATTTAGGGAAATCACGGAAAACCTAAATCACGATGGCCGGACGCGGGATTGAACCGTCGTCCTCCCGAATGCGACTCCAGTATCTAACCACTCCGCCACCTCGTTCGGTGCCGGATCAAGACTTGAACTTAGGACCTCTTCAGATTCAAGTTTTCCTTGATTTCCCTAAATCCCTCCACGCAAACGTCGGGATTTCCTTTGAATTGGCACAGCCGATATCCTTTCCCAGCCTTGACCCATTCCGAGCTTGCGCTCTGTCTCTAATGAGCTCGACGTTGACGGGACGTTAAACTCAGTCTTCCTTCCCTTATATTTAGATCATGTGGTCATGTTCAGAGCTAAGTTAGAAGAACGAAATGCCAGACTTGGAGAATCGTTTGAGGGCTGCCGAGATCACGATTTGAAATTGCAAGTTGGTAAGTGTGAGTTCCTACAGAAAGAGGTAACTTACGTAGGGCACATAATTATGACAGATGCATTAAAACTCGACCCACAGAAGGTGATCGTGATAATAGGGTATACAAGATCCAGTACCACGTAGCTACTGAAGAGCTTTCTGGCCATCGTGTCATTTTATTGTCGTTTTATGAAGGACTTCAGAAGGATAGTGGAAACGTTACATGAATTACTGAAGATAGGAGTAAACTACGAGTGGTGTACTCAGCAGGAAGCAGCTTTCCAGGAATTGAAAGATAAAGTAGTTAGGGCCCCGAACTTACAGTATCTTGAAAATACGAAGCAGTACAATAAGGCAAGCAGGCGATCGGTGCCTTATCGAGCCAAGGTGAATTAGGAGAGAACTTGCTAGTAGCCTTTGCATCCAGAACGCTGAAAGAGGATACAACATGATCGAGCAACAGCTCATAGTCATAGTGTAGGCAGTGAAGCGATACTGGCCTTATATGTACGGAAGAAAATTCATTGTATCTAGTGATCACAAACCCTGGAAATAGTTGGTGCATGTAAGTGATTTGTCGTCAAGACTAATGAAACTCAGGACTAAACTGGCAGAATACAGCTTTGAGATAGTTTACAAAAAGTGATCGCAATACGCAGCAGCAGATTGCGTGTCACGTATGCCAGAAGAATGAACTGCAGTAATTAGTAATGTAGAAGTGACCAACGAAAAAGAACACTACCAGGAACCAGTGATTAGTGAAGAAAAGAAGGGAGCTATTGGGAGGAAGCAGTTTCATGATTCGTCAGGGGGTGGGCACAAAGCAATCAGCAGCACATATTACCGTATTAAAAGGTGTAGATCTTGGAAAGGTATGAAGAAAGACATGGAAGATTAGATCAGAAGTTGCGAGAGTTGTCAGTAGAACAAGGTTTCGCAGATGTCCTTAGTGCTGAGCGAGATACTCAACCAAGAATTCGCTCATTATGATATCAACGTACTCGGGCAGCCTCAGATAACAGAGAAACACAGCAGATACATACTAACATTTCAGGATTCCGTCACGAAATTTGTTGTAGCAGGGTGCTGACACAAAAGTCTGACTACAGAGAATAACTCGTAATTACGGAATACAGCCAGTATTATTGAGTGACCTATGAACAATCTTCCGGAGAGACATCTTAAAGAGGATTTGTCCTCTACTGAAGATCAAGAAGACTCAGTCTTATGCATACCATCCACAAATGAATGGGGCACTCGAAAGAACACATTAAACGCTAGCAGATAATCTGTGCCATGTTGTGGGAACGAAACTAGGAAACTGTGACGAATTCCTGCATTTTGTCACTGCTGTATATAACACCAGACCACATTCATTAACTGGGTTTACGCCATCTGAATTATTTTCCGGGATAATATACATTCCCGTGATCCTACAGTGGGATCCGACCTAAGAGCCGATTGTCACGAAATGGAACAACTGGAAGGGATGCGCCAGATGCATCATATGGCAAGGAGTTTTAATAAGGAACGTAAACAGAAGAATACGGAGTATTATGATTGCAACCCAAAACCCCATGGAATTCAAAGCAGGAAACGAGGTACGGGGGCTGTTCGGAACATAAGGTCCGATCGGTCGCGAAATGAAAACCACAGTGAAAATAAAAAATGTTTTATTCGCAACAGTCAGCCACACCTTCCAGATACCTCTCTAAATAGTCGCCGCTCCGACTTTCACATTTGTCCGGGCGTTGTACAAACTTTCCAGTACCCTTGTCACAGAAAGATGCCGTCCGTGCTTTCTACCAATTCTCTATGCCGGTCTCCCTTTCGTTGTTTGTGCCAAAATATTGTCTTCGTAGCCAGCGGTTCATGTGAGCAGAGATGGACAACGGAGGGAGACAATTAAAGGCTGTATTGTGAGTAATCAAACACTTCCCATCGAAAACGCTGAAGGAGCGTTTTCATTGCCGCCCAACTGCTAGCGGCAAGAGTGTCACCCCCGCTGAGCTGAGGCGCCACCGGCGCCATGGATCCCAACTGCAGCTGCGGCAGTTCTTACAGAGTTCTGGTCAAGTTTTTGTGTGGTTCCAGTATAGAATAGTCTAGTACCTTCTGCGGGGTTATTATACACAACTTGAGTACAACAATAATTCTGCCCCAATTGACTGTGTTCTCTCCATTCTTTCGATTTCTGCCTCAGAACCTATGCACCGTCCCGACGGGATTATGTAACTTTGACAACGCAATTTCCATAGCCGCTTCATACGTAATACTAAAGTAAACGAGTAAGAAGTTCATAACAGTACATGCAAACAGCAGTTCATTTAACTTTAGGTACTTGAAGAATGGAGAAGATATGGTTGTTTATTGTACACACTAGTGTTACAGGGATGTATTAATTTCAGCAGTGGTAAAATTTGTACATGTGTATTTATACGTAAGAAATAAGCGGAAACTCATGTTTTTCTGTAAATGTATGAACACACCAGCGTACGTTGTATAAGAAAAAAACTGTAAAATTAAGGAAGATGTAATGACTGAATCATAGAAGGTTGCCAGAAAAAAACTTTATCCAAGTATGATTATAATCTTTGTTGCTTAGGTAAATGCACACACTGCAAGCCACTTTTGTCAGTCCATACACACAGGGATACCGCAAATTGTTGGCTTCCATCGTTCATTTATCTTCATACAACTAAGTGTGTGTGTCACTTACATTGTGACGAGTTCTTGAACCTAACGGTCCTATGTAGAGCAATAGAATCTGGCACTTCCATGGTTCGAAGTCTGCAGTACCATACATTAGAGGGTATATCCGAACCTGAACAAAGTTATAGGCCGGGGTGGCCTCGTTTCCTGGTAACTGACTGGTTAACCTAGTAAACTTCATGTATAAATCAGTGTCTATCGCAATTTCACTCCTGTATTGAGCAACTCGCGTACCAAAAACTGGACAACCTCGAAATCCCGCGTCACCTGTGATCTGAGAGTGAACTTCTACAGTTAGTATGCCGCTACCAACGTCGGGTTACATCCACATAAGTGCAGATGCAAGCCAAACCTGCAGGCTGAGCGTTTGACGAGGGCGCGCTGAGAAGCAATGTCTCGAAATTTATTGTGTGAAAACTCTTAAAGAGTTTTAAATGAAACAAATGTTATTAGCATTCCACATCTTTATTCTAATGCTCACTTCTTTGCAACACACTGCTGGTAGAGAACTGCGAATTGTAGCGAGTAACAGACTGTGTGTAACATAACTAAGTCGGTGCGTGATAAACAGAATTGCGAATACGAATAGTTTTTCCATACATAGAACACCCTTTCCTTCTGCATGACAATACTAGACCACGCATGAGCGCTCTGACGTCTAATACAATACGACACCTCGGATTCACTGTTATCGGTCATCCTCCATACAGTCCCAACTTGGTCCCATCCGATCGTCTTTTACCAAAACTTAAAGAACACCTTCGAGGACGTCACTTAGATACTGATGAAGTGGTGTAAGCAGAGATGGTGTTGTGGCTTCGTCAACATAATCGAACATGCTACAGTGACAGTATCATCAAAATAGTCTCTCGTTGGGAGAAATGTGTTCAGATGCAGAATATTAATACCGTTTGTTTTATTTAAAAAGATTTAAGAGCTTTCACATAAAAATTCGGAAGCATTACTTTTCAGTACGCCCTTGTAATTGACCACGAATGGCGCCTGTGCACGGTCCTCAATACGTCAGTCGTGTTCAGAATGACGATCGCTGTAGTTGTGAGTGGATTATATCGGACGTCAGTCAATTCGAACGTGGGAAAATTGTTGGTGCTCGTATGGTGGGTGTTCCCGTAACCAAAGGAGATCAAGCGTTTGGTGTTTCAGGAGACACCATATCAAAGATTTATTCAGCGTACAAGGAAATCAGGAAAACATCAGAGCCACTGCAGAACTGACATCGCATCGCGATCTCTCTCAGTACCAAAACAACATGAAGGTGGTTCCAGAAGCAGGGAATTACATGGCAAGTTAGAATCGTATACCATCCATCAGAGATGCAAACGCCCATAAAAAGAAAAAGTGTTGCAGACACCGTATAATGTGGACTATGGAGCAATGGAAACATATTATTTGGTCGGATGAGTCTCGTTTCACACTGTTTCCAACTTGTGGCGGAGTTTACGTCCCAGGAGAGAAACATGTCTGAGGTTTGGTGACGATTGGGGCAACTATAAGTGGTTGTACATGGGCTCTGCAAGGCAGTATTACCGCCCAGGATTATGTGACCATTTAGGATGATCAGATCCATCTCATAGCACAATCTTTGTTCAACAGTGCGGACGCTGTCTCCCAAGACGACAGCATCCCTTTTCACACAAGTCGATTCGTTCAAATTCAAAATGGTGCATATGGCTCGGAGCACTATACGACTTAACTTCTGAGGTCATCAGTCGCCTAGAACTTAGAACTAATTAAACCTAACTAACCTAAGTTCATCACACATCCATGCCCGAGGCAGAATTCGAACCTGCTTCCGTAGCGGTCACTCTGCTCCAGACTGTAGCGCCTAGAACAGCACGGCCACTCCGGCCGGCGATTCATGCACGACGTGTTTTGTCTGCACGAGGATTTATTGCCGCATCTCCCCTAGCCACTGCAGTCATCAGATCTCAATATTACTGAGCCTTCTGCTGCGGAGAGAAGGGTGTGTGATCGCTCTTCACCTCCATTATCATTACCTCCGTTGCCATTATTTAACAGTAAGAGTGATACAATATTTCCTTGAGAGCTATATAGGACATGTACTTATCTTTTCAGAAAAGTCAGTTAGCTGTTATACACTACTGGCCATTAAAATTGCTATACCAAGAAGAAATGCAGATGATAAACGTGTATTCATTGGACAAATATATTATACTAGAACTGACATGTGATTATATTTTCACGCAATTTGGGTGCATAGATCCTAAGAAATCAGTACCCAGAACAACCACCTCTTGCCGTAATAATTGCCTTGATACGCCTGGGCATTGAGTCAAACTGAGACTGGATGGCGTGTACACGTACAGCTGCCCATTCAGCTTCAACACGATACCACAGTTCATCAAGAGCAGTGACTGGCATATTGTGACGAGCCAGTTGCTCGGCCACCGTTGAACAGACGTTTTCAGTTGGTGGAGAATGCGCTAGCCAGGGCAGCAGTCGAACGTTTTCTGTATCCAGAAACGCCCATACAGGACCTGCAACATGCGGTCGTGCATTATCCTGCTGAAATGTAGGGTTTCGCAGGAATCGAATGAAGGGTAGAGCCACGGGTCGTAACACATTTGAAATGTAACGTCCACTATTCAAAGTGCCGTCAGTGCCAACAAGAGGTGACCGAGACGTGTAACCCCATACCATCACGTCGGGTGATACGGCAGTATGGCGATGACGAATACACGCTTCCAGTGTGCGTTCTCCGCGATGTCGCCAAACACGAATGAGACTACCATGATGCTGGAAACAGAACCTTGAATCGTCCCAAAAATTGACCTTCTGCCATTCGTGCACCCAGGTTCGTCGTTGAGTACACCATCGCAAGCACTCCTGTCTGTGATGCAGCGTCAAGGGTAACCGCAGCCATGGTCTCCGAGCTGATAGTCCGTGCTGCTGCAAACGTCGTCGAACCGTTAGTGCAGATGGTTGTTGTCTTGCAAACGCCCCCATCTGTTGACTCAGGGATCAGGACGTGGCTGCACGATCCGTTGCAGCCATGCGGATAAGATGCCTGTCATACAATACATTAGTTCGTCCAGTCTTAGAGTATTATTCGTCTGTATGGGACCCTTACCAGTTGGGTCCGATTCAAGAACTTAAGAAGGTCCAAAGAAGAGCGGCAAGATTCGTAACTGGTACATTTAGCCATCGCGAGAGCGTTACAAATCTCATAGAAAGTTTGCAGTGGGACACACATGCAGACAGACGACGCGCTAAACAGAAGGGACTGCTCACTAAATCCAATCTTCACCGAGGATGTAGAGCATACATTATAACCACCAACTTTCATATCGCATAATGATCATCATTCAAAAGCCAGTCCCTGTGGACGAGCGGTTCTAGGCGCATCAGTCTGGAACAGCGTGACCGCTACGGCTGCAGGTTCGAATCCTGCCTCGGGCATGGATGTGTGTGATGTCCTTAGGTTAGTTAGGTTTAAGTAGTTCTAAGTCTAGGAGACTGATGATCTCAGATGTTAAGTCCCATAGGGCTCAGAGCCATTTGAACCATTAATCATTCAAAGATAAGGGAAATAAGAGCTTGTACTGAGGCGTTCAGACAGTCGTATTTTGCGCGTGCGATCCGCGGGTGGAACAGAGGGGGGAAATATGACTTTGGCGCGAATTGTGCCCTCCGGCACATACCGCTTGCTGGCTAGCAGAGCATATATGTAAATGTAGATGTAGATCTCGACTGCTAGTAATACGAGGCCTTTGGGATCCACCAAGGCGCTCCGCATTACCCTCCTGAACCCACTTATTCCATATTCTACTAGCAGTCACTGGATCTCGACCAACGCGAGCAGCAGTGTCGCGATACGATAAACCGCAATCGCGATAGGCTACAATCCGACCTATATCAAAGTCGGAAACGTGATGGTACGCATTTCTCCTCCTTACACGAGGCATCGCAACAACGTTTCACCAGGAAACGACGGTCAACTGCTGTTTCTGTATGAGAAATCGGCTGGAAACTTTCCTCATGTCATCACGTTGTAGGTGTGTGTGAATGCTCTGAAAAGCTAATCATTTACATATCACAGCATCTTCTTCCGGTCGGTTAATTTCGCGTGTGTAGTAAATCATCTTCGTGGTGTAGCAATTTTAATGGCCAGTAGTGAAATTGCCAACGTTTCTCCCATACGGTATTAGGCATCGTAATCTTTTGCGGTTTAGTGATTCCATATTTTTATCCAACACCTGTCTGAACACAGAGGTGCAATAATCAACTTTGCTGGACACATGCAAACTTATTGGTAATCATTACGGTATAAAAAATTAGAAATGAAATTATTCCATTGTTTTGAAAGAATTCTATTAGTCCCTTCCCACTACACCTGCTAATCATTGTTACTTCATACGTTAAGTTCCCATTTAAACTTTTTCAGTCCTCAGAAGTATTATATAGTGTCTTATACATACGCGCTGCTAAATACTGTTGGTAGACAAACAGTGTTAGTTCTTTCAGAGTAAAATACGCCCCGTCCTGTTCCTCGGACTCAGCTGCGTGGCGTATCAGTTTTGGCCCAATTAAACAACCTAGGAACGTCCTTGGAAAGAAGTACAACAGACTTGTTGTGCCATTTGCACTTGAGGCTGGTATTCAGTATCATCCGTCCACAGAGCTGTGCACATACTCGAACAGAAACCTCACAAAGTAAAGGTAGCTAACACAGACCGAGCATTTCAAACATGCCATCTTTCAAAGTCCTAGGAATAATTCTCCACTTGCGTGTGATGATGAAATGAAAGTCTTATCAACGTAAGCAATGTTTGTGTTTCCCTCCCAATTTTTTTAATGCCTCAAATACACAATTTTTTGTTTGACGTCGCTTGTCTTTAACAATATGAGCTTGCTTGACTTTTTAAAGCGGAAACTTAGTTTCCTTAATAACGACCTGGAACGTGTGTTGCTATCTTGAAAGTCTACAGCTTCTTTCAAATTATGTTTAATTCCTTTCACTGTAGGCACTCGTTTTTCGGTCAGATAAGAGTTTAAATCAATCCTCCTACCAACGACCTCATCAAAACTATCACTGTCTGCAATTATTTTGTGTTTACATTTTTTACCTGGAGTTACAAATTTCCCTCCTCCACCAGATACCGATGGCCTGCCTTTCCTTTTAAATTTCAGGATTGTGACAGGCGAAACATGTGTGGCCACTTGGCCTCTCAGCTGAATCTCCTGTACTGGCACATTTCCTCCCTGAGAGGATTCACCTTCTATTAACATCGAAACGTTATGTACAATTTCCTGAGAATGACTATTCAGTTTTCTGCCTTTCCATTTTGAAGTACTAATAGGCGTCATACTTTCAAACTGAAGTCACAGCGCACTTGTATTACAAGTACGGAAAAACACAAAAGATGATCGAACTTGTACTGTGCTCTTAATGGACGCACTTGACAAAGTGAAGACAGCCAAATCTATTAGCATTAAATAGTAACTCTCTGCGCATACGGAATGGCCACTTGGCAGTTAATTTGTTGAAATGGCTCTGAGCACTATGGGACTTAACATCTGAGGTCATCAGTCCCCTAGAACTTAGAACTACTTAAATCTAACTAACCTAAGGACATCACACACATCCATGCCCGAGGCAGGATTCGAACCTGCGACCGTAGCGGTCACGCGGTTCCAGACTGAAGCGCCTAGAACAGCACGGCCACACCGGCCTGCTAGTTAATTTGTTAAGAGTCGCTAAGCTTCCAGATACCTGGCGCAGAGTGTAGCTGTGGTCCGCCTCTCTAGGTTTCTTTTACGTTAGTTGTTCTGTGTATAGTGAATAAGGATGAAGCCCACCATTGCACCAGTCCTGTTGCTACGTTGCCGAGTGCGGATGTCATTACTTTCCCGAAGGAGCTTTCGTTTTCAAGGAGACATGTAACAGAACAACATTAAATTTAGGAGGAAGGACGTCCTGCACCTTCGGAAGTATAAGTCCAAAACACACGTTTCAAAGTTCGTGGTATAAGCAGGACAAGTGGTTATGCGCAAGCCGTACGAAAGGAGAATTATTCTGCCGGCTATGTTCGCTCTTAAGCACAAGAATAACTGTATGATTCACTGAGGGTTTCAACTATCTCAAGAAAATCTTTAGAGGTTTAACATGGCATGCTTCTTCTGTAGATCGTGTAAGCAGTTTTATTTAAGAACTATCCATACAAGGTTTCATTATTTCAGAGTTTCTGAATGAACATCACAAACAAATGAAAATCATTTGCAACAATGAAATGAAAGCTTACAGAGACATCATGAAAACTCTTCCTGACGTCATAATGCATTTGTGTAAGCAGGAGCTTGCTTTCAGAGGTCATGATGAGACAGAAGATTCCCTGGATCTGGGAAATTTCATAACCATTTTTCAACTTGTGTTCAACAGAAACAAAGATTTCAAAGCACACTGGAAGAAAATGGACTGAAAACTATACAAAACGAAATGATTGTATAAACGAGGAGATTTGTGAGTATAATAGATCCTCGAGGTTGGATAGAACCTCATTTTATGCCACCATTGTGGGGAAATGAACAGACGTTTCAGGCAAGTCACAATGCTCTACTACCGTTAGACTAATGGAGTCCAACGGCGATATTCAAAGAACATATTCTTATATTCTAGGTTTTCATGATGTTAGCCAAGCTATAATGCTGCTGCATTCACTGTGCTGAGTGGCGTGTTTCGAAATTATGATATGAAAAACAAACTTGAGGCCTAAACCTATTATGGTGCTTCCACTGTGACGGGAGAATGAAATGGCGTGAAATTACTCCTCAAGCTGTTTTTACTCACTATTTTTAACATCGTTCAAATTTCGTTTTGCAGGAGAGCTATTCTTGTATGAGACCATGAAGGATTTTTTCTCTACACCTCATGGTGATCCATCTTTCTTCCACATGCACAGCAATTCTCAACAGTATTGTAAGTAAACACTTTCGTTCGAACAGTGAAACGAGATGATACCGTAACGCCAGAATAATATCTGCCACTGAGGAAAACTGACCGAGCTAATTGAGGATTTAAATGAAAGAATTATAAGTCCAGGCTCTAGTGCAACGACCAGGAGAGAAGCCTGTGGTTTCAAATATACGTTTCCAAACAGTGACTTTGATTTTCTTCTCTGTTTTTCAAAGCCCGTTTTTAAGACTGAACTCCTTTTAAAAATTCTCCAGAAAAAAACCAATGATGCACAATTTTGCAGTAGTGTTGCTCCAGAATACATAGCTTACATGAAGAACTTAAGAAATGAAGGCAAGTTGAACGACATTTTAAATTCCACGAAACACTCCACTTATTCGCGAGGTGGAGTTCCCATTAATAGAGCGGAAATGACGGATGAATAATATGGCAGTCCATTGACGACAAAACACAAGCAGGCGTATGTAGAGGTGTTCGATAATATTGTAACACAAATGAAAACAATATATTCACATTGTGACAAACTGCTCTTCCTTAAATTAGGCGTTACAGTTTTCCACTTATGCTTAGTATTCACCTATAGACGGTGTGGAATCTTTATTAGACGTATGTAAGTTCATGGCTTGTAGAAAATAAACTAAAGCTGAATCACAGTAAGATTCAGCTTTTACAATTTCTGACACACAATTCAACAAAACCCGGTGATTCAATTTCACAGAATGGGCATATGACTAGTGAAATTGAACAGTTCAAATTTCTATGTGTTCAGATAAATAGTAAACTGTAGTGCAAATTCCACATCCAAGATCTTGTTAAAAGACTTAATGCTGCCATTTTTACTACTTGAACGGTATCTGAAGTAAGTGATCGTTCGACACGAAAATTCGTCCACCTTGCTTATTTTCATTCGCTTATGTCGTATAGTATTATATTTTGGGGTAACTCTTCCCATTCTAAAAGGATATTTTTGGCTGAGAAACGGGTATTTTGGGCAATAAGAGATGTAAGTTCGCGAACGTCTTGTCAACCCCTGTTCACTAGTCTGGGTATTTTGACATTGTATGTATATTCTGCTGTCGTTCCTTGTTAACAGTATCAGCTTATTCCCAAGAATAACCAGCTTTCACTCACTTAATACTCGGCAGAAATCCAACCCGCATTTGGATCGGACTTGCTTAACTCTTGTGCAGAAAGGTGCGCAGTATATTGCTGCATCTATTTTCATTCTACCACAAGAATTCAAAACTCTTAGCCGTCATCTATGCGCTTTCAAATCGAATTTGAAGAGTTTCCTCGTGAGGAGTTCCTTGAAAAATTGAGCTGATTCTTATGTTGTTGTAGTGGTCCTCAGTCCTGAGACTGGTTTGATGCAGCTCTCCGTGCTACTCTATCCTGTGCAAGCTTCTTCATCTCCCAGAACCCACTGCAATCTACATACTTCTGAATCTGTTTAGTGTATTCATCTCTTGGTGTCCCTCTACGATTTTTACCCTCCACGCTGCCCTCCAATACTAAATTGGTGATCCCTTGATGCCTCAGAACATGTCCTACCAACCGATCCCTTCTTTTAGTCAAGTTGTGAAACAAACTTCTCTTCTCCCCAATCCGATTCAGTACTTCCTCATTAGTTATGTGATCTACTCACCTAATCTTCAGCATTCTTCTGTAGCACCAAATTTCACATTTCAAAAGCTTCTATTCTCTTCTTGTCCAAACTAGTTAAATTCCATGTTTCACTTCCATACATGGCTACGCTCTATACAAATACTTTCAGAAACGACTTCCTGACACTTAAATCTGTACTCGATGTTAACAAATTTCTGTTCTTCGGGAACGCTTTCTTTGCCATTGCCAATCTACATTTTATATCCTCTCTACTTCGACCATCATCAGTTATTTTGCTCCCCAAATAGCATAACTCATTTACTACTTTAAGTGTCATTTCGTAATCTAATTCTCTCAGCATCACCCGACTTAATTCAACTACATTCCATTATCTTCGTTTTGCCTTTGTTGATGTTCATCTTATATCCTCGTTTCAAGACACTGTCCATTCCGTTCAACTGCTCTTCCTAGTTCTTTGCTGTCTCTGACAGAATTACAATATCATCGGGGAACTTCAGAGTTTTTATTTCTTCTCCATGGATTTTAATACCTACTCCATTTTTTTTCTTTTGTTTCCTTCACTGCTTGCTCAATATACAGATTGAATAACATCGGGGAGAGGCTACAACCCTGTCTGACTCCCTTCCTAACCACTGCTTCTCTTTCATGCCCCTCGAATCTTATAACTGCCATCAGGTTTCTGTACAAATTGTAAATATCCTTTCGCTCCCTGTATTTTCCCCCGCCACCTTCAGAATTTGAAAGAGAGTATTCCAGTCAACATTGTCAAAAGCTTTCTCTAAGTCTACAAATGCTAGAAACGTATGTTTTCCTTTCCTTAATCTAGATGCTAAGATAAGTCGTAGGGTCAGTATTGCCTCACGCGTTCCAATATTTCTACGGAATCCAAAGTGATCTTCCCCGAGGTCGGCTTTTACCAGTAATGTTGTTGATTTAACCCCATTAAAACAAACGAATGTGGTTAACGTCTCTACAATTGTTGCACACAGTGAGGAGGAAATCCATAACGTGGCACTCATCCACTCACTCCCGCATCACTCACGTTGAATCACAGAATCACTCTATTTCACATGGCTGAAGACAACTGAGGAAGGACGAAAGGTGCTACAACTGTGATTGAAACAGATGAAAAACCATAGAAGAGCTAAAAGAAAGGGAAATGTGACTGACTGAGCACTTATAATAAACGTGGGTGAGCCAGTCGCCCTGTTACCCAATAAAAACATCTCCTTAAAATTTTAGGAAACAAGATGGAAATATCACAAAATCTTACAACTCACACGACATTTGTGTGAGAGTAACCTACACAGCTGGTAGATCTGGTGCCGCCCTCTGGTCCGAAAGTAAAATACAGTCTAAAAAATGAGGTGCAGAGTGTACGCCACAAGCACCGCACATTGGGTGGGCCTCTCGCCGGAGCAAGAAGTCATGAGTCGTAGAGCTGTTGCCTATGCGAAGACGAGTAAGTGAACCTCATCCTGTCTGAGTGACTGGAAGGAGGTGCACCACTGCTGCGTTGTAGGCTTTACTACACACCAGGGTCGTGCACAGAGGCCCGTGCCGGGGGCTGCGGTCGCACCGGACTACAGCAGTCTCAGGTCAAGCGAGCCCGTGACGTCATTGCACGGGGAGTGTAGTGTTCTCCGAAAGCACTGGAGTGCTACGGGCTCAGCAGAGCCGCGTATGGGGAGGCAGCCTATGGACGGCGGCGCACTGTTCTGCACTGAGCGAGCCCGTGACGTCACTGCACGGACCTTCCAGTGCCGTTTCGCCAGCATTGGTGAGCTGCGGCCTACGGGCTTGTGTGGCAGTGTTTAGTGGAGTGCTGGGATTTCTCCAATCTTTTTTAACAAAGAAAACGAAAGCGTAAGCTTAAAGTGCTTTGCAGAGGAAGGGACGCATGTCAAGAAAAAGGGAAGTAAAAGAAAAACTAATCAGTGCTGAATATAGAACCTTACTGCCGGAAACGAATCCTAGAAGATCAGTTTAAGCCTATAGTGAATGGAAATGGGAAAATCGCTAATTTTATTTTCTGTTCTCTGTGCAGTGAAATTTATGCTCGTGCTAAAGGGTAAAGCGGCACGTAGCACATTTCTCGCCATCCACACGTGTCTAATAAACAAGTGTCATGTGTGGACACGAAACGGTTTCCTAAACCTGCTCAAGAGATAATTGTCGATAAATGCGTGGCCATGTGTGCACGAGACCCAAGGTCATACGGAACTACAAGACGCGAAGGTGTCCTGAATCTTGTTCAGACGTTAATCGACACTGTAGCTACATACGGAAAAGTGTCTACAAAGGATGTTATACCTCATCGCACAACAGTGTCGCGGCACATGGCAGAAAGTGCTACAAGCCAAAGAGAGATAATTATGCTCCAAGTAATTGCTCATATAACAACAGGTGAATACTCAGAAACTACAGACATATGGACGTGCAGCGTGAGAAGAAACTGTTATCTGTCATGTACTGTCCCCTAATTTGTTGACTGGACTCGCAGGTCTCGTTTTTTTTTTTTTTTTGTTCAGAACCTAGTTTCCAGATGAACCAAAAAGAGCAGTGCCATTCGAAGAGAACTGTTGAGACGATTCATGTATTTTGGTATCCACGACTCTGCTGTGAAAGACATGCATTTTACGAGTGATCAAAGTGCCAATATTGTCGCGGCACTGCGCGATTATTCACAACTGAATTGCTTCTGTCGTATGCTAAACACACTGCGACGGAATGCTTTTAATGCGGAGTATGTAAGAGTCAGTTGTCCACATGTTCGTGGTCTTTTGCCTGCGGCGAAAGAACTCGTCACATACGCAAAGAAAAGTGGAATTCATAATGTTCTTGATAGATCACTGCACCAATCTACCGACACTCGCAGGACTATGCGCCTGACAGCCTTAGAATCAGTAGAAAGCCAATATTCGTCTTTGTGCGAAAAGCTATCTGAGAAGGGATAAATAGTTCGAATTGACGGAATTGATATCACGCTGATGAAAGTACTAATTTCTCCTCTCACGGTACGTATGCTTTTGTATTACTGTATTTCTTATACGTCATTGTTTATTTTATAGCTTTTAAAAGAAGAGGACTTTTGTAGCCCTTCAAAGAGGCCTCCAAGGAATTAGAACTGGAGAAATGGAATGGGAGATGACGCTGTTACAGCAGTTGACTCGGGTGCCCCAGAACAGAGAAGCTTCTGAAATAGGACTTTTACGTAAACGACTCAGACTGCACTTAGATGCAAAGTTACTTTCCCAGAGGTGCCATGAGGCAGCAACTTTTCGTTGGCCACCATTCCGTCGTATAAAAATTATACCTGAAGATAATAGATGTGAAGTTATGGCAGAGATAAGAAATAGAATATATTTACTGCTATGTTAATAACTCCCCAGTGGCCAGTTCCAAAGGGAACTGACGACTTTCACTTGAAGCCAAAGTCGGTCAAAGAATCGAGTATAGGCCTCATAGGTTCAGAGTCGATATTCCTTCGCTTGAAACGTAACCGAATATATGAGAATACTTTGTCAGATTCCCCGATCGAATTTGTGAGTGACCTTGGCGGAGCCCTGAAGTAAAATGAAATAGTTCAGATGCTTTCAACAGTAGAACATCTGGTTTTATTTTCAATAAACTTTCATATTCAGAGTAGAATCACAGTGTCGCGGATTTAAGAAATGATGTATTATAGAGTTTTTGTACTATCCCAATCAGGTAAAAAACAGTGTGGTGAAGAAGACATATACAAGCCAAGAAGATGGAATTCTTTCATCAAATTCCACAAAAACTCCAATACCAGAGAAAGTAAACCGTTTTCGGACATTGGATTACGTTTTCCGTTGTTGTAGTGGTTGAAAAGTTTCCGTTCATTGCACATTTTATTTCGTATGTTTGATTTACGTACACTGTTTTTCAAATTTTTTTTGAATTTTTGAAATGAAATAAAACTCAGTTTATTTCCAAATTATGATTGAGCAGCAGGGCTAATATTCAGTCTCAGCTTTATATACAAGGTGGGCAACTTTGCTTCCGCCGTTTGCTGACAGGTGGTTACAACGGTAAGTAGCGGTCGAAAGAAACAGATCGCAGACGTCAGGGAGTTAGCTTGGACCTCGTCAACATATCCTCATTCAAACATTAATCGATTTGTGTCTGCATCATAAAGTTGTTCTTGATTGAAAATTTCAGTTTACGAGCCTAATTCTAGTCATCTGCGGGAGGTGTTACTGTTTTGTTCCAATATGGAGAAAACAGCGGCTGTGTCTCATCGAATGCTCTCTAATACGTGTGGTAAGGACGCTGTTTGTGAAAGAACGTGTCGTGAGTGGTTTCAACGCTTCAAGAACGGTGATTTTAACGTCGTAGACCGGCATAGTGGTGGAAGGGAGAATGTTTTCGAAGGTGCAGAATTGGAGACATTGCTAAGTGAAGACTCGCGTCAAACTCAGGAAGAATTGGCACGATTGGTGGGAGTGACACAGCAAGCCATTTCAAAACGTCTCAAGGCTATGGGCATGATTCAGAAAGAAGGAACTTGGGTCCCGTGTGAGCTGAAACCAAGACACGTTGAATGGCGTTTGTGTGTTTGTGAACAGTTGCTTCAGAGGCAAAAACGGAAGGGATTTCTGCATCGCACTGTGACCGGGGACGAAAAATGGGTTCTTTACGATAACCCTAAACGCAAAAAATTATGGGGTAATCCTGGCCCTGCTTCCACGTCGACAGCCAAACCGAATATTCACGGCTCCAAGATCATGCTCTGCATTTGATGGGACTAGCTCGGCGTCGTGTACTTTGAGATGTTAAAACTAAGTGAAACAATCACAGGTGCTCGTTATCGAACGCAATTAATGCGTTTGAGCACAACATTAAAAGACAAACGGCCGCAATACAACGAGAGGCACGATAAAGTGATTTTGCAGCACGACAATGCTCGACCCCAAGTTGCAAGATAAGTCAAAACTTACTTGAAAACGTACATATATACAGGGTGAGTCACCTAACGTTACCGCTGGATATATTTCGTAAACCACATCAAATACTGACGAACCGATTCCACAGACCGAACGTGAGGAGAGGGGCTAGTGTAATTGTTTAATACAAACCATACATAAATGCACGGAAGTATGTTTTTTAACACATACCTACGTTTTTTTTTAATGGAACCACGTTAGTTTTGTTAGCACATCTGAACATATAAACAAATACGTAATCAGTGCCGTTTGTTGCATTGTAAAATGTTAATTAAATCCGGAGATATTGAAACGTAAAGTTGAAGCTAGAAACCTCCGACGTTCAGTTGCGTGTTGTAACAAACACGGGCCACGGTCGGCGAGCAGCATCTGTAGGGACATGTTTACGATGACGACCGTGTTTACGGGTGTGGCTGTAGTGCACTGTTGTGGTTTGGTCTAGCTGTCGAAGAGTCCGCATATAGCGCTTGCTGGTATTGTTATTCTGCATTCGTCTCCGCACGCAGACCAACTGTAGTACATCGTGTTACCAGACGTCTGTGATAGTGTAGTGTTGTAGGAACTGTGACCATGGAGTATTCGAAATCTGAAAAGGCGGAGATGATACTCATCTATGGCGAATGTCGACGAAATGCACCGGAAGCCTGCAGGGTGTATACGGAACGGTACCCGGAGAGAGAGCATCCAGCGTGCCGCAAATTGCAAAACATCTACCGCCAACTGTATGCAACAGGTATGGTCGTAGCACGCAAACGGGTCCGTAACCGGCCCGTCACAGGAGAAGCGGGTGCCGGCCGGTGTGGCCGTGCGGTTAAAGGCGCTTCAGTCTGGAACCGCGTGACCGCTACGGTTGCAGGTTCGAATCCTGCCTCGGGCATGGATGTGTGTGATGTCTTGGGTTAGTTAGGTTTAAGTAGTTCTAAGTTCTAGGGGACTGATGGCCATAGATGTTAAGTCCCATAGTGCTCAGGGCCATTTGAACCATTTGAGAAGCGGGTGCAGTTGATGTGTTAGCTGCTTTTGCCATGAACCCACACATGAGTACACGGGATATTGCGAGAGCCGGTTTACTGAGTCAAAGTAGTGTCATGTGCATACTGCATCGTCACCGCTTTCACCCGTTTCATGTGTCGCTACATCAGCAATTACATGGTGATGACTTTAATCATCGAGTACAATTCTGTCAATGGGCATTAACACAGAATGCGTTGCAGTTCTACCTGTTTACCGATGAAGCGGGTTTCACAAACTACGGGGCAGTGAATCTACGGAACATGTATTACTGGTCCGTGGACAATCCTCGCTGGCTCAGACAGGTAGAGCGACAGCGACCGTGGACTGTAAATGTATAGCGCGGAAACATTGGCGACCACCTCATTCGTCCTCACTTCATTGCAGGGGCCAAAACAGCTGCAAAATACATCGCGTTTCTACAGAATGATCTGCCAAAGTTGCTCGAAAATGTCTCACTGGAAACGCGTCGACGTATGTGGTATCAGCATGATGGTGCACCTGCACATTCCGCAATTAACACTAGGCTGACCCTTGACAGGATGTTCGACGGGCATTTCATAGGACGTGGAGGACGCATAAATTGGCCAGCCCGTTCTCCTGATCTTACACCTCTGGACTTCTTTCTGTGGGGTACGTTAAAGGAGAATGTGTACCGTGATGTGCCTACAACCCCAGAGGATATGAAACAACGTATTGTGGCAGCCTGCGGCGACATTACACCAGATGTACTGCGGCGTGTACGACATTCATTACGCCAGAGATTGCAATTGTGTGCAGCAAATGATGGCCACCACATTGAACATCTATTGGCCTGACATGTCGGGACACACTCTATTCCACGCCGTAATTGAAAACGGAAACCACGTGTGTACGTGTATCTCACCGCTCATGGTAATGTACATGTGCGTCAGTGAAAAAGACCAATAAAAAGGTGTTAACATGTGAACGTAAAGTGCTGTTCCAGTCTCTTCTGTACCTAAGGTTCCCTTTGGATCCCTACGTAATTCGGTGCTCTCCGATACACACGATCGAACAGCGGAGGAGCGGTGCTCAAGCGTCAACTTTAGGTTACCATATCTCCGGATGTAGTTAACATTTTACAATGCAACAAACGACACTGATTACGTATTTGTTTATATGTTCAGATGTGCTAACAAAACTAAAGGGATTCCTCCATTTTTAAAAAAACGTAGGTTTGTGTTAAAAAAACATACTTCCGTGCATTTTTGTATGATTTGTATTAACCAATTACACTAGCCCCTCTCCTCACGTGCTGTCTGTGGAATCGATTCGTCAGTATTTGATGTGGTCTATGAAATATATCCAGCGGTAATGTTAGGTGACTGACCCTGTATATGTATATATATAAAAGGTGTAACAAAAATGTAAGGCACAATTTGTAGGACACATTCCTCATAAGTAGACGAAAAAATTATGGCATGGCGGTAGCAGTCCGCACGGTGACGGATGGGCAGGTAAAGATGGAATATTTGCCTGGCCTCCACGCTCTCCGGACGTAAACCCACTGGACTTATATTTGTGGCAGAGTCCTGCAAAGCGGCGGGCGGGCGCCACACTGCTCCGCACTGGGCTTCAGCAGTCTCTGACGAAACGAGCCCGTGACGTCACTTGGCCACTTGTTTGGAACCGGTGTGCAGCGGGCTGGGGTAGCACTCTCGGCCCTTCAACTCAGCGCAGCCCACGGCCTGACACAGCACTGCTCCGCGCTGGGCAGTAGACTGGCGGACGAAGAGACACCCTGAAGTCACTGCGCGTGCCAGTCTGCCCCACACAGTATAGTAGATGACGTGTGCAGCACACCTCTACTGTCCTTTTACAGCTGCGTACAGTAGTTGTACTTATTGGATACTGATTCTTTTAGCATACCGAGGTTTCAGTATAGTTTTTGTAGTGTCTGAAGCTGGAATATGACAAAGTCAACTGTAAGAAATACTAATGTGTTGCCTTACGTGTTTTTGGGTTGAAAAAGAAAAGGGAAGAAAGAAATACGGTAGTCTGCTTTTCCATTGCTGGTGTTTGTCGTTGTGCACTCGCAAGCATTTGCTACTGTTGGCGAAAGTTATAGGTTTAGTTCAGTGTGTTTATAAGACTTTAAATAACGATCATTTCTCCAATGCTGTATGCATTACGGCAAAAGAAAAAATCAGTAGAGCTCCGTACATGAGAAGTTTTTATACATAATGAAATGTGTGACATATGAAATATAGCATGGAATGTGAAACAAAGGTAACATGGCCACAATTAGAGGGTAAAAGATGGCCACGTTTGTTATTAAAGGAAGTGGAATCGATATACGTTGAAAAATATTTTATTTAAAAATGCTTTAGGCCAGGAAGGTACTTCGAGGAATTCACTACTAGAGACACAGAATCCTAGGTACTATTTTAGGTTTTTTAATTGTTTAAAGAATCTGCATCAGATCTGTTTCGGTATTTATCAGAGGTAATAACTTTTATTAGCGGCTGTGCGTCAAAACGCTGACAAACATATTAGGATGGGTGTTCACCTACCTTCCTACTACAGCAGAGAACTATTATTAATTTGGTTATGTTCATTTGCAGCCGTCATTCAATTATAAATTAACTTTCTGAAGCTATTTTCCTCCCAATTGTATTTTTATTGTTTCACGTACAATCTAGATCGCTATCAGACACTGTCTTCCTTCTTTAACGTATTGCGGTCGTTAAATTCAAACCTAAACACGTATTGCTTCTTAGCTCTTTGACAGTTTTCCTCACATCGGCTACTTTTTTACCTTCCCTAATGTCACTAATTTTGATGCACACCGTTTAAGCTTTCTTAACTTTTATAATCAGGATGGTGGCAGTTCTACAACTTTGTGACATCTTCATACTTCTAAAATAGATGATATGCACCACAGTTGCTCCATCGCAATTAGCAGCAATCTTATTGTCATGGAAGCAAACAAATGAGGGGTGAATCGTTAATAAACTCTTGTAACACGCTTACAAACTTTCCTATTCAATCTTTTGCTAAGGTACTCTGTCTTATTATTTGTCAAATAAAAGTGTCGGTAAAATACTGTCCTTACATTAGCAGATAATCATGTCTTTTTACTATGTCAGGTATGAGAGCGGAAACTGCAAGTGGTTCGAAAAGAAAGGAAGGCAGGTCAAGAAAACCGGAAATAAAACAAACTAATGGCTGGTGAGTACACAACCAAAAATTATATTTCGTCAGGGTTCAAGCCTATAGCAGTGAAAGATACCTGTTGCCTTTTAATACTCCAAGGTACTGGTAGGATCAGCTTCACAAAATATCTCTTTTTCTCATTTCCTAAGTGTCAAGAACAGTTCAAATGGAGACTTTTCATAACTTTACCCTTCCAGAGAAGAAAATGAGCAGGCAGAGTTCTTGCCATGGAAGGTCATTTCCAATCTTATTTTTTTATTATTAAAACGAAAATTTTGCACAATATGGCGATAAGAAAAACACGTGTCATTCAGAAACCAATTTTAGTGCCAAGCATTCCACCTTCTGATAAACTAAACATTTTACATTATGCAGAATGTCAGACAAATTAGCGCTAAATATAGCTTTTGTGTAAATTCGTAAGCATTTACAAAACTGTTCGAGATCACTCAGTCATTACGGGAAGTCAAATGAATCACACATATAAAATTTCAAGATAAAATCAAGTGATGACATGAGCAAAAACTGAGCGTCATCTACAAACAAATCCACGCAGAAAACACAGAAATGTACAAAATCATAGTAGATAGAAAGAAAACACCGACAAAAATCCAGGCTGCAGAGAAATAAAGACATAAAATTTACAAGATGAAATTTCAAAAAAAAAGGTAAAACAAGTACAGCTATTATGTCGTAACGTATTTATACACAGAACATCAGATATAGATTTCCTCGCATTCCGCGAGCGGTTTACATCAAAGTCCCGTCTCTGAGTCACCCCAGAACATTAATTCATTTAAATTGACGTGAGTCAATAGTTTTCAAAATTGGACACCTAGTTATTGGTTAATAGTGCTAAAATGTGGTCTCTTGAATTAGTCAAACAGACTGAAGTTAATGAGTCTTACAAGTGAAATACTAAGCAAGTAAGTCTGATAATCTTCGATCAGTCTTTTTGTGAAGAACATAGAATTTTTAAGGAGAGTGGAGTATGAACACTCAATCTCAGTTAATCATGTAGACTAAAGTTCATTCAAGACATGAAAAACAATAATATACACCAATGATATTAGATAATTTTCAGTCCTGCTGAAAAAAAAACACATGTGAGTCACTCTATGTTCATAGCACTCTGGACCAAAGGTCGCACGCACAAACGCTGATGGGGTCGGGGTATGTAAGCGAACTTCCATGGAAGTTTCTTGGGGCACAGTGGGACGACTTCGTTTGCAGTTGTCAGCAACTGCCGGCCGCTGTGGTCTCGCGGTTCTAGGCGCGAAGTCCGGAATTGTGCGACTGCTACTACGGTCTCAGGTTCGAATCCTGCCTCGGGCATGGATGTGTGTGATGTCCTTAGGTTAGTTAGGTTTAATTAGTTCTAAGTTCTATGGGACTGATGACCACAGCAGTTGAGTCCCATAGTGCTAAGAGCCATTTGAACCTTTTTTTTTTTTTTGTCAGCATCTCGTGCCTGTTCCTCTGCAATGTAATTCACTTCCTTGCCTCTGACGTCTCGTCTTCGTCTGGATGTGACTCATGTCGACCCCACATCGTATTGCATCCACAGCCACATCACAGGACTCAATGGTGTGTGCAGATACGGCAGATGGGCTTCGACCCCAAGGACCGGATGGCAGCAACCCAAGTGGCACGTTGCCCACAGTCGGCTGGTGCGTTACGGGCAAAGGTGTGGTGCTGTCAATGAGTGGAGTACTGACAGCCATTGCTGATAATTCACCGCCCTGGGTGTGCAAATTCTTCAGCTGCTACCATGGATGTAGGTCACGAAACACCACAATACCCGATTTCAGCTGTGAGTCAGACACGCCGCTTGATGGTGCTGCAGTGATTGGTTGTAACAGGACGGCTCGTAATGTGTTGTAGCTTTCCCGTGTGCAGGTCATCCGTACGGATTGCTTGCAAATGTTTTGACAACTCCTCGCGGTACCGAACGAAGGTCGCTAACCAGTCTTCCTCCCTCCCAAGACAGGTGTTTACTCGGGGCCGCTGTAGCTATCAGCTTTCCCGATCTGCAGCCGGACCAAGCAGCGACAGTAGTGAAGTCATGAGAGGTTCGGGACTGGCCGTTGACATCTTGCAGACGGCCGGCATTCCCTCTCACCTATCCTGACGCAAATGCCGGCCGGAGTGGCCGTGCAGTTCTAGGCGCTACTGTCTGGAGCCGAGCGACCGCTACGGTCGCAGGTTCGAATCCTGTGTGATGTCCTTAGGTTAGTTAGGTTTAATTAGTTCTAAGTTCTAGGCGCCTGATGACCTCAGCAGTTAAGTCGCATAGTGCTCAGAGCCATTTGAGCCTGACGCAAATGACGCCCGTCACTGCTTTTGCGACGTCGATGGTCGCATTCTCGCTGACCACTGAATCCACAGAAAAATACGCATCGTAGTACATTCACAGCGTGAAAATTACATAATCCATTTGTTCTCTCCACGTAAGCTTTACAATAGCATTTGTAATCCAAGCTAATCTTAACTTTACCCTCACATAGAATGAGAAAAAAAAATATGGACTTACAACATTAAAGGAAAGTTATTGAACTTTACGTCTTGCAAATGAAAAGTGAGCCTCAGAGAATTTTACAAAACGTGTACCACAACACTCTTAAAAAATTTACATGAAAATTTATGGATCACTATGACTTTGAAATTTTAGGACAGGCCCCAAAGATTATACAGGCCTCACAACATTTTAATTTTTTTTTGCGTCAGTAATGCTTTGGAGCTAAATGAATGATCAAAAACAAATTTACTAACTTAATAGTAAACATGGAGACGACTCACTAAAATTAGTCACATAGTAAAAAACAGGATTCGCAATATTCCATATCCATTCACACATTAGAGGCCACATACTCACATTGCGAAAGTGATGTATCAAACTACTCATACAAGCTACACCTCCTTTGATGTCACGGTTACCCAAACACGTGGCTCACTACAGTAACTAACTACGCTTCATACCACCCTCCATTACTACGACCACATAAACACATGTTACTACTTACACCACAACAGTAAACAGTTATGTTACTACAAACATGACTTAAGATACAACACAAATATTTCTACTACTACAAAAAAATAAGTTTTGTCGATACTCCTCTGTGGCAAAGTATGTGTTTCACGTCGCTCCGTATCTTCCCCACGCCCGACATGGCACCTTCTTGTGACCTCCCACATGTCACCAGAGAGTACTCCACATCTAGGGCATAACGGTAACATCGTAGCATACCACACTCTTCAATCAAATGAGGACATATTCTCGGAAATCATTAACTTTTCTTACTTTCTTTTGACACTTTAACTAGATTTTATCCATAGAGTAATCTAGCCATCTACATCTACATATATACTCCGACCGACATGAAACCTTCCTTACCTTCTTTTGGCAGATCTTCTGCCTCACTCTGGCTGTACGTTTGATATTGTACAACTCCCCTTCAGTGATAGCCTTGTGCCGGAGTCAGACTCTGTTGGCCGGGGCGCAGCCTCATTTTCGTCACTGGGTGCCTCCTTGTTTTTCACTGCCAAGACAGGAGTTAACATCGTAAACACGTTCGACAGTTCATTCAGGATTTCTTGGAAAGATTCGAAATACACATCCCATGTGTTATATTTTCGATGGCAGTACAACCTACATAACTTTTGTAGCGCTCTTATTATGCGTTCTGATGGATTAGAAGATGGATGGAACAATGAGATGAAGGTCGGTTTAATTATTCTCCTTTGAGCACCCATAAGCAATATTGGGACAGGAATTGCCGGCCTCCAGGGGCTCGGCATTCATTTGTCTGGTACGGGCTTGGCGACCCCGGGGTTCCTGAACTGGGGACTGGTAAGCGCCGCCAGTCCTCTGTCACCGTTAGCTCTACAGCGACCACCATGCGGCGCGGCGGTGGAACGTTGTGTGTCTCAGGGAATGGCTATCTCAGGTTGATCGCTCGGATAGCAAGGATGGAATAAACCTATACAAAAAATCCCTCAATCTCAAGGTGTGCTGCGTGCTGATGAGATGAATGGCTGTTGAGGTGGAACAGTCATTAGCGGGCAACCTCTGGGGAACCAGCCGCATCTCAGTTGTATAAGACTTACCTAGGCACGTGGGGCTCTGTCTACGTGGACTTCTAGTTACCCAGCTGCTATTAAGATCGAGATGGATCGTTCGAAATCTTATTTTCCTCCTCCCAGCGGAAAGGGTGGACCTCTTGTAGGTTCCAACACCCAATCCAACAAGAAGGCACGTGTAGCCAGTCCTCCTGACTCAGGAGCGAAATCTGAGAGTATCATGACTGGTAACAGTACACATACTGGCCGTCAGAATGTATTTTTAATCGTTAAAAGGACAGATGGCGGCTTCGAGAAATTTTCCCCGTTCTGTATTCAAAAATGGCTCAAAGTCACTGCTGGTAGTTATGGGACGCTGTTGGTGGAAACCGCTAGTTCCCAACAAGCTAAGAATCTCCAGAACGCGCACTCACTTGGGGAATATGCCATCGAAATTGAGCTGCACACCACCTTGAATTACAGCAAAGGTCTTGTGACATGCAGGGATCTGGTCGATATTTCCAAAGAGGAACTGAAAGATGAGTGGGCTCCAGCAGGAATAGTTGACGTGCAAAATATCATGAAGAGGGTGGATGGGGTTCTTGTTAAGTCCGACTCCTTTATCCTGACGTTTAATAGCACGAAACTCCCTGAGGATATTAAGGCAGGTTTCCTTCGCTTAAGTGTGCGGCCTTATGTACCTAAACTAATGTGGTGTTTCAAATGCCAGTGCTTTGGGCATACTGCTCTTGGTTGTCGTGGAGAAGCTACTTGTGCCAAGTGTGGTCAGGCTACCTATGAAGGTGTCCACTGCTTGTCTCAATTGAAGTGTATGAATTGCTCTGGTCCTCACCCTGTCTGAAGCCGGGACTGCAGCATGTATCTGGAAGAACGGAAGATACAGGAGCTTAAAGCTATTAAGCGCGTCCCCTATACTGCGGCAGAAAATCTCTATAAAGCCATGCTGCCCCCGTGTTTTGCTACCTTCTTGACTTCAGTTGTTAAACAGCCCACACTTAAAGCTGATGCTGCTACACGAACGGAGGCTACTTGTGTCGGCACTAATACCTGCGTGTGTCCATGCACTTGTGCTGCAGCCCACTCATCTTTCAGTTTCTCTTTGGGAATATCCACCGAATTCCTGCACGTCACAAGACCTTTGCTGTAATTCAAGGTTGTGTGCAGCTCAATTTCGATGGCATATTCCCCAAGGGACTGCGCGTTCTGGAGATTCTTAGCTTGTTGGGCACTAGATGTTTCCACCAACGGCGTCCCATAACGCAATCGCTTAACAGATTTCTAAACCTGTCCCTTCCCCGAGAACTTCATAAAAATCTGTGGTTGCTCCCTGCCCCTTAAAATGTTCCATCTGGTGCACTGTCCAATGTTACCACACCCACAACCACAGTTCTGACTGCAAAGTCTACCCAGGGACAAAAAATCCAAGGCAAAACGTCAAACACTGGTGGAATCGGGCATAAAACAGCCTGACGATGTCGACATCTACCTCTCTGACGCCTCTGTCGATTCTTCTTTAGAAGCTATGGAGCTTGATGTCGAATTGGGTTAACAATCTCGCTCTAAAAGTGAGCCTCCGCCCATTTTCGGCCCCCTCCCCGTCAGAAAGTCAGGATGAAAGTACTACCCCCTCATAAATGGCTCCCATTATACAGTGGAACATGAGCTGATTCAGGACGCACATGGAGGAACTGAAACTCCTAGTGCAGCAACGCCCTCTGTGTTGTGTTTGTAGGAAAGACATTTCATAGCATCTGATGCCCCTGCACTACAGGGCTATACCGTATATCGAAAGGATAACCTGACTGGTGAAAGAGCCAAAGGAGGAGGTGGGGGGGAGGGTTGCTGTGTTTATCAGTAATGGGCACCACACCTGTGGTCTTCTCCTGGATACCGACCTGCCAGCAGTTACAGTTGAAATTTCTGCAAGTCAGAGGCTTTCAGTTTGTTTTCCTCCATTGGATGCATTAGACTCCGAGGCTTTTACAGATCTTATCTCACAACTCCTCCAACCGTTTCTCCTCCTGGGCGATTTCAGTGCCATCCATGTCCTGTGGGGTTCAACGTCTACTTGCCCTCGGGGTCGACTTTTGGAGAGCCTCCTGATATCTAGAGAGCTGTGCATCCTAAATGCTGGTGCTCCAACTCATTTCTGCATTGCTGCTGGGTCGTTCTCAGCCATAGACCTATCTTCCTGATCTCCAGCCGCTGACTCGTTACTGGGAGGTCATTGACGACCTTCATTCCAACGACCACTTCCCTATCCGCCTTCCGCTACTCGATGGTGTGTTGCTGGAACATAAGCCACCAACATGGATGTTTGGTAATGTTAACTGGACGGTGTTCGGCTAGTTGGCTGTGTTTGAACACCGTGACAGCGTTCAGGAATGGGTGGATCACACCACGTATGTGATCCATCACGCTGCTGATCCCTCCATACTAAAGTCTCCTAGCGCTCTTCAGAGGCGACCTGTCCCTTGGTGGAGAGAAGAGTGCCATTTAGTTATCTGGGACCGGCGTGCCGCTCTTCGACGGTTTAAATGCCGCCCGACAGTGGACAATCTCACAGTCTATCGAATCGCGGTAGCCAAGGCTCTCGCCATGTCATTAAAAAGAGCAAATAGCGGCCATGGCATGAATTCCTGAACTCCATCAATCATTCCACTTGTTGCTCAAAGGTATGGGGAACCATTTGGAGGATTTCCGGCAAACACAGCCGTTTACCGATACCTGCAGTGTAAATCCAGGGGTGTCTCCGAACAAAGCCTAGAAACATGACGCTGGCTGAGCATTTTGCACAAACTACTGCGAATGCAAGCAAGGATCCAGCGTTTCGTCGCTACTGTGCAACTGTCGAAAGGGAGAAGTTGGACTTTAGGTCGAACAGTTCTGAGGGCTACAACTCTCCTTTCTCCATGTGGGAGATCGAATCGGCACTGACAGACTTCTGATACTGCACCCTGTCACGACCGCATCCGGTGCTGCATACTTCGATATCTGCCAAGGGCGGCGTCAAAGGAAATCCTCCTCGAATGCTTTAATCTAATATGGCAGACAGGAGTCTTCCTCAACTCGTGGAGGGAGGCAATTCTCATCCCTTTCCTCAAACCAGGAAAGGACCGCACATCTCCCAGTAGTTATCGGAGTATCGCCTTGACGAGCTGTGTCTGAAAGACCCTGGAACGAATGGTTAACCGTTGTCTGGTGTGGCTATTAGAGACGAGGCAACTCCGTAGCCGCTCTTAGTGTGGATTATAAAGATTTCGGTCCATGGTCGACAACCTGACCCTCCTAGAGGTGGCTATTCAGCAGGCTTTCCTCTGTCAGCATAACTCTATTGACATATTCTTTGTTATCAGTAAGGCATACGATACTACTTGGAGACACTGTATTCTCGCACAAATGCATCTGTGGGGCTTACGTGGCCACCTCCGCATTTTTATTTAGTCTTTCCTGTCTCAGCGGTTTTTTGGATCCGAGGTGGTGACACGCTGTCTGATCAATTTGAGCAGGAAAATGGCGTCCCCAGGGCACTGTTTTAAGTGTTACCCTCTTTGCCATAATTATCAACAGTATATCATCTATAGTAAGGAGTCCAGTACAGTGCTCCTTATTTGTGGACGGATTTGCTGTTTTCTGTTCCTCCTCCAGTGTTGCAACGGTGAGCCATCAGTTCCAACTTACAGTGCGGCAGTTCGAGGAGTCGGCTGCAAAGAAGGGTTTTCAGTTTTCTGCCGATAAGTGTGTGAGTGTTCATTTTAATCGTTCTCGTCGTCCTTTTAATTTGCCTGCCTTGCAAATGGGGAACACTATCCTACACTTTAGAGGTACAGTGCGGTTTTTGGGCCTCATTTTTGCCTACAGATTGTCATGGTTGCCACACCTGCGAGACCTGGAAGCCAGAACCCTAAAGGCATTGAACATCCTCAAGTGCCTCAGCCACAGGTCTTGGGGAGCGGACAGGGCGCGTCTCCTCCTGTTTTATCAGGCTTTTGTGCATTCACTGCAGGAATGTAGGTGCACGGTGTATGGATCAGTGAGGACCTCATATTTGCGGATCCTTGATGCTGACCACCATGCAGTGATTCGACTGACCGCAGGCTCTTATTGGACCAGTCCCATACCCAGCCTCTGTGCTGAGGCCGGGGAACCGCCACTTACTATCCTGCAGCAGCTCCTGCTGGTGCGCCAGGCTTGTAAGATTCATGCAGCTTCCACCTCACCTGCTCATCCGCCTCTGGACCATCTTTTTTCCCACCGTCCCCGAGCCATGATGTCGCTTGTGAGCCATGTACAGTGTGTGCTGGAGTCACTCGGTGCGGAGCCTGGACAGCCCCAAATCCAGGGTGTTAACTGCCAGTCAACCTGGTTAGTGGAGTGGCCCATAACGATTTTACATTTGGTGCAGTACAAGAGAGATTGCACTCCTGCCACATTTTTAATGCAACATTTTCTGCCATTTTCTGCCATCTGCCCACCACGACTCTGTAGCTGTTTTTACAGACTGATTCCGTTGAGTGCTCTGTTATTTTTCCGAATCGTGTCCTCAAGGTCCGACTGCCTCAAGCGTTTACTGTCTTTGATGCAGAATTGTCTGCGATCTTGCGGGCACTAGAGCAGATTAGCCGTTCTTCCCGTTCTAAATTTCTTGTCTGTTCCGACTCACTAAGTGCCTTTCATTCATTGCAACATTTATATCCCGCAGATATAATAGTTCAGACCATCCAGGATACCCTTCTCCAACTACAACGACTGGGGTAGGCGGTGGCTGTCTGCTGGGTTCCATGGCACATCGGCATTGCTGGGAAAGAAAGAGTAGATCTCGCAGCCAAGAAGGCGTTTCCCGATCCACAAGTATTTCCCCCCTGCATGTACTCATTTCGCTGTTGAGCTCGCGAGTCATGCATCGTTGGGAGGATGAGTGTCTTAAAATGACTGACAGTAAGCTCCGTTTAGTCAAGCCCACAACGCGTGTTTGGTGTACTTCCTTCCGTAGACGGGACGAGGTTCTCCTCACTTGGCTTCGAATAGGCCACAGTCCTATGACGCATGGCTTCCTGGACCGGCGAGAGGACCCTCCAATGTGTGATGCTGGTGGCGTCCAGGTCACTGTGCGCCACGTTTTATTCGATTGCGTTTTATTTTCTGACCAGTGGGCCGCGGCTGACTTGTCGGTGGATTTGCCATCTCTTTTAAAAAATACTCAAACGAATGTGGTTATCGTTTTATTAAAGTTCTGTGTGTTGTCCAATGTTTTTACCAAGATTTTAGGGAGAGGGTCTTAATTTGTTCATAGGGTGACCGGCTGGCCAGAAAGTGACAATTTCCTGTGACATCCTTGACGCTCCTTTCTCGTTTTCCTTACGTTTCGTTTTCTTATACGGCATTTTTCTTCTTTTCCCGCTTTCTTTGCGTGTATGCTTCCATTTTACTAAGTTTGTCCACATTCGGTTTTTTAAATGTGTGTCAGGGAGCTGATGATCTCGACGTTGATAGCCCATAAGACTCAACATACACACACACACACACACACAGGAATTGCGGCCCATTATCGAAGATAACTGGCGTCTCCGGCCCGAAAAAATGTTCAAATGTGTGTGAATTCCTAAAGGACCAAACTGCTGAGGTCCCTAGACTTACACACTACTTAAACTAACTTACGCTCGGAACAACACACACACACACACACATGACTGAGAGAGGACTCGAACCTCCGGCGTGACATGGCGCCTCTAACCGCGCGGTCACTCCGTGCGGCTCACCGGCCGGACCTCACCCAAGAACCTATTGGCGAATGTCGCAGCAACTGTTTTCCCTGTTACCCTCCACAACGGAGTGAGACGTTCAAACTTTGAAGTCAGTTCCACTGCCACAAAAATATATCAATAATCTGACTTGGTACGTGTTATTAGGCTGAATGGATCAAACGCAGGGAGGGCTCGCAATTAACTTGCATAGATAGGCGCGGTAAATTGACAGTGGGTGGTTTGGCCTTTTGACAAGGTTGGCACACTCTAATAATCCGCTTCAACATACGAAGGCTATTCAGAGAGTAAGGAATGATAGGTCGTGAAATGGAAACCACAGTGAAAATCAAAACTGTTTTATTTGCAACAGTTAGCTACAACTTCCAGCTACTTATCTCCATAGTCGCCGATCCGACTTAGACGTTTGTCATAGCATTGTACCAACTTTTCAGTACCCTCGAAGGCAACCGCCAGTGCTTTCCGCCAATTCTCTATGCTGGCCTACAGCTCGTTGTCTGTGCCAAAATGTTGTCTTCATTGCCAGCGGTTTATGTGAACAGAGATGAAACTCAGAGGGAGATAATTATGGGCTGTATTGGGGTAATCAAATTGAAAACGATGCAGCAGCATCTTCATTACGCGTGCAGAATGCGGCTGAGAATTGTCTTGAAGAAGAGAACGCATGACAGTTATGTAATGTTGGCTTCATAGCTTCAGGCGAAATTTCTCACCAGGCCTTCGTACTTGGGGGTAGACACTATTGTTATAGGTATCTTTATGTACTCCCTGTGTGCTCAGAACTAAAAAGAACGACGTATCGCGATAGCGGGCATACTACACACACTGCCCAACACACTTGTGCTAAACGTCATCAGATTTTCACTGTGTTTTCCATTTTCGACCGATCGTTCTTTACTTTGCGAATAACCCTCGTATTATTGAAATAGCATGTCTCACGTAGTTTCTGAAGGCACTTTCTCGCTCCAAAGTGACAGTAGCTTAGGTGAATGTAACTAATTAATTTATGCACCAGATTGTCCCGTATGACCTTTAAGAACCTCGAGTCCTCGACTCTATCTGCTGAAAAGCACATTGTTCTTCGCCGAATAATATTGTTGAATCATCGCTTGCTTCCTATCTCTCCATCTTTGTTTCACCTCTATCAGTATCAGGTCTTTGTCTCGCTCGTGGCTAAAATTTTACAAGGACGTGGTAATAACATTCTCGAACGCTACATTCTTGAGATAGACAAGGCGGAGGTTATTCTCCCCCTGATCTCCATCTTCACCGTGCACTAGACCTACAGGTGCCCTTGAAAGTGCATTCGCGATTGTATTCTTTTCTCCCGGAATATACTCGATCGTGAATTCATGTTGTTGGAGGTATAGAGCCGAGCGACCCTATCTCCCAAGACTTAGCTTCGCCAACACCAAAAACTGGAGAGCACGTTGGCCCGTGAATACCTAAGTAGTCCAACCATACAGGAAATACCTGAATTTGGCTAATGTCCAGACTAGCGCGAGACATTCGAGTTTCTTCTAAGCGTGAGATAGAACACGACTTGTAAAAGATATATACTAACTGATCAAAAGTATCCGGACACTTGGCTGAAAATGACTTACAAGTTCGTGGCGCCCTCCAGCGGTAATGCTGGAATCCAATATGGTGTTGGCCCACCCTTAGAATTGATGACAGCTTCAACTCTCGCAGGGATACGTTGATTCAGGTGCTGCAAGGTTTCTTGGGGAATCGCAGCCCATTCTTCACGGAGTGCTGCACTGAGGAGAGGTATCGATGTCGGTCGGTGAGGCCTGCCACGACGCCGGTGTTCCAAACTATCCCAAAGATGTTCTATAGGATTCAGGTCAGGATTATGTGCAGGCCACTCCATTACAGAGATGTTATTGTCGTGTAATCACTCCTCCACAGGCCGTGCATTATGAACAGGTGCTCGATCGTGTTAAAGATGCAATCGCCATCCCCTAATTGCCCCTTAACACTGGGAAGCAAGAAGGTGCTTAAAAAATTAATGTAGGCATGTGCTGTGATAGTGCCATGCTAAACAACAAGGTGGTGCAAGTCCCCTCCATGAAAAACACGACCACACCATAACACCACCGCCTCCGAATTTTACTGTTGGCACTACACATGCTGGCAGATGACGTTCACCGGGTATTCGCCATTCCCTCACCCTGCCACCGGATCGCCACATTGTGTACGGTGATTCGTCACTCCACACAACGTTTCTCCACTTTAAATCGTTCAATGTTTACGATCCTTACACCAAGCGAGGCGTCGTTAGGCAATTACCTGCCTGATGTGTGGCTTATTAGCAGCCGCTCGATCATAAAATCCAAGTTTTCTCATCTCCCTCCTAAATGTCATAGTAGTTGCAGTGGCTCCTGATGCAGTTTGCAATTCCTGTGTGAGGGTCTGGGTAGATGTCTGCCTATTACACGTTACGAACCTTTTCAACTGTCAGCGTTCGCTGTCAGTCAAGTGACGAGGTCAGCCTGTACGCTTTTGTACTGTATTCGTCCCTTCACGTTTCCAGTTCACTATCGCGTCGGAAACAGTGGACCTAGCGATGTTAAGGAGTGTGAAAATCTCGTGTACAGAAGTATGACGCAAGTGACACCCAATCACCTGACCACGTTCGAAGGCCGTGAGTTCTGCGCAGCGCCCAGTTCTGCTCTCTCACGATGTTTAATGACTACTGAGGTCGCTGATATGGAGTACCTGACAGTAGGTGGCAGCACAATGAACCTAATATGAAAAACGCATGTTTTTGATCACAATGTGTGGTTCTCCAGGTGGAAGGATCACACCCTTCTTCCACCTGCAACAAAATCACCGCAAACCCATTCAGCGAGCTATACGTCATCAAATAAAAATCCTGACTTAAATCATGGCGCGCAATTGGTGCGTTCACTAACCCATTCTTTTGATTTATAAATTCATCTTGTGCTTTCTGATCCCAATTTCAAACCGTATTCTTCCACGTGAGAGTGCACAAACGTGGTGTGAATAACAGCCTTAGTTTAAATTTTTTTTATAAGAGGTGTCGACGCAAAAAACCTATAATTTGCCTTTTTTCGTTGGCTTAGAAAATTCACCAATCGCTTTAGTCTTATCGGGGTCGGGTTGGATTCCGTCTGCCGAAACAATATTCCCCAAGAACTTTATTTTCATTCTGCCAAGGTGGGATTTTTCCAGCTTTACAGACACACCTGCTCGTGCACATGCATCCAATAAACGATTGATTAGGTCACTGTGTTCCTCCCATGGTTTTTGCGCGATCAAAATGCCGTCCAACTGAAAGTTCTCGGGTACGTTGCTGTTTAAGCCTCTAATGAAAGCTGCCGATGACACATTTAGCCCCAACGGAAGCAGTTTAAATTAACAGCAATCACTATTGCACAGAAATGTCGTGTATTGCTCACATGGAGGGTGGAGTACAATTGCCAATAACTACACACCTGGAAATAGAAAAAAGAACACATTGACACCGGTGTGTCAGACACACCATACTTGCTCCTGACACCGCGAGGCTGTACAAGCAATGATCACACGCACGGCACAGCGGACACACCAGGAACCGCGGTGTTGGCCGTCGAATGGCGCTAGCTGCGCAGCATTTGTGGACCACCGCCGTCAGTGTCAGCCAGTTTGCCGTGGAATACGGAGCTCCATCGCAGTCTTTAACACTGGTAGCATGCCGCGACAGCGTGGACGTGAACCGTATGTGCAGTTGACGGACTTTGAGCGAGGGCGTATAGTGGGCATGCGGGAGGCCGGGTGGACGTACCGCCGAATTGCTCAACACGTGGGGCGTGAGGTCTCCACAGTACATCGATGTTGTCGCCAGTGGTCGGCGGAAGGTGCACGTGCCCGTCGACCTGGGACCGGACCGCAGCGACGCACGGATGCACGCCAAGACTGTAGGATCCTTCGCAGTGCCATAGGGGACCGCACCGCCACTTCCCAGCAAATTAGGGACACTGTTGCTCCTGGGGTATCGGCGAGGACCATTCGCAACCGTCTCCATTAAGCTGGGCTACGGTCCCGCACACCGATAGGCCGTCTTCCGCTCACGCCCCAACATCGTGCAGCCCGCCTCCAGTGGTGTCGCGACAGGTGTGAATGGAGGGACGAATGGAGACGTTTCGTCTTCAGCGATGAGAGTCGCTTCTGCCTTGGTGCCAATGATGGTCGTATGCGTGTTTGGCGCCGTGCAGGTGAGCGCCACAATCAGGACTGCATACGACCGAGGCACACAGGGCCAACACCCGGCATCATGGTGTGGGGAGCGATCTCCTACACTGGCCGTACACCTCTGGTGATCGTCAAGGGGACACTGAATAGTGCACGGTACATCCAAACCGTCATCGAACCCATCGTTCTACCATTCCTAGACCGGCAAGGGAACTTGCTGTTCCAACGTCCGCATGTATCCCGTGCCACCCAACGTGCTCTAGAAGGTGTAAGTCAACTACCCTGGCCAGCAAGATCTCCGGATCTGTCCCCCATTGAGCATGTTTGGGACTGGATGAAGCGTCGTCTCACGTGGTCTGCACGTCCAGCACTAACGCTGGTCCAACTGAGGCGCCAGGTGGAAATGGCATGGCAAGCCGTTCCACAGGACTACATCCAGCATCTCTACGATCGTCTCCATGGGAGAATAGCAGCATGCATTGCTGCGAAAGGTGGATATACACTGTACTAGTGCCGACATTGTGCATGCTCTGTTGCCTGTGTCTATGTGCCTGTGGTTCTGTCACGTGATCATGTGATGTATCTGACCCCAGAAATGTGTCAATAAAGTTTCCCCTTCCTGGGACAATGAATTCACGGTGTTCTTATTTCAATTTCCAGGAGTGTACCTTCAAGTCGATCGAGGGAAGAACGTTCACACCATGGAAGCGTTGTAACAACTCATTCATACTCTAGGCCTGTTTCTGGCTTAATAACTGTATTTATCTATCTAGAATGCAATACCAACCTCACGGATTCATCTCTTTTTGGAACAACCGAGAGAGGAGGGTTATACGAGCTCACGGTCCTCTCAAAAACACCCTGTTACCACCCGCCTTGTGATCTAATGGAATCGGGTACCGTTTTACAAAGGATTTTTAACGTTCCCGTACTTGGAACTTGTAATCGAACCCTTTCATCGCACCAGGTGCGTCGGAAAATATGTTCTCATGTCTCTCCAGCATCTCATTGAGTCTCATTCGGTCGGCCTCTGACGCATTCTCTACACTAGCAATACTCTTTTCAAGAATTTTCGCGAAAGCTATCGGAAACGGAGAACTCACACCACCTTTGTAATTGATAATAATTTCCTGTTCCCATTGCATCTCTGGAAAAGTGAGAATTCGTAGGCAGCTCACTTCTGATTCATATCTCAGAATCCAGTCGTTAAAAACCACCTTAGTGGGTTCCCCTCGACACTGATCGTCATGATACCAACCCTTAAATCCACATTTGCACCGTGGGCATTCATGAAGT
Source organism: Schistocerca gregaria (assembly GCF_023897955.1). NCBI lineage: Eukaryota > Metazoa > Arthropoda > Insecta > Orthoptera > Acrididae > Schistocerca > Schistocerca gregaria. The sequence goes on from NC_064931.1 coordinate 88,197,519, forward strand.
CGACCCCCAGAATCACTTCCACATTCATTAGGGGCACAATTAATAAACCAACTTCAAACTCCTTACCATGACACTTAAAAAGGGCCCTACTCCGCCATTTGACTTCAACACTCTTCCCATTAATTGCTGCTTGCACCTTCGTTCCCCAAAACAGCAAAGTTGGCCATGCGCTCGCCGCTTCTCATTTCCGAAATGCAGCTTCATCTGATATAGAAAACAGACTACCAGTGTCGACAACACAGAGATACCTATCCAACGGATGTCGTAGTAACAGGGTTAACCGCTGGAACTCTATTAGTAGTTGGGTCCTGTAGCAATGTTTCTCTTATATCTTCTTGGCCAGTGTAGCACACTCTGTTGTTATTGGCCGTGTAACAATGCCTTCTTTGTCACATATCAGCCATAGCTGAGGTTGCCCACTATTATTCGGTGGATTATTTCGGTGATCTGCTCACCTAATTTCAACGTTTCCTCGAACAACTACCCTACCATTTTCGTTGTTCCCTTCGTCACGATTATTTCCTCAATTCTCGTAACCATTCCTTTGCCAATTATGCCTGTTGTCATTAATTCGCCTACTGTTTCTACATCTGAATCTACATGGTTACTTCGCAATTTACACTTAAGTGCCTGGCAGAGGGTTCCACGAACCATTTTCATAATACTTCTCTACCATTCCACTCTCGAATGGCGCGTGGGAAAAAGGAACACCTAAATCTTTCCGTTCGAACTCTGATTTCTCTTGTTTTATTATGATGATCATTTCTCATTATGTAGGTGGGTGTCAACAAAATATTTTCGCTTTCGGAAGAGAAAGTTGGTGACTGAAATTTCGTAAATAGATCTCGCCTCGAAGAAAACCGCATTTGTTTCAGCGACTGCCACCCCAACTCATATATCATATCAGTGACTCTCTCACCCCTATTGCTCGATAACACGAAACGAGCTCCCCTTCTTTGCACTTTTTCGATGTCCTCCGTCAATCCTACCTGGTAAGGATCCCACACCGCGCAGCAATATTCCAGCAGAGGACGGACAAGTGTAATTTAAGCTGTCTCTTTAGTGGGTTTGTCGCATCTTCTAAGTGTTCTACCAACAAAGCGCAGTCTTTGCTTCACCTTCTCCACAATAGTAGCTATGTGGTCTTTCCAGTTTAAGTTGCTCGTAATTGTACTTCCTAAGTATTTAGTAGAATTGACAGCCCTTAGATTTGTGCGATTTATCGTATGCCCAAAATTTATCGGACTTCTTTTAGTACCCATGTTGATGACCTCGCACTTTTCTTTGTTTAATGCCAAATGCCACGTTTCGTATCATACAGAAATTCTCACTAGATCATTTTGTCATTCGAATTAATCGTCTGATGATTTTACTAGACGGTAAATTACAGCGTCATCTGCTAACAATCTAAAGGGGCTGCTCAGATTATCACCTAGATCATTTATGTAAATCAGTAAGAGCAGAGATCCTATGACACTACCTTGCGGAACGCCAGACATCAGTTCTGTTCTTCTCGATGATTTACCGTCTATCACTACGAACTGTGACCTCTCTGAGAGGCAATCACGAATCCAGTCACACAACTGAGACGCGATAGTCCATATGGAGGCAATTTGATTAATAGTCCCTTTTGAGGAACGGTATCAAAAGCCTTCTGGAAATCTAGGAATATGGAATCTAGGAATATAGAATCGATCTGAGATCTCTTGTCGACAGCACTCATTACTTCATAGGAATAAAGAGCTAGCTGTGTTGCACAAGAAGGATATCATTTCGATTTCCGTTTCCACACTGACTGCGATACGGCTGGTAGTGGTTATCGTTGCACTCCCCTCCACGTGTTTGCTTGCGCCGAGTCCTACTCGGGCCACGACAAGTATCTCGCTGTCACGCTACATAATGACCTTTCACGGCCTCCGCATTAATCTGCGAGTCATACTCTAGTTCCTGTAATAGAAACTCGAACGCTTCTAAGTTATCTCAGCACCGTCCCGCTAAAACAATATTACAAAGATACGTTGGTAGCTTCATAGTACAAATCCTAATCAACTCGCCCGAAATGCAGGGACTGCATTGTATAAAAACTGGTTGCTTTGAAGCATGTGCTCAAAGAGCTGTGCTGGACTCCCGAGTCCTGACCGATTTCAATTTTGCAGCGTCATTCTTCCTTGCTTCACTCGGTTTTGAGCGGCCTCCGACCAATTATCCGAAATAAATGCAAGGTGGAAGTCATGCACAGTGGCGCATGTGGGTGCTATCGACCTCATTCTAAGGGCTCGTTCCCCCTCGAGATGTCCACATATAAATTTAATTTTTTGCTCACTCTGTCTATTAGGAGGAAGACAATACTGATACTGTTCAAGCCAGGCACGAGGGTGTATCCCTTTTGACGAGTTCCGAAATACCTTTTTTCGTACAGGAAGAAAGTACTTATAATCAAAACTCTGCGCTCCCTCACTGTGCGACCTTTCACTATGGTTTCTGTCTCTCTCCCGACTACCACTAACTTGGCTAAATTCACGCCTAACCTCATAGTCATCTTCATGACACGAAAATCTATCATCATTATTTTAGCTCATGTTCCTCCGCACGTGTACTCTGTGCTTCATATCACTCCAGAGAACGTTATCCACGTGACACACGTGTTCGTAAAATTCATTCGTGGCAATTCTTTGGCCCCTATTAACCTCATATTTCCCTTGCAGAAACTTCCGCAGCATTTACCGGTGCGGTCCTATCGCCACTCCCCGATACCTTCAAAACCTCCAATTTCTTCGTAAGCCTTTCCAGATCCGCTTTGATTTTTTCATTTTACACACTACCCTGTAGCTCCAATGCCCCATATTTATTTCCTAGTTCCTGAACTGTTGCACTATTCAAGTCTGATTTCTTCCCAACTTATTCACAACTTTCAACGCGCTTGACAAATATTTCGCGATCACGCTCACAATATTCGCTTAGTTTCTCTGATTTATTTTCTAGTATTTGAGCTCTGACTCTAACTTCATTGCACATCCTCTTTTGTCCCTCTTCGATCCCGCTTTTAAATTTCGACAGCTAACTCTTTATTCCTTTCTCGTGACCTTTTCACTTTTTCCTCAAATTTTGCTTCCATTTGTCTTCCTAGTGTTTCAGCTAAATCGGCCAGCCACGTATCGCTCACAGCTACACTCACAGGTGTACTTTGTTCGCTAACTGTAGTTTCAGCCTCGTCCACACGCGCAATCCCGAGGTTGTGCCTTTGATTTGCAACATTATTAACCGCGGGTGAAGCCGACTGTGTACCACCTAAATTTTAAATAATAGTAGCGCCACTAAAATCCGGCTCAATTAATTTACTTGCCTCGAAAACGACCTATTCCTGCACTTTCCGTACTCTTCTGGCAAAACGTGACGAGATTACTATCTCCTCCACTTGCCTCTGTCTCCAAAGCCTGTTCTCCTGGCATGTTACATAATTTCTCAGCATCTAATTTATTATTCTCGTGCCGTTCTTGGAGCAACCGCGCGTATCCATCTTGGAAACAACACAAATGAGAACTAACACCGAAAAATCTGTCTTATTAAAAGTAACTACACTTAAATACACGCCAAAATTTTGTTAATTTGCTACCCACTTTAAAGTAAGGTATTCCTACTGCAACGAAACGAATCTTCACACGCAAATCCTAACGCCAAAATAAATCATCACACGCACACAAATTACATAAAATTGCCCATGAAAATTTCAACAATTACACTCCTGGAAATTGAAATAAGAACACCGTGAATTCATTGTCCCAGGAAGGGGAAACTTTATTGACACATTCCTGGGGTCAGATACATCACATGATCACACTGACAGAACCACAGGCACATAGACACAGGCAACAGAGCATGCACAATGTCGGCACTAGTACAGTGTATATCCACCTTTCGCAGCAATGCAGGCTGCTTTTCTCCCATGGAGACGATCGTAGAGATGCCTGATGTAGTCCTGTGGAACGGCTTGCCATGCCATTTCTACCTGGCACCTCAGTTGGACCAGCGTTCGTGCTGGATGTGCAGACCGCGTGAGACAACGCTTCATCCAGTTCCAAACATGCTCAATGGGGGACAGATCCGGAGATCTTGCTGGCCAGGGTAGTTGAGTTATACCTTCTAGAGCACGTTGGGTGGCACGGGATACATGCGGACGTGCATTGTCCTGTTGGAACAGCAAGTTCCCTTGCCGGTCTAGGAATGGTAGAACGATGGGTTCGATGACGGTTTGGATGTACCGTGCACTATTCAGTGTCCCCTCGACGATCACCAGAGGTGTATGGCCAGTGTAGGAGATCGCTCCCCACACCATGATGCCGGGTGTTGGCCCTGTGTGCCTCGGTCGTATGCAGTCCTGATTGTGGCGCTCACCTGCACGGCGCCAAACACGCATACGACCATCATTGGCACCAAGACAGAAGCGACTCTCATCGCTGAAGACGACACGTCTCCATTCGTCCCTCCATTCACGCCTGTCGCGACACCACTGGAGGCGGGCTGCACGATGTTGGGGCGTGAGCGGAAGACGGCTTAACGGTGTGCGGGACCGTAGCCCAGCTTCATGGAGACGGTTGCGAATGGTCCTCGCCGATACCCCAGGAGCAACAGTGTCCCTAATTTGCTGGGAAGTGGCGGTGCGGTCCCCTACGGCACTGCGTAGGATCCTACGGTCTTGGCGTGCATCCGTGCGTCGCTGCGGTCCGGTCCCAGGTCGACAGGCACGTGCACCTTCCGCCGACCACTGGCGACAACATCGATGTACTGTGGAGACCTCACGCCCCACGTGTTGAGCAATTCGGCGGTACGTCCACCCGGCCTCCCGCATGCCCACTATACGCCCTCGCTCAAAGTCCGTCAACTGCACATACGGTTCACGTCCACGCTGTCGCGGCATGCTACCAGTGTTAAAGACTGCGATGGAGCTCCGTATGCCACGGCAAACTGGCTGACACTGACGGCGGCGGTGCACAAATGCTGCGCAGCTTGCGCCATTCGACGGCCAACACCGCGGTTCCTGGTGTGTCCGCTGTGCCGTGCGTGTGATCATTGCTTGTACAGCCCTCTCGCAGTGTCCGGAGCAAGTATGGTGGGTCTGACACACCGGTGTCAATGTGTTCTTTTTTCCATTTCCAGGAGTGTAAAATCTTCCAAAATGACATAAATGGACTTCAGACAAAAAAATAAAAATAAGACAACGCTGTATTGCACAATGCGATAATAACGCAGTTCAGCCACAATAAAGAAATTGAGTGAAACTGGTGGAGAAGCAAATATTTTCACACCATCAACAGAAGGTTCCTAGTGTAACCGAACTTGTAGGCAAAAGAGTCGTCATGATGAACGATACCTGTCGTCTTTTGCTGCTGCAAGGTACTTGTAGGATCAGCTTTGCGAAATATCTCTTTTCCTGATTTCCTAAATCCGAAGAACGACTGTGAAAGTAGAGCCTACGTTCGCTTGCCTCAAACAAGTATCAAACACAAAATTTCTGATTAGAGGACCAAATTTATTTAAATATTAATTATACTGATAAAGAGGCGCCACGTAACAGATGATTTGAAGATTTAATAAAATACTAATCCATAAATTGGTTATACAGTAATCATGCTAAATTTAATTTAAACATTAGTAAGGGGAGGTGCAAAGAGACTGATTTTCAGAATATTGCTGGCGCTGTGAGATGTAACCTCCACGAAATTAGCATTAATTGAAATTTACTTCCCCATTAAAACTAACACACCCACAGATGTTAAGTTATAATACAGTTACTTTGAATGCTGGCGAATGTATCTCGACAAATGGTACAGTATACAATGCAACAACTGAAAAGTCACGTGTGGGGCAAGTCTGCTAAATTACTGGTTACGATTTGTGAAGATCACACACACCACTTTCACAGAGATCACGCAAACAACGAAAGATAGAATTCAGAAGAAAACTTTCCTACTCCACATGTAAGCTCAATGGGCCAGAGCGCTACTGGCTTTAACGGTCAATTTCAGAGAACAAAACCCACTTCTTAAATTATGTACAGGCGGCTGCTGTGGCCGAGCGGTTCTGGCTCTTCAGTCCGGAACCGCGCTGCTGCTACTGTCGTAGCTTCGAATCCTGCCTCGGGCATCGATGTGTGTGGTATCCTTAGGTTAGTTAGATTTAAGTAATCCTAAGTCTAGGTGACTGATGACCTCTGATGTTAAGTCCCATAGTGCTTAGAGCTATCTGAACCACTTGAAGTTATATACAACTCATTAATTTTGTAAATAAATTTGCAAACCTCAGCACATCTACTCCGTGATGAAACTGAAGCTTCAGTTCGAACACGAGACGTGTTTATGTCGAATTGGAACATAATGGTTTACAAAGAAACGCACGTGGTTCAGCTGCGTACTGGCTACTAAGTCCGTGGGAATGAAACACGAATTGGACGATAAATGAAATAAAATAAAACACAAGCATTCCATAAAGCGCACGACACATTCATACTAATATACGAAACTAACTAAACTGTACATCACGTGGCGACACAGCTCGTTCCACGTCATGTTGCAATTCCACAAAATATCTCATCGAGTAAACTGAATACTAATGAAATTAATACCGTTCCCTGACTGAAATAGTTAGTGCGGCATGATTATCACACGCCATAGTGACAACCGTAAACTCAACCAATACTAACTCTTTCACATTTCAGCTTAGCAGCAAGACATAATACTCAGGGCAATGTGCCCCGCCACGGGGGGTCTACACAGCAACACGGAAGGATCCAGAGAGCGTAAGCGGTTTCTGCCTGTACCAACCTCACAATGGACGCTTACCAGTGGCCACTAATTCCTCTCTGACCCAATGTAGCCGTATTCAAAGCTTTACACAAAGGTTTGCTAAACTCCTCTTAACGTTCAACGATAATTCCTGGCAGCTAAGGAATCCTGAAGTGCAAGCTACAGAGAAACTACACATTCATACTAGCAGACGACAGTGGGGATAGGAAAGATATGTCATGGGTACGTGATAACTGATTACACAGATACATATAGAACATAGTTATGAATTTGAAATTGAAAAAGACACTGTGTTGGCGTTGAAATGCTGCTGAAACATCACGCACTCTCGTCCATATTTCTCTCCAGGCATAGTTATACCGAACATTTGAGTCATTAAGAATTGTAGCTACACCGAATGCTGCTTTCCAAGATCAATGGAACGACTCACATGGAGAAACTTCAGTAGATGGTGATGACAACAATGTTTACTATGTTTGTTGTGTAGGCTGCGAAGTGCACTCAACTTTACTTTCACGCTAAAGGGTCATCTGGCACTTCGCATTGTCACGCCCTTCGTATTTGACTAACAAACAAATGGCATGTGTTGACCCAAAAAGCCTTCTCAGACCTTCTCCGGCCAAGATTACTGACAATCGCGTACAGGAGGGAGATGATATGAAGTTATTAGAGGGGAACGATTTTGGGATTTGGCTCAGTGAGTAGTCGACGGTGCAGCGACTTACGGAAAAGTATCGCCAAACCCTATCATGTCTCACCCCACAACTGTTGCACCACACATGACAGAAAAATCGAAAAATCTTTGATAGAAAATTATGCATGAAGTAATTTATTACATGGACAGAAATGAATGTTCGGCGAGCACAGATATGTCGACATACAGAAAGCATTACATGACACGTACAGTTCTTTATTTTGTTAATTGGTGCCTCAGATCACGCTATTTGTTTACGATACGATTTCATGACGAATCTAAAACGGCGAAAATATAAGAAAGGAGTTGCTGTGAAGATTCATCTCCCTTGGTATTCACGAGAATAGTGTCAAGGATGCATCTTTTACGACTGACCAAGGTGCCAATGTTGTAGCTGCTCTTAGTAGATATTCCAGACTGAAATATTCCTGTCACTAGCTGAACACATTGATATGTAATACGTTTATATGCAGTATATGTCGCTCAGTTGCGCACAACTTTAGAGAAGGAGCTTGGGACATTTGTAATGAAAAGTTGGCTTGTTCATAGCGAAGATAGAACAATGGAGCAGCCGAACGACACTCGCTGGAACACACGATTCACAAAGTTTGTATAGGTCAAAAGGCAGTATTCGGTATTCAGCGAAAAGCTCTCACAGAAATTAGAAATATAATAGGAGGAATTGAAACCACGTTGACAGACGAACCGATTACTTTTCTGACGATATATATGCTGTTGTGTTTTGATATTAATCTGATATAAGTTAGCACGTAAATTATTTCATGAATTGTAAAACAGAGACTTTCATTACAGCGCTTCAAGGAAATCTCAAAATACTAGAAACGGAGAAAGCGTCTACAACTGTACCTCATATTGCCATGTAAGATGACGTTCCTGAAACACTTGAATAAAGAACCTCAGACGGAGAAACTTCTTAAATCAGTCTTGTGAATCAACTTGAAAGTTATGTAGAAGAAAAGGCACCACGAGCTAGCTGTTTTCCAGTGGGCGCCATTATTCCATCAGAAAATGATGTCTGAATCTCAGAGGCGTGAAGTCATGGGAGAGGTAAAACATACAATCTACTGACTACTACATCAAACGGTTCAAAGGGCTCTGAGCACTATGCGACTTAACTTCTGAGGGCATCAGTCGCCTGGAACTTAGAACTAATTAAACGTAACCAACCTAAGGATTCGAACCTGCGACCGTTGCGGTCGCTCGGCTCCAGACTGTAGCGCCTAGAACCGCACGGCTACTCCGACCAGCGACTACTACATCAATAATTTCGAGTGGCATGTCACAAATGAAGGTTCCTTCTTCAAGCACGTGTACCAAGAAAAACTAAATTCGGCCACAGAAAAGACGGTCACCTCAGGTACATTCTCACTTGAACAATAGCCAAATACATGTGAACTGTTTGTCAGACTGTCCAAGTAGAATCTGAGAGTGACCTTGGCGTTGTCCTGAAATGCGAGAAAACAATTCAAATATTTTTAAGAACGGAAAATTTGGTATTGTTTTCAGTAGTACTTTTACATTCTACTGATTTGCCAAACGGTATATTAGAAGTCTTCGTCTTACCACCATACACACAAGTTCAGAAGTGTGCTTTTAACGACAATCCGACTGCCACGAATGAATCGAATGGGTACTTAAACCAGAAATGTAAATCGATCTAAAATGTGACATTTTGTTAGAATGAAGACGCACGCATATTTCCGTCTCTCTAGAAGATCGCCAGAAAAATTTTGTGTCTACAGCCATCGAGTTTTGCATCAGATGGAAATTTTAGTTCGGCAGGTTTCAATCTAAGTGCACGATGGTTACTTTTGCACCCAGACGCTCTTCATTTTCTTCATAGTAACTCCAATATCAGAGAAAATTAAAGGAATATATTGTAAATATTTTTGCACACCATGTTTTGTTGTATTTTCTCTCTAATTCGGTTATCCATCACTGTGCCTGCGTATTGTAGCTTTCATTTATGCGAAGCATTCTCAGATTTGTGTTGATTTATTGCAGCCAAATAAACGAACCTATTTCCTTGTGGGTTATCATCGCAGTGTAGACATTATGTTGGTGATTTCATCCCATCCCAAGTCTTCATGCTTAGATCTTCGTACAGTGATAATTGCTTAACAAGGAAATATTTAATCTGAATAATAAGTCGACACGAAAAAGTACTGTAGACCCGACGTCATGCAACACTTAATTCTTCTTTAGCATGTAACAAAATTGTTTGACACGACGGTAATCCGACAGCTCGGGGAATTTAGATATTCAATACCAACCTACTATCAACACTCAGAAGCATTGTTGTCATTTTTCTTTGTTAGTTCTTCCGAACAGAATTAACAAGGTCAAATTTGGGCAAGTTCAGGTACTGCCATTATCAGGATATTTCCTTCAGCTAGTCAATTAGTTTTCGAATTCGTTTCTGGGTGTGCCGAAAACGAATAACTGTGTCGAAGTCAAATTTACATGCATAACACCTGGGAAATCTATACGAATACAAGCCATCATTTTGCTTAAAATGGATATATTCAAAGTGTAAACAAACGTATTTAATCATATGTCTTAACAACTACATGTGTACATTTTAGAGGCAAACATCACTTCACCGAGCGAGGTGGCACAGTGATTACCACACTGAACTTGTATCTGGGAGGACGACTGTTCAAACTCGCGTCCGGCCATCCTGATTTAGGTTTTCTGTGATTTCCCTGAATCGCTCCAGGCAAACGGTGGGATGGTTCCTTTGAAGGGGCGCAGCCGACTTCCTTCCCTAGTCCGATGGCATCGATGACTTCGCTGTTTGGTCCCGTCCCTCATATCAACCAACCAATAAACATCATTTCAAAAAACTACTTTAAATATATTGCTGAGCATTTATTTCGGATGTAGCGTGTAAATGAAATTCTTTTAACAAAGAAAAATGTTTCAACCCCATCAGTTTCGTGCTGAACGCTTTTCACGGACTGTAGGGTTCAAAAGGTTCAAATGGCTCTGAGCACTATGGGACTTAACTTCTGAGGTCATCAGTCCCCTAGAACTTAGAACTACTTAAACCTAACTAACCTAAGCACATCACACACATCCATGCCCGAGGCAGGATTCGAACCTGAAGCGCCTAGAACCGCTCGGCGACTCCGGCCGGCACGGAATGTAGGGAAATCTCTCACTGAGAGGAGGTGACAGTAGGTCTACAGCGGTGAACTTCGCTACGCAGCGCGGGATGTATGTTTGATAGGCGGCGTATCCCGTTAACTGCGGGCTTAGCACCCCGGTGTTCACGTGAGGAGGTGAGCCCGTGGACTGGGCGTCGCAAGCCCGTGGACCGGCAGTGTTGCGCGGCGGGCCTGCGTACACGACTCCGATTTGTGGGGGCATTTGAAAGCTCTACTGTTTGGTACCCCTACACAATATTTTCAGAGTCTCGTGCTCGTATTATGGAAGGCTGCGAAACCGTACACAATACTTCGGGGATACATCAGCGCATCCGAGATTCACTAAGACGGCAGGTTGATCCGTGTACCAATGCCCACGGACGGCATATTGCACATCTACAGTGAGAAAGCGTTGCATGTGGTGTGTTGGTGCGTTCTGCTCGTGTGTGTTTCCCATACTTAATTCAATGGATAACATGCAACGTGGAAATAAAAAGTTTCCAGACCGATGTTCATATCACACACTTCCTTCGTCCACGGTTGTGGTATGTACCCTGCAATTTATGCCGTACACTTTTAATTCACTCCATTCGTTAATGAGTCTTATTAATGCTTCAAAACCCCTGCAGTGAAGTAGATGACGCTGAGACAACTAATTTAACATACGACACATGCGGCAGCAAACGTCGGGAAACAGTCGACAAGTTAAGTGCTGCATTGCGCATCGTTCCATATAAGGTATTCACGTAGGTGTGGCCCTGTGTCCACATGCACGATTATAACGCTTGAGGCTCTGGGCTCGAATCTTGCGTGTGGCAAGATGTACTTATTTTCCTTAGACAGTTATATGTGTACTTTGAGCTACTACGCATTATTTCATTTACCGGTCTCGCAGTCCTCGCTGGTTTATTACAAAGTACAGTACAACAACAAACAGCGTATCGCCTTACAAGATAGTGTGTACAAGCTTACGAATTGTGTCGTTACCAGTAAATGACCTACGTTTTCTTTCCTAAATGAAGTCTGTAAAAACAAAAAGAAGGCTCAAAAGGAAAAAAACACAAAATAACGACTGCTTTTGCTTGGTTGCAGCGAGGACAATAACTTTACAATAGATCACATTCACAAAACGTGTTGTAAAAAAGACAAGCCTAGCTGAGCGATGTGCAGAAGTGCCAAGCTTCCACCCCCCCCCCCCCCCCCCCCCCCCGCCCTTCTGCAGCGGGGTCTAAGTCCGCCTTGCCACGGTTCGCGTGGGTCTCTCTCCGCATCGGAGCTTCGAGTCCTATGGGCATGGGTTTGTGTGTGTGTGTGTTGTCTTTAGCGTAAGTTACTTTAAGTTAGTTTAAGTAGTGCGTACAGCGAGGGACCGATGAACTCAGCCGGCCTTGGTGGCCGAGTGGTTCTAGGCGCTACAGTCTGGAACTGCGCGACCTATACGGTCTCAGGTTCGAATCCTGCCTCGGGCATTGATGTGTGTGATATCCTTAGGTTAGTTAGGTTTAAGTAGTTCTAAGTTCTAGGGGACTGATGACCTAAGAAGTTCAGTCCCATTTTGCTCAGAGCCATTTGAACCATTTGATGAACTCTGCAGTTTGGCCCCATAGGAACTTAACCACCAGTCTTCTCCCCCCCCCCTCCTCCCTCTCTCTCAGTCTTTCTCTCAGTGTCTCTATATGTGTTACCGATGATTCAAAAAGAGGGAACAGCTTTCCATTGTTTACTACGGGAAACCATAAAAGATAAAAAATGTTCAAATGTGTGTGAAATCTTATGGGACTTAACTGCTAGGGTCATCAGTCCCTAAGCTTACACACTACTTAGCCTAAATTATCCTAAGGACAAACACACAAACCCATGCCCGAGGGAGGACTCGAACCTCCACCGGGACCAGCCGCACAGTCCATGACTGCAGCGCCCTAGACCGCTCGGCTAATCCATAAAAGATAGAAACACCTTGCGCGTACGACTGGATGGAGGAAGGTTCAAAGTTCGGCGTAAGTGCACTGTTGTTTGTGGCAACATGGTGACTACACCACAAGAGAAATCATTTTGTGTGTTGGAATCTATGTCAATTCATTGTTCAAATGTAACGTGCATTCCGCCATCGATTCAGCAAGAAGCCGCCACTGCACAAGCGTATTTATGACTAGCATAAAAAATTCTTGGAATTTGGTCGCACATTCAAAGAGGTGAGCACTGATCGGACACCCACGTCTGATGAAACTGTCGAGCACATACGAATGTGTGTGAATTCCTAAGGGATCAAACAGCTTACACACTACTTAAACTAACGGAAACTGACTTATGCTAAGAATAACACACATACCTATGCCCCAGGGAGAAATCGAACCCCCGGCGGGAGGGTCCGTGCAGTCCATGACAGGACGCGCTAGATCGCAAGGCCACTCCGAGCGACAAAGCGTACACGAGACGCTTTTACACGGAACCCTCATAAGTGCACATGAAGTGCAGGCCAAGAACTTCAACTTCCTTCAAACAACGATATGGCGTGTTCTGAAAAGACGGCTAAGAATTTGCAGTTACTGCAGCAAATGCGTCCCGGCGACAGTTACAGAAGGTACGAATTTTATATAGAAGTTCTCGAGTATATGGCAGAGGACAATTTTTCCGAAAGGCTTATCTTTCCAGACGAATCAACGTTTCATTTATCTGGTAAAGCAATCAGCCATAGTGTAAGAATTTGGGGATCAAAAAGTCCTAGCGTCGTCGTCGATTACAAAAGAGACTCGCCCAAACTGAACGTGTTTTGTACCGTTTTTGTTCACAAAGTTTATAGACCTTTCTTCGTTGCGGAGGAAACTGTGACAAAAATGTCATACCTGAAAATGCTGCAAAATTGATTGTTTTCTCAACCTCACGAAGAATCAAATGATTTCATTTTTATGCATGACGGTGCCTCGCCCCACTGTCACCTTTACCTGTGGTGTTGTCGAAATAACTCCATACCACGGCGTTGGACTTGAAGAGTTGGACAACAAAATTTTGTCCACTGCTTTTGGCCTCCCAGGTCACCAGACCACATGCCTTGCGATATCTTACTGTGTTGATACGTGAAAGGCACTGTCTTTGTCCCTGGCAGCCGCTATCCAAGAGCTGAGAAATCGAATGATTGAAGCTGTCCATTCAATGAACGGGGACTTGTTGATACGTGGGTGGTATGAAATGAACCACAATTTCGATGTTTCTCTAGCAACGCGGGGTACTCATGTTGAGTGAATGGTATAGTGTCTGTGCGAAACCTTTCTCTATTCAGTGACATGCCCAAAGCGTTTCTGCGGTGAGTACACCAAGCGTTACACGCGCGGTGACGTAGCACACCCGCTGCGGCAGCCCTGCGCCACAGGCTGGCCGGCGGCCGCGACGAATACAGTGGGCCAGGCTGTAGAAGCACACGGGCTCAAGAGTCCAGCGCGGCAGGCCGCTTTGCACTGCTCTGCTGAACGGAGCTTATTGTACATCATTTTCAGCCACTCAAATTCCCAACAATGCATGACGCTGTAGTTCAACAACGAGAGGAGAGGACGCAGGAGGTAGGCACCGTGGATCGAGACATGTCTCCTCGGCTGCTATCTCTGCCCTTTCTTTCCTCACAGTACCCTTGTGTCATGACACCCAGCAGTAGGTCACTTCCTTCCCTAGTAGTTGTAGCCGTAGGAGGCGTCTACTTTTTCTGCTGGACACAAGCGTTGCAGAGGCTGAAGGGCACTCAGGGAGGCGGAACAGACGAGAAATTTTGCAGGGATGTCACAGCCCATCTGCTCCAGCGCCCTCATCTTCGCGGATAGTTCGGTATCAGATATAGTGAACTGTGGGGCAGCCACATCTTGAGGGCACGATCTAGGAAAACAGAGTAGCCTACAGAGGCCCTCTGTTTAGACTTGTCTGTGAAGGCAGCTACAGAGCTGAGGTGCTCATTTAAAAAGTCGAAAAAAATCGCATTAAAAACAGAATCAGGTGTCCAATCTCTTCAGTACTGCACTAAATATAAAATTACTCTTAGTCTCTGCAGTAGCCATGGAGGTAGTGAATTAAAACCCCAGACTTTAGCCTGTACATGGCCTACACCAAGGGATCCCAATACACATTTCGCTCGAATCCCAAATGGCCAAATTGCCCGTGGGTGAATCGTAAAGAGGCGTTCCCATGACTGGACAAGAAATGGCATTGTTATTCTTGGGATGAGTAAGGAGCTAACACACTTGATGCAGAAGCTGCCACCAGGTGGTAAGTGGCGGTCCGCCAGTCTCAGCACAAACACTGGGTACAAGGCTGGTACTGTAAGTACCATTGGACAGCCTGATCCCATCACGGTGTACAGCGTCGATGATTTTTAGGTACGAAGGTCGTGATGACCCTTACATTGTGCACCCAAAGACCTGCCGCAATAGGACTGAAGCCGTATAAAAACTGGAGCTGACACGCTCTGTCTACCTCCCGAGACCTGTGGTTCAAATGGCTCTGAGCACTATGGGACTTAACTTCTGAGGTCATTAGTCCCCTAGAACTTAGAACTACTCAACCTAACTAACCTAATGCATCACACACATCCATGCCCGAGGCAGGATTCGAACCTGCGACCGTAGCGGTCACGCGGTTCCAGACTGTAGTGCCTAGAACCGCTCGACCACCCCGGCCGGCTACCCGCGACCTGTGGCTGAGACACTTCGAAACATTCAATGCCTTCAGGGTCTTTGCCTTTAGTTGCTTGAGGTGTGTTAACCACGAAAACTTGGAGTCAAAATGAGGCACGGAAACCACACAGGGGCTCGGAAAGGGAGAACGGTGTTCCATACACGCAGTTCAGGTAAATTAAAAATATTAGTAGAGTGATTAAAATTAACGTACACTGACCGCTACTGGCTTTAACGGTCAATTTCAGAGAACAAACCCCAATCCTTAAATTATGTACAGCCGTCCGCTGTGGCCGAGCGGTTCTGGCGCTTCAGTCCGGAACCGCGCTGCTGCAACGGTCGTAGTTTCGAATCCTGCCTCGGGCATGGTTGTGTGTGATGTCCTTAGTTTAGTTAGGTTTAAGTAGTTCTAAGTCTTGGGACTGATGACCTCAGATGTTAAGCCCCACAGTGCTTAGAGCCATTTGAACCATTTTTGTTAGACCTGAAGTCCATTTCACCCCTTTCCATGCTGGCGTCGTAACAATGTAAAGCTGGAACCTGGATGCCAGAAGCAGTAGCCTGTGCAAAATTCCCTGCCATCGTCTGTGCAACGTCTCCAGGTGTTGTTTGAAAACACCCCTGACACAACAAGGCTGCTATAGTTAACCAACTGCCTTCCTTGCTAACCAAAATGGCCTGAACGCTTTTACAGCACTCATCAGTGGTCTCCTACAATGATAAGAGGACTTTGGGATGGAGGGTTCAGCAGCATGGTCGATTACTTATATGTTGTGATCCACCCACTCCTAGATGCTGCTGCAGCACTCGAAATACAGCTGGCCATAGAGCAACCACTCGGCTCTGCTGATCATCAGTTGTGGCAGAAGTCCATCCAGTAGGCGAACATGAATTGATAAATGGACACTGGAACGTAGCTCGTCAGTGACATACCTCAGAACAGAGTCCATAAGGGCTGGGTAGCAGATAGAGAGGTCGATGGCTGAAAATGACACAGTAGCACCACAGAAATGAGTAGGAGTGCCTATGTCGAGGGTTCGCAGCTTGTGAGATAGCATGAGGCTCTCTAAAACCCAACCCTGAGGGCAAGAAGAGGTCCAGCCCGACAATATACAATGGGCAGTGTAGTTTTCCAGTAGAGAAATGGTCAGGGGAGTTGTTCTATATGACCTGCTAGAGCCTCAGAGCCAATCTCATCATGTAGACATAAATATAGTGAACGAACAGTGATCCTCTACATACATGAACTTCAACGGCAACCAGTCGCAGGTCAGTAGGTAGGGCGAGAGTTGAGGAGTGGTGGGCATTATTGACAAACAAAGCGACCCCTCCTTTCGCTGTTTCCCTGCATGGGTCATCCTTGCAATAGAGTGTTCAGCCCCTTGGCACAAGGGCATGAGACGCTTTAA
This sequence comes from Schistocerca gregaria, assembly GCF_023897955.1. Lineage (NCBI taxonomy): Eukaryota > Metazoa > Arthropoda > Insecta > Orthoptera > Acrididae > Schistocerca > Schistocerca gregaria. Next base: position 88,214,247 of record NC_064931.1, read on the forward strand.
AATGCGTTTCCTGCTAACCCAAGTATAGGGGTTGCCCCTGTGCTAGCTGTTCCAGTTCCCCCACATGTGACCTGAACACAGTAATGTGCCACTGCAGTATGTAAACCATTTTATTGGTGAGCTTTTACTTTGTCTTTCCCCTTTCCGTTATGCGACCGTCGAGAGACAGCAGTGGATGGGGTCACTTCTTGAATGACTCGCTGTTTCCCTCAGGCAAGCGTCGATGTGCATGCCAGCAATAGTACGATCATCATCATATCCATCACACAGCAAGAAGGTTGCATGGTCTGATGGCTTCAGCGCACATAGCTTTGGCCGTCTCGCCTTTGTCCCCAGCTTGGATTTTGGGGACGGTGACAAGGTTGATGTAACAGAAACACTCTGCTGGATCTCTTCTGATGTCTGCCATGAGGGGTTGCTATCTACGCTGACATTACGGTTGGCAACATTCGATGTTTCAGTGATAGGAACACTGAGCTGCGGGGACAGCTGCGCAGAATGGCGGCTGCATTTACAGGAGCAGGTACATGTTCTATGCTCAATCGTCAAAGCCGGGATGCTAACACTAACCTTCTGGACAGGGTGCCTCCACTTTGAGGAAAGAGATTTGACAGAACTTGGTGGCTGAGTGGGCTTAAATCCCCTCTTCGTGTCGGAGTATAGTACACGTTTCGTGACTTTAATTTCATGAATCTTCTCTTCTTCAGCAGGATAGTCGCTGCTCCAGACCGAATGGGCTGGAAGTAATTAACATATATCTGTGGTGCAAAGCATTGCAAAACCTTCTTTATGTGCCTTGCTGCCACATTGTCCACACATAGTCTGACCGTTTCAACCCATAGTGGTGTGAAAGAAGCATTGACACTTGAAGAAGAGCATTGGATTTGGGATATAAAGTATAAGCTTAAGGCGGAGAAATCATGTTGCAATATACTCTGGCAAGTTTGGTAGACTGAAAGTCAGAATAAATGATATTATGCGGTAGGTTCTCGCTTCCCGCACCCGGGTTCCCGGATTCGATTCCCGGCGGGGTCAGGGATTTTCTCTGCCTCGTGATGACTGGGTGTTGTGTGATGTCCTTAGGTTAGTTAGGTTTAAGTAGTTCTAAGTTATAGGGGACTGATGACCATAGATGTTAAGTCCCATAGTATTCAGAGCCATTTGAACCAAGCCAATAAATGATATTAACATTTGGAGCGCACCATTAACTCTATCCATAACATTTTGGACTTCCGCCACCTTTGCACTTCCCCATTACTGTTATAGTTCTTTTGTATCCAGCATGTTACAAAACCTTTAAAGCTATTTAACGCTGTGTGCAGCTCACTTTTGATTAGATGTTCTCCAAGTAGCTTGACATTCAATAGCTTTTGTAGTTGGGGAGCCATTATCGTCTACAGCAGAAGAGTGCTATCCACAGCCTCTTGATCAATCTGAGATGCTCTGCAAGTCCCTCAACAGCTTTATGGATATAAAATGGCGATCGTTTTTTTAAACATATCCAAGCGTTTCATCAAAACAAAAACGTTATCTACCACAAGATGTGACCCGTTATTATGACTATTGTCCTTGACAGTCCGAGATGACTCAGGTGGACTAGCCACACGAGATCCCTTGTGAGGTTTGGTTCTAATACTGTCCAATCGGCCACCTGAACTGCTGGGGAAAAAACATAGGATTTAGGCTGCGCTGTGTTCCTGCGAGCTGCTAGGGAAGAAAGTCTGCCCATCCACAGACGCACTTAATTGGGGAAGCATTATATGACTGAGATGTGGCAGGTTCACCAGAGGTTGCCTGCTAGTAGCTGTTTCTTCTCAACAGCCATGCATCTCATCAGTGCACAGCATACCTCAAGACTGAGGAGTCATTTAAAGAGGCTTTGCCATCTTTATGATCTCCAGTATCATTGCATAGAAAATGGTGAACAAAAACTTACTAAAGTTAGAAGTTTGGCATACCAGAGAGCGCAATGAAAGATCAAGAGACTATATTTGTGTCTGACTTGATGAAACAGTAGTGCTTTTTTTTTTTTTTTTTTTTTTTTTTGCGAATCACAAAGCTACCTACCAACTGTTTGAGTATGCAAGCAAATGGATGAACAGAAAGAGTTTGCCATACATTATCTAAACTGTAAGATATTATGTGAATAGCCAACATGTAGATTAGGATACCTATTTAACTTTTGTAATCCGAGCATATGTTTCAAAAGAAAAGCGTTTACCATACAAAATAAATACGGATCTCCAACAAGTGATTAAGGTGCCTTAAGTTCATGTCAGTAAAGGGAAGCCATTTGAAGGCGCGATTGACACATTATTACAGCTTCTTTTACCATTACTAGAAAAAGATAAGTTGCCTAGGAAAGGAAAAGGTACAATCTTTGAAATAAAAATTGACCACCGGCCGGCCGCCACAGAGACAAAGTCCTAGCCGTTCACTTAAGGTGGCTAATAAAACTGACCGCCAATGACAACGCTAAGTCCGGCCACCTGCACAATCTGGCAACACTGTAAGATGCAAAAGTGTTGGGAGCAAGTGTTGTTTACTTTCTAGATGATATGGGTGCAGTGAGCCCGTGGTCTTGCGATAATCGTCGTGCGTTTTAAACTCAAGAGTCGCATGTTCGCGTCCAACTACAATTTTTTTTTTACCACTTTTCGGTCTAAAGTTATGAGTCTGATTGAACATCGAAGACAATTCGCTTAACATTCTACCCACCCGCAATAATAAGTATTCCAGAAACAATTCCGCAGGACAGCTCGTGGCTGCGTCGCGATCATAACAGCTTACGCTCTGGCGTTTCCTCGCACTGCAGCGGCTACCGGCCACCGGCCAGACGCCACCCGCCGCCTCAAATCCAGCGCCGCCCATGTGAAGGCGGCGCCACGCTGTCAGTGTATGTATCAATGCCATTTTCGAATTTGAAGTTCTAGTTATCATCTTGCAACTAAGCATTGGATTTTGCATACTTGAAAATCATGAACTTCAGTTAAGCATTGTAAAATTGGTGTAACATCTGCAACGCAAAGTTTACTTTTGGTATAATAGAGGGGTGAATGTAGAGGAGGCAACTAGAAAGATTTGAACTGTGTTTGGAGCGAGTGCTTTTGGGAAAAATACGACAGGAAAAGATATTCATCTTTCAACAAAGATCGTTCTGGCATGAATGATTTTCCACATTAAGGAAGTCTCGACTACTGATATATGTGACAGATTACCATTTTTCCATCATGCGACATTTGCATTCAACAGGCAAAGTTCAGAAGTATGGTGTAGGAGTACCGCATGCTCTAATTCGAAACAATAAATATCAGCGGAATGACTATTATTGAACGTCATCAGGTCGCTCATTGAGCTTTCCTACGCAGTCCTGTTACCGGTGACGTGTTATGATGCCTTTATCGTTAACTTCCTAAGAAGAAATGAAAGGCTGAGCCCTACCAAAAGACGTAGACTAGAGCAAAGAGTAGTGTGAACATAATATTTTACATCTGATAGTTCCAAAAGTTAGTTTTGGACTACGAATTCTGCCCTAAGGGGTGTGTGCAACACAGCTGGAATTTGTTGTCAACAACTGAGACACCTTTCGGTCGCAGAGTAAGAAAGTCCAGCAACAAAACTACATCATCTGTGATACTGCATGATAACTCACTCTGTTGATTTGAGAAAGAAAACTATCCAGGAGATTGATAGGAGAGTAGTCATTCAGACACTTGAATTGAAAGGAAAGTCCTCTCTAAAGCACTTGTCCCTCTCGTCATATATTCGTAAAATATTACCTTTCCCGCTCTTGATCGATCAACCGTCAAGGCAATTCATTTCTAGACGAAAATACTCTTAAAACTACAATGGTTTAATGACATCGTTAAAACAAGTATGTTTCTACGGGCGTAGAATTTGTAAACAACTGTAGCATTGTCTAACGGGGACTATCCTCCAGATTGCACGCTGAAAGGCATAATCAGTCTTAAATGATGATGATGATGATGATGATTATGATGATCATTTAGCATTGTCAGATTGTTTTAGATATCGTGAAAGAAAATTCAGGTGCTGATTAATTTCTCTTTGACGATTACTGTTGCGTTTAGTAAACTAATGGAAAATGCAAATACAATATTAACTTTACTAATACAAATTAAATTCAGCTTACTACAGAAACATCACGACCGCAGTCTATCTTCATAAAGAAATAAGTTCAAAAATGGGTCAGAGGGCTCTGAGCACAATGGGGCTTAACTTCTGAGGTCATCAGTCCCCCAGAACGTAGAACTAGTTAAACCGAACTAACATAAAGACATCACACACATCCATGCCCGAGGCAGGATTCGAACCTGCAACCGTAGTGGTCGCGCAGTTCCAGACTGTAGCGATGCATTAAATGTCTGTAAGACGATTAAGCCTATTTTAACACGAATTAGAAAGATATTACAGACTTTTGACTTCGAAAAGACCTGGATTTACCTCAATTCCTGTATCTTTCGAAAGTATTATGAAAATATGGCATTTCATAGATAAAATTATGTATTCACAACAACAAAAAATATGACGGCAGAAAACAAAAGTGGCATTATGAAATTGGCAGTACCGTAAGGTTTTCGCTCTGACACTAAGGGTTACTGTAAGTAGCAAGGAGAATTTTGCTCGAGCGTTGTCTTACAATTCCCTTATTGAATTTGTATCTGCCTGCTTGTAGCTCAGCTACAAAAGAATTAAAAATCTGGCTTTCAGCGAGTCTCGAAAGGCCAACGAAAGCAGCTTGCACCTGGTAGCCAAGCATGTTACCTGGGAACTGGTTTTTTCCTAAATTGGGAAGACATCCTGTGGTGTCACCGCCAGACACCACACTTGCTATGTGGTAGCCTTTAAATCGGCCCTGGTCCGGTAGTATACGTCGGACCCGCGTGTCGCCACTATCAATGATTGCGGACCGAGCTCCGCCACACGGCAGGTCTAGAGAGACCTCCTAGCACTCGCCCCAGTTGTACAGCCGACTTTGCTAGCGATGGTTCACTGAATAAATACGCTCTCATTTGCCGAGATGATAGTTAGCATAGCCTTCAGCTACGTAATTTGCTACGACCTAGCAAGGCGCCATATTCAGTTACCATTGATATTGTGAATCATGTACTGTCACGAGCGACGTTCGTCATTAATGGATTAAAGTTAAGTATTCCACCAGCAACGTCCGTTTTTCTTAATTCTAATTGCCTTGTCATGTTCCAGACCTCACGCCAGCCTGCGTGAGCTAACACGCGTGCATTTCGGCCTCCTTTAGTAACACGGTGTTGGTCCTCCTGCCAACCACAAAATTGGCGACGAGGAAAAACCCCGTTCTTATCGATATTGCCCTGATTTACTTGTGCAATGGCTTCGCCACAATCTCCAGATGTACCGTCCAAATTTTATCGCTTACAGAATCAGCAGACGCAGGCCTTACTGGATGCCCTTGGACAGCTCGTCCAGGGTCAACGTGCAATGCAAAATGATACGGCAGCCGCCGCTACACCGCTAACGCAGCCACAACACGTTGTTGCACCGACTTTTCGACCTTTTGATGCTGCACTGGAAAGCTGGACGGAGTGGTCACGCCAATTTGGATTCCATCTCGCCGCTTACAGAATTCAAGGTAACGAGCGGCAGCCTTTTTTGTTATCTTCTGTCTGGGTGAAAACGTACCGTGTGATAGTCAAATTATTTCCCCGACGCGACGTAGCAACTCTGTCCTACGAAGAAATTATGTCTGCGTCAGATGCATATTTCAAGGAATCAGTCAATGTAGTTGCGGAAAGGTATACCTTCTTTCGTACAAAACGTACGGCAGGTCAGACTTAGCGGGAGTGGGTTGCAACCTTGCAGGGCCTTACTAGGGATTGTGGTTTTGAGTGTCAATGTGGACTCCCGTATTCAGATACTATGGTACGTGATGCAATTGCTCGGAACGTTTCTGATGTTCGTATAAGGGAACAGATTTTGAAACTAGTAAATCCCTCCCTTCAACAAGTGATGGACATATTGGATCGGCAGGACACACTTGACTTTGTTCAGGAATCATTTGAAACATTGCCAGCAGTGTGTCAGGTTCACCGGCCCGCCGGGCGAGCTGCACGGAGCAGTAAACAGCCGCTGCCACAAGGGTTTGAGCCACGTGTGCCGCGTCAGCAAGCCAATGGAGTGATCAAATCATGCCCACGGTGTGCTACTAAACATTCGCGTGAGAATTGCCCGTCACGCCAAGCTATTTGCTTTTATTGTAATAAAAAAAGGACATGTTCAGGGTGTTTGCCAGAAAAAGCTCAGATCCGAAGCCCAAAACCTTTCCACGCCCTTTGCTTCGCGCCGTAATCGTAATCGAACCAAAGATACTCAGGCTCGCGAAACTTCTCCCATGGAAAGTCACGTAGTTCATTCCACTTCGCGCAGTGCCATTCTCTCTAACAGTGACTGTGTTCGTCCCAAAAATAGAGTGCGTCGACATCGCCTGAGATCCCGTCAAGTCGCAAGTGATTATGTACCAGTGTCAGTTCACATTGCACGAGACAGTCGCTCTTGTCGTCAGCAGGACAATAAACTTTTTGTAGACTTGGACATTAACGGCAAAGTGATACCATTCCAGCTCGATACCGGAGCTGCAGTTTCACTGATCAATCAAGACACTTACAAACTGCTGGGCACACCTCCGTTGCGTGCCGCAAATGTTAAGTTAAGTAGTTATTCAGGTCAAGAGATCCCTGTGTTAGGACAGTGCAGCCTTCTTGCAACATACAAAGGACAAACAAAACTTGTCTCATTTTACGTCCTTCGTTCTTCTTCTGCAGTGAGCTTGTTAGGTTTCGATTTATTTCAGTTGTTTAACTTGTCTATAGTAAATCAGGTCCTATCAGTGGACCAGACGGTGCCTTCAGAATGTGTTTCTCGTCTATGTGAAGAATTTGCAGACATTTTTGCACCGGGCCACGGTTGCGCTAAGAACTATAAAGCACATTTGGAACTGAAAGTAAACGCGCAACCGAAATTTTTCAGAGCGCGCAATGTTCCCTTCGCATTGCGTGATGAGTTCGCAAAAACATTACACGGTTTGGAATCATAAGGTGTAATTGAACGTGTGCAGGCTTCTCTCTGGGCGTAACTCTTAGTAATATTGCCAAAACCTTCCGCAAAGTTGAGACTTTGTGTGGACTTCAAGGCAACAGCGAATCCACAACTAGTGATTGCAACTTTTCCTTTACCCCGCCCGGAAGATCTTTTGGCAAACTGTGCCCCGGTAAATATTTTTCGATGTTGGACCTCACAGATGTGTACTTGCAAATACCGGTGGACGAAGAATCCCAGCGCGTTTTGGTGGTTAACACGCATCTTGGTTTGTATCGATTCAAACGACTGCCATTCGGGTGTGCATCCGCCCGTGCATTGTTTCAGTAATATCTACAAACTGTTTGTGCGTCGGTCCCTACTGCAGCAAATTATCTGGACGATATTGTGATCTCCGGAAAGACGGAAGAAGAGCATTTGGCCAATCTCAGAACATTATTTCAAGTCTTGCGAAAAAATGGTCTTCACTTGCGAAAGGTCAAATGTGTGTTTTTTGCTCGTGACTTGCCATACATGGGACATGTAATCATTGCTCAAGTCATACATCCCAGTCCCACGCACCTCCGTGCGATACAAGACTTGCCTTCGCCGCAGAATTTGAATCAGCTACAGAGTGTGCTGGGAAAAATCAACTATTACCATATGTTGCGTTCTGATAATGATCAGTCCAGGGTCGTGGTACCACGTTTGTTACAGTCCACTGTCTTACAGATTCTCCACCAAGGACGTTAGGGTATAGTGAGAACGAAAGGACTTGCTCGTCAGCACTGTACTTGGTTCGGAATCGATGCCGCTATTACGAATATGTGCTCTTCTTGCATGGTGTGTGCCGAACAACAATCAGCACCACCGCGGAAATTCTTTGCATGGCCAAAAGGCACTTCCCCTTGGAAACGCTTACACATCGATTTTGCTGGTCCATTGTGGAATGCTCCATGGTTAATTGTAGTAGATTCTTTCAGTAATATTCCTTTTTATGTCTGGATGTCTTCCACGACGTCATCTGCCACCATCCAATCGTTATCCGCTATCTTTTGCATTGAAGATCTTCCACAGACTATTGTTTCCGACAATGGCCCACAATTCATGTCCACAGAATTTCAGTCAATCTGCAAGGCCAATAGTATTCAACATCTGACGTCCGCGCCGTTTTCGCCACAGTCAAACGGTGCCGCTGAACGATTGGTCAGGACTTTCAAGTCACAGATGTTGAAGCTGAAAGAGTCGCATTCTCGGGAGGACGTGTTATTGCTCTTTTTGTCCTCGTGTCACTCTCAGCCCCGAGACGGTCGCTCGCCGGCAGAGTTGCTCCACGGTCGTCATCATCGAACCTTAATATCTTTGCTCCATCCACCGCATCAGGTTATTGTGCAGCGGCAGACACCTGCTTTTGCTCCAGGAGACGTTGTCTACTATGGCCACTACCGAGGTTCACGGCGTTGGCTCGAAGGGCGCATTCTTCGCTGCCTCGACAGCGCTATGTATCTGGTTTTCGGGGCCTCTGGTGAGGTGCGCCGGCATCTCAACCAGCTGCGCCTCTGTCGTCGCACGGGATCTTCCGCTCGCCGTCTGCTTTCAGCGACGGTGCCGTCCGGTCAGCGCCCCGGGGACCAATCTACTGGCTCGCCTCAGCCCCAGGTGTTACCGACGCTGCCTTGTATTTTTTCCCATGGCGACGCGCCGCCGCCACCGCCGCCGCCGCCTGTTCTCCCGCCGGCGACGCCCGCAGTGGACGCGTCGCTGCAACCGCCGGGCGCCTCCTTGGGTCACGCGCCGCCGATCGCTTCCCGTGACCAGTTGTCCTCCGACATTGAACTCTTGCCCGTCGCGTGCCCCGGCCCGATGGAGGTCGACCCTTCGGCCCCTCCTGTCTCTCTACGGGCGCATACACCGCATGTTGGCGTGCACCCTGGAGCTGATTTCAGGCGTTTCCTAGCTCCCCGCGGTCGGAATGTCAGGGGGCGGGTGGCACAGCCTCGCCTGTTGTTAGGCTCCCCACATCTTCGCATACGTCAACATGGAGTCCTCTCCACGACGGGCGGAAGCCTTATGCCACAACCGTACGTCTTTTTGCGGGGGAGGAATGTGGTGTCACCGACAGACACCACACTTGCTAGGTGGTAGCCTTTAAATCAGCCGTGGTCCGGTAGTATACGCCGGACCCGCGTGTCGCCACTTTCAATGATTGCAGACCGAGCGCCGCCACACGGCAGGTCTAGAGAGACCTCCTAGCACTCGCCCCAGTTGTACAGCCGACTTTGCTAGCGATGGTTCACTGAATAAATACGCTCACATTTGCCGAGACGATAGTTAGCATAGCCTTCAGCTACGTAATTTGCTACGACCTAGCAAGGCGCCATATTCAGTTACCATTGATATTGTGAATCATGTACTGTCACGAGCGACGTTCATCATTAATGGATTAAAGTTAAGTATTCCACCAGATACGTCCGTTTTTTCTCAATTCTAATTCCCTTGTCAGGTTCCAGACCTTACGCCAGCCTGCGTGAGCTAAAACGCGTGGATTGCGACCTCGTTTAGTAACACGGTGTAGGCTCTCCTGCCAACCACAACACACCCTTTTGTGATTGAATTGTTGCCAAAAGTCAGTCAGACGTGTGCCGTTGGTCTAAGCGTTTCGGTATGTTGAATTTGTACCAATGGTTTTTCTAGAGGTTTTTCTGTTCCGAATATAGAGTTGAAGTCTCCAATTAGTATTTTCACGTCATCTTGGTGAATGTTGCTCATAGTATTTTCGAGTGTGCTTTTTTTCGACACTTTTTGTGGTTTTCTTATTTTCGATGTTGGTGTGAGCATGTGCATTGATGAGTGTATATTTTTTACTGTGGCCCTGAATGAGCGTAGTCATAAGTCGATTGTTGATGGGTGTGATTTATTTTACAGAGTTGATGATAGATCTGTGTTCGAGAAGAGCAATGGCGAAGATTGGTACGCTTTTTTCTACCTTTTGTTGTATTTTGCTCTTCAAGATGCAATGGTTTCTGTAATGCAAGGTTTCACTGTCAGTTAGTCGTGGTTCGTGAAGAGCAAGGATGAGAATTTTTTGTTGGTCGATTTCTTTTGTGAGATTACTTAGTTTTCGTGCTTGGATCAATGTATCGATATTTGGTTGTATATAAAAACAAGTTATTATGTGTCTGAAATCTCATCAGTCCCTAAGCTTACACACTACTTAACCTAAGTTATCCTAAGGACAAACACACACACACACACACACACACACACACACACACACACACACACTCTTATTCCCGAGGGAGGACACGAACCTCCGCCGGGACCAGCCGAACAGTCCATGACTGCTTCGCCCTTAGACCTCTCTGCTAATCCCGTGCGGCGTGTAGTTTTCAAATGCATGTTTTCTGCTTGTAGGGAAATTTACAAGGGATCTTCAATATTCTCTGCCGTGCTAACCTGGACTCCCCAGAATCTGAAATTCCAACTGCTACCTGTCGACAGCCGGGTTGTGTACCACCTGGGGTATTATTATTATTGTCATTATGTCATCAGCAAATCCGATATGGTGCATCTTCCCACCACTGAAACAGATGTGCGTTTTTCGATTCAGTATTTCTATCACATAAATATGGGTTATAGTTACGTTACATTGCTGCTAGTAGACACACCTGTTACTCCATTATAGGAATTTATCTGCGCAGCATTGTTGCAATACAGACGTTCAAATTATCCGATGTCTGTAATTTCATTTCGATACCAGATCGTTAAAATCGGATTCAGCAAGTCAGGCTTAATGTGGATATACGAATACGACTCTCATCATTTGATAGACTAGGTATACCACGTTCTTAATCGGACGGTTGAATCTATATCACTTATTTATGACGGTGTCTGAATTCTTAGACACTGTGGAAAATAATAATACAATGTGCATATTACTAATATGTTACTTAAATATAAATATTTGAACGAACGAGATAACAGTTTATTTATAGGAACAGAGCCCCATCCATCATAGCAGACCAGTGCGAGATTGGTTTCAGGGCCAAGAGAGGATAAAGCTGTTGCCGTTTGTTCCACGATCACTGAAGATCAACCAGATAGAGAATATGTGGGCAGAGGTAACAAGGTCATTGCCATGTGGACCTACAAATGCAAGCGACCTTTGGACGAATATAGAAAACGTATAGTGGGAAGCAAACCATCACGCTACACTGTCGACGACTTAGTGAAATCAATGCCCCTACGCCTTCGAGAAATCTTACGTAATGATCGTGGGTGGGTTGTTTGCTAAAAGTATACTCGTCCACAAAACCCATGTGGACAATAATATGATAGTCGGTCAAGCTTTGCTTTGTCGCAGCTCTTTAGGTACAGGTCCATTTACTTTCAGTCTCCTCCCTACAATTCTTGCAATGCAAGGTAATTGAAAAATCTCATCCACTCGACGCCAGCTCAGGAATTGACTGGTGCATGTGTTGTTCAACACACAGTAGTTGTCAGCATCACTGGAATCAATGACTGTTTGTGTGTGTGTGTGTGTATTTTCATGTTCACGCACAATCTGAATCAATACTATTAACATTAGAGAGACAACCAACAATAAATATTGCATCAAATATGACTGTAAAGTTTTTTAATGCGATGGGAAGTTACAAACAGAATTTTTATCCAACCCACGACCTGCATATTACGTTAAGTAAGGTGTGTTAACTCCATAATATCGTTAGCAGCGGTAGTACGCTCTTGTTGTCAAGGTTCGCGACAAGTGCAGCGATTAGCGGTGCCCAGTGCCGCCGCGTTTTGTTTACGCTGGCTGAGCGTGGACACTGCAGCAGACGCTTCGCCATAAACAGAAAGAAATCACCTTGGCTCTGACTGCAGTGAGCGGATATCACTGCCTGTGTGTTCTTACGGTAACCAACGCGAGACTCTACTCACAGGTGCCATGGAGCAATTGCGACGGGTATCATGTCATTAGTCGTCAGAATATTAACCAGTGATGAAATGTCCACTCTATTTGAATCCCAAGAAAATAGGAACTTTCTCACAAAGGAATGTGAGGTGATATCAAAATTTATCTAACATACAAAAATTAACTGCAGGGCTTTCATGTATGCAGTAGTAGCACATAACGAAATATTATGTCTTGGAAGCGTATATTTCATTTCCTCTTCTCATATTAACGCCCTTGTTTTAGTATGAAGTGAGAAAATAAACACGAAAAACTAGAGTTCCTGAGAAGCGTTTCAGTCATTTCCTCTTCTCATTTCATAACTTTTGTTTTAGTACAGGGTGTTTCAAAAATGACCGGTATATTTGAAACGGCAATACAAACTAAACGAGCAGCGATAGAAATACACCGTATGTTGCAATATGCTTGGGACAACAGTACATTTTCAGGCAGACAAACTTTCGAAATTACAGTAGTTACAATTGTCAACAACAGATGGCGCTGCGGTCTGGGAAACTCTATAGTACGATATTTTCCACATATCCACCATGCATAGCAATAATATGGCGTAGTCTCTGAATGAAATTACCCGAAACCTTTGACAACGTGTCTGGCGGAATAGCTTCACATGCAGATGAGATGTACTGCTTCAGCTGTTCAATTGTTTCTGGATTCTGGCGGTACACCTGGTCTTTCAAGTGTCCCCACAGAAAGAAGTCACAGGGGTTCATGTCTGGCGAATAGGGAGGCCAATCCACGCCGCCTCCTGTATGTTTCGGATAGCCCAAAGCAATCACACGATCATCGAAATATTCAGTCAGGAAATTAAAGACGTCGGCCGTGCGATGGGGCCGGGCACCATCTTGCATAAACCACGAGGTGTTCGCAGTGTCGTCTAAGGCAGTTTGTACCGCCACAAATTCACGAAGAATGTCCAGATAGCGTGATGCAGTAATCGTTTCGGATCTGAAAAATGGGCCAATGATTCCTTTGGAAGAAGTGGAGGCCCAGACCAGTACTTTTTGAGGATGCAGGGACGATGGGACTGCAACATGGGGCTTTTCGGTTCCCCATATGCGCCAGTTCTGTTTATTGACGAAGCCGTCCAGGTAAAAATAAGCTTCGTCAGTAAACCAAATGCTGCCCACATGCATATCGCCGTCATCAATCCTGTGCACTATATCGTTAGCGAATGTCTCTCGTGCCGCAATGGTAGTGGGGCTAAGGGGCTGCCGTGTTTGAATTTTGTATGGATAGAGGTGTAAACTCTGGCGCATGAGACGATACGTGGACGTTGGCGTCATTGGACCGCAGCTGCAACACAGCGAACGGAAACCCGAGGCTGCTGTTGGATCACTTGCTGCACTAGCTGCGCATTGCCCTCTGTAGTTGCCATACGCGGTCGCCCTACCTTTCCAGCACGTTCATCCGTCACGTTCCCAGTCTGTTGAAATTTTTCAAACAGATCCTTTATTGTATCGCTTTTCGGTCCTTTGGTTACATTAAACCTCCATTGAAAACTTCGTCTTGTTGCAACAACACTGTGTTCTAGGCGGTGAAATTCCAACACCAGAAAAATCCTCTGTTCTAAGGAATAAACCATGTTGTCCACAGCACACTTGCACGTTGTGAACAGCACACGCCTACAGCAGAAAGACGACGTACAGAATGGCGCACCCACAGACTGCGTTGTCTTCTATATCTTTCACATCACTTGCAGCGCCATCTGTTGTTGAAAATTGTAACTACTGTAATTTCGAAAGTTTGTCCGCCTGAAAATGTACTGTTGTCCCAAGCATATTGCAACAAACGGTGTATTTCTATCGGTGCTCGTTTATTCTGTATTGCCGTTTCAAATATACCTGTCAGTTTTGAAACACCCTGTATGAAGTAAAAAAATAAACATTTTAAGGTTGTGAAGCATAACATGACACCAGATTCTTATCGTAGGCGCTATGGAAACGCAAAAAGCAGGGAGCTGTCCATTCTTTTGTCCAACAGTCTGTCTCCTTTCATGCATTACTCCCGCTAGGAGATTCTTATTTAAGGACTTGTGGGCATCAAGTTCTTCAGCAGAACAAGCCTTATGTTATTGTGCTAATTGCGGTATGGAAAAAGTGCAACAAAGACGATTTCCCCTAAAGCAGTGGGGATATTTGCAAATGTTCGTATTCAGCAATGACTACCAGCTGCCACAACACATCACAGAATCAATGCGGCAGTCAACACAACTGTGCGTGCACTTCAGACTTCATTCAGTAAGACGTCAGGAGTTGGATGGAAACGTCAAATTAACGTAGCTTTCCGAGTCGTATTCAATCCAGAATGAGGGGTTATTAAGGTAGTTGAGCGTTCTAGCAATTACACTTTTGTAATTCACATATGAGTATTCCGATAGCCAAAAGAACCCGTTAGTGTGAAACTATCGGGAAATGCATTAATATCAAACTGCAAGAACTTGAGACAAAACATGGAGTCTTCTCTTCGCTGGGTGACCTATTACTGTTATTTAGGATTCTCTCCGTCCTAGACGTAATGCAAATGGAACTTCAGAGGCGCTTTCCGCTATTCTTGACAAACATCAGCAACTTGTAATCACTGCGAGTTACAACTACGTGATGATATGGCTCAGGTTGTCAGTAGATGTGGTGGTGTTATGCTGTCAAACTGCTTACAGTAACGTTAATGGTGGCACACATAATTTAGCGCTGACTACCTACTTAAGTAAAGATAGTGTTGTGGCGTCGTCGCTTCTCTTTATGGGGCCTCATCTTCAGTAATCCGATTTAACGAACATAGTACTCCATTCGCGGGCTGCTAATGATACAGTATGACTACAGATATCATCGTGCGGGTATTACATTAATTCTGCAATGAATTGCTTTACAAATATTACCCTCAGCTATGCAGCTGGAATGACTCATTACACAGGTACTCAATGTTGCACTCGGTTATGGCATCAGTTCGCTGCAATCCTGCTTCTACTGTTCGTAAATACTTGTATACTTCATAAATGGTTCAAATAGCTTTGAGCACTACGAGACTTAACTTCTGAGGTCATCAGTCCACTAGAACTTAGAACTACTTAAACCTAACTAACCTAATGACATCAGACACATCCATGGCCGAGACAGGATTCGAACCTGCGACCGTAGCGGTCGCGCAGTTCCACAGTGTAGCTCCTAGAACCGTTAGGCCACCACGGCCGGCATACTTGTATACTGACCATTCGTTATTTAACTAAATATGAACTACAATCTGATTCGCATATATATGACATGGGTTAGCACCGGCACAAAGCAATGACTAAGGGTTGGATGCCATGCTGATGGCAAGACAAATGTTCGCAAATCATCTCTATTCCCTCAAAAACAATTACATCTTAAATATCGAAGGACCGACGTCCACATTGTCACAGCCCGTTGAAATTCGGCTAAGGCAGCAGTTGAATACTTGTGACCGACTGGGCTTCGAACCTGGACCTCCTGCTTACTAGACAGACATGCTGATAACTACACCATTATATTTTTAAAAAATGTTTGAGAAGACTTTCAGCACCAGGTAGGTGGAGGCAAAGAGGGCAGGGGTCGAAGATACGAGGCCTAGCCTCAGTGCCTCCCCCATACCTGTCAGTGGGCAGCTGCATTATTCCCATGCATTCCATTTTTGCACTCGTATATGCCTTTAAATTGTGGAACAAACTGAAGTAGTAATCAAGTTAAAATAAATTACAGATTGCCACCTCCAATGGCGCGCGTTCCTTGTAGAACATAACTTATAACAGTGAAAGGGTGACGGAAAAATACGTAACAAACATTCGTCCAGAAATGTATTCACAATTTAAGTTATTATGCCCTTAACCACTATCCTAGTTGGAGTCTCTCTTCAGCTACAGCTAACCAGTGTGCACCTATTGCACTATTGTAAGAACAGAGATGCAGTATTTTCGATTTAAAAATTTGTAAATTCGTTGTAAGAACTTATGAGACCAAGCTGCTTAGGTCATCGGTCCCTAAGCGTACACACTACTTAATTTAACTTAAACTAACTTACGCTATGGACAATGAGGTGTCACCGCCAGACACCACACTTGCTAGGTGGTAGCCTTTAAATCGGCCGTGGTCCGGTAGTATACGTCGGACCCGCGTGTCGCCACTATCAGTGATTGTAGACCGAGCGCCGCCACACGGCAGGTCTAGAGAGACTTCCTAGCACTCGCCCCAGTTATACAGTCGACTTTGCTAGCGATGGTTCACTGCCTACTTACGTTCTCATTTGCCGAGAAGATGGTTTAGCATAGCCTTCAGCTACGTCATTTGCTACGACCTAGCAAGGCGCCATTATCAGTTAATATTGATGTTGTGAACGATGTACCGCTGTTTCTAAATTGTAATTTCCTTGTCCTGTTCCAGACCTCACGCCAGCCTGTGTGAGCTAAATCGCGTGCCTTTCGGCCTCCTCTAGTAACACGGTGTTGGCTCTACTAGCAACCACAAAATTGGCGAGAGGCACAACCGCGTTCTTATCGATATTGCCCTGATTTACTTGTGCAATGGCTTCGCCACAATCTCCAGATGTACTGTCCGAATTTTATCGCTTACAGAATCAGCAGACGCAGGCCTTACTGGATGCCCTTGGACAGCTCGTCCAGGGTCAACGTGCGATGCAAAACGATGCGGCAGCAGCCGCTTCACCGCTAACGGAGCCACAACACGCTGTTGCACCTACTTTTCGACCTTTTGATGCTGCAATGAACAATGTAAGAGCATATGGAATATCAAACCAATTGTGTGATTGGATTGAGGAGTTCCTAGATAACAGAACGCAGCATGTCATTCTCAATGGAGAGAAGTCTTCCGAAGTAAGAGTGATATCAGGTGTGCTGCAGGGGAGTGTCATAGGACCGTTGCTATTTACAATATACATAAATGACCTGCTGGATGACATCGGAAGTTCACTGAAGCTTTTTGCAGATGATGCTGTGATGTATCGAGAGATTGTAACAATGGAAAATTGTACTGAAATGCAGGGCGATCTACAGCGCATTGACGCATGGTGCAGGGAATGGCAATTGAATCTCAATGTAGACAAGTGTAATGTGTTGCGAATACATAGAAAGATAGATCCCTTATCATTTAGCTACAAAATAGCAGGTCAGAAACTGGAAGCAGTTAATTCCATAAATTATCTCGGAGTACGCATTAGGAGTAATTTAAAATGGAATGATCATATAAAGTTGATCGTCGGTAAAGCAGATGCCAGACTGAGATTCATTGGAAGAATCCTAAGGAAATGCAATCCGAAAACAAACGAATTAGGGTACAGTACACTTGTTCGCCCACTGCTTTAACACTGCTCAGCAGTGTGGGATCCGTACCAGATAGGGTTGATAGAAGAGATAGAAAAGATGTAACGGAGAGCAGCGCGCTTCGTTACAGCATCATTTAGTAATCGCTAAAGCGTTACGGAGATGATAGATAAACTCCAGTGGAAGACTCTGGAGGAGAGACGCTCAGTAGCTCGGTACGGGCTTTTCTTAAAGTTTCGAGAACTTACTGTTGTCGTTGGCAGGAGAGCCAACCCGTATAACTAAAGGAGGCCGAAATGCACGCGTTTTAGCTCACGCAGGCTGGCGTGAGGTCTGGAACATGACAAGGGAATTAGAATTGAGAAAAACGGACATAGCTGGTGGAATACTAAACTTTAATCCATCAATGACGAACGTCGCTCTTGACGGTACATGATTTACAATATCAATTGAAACTGATCGTGGCACCTTGCTAGGTCGTAGTAAATAACGTAGCTGAAGGCTATGCTAACTATCGTCTCGGCAAATGAGAGCGTAAAAGTCAGTGAACCATCGCTAGAAAAGTCGGCTGTACAACTGGGGCTACTGCTAGAAAGTCTCTCTCTCTAGACCTGCCGTGTGGCGGCACTCGGTCTCCAATCACTGATAGTGGCAACACCGGGGTCCGACGTATACTAACGGATCGCGGCCGATTTAAAGGCTACCACCTAGCAAGTGTGGTGTCTGGCGGTGACACCACACTTACCTTCACCGAAGAGTCAAGCAGTATATTGCTCCCTCCTTCGTATATCTCGCGAAGAGACCATGAGGATAAAATCAGAGAGATTAGAGCCCATACAGAAGCATACCGACAATCCTTCTTTCCACGAACAATACGAGACTGGAATAGAAGATAGAACCGATACCGGTACTCAGGGTACCCTCCACCACAAACCGTCAGGTGGCTTGCGGAGTATGGATGTAGATGTAGATGCACTGGAAAGCTGGACGGAGTGGTCACGCCAATTTGGATTCCATCTCGCCGCCTACAGAATTCAAGGTAACGAGCGGCAGCCTTTTTTGTTATCTTCGGTCGGCGTACAAACGTACCGTGTGATAGTCAAATTATTTCCCCGACGCGACGTAGCAACTCTGTCTTACGAAGAAATTTTGTCTGCATTAGATGCATATTTCAAAGAATCAGTCAATGTAGTTGCGAAAAGGTATACCTTCATTCGTACAAAACGTACGGCAGGTCAGACTAATCGGGAGTGGGTTGCAACCTTGCAGGGCCTTACTAGGAATTGTGGTTTTGAGTGTCAATGTGGACTCCCTTATTCAGATACTATGGTACGTGATGCAATTGCTCAGAACTTTTCTGATGTTCATATAAGGGAACAGATTTTGAAACTTGTCAATCCCTCCCTTCAACAAGTGATGGACATATTGGATCGGCAGGACACACTTGACTTTGCTCTGGAATCATTTGAAACTTACCCAACGGTGTGCCAGGTTAACCGGCCCGCCGGGCGAGCTGCACGGAGCAGTAAACAGCCCTCACGCCCGGCCGCGCCGCTGCCGCCAGGCTCTCAGCCACGTGTGCCGCGTCAGCAAGCAAATGCAGTGATCAAATCATGCCCGCAGTGTGCTACTACACATTCGCGTGAGAATTGCCCGTCACGCCAAGCTATTTGCTTTTATTGTAATAAAAAAGGCCATGTTCAGAATGTTTGCCAGAAAAAGCTCAGATCGGAAGCTCAAAACGATTCCAGGCCCTTTGCTTCGCGCCAGAATCGGAATCGAACCAAGGATACTCAGGCTCGCGAAACTTCGCCCATGGAAATTCATGTAGTTCATCCCACTCCGCCCAGTGCCACTCTCTCTAACAGTGACTGTGCTCGTTCCAAAAATAGTGTGCGTCGACATCGCCGGAACTCCCGTCAAGTCGCAAGTGATTATGTCAGTTCACGTTGAACGAGACAGTCGCTCTTATGACAATAAACTTTTTGTAGACTTGGACATTAACGGCAAAGTGATACCATTCCAGCTCGATACCGGAGCTGCAGTTTCACTGATCAATCAAGACACTTACAAACGGCTGGGTACACCTCCGTTGCGTGCCGCAAATGTTAAGTTAACTAGCTATTCAGGTCAAGAGATCCCTGGGTTAGGACAGTGCAGCCGTCTTGCAACATACAAAGGACAAACTAAACTTGTCTCATTTTACGTCCTTCGATCTTCTTCTGCAGTGAACTTGTTTGGTTTCGATTTATTTCAGTTGTTTAACTTGTCTATAGTGAATCAGGTCCTATCAGTGGACCAGATGGTGCCTTCAGACAGTGTTTCTCGTCTATGAGAAGAATTTGCAGACATTTTTGCCAAAACCTTCCGGAAAGTTGAGACTTTGTGTGGACTTCAAGGCCACAGTGAATCCACAACTAGTGATTCCTTTACCCCGTCCGGAAGATCTTTTTGACAAACTGTGCCGGGGTAAATATTTTTCGAAGTTGGACCTAGCAGATGCGTACTTGCAAATACTGGTGGACGAAGAATCCCTGTGCGTTTTGGTGGTTAACACGCATCTTGGTTTGTATCGATTCAAACGACTGCCATTCGGGTGTGCATCCGCCCCTGTATTATTTCAGCAATATCTACAAACTGTTTGTACGTCGGTCCCTACTGCAGCAAATTATCTGGACGATATTGTGATCTCTAGAAAGACGGAAGAAGAACGTTTGGTCAATATCAGAACATTATTTCAGGTCTTGCCACAAAATGGTCTTCGCTTGCGGAAGGACAAATGTGTGTTTTTTGCTCGTGATTTGCCATAGCTGGGACATGTACTCAATGTCTAAGGCATACATCCCAGTCCCATGCACCTTCGTGCCATACAAAACTTGCCTTCGCCGCAGAATTTGAAGCAGCTACAGAGTGTGCTGGGAAAAATAAATTACTACAACCGCTATGTGCCGCATGCCTCTTTCCTTTCAGCTCCGCTTCATCGCTTACGCCGTAAGGTTGTTCCGTTCGTCTGGAAGACGGAATGCGAACGTGCCTCTCGCAGTACCGCTACGATATGTTGTATCGGTCCACTGCTAAGCATGGAAACGCCGATGCGTTGTCCCGCTTGCCTGTTGCTGAGGATAGGGAATTCGATTCCTCCGAAGTTGCTTGCATGTTCATTGATGCGGAAACCGATGACGTGGTTGAATCGTATCCGATTGATTTTCGTCGTGTAGCTACAGCCACAGCTGCCGACCCTGTCCTTGCTCCCGTTCTGCGTTTTGTTGCTACGCAATGGCCCTCGTCAAAGTCACGGATCGGGGACCCGTTGGCTCACCGATTTTTTGCTCACAAGGAGAAACTTTTTGTACGACGTGGTGTTTTGCTGTTGCGTTCTGATAATGATCAATCCAGGGTCGTGGTACCACGTTCATTACAGTCTTCTGTCTTACAGCTTCTCCACCAAGGACATTGGGGTACAGTGAGAAGGAAACAACTTGCTCGTCAGCACTGTACTTGGTTCGGAATCGATGCAGCGATTACGAATATGTGCTCTTCTTGCATGATATGTGCCGAACAACAATCGGCACCACCGCGGAAATTCTTTGCATGGCCAAAAGCCACTTCCTCTTGGCAATACTTAACACCAATTTTGCTGGTCCGTTCTGTAATGCTCGATGGTTGGTTGTGGTAGATTCATTCAGTAATTTTCTTTTTGTTGTCCGGATGTCTTCCACGACGTCATCTGCCACCATCCAAGCGATATCCGCTATCTTTTGCATTGAAGGTTTTCCACAGACTATTGTTTCCGACAATGGCCCACAATTCATGTCCGCAGAATTTTAGTCATTCTGCAAGGCCAATGGTACTCAACATCTGACGTCCGCGCCGTTTTCGCCACAGTCAAACGGTGCCGCTGAACGATTTGTCAGGACTTTCAAGTCACAGATGTTGAAGTTGAAAGAGTCGCATTCTCGGGAGGACGCGTTTTTGCTCTTTTTGTCCTCGTATCGCTCCCAGCCCCGAGATGGTCGCTCGCTGGCTGAGTTGCTCCACGGTCGCCCTCATCGAACCTTGGTGTCTTTGCTACATCCACCGCATCAGGTTCCTGTGCAGCGGCAGACACCTGCTTTTGCTCCAGGAGACGTTGTCTACTATGGCCACTACCGAGGTTCACGGCGTTGGCTCGAAGGGCGCATTCTTCACTGCCTCGGACGCGCTATGTATCTGGTTTTGGAGGCCTCTGGTGAGATGCGCCGGCATCTCAACCAGCTGCGCCTCTGTCGTCGCACGGGTTCTGCCGCTCGCCGTCTCCTTTCAGCGACGCTGCCGTCCGGTGAGCGCCACGGGGACCCATCTACTGGCTCGCCTCAGCCCCAGGTGTTACCGACGCTGCCTTCCATTTTGCCCCATGGCGACGTCCCGCCGCCACCGCCGCCGCCGCCTGTTCTCTCGCCGGCGACGCCCGCAGTGGACGCGTCGCTGCAACCGCCGGGCGCCTCCTTGGGTCACGCGCTGCCGGTCGCTTCCCGTGACCAGTTGTCATCCGACATGGAACTCTTGCCCGCCCCTGACCATATGTCGTCTTCGCCCGTCGGGTGCCCCGGCCCGATGGAGGTCGACCCTTCGGCCCCTCCTGTCTCTCTACGGGCGCATACACCGCATGTTGGCATGCACCCTGGAGCAGGTTTTCAGGCGTTTCCTAGTTCCCCGCGGCCCGAATGGCAGGGTGCGGGTGGCACAGCCTCGCCTGTTGTTAGGCTCCTCACCTCTTCGCATACGTCAACATGGGGTCTTCCCCACGGCGGAATCCGTACGCCGATTTGCGGGGGAGGAATGTAGTGTCACCGCTAGACACCACATTTGCTAGGTGGTAGCCTTTAAATCGGCCGCGGTCCGTTAGTATACGTCGGACCCGCGTGTCGCCACTATCAGTGATTGTAGACCGAGCGCCGCCACACGGCAGGTCTAGAGAGACTTCCTAGCACTCGCCTCAGTTGTACAGCCGACTTTGCTAGCGATGGTTCACTGCCTACTTACGTTCTCATTTACCGAGAAGATAGTTTAGCATAGCCTTCAGCTACGTCATTTTCTACGACCTAGCAAGGCGCCATTATCAGTTAATATTGATGTTGTGAACGATGTACCGTCAAGAGCGACCTTCATCATTAATCGATTAAAGTTAAGTATTCCACCAGCTACTTTCGTTGTTTCTAAATTCTAATTTCATTGTCCTGTTCCAGACCTCACACCAACTTGCTCGAGCTAAATCGCGTGCCTTTCGGCCTCCTCTAGTAACACGGTGTTGGCTCTCCTGCCAACCACAAAAGACAACACATACACCCATGGCGGAGGGAGGATTGGAACCTCCGACGGTGAGCACTGTCGAGACACTGCAGCCAACCTCTCTTCAGCACCTATCTACACATGCTCCTCGTCAGTCTCGAATTACCATCTTTGCATCTTTGCCGCATACCACACACGTGGTACCCCCGGCTTATGCCCCTCCCCCCCCCCCCCCCACCTCCCCGCCTCCCGCTCCACTACCACCGCGGCCATTATTCCACTCGCTCGCGGCCACACTGTATTCCCGCTAGGGTTCGGACGATGTTGTGCGTCTAGCACTGAAAACTTTCAATGACCCGTCGAGACCCAAATCATTATATAGGATGTTTGAGGATGAATAGTAAAGACTGTAGGAGGTGGTAGCATAGACAAATTGCAGAAAAATGCCATATAACCCCCTGTATATGGATATATGTGTGGTGTCTGTTCTTTCGGGAATGTCAGAAAGAAAAGACACTACGAATCCGGGTTCGAACCTGGTCTGGCACAAATTTTCATCTGGCGCCGTTGTTCTATTTTAATGCGCATGACAGCCTGGACATCTGTCCTTCAATCTTTAATTGATTAACAAGGCTGTCTATTTCGATTCGTAGTGTCTGTTCTTTCGGAAATGTCCGAAAGAACAGACACACACACACACACACACACACAAACACACACACACACACACACACACACACACACACACATTTTTATCTTAAGTGGTATTCGGAAAATGATTGAGAACTCAGTGATAGTGCCGGATTGGAGCTGCATCAACCTACTCATTTCACTAGATATAGTTGCAATTTTCTGAACAATTCCTGTTTAATAAGTGACAGCGACAGTGTCTCTCATCGTTTACTTTGTCGGAAACCTGCTTCTCTCTGCCCTAGCCTATACTACAACAATGACTGATTGCTCACCTTCTTGATGCCTCACTGGACGTGCTACTGCAACTGTAGCCAAAGATTGAAATCCCGCTGAAAAAGTATGTTTCAAGTCAGATGGTTTTGCTCCTCCCTTACTGTCATAGAAAACGATCACAACGAAATTAAGTGTAGGTATCCTAAGAAATCCTTGAGTTCATACTGTGATGCTGTGAAGATGAAAAAAGTAGTTTTTCACAATTATCAGATGACAGATGGAATTTGTCAGATTCCACTAATTATGATAGCATTATTAACTGTTGATTCACAGGCGCTTTTCTGCCGCTTAGTGTAACAGTTATTTGAATGTTGGAGCTGGAAGAATAGAAGCATCAAGTTTTCGCCATATGGAATGTTCGAATTCACCCTAAGTCTTCACGTTTCGAACACAGGCAGAATATTTGTCAGGAAAGCTGACAACAATAAGCCAGGCCATGCCTGTCTTCTGGTGGATGTGCCAATCACAGTGATCTCAATAACAATATTGTACAGCAAATATACATTGCCAACTCTACCACAGGAGAAGCTCCAAAACTGTGAATCGCGTCTGGTGAATACGCTTTCAAGGTTTAGGTCCGATTAAGTCAGTAAAACACAAATCATTGCCGCAGTTATTAATTTATGACATTTAGTTTGCATTCAGTGCATCGATGTATTACAAGTAATTTCACTCTAGCCCCTAAAGCTAGTTACAGAAATGCGAATAAGACTCATTGACATATAATGAGGATCTTGGGGCCCTTTCCATCCGCTGCTTTGAAACGAAGCTATAGTCACTTCCAACGTCACTCACAGAACACATCAGCTGGTATCCTTCCTGGCGGTATAACTGAAACTTGGCAACAGCGCAGAATATGTTTGGCAACCCTGTGACCGACGAGTTACTTCCCTGATGGCACAGAACTATCCTGCTAAGTTCACTTGATATTATCGTGTCATTTCAATTTAATATTGAGTGATTTTCGCTCACATAAGGATATCAGTTAATCCTTAAAAGTCGTTCCACGTGGGAAGTACAACTACTGTCGCCTCTTATGTTGCGGTTTATCTGCCATAGCGCTTACTGGGTCAATAAGTAAGTGGAAGTCACCATGCCTATTCGCTAGCTCCGCGGTAACGTGGCAGCCTGTCAGGTGTACGTTGCCTATGTTCGCCTTTCGAGCCGCGCTGAAAGCAAGATTTTTAATAGTTTTGTAGCAGAGCTACAAGCAGGCAGATAAAAATTCAATGAGCAAATCGTAAGACAACCCTCTAGCAAAATTCGTCTTGCTTCTTTTAGTAACTCTTAGTGTCAAAACGAAAACCTTGAGGTACTGCCAAATTCATAATGCCACGTTTTTGTTTCCTGTCAACATATTTTTTGTTGTTTTGAATACATAATTTTATCTATGAAATGCCATATTTTCATAATACTTGCGAAGCAAATCATGTGAAGTAACACTTCACCAACTTGTTGGGAAGGTGGAAAAAGCACTACCCTTTCTGGATGCTCTCTATATCTTCCTGGATGTCGAGTAATACGACCTTCGAGTAAATGATTAGAGATGAAGAACCCTGTGGTGAATGAACTCATAGATGAGCTGAATGCGGGAGACTACTCTTGAAAAGAATAAGTAGACGAGCTATTCACAGTAAGACTTAGAAAATTTGCTAGTACTGTTAAACCTATGTGCACTGAACATTGTGAAAAAGTATTTAAAGACGAGCCCCACGAAAATTGGTGTAGTATTATTTATTGGGAAGCATGTGCAGCATACATACTGAAAAATTATGTTTCCCGATGAAACTTTAGAGAGGGTTGTAGTATATCTAGAGGTAGCCCTGGATGGAAAACTATTATGAATACCTCACATAAAGAATATTTTCCACTGCGAAAGATAATCTTATAAGCACTAGAAGCTGCTGTAGGGTAAACTGGGGTGTAAACCAAGTACGTACTGGATATACATCCCTGCAAAAAGACCAATGATAATTTATTGGCATATAATATGAACAAAGTCGAACAGAAGGTCGCTGATAGGGAGTCTGGCAAAGTGCAGTGACTGGTCTGCTTTCACAAACAGAAGGAATTATGCTAGACATGCCCGCCTTACACCTGTTGCTTAAAATGGAGGCAGTGGCAGGGGCATAAAGGCTAAAAATTGGAAATAACGTTATAATATGCGGAATCCCAAATCAGTAAGGAAATAGCTGGGGAAATGACGACTAATTACACAATAACTTCTAGCTGTTTCAATAAACTTTGTCATGTAACAGTTGGTAGCAGGGAACAGTGGAAAAAGTTTCAGGAGGAATAGTAGATATTTTAGCAGGTGGTAGTACAGACGAAAAATTTCAATATAAATGCGTCCACTTTTTATTGAGTACAGAGATACAACTATTAGTACGTAATGCTAACAAACTCAAAGCAAAGGCAAATGAGGACATTCAAAGTTGATTTTCAAAAATTGACAAACCAACTTCAATGCACATTTGACTTCTCTTGATAACACCACGTATAGCTCTCATGCGTTCTGTTATGAGGTCTGCACTATTCATAACCCAAACGATCAAATCGGCTGGCTCTTGGATTTACTTTTTGTTTGTAGGCTTCGCCTTTAACCATCCCCGCAGCCAAATATCCAAAGAGATAAGGTCCGAGGACCTTGAAGGTCAAGAAAAGTGCCCAGATATAATGATCCACCTTCCGGGAAATGTTGGGTTTGGATAATGTGCAGGAGACCCGTCATGCTGGAGGAACATACTCATTCTTGTAGCCAAATAAACCTGCATCTCGGTTCTTACAATAGTGCAACGGGTTAGATGTAACTGAAGAGAGACTCAAAGTCGGCTTGAGGTTAAGGGCGAATCCCAAGCGTATGGCCACGAACAACTGGGAGCGGAAACTTTATGTCTTCGGAACCTTGTTGAAGGACCATGACATGCGATTGTAGATCGACTGCAGAAATTTCACTTTATAAATACAAACATACTTAGCAAAATATAACATGACGCAGCAGCCTTACCGAAACTGCAGGTCACTGCACATAAAATATCAGCTGTAGCCTCTTGGTATTTGTGGAAACAAAATATCTTCAAAGTATCCCTCCACACGGCGACTTTGCAGAGGCAAAACGGAGGACTTGGAATTAAACAAGTGCTTTCAAACTAATACATGTCACTAAGACAGGCATCACGAAACTTCTGTTCCTCACGTTAGATCCTGGGGATAGGACGCTCCTGTTAATGTAGCATGCCAGCCTAGATTACGTCCGAAAGTACTATGGCGATTGGAGCTGTATAAGACTTCCAGCATCACAAACCAACTCTAGAACCGTCTATGATTATATTACCAGACATCGACTTCACAAACCAATTCCGGCAAATTAATCTACAAAAAACAGGAGGAACGTCTGGAAAAACATCAACAATAAAATTCTGCCAACTAGAGTCGGTGCCATATGGTGCAACGTTGTAAACGAAACGGTACCCTCAGCGGAACGACTATGGAAAATCAAATTGAGACCATCTCCATACTGCGACAAATGTCGGCTTGTAGAAACTGTAGCGCACATCTTCTTATGTGAAAATAGAATAAGAATTTGGAACTGGACTAGGAAGAAATTTGCACTATCAACAGAACCGCAGAAAGTCATATACCGATAACTGAAGCTTTACAACCCGACTGCTAATGTTACCCGTCCGCAAAGAATAACAGTTATTCGTGGCTTCTGGGACAGTTTTTGTTTTACGTATGTATTTTTCCGTCACCCTTTTCACTGTTATAAGATATGTTCTACAAGGAACGCTCCCCATTGGAGGCGGCAATCTGTAATTTATTTTACCCTAATTACTACTTCAATTTTGTTCCACAATTTAAAGGTATATATGGATGCAGACATGGAATACATGGGAATAATGCAGCTGCTCAGTGACAGGTATAAGGAGGGGGGGGGGTTCAAAAAATGGCTCTGAGCACTATGGGACTTAACATCTGTGGTCATCAGTCCCCTAGAACTTAGAACTACTTAAACCTAACTAACCTAAGGACATCACACACATCCATGCCCTAGGCAGAATTCCAACCTGCGACCGTAGCGGTCACGAGGTTCCAGACTGAAGCGCCTAGAACCGCACGGCCACATCGGCCGGCGGGGGGGGGGGGGGGGGGGGGGGGGGGGGAAGCGGGGCATTGAAGCCAGGACTCAGGCCTCGTATCTTCGACCCCTGCCCTCTTTGCCTCCCCCTACCTGGTGCTGAAAGTCTTCTCAAACTTTTAAAAAAAATTATAGTGCAGTGATCGGCATGTCTGTCTAGTAAGCAGGAGGTCTAGGTTCGAATCCTAGTCGGTCACAAATATTAATCTTCCGTCTTAACTGTATGTGAGTGAGCTTCGGGACTGATGACCTCATCAGTTAAGTCCCATGAGATTTCACACACATAAGAACTTTTTTTATATATAACTAAACATCGATACATTGATCGATGCACGAAAACTAAGTAATCTCACAAAAGAAATCGACCAACAAAAACTTCTCATCCTTGCTCTTCACGAACCACGACTAACTGACAGTGAAACCTTGCATTACAGAAACCATTGCATCTTCAAGAGCAAAATACAACAAAACGTAGTGAAAGGCGTAGCAATCTCCGCTATTGCTTTTCTCGAACACAGATCTATCATCAACTCTGTAAAATAAATCACACCCATCAACAATCGACTTATGACTACGCTCATTCAGAGCCCCAGTAAAAAATATACACTCATCAATGCACATGCTCACACCAACATCTAAAATAAGAAAAACACAAAAAATGTCGAAAAATTCTGGAGCACACTTGAAAATAATCTGAGCAAATTTCACCAAGATGACGTGAAAATAGTAATGGAAGACTTCAACTATCTATTCGGAACAGAAAAAACCTGTACAAAAACCATTGGTACAAATTCAACATACCGAAACGTTTAGACCAACGGCACACGTCTGACTGACCTTTGCCAACAATTCAACCACAAAAGGATGACTTCCCACTTTAGGAAAAAAAAGTTCCCAGGTAACATGCTTGGCTACCAGGTGCAGGCTGCTTTCGTTCGCCTTTCGAGACTCGCTGAAAGCCAGATTTTTAATTGTTTTGTAGCTGAGCTACAAGCAGACAGATACAAACTCAATAAGGGAATTGTAAGACAACGCTCGAGCAAAATTCGTCTTGCTAGTTACAGTAACCCTTAGTGTCAGAGCGAAACCCTTACGGTACTGCCTATTTAATAATGCCAACATATTTTTTGTTCTTGTGAATACATAATTTTATCTATGAAGTGCCATATTTTCACAATACTTGCTAAAGATACCGGAAATGAGGTAAATACAGGTCTTTTTGAAGTCAAAAGTCGGTAATATCCTTCTAATTCGTGTTAAAATAGGCTCAATCGTCTTACAGACACTTAATGCATCGCTACAGTCTGGAACTGCGCGACCACTACGGTTGCAGGTTCGAATCCTGCCTCGGGCATGGATGTGTGTGATGTCTTTATGTTAGTTAGGTTTAACTTGTTCTAAGTTCTAGGGGACTGATGACCTCAGAAGTTAAGTCCCATAGTGCTCAGAGCCCTCTGAACCATTTTTGAACTTAATGCTTTACTAAGATAGAGTTCGGTGGTGATGTTTCTGTAGTAAGCTGAATTAAATTTGTATTAGTAAAGTTAATATTGTATTTGCATTTTCCATTAGTTTACTAAACGCAACAGTAATCATCAAAGAGAAATTAATCAGCACCTGAATTTTCTTTCACGATATCTAAAACAATCTGACAATGCTACAGTTGTTTACAAATTTTACGCCCGTAGAAACCTACTTGTTTTCACGATGTCATTAAACCATTGTAGTTTTAAGAGTATTTTCGTCTAGAAATGAATTGCCTTGACGGTTGATCGATCAAGAGCGGGAAAGGTAATATTTTACGAATATATGACGAGAGGGACAAGTGCATTAGAGAGGACTTCCCTATCAATACAAGTGTCTGAGACACGACTTTCCTATCAATCTCCTGGATAGTTTTCTTTCTCAAATCAACAGAGTGAGTTATCATGCAGTATCACAGGTGATGTAGTTTTGTTGCTGGACTTTCTTACACTGTGTCCGAAAGGTATCTCAGTTCTTGACAACAAATTCCAACTGTGTTGCACACACCCCTTAGGGCAGAATTCGTAGTCCAGAACACACTTTTGGAACTATCAGATGTAAAATATTATGTTCACACTACTCTTTGCTCTAGTCTACGTCTTCTGGTAGGGCTCAGCCTTTCATTTCTTCTGAGGAAGTTAACGATAAAGGCATCATAACACGTCACCAGTAACAGTTCTGCGTAAGAATGCTCAATGAGCGACCTGATGACGTTCAGTAATAGTCACTCCGCTGATTTTTATTGTTTCGAATTAGAGCATGCGGTACTCTTACACCAGACTTCTGAACTTTGCCTGTTGAATGGAAATGTCGCAGGATGAAAAAATGGTAATCTGTCACATATATCAGTAGTCGAGACTTCCTTAATGTGGAAAGTCATTCATGCCAGAACGATCTTTGTGAAACAAGAATATCTTTTTCTGGCGTATTTTTCCCAAAAGCACTCGCTCCAAACACAGTTCAAATCTTTCTAGTTGCCTCCTCTACATTCACCCCTCTGTTATACCAAAAGTAAACGTTGTGTTGCAGATGTTACACCTTTTTCCACTTGCGACTCAATTTACAATGCTTAACTGTAGTTCATGATTTTCCAGTATACAAAATCCAATGCTTAACTGCAAGATGATAACTAGAACTTCTAATTCGAAAATGACATTGATACATACACTGACAGCGTGGCGCCGCCTTCACATGTGTGGCTCTGGATTTCAGGCGGCGGGTGGCGTCTGGCCGTTGGCCGGTAGCGGCTACAGAGCGAGGAAACGCCTGAGCGTAAGCTATTATGATGGCGACGCAGCCACGAGCTGTCCTGCGGAATTGTTTCTGGAATACTTATTATTGCGGGTGGGTAGAATGTTAAGCGAATTGTCTTCGATGTTCAATCAGACTCATAATTTTAGACCGAAAAGTGGTAAAAAAAAAAGTGGTTGGACGCGAACATGAGACTGTAAGTTTAGAACGCACGACGATTACCGCAAGACCACGGGCTCACTGCACCCATATCATCTAGAAAGTAAACAACACTTGCTCCCAACACTTTTGCATCTTACAGTGTTGCCAGATTGTGCAGGTGGCCGGACTTAGCGTTGTCATGGGCGGTTAGTTTTATTGGCCTCCTTAAGTGAACGACTCGGACTTTGTCTCTGTGGCGGCCGGCCGGCGGTCAGTTTTTATGTCTAAGACTGTACATGTAATATATCATATGAACTTAGATCCCAAGGAATGCAGTGTGTGCATGGGGTAAGTTGGGATATATGTTAGGGTAATAAAGTTAAAATTATTTTTCATCTACTTGTCTTTGAGTCTGTAGATATACACTGATCGAAGGAAGGGAGGGAATGGATGGTAATTTCATTTCTCTTATGTGGTGTACTGATGTTGATGCCCAGAAGGATTATCTTGGGCTACTAACATTTAGCAGATGAAGTATGATTTGGAACAAGCCACTGGCAACTGTGACTTTTTCCCAAGACAACCAGATGTGCTACGCAAAATTCATTCAGCGCAAGAAGCAATTAACGGATTGAATTCAGAGTAATACTAAATACACAAAACTTGTCCATACTAGCTTGGTGACAGAGAGAAAAAGTAACATTTTGCACGAATTTCTGAAAGAAGAGCTGGAACGTTGCTAACAGAGCAGAAAAGGTGACAAAATTAACATTTTTCACAAGTCCACACGAACACCGCCACAGGTACCATCGGTAGATGTGCTGACATAGCTATATAGCGGAAAGAACTATTCAGCACTGTGAGTTGGTCGCATACATGAGCACATGTTGCTACATTAGCACATATCACCAGGCACTAATTACACATTCAGCAAACTGTCCACAGAGAGAGAAAGAGAGAGAGAGAGAGAGGGAGAGAGAGAGCAGAGATATATTAGTTAGCTCTTATTACATGAAGCAACAAGCTTCATCATTTACATAGTAACACCTCTCAGAGACGTAGTGCAGTTAAAGGCCTATAAAAGTATTAATTTAAATTAATTATATTTAATAATTAAATTACATAATAAACTTAAATAACTGATTAAATCAAGCAGACAGAGTGGAACAAGAACTGCTGAGCGTTACTAAACAGGCAGGCAACATTTGGTCATAATGAACCGAGCCTCATGTCATTACATCAAGCCTGTGTCCGTGAATACTTCTTATTTCAGTTGGTTATTAGGATCAGCGATCTTTGTACTGAAACACTCAATTCAATGTATATTGCAGTGTAGTGAAATCCATGTGTTAGATGTTCCAGCACTTCTCATGTGTATGTGCTTGCTATTCCCGATATGACAACATCGAAGTAACCGCTATCTGCCACTCATAGGGCTTCACAATGGCCACCACCTTCCGCATATCTGCTGAGGAAACTAAGAGTCTTCCAACAGCAGTACATCTCACGGGTCGTATCTCACTAACATCAATGTCATGCTGGGCGAGAGGGCCATTGGGTGCTTCTGTCCCTGATCATCGTTACAGACGCTTCGGAGTGCTGTAACACAGTGTGTCAAGTACTCATGTTATGGCTTAACCTACAGTCTGTCAGACAGCAGACCACAAGAATTCAACTGAATTGCGGGTGTAGTGGTCCCGGCGACCTGTTGGCTGAGCCGGCAACAGGAGTCAGCGCAATTCCACCTTGTCACTGGCACGAGGAGTCAGCCGAGGCTGATGAGAAGAAATAAAACTTGAAACCTGGACGAAGAAATGTTCACTTACTAATCATTTTCATTAGGGTCGAAAGACTCTCTACAGGTCCACAACACCATCCTGAAACGTTGAGGTGTCTCTGCTGGGCACCCCTACACTGCTGTTGATTGAGTCACTATCGTACTTGGTGAAAAGAAAGTTGAAAAAACTATTAGATAAAGTCCTCGAGAAGAAACTATGAGGGATGTGTATGTAAACAGTTGGGAAGATTGTAGCTAACGTGATAAAATGTTAGGTCTTGTGTTTCAAGTAGGAAATGTACAGATTGAGAGAGGTGAGAATTAGGTGAATATGTCCTTAAAGGTGGAAATAATGTTGTGTGACTGAAGAGGATGGCGGGAGAGAGTGAGATATCTATAATATGAGTAGTAAGAGTAGATAGAAGGCGGGGCAGAAGCGCACTAGGAATCAAATATAATGGGGAGGCTAGGATGTAAGAGATATTTACTGACTTGCTAGTTTGAATTTGTTAACAGTGTATTATGAAAATCTGTTTAGAATCTGCAAGTATTGGGGATAATGTCTATTTCAATGAATACCAGAGAATCAGCTTTAGGAAGCGACGAACTCGATACCAACTTTATGAGATGGACAGATATCCATCGTGTGTGAGACTGGAGGGAAAATTGATAATTTGTAGAAAAATTGCGTTGTGATGGGTAAATGAATATGGTAAGCAGAGCGTGTGGCGTCCAAGACTTTTCTAGATTTCGATGGAGTCCCGAATTAGAGAGTCCACCAGCAATATTCTGACACATATTAAGTATAATGGGAAGTAATATGGTATCTACGGTGTCTACGTTTACTGCATACAGCACGCCGCTTGCCGCTCGCGTCGCTACAGTAGAAGCGCCAACAGGCGCCTCCACGAATCGCGCGCGCAGTGTAGGGGAATGGCCTATTCCTAGTGTTGGCGCTACAAACACCAATAGAGTACGCCTCTTTGCTTCTACTCATTGCGTGCAGATGCATCTGCCCGTGCATACTGTTAAGACTCCACAGACCGAAATCTGCCAGATCTCGAAAGTCTCAGTGAGACAATTACGAACATTGTACCACGTTGTTAATATTCAACGACCTTACGGAAATATTTCGCAGATAGTGTGGAACAGAGAAACTATTGATGCAAAAGATATGCACAATTTAACTATACTGTACATGCTGTAAATAAATGTGCTAATGCTTTAGGCAGTTATTAATTGACTGGAGTGTCCAAGGATTACCCAACCAACTTGTATAAAGTACACTACTGGTCATTAAAATTGCTACACCAAGAAGAAATGCAGATGATAAACGAGTATTCATTGGACAAATATAGTATACTAGAACTGACATGTGATCACATTTTCACGCAATTTGGGTGCATAGATCCTGAGAAGTCAGTACCCAGAACAACCACCTCTGGCCGTAATAACAGCCTTGGTACTCCTGGGCATTGATTCAAACAGATCTTGGATGGCGTGTACAGCAACAGCTGCCCATGCAGCTTCAACACGATACCACAATTCATCAAGAGTAGTGACTGGCGCATTGTGACGAGCCAGTTGCTGGGCCACCGTTGACCAGACGCTTTCAATTGGTGAGAGATCTGGAGAATGTGCTGGCTAGGGCAGCAGTCAAACATTTTCTGTATCCAGAAAGGCCCGTACAGGACCTGCAACATGCGGTTGTGCATTATCCTGCTGAAATGTAGAGTTTCGCACGGATCAAATGAAGGGTAGAGCCACGGGTCGTAACACATCTGAAATGTAACGTCCACTTTTCAAAGTGCCGTCAGTGAGTACAAGAGGTGACCGAGACGTGTAACCAATGGCACCCCATACCATCAGACCGGGTGATACGCCAGTATGGCAATGACGAATACGCGCTTCCAACGTGCGTTCACCGCGATGTCGCCAAACACGGATGCGACCATCGTGATGCTGTAATCAGAACCTGGATTCATCCGAAAAAATGACGTTTTTCCATTCGTGCACCCAGGTTTGTCGTTGAGTACACCATCGTAGGCGCTCCTGTCTGTGATGTAGCGTCAAGGGTAACCGCAGCCATGGTCTCCGAGCTGATAGTCCATGCTGCTGCAAACGTCGTCGAACTGTTCGTGCAGATGGTTGTTGTCTTCCATACGTCCCCATGTGTTGACTGAGGGATCGAGACGTGGCTGCGCGATCCGTTACAGCCATTCGAAAAAGATGTCTGTCATATCGACTGCTAGTGATACGAGCCCGTTGGGATCCAGCACGGCGTTCCGTATTACCCGACTGAATATATCAATTCCATATTCTGCTAATAGTCATTGTATCTCGACCAACGCGAGCAGCAATATGATAGACCGCAATCGCGATACGCTATGATCCGACCTTGATCAAAGTCGGAAACGTGATGGTACGCATTTCTCCCCCTTACACGAGGCATCACAACAACGCTTCAGCAGCCAACGCCAGTCAACTGCTGTTTGTGTATGAGAAATCGGTTGGAAACTTTCCTCATGTCAGCACGTTGTAGGTGTCGCCACCGGGGCCAACCTTGTGTGAGTGTTCTGAAAAGCTAATCATTTGCATATCACAGAAGCTTCTTCCTGACGGTTAAATTTCGCGTCTGTAGCACGGCATGTTCGTGGTGCAGCAATTTTAATGGCCAGTAGTGTTACACCATGAATACCTAGACCGTATCCTACATAAATGACACGCCTGAATTTTCACGCCTGTGATATACGAAGGCCTTCCAAAAGAGTGATATCTCCGAATTTTTTTGTGAGAAATCGCTTAAAGCTTTTTAAATAAAACCAACGTTATTAGTTTTCTACATCTTTATTCTTCATGACCACTTATTTATTTCAGAACATAGTCACACTGGAGACGAACGCATTTCCCCCAATGAGACCAGTTTGTTGATACTGTCATTGTAGAGTGTTTGATTTTGTTGAAGGGGCCTCAGCCTCACCTCTGCATGCATCGCTTCATCAGTATCAAAGTTCTGTCCTCGAAAGTGTTATGTAAGTTCTGGAAACACATGAAAGCTGGATTGGGACAAGTGAGGACAGTATGGAAGAAGATCGATAACAGTGAACAATAGGCGTCAGACTCTGGCAGATGTCACGGTGCTCGTGTGTGGTCTGGTGTCATGCTAAGGAAAGGGTGCTCCATGTGTGGACGAACTCTTCGAAATCGGCAACCGATTACAGTACCATGTTTCTCACGAACCGACATAGTTTCATTACACACCATGTTACACGCTACAATTCGTAGTCTTCTAGCGGGAGAGGCTGCAGATATGTAGACATTAAGAATACAGATGTACAATGTTAATTTCGTTTGTTTTATTTTTTTTAAAAATCTTAATAGTTTTCACCCAAATCATTTGAACCCATTACTGTACAATACTCTCTCGTACGTTGATGAAAATATCACCTTTTCACTCCATCTTCAGTACAGAAAGAAGCCACTCCATCTTACCAATGGGGAATTCCGTGACCATATGATTGGATATATCTAACGTAACAGTAACTTTGTAGGTGGAGTAACAACACATGTCCAAATGGCGTGGACGTGCTGCTTGTCTTTCGAACTTTAGTTAACGTCAAATCATTGACATGAACGACATGAGAGCATTATACCGACAGGTGGCCCAAACAATTGCCTGTAGTACAATGACTAAATACCGTAATAAGTGACGACGAGATGGACTCAGGACAGCAGCGCGACAAGAAGGGTAGACAAGAGAGGTCTACACCATAAAAAGGTTGCATGATTGATGAGTAGTTTTGACAAATCATCAGATAACAATAGGCGAAAGCCGGGGAGAGGTACGCACAAACTGCGAGGAACAGATCGCTGGAAACAGTGTTAGGTCTCGTGCTGTCTTGCGGTGCTTGCCACTGGAGCCATAGCACAGAGAACAGACTTACATGGTGTAGAAACAGTCAACTGGCACAATGGGCGACTTTCTGTAGCTATCAGCGATGAGTCTCTTTTCTGTATGTGGCGGCCAGATTGAGCCAACGTGCGCGCAAACGATCTCATAAAAGGTCACAGGAAGCAGCGATTCTCAATGCTTCCATCTTTACAAATGCATTCATGTTGTGGGAAGCTACAGGGTATGGTAACAGGACAGTTTATTCTTGAGTGTGTGTGTGGGGGGGAGTGGTTATTCCAGCAGCGTAACGGAAGCCTCCTCATGGTAAATGGGATGCAATATTATTAATTTCATATTCTCACATATTTCTAGAAATGATTGTCTCTGAGTCCACTCAGCCAATGGCTGAGCATCGCCACTCACTGTGGCCTTAGAACACCACGTAGTTTGGTTGTCGGGTTATCTACGGGAAATTAAACCGTTTCCGTGTCATGGTGGCGATTTCTGCGTTGTTTTGCAGTCTTGGAGAATGCGACCTTTATAGGACATTGCCGAAATTGAGTACCCCATCTTTACTCTGTCGCTTTCTTGCACAACCAGTGACGGACTACAGACAGGGACAGTTTCAACACCCAGCACAGAACTAACATGGCTGCAGTAAAACTGCGGAACGGACGCATCAGTTCCCACAAGAACAGTCACTTCACCTGCTGCACATTTTAATTTCAACAGTTGGGTTACATTTAACCCGTAAAGGACTTCTGAAACGGCATGCAGTATTACACGGTAGGGCTATTGTAGAACAGTATGAGGAACACAGTCACACTGTACTGCAGGTGTGTTCACCTGGCCTTCATCTGTGGGTACAAATGCAGAATACTCATTTATGAGGCGAAAGAGAGGACAAGTGGTGAAATATGAATGTCAGTAAGGTGTTTAGACCATGTTAAACTATATGGTTCTAGAACTATAGGCGGTTCGCCCCAGCACGACATTAGGCTGCAGGTTATGTACTTTTAGTGCACGTGAAACGGCTAAACAATAGAATAAAAGAATAGGAGTGCGGGTAAGCTACTACAGACAGTATAGTGAACGCATTATTGTGGCCATGATAGACACGAAGACCACGCCTACTACAGTAGTACAAGTTTATATGCCAACTAGCTCTGAAAATGATGAAGAAATTGATTAAATGTATGATGAGATAAAAGAAATTATTCAGTTAGTGAAGGGAGACAAAAATTTAATAGTCATGGATGACTGGAATTCGGGAGTAGGAAAAGGGATAGAAGGAAACATAGTAGGTGAATGTGGATTGGGGATAGGAAATGAAAGAGGAAGCCGCCTGGTAGAATTTTGCAGAGAGCACAACTTAATCATAGCTAACACTCGGTTCAAGAATCATAAAAGAAGGTTGTATACATGGAAGAATCCTGGAGATAATAGAAGGTATCAGATAGATTATATAATGGTTAGACAGAGATTTAGGAACCAGGTTTTAAATTGTAAGACATTTTCAGGGGCAGATGTGGACTCTGACCACAATCTATTCGTTATGAACTGTAGATTAAAACTGAAGAAACTGCAAAATGGTGGGAATTTAAGGAAATGGGGCCTGGATAAACTGACTAAACCAGAGGTTGTACAGAGTTTCAGGGAGAGCATAAGGGAACAATTAACAGGAATGGTGGAAAGAAAAACTGTAGAAGAAGAATGGGTAGCTGTGAGGGATGAAGTAGTGATGGCAGCAGAGGATCAAGTAGGTAAAAAGACGAGGGCTAATAGAAATCCTTGGGTAACAGAAGAGATATTGTATTTAATTGATGAAAGGAGAGAATATAAAAATGCAGTAAATGAAGCAGGCAAAAAGGAATACAAACGTTTTAAAAGTGAGATCGACAGGAAGTGCAAAATGGCTAAGCAGGGATGGCTAGAGGACAAATGTAAGGATGTAGAAGCTTATCTCACTAGGGGTAAGATAGATGATGCCTACAGGAAAATTAAAGAGACCTTTGGAGAGAAGAGAACCACGTGTATGAATATCAAGAGCTCAGATGACAAACCAGTTCTAAACAAAGAAGGGAAGGCAGAAAGTTGGAAGGAGTATATATAAGGTAGATGTACTTGAGGATAATATTATGGAAATGGAAGAGGATGTAGATAAAGACGAAATGGGAGATAAGATACTGCGTTAAGAGTTTGGCAGAGAACTGAAAGACCTGAGTCGAAACAAGGCGCCCGGAGTAGACAACATTCCATTAGAACTACTGATGGCCTCGGGAGAGCCAGTCATGACAAAACTCTACCAGCTGGTAAGCAAGATGTTTGAGACAGGCGAAATACCCTCAGACTTCAAGAAGAATATAATAATTCCAATCCCAAAGAAAGCAGGTGCTGACAGATGTGAAAATTACCAAACTATCAGTTTAATAAGTCACAGCTGCAAAATACTAACGCGAATTCTTTACAGACGAATGGAAAAACTGGCAGATGCGGACCTCGGGGAGGATCAGTTTGGATTCCGTAGAAATGTTGGAACACGTGAGGCAATACTGACCTTACGACTTATCTTAGAAGAAAGATTGAGAAAAGGCAAACCTACGTTTCTAGCATTTGTAGACTTAGAGAAAGCTTTTGACAATGTTGACTGGAATACTCTCTTTCAATTTATGAAGGTGCCAGGGGTAAAATACAGGGAGCGAAAGGCTATTTACAATTTGTGCAGAAACCAAATGGCAGTTATAAGAGTCGAGGGGCATGAAAGGGAAGCAGCAGTTGGGAAGGGAGTGAGACAGGGTTGTAGCCCCTCCGCGATGTTATTCAATCTGTATATTGAGCAAGCAGTAAAGGAAACAAAAGAAAAATTCGCAGTACATATTAAAATCCAGGAAGAAGAGATAAAAACTTTGAGGTTCGCCCTCGTGATGACTGGGTGTTGTGTGATGTTAGGCTAGTTAGGTTTACGTAGTTCTAAGTTCTAGGGGACTGATGACCATAGATGTTAAGTCCCATAGTGCTCAGAGCCATTTGAACCATTTTTTGAGGTTCGCCGATGACACTGTAATTCTGTCAGGGAGAGCAAAGGACTTGGAAGAGCAGTTGAATGGAATGGATAGCGTCTTTAAAGGAGGATATAAGATGAACATTAACAAAAGCAAAACGAGGATAATGTAATGTAGTCGAATTAAGTCGGGTGATGCTGAGGGAATTAGATTAGGAAGTGAGGCACTTAAGGTAGTAAAGGAGTTTTGCTATTTGGGGAGCAAAATAACTGATGGTGGTCGAAGTAGAGAGGATATAATATGTACACTGGCAATGGCAAGGAAAGCGTTTCTGAAGAAGAGAAATTTGTAAACACCGAGTATAGATTTAAGTGTTAGGAAGTCGTTTATGAAAGTATTTGTATGGAGTGTAGCCATGTAGAGAAGTGAAACATGGACGATAAATAGTTTGGACAAGAAGAGTATAGAAGCTTTCGAAATGTGGTGCTACAGAAGAATGCTGAAGATTAGATGGGTAGATCACACAACTAATGAGGAGTTATTGAATAGAATTGGGGAGAAGAGGAGTTTGTGGCACAACTTGGCAAGATGAAGGGACCGGTTGGTAGGAAATGTTCTGAGGCATCAGGGGATCACAAATTTAGCATTGGAGGGCAGCGTGGATGGTAAAAATCGTAGAGGGAGACCAAGAGATGAACACACTAAGCAGATTCAGAAGGATGTAGGTTGCAGTAAGTACTGGGAGATGACGAGGCTTGCACAGAATAGAGTAGCATGGAGAGCTGTATCAAACTAGTCTCAGGACTGAAGACCACAACAACAAACAACCTTTAAGGTATAATATTAATCTACCTTAAAAAAAATATTGATTAGATAGGCTAACTATGAAACGTTTGAGACACAGTAACTTCTTTGTACTCCATGTCACATTTATTTATTGTAGCATCACATGATTTCAAAATCAACTGATCAGCTATACCAAAAATAGCTTTTTGGAATGTTGTTCCCTCCTGGACAAATTTCTGCGGAAGCCGATGCCAATAGAGCATATCTGGGACTCGTTGGGAACACGAATGCTTTCATATCAGCCATCATCCAGTAGACCCCACTAACTGTCACAGGTGTTACAGGTGTGACGAGAAGTACCTCGAGATGACATTCGGAAACCGTTAGCGTCCATACCACGACGAATACACAAGCTATTTGTGCCCGTGGGTGTCACACCTCATCCTGATGACGGACATCAGTTCTGAATGATATGAACATTTAGTTAATTACCAAGCGATGTGTGACGGAAGTCCCAAGCCAGAGTTTCAGGATAATCGAACTGGTTGTTCATGGTGTAGCACTTTCCATCTCAGGCAGCGTATATGTCAGAAATTTTATGCAAATCGAGAAATAAAAGCACGTGGCACTATTTCGTTAATGCAAGAATTCCCTTCACGTGGCTCAAAGCAGCAGGAGTTCTCATGTTTGGATGTGTATCATGTCAGATTGGCCACGTAAATGGAAGTGTGTCTGCGCGTTATCAGAAGACGCTAGCGCGGCCGGCGTAGCGCCCCCGCGAGGCCTGCAGATGGCGTGCGCGATGCCTCCGTAGCCGGCGCGCACGCAAGCCGTGCCGTCGCCAGCACTCACTAATTCTGATAACGCCGCACACAATCGGCGGCCGCATTAATGGATATTTGTTGCTCCCCAATGGCGTTCTCAGCGTGCGTTTCTAGAATACGCAACACATCCGGCCACTGAAACTTACCGGACAATGGGAAGACGAGCCCTCGGGTCCAGTCCTGTTTCGTGGTGCGAATGGCGAGTTCGTGACTGCAGTGTTTGTAGACGTAGGAGTTAAAAGAGAAACCAGTGTATTAGCGGTCGAGACGCGGAGTCGTCCCTAACACTTTTCACTAGGGGAGCTGTATACGACTAGAAGGGGACAGCTACTAGCAAGTCGCATTACGGAATATTAGTCCATATTACTCCCGGAAGGTGTTTTCGGTGTTTGCACCTAGAATACTCAATGACGACGTTGCATTTTGTTTTAGAAACAAGTACACTTCGTCGCCAAAAGAAGAAAACGTGCGAAGTAACTTCGCTGGATGACACTTGTGCACATTCTCCGTTTATGGGATGGAATAATGGTATCCATCTACATTGTTATTCCACAATTCACATTTGATTGTTTGATAGGAAGGTGTAGAATCAGTTTCAGAACATTTAGCTACCATTTCACAATCAACTAGCCCTCCGCCTTCAGACCACAAGTGGCCCATCGGGACCATCCGACCGCCGTGTCATCCTGAGATAAGTATACGGATAGGAGGGGCGTGTGGTCAGCACACCGCTCTCCCGGTCGGTTCGATGTTTTTCATTGACCGGAGTCGCTACTATTCGGTCGAGTAGCTCCTCAGCTGGTATCACGAGACTGAGTGAACCCCGAAAAGTGGCAACAGTTCATGGCGGTCCGCATGGTCACCCATCCAAGCGCCGGCCAGGCCCGACAGCGCTTAACTTCGGTGATCTGACGGGAACCGGTGTATCCACAGCGGTAAGGCCATTGCCGACAATCAGATACCATGTGAGGAAAATGAACACACACATACGATATTGCAGACCCTGTGTTGTTAAGAAGACCGACGCAACGTTCGTTCCTTCGGACATGCATCCATCTGAAGGAACAGGCACTGCGGCAACTACAGCCGATATGAAATACATGAATCGAACAACCATCAGATGTATGAGGGAATGACGACAATAGAAATTTGTGCTTATTCGGGGATTGAACCTTGATTTCCTGCTTTAAGGTCCCCGTAACAGTTTTGACTTTTTTTCTCATTTTGTTCTATATTGTGCTTTGAATTTGTTCCGAGCGGACGCCCGATAACATCCGCTTAGCTTCATCGTTGATCCATTCAAAAAAAAAAAAATGGTTCAAATGGCTCTGAGCACTATGGGACTTAACTGCTGAGGTCATCAGTCCCCTAGAACTTAGAACTACTTAAAACAAACTGACCTAAGGACATCACACACATCTATGCCCAAGGCAGGATTCGAACATGCGACCGTAGCGGTAGCGGGTTCCAAACTGTAGTGCCTAAAACCGCTCGGCCACAGCGGCCGGCCGATCCATTCACTCAGTTGTTTCGTGACAGAGAGTACCTAACCCTCTGACCGAACACGCTGAGCGACCGTGCCGGCTGTTTACATATAAAAATGTTTCTACTAAACGTGCAACAGCCACGGCCAGACTTACACTTCCTTTTGTCGTGGTTCTTGCGTCACAACCTGTACTCGACACATTATGTAATTCCCGTACAGAGAATTACTGCTCGATATCGACGGGTAAATACGATACTGCAGTGCCCCAGTTGTTAATAAGAACAATGCATTATTTCTTCGAACATACAAGCACGTATTTTCATTATCGTCACTCCTCTATATGGCAAATGGATATTCGTATTCGCAAATACGGATACATTTCAGATATTTGATGACGGATGTAGTCGCCGCAGTGAATCGACAGCCTACAAATCCGCGCAATTCATCGTGTAACCGCAATTACCAGAACTTATTTAGTACTCATGTGGAGGGCCTAATACTTCTTATCATCAATTAACACATTCCGCTCCATGCAGATAGCTAGTCTAGATAAATTTGCAATTAGTTTTCATCTTCTGGTGACGATGCTGTACAATAAACGACAGCATCATATGCAAACTATCTGAAAGGACTACTGAGATTGTTTCCTAAATCGCTTATATGGATTAAGAACAGGAGAGGGCTTATAAAAATTCCTTGGTGAGCCTCAGATATAACTTCGGTTCCAAGACACGGCTTCCCGCCTAGCGTACGGTCAGTCGTGACCTTTTCTTCGGGAAATCACGAGGATTCATTCACGCCGTACATCAATGGAACAGAACTGAACGGAAGACGACGTCTACTTCATATGGAGGTTTTTCTCCCTACATCAATGTCGACACGTCAGTTCGCCTAGCCCAGTACCGAAAGATGAAAGTCAGGCTATGAGACATCACACGTCATACGAAAAGTTAGTACAGAGTATCAGAATTAATTAAATACAAATGATACAACGTATCAATGGCCAAAGATAATTTCGTAAAGGAAGTTAATTACAAATTTTCTATGGTAAACTACTGAGAAGTGAAAAAGCGAAATCGTCATCTAAACATTTCAAAACACCGAAATTTATTGCTTAGAGAAAACACATACAGAGAGACACAGCAAAGTACATTTAGAAGGCTATATATAGAGCCCTTTTGCCTTTTACAGCGTAATCTTTATCCTCGGTACTTAATAACTCCAGAGACAACTTAATTTTCATGCTTCAATAGAGCAAAGTTTTCCACAGTTAAAAACGGGTATTTAATTAGAACTGTTTCATTAATTTACGTTCCTTAAATACAGACTAGGCATCCTCTTCTCACAAGTATAGTATAGCGTAAATAACTTTCATCCGAGATAGCTCATATGGCAACGGCCTTGCCGCAGTGGATACACCGGTTCCCGTGAGATCACAGAAGCTAAGCGCTGTCGGGCGTGGTCTGCACTTGGATGGGTGACCATCCAAGCCGCCATGCGCTATTGCCATTTTTCGGGGTGCACTCAGCCTCGTGATGCCAATTAAGGAGCTACTCGACCGGATATTAGCGGCTTCGGTCAAGAATACCATCATATCGACCGGGAGTGCGGTGTGCTGACCACACGCCCCTCCTATCCCCTCCCAATCCTCAACTGAGGATGACACGGCGGTGGGATGGT
Organism: Schistocerca gregaria; assembly: GCF_023897955.1. Taxonomy (NCBI): domain Eukaryota; kingdom Metazoa; phylum Arthropoda; class Insecta; order Orthoptera; family Acrididae; genus Schistocerca; species Schistocerca gregaria. The sequence continues at coordinate 88,258,315 of NC_064931.1, forward strand.
CCCGATGGGCCACTTGTGGCCTGAAGACGGAGTGCTATGAGATAGCTCACATCTTTTGTGGTGTAACAGTCAAAGGTAAAATATCGGAATCCTCTTGGAACCTTTACAACTTGTTAAGAAAACAAAGTAAGCAATAAAATACCAATTAAACCACACAAAATAAAAAAAATCGTCTATTGTAGCAAGAACCAGCGTGGCGAGAATAGAATAACTTCTGGTGTTAGCAGACGACGCCACCAGCATCACCGTCATACTGCTACCCACGGGACCTCGACGTTGACTCTCTCTTCCGTACCATAATGCCGTCATTTGAAATGCCCTATGTAATGTTTTCATGTCAATTCCCGTTCCGTTTCGTCAAGTATGAGTGAACCTTAATGTGCATGAAGGGAATTCTGTCTGCATTTCTTGCGGAAGTACCAACATATTTATTGGGTCTCGTGTATTAGTAGAGTGTAAAAACATGTTTTTAAACAACACATGTAGCTGCCTACAAATTATTTGTTACTCAATCGATGCTTGGGGCTAACCGTCATCTAGAATCTTACACTGATACTAATCACATCCTAGATGGCATCACGTATACTGCCTGTGAACTGTCAGTGTTGCGTTACCCTAGACATCGTGTGGTTACATTTTTCAATTTCTCCCCGTGACAGAACTAATGCTGACAGTTGTTAGGTTGTAGTATGCATGATGCCACCTCAGATGCTCTCGGTGTGAGCGTAAGGTTCTTGGTAGTAGGCTAGTATCTAACACCGGTGGAATAATATATATAATTTTTTAGAGTCTTGTATATGTCCGCAAAACTGAACATGCTTGTAATAGTGAGTTATCTGCTATACTTATTTACACAGAATAGGCTTATTTTCTGTTTATCGATCGCTCTTTTTTACGTCATAATGAAAGAAAAATTGCACATAGTTGATGGCATAAACACAGTATGGTAGAAAAGGACCTATATAATAATTCCGGGGTATATAATATCAAATTTACAGACTGTCGAATACACTGACAGAAAAAAAAACATCGCAACACCAGTAAGTAATTAATGTGGAGTAATGAAATTTCTGGAATATATTTTTCTAGATAGCATTTAAGAGATTAACTTTCCAAGATCACAGGTTAATGTAAGAGCGAGATGAGCCATTGCAAATGTGAAATACTGGTACATTAATAGCTAGTGTAACTGTCAGGATGTTGAATGTAAGCATGAAGCACATGCACGCATTGTGTTGTGAGGTGTGTGATGTCGGGTTGTGGGATGGAGTTCCATGGCTACTGCACTCGGTCGGTCAGTACAGGGGCGCTTAATGCTGCTAGTGGGTGACGCTGGAGTTTTTGTCCAGTGACGTTCTAATGTGCTTGATTGGAGTCTATAGGTCTACATACAGGGTGTACCATGTAATTTTGACAGCACAGCACTAAAATCTCAGTAACGGTAAATATAAGAACACAAGGGGGCGAGACATTTGTTGTATTACTGTCACTCATACCTTTTCATCTCCCTAAATAGTTCAGGAATTAGGAATTTTTAAATGGAATGAGACGCATTTTAAACGGCTTTCGAAACCTCTTGAAAAGAGAGGTATTACGATACAACGTTTGAGAAGTAGGAATGCATAGTTTCACGGCGATGTAAGCTAATACAAATTTTTCGAACTTGCAGCTGCATCACGAGTGCCCCTCGGCCTTTCCCTTCCAGCGATGTTTCCGGTTTCACTGGAGAACAAACAGTATCTTGCCGCCCACCTCTTCCCTTGTAATGTGAAAATAACGTCGTTAAGTTTGCGAGAATTTCAATTAAAATCTTAGTAAACGTTGTAACACGAAACTCCTCTTCTCAAAAGGATTTGCATGCCAAAATGGAAGGAAGATCAGAGTTTAACGCCCTTCGACGTCGCGTTCACTGGAGACGCTGCAGAAGCTCGGACTAGGGCAGTACCAGGAAGAAAATCGATGCTGCTTTTTCAAAGAAATAATTTCTGCTTTCCATTTAAGTTATTTAGGGTGATGACGGAAAACCGAGCTCTAGATAGTTGCATAGGGCTTCGAACCTCCATCCTCCCGAATGCGAGGCTATTGTCTTACCACAGCGACACCACACTCGGCTGTTTTCCTTACCGCTAATGTTGTCTATTACTCAGCTCTGACAAGGCATTATGGAGTAGACTGCAATATAATTGAGACTGTCGAGCGCTCCTCCCGTCGTTCATTTGGAGTATGTTCTTCGTAGAACAATAGAAAAATCGCAGTGTCAAATGTAATTTCATTCGTGAATTTATTTTGGACTTACAAGGCCATGATCAGACTAACTGGATATCGTCGTCAAAGAGAGTGTTGAATACTCTCCGAAGACGTTTGTTTAAGTCCTATGATGGCCTTGTAAGCCGAAAATATACTGACGAAAATTAGTCGCAGCAACAAGGAGTTGTGCGACGTAAACGAAAGTTGGTAGACATGATTCGACATCAGAAAAATGATTTCTATCCAAATGTCACGTCAGTCGTATAAGACTGGCGCTAGTATCGCTACTTTGAAAATGAAAATCAGTTTGCTTTAAATACACGCTGTAATGGCCGTGAGTGTTAATTATCTTGAGGCTGAACGTAGTTAGTTGATGTTATTCAAGAAGGCGATTATGGCAACGAAGACGTCATTATCAACATTCCATTGAGTTTCAACAAGGTCCTGTAAGGGATACGAGAATCTGGATGTTCCTTCTGCGATACTGCAGAAGGACTTGGCAGGAAAGAACATGATTAGTGGCAGCAGTGGTCATGAGAATGTACGGTCGTAAGAAGACCGAGCTCGGGAGGGCCACGTGATATTACCGAGAGGAAAGACCATGGTGCTCGGCGTATGGCTCTGGCATATCGTACTGTATCTACATTATCAATTCGAGCAGTAGTCGGTACCACAGTGACACAACGAAATGTTACTTCAAGGACACCCCCGAGGTAGACGTCCTGTAGCGTGCACTCTACTGATCCCAAACCACTGCTACTTGTGACTTAAGTGGTGTCAAGCGTGAGCTCATTGAAGGGCAAGGTGGAGATCTGTTGTTTTTTTCTGCAGAAACCTGGTTCTGCCTCGTTGCCAGTAATGGCCTTGTGTTGGTTTGGAGGAAGACAGTCGAGGGCGAAACAACCTGTTCGCGTGCTGGATACACAGGAACTACACCTGGAATTATGGTCTAGGGTGCGATTTCGTATGACATCAGGAGTGCTCTCATGGTTATCCCACACACCCTGGCAGCGAATTCGTACATTAGTCTGGTGATTCGACGTGTTGTGCTGCCATTCATGAACAGCATTCCAGGGTGTGTTTTCCAACAGGATAACGCTCGTCCACATACCGCTGTGTAACCCAACGTGATATATGGAGTGTCGACATGTTGCCTTGGCCTGCTCAATCATCATATCTGTCTCCGATCGAGCACATAAGAGACAACATCGGACGACAATCTCAGCATCATCCACAGGTAGCATTAGCCGTCTATCATTGGCGGGCAAAGTGCAGCACGCATGGAACTCCATCGCTCAGACTGACATCCGTCATCTGTACAGAACAATGCACTCCACGTCTGCATGCTTGCAGTCAAAATTCTGCGGGTTTCACAGGTTGTTAAGGTACCAGAATTTTACATTTGCAATGGCTTCTCTTGAGATTACCTTAATCTGTGATCTTACAATAAAGAATGTTGTGCGACAAGAGCCTCCCGTCGGGTAGAATGTTCGCCGGGTGCAAGTCTTTCGATTTGACGCCACTTCAGCGACTTGCACGTCGATGAGGATGAATGATGGTGATTAGGACAACACAACACTCAGTCCGTAAGCGGAGAAAATCTCCGTCCCAGCCGGGAATCGAACCCGGGCCCTTAGGATTGACATTTTATCGCGCTGACCACTTAGCTACCGGGGGCGGACTGATCTTACAGTGTTAAGCACTCAGATATGTTATCTAGGCAAATGTATTCCCGAAATTTCATTAGTCTGCATGGACTATTTTTTTCGGTGTTGAGACTTTGTTCCCATCTGTGTAGGTTACCGAAGTAAATTAATACTGTACAACTTGCGCAATATTGTGCTTGTCATTCAGAGTGATGAAGTAGTTCTACCAACAAGCGACGGAAATATCACTTTTAGTAACATTTTATATGATTTCCGACAACAGTGGTCTGAAACATTTTTAACTGTCATTCGTTATTCTGGTGAAGTATTATTTGTGTCATTTTTAGTACAGACCGTTTATCTGAAAACCTTCTGTTTCGAATTTCTGTAATCAGTACAGCATCCTAAACTGAATACATTAGAGAACGAGGTAATGGTCAAGGATGATTAGTTTTTATTGACATAGCCGGCCGAAGTGGCCGTGCGCTTCTAGTCTGGAACCGCGAAACCGCTACGGTCGCAGGTTAGAATCCTGCCTCGGGCATGGATGTGTGTGATGTCCTTAGGTTAGTTAGGTTTAACTAGTTCTAAGTTCTAGGGGACTAATGTCCTCAGAAAATGAGTCCCATAGTGCTCAGAGCCATTCGAACCATTTTATTGACATAAACAACTATCAGATATATTAACAACGTATGTTTATATCAGTTGTCCGAAGTAAAGACTGGCAAATTCAATGCATGCTATACACCGGCGTATAAAATTTTGAACAATAAGACAGGTGGATAGAAACCTACCAAACACTTCCTCATTAAGTTGTTCTGTGGTTTCATACACCAACGAACTCAGCTAATCCGCAGGAAAAAGTTCTTCGGAAGGGGATCTGTCGATTGCGCTGACCACGGTAAAGAATCTACCTTCCTAATCCATCACGGATGATATCTGGAGTTGATGTGGTCATGGACGTTAATTTCGACGTAGGGTGTTGCATAGCCGTGTTGGAACCACCACCAAAGGTTGGTAGCAAATAACGTCCTATTAGGTGACACTGTAACACTTGCCAAGAAGCAACAGACTTATGATGATCTAAGAAAAGCGCACGTATTGATTTTATCCATCCAAACAATTGAAAACATTGTTTTTGTTGAAACAGTAGGAACTATAGGAAATTGACCACTGTGCCGCGTAATCCATTGGCGGAACTGAACTCAGCTTAGAACCACCCGGTACTATTTGTTGTATTCCTTTTTCTATGACTGCTGTTCCGCCAATACTATCCACACTGCATTTTTCAGTGTGTAAGTTTCACATGCAAGTCGACCAGCCATCTCCCACGTGATCCAACACATCTCAAATTATTCTGTGGGAACAGTTCTTTTTCGAAAACCTTACTTAGTTCTTATGTCTAGAACGATCTGGTCTTCGTTATGTTTCTATTCAGGACGACAAATTTCTCCAGTTACTATAACGCCTGTCGCTAATTTTTTGTTTGTACAATCGTCTGGTTTTTCGGGCACTACTTCCAGTTGCAGCAAGTAGCAACTGTATCTCTGCGAGTTCATGTAACAAGTCGTGCTCCATCTTCAATCATCTAAAGATAACTGCAGAGAGTGATATGCTAAACCGTGGATGTATCAAACACCATTGTGTATTTCCTTTTAGTGTAGCACCGCCATCGTTGGTACTTCAGGCATTTGCCAAGATGTGATTCATTTAAAGTCTCTTATCACCTGAAACGCTCATTTTTGACTGTTGACTCCTTACCTCAAAGACCAGTTAAGGTTCCCTACGCCGGCCGCGGTGGTCTCGCGGTTCTAGGCGCGCAGTCCGGAACCGTGCGACTGCTACGGTCGCAGGTTCGAATCCTGCCCCGGGCATGGATGTGTGTGATGTCCTTAGGTTAGTTAGGTTTAAGTAGTTCTAAGTTCTAGGGGACTAATGACCACAGCAGTTGAGTCCCATAGTGCTCAGAGCCATTTGAACCATTTGTTCCCTACTGTTCATATAATTTTGACCCTGTGAGTTAGAACCACTCTGTATCGCGGAACAGGGCTCCTTGTTGAACCTTTTATGACAATTCCAGATGTCTGTATTCTGAAAATGTATCCTATGCAATTCTAATTTACCCATTAAATGAGAAACGAATATGTTGCCCATTTACCGAAGGAACCTCGCAGAATTAACACCTTTCTTTTGTTATTCTCACTAGCAATTTCTCGTGCAAATGCAGTACACGAAGCTGAAATTGCGATTTATTGAATTTGTAATGTTGGTTTTCTCATTAAGGAGGAGATCTGTATATTGACCAAAAAGCGTAATTCAATACCATAATTTAATGGTCAATAGTTTGCCTAGTTACACTCAACATTCATCGCTGAACTGCCGGAAAGGATGTTCACTATATAGCAGGGAGGGGACAGGATTTCTCTTCGGAGATACTGGAACAAACACGTTGTGCACCACGAAAAGAATACTCTTAGGGTTCCGAAAGTTCACATTTCTTCGGAAGGAATCATACTCATCAGTAAAACCGCATTAAAAATGTTGAAAGAGAAGACAGCAGGATAGGCCATGGTCTTGCTGAACATTTCAACTACGAGTAACCTAAAGTGACATGATATGACGGGGAATTCAATCCTGCTTTCGACGACTGGCACCTCAATACTAACCTCTACGCTCTCAGCTTCCTTAAATATGTTCTGCGTACCGAATCACTACATCTAATTGTCATGTTAGTACAAGAAGGGAAATAGTAAACAGAAAAACAGTTATGCATGCAATAAAATGGTTCAAATGGCTCTGAGCACTATGGGACTTAACTGCTGCAGTCATCAGTCCCCTAGAACTTAGAACTACGTAAACCTAACTAACCTAAGGACATCACACACATCCATGCCCGAGGCAGGATTCGAACCTGCGACCGTAGCGGTCATGCGGTTCCAGACTGAGAGAGTTCTCGAGACGATATTTAACAATCCACTAACAAAATCAGACTGTAGCACTTAGAACCGCTCTGTCATTCCGGCTCGCTCTTCATGCAACAGGTTGCATGAGTGAGTTAGCAGATGGCTTAAAATATTCAGAAATGTAAAATTATGTACCCAAAATTAATATTCTGTTATTGCAATATCAATGAGGCGCAACCGGAATTAGCCAATTCGTACGAAAATACTTGTTTATTTGCTAAGTCAGTGGAAACGATACCACTAAAATGAAGCATTGTGCGTGTTATTGTAGCAATATCGCGAACTGTGCGCGTTATTGTTGCAATTTCGGGAAAACAGTTTATGAAATCGTGATGTTACCAACTATCGCAGGTGGATTGCAAGGAGCAATCGAACAATTGTGCAGTGATTGCGGGTCGACGGATGATTGAAGATGGCACATCAAAAAAAGTCGTTGTTATCATCAGTAACTAAAAATAAATAGGATCAGTACGTCCACTGTTAAAGCTTACACAGATCGAAAGAACCAGAGAGATAAAATGAACTACTGTGTTCAGGCGTAACATCAAGCGCTGAAGCGTCGGGCTGGAACGTAACAGCAGAGAAGGCTGTGAGACGACGTCAGCAAGTAGATTGCTAACTAGGACGACACTACGACAGTATATAGCGAAGGACATTGAATATTTGCATGTCGCCAGTTGCTTGCGACACTTCATTGTAGAAACGCAAGTTAAGTATAGTCAATTCAACTACTGTAATAAACGCCATTAATACACTACTGGCCATTAAAATTGCTACACCAAGAAGAAATGCAAATGATAAACGGGTATTCATTGGACAGATATAATATACTAGAACTGACATGTGATTACATTTTCACGCAATTTGGGTGCATAGATCCTGAGAAATTAGTACCCATAACAACCACCTCTGGCCGTAACAACGGACTTGATAGGCCTGGGCATTGAGTCAAACAGAGCTTGGATGGCGTGTACAGGTACAGCTGCCCATGCAGATTCAACACGTTACCACAGTTCATCAAGAGTAGTGACTGGCGTATCGTGACGAGCCAGTTGCTCGGCCACCATTGACCAGACGTTTTCATTTGGTGAGAGATCTGGAGAATGTGCTGGCCACGGCAGTAGTCGAACATTTTCTGTATCCAGAAAGGCCCGTACAGGACCTGCAACATGCGGTCGTGCATTATCCTGCTGAATTGTAGGGTTTCGCAGAGATCGAATGAAGGGTAGAGCAGCTGGTCGTAACACATGAAATGTAGCATCCACTGTTCAAAGTGCCGTCAATGCGAACAAGAAGTGACCGAGACGTGTAACCAATGGCACCCCATACCATCTCGCCGGGTGATACGCCAGTATGGCTATGACGAATAGACGCTTCCAATGTGCGTTCACCGCCATGTCGCCAAACACGGATGCTGCAAACAGAACCTGGATTCATCCGAAAAAATGACGTTTTGCCATTCGTGCACACAGGTTCGTCGTTGAGTAGACCATTGCAGGCGCTCCTGTCTGTGATGCAGCGTCAAGGGTAACCGCAGCCATGGTCTCCCAGCTGATGGTCCATGCTGCTCCAAACGTCGTTGATCTGGTCATGTAGATTGTTGTCGTCTTCCAAACGTCTCCATCTGTTGACTCAGGGATCGAAACGTGGCTGCACGATCCGTTACAGCCATGCGGATAAGATGCCTGTCATCTCGGCTGCTAGTGATACGAGACCGTTGGGATCCAGCACGGCGTTCCGTATTACTGTCCTGAATCCATCGATTCCATGTTCTGCTAACAGTCATTGGATCTGGACCAACGCCAGCAGCAATGTCGCGATACGATAAACAGCAATCGCGATACGTTATGTTACAATCCGACCTTTATCAAAGCCGGAAACGTGATGGTACGCAGTTTTCCTCCTTACACGACGCATCACAACGTTTCACCACGCAACTCCGGTCAATTGCTGTTTGTGTTTGTGCATGAGAAATCGGTTAGAAAAGCGCCAACCGTGTGGTTGTCACGCAGCACTAATTGAGGATCGTCATACGTGTCTGCTACATCCTCATTTTCATTCACTGCAATAACCACGTGCCCTGGTACCCAGCAGAAAGACACCCTCTTCCCCAGCCGTTGGAGTAGGAAGAGGGTGTCCTGGATATTGTGGTCTACTTTATATGATGTCTACAAGCGTTGTAGAGAGTGAGGGACACCCAGAGAATTGGGACAGACAAGGAATTTAACACTTGAAGCACATCTCATTCGCTACAGTGCACACAAAGTCGCTTATAATTCCATTTCAAAGACAATAAACCCTCCAGGCAGTCGAACCGTGAGGACATAATCGGGGTTATAAGACAGCAACCGACCGAGTCCTTCTGTTTCGACCCACCCGAAAAGACAGCTGTAAAGTAGTGCTTGTCAGTTAAAATCTTGTAAAATAATGTGTTAAAGATGCATGCTGAAATGTATTCTCTCCTGTACTGCACTAAATCTAGAATTACTCTGGGCCTCGGCAGTAAGCACAGTGGCAGGAGGTTAAAACTCTGGATTGGGGGTTGTAGGTGCTCCATACCAAGTGACTCCAGTACATGTCACATGTAGAGCCCAAACGGGCTTTTTACCGTGGATAACTGGAGGAAGGGCAATCCAGAGGCGGATGGTATGCAAGTGAAATCAGAGCTCGAGGAACTTATATGCCTGACGCACAATGAGCAGCTGCTGCCAGTTGGCGAGTGTCAGTTCTTCATCCTCCGTAGAGAGGCTAGGTAAGGGGATGGTCCTTTAAGCACCCGTGACTAGTCTTAATACCCTCATGGTGATAGCGTCAATCGTCTTCCGGAAGGAATACCTCGCTGACCCGCACAATGTACACCATAGTATAGCCGCAAATGCCCGGAAGTTCTATAAATCTCGAGCAGACTTGCTTTGTCTGTTCCCTGAGACCTAAGGCTCTGACTTTCTGATCTCTCTGGTGTGGTAACCACGACAGTTTCGAGTCAAAAATGAGGCCAATAAACCTCATTGATTCATTAAAATGTAGAATGGTGTCCCTCATATGCAAGTCAAGTAAATTAAAAATACGATGAAAGCTATTAAAATGAACACACACACACACTTCTCTGCAAGAAACTGGGAACGTGTCTTTGCAGCCCACTCTAACCTCCGCACTATAAGTTGGAACTATGGGTCGCTGTTGTAACTCTGTAGGAGAAGCAGAAAACAGCAAAATCGTCCACAAATAAGAATCATTGTACACGAGTCCTCACCGTATTCATGATGCTGGTTATAACTACGGTAAAAAGGGTAACACTGAAAAAACTGCCCTGAGAGACGTCATTCCCTTCTTCAAAATGATCTCACAGGGTGTCATCAATTCGGGACCTAAAAAACCGTAGAAATAGGAAAGACTGTGTAAACATTCAGAGGGGCAACGAAAGACCCATTGATGGAGTTCCGTGAAAATACTGTGTCATCAAGTAGTATAGTACATCTTATGATATAAAAGACTATGCCTATACAGTGACGTTTACCTAGGAAAGCCTTCCTCAAGCAGGATCAGGTTGTCGACAGTGGATCGAAATCTCCAGAATTCACATTAGAGCCGCTAAGGAGTTTCCTGGTCTCTAACATTTGCTCCAGGGTCCTTCCTACACACGTCGTTAAAACAACGCTGCTCTAAATACTGCGAGATTTGCAGTCCCTTCCCGGTTTGAGGAGTGGTCTCAGAAGTTCCTCTCTTCACGAGTTGAGGACGCCACCTGTCTGCCAAATTAAATTAAAACATTCGAGGAGGATTTACTTTGATACTGTTGGCCAATGTTGAAGCGCGCAGTACCGGATTTGGTCATGACCAGGGGCAGTATCACGGGTCTCAGGCAATGCCGATTCCAGCTCCCACATGGACAAAGGGTAGTAGTAAGCATCAGGATATTTGGATCTGATGTCTCTATAGTCACAAGGTAGCAGCGAAACGCCGGATTCTGGCTGGCATTGGTTTTTGCAAAATTTTCTGCCAGCATCTGAGCGATGTCTCTGGGCGTTGTTTGGAGACACCCCTGTTTCAGTATTTCTGCTGTTGGTAAACGATTTTGCTCACCAGAAATCCTCCTGATGGCTTCCCATACTTTTGTAGAACAAGTGTAATGGTAGATGGAGTCCAGGAAGACTTGCCATGACCTTTTCTTCCTCTCATTAACTATGTATCAAGTGTTGGGTCTTGTGACCTGAAATGCTGCGAGGTTTTCTGCTGCTGGGTGGTACTTAAACCATCGAAGAGCAGCACTCCTGAAACAGATTTCTAAATGGATCTCACCAGTCCATCAAGGGTCATATTACCTCCTAAGATAATCTGAGGACTTTGGGATGGATGAGTCAGTGGCACGATAGATTATTCTTGTAACGTGGTCCACCATTTTATGGACGCTGTCACAGTGTTCAAACATAGCCACTGGCGGAACAGCGTCGAGTTAGCCCTGCTGTCATCCATTTTGATGGCTTCTCTTCAGGGGATGCCCCACCCAGTAGGTGAATGAGCACTGGAAAGTTGTCACTGGAATGTTGTCGTCAGTGAGTTCCCACTGAACAGAGTCTGTGAGTGCTGTATAGCAGAAAGAGAGGTCGATGGCTGAGAATGAGTCAGCAGCAGTACCTGTGTTGGGGATGAACAGCTCGTGAGACGTAATGAGGCTCTTCAAAACCTGAACTCAAGGGCAAGTAGAAGTCGAGTCTCAAAAACATGACTGACGTTGAACTCTCACAGTAGGGAAATGGTCGTGGAAGTTGTTCCATAAGATCTGAGAGCCTCAGAGTCTATAGGATCTTTCGGAGAGAAATACCCTAATGGCCATTAAAATTGCTACACTTCGAAGATGACGTGCTACAGACGCGAAATTTAACCGACAGGAAGAAGATGCTGTGATATGCAAATGATTAGCTTTTCAGAGCATTCACAAAAGGTTGGCGCCGGTGCCGACACCTACAACGTGCTCACATGAGGAAAGTTTCCAACCGATTTCTCATACACAAACAGTAGTTGACCGGCGTTACCTGGTGAAACGTTGTGATGCCTCGTGCAAGGAGGAGAAATGCGTACCATCACGTTTTCGACTTTGATAAAGGTCAGATCGTAGCGTATCGCGATTGCGGTTTATCATATTGCTGCTCACGTTGGTCGAGATACAATGACAGTTAGCAGAACATGGAATTGATATATTCAGTAGGGTAACACGGAACGCCGTGCTGGATCCCAACGGGCTCGTATCGCTAGCAGTCGAGATGACAGACATCTTATTCGCATGGCTGTAACGGATCGTGCAGCCACGTCTCGATCCCTCAGTCAACACATGGGGACGTATGCAAGACAACAACCCTTGACGCTGCATCACAGACAGAAGCGCCTGCGATGGTGTACTCAACGACGAACATGGGTGCACGTACGGCAAAACGTTGTTTTTTCGGATGAATCCAGGTTCTGTTTGCTGCATTATGATGGTCGCATCCGTGTTTGGCGACATCGCGGTGAACGCACATTGGAAGCGTTTATTCGTCATAGCCATACTGGCGTATCACCCGGCGAGATGGTATGGGGTGTCATTGGTTACACGTCTCGGTCACTTCTTATTCGCATTGACGGCACTTTTAACAGTGGACGCTACATTTCATATGTGTTACGACCAGCGGCTCTACCCTTCATTCGATCTCTGCGAAACCGTACATTTCAGCAGGATAATGCACGACCGCATGTTGCAGGTCATGTACGGGCCTTTATGGATACAGAAAATGTTCGGCTACTGCCCTGGCCAACCCATTCTCCAGATCTCTCAGCACTGAAAACGTCTGGTCAAAGGTGGCCCAGCAACTGGCTCGTCACAATACGCCATTCACTACTCTTAATGAACTGTGGTATCGTGCTGAAGCTGCATGGGCAGCTGTACCTGTACACTTTGTCAAAACTTTCCTCTTTCCTTGTAGCTAACAAAAATACATTCTGTCTAGCATCATGTATTCTGTTACTATATCATATCATAATTTCTTCATAATGCTGTACATGCGTAAAATCGTGTATTCTACTGGTAATAAAAACTAAACCTTATCCTCCTTTCATTCTGCATTGATCAACAATTGATTGAGATCAGCAGCGCGGCTTATGGTGTACTCCTTCGATCCTACTACAATGTATGATTTGGTCGTTCTGATACGTTTACTGATAAGTTGAGACTTATGTGATTTATTCATACATGTATCGAAATTTTATTTTGTTTGTCCCTTGCCTATAATATCATGTAGATTCTGTCTATGGAAGTTATTTGCTGTGTGTCAATCATTCTGTCCTATCTGTAACAATTATTGTTCAAAAACGTCCCAAATTTGTGGTAGTGGTTATTACAATATGTTGGAGGAATTCTTAGCCACTTCTTCTATAACATTACGAGAAAAAGTGTTTGTATTTAGAGTGATCAGATACAGTCTAGTGATGAGAAACAATTGTTAAGAAAGCAGTTGATGCGTTGTGCCATTTCTGAAGTACCATTGAAGTTCGCCAGACATGTCGTTGCGCGCGCATATTAAAGTGGACCGCCAGGAACAATTGGTGTCAGTTGTTCTCACAGCATAGGTGATAGCACACGAGACTGCTCATCCTTCGACTGGGGGCCGATCCTTCCTTCCATCCATATCCAGTTTTTATAGCACTCTGTAGTTCGGTTTTAGGTAACCACAGGAAGAGCGCATTTGGTGACACCGTCTCTGGTGGACCGATTGAAATTCCACGTGCAACGCCTTATTGATTAACGTCTGTGCTCTATATCTCTTAGAACGGCACAACATATCGAATTTTTTTCGTAAAAAATATTGAAAGAGCACTAATCCGTGGGTCTCGTCTTTTCTTCTGCTTTATTTATGTCATAAGGTAGACACATAAAATTGGGGCATTTTCATTTGGATAGGAACGCTCTGTGATCAGTGATGCTCATGAAAGAGGGGCGACAGTGGTTATCATACTGAAATCAATGATACCTAGTTGCGTGAAGGAATTAGAGATGGTGGACCTGAACGCATGTTTTGCATAGCAGTCACAGCTGGTGCTTGACCGATTTACAGGCGCCAGTTTGGAGAATGAGGTGTGGGAGTAGGTACATAGGCCGAGGAAGGGCAGGCTTGGGGTGGCGATCTCACGCAGTGAAAGGGTAGGTGGAGGATATGGCCTGACCTGAAGGGATTCACTACGCACAGGCAGAGGAGACCTTGTAGTGGGCTACAATGCAGTGTCCTAGGGGCCTGCACCAGAACTTTTTACGACTGTTTTCACCGATTCACGACGGTCGGATGGTTGTCGACATAGGAGAGTGCATCTACATCTACATTTACATCCATACTCCGCAAGCCACCTGACGGTGTGTGCCGGAGGGTACCCTGAGTACCTCTATCGGTTCTCCCTTCTATTCCAGTCTCGTATTGTTCGTGGAAAGAAGGATTGTCGGTATGATTCTGTGTGGGCTCTAATCTCTCTGATTTTATCCTCGTGGTCTCTTCGCGAGATATACGTAGGAGGGAGCAATATACTGCTTGACTCTTCGGTGACGGTATGTTCTCGAAACTTTAACAAAAGCCCGTACCGAGCTACTGAGATTCTCTCCTGCAGAGTCTTCCACTGGAGTTTATCTACCATCTCCGTAACGCTTTGGCGATTACTAAATGATCCTGTAAAGACGCGCGCTGTTCTCCGTTGGATCTTCTCTATCTCTTCTATCAACCCTATCTGGTACGGATCCCACACTGCTGAGCAGTATTCAAGCAGTGGGCGAACAAGCGTACTGTACCCTAATTCCTTTGTTTTCGGATTGCATTTCCTTAGGATTCTTCCAATGAATCTCAGTCTGGCATCTGCTTTACCGACGATCAACTTTATATGATCATTCCATTTTAAATCACTCCTAATGCCTAATCCCAGGTAATTTATGGAATTAACTGCTTCCAGTTGCTGACCAGCTATTTTGTAGCTAAATGATAAGGGATGTATCTTTCTATGTATTCGCCGCACATTACACTTGTCTACATTGAGATTCAATTGCCATTCCCTGCACCATGCGTCAATTCGCTGCAGATCCTCCTGCATTTCAGTACAATTTTCTATTGTTACAACCTCTCGATACACCACACCATCATCCGCAAAAAGCCTCAGTGAACTTCCGATGTCATCCAGCAGGTCATTTATGTATATTGTGAATAGCAACGGTCCTATGACACTCCCCTGCGGCACACCTTAAATCACTCTTACTTCGGAAGACTTCTCTCCATTGAGAATGACATGCTGCGTTCTGTTATCTATGAACTCCTCAATCCAATCACACAAGTGGTCTGATAGTCCATATGCTCTTACTTTGTTCATTAAACGACTGTGGGGAACTGTATCGAACACCTTGCGGAAGTCGAGAAACACGGCATCTATCTGTGAACCCGTGTCTATGGCCCTCTGAGTCTTGTGGACGAATAGCGCGAGCTGTGTTTCACACGACCGTCTTTTTCGAAACCCATGCTGATTCCTACAGACTAAATTTCTAGTCTCCAGAAAAGTCATTATACTCGAACATAATACGTGTTCCAAAATTCTACAACTGATCGACGTTAGATTGTGCAGATGTGCTCATAATGTTTCCTGTGGACGTTCTTGCGAGATCAGCATCTGTTAGGCTCATGAAAACATTTCGCCCAGCAGCCAAAATGGGATTCTATTGGAAGAGACCCGACATTATGTCGCTGAGATAGCTGTTGCGTTTTTTCAGTGTCACGTAGGCACCCAAGCGGCGCTGCGTCTCACGCATGCAAAGTAAGCGTGTTTTTATTTGGACGCTGCCTGTGACAGCACTGGGCGCATTTTCGATGCCAGGAAATGTGTTGGGATTGGAGGAATGGATTTTGCCTGTCTTCTGGAGGGAAGCTGTAAGATACGCAGAGATATATGTGACTGGCGCAGGAGAATGCTACCATTTTCGATTGGCGATTTTTAGCATTCTGGCGGGTACTATATGTGGCGTGTTTTGCGGACTTGAGTAGACTCTGAGGAAGTAAGACTCCCACAGTGGTCTGAAGGAGACGGGAGTGTCGAGGAGCAGATGCAGGCAGTGGCAACGAACGAGGAGAGATCGATCTGGACTCAGGACTCGGAGGTGGATCAGGATGAGAGGAAGCGAATAAGGTCCACCGTTAGAGCCGACGCAGAGGAGCAATGGTCACCGCATTCAAAACAACTACATGCAGATGTTGAGCATTTTGCAGCATCAATATATGAAATCTGTAAGGTTACTTCCAACATCTGCAGCGTGCTCTTACAACACTAGCAGTTACTGTCCGATTTAAGCGTGTTGTAGCTGTCCGTTTAACAGTTCTCGGTCACTGTCAAACGAATTAATTACAGCCAGATCGCGTATCCACAGTTAATATCAATGTTAGAGTCAATTTGCCACTGTGTTTCCAACTTTATCAACCACATAGCAGTACATTCTTCATTTAATTAAAAAAGAGTATGAATGTAATCTAGGTGCAATGGTGATCTATACCCCATGTCATTCATGTCTTTTAGAAACAAAAATATGCCATTATATTGAATGTCATCAGTTATTCAGTTGTAGAGCATTTCTTTGATCTATGTGGGAAACAGTAGGAATAATCTTGAAGTAGAATACATCATGTCAACTTCAGTTTCACTACTCAGGGCCGGCCGCGGTGGCCGTGCGGTTCTAGGCGCTACAGTCTGGAACCGCGGGACTGCTACGGTCGCAGGTTCGAAAACTGCCTCGGGCATGGATGTGTGTGATGTCCTTAGGTTAGTTACGTTTAAGTAGTTCTAAGTTCTAGGGGACTCATGACCTAAGATGTTAAGTCCCATAGTGCTCAGAGTCATTTTTTTCACTACTCAGGGGCAAATAGTTTTGTCATTCACATTTAGATTCCGTTGCGTTTAATATTACAGTAGTGTAATTAAGGGATGGTTCTGTGTCATCGAAATATATAGATGCATAAGTTCATTCCGAGTAGCAATACTCCTACCCACCAAACGATACATATTGTAATATTTCCCAACACAGCCTACTCTGCAACGTCCTTAAAATTTTTTTCCATACTATTTCTGACCACCTTGCATATGTCTAGTAACACATTAGACGTGAAATTCGTCTCTCGTCTCATTACAAAGATACTCGTACATTTTCTATCATTATCTGCATTTGCAAGAAATTAATATCAGAATTATATCCACTGAAATTCGTATACCCAATGCAGATAACCTGAGTCCATCCCTTGACGCTCACGAGTAGCCAAGTTGCTCATGTAAATAAACTAACAGCACCAGTTATTTTAACAAGTCGCTCTGCATCGTGCTTGTGGAACATTGTTAGTTTTTATTCCATTAGTAAACACTTATGATTTGCTTACCTGAGATGCCGAAGTCGTAAACAATATGTGAGTCTATTATTTCTTTTATTTTTCGTATCAGCCGCATATAATCTGTAACGAAGATGACTGGATTCGTTCGAGACTAGTCATCATTAAAAATCGGACCAAACTGTGACGGAAAACTAAATAAATAACAAATACATTGAGTTGTTAGTCCGTTATGCAAACGCAATTTTGGACTTCCACAAATATCTGCCTTTTACGGTTTATGATCTGAAAGAATCCAAAAGCCAATATATCGGAGAGAAGTACCTTGAGTCTCTTCTGTCAACTTAAATGACCAGAAATAACCCAAGTATAAGTGCTGTGTCATCTATTATCTTGTCTCCACAGGGCCTAGCGGAATAAACATTGTTCAGAAGTAAGTTGTGAAAGCATAAAATAATTATGTTAGTAAATATGTTTCGTCACTGTGCGCTATACATCGTAACAGTGAGTAGAACATGAGATTGCGGAGAAACAAACACCGCGTGTTGACGATTGGTTTACTCTCGTAAAACGCAAGTTCAGTGTACTTTACACGGCACGCTTACTGCTAGGCAGGAAGTGAATGCATGGGAAGGACACACGCAAGCCTGGCCCCATGCGGGTCGCTTAACGTGCTACCTGTGTTGAGCGCACGGAGCATGGTATCTGATTAGTTCGCGCCCCTTCCACAACCAGATACCGCTACCATTATAATAGATTATCTGCACGTGACGCGCCTGTATTCACTCATCCTCCATGCTAGGGAAAATGAGTCGTACGGAATATTTGACACAAAACAGATCTTCTCAAACACAAATGACAGCACTAACATTCGTAACAGTAACTATTCAATAGGTAAAGGACCAGGAGTGTAAAGGTCACATACTTCATTACAAGAAGATTTGTTGTCCTTCCTTTATTCAGACCGTTACTGTACTGTTCCGGCTTCCATTCCATACAATTGCTACCCTGGGCTAAGCATCTACTTCTGGAAGGTAGAATTTTTTAGTGGTTGGACGAAATGCGGTTAAATTTAGAAGATGAAGAAAGTAAAACTGACAGTACTTTGAAATAGAATGTTTTGTTCTGTAATGATAGTGATACGAACGTTTGAAATAACGTATTTACTAAATTAGCTCGAATTCTCGAAAAATACTGCAAGCAAAACGAATGGCAAAGACATTGGTGACGAAGGAGATAATGGTAGTCTAGGAAAAGTAAGAGGGAAGGTGGGAGAAGAGGTTGCTGGAGGGAAAATCCATCAGATTTTCTAGTTTAAAAGTTCTTACAGAACACGGTGTTTTGTTCCACAATAATAAAATCCACATAATAGACAGTAACACCATTCAAAAAATTGAACATTTCCCAAAGGAAGAAAAAAGAAAGAATGATTGAGATGTAATGCCCCTTCAACGATTAGGTCATTATCTAAGGCGCACAAGCGCGACTTGCGGCCCTTTCAAAGCATCCATCCTGACATTCACCTTAAACAGTATAAGAAATCATGGGAAACCTAAATCAGGATGGCCGAACAGAGATTGCGCCTCCGTCATCCCGAATTCGATTTCAGTGTCTTACATCTGTGCAGTAACATTTCTCGTTTTGTTAAATGTTCACTGTTCTCTCACGCTGAATACTGAGAACCAAACTTTGAAAATTAGTCGGATATTTGAGTGTTAATCTTTATTTGCTTCTATAAAAACTAATATGGAAGAACGAAGAAATGTTGTAGTCTAACATCTCTTCGAGAGCTATGTTGACAGAGACGGGACATTTGTTCATTTATCAACAGATCTAGAAAAGAATAGACTGTTACTTTCTAGCGAACTACACACCTGGAAATTGAAATAAGAACACCGTGAATTCATTGTCCCAGGAAGGGGAAACTTTATTGACACATTCCTGGGGTCAGATACATCACATGATCACACTGACGGAACCACAGGCACATAGACACAGGCAACAGAGCATGCACAATGTCGGCACTAGTACAGTGTATATCCACCTTTCACAGCAATGCAGGCTGCTATTCTCCCATGGAGACGATCGTAGAGATGCTGGATGTAGTCCTGTGGAACGGCTTGCCATGCCATTTCCACCTGGCGCCTCAGTTGGACCAGCGTTCGTGCTGGACGTGCAGACCGCGTGAGACGACGCTTCATCCAGTCCCAAACATGCTCAATGGGGGACAGATCCGGAGATCTTGCTGGCCAGGGTAGTTGACTTACACCTTCTAGAGCACGTTGGGTGGCACGGGATACATGCGGACGTGCATTGTCCTGTTGGAACAGCAAGTTCCCTTGCCGGTCTAGGAATGGTAGAACGATGGGTTCGATGACGGTTTGGATGTACCGTGCACTATTCAGTGTCCCCTCGACGATCACCAGAGATGTACGGCCAGTGTAGGAGATCGCTCCCCACACCATGATGCCGGGTGTTGACCCTGTGTGCCTCGGTCGTATGCAGTCCTGATTGTGGCGCTCACCTGCACGGCGCCAAACACGCATACGACCATCATTGGCACCAAGGCAGAAGCGACTCTCATCGCTGAAGACGACACGTCTCCATTCGTCCCTCCATTCACGCCTGTCGCGACACCACTGGAGGTGGGCTGCACGATGTTGGGGCGTGAGCGGAAGACGGCCTAACGGTGTGCGGGACCGTAGCCCAGCTTCATGGAGACGGTTGCGAATGGTCCTCGCCGATACCCCAGGAGCGACAGTGTCCCCAATTTGCTGGGAAGTGGCGGTGCGGTCCCCTACGGCACTGTGTAGGATCCTACGGTCTTGGCGTGCATCCGTGCGTCGCTGCGGTCCGGTCCCAGGTCGACGGGCACGTGCACCTTCCGCCGACCACTGGCGACAACATCGATGTACTATGGAGACCTCACGCCCCACGTGTTGAGCAATTCGGCGGTACGTCCACCCGGCCTCCTTGATGCCCACTATACGCCCTCGCTCAAAGTCCGTCAACTGCACATACGGTTCACGTCCACGCTGTCGCGGCATGCTATCAGTGTTAAAAACTGCGATGGAGCTCCGTGTGCCACGGCAAACTGGCTGACACTGACGGCGGCGGTGCACAAATGCTGCGCAGCTAGCGCCATTCGACGGCCAACACCGCGGTTCCTAGTGTGTCCGCTGTGCCGTGCGTGTGATCATTGCTTGTACAGCCTCTCGCAGTGTCCGGAGCTAGTATGGTGGGTCTGATACACCGGTGTCAATGTGTTCTTTTTTCCATTTCCAGGAGTGTATTCTAGTGTTTATATTACGTACTGTAAGGAAATCACCAGAAACGCAGTTTTACATCAGAATAACTGATGAACAATTTGCACCTCCTCTTACTTTGCAAACCGACACGGGTGTTGTGTCTGAACAACTGCAACATTTGATTCATTCAGTAAGTGCTCATATTATTACATTCTGTTATCTCTTAAAAGATACAGAATATCTTTAAGAAATTGACTAATAAAACGACATTTTTACCAGCCGAACCTATTTTCAACTGATCCACTTAATTCAAGTTTCAATCCCTATATGCAATGCGAAGTTTCAATCCCTATACGCAAAGCGAAAACTCTAATCGTAATTTTATTTTCTTTGTTTCTTCGTAAAATTGTGTACCAGAGATACAATGATGAGCCAAACGTTGCGAACACACATAATAGCGTGATGGCCCACATTCGGAATGAAATACAGAACCGATTCTGCGTGGCATAGAACGACATGTTGTTGGTAAGCTTCCGGGGCTAGCACAGGGCCGGTGCTTTGTGGGAGCGGAGCCGGAGCACGATAGCATCGCAGGTGTGTTCCTGATCAATAGAATTTACTCGCAAAACATTTACGTGAGTTCACTGTCACGGTTCTCAAGCCTCTGTAGCACGGTTCTGGCCTTGTGACATTAACTGTTATTCTGCTGGAAGATGTCATTGCTGTCCACTCTACATTCTTATTTATGAGAATGGCCTTCCACTTTACACTCATTAAGCAGAATTTGTACGTTTTGCACGTGATACTAGTGTTGTAATAAATCCCATTAGAGAGAATACAACATAAGAGATTTTTAATGAAGGTTTTCAAAGAATTATTAAGTGATTCTCTGACAGTGGATTCCACCATAATCTTGGTTAAACACACTATATTCCGTTTATCAGGAAAGCCAAAAGTCGCAGTCAGTAGGTATGCCATATTTTTACCGGTTCCGGTCTATAAATTTACAAGACCATCGTAGAAAATTATTGTATTTTAAACAGTTTATGATGATGCTATTGTAAAATTATAGAACTAAACCGGCGAAAATAAAACATACTGATTATGATTACTGATTTTCCTGATAAACTTACCGGCTAGAGTGGCCGAGCGGTTCTAGGCGCTACAGTCTGGAGCCGCGCGACCGCTACGGTCGCAGGTTCGAATCCTGCCTCGGGCATGGATGTGTGAGTTGAAACGTCCCCATAGAAAAAATTAATGAATGATTGTGCTGATAACCATCTTACGTTATTTGATTTTCAAACAGCTGAGCAAAACTGAACGTACTCAGACATTCACTAAACTGACACACAATATTTTTAGCGCAACGCAATCGGACTTTCAATAATCCCTGCAAAAGATTGGCCCTGACTAACAATAACCTGTACCTTTCATGAATCACTTACCTCACAAAAATCTTCGTTATTTGAACTACTGCAATGCAACGAGCGCCACTACTGCCAGCTAAATAAAAGATTCAAACTACTGAAGGCACTAACGACTGATAGGCATAGTTAGCAAATGAAAGATTTTGATAGAGAACAAACAATGTATTTGCCTTAATAGTGTTCAAAAGTCATAATGTATATTGCAGTTCATGACATCCAGTCTTACAAATTTACTGTCTCTACCCAGATCATCCGCTCTCAAAACTCCGTCATCTCACTCCCCACATCCACCACTGCTGGCGGCTCACCTCCAACTGCGCAACGCTACGCGCTGTTAATATTCAGCTGCCCAACACTACAATATTCCAACAATGCAAACCAGCCACAGAGTGCACACAGCATAGTCAGTGATTTTCATACGGAGCGCTACGTGGCGTTACCAACATAAAAACATAAACAGCCTACTTACAGTGTTGTCCTTAGGTTAGTTAGGTTTAAGTAGTTCTAAGTTCTAGGGGACTGATGGCCTCAGTAGTTAAGTACCATATTGCTCAGAGCCATTTGAACCATTTGAACCTGATAAACTTAATTTGAACAGTTACTATTTCCCTTGTAGGCAACGCCTGCTTTCACAGTTCTGTGCCCATTTTTGTACAACAAGCAGAGTCATAACAACAGTCAACGTATCACAGGAGAAGGAGTCAGTACACGGGGTAGAGTACTAAATAACTGTAGGTATATATACTGATGAAAATTTGAACTGGAAGAAGCATATTCCTGGGCAGCTCAGACAAATAAGTTCATTTGCTCTTCGTAGAGTTGCTAGTCTTCGAAATTAACGAATCAGCAACCCCTTCCCCGACGTATTTGCGTATTTCCACTCAGTAATACCTTATGGAATAATTTTCTGTGGTAACTCATCACTTCGAAAGAAAGTACTTATTGCACGAAAGCAAGCATTAAGAGTGACATGTGGTGCTCATTCGCTGTAATCCAGCAGGTAGGCTTCAAGGAGTTAGGTTCTCAACTGTAATATCACAGTACCTATATATGCTACGGAAATTCTTCATAAATAATCCAGCACAGTTTCAGAAGAAAATGCCACCAATACTAGAGAAAAAAATTAGCTTTATTACCCACTATCAAAGCTGTCACAGGCTCAGAAAAGAGTTCAGCAGGTAGGAACTAAAGCTACATCATTTGCCCAATAACATAAAGTATCTGACAGGTATCAAAGCATTTCTTGAAACCGAACTAAAGTCATTTCTCCTAGACAACTCCTCTAGTTCTACGGACAAATTTATCAAAAAAGTGGTAGGCCATAAAAAACAGAAAAATTAAGAAAAGAAACAGAAAAACTAGTTTTCAAATTCAGTTGCCTGAATAGAACTACAAATACAATATGATCATTAATCTTCTCACTAATCATGTTTACATATCCCGTAAACTGACTCGTTTCATATCATTTCGATAAAATATTCGGTCAAATTGCGAGGGTCTTTGTGTTCTAGAATGTATTTTATTTTCTAAATTTTATGTTGACTAGAGCTCCGCAGGTAGCAGGAGTAATACGCTGTGTTAAGCAGTACTACAGAATATGCAGGCAACGAGGGGAAGCTGGCTCCCACGAAGGTGGTAGTAGTGAGTGGACCATATGGCACAGTAGTCAATCTTAGGAGTGGCGAGAAGTACAAGAGCCTTGAAAGCGAACCGTGCTTTGAAGTCAATACGTAGAGGAACCACAAGTGATCTGGCGCGAAACTCTGAATTTTCTTTACCATACATTAGGTTACAGAAGACCGTTTTTGGCACAGCAAATACAAGGAGAAGCATATACTCTGATAGAGCTTTAATACATAATATCACTGCACTGTAAACCAGATACTTTAGTCGACAATTGAATATGGCTAAATTACCGAAGATTTACGAAGAGCTAGAATGTTTTAGGATGTGAGCAAGAGATTTCGCCCACGCGCTAATCACGCCAGTCGGCTATAGGATGTACTCGGACCCCGTTTTTATGTGATAGTCGGTTTTACCACGCTACAAAAATGTATTCAATTTTTTACATGAATCTTTTCTGACTACCAAATTGTTAATGTTCGTAGGTGTCTCCTAATAAATGCATCGCAAATTTCACCCCGGGACTTACTTGAAATAAGTCAGCCATCTACATGTCCACTTATAATCACAGTAGTCTGCGTGCATCTTCCGAAGAATTTAATGCGCTATAAAAACTGCTTCGAGGGTCAGTATCTACTAGAGTTTCACAGAGAACAGGTGGGAGGAAATCCTATGCTCTGATTCATTAAGATAACATACGATAGCGTTTGCTTAGCTGGTGCAGCCTCGGATGTGAAAGCGTGACCAGTTACACTGTACGTAACCTGTATCACTTTCTGTAGAATCGCGGCTAAACTGTGAAACTTTTATATCGGTTTAGTACAGCTAGGGGGATTTTACAGAGTGATCTATGGAACATGTAACTAACTAATTAGCTAACCAACTACTTTGTTTACCTCAGTTATGAAGTAGGCGACTAAATTAAAGCATGATCTAACTTATTTCCGAAATAACGAAAGTTCCACAGCTGTAACCACAGATGAGGGTACGAAGAAGGTGCATAATATGGAATTGGACCACTGGCTGTCGAATGTTTATGAAATAGCGGACGCCATACTAGAACAGAATTCAATGCGTTTTGTGTAAAGAATAACTATGAGGCAACTTTGTACGATATGAATACAGCACTTATTGAATGATGACCAAAAATAATGCTTGACCCTATTTAGAAAAAAAACTGATATTACGTATGAGATCTGAGTAAATGCTTGACGTGAGAAACGAAGCACGAATTAACGCAGTGGAAAGGAGCCAGTAGCCCTGCAGAATAAGCGAAGGTGAAGTGGATATCATTCGGCGAACATATTATTCCTAGCGCTTCGGAGGATGAGGAATTGTCTCTTCTAAAAGATAACCATACAAAGGGAGAAAAAATATCTGACTGATATCAGTTAAGTCTTCTGACCCATATAGGAGAACGATTACGTGAAATTCAGTCAACCAACCTACAAAGGCGCCTTGACACCACTTGGTACTATTCCAGAGATGTCTGCTGGAAAGTTATGAGGGCTCGTCATGAGTAGCACCTGGTTAACTGGAATTTAAACTTCCGGGTTCCAGTCTAGGATCATAAATATATTTAATCTGACAAAGTTTCATATTCACTGCACTTCAGCTTAATGGAGACGAAACGAGACAGAGATAAAGACAAAGTTATAACTGACACATTTCTGTTTCGAGAGAAGTCGCAACCCATCATCGTATATTAAAAATATCCATGAAATGAGTTGTTCGGAAGAAGAACAAGCCAGTGTCTTTGCGCATGAGGCTCATACTGTCATAGGGTCCTCGTATAACAGCGATTCGCGCAAAACTGTAGTGACATCATTTATATATGTGCATCGTGCTTCTTTATACCGGAACAACAGCCGATTATTTCATCCCACATCTACATCTATACATTGAAAGTAGCGTTTGTATTCGTTTAGAAAGCATCAGTCATCCGCTCCGGAGTAATGTGCTGGCCCTGCTGTAGTGCTATGCATAACTGAATTATCATCACGATAAGAGATTATGAACGGTATTTGACTTCAAATGAATATTAGTGTTCGCTGTGTATCCTCTCCTAAAGGAAGCACAACACATACTAATATATAATTAGGCGCAATGGGTAACAAAGGACCAGCATATTTCAGTACAGAATATACTACGTAAGTAAACAGATTCAGAAAAACAGCAAGTATGACTGCCTCGTGTCAGCTTCACACTTGCTGGGATCCACACTGCAGTAGGACGTTTCCCCGAACCTGTATTGATCAACTCGCAATGAAAGAAATAGCTAAATCTTTGAATTAAATCATTCAGTAACATTTACATACCTGCCATACGTGAAATGAATACGTCCGAGGATTGCAGTGCTGTAACGCAGAGCAGTCCGATATTTAGCAACAGCGTCCAGCGTAGCCTTACTTTATCCGATGACTGGAAATAACTAAGTACTTTATAAATACTCTGTGCCACATTACATTATTTGGGTCCACCTTCGTCTTATGACACATTCCCCAAATCATCAACCTCAGCTCACTTTACCAGTATTTATATAAAATCAGTTTGACGAAATTGGTGCCGAATATGTTCCGTGTATTTAAGCGAAGGTAAGAACGAGGACTACAAATGACTGATCAATGCGAAATCTTTGAAAAAAATGAATATATTCTTCTTCATCGATTGAAAGCACAAGTTAGTTACACAATGAGAATCGTGACTAGATCTGAGTTTACAAATCGGAAGCACAAAACAAGCTCGTGAACAAAGGAGAACTTCTCTTCCATAAAAAAAACTTAGTAGGGTCAGTGTGACTGATTGTAGCAATCTAGAATACATCAGAAGAGGTCGAGCAGATACTCCAACACACACACAATTTATTAGTAAGTTATCAAAACTTGAGCATGGTAAATGCTTAATTCTGGTAGCAATTATTATCCACACACATGACACGTATTTGAGGTTATCATTGACACTTACTACGTTTAGCGCTTCGTTCATTTCAGAGTATTAGCTTCAGATAAGAGTACATTAATCTGCTAACGTGATATAAAGTTCCCAATAACCTTTCCATTAACATGCAGCTGGATCTGTTCCAAGACGATACTCTTGTCGTTAGCGATGATTGCAAGAGGTCGCGTATCACAGAGACCGGCGTGAGCAGTACTGCGCTTGGACATAAACCTTCTGGATGAGGAAAACACGTGGGGGCGTGTCTACTCAGACATTTGCGATTCATTGATGTGTGACAGTGACATTCTTTACTGATGGCGCTTTCGTGAGGTACCAACTTCCACATGAGACCTCGTTCCGCATGATGCTGAGAGTTTTTGATGCAAAAGCCGTGGTCTTATCACACGAATGAATTGTATGGAGGAGCACAGCTCCAGTCCCGTGAGAAGGTGCGTCGACAGCTACCACCACAGGATCTGCAGGACCAAAATGAATCAGACAACGACGGCTTAACAATGCGTCCTTTCACTGCTAAAATGTATCCTGACGTTCCTGGGATCACGTGAAGGTAACATCTTTCCGGCACAGATGGTCCAGCAGAGTAAGAATTTGCACAGTGTTTGAAAGTAACTCAATATAATATGTGTGCTTCCCTATGAAAGCTTGGTGCTCCTTGATGTCAGGGTGTACTGGCAAACCTTTATTCACAGACATCTGCGAATTAGCAAGGGAATGCCCTGTGCATTTATAATATGTCCTAAATATTCATGTTCTTCATTGATTAAGGAGCACTTTCCCTTGTTACACTTTAAGCCAGCTATAGAAAGAACTTAAAAGAAACACTCTAAATTTTCAAAAAAATTAGGAGGCGTATGACCTGTGACACAATACTGTACAGATAGTTGCTGTTAATTTTTTCAGGGAAGGTTGACAAATCGCAGGAGCCGAAGCTCTTCCAAACGGTAGTCTTTGAAACCGTAAGAATCCCAGGTGTGTGTTGACCACAAAATATTGCTTGGATTGCTTGTCCAGCAGAAAATATATCTATGCTTCATACAAATCACTTTACGAAAAAAACCTACCAAGTCCCAAACTGGCCATTAATTCCTCTGGTCATTTGAGAGGCTATGAATCCATGACACTTTGTGGGCTTACTGTGGCTTTTCAATTAGACGTAAACCTCCTGAAGGTTTTTTGAGAATGACTAACGGGGATGGCACCTGACTTGCAGAAATGGGTTGTACCATCCAATTTTCTTTACATCGTTGCAGTTCCTGAGCAACGTGCTCACATGTTGCAATGGACACAGACCTTGCTCGGAAAAATCGTAGTTGTGCATTGTCTTTAACAGTAATATGCGCCTCAAAAAGTTCACTGTACATTTTGCAAAGGCCACAAACATTGGCATGAAGAACTGTGATATTGGTTTGTAACATATTGAGTTATATTCAAAGGCTGAACACACCAATGAAGTCTAAACCAAAAACATTTCCACTGTTTCTAGAACAAAGTACATGAAATGTAACACTCTTCGCAACATCATGCGAACGTGCTAGCAAACTGTATAAGCGAAGTACTGGTATATCGTGTGTTACATGCAAGTAAAACAGAAGTAGGCTTCTGTAGTTGTGGCCTGCAAGTCATTTAATATGTGTCTTTAATGATGAGGGAAACAGATGCACTGAAACTTTATTGTCTTTTGAGCCAATCTTAACTAGACAAAAAGTTGTTCTTTTGCGTGTGGACTACAGCAAAGTCTTCCACAAACGAGAAAAGACTGTCTGAGTAGGCGCCGGCTGTATTTGTCTGCACACAACATGTAGCTAGAGCTACGCTGTAACCTGGTGTTCGAATTGCGCTTGCCTTGGCTGCCTTGTAAACAAGACGGTTTGTATATGACCCCACTTACTGTAATGGAAACGCTTAGAATTATGACATGGACATATTTGTCTAACACGCCTAGAAAAACACATAGGAGAAGATTTGTTAACATAATATTGAAGAGCCGGTCGCGGTGGTCTCGCGGTTCTAGGCGCGCAGTCCGGAACCGTGCGACTGCTACTGTCGCAGGTTCGAATCCTGCCTCGGGCATGGACGTGTGTGATGTCCTTAGGTTAGTTAGGTTTAAGTAGTCCTAAGCTCTAGGGGACTAATGACCACAGCAGTTGAGTCCCATAGTGCTCAGAGCCATTTAAATAGTTAAAAAATTCTGAAGTAAACCGTTTGCAACATGTATACTTTACTCGCATTTACATTCACTTCAGATTGACTGCCTTTTTCACTATAAAGCAGAGAAATAGATGGAGATTCAAAATCAGCTTCAATTGTATCCACAATACTTTGAAACTCCAGAATGGACAAAACTGTTTTCAGATCCTGTTCTGGTAGTTTTGGAATAGCAGCGGATTGCATGCTTCCGACACTCTCTGTGTGATTACGTCACATAACATAACACCATTGTAACTTATTCCACAAAAACACTTGAACCTGCAATGTTTTGTTAGTACTTTAAGTTCCGCAATCCACTGTTTTCAAAACTGTTCCTGCTGATTCTTTAGATGGAGAAGCTTGAACTTCGCTGGAGTTAGATGCATCTATGAATCAATATGTTCGCCGAATTTACAACCAAGGTCAGTGTAAGCAGTTTCCTTGGAACGAGAGTCAGGGCACAACTTAAGATACACTGTGTACAAGTCGGCTCCTACCGTTGAAGCGCCACACATTTAATGTTGTACGACGAGAAATTAGCTTCCAGTTCACATGATATTCACACCAGTCCTCTTCTTCAGTATTAAACTTGCGAAACTTGCGAGCAGGAACCGGTTGTGGTGCTGTTGCGACAGTAGCGTGGTAATTTGTTGGATGCAGAGTAACAGCCATCGTATGTGCTGCGTCTGAAGCTGAACGGTTTTGTTTAGAGACGTTTTTCGTGGGGGCTCAGACATGGCCAAATATCATATGATTGACAGAAACAGACCGAAGTGCAAAAATGAAAGCCATCGGATCTAGCAGTTCACAAAGATCCGGAAGGAAACAGTGGAAAGGCTTTGCACTAAAGAACATGCACCCTTCACAGTTGCCATTGTATAGCGGACAAAAACAAGTGAAGAAACCACATTCATCGCCATTGTGGCATGTTGTAGCAATCTATAGCTCGTCACACGTAAATTATTAGTAATGTTTTTAAACTTGAGCATGGTAAATTTGGAAATTTGTGGTAAGGTCTCATGGGACCAAACTGCTAAGGTCATTAGTCCCTACGCTTACACACTATTTTAAACTAACTTAAACTATCTTACGCTAAGGGCGACACACACAACCATACCGGAGGCAGGACTCGAACTTCCGACAGGGGGAGCCTCACGGACCGTGACAAGACGCCCCAGATCGCGCGGCTACCCCTGGCAGCCATGGTAAACACTTAATTTTGGAAACAATTATCGTCCACACAGATGAGACGTTCTTGACACTGTCGCTGTCACATTTAGCACTTCGTTCATTGCAGAATGATACTTTCACATCAGAGTACATTAGTCGATAACACGGTATAAAGTTATGAATAATAGTTCTACTATCATGCAGCCAGATCTGTGCTAAGACGACACTGTCGTCGTGAGCGATGATAACAAGTGGTTGCTGATTACACAGAGATGGTGTGATCTGTACTAGGCTCCAACGTTAATAACTTCCCTGCTGTGGCGGCGTAAGGAAACATGTGGCGGTGTGTCTATGCCAGCGTCTCCGAGTTGTTGACAAGTGTCAGCGACTGTATTTGCTAGTGGTGCCGTCGTGATGCACCTACTTTTGCACGAGACCTCTTTCTGCGGACGACACCACAGATGCAATGAACACAAAATAGAGTGAAATAACCTTGAAGAATGACACAGTAGTCTACTGCACGACACCTGATAATTCGTAATCAAATAAAATGGCTGAAATGGCTCTGAGCACTATGCGACTTAACTTCTGAGGTCATCAGTCGCCTAGAACTTAGAGCTAATTAAACCTAACTAACATAAGGACATCACACACATCCATGCCCGAGGCAGGATTCGAACCGTAGCGGTCGCGCGGTTCCAGACTGTAGAGCCTAGAACTGCACGGCCACAACGGCCGGCAATTCGTAATCCCTCGTAGCCTCTACGCCTACACTATTACACATAAGTACACTTTCGTGAGACACGGTGCACGAAGTAACACACAACCGAGGCTTCTCATTTAGCTCTCATACGGCACAGAATTCGCCACAATAAATTAACGTGGAATTGTCTTACCGGTAATTTGATCCATCCGATGCGTCCTACTATTATTCAACATCATGGTTCGGCCTCCGGGAAATAAAATTACCAGAGCAATATGTTCTTCGAAATATGGCTCCTGTACAAAGCATGTCTCATTACTCCAAGTCACACTAGTCGAGCAGATAAGAAGAGGACTGAGAATGGAATGGCTGACTTCCTTTTAGAATGAGAAGCACACGGCATACACTACCGTTAAGCCCTGTGATTGGCTGACAGCCAACCGAACAAAAAAGACAAAGTTCCTGATGTAATGTTAATGCAAAGGGTTGACATACACACCAGAATAGATAGGTAGTGAAGCTCACTAGTTTAATATGTCAGAGACAGTTGTAAAATAAATATTACAGATCTGGTGAGAAACGGAAAGAGCTAATATCAGGTACCTTTCCACATCTAAATCTACATTATACTCTGCAAACCACTGTGAAGTTCGATTCGCTCATGGAGCATGAAAAGAGTGATTGCTTAAATTACTAGGTGCGCGCTGTAATTACTCTAATCTCATTTTAACAGTCCACAACAGAGCGCAGGGGAATGTAGCTTATTGCTAAATTCCTTACTTAAGCTGGTCCTCCATACATTGTAAATAGGTATGCGCGGGAAATAGGCATATCTGTTCAAGGGATTGCCAATATAAATCTCTCAGCATCTCTGTGATGCTGTCCAATGCCTCAAAGAAGACTGTGGTGTCCTTCTTTGTGTGTGTTCAAATGGTTGAAATGGCTCTGAGCACTATGGGACTTAACTTCTGAGGTCATCAGTCCCCTAGAACTTAGAACTGCTTAAACCTAACTAACCTAAGAACATCACACACATCCATGCCTGAGGCACGATTCGAACCTGCGACCGCAGCGGTCGCGCGGTTCCAGACTGTAGCGCCTAGAACCGCTCGGCCTCCCCGGCCGGCTGTGTATGATCATCATGACTGGTTAGTCATATTTCGTATGGATTCCATACTACTCACCAGACTAACAGCATTTTCCAAGTATCCTATAAACGAATCGAATTCTTTACGTACGTCTGCAAACGTAAGATCATTCCTTTTCATTTTATTGTTGTTGTTGTTGTTACTGTGGGGATGGTCTTCAATCCGAAGACTGGCTTGATGCACCATTCCATGGCAGTTTTTCCTGCGTAAGCCTCTTCATATTTGCGTAAGTAGGGCAATCTACAATTATTTGACTCTGCTTACTGAATTCAAACCTTTGTCTCCCTCTGCAATTTTTACTCCCCACACTACCTTACATCATCAAACGGACAATTTCTTGATGCCTGAGGAAGTTCCCTGCCAATGTAAAGCATTCCTTTAGTCCAGATGTGCCGTGAGTTTCTTTTCTTCCCAGTTGAGTTAATTACCTCATCATCTGTTACTCGATTTACCCATTTAAACCCTAGCATTCGTATATAGCATCATATTTCAAGAGCTTGTGTACTGTTCTCTGAACTGCTAATAGACCACGTTTCATTCCCATAAAAGTCTACAAACAGGAAAAACACCTTCACAAAAGACTGGCGTTAATCTGCAATGGCAGCAAACGACCGAAGCGAGTGCTTTTGCTAACAGCACGACGTCGCCTACAGTGCCTCTCCTGGGGTCAGGACCATATTGGTTGGACTCTAGACGACCGGAAACGCATGGTCTGGGCAGATGAGTCCTAATCTCAGTTGGTAAGTGCTAATGGTAGGGCTCAAGTGTGGTACAGATCCCACGAAGCCATGGACCCGGGTTGTAAACAACGCACTGTGCAAGATGGTGGTGGCTCCATACCGGTATGGGTTATGTTTACTTGGACTGTTCTGGACCGTCTGGTATAACTGAACCGATAATTGAGTGGAAACGGGTATGGTGACCATTTGCCACCATTCGTGGACTTAATGTTTTCTAACACCAATGGAATTTTTGTGGATGACACTGCATCATGTCGTAGGATCACAATTGTTCCAGACTACTTTGAAAAATATTCTGGACACTTCAAGCAAATGATTTCGCCACCCATATCGCCCGACATGAATCTCACCACACATTTGTGAGACATAATCGGGAGGTCAGTTCGTGCACAAAACCGTGCATCTACTACACTTTCACAGTTATGAATGGCTACAGAGGCAACATGGCGCAATATCTCTACAGAGGCCCTCCAAAGCCTTGTTGAGTTCGTGCCACGTCGAGATGCTGCACTAGGCCGAGCAAAAGGAGGTGCGACACGGTATTAAGAGGTATCCTATGACTTTTGTTATCTTAGTGTAATGTACTGCACATAAGAAGGAGAAGAAATCCTGTGCTATAAAAGTACAATATTGGCGAAATCAGTAACAGGCACATAATGCATAGGGGTAACCATCCAGGGCGATCTATAGAGGAATGGCCACACCAAGCAAAAGCATATGCTGCAGGACTTTGGTTCATTTGGAGGAATCTTAGGGAAATGTAATTCATTCACCAAAGAAGGAGTTCAAATAAATTATAGTAATGCAGCCGGGTGACATCGTCGACAACCGCCGATGTTTCGACAGGAGCACTCCCTGCCATTTTCAAGGGAAAACTGCAGCAAGTAAGAGCTGTGTAAGGGAATTTGAAACCTCGGTTTTCAGAGAAAGCCCGGAAAGGTAACACTCACACACACTGTAAACACTAGCGCTATCACAAAGCTAAAAAGTCCAACGTCAGAAGTTATCAATGGTGAAATCAATAATCAACGGGTGAGGTAGCGTAAACTCTGTCCCTTCGTTTTTTGGGAAGGGGCAGACCTGTATCCCGTGCAGAATTTTAAAAAACCACGACATTTATTTATAAGGTAACTTGCTACTTTAATTTCATCAGCTTTCTTAATAACACTGTCCCAATGGCTGGAAGTACGTGACAGAATATCCGTGTTGTTATATTCCATAGGATGACCGGTGCAAAGACAATTTTCTCAAATGGCGGATTTGCTCAGCTGTTGTAAGCCTGTGTACCGCTTATTCTCCGTACACCGGTCCTCTATAGTCGGGATAGTATGAGCAATATATGACACTCCACAACTAAAAGAAATACGGCAGACATCCCCATTACACAAACCCAGATCATTCTTTACGGAACCTAGAAGGACACTAATCTTAGATGATGTGAACCAAGGTACGATGTATCTCTTCGCACTGGGCCGGAAGATGACCATTGTCAGCCTGCAGATACAAGTCAGTGTAAGTACGCCTCCTATAGACGGCATGTGTACAATCCACCTTCCTCCTAACCAACACGTCAAGAAAGGAAAGACAGCCATCCTTCTCCACCTACATCGTGAAACAAATATTCAGTTGGATTGAATTCAGTTGCTCTAAACAGTCGTTCAAATTATCACTGCCACGAGGACAAACAACAAAATCCATACGTGAGAGAACACTAAGGTTGCAAAGCCTCCGACTCCAGGGCATATTCCATAAACACATTGACAATAATATGTGACAAAAGGCTTCCCGTCGAAACACTTTGCTAGACCGATTTTTGAGTATTGCTTGTCAGTCTGAAACACATACTAGGTTGGATTAATAGGCGATCCAAGAAAGAGCAGCATACTTGCGTTTGTTTAATTAGTGTGATCGCTGTGGTAGATGCTACGAGGAAAGTGACGCGCTTCACTGAGATTTTTATTGTTGCAAATCTGAGAGATTATGTTGAGGGCAATATATTTCTTTCTCCCACACGTTTCATGAAAATATCATAATGAGGAAATGGAGGTAATCTGAATGTTCCATCTACACTCATTCTTTCCTCTCGAACGGAGCAGGGATGACGGTCAAGTGTCAGATGGACTCCCAACCGTATACCGTAAGATAGCATGCGGTTTTTCGCACCTGATTTTAGGTTATAGATAGAAGGATCGTTTGAGACATATGGTGCATTTCTCCTGTGATTTCGTATTTAAGTTCCTACAAAATCGTGTAGGTGATAATACTCGTACCAGTGCGATCATAAATTTGCGATCGTTCTAATAGTGTTAGCACTTTAGAACTTTAACGAAGGAAAGCCTATCGCTCAAGGAGAGGTCCTTGGTCTTGGTGGTGGCATGAGGGCTACTAATGAGTGAAAATGAAATTTTACAATATATAGCGGTTCTTTGCTGTCATTGACACGATAAGCCGCCAGTTTCGTGGTTGTGGAAGGAATTTACCACTATAGAGAAATAATTAATATGCTACTGGGCGATTGCCAAATTGGAATGTGACAGTTACGTAAACAGCAGTGCTGGCGAAAATAAGCAAATTGCATTTCGGTTTCAGGAAGGTGAGAGTTGGAAATTTATATGCCACATATCACTAAAACTGTAATTTCAATGAAACATTTATTTGTTAATGGAAGTAACGTAGGGCATGCGAGTATGACACAGCAATATTCTAAAGTAAGTTCCTGCACAATCCACAAATGACAAGAGGAATTACTTTTAATGGTCTGAATGACGTCCCTATTACGTATTCGACCTCAGTTCGTATTTAGCTGACATGAATACATCGGTGTTGTGAGGTGTTAATGCTTTCCTCTGCTGGAGTACTGCTTATTCTTCATATTTTAATATCCGTGCCAATAAATATCGATTAAACGACTATCGCAGTAGAGTAATTTCGGACCACTCTACCGAATGGCCATGTAAAATTCCACTTTAAAATAATTTTGTTCGTAATGGGATACACAGTAATGCTTTGCGTCCGACATTAGGCGTCGAATGAAAGACATGATGAGCAGTATTTATTTGGGTCAGATCCAGCTACAAACTAAGAAACCGAAATTGAAAGTATCTGCCTAAACACCAAAGAAAATGCACCTGATGACTCTCAGGAGGAACAGTCTTCATATCTGATCACTACAATACAGATGGCATTAAAGACCTTAAACGATGAAAGCCATCTACCTTAACTGGAATGTCAGTTCCTAAAGTCAACTGCAGTTGTTTAACTAGGGTAAGCGGGTTCGAAGTCCAAGTTTTCCTTCGCGAATCATAGAGCCTAGGCAAATACATCGTTTCGACTACATGAGAAAGACAGTGTAACAGCAAGAGGAATACCCGGATGTAACAGAAACATCCCAAGGAGATATGAAAATCCTATTACAGGCACAAAAAATGTCGGTATGCATCTGCGCATTAACGAGAAGGGAGCGCTAGTTGCAAAATGTAAGCTTGTGTGTAAGATGCTGTCCTATTTAAAAACTGTGTAGACATCCTCCTCACGTAAAACCACTCTGCTATAATGCAAAGAAATGACGTTCATAGCACGTGACAATCAGCGATCAGTCTGTCATCAGAAAATGACTAGTTTCAGCAAGTAGTATACCCAAAGGAAAAATGGTTACTGGACAGGTTTTACTGCGGAAAAATATGACCGTGTAATGGAATTTTAAAAACGCCTTATTTCTGGAAATATCCGCAACCAGTAACAGGTGACTAATAAATTATTAGAGTGGTGTTTAAGACATGTGGGAAGTTCCCACATACAGTATTTTTGGGTTTCTCCCTGTGCACGCGTCTATCCCTGCGTAGTGCTTCACATATAGACAGGTAGTAACCCGCCATATAATGAATTAGCTGTCTATACATCCACCGAGGCTCACCACCGCCGTGCATGAAGTTTCAGTTTTTTTCTTTCTTTCCTTTTTTTTTTTTAATTTCTGACATGTCAGTTGTGAACAAGGCGTGGTGTCTCATCCTCAAATGCGAAGTGGCAGTCAAACCCAGCACAGCACCATGGAGAGTGGCGCAGCAGTGTCAGTGTTAACCCTGTGATAGCTATTGAGAGAGGCTTGTGTGACCTCAGAGACGATGACCTCAAACTTTTGTTGTGTTGAGCCAAGACGTTCCTGTTCCTGTCCTATCCAATAGATGGTGATCGAGGTAGAAGCACATTTGTGGAAAATTCTTTAAATGTGGGGTACTGGAGTAATTTAACAATGTCTTGTGTGTGGGCTGTAGTGTGTGTACATACGTGTCTTAGAAAAGAACCAAATTGGTTTTTTTCTTTAATTTCCTACTTTCTTTTTAATTCTCTTCAGTTTTACAGTATAAGACTCCTCTAGGGCAACCATATATTGACAGTGCTCTCATAGTATATCATAAACTATACTATTTAAGATAAGGGCGATGTAATTTTGTTAATATCTTTTATTACTGCACTGCAGTGTGTCTCTAGAAACGTTGATAAATATTTCTTGGAATGGGGGAGTAAATCTCTAGTGGCCATGGTGCCAAAGAGGGTAACAAATTATGCAAACTAGGTACACAAAGCACTCAACTTGTAGGTCGCAAATTATAGTAATTAAGACAATTGATTGTGCCAAGGCCGGCCGGAGTGGCCGAGCGGTTCTAGGCGCTACAGCCTACGGTCGCAGGTTCGAATCCTGCCTCGGGCATGGATGGGTGTGGTGTCCTTAGGTTAGTTAGGCTTAAGTAGTTCTAAGTTCTAGGGGACTGATGACCTCAGCAGTTAAGTCCCATAGTGCTCAGAGCCATTTGAGCCATTGCGCCAAGTAATAGGATAGTGCCCCTTTGGGTGTACTACTACTTTCACACATTCATTGTAATTTCAAACTGCCAACTCGTGCGAAACATCATTTTTGGCCCACACATTATAACAATTAGGATATTTCAGCCAACAGGATTATGCCCTTTGGAATTCATGTATTCACTGTAATGTCAACTTATCTGTGCAACCATAATATATTTTTGAACCGTAGATTATGGTATTTAAGATAATTCATCTCACCACACACTTATACATCAGCCAGTTGGCCTAATGGAGGGGGAGGGGAAGAGGAGAAGAGGCACCTTTGGTCATAAACTGTAGCAATTTGGTGATAAATTAAATTTACATAAACACAACACAATAGCACAAGTGCATGACTTTACATATGGAGGCTAGGCCAGGTGGCAGGCTTGTCTATAGAAGGAGAGCAATTGCACTATTGCACCAGAACGTACTCAGTCCCGCTACCGTTATATAAAAAACAACAATATAATGAGGCATTGGACATCATCTTTTACTCTGACAGGCAGGAAAACCTGATCATTTAAAACTGATTCAGTTTGTCGTTGACTCCTGTGTTGTCTTACACAATGATTAATGCAATGAACAATGAATAATTTCCCTAATAAACACAAAGCAATCGGGTAACCCTCACGAATAAATGGACAAAACGCTCTGAGGAAGAGATTTTCTTCGTACTTAAAAAAGTGCATACCGAGATAAAGATTACATCTACATTCACGTGCGCCTCTGTACTCTGCAAATCTCTGTGAAGCCCATCGCGAAGGATAAATACCATTCTACAAGGTCTTAGTTTTTTGCCCCGTTCCATGCACGTATTAAGAGCGAGAAGAATGATTGTTTAAACGCGTCTGTGTGCGATGTAGTTAATGTAATCTTGTCCTCATGATCCCTATGTGAGCGAGAAGTAGGAGGTTGTAGTATATTTCTAGAATTATAATTAAAAGACAGTTGTTGAAACTTAATGAGTAGATATTGTCACAGAGAAAATTGAGTAGCACGCTCACTGTCGGTCAGAGGGTTAACAGCCCTCTGTAACAAAAAAACTGAGTTAACCGATCAAAGACGAACTTAAACGGATGTCTTACGACGTCCGCCCCGAGCACATACAACGAACGAAAACGAACAAAATGAGAATTAAAAAAAAAAAACTGTGGTATTGTGGTAATCATATTGGACTGTTCTCATCAGGGTCGCGAGTTCAACACTCATCTAGGTTCTAATATTTTTATTTCTTTGTTCGGTTCGAGTATATTCTAGAAGTATCTAGAAATGTGAAGAATCATTGTACTGGAACGTTCCGTAATCGTATAAAAATTACATACCGTATGTGTTCTGGCTGGAGGCAGTTCGCTCCGCGCTCTTGTATGTGCAAGTGCTGAATACACCTTTCGTTAAGTGAAGTTAGTGTTCGTCATTCATCTAGTTACTTCTTCTTCTACGTGACACTATTCTGGTGGACATGCTGGGTATTGGAACTTGTGATAGCGCACATTATCAACAGTGGCCACGACAAAGCCGCCGTGGCGAGAAACTCGAATTCGAGCTGAATTCAACAGATCGCAATCTAACGAAGAAAGAAGAAGAAGAGGACGTTACGATGACAGTAACTGTGTACCACCACATGAGACATCCTTCTGTGTTCTCTGGTGACGATGGCCAAGTTCCAAACAAGTAGCTGAAGGTATATGAGCGTACAACCAAATTTAAAAAATGGGATGACACCGTGTGTTTGGCAAAAGTATTTTTCTACTTGGAAGACAGTACCAAGGATGGTATGAGAACAACGAAATTCTCAAGCTGGGAAGTATTCCAGATGGAACCGCGCAACTGTTTCGGCGACACACAACGACGGAAGTGCAATGCTGAAGATAAAGTGCAGGGCACAGCGTCCAGGAGAAACTACAGCATCCTACATTCAAGACGTCTTGGAACTGTGTAAAATAATGGATCCTGGAATGAACGACGAATATAAGGTTGCACATCTTATGAAGGGTGTTGCTGAGGACATGTATCAAGCCTTACTGCTGAAGGAGATTTCGACAGCAGACGACTTCATAAAATGGTCCCAGTATATCGAGACAATACATCAATAATGAATCACAAACAAGAAGTTTGAACGGCTTTCAAACGTCGTATCGGTGTCTGTGATGGAGGAAGGAACTGATTTCACAACTTTCCTTCGTCAGGTAGTGACAGAAGAAGTTCAGAAGGCACTTGGATTGCACGGCGAGCAAAAAATCGAGACGTTTCAAGATGTCATAAGGGAGGAATTGGAAGAGTCATTGAACAAAATCTCTAGTCCTTCATTTCCCTTTAAACGGTGAAAACGTCGAGACCCAGGAGAAGTTACGTTCCTACAATGCCGCATGAAAACCTGTTTGGGCACCAAGGAAAAGGGACCCAGGATGGCCAACCAGAATAGTTCCACTGCGGACGACCGGGACATGTGGAGCGCTGTTGTCGAGAAAGGTGGCGGATATTTGATGACGCCCGCGCCAGAAGACAGCAGACCGATATTAGTTGCCGCCAACTCCGGAAGAAGAAGATGAACAAGAAGATGTGGGTGCAAGGCGACGTAGGTCACCAACGCCCAAGCTAGCCGCTGGAGAGGACGCTCCCCAACACGCTGATCAAGGTCTCCATCGCCGTTTAGGAGCTCCAGCCGATCACCTAGCTACTACAACCTAGAAAACTAAAGGGTGCGACCTTTCTTGGAGGTGAGGCCGCCGAAGAGAGAAATCCTCCGCCGTCGACCACTACAAAAATGATAGGAAACTACGTCGATATCCGCATGGATAGCCGACCAGCCCAAGCTCTCGTGGCCTCTGGAGCATCATATTCAGTTATTACGTAGAAGTACCGTCGCCAGTTGCAGAAAACCGTATTCGTCAACAGCAAAACATTCTGCTGAAGGTGGATAATGGAAAATACGTAAAATATACAGGAAGATGTGTCATTCGTGTGGGTATAAGTGGCCATAAACAGTCCTTAGAATTCATCGTCTTACAAGACTGTAGTCATGACGTCATTCTCGGATGGGACTTTCTCAGGCAATTGTAGATTGTGATCGCTCGAAGATTAAGCTACACGTCATGAGATACTGTAGACAGGAAGATACGCATCTGACTGTGTAGAAGAAAACACCAAGATGCCGACTTTCTCTCAAGAAACCCCGTGCAGGACCATCAAGACTGATGAAGATAGTGACTGTCTCGCTGCAGTGCAGGATCTCTCTACTGAGCAGAAGGCCGCCAAGATACACTCCTGGAAATTGAAATAAGAACACCGTGAATTCATTGTCCCAGGAAGGGACTTCATTGACACATTCCTTGGGTCAGATACATCACATGATCACACTGACAGAACCACAGGCACATAGACACAGGCAACAGAGCATGCACAATGTCGGCACTAGTACAGTGTATATCCACCTTTCGCAGCAATGCAGGCTGCTATTCTCCCATGGAGACGATCGTAGAGATGCTGGATGTAGTCCTGTGGAACGGCTTGCCATGCCATTTCCGCCTGGCGCCTCAGTTGGACCAGCGTTCGTGCTGGACGTGCAGACCGCGTGAGACGACGCTTCATCCAGTCCCAAACATGCTCAATGGGGGACAGATCCGGAGATCTTGCTGACCAGGGTAGTTGACTTACACCTTCTAGAGCACGTTGGGTGGCACGGGATACATGCAGACGTGCATTGTCCTGTTGGAACAGCAAGTTCCCTTGCCGGTCTAGGAATGGTAGAACGATGGGTTCGATGACGGTTTGGATGTACCGTGCACTATTCAGTGTCCCCTCGACGATCACCAGAGGTGTACGGCCAGTGTGGCGCTCACCTGCAAGACGCCAAACACGCATACGACCATCATTGGCACCAAGACAGAAGTGACTCTCATCGCTGAAGACGACACGTCTCCATTCGTCCCTCCATTCACGCCTGTCGCGACACCACTGGAGGTAGGCTGCACGATGTTGGGGCGTGAGCGGAAGACGGCCTAACGGTGTGCGGGACCGTAGCCCAGCTTCATGGAGACGGTTGCGAATGGTCCTCACCGATACCCCAGGAGCAACAGTGTCCCTAATTTGCTGGGAAGTGGCGGTGCGGTCCCCTACGGCACTGCGTAGGATCCTACGGTCTTGGCGTGCATCCGTGCGTCGCTGCGGTCCGGTCCCAGGTCGACGGGCACGTGCACCTTCCGCCGACCACTGGCGACAACATCGATGTACTGTGGAGACCTCACGCCCCACGTGTTGAGCAATTCGGCGGTACGTCCACCCGGCCTCCCGCATGCCCACTGTACGCCCTCGCTCAAAGTCCGTCAACTGCACATACGGTTCACGTCCACGCTGTCGCGGCATGCTACCAGTGTTAAAGACTGCGATGGAGGTCCGTATGCCACGGCAAACTGGCTGACACTGACGGCGGCGGTGCACAAATGCTGCGCAGCTAGCGCCATTCGACGGCCAACACCGCGGTTCCTGGTGTGTCCGCTGTGCGGTGCGTGTGATCATTGCTTGTACAGCCCTCTCGCAGTGTCCGGAGCAAGTATGGTGGGTCTGACACACCGGCGTCAATGTGTTCTTTTTTCCATTTCCAGGAGTGTTTCAAATTACGCTTGCCGTAAATTGGTCAGAGGACGTGAAAGGACAATTTAAGGTAGTTAATAGAGTACTTTGCAAGAAAAACTTTGATCCGTTTGGAAAGAGGTGGCTGCCAGTTGTTCCTAAACAGATGCGCGTAGATGTTCTACAGAAATTCGATCACACACTTCAGGCTGGACTTTTAGGATTTATGAAGACGTACGATAGAATCCGCAAGAGATTTTTCTGGCCAGGTTTATTTAGGAGTGTTCGTCACTATGTGTCGCACAGTCGAGAGTGAGAGAGGAGAAACACAGTTCCTCAGAAACCACCTGGCCGACTCACCAATTCCAGCAGCCGAACGCCTTTCCAGCGTGTTGGGATTGACCTCGGACAATTTCCAACGTCTGCCAGTGGCAATAGATGGATTA
Source organism: Schistocerca gregaria (assembly GCF_023897955.1). Taxonomy (NCBI): domain Eukaryota; kingdom Metazoa; phylum Arthropoda; class Insecta; order Orthoptera; family Acrididae; genus Schistocerca; species Schistocerca gregaria. The sequence goes on from NC_064931.1 coordinate 88,300,599, forward strand.
TTGGTAGAACTGATTGTCTGACACGCTGTGCCATTACAAAAGCTGTGAAAACAGCCAAAGCATTCGAGGTAGCCAAATTCATCGTGGAAGACATTGTATTAAAACACGGTCCCCAGAGTCGTTAATTACGGATCGAGGGAAAGTTTTCCAATCGAATTTCGTGACAGATATAAACCGTCGGTGCAACATTACTCATCACATGACGACTGTCTACCATCCGAAAACAAACGGGCTTACTGAACACCTTCATAAGATTTAGGCCGACATTCTATCAAAGTTCGTCAATGTTGAGTAGAGCAACTGGGATGAGGTGCTACCTTCCGTGACGTTTGCCTACAACACCGCCAAACAAGACACCATCAGATTTACGCCATTTTTCCTGTTGCATGGGCGTGAGGCGACTACGACGATGGACACTGTTTTTCGGTTACATACTGATGACGTGGACGACGACTTCATCGCCAGGTGTTAACGAGAGCTGAAGAAGCTCGGCAGATAGCTCGATTCCGCACGCTGCAGGCTGAAGAAAACGATCGCCGAAGGTATGACGCGGGCCACCGCCCTGTTGTCTACCAGCCTGGTGACCTCGTCTGGAGCTCCACTCCTGTTCATAGGGTTGGTCTCTCTCAGAAGCTCCTCAGGCACTACTTTGGACCTTATAAGACTCAAAACAGTTGTCTGATGTTACTTACGAAGTTGAAGATTTCGACCCCGACACAAGACGACGAAAGATCAGAGATACGGTCCACGTTCTTCGAATGAAGAGCTACAAGGATCCTGCAACCCAGGGTAAATTCGAAGCTCCAACGACAGGAAACAAACGGAAAGGTGACGAAGAGCGTAGCGGCAAAGGAACTTCTAAGAATATCACCGCCAGGGCGACCATCAGTCATCGGGAGTCGGAGTATGCACGAAGGATGACTCGTTCCCGAACTACGAGGACGTAAAACCGAGAAGCTGTTGTCTTAAGGAGGGAGGAATGTCACAGAAGAAGCTGAGAAGCACAGTTACCGTGGTGTAGTGGTTATGATACTGTAAAATTTTAATTTCAGTATTTGGTTTGAGTACATTCTAGAAGTATCCAAAAATGTCAAGAATCATTGTACTGGAATGCTCTGTAACTGAATATATACCGTGTGTGTTCTGGCAGGAGGTTGTTCACTCCGCGCTCTTGCATATGCAGGTGCTGAATAAACCTTCGTTAAGCGAAGTTAGTGTTCGTCATTCATCTAATTACAGCTTCTTCCATGTGACAATGTACTCATCTGGTGAATGTTGCAGTTATTCTTACTTCTGTGCTTGTTAAGAAAATTGGAGAGGAATTACGCCTTATGCAAGACACTTCTAGTGTTTTGTTTTCATACAGATATGTTTCATTACTTTTTGTGCTATCTTCAATGGGTTTATTTGTTTATTTCCCTTCTCACTTTAAGCTATTGGATATTTATGCTAGTAACTTTAGATTCGTTTTTGTCGGTGCACTTTCATTTGTTCACCAAGCACAGAGTTTTCGCCGCCATACACGAAAATAAAGGAATAAATCCACTGAAGATGGCACAAAAAGTGCTGAAACACGTCTGGGTGGAAACAAAACTACAAAGCTGTCTTGCATAAGACGGAATTCCTCTCCAGTTCTGTAAGTAGGTTTTCTCGGGATAGTTTACGTATATCTTCAAGAGTCTGCCAGTTCAGTCTCTTCAGCATCTCTGTGACACTCTCCCACATGTCAAACAAATCTGCGAGCACTAGTGCTGCTCTTCTCTGTATACGTTCAATATCCCCTGTTTGTCTTTTCTGGTGTGGGTAGCACACACTTAGACATTATATCACAATATATTCCACGAGTGAGTTGTAAGTAATCACCTTGTAACCTGATTGCATTTTCCTAGTGTTCTACCAATAAACCGAAGCCTACCACCTGCTTCACCCACGACTGAGCCTATGTGATCATTCCATTTCGTATTCCCACGAAGTGCTACACCCAGGTATTTGTAAGAGTTGACCGGTTCCTACTATGACCCATTGATATTTTAGTCGTGAGATACTATGTTTTTTTCGTTTTGCGACGTTCACAATTTTTCATTTCCGGACATTCAAAACAAGCTGCCAATATTTGCGCAACTTTTCAATTATAACAAGAACTGACTGCATATTTATGCAGCTTCTTCTGTACAGTGCCGGCCGGAGTTGCCGTGCGGTTCTAGGCGCTACAGTCTGGACCCGAGCGACCGCTACGGTCGCAGGTTCGAATCCTGCGTCGGGCATGGATGTGTGCGATGTCCTTAGGTTAGTTACGTTTAATTAATTCTAAGTTCTAGGTGACTGATGACCTAAGAAGTTCAGTCGCATAGTGCTCAGAGCCATTTTTTTTAACCTTCCATACAGTACTTCACCACAGATAACTGCGTCATCTGCAAAAAGTCTTAGGTTACTATTAATGTTGTCCGCGAAGACAATAAGTCGCAAGGTCCGGATGGTATCCCAGTTCTGCACTGGCACTTACATAGCTTTCATTTACCGAGAACCTCTCGCCCAGCCCGGAATCACAAGCGGATGGAGAAAAGCACAGGTGACTTCTGTATATGGGAATGGCAAAAGAACGAACCTTAGAATTTCGGACCAATGTGCCTAACATAGCTTTATTCTTGAACATATTGTCAATTCGAATATAATAAGTTTTCTTGAGACCTAGAACCGTATGTCCACAAATCAGTATGGTTTTAGAAAGCGGCGTTCGTGCGAAAGTCAGCTTGCCTTTTCTCACATGATGCAATGCCAACAGTTGATGAAGAGCAACAGGTAGATTCCATATTTCTAGATTTTGGGAAAGAATTTGACACGGTTACCCATTGCAGGCTATCAACGAAGATGGGAACATATGGAACAGATATACAGGTAAGTGAGTGGGTCTAAGATTTGTTGAGTTATAGAAGCCAGTATATTGTTCTCAACGACGAGTTTCAGCAGAGACAAAGCTAACGTCAGGAGTACCCTAGGGAAGTGTAATAGGACTACTGTTATTCTCTATTTACATAAATTATTTGGCGGACAGGATGGGGAGCAATCTGCAGTTGATTGCTGATGACGTTGTGGTGTAAGGTAAGGTGTCCAAGTTGAGTGACTGTGGAAGGATACAAGATGGCTTAGACAAAATTTCTAGTTAGTGTGATGAATTACAGCTATCTCTAAATGCAGAAATATCTAAGTTAATGCGGATGAGTAGGAATAACAATCCCATAGTGTTCGGATACAGCATTAGTAGCATATTGTTTGTCACAGTCAGGTCGTTTCAGTATCTGGGTGTAATGTTTCAAAGTCGAATGAAATGCAAGGAGCATTTGAGGATTGTGGAAGGGATGGTGAATGGTTCACTTCGGTTTATTGGGAGAATTTCAGGAAAGTGTGGTTCATCTGTAAAGTAGACTGCATGTAGGACATCAGTGCGGCCTGTTCTTGAGTACTGCTCGAGTGTTTGGCATTTGTATCGTCTGGGACTGAAGGAAGACATCGGAGCAATTCGGAGGAGGTGTGCTAGATTTGCTGCCGGTAGGTCGAACAAAAGCGAGTGTTACAGGATCTTTCATGAACTCAAATGGGAATCCCCGGAGGGAGGACGACTTTCTTTTCGAGCAGCACTACTGAGAAAATTTAGAGAACCGGCATTTGAAGCTGGCTGAAGAACTATTCTACTGGCTCCAACATAAATTGCGCTTAAGGATCACGAAGATAAGATACGACAAATCAGGGCTCGTACCGAGGAATATAGATAGTCATTTTTCCCTCGCTCTGTTTGCGAGTGGAACACGAAAGAAAATGACTAAAGCTGGTACTGGGTACCATCCGCCTCATTGTGCACAGTGGCTAGCAGAGTATCCATGGAGATATAGAATACTATACAACACGAACAGTAAGCTTCCCAACACACTTCCGGGGTCACTCCCGAAGTTACGTCTACATCTGACGTTGACTGTCTATCCAAGATAACACACTACGTCCTTCCTAACAAAACACCTCAATCCACTAACAGATTACTCTTTAATACCCCATTATGTGGTGCTGAATCAAACGCTTTTCGGATTTCTAGAATCCAGAATGAGAATTTCACTCTGCAGCGGAGTGTGCGCTGATATGAAACATCCCCCAGGCTGTGGCTAAGCCTTGTTTCATCTACATCTACATGACTACTCTGCAATTCCCATTTAAGTGCTTGGCAGAGGGTTCATCGAACCACAATCATACTATCTCTCTACCATTCCACTCCCTAACAGCGAGCGGGAAAAACGAACACCTAAACCTTTCTGTTCGAGCTCTGATTTCTCTTATTTTATTTTGGTCATCATTCCTACTTATGTAGGTTGGTCTCAACAAAATATTTTCGCATTCGGAAAAGAAAGTTGGTGACTGAAATTTCGTAAAAAGATCTCGCCGCGACGAAAAACGTCTTTGCTGTAATGACTTCCATCCCAATTCGCGTATCATATCTGCCACACTCTCTCCCCTATTACTTGATAATGCAAAACGAGCTGCCATTTCTTGCACCCTTTCGATGTCCTCCGTCAATCCCACCTGGTAAGGATCTCACACCGCTCAGCAATATTCTAACAGAGGACGAACGAGTGGACTTGTTGCATCTTCTAAGTGTCCTGCCAATGAAACGCAACCTTTGGCTCGCCTTCCCCACAATATTATCTATGTGGTCTTTCCAACTGAAGTTGTTCGTAATGTTAACACCCAGGTACTTAACTGAATTGACAGCCTTGAGAATTGTACTATTTATCGAGTAATCGAATTCCAACGGATTTCTTTTGGAACTCATGTGGATCACCTCACACTTTTCGTTATTTAGCGTCAACTGCCACCTGCCACACCATACAGCAATATTTTCTAAATCGCTTTTCAACTGATACTGGTCTTCGGATGACCTTACTAGACGGTAAATTACAGCATCATCTGCGAACAACCTAAGAGAACTGCTCAGATTTTCACCCAGGTCATTTATATAGATCAGAAACAGCAGAGGTCCCAGGACGCTTCCCTGGGGAACACCTGATATCACTTCAGTTTTACTCGATGATTTGCCGTCTATTACTACGAACTGCGACCTTCCCGACAGGAAATCACGAATCCAGTCGCACAACTGAGATGATACCCCATAGCCCCGCAGCTTGATTAGAAGTCGCTTGTGAGGAACGGTGTCAAAAGCTTTCCGAAAATCTAGAAATACGGAATCAACTTGAGATCCCCTGTCGATAGCGGCCCTTACTTCGTGCGAATAAAAAAGCTAGCTGCGTTGCACAAGAGCGATGTTTTCTGAAACCATGCTGATTATGTATCAATAGATCGTTTCCTTCGAAGTGATTCATAATGTTTGAATACAGTATATGGTTCAAAACCCTACTGCAAACCGACGTCAATGATATAGGTCTGTAGTTAAATGGATTACTCCTACTACCCTTCTTGAACACTGGTGCGACCTGCGCAATTTTCCAATCTGTAGGTACAGATCTATCGGTGAGCGAGTGGTTGTATATGAGTGTTAAGTTTCTGCAATATCCTTTCTTACGGGAGTGCTGGTTCTGCAAGGATCACAGGAGAGCTTCTGTAAAGTTTGGAAGGTAGGAGACGAGGAACTGGCGGAAGTAAAGCTGTGAGGACGAAGTGTGAGTCGTGCTTTAGCTCAGCTGGTAGAGCACTTGCCCGCGAAAGGCAAAGGTACCGAGTTCGAGTCTCAGTCTGGCACACAGTTTTAATCTACCGTAATGTTTCGTATCAGCGCACACTCCGGTGCAGACTGAAAAACTCATTCTGGTTGCACTGTAATCCCTCAATGGCTATCGGAATAGCCATTCCAGCATGCTGAATGCGGTGCCCAGACATACACTAAATACTCCTGATGTTCCCTCCTGTTCCTTGCTGCCATTTCTCGAAGCTGCACCACTATTTGCAGTACGTTAGAAATGCCGAAGGTTAATAGACCTCTACCCTTTTGCATTTGTCTCCTCCGGACGCAGGAGAAAGCAAGTTTCCCCTAAACGGGAGAAGTGAGTCCCACTGGCTCGGTTTCAGTTCAGTGAAAGACAGTACTCCAAACTTGTTGTTTACAGGCTTCGGTATAACACCCCGAGCCCTCCCTGGTCCTCATCTATCCTGTACAGGACGCCTAGATCTCCCATTAACACGCCATTCAGAGTCAAATACTTTCTTCAGAGACAAAATACATAGGAGACAATAGTACTTGGGATATTTTTCGTTCCACAGACACATGGCACTCGGGAGCTCTTCCAACACAGTGATTCGCAGCAGTTGTCAATTGACAGTGGTAAGGGCGATTTACAGCTGTTTACAAACGTCATCTAACCCACAGCGGGGCAGCACTGTGGCTGGTCAATGTTTTACATGACAGTGAACAAATAACTTTAAACTAAGTCTGCTGACTATCTTTCAAATTGTTTAGCTAAAAAGTTTCTAATTCCCTATAAGAATTATAGCAAATACACAAATCGAGCAACAGATAAACCTGTGATAAAAATTACTAGTTTCCTAAAATTTTTAGGCTAATTAAAGTCGCACAATGAACTCGGAAAAAGAGTTAATTTACCTCTCGAAAGGGACAGCTAAACGTAATACAATATTTTAGTTACAATATCTGGTATTGTAACTACATCACAAACGCCGATTTATTACTACGAATTAGTTTATGAACAGAAAAGTGATAACTTTTGAAAAGTCTCAGAAATATGCGTTTAATAGCTTAGACATACACTGAAATTGGGAGCGATCTATTCTTTGGCAGTGGCTCCGAGTCACAAACGCCGATTTACTGTAAAATAAGCTGTCTACAACTCTCTTAAGTTAAGAGAATTCGGAAAAGCTTGAAAAAAACTGAAAATTCTCAGTAATAAACTATTACTCATTTTATTATACAATGAAATTAGACAACTCTTGTCCATCCCTTAGCTCAGTGGTCAATGCGTCTGAATGCATTCATGCATCGGGCGTGTGTTCGGAAATTTGTGGTAAGGTCTTATGGGACCAAACTGCTGAGGTCATCGGTCCCTAAGCCTAAACACTACTTAATCTAACTTAAGCTAACTTAAGCAATGGACAACACACACACCCGCGCCCGTGGGAGGACTCGAACTTCCATCGGGGGTAGCCGCATGAACCGTGACAAGGCGCCCCAGACCTCGCGGATACCTGTTTTCGACTCCCAGATGGGTTAGCGATTTTATCCTCTCGGGGACTGGATGTTGTGTTGTTTCCATCACAATTACATCAACATCGACAAGGACATCACCCAGTCTGATGTCAACTGAAAAGATTTTCAATACGGCGGCCGAACTTCCTCAGATGGAGACTCCCAGCCATCAATGCCATACAATCACTTCCTTTCATATCGAAGAACGATTGTTCTGAACAAGGATGCGCATACTGTTGTCAAAAATTTGAAAAGAGCAGAATTAATTTCAAGCCGACAGTTGACGATAACAGTACGAGTTTATTGCGGTACTAGCGAATTTTCGAAATTGTACTATATGTAGCAATACAGACGAGAACTGATACAATCAATGAAAGATTATGCAGACGCGATGCGAACAGTAAAATACCCTTATGTGAATATAGAATTTCAAATCAGCACGCGAATCTGGCACGTGCGGTCTCACACAAATCAAAATTCCGGAGTCGGCTAATACATACAAATAAACGTGCTAACTGCATGCAGTGCTTTACAAGAGCCACTATCATTTCATGTGGCCTTGAAGAAATTTCTGTTTTTCAGCTTCCCTGCTAATATCTCAAGGCATTACCGTCCACTTACAGGAATGCAAATTCTTTTGTCCACTCGAAGCCAAAAAATACAACTCTTCACTAACACATGAGAGATGTAATTTTTTCACTACAGCATGAGTTCATTACATTCTAAATATTAAGCAACGTTCAGCAGATTAGGCCTGAAATAAGAATGAAAATTAATTCCTTCCCTGGTTTCGTAAGTAAAGACACCATACAAAGAACTACATGTGTTGTTGTGGATTTAATTTTGCATTGTCTCTTTCGCTCCTGAGTTGATTTATGTCCCTCTAGTTTCAATTGCGTTTTTTATTTATCGTAAAAATGCTTCCAGAATGAGATTTTCACTCTGCAGCGGAGTGTGCGCTGATATGAAACTTCCTGGCAGATTAAAAATGTGTGCCCGACCGAGACTCGAACTCGGGAAATTTGCCTTTCGCGGGCAAGTGCTCTACCATCTAAGCTACCGAAGCACGACTCACGCCCGGTACTCACACCTTTACTTCTGCCACTATCTCGTCTCCTACCTTCCAAACTTTACAGAAGCTCTCCTGCGAACCTTGCAGCTGTGAGTACCGGGCGTGAGTCGTGCTTCGGTAGCTCAGATGGTAGAGCACTTGCCCGCGAAAGGCAAAGGTCCCGAGTTCGAGTCTCGGTCGGGCACACAGTTTTAATCTGCCAGGAAGTTTCGTAAAAATGGTTGTATAACAACGAAAAATGTTCAGTTACTATCTTAAGTACTTACAACTAAAAATAATAGCTTTTTCAGGAACAAAATACTGATGAATGAATCACTGAGTTTCATTTTTCTTTAACTGCTCGCTTGTAAATTTTTTTCACGTGGACTAACGTTCTTTTTTCACTGGTGGTGTTTACATCACTTTAAAATTATTTCGTATGTTACACCTTTTGGCTAACTTACATAAAATTCGCGATATTCCATTTCGACTTATAACATTTCCAGTCTTCCTTATTAATTTATGGAAAGCACGGTATTTTTTAATTCTAAAGCTGATGTATGTGAAGAGCAGTCGAAGTTAAATCGCTTAATGCGCTAACACTGGAATGTTAGCGGAATAACGAAAGAGTACACGCACTGGTAAATCTTCTGGTTGCAGCACACGGATTAAAGACGATCATAGAATATACATCACAGAACGACGACAACGGACTTTGACACTACGAAGACAGTAAATGAATGTCAGCACTTAGTGCTTCTTTGTAGAGACAGTTTAGGACGCACAGAGTCAATGAGCTGGACGTGGCGGCGACTGAGCCCGCCGTGACAATGGGCGATGGGCGCTCTCCGGCCATTCAGACCTACTTGTCCCAATTGTGACGGCCACGGATCCATATCTACAGACCTAATGATCGTTGTTCATACCCGCTACTTACAGCAGGCGCCTCGTACACGTGTGGCTAAAGCTTAAGGCCCGTATTAAACTGTAAAAGTTCTTTGATCCAAGATCTTTGCCATAGATTTTCTTATACTTCTTTGATCAAAGACCTGAACAGTTAATCATCTGTACAACAGCGGCGAGTGCATTGTTTCAAATGAAAGGGAAACAGAAACGATTGTTTGTGAAATCACGGACAGCGAGAAGAGGAGCTCGAAGTGTCCACCAGCATTTGTTTCATGAGCTACTTTGCGAGGGCATAAAGAGCGACGAAAATTATTTGCAGATGCACGAAGAAACATAAAAGTAGCCCCTCATATTAGTAACAAGATATTCATTTAAGAACTTGTGTTTCTGCTTAAGATCGTTTCATGGTTAGGTTAAGCGTTTCAGCAACAGGAGAATTCCATTCCAGCTTCCCACAGTGTACCACTTCACGTATTGTTAGACTGTTCGCAGATGATGCTGTAATTTACCGTCTAGTAAGGTCATCCGAAGACCAGTATCAGCTCCAAAGCGATTTAGAAAAGATTGCTTTATGGTGTGTCAGGTGGCAGTTGACGCTAAATAACGAAAAGTGTGAGATGATCCACATGAGTTCCAAAAGAAATCCGTTGGAATTCGATTACTCGATAAATAGTACAATTCTCAAGGCTGTCAATTCAACTAAGTACCTGGGTGTTAAAATTACGAATAACTTTAGTTGGAAGGACCACATAGATAATATTGTCGGGAAGGCGAGCCAAAGGTTGCGTTTCATTGGCAGGACACTTAGCAGATGCAACAAGTCCACTAAAGAGACAGCTTACACTACACTCGTTCGTCCTCTGTTAGAATATTGCTGCGCGGTGTGGGATCCTTACCAGGTGGGATTGACGGAGGACATCGAAAGGGTGCAAAAAAGGGCAGCTCGTTTTGTATTATCGCGTTATAGGGGAGAGAGTGTGGCAGATATGATACACGAGTTGGGATGGAAGTCATTACAGCATAGACGTTTTTCGTCGCGGCGAGACCTTTTTACGAAATTTCAGTCACCAACTTTCTCTTCCGAATGCAAAAATATTTTGTTGAGCCCAACCTACATAGGTAGGAATGATCATCAAAATAAAATAAGAGAAATCAGAGCTCGAACAGAAAGGTTTAGGTGTTCGTTTTTCCCGCTCGCTGTTCGGGAGTGGAATAGTAGAGAGATAGTATGATTGTGGTTCGATGAACCCTCTGCCAAGCACTTAAATGTGAATTGCAGAGTAGTCATGTAGATGTAGATGTAGATGTAGATGTAGAAACGCGTGAACCAGTCCCTTAAGGAGGTATTTATGAAGTTTAGGATACAACATATAGATTAATACATAATTACGTTTATGACTAACTGCAGTGTTCTGTACGCGGAACGGATTCAACTAGCCGCTTCCAACTGGTACCCATGTAACGAGACATCGCTGTTTTCCACCTGAAGATGAGAGTATGAACTCTCGAAGAGCCACGTGGGAGAAAATAAAAAGAGACTGGCACAGCTAAATTGTTTTCTTTGAACTTTTATTGTCAAAACAGTCGCAGTTTCCTTAAAAAACTTTCAAACATGGATTAGATAAAGTCATTGCTTCTACACAGATTGTAAGTGCCGCTTCAAGGATGCTGACATTTGTGCGTCTGTCTTGCCATGTTATACTCAGAATCATCTTTAGGCATAGCTGGTGATACTGTTCCAGCTTTATAAGGTGCTGCCTGTAACATGTACAGCGGTCACATCCATAAAGCAGGGTGGGAATCACAATTGAATTTTATGCGAGAATCTTTGTTGCAGCACTGGCGTTGCGGTTGTCAAATACTCGAGATCTTTGTCTGGTAAAGAATGTTACAGCATGCTTAATTCGGCATTGAATTTCCAAATCTATATTTGCATTTTATGAGAGAAAAATACCAAGGTATGGAAAGATGTTAAGTACTTATAGAGTCATTCAGTCGATGGGGAATTTATGTTTCTTTGTCTTTCCAGAGGCGCTGTTTGGTGAAGAATCTATGTTTTTCGGTTATTGAATTTGAGACCAGTCTCCTTATATGCTGCAGGGAAGTCACTGAAGATTAATACTAGATCTTCCTCGGACTGAGCAATAACGGCTTTATCATGAACATACTGTCACTCAACTAATGCTGTTGAAAACGTTAGAGTCATTGCTTTGAAAGAGCTCACATTAAACAATTTTCCTTCGATATCGACGGGAAAAACCACAACACCAAGAAATAATTAATGTACAGTAACAAAGTTTCGGGAGTGCATTTTGTTTAGATAATATATTTAAGTGATTACCATTGCGAGACCATAAGTTAATGTAAGCACGAGATAAGACGCTGAAAATGTCAAATGCTGGTACGTTGATTACCAATATAGCCCCCATAATGTTGATGGCAAGTATGCAAACGTACATGCATTGTGTAGCACAGGTGCCGAATCTTAAGTCTGTAGAGCGGAGTTCAATGCCCGTTGCACTTGGTCGGTCAATACCTGAACGGTCAGTGCTGTTTGTGGATGATGCTGGAGTTGTTGTCCGATCTAGGGTTGCAAAATAGGAATGGGGGCCAGCGTTATCCTGTTGGAAAACACCACCAGGAATGCTGTTGTTGAATGGCAGCACAACAGGTGGAATCACCACATTAACGTATAAATTTTGCAGTTAGGGTGCGTTGAATAACCACGAAAGTGCTCCTGCGGTCATACGAAATCGCATCGCCGGCCGTATCACCATGTGTTAAGTCCAGGGTGTCTAGCACGCAGAGAGGTTGTTTGAAGGCCTCAACTAGAGCCCTTCGAACCAACACACGGCCATCACTGTCACCGAGACGGAAACAACTTTCACCAGAAAATACAAAAGACTTCCACTCTACCCTCCAGTGAGGTCTTTCTTGGCACCACTGAAGTCGTAAATGGCGGTAGTTAGGGGTCAGGGGAATGCACGCTACGGAGCGTCTGGCTCGGAGCTGACCTTGAAGTAATCGATTTGTAACAGTTCGTTGTGTCAATGTTGGCGCAACTGTTGCTCAAATCACTGCTGCAGATGCAGGATGCTGCGCCAGAACCATACGCTGAACACGATGATCTTCCCTCCCGGTAGTGCTACGTGACCGTCCGAGGCCCGGTCTTCTTGCAGCCATACATCCACGTGACCACCGCAGCCAGCAGTCATGTACAGTGACTGCATTCTTGCCACGTTGCACTATCATAGAAGAAAAATTCTGCTTCCTATAGTCCCATTACACGATCTCGTTCAAACTCAGTGAGGTGTTTATAATGTTGTCTTTATCATCTTAAAGGCATCCTTGACTAACATCAACTCACCACGCCCAGTCTCTCGTGGTAACTAACGCTTGCAATTGTTACAGAGTGTATTTAAAGTAAACCTGATTTCCATTCTCCTAAGGCACTACACGCACCACTCTCTGGCGAGCACCACGAAATTTTGATAGACATCATCTTTCGGAAGTAGACACACGTCAGTCTACTTTTGTTTATATCTCACAACTCCTTCTTGGTTTTGCGATTTTTTTTTCCGACATTGTATTCTGTAACTTAACTTGTATTTATGGAGTAAGACCATCTTTGAACATCTGCTACCATAGTGATAACCAATACGAACGTTACAAGGGTCATGTACGCCCAATGTATACATCAAATGCAGCCTTACGCAGACGACACCAGAGACCCAGCAATGTATGACACAGTAAGTGTTTAACAAACTCAAGTGGCAGACTCGGCAAGAGAGGCGCTGTGCATCGCGGTGTAGCTTGCTGTCCAGGTTCCGAGAGGGTGCGTTTCTGGATAAGATATGGAATATATAGCTTCCCCCTACGTATACTTCCCGAGGAGATTACGAATGTAAAATTAGAGAGATTCGAGCGCCCACGGAGGCTTTCCGGCAGTCGTTCTTCCCGCGAACCATATGCGACTGGAACAGGAAAGGGAGGTAATGACAGTGGCACGTAAAGTGCCCTCTGCCACACACCGTTGGGTGGCTTGAGGAGTATGAATGTAGATTTAGATGTGTAGTAAGAAATTAACTGATAAGTGATGACGTTAATTCAAGATTTACCCACTGGAACTCTGACAGAACAGATGATAGGGGACGCATAATCACAGATGTAACGCAAGAAACACCATTACATGTTAATAACACAGAGGGACCTACACCATATGTCGTTATGAGTACGAAGAAGTACCATAGCGTCATCGGCATACGCGCGGACAATAAACCTTTCCCCCAACAACGATCAGCCACCCAGTCGAGCAGCTACGGACGGCAATAGGGGTTCCAGGAATAGCACGAATAACGACATAGATCGGGGAATCCCCTGCAGAATACCTCGAAACACTTCTATGGGGGAAGTAAGACGACGATTCACGTCAATAGACGCCTGTAAAACTAGTAATTAGAGAGGTGGAAATCCGTCGTGCAGCATCATTAAAACCAGGGCTTCACAACGCAAAAGAAGTGCGGAGCCAAACATAAACTAGGATCTTAAGTGAAGACCATAGTAGACTCCTTGGTCAATTGTACTGAACATAATCTTTAAAACTAATGATTCCAAAACTAACTATTCCAACTATTAATGAGTATTTTGTTTTATCTTTTCGTTGAACGATGACATACTGATGTACTGTACCGATATAGACAACCTAACATAAGCAGCAACCATAAATATTAATTTTTGTGAAACTAGACAAAATTTATTTTTGAACTCTTGAATAAATACGCTATTTGCAAAATACTCTTATGAAAAGACACATTTAATATCAGTAAGTGATGACTGTTTTAGCAGCGTATTAGCATGACCAACTATTACTTATGAAAACCGTATAAAAAGATAATAAACCGAAACAAAGCTTGAATGTGAGACATTGAATTATGTCAGCTGATAGTTTTTCAAAGCCTGGAGAAGTATTTCACGTTGAAGTTTTTTGTATGTGTTGTAAACGTTCTTCAGTGAGTCAAGGGGGGAATCTGCTTTTATTTAACTTCAGAACAGAAAATATTTGTTCACATATATAAGTGCTGATAACATGCTATATGTTTTTACTGAAGCGTCTCTTAGGCTATTAAATTTATTTCTAACCAAGCTTTTATAGGACCATATTCTCTGTGCTTGGTTTCATGGATTGGAGAGCACTAAATTTCTGTGATATCCAGTTGTAAGTCCACAGAAATCTCTTCTGCGACTACAGAAAAGGGATCTTCAACCGCTTTGAACATGATTTCCGCCTCTTTTGACAGTCTACAAAAGAGTAAAACAGGTTCATAGGTGCATGTATGACCCAATTCATTATAGTAAGATACAAGCATTAGTCGAAAATCAAATTCAAATATTGTGAGACGACCTGAGGATACAACAAACTATACTAGATTAGATTAGACTAGTACCTGTTCCATAGATCATGAATACGACACTTCGTAAAGATGTGGAACGTGTCAGGTTAATAAAAGGTGTCTATACAAGATACTACATTAGACAAAATATTACATGACACTCAATAATTTTTTTGTGGAGTTTGGGAAATTACCCACCTACTATATCCAAAAATTCATCTAATGAGGGAGGAGAAGGAGTTGCCGTTAAGAAATTATTTTAATTTCCTTTTAAATGCTATGTGGTTATCTGTCAGACTTTTGATGCTATTAGGTAAGTGACCAAAGACTTTTGCCGGCCGCGGTGGTCTTGCGGTTCTAGGCGCTCAGTCCGGAAACGCGCGACTACTACGGTCGCGGGTTCGAATCCTGCCTCGGGCATGGATATGTGTGATGTCCTTAGGTTAGTTAGGTTTAAGTAGTTCTAAGTTCTAGGGGACTGATAACCTCACATGTTTAGTCCCATAGTGCTCAGGGCCATTTCAACCATTTTTGAACCAAAGACTTTTGTGGCAGCATAATTTACCCCCTTCTGAGCCAAAGTTAGATTTAACCTTGAGTAGTAAAGATCATCCTTTCTCCTAGTGTTGTAGCCATGTACACAGCTATTACTTTTGAATTCGTTCGCATTATTAATAACAAATTTCATAAGTGAATATATGTATTGTGAGGCTACAGTGAAGATATCTAGCTCATTAAATAAGTGTTTGCAGGATGATCTTGGATGAGCTCCAGCAATTATTATGATTACACGCTTTTGTGCAATGAACACTCTTTTACTCAATGATGAGTTACCACAGAATACGATGCAGAGAATGAAAATAGGCGTGGTAAGCTAATTTACTCAGATATATATCGCCAAAATTTGAAATGACCCTAATAGCGTAAGTAGCTGAACTCAAGCGTTTCAGCAGATCCTCAGTGTGTTTTTTCCAGTTTAACTCCTCATCAATGCATACACCTAGAAATATTGAATAGTCTGCCTTAGCTACCGATTTCTGATCGAAGTCTATATTTATTAATGGGGTCATTCCATTTACTGTGTGGAACTGTATATACTGGGTTTTGTCAAAGTTTAATGAGATTCCATTTGCAGAGAACCACTTAATGATTTCTGAAAAACATCATTTAGAATTTCACCAGTTAATTCTTGTCTGTCGGGTGTGATAGCTATACTTGTATCTTCGGCAAAAAGTACCAGCTTTGCATCTTCGTGAATATAGAATGGCAAGTCATTAATATATATTAAGAACAGCAGAAGACCCAAGACCGAAAATTGCGGCATACCATTCTTGATTGTTCCCCAGTTTGAGAAATCACCAGTTTTTTGCATGTTATGTGAACTGTTTATTTCAACTTTCTGCACTCTTCCAGTTAGGTATGATTTAAACCATTTGAGCACTGCCCCATTCATACCACAGTACTTGAACTTATCTAGAACTATTCCATGATTTACACAATCAAAAGCCTTTTTCATAGATCACAAAAAATCCCAATGGGTGACTTCCGGTTACTCAGAGCATTTAATATTTCATTAGTGAAAGTATATATAGCATTTTCCGTTGAAAAACCCTTCTGGAAACGAAACAGACGTTTTGTTAAAACATTATTTTTACAAAGGTGTGAAGCTACTCTACAATACATTACTTTTTAAAGAATTTTGGATAAGGCCGACAGAAGAGAGATTGGGCAGTAGTTGTTGACATCAGACGTATCCCCTTTTTTAAATA
Organism: Schistocerca gregaria; assembly: GCF_023897955.1. NCBI lineage: Eukaryota > Metazoa > Arthropoda > Insecta > Orthoptera > Acrididae > Schistocerca > Schistocerca gregaria. The sequence continues at coordinate 88,316,913 of NC_064931.1, forward strand.
CCTTGGCAGCTTTTCCTAATTCAACAATCTTTATGTACTGGAAACACGTCACACATCGCTTGAAAGCGCAACAGTCTCATGCAATATTTGCTTCTATGTGTATGAAGTAACTAGCTTATAGCCGCTACTATGTCTGCGTGAGATAGCACCTTCCCCCATCCTAAATCACAACCCGCCGTCTAGCAGGTGCGTATACCGCCTGATTAGTGGAGCGCATTAGCTGTGCATTTTTGTGTCGGCCAGTGATTAACGGTAGGACTACTGGATCCAAGCCCAGAACTTCCATCTTGTCGCAAGCACTTTCATTACTAATAAGTTTAATATTCTAAACCTATTTTAACTTATCTGTCCCAGAGCTGCCACTGCTAACAAGGCAAAGATTTTTTAAATGATATCTAAATTTACTTTCATAATTGAATCATCTAAAAAAATCATAGAATTTTATATAAAACCGAAATTACTCATTCTTCAAAGATCCTGACGCGGGCCACTGAGAGAGACGTACCGATCCGCATGTGGCCTGCTGGCCATGTGTTGTGCACCTCTGAATAAAACCGATAGCCTTCAACACACGCTCAGAAAATTACGACTAACTCTGCCAAACGCATGATTAAAAGCAATGAAAACTAAAGTTCCCGGTACAGGAACAATGGAAGCAATCGAAATGAGATAAGATCTTGACTCCCGTTGCTGATCTTAAAGGAGGGCGGGTTGTGTGCGCCTTGCACCAGTTCATTCATCATAAACGATATCATATCTCCTATCAGCAGATAAAACCGAAAGTAAAATTCCTTAGGAAGGCAATCCAAACCTGGAGAAAAGAGGGAAGGAGAGCGACCTATGATGTCATGTACCACTTCACGGTGAAAAGCTGCCAAAACTACTCATGGAGAGCAGGCATAACAACACTATCAGTGAAAGAAATGAAATCATAAGTCGAGATACCGTGTGATCCCACGGCAAAGATCGTAAAAATATCGGAAAAGTTCACACATTATATCAAGTTGAGTCGACCACTCACGTCCATCTATAGACCGAATCATAGTGACACACGTCCTTTGAGGACGAACGTGGCTGGGAACGCAAATGGAGAGCATCAAACTTCAGTCTCTTAACTTGCAGAACTGCCCCCATTAACCATGGACCTTGCCGTTAGTGGGGAGGCTTGCGTGCCTCAGCGATGGCCGTACCGTAGGTGCAACCACAACGGAGGGGTATCTGTTGAGAGGCCAGACAAACGTGCGGTTCCTGAAGAGGGGCAGCAGCCTTTTCAGTACTTGCAGAGGCAACAGTCTGGATAATTGACTGATCTGGCCTTGCAACACCAACCAAAACGGCCTTGCTGTGCCGGTACTGCGAACGGCTGAAAGCAAGGGGAAACTACGGCCGTCATTTTTCCCGAGGGCATGCAGCTTTACTGTATGATTAAATGAAGATGGCGTCCTCTTGGGTAAAATATTCCGGAGGTAAAATAGTCCCCCATTCGGATCTCCGGGCGGGGACTACTCAAGTGGACGTCGTTATCAGGAGAAAGAAAACTGGCGTTCTACGGATCGGAGACTGGAATGTCAGATCCCTTAATCGGGCAGGTAGGTTAGAAAATTTAAAAAGGGAAATGGATAGGTTGAAGTTAGATATAGTGAGAATTAGTGAAGTTCGGTGGCAGGAGGAACAAGACTTTTGATCAGGTGAATATAGGATTATAAATACAAAATGAAATAGGGGTAATGCAGAGGTAGGTTTAATAATGAATAAAAAAATGGGAGTGCGGATAAGCTACTACAAACAGCATAGTGAACGCATCATTGTGGCCAAAATAGACACGAAGCCCATGCCTACTACAGTAGCACAAGTTTATATGCCAAGTAGCTCTGCATATGATGAAGAAACAGGTGAAATGTATGATGAAATAAAAGAAATTATTCAGGAAGTGAAGGGAGACGAAAATTTAAGACTCTTGGCTGACTGGAATTCGAGAGTAGGAAAAAGGAGAGAAGGAAACATAGTAAATAAATATGGACTGGGGGCAAGAAATGAAAGAGGAAGCCGTCTGGTAGAATTTTGCACAGAGCATAACTTAATCATAGCTAACACGTGGTTCAAGAATCATAAAAGAATGTTGTATACATGGAAGAATCCTGGAGATACTAGAAGGTATCAGATAGATTATATAAAGGTAAGACAGAGATTTAGGAACCAGATTTTAAATGGTAAGACATTTCCAGGGGCAGATGTGGACTCTGACCACAATCTATTGGTTACGAACTGTAGATTAAAACTGAAGACACTGCAAAAAGATGGGAATCTAAGGAGTTGGGACCTGGATAAAGTGACTAAACCAGAGGTTGTACAGAGTCTCAGGGAGAGCATAAGTTAACAATTGACAGGAATGGGGGAAAGAAATACAGTAGAAGAAGAATGGGTAGCTTTGAGGGATGTAGTAGTGAAGGCAGCAGAGGATCAAGTAGGTAAAAAGACGAGGGCTAGTAGAAATCCTTGGGTAACAGTAGAAGTATTGAATTTAATTGATGAAAGGAGAAAACATAAAGAAAATAAACAATTTTTTCAGCCTTCAGTTGCAAGGTAATAAATACACTTTTACCTAGGTTTTGATTCCAGTAATGGAATCTTCTTCAGAACAAAAAATTTAATTATTTTGAGAGCCAAACACTGGCCATGTCACAGATTAAAAATTAAAACAATAAAGAGGCATAATCATAAGATTGTATCTCTCAGAATTTTAACAGACATACTCTTATGATTATGCGTCTTTGTTGTTTTAATTTTTAATCTGTGACATGGCCAGTGTTTGACTCTCAAAATAATTTAATTTTTTGTTCTGAAGAAGATTCCATTACGGGAATCGAAACCTAGGTAAACGAGTAGAAACTACCTTGCAACTGAAGGCTGAAAAAATTGTTTATTTTCTGTACATTTCACAGTTGCTGTACGCGCTGCATTATGTTAAAAGTTTAGAAAATATAAACACGCAGTAAATGAAGCAGGCAAAAAGGAATACAAATGTCTCAAAAATGAGATCGACAGGACGTGCAGAATGGCTAAACAGGGATGGCTAGAGGACAAATGAAAGAATGTAGAGGCTTATCTCACTAGGGGAAAGATAGATACTGCCTACAGAAAAATTAAAGAGGCCTTTGGAGAAAAGAGAGCCATTTGTATGAATATCAAGAGCTCAGAAGGAAACCCAGTTCTAAGCAAACAAGGGAACGCGGAAAGGTGAAAGGAGTATATAGATGGTCTATACAAGGGCGATGCACTTGAGGACAATATTATGGAAATGGGAGAGGATGTAGATGAAGATGGAATGGGAGATACGATACTGCGTGAAGAGTTTGACAGAGCACTGAAAGACCTGAGTCGAAACAAGGCCCCCGGAGTCGACAACATTTCATTGGAACTACTGACGGCTTGGGAGAGCCAGTCCTGACAAAACTCTACCATCTGGTGAGCAAGATGTATGAGACAGGCGAAATACCCTCAGACTTCAAGAAGAATATAATAATTCCAATCCCAAAGAAAGCAGTGTTGACATATGTGAAAATTACCGAACTATCAGTTTAATAAGTCACAGCTGCAAAATACTAACGCGAATTCTTTACAGACGAATGGAAAAACTAGTAGAAGCCGACCTCGGCGAAGATCAGTTGGGATTCCGCAGAAATATTGGAACACATGAGGCAATACTGACCCTACGACTTATCTTAGAAGGTAGATTAAGGAAAGGCAAACCTACATTTCTAGCATTTGTAGACTTAGAGAAAGCTTTTGTTAATGTTGACTGGAATACTCTCTTTCAAATTTTCAAGGTGGCAGTGGTAAAATACAGGGAGCGACAGGCTATTTACAATTTCTACAGAAACCAGATGGCAGTTATAGGAGTCGAGGGGCATCAAAGGGAAGCAGCGGTTGGGAATGGAGTAAGACAGGGTTGTAGCCTCTCCGAGATGTTATTCAATCTGTATATTGAGCAAGCACTAAAGGAAACAAAAGAAATATTCGGAGTACGTATTAAAGTCTATGGAGAAGAAATAAAAACGTTGAGGTTCGCCGATGACATTGTTATTCTGTCAGCGACAGCAAAGGACTAGGAAGAGCAATTGAACGGAATGGACAGTGTCTTAAAAGGAGGATATAACATGAACATCAACAAAAGCAAAACGAAGATAATGGAATGTAGTTGAATTAAGTCGGGTGATGCAGTGCGAATTAGATTAGGAAATGAGACACTTAAAGTAGTAAAGGAGTTTTGCTATTTGGGGAGCAAAACAACTGATGATGGTCGAAGTAGAGAGGATATAAAATGTAGACTGGCAACGGCAAGAAAAGCGTTTATGAAGAAGAGAAATTTATTGACATCGAGTATTGATTTAAATGTCAGGAAGTCGTTTCTGAAAGTATTTGTATGGAGTGTAGCCATGTATGGAAGTGAAACATGGACGATAAATAGTTTGGACGTGAAGAGAATAGAAGCTTTCGAAATGTGGCGCTACAGAAGAATGATGAAGATTAGATGGGTATATCACATAACTAATGAGGAAGTATTGAATAGAAATGGAGAGAAGAGGAGTTTGTGGCGCAACTTGACAAGAAGAAGGGACCAGTTGGTAGGAAATGTTCTGAGGCATCAAGGAATCACAAATTTAGCATTGGTGGGCAGCGTGGAGGGTAAAAATCGTAGAGGGAGACCAAGAGATGAATACACTAAGCAGATTCAGAAGGATGTAGGTTGCAGTAAGTACTGGGAGATGAAGAAGCTTGCACAGGATAGAGTAGCATGTAGAGCTGCATCAAACCAGTCTCAGGACTGAAGACAACATCTACAACAACTTGCAGGAGTTTCGCCTTCACGTAGCGAACGTCCGTATCTCTCAAGAAAATGGTTCAAATGGCTCTGAGCACTATGGGACTCAACTGCTGTGGTCATTAGTCCCCTAGAACTTAGAACTACTTAAACCTAACCAACCTCAGGACATCCCACAGATCCATGACCGAGGCAGGATTCGAACCTGCGACCGTAGCAGTCGCTCGGTTCCGCACTGCGCGCCTAGAACCGCGAGACCACCCCGGCCGGCTATCTCTCAACAGAATGTCTCTAGCTCTACCATAAAGATCACAAAGGACAGTGTAATAAAATTCCCGAGTCCATTTTAGCCGCTTTACAAACACTAAAACGCATGAGTGCAGTACGAAGCCGAGCCCTGCCAGTGGCACCATCATTCCATAACTGGGGGATAATGCACTTGGAAACATCTTTCCATCCCCGCACGGCAGCGATGATGACGTCCAGAGACGTGTCCGCCAGATGAAAAACTTTTAGCCTCAAAATAGAGAAAAAAAACTTGTACCCGCTGTGGGATGTGATTGAAACAGCACGGCGCTTAATGAGGCTTGCAGTAATAACATCAATTGACAAAAGCCGGCTACATAGAAAACAGATAAATAAGAATGGTCCAGTCGACTATTAGAAGTAGCTGTAAAACACGTAAATCGCACTAATGCGATCCAAACATCCTGTATAGACTCAACGACGCCACCATGTCATTAAGTTCGCGACAATGGTTATAACAGCGTGTCTGATCCACAGGGCATAAATAGTGGGGTAATGTTGGTACCACCTCAATTTTGATGTAAGATTGACATCAAATTAACTAACTGATCAGTTAATTACATCTCACATCACACCATAGGTTTTCCGTAACTGGCACATGGGTCCTCACTCCCTCCCTGTAACAATCCCCTCACCCACCTGCCCTATTGGCAGGAATTTCGAATTTTAACAGGAATTTCGAATTTTGGTGGGAAATTCAAACACTGATGCGAATTTCAGAAATGGCGGGGATTTCTTTGTCCGAAGTCTGTGTTGACGGCCCTCCCCTACACCCAACTGCGAATTGGTGGGAAATTCAAAGTGCAAGTGCCCTTTAAGGGACCAGAACCCCAGTCCTTATGGGTGGAAAGCCCAAGTGCCCTACACATGGAAATCGCCAGTCTCTGTCCAGCAGCAGGACAGGAAGATCTACTTACATAATTAATCATAAAGGAAAGTCCTAATTACACAACAATATGCATAACGCTACACAAGGAGTGCCTAAAATCGGAATGCAGGTCAAATAATGATGATGTCATACAACTGGTGATACCCTGCTGGGGAAAAAAAGACTTACAATACTACTTGAAACTAGTAGCAGTTGTACTCAAATAGTAACTCCACTTAGGATAATCCCTTTACCTACAAGTCGAAATAAATGTCTCTGCTACACATGTGAAATGGCGGGAAAACAACTGTAATGGTAGGTACTCTATTTTTGACAGGAAATGTGGTCAGCTGACGAGATGTCGATGTTTGTCAGAGAGGAGTTTAATGAGTGTACAGCTGAGTAATGTGTCTACAGCCTCCTACACGAGGAATGGAAGAAGAAGAAAATGACAATGAATGAGCGAGGGAGTGCGGGGAGGGAATACTTTCTAGCAAATATGGTTATGTAGTGGAATGGACTGAAGATACACTTCACAACTCATAAAAACTTTTGCCTGTACTGGAGCTCTCCATGTTTCTGAACCACAGTGCAGAAGACGTCTTCACGTGGCTTACAGCCATCCCTTTTTACAATTTACATTGTTCGACAAACACCCTGCAGTCCAGGTGCTCGAAATCCAAATAAACAGTGCTCTCTCTATTTCTCTACAACTTCGACCTATTCCACTGCCCCAAAGAGGCCACCTCGGTGTAGCTACTGTACAAATTGTACACTGATAAATAGTAAGAAGGTATAAGGCAGTAAACCATCACTGAAATGCAGGAAGGCCAATAAACGCTACAAAAACTCATGGAAAATGCTTCACTGCTCCAATTACGCATCAAAATTCTCATAAAAAAGCCAGAACTGGTAAACAACAGGTCATAATGCATCACGTGTACTGGGAATTGAGAAAAATCATTGTAATAACACAAGTACGACAAAAACAGACCCCAAAAATTGAATCAGGAGAGAGGGGCAGCGGCTATACGTGTGCTCACCTCAAAGTGTGCTAACCAGCTTAGAGCCAGTCTTACCTTCCCCCCACCACCACTCATCCCTCCCTCTCCTCACTGTAAGCAGGAATACAGCCCTGTAACTGATGATCCACAAAGAGATCCATCTGGTGGCAGTGACATGTATCTCAGGTCGGCGAAATCAGTCACGGATGGACAAAAGACTCAAGAAAAGACACTTCATGCAAGCTGTAAAACGTATTTCTCGGGAGGGCAAAAGAACAAAGAAATTCCAGAGAACTCAATAGCCCGGCCACTGTGGCCGAGCGGTTCTAGCCGCTTCAGTCCGGAATCGCGCTGCTGCTACGGTCTCAGGTTCGAATCCTGCCTCGGGCATGGATATATGCGATGTCCTCAGATTCGTTAGGTTTAAGTACATTACTGGCCATTAAAGTTGCTACACCACGAAGATGACGTGCACCAGACGAGAAATCTAACCGACAGGAAGAAGATGCTGTGATATGCAAATGATTAGTTTTTCAGAGCATTCACACAAGGCTGGTGCCGTTGGTGACACCTACAACGTCCTGACATGAGGAAACTTTCCAAACGATTTCTCATACACAAACGGCAGTTGACTGGCATTGCCTGGTGAAACGTCGTTCTGATGCCTCGTGTAAGGAGGAGAAATGCGTACCCTCACGTTTCCGACTTTGATAAAGGTCGGATTGTAGCCTATCACGATTGCGGTTTATACTATCGCGACATTACTGCTCGCGTTGGTCGAGATCCAATGACTGTTAGCAGAATATGGGATCGGTGGGTTCAGGAGGGTTATTCGGAACGCCTTGCTGGATCCCAACGGCCTCGTATCACTAGTAGTCGAGATGACAGGCATCTTATCCGCATGGCTGTAACGGATCGTGCAGCCACGTCTCGATTTCTTAGTCAACCGATGGGGACATTTGGATTACAACAACCATCTGCACGAACAGTTCGACGACGTTTTGCAGCAGCATGGCCTATCAGCTCGGAGACCATGGCTGCGGTTACCCTTGACGATGCATCACAGACAGGAGCGCCTGCGATGGTGTACTCAACGACGAACCTGGGTGCACAAATGGCAAAACGTCATTTTTTCCGATGAATCCAGGTTATGTTTACAGCATCATGATGCTCGCATTTGTGTTTGGTGCCATCGCGGTGAATGCACATTGTAAGCGTGTATATGTCATTGTCATACTGGCGTATCACCCGGCGTGATGGTATGGGGTGCCATTGGTTACCTCTTGTTCGCATTGACGGCACTTTGAGAAGTGGACGTTACTTTACAGATGTGTTAAGACCCGTGGCTCTACCCTCCATTCGATCCCTGCGAAACCCTACATTTCAGCAGGATAATGCACGACCGCATGTTGCAGGTCCCGTACGGGCCTTTCTGGATACAGAAAATGTTCGACTGCTGCCCTGACCCGCACATTCTCCAGATCTCTCACCAACTGAAAACGTCTGGTTAATAGTGGCCGAGCAACTGGCTCGTCACAATACGCCAGTCATTACTCTTGATGAACTGTGGTATCGTTTTGAAGCTTCATGCCAGCCGGTGTGGCCGAGCGGTTCTAGACGCTTCAGTCTGGAACCGGGAGACCACTACGGTCGCAGGTTCGAATCCTGCCTCGGGCATGGATGTGTGTGATATCCTTACGATAGTTAGATTTAAGTAGTTCTAAGATCTAGGGGACTCATGACCTCAGATGTGTAGTCCCATGGTGCTTAGCGCCATTTTCAGAACTCCCCAGAATACTTTTTCTAATGTCCGCTGGTTGGGAAACGGGCAGCTGCCACTCTGTGCTGGCGGCCGCCCCTGATGTATCTGGGAACAAAGTCTGCAGCCAGCCACAGTCAGAGGCGCTGCGACTCCAGCCGAGCAGGCGGTGCGAGCGTCCAGTGGGCCACAGAACAACGCGAGATAAATGACAGCTATCCTGGCCACATGCTGTTTGTCTATAAGTGCAGGTGAGCTGCAATCCCCCTGCTGCGACCGATTGCTTCCGCTGGTGTCCACCATTCAGTGAGAAACTTTTGAGTGTAACAGTTATATTTAATGTCAATGTACCTTCTATAAGTGTGAGTCTACTTAAAAAACACAAACGCAATGACAATAAAGATCAGTCCTGTTTCCACAAAAATAGGCAGTCTGTTTTCTTTTACTTTTATGAGCAAAATCGGTATAGTTTGTGAGCATTCCTCATTTGAATTATAAATTGCCATGCACTAGGGCATTACATTCTTTACAGACGATTGAATTATCAATATAGAATGGTATCTATACAGTCTTCATTTACGTTTGACTGTAGGATCCAGTTCACACCTCTCACTATCTCTCTATCTATTTATCTATCTATCTGTCTCTCCCCACATCCCATTATACTGTGTCATCCAACGACCAACGATATGAAAAAAAAAAAAAAAAATGCTTCAGCACTGCTGCCGATTGCAGATGAACAAACTGGCTACACATCTGAATGATGTGTTAACTTATCTCACAACTCTTATACATTTCGGCCTGCGTAAAATCAAGAAAACTTACAGTATTTCGTTGTGAAAATCACCGATCATGGCAGAAAGTCCTCATTTTTTCGAAAGTTTAATAGGAGTAGAGAAAAGTAGAGAATTTAAACCCTGAAGAAAAAAAATAGTCTAATGAAACATCTATGTTAAGCAATATCTTTCAGTTTGATGGCCAAAATTATATGGTTTGATATTCTCTCTGGCATTCAAATCAGCGTCTTTAAATAAACTAACCTGCACGTCCATATTACAACGTTTCAGATCTGTGAAATAACATTACAGATTACAGACTTTCACGCTATCTGTTTACAAATCAGGAGAAACACAATCATTTTACGTTCAGCGACAACAGACTACATTCAAGAGGTGGTGGTTTTTTTGTACACTATGGCAGGTCCTGTTTTACCAATGTGATGCTATATCATTCTGTGTTTATGAAACATAAAAAAACAAATAGTGGTAAAATGGTTCAAATGGCTCTGAGCACTATGGGACTTAACTTCTGAGGTCATCAGTCCCCTAAAACCTAGAACTACTTAAACCTAACTAACCTAAGGACATCACACACATCCATGCCCGAGGCAGGATTGGAACCTGCGACCGTAGCGGTCGCGCGGCTCCAGACTGTAGCGCCTAGAACCGCTCTGCCCCCTCGGGCGGCTCAAATAGTGGTAGCATGACTGGTCTAGAACCTCCTTCCATCACCTAGTAGACAATCCTGTAAGGTTCCTCCGGTACACAGAAAATAAATAATGTCTGTGACCCAACATTTGATATTTTTGTTCCATAAGTCACCTTTACGTGCCTGTGTGTAAAGTTTCTGTCAACCACACATGAAGAAGACCACACTCGGCAGACCATCATTCGCAGTAGCAGCAGAAGCTCTCTAACATATTTAATTTTATTAAGCCAGAACCACGACTCGACATCAGTGATTACATGCACGTTTGGAACATAAGTACAGTTGTTGTATAACTGCGCCAGCCACAGTGGCCAGGTGGAACGTAACCGTGAAATTACTAAAGGCTATTAAATTCATCACGACCCATATTGCCAGTGCTGCCCGTAAATGTCAACATCGCCGGGGTGGGATTTTATGGCTTTGGAAGTTGCTGCAAGCTCGCCACGTGCGCATACCTTGTATGTGCGCGCCGCTGCAGCATCATCCACAGACGAAGTCTGAACCAGAAGTCTGCTGGGAAAAGTCTTTACCTGGAGCATCCTGACCGAAGTGCCTCTAAAATGTGTATAGCGCGAAGTAACTCTATTGCAAACGTAGGTCAAAGTGTCGATTCTGGAGGCAGACACTGAAGTCGCCCTACTCAGATCGAAATCCGAAGAGGTGAAAGAGTGAAGAAAGCATCAGTTCTGTGGAAGCTTCCCACGTCTCAAGCAGCAATTGCCAATCAGAAAAATAACATTTTTGTGCCGCCAGTGAAAAAATTAAACGTATGCCGCTCTACTTTCACAACAATAGGAAAAATACTACCCTCCCAATCAAGTGTACTGAAATCTCTATTCCAGAAACTTGTGTCTAAAAATTTTGCTTCGTTGTACTCCAGTCAGTCTAGATGTCGTATTTCCAGTGCCTTTTGTGTGCTGCTTTTGAGAGAGGAAACATGTTGTTGTTGTGGTCTTCAGTCCTGAAACTGGTTTGATGCAGCTCTCCATGCTACTCTATCCTGTGCAAGCTTCTTCATCTCCGAATACGTACTGCAGCCTACATCCTTCTGAACCTGTTTAGTATATTCACCTCTTGGTCTCCCTCTACGATTTTTACCCTTCACGCTGCCCTCCAATACTAGATTGGTGATCCCTTGATGCCTCAGAACATGTCCTACCAACAGGTCCCTTCTTCTGGTCAAGTTGTGCCTCAAACTCCTCTTCTCCCCAAATCTGTTCAGTACCTCCTCATTAGTTATGTGATCTACCCATCTAATCTTCAGCATTCTTCTGTAGCACCACATTTCGGAAGCTTCTGTTCTCTTCTTGTCTAAACTATTTATCATCTATGTTTCACTTGCATACATGGCTACACTCCATACAAATACTTTCAGAAACGACTTCCTGACACTTAAATCTATACTCGATGTTAACAAATTTCTCTTCTTCAGAAACGCTTTCCTTGCTATTGCAAGTCTACATTTTATATCCTCTCTACTTCGACTATCTTCAGTTATTTTGCTCCCCAAATAGCAAAACTCCTTTATTACTTTAAGTGTCTCATTTCCTAACCTAATTCCCTCAGCATCACCCGATTTAATTCGACTACATCCTATTGTCCTCGTTTTGCTTTTGTTGGTGTTCATCTTATATCCTCCCTTCAAGACACTATCCATTCCGTTCAACTGCTCTTCCAAGTCCTTTGCTGTCTCTGACAGAATTACAATGTCATCGGCGAACCTCAAATTTTTTATTTCTTCTCCGTGGATTTTAATACCTACTTCGAATTTTTCTTTTGTTTCCTTTACTGCTTGCTCAATATACAGATTGAATAACATCGGGGAGAGGCTACATCCCTGTCTCACTCCCTTCCCAACCACTGCTTCCCTTTCATGTCCCTCGCCTCTTATAACTGTCGTCTGGTTTCTGTACAAATTGTAAATAGCCGCTCCCTGTAGTTTATCCCTGCCACCTTCAGAATTTGAAAGAGAGGAAACATAAAATAGGAAAAATAAAGAAAAAAGTAAAAGAGTTGGGTTAGACGCTGAATATGTGGCCAACGTGCGTGACCGTCTCTTAGAAAATTTTCGAGATCGAGATCTCTCCTACAAAGTTTTCTCTGAAGAATGACTCAAAAAGGTGGCTATGTCATTCCTTCTCCCGCCAGGGAAATGTGTCGTAGATGTCCTTAGCAGTAAAATGTTACAGAGTGTGCCTGGGCGGCAATTTTTCTCCAGGAAGAGGACAGAGCACAATGGCCAACTGTGTTCAGTATTTGTCCTCCCCTACCTGAGTTGAGTATCAGAAGCCAACAATTTCCTCATCTGCTAAACCACCAGGGGGTTGGGACGGTTGTTCCGTTGATCTGGCCTGGTTGTTCTGCAGCTGGCACAGCACACAGGACTAGTCCCAGCTCGCGCCCAGTACGTGCAGTGTACTTTCTAAACGTATCAAACTGGGCGAACTCAATCACTGTTCTTGTACTGAAATTGGAAATAAACATGAGTTTCCGCAGTCTCCACGATTTCGATTCGATGTAATTGAAATTTCGTTAATTTTCATAGCAAACAGACTCCAGTTTTCGTATAAAAATTTGGATAGTCGGCACAAAGAGGTATCGTGGAATGAAAAGAGACAAGGCCTACTGCTTCGATGCTTTTTAACGTTCTAATTACTCTGTCGATTTTTGATACCAGGAAAAGCTGTGCATTAACGAATTACTTGAAAAGATCTGGTTTGAGTTTCCATTACGAGTATTCATATCTATGTTCTATGTAGATTCCCAACCATCCTGGTGAGTGATGTACATCATCTGTCTCCAGTGTAACACAGATTCCTGTCCATTGTTTTTTGAAAGCAAACTCGTTTATTCTCTCTGACGATCTCAATGTTGTTTGAAGATGAAATGCCTGATCCCAGAAAACTGTCACCAAATGGCACCGCTTGTCATAGCCAGTCTTATTACCATTAATAACTATTTCTTCATTTCTAATTTATGAAAGGCCATACCTCGTTGATTTAGCCCCATTCTCACCCGTTACATAAACATTTCAACTACGAAAATATTTACACTGGAATATGACTTGCATATAAAGAGATTCTGGAAGTTCGTGGGATGTCCGTATTTCATTGTTCCACAATTTTCTGCAACCCACATTGTGTTGGTGGTTTGAAACAGACAGTTAAGAATATTTCTGTACCCAAAGCGAACACTATAACAGAAATATTTGAAGAAATAAAGAGTGAACGAATTGAAATGGCCAGCCATGAACCTTCAAATTGACACTAGTGTTCTTTTTCTGAGTGAAGTTCATTACCAGGACAGATTACTGACCGACGGATAAGGAGTTAAATGTTAAGTTGCTGGGAGAATGAAGAAAAATGCTCTGACTGACGCAAAGCTTTCTTAGAAGGGCTGAAGCTATAGGTGTGACAAGACCCATATAATACCAATCCATACCCAAACTATAGTTGTGCGAGGTAAAGAGATGCCCTGCAGTCACCCGTTGGGTCAAATTTACAAAATATTTTATGGGATCATTTCGTAGATGTAGCATCTAATGTGTGAAGCATGTGTGGCAGGTGAAGCGAATTATAGAAATAGGCATTTAACTTCACTTACGAGCTCTTTATACATACTTAGTTTTTTTGCTGTCATGCGTAGGGTCTAAATGGAGCGACTGGTACGAGGTGCAAATAAGGAGTAAAATCAGTTACTTTCAACATCGTGAGCCCGAATCCTGCAGAGAATTTCGGAGACTGTCCAGTGTTATTTTCTGAGTATATTGCTATAAACGGCTCGTCGGTGGCTCGTTACAGAATAATTGCATTTCGTTTGGTTTCTTACCATCATTTATCTTAAAATGTGTACTGTACTGAAAATATCCGTACAGCAAATCTTGACGGTATATGCTGTGTGTCTTATCTGTAAACAAAACTTATTCACTTCACTCACGCTACTTGGCACTGAAAACAGTGTAGGCCACTTTACTCTTCGCCCTCAAGCTTGCACTCAGTACTTCTCGGTTCCACCTTGGGTTTGTTTTTCTGGCAGTGTTAGTTATACGTTAAGAGCGATACATAGCATTCTGAATAGGCTTACTAATGAAGAGCTGGCCGACATGAACCTCGTGTACAGGTTCACTAAATGCCATGGAAGAGAGGAACAAGAATGCTATTGTGCTGTTCCCGTACCAATAGCAACCACGTCACAGTACTTTTACATGTTTTGTATTTTGATGGAAGGCTGTAAGCTCACCAATTGTGGGAAGAAAGGTAAATCCCGAATTCATGTCCTTCATGACCCGCGTACCAAATGGCATATTACTGAAGGATAATGTAAGATCTCACACTGCAGTTCACACAAGAAACGTCTGAAGAAATGTATGGATCCTTGATTGTCGTGCTCAATCGTCTGATTGTCACTACGACAGCATGTCTGAGACGTGATGGGAAGACGTATACTTCCACACCAGGCTCCAGACACTGTTCTTCATGAATTGACACATCATGTGATTCACGTATGGCAAGAAGTGCCTCAACATGACATTCAGGGGCTATTTATTATCATGTCATAATCAATAACAACTATTTTTCAGTACTCTTGTCTTGTATTAACTTTTTTTTGGTATAATGTTTTGCGGTTTGTTCCTTTACATTCATTTACTATTTAACTTAACATTTTTAATTATGTTGCCACTGCAATGTGAAATATGACAATTAATCTGTGGTTGTACTTCACTCAAGATATGTAACATTTTTTCAATATTGTTTACAAATAATGTACCCCCTTTGACGACGACCGTTATTTGAAGTCTAGTTATGGCCATGTAAGCCCAAAGCCAGCTATTAAAATCAATTAATATCTCAGATCACACATAACAATGTCCTCTTCTTTTCAATTATGAAGTTTTTGTACCAAGATGTGTGGAAGAAGCAGTTAACAAAATACTAGAGTTGATTTGTGCCTGTGAGGGTGAAATGAGTGCGTCTTTTCGCCCTCTTTCATAATTTCAGATTTCGTGGATTGCTAATGTCGTACGTTTTTGCCCCCTCTGCTGTCTACTTCACGTTATACTGATACTTCAGAAATTGATACAATGATGGAGTTCGATTTTTCTCTTTTACGATCAGTAACCACTTTCCTTGTTCCTTATTACCTCCCGAATATCTGTCTGTAAGGCATGGATGCGTGAGTGAGTGTTTTTCAAATGCAGCTTAGTCGATCAGAGAAGTTTCCCTGGTTCAGAGCGTAGCGGTACCAACTAAATATTTCTGTTCAAAAAATGGTTCAAATGGCTCTGAGCACTATGGGACTTAACATCTGTGGTCATCAGTGCCCTAGAACTTCGAACGACTTAAACCTAACTAACCTAAGGACATCACACACATCCACGCCCGAGGCAGGATTCGAATCTGCGACAGTAGCGGTCACGCGGTTCCAGACTGTGCGCCTTGAACCGCACGGCCACACCGGCCGGCAATATTTCTGTTCCATAGATGTCAAATACAGAATGCTGCGAATCCGATGCCCTCCCGCTTGTTCGTGGCCACTCTAATGGCTCGCTGAATGGCGCCATCTCATTTCACCTTCACAATAATTGCGTATAATTCCACTCTCGAACACCGCGCGCGAAAAAAACGAACACTTATATCTCTGCGCGCAAGCTCCGATTTCCCTCATTTTATTATGAGGATTGTTTCTCCCTATGTAACTTCAAAATGTTTTCGCATTCGGGGGAGAACATTGGGGATTGAAATTTCGTGAGACGATCCCACAGCAATGAGAAATACCACTGTTTTAATGATGTCCACCCCAAATTCTGTATCGTGTCCTTGACACTCTCTCCCCTATTTCTCGACAGTACGTAAAGTGCAGCCCTTCTTTGAACTTTCTCGATGTATTCCGTTAACTCTATCCGTTAAGGGTCCCACACTGTGCAACAGTACTCCAAAAGAGGACGAACAATCGTAGTGTAGGCAGTCTCTTTAGTACATCTGTTGCATCTTGTAAGTGTTCTCCCAACAAAACGCAATCATTGGTTTCCGTTCCTTACAGAATTTTATATGTTTTCTTTCCAGTTTAAGTTGTTTTTGGTAGTAATTCCTAGTATTTAGTTGTATTTACGGACTTTGGATTTGATTGATTTATCGTGTAAACGAAATTTAACGGATTCGTTTCAGCACTCATGTGGATGACCTCCCACTTTTCATCACTTAGGGTCAATTGCCCATTTTCGACCATACAAATATCTTTTCTAAATAGTTGTGCCATTGGTTTTGATCTTCTGGTGCCTTTACTTGAGCTTAAACGACAGCATCATCTGCAAATAATGTACGATGGCTGCTCAGATTCTCTCCCAAATAGGGAACAATGGAACGTCTATAACACTACTTTGGGGAATGCCAGAAATCACTTCTGTTTTACTCGATGACTTCCCATCACTTACTACGGACTGTGACCTCTCCCACAGGAAATCACGAATCCAGTCACATAGCTCAGATGACATTCCATAAGCACGCGATTTGATTACGAGCCGCTTGTGAGGTACAATGTCAAATGCCTTCTGTAAACCTAGGACTAAGGAATCAGTACGAAATCGCTTGTCGATAGAGCTCAAAACTTAGTGCGAGTAAAGAGGTAGTGGAATTTCACAAGTTCGATGAACCATTTTGCTTTCTTCGGGAAAACCCAGTTACGGATTCAGTGTGTATGTGTGTTTTTGGAGCTTATGAGTGCTCAATGGCGACGTTGTCAGCAGCCTTACCCTCACTGAAACAAACGAATGTTGATAAAGTGTCTGAAGTTGCTGCACACAGTGAGGTAGAAATCCAGAAAATGGCACTTATTCATCAACTCCCACACAATGAATATATCTCACATGCCAGAAGACAGCTGAGAAAGGGTGAAAGGTGACGTGATAAAAACACATGAATACCATAGAAGTTCTAAAGAAAGGTATTGAAACCTGACTGGCAGACCACTTAGAAAAAAACATGGATGAGACAGTCACGCTGTTAAGTGGTTCAAATGACTCTGAGCACTATGGGACTTAACTACTGCGGTTATCCGTCCCCTAGAACGTAGGTTTAAGTAAACCTAACTAACCTAAGGACATCACACACATCGACGCACGAGGCAAGATTCGAACCTGCGGCCGTAGCGGTCGCGCGATTCCAGACTGTAGCGCCTAGAACCGCTCTGCCACACAGGATGGCCACACTGTTAACACATGAAGACTGCCTCCCTAAAATTTTGGGAAACATGTTGAACATATTACAAAACATTAAAACTCAAACCATATTCGTGTGGACGTTAGCTAAAATAGAGGGCAGATCTGTCGGCAGACATGCTGCTGCCCTCAGGTCAGAAATTAAAACACATTCAATAAAATGTGACATACAGTGATATGTAAACCACAAGCACCACACACTGGAATGTCCTCTCGCCAGAGCAAAAAGCTATGCATCATAGGGCTGTGAGCTATACGAAGACGAGTATAAGGAGAACCTCATCGTCCGTACTGGCACACTCCGAGCCGGGCGGTTGCGCCAACAGCGGTAGCAACAGCAGGAGTTGTCTGATGCACTGTAATTTGGTTTGCTTTCTGTTTTGTTTCACGTGCTTCTCCAGAGAAGTGAACTGTACCCGCATTTTTCACTGTGTAGACTGGTGGTTAGTAAATTACTCTAAAATTTTATTTTTGCGTAAATCTTGGTGCACATCCCTGCATAAGGCGGCTTCCTAGTGTAATTTTCCCGCCGCCAGAAACTCCAAGTCATGCCACTAAGTGTAAACCTCGTGGTGGTACACAGCAAATAGGTTGGATCACTCCGTTCTAGTTTGAATACTTGTCTCGTGCAGTAGCTTTAGGATAAGCAGAGTTTCTACTAACAGGTAAATAAAGATACACACACTGCAGCAGAGAAATTTATTTGTGTTTAAGAGCTTGCCGTCTCAGGGTATAGTGAGAAATTTGCAAAGCAGGCTTTAGTGTTACATTATTCTCCTCGTTATACTCGTATTGTGCAAACATTCCAAACTCTGTAGCGCCATTGGAGATCTTACATCCATTTTTTATATGCTACGATATGGCTAGGGACTGTGGTTGTTGTGTGCGGACACAAGGATAATTGGATGCTGTCCGTAAATAGCTGGAAGCTGCGTTGGCCACCGTTGACATACTTCTGGCTAATGTTCAAAGTTGCGGCGACATCGGGGCGCCGGTGATGAGACCTGCGACACCTTTGGTGACGCTGGAATCCACTGGTGACCCGGGAGTCGCTGCATCTTCTGATGCGCAACAAATGACCCCTCCATCCTCACTCGAGAGTGGGTGGCAGACAGTGGTGGATTAGCGTGTCACTGGGCGGAAGGCCACAGAGGGAGCAGGTCACGCGGCTGGCTCCCTACCCCTTAGAAACAGGTACGAGGTGCTATTCGGTGTTGATGATAAATGTGTGCCAGCACGGGATGCCTCTCCTGATGGGCCAGCGGCCGACTTTTCTGCCCAGTCCGGACAAGTACAGAGGGTGGGTATGCTTGTCATTGGGAGCTCCAACGCTAGGCAGGTGATGGAGCTCCTCAGCGAAATAGAAAGCAAGGCGTGAAAGAATGCTAGTGTGCACACAGTATGTTTGCCGGGAGGTCTCGTCCGTGATGTGGAGGCGGCCCTACCTTCGGCTATCGAGCACACCGGCTGCACATAGTGGCACATGTCAGCACGGATGGCGACTGCCGCTTGGGTTCTGAGGCCACCCTCGGCTAATTTTGCCGGATGGTTGATTCGCTCAAGGTAACTAGCATCGCAGATAGGGTGCTGGCTAAGCCACCTATCATTAGAATCGCACCCGGGGTTGATCGCGGTTCTCTGGTTTGGAGCAGAGGGGAAGGTCTAAACCACAGGCCCATCGGATGCGAATTTCTCGACCACCGTTATCGGGTGCAGAATTGAAGGGCTCCACTCAATAAGTCAGACGTGCGCTGCACGCAGGAAGCGGCTACTAGCGTAGCGGAGTGCGTGTAGCGTGAATATGCGGCTTTTTTCGGTTAAAGAACCTCTCCCTTGGTATCAAAGAAAATTTACCTGATAAATTAGCCACACTGCCCTCAGAGAATGTTCGTCCCTTCTGACAACAGATACAAAAGGTTAATGTGGTTTTCTTAAAATACCGAACCATTCAAGGAAATGTCCCACAATTAGTATTGCTTACTGAAGGTTATAATGACAGAATTAGGAAGACAAAGTTGGTCGAAACCGGACGTTAATGACAGCGAAATTGAAATACTTATAGTAACGATAGGTTAGTTGCCAATGGTGGCGGCGTGTTTATTGCAGTGACATGTTCGATAAAATCTAGCGGTGTTATCACGGATTCCGATTGCGAATAATATGGGTGAAGTTAAGTATCAAAGACCGGTCAAAAATGGTAATCGGATGCTTTTGTAGACCACCTGTATCAGGACCATACTGGTAGAGCGCGCTTCAAACAGATCTTACAGGATATCGTTTATATTTTTTTTGATCATGCCGTTATAATAGGGGGTGACTTCAACTTGGCAGATATAGATTTGGATTGTCATGCTATAAAATCTGGTACCAGAGATACGGATTCGTGTGACATTTTTCTGGATGTACTGTCCGAAAATAACTTTGAGGAGATAGTTAGACAACCAACTTGTGAAGGTAGCGTGCTAGGCCTCCCGGCAACATATCAGTTAACGTAGAAGAGGGTATCAGTGATCATAAGGTTGTGATAGCATCTGTGACAACGGGTCTTACAAAGAATGTTAAGAAAGGATGGAAGATCTGTTGGCTTAGCAAGAGTGACAGGATACAGCTTCAGAGTATCTGAACAGACAGCGTCAAACATCCGGTGATGAGGACGAAGATGTTATGAAGAAATGGAAAAAATTCAAATGCATCGTCAATTATGCCATAGATAAGTATGTTCCGAGTAAAGTCTTAAGGTCTGGCAAAGACCTACCATAGTTTGATAGCAGGGTTAGAAAATTGCTATGTAAACAAAGAGAACTTCACTCGAGGATTCAAGAGAAGTAAAAGCCTAGCTCACAAACAAAAGGAGAGCAATGAGAGAAGAGTTCAATGACTTTGAAAGTAAAACTTTGTCTACCGATCTGGGTAAAAGCCCTAACAGGTTTTGGTCGTACGTAAAATCAGTAAGTGGGTCAAAATTATTTATTTATTCACACAGTGACCATACTGGAACTGAAACAGAAGATAGAAGAGAGAAGGCCTAAATACTAAATTCGGCCTTCCGAAATTGTTTCACCGCAGTAGATCGTAATCCGGTCCCTCCTTTCAATCGTCGTACGAACGTCGAAATGGCATATATTGAGAAAACCGATCGCAAAATATGTAACTAACTACAATCGCTTAGTAGTGTAAAGGCGCCAGGACCAGATGAGAAACCTATAAGATTCTACAAAGAATATGCGTAAGAACTTGCTCTCCTTTTAGCAGTCATTTATCGTAGATCACTTTAGCAACGATGGATACATAGCGACTGGAAGAAAGCGCAGGTCATTCCCGTTTATAAGAAGTGTTTTAGGACAGATGCACACAATTATAGACCTATATCGTTTCGTCAATATCGTACATTTATGGAGCATCTTTTATGCTCAGGAATTAAGACTTTTTTGGAAAATGAAAATCTCCTCTACAAAAGTCGACATGGATTCCGCAAACAGAAGTCCTGCGAAACTCAGCTCGCTCTGTTTCTCCATGAAATCCACAGCGCTACAGAAAACAGCATTCTGGCTGATGCCGAGTTCCTTGACGTCAGGGAGGCATTTGACACCATGCCGCAGTGTCGTTTTACGAGCTTGTCGAGTATCGGAGCAGATTTGCGGCTGGATTCAAGACTTCCTTGCAGAGAGAACACAACACGTCGCTCATAACGGAACAAATTCGACAGACGTAAATGTCGGTGCCGGCGTACCCCAAGGAAGAGACATAGGACCATTAGCGTTTACAATATACATAAATTATCTAGTGTAAGCATCGAATGCCCATTAAGGCTGTTCGTAGGTGGTTCAGTTGTCCATAACGAAGTAGCACCGCCAGAAGATAGTAACGATTTGCAGAATGACCTCCAGAGAACTGATCAATAGTGCAGCCTCTTGCAGTTGATCCTGAAAGTAAATAAATGTAATATATTGCGCATACATAGGAGAAGAAATTCACTACTGTACCGCTACACTACTGATACAAAAAATCTACTGTAAAATATCTAGGAGTACCCATCCAGAGCAACCTTAAGTGGAATGACGGCATAAAACGAACAGTGAGAAAAACAGGTGCCAAACTCAGATTCATAGGAAGAATATTATGGAAATGTAACTCATTCACATAAGAAACTTGTTGTACCGATTCTTGAGTATTGTGCATCTATATAGGATCCCTACCAGCTAGAGAAGATCCAACGAAGAGCGGCACGTTTCGTCACGGCATGGCTTAGCCGACACGAGAGAGTTACGGAGATGCACAACGAACTCCATTCCCAGACGTTACAAGAGAGTTCTTGTGCATTACGGAGAGATGTATTACTTAAATTTCGAGAGGGCACTTTCCGGGAACAGTCGGGCATACGTCTCGCGTAAAGACCACAATTAGAAAATTCCAGATATTAAAGCCAGTACATAGGCTTACCAACAATCATTCTTCCCACGTGCTATTCCTCAGTGGAACAGGGTTGGAGGCCTCAATTAGTGCTACAAGAAGTACCCTCCACCACACACCATTAGGCGGCTTGCGCAGTATGATGTAAATGCAAATGTCTGAGTGGCTGTAAAGAGGTATACGACTGCTACGTTGTAGGCTTTACTAGATGGAGCTTATGGTCTGTCACTTACAGCCACTCATATTCCCATAGACGTATGCCACCACACATCATGGTGGACTTTCTGGTCCCGCTCAATTGATAAGGGTTTGACTACAAACAGGAAGTTCAAATGGCTCTGAGCACTATGGGACTCAACGGCTGTGGTCATTAGTCCCCTAGAACTTAGAACTACTTAAACCTAACTAACCTAAGGACATCACACACATCCATGCCCGAGGCAGGATTCGAACCTGCGACCGTAGCAGTCGCACGGTTCCGGACTGCGCGCCACAAACAGGAAGTGGCTACATGGATGGTTGTGGCTGTAGGGAGGGGACTGGGTGGTTTTTTAGGTTAGAGGGTCTTAGGAAACTACAGAAATGGCAGCAGTCAAAAGGGTGCAGGAAAACACAGGAAAGTGGACCTAGAAACAATTGGTGTCGTTCCTGTAAATTCTCGTTGCTGCGCTGACAGAAATCACTGAAGTTCAAAATGTTATTGGCAAGGAAAGCTAGCTAAATCCGAAAATAAGTTCAACCGAAATTTTTACAAAGGACGTAACCATTTTCTGAAAGGTTAAATTAAATATATTTGTTGGTAGAGTGTTTATTGCTGTCGGAAGTAGTTTACCTTTCAGTGGAATCGAAGTAGACAGTTCCTGTGAATTAGTATAGGCAGAGATAATACCTGACTACGAGAATAAATTAATAATTGGTTACTTTTACCGATACTCCGAGTCAGATGACAGTTGTTGAACACTTCAAAGAAAACTTGAGTCTCATTTCAGATATGTACCCAACTGATACAGTTGTAGTAGGTAGTGACTTCAATCTACCCGCGATATGCTGGCCAAAGTACGTGTCTTAATTCGGAGGTAGACATAAAACAACGTCCGAAAATGTTCTGAACGCGTTCTGGTTGGTTGTTTGGGGAAGAAGACCAGACAGCGTGGTCATCGGTCTCATCGGTGTACGGAAGGATGGGGAAGGAAGTCGGCCGTGCCCTTCAAGAGGAACCATCCCGGCATTTGCCTGCAGTGATTTAGGGAAATCAAGGAAAACCTAAATCAGGATGGCCGGACGCGGGATTGAACCGTCGTCCTCCCGAATGCGAGTCCAGAACGCGTTCTGAGAAAATTATTTTCAACAATTACATCAGGAGCCTGCTTCGAAGTGTAAATGGTTGTGAAAGCGCAATACACCTCTTGGCCACAAATGATGCTGAGCAAGTAGGGGGTATAATGGGGGATACAGGGATTCGTGACCACAAGTTCGTTGTAGCGAGACT
This sequence comes from Schistocerca gregaria, assembly GCF_023897955.1. Taxonomy (NCBI): domain Eukaryota; kingdom Metazoa; phylum Arthropoda; class Insecta; order Orthoptera; family Acrididae; genus Schistocerca; species Schistocerca gregaria. The sequence continues at coordinate 88,340,272 of NC_064931.1, forward strand.
CAATACCGTAACACCCAACCCCCCAAAAATAAACGCAAAATATATCTATTTTAGAAGTAGATAAAAATTCGCTTCAGGCCTTCTTAAAAGACAGTATCCAATCCATCCAATCCAAAAAATGTTGTGGAAATTAGTGGTAAATTCCTATGGGACCAAACTGCTGCAGTTATCTGTCCCTAGGCTTACACACTACTTAATCTAACTTAAACTAACTTATGCTAAGATCAACACACACAGCCATTCCCAAGAGAGGACGCGAAACTCCAACGGGGCAGCCGCGTGAACCGTGGCAAGGCGCCCCAGACGCGCGGCTACCGAGCGCTTCCAGTCTGAACATGTAGCATAGCCCAGGTGAGGTTTAAATTCAGAGGAATAGTATCGACGGCTATGAAGAAACACATACCAAATACACTGAAGCGCCAAATAAACTGGTATAGGCATGCATATTCAAATACAGAGATATATAAACAGGCAGAATACGGCGCTGCCGTTGGCGACGTCTATCTATATAAGACAGCAAATGTCTGGTGCAGTTGTTAGATCGGTTACTGCTGCTACAATGCCAGGTTATGAAGATTTAAGTAAGTCTGAACGTGGTGCTATAGTCGGCGGACGAGCGATGGGACACAGCATCTTCAAGATAGCGATGAAGTGGGATTTTCCTGTAGGACCATTTCATGGGTGTACTGTGAATTTCAGAAATCCGGTAAAACATCAAATCTCCCACATCGCTGCTGCTTGAAAAAGATCCTACGAGAACGTGACCAACGACGACTAAAGAGAATCGTTCAACGTGACAGAAGTGCAACCCTTCCGCATATTGCTGCAGATTTTAATGGTGGGCCATCAACAAGTGTCAGCGTACTAACCATTCATCGAAACATCATCAATATGGGCTTGCGGAGGCGAAGGCCCACTTGTGTACGGTACCCTTGATGACTGTACGACACAAAGCTTTATGCCTCGTCTAGGCCCGTCAACATCGACATTTGACTGTTGATTACTGGAAACATGTTAGCTGGTCTCATTTCAAATTGTGTCGAGAGGATGGAGTGTACGGATATGGACACAACCTCAAGAATCCATGGACCCTGCATGTCAGCAGGTGACTGTTGAAGCTGGTGGAGCCTTTGTAATGGGGCGTGTGCAGTTGGAGTCATATGGGACCCTTGATACGTCTAGATACGACTCTGGCAGGTGACACGTTCGTAAGCATCCTGTCTGATCACTTGTATCCACTCATGTATATTGTGCATTCCGACGGACTTGGCAATTCCAGCAGTGCAATGCGACACCGCGCACGTCCAGAATTGCTACACTCTTCTCAGTTTAAACACTTCTGTTGTCCACCAAACTCCCCAGACATGAACATTATTGAGCATATCTGGGATGCCTTTGAGTGTGCTGTTCAGAAGAGAACTCCGCCCCCTCGTTCTCCTATGGATTTATGAACAGTCCCTCAGGATTCATGGTGTCATTTCCCTCCAGCACTGTTTCAGACATTAGTCGAGTCCATGCCACGTCGTGTTGCAGCACTTCTGCTTGCTCTTGGGAGCCCTACACGATAGTAGGCAGGTGTGGCAGTTCCTTTGGCTCTTCAGTGTAAATTAATAAGAGATGTTACTGATCCCCCATGGCGCACTGAACAGGCCAGAACACTGTTGCAAAAGAAACGAAAAAAGATTTCCAAATTTAAAAGAATTCAAAGCCCCCAAGACTGACTCTAAATGTAGCCCAACCTTCAGTGCGAGATGCTTTTAACACTTTCCACAACTAAACTCTGTCTCGAAATCTGGCAGAAAGTTCAGTGACATTCTGGTCGTATGGAAAGTCAGAATCAACACGTACACTGCGCGATAACAATGGTGATGTTATTGACGACAGTGCCATTAAAGCAGATGTACTAAATACGATTTACCGAATCGCCAAAGAAGACGAAGTGAATACTCCAGAATTCGAACCAAGACTGCTTTCAGACTATGCTCATACACTAGCTCTATATTTAACAATACCAATACCGAGGAAAGGAAATAGGAGTAATCCACTCATTTGCAGACCCGTATTGTTAACGTCGATTTGTAGTATATTGTGTTCAAACATCAGGAATTACCTCGAAGAAAACAGTCTATTGACACACAGTTAGCATGGTTTTAGAAAACATCGTTCCTGTGAAACACAACTAGCTCTTTATACACATGAAGTGTTGAGGCCATTGACAAGGGATTTCAGATCGATTCCGTATTTCTGGATTTCCGGAAGGCTTTTGACACTGTACCACACAAGCGGCTTGCAGTGAAATTGCGTGCTTAAGGAATATCGTCTGAGTTATGTGACTGGATTTGTGATTTCCTGTCAGGGAGGTCACAGTTCGTAGTCATCGAGTAAAACAGAAGTGATTTCTGGCGTTCCCCACGGTAGTGTTATAGACCTTTTGTGGTTCCTTATCTATATAAACGATTTGGGAGGCAATCTCAGCAGTCGTCTTAAGTTGTTAGCAAATGACGCTGTCGTTGATCGACTAATAAATTCATCAGAAGATCAAATCAAATTGCAAAACGATTTATAAAAGATATCTCAATGGTGCGAAAATTGGCAGTTGACCCTGAATAACGGAAAGTGTGAGGCTATCCACATGAGTGCTAAAAGGAATTCGTTAAACTTCGGTTACACGATAAATCAGTCTAATCTAAAAGCCGAAAATTCAACTAAATGCCTAGGTATTAGAATTACGAACAACTGAAATTGGAAAGAACGCATAGAAAATGTTGTGGGAAGGCTAATCAAAGAGTGCGTTTTATTGGCAGGATCCTTAGAAAATGTAAGAGATCTACTAGGGAGACTGCCTACACTACGCTTTTCCGTCCCCATTTAGAATACTGCTGCGCGATGTGGGATCCTTACCAGATAGGACTGACGGAGTACAATGAAAAAGTTCAAAGAAGGGCAGAACGTTTTATATTATCGCGAAATATGGGAGAGAGGGTCACAGAAGTGATACAGGAAAGGCGTTTCTCGTTGCGACGGAATCTTCTCACGAAATTTCAGTCACTAAATTTCTCCTCCGAAAGAGAAAATATTTTGGTTATTTGGCTCTGACCGCTATGAGACTTAACATCTGAGATCATCAGTCGCCTAGACTTAGAACTAGTTAAACATAAGTAACCTAAGGACATTACACACATCCATGCCCGAAGCCGGATTCGAACTTGCGACCCTAGCAGCAGCGATGTCCCCGACTGAAGCGCCTAAAGCCGCACGGCCACAACGGCCGGCGAAAATATATTGTTGACACCGACCTACATAGGGAGAAACGATCACCACGATAAAATAAGGGAAATCAGAACTCGTACGGAAAGATATAGGTGTTTGTTCTTTCCGCGCGCTATACGAGATTGGAATAATAGAGAATTGTGAAGGTGGTTCGATGAACACTCTGCCAGACACTTAAATGTAATTTGCAGAGTCTCCATGTAAATGTAGATGTAGATATTGGAACATATACTGTGTTAGAACATTATGAATTATCTCGAAGAAAAGATTTATTAACAAATAGCCAAGGATTCAGAAAATATCGTTCTTGCGAAACAGAACTAGCTCTATATTCTCACGAAGTAATGAATGCTATTGACGGGGGATGTCAAATTGATCCCATATTTTTAGATTTCTAGAGGGCTTTTGACAAGCGACTTCTAATCAAATTGCGTGCCTATGGACGATCGTCTCAGAAGTGCTCCTGGATTCATGATTTCGTGTCACAAAGGTCACAGTTTGTAGTTACCGGTCATCGAGTAAAACAGAAGTAACATCTGGTATGCCAGAGGAAGTGTTATCGGCTCTCTGCTGTTCCTCATCTACATAAAGCATTTAGGAGACAATCTGAGTAGCACTCATAAATTACTTGCAGATGATGCTGTCATTTACCGTCTTATAAAGTCATCAGGTGGTCAAAACAAAATTATAAAACAATTTAGCCATAATATCTGTATGGTGCCAAAACTGGCAGTTGACTCTAAATAATGAAAAGTGTGAAGTCATCCACATGAGCACCGAAGGAAATCGCTAAATTACGGTTTCACGATACAGTATAAAAATATAAAGGCTGTAAATTCAAATAAATACCTGGGGATTACAATTACGAATAATTTAAGTTGGGATGATCACATAGATATTGTTGCTGGTAAAACAAACAAAAGACTACGAGTTATTGGAGAACACTGAGATAACGAACAGGTCTACTAAAGAGACGCTTGTACGTCCTCTTTTACAGTATTTCTGTTCGGTGTGGGAGCTGCATCGGATAGGGTAGACGGAAGACATCGAAAAGCTTCAAAGAAGGGCAGCTTGTTTTGTAATAACGTGAAATAGGGGAGAGAGCGCCAGGGATATGATACGCGAAGTGGGGTGGCAATCACTAACACAAAGGCGTTTTTCGTCGTGGCAGGATCTCATGAAATATCAGTCACGAACTTTCTCCACAGGGTTGTGACTCTATTTTGTTGGCGCCCCCTACGTGAGGAGGACTGATCAACGTAATAAAAGTAAGAGGAATCAGAGCTCACACAGAAAGATTTATGTGTTCGTTTTTTCCGTATGCTGTTCGAGTGTGGTATGGTAGAGTAATACCTTGAAGGTGGTTCTGTGAACCCTCGGACAGGCACTTGGTTGTGAACTGCAGAGTAATCAAGTAGATGTAGATGCAGATGTAGATGTAGCAGATCGATGTCTCCTGTCCAGTCACTTGTTGACCAGTCTCTCAGGAGGATAGTAAGAAAGTACTGTCGTTTGACCGTCGTACAGACTTCCGTATGGAGGATGTAGTAATAGGCTTCCCTGGCGAAGAGAAAAACAACTGAAAGAGTTGAAAACAACTATTCTACCAAGCAAATGGAACAAAAGTGAAGGTGATTCCTGTATCCAAGAAGGGTGAAACAACAGCACCGAAAAGTTAGAGACCAATATTCAGTTTGCTTCTCTCCACAAACGAGCACGGGTTTATAACGCATCGCTTGTGCAAAAATCAGCTTATCCTTTTCTCACATGAGAGTCGACGAATCATGAATGGGCAACAGACAGATTGCATACATTTCCAGAATACGTTTGACTTGGCGCCCCACTGCAGACTGCTAGCGAAGGTACGAGCATACGAAATTAGTTCCCATATATGTGAGTGGTTTGAAGACTTTTTAAGCAAACAGAACGCAGGACGTTGTTCTCAGCGCGAATCTTTATCACACTGCTCCAGGGAAGTACGATGGATCGGTTTTATTCCCTGAACTATCAGTTTAATAAGCCACGGCTGCAAAATACTAACACGAATTCTTTACAGACGAATGGAAAAACTGGTAGAAGCCGACCTCGGGGAAGATCAGTTTGGATTCCGTAGAAATGTTGGAACACGTGAGGCAATACTGAACATGACTTATCTTAGAAGCTAGATTAAGGAAAGGCAAACCTACGTATCTAGCATTTGTGGACTTAGAGAAAGCTTTTAACAATGTTCACTGGAATACTCTCTTTCAAATTCTAAAGGTGGCAGGGGTAAAATACAGGGAGCCAGCAAAGGACCTGGAAGAGTAGCTGAACGGAATGGACATGATCTTGAAAGGAGGATATAAGATGAACATCAACAAAAGCAAAACGAGGATAATGGAATGTAGTCGAATTAAATCGGGTGATGCTGCGGGAATTAGATTAGGAAATGAGACGTTTAAAGTAGTAAATGTGTATTGCTATTTGGGGAGTAAAATAACTGATGATGGTCGAAGTAGAGAGGATATAAAATGTAGACCGGCAATGGCAAGGAAAACATTTCTGAAGAAGAGAAATTTCTTAACATCGAGTATAGATTTCAGTGTCAGGAAGTCGTTTCTGAAAGTATTTGTATGGAGTGTAGCCATGTATGGAAGTGAAACATGGACGATAAATAGTTTAGACAAGAAGAGAATAGAAGCTTTCGAAAAGTGGTGGTATAGAAGAATGCTTAAGATTAGATGGGTAAATCACATAACTAATGAGGAAGTATTGAATTGAATTGGAGAGAAGAGAAATTTGTGGCAGAACTTGACTAGAAGAAGGGATCGGTTGGTAGGCCATATTCTGAGGCATCAAGGGATCACCAATTTAATATTACAGGGCATCGTGGAGGTTAATAATCGTAGAGGGAGTCCAAGAAATGAATACACTAAACATATTCGGAAGGATGCAGGTTGCAGTAAGTACTGGGAGACGAAGAAGTTTGCACAGGATAGAGTAGCATGGAGAGCTGCATCAAACCAGTCTCTGGACTGAAGACAACAACAACAACAACAGGGCGAACGTTAGTTAAACCATCAAATTGCACGGACGGATTCCTGGCTGGAAACGAAGGAAAAAAGGTCGTTTGAACATATGTCCAGAAATGGACGGTGTGGGTGCAACGACAACAAATCGTTCCGGGTCACAGTATACAGCTGCACCCAACCACGTCACAACAGATACTCAAAGTGGCCGCCATGGGATTGATAGGGATAGTAGCTGTTGACATGCAGGATACACATAATCGTACTTCGGCTTACACCATACTGGCGGGGCTTTTTTCTGGAACTTGTACTATGCTTCGTCTCAGTATCCTGTAGAATCCGGTTCTCCAAATCTGGTATATGCAAAGTCCGTCCCCTCCCTGCTCGTTTGTCTGTCTGAAATGACCAATGAGGGCTTGAAATGTTGAGTGATGTGGTTGGTATCTATGAGGGTAATTGTTTTCGTATAGCCGTGATGACTCTCAACCGTTTCCACCTGTTTGGCCGAACACAGACATCATCTCGGCTGGTTTCCGACGTTAATACCCGACCATTCGGCTGCTTACAATACGCAGCGTTAATCACACAGCCTGCAACACACGGCGCGTGGTCAGAGAAAGTGTCATTCGTCAGCGCCATCCACGATGGGAACGATGCATTTCTGGACATATGTTCAAAGAAAAACTTTGCCTCCATTTGTAGCCAGGAATCTGTTCCTGCAGTTTCTCGGTTTTATTAATGTTCAACCTGTATATATACACGATATGACGGACAGTATCAGCAACACTCTGCAGCTGTTAGCTGTGATGTTGTGGTGTACAGGAAGGTCTTGTCATTTAGTGACTGTAGGAGGATACAAAATAACTTAGGCAAAATTTCTGCCTGTCGTTGTGGCCGAGCGGTTCTAGGCGCTTCAGTCCAGAACCGCGCTGCTGCTACGGTCGCAGGTTCGAATCCTGCCTAGGGCATGGACGTGTGTGATGTCCTTAGGTTAGTTAGGTTTAAGTAGTTCTAAATCTAGGGGACTGATGACCTCAGATGTTAAGTCCCATAGTGCTCAGAGCCATTTGAAGCACTGTACAAAATTCCTGGGTGGCAACTTCATCTGAACTTATAGAAATGCATGTTAATGCAGATGAGTAGAAAATCAATCCCGAAAAGTTCAAATACAGCATTAGCAGAGCACAGCTTGACACATTCACGTCGATTAATCATCACTGCGTAACGCTGCAAAGCGATATGAAATGAAGCGAGCACTTTAAGAACAGCAGTAGGGAAGCCGAGTGATTGATATTGGTTTATTGTGAGAATTTTAGAAAAGTGTAGTACACCCTTAATACGGACTCCGTCTCGAACACTACTGTAATCCATTCTTGAGTACTGTTCGAGTGTCGGAACCCCAATTAGGTCGAATTGAAGGAAGACGAAGAAGCAGTTCATAGGCGGGTTGCTCGATTTGTTACCGGTAGGATCGATCAACACACGAATGTTCTGCAGATGTGTCGTAAACTAGAGTGGGAATCCCCGGAGATAAAATTTCGAGAACCGGCATTTGAAGTAAACTGCAGAACAATTCTGCTGCCGCCACTGTACATTTCGCCTATGGACCACGCAGATAAGATAGGTGAAATTAGGGATGGTAAGGAATCATATATATATTGTCGTTTTTCCCTCACATTATTTGCGGGTGGAACAGGGAAGGAAATGACTGATGATTGCTCAACGTTTTCTTCGACTCGCAGCATACTGTGGCTTGTACAGTGTTTATGTAGATGAATATGTAGATGTAGAGGAATCTGTCCTGCTCTCTCTTAAAATATTCTCACGATAACTCCGCTAGAAATACGATGATGTCAGCATTCTGATCACAGAGACGTCTTCTGCTATAGCTCCTCTATAGTTACCCTCCATAGTTTCGTGAAAACTTCGTCACCTATCTTCTAAGGATTTCGCTCAAAATGGCTCTGAACACTATGGGACTTAACTGCGGTAATCAGTCCCCTAGAACTTAGAACTACTTAAACCTAACTAACCTAAGGACATAACACACATCCATGCCCGAGGCAGGATTCGAACCTGCGACCGCAGCAGTGGCGCGGTTCCAGACTGTAGCGCCTAGAACCGCTCGTCCATCCCGGCCGGATAAGGATTTCGCAAGGATTCGTCACAGGAAAGAGAAATCAAAAGTTAAAATTAGAATAACCAGTATTTCGTCATTGTACGTAACTGCATATATGTGAAAATCGTTAGATACCTGTGAAATATTTGTTCGTTCAATAGGACATATGTAAACAAACTGGTACTTCCTTAACTCTCTGATAGACCCGTTGTCAAACAAAAAGCATTTACTTCGTTGTAATCAATATATGGTCCGTGCGTTACTTAAATGGTTTGACATAGACAGCATTGACTATTCAGCAAATTATTTCTCACAGCAGGCAAAGTTATAGAAAACGACATTTTTGTACGCGCTGTTTGTCCACCCTTTTCGCCTTCTTATCTGCTTCCTCAGACAGGTGGTCCCTAGACACGGAATCAGAAAGGTTTATAGACGGCGGAAAAAAATATGTTAGAAGGAAACTGATGGATGGACGTATAACTGCCTAAAACCCGTCGACCGATGAGGGATGCTCGGTCCCTTAACAAATGAGGGTGGAAAGGTTGTGGTGAAGAGTAAGCAGATAAGAGTGGTGTCTGCGCCTGCGTCGCGCTCGTCGTTTTGTGTCTCGGCCCGAGTCCCGGGCTGGGAGCCGCGGCCGCAGCTGGCTGCAGCCTGCTAGCCCAGCGCGCACGTTTTATAGTCCACCCACCTTCTGCACGCCAGCTGGCCCGACAAAGTACTCTGACAGCAGTGAGCGAGGGCCACGCTGCGCACGAACGTTAGGAACGCCTGATGACTTCCGCTCCTACACGGATAAATCTCGAAAAACTATCAGTATAGCAGGCACCAAATACAGACAAGGTCCTAGCTGTGTGATATAGAGGACTGTGTCTGCCATCAACTTGACAACGGAAGAACACTCTCAAAGAGACAGAGATTCTGCTAATCTATCGCATAAGTATTGTACATACTTATACACAGCAAATGCTCCTCTGTCTTACAATATATCGCGGTTCAAAGCTTTACGAGCCTGCCGAAAATCATACGACAACACCAGCAGTCAAGCAGTGGCATTAACGCAACCGGCTAAAAGCTGATTCACACTGGACGTCACCTTACCGAGGAGAACAGAAGGCGACGTCAGCATCAGTTCGTGGTATGTTCCACTAGACGGACCTTCAACAAGTCACTTGGCTTAACCCAATAACGAACGGCGAAAGTGTGAATGTGAGGTACCACCCATGACTTAAAAAAAAGTTAGAATATGACACAAGAATTAAGGAAATGGTAGTGATAATTTTTATTAATGGCCAAGGCAAAATTCAGAGTAGGTGTTCTTGGCAATATTTGTATGGTAAAATACTGAAAAGTGAAACAACAGGAAAGGTGTCGTCCAAACGTTTCAAAATATCAACATATATTTTATCGCAAAATATATACATACAAAGGAAAACAAATAAAGCCTTTTTATCTTATACACAGTGTTTTTTCTTTGTTTCTATGAACCAGGTAATGAGAAAACAGCTGTATTTTCATGTTCTTCACTGTTAATAAGAAGTTATTCGATGACAAGTGGTTCCTCAATTTATGATCTTATTCATGCACAGTATAAGCTTTCTCTTTGTCAAAGTGTAAATCCTAAATTACCTTTCGCTTTCATATATCGGTCTCTTTTGTTGAAAAATTAAAGTAAAAATATCCAAGTCTTCATGGAACCTTACAATGTGTCACGAAAACAAAGCAGACAATAAAATGAAGTCTGAGGAAACGCAACATCAACAACTGTAACGTAAGTGAGTGCGACGATAATAGTTTAATGTCCGATGTTAGCCGACAACGTCATCCCCCTCCTTCTACAGACCCACCCCACTCTCCCCAAAAACATTGAAAGTGGAAACTTTGTCCTAGAGAAGCCTTGACGTTTACGTCCCTTTCCGTTGCGACCTGTGTAAACGCCGCCATCTGAATAAGTTGTGGAATGTTTTCAAGGTCTGATTCGTCAAGTTTGAATCGACCGTAAGGTGGCAGACAGCAAGTGCACCCGTACTTGGCTGGTATTTCGCCTTTCTTATTTCTAATCTTCCATCAAATATCTGTGCAGCTACAACGGATCACGTTTCTTCGGAAATAAATAATAATGATGGTAATCGTAGAGGTATGTTGATGGACAAGTACATTTGAGATATAATCAGGAATCTTGATAAAATAAACATTTAGTGATAATTTCATACGCCTGAATTAAGGTCATCGCAGTGAAATTATTGCCAATAGGGACTACATACAGAAACTACATATTAAACCACCCAAAAAATAGTGTGTCCTCGACGGCGGGTGTTCATCAGAGACAAGGGTAACGTCAGGAGTGCCTCAGGGAAATGTGATAAGTTCGCTGTTGTTTTCTATATTCATAAATTATTTGGCGGACAGGGTGAACAGAAATCTGCGGTTGTTTGCTGATGATTGCGTAGTGTACGGTAAGGTGTCGAAGATAAGTGCCTGTAGGAAGATACAAGACGACTTAGACAAAATTTCCGTTTGATGTGATTCATGGCAGTTAGCCCTAAATGTGGAGTAATGTAAGTCAAAGTGGATGAGTGGGAAGATCAAACCTAAAATGTTCGGATACACCACTACTAGTGTCCTGCTCGGCACAGTCAAGTCGTTTAAATATCTGGGCGTAGCGTTGCAAAGTGATATGAGATAAAACGAGCATGTGAAAAATGTGGTAGGGAAGGCGAATGGTCGACTTCGGTTTAGTGGGAGAATTTTAGGAAAGAGTGGTTCAGCTTTAAACAATAGAGACGCATATAGGACGCTGGTACGCCACAGGCCGTGCATTATGAACAGGTGCTCGGTCGTGGTGAGACATGCCATCGCTATCCCCGAATTGCTCTTCAACAGGGGAAAGCAAGAAGGTGCTTAAAGCATCAATGTAGCCCTGTACTGTGATAGTGCCACACAAAACAACAAGGAGTGCAAGCCCCCTTCATGAACAACACGTCCACACCATAACACCACCGCCTCCGAATTTTATTGTTGGCACTGCACACGCTGACAGATGACATTCATCCGGAATTCGCCTTACCCACACCCTGGCAACGTATCGCCACATTGTGTACTGTGATTCATCACTGCACATAACGTATTTGCACTGTGCAATCGTCCGATGTTTACGCTCCTTACACCAAGGGAAACGTCGTTTGGTATTTACCGGCGTTATGTGTGGCTAATGGGCAGCTGCTCGACCATGAAATCCAAGTTTTCTCACCTCCCACCTAACTGTCATAGCTCTTGCAGTGGATCCTGATGCAGTTTGGTCTGGATAGATGCATTCCTATTACACATGATGACCCTCTTCAACTGTCGGCGGCGTTTTTGTGCTGTACGTGTCCATTCACGTTTCCACTTCACCATCACATCGGAAACAGTGGATCTAGGGATGTTTAGGTGTGTGGAAATCTCGCCCACAGACGTATGACGCAAGTGACACCCAATCACCTGATCACTCCCTACCTTCAAAGTTTCGAGTCCTCCTTTGGGCATGGGTGTCTCTTGTCCTTAGCGTAAGTTAGTTTAAGTTAGATTAGGTAGTGTGTAAGCTTAGGGACCAATGACCTCAGCAGTTTGGTCCCATAAGACCCTACCACAAATTTCCAAAATTTCTGGTGTGCAGCCAGCGGACTGGACATTGTGTCTATAAAGGCTCCTAAGTAAACGTGCTCTGGTAGCAGATAGTCAGAGGGGTGAATTAGACATTACTCAAACCCATTCCCATGACCTTATTGAAAATTTTTATAGAAAATAAAATTGCATTACATCAGATAACCATATTACCATTCACACACATATAGGTAAATGCTAAAGGCTGTGTACTTATTATCGCAAATTTCTCCTATTATCGGTGCTGGTTTGGCAATTCTGAGCCATGGACCTCACTTAGAAGTGTCTGTTAGCTACATTAGATCTTCTCTTCTGCTATCTCCTCCTGTCTCTAATAAAGAAAGGTAGAAAAAATTCAACAAAAGGCAGCTACATACAATGAAAGCACACACACACACACACACACACACACACACACACACACACAAATATATATATATATATATATAGATACATACACATAATCATTTTAGATGCATACATACGGTATCGCCATCGTCAAACTGAGGGTGTCTGCTTGCTTCTGTATGACATGTATTACCAAAATTGTGCTTGATACCTTCAGCTGCTATTAATATCCAACAAAAACTGCTGTCAAGAGTTCAGGCTAATACTGCTGTTGCTGCTGTCAACATTGAGACTAACACGGGAGTGATTTTTGACAGTGCAGTGTATCTTAATTATGGGCCAATGTGCACGGAAACTAGATACATTTAGATTCTATTGCGTTAAATAGGATAATTCCCCACTACTTTTACAACCAGCAGGAAACAAGAAGTTTTATATCCATGAGCAGTTAACTCAGAATCAGCCATCAATGCCATACGATCATTTCAGTGGAGAGGTTCTTCATGAAGAATGTGTGGGTCGTCCTGCGAATAGTATGTGCAGATCTGGGAGTTTACATAACCTGACAAATGAAACCAGGCCTCATCTGATACGAAGTAAAGCATGGCGTCCACGTAACCCTTAGCGGTTGATGTTAGCAGTCAGTTACAATAATGAAACCTTACTCGCTGATCTTAAAATTTCATGTCTTGCGCCACACTGTCGTGACAGACTTTTAATTTCATGCCTTTTGGTACTTCAACCTGCTGTGATAACCTCCTTACCAACTGGAGGGGACTTCTTGTAATGTTTGTTTCATGGGTCCTCAGCGTCGGTCGGCTGTTCCACTGCACATTCTTATTCAATCCTACAGCCCTTCATTTCTTGTACAGCTTGTACAGCGCTGGTCATGGGAAGTTTCCTACCAGAATACTTCACTCGAAACATTTCATTATAGAACTTGATGGAACCAGCCTTTATGTAGCACTCCACAATATCAATTCACTGTTCTAAAACAGATTGGCCCATTTCTCTAACAGCTCTACAGTACGAGCTTCTCACAACATTTAATGCACCAACACACAGTTGTACTCAACTTTCCAATAAAATGCAGTGTAACCAACTTTGGACACAGTGTTGCCACTTCACAAGCAATTCGACTACAGATGATTAGCTGGTATGTGAGGCATGCCAGTATTATGTCGAATTACCTCTTAGTCACTGTACCACAATGGCTACCCATCGTTATTAGGTATTAACTTCCATTTGAATGACAAGATAGTGCGGGGAAATGAATCCTGACTGGGTGTGGCATCGTCGCATCGATAGTGGTGTCTGTGTGTGTGTGTGTGTGTGTGTGTGTGTATGTGGAAAAGGGGGGGGGGGGGGTTAGGGCTCATTCTATTTTACAGGCGCTGAATGGCCGACAAAATCACTAACATTTTTATGCGCAGTGGGGATGAAACATATGAAACTACATTTGTGCACTCATGCCCACCTTAAGGCAATGAAGAAAGGGTGAAAGATGCTATACCTAGGATTAAAAGACAAGTAAAGCAACAGACGGGATAAAACAAAGACATAGTCAAACGTAACTGGGTGACCACTTACAAAAAACATGGGTGACCCAGTCACCCTGTTAACACATGAAGACCATCTGCCTAACATCTTGGGAGAAGTGTTGGGTAATTCGCAAAACTTTAAAATACTAACCACATTCGTTGGAAAGCCACTTCAAATTGAAGGTAGAGCAGTTGCCAAATTTACCACTATCCTCTGGTCTGAAAATAAAACACAGTGTAATAAAACCTGGCACAAAGTGATCTACTCTACACAAGAACCACACACTGGAGGGTCCAGATGCCAGTGCACGAAACCATGCAGCATAGAGCTGTGGCATATGTGAAGATGGGTAAGGACGACCTTGTCCAATCGATGTGACTGGAAGAAGGTACGCCACGGTACGTTTTGTGCTTTACTAGACGGAGGTTATCGTCTATCACTTCCAGTCACTCATCCTCCCTTTGATGCAAGACTCCTTATCTCAACAGCAAGACGTTACCATGCATGAAGATGCCACAACGAACTAAATGAGGACTGCGACACACCTCCTTGGCTGCTACATGTGCCATTATATTGCCAGTCACACACATGTGCCCTGGCACCGAGAAGAAAGACACATTCCCCAGCCATTGTTGTTGGTGAAGGACATCCTGGATAATCTAGACTATTTTATCTGCTGGGTGCATGCATTTTAGAGTGTGAAGGGTACTCAGAGAATAACAACAAACGAGGAATTTAGGACATGAATGATCTGCTCTAGTGTCTGCAAGGTTCCATATAATTTCGTGTTGAAGATTGTGGAGACAGGTAACAGTCGGACCTTGAGGACATGGTCAGGGAAACCAACAGAGCAACCAATGGAGTACCCGTGTTTTGACCCATCCCTTAAGACAGTTGTAGACTAGTGGTGCTGAGTAAAAATACCCTTATGTAATGTATTAAAACATATGCAGGTGTGGAACTTCTCTTGTTCTGCACTGAATATAAATTACCCTGGGGCTCTGCAATAATCAGGTTGTGGATGATTAAAACCCTGACTTTAGGTTCATACTTGATTCTCCCCAAAAGACTTCAGGAAACACCACACACAGCTCGCAAATTACCTTATTGCTCATGGACGATCGGAGAAAAGATGTTCCAGTGTGGTATACCCATTCTGGGACACTATCTGATTTGCAAACGCAGCCAGCTGGCTGAACAGTGTCCAGTTATCTCGGCTGACCTTTCATGTTGGTTGATTCTCTTCAGATAATGCTACATTCAGTAGGTGGATGTGGAGTGAGAAATGGTCACTGGAATGATGACTGTTAATGACTTCCCACTGAACAGAGTCTGCAAATGCTGCAGAGGAGAAAGAAAGGGAGTCCATTTATCTTTCAATTCCTCCTTAAGAATATCCATCAGATCCCTATACATCACAACACCTTCGCTGTAATTCAAGGAGGTGTGTATCTCACGTTCGATGTCATATTCCACCACCGCGCCGAAAGGTGGTTGTTGAAGCATGCCTAGCGCTTACAGTGTTAGAGGACAGACGGCACATTCCAGTCCGCAGGTGGGGAATCCTGCGGTCACCAAGCCCATACCCAGCAAACGCACGGCACATGGCTAACTAATGGACTGTTAGTCTTATCAAGTATGCTGCCGCTATGGGAGAAACATGTACGCATGTGGACAGTGGCTAAAAACTGTGAAGTGGCAGTCAGAACAAGTTTTGGGCTGTAGAACTGTTAGCCTTAAGCATTAGCCATCTCAGATGCAGTTGCAGGTGCAAAAAGCAATGGTCATTCTCCTACACTCTTGGTCTCTGGTATCAGGACTCCTCGCCGTATATGTGATTCTGTTTATAACTCTGGCAAAGGCGGAGTGTCATCAATTCGGGACCTAAAAACCGTTGAAATAGGAAAGAGCCCCGTTGATGTATTTGCTCGGAAACTTTATGTCTCCAAGTGGGACTGTACACATTACTGATATCAAAGAATGTGCCGAGACAGTGATTTTTAAATAAAAAAGCCTGCTCAATAGCCGCCTCTATCAGCGACAGGTTGATGACAGAGGACCAAAGTCTCTGGAATCCACACTGAAAGGGGCTAAGGAGTTCTCTGGTCTCTATCAACCAGACCAGCTGACAGTTAACCATCCGCTCTAGGGTCTTTCCAACACAGCTCCTCAAGGTGATATTCCAATAACTACTGAGACATGTTCTGTCCTTCCCTGGTTTGAGAAGAGGTATCAAAATTGCCTTTTTCTAATAATTTCGAAGTGACATGTCTGCCATACCACATTAAAAGAATGGAGAAGGATATCCATTGACACTGCTGGAAAATGTTGAAGCATGCAGTACCAGATTTGGTAATTAATGGGTGCTGTATCACGAGTCTCAAACAGTGCCGATTACAGTTCCCACATGGAGAAAAGGTAGATGTGAGACTCAGAATTGTTGAAGCTGAAATCCAGCTTGAACCACTCTTCAGTTGCACAGTAGCGGCGAAACGTAGATTTTACAAAATGCTCTGCCATCGTCTGATTGATGTCTCTGGGTGTTGTTTCAAGAAATTTCTGCACTGCTGCTCTTGGTTAATGACTATGTATAGCACTTTTCCTCGTGATGGCTTCCTGTAGTTCTGTAGAACAAGTGGAACTGTTGATAAAGTCCTGGAACGCTTGCTATGACTCTTCTTGGTTAGGCACTGAATGAAATGCTGTGAAGTTCTCTGCTGTCATGCTGTACTCAAAATGTCAAAGAGTCACATTGCCTGTTTCAGATGGCTGAGTGGCACTCATCAGTCTTTCTAGGTACAGGTTGCTTCCTAAGATGACCTGAGGACTTTGGGATGGATAATTTAGTGGCATGATGGATCACTCATGTAATGTGGTATACCCATTCTGGGACACTATCTGATTTGCAAACACAGCCAGCTGGCTGAACAGTGTCCAGTTATCTCGGCTGACCTTTCATGTTGGTTGATTCTCTTCAGATAATGCTACATTCAGTAGGTGGATGTGGAGTGAGAAATGGTCACTGGAGTGATGACTGTTAATGACTTCCCACTGAACCGAGTCTGCAAATGCTGCAGAGGAGAAAGAAAGGTTGATGGCTGAGAATGACCCAGCAGCAGCACAGAATTTAGTGGAAGGAGGTATTTTGAGGCTGCACAGCTCGTGAAATGTCATGAGGCTCTTAAAAGCCTGACCCCAAGGGCAAGCAGAGGTGGAGCCCCACAAGACATGATGGGCATTGAAGTCTCCCATCAGGGTAATGGTCGAGGAAGTTCCATAATATCAGTGGAGTCTGAGAGTCTACTGCATCTTGCAGAAATATATTCAGTGAGCAAACACTGATCCTGTGACACATTTGACTTTCGACAGCCACTCACTACTTGCAGGTCAGTAGTCAGGGGGAGAGCAGAGGGGTGGTGCACATTATTGACAAACACAGCGACCCCTCTCTTAGCCCTTTCCCCATTCAGGACATCCTTGCGATAGAGCATATGATCCCATACTACAGAGACATCAAATGCTTTAAAATAACTTTCCTGCAAACACAAGAACAGGGGACATCCCTGTGCGAGGAGTTTCAGTTCCTCCATATGTGTTCTGAAGTCATTAATGTTTCACTGTATGGAGGGAGCCATCTGTCATTGGGTCATCACTTTCATCCTGACTTTCTGCTATGGAAGAGAGCCCCCAATGGGTGGAGGTTCAGCTTTGGGGTGATATGATTGAACCACTCTGACGTCAAGATCCATCGCATCTGAAGAAAATTCGAGAGAGATGTGAGAGAGGATTCTGTCGACATCGTCTGACTGTGTACCGCCCATATCTGTGAGCAGACGATACTTCTTCTTTGCCTTTAATTTTTTTGTCTAAGGAAGCTTCAGAGCCACAACTGACGACGTAGTAGTGGCAGCACTGGAAGGTGCACAAGACGTTATCTTTGGAGGGGAAGCGAGTGTCACAATTTCAGCAACCACACCCTTTTCTGAAGTTTTTGTGGTAGGGGGAGGTTTTGAAGTAACTGCATCAGCACAAGTGAATTGACAAATGCAGGTACTAATGGTGACACCAGCAATTTCCATTTGTGTAGCAACATCAGTTTTCTGGACTGGCTGTTTGAGGGAGTAAGCAAAGGAGGCAGTAAACATGGGTGGCTGCACGGGCTTGTATCTCTTTTCAGCTTCACCATACGGGATGCACTTTGTCATTTTTAGCTCCTGGATCTTCTGTTCTTCAGGGAAAACACAGCAGTCCCTACTCCAGACAGGGTGATACCCAGACCAGTACACACCCTTTGGAGGACAACAACAATCATCTCTGTCGTAGGTATCTTTACCACATTAGCCACAAATGACTCTCTCCTTACAAACAAGAGTAGTGTGCCCAAAGTGCTGGCATTTAAAAAAACGCATTGGGCTAAGGAATGATACCTGCCTTACCATTCTCTTGAGGTTTGCAGCTGTTAACCGTAGGAATAAAAGAATGTGATCTGACAAGATCGCCATCCCCCTTTTCACGGTGTTTTACACATAAAGTATGTATTCCCATGACCACTCAGCTTTCAGTTCTTCTCGGGGAATGTGCACCAGATCCCTGCAAGTCAAAACACCTTTGCTATGGTTCGAGATGTTGTGCAGTTCGGTTTTATCTGCATACTGCCCGATCCACTGAGTTTTGTGGAGGTTCTTTACTTCTTGGAAACTAGATGTTTCGACCAACAGGGCCCCATTTCACAAGCACTTGACAGATTTTAAGTTTCAAGCAATGCCCTCTAAACCTTTATGTCTGTAGCATGATGAAATTTTATCGAAGATACGCTTTTTCTGTATGACAGTCACACAAATTCTCACAAGCAGCATATATTCTGTTACTATTAAGTTGAGAACTTACTACCCGAGCCCTCTTGTTTGTTTGACTGTTGATACCTTCCACTGGCCCACCTTTTCCACATCCTAGGTAAGCCTTATACAGCTAGAGATGCGGCAAGTTTCCTCGAGGTCGCCCACTAATGACTATTCCCTCTCAACAGCCATGCATCTCATCATCGAGCGGCACACCTTTTTTTATACAGGTTTTTACCATCCCCACAATCTGAGCAAAATAACGTTAACGTCTGACGAAAATAAGGAGACTAGGTGAATTTGCTGCCAGAACACCACAAGATGGATGGTTCAATAAAAGCTGAACACAGTAAAAGTAATCACAAGACAATTTACAGTTTTCTTCATATCATGGGAACAACGACATTATTACAATTTCAACATATTACCTACTCATGTCCTAGTGCAAGTGTTCAGCTATGTCATTCTCTAGCTTTAACTGATAGCTGCTGAGAGTAGATGCAGCTCTTCAGATGTGTTCTCAACTGCACAACAACCCTAATGGGTTAGACACACCAACACATAAAGAAATGTACTCCGGTAACATTCATTGTCTTTTTCAGTTGCAGTTATAGTCGTACGGTACAGCAGAATCTGGTGCAGTTTTAATTTATTCAAGATGGAGGAGCCTCCCCATCTCTAACCCTCCCCCTCTGGCAAAACCTCAGTCTATCAATCGGTCTTTCTAGGAAATTCCCAGTCATCCCTAACCCTCTGCCCCCCCTCATTATCACTGATTCTGGTGCAATTTTGATGGCAAATTAATTGATTAATTAAGCAATTTTCTCAGTTAATTACCCTCTCCCCCTAAGAAAAACCACGAGCCTATTGGAGCGTCCCTCCCCCTTACCCCCTGAGAAATCCGCAGCTCTCCCCCCCTTTTTTTTTTTGTTTGGTCATATGTTTACTGATAGGTTTGATGGGGCCCGCCACGAATTCCTTTCCTGTGCTAACCTCTTCATCTCAGAGTAGCACTTGCAACCTACGTCCTCAATTACTTGCTTGACGCATTAAAATCTCTGTTTTCCTCTACAGTGTTTGCCCTCTACAGTTCCCTCTAGTACCATGGAAGTCATTCCCTCTTGTCTTAGCAGATGTCCTATCATCCTGTCCCTCTTCCTTATCAGTGTTTTCCACATATTCATTTCCTCTCCGATTCTGCGTAGGACCTCCTCATTCCTTACCTTATCAGTCCACCTAATTTTCAACATTCGTCTATAGCACCACATCTCAAATGCTTCGATTCTCTTCTGTTCCGGTTTTCCCACAGTCTATGTTTCACTACCATACAATGCTGTACTCCAGACGTACATCCTCAGACATTTCTTCCTCAAATTAAGGCCGGTATTTGATGTTAGTAGACTTCTCTTGGCCAGAAATGCCTTTTTTGCCATAGCGAGTCTGCTTTTTATGTCTTCCTTGCTCCGTCCGTCATTGGTTGTTTTACTGCCAAGCTGGCAGAATTTCTTAACTTCATTGACTTCGTGACCATCAATCCTGATGTTGAGTTTCTTGCTGTTCTCATTTCTACTACTTCTCATTACCTTCGTCTTTCTCCGATTTACTCTCAAACCATACTGTGTTCTCATTAGACTGTTCATTCCGTTCAGCAGATCATTTAATTCTTCTTCACTTTCACTCAGGATAACAATGTCATCAGCGAATCGTATCATTGATATCCTTTCACCTTGTATTTTAATTCCACTCCCGAACCTTTCTTTTATTTCCATCATTGCTTCCTCGACGTACAGATTGAAGAGTAGGGGCGAAAGGCTACAGCCTTGTCTTACTCCCTTCTTAATACGAGCACTTCGTTGTTGATCGTCCACTCTGATTATTCCCTCTTGGTTGTTGTACATATTGTATATGACCCGTCTCTCCCTATAGCTTACCCCTACGTTTTACAGAATCTTAAACAGCTTGCACCATTTTATATGGTCGAACGCTTTTTTCAGGTCGACAAATCCTATGAACGTGTCTTGATTTTTCGTTAGCCTTGCTTCCATTATTAGCCGTAACGTCACAATTGCCTCTCTCGTGCCTTTACTTTTCCTAAAGCCAAACTGATCGTCACCTAGCGCATTTTCAATTTTCTTTTCCATTCTTCTGTATGTTATTCTTGTAAGCAGCTTCGATGCATGAGCTGTTAAGCTGATTGTGCGATAATTCTCGCACTTGTCAGTTCTTGCCGTCTTCGGAATTGTGTGGATGATGCTTTTCCGAAAGTCAGATGGTATGTTGCCAGACCCATATATTCTACACACCAACGTGAATAGTCGTTTGGTTGCCACTTCCCCCAATGATTTTAGAAATCCTGATGGAATGTTATCTATCCCTTCTGCCTTATTTGACAGTAAGTCCTCCACAGCTCTTTTAAATTCCGATTCTAATACTGGATTCCCTATCTCTTCTAAATCGACTCCTGTTTCTTCTTCTATCCCATCAGACAAGTCTTCACCCTCATAGAGACTTTCAATATATTCTTTCCACCTATCTGCTCTCTCCTCTGCATTTAACAGTGGAATTCCCGTTGCACTCTTAATGTTACCACAGTTGCTTTTAATGTCACCAAAGGTTGTTTTGACTTTCCTGTATGCTGAGTCCGTCCTTCCGACAATCATATCTTTTTCGATGTCTTCACATTTTTCCTGCAGCCATTTCGTCTTAGCTTCCCTGCACTTCCTATTTATTTCATTCCTCAGCGACTTATATTTCTGTATTCCTGATTTTCCCGGAACATGTTTGTACTTCCTCCATTCATCAATCAACTGAAGTATTTCTTCTGTTACCCATGGTTTCTTCGCAGCTACCTTCTTTGTACCTATGTTTTCCTTCCCAACTTCTGTGATGGCCCTTTTTAGAGATGTCCATTCCTCTTCAACTGTACTGCCTACTGCGCTATTCCTTATTGCTGTATCTATAGAGTTAGAGAATTTCAAACGTATCTCGTCATTCCTTAGAACTTCCGTATCCCACTTCTTTACGTATTGATTCTTCCTGACTAATGTCTTGAACTTCAGCCTACTCTTCATCACTACTATATTGTGATCTGAGTCTATATCTGCTCCTGGGTACGCCTTACAATCCAATATCTGATTTCGGAATCTCTGTCTGACCATGATGTAATATAATTGAAATCTTCCCGTATCTCCCGGCCTTTTCCAAGTATACCTCCTCCTCTTGTGATTCTTGAACAGGTTATTCGCTATTACTAGCTGAAACTTGTTGCAGAATTCAATTAGTCTTTCTCCTCTTTCATTCCTTGTCCCAAGCCCATATTCTCCTGTAACCGTTTCTTCTACTCCTTCCCCTACAACTGCATTCCAGTCACCCATGACTATTAGGTTTTCGTCCCCCTTTATATACTGCATTACCATTTCAATATCCTCATACACTTGCTCTATCTGTTCATCTTCAGCTTGCGACGTCGGCATGTATACTTGAACTATCGTTGTCGGTGTTGGTCTGCTGTCGATTCTGATTAGAACAACCCGGTCACTGAACTGTTCACAGTAACACACCCTCTGCCCTACCTTCCTATTCATAACGAATCCTACACCTGTTATACCATTTTCTGCTGCTGTTGATATTACCCGATACTCATCTGACCAGAAATCCTTGTCTTCCTTCCACTTCACTTCACTGACCCCTACTATATCTAGATTGAGCCTTTGCATGTCCCTTTTCAGATTTTCTAGTTTCCCTACCACGTTCAAGCTTCTAATATTCCACGCCCCGACTCGTAGAACGTTATCCTTTCGTTGATTATTCAATCTTTTTCTCATGGTAACCTCCCCCTTGGCAGTCCCCTCCAGGAGATCCGAATGGGGGTTATTCCGGAATCTTTTGCCAATGGAGAGATCATCATGACACTTCTTCAACTACAGGCCACATGTCCTGTGGATACACGTTACGTGTCTTTAATGCAGTCGTTTCCATTGCCTTCTGCATCCTCATGTCGTTGATCATTGCTGATTCTTCCGCCTTTAGGGGCAATTTCCCACCCCTAGGACAACCTCTAACCGCTCCTCCGCCCTCTTTGACAAGGCCGAGGGCAGAATGAGGCAGACTTCTTATGCCGGAAGTCTTCGGCCGCCAATGCTGATTATTTACCAAAATTTAGGCAGTGGCGGGGATCGAACCCGGGACCGAAGACATTTTGATTATGAATCAAAAACGCTACCCCTAGACCACGGGTACGCTCTCTCTGTCTCTCTCTCTCTCTCTCTCTCTCTGCCCACTTCTGGTAGGCAATTCAAAAATTAGCAGTAAATTTAAATTTTCGAGTAAATGCGAATTTTGGCCATAAATTTATCTGCTAATTATAATGTACTGCAATGCAGTGCACATAATAATAATAATAGCTAATAATAATATATTCTCTATTTATAAAAATTGAGTTTGCCTATAGCTGGTCTGGAAGGATGGGGGGTATTCTTTTTATTTTGTCATATTTGGAGCACTGATGGAGTCTAACTATGATGTCACAATCCAGTACAATCTTAACTCCCCTCCTCCTGTTGGTCCGAAATTCAAAAATTGGTGGGAAATTGAAAGTGGGTGGGGAAATTCAATTTTTTTCTTCTGGCTATGAAGCATAGGAGTTTTGGAAGGGGTAGTTGGGATTGCTTGAGCACTAGAGATTACCTTTAGTCAGTCTTGTCAATGACTGTTGGATTGAGGAAGAATATTTTTACTGTTAAGCTAGCACTAGAGAGATCCTCCTGTCTAGCCGGAAGCCCCCTATGTGGGAAGGATGGGTAATAACAATGAGACTGTAAACTATCAAAATGGCTCTGAGCACTAGGGGACTTAACATCTGAGGTCATCAGTGCCCTAGAACTTAGAACTACTTAAACCTTACTAACCTAAGGACATCACACACATCCATGCCCGAAGCAGGATTCGAACCTGCGACCGTAGGAGCAGTGTGGTTCCGGACTGAAGGGCCTGGAACCACTCAGCCACATGAGCAAACTATTACTGAAATGCAGGGGAGTAGCCTCCTGCCAATCTACAAGTAACTGCTGGGAGAGGCATATGGATGTGTAATAACATTTGAATAGCAACCCATTGTCACAGTGCTGCCATTTTTTGCTTTATTATTGTTTCATCCCCCTCCTCCCACTATATGGGCAGGGGGTGAACTTTCTGCGGACACAATTTGCCGCTCTTCAGCCACAAGAGAGGGAAATTTTGAGAAGCATAATATAAAAGCTGGACATGGCGATTGACAAAGGAAACGTTTTGTACTGAACAGATCTTCAGTTGTATAAGCTACAATATAAAAGGTTGATTCAGTGATTAATGAAAGTAAAGACACAGATGATTGGAAAATGAGAGTTATACATGAAGATATAAAACAGTTAAACAGTTGTATAAAGTAAAACGGAAAGGGAGATGTGTGATTAATTAAATGTGATACAAAGAGGACTTAATACGAGTGGATGTAGACTGCCATGGAGAACTATGTCATGGGAACATATAACTTATAGGTAGTGCATGGGTGGGGAATTAAACAATGTGTGTGAATTCCTAAGGGACCAAACTGCTGAGGGCATTGGTCCCTAGACTTACATGCTACTTGAACTGACTTGTGCTAATAACAACACTCAAACTCATGTCTGAGTGAGGACTTGAACCTCCAGCAGGAGGGGCCTTGCAATCCCTGACATGGTGCCTCAAACTGCACTGCCACTCCATGTGCTGGGGAGGAGGGGGGCTGTGTGAGCAGATGTTTTGAGGAGGGTGGGGAAGAGTGGAGGTGGATGCAATTCCAAACCAGGACTTAGGAAGTGAGTGGAGAGGATTGGGGGGGAAGGGAGCATTGAGGAGTGGTCGCTGGTAGGGATCTTCTAGATCTGGTAGGATGGGTACATATCCTAGTGGATCTGATGATCTTTTAAGAGAAAGCGACTAATGTCTTGTTGGGAGAGGATGTGGAGGGTGTGGAAATGTAGTGTTGGGGGAGTGTGGTGGTAGAGGTGCAGCAGCATACCAGGATCAGTGAGCAAGGGGGAAAATAGGGCATAGCTGATGTCGAGTTTATGAGTAGTGTAGGATATTCATAGGTGTTCAAGGTAAAAGAGTAGGCTGGGGAATTTTGTAATTTGGTAGAGGATCCTGATGGGGGAGGGTAGGCAGACCCAGTAGCCTAGCAGAGTGCATGGTGTTCAAGGATCAGTAGGGCATGATAAGAGAAGAGAGGAGTAGAAGTCCAAACCATAGTGGCATAGTAGAGGCTGGGTTGGATTAGGGATTTGTGGGTGTGGAGGATTGTGTGAAGTGTGCAATCCCCATGTTCGAGAAGCTAGTAGTTCACTAATTTTAGACTATTTTGGGCTTTCGGTTGAATGTTTAGTAGTGGGGGTTCGATGTCAGCTGGCGATCAAGTGTTAGTCTGAGGTATTTTAGTGTGTTAGTTAACTGGATATGACGGTTGTAAATGGTAAAATAAAAGTCATGGGAACAGAAGCTGTGAGTGCTTTGACCTGTAATTATTGCCTGTGTTTTGGTAGGGTTGAGTTTGAGGAGCCACTGGCTGCACCAGGAGGAGAACTGATTGAGATGGAGCTGAAGGGATCGTTGGGATTCCTGGAGGGGAGAGTAGGGGTTGAGGAAGGTGGTATTATGGGCATACTGTAGGAGGTAAACAGGAGGGGGGGGGGCTTTGGCATATTGTCAGTGTAGAGGACATACAGGAAAGGTTAGGTGACAGACCTTTGGGGCACACTTGCAGTGGAATGGATGATATATGAGTTAGTGCTGTTGATGGTCACATAGGATGGGTGGTTAGAGCGAAAGGAAGTGATGAAATAGACATAATTTATGGGAAGTATACGGGTATGGAGCTTTAAGAGGAACCCAGAATGCCATATACGTTCATAATCTTTCTCAACATCTAGGAACAAAAACATAGTCAATATGGAGTTGTTAATTTGGTGCGATAGGAGATGAGTAAGGTACATGTGTTGAACATCTGGACAAAAAATGGGCAAGAAGCCTTACTGATGGACAGGAATTGGTGGGTGTTGTTGCAGATGTTTATGGATACATCAGATCAGGATGGACTCAAAGACCTTGCTAAACATGGAGGTGAGGTTGATGGGATGGTAGGATGAGGTGTCACTGGCAGGTTTGTTAGGTTTGAGGAAGAGGATGGTTGAAGAGGTTTCCCATCGCTCAGGGTAGAAACCCATGTGTAGGATTACACTACAGAGGTTGGCTAGGATTGCCAGGAAGGTGAAGGGAGACTATTTCCGTGTCTGTAACCATCATCACATAGCTGAAGATATCCCAATTAGTGTGTTAGTAGTACACTTTCTGCCGGCCGGTGTGGCCGAGCGGTTCTAGGCGCTACAGTCTGGAACCGCGCGACCGCTGCGGTCGCAGGTTCGAATCCTGCCTCGTGCATGGATGTGTGCAATGTCCTTAGGTTAGTTAGGTTTAAGTAGTTCTAAGTTGTAGGGGACTGATGACCTCAGAAGTTAAGTCGCATAGTGCTCAGAGCCATCTGAACCATTTGAAGTACACTTTCGTTAGAAGAATTTCGTGTTGTACGATTTTTCCATGTTGCTGTTGTTATAATTTATTCCTGAAATACTCGCCAACATTGACTGAAAACTGCAGTCTGTAGGGAGGAAGGTGAACAAGTGTGAGATCGTGGTGCAGTCTCCAGCGGCAATTCGGTTGACACATCAACCATGTAAGAACATACTCTCGTTTAAAAAAATAATGTCTTGTTCAAATTTCGTAGTGCTGAATACACTGACAAATGTTAGTAGCATACAAGAAATCTTCCTCGTGGTGTTATAGCAAATACACTAGTCGATCTCGATTGGTTTCTGGAGACTGTACGCGTGCAAGATGCCAAGTCTGAGATTATGGAGCGGAGTCATGTAAGTACATATTCTCGTAATTTTCTTTTTGTAGGTTGTAGTATAGTTGATGAATCTAAGGGCGATGCTACACCACGGCCAGTGAACCCATTGTAACTGCCATATAAGTACATATTCCTTTCGTTATTTTTTGACTCGTAGTGCTGTATTTATTTTTAAATGAAAGTGTTGTCGTTGGTGATTGTGGGGAGCTGGACCGGTGGCTCCATGCTAAGTCCAAAGCGGAGATGCTGTAGTGGGTGGAGGATATGGAACAGGAGCTGCTGCTTTGTGAATTCGAGTCGGAGATGCCGCACTGGGTAGGGCGATACTTGACGACAGTGGAGATATGGTTCCATCGTAGGTGGATGGTGATATCTGTGATTTCTATTCTCATCGTGCTTGTTCTTTATTTTTTGTAGCAGTACCTATAATCAGTGTAATCCTTGCAGCAGGCGAGTTTAACCAGCGTCTGCAACATTGTAATTACTTCTGTTATTCTATCTGTCTCTCTGCAGCTGGTGAACCAACAGTGTCTGGAACATTTCTATTACACGCCTGTGAGTTTTACTAACAAAAGAGAATTATTTAGTAGGAAAAACATTCCATACTTGTACTCGTTACAGTAATAATAGCAGACGTTAGACGTTAAGATTCTATTACGAATGCGCCTCTCGTATATTGTCAGAGCGCCGCACACAGTGTTGTCGATAACAAATAACAGATCAGGTAATATCGGACACTAACGCTTCTGAGAGTAACGGTTGCCGCGTCCATCTGCTCAATGATATTTTATAAAGTACATTGTACTAGGAGAAAAACATTCTGAGACAAATATGCAGTAATTTGGGTCATGTTTGTCATCATCGTGGGAGACCTTAAAAAAAAAGCGTTCTGACAACGTATGCAGTGATATGTTACAATAAATGTATCACAAAACATACTCATGTACTGTTTCCTACTAAGAAGAAAATAAGAGTTATTATCTACCAATGTGATTTATAAATTTGCTAACCAGCTTCGAAGCAGTGACTCGTTAGTCACTGTAACATACTCCTTACCACGCGGATGACTTGTCCTACCTCTAGTATTTCTTCGAAATTAGACATATGTAAGCAATGGGGTATAGGCAAAAATCTGACGTCTGTGGAAGTATCTCTTGCGATAATTGTAGCCTACAGCCCTTAAAACAACTTGGTAAGCGTCTCAGACTGTTAATGAAATTTCATATTTTGTCGTAACACAGGACAGTAGTCTTAAACATGTTACGAATGTGACAAATAATTATGGATTTGATGACCTATCGTACCTACCACCATACTGACATCAGCACTGAGTAGGCGAACCGTGAGACAACTGGAAAGACGATGTTTCTATAAGCAATAACTGAGAAAGCATAAGAAAGCTACTCTCCCAGTCTTGAATCTATAGGAAGTAACATAGGTGGATGAGGTGATTTCAGTCATTCAGCTGTATTTAAGCTTTCAAAAAGATTGTTGTATTACAGCAGCATTTTCCTGCTTCCATTAGTTCAGCTGCCAGTATGTATGATTTGTGTAATTGATTTCCTTGTTAAGACTATAAGCATACAGTATATCTTTATAAAACCATTATAAGTCCTTTTTAAGTGGAGTGTCAAGGTATTGCATCTCACCAATACCGAGTAAATCATTGGAACTACAGTTTTCCACAAAATATACTCATACAGCCAAAAATATAAGATGGTTTCAAATTTTAGGAGCCATAATCAGAAAAGATCACACAGTCAATGCTAGCGGAGTTAGTATTACTCATTTCCACCAGAAAAAGTGCACAATTATCTTAGGTATACATATTTGGTAATTTTAATAGGTCTGCTCGACAAATAGTGCCTTCAGTACATATCAGGAAGGCATAATTTATACTATATCGCATCCAACCATGCCCTCCAGCTCAGATGCATAGTTGTTTTTTGCAGTCTCAGAATTACTCCCACTAGAACTTTCTGAACTGATTTTCTTACAACGAATAGACAGTCATCTCGATGTGCAGCATACAACACCACATACACAGCAGACTGTTTAATAAACCATAGTACTTCCTGATAGTCTTTTTTAAGTAGAGTATCAACATACTACATCCTGCCATTACCGAATAATCCATTAAAACCGAAGTCTTCCACACCATATACACTATGTGATCAAAAGTATCCTGACACCTGGCTGAAAATTACTCGTGGCGCCCCCAACGGTAATGCAGCAATTCAGTATGCTGTTGGCCTACCCTCAGGCTTGATGACAGCTTCTACTCTGTCAGGCAAACGTTCAAACACGTGCTGGAAGGTTTCTTTGGAAATGGCAGCCCATTCTTCACGGAGTGCTGCACTGAGGGGAGGCAGCGATGTCGGTCGCTGAGGACTCTGTGCAGGCAAGTCCTTTTCAGGGACATAATTGTCGTGTAACCACTGCGCCACAGGCCGTGCATTATGAACAGGTGTTCGATCGTGTTGTAAGATGCAATCGCCATCGCCGAATTGCTCTTCTACAGTGGGAAGCAAGAAGGTGCTTAAGTCATAAATGTAGCCCTGTGCTGTGATAGTGCTACGCAAAACAACGAAGGGTGCAACCCCCCTCCATGAAAAACACGACTACACCATAACACCTCCGCCTCCGAGTTTTACCGTTGGCATTACACACTGTGGCAGATGTTCTAAGAGCATTCGTAATACCCACGCCCTGCCATCGGATCGCCACATTGGGTACCGTGATTCGTCACTCCACCCAACGTTTTTCCACTGTTCGATCGTCCAATTTTTACGATTCTTACAACAAGCGAGGCGTCGTTTGGCGTGTACCGGCTTGATATGTGGCTTATGGGCAGTCGCTCGAACATGAAATCCAATTTTTCTCACCGCCCCCCCCCCCCCCACCCAACTGTCATACTACTTGCGGTGGATCCTGACGCAGTTTTGAATTCCTGTGTGATGGTACGGATAGACGTCTCCTATTACACATTACGACCCTCTTCAGCTGTCGGCGGTCTCTGTCGTTCAACAGACTAGGTTGCCCTGTACGCTTCTGTGCTGTATGTGTCCCTTCATGTTTCCACTTCACTATCACATCGGAAACAGTGGACCTAGGGATGCTTAGGAGTGTGGAAATCTTGCGTACAGGCGTGTGACACAAGTGACACCCCATCACCTGACCAGGTTCGAAGTCCGTGAGTTCTGCGGAGTGCCCCAATCTGCTCTCTCATGATATTTAATGACTACTGAGATCACTGATATGGAGTACTTGGCAGTAGGTGGCAACACAACGCATCTAATAAGAAAACGTATGTTTTTGGGGGTGTCCAGGTACTTTTGATCATATATTGTGCATCCCATATTGATTTTAGAAATATCCTTCTGCATCGTTGGCATTTAGACAGGATCAAACTCGAACAGTCCATTTCCACAGTTATATAACAGAGCTTGAAAACACGTTTTTTTTTTTTTTTTTTTTTTTTTTGCAGAAAAAGATGTAAATGTTTCTCCGAGACGTTGTGTAGTAGGACATATTCATTCTGATAAAAAAATCTGGCGTTTTATCTGAATCCATAAACTAGTTGTCATCTGAAGAAGGTGAATAGTAGACGCTGATGGTCGATTTAAACGTCAACCAGATCGGCCTTAGACGGATTTTTTATTTTCCCACTCCCTCCATATCAATTTCACTTTACACACACCACCCACCTGACTATGGAATATTATACAATGTCTGTAAAGTGCACAAACTTTTCCCTATTAATGAACTGACATATGGCATCAATTCTCCAGCCAGTATCTATATATATATGGAAATAGAAAGTACATACATTAAGAAATCAGGTACCTGGAGCAGCCAGTCCCAATTACATCTGCTATGTAATGCTTTACACTGAAGTAATGTGTCACACGGCTGTAGGCACCACTCAGATTTTATTTTTCTCCCTGCAGTACACCCCAATACAGAATCTGGTCGCACCTAGATTCATGGAGTTCACATGTGACAAAGCACTTGTTACCGGATCATTCGGAACTTTATCGTACAGATTTTAATAACAGTATTTTGTTGGGAATGAAATGACGTTTTTTAATCCCATGAAAGACTACATATATTGACAGTCCGGTTATACTGTATGTCAGTTCCATGCTTCAGCACTGAAAAATCGAGATTCTTCAACGCAGGTCAGGAGGAGTTAAGATCATCCTGAGAAATTCGAGGTGGTTACACTGTTGCTCCAGAAAGTGCAACACAGGCAGCCAGCCCTTGCAGCATCTCGTCTGGGCGACGACGGCTGTGGTGGCAGGCATGGTCACTGGAAGCCGTGGTTTAGCCTTTAGTGACCTTCAGGTATAAATAAATGGTCTGGCCAGTGGGCTCTTCAGGTACACAACACACTATAGAGATAGTATTGGACTATGCCGGAGACGACTGCCCAGTTTTTTCGTCTTGGGATGCCGTGTTGTACTAAGATAATGAGCACTAAACTCGTGAAAAATGTCGTACGATGTTTTTCCCATGTTTCTGTTGGATAGGATGCGACTTGCGACTTGCAAATAGGTTTCATTCTCCATTGCCGTTCCTATAGGACTTCAGCATATAGGGGCAGGGATTTACAGCATTATGAATTAATTAAAACTGCACCAGAATCGACTTTATTCCAATTATAGTTATATCTAGATTTGTCAGGAGGTTCCTCTGAACAACAAGCCATTCAATAAAAATGGAAAGAGTACGAAGGCGCTTGATAATTTAGTGAAAATACTTCTCAATAGCGGCAGGAGTAAGACTAGATTAGATTTTTGCAATTACTAGAGAACGAATATGCCATGCTCATTTTTTAAAGATATTTGGAAATTCTCTTGGTGTTACCTAGTAAAGTCACAGTATAACTCACTCACAAAATTATGACAGGAATGTATGACTACACATCCACTATTTTAGTTATCTGTTTTTCGCTAGATACTTTTGATGACTTCATAACAGACTTAACAATTTCACTTCTGCTAACAGGTAAGCAGTGGTGACTATTAAAAATGTCGTCGTTCATCTCGTATAACTTCTCAAGCTTGCCTTCGAAACATCATTTGCCCAACTTCGTTTGTAGACGTGTAAAATACAAATGGTAACAGCTAGAAAGAGTTACTGCTTCTGCATCAACATTTGTATGTCCTGAGCCTTACAGTTTGTGTGTTTTGTGAGTGTATAATGGGCCTGCCGTACATATAAGTCACCAGTGAGCTGTGTATATTTTTAAAATGTTGTGCAACTCGAGGTGCTTGCAGCCACTCTAACGGCTTCAACGATACTTACATTTTCTGCGTTATGTTCGTCATAAGACCTCTGTTATTCAAGAACCACATTCGGCTCAATCTGACAATAATGCAGACATTGTTAATTGTTGTTATACAGCGGAAATAAATAAATATCATGGGACGACACAAATGTCTTATGGTCAGATACTGCTAGCACGCATTCTTGATGGAGGCGATAAGGAATCAACGACTACGGAGCACTTGTTTGTTTGTTTTTTTTTCTTTTTTTTTTTGCGAATCGTGAAATTATCCCGCGATAAAGAAATACACGTTGATTAGGTTTTTATTCACAGGAAAATGCTGTTACTACTACCAGTCATCTTGAGGTCATGGTGACGCTTCGGCAGTGCACTAACAGAATTTTGTACGTAGAAGAACACTTGACGTCAAAACTTAACGAGATCTATCCTTACAACTAATATTCAGATACTAATAACTACATCTACGTCTGTACTCCACAAACCACAGTGCAGTGCTTGGTGGAGGGTGCGTGTATACACATCTCCCCCGTCCAATCTTTCTCTTTTATTCACACGGGTTATTCGGGAAGAGAAATCTTCGGCACTGTCCTGTAGTACCTGAAGCTTCCTCATTACGCAAAATGCAAGTTGAAATACGTAATACGTTCCTTCACTCATACTGGAACTTATTTTCTGGAATTTCAAGACTAAAATTCCATGTGATTCACGACGCCATTCTTGTAGTGTCTGGCACTGGTGGAGGTCTGTGAGTATAATAGAAATTATGTCCGCATCCAAACGACCCTTTTCTGCATCCGTAACCGGCGATATTAAAAGTTTTGTAAAACCCTTCAACTCTTTTGGTACGACACAGCTCTGACAGTAGACTTACGCGACGCCTGAATTCACATCTGTAGAATGTCCCCCCTAGCTTCGAAGCTTTATTGCCAATTAAATGTTGAGCATACATCGGTATCAGTGATGTCACATTTACATTCATTTCTTCCTGCATCTGAGAATGGCACATAATATTTTCATGCATACTTACATTCAGGACGTTATGTTGACAACCAATTTCGTACCCAGCAAATGTTATTTCAACATTTTATGCACGATACTAGTAAGTTACACAATGAAGAATGAGAACGTAGAGGCCGATCAAGATCGTATTTTACTGTAACACAACTTGTCATGTTCACGGTACGTTGTACAAATTTTGAAGTTGTTTCGTAGTTACTCAAACGGATTTTGTGAAATTTACTGCAGAACGTTTCCGCGACGCTGATAAGTCAAATGAAGGGGTACACGTTTCGATATGTTGTGTGATCATTTGTACGTTAATTTATAGTAATAGTAATTGTGCTCCACTTCTAAATGTAACAAGCACCGCACTGCGTACTTTGTAGTATGCTTAAGTTAAACCTTCAGAGATTCCTCGAATTAATAGTGAACATTTTTTATGTTGTATGTCATAACACAAACAGGGAACACAATGTGAAGCGAAGATTCCGTGGAACGACTTATCCTAGAATAGCTTATGCAAACACTTTATGGCAGCTTTCGGTAATTTACGGTATTGCAAAAGAAACGACTCAGGTATAGGGCTGAAATACTCAAGGATACCAGAAGTAGAGCAAACTTTTGCCGGCAGAATAAGAATTACAGCGGATATACACGTCTGCGTCGACCTCTCTCCATTGTAGTTCGTAGAGCTTATCAGTACCGCTCTTGGCTGACTAAGTAAACCACTGACGAAGTGAGCAGCCTCCCTTTAAACTATCTCTTTCTCGTACGTTAATTCTAATCGTAAGAGTCACAGGGCAATGAACAATACTTAAGAAGTGACACAAAAAGGATTTTGTTACCGACTTCATACCTGGCTGAGTTTACCATCGTTAGTATTCTTCCGATAAACTAAATCTGGTATTATCCTTCCCTGCCGTCAAGTTTGCGTGTTAGCTCCATCTTAAGCCGCTCCAGGCAGGCAGATACTCTGAGAGCTACATCGACACTTACATCTACCTACACGCACGTACACATCTACATACGAGTGGACTTTGAAAAGTAAGTTACAGATTATTACGTTATGTCAAGTAACTACTATTAATTGCTGCATTACACTTCAAAGTGACACAGGTAGACCACAATAGTTTTCAGTTTTGTCACCACCTCTCTTTAACCAACGGTCGGAATGTACTACTAAGCATCTAGCTGCTTTGTGATAGAAAACCGATTCCTGGTCACAGAGCCATTCGAGAACCATTGTGCGAACGCCTACTTCGTTAGAAAATCTCTTTACCCCAGAAGTTCCTTAAGTTTCCCGAAATATGTAAATCGCATGGTGAAATACCTGAACTGTATGGAGGATGTGAAATCGTCAACTCCCACCCCTTCCCACGACATCGAAAACGTTGATTCAAATGGCTCTGAGCACTATGGGACTTAACATCTATGGTCATCAGTCCCCTAGAACTTAGAACTACTTAAACCTAACTAACCTAAGGACATCACACAACACCCAGTCATCACGAGGCAGAGAAAATCCCTGAATCCGCCGGGAATCGAACCAGGGAACCCGGGCGCGGGAAGCGAAAACGTTGAAGCAAGGCTTGTGCTTCCGCTCCATGCAGGGTGTAGCATTGTCGTGAAGGAGAACGATGGCTTTCCCTGATTTTCCTAACTGCTTGTTGTTTATGACGTTTGCGCAGCAATAACAGTGTTGCCCAGTATGAACAGGAATTGATGGTTGTCGCTTTTGTCATAAGGTCTGTGTACGCAACTATTTCACAGTCAAAGAAAACGAGGAAAATGGCCTTCCCAGCTGATGATACAAATCTCTATTTCTCCGCGGAAGCGAGGAGGTGTGTATCCATTCTATAGACGCCCTATCTGTTCAGTTGAGAAATCATCACTCGTAACCATGCAGCTTAGGAAACCATTACCTGCAACGGTGTGAGGCACGCTTTCGTGTGCAGCTGACAATGATTGCGAAACCCAGTGTGAGCAGAATTTCAGATAGTGTAGATGATCTCGGGGAAGAAATTAGTACTGTGTACTGAGATGGGGCCGCACGGGATTAGCCGAGCGGTCTGGGGCGCTGCAGTCATGGACTGTGCGGCTGGTCGCGGTGGAGTTTCGAGCCCTCCCTCGGGCATGGGTGTGTGTGTTTCTCCTTAGGATAATTTAGGTTAAGTAGTGTGTAAGCTTAGGGACTGATGACCTTAGCAGTTATGTCCCATGAGATTTCAAACACATTGGAATATTTTTGAACTCAGATGGGCATCTACTGAGCTGTGTCTGCGATAGTCACTTGGGGTTTCTGCGAATCAGTTTCTCGACTGCCTGCGCGGTTGCCGTCTGTGGTCGATGTTTATAGCCTTCCTTCCAGATCATCTTAAAACTGCTGGTACCATTTCATTACTGTTGAATGCGACATTCCATTTGGTCCATATACCGCCAGAATTTCACGATGAATTTGTGTGCAATTTAGGCGTTTTGACAATAAGAATCGTACGGTCCTGCTTACTTAAGCTTAGCATGTGAAATGGCGACTGGAAATGTACCCCATACAGTGATGTACCTGTTATACGTAATGCAACAGAGCTGGGAACGCGGAACATGTTCTCTCTTTTGACCGTGCGCAATGGTTTTAGCGTCGGACGACATGTGTAACCTACTTTCTGAGATCCCTACGTACACCTGACAGGACAAATGTGGCCGTGACCGAATTTCGAATTAGCCTCCACGTTACGCTGGAACGAATAAGACTACGATGTGTACAGATCTGATCATAAAAGTAAAAAGCACTTGTAATTGTGCATGTAGTAGAAGAATTAACATCTTTGCGAGAATTATCGTAAGGTCACATCTTCTAAACAGGCAAGAAAACCACTTCATTTCGTTCAAAATGTTCAAATGTGTGTGAAATCTTATGGGGCTTAACTGCTAAGGTCATCAGTCCCTAAGATTACACACTACTTAACCTAAATTATCCTAAGGACAAACACACACACCTATGCCCGAGGGAGGACTCGAACCTCCGCCGGGACCAGCCGAACAGTCCAAACTTCATTTCGTGACGTGGAGTGAACGATGTAAATGTCGGCAGCGGCAGCGTAAGCATTGATAGGTCTGTGGCGCCGGCACTCATGTAGGCTATGTTTTTCGTATCGAAACGGGCACCTTGCGGAATGTATACTGGTACTGGAACGTCATTCGCTGGGGACAATACTGATTCGTCGGAAAATATCATGCTTCGCCATTCATAAATGACATTGTCCTCAGCAGACACCATTCGATATAGTCGACGATCATCATGCACGTTTGGTAAGTACG
Source organism: Schistocerca gregaria (assembly GCF_023897955.1). Classification (NCBI taxonomy): domain Eukaryota; kingdom Metazoa; phylum Arthropoda; class Insecta; order Orthoptera; family Acrididae; genus Schistocerca; species Schistocerca gregaria. The sequence goes on from NC_064931.1 coordinate 88,376,567, forward strand.
CCGGCCTCCCGAAGACCTGAGAAATACAGTGTTATGTTTCAACAGCATCGCATTTAAGAAGGGTCTTGCCGTGACGTGTTGACAAATCCATTATCGTTTACAGTTGTTGTAACACGCCAACGTCCAATTCCTGCACGCGTACTGATTTCTTCAGTAACTCGATGACGTTTCCCCTTTCGTCGTATAGTGCGATCATGAATGCCACATCGTATCCTGGCCTCCCACGCAGTCAAATTGCCTAATCCAAAGGAGCAACGACGCGCTCAGGAGTAGCCTGGTCGCGTGGTTAGAGGCGCCATGTCACGGACTGCGCGGACGCTCCCGCCGGAGTTTCGAGTCCTCCCTCGAGCATGGGTGTGTGTGTTTTCCTTAGCATAAGTTAGTTTAAGTAGTGTGTAAGTCTAAGGACCGATGACCTCAGCAGTATGGTCCCCTAGGAATTTACACACACACACACGAATAGCCTGTTGACAATGAGGTATGGTGCGTGAATGATGTGACTCGAACAAATTTGTACTAAGGTCTCATGAGACCAAACTGCTGAGGTCATCGGTCCCTAAGCCTAAACACTACTTAATCTAACTTAAACTAACTTACGCTACGGACAACATCCACACCCATGCCGGAGGGAGGACTCGAACCTCCGACGAGAGCAGCCGCACGGACCGTGACAAGACGCCTGCGACCACCGGGCTACCCCGCGCGCCAATGCGACTCGATTTAAAGCGATGTGGTGCAGGTATTCGTTCCTGTGCTGTCACTGGCTGATGTAGAACGAATGGTGCGCTTGCAGGTATACACTACAGACCATTAAAAATGTCACACCACGAATCTGACGTGCTACAGACCACGAAATTTAACCTACAGGAAGAAGATGCTGTGATATGCAGATGATTAGCTTTTCAGAGCATTCACACGAAGTTGGCGCCGGTGGAGACACCAACAACGTGCTGACATGAGGAAATGTTCCAAGCGATTTCTCATACACAAACAGCAGTTGACCGGCGTTGCCTGGTGAAACGTTGTTGTGATGCCTCGTGTAAGGAGGAGAAATGCGTACCATCGCGTTTCCGACTTTGATAAACGTCGGATTGTAGCCTATCGCGATTGCGGTTTATCGTATCGCGACATTGCTGCTCGCGTTGTTCGAGATCTAATGACTGTTAGCAGCTTATGGAATCGGTGGGTTCAGGAGGGTAATACGGAACGCTTTGCTGGATCCCAACGGGCTCGTATCACTAGCAGTCGAGATGACAGGCATCTTATCCGCATGACTGTAACGGATCGGATTAATCCAGGTTCTGTCTACAGCATCATGATGGTCGCATCCGTGTTTGGCGACATCGTAGTGAACGCACATTGGAAGCATGTATTCGTCATCGCCATATCGGCGTATCACCAGGTATGGGGTGCCATTAGTTACACGTATCGGTCACCTCTTGATCGCATTGACGGCACTTCGATCAGTGGACGTTACATCTGAGATGTGTTACGACCCGTGGCTCTACCCTTCATTCAGTCCCTGTGAAACCCTACATTTCAGGATAATGCACGACCGCTTTTTGCAGGTCCTGCACAAGCCTTTCTGGATTCAGAAAATGTTCGACTGCTGCCGTAGCCAGCACATTTTCCAGATCCCTCACCAATTGAAAACGTCTGGTCAATGGTGGCCTAGCAACTGGCTCGTCACAGTACGTCAGTCACTACTCTTGATGAACTGTGGTATCGTGTTGAAGCTGCATGGGCAGCTGTACCTGCACACACCATCCAAGCTCTGTTTGACCCAATGCCCAGGCGTATTAAGGCCGTTATTACGGCCAGAGGTGGTTGTTGTGGGTACTGATTTCTCAGGATCTATGCACCCAAATTGCGTGAAAATGTGATCACATGTCAGTTCTAGTATAATATATTTGTCCAATGAATACCCATTTATCATCTGCATTTCTTATGGTGTAGCAATTTTAATGGTCAGTAGTATATATCACCCCCACCGTAGTTGACGGAATCCAATGACTGATCGGCTATGATGTTGTCAAACGATCTCGAGTCTCCTAGTTTACTTACGCCCATTATATTAATTTAAAGCTCAGCAGCCAGTCTTTCTGCCAAACGCGGCCAACTATAGTCAGGATCTTTGGCATTTTTCATAAGAACGTGTAAGTATTAGTATCGAAACATTCAGCAGCTATGATTTGACGCAGCGTAAGAAATTCCAGATTCATTGTTCATGCCGTATTTACACAAGGGGAAAGATCAGACTTGAACGCTGCGACGACGTTGAGGTCCTTAAGAGCGAATCCCTGGATATGAATAGCGACTGAACTGAAGTGTGACCGTTTTTGAATACAGCATCTGTTTATTTGCCCAAGTCATGATAGGGAAACCACATACGTGCATTCTAATGAACGGATGGGATTTGACACCCCATCCTCTCAAATACTAGTACATCGTGTTAACGATTGTGACGTATCGCTCGAGTTAATAAAACAGAAAACAGTCAGAATGTACGACAAAATTTTCTAGTAGTAACAACAAGTGGCAACAATCATTGTTGTTAAACATGAAACGATTTAGCGAAATTCACTTTTTACTAAACACTTTTTTACATTTACATCTAGGTAATTTGATTTTTTGTCTGCTACAGGAATATATGTAAGGTGACATTACGTGATGTAATGAAAATGGCTCAAGAAATGGCATGTGTTACAGCTGTTTCGATAATAACAAGTTGCGATCAATGTGTAGAAACGGTATCGGTTAATCACATAGTCAAAGAAACCCAGGAAATCATTGTAATAGGCTCTTGACCGTAAGAGAAGGCAACAAACTGGACCGCAATGACCGTTGAATTTCTTTACGGGCAGGCTTAATTAAATGAGCCCGAGCTGTCAAGCTATGCAGCATGGGCAATCTCAGTTCATAAACGCCACTTACATTATAGAACAATATCTTAAGTGAAAGCATTAACGCGGTGTCCGTACATGAGCAGGCGGCGGGAGAAGCACACTGTGCAATAAAGCAAAAGGAAGTGAGCGCCAGCGCCGAGGGGCACAGACAAGAGGCGAGGTTGCTGGCTCACTTGGCAACAGCGTCCGCCTGTGACGGCAGGACATTGCCTCTCCCTCCTCCTCCTCCTCCTCCTCCGGCAGTCGAGCGAGTCCGGCGCCTACTACGTAGTAGCAGCAGTTGTAGTAATACTACGGGCCACGGGCGCAGCGCACGAAAAGGAAAGCAACAACCGGTTCCAGCTGATCGTTTGTTGTCGACGTCTTTTTCTCCTCTTTTTTTTCTGTTGCATTCGTCTTTTTCGTTCGCGGTCTTGTTCTTGTTTCCCCTCTCGCCAGCTCAGAGCTGTTGGCATCTCTGCTACTGGTTCTGCATCTTACACGGTACAGGCTGCCGCCGCCGGCGCCCGCGTCCTACTGGGGCTGTCTCTGGCACCTGTTCGTTTTTTGGTTTTACACCGCGTGACGTGGTACTTTGTGAGACTCCGCCAACCCTGATATTGGCTTCCCTACTGTCAACACGCTTAATTTTGCTGTATGCGAGCCACATAGTCCACAACTGATTATCCAGCACTGAATATTACGTAATTGCGTTGCAGAGTAAAACTTTATCGATTAACATATTTAACTGTTTTTGTTGTCGTCTACAAATACTTGAACGTATGCGGAACTCGTAATACTGAAGAATTCCATCGCTTCCATAATTCTCGTGTTCTAAAACAGTACTTTATTTTGCACTACTAGGTAGTTTAGGGATTGGTTCATTGTCAAATGCGTCTACGAACGTAATAACACACCAAAATTAAATGGCTGTCAAAATATAAAACACTCTACAACAGCACTCGATTTTTCAAACTATGTAATTAATTGCAATAGGTATGGATACATCATTAAAGTAATGTGTATGAAACAAAACATGTCACATGTCACGCACAGTTCATGTATAGCATGGCAGTCAACACGACCTGTGCATATGCATGAAGAAATAGTAGGAGCGGACACAAAAGTGATAATTAACAATGGAAAGACCACACATAACCACAGACAACGGGAAGAAAAACTTCTGTTCACAGTTCGGCTCCAAGGGTACTTGCGAAAATTTTGAACTGTGTGTCACATGATACAGAGTGAAAAAATCTTTTGGTTCACGCCTGAGATATATGTAGTGATTCATCTATACCTCACCACTAATTACCTTGTTCCCAGTTTCAGGGTATGACTGTGTGTACGACGCTAACATTATAATTGTGACTAATACATTATTAAAACATTTTCATATCACGATTATAGTTTATGCTCTGACATTTGTAAAAAATAGTTGTACTGGTGCTTATGTTTGACACCGTTTTTTTTGGGGGGGGGGGGGGGGGGGTGAGGGGGCAGGGAGCTTATTAGCGACATTAGTACAGAGAGAACATTCCAATGTGCCTGGTGTTTTCCGATTTTTGCTTTCAATCGTTCAAACCTACGCTGTCAAAGATCTATTACCTCCACCTTCAGGTGGGTTTACCTCCCTCTGAGCGTATTTCTGCCTATATGTCTGTGTGACATTTTTTGTTCCTTTTACTCTCAGAGATGATGTCTTGCAGCTTGTACCTACATAGAAAGTCAGGCTGTGTATGCATTTACGACGACGAAAGTGCCTAATAAAGCGCTATTTTAAACAATAGCCTTGCAGAAACTATAACGTTTATCGTATTTGTCGAGGATCTGGTGTTCTTCGAGGAGAAGTAAATTACGACGTGATACTTACGATTAAAACTCAGGATTAATGTAACATAGACCGTCTCCCATTTTCTTCGTGGATATTAGTTTATAAACATCTATCCTTATCTTACGAGAATATTTCTAGAATACTTATATGGATAGTTATATATGAATATCAGGGATCCGGTAGAACATCAAATCTCCGATATCGCTGCGGCCGGAAAAAAGATCTTGCAAGAACGGGACCAACGACGACTGAAGAGTATCGTTCAATGTGACAGAAGTGCAACCTTTCTGCAAAATGAGGCAGATTTCAGTGCTGGGCAATCAACAAGTGTGAGCGTGGGATTGCCCAGCACGAAATATCATCGACATGGACTTTCGGAGTCGAAGGTCAACTCGTGCAGCCTTGATGAATGGACGACACAAAGTTTTACGTCTCGCCTGGGCCCGTCAGCACCAACATTGGACTGTTGATGACTGGAAACATGTTACCTGGTCAGACGAGTCTCGTTTCAGGTTGTATTGAGCGGATGGAAGTGCACGGGTATGGAGATAACCTCATGAATCCATGGACTCTGCATGTCAGCGGGGGAATATTCAAGCTGGCGGAGGCTCTATAATGGTGCGGGGCATGTGCAGTTGGAGTGATTTGGACCGCTGATACGTCTACATACGACTCTGACAAGTGAAACTTGAGTAAACAGCCTGTCTGATCACCTGCGTCCATTCATGTCCATTGTGCATTCTGACGGACTTGGGCAATTCCAGCAGGACAATGCGACACCTCACACGTCGAGAATTGCTACAGAGTGTCTCCAGGAACACTCTGCTGAGTTTAGACTCATCCGCTGCCTACCAAACTACCCAGTCATGAACATTATTGAGCATATCTGGGATGCCTTGCAACTTGCTGTTCAGATGATATCTCCACCCCCTTTTACTCTTACAGATTTATGGACAGCCATGCAGGATTCATTGTGTCACTTCCCTCCAGCACTACTTCAGACATTAGTCCAGTCCATGCTACGTCGTGTTGCGGCACTTCCGCGTGCTCGCTGGAACCCTACGCCATATTAGGCAGGTGTTCCAGTTTATTTCGCTCTTTAGTGTATATACGACTTCAGCTCCTTCTAGCACTTTCAGTTTCGTTTCTTTTGTCACAACAGTAGCCACATTGACTTAAGTTTCTCGCCTGATTGTCTTGACAATTTTTCTATATCGCAAAACCGTGGATGTCAGAAAACGTGTTCAAGTGTCTATACGCGTCTTTTACAGCGGTGATTAGCTACTCACAGTTTACTGTGTTTAGGCACATTTTTGTAGTGGTGATGGAGAGAAACTTATGTCTACTACGGACGGCTGATTTCTGGCTTCATAATACTTCATGTTATCCAAGATTATAAAAGAAACCGGATCCTTCTTTATTTCACTTTTTGAATATACACTCGATTTCGTTTACAGTGCAACCCTGTTTCTTTACAAGAGCTGTTAAAAATGTTGACCACCCTAATGACGACAGACCATACTGCATCTTCAAAGTAGTTTGGCGTACGACTTCATCGGTAATAACAATCTAGCAACTAAGAGCAGCTAATTGTACATGAAGTCCCTTAACTAGTACCTTCAGATAAGGTCAGAATTCAGAAGAAACTGCCCTTCAGTATTACGTTTTTCGAGCAACCTGGTTGTGAAACGCTTCCGTCATTACCAGTCCATTGTTGTGCAAACTGTACGTCAAGGTTAATCCTAACATAGCATGCAAAGAGTGCCAAGGTCTGTTCATACTATAGCCACTATTATCGATGTTTCTTCACCCAAGTACGAGAGAGAATGTTCAAGAATCCTTTTTGTAAATGACTATTTGATCGTCTCGTATGTTCATAGGTCAAACCACTAAACGTATATTGGTCAGGAATCTTTTTATGTTGGCAGCACGGTTCAGACCCATCTTGTACGGATCATGCCAACTGCGCAACTAGCACCTGTTCAACATCCAACTCGCAATTGGCACAAAACTGCCCTTATCGCCAGAACCCAAACTCTGCAACTAGACCTGCCGGTGTGGCAGTGCGGTTCTAGGCGCTTCAGTCTGGAACCGAGGGACTTCTACGGTCGCAGGTTCTAATCCTGCCCGGGCATGGATGTGTGTGATGTCCTTAGGTTAGTTAGGTTTAAGTAGTTCTAAGCTCTAGGGGACTGATGACCACAGATATTAAGTCCCAAAGCGCTCAGAGCCATTTGAACCATTTTTTCTGCAACTAGGAGCAATTCTGTGGTTTTCTCTTGGCCATTCTACGCAACACGTCAGTAAGCTCTACCGTAAGACAGCAATATTAAGCTAAACAGTACTTCTGCATTTTTGTTGCAATATTTGGGAAAATTTACGAACTGGCAGAAGGGTGACGAAAATGTGTTTAAAGAAAAGAAAGGATATTACAGCGACCATCAATTCCAAGTACTTTTATCCAGAACATATGATTAATTTGACGATAACATTTAAGCTCTGCACGAAAAAGTCTTCAGTGAGTGTAGTCTACCCGTTTCATCATTGCACAATTTTGTTCTGCAAGAATACTGATTATCTTTGGCTTTTCTTGTCAGTTTTTGGAACAAACCCAGAGACGACACTATTTAATCAATTGTAAGACTCTATCTGTCTTCACAAATCTCTCACAAGAATGTAAATGTCAGGTTGAACATGTATCAAACAAAGAGTTAAAACTAGAGAGAAAACTCTAGCACGCTTTTGTTATTCTCCCAAGTGTTCGCCAGCCCAGAAAAATGTACGCATTCCCGCACCTGAAGGCCGAACTGCGGAATTCATTTAAGAGGTTAGAGAATTTGTTGTCCACTCTCTTGGTCAGCTATACAGGCTGTCGTCGGTGATGAAATGTACGTCCAGTATTTCAAGGTTATGAAAGGCCATCAGTAAATAGAACTATATAAATAGAATTATATACGACGAACTATTAACATTTCAGAGTTCACTAGGAACTGAAATTATAGCTGTATTAATTTAATAGCTAGAGTAAAACCCACTGACGTTTTTAAGACGAACGAATGGAGGGATTATCAGAAACATGAATCTCTTACCAAGAACTAGTTATAGTTGTGGAACTCGCCCATTAACATTGGCATCAACAGAGCTGTTGTTGCATCGCATACGCCCATTGGCAGTTAATTTTAGATGCAGCCTGGTGAATCACGCAATAGCTACCTATGAGCTCGGTTTCGTCGAATGACTACACATCCAATGAATTGTCTGTATCTCCAAAACAAGGAACGGGAACTGCGTAACAACAGCTTTTGCAGGTGCCAGCAGTTTCAGATTTTATCAGGTGCCCAATTCAAACGTGATACAGAATGTATATACGTATTTCGGTGAAACTATAGTATTTAAGCCTCTTTTGAATGAGGACTGTTCAAATTTAATTCTTCTTCCAAACTCCCACTTGCACTTTCTTATCTACTGAAAATTTTTTTGACCATTGCCATCATCTTCTTGAAATGAATGAGATATGAAATATATCACGAGACATGCGAGTAAGCTCATCTTAGTATTCTCTCACTGTAGATTTTATCCACAGCTGGTATTTTGCGCCCAGTGTTTAATATAAAACAGAGTTTCCTTACCTACTCATTCCGTTTGATTCTCTGTCTCTGTGTCTCTGTCTCTCTCTCTTTCTGCCTCCTGTGTGTGTGTGTGTGTGTGTGTGTGTGTGTGTGAGCGCGCGCTCGCGCGATATGTAGCTACCTGGTTACGTGTGACGTTTCATCATAAGCGACTGCACTGGAAACGAAGAAAAAGGAGAAAACTTCAATTTTTTTTCTAGTCCCATCAAGGTCGTCAGAGGAGGGAGCGGAGAAGGATGGTAAGAGGAATATGACGTGGACATATTGGAGGAACAATTCCAGTATTGAGCTAAGAAGACATTGGCACTAAAACATTGCAGTAGATTTGGCAACGAACGTGACGATTCCAGTATGTCGATAACTGACCAATTCTGCCTTTAATTTAAAGCGAGTAAAAATGTCAAGAATATATTCATAGTTTTTGACATTACAATAAGAATATCTATAACATTTATTTGATGTAAAAATTAGAATCCAGAAAATCACTCGTTACTGCCAGGAGGCCAGCTGCAGTTGTTCGATAATATTCTGAGTATGAACTATGATCTTATTATCCAGATGTCTATAAAGAAAGCGATCAGTTAATCAGCACACCAGATGCAAGGGTATTTACATCTTAAACGTCGACATATGATTTAGCTTACTGGAACCTATAGAATCAGCTGTGTTATTCAGATCAAATACATGTATAATGTTTTAGTTGTTATAATATCGTCACAGACCATTAACCTCTAATATACTTGGTTTGGAGGCTCTCCATCCACTTGAACACAAGGCGATTCAGAATTAATTTAGAATGACACGGGTGTCCAAATGTACGTGTATGTGTTTGATCACATAAAAGAGCAACTGGTGTCGCAATTCTTTAAAACGTATAAGCGATTTCGATTATCAGTTTATCTTCCGTGTCAATTCACTACTAAAGTTAATGACTCATTCGGAAGATGCTAAAAAGATTAAGGTTTAACGTTCCGTCAACGACAAAGTGATTACAGACGATGAACAAGCTCGGATTGGGAAAGGATAGGAAATGAAATCGGCTGCGTTCTTTTCAAAGGAGCCATAGGGGCATTTGCGTTAATCTACTACAGCAACAGTAGAAAACGTCATCTTGATGGCTGGACCGGAATTTGAACCACCTTCCTCCCGGATACTAGCCAGTACCTCACCAGTGCGCCACCTCATTCACTAATTCATTAAATATACTGCAAATAACACTAGGAAAAATTTTCCACTTAACGTATTAACTGGCAGATTTTCATGTTGAAGGGGAGTTTAAGATTATTAAATGGTGCGCTAGAAGTATGTAACAATATTTATCTGGCGCCCGTGACGGTTATATAATGTTATACAGTGATTTGTCGTTGTCTGTAACTAATTACTCCGAGGTCAATGCGAGTTGGAAAAGAGCCATGTGCCGGTCGACGTTCTGGCATCACTTAGTCCGTAACAGAGAAAGAGGAATGTGTAATGAGAGTGCTAGACGGAGCACATAGCTTATGTCGTTCGGGTGGTAAGGGACGTAAGCACAAAAAGTTATCCCTTTGATTACAGCCACCGAATCAAGAGCTGAATAGAAAACATGACAGCACGATGCGTTAGTTACGCCAGCCCAGCTGATGCCTTTCATTTAGTTCCTGACCTCGCCTCTTTAATCATCGTGGTGGCTGCCGCCGCTCTATCTGTTCGATGTACAGCAACATGAACGCCGCCTTTCGAAAGGCCCACAACATTCACGTCCAGTGACGGGTTTTGTTTCTAGACATCAGTACACGCTCTTGTGATTGACAGCTGTCGGCGTTCGAAATGAATGCACGTGCTCGTTTACTGCTACCTGAAATTCGCTATTCCAGTACCTCGGTGTAGCAGATATTTTAGAGCTAAAATAATTAACGGGGAAATGAAGGGTATCAACAAAAAATGGCATGTAGATGCAGAGGATCTTGTTACTCGAAAACCAAAATTTTAAAACGAGAAGCAAAAGTATATTTTTTTATTGAAGACAGACTGTGACAGAATTAAATTCGCTTCTAAAAATCGAAGCGCATACATAAAAACGAACAACACAGTAATATGAAAATAAATAAATTTAAATGAGAAATCTGAAACAGTGAAACTGAGTGATGAAGAGCAAAACAAGAGAAGTGACGCCAGAAATTCAGTGGTACAAATGGTTCAAAAGGCTCTGAGCACTGTGGGACTCAACTGCTGAGGTCATCAGTCCCCTAGGAACCTAGAACTACTTAAACCTACCTAACCTATGGACATCGCACACATCCATGCCCACGGCAGGATTCGAACCTGCGACCGTAGCGGTCGTATGGTTCCAGACTGTAGCGCCTAAAACCGCTCGGCCACTCCGGCCGACAAGGTCAGTGAAAGACAGCTTCGATTTGGAAGACGAAAACAAAACCTAAAGCTTCTGGTTTTAGGATGCAAACATGACTGAATATGTCACCTAGGTTCACTCTCAGCGAGTAACGCCCAGACGTTTTCTCAGCGACCACCATAATCACATAATGGAAATTTCAAAATTGTTCCTTAGGCGACTAACCTGTGTTTTGCCTTAGAAAGATATCTCTCCGACTCATAACGTCACTGTCGTTGAACAACGCTGGGAATAACATTTACGATTGCAAATGCCGTCTGGATAAAGAACTGGTAGAGATGTGATTCATTTCCCACTTATGAAATGGCTGTGCTACTTCGTTGTTTAGATTACTTCTTATGCTAGAGAATAATATCTGTCACGTTCATGAAAACATTGTTAAGTTAGTAACTGCAGAATCTGTGTGCCTTTCCATTACTGAAAACACGCTTTGCCTGCTTGGTGATGAAGAAGGGAAAGATGGAACAGATATTCTTTAGTTATTTGCAATATAGGAGGTGAACCGTAAAGTACGCAACCTGTAGATATATCCCACTGGCTGAGCAGGAAACACTTCGATGCGTAGAACTGAATATCTCCATTTCGTACCTCCCGAAGAACGAATTATGTGTAAGTACTTTGAGTCAACAGTTGAACGACCTTTAAGAATTCGAAGAGGTGAAGGCTTCAGTTGTGTAACAGCTTATGTTTCTGAGGGGGCAACATTAGACTGAAAAAGGAGGCTTCCATATTCCATGTCATTTAAATTGGTAGTACCAGCAGGGTGATATTCATTATGTGATAGTACCTTGTACAAATACTTGTGAAATACTTTTATTGTGCCTTTGTGTTAACTGGACCTAACGATATTGGATGTTCCACAATGTAATGATGTTCTAGAGTGTGACGTCATACATGCACAAATGGTTCAAATGGCTCTGAGCACTATGGGACTCAACTGCTGTGGTCATCAGTGCCCTAGAACTTAGAACTAGTTAAACCTAACTAACCTAAGGACATCACACACATCCACGCCCGAGGCAGGATTCGAACCTGCGACCGTAGCAGTCGCACGGCTCCGGACTGCGCGCCTAGAACCGCGAGACCACCGCGGCCGGCATACATGCACAAATATGGAAAGAATGGTACACTGAAAATATTTTGTGTGAACACGAAATCTTAATTATGGTTACACATTAATTTGTATTGTATCACGCTACCTAGGTTAGGTCGAAAGATATTAATTCGCTTGTGAGTTAGCGAAGCGGTATTGAAGGTTTCAGTTAATTACATTTCATACGATTCTCTGTATCAGTCTTCTCGATTATTTGCTGCGTATAAGTTTCCCATTTAATACCCTGAATAGTCGCTTGTGTCAGATGATTGAAGGAAGGAGATTCCACAGGTTGCTGTACTAGGTTTCACAAGTTGTTGTTCTTCATACAAAATCGTCTAGCTGTCTGGCTCATACAAGCACGTATTAAATGGCGCATATAATTACAATAAAAATTATTTACTGTTGGTTGAAATTGAAATAACCATTACAGGTGATTTTCCTTTTCCGTAAATTTTGGTGCACCCTTAAGTTTTCTCTTTGTTGATTTTTCCTGTGAAATAAGCAGCTGTAGCACAACAACAGAATAGGTTATTTTCATGCTGTTAACTGTTCTGCAACATTTGTCAAACTGGACAGTGGTCTCCAATTTCTGAGGCCACGAAACTGCTAAGACTACCGAGACAATGAGGTCCTGATATAAATCCAATTCAAATAACAGGCTTTCCGGATGATAGCAAGTGCTTGTGATAATTGTGCTGATAAAGTTTTGTAGATGAAATCATACTGCGCAAGAGCTAGACGTAAGATAGATAAGAAATAACGTAGATTTTTTTCTAACGTTCTGTCGACGACTGAATCATTAGAGTCAGAGTACAATCTGGAATTGGGAAAGTAAGAGGATAACTGCGTCATCCTCGCTCTTTTTTAAAAAGCATCATTCTGCCATTTTCCGTATTGGATGCAGATAAATCACAGGAAACCTAAATTTGTATGGACGAACCGGTATCTGGACCCCGATAACCTCAAAGCGAGTCGAGCAGCAAGTAGTGCTCTCTGCATAATCATTGCCTTGTCCCACTTTATTCTGAGTAAATCCAGTCAATCATTAGTGCTTCCATTTATTTATATCAAATTACCAACCAGTGTATTATATACGACATTCAAAACAACGAACACTTGTTGTTGTTGTAGTCTTCAGTCCTGAGACTGGTTTGATGCAGCTCTCCATGCTACTCTATCCTGTGCAAGTTTCTTCATCTCCTAGTACCTACTGCAACCTACATCGTTCTGAATCTGTTTAGTGTATTCATCCCTTGGGCTTCCTCTACGATTTTTACCCTCCGCGCTGCCCTCCAATACTAAATTGGTGATCCCTTGATGCCTCAGAATATGTCCTGCCAAGCAATCCCTTCTTCTAGTCAAGTAGTGCCACAAATATCTCTTCTCCCCAATTCTATTCAATACCTCCTCATTACTTATGTGATCTACCAGTCTAACCTTCAGCATTCTTCTGTAGGACCACATTTTGAAAGCTTTTATTCTCTTTTTGTCTATACTATTGACTGTCCACGTTTCAGTTCAATACATGGCTACACTCGATACAAATACTTTGAGAATCGACTTCCTGACACTTTAATCTATACTCGATGTCAACAAATTTCTCTTCTTCAGAAACGCGTTCCTTGCCATTACCAGTCTAGATTTTATATCCTCTCTGCATCGACCATCATCAGTTATTTTGCTCCCCAAATAGCAAAACTCCTTTACTACTTTAAGTGTCTCATTTCCTAATATAATTCCCTCAGCATCACCCGACTTAATTCGACTATATTCCATTATCTTCGTTTTGCTTTTACTAATGTTCATCTTATATCCTCCATTCAAGACACTGTCCATTCCGTTCAGCTGCTCTTCCAGGTCCTTTGCTGTCTCTGACAGAATTACAATGTCATCGGCGAACCTCAAAGTTTTAATTTCTTCTACATGGATTTTAGTTCCCGTTTTTCTTTTGTTTCCTTTACTGCTTGCTCAATATACAGATTGAATAACATCGGGGAAAGGCTACAACCCTGTCTCATTCCCTCCCAAACACTGCTTCCATTTCATGCCCCTCGAGTCCTATAACTGCCATCTGGTTTCTGTACAAATTGTAAATAGCCTTTCGCTTCCTGTATTTTACCCCTGCCACCTTCAGAATTTGAAACAGAGTATTCTTGTCAACATTGTCAAAAGCTAGAAACGTAGGTTTGCCTTTCCTTAATCTATTTTCTAAGATAAGTCGTAGGGTCAGTATTGCCTCACGTGTTCCAACATTTCTACGGAATCCAAACTGACATTCCCCGAGGTCGGCTTCTACTAGTTTTTCATTCGTCTGTAAAGAATTCGTGTTAGTATTTTGCAGCCGCGGCTTATTAAACTGATAGTTTGGTAATTCTCACATCTGTCAACCGCTGCTTTCTTTGGGATTGGAATTATTATATTCTTTTTGAAGTCTTTGGGCATTTCGCCTGTCTTATAGATCTTGCTCGCCAGATGGTAAAATTTTGTCATGGCTGGCTCTCCCAAGGCTATCAGTAGTTCTAATGGAATGCTGTCTACTCCCGGATAACCAAAATGATAGAGCGCCAGATCAAAATTTAGCTGCATCTAGTACACTTTCCTTTACGATTTTGTTTTAGATGAAAAGGGGTTGGACAGAAACTGGAAACAACAAGCACATTACCATGCCTAATACGCTGTAAGAAAACAGCTTCCAGTCGTACCGGAACGGATAGATACAGATGCTGCATGGTTATCTACCATTTTTCCATGTTCTACCATTTTTCCTGCACAATAGTGTCAAGTTCAGGCAACGATGATGGGACCTGCAACATGAGGTCGTGCATTATCCTGCTGAAATGTAGGGTTTCGAATGAAGGGTAGAGCCACGGGTCGTAACACATCTGAAATCTAACGTCCACTGTTCAAAGTGCTGTCAATGCGAACAAGAGGTGACCGAGATGTGTAACCAATGCACCCCATACCATCACGCCGGGTGATACGCCAGTATGGCGATGACGAATACACTCTTCCAATGTGTGCTCACCGCGATGTCGCCAAACACGGATGCGACCATCATTATGATGTAAACAGAACCTGAATTCATCAGATCCGTTACAGCCATGCGGATAAGATGCCTGTCATCTCGACTACTAGTGATACACGGCCGTTGTGATCCAGCACGGCGTTCCGTATTACTTTCCTGAACCCACTGATTCCATATTCTGCTGACAGTCAGCACGGCGTTCCGTATTACTTTCCTGAACCCACTGATTCCATATTCTGCTGACAGTCATTGGATCTCGACCAACGCGAGCAGCAATCTAGCGACGCGATAAACAACAATCGTGATAGGCTCTAATCCGACCTTTACCAAAGTCGGAAACGTGATGGTACACATTTCTTCTCCTTACACGAGGCATCACAACAACGTTTCACCAGGCAACGCCGGTCAACTGCTGTTTGTGTATGAGAAATCGGTTGGAAACTTTCCTCATATCAGCACGTTGTAGGTGTCACCACCGGCGCCAAACTTGTGTGAATGCTCTGAAAAGCTAATCATTTGCATATCACACCTTCCTGTCGGTTAAATTTCGCGTCTGTTGCACGTCATCTTCGTGGTGTAGCAATTTTAATGGCCAGTTGTATAATTAAACTTTCCCTATTTGAACCAGTGTAGACGGGACACTATTTACCGTATGGGAACCCAACTTCATGGTTATGATGTTCAGACTGTGTGCCGCAGGGTTCGGCTACCTTGGTTACAGAAGTACCCACCATACGAGAGCCAACGATTTGCCCACGTTTAGATTCACTTAGCTGCAACGCAGTGCTCTCAGAATTACACAAAACACTCTTCTGACTACGACTGACACTTACACGTACCGAGGATATTGGACGGGTTCCGTTTCTGGTCAAATACACCAGGGCAAGCTGAAGGTTTGCTACAATCTGCATTTGTGTTCTAGCTCGCATTTTCTTAATGTGATTAATTATCCTTATCCTATAACTGAGTAAGTGCATTCCGTACATTCTGTAAAGTGCTAAAGAATCAGTTCTTCATCCATACCCAACTACCATTTCCCTCTGAAAAATCCTCACCGATAGTAGTTTCTAGAACGTTGCTTCCGAATCTTTGTGTCACCGTTAGGTGTTGATCGCTGTGCAGTGGATGTTGAACATTATTACAGAATTTGTGGCTTTCTGTAACAGCAACACCCCACGTAGATGTATAGAAAGTAGAGGTCTGAAGCATACAGCCAGTATGCCTCATGTTTAATTTACTAACAGATCCACTTCCTTCATATGGGCAATACGGCACCAGACCAGTTGAGATGCGTAGTTCCAGGACGCTACAAGTACCTGAGCAATATTCCGAACCATCTAGTCCACATAGAAAATTTTTTGGTAATACCACAATGCTTTTTAAAAACAAGTGCTATTTTTAGTTAGTTCCGAGGTGTTATGGTGAATCATTATGTTACAAATGAATCCTAATTCACAATGTTGGCCTTTCTAGCCTACAGATGAAAATTTCACCTTTGGCCTTTTAACGGATTAATTAATAGTAATTGTCGTAGTATTTGGAGAAAGATCATTTAGTGCTGAGGTTATCTTCGACATCTTCGATGCCCTTTTCTTGCACTTCTAAGGCCTGATCGTCTGTGTAGGAGAAGGGCGTGCTTCGTCAGGTAATAATACCCAGTCTGAAAGTTTAAACGATCAGTAACCAAAATGTTTGTAATCTTACTTAATATATTTATTTACTTGCTAATTCATCCCATCATTACTCTATACTTCAGTTTTTTCTTTGTTTATGCTGTCTCCAGCACTCATTCACGCACTCGCTGTCTTGTATTCTTCCCTTCAAAGTGTTCCTTTCCGAACTCTTCCGTCAGCTTGAGACCCTTCAAGATTTTGTACTCTGCTGCTGGATGTACTGCTTTCTGAAATTTGGGACTCCGCAAACGTCATTCTCCTTCTTAGGCTAGACTTCTGTGTTTTGTTCGAAGTTTCCATGCGTCTTCATTCTGAACTCTGCTCACGAGTTTTCTCCTTTAGAACACATCTAGATTCTCCTTATTGTGTTAGTTTCATAGTAGACCCATATTTATACCCCCCAACCGTCAGGTATCTACAATAATAGTAAAACAACGGCCATCGTCTCGATGACAGCATAGTAAATGACTTAAGGTTATCCTACTGTACTGAAAGACTGATAGTACATTTCCCTTATATACTAGTTCGGAATGTAACAGCAAACGAACGAGCCGCCAGGCAGTATATCGTTAGCCATTTAATTGCTAGAGAGCAATAACATTAGCAAAGTGCATCGCACAGAACGCAAACAATAGTCTGAAAAAGCATTTCAATCATCGTTTGATGTTTGATGCTTAGCTGGACTGTTAGCACATACCGCGAAATTGCTACGAGTGAGTCGAAACGTGCAAAACTCGATGGATTTATGTCGGAAATTAGATACGGAAAAAAAACCAGTGGTGCCTACAGCGTAAGAGAACTGTTTAGGTCACCTTTCTCATAAGCAATCGAAACTGGGATATCCTGATAGATCAGTTTCTCACTCTAGAGAACTCAAAATCAACCAAGACAATGTACGAACCCTCATTACAGTAATGTGTCAAAGTGGATAGACGAACTGGTGACTTATGTAAGGGTACTTGTACAATCCCAGTAACCAATCTCACCGAAGTCCCAAAAAAAACATGTGGCATGTTATGAACAAAAATGCACGGGTAGAGGATGGTCACTGAATCTATGGAGTAACGTGCGGCGTTTGTGTGGTCGGGTCTACATCTACATACCTACTCCGCAAGTCACCGTACGGTGCGTGGCGGAGGGTACCTGTACTACTACTTGTCATTTCCTTTCCTGTTCCACTCGCGAAAACGACTGTCTGTATGCCTCCGTGAGAATCCTTATTCCTCTTATCTTACTTGCGCGGTCCTTACCCAAAATGTACGTTGGTGGCAGTAAATTAGTTCTGCAGTTAGCTTCAAATGTCGTTTCTCTAAATGTTTCTCGGAAAGAACGTCGCCTTCTCTCTAGGGACTCTCAGTAGAGTTCAGGAAGAATCTCCGTAATAGTTCCGTGCTGCTCGTACCTTCCGGTGACAAATGTAGCAGCCCTCCTCCGAACTGCTCCAAAATATTCCTTCAATACGGTGCGGATCCCAACCAATTTGAGCGGTACCTAAAATTGGTCGCCCTAGTGTGCTATATACAGTCTCCGTTTCGGATGAACCATACTTTCCTACAAATTCACTCATCCCTACAATCGTCCTTACACGCACGTTCTTTTCCACATCGCTCTGCAACGTTACGCCCAGATATTTAATCCGTCTGACTGTCTTAAGCAGCACCTACTAATGACGTATTCGCACATTACGAGTTTGTTTTCCCTACCCATCTGCATTAACTCACATTTTTCTACTTTTAAAGCGAGGTGCCATTCATAGAACCAATTAGAATAGGTTTTTTTTTTCTAAGTCGTTTTGTAGAGGAAAGGTGTCTATTATGCGATAGTTCCCTAATATGAGACACCCCAACTCCCAACTGTGCTTATGTTAGGGGTTGCACTCTGGTGGAGAGTTTCTTAAACACGTCTGTTGCGTGCCAGACGACGACACAGCGAGTAGGACGCCATAGTTGAGCCGGACACAGTACGGAGGTTGATACAAAATTTCTTGTGTTTGGAGTTTCTGCGACATCGGTGTTGAGACAATATTTCAGCTTAAAGGTGAGTGGCTATTACTACACTCTTTTATTGTTGTTATTTGTAATGGTATTACCTATAATTATTGGCAACTAGGTTAATTTTCCAACGAACGTTGTTAGCAAGTGCGTGATTCTTTGTGTAAGATGGCGAATTTCCTAATATGCGATAGTATGGGGTTCCAAATATGCGACAGTGTCGCATATTACGATACCTATCGCATATTGGGGGAACTCGTTCTCTCACGATTTTTTATATGTAATTTGCGCAATACTATCATGAGATAGCAATATTTCATCATTTATTGTAGTAAAATTTTAGCAACTGCGTTTATTTTAATTCGATTAAATTATCATAAACAGGGATTTCTTTGACCAGTCTTATGATCAGAAATTGGAATCTCTTCTGGAACTTTATGGACGGTGCACCTGCAGGATCAATATCAGCTTGTCATCCAAGTGGCTGGATACAAACTTACATTTTTACTCAGTGGTTTGGTCATTTTGTGAGTCATGTAAAGCCATCTTCAAATGACCCTGTCATTTTGATTCTTGATGGGCATTATTCCCCACAAAGAATCTCGATGTGTTAGATAAAGCACGTTAAAATAATGTTCATATTGTATGTTTACCACCTCACTCAACGCATAAAATGCAACCACTTGACATCGGATTTACGGGGCCTTTGAAAACCTACTATGCCCAAGAGATAGAAACGTGGTTGGCAAGTAACCCAGGTCGTGTTATCACTCCGTTATTAATAGCCAAGTCATGTGGAGCAGCTTACAACCGAGCAGCAACAATGGAAGCATCTGTGAATGCCTTCAGAAAAACAGGTCTCATCCCATGCAACAGAAACACCTTTAGGAAACTCGAATTTTCAATTCATCGCCATGCTAACGCTCTTCAAGAAAGAGGTGCCAAAACCGAAAATGACACTACTGATGGTGATGGTCAAGCTGTCAGCCCGGCAGACATCAGACCTCTCCCAAACATCGCAAAACCAACTGGAGTTAGTCAAATAGGTGAAACATCGCGTTCGTGCTCTGCTGCATTACTAACTTCAACTCCTTATGTGAAGCAACTGCAAGAATCTAAACAGAAGAAATCAGAGGCTGAAGCTAAGAAAGCAGCGGGAAAGTTATCTGGGGAGAAGAGTGGAAAATATTCAAATCGTAGACCTAAAGCAGAAGAATCGTCTAGTGACTCGGCATCCGATGTCCATCTAGATGACAGTTGGGATTCAGACAGCAGTGATGACGATGACGCAGAGTGTTTGTTCTGTACTGGGCGCTTTTCTGAAGGCAAACACGAGGAGAAATGGGCACAGTGCACGAAATGTTATCGCTGGGCTCATGAAGATTGCGGTGTCACAGAAGACAATTTTGTTTGCCCTGGATGTCGTAAATATAAACCTCCCGTCTTTTCTGGATATCGTGTCACGTTGAGCAGCCAATATTTTTAGTTCCGGAAGGTATTTTTGCAGTATTACGCAATACTGTAGCAACTAGGCGTGGCTACACCAATACTGTCACATGTTAACAGAAACACATACACACATGTTCGAAATTCTCACTAGCGTTAAGCTGTAACATTAAAACGTATTATCTTAGTGAACAATCAGTGGTAAACTACCAGCAAAATGCAAATTTTCACAGCCCGAAACGTATTAAAGCTATCATAGCTAGTAGCTCATGATCACATGGACTGGTATTTCCAAAAAACTTCATCACAATATTGCATGGTAGCTCAGAAAATCTTAATGCGCTCAACCGTGGATTACGTACATCCGCTCATAGCTTCTCATGTTGTCACATTTGTTGTACCGAAAATATGTGTGGAACAACTGTGAAATTAATGTGTAACCGTATAAGTAACTTTCCTGTCAACTGCGACATGCTTCCCGGAGCATCTACAGTATTGTGATTTGTCCCTCATTTATTGCAGCCGTTACTGAGTTGTTTAATGGATCTGCGCCAGTAGAGAAAACGTTGCTATCAGTAATTTGCAGAAGGGCTGAATTCGGCTGCTACACTAGACAGAGTGTTGAGCAATTAATTGAAAAAATAAACTATAGTACTAATCAGAGAGTAATGGGAGTCCAGCGTACTGTGTTCGCTTAACTCACTTTTTTTTCTTGCTCCGAATTCTTTCGTACCTCTGATGTAGGGATCGTGAGCAAAAAGTTAATTACAGGTCGCACAGCGACATATAAGCAGTAATTTTCACGCACTCCATCTACGAATCGAACGAAAGGAACATGTAATTGTACTACACAGTGAAGTATCCTCTGGCAGTGATTAGAATGTGCATGTGGATACAATGGTAGAAAGCTGTCATGAAGAACGCAGCCTCCTACGAATTAGTTTGATTTGTAGGGGCGTAAGAGTAAAGGCTTCGTGACTGACAGTTGTTCGCGAACAGCTGAATGTCGCTGGGACGTGTGTCGGAGTTACGACCAACTGTGGAAGGACGTGTGAGAGGAAGCGGAGGAATAGCGAGGCGAAGCGGGCCGAGAAGGCGCGAGGACAGCCGACGATAGCCGAGGCAGTCGGCCGGTCCCGCTGCAGGCTGGAGGCGGGAAGCGCGAGGCAGGGCTATTTTTGTCCGCAGGCGGGCGAGCCGGCCGTGACTCGAGTATTAACCTCCAGAGGGCGCGCTAGCCTCACTTCCACTAATTATCTCTGCCAAAGACACGGTCGCGCCGGAAAAGCAAAACTACGTGCCAGTGATTAGTACAGGCCCGCTTTTAATGAAGCTAGTGGTTCGTTTTCGAGTTAGCTAAGACGGTATTGTGATGCAGAGGATAAATCACTGGAGGATAGAGATCGTATTGGAGCGATCAGTCGCTCGTGCCCTTAACACAGCCATCGGCATGGTCATTATCTCTGCTGCTTCCGTACAAATTACAGTTGCCAGTGCTGCTTCTGTCAATATTCCTACGTTGTATAAATTTTTCATTATCACACATGTGTCACATAATTCACATAAGGCGCAGTTTTTATCTGTAAATAAAATGACGAATTGAAGTCGGCGATGGACAACACAAAGTAAACTTTTTGTTTCACCGTTTCCCATTTATTGCCTCATGTTTTTGCTGCCCCGATAACTATAATGGCACTAGCTAGAGGTAATTGACATGTTGTTGTATTAAAACAGAAAATACTAATCAGGTGGCTTAATTTCAGACGCTTTTAATCTACTGTTTCACAGCTAGACATGGCCAAATCATCAATTTCGCTCTTATCTGAACATACGGTTTGTACAACAAGCGAAGGCATAAGATTGGGACATGCACGAACGTACATCAGAATTTGAGTTAACTACCTCAACCTCAAGGCCATTAATGAAATGATTCAGTTAGTGTAACACGTTCCCTTCAGCTTCCATGATAGCTGGGAAGCCAAACTAAAATATCGTCACCCCTTCCCTTCATATTTCCGTTACGCCATTGGTTTGGGACTGAAATGGAGATACATGTATTTGAATATTAGATACATAGATTGCGTAACTATTGAGGAAGTATCGAATACAATCGCGAAAAAGAAAATTATTGCACTGCTCCACAGAGTGAACGGATTGGTTGATATGCCATGTTCTGAAGCATCAAGGAATCATCAATTTGGTAGCGGAGCAAAGAATGGGGATGGCGTAAATGTTGTAGAGGGAAACCAAGACTTGATTACAGTAAGCAGATTTAAGTGGATGTGTGTTGTAATGGTTAGGAAGAGATGAAGAGGTTGCATTACATAGGATAGTGTGAAGTAACACATCAGGCCAGCCTTCAGACTGAACAGCACAGCAACAACACATGTGCAGCAGTTCTCCTCACCCTATACATGCCACGCTAGCAGAAGAACCAAATTCCAACTTGATGTTCATGTACGAGGAAGCTCAGCAATCACTTCAGTACGCACAAATCCCTAGAGCAATTCACTTCTCAGTCGCTCTTATCTTCACAAAGCTAACCACAGTCACAAAAATAAATGAAGTGGCCAGACGAATCTATAACCACCAGTCTCACATCAGAAGAATTGTAAGACAGAAAAGTGTTCATATAACCGAAGTGGGGGCACCATCAATGCTCACAGGTCCAAGACACCAATAATCCTGTCAGGTTGCAAAATGTAGATCAGCGATACAGCTGTGAAAAAAGTGGATCGTTTTCTGTAATTAATTAATATGTTTAATAACCACAAGATGCATAGACAAGACCTGGGCAATTGTGCAACTTGATCAGTACAGAAGGACAATGTTGTCCACGAGTTTATAATCAGTACACAACTGTTGGTTGGCAAGTATGTGGGTACCTCTGATGAACATCCCCAGGTACACTACTGTAAAATTTACGCACAATGGAATGTAAATGTGAATGTCAAATTATTTGGCCCTGTGCTGTGAAACTGATGTTCACATAATGCATTTATTTGAAGACAGCTGCTATTACTCCACACACACACAAACACAATATATATATATATATATATATATATATATATATATATATATATATATATATATATATATATATATACGACTCCACTCTCCATTGTTGCCAGATGTATGCAAGATGACGACGATGAAGACATACAAGATGGTGGTGTGTAGACTTGACAATAGCACATGACATCATCCAAAATGGCCGCCATGACGTTATCCAAGATGGCCGATTTTGGCTGGAAGTTTGAATTTTGGAAGGAAGATAGGTCAGTTGGGCTATCTCCACTAACCTGATCCCCTCCCCCAGAAAATAGCTGGAAGTTCAAATTCCATCAGGATAAAGCATAAAACCACAGTTATCTCTACTAACCTAAGAAAAATGGCGGGAAAATAAGTCAATTGGGCTACTTCCACTAATCTAAGTCATCTGACTACCATCTCTTCCTAGGGAATGGTGGGAAGTTTGAATTTTGGCAGGAGGATAAGTGCATTGGGGTATCTCTACCAACCTAAGAAAATGGCGGGAAAGAAGTGACACTTGGGCTACCTCCACTAAGCTAAGTCACTTAACCTCCAACTCCTCCAAGGAAATGTCACGGGGGAGGACTTGAACTGTGCTGGACATAAGTCTTTATTATTTTCCATGCATGCACCAGTCTGTATTTAAACAATTTGATGCAGTACAGCCATCCAGTGTGTTCACCATGAGGTCTGGACTCCAACTGACCTAGCACACAGTACCACCATCAGAGGGTGCCTTCATCCCTCCTGTGACATAATCCAAGATAGTTGGGGGGAAATGGCGGGAACAGTGTGGTCGCCATGGGGTCCAGACTCTAACTGACCTATTACACAGTACCACCACCAAAGGGTGCTCTCATCCATGATGTAATCCAAGATGGCTGCCATGATGTCAGCTGATGACACAAATACCATTAACCAAGATGGTTGGAAACAGCATGTTCACCACAAGGTCCTAGTGGCCTAGTACACAGTAACACCACCAGAGTGAGGTGTCATCCGTTCCGTGAAGTAATCCAAGACGATGGGGGATAATGGCGGGAAAGGGACTTTGCTTCTGCTGGTCATAAGTTTTTATTTTGCAGGTGGTGTCTCCACCATGTCACCTAGTACACACTACTGCCACGAGAGAGCGCTCTCATCCATGACATAACCCAAGATGGTTGTTTGAAGGGGAAAATGACTCAACCTGCACTGGGCTGGAGAGAGTAAGGAAGGAGTGTACTTTATTTATCTTGAAACAACTTATTTAGGGACACATTTTGAGAGATAGTATATTTATCACAGTGACACAAAACACTCGCCCTGCTGCGATTGGGATCACAATACAGTCTGCAGACCTGCAAAATACTCATAAATAATGCAGTACACTGATGTGTAGACACTAATTCAACTCGTAAACTGTCCAAATAACGTATAGCACAGACTACAGATATGTAAACTCCTAAACAACGCTCTGCAGACATGCAAGCAACTCCTAAATTACCCAAATAACTTCAGTACAGACATGCCAACTGCTACTAAATAATGCAGTTCACTGATTTGCAGACACAAAATCAACTCGTAAACTGTCCAAATAACGCATAGCACAGCCTACAGACCTACTAGCAAAATAATGCAACAGTCACACAATCATTGTATGCAGACACCGCCCGCCACCTCCTATCCATTGGACCACACAGGAGGCTACCGGCAGCCGCTATGGAGTGACGCGGCCGTCAACTGTCAAACCACGCACAGATCTCACAAGAATGAGGCTGCGACATCCCTTTCTTACTTGACATCTGTGTAATTCCTCTCGAAATTCATGATCATTTAGGCAACATTAGGGAGCGAAGACCTATTTGCACAGCACGCTGACGCTGACGCAAGCCACCGCCTGACGCAAGCCAGCGTGAGCCACCACTGGATGCAAGCCAGTGCGAGCCATCACTCTCACCCTAATGCTTCCTTCAACCAGCAGGTGAAAGTTGCTTGTATTTTTGGGTATACAGTTAGAGTTCTCCAAGTGTTATACTGACATCAGTGAACTCCAACGTACACTCATGCTGGTCCCATATACAAAACATCTCTGAGCAGCAAGTGGGTTTTACCATTGCTCATGTGATACCTGGGTATACTGATGTCACCGAATAGCACAGGGTGCAATGTTCCTAGCGCGACATGCGAGATGTGTCTAAACGTACTTAACTGCCCAGCATGACTGACGCAACGTCGTGAAGCCGAAAATTGTATAATGTTCCTGAAATAGTTAACACTCGCTTACTTGATGTCTCAGCTTGTATGCATGGAAATTCATGCCCTAACAGAACATATTTATATTTACGAAAATAGCGCAGAATAACCTCAAATGCATTCTCCCTCACAGTCCTAATGTAGCACCCTGTCCATCACGTGTTACCCTTCTTGCTTTCAACATACGCAAATGTTCTCACCACTATGTAAAGACTCCTATATTCCAGCATGAAAGATGTTGTGTGAATGAATTGAGCATTATGACTGGCTCTTACCGAATTTCCCCTCCTAATTATTGATGCCACCAGTGTGGAAGCATCATTCGCCCTTTCCTTTCTTTCTGCAGATGGGACTTTCAGTGGAAAAAGAATATTTCACACAGATCGCCATACTCCACAGACAATTAAATCCTGCAAAGTGCCCTTGCATATCATCAAGTACGGAACATCTCTTACTCAATTACACTGCTCTCCCACTGAGGACAGGAGATTGAATATTAGAGCAAGAAACCGATCTACAACCCAGCAATATGTCACCGTGTATTGTGTCGATGTAGTAAATGAACAATTTCTATCCTGTGCCATACAAAATCGTCCCTGTTACATCATTCGTACATATACCGAAGGGACAGACAGCATCGTATATACCCCTCACAGCACCATATATTTCCCTATGACGTCGGCAGTCTTCCACCCCCAACGGGAGACCAGAGTGCCCTCAGTGGACAGATGTACTCTCAGAACTGTTCCACAAATTAGGGCTCGCTTCCCTTCGACACAAACGCATTAGATTTTCTTGTCTGGACCTGCTTGCTTGCTCACTTTTCTGCACCCATCTCCAGGCTTGTGGACTACAAGAACACATGTATCTTTGCACGTTTTCCCATAATATTTTACCATTTTTAAAGTGCTTCTCGATATCAAGCATATAGCTGCATCCTACAGATTGCTCGCACAACATAATTCCCAAGATATACACTGGAAATTATTTCTCTACAAACCCAAAACTTTAGCAAGGTGGAGCGTGCTCTAGACCACTGAGTAACTAGAAACTTGTCACGTCTGTGAAGACCTTTACGTGAGAAGCCGAAACAAATAGAGGAAGTTTATATTTACACTTGCAAATATCTATGTCCATGATGTAACAGATTCCCAATCATCCCTATAATTTACAAAGTCAACTAAAGTGTTTCTTATGTCTAGAGAACCCGCAAACATGTTTTTCACCTGCTAGATGCACACACCACAATCGATGTTCCCTCAACTAAATCAAGGCGCGAAATGTACAGAAGCAGTCAACAGAGCTATGTGCATGGGAGGGAATAATGTCCAGAACAAACACATGTCCATATTCACTCTTCTAAAATTTCCACCCAATCACGAAAGCTGCCCAACACATACTAAGTATTATTTCAGTATTCAGACGTCTAGAGGATGACACAGTTAAGTCATTTACAATCATACACTCCAATAGCCCTCTCCATTCAGACAGCCTCTGTTGTTACCTGGAAATGCAAATTATTTCCACCACAGGCTACGCATACACGGAATCGTCCTACGAAATTGGTCACAATATATTTCATCTCTATACTTATTACCAAATGCTAGTGTGTGCTAAAGAAAATTCCAAACTGGTTTCAGTCAGCCCCTATGCATCGTGCAACTGCTCCCATTTCTACAGCTTTGCACATGTAATCATTCCACTTTAAGTTGGAACTGAGCAGAACTCAGAGAAATCCATATCCACCACCTTCTGCAACTCATGTAGAAGCAGAACGACCTGAGTAAGTGGATCAGAACCATGTTTTGACTCCTGTGTTGGATTCTATTGACAAGTCCCTTAATGATTACAACCACTGCTCAGTTATATTTCTGGCACTCTCACATCTCGAAACGAGTCACCTTTCTCAAACCTGTCCATTAGCGTAAAATTCGAAGCTGGTTGTAGTCAGCCCCTACACATCATGCAACTGCTCCCATTTTTACAGCTTTGCGCATATGATCGTCCCAATTTAAGTCGAAACTAAGCAGAAGTCCTTCTGCAACCCATGCAGAAAGAGAACAACCTGAGTTAGTGCAACAGGACTGTGTTTTCACCACTTGGTGGAAATGGGTGCATTGTGGTCCCCCTCCAAACCAGATGCAGATACGACAGTCTGAAGCAGATCTGCATCCATTAACATTCATCAGCCCAACATGCTATCATTGTTATTCTGTACCATCCACCAGAGAAAAATTACAGACTGTGAAAGTCCACTAACTTCATCCAATATAGAACTCACCTACGCAACACTGCTGCCACAACAAATCATAGGTGCAGTGGTGGTCCAGTGCAGAGAGGGAGATGTCGCAATGCTCACCAGAATAGCATAGGAGGCATTCCTCCTAGCATTCCTAATGGAACAGCCCGTCCATCACTGCATTCACCCGTCCAACTGCTGCTGCCGCTACCTGTGTGGGGCGATCCTATTAAATACACAAGTATTGATTCAATGCAGAGGTCAGTTTAAACCTTCACCACATGTACTGTAGGAGGATGATCATATCCCATGAACTATACTGTAGATCGCAAGAGACGCCCTCTGTAGCCATGTGTTGTTGTTTGAAACGTAATTTTTTTTGCTGTAGCATGCTTTGTACACCACCATACATTTTATATTTCTGCCATGACTTTGAGGTCTATGTCTGGTTCTAAACTGACAATAAGACATTCTGGTGCATGACCTCTTGCAGAAAACTAGATGTCACACAGTGTAAATCACATCATTACTGTGGGTACCATAACACACCACACACACACTGGATGATTTTAAATAACAGACAGTTACAACATAATGAAACCTGAAGAGTTCGTTTGCGTTGTGGTGAGTTTTCAAACTACAGTCTGAAGGTGATTCACTAGCCCTACGTTTAAACTTGTGTCATAATCCTGGAATAGCTGATGCCTCTACATTCCATTTCGATTGATTCATCATACTGCAGTCATGTATGTGATCATTGTTTCGGTACTATCCACTCCAGAAGCTGTTGTCCATCCACCAAAACTCTTTGTCCAATTCAAACAAGCGATGTCAGTAAATAATTATGTGGTAACCTACAGTGTGCCAGTGGACAGATGGAATGGAAAAGACGCCATCGATGTACTCTAATATTTAGCATCACAGTTGATAGTGTGAACAGTTTTAGAAATTTTACAGAAATTTCAACACTGGCCAATGATGCGACAGCATGATTCCTAATTTCCGCATCATAGCTAAACCACCCCTTCACCACTTCGCAAGTATCATTGCGAACATGGATAGATGACTTTGCAGTATGTCCATTCATTGTTAATTCTCAAATACTTACATCATGAAAGTATATCAGACAGTGCTCTACATATTTCTAACACCTACAGCATAGTGCTTAATTTACTATCTGTCTCTCTGTGTATGGGGGTCACTGAGCATTTTTGCTGCCTTGGGGTAAAATTAGAAAGTGAAAGACGCTCCTCACACTGCCATTGACCAACCTGCCCTGCAGCAGCATTACTGATTTAATCGGGAACCGACCAGAAGTAGACCACTACACTCCACGTGTTGTGAATAATGGAGCTTTCCGAGTCCTCACCCATCCAAGCGCACAAGACTTCTCAAGCTGCACCCATGTCGAGACATTAGCACTTCCGTTTTACGGTTCGATAACATAGTTTATCGTAGAGAAACCGGGAGGAATGATGTATGTCACCTGCTTCAAGTATATTTCTTACACTGAAATATTAACAGCGCTACATTCCATACGACTGATAGGTCGGAAACGCAAGTAATCTAGCATTATAGCCCGTTTTAAGTGCAGAATGTAGCCTTAGGAGTGCGTGTGTTTATGTTCTTTCTTACCAGTACCTTTGAGGTACTGATCCTAGACTCTAGAACAATACTTTAAAGTTGATAGCTTCGTTTACTTACATAAAAATGCATCAAACTCCAATTGTCTGGAGCTCCATCCCACATAAAAATCAATAGTTCCCTGTTCTTCTTCACCATCTGCTATTACATCACGACACTCTGAAATCTGTTACTGTACATCGATAAGGAGTGCTAACCTCCTCGACATGGGTACATCTCGAGAAATCTTGTTCACTTCGATGGGTGAGGAATCAGAAAACTCCATTCATTCACGAGATGTGGAGTGTAGCGGTCTAGTTTTGGTCAGTTGCAGATTAAATCGGTAATGCTGCTGCAGAGAGGCTTGGTCAGTGGCAGTGTGAGGAGGGTCTTTCACTCTCTAATTTTACCCTAAGACAGTGAAAATGCTCAGTGATACGCAGAGAGATAGATCATAAATTAAGCACTATGCTTTAGGTGTTATAATATGTAGAGCACTGTCTGATATACTGTGATGGTATGTGTCTTAGAGAATTAACAATGAATGGTCATACTGCACAGTCATCTATCCATGTTCGCAATGATACTCGCAAAGTGGAGAAGTGGTTTAGCTATGATGATGTTGAAATTATTTTAAAACTGTAAAAACTGTTCACACTATCAACTGTGATGCTTATTATTAGAGTACATCAATGGTATATTTTCCATCCCATCCATACACTAGCACACTACTGGTTGCCACATAATGATTTACTGACATCACTTGTTTGAGCCGGAGAAAGAGTTTTGGTGTATGGACAAAATCTTCTGGGGCGGATAGCACCGAAACTGTGACCACATACATGACTGCAATACGGTGAATCAGTTTAAATAGAATGTAGGGTCATCAGCTATTCCATGACTATGACATATGAGTTTAAATCTAGGACTAGTGATTCACCTCCAGAATATAGTTTGGAAACTCTCCACAATGCAACTAAACTCTTCAGGTTTCATTATGTTGTAACTGTATTTTATTAAAAATCATCCAGTGTGTGTGGCGTGTTATGGGACCCATCGTAACAATATGATTTACACTGTGCAACATCTAGTTTTCTGCGAGAGGCAATTGATCAGAACATCTTAATGTCAGTTTAGAATCTGACATAGACCTCAAAGTCGTGGCAGAAGTACAAAATGTATGGCGGTGTACAAAGCATGCTACAGCAGAAAAAAATTATATTTCAAACAATGAGACGTGGCCACACGGCGCACCTCTGTCAATTTGCAGTATAGCTCACTGGACACGATCATCCAGCTACAGTAAAGCTGATAAGAGGATGAAATTTTAAACTGGCCTCTGCATTGGAACAGTAGCTGTATATTTAATAGGATCGCCGCACACAGGTAGCGGCAGCAGCAGCTTGGTGGGTGAATTCAGTGATGGAAGGGCTATTCTGTTAAGAATGCTAGAATGACTGCGTCCTATGTTATTCTGGTGAGCACTGCGACATCTCTCTCTCCACACTGGACCCACACTGCATCTATGCGTTATCATGCTAGCAATGGTGCCTAGGTGAGTTCTATATCAAATGAAGTTAGTGGACTTTTATAGTCCATAATTTTTCCCTGATGGATTATACAGAATAATGATGATAGCATGTCCGGCTGATAAATGTGAATGGACGTGGATCTATTTCGGACTGTAAGCTCCGTGTGCCTTTTCTTCCTTTCTGCAGACGAGACTTTCAGTGGGAAAAAAACTACTTTACACAGATCGCGACATTGCAATTAAACCCTGCAAAGTTCTCCGACGTGTCATCAAATACAGAAAGACTCTTACTCAATTGCACTGCTCTCCCCACTGAGGACAGGAACTTGAATATTAGAGCATGAAGCCTATCTCCAACCAAATATGGTCCTGTTGCACTAACTCAGGTGGTTCTGTTTCTACATGGGTTTCAGAAGGTGGTGGATATGTCTTTCTCCGAGTTCTGTTCAGTTCCAACTTAGATTACAATGATCACAGGCGCAAAGATATAGAAATGGGAGAAGTTGGAAGATGCATAGGGGCTGACTGAAACCTGGTTGGAATTTTACTGTAGCACACAGGCTTGAGAGAGTTGACTCATTTCAAGATATGACAGTGCCAGAAATATGATTGAGTAGTTGATGTAATCATTAATGACTTGCAGAATGAGATTTTCACTTTGCAGTGGAGTGTGCGCTGACATGAAACTTCCTGGCAGATTAAAACTGTGTACTGGACCGAGACTCGAATTTGGGACCTTTACCTTTGGCAGGCAAGTGCTCTACCATCTGAGCTACCCATGCTCGACTCACGTCCCATCCTCACAGCTTTACTTCCACCAGTACGTCGTCTCCTACTTTCCAAACTTCACAGAAGCTCTCCTGCGAACCTTGCAGTACTAACACTCCTGGAAGAAATTGTGCGAGGTTCTTAGGTTAGTAGAGATACCCCAAATGACCTATCCTCCCGCCAAAATTGGAACTACCCGCGAATCCCTAGGACGAGGTGGTAGTGGGATTACTTAGATTAATGGAGGTAGCCAAATTGACCTATTTTCTCACCGTTTTTCTTAGGTTATGGAGACAACAGTGGTGTGATACATTATCCTGATGGAATTTGAACTTCCCAACATTTTGTGGGGGAGGGGGTATGTTAGTGGAGGTAGCCCAGGCGTTACTTGGACACACTTCGTTTCAGCACTGCTTTTAATGGTAAACGACGATATTTACAAGAAATCACCCATATGGCTTCCCATATTTTTGTAGAACAAGTGGAACAGTTGATGCAGTCCAGAAACGCTTGCCATGAATTTGTCTTACTCTGGTTTGCTTCATGTAGAGCTTTGGCTCTCGCGACTTGAGAAGCTGTAAATTCTTCTGCAGTTGGGTGGCATTTAAACTGTTGAAGAGCTGCACAGCTGTCCCAGATCGCTGAGCATCACTCATCAGTCCACCACAGCACAGGTTGCCTCAGAAGATGACCTGAAGTCTTTGGAATGGGTAAGAGAGCTGCATGATGGATCACTCAAGTAATGTAGTCAACCCATTCCTGGACACTGTCGGTGTGTTGCAACAAAGCCAGGTGGTTGTACAGCGTCCAGTTAGCCCTGATGGCAATTCATTTTGGTGGTTTCTGTGCAGGTAATATTCCATCCCATAGATGAATCCACAGTGGGAAGTGGGGTCTGGAGCGACATATTCAAGGAACGGAGAGCAGAAAGAATGGTTGAAGGCTGTGGATGATGCAGTAGCAACCGAGAAATGGGTAGGACTGTCGGAATTGATGATGCACAGCTCCTGCAACATCATGAGGTCTCTAGGACTCGACCCCTACTACAAGTACAGTGCGAGTCCCATAATTCATTATAATACCACCCGGTAGAAGAAATGGGCGGGGTAGTTGTGAAATAATGTCTGTGAGAGTCTCAGAGTCTATTACATCCTCTGAAGGTAAATACAGACAAAGTGATCTGGATCTTCTGACCCACATGAACTGCGAAGGGCAGAAACCAAGGAGAGAGCAGAGGAGTATTGTGTGTTGTTGAAAAACACAGCAACCCCTCCATTGGTTCTTCCTTAGTCAGGTCATCCTTTTGATGGACGGTATAGCCCTGTAGCAAACAGGCACCAATAGCTTAAAAATGTGTCTCTTGTAAACACTAAATCAGGGGATGTGCCTGTGTCAGGAGTTTCAGTTCATCTACATGTGTCCTGAACCAATTAATGTCCCACTGTAATATGGGAGCCCTCTATCAAGGGTGCAGAAATTTTATTCTGTCTTTCCACTGGAGCCAGCCAAGAGAGGAGGCTCATCCTCGGGGCTAGGTGATCGCATCAGTCCGAAGCAAAGGTCCATTGGCTCTGCACAAGAATCATGAGGGACGCCAGAGAAGATTATGTCGACTTCGTCGGACTGTTTCCTTCAAAACTCCGTCAGTAGTGAACAGTTTCCCATTTACTTTTAACTTGGGTAGGCTTCAGAGCCATAGCCACAGCTGTGGTAGTGGGAGCACTGGATGGCGTACCAGACTTAATCCTTAAATCTTTGGAGCGGCAGGAAGCTCTGCAACATCGGCAACCACAGCCCTTCCTGAAATTGTGATGATTATGATGATGGTGATTTGTGGCTGAGGGCATTAAACAGCAAGGTCATCAGCATCCCTACATTAATTATGTATCTAAGAATATGGTGAACATCTATTAAGAAAACAATAAAGCGTAAAACCTCATTTTGTTACCCCACAAGAAATCAAAGGTAATGCTAATAAGGTGAGCTTGAGGAAAGCCTATAATGAAATCCCGACGAGACACAGCAGAATAGCTAGATAAAATCATGGATAAAATACCAGTAAAGACACAGTTAAAAAATGAACAGATGATTGAAGGTTTTATGGAAAGTAGTTTATTATTTCTCACTTCCAGCCACTGAGTCTCCGGCCAATACATGACGTGCCTGGTCATAATTGAAATTACAGCCTACAGGAGGACTGAACAGCCGAATCCCTGTGCTATGGGATCCAACAGAAAATGACTGACCCGCTCACCTTTGCAAGAGAGGAAAGGCGACCAGCACATCTTGCATCATCTGATCTGCTGGGTACATCTGACCAGTAGTGAGAACGGCGCTTTGTGAATCTGAGCAGACGATCTGTTTTTCAAGGACTTCTTTGCGGAGTGGGGGAGTGGCCATGCACGTGAAAAACAGTATTGCATTTTAGTCCGTAGATGTATCACGGCACTGCACCGAACAGGTATCTGAGTGTTGTGCAGGGGCAGTTGAGTTTAGTGAAACTAAACTCCAGTTGTTGATCATAGGTCCCCTAACTCTGACTTCATTTCTGCTCAAGCTAGAGAGTGTTCTTCGTTTAATTTATAGGGAGTACCAAAAATTAGTTATATGTGGTGATTTCAGTATTAATTTTGTGTATGATTGTGCAAGAAAAAGGATGTTGGTAGATTTCCTAAACTCATAACATCTGATGCAGATTGTGCTTTTTTCTTTTTCTTTTTTTTTTTTAAACAGTGCAGGAGAACAGTAACACAACCATAGACAATTCATTCTTCATTACTACACTCTTGTAAATTGAAATAAGAACACCGTGAATTCATTGTCCCAGGAAGGGGA
Source organism: Schistocerca gregaria (assembly GCF_023897955.1). Classification (NCBI taxonomy): domain Eukaryota; kingdom Metazoa; phylum Arthropoda; class Insecta; order Orthoptera; family Acrididae; genus Schistocerca; species Schistocerca gregaria. Next base: position 88,410,802 of record NC_064931.1, read on the forward strand.
AACTTTATTGACACATTGCTGGGGTCAGATACATCACACGATCACACTGACAGAACCACAGGCACATAGACACAGGCAACAGAGCATGCACAATGTCTGCACTAGTACAGTGTATATCCACCTTTCGCAGCAATGCAGGCTGCTATTCTCCCATGGAGACGATCGTAGAGATGCTGGATGTAGTCCTGTGGAACGGCTTGCCATGCCATTTCCACCTGGCGCCTCAGTTGGACCAGCGTTCGTGCTGGACGTGCAGACCGCGTGAGACGACGCTTCATCCAGTCCCAAACATGCTCAATGGGGGACAGATCCGGAGATCTTGCTGGCCAGGGTAGTTGACTTACACCTTCTAGAGCACGTTGGGTGGCACGGGATACATGCGGACGTGCATTGTCCTGTTGGAACAGCAAGTTCCCTTGCCGGTGTAGGAATGGTAGAACGATGGGTTCGATGACGGTTTGGATGTACCATGCACTATTCAGTGTCCCCTCGACGATCACCAGAGGTGTACGGCCAGTGTAGGAGATCGCTCCCCACACGATGATGCCGGGTGTTGGCCCTGTGTGCCTCGGTCGTATGCAGTCCTGATTGTGGCGCTCACCTGCACGTCGCCAAACACGCATACGACCATCATTGGCACCAAGGCAGAAGCGACTCTCATCGCTGAAGACGACACGTCTCCATTCGTCCCTCCATTCACGCCTGTCGCGACACCACTGGAGGCGGGCTGCACGATGTTGGGGCGTGAGCGGAAGACGGCCTAACGGTGTGCGGGACCGTAGCCCAGCTTCATGGAGACGGTTGCGAATGGTCCTCGCCGATACCCCAGGAGCAACAGTGTCCCTAATTTGCTGGGAAGTGGCGGTGCGGTCCCCTACGGCACTGCGTAGTATCCTACGGTCTTGGCGTGCATCCGTGCGTCGCTGCGGTCCGGTCCCAGGTCGATGGGCACGCGCAGGGGTGTATATGGGCTAGTGTACTCAAACAAATGTAACATGTAACTGCGAACTATGTAGGAAAGCTAATCCAACGGCAATAGAGAGTTAAGGAACAACAGTGGCAGGATATTTATAGCGCCGATAACATAGGTGACAAATATAATGCTTTCCTTACACATTTGTCATGCTCTCTGAGAGTTGCTTTCCATTAGAACGTTCTAAGCAGGGTACTAGCAGTAAAAGGCTACCTGGGTGGTTAACTAGTGGGATAAGGTATCATGCGAAATAAAGCGGGAATTACATCAAAATGTTAGGAGTAGACACAATCAAGCTGCAGTAGCCCATTACAGGTGCTTAAAAATGTTATTGGAAAGGCAAAGAATATGTGGTACGCAATTCACGGGATAAAGTCAGTTCATAGTGAAAATATTTCTGTTACTGATAAGGGACATATAAGTACAGTATTTAACTGTCATTTTCTGAGCATTGCTGCTGAATTATATAAAAACTTAGTTTCTGCAGGGAATCATACAAGTCTCTTTGGAAATGCCTTTCAGAGATTGATGTCTAAAATGCTCCTCTGTGATACTGACAAGTGGGAGTGTGAGTCAATAATTAAATCACTGAAGACTAAGGACTCTCATGGATACGATGGAGTGATTAGCAGAATATTAAAGTACTGTGCTGCACATGTTAGCCCTGTACTTAGCGATATTTGTAGTTTTGCCTTAGCCCACGAGCGCTTGAGCTATGAGCATTTTGCTCACACAAATTTTAATACAATAGACAGTTCGTCAACAATGCCTTCGGCGTTCTTGTTCACTGGGTTTTGTGTGTCCTCCGAACCGCACAAACTGTTGTAATTGCGCCAATACGCTGGTGTCGCTCGCAAATATCATTTGGTTGGGCCTATCATTGCCGTGCGGCATTTTGATAATTGTGCGAGTGACGAAGTAAGTATATATTTTGTTAATCATATTTCGTAAAATGCCATTTCATGTGCATTTCTCTCGGTTTATTGTGTTTCTTTTTTAATTATTTACTACAGCTAAGTATCGATGTAATGCCAAACTAATATTATTTTGTATTTTTATAGATGGATAGATTAGAAGAAAGAATTTTGGCGTTACTGGAAGATGACGATCTAGAAAATGTTGCAGTAGCATCTGTCAGAACCGATAATACGGAAACTGACCTTGGCAGTGAACACAGCGACCACCGTAGGGAAACGGAACGCTCATCAGATGTCTTCCATTCAGGCACTCAGTCAGTTATTTTACTTAGGCAAAGGCAAACGAACGAAGTGGAGCTACAATCCAGGACATTCGAATGTCAGGACAAGATCTCACAATACTGTCACTGGTAGACAAGAGATGAAAGCTGTGGCAAAAGACACCAAAGATATAGTAGACTGTTTTCTTATTTTTGTAAGAGAAGAAATGCTGACTACATTTTCAAGAAAGAGGGAACGTAAAGAGACTGATATGATAGAACTGAAAGCGTTTGTTGGCATTTTATACATGTCTGGTACAAAAAAAATAAGAAGCGGCATTTGAATGCGCAGGAAATGTGGGACAAAGACGGCACAGCTCCTGATATTTTTCGAGCCGTTATGAGCAGTACTGATGACAACTGAAAGGTTTGAAATATTTAGACCCGCTCAATTAAGTATGACAATCTCGCCCCAATTCGTGAAATATTTGATTTGTTTGTCGTGAAGTGTTGTTGTTGTCGTTGTTGTTGTTGTGGTCTTCAGTCCTGAGACTGGTTTGATGCAGCTCTCCATGCCACTCTATTTTGCGCAAGCTTCTTCATCTCCCAGTTCCTACTGCAACCTACATCCTTCTGAATCTGCTTGTGTATTCATCTTTTGGTCTCCCTCTACGATATTTACCCTCCACGCTACCCTCCAATACTAAATTGGTAATCCTTTGATGCCTCAGAACATGTCCTACCAACCGATCCCTTCTTCTGGTCAAGTTGTGCCACAAACTTCTCTTCTCCCCAATCCTATTCAATACTTCCTCATTAGTTATGTGAGCTACCCACCTAATCTTCAGCATTCTTCTGTAGCACAATAATTCCAAAGCTTCTATTCTCTTCTTGTCCAAACTATTTATCGTCCATGTTTCACTTCCATACATGGCAACACTCCAAACAAATACTTTCAGAAACGACTTCCTGACACTTAAATCTATACTCGATGTTAACAAATTTCTCTTCTTCAGAAACGCTTTCCTTTCCATTGCCAGTCTACATTTTATATCCTCTCTACTTCGACCATCATCAGTTATTTTGCTCCCCAGATAGCAAAACTCCTTTTCTACTTTAAGTGTCCCATTTCCTAATCTAATTCCCTCAGCATCACCCGACTTAATTCGACTGCATTCCATTATCCTCGTTTTGCTTTTGTTGGTGTTCATCTTATATCCTCCCTTCAAGACACTGTCCATTCCGTTCAACTGCTCTTCCAAGTCCTTTGCTGTCTCTGACAGAATTACAATGTCATCGGCGAACCTTAAAGTTTTTATTTCTTCTACATGGATTTTAATAGCCAAACTGATCTTCCCCGAGGTCGGCTTCTACTAGTTTTTCCATTCGTCTGTAAAGAATTCGTGTTAGTATTTTGCAGCAGTGACTTATTAATCTGATAGTTCGATAATTTTCACATCTGTCAACACCTGCTTTCTTTGGGATTGGAATTATTATATTCTTCTTGAAGTCTGAGGGTATTTCACCTGTCTTATACATCTTGCTCACAAGATGGTAGAGTTTTGTCAGGACTGGCTCTCCCAAGGCCGTCAGTAGTTCCAATGGAATGTTGTCTACTCCGGGGGCCTTGTTTCGACTTAGGTCTTTCAGTGCTCTGTCAAACTCTTCACGCAGTATCGTATCTCCCATTTCATCTTCATCTACATCCTCTTCCATTTCCATAATATTGTCCTCAAGTACATCGCCCTTGTATAGATCCTCTATATCCTCCTCTCACCTTTCTACTTTTCCTTCTTTGCTTAGAACTGGGTTTCCATCTAGGCACTTGATATTCATACAAGTGGCTCTCTCTTCTCGAAAGGTCTCTTTAATTTTCCTGTAGGGAGTATCTAACTTACCCCTAGTGAGATGAGCCTCTACATCCTTACATTTGTGCTCTAGCCATCCCTGCTTAGCCATTTTGCACTTCCTGTCGATCTCATTTTTGAGACGTATGTATTCCTTTTTGCCTGCTTCATTTACTGCGTTTTTATATTTTCTCCTTTCACCAATTAAATTCAATATTTCTTCTGTTACCCAAGGATTTCTACTAGCCCTCGTCTTTTTACCTACTTGATCCTCTGCTGCCTTCCCTACTTCATCCCTCAGAGCTACCCGTTCTTCTTCTACTGTATTTCTTTCCCCCATTTCTGTCAATTGTTCCCTTATGCTCTCCCTTAAATTCGGTACAACCTCTGGTTTAGTCAGTTTATCGAGGTCCCATCTCCTTGCACTATTCAAACAGCAGCCGCTTTAGTGTTGTAGTTAAAGGCACGGGTGAAGGGTAGAAAGTGTTCTTGATGGAAACTGCCGGCCCACTGTTCTCCCTCTCACCAGCAATGTCGTCCTTTTGTAGAGGTGATAGCCTCTGAGTACAGGTGCATCAGTCTCTTTAAAAGGAGTCTCAGTTCCTTCAGATGAGTCCTGTATCCATTCATATTTCATTGGAGTATGGGAACCATTTCATTGGTGTCGTCTTGATTTATATTGTCTTTGCGCCGGGGTCGTTAGGCACCTGTAGAGCAAGAGGGTGTGGAGGGGTTACCAGGACCTAGTGATGAGGTGTCAAAATTCATAGTGCCCTCATCATTAGTTAGACGTGACAGAATGACGTCTGAGCGTGTCCGGGACAGCTTTCGACTGGAATACTGAGACTGTTTCCCTGCTCCCTTTCCTAGCAAGGGTGAAGGTGAAAGGGGGAGGTGAGAGGTTCTTTTTTGAGAAAAGTTGGCGTTGACAAGCACTGTGCTTCTGGAGTGCCTTCGTGATACTCACTGCGAAAGCATTGCTGGTATCTTCTGTCGTAGCTGCCTGGATCGTTATGTCTTTACTACCTTTGCTTTGCCATGTGCAGGTGTAAGTACAGGTGCCGGTGGTCGAGAGTGGTACGCTGGACGTCGTTTGCGTCGAAGCATCGACCTTTGGAGGTTTCTGCAACATGGAAGCATAAGAAGTGGCAAAGACATGGGATTTAGTTGCCTTTGATTTCTTTTTGACTTCCGCATAGGGTATCTGCGTGGTCATTTTCATTTCCTGCATTTTGAATTCGTCAGCAAAGACAGGGCAATCTTTGCTCCAGACTGGGTGGCTCACAGAGCAGTTAATGGAGAATGCTGGATATGGACAGTCAGCCCCAACTTCATGGGCTAACTTTCCACACAAGTTGCTCTGCCTCTGCAACTCAGTGTTGTATGGCCTAAATGCAGCCATTTGTAGCACCGCTTAGGACTAGGTACATAAGGCTTTAACATAAGTCAAAAGAAACTTGCTGTGATGTGTTGAGGCTGCGTTGGAGAATTGAAGGCCACAATACATGTGTCAGTCTTCTCAGTTTCTCCATTATTCCTACGTGTTCTCAGCTCCACGTCCGCTGTTCCGTGTGACGCCGATTCTCATTTAAGTTCTGCAATGTCGATGTGCATAATATCATGGCGTGTAATCATACCCTTGCTGCTGTTAAAGGAGTAACGCAACTCAAGAATTTAGTCATAATCACCCAATTTGCTTTTTCCTGTTAGGCTCGACCAGTAGGGAACTATATCGCAACTGCCTGATATGCTTTAAGGTGCCAGCAATTTCTTCTAAGCCTTTATGGATATAGAAAGGGACACTCTCTGTATCCAACACCTTGATCACCACAAAACATTCTTGTTCATCATTCCTTGCACCCTGTTACTAAAGACAAGTTGATTATTAGGAGGATCAGCCGTCTTCAATCGTTAGGATGGGTGGATGTGATTACTCCCAGGCTGTACACTTATCACACTGGAAGAAGAAGAAAAAGATTTCAAGGATTTTGTCTCAGTCCAAGGAGTAGCTAGAAAAATAAGGGTTCACTCAGAGAGAACCCTGTATCCAGATTCAGATTTTCACTTTTCAGCGGAGTGTGCACTGATATGAACTTCCTGGCAGATTAAAGCTGTGTGCCGGACCGAGACTCGAACTCAGGACCTTTCCTTTCGCCGGCAAGTGCTCTAACGACTGAGTTGCCCAAGCACGACTCACGACCCGTCCTCACAACTTCAGTTCTGCCAGTACCTCGTTCCTACCTTCCAAACTTTACAGTAGCTCTTCTGCGAATCTTGCAGAACTGGCACTCCTGGTAGACAGGATATTCGAATTCGTGTCTCAGTCTGACACACAATTTTAATCTGCCAGGAAGTTTCATATGAGCATACACTCCGCTCCAGAGTGAAAATCTCATTCTGGAAACATGCCCTGAGCTGTGGCTAAACCAAGTCCCCGTGATTTTCTTTCTTCTAGTACTGCAAGATTCACAGAAGAGCTTCTGTGAAGTTTGGAAAGTAGGAGACGCGGTACTGGCAGAATTGAAGCTGTGAGGGGGCGTAGTGAGTCGCTCAGTCGGTAGAGCACTTACCCACGGAAGACAAAGGTCCCGAGTTCGAGTCTCGGTCCGACACACAGTTTTAACCTGCCAGGAAGTTTCATAACCCTCTATGCCCGAGAAAGGTTTATACAGATGAGGTGTGGCAGGTATCCCAGATGTTGCCTGGAAACGACAGTTTTCAACACACCTGCGATGTTGTCTAAACCTTTTTGAATATACAAAGGTGATACCTTCTCAAAGGGCCATCTTTTCTTTTAACAATTAAAAACTCATTCTGATCTACAGCATGCTTGCTGTTAATATACTCTCTAAAACTTTTGGTAATCCCTGAGTCTGGTAGGCTGGCTACACGAGGCCTCTTGCTTAACTGCGTGTTGGTACCTACCAGTGGCCCACCTTTCCGCTGAAGGAGAAGAAGAGAATTCTGAGGGATCCATCTCAGTTCCACTAGCAGCGAGGGAAATAGAAGTCCATGTAGAGAGAGCCCCATGTGCATAGATAAGCCTCATACAACTGAGGTGAGGCCGGTTCCCCAGGCGTTGCCTACTAACGACTGTTCTATCTCAAGTGCCATGCATCTCATCGGTGAGCAGCACACCTTGAGACTGGGGGGTATGTTATAGATCCCCGTTCCTTGTGTCACACAATGTTCAACAGCCACGCCACATGGGGGTCACTGAAGCACGCCTAGGGCTTACGGTGACGAGAGGACTGGTGGCGGTTACCATTCCCCAGCTGACGAATCCTGGGATCATCAAGTCCACGCCCAGCAAACGAGTCCTGAGCCCCCGACGGGATCAATAAAGTGCAGCCTGAGGATTCTCTAATCTTTTACATAATGATGTTTCTCCATATTCGTCATGCAGAGCAGGAGGAAAGTATTGGACATATGGTCGGAAAGGGCTGGACGAATACTCAACATTATAATCCATGCATATATTTTCTATGGTTTCGTGATTGCATTCCAGATACGATTCTGACCAAAATATAGTCACAGCTTTCAACACACTCATCAGAACGATGCTTCTTCTGTATATGTGATGATATCATTGTTACTGGGATGTCAAATCTCAATAATAGAAACAGGATACATTTTAAGGGAAAAATGGAGAATGGTGTTTGTGCTCAAAACACTAAATTAATGTTTCAGAAGAGCAGGGTTCAGACAGCTGTCAGATAACCCAGCTAGTTTTTCCTGTTTTCTCTGAATCAGATCACAATAATACCAAAAAGAATTGATGTAGAATTCAAGAATCCATTTATTACCTCATCCTGGTCCAAACGAAGAAAATACTACGATATTAGCAGGATACTGAACTCGAAATCACATGAATATCCAGAAGACTGCTGTATGTATTAACAACCTATTTTTTGCCTCATTGTTTTTCAAATGGAGAAACCGAGAACGATACCGGCAGGACCATGAAATATAACAGAAAAGAAAGAAGTAAAACTGCGAATATGAAGGATTCGTACATTAGTCACTTGCTATGAGAGAAAAAGCATAGCAATATAAAATAAACTGTCGTTGTTCTATACACGTGACAATAATTTTATTCGAGTCACTGACTGAGTAAATCACTTTGCGTCCACCGGCGTTCAGGCATAGACGAGAAAGAGGCACAGTTCCCTAAATTACCGTTTCATTGGATTTTTTGAGTCCCTCGCTTGTCAGAGATGACAGTAGATTGCTTTCACAGTGTGTGGTCCCACTAAATAATGAGGACTAAACGAAACATAGAACTTCAAAGTTTGTGAAAGAGGAGCAGGTACGTCACCTGAAACTGAACAGATCATTGCTTACTTAACTCTCTGCTAGACAGGAATGCAACAACTTTTCTTCCATGTTGTCAACAGTCGAGGTTCTTAACCGCTTGACGCCAAGTATTTCCCTACCGCTTAATGGGAGGAACCGAAACGTCTGAGCTATGTGTCTAAATTAAGCTACCTCATCGATCTTCTGTATGTCACCGCTTCCTTCAGAAAAGTTCCTTCCGGAACGTACACAGCAGTCTAAATGATCGCCCTGCCGCTAAAGCAAACATAGTAATTTCTTCGCAGCTGCATTTCTCCATCGTTTCCTCGCGATAAATATGTGCACACCGCTGTTTTTCTGGAAAGAGCAGCTACTTATTTTTTGACTGTTTAAAGAAACACCAACACTTAATCGTACAAGGAAGTAGGTAGTTGTTTAGCACTCTGTCGGTATCGTCATGGATTGGAAGGGAGGAATCGGCTGTGTACTAGTAATACTGATTTCTTTATTGTTATGAAACAGAACTGTCTCCCAGTTTTAGAGAAGTCAGTAGAGCATAATTCGTGATGATCAGATAGGTATTTGTCAACGGCACCCAGGTTGATAATATGTTCCTTCACGTCAGGAAGCCACTCAACGAAGTTTCGCTTTGCCATTTTATTGTATGCGTTACCAAGTATATCACACAAAATGTTTGACTGGATTCAGGGCTTATTTGTCGATAGAACCCTACACGTCCTTCTTAAAGGAACGAAAACGACCGATAAACGGCTATTTCTGGAGTACCACAAGCGACAATTACAGGGCCGTATAGTTTAAAACGTAAGGACTGGCCAGAAATACGGAAACAACGGAAGGAATTCATGTTTAAATGTAAAAGCAGATACTAGCGAAGGGTGTACGTTATGCTGTTGTATCTGACCATGAACGGCACGAGTATGAACTGTAGCATCTCTCTGGCCACCATTGTCACCAGAACTCAATATTATTGAGCATTTGTGTTCTACTTTGGAGTTAAAGGTACATATTCACCATCCACTTCCATGATCGTTACCTCAGCTTGCCAATATTTTGCAGGGCTTATTTGTAAAATTCTCATGAGATATATACAGGACTTGTATTTATCCATAGAGACGACTGGATGCTGTTTTAAATGCCACCGGTTTCCCTGCACCACAGTAGGCATGGCATGGTAAATGTAGTGTTCTTGTTGTTTCCATATTTTTGTCTACCATATATATATACTCCTGGAAATTGAAATAAGAACACCGTGAATTCATTGTCCCAGGAAGGGGAAACTTTATTGACACATTCCTGGGGTCAGATACATCACATGATCACACTGACAGAACCACAGGCACATAGACACAGGCAACAGAGCATGCACAATGTCGGCACTAGTACAGTGTATATCCACCTTTCGCAGCAATGCACGCTGCTATTCTCCCATGGAGACGATCGTAGAGAGGCTGGATGTTGTACTGTGGAACGGCTTGCCATGCCATTTCCACCTGGCGCCTCAGTTGGACCAGCGTTCGTGCTGGATGTGCAGACCGCGTGAGACGACGCTTCATCCAGTCCCAAACATGCTCAATGGGGGACAGATCCGGAGATCTTGCTGGCCAGGGTAGTTGACTTACACCTTCTAGAGCACGTTGGGTGGCACGGGATACATGTGGACGTGCATTGTCCTGTTGGAACAGCAAGTTCCCTTGCCGGTCTAGGAATGGTAGAACGATGGGTTCGATGACGGTTTGGATGTACAGTGCACTATTCAGTGTCCCCTCGACGATCACCAGAGGTGTACGGCCAGTGTAGGAGATCGCTCCCCACACGATGATGCCGGGTGTTGGCCCTGTGTGCCTCGGTCGTATGCAGTCCTGATTGTGGCGCTCATCTGCACGGCGCCAAACACGCATACGACCATCATTGGCACCAAGGCAGAAGCGACTCTCATCGCTGAAGACGACACGTCTCCATTCGTCCCTCCATTCACGCCTGTCGCGACACCACTGGAGGCGGGCTGCACGATGTTGGGGCGTGAGCGGAAGACGGGACCGTAGCCCAGCTTCATGGAGACGGTTGCGAATGGTCCTCGCCGATACCCCAGGAGCAACAGTGTCCCTAATTTGCTGGGAAGTGGCGGTGCGGTCCCCTACGGCACTGCGTAGTATCCTACGGTCTTGGCGTGCATCCGTGTGTCGCTGCGGTCCGGTCCCAGGTCGACGGGCACATGCACCTTCCGCCGACAACTGGCGACAACATCGATGTACTGTGGAGACCTCACGCCCCACGTGTTGAGCAATTCGGCCGTACGTCCACCCGGCCTCCCGCATGCCTACTATACGCCCTCGCTCAAAGTCCGTCAACTGCACATACGGTTCACGTCCACGCCCTCGCGGCATGCTACCAGTGTTAAAGACTGCGATGGAGCTCCGTATGCCACGGCAAACTGGCTGACACTGACGGCGGCGGTGCACAAATGCTGCGCAGCTAGCGCCATTCGACTACCAACACCGCGGTTCCTGGTGTGTCCGCTTTGCCGTGCGTGTGATCATTGCTTGTACAGCCCTCTCGCAGTGTCCGGAGCAAGTATGGTGGGTCTGACACACCGGTGTCAATGTGTTCTTTTTTCCATTTCCAGGAGTGTATATAATTTAGTGACTAGTTGACGACGTCGAAATTACCACGATGTAACCCATAGACGATGCTGTTTTCTGTTGGAAGGTTACGACGCAGAAGACTGTAGTGAAATGCAGGAAGACATGCAGATGGTCGATGAATTGTTCAGTTCACCATGAAAGGTAATAAATGTATCGTCTTGCGCAGAAATGAGCGAAAAAATGCACTAGGTTTCGATTACACCATTGGCGACAAATTACTGGAAACAGTAACTACGGCAACAAACCTAGGGGTATCCATCAGGAGCACCCTAAAGTGGAGTGACCATTTAAAACAAACTGCAAGAAACACAGATTCCAGGATGACACTAATCGGGAGAATCTTAAGGCAATGTAATTCATCTACAAAAGAAGTAGCTTACAAACTATGCGTTCGATCAGTTTTCAGCAGTGTTCATCAATCTGCGACCCTTGTCAAATGTGATTAACAGAAAATAAAGAGAAAACCCAAGGAAGAACAGCTCTTTTCGTTGCGGAATCACTTCAGTAGAGTGTAAAGGGGAGTTCTATCTGGGCTGTGTCTACGTCTGTTATCGTCGCCGGAGGTGAAAGCCGCATTGTCTAGGCTCCTTGCCACGGTTCGCGCGGCTCTCCCCGCCGGAGGTTCGAGTCCTTCCTCAGGCATGAGTGCGTGTGTTGTCCTTAGCGTAAGTTACTGTAAGTTAGATTAAGTAGTGTTTACGCCTAGGAACCGATGACCTCAGCAGTTTGTTCCCGTAGGACTTTACCAAAAATTTCCATTTTTAAAATTTTTTGAACCTCTTATCACAGTTGGCAAACTTTTCCCAATGACATCATATAGCATTGCCATATTTCTTCTTTCAGTCCTCCACCAATTGTTCTGACATTGTGGCGTAGATGCCACATGTCAACCCATATTTTATTAAGATTTTATATGTACAGCCTCGTGACTGATGGTCTGTGGAAAATTCAGCCATTCACATACGTATAAAGCGAAACCGCAGACGTCGTTCTGGTGTTATTATACTATACTGCAAACATTTTTCTTGACTCAATAACCATCTTCTGGCCTGTATGCATAAACATTAATGATATTATCATAAACTTACCAAACATGTAAATACAAAGAAGGACTGAAAACAGAATCAAAATCAAGGAAAATACTAAATAAGTGAAAGTACAGTAATCGTTTCTTAAAAACTAATCGATACATCCAGTGTCACATACCTAAAATAGAACTGTATATAGTATAGAACGACGAATTTTCGCTCTATAAATTGCACAAGTGTACTATTTATTATTGTAACGATTGTTCCCCTTTAGGAGAGCGATTGAACTTGGATTCATAATTGAATCTCCTGGCGTTTTTCTTTATTGCTTCCCAAAAACTCTTCATTCTCTCAGGACTATCAGGATGCTCTTTCTTCCATTCTTCTGTCCAGACTGGGGTGATGTTCTTTCCTCGAACTTCACACTTCTGATTTTATTCCGGTACTCAACGCGGTCTTCGAGAGTTTTTATGTTGATCCGCTGCAGAGCCTTCTGAACTTCTTTCAGCCATTGTGTGCCGCATTTACTCTTTGTTACGATATTGAAAATTTTCCTTGCTGTTCTGGAGTCTTCCATCCTGTAGATTTGTGTATAAAATTTGGCTCGGCGTTTTGTGGTTTCGTCTGTTACTGTGTTGGTCTTTATACAGATCTCGTTTTGGGGTCTCTTCATCCAAATGCCGTTTTTGTTGATTGCCCATACATCATCCTGAGACTTTTTCTTTATTTCTTTTCTATTTCCCTAATTTTTCTGTTATTGGTGATAACTGTAGTATCGTCAGCGGAAGCAAGACCCTTTGGCTTTAATACGGTTGTCTTTTTTATATCAATTTGGATGCCCTATGTATTAGGTGGTTCATGGTGTGGGTTCCTGAAGTCAGGTCCTAGTTCATGAACCACGGGCAACGTATGAGTGGCCAAGTAAGAGGTCCCGACAGTCGGGATACCAGTTACTTTGGAATAAGGCTGGGCATCTAGGACATATTCTGTGGCGTGGTCACCTTTGTGCTCATACGGAAAAGACTACCAAATCCACCAGTTAGTCCCTCAACCGTTAGGGGTAAAACCCAATGGGACTCGGGGCAAGTAAGGCTAGCAACCTGCTTCCCTGGTACTTTAAATATGATGCTGGCAACAATCAGAGCAAAATGCCTCGTACCATTGGAGGTGACGGAGTCCCACCTCTAATTGACAATCCAGGGACTCCTAAGATACGACTTGGCAAAGAAATGGTAATTAAATGGGGAGCTATTAATATCAATGGGGGCTACTCTGGGAGGAAGGTAGAGCTGGCAGAGGCTGCAAGTAAGATGGGGCAGGACGTTTTAGCTGTTAATGACATTCAGGTAAGGGGTGAGAAAGAAGAGGAAGTGGGAGAATACAAGGACTACCTGTCAGGGGTCAAAGCAGGAATACCACAATTGGGTGTAGGGCTTTACATCAGGAAAGAAATGGAACCCAGCGTAGTTCCACTAAAGTATGTAAACGAACGACTGATGTGGATAGATTTGACAGTGTCTAGCAATAAAATTAGGATTGCGTCAGTATATTCTCATTGTGAAGGGACAGATCAAGATAAGATGGATAGTTTTTATGAGGCATTCAGTGATGTAGTTGTTAGAGTAAAGGACAAGGACAGTGTTCTGCTGATGGGTGATTTTAACGCCAGGATTGCAAATCGGACAGAAGGGTATGAAAAGGTTATGGGTAAATTTGGAGAGGATATGGAGGCCAACAGGAACGGGAAACAACTCTTGCATTTCTGTGCCAGTATGTGCTTAGTAATCACAAACTCCTTTTTTAAACATAAGAACATTCACCGGTATACTTGGGAAGGCAGGGGAACCAGATCCGTCATTGACTATATAATAACAAGTCAGGAATTCAGGAAGGCTGTGAGGGACACACGTGTATTCAGGGGATTCTTTGATGAAACTGATCATTATTTAATCTGCAGTGAAATTGGGATTGTGAGGCCGAAAGTGCAGGAGGTCAGGTCCATATGTAGGAGGATAAGAGTGGAGAAACTTCAGGATAAGGAAATCAGGCACAAGTACATAACAGCGATCTCAGAAAGGTACCAGTTAGTTGCATGTAGTCAATTACAGTCATTGGAAAGGAATGGACAAGGTACAGGGACACAGTACTAGAAGTGGCTCAGAATGTCTTGGAACAGTAGTGTGTAAAAGTAGGATGAAGCAAACAGCTTGGTGGAATGACACAGTCAAGGCAGCCTGTAAAAGGAAAAAGGTGTATCAAAAATGGCTACGTACTAGAACTCAGGTAGACAGAGAAAGTTATGTTGAAGAAAGAAACAAAGCCAAACAGATAATTGCAGCAGCTAAGAAAAAATCTTGGGAAGACTTTGGAAACAGGTTGGAGACTATGGGTCAAGCTGCTGGAAAACCATTCTGGAGTGTAATTAGCAGTGTTCGAAAGGGAGGTAAGATGGAAATGACAAGTATTTTGGACAGGTCAGGAAAACTGCTGGTGAATCCTGTGGATGCCTTGGGCAGATGGAGGGAATATTTTGAAGAGTTGCTCAATGTAGGTGAAAATACGATCAGTAATGTTTCAGATTTCGAGGTAGAATGGGACAGGAATGATGATGGAAATAGCATCACACTTGAGGAGGTGGAGAAAATGGTCAATAGGTTGCAGTGCAATAAAGCAGATGAGGTGGATGAAATTAAGTCGGAACTCATCAAATACAGTGGAATGTCAGGTCTTAAATGGCTACACAGGATAATTGAAATGGCCTGGGAGTCGGGACAGGTTCCATCAGACTGGACAAAAGCAGTAATCACACCAATCTTTAAACATGGAAACAGAAAAGATTGTAACAACTACAGAGGTATCTCTTTAATCAGCGTTGTGGGTAAAATCTCTCAGGTATTGTTGAAAGGAAAGTGCGAGTATTAGTTGAGGACCAACTGGATGAAAATCAGTGTGGGTTTAGGCCTCTTAGAGGTAGTCAGGACCAGATCTTTAGCTTACGGCAAATAATGGAGAAGTGTTATGAGTGGAACAGGGAATTGTATCTATGCTTTATAGATCTAGAAAAGGCATATGACCGGGTTCCTAGAAGGAAGTTATTGTCTGTTCTACGAGATTATGGAATAGGAGGCAAATATTTGCAAGCAATTAAAGGTCTTTACATGGATAGTCAGGCAGCAGTTAGAGTTGACGGTAAATTGAGTTCATGGTTCAGAGTAGTTTCAGGGGTAAGACAAGGCTGCAACCTGTCTCCACTGTTCTTCATATTATGTATGGATCATATGTTGAAAACAATAGACTGGCGGGGTGAGATTAAGATATATGAACACAAAATAAGTAGTCTTGCATATGCGGATGACTTAGTTGTGATGGCAAATTCGATTGAAAGTTTGCAAAGTACTATTTCAGAGCTAGATCAGAAATGTAAGGACTATGGTATGAAGATTAGCATCTCCAAAACGAAAGTAATGTCAGTGGGAAAGAAATATAAACGGATTGAGTGCCAAATAGGAGGAACAAAGTTAGAACGGGTGGACGGTTTCAAGTACTTACGATGCATATTCTCACAGTATGACAACATAGTGAAAGAACTGGTAGCGAGGTATAGCAAAGCTAATGCAGTGAGTGCTCAGCTACGATCTACTCTCTTCTGCAAGAAGGAAGTCAGCACCAAGACTAAGTTATCTGTGCACCGTTCAATCTTTCGACCAACTTTGTTGTAAGGGAGCGAAAGCTGGGTGGATTCAGGTTACCTTATCAACAAGGTTGAAGTTACGGATATGAAAGTAGCTAGGATGATTACAGGTACTAGTAGATGGGAACAATGGCAGGAGGGTGTCCACAATGAAGAAATCAAAGAAAAACTGGGCCTGAACTCTATAGATGTAGCAGTTAGGGCGAACAGGCTTAGATGGTGGGGTCATGTTACACGCATGGGAGAAGCAAGGTTACCCAAAAGACTCATGGGTTCAGCAGTAGAGGGTAGGAGGGGTCGGGGCAGACCAAGGAGAAGGTACCTGGATTCGGTTAAGAATGATTTTGAAGTAATAGGTTTAACATCAGAAGAGGCACCAATGTTAGCACTCAACAGGGGATTATGGAGGAATTTTTATAAGGGGACTATGCTCCAGACTGAACGCTGAAAGGCATAATCAGTCTTAAATGATGATGATGATGATGTTGTATGAGATTCCCATTCCCTCATGATCTTTTATAGAGCAACATTGAAAAGCATTGGGGATAGTCCGTCCCCCTGTCAGACTAAAGTTTTGATATCGAAGGGTTCTGACATTTCGTCCATGAATTTCACTTTGGATGTTGTTCCTGTAAGTGTCTGTTCTGTGATTTTTCGTGTCTTTCGGCCGATCCCCAATTCTTCCATGATTTTAAACAGGGTTTCACGGTCAACTGAATCGTATGCTTTCCTGAAGCCGATTAATGTAATTACCGTGTTTCTGCATTTCCTTATTTGTAGTATCGTCTTTAAGCACCAGATCTGTTCCGCACATGATGGTCTTTTTCTGAATCCGGCCTGGTTCACCAATTAGTGGATCTTCTTGGGATTTTATCCTGTTTAAAAGTGCTTTGGAAAGGATTTTGTAAGCGACTGGGAGCAGGGAAATTCCTCTGTAATTGTTGATGTCTGTCTTGTACCCTTTATGTAGCGGGTGAATCAGAGTGCATTTCCAGTCCTCTGGTATTTGCTTCGTCATCCATATGTTAGATATTGTATGATGTAGTTTCTGCATAAGTATAGGGTCGTTTAGTTTAAAGAATTAAGCAATGATCGCACCTTCTCCCGGTGCTTTGTTATTTTTCAGCTATTTGACTATCTCCATAATTTCCTCTAGATCTGGGGCATGTGAGTGTGGGATTGTGAGTACTGAAGAAGTTTTTCTTGGGGTGGTTAGGAGTTGAGGAGGGAACTCAAATATTGGGTTACGATTTTGCAGTTATTTTTCGTATTAGTTTCCAAAGTACCATCGGGCTTTTTAAAGCACAAGCTAGGCGCTTGGTATCCCTATACGTTTTCTCTGTAAGTCTTATAGAAACTTCATGTATTTTTTGATGAAATCTTGCTGTATGTCGCAGAGTCTGTTGATGTCATATCCCCGTTTTTTTCTAATTATTTTTTAAGGTTTTTTTGGGTTTTAAGAACGTTCTCCCAGTTTACTTCAGTTTTGTGACTGATAAATTTTTCCCAGGCAGTTATTCGTTTGTCGACTGCCTGATCGCAGGTTGCGTTCCACCAGCGATGTTTTCCGGTGCGAGGGGTTGTCCTAATTTGATGGCTTCCTGAATTTTCTCTGTTAGTTTCTTCCAGTCTGTTGATTTTTCCTGACTGATTTGAATGATTATTTCTTCTTCGTTGAGTTTAAGATATTCCGGAACTGGTTTGGAATTTTTGGGTGAAGTTTTTAGGATTCTACATTAAAATCACCTAATAAGATTTTCACATGGTGTTTTGGTATTTTATTTGTTGTTTCGTCTAGTGTTTCCCAGAAATTGTCCACTGATTCAGGGTCGATTTTACTGCGATGATTTGTGGGGGCCTGCACATAGATAAAATTGTAGGCTTTATTAGCCGATTTTACTGAAAGCATGGAGACTATTTCATTTGGAGACGTGAATTCGATAACTGAGTCGAGTACGGATGTGTGTACGGCGAATCCAGTTCCGAAAATTGGTAGTTCGCCTCTTACTTTTATGGCAGGTTTGCCTTGTAGATCCTATATTTTTTTTTGTTAAAGAGTCCTTCATCGATGAATCTTGTCTCTAGCAGTGCAGTGATATTTAGGTAAAATTTACCCATTGAATTGGTGAGTTGCTTTTTTTACGTTTCGTTTTGAGAGTGTGAGAAGTCTTTGAGAAGTTCCGACTCTTCTCCACATGATGTCCCTGATCCACCAGAATCTGATGATCAGGTGAATCCAGTCTATCGACTGGTGCCTGGGGTAGTTACTCTGTGGTCGTCTTCCCATAATGCATGCATTCAAGTTGAATATTTTGTTTTTGTGGTTATCTTTGTTGAGACCACAGGTATACGACTCGATTTTTGAGTTCGAGAAGGTTTCAGTTCAGCCGCCTCTACTAGTAGATCAGACACTGACCACTGGCCGCCAGGTGCTGAACTGACACACTTGGGTTTGTGCTTTTTGTTGGTTTTTGGTCCGCCCTGCGTATTTCATTTCCCCAGTACCAACTATATCTAGGAAGCTTTTTCCTATCCGCCACCTGGGTAGGTACCAACAACCCCACACGGGACGAGTCTACTATTTATCGTTTTCTACAGTTATTTTTGTAGTTTCGTGAGTACGTCAGGATTTTCAGTTTAGTGTATCGGGCAACTGACCAGTTTTGAGTCATTAACTATTTAATTAATAATTTTATTAATAAATAGTACAAGTGTATTATTTATTAATAAAATCATTAATTAAATAGATTATGATAACAAACTGGTCAGTTACGTGATACACTAAACTAAAAATCTGTATGTAAACTTACATCTGTATGTAAGTCGCCCTTGCAAAATGAGAGCATCAAAAAATCTATGGGTCAATGTAGATAAAGCTATGTAAATGATGTCCAAAAGTGTCAAAAGACCAAATGTAGAAAACCAACTTCACTCATGCTCATAAATTAACGATAATTGCAGAATGTGGTGCAACACAACGTGGCACTACACAAAACTGGCGCTAACAACATAGGCACATAGGGAACACACATGGCACAGATCTGTAAGTCCACGTTATTGGTGATATGTTGAGAAAACCGTCCCGAAACACATGTGCTACAAAACGCCACTGTTTCCTGCGCATGTATCCCGACGTCAATAAGGGATATGATTACCATGCACACGTACACACGCTGCATAACGAGTTGGCATACTCTGGAACAGGTGGTCGAGCAGCTGCTGAGATAGAGCCTCCCTTTCTTGTACCAGTGCCTGTCGGAGCTCCTGAAATGTCCTAGGGGTTTGAAGATATGCAGCGATACGTCGACCGAGAGCATCCCATACGTCGTCGATGGGGTTTAGGTCTGGAGAACAGGCAGGCCACTCCATTCACCTGATATCTTCTGTTTCAAGGTACTCATCCACGATTGCAGCTCGGTGGGGCAGTGCGTTATCATCCATCAAGAGGAAGGTTGGACCCACTGCACCCCTGAAAAGGCGGACATACTGGTGCAAAATGACGTCGCGATACAGCTGACCTGTTACAGTGCCTCTGTCAAAGACCTGCAGAGGTGTACGTCCACCAATCATAATCCCACTCACACCATCAAACCACGACCTCCATACAGGTCCCTTTCAAGGACATTAAGGGATTTGTATCTGGTTCCTGGTTCACGCCAGATGAAAACTTGCGAGATTCACTGTTCAGACTATACGTGCACTCGTCCGTGAGCATAACCTGGGACGACTGTTCTAATGCCCATGTACTGTGTTCTCGATACCAGGATTTACGGGCTTTCCTGTGACCAGCGGTCAGTGGAATGAAGCTTGCAGGTCTCCAGGCGAATAAACCATGTCTGTTCAGTCGTCTGTAGAATGTGCGTCTGGAGACAACTGTTCCTGAGGCTGTGGTAAGGTCCCGAGCAAGGTTACCATCAGTACTCCGTGTCAGTCTGCGGGCACTGATGGTGTGATATTGGTCGTCTTGTGGTGTTGTACACTGTGTACGTCCCGTACGGTAGCGTCTGGACACGTTTCCTGTCTGCTGGAATCGTTGCCATAATCTTGAGACCACACTTTGTGACACTCGGAGGGTCCGTGCTACAACCTTCTGTGTTTGACCAGTCGCCCTAGTATGCTACCCTTTATAATGTCATCAATGTGTGTTCTTTAAGCCATTTTCAACACACAGTCACCATTAGCACGTCTGAAAACATGTGCACACTTACTCGCTGCACCGTACTCTGACATGCACCAACACACCTCAGGGTATGTTGACTGCTGCCAGCGCCAGCATGCGACGACCACGAGATGATTTGAACCCGCAAACCGCCCACCAGAGCGTTGTTTCGCCATGTATCAGCATTGTCCTTAATTTGTGAGCATGAGTGTACTTCATAACATCGACGGAGTATACGAGAAACTCCCACAAGATGATTAATAACATTTATGAAGGAGTGGATCCTCATATCACATACTGCCTTAAAACAAATATCAAACTAAAAGTACCATCTAACTTCTTTAAGTGTCAGAATACATCCATGTAACATGTAATAACTGTAGATCATAAGTTACCAAAAATATCAAAGTTGAAAAAATTTCGTATGTGTAAAACGTTTTACTGAAGAATTAGATACGGATGAAAAATCATAGTGTGCCTTTACAAATGAAATGTTGTGTGGCTAGGGCCACTCGTCAGATAGGCCGGTCGCCTGGTCAACTCATTTGAGTTGACGCCATTTCAGTGACTTGCTCGTCGACGCGGATTTGATGCCGATAACACAACAACCAGTACCTGAGCGGAGAAAATCTCCGACCCAGCCGGGAATCGAACCCGGGCCCCTTTGCGCGGCATTCCGTCGTGCTGACCACTCGTCTGTCGGGGCAGACATTGTGCCTAATAATGTGTATGTAATCCACTATCTGGTCCTATCCAGACAAGGCACTTATCCATACACCCTGTATCGAATACCGTCCAATATGACCTAGATATATGGAGATAATACTTCTGTCATAATTCTGAAAACGTAAGACGCTATCTGTGATAAGTAAGTGTTCCATTAGTGCTTGTAGACTCAGTGTCGTTTTATCACTATACTTCTAGGATTTTAATATGATGATTTTCTTATCTAACACACTTCAGTTACGCTATTCCTTGTACACATGATTGTTTCCAGTATAAACATTGATAGTTCTTATACACTTGTATTTTTACCTCTGCTTTTGACCAGCTTCTTTCAGTATTCGCTGACTGAGTCTTTGGATGCTGTAATTTGAATGTTTCTCCTGTCAGTTGTTAGTTGATAGTTGTAGACAAAACATCTCTTTCACAATTACTTGTGGGGTTTTCACTAATGATGGTCATTTGAATTGTACCTTCTGGTATTCATTGTTTTTTTGTGTTATATTGAATAATATTCCATGGACGCCAGTTCTTAGATGTTCGCCACTAATGGGACTGTGTATACAGTGGAGTTGATCTCCCAGAGTCAGTTAAGGTGAATTCTTCAGTGTTTTCGGTGTTATTGCTCGCATTCTGCATATAGTTGTATGGCTCAAGACTTGTAATTGTCGAGCAGGGTGTTCCTGTATTGACATATGCTCACTTGATAAATTGTCATATTACTCAAGGTTTCTCACTTGTTCTCATAGCGGAGGTGGGCCATTTATAATTGCTTACATTACTCAGATACATTGGGATTACTTATCATTGATTACTGGCAATTTATGTGACAAATTAAAGTCTCATACCCAATAGTCTGGGAAGAATTCTGGACAACACATAAAATCTTCAAATACGAACATCACTCGCCTCATTATCAATTAAAATAAAGGGCAAGCCCCTTGGGAGACCCCGATCAACCCTCAGGTAGTCGTATAAAGCAAACTCATTTAAAATGAGTTGCGATGGCAGCTGCGTCCCGCATCTGTGACATACTAGGGGCTCCTCGTGACGTAAGAGGAAGCCATGTGTCAATGGCCATATAACGGCTGTTTCTTCAGACCGTCACGGGCGGAAGGAGGTCAACCATGGTTGCATGAAGGTTTCACAGAACGTAGTCTATTGTTCCTCTCTTCCAGCTACAGAGCCTCCCACCAACACAATGCCTTCCAAGTCACAAATGAGGTGACAACCTGCAAAGGGACTGAACAGCGGACCTCCAGCGAGCAGGAGATGGAAGGGAGCATGCCTCCTTGGCAGCTGCACTAGCGAGTACGTTTCCCCGAGCCCCTTTGAGCCCTGGGACCAGCAGAAAATGGTTACCTTGTCTCACCTTTGCAACAGAAGAAGAGCGCCATCCGATTTTCTGGTTACATCTGACCAATAGCTAGAAGAGCAATTTGTGAATTTGAGTAGATGATTAATTTCTTATCATCACGCCGTCTCATCTGCTCCACTACCCTCAGAATAGCAAACAGTTCCAAGTAATAAACTGAAAACTGCACTGAGAGCCGTATCCTGAGGACAATGTCGATAAAAACGACAGGGAAACTCCCTCCATGTAATCGGTGATAAAATCTGGGTGGCTATGTCAAACATCGTTAAATGTAATTGTAAAAATGTAGCATGAGGTACAATGCTTCCTTTAAGAAGTCAGTTTTAAAAGTAATCTGGGCCCCGTTACTGAGCCGTGGGACGCCTTACTCCTTCGCTGACTTTGGACCTTAATGCTCCCAACCTGTAATGAGTCATGGCTCTCTCTTGCACGGATCCAAAATAGCCTCGTTGCCTGTAGCCAATGACTGAACAGTCGTTGCAGTGACACCTGCGCAACGTACACTATGCGATGAAAAGTACCCGAACTCATAAGTTCGTGGCGATCTCCATCGGTAATGCTGGAATTCAATATGGCGTTGGCGCAACTTTTGCCTTGATGACAGGCATACGTTCAATCAGGTGCTGGAAGGTTTCTTGGGAAATGGCAGCTCATTCTTCACGGAGTGCTGGACTGAGGAGAGGTAACGATGTCGGTCGGTGAGGCTTGACAAAAAGTTGGAATTCCAAACCATCCCAAAGGTGTTATGTAGGATTCAGATCAGGATTCTGTGCAGTCCATTACGTGGATGTTATTGTCACGTAACGACTCCGCCACAGGCAGTGCATTACGAACAGGTACTCGATCGTGTTGAAAGATGCAGTTGCCATCCCTCAATTGCTCTTCAACAGTGGGAAGCCATAAGGTGCTTAAAACAGCAATGTTGGCCTGTTGTGTGATAGTGCCACGCAAAGCAACAAGAAATGCAAGCGCCTCCATGGGAAACAGGACCAGACCATAACACCACCGCCTCCGAATTTTACTGTTCGCAATACACATGCTGGCACATGACGTTCATCGGGCATTCGCCATACCTACCCATTGCCATCGGATCGCCACCTTGTGTACCGTGATTCGTCACTTCACACAACGTTTTTCCACTGTTCAATCGTCCAATGTTTACGCTCCTTACACCAAGCGAGGCGTCGTTTGGCATTTACCGGCATGATATGTGGCTTATGAGCAGCCGCTTGACCATGAAATCCAAGTTTTCTCACCTCCCGCCTAACTGTCATAGTACTTGCAGTGAATCCTGATGCAGTTTCTAATATCTATGTGATGGTCCGGATAGATGTCTGCCTATTACACATTACGACCCTCTTCAAATGTCGGCGGTCTCTGTTAGTGAACAGACGAGGTAGGCCCGTACGCTTGTGTGCTGTACTTGTCCCATCATGTTTCGACTTCACTATCACATCGGAAACAGTGGACCTATGGTTGTTTTGGAGTGTGGAAATCTCGCGTACAGACGTTCAGATGGTTGAAATGGCTCTGAACACTATGAGACTGAAAATCTGAGGTCATCAGTCCCCTAGAACTATTTAAACCTAACTAACCTTAAGACATCACACACATTCATGCCATAGGCACGATTCGAACCTGCGACCGTAGCAGTCGCACGGCTCCAGACTGTAGCGCCTAGAACCGCTCGGACACTTCGGCCGGCGCGTACAGACGTATGACATCCAATCACCTTATCACGTTCGAAGTTCGTGAGTTCCGTGGACTGCCCCTTCTGCTCTCTCATGATGTCTAATGACTACTAAGGTCGCTGATATATATTACCTAATATGAAAAACGTATGTTTTTGGGGGTGTCCGGATACTTTTGATCATACAATGTAGCTCGATGCTGGCTGCGGAGCTCTAGCTTAAATTCGATACAAACGTTGTCATAGACGTCCAGTGACGAAACTCAAGTTGTGCAAACCATACAACAACGGCATGAAGATACCACGCATACCAGATTTATACACCACACCGTCAGCTGAATGATCACAACGATCTGGTTGGTCAAATTGTACAGAAACCACCTCCAGAAGCTTCCCATTTTTATCAAAAATAGAGTCGTTCCTGGTACAGAATCCACAGGTTCACCTCTAATCCTTTATTTTATGTCTTTTGTGAAATTATGTGGCCGGTCGGTTCTTGGCGCTTCAGTCCGGAACTGCGCTGCTGCTACGGTCTCAGATCCGAATCCAGCCACGGGAATGGATATCTGTGATGTCCTTAGTTTAGTTAGGTTTAAGTAGTTTAAAGTCTAGAGGACTGATGACCTCAGACATTGAGTTCCATAGTGCTTAGAGCCATTTGAACAATTTTGAACGAAATTGTGAGATAAATATTTCGGCTATTTACTGTGGTGTGGGGCGGTTTTCTTGGGGAGATAGTAATATGTAAAATACTTTGACGTGTATGAAGTATTTCCTTCTGCCGTCGAAATGCTAACTGTTGAATAAATCTGTACACGAGATTTGAGACATTTTACACTCAAGAGTCCAGCACATATCTCAGTACTTGGATCGCATGGCTGCAGTTAAGGTCACACGAAAACCAGTAAAGCAGCAGATGATTTTGTAGGAGTAATCTCACAGAAGTTTAACTGCCACGTCGAAAATATAAAGTCATATAGTTAATTTGATGTCCGTTTGGGAGGTACATGACCAGTGAAACTCGCGACACAGTACCGTTGCGCGCTGCAAGAAGAACCATAACAAAATGGTACAGTGCGCTGATAAAGTAGAGTACCATCCGGTAACTCTGTTTCTGCCGCAATGATAATCCAGCAGCGGTGTCAGGCAGGTCGAGCCTGACCCAACTGAATCATGTCCACTGATGCTGAAAACGAATAGCCGCACCATATTCCACTTTATGTATACGATCCTCCTTGTCGCTTTTGCTCGTCTAGCGGCATGCTACGGTAATGTGCACGGGAATTTAAGTTTGTACCAGGTCTGGAAACATGTAACTGCGAATAAACGAATAATTAATTACGTTACTTTATGTTTTTGAGGTAATAATTAAAAATTTATGAGTCTGCCTCATATCTGTCTTCCCACATTGACAACAAACCACCTCTAAGCGTCTCTTTGTATTAGCGAGGAAGGAACGAAAGAAGATTGGATTTAACGTCCCGTCGAAATCTAGGTCGTTAGAGATGGAGCAGAAGCTCGGATTATATCAGGGATGGGGAAGGAAGTCGGCCGTGTCCTTTAAAATTAACAATCCCGGCATTTGCCTGGAGTGATTTATCGGTAATCACGGAAAACCTGAATCTGGATGGCTGGACTCGGATTTGAACAGTCGTCCTCCCAAATGCGAGTCCCGTGTGCTAACCACTGCGCCTCCTCGATCCGTTTTGCTAAGAATGGAGGGATTGGAAGTAAGGTGGACTTCACTAGACGACAGAAGCAATCAATCCTGTGTCGGGTGCGTCAGCTTCTTAGGCAGCCTTGAACGAAGTTCTAACGAATAATGTAACTTGCATAACAGTGTAAGAACAGCTGCGTGGAAAAGTAAACGGAAGATGTTGAGTGTAATATTGCGTCAGAGAAAGATGAACATACACTACTGGCCATTAAAATTGCTACACCAAGAAGAAATGCAGATGATAAACGGGTATTCATTGGACAAATATATTATACTGGAACTGACATGGGATTACATTTTCACTCAATTTGGGTGCATAGATCCTAGGAAATAAGTACCCAGAACAACCACCTCCGGTCGTAACAACGGCCTTGATATGCGTGGGCATTGAGCCAAACAGAGCTTGGATGGCGTGTACAGGTACAGCTTCCCATGCAGCTTCAACACGATACCACAATTCATCAAGAGTAGCGGCTGGCGTATTGTGACGAGGCATTTGCTCGGCCACCATTGACCAGATGTTTTCAGTTGGTGAGAGATCTGGAGAATGTGCTGGCCAGGGCAGCAGTGGAACATTTTCTGTATCCAGAAAGTCCCGTACAGGACCTGCAACATGCGGTCGTGCATTGTCCTGCTGAAATGTAGGGTTTCGCAGGGATCTAATGAAGGGTAGAAACTCAGGGTCGTAACACATCTTAAATGTAACGTCCACTGTTCAAAGTGCCGTCAATGCGAACAAGAGGTAACCAATGGTACCCCATACCATCACGCCGGATGATACGCCGGTATGGCAATGACAAATACACGCTTACAATGTGCATTCACCGCGATGTCACCAAACACAGATGCGACCATCTTGATGCTGTAAACATAACCTGGATTCATCCGAAAAAATGACGTTTAGCCATTCGTGCACCCAGGTTCGTCGTTGAGTACACCATCGCAGGCGCTCCTGTCTATGATGCAGCGTCAAAAGTAACCGCAGCCATGGTCTCCGTGCTGATAGTCCATGCTGCTGCAAGCGTGACGAACTGTTCGTGCAGATGGTTGTTGTCTTGCAAACATTCTCATCTGTTGACTCAGGGATCGAGGCGTGGCTGCACGATCCGTTACAGCCATGCGGATAAAATGCCTGTCATCTCGACTGCTAGAGATACGAGGCCATTGGTCCAGCAAAGCTTTTCTCATTACCCTCCTGAATCCATCGATTCCATGTTCTGCTAACAGTCATTTCATCTCGACCAACGCTAGCAGCAATGTCGCCATACGATAAACCGCAATCTCGATAGGCTACAATCCGACCTTTGTCAAAGTCGGAAACGTGATGGTACGCATCTCTCCTCCTTACACGAGACATCACAACAACGTTCCACCAGGCAATGCCGGTCAACTGCTGTTTGTGTATGAGAAATCGGTTGGAAACTTTTTTCATGTCAGCACGTTGTAGGTGTCGCCACCCGCGCCAACCTTGTGTGAATGCTCTGAAAAGCTAATCATTTGCATGTCACAGCATCTTCTTCCTGTCGGTTAAATTTCGCGTCTGTAGCACGTCATCTTCGTGGTCTAGCAATTTTAATGGCCAGTAGTGTACTTGCTTAAGAAACCTTCTGCGTTTTCTATAGACATATCGAATCTCATATTGTAATAATTTACTTTCTTGCACGTTGCTGTTCTTGGAACTTTTCTTCTTGACATCCAGTACGACTTCATGGGAACGTGCTACGAGTTTTCATCACGCCTTTGATCGGGTCAAATAGTGCTTTTAGCACGTGTTTATAGACTCAGAGAAGCATGGCCCGCAAGCAGAGGAAGCTCGTGTGCTTTGTTCGTAACATGACCCCAGGGCAGACGAGAGTCAATCGCAGCTATTAGCCTGGCAGTCACGTCCCCCGCGCCCAGCGCTCAGCATTCGCGGCACGGCCCGCACCACCACGGGCTGCGGCCAGACAGCCACAACACCTTGCGGCTAATGGAATAAAAGCTCAGCTGCCGACTGTGGTTGCCTCTAAAAGGAGCATTCATAAGTTACTTTTACGTGCTGAGTTTTTTTTTTCCTTTAGAGAATGTAATTAAACAGGTGTGCCATTAAGTTCCTGGGTCATTACTGGTGGTGGCTGCGGCGCCCATTACTCCAGAGTTTCTACTGCAGGTGTGACGTCATAACAGGTGTCTGGAGACGAAGACCAAGGGGCTGTAGCTGATGCAGCCACTGACCTAAAGACTGCACCTCTTTGTACTGTACGCGGTATGTTCCCTATTGCTTTGTTACTGTGTTTCACTGACGAAGTATGCCTATTCTGTGTAAAAACATTGGTGTGATGCTGTCACAGTCACGTAATTTTTGACTTATTACGAAGGTATCGCCAGATTTTTGTTCAAGCAAAAACAAAACATGTAGCTACTGAAATACTAGGAAACTAATTCACAAATCATCATTTTCTATACTTAACAACACAACGTAAATATACGTGCGCTCTGATTGTTGGAGCTGATGGTTACTGTTGATATATACACTACTGGCCATTAAAATGGCTACACCACTAAGATGACGTGCTACAGATGCGAAATTTAACCGATACGAAGAAGATGCTGTGATATGCAAATGAGTAGCAAGTCAGAGCATTCACACAAGGTAGGCGCCGGTGGCGACACCTAAAACGTGCTGACATCAGGAAAGTTTCCAACCGATTTCTCATACACAAACAGCAGATGACCGGCATTGCCTGGTGAAACATTGTTGTGATGCCTCGTGTAAGGAGGAGAGATGCGTACCATCACGTTTCCGACTTTGATAAAGTTCGGACTGTAGCCTATCCGATTGTGGTTTATCGTATCGCGACATTGCTGCTCGCGTTGGTCGAGATCCAATGACTGTAAGCAGAATATGGAATCGGTGGGTTCCGAAAAGTAATACGGAACGCCGTGCTGGATCCCAAAGGCCTCGTATTACTAGCAGTCGAGATGACAGGCATTTTATCCGCATGGCTGTAACGGATCGTGCAGCCACGCCTCGATCCCTGAGTCAACAAATGGGGACGTTTGCAAGAAAACAACCATCTGCACCAACAATTCGACGACGTTTGCAGCAGCATGGACTATCAGCTCGGAGACCATGGTTGCGGTTACCCTTGACGCTGCATCACAGGCAGGAGCGCCTGCGATGGTGCATTCAACGACGAACCTGGGCGCACGAATGGCAAAACGTCATTTTTTCGGATATATCCAGGTTCTGTTTACAGCATCACGATGGTCGCATCCGTGTTTGGCGACATCGCGGTGAACGCACATTGGAAGCGTCTATTCGTCATCGCCATACTGCCGTATCACCCGGCGTGATGTTATGGGGTGCCATTGGTTACACATCTCGGTCACATCTTGTTCGCATTGACGGCACCTTGAACAGTGGACGTTACATTTCAGATGTGTTACGACCCGTGGCTCTACCCTTCATTCGATCCCCGCGAAACCCTACATTTCAGCAGGATAATGCACGACCGCATGTTGCAGGTCCTTTACAGGCCTTTCTGGATACAGGAAATGTTCGACCGCTGCCCTGGCCGGCACATTCTCCAGATCTCTCACCAACTGAAAACGTCTGGTTAATGGTGGCCGAGCAACTGGCTCGTCACAATACGCCAGTCACTACTCCTGATGAGCTGTGGTATCGTGTTGAAGCAGCATGGGCAGCTGTACCTGTACACGCCATCCAAGCTCTGTTTGACTCAATGCCCAGGTCTATCAAGGCCGTTATTACGGCGAGAGGTGGTTGTTCTGGGTGCTGATTTCTTAGGATCTATGCACCCAAATTGCGTGAAAATGTAATCGCATGTCAGTTCTAGTATAATGTAGATTTGTCCAATGAATACCCCTTTATCATGTGCATTTCTTCTTGGTGCAACAATTTTAATGGCCAATAGTGTAATAATATCAAGCTGGTTACCTTTAAACCTCGAATATATACTAAAGAATAGTAACAGTGTAAAACTGATGGAGAGAAAAAGCCTTCTCAGAGTGAATACCAGTAAGACATGTCTTAATTACGGGGGTAGTAAGCTGCACAGATGCACACAAGAAGCAGAATAGCTGACGCTTGCCTGCAGACTCGGTCAGCGGGTACAAAGTTCGAAGGTGTTCAAAAATGGACGGAAGTAGCTTCTGAGTGATGTGACACTGCCAAGTAACATAGCTCGATGAAATTTGGACCACGGATAGGAATAACTGCTACAGTATACTACAGAAGGTAACTGAAAGAAGAGCGCAAAGAGAGGAACAAAACTGACACTTGTATTGAAAAGCAACAGTTACACGGAATTCACTGAAATTTATGATAGCCCCCGGACGCTACAAAAGGCGGGACACGGTTCTTAATAGGGTATGTGGTTACGACTGATAACAACGTATGCTCTGCAACGTGCTCCCATGATGGCCACAAGGTTGTAAGGTGTACTTACGGTAGGGGGCACCATTCCTATACCAGCGCATTTGGCAACTGCTGCCTGTGGACATGCTGGAATATGTCTCACTAACACGTACCACATGTGCTCGATGAGAGTTCTGACACTGGAATGGACAGTCCGCTCCATTCGTCGAGTATCCTCTCGTTTCAAGAGCTTCTCCAGCTGTACTGTTCGGTGAGTTCGTACATTTCACCACTCGCCATGTGATGAGACATCCATAATCACTACCCAGACTGGATCTATTGTCATCCGACAACAGCACATTTCTTGTTTTTCCTGTTCCTATACTCTTGACACCATTGCAAACGGTGCCGCCGATGTGCGGGTGTAGACGGAACAAATGTACTAGTCATGAGCCAAAGAACCTCCCCTATTCTGTCGCTGTGCCAGTATGGAACGTGAAATGGCGTGCCTCGCAGTTGTTAAATGCGGCTGCAATTGCACCCGCTGTTTTATGTCGGTCCCTTCTTGCTGTTGCTCAATGTAGCGGTCATCTGGTGCTGTAGTTCACCATGTTTGACCAACTCCTCTCCTTGGGCAGTAATGCTGTGGTTTGGAACGCTTTCCATGCGTGTAAACAATGCCGTGAGCAGTACCAAACTCCTGGGCCACACTCGGCCACTTCGTCTTCCTTCCAGTTCCCGAAAATTCTTCCCCATGTGTAGTATCCAAATGTTGTCTCCAGGAAAAGCTGTAATGAAGAACACCACCACAGTGGTACTTAGCTGCTTGCTGATTCACCCACTATATTTTCCCCCATTCCTTCAACTGCCTCGTGTTGCTGGGCCAGCCACATTTGGTGCTTTAGTCACGCTGACCTCATGCCATGCTACGTTCAGCTATCTGTGCACGACTGGGGGATTTCTGGTAACATACTCCTGCACATTCTTTCATTTCCGTCGAGTAATTAACATTTTATGCTACTTTATCTATCTCTTGGCTGTATTCGGGCTGCAAACCACAAACTGTGATGACAAATAGCTCTAAAAAAGGGAAACATGGAAGACTGGGAAAATTAGAGTTCTCACTAGTGGTACGGCTTCTGAGAGAGTCTGGACGGATTCCCGCTTTCCAGCTACTCTCTGATACTACTGTCACGCCATTAATGCAGAATTCGTAGTATTGACCAGAAGGGTCAGTAAGTGTACTATCCACACCTAACTTAAGTTATTTTAATGCCACCGCCGTTCGGATTAAGGCGGCTCCCCCCGTCGGAGGTTCGAGTCCTCCCTCGGACATGGGTGTGTGTGTGTGTGTTGTCCTTAGCGTGAGTCAGTTTAAGTTAGATTAAGTAGTGTGTAGGCATAGGGACCGATGACCTCACCAGTTTTCGCCCCATAACATATTACCACAAATTTCCCAATTTTTTAATGCCGCCCTCAACCTTGAATTTATGTACTCATTATACAAATTTATCAGATCACAGAAACGGAAAATTTCTGTGGAGCGATGTAACGTATCAAATTGTCAAGAAAATCGCCAGATCAAGATTATATCTGTAAGCATTTAGGCTACAGGTTTGCGATATTGGTCATGGTCAAAGCACATAGAACAGCTAACATAGGGCGACCAAGTGTGAAGTAACATCTTGTAACTCAGAGTATATGCATGCTGCCAAAAACTCCCACGTTCTACATATGACAGAACCAAGCCACTCATGCTCAGTGTGAAGCAACTGATCGAGCCAAGGAAAGCTGAGAAGAGGAGTGATGTGAATCCCCACTACGACCACATCAGAAGCGTTGCAATAGGCGTAGAAATAATCGAGCATAGAGGCTCAATGTGTTTAGTCGTAACTTCATTCTGTTCGCAGCTGGAACCAGAAAGAATGATGGTCTGTTGAATCTCAGAAAAAGTGCGACTAACGCCTGGACATTGAAGATTTTCTGGCTGCCCGTCTGCTTACCAACTCGTCGAGTTCCAGCCCACACCTGTGGCATAGCAGCTGCTGGACAGAGATAAATTCACCGTTGCGAGAAACTGGTGTGTAGCCTGCCTCCACCCCCTGGGAGACTTCGGCTAATGGGCTGCACGCTGTCTATAATCCAACTGGGGGAGGCATGCCCTTGCAGCCTTATAGCCTTCTAGACATCATCGGCCACTGCCCTGGCCGACTCCTGGTGGGTGACTGGGGCCTTGCTGCTAGGCATCAATCTTCCAGTGTTGGCTATCACATCCAGCCACACAACATGCTGACCAATAGCAAGCAAGGGAGTACTTAGCTGGCTGGTGCACATGCTGGGCAGCCTCGAGGATGGCTGCCACCCTATAAATTGATACTGTAAATAAGAGCTTGTTAATGCTACCACCGTTTCACTGTGCACTAAGATTCAAATTAGCCTCACCCACAGCATTTCTCTCACTCTTCCACATGTGCGGTGGCCCTGAACACGCCAAGTGGCAACAATTTTTGTATCCCATATCTAACATTACAGAAACTCCCGATAGCTTAGAGCGCTGAAAGTACTTTTTTACTCTAGACCTAAATACGATGCTTATGTTGAGTGGTAGACACATACTACACTCCTGGAAATTGAAATAAGAACACCGTGAATTCATTGTCCCACGAAGGGGAAACTTTATTGACACATTCCTGGGGTCAGATACATCACATGATCACACTGACAGAACCACAGGCACATAGACACAGGCAACAGAGCATGCACAATGTCGGCACTAGTACAGTGTATATCCACCTTTCGCAGCAATTCAGGCTGCTATTCTCCCATGGAGACGATCATAGAGATGCTGGATGTAGTCCTGTGGAACGGCTTGCCATGCCATTTCCACCTGCCGCCTCAGTTGGACCAGCGTTCGTGCTGGACGTGCAGACCGCGTGAGACGACGCTTCATCCAGTCCCAAACATGCTCAATGGGGGACAGATCCGGAGATCTTGCTGGCCAAGGTAGTTGACTTATACCTTCTAGAGCACGTTGGGTGGCACGGGATACATGCGGACGTGCATTGTCCTGTTGGAACAGCAAGTTCCCTTGCCGGTCTAGGAATGGTAGAACGATGGGTTCGATGAGGGTTTGGATGTACCGTGCACTATTCAGTGTCCCCTCGACGATCACCAGAGGTGTACGGCCAGTGTAGGAGATCGCTTCCCACACCATGATGCCAGGTGTTGGCCCTGTGTGCCTCGGTCGTATGCTGTCCTGATTGTGGCGCTCACCTGCACGGCGCCAAACACGCATACGACCATCATTGGCACCAAGGCAGAAGCGACTCTCATCGCTGAAGACGACACGTCTCCATTCGTCCCTCCATTCACGCCTGTCGTGACACCACTGGAAGCGGGCTGCACGATGTTGGGGCGTGAGCGGAAGACGGCCTAACGTTGTGCGGGACCGTAGCCTAGCTTCATGGAGACGGTTGCGAATGGTCCTCGCCGATACCCCAGGAGCAACAGTGTCCCTAATTTGCTGGGAAGTGGCGGTGCGGTCCCCTACGGCACTGTGTAGGATCCTACGGTCTTGGCGTGCATCCGTGCGTCGCTGCGGTCCGGTCCCAGGTCGACGGGCACGTGCACCTTCCGCCGACCACTGGCGACAACATCGATGTACTGTGGAGGCCTCACGCCCCACGTGTTGAGCAATTCGGCGGTACGTCCACCCGGCCTCCCGCATGCCCACTATACGCCCCCGCTCATAGTCCGTCAACTGCACATACGGTTCACGTCCACGCTGTCGCGGCATGCTACCAGTGTTAAAGACTGCGATGGAGCTCCGTATGCCACGGCAAACTGGCTGACACTGACGGCGGCGGTGCACAAATGCTGCGCAGCTAGCGCCATTCGACGGCCAACACCGCGGTTCCTGATGTGTCCGCTGTGCCGTGCGTGTGATCATTGCTTGTACAGCCCTCTCGCAGTGTCCGGAGCAAGTATGGTGGGTCTGACACACTGGTGTCAATGTGTTCTTTTTTCCATTTCCAGGAGAGTGTATTAAAGTCCACCGGTAGGGAAGGTAATACAGTATACACATAGTGTGGATTATATAGTGTGCTGGGTACATCTAAATGGAGCCCAAAATCTTCGCTACTGGAGTACTGGTTACGCTAGTCATGAGGGGTTTCTGCTCTGTGAAGCAGGACATAAATGTACTCTTTCTGATATTAGGTTTACTGACCAGAAATTAAGTTACAAGCTCCAGCCACCAACTTTGTATATCTGGTGTAGCAAATATAGAAATAAGAAGGAGGTGGTTGGGGTATATACAGAGGCACACAGACAGCCATTAGATATGTGTTATAATTCGCTTTGTGTTTGTGTTATTACTGGTTGGAGAAAGAATTAGATGATTTGGATGTAAATTTAAATTATGGGTTGAAATTTAGCTAGATGTTACTAAAACTTCAACAACAAAGTATAAAGCAAAGAATGCTTTCTGTGTGTAAAAGTATGTCTAAAAATTAATAAAGTTTTGTACACTGTAGTTTCTGTCTTTGCCAACCTGCCAAAAATATGCTAAAAAACATTTTATATTATGCCTTCTTGAAGTGAGGCTACAAAGTAGTGGAATGACAGTGAACATGATCATGGAAAACAACAGAGCAAATGATGGAGTACCTTTGTTTCGACTCATCGTAAACACGATTGTAGAGTTATGTGGCTCAGCTAATATTTCATAAAATAAAGCATTAAAAACACATGTAGGAGTGCAACCTTTTCTGTACAGTAAATCTATAACTACTCTTGGCCTCAGGAGTAAGCACGGAGGCAGGAGCTTAAAACCCTCGATATGGGGTTAGATGTGCTCCAAAGCAAGTGACTCCACCGTATTCTGAACGTGGATCCCAAACGACGTTGTTGCTTGTGGACAATGAAAGAAAAGACGTTCCAGAGGCAGACGAGCAACAGCATGGTATGCAGGTGGATTCAGAGCTGATAGGAAGCTATATGTCTGATGCACTATGAGGAGTTACTGCCGGATAGTGAGTGGCAGTTCCCAAGCCTTAGCACCGAGACTGGGTACAGAGCTTGTCCTTTAAGCACCTACGGCCAGCCTATTCCCCTCATGGTGAACAGTGTCAGTAACCAGCAGGTAAGAAGCCTCCGCTGATCAGCACATTCTGCATCCATCGTCTGTAGACGTACAAAAATGGAGCACACTCGCCCTCATGCTCTCCAAGAAAGACATTTTATAATATTCAGTGACTTCTGGGTTCTGGCTTCCAGGTCTCTCAGGTGTGGTAACCATGGCAGTTTGGATTCAAATCTGAGTTGCCGAAACCTCAATGACTGTTTAAGATATAGAATGGTGAACTTCATATGCAAGTCACGGAAAGTAAAAATACAATGAGAATGATTAAAACGAACACACGCCCACAATTATTTTCAGAATACTGAAAACTCATCATTGTAGTCTGCTCCTTCAACCTTCGCATTGCAAGATGAAACTGATGAACTGCTGTTGCAACACTGGAAGAGGAAGAGAAAAAAGTGAAATCGTCCACAAATTAGGTGCACTGTAAAGGACCCCTTTACCATAGATATGATACCGTTTATGGTTGTGGCAATGAGGGTAGCACTTAAAATACTGGCCTGAGGAACGCTACTCTCCTGTTCAAAACGATCCTACAGCACGACACCAATTCGAAACCTAAGAAAGTGCTTAGTCAGGAATGTCCTTTCGAAAATGAGGAAGTTGCCACGAAATCCCTATTGATGTACTGGTAGTTGCATGAGTACATTGCGTCTTACACCTTACTGACATCGAAGAATATACCGAGACATTGGTGTTTTAGTGGAAAAGCCTGCTGAATAGCCTGTTCTAGTATGGTCTGGATGTCGACAGTGGACCGAAATATCCAGAATCCACACTTCCAGCGCCTAAGGAGTTGCCTGGTCTCTAACAACCAGACCAGGGGATGGTTAACCAAACGCTCCAGGCTCTTTCCTACACTGCTCGCTAAGGTGATGACTATTGGGACATGTTCAGTCCTTTCCTGGTTTGAACAGAGGTATCAGAATTGCCTCTCTCCACGAGATGAGAGGATTGCCTGTTTGCAATAAAATTAAAACATTCGACGAGGATTGCTTTTGAGGATCCTGAAAAAAGTCGAACCATGCAGCATCGGATTTGGTCGTCACTGTGTGCAGTACCACGAGCAGTCTCAGACCGTGAGGTTTCAGCTCCTACATGGGGAAAGGGCAGTCGTAAGTCTCAGAATTGTGGGTTCTGATGTTCAACTCTGCAGTCACACGGTGGCGGCAAAATGCAGGATCTTGGCTGGCATTGGCTGTAGCTGTTGCAAAATGCTCTGCCATCGTCTGAGTGACACCTCTGTTTCAGCACTGCTGCTATTCATAAGTCACTATGTTACCAGAAATCCTCTTGATGGCTTAACATATTTTGGCAGAACGGTTGATGGAGTGCAGGTGTGCTTGCCCTGACCTCTTCTTGCTATCCTCAGTTATACTCGCGTCTTGGCTCTTATGACTGTAAAAGCTGTGATGCTGTCTCCTGTTGAACAGCATTGAAACCGTCAAAGAGGCTCACGCTTGTCCTGAAATGCTGAACAGCACTCATCAGAACACCAAGGTACAGACTGTCCATACCAGAAGACTTTGGGACGAATACATCATTGTCATGATGGATCACTTGTGTGATGTGGTCCACACTTTCCCGGGCACTATCGCTGTTTCTAACTCAGAATTTGGCTTAACAGCGTACAGCTAGCCATACTGACCATCCATTTTCGTGGCTTCTGATAAGATAATGATCCATGCAGTAAGAGATTACGGAGTGGGATGCGGTCACTGAAATGAGGATCGTCAATACCTTCCCACAGAACAAAGTCCATGAAAGCTGGAGAGCAGAAATATAAGTCAATGGCTGACCCAATCGCAGCACAGAAAGGAGTGGGAGTACCTGTGCTGAAGAAACACAAACTGTGAAATGTCATTGGGCCTTCCAAAACTCGACCCTGAGGACAAGTGAAGGCCGAGACTCACAAGACATGATGGGCACTGAAGTCTACCAGCAGGAGATATGGTCGACGGAGTGGTTCCATAAGATCTGTGAGAGCCTCAGAGTTTATTACATCTTGCATAGGTAAATAAAGCGAGCAAACAGTGATCCTCTGGCATGTGTGAGATTCAGCTGTAACTTCTTACAGGTCAGTAGCCAGGGAAGAGCAGAGAAGTCGTGTGCATTATTGACAAACACAGCTGCTCCTCGCTTGGCCTTTCCCTGAATCAGGTCACCCTTCCAATAATTTATGTAGCCTCGTAGTGCAGGAGTATTAGCTGCTTTCAAAAAACGATTCCTGCAAACACAAGCACAAGGGGCGTTCCTGTGCTAGGAGTTTCAGTTCCTCCACATGTGTTTTAAACATATCTATCATGGAGCCATCTATCATGGGGATAGCACTTTCTTCCGGTTTTCCCATTGGGGATGTTAGCCCTTAATGGGTGGGTGTGAGACTTGGGGCGAGATGATTTTCCCAGACTCAATTCAAAGTCCACTACCTCTACAGAAGAAGCACAAGAGGCATCAGGGAGGATGATAACGACTTCGTCGAACTGTTTACATTCCGACTCCAACAGTTGTGGACGCTTGATTTTTGATTATTTACCCTGATTAGGCTTTGGAGCCAGGGTCATGACTATGGTTTGGGAGCACTGGACAGCATATCAGACTGAATGGTTGGAAGGGCAGGACGTTCTGCAACATTGGAAATCACAGCTTTTTCTAAAGTTCTGGCGAGAGGTAAAGGCGGCGAAATAACTGCCGCAGTACAAGTGCATTGACAAATGTAAGAAATGCTAATGCTGACACTAGCAACCTCCTTTTGTGTTGCAGCATCAGCTTTCTGCACTGGATGTTTAAGAACTCAAGCAAAGGAGGTAGCGAACTCTGGGGGCAAGCACAGCTTTATACATCTTTTTGGTTTCACTACATGGGATGCACTTCGTAGTCTTAGGCTCTTGTATTTTCCACTCTTCAACATACACGCTGCAATCCCGACTCCAGACAGGATGAGCCCCTGAGCAATTCACACACTACAAAGGTGAAGAATAGGCGAATCCTTCATGGGCAGCTTTACCAGATTTTCCCTTACACAAAACAGTAATATGCCCAAAGCTCTGGCATTTGAATCAGCGCATTGGATTGGGGACATAAGGCCGCACACTTAGGGAAAGGAAACGTTCTCAGGAAATTCTGTGCTACTGAACGTCAGGATAAAAGAATCAGATTTTCCAAGATTCCAATCAACACTCTTCACGATCTTTTGCATGTCGACTATACCTTACGAGCTGACTCATCTTTCATTTCCTTCATGTGAAAGTCCACCAGACCTCTGCATATCACTACACTTTCCTGTAATTCAAGGTGGTGTGTAGCACAGTTTCGATGGCATATTCCCCAAGGCATTGCACTTTCTTAGGTTCTCATCTTATTGGAAACAAGAAGTTCCTACCAAGAATGTCCCATTATGCAATTGCTTGACTGAGTACCTTCCGACACTTTTAGAATACAGAAAGGCGAAACATTCTCGAAGTTGCCCTTATTGCTTTTCACCACTGAAAACACATATAATTTTGCAAACCTGACCAATCAAATTGATTACCAACATGTGTCCTATTATTAGACCCAAGCCTTATAAAATTATCTCTTGAGTCAGGAGGACTGGCTACACGAGCCCTCTTACTTGACTGGCTGTTGGCACCAACCATCAGCCAACACTTCCACTGTGAGGAGAAGGAGACAATTTCGAGGAGTCCATCTCGATCCATCGATCATCTAGGGAAATTAAAGTCCACCTAGACAGAGTATCACATGCCTAGGTAAGCATTGTAAAACTGAGGTGTGACAGGATCCCCAAAGGTTGCGCACTAACAATTGTTCCAGCTGAACAGCCATGCATCTTATCAACATGTGGCACACCTTGAGACTGAATGCTTTCTTATAGAGGTTTTTACCATCTTCGCGATCTGGGTGGTAAAACCAAAATCCCCTTTCCCCATGACACACAATGTTCCACTACTGTATGGCAAGGGTTTGATGAAGCATGTTTAGAGCTTAAGCTAGCAGCACTTACCAGCCCTCAGTCCAAGAGTCCTGGGGTCATCAAGGCCATAGCCAGCAAAAGAATGATGAGCCCCTAAGTTCTGCATCCCTAGAGGACTGGAGTATCGCGACCTTTAAAACGTGTTTCCTGCAGACAGAGACACAGGCATCTCTCCTATGCTCGTCCACGTGTGTTCTGTACCTGATCATTTTCCACTGAAGCCTAGGAGCCATTTATGCGGGAGGTTATGTTTTCCTCTTGCCCCTCTGCATGTAGGAGAATCAATTTTAGAAGGAGGGCTCAAGGGTTCATCGAGGCAGAGTTCTAAGTCCTTGGTCGAATCATCATTCTCTGAGTGTTCCTGAATCTGAGGAGACAACTGCTTTCGTGACAGTACACCTAACTTTAGTCTTCTCCTTCATATTCGACAACAATGAGGTAGGCCATGCCAACCTAGTGTGCAGCACTTGTCATGCCAAAGTAGATTCAGCAGCATGACTCGAAGCAGAGGTCACTGTTGGAGTTTGCGTTGAGACACCAACAGCAGGAGCGGAAGCAGTGGCAGTTTGCGTTGAGACAACGACAGCAGGAGCAGAATCAGTGGCAACTGTAGGAG
Organism: Schistocerca gregaria; assembly: GCF_023897955.1. NCBI lineage: Eukaryota > Metazoa > Arthropoda > Insecta > Orthoptera > Acrididae > Schistocerca > Schistocerca gregaria. The sequence continues at coordinate 88,450,233 of NC_064931.1, forward strand.
TTCGCGTAGACATACAACAGTTTCATAACAGCTGTCACTGACACAGGTACACTTGTAAGAGCATTTCTTGGTATAAGGTCAATGGGTGACATCTGACTTCCAACACACACAGTCACAGATTTCTTTTGAGTACTGCATCAAATGAAGTGGAAATGGTCGGCGGTTGAAGGGATTTGTATATCTTCTTTGCTTCAGCTTAAGATATGCTCTTCGTCACCTTTAACTCCTGGGTTTCTTTTTATGCCTCGTACACAATACACTTCTTGCTCCAAGCTGGATGTGGACCTGAAAAACTGTCAAAAACGTTAGGGGAGGTACAGATAGTTCCATCAGGGTGGGTGGCCATATCACACTTACGACATGTAGCTCGTCCATTGCATCCAAGAGTGATGTGCCCGAATTTCTGACACTTTAAACACTTCATAGGTTTCGGGAAGTACTGCATGACTCTCAGAGTTAAAAATCAAGCTTTAATATAATTTTGCAAACCTGACCAATCAAACATCAATGTAAATTAGTCTGATTTTTACAGTTTTCCATACACACAACGAATCACTTGTTTCATCTGAATGACCCCCTCATCAGCCCATTCCTGCTGTAGCCCTGAAGTGTCCGTATGCATGATCTCACTACATGTGACTACTCTTCGACTGTGGTTCAGGGTATGGTGCTGTTCAACTGCAGTAGGATGCTCGCCCAAAAATTTGGGCCTCGAATGATTGTTAACTTGCTGTGATATCGCTGTCTCGACCAGCAATGTGCCATTGAGCAAGCCTTTAACAGATATGAGGGTTCCAGCCAAACCATAACGGCCTCCTCAAACTTCAGAGGAATATTGGTAAGGAGAGCTATCCTCCAAAGCTCGCTTTGAACTACCCAACGAAATATCCAAACTGTCAGGATCAACTGCATGAGGAGTCGTAGATGCCTAGTGATCCCACAGGCAGCTAGGGAAACAGACAGCCCACACTAACACACAGCTCCGCTTGCCTGAGTAAGCCGTGTATAACTGAGGCGTTGCAGGTTCCCCAGATGTTGGCCGGTACTGACTGCTCCACCTCTACAGTTATGCATCTCATGGGCACCCAGCACAGCTTAAGACTGAGGTGTTTCTTATAGAGGTTTTCGCCGTCCTCGTGATCTGGCAAGATCCCAATTTTCCGTGACGCACAACGTTTCACCGTCGCTCTGTACGGTGGTTGCCGAAGCAGACCCACTCACTCCCGCCTCATTCATGTTGATCGACACAATCATTCTCTCTCATGCGCCTTAAGACAAAGGAGAAAGAGTGAAACGTGCTATACTTGGGATTGAAACAGGAGTAAAACGACAGAGGAGCTAAAACGAAGAAATAGGGAAATGTGGCTGGCTGAGCAAGTACAATAATAGTGGGTGAGCCAATCACACTGCGAACACAGAAAGAACATCTCCCTCAGATTCGAGGAAACGTGTGAGACAAATGACAGAACTTCAAGACTCTCACCACATTCGTTTGAACTTTACTTGAAATAGAGTGCAGATCTGTTGGAAAATCTACTGCTACTCTCTGGTCAAAAAAATAAAAATAGTCTTACAAAAAGTGGGACTCAGTGATCTGTACGCTACAAATACCACACATCGTCCCGTCTGCGTGGCTGGAAGGAGGTACACCACAACTATATTGTGAGCTTGACTGGATGGGGCTTCTTGTCTGTCACTTCCAGCCAGTCTGTACATCAACAGCGAGACGACAGTATTCAGGGTAATAGCGCACTGAACTAACCGAGGAACAGAACATGCTTCCTCGTCTTCTACATATGCCCTTTTGTTCCTCGCAATACCCAAGTGCTCTAGTACCGAGCAGAATGGCAGCTTCTTCACCAAGCTTTTCAGCTAAAGGAGAACATCCGGGTTATCCTGGACGATTCTTTATCAGCTGGATAGAAGCGTTTCACATACTAAAGGGCATTCAGGGAGTAGGAGCAGACGAGGAACTTAACAGGCATGGCACATCTCACACCCAGCGCCCTCGAGGTGGCACATAGTTTAACTCGAATACAGTGAACTCTGGAGGTAACCAGATCTTGAGGACACGTTCCAGGAAATCAACAGAGCAACCAACAGAGTTCCATTGTTTAGACACTCCTGCAAATAATAAGTATAAATGGGTGATAAATTACAGAAAGGTGATGAATAATTGTGATAAAGGTGACAGTTCACTAATGAGGTAAAATTAATTATGTTAATAAAAGTGATAGATCATTAATAAAAGTGATGGTTCATCAACCACATTACATAATAGGGTGGTAACTTACATAAATTTCACTAACTGTACAATAAATAGTAGCAGGAACATAATATGTTATTAATTAAAGCGGTAACAGTTAGGGTGTTCGGCCAAGTGGCTGGCTTTTATGCATTGGAACAGTGGGCCTCTTGCCTCAGGGAGGTCTGGGGATGTGAGATGGGTAAGAGATCATTCACTCTTGACATAGGTGATACGGACATTGACCAGGAACGTGGAGATGAGAAGGATACTGACCTTTGATCTTGGATATAAGGAGAAATATACCCCTTTTTCTGAATGAGGTACAGTCCTACTATTATTGGAGATACGGCACTCTCATTTAGATTTTAGAGTGTTATTATTCTGCTGTGAGAAACAGCCAAGCACACAGATGTCAATCAAATCAGTAAATAGATAACTGCCTGTGAAAATACAAAACAACTGGTGGACTTGTATCTTTTTAACTACAGTTACGCATATATAACTTTTCACTCTCCATGACACTCAGGTTGACGTAAATGGTATGATACTCTGGGCAAGATGATGGGCACGAATGCACTGAAGCATGTGGCTTCTGGGTTCCTCTTGTCTGCAATCACAGTATGTGTCATCAACTCTGAACACTCTTTCCTTGAATTATCCTTGGTCCTTCATATTTTGGATCGTAATCTGTATTGCGACTTCCATAACATGCAGCTTCCATTACGTGCGGGGAGTAGATGCTAGTGTCGAAAGGTCCTGTGCGTCTACAGTTCCAGCCTCACCTTCTCGAGAGCCACGGTATGATCTTATATGATGGTAGGAAGCTCTTACTGGAGCTCAACCATTGAGGGGGAAAGATATATCGAAGTAACGGTTTGGCATTGTTCTGTTCCACTTTTAAGTCCCATCTCATCTGAAGTCACTTCTCTGAGTATAGAGGGTGGCGCTGTCACAGCTAGTTTATTTATTTGTTGGAGTGTCATTGAGCTAACCCATAATAAATCGACACGTTTCTTTGAGCGCTGTATTACTTCAGCTAATTCTACCATATTCATCTCCCTACAAATAGCCAAGCTACTGCTGTGACGTAGATGTGATTTGGAGAGTGAGGACAGTTAACAGATCTCCAGAAAGATAGTGTACCTTCGTCGCCAAACCAAAACACTTTCCAGACAGAACATACCACTACCTGTGTGAGACTGGAGTGGCGTATACCGCAGCAGAAAAACACAGTGCCATTGCAAACTCATGAGTTGTTGGCTTTGTGAATGAAGCGTTTATCCAGGTATTTAGGATCGTGACAGTGCTTTAATCGGATACCTAACTCAAATATTACTGAAGACGTGCTTCTCCATTCTACAGGTGGAATGCATAGACTTGTGTCTTAGAAGGGTTCTATATGATTCCGTTTACGTGAGAGGCTTCTGAGTGCAGCGTTTTTTTAAACATATTTGTTCAACTAGCAGGCGCCTCAGCTCTTTTATGAAGGTATCAAGTCAAGGTAACACACGAACAGGCTTCCAAACGAGAAACAATCAGTTTCAGGACAAGAACTGGACGACACGTTGCGCGCAGACTACGTGGGTGAGCCTGGGTTCGAGCATTCCGGTACATAATCTTGTCGGTGCGCCACACTCACAAAATTTTTAGTCTGATGGAAACAAAACGAAATAAATATGTTTCTGTTGCCTTTATCAAAAAGTAATGAACTACTAAAACACTGGAATGGAAGTTAAAATAAGATAAATTTTTTACTTCTAAACCCCATCAGTTTGTTTCAGATGTGTTGTGCAATGGCAAACTGCCACACACTCCAGTCCCCCATTCCTTGCCTTTCTCTGGCCAAGTGAAAGGCACTCCCCAGAATAACAGTTGCACTATACTGTGAAAGGAATCCTGTCTTTTCGGCTTGCTTTCATGTTTCCTTACAAGCGACACGGTACAGTACACCCACTCCATCCGTCAACAATTGTTTTAAAATATCTGCTTGCCAATATTGAGCAATAATAAAGAATAATACGAGATACAAGGAATCCAATTGTTACAGACTGCCTCAATAGTTATTTTTTTCTTTTCATCATAATATCAGTGAGGTTTAAGATTCTAGTGAAATTATTTTCAAGTAAACTGGATTATATCGTTTTGTTTGTTGAGACAATGGCTTTGAAGTACGCCGGAGCTTATATTGTAGACTGAATGGGCGTTACAGCTTTAATAGCTAGTACAATGAAGAGGGTCTCCCAATGGGATGCGTGGAGCAAAAGCTCTTCGCCAGGCAAAAATTTTCACAGTTTCCAAACGTTGCGCGATTACTAGACGCGTGTGGAAAGCTGAGACACAATACTTCAAAAATGGTTCAAATGGCTCTGAGCACTATGGGACTTAACTTCTGAGGTCATCAGTCCCCTACAACTTAGAACTACTTAAACCTACCTAACCTAAGGACTTCACACACATCCATGCCCGAGGCAGGATTCGAACCTGCGACCGAAGCGCTCGCGCGGGAGACACAATACTGATTATTGCTTACGTAAATACTTTCGAATTGAACAGTTTCCTATATATCACTACAATGTGTTTGATTTTCAATAAGTATCGGTTTAAGACTATGAATATAGTAAATGAATTATCTCTTTCTTTATATTACGTAGGATTTTACAACGCATTCCATTTAATATCAACTTCTACCTGCTGGAATGAACGTTACGTTAGTTATAGGTTATACATTTTATGTTAGGGGGTCAGGATTTTCATTTTGCAGGCGGGTCCATATCACATGCGTTACGCCTCTGGGTGTTTAGTTTCGTCTAAGTACATCTGAACCTGATTTTTATTTCAGTTGCTTCTAAGTCAGCTCTGTTACCGACTGAGCTAGGGTTGTCTCAAGTATGCTTATAGTACCGATATATTTTACTTTATCACTGCACAGATCTTCATGACAGTCAATGTTCGTAAAAGACTATAAACGAAAGGTAATCATTTAAAAAATATCGAGACTCCCGACGATAAATATACTACATTGAACCATTGATACGCACCCGCAGAAAGTCGGAGCCCTTAAACGATACTGCCTTACAGCAGCACTTTGAAATTCTGTTTTAGATTTGTTTCCTGGGGTTTCAGCCCGATTCCCAGTTTTATGAAGCTCGCCACTGAGCTTGTTTTTTTATGTTTTTCTAAAACGCATTTCACGTGTGGAATCTCTTCCGAGAGAAAGGCCTAGTATGGTATGCCTGTGCGTCTCAGGTGCAGGTGACATTTGATTCGGCAGCGAAGCGAGGTGCAGAGCCACATGGGTGTCGGGATGTATGGCCAGGGGGTTGTAAGTGCAGGTGCGCGGCTGCTGTAGGGACGGGTCCCTCCGACAGGTGCAGGGGGAGGGCCATCACAATGCCACAGCCCTGCGCAGGGCTGTGCAGTAAGGCACTTGATGTATTATTGTGCGGCAGGTAACATCAATTATCCCATCCGCCACTACGACAGCCCATTTGAGCCGTTGTAACGTCAGAACCCATTCAGGAAGAAAGCGTCTGTGTCAAGCCTGGGAATATACCACATATGGATGCTACAAGCTTACGTTTTCTGTACATTGCGTATTTAATATGATGGAAGGTCTTAAACTATATGATAACGGTTAAGGAAAGCATGCATCTGCAGTGGCTTCCATGCAGGAGTAATTCCAGTAGATTACTCGTTCTGTGAGGAAGAAAATTTTCTTTTTTTATCATGTAACATCCCACCGACTGCGCAGCTCTCAGTGGCGAAGTGGCATCTCACGTTTCACAACGAGGAACCTGGTGCAAGGGTTGTCATGTTTCAGCTACTCTGAACTTGATGGTACCATGGAATACCAAATTATGATTGGAAAATGATGTGACAGTGACTACTCCCATACACCTCATAATGTTCTGTGTTACAGCACTACATTCACACCTTGTTTTGTCAGTATTCTTCTACTGTGACTGCATCATGTGCATCAATGTTATGGTACGTCGTAGCACTGTACTTCTATCTTTAGGACAGAACTAGATGACACAGTAGTTGTAGTCCTGTGCTCGCATTTGGGAAGATGACGGATTAAATCCCCAGCATGCCATCCAGATTTGGATTGTTACGTGATTTCCCAAAATCGCTTCAGGCAGACGCCGGCACGGTTCGTTTGGAAAGGGCACCGCTGATTTCCTTTCCCATTATTCCATAATCCGAACTTGGGCTCCGTCACTAAGCACCTTTTTGCCGACGAGACGGTACACTCTAATCTTCACCCAACACATTCTGTCTTTAAATACAGTATTTTGAAAAAAACTTTAGATGTCATTGGGGTTTTGAGGATTCATAACACAAAACTTGCAAATTACATTTTATTGAAAATGGTCATATAGCAAATTGATTCACTTTCGAACCGTATTCCAGTTGTAACACATGGTGGGTCACCCTCCAAGCTATATATCCTGATCCTATTCCGAACCTACTACGTGTCATGAAGGCCTCCACCTGAAACCTATACAGGTATACAGAAAACAGCGCAGTTGCACTACGTGTTGACAACTGTACTACATTTATAGGCAATTTTAGAACACTTGGCGAGAAGTGATGTCAAGATCGCATCAGAAAAAGTGACACAAAATTGGCGAAATTACGGAAATTAAAGGAAAATAATTGTAAATTGAGGGAGAATACGATCAAATGTGGGGAAATTGAGGGAGAATGTGGGAGTAGTTACATGTATGCTTTTAGCAGGAAAATTTTCGTACATGGAAACGAGTATGTTACAGTAAGAGGAATGCGAGAAAGAGTTTACATGGAAGCACTGGGAACCAGGGACATAATTGTCTCGTGGATAATGATAAGACGGCTGGAATAGATTGTTTAGCATGGATGAGAACCAAATGTATAGTAAAAAATTGCGTCGGATCACATACCCAGGTGAGATCCCAAAGTTATCGGCGAGCACATAACAGATTTTTGTAACATGTCCTTAGCTAAAGTGCATAATAGTACGAGGGCTATTCGGGAAATAAGTTCCGCTCAGTCGCTAAATGCAAACTACTACGAAAATAAAAAAGAATGTTTTATTTACAACAGTTAGCTACACCTTACAGCTATTTCTCTACAAAGTCGCCACCCCTACTTAGAGCGTTGTGCCAACTTTCCAGTACTCTCATTATAGTAAGCAGGTGTCCACACTTTCCGCCAATACTCTACGCCGATCTACAGCTCGTTGACTCTGCCAAAATATTGTTTTCAGAGACAGCGGTTCGTGTGAGCAGAGAAGAAATTCAGGGGCAACCAGTCACGAGCTGTAAGTGGGTGACTAAACACTTCCCATCAAAAACGCCGCAGGAGCATGTTGATTGCCCCTGCAGAGAGCGGCAGAGAATTGTCATGAAGAAGGAACAGCATGACCGTTGTGTTATGTGGACTGCATGACATTATACGAAATCTCGCCATGCCCTCATGCTTGGCGGGATACGTTGTTTCCCAGGTACCTATAAGTGCTTACTGTGCACTCAAAGCTGAAAAGAGCGATGTGATGCGATCGATGGGCATACTAAAGACACTGCCCAATACAGCTGTGCAAAGAATCATCGGATTTTCACAGTGGTTTCCATTTCGCGACCTATCGGAACCTATTTTCTGAATAGCCCTCATATTACAAGCTTGGGGGCTGCAATATATAACTGCACAATGGAATGCATGTTTGCAAGACTTTTTACATGTTTTAAACTCTAACAAACAGTGTTTACAATGTGCTTCTCTGTACTCTCTGGCAATCACAACCATGTGGTGACAGCTAACAACCACCTTGCGGAACAGTTCTGTATGTCTTTAAACAACATTCTATTGAGGTATTACTGCAGCCTTTGGTGTTTTCTTCGAAAAGAGAACCATCAGCCCCTAAACTGAAACAGGTCTGTATTACAGGATGATAGAAATCAGATGGAGTAATTGGCTGAGAGCATTTATAATGAGACATGATTTAATGGTAGACTTATGATGCGTTCTAGAGAGAGGGAGATGTTGCAGGAGGTGATTTATCACACATTTAACTATTTTTCGTTGTTCTGTCAAGCTGTATCGGTTGTGTGGTACAACCTGTGTTCGACACATATATGACTGCGTGTTCTGTGTGTGGCTTTGAGTGCTATCCAACTGTGATCTACCTCCCCATACCGCAGTCATCAGAGGACGTCCAACGCATGTATGATGAATCGTGTCCACCAAACTGACCGAAAACTTATTTCGGCACCCACCTCTAGACGAACAAAGACGTATGCGAAGTACTCTGCCACATCTTTGACATAATTCGAGTCTTCAGTTTCACAACAGCAGTGATTCTAAGTTGGCTACAGGGGTTTGTGATGTGCTGCAATCGCTGTGTATACATTTGCTTGACAGATGCCCTGTTTGGAAGATACGGTGTTCTATTCATGGAGTTAGAGCAGCATGGCGTGTAATTTTACATGTCAAACACCGCTGCTATGTTGTTTGTCTATTGCCTCGTAAGATGCATTTTACGTTGCTCACGATCATTAAAGGACTGATGCAAGCACAACATTTTTTCAATCCATAATCAGATGTGAACAGTGGTTGCTATGTGCCTCTGCAAAGCAATATAGCGCATGGAACAGAAAGAATCTATGTTTTTTTTCTTTCCTTTGGGGTAGAAGGTAGCAGTTTTGTCATTTTAAAGTTTCTCACAATAGTGAGTGGGATATAAATCTTATAGGGTGAGTGTACGTCATGTGACAGAAATATATTTCTTTCATTGGACAATTAACAGCGTTTCATTCCATGTGACTAAAATATTGGTCGTCACACTGCTTTAACTTTATAAAATGCTTATGTGCAGAACAGTGTAGTCTTAGGAACGCGTATTTATGTTCCACCATCATTTCTCTTTACTCATTATCATCTTGGTACGCAATCCAAACACTACAACAGCTCTACAGAACTGACAGCACAAGTGATTTACGCAAAACGTTGTAATGTTGTTGCATTAATTTGTTCTGAAAGCGGTGCTGACATTCAAGACCATAAAAGTGGGTTAAAAGCTGTGAGCTATCTGAGGAAGTTAACCTTGCATTACTGCGCAACTGTTTCACCAGGCATCCACTCTAGCTTACCAAATTCCCAACCAGACTAACATTAATTTTAATCTTTTAGTACTCATCTTACGATAACCGGTGATACATATATAAAAAGACAATTTAAATAAAAAGAAATAAATCAATTTATATTTGGACATTTATTTTAACATTGATCATTGTTCCGTTAAAATTTTAGCATATCAAACTTGATTCATAACTAAACTGGTGCCTTATTTAGGATTGTGTAAATGTGAGTTTGTAATCTTACGGAACACATCAAATAGCGAGCCAAGATTGGGAGACAACGTACAACTCTGCACTCATAAAATAACACACTAAGAACGTTGAAACATATGCAAGAGGAAATTAACCACAACCAACCGATTCAATTTTCACCCAAAGAAGTTACGTTCGTAGCGCAATCCTGTCCGTCATGAAATTACCACACACTGGTATACTAAATTCATACTAAGTCTCTGCGAAATCTTCCCGAAAAGAATAGGTGAGGGCTACTTTGATGCTTACACCACATGCTTCACGTGATGAACTTGGTTTACACAAAGAGTGTAACTCCACAATAATTTTGATAATTAAAACAAATTACATCGAGACCCAATTTACAAAAGAAAAACCTCGAGCTGGTTACTATCGTCTTACTATTAACCTGATGGGTCAAACAATTGTATAAGCACATGGTACTGGTCTCATTAAGTACACCCCACGTGGGTTCAACATAAAGAAAAGTTGCTATATTGAAAAATATTGTCAAGACGAGACGTTATAATCTGACGCACATACTAGGATTGATGATCTTAGAGTTACTGATCAACACGTGGTTCCACTTTACTCACAAAGTAGTGACAAAGCAACTACCGGAAGATATTCTGAACTTCACACTCGAATTACACTGCGTTGCAAATTAAGATAACATTAGATATTTTAGAGCTAAACCTGAAATAAAGGTGATTAAATTTTCACTTAGGCTGAACTCAAGAAATCCATTGTCCTACGGACTTAGCAGACATGCGCTTAGCCGGAGATCTTACCACTTCAGAAGCTCGCCGCGGACAGAGTGACCTAGGCCCCTACCGAGCGTGCTGAACAGATACAAACGTAAGTGATCAGAGAGGCAGCTTCCTATACCAACATGACAAGGAACGGACAGGACCATAATAAGGATAGAAACCTCTTTGCTATTAGAAAGCGTAGCTACCTGTTCCGACGTTGGTCCTACTGTTCTCTAGCAGACAGGCTTGTCTGCTACCATCCAGTATGCAACTAGACATACATTTACTCATTCATCCTCTGACACAGAAGGGAAGGGGGATGACAGTATCTTGTCATTTACAGTATATAAAAGAAATCGGATGTAGGTTCCGTATGAGACTGTGTGACATGAATTACATATAAACTGTGTTTTAAAGTGTAGTAGTGTGACAGATCGTTCTTGTTTATGTGTAAAAGTAACACGTTGCACTGCTCAGTCTCCTCCCAGATAGTCAGAAACACCATAGTAAATTTAGAAGAGAAATTTATGCCGTAAATGACAACAAATTTAAGAAATTAACACGAAAGGAATCCAACAGAGACCTTTCAACGTTTCAAACTCCTTTCGGCTGCAACTTCTTCTTCTTAATCGCCTGTTACATCACCATAATACACTCAAATGTATCAGGCTCATATCCAGTATACTCTAAAACGGATTGCTAAACTCCTCAGCGCTCATGCACCTGGAGAGATTGTGTGTAATTGGAGAGGCCACGTGAGTAAGATAGGTACGGAACAGTCTTCGCACAAGAGTCGTTAGAGTACTGGAATGAGAATATTGGTATATCACTAGTGGTGGTCAGTACAGGTGTGGAGGACGTGTTATACTCCTTGCGATAGCAAAATATCGAGGTATTTTTATTACATGGAAGTCAGCTCGTACTGTTCCTTCAGGTGACGTCGGTCGAATATGGTGGGTATAGTACCCTCCTACTTCTGGTCAGTTCGAAATTAAATCGGAGGCAATATTGCAGAGAGGTTTGGCTAAAGTCAGAGGACAAGTTACGAGATGCATAGAGAGAAGCCATCTAGGGATTTGTTCAGCGCCAATAGCCGATAGGTTCGCCGAATGGGTAGCACGTTTCGAAATAGAAGCAGAGTGCTGGGATCTTTAAATCTCTGACTTTATCTTGTAAGAATACTTCGTGACTCCCATCCATACAGGGGGAGATGGCAAATCGCAATAAAATCTAAACGAAATGTTTCGGCTAAGGAACGTAGTTCTTGCACCTTCTCTCTGCCGATGGCTATTTTCTAGACTACGAGACCGTATCTGTGTCATGCGATGTAGGCAGTGTAACAGCGTTAGCAATATGTCCACTTGTATATTACCCTCGCACAGTAGTGGATGAGGTGGATCAGCAATGATACAGAAATTGAGAACCGTGCTTTAATCTTATTGGCTGATAGCATCACGAGATCGACACGAACAGACGTTTTGTTGATGTGACAACTCGTCGACAGCAGTGGTTTAGACCTCGAGTAATTGGGTTACATGTATTGAAATTAGGGAAACCCTTGTGACATTACGAAAATTGATGGAAAATACTTAAAACTGATGAAGACACAATAAAAATGTGGAGAGGTGAGAGTACTTACATGCTCGCCAGGGTGATGAAAATCAGTCCACTCCTCCATCTGTGGGATTGACACTGATTGTGCCTACTATCTGTGGTCTATGGGTTTATACCCTACGGAATACCTCCTTATTTCACATGTGGCTATGCACTGTAAGCCATAAAAGTGAAAGACGCAGTGTCCAAAGATTTGGCGCTCATGACGACCGCCACCTAGGACATTGAAACAGTGATCATATACCTGGGTACAAAATGCAACACCAATATGAGGAGTCAATGCTCTGGGTCCCTTTGAAAACAGAACACCAAGACATCTGCTTCCCCATCATTCTGGAAGATGAGATTAAATGTAACTATCTTTGGACAGCTGTTTGGAAACGTTCCACAATGCCGCAAACATTTTTCCATATATTTCGATGTCTTCCGCACTTTTGTCAATAAGAAACACCACCTCTATCTTTTATTTAAACCATTCTGTGTGTTGAGGGAGCAGCTAAGTTTACACTATGCGATACTCAACTTTCTGTGAGAGTCAATTGATCGAAACGTGTTAATGTCGGCATGATTGATAGTTTGTGATAAATGGCTCTCCTCCAGTATGAGCGACACAACTTTACACATGTCTGTGCAACCGACTGGCCAGTTGCTCCAATGGACCAATGTGTGTATATTTAATAAGTTCGATGTCTACACACAGCCGGTATTTGTTTTCGAAGCGTCGGAGGAGAGAGGCGTGGTAATATCTACGAGGTGATGTTACCGAAGTTTTCATAATTCGTAGTTTTGCTTTGTTTTGTGTTACAAAAACAGCGAGGAGATAGAGAGAGAGATAGAGAGAGAGAGGGGGAGAGAGAGAGAGATGCTATGCTGTCAACAAAAACTCGGACACCATTACACTGTCGTATTTCTAACACGGTAATCGTAGGGATAGGATAAAGGAGATAAGGTCATGTGCAGGAGGAATATTTATAGGCAGTCATTCGATATCGATGAATTGTAGGTGTTATGCTTCCGAATTTCTTTGTGCATTTCATGCACTCGTGTACTCTGCATGGTTACGAATTTCCTCCTGTACGGCAGTGCGCTAATTTTCTTGTTGTGATAGCTCTCTATCTAGTCAGTGACGGGTGGAGGACTATACGGTAGTCTAACTAATGGAACAGTGCTATCGGAATGTGATGGGATTTTGAGGTAATTAGCAGGTGTCTGTAACTTGGCAGAGGCATCTCTTACTCATGGAAATAATGTGGATTCAAATGCTACTTATAGAAGATTGTAAAAACCGTGAGAATACGGAAACTAAGCGATAATCTGACGAAACGCGAGCTCTGTACCGTTTTTTCAAAGTATTGAGTCAAACATACTACAACTTCTCACATACATCTCTCGAAGTGACTACAAAGAGAAAATTAGGGGCTAATACGAAGATTTTTACCGAGAGACAAGCAGCAGCAGAAGTTTCGTCTCCCGTTTTCTTCATAAAGACGAGATAACATTCTTCCATTTTGTGTGCCTGTAAATGTTAATAGGTAGACTAAATTTACATCTACATCTATCTGCATACCTGGCAAGCTATCGTACGGTGCATGGCGGAAGGTAATCTGTACCACTACGAGTCATTTCCTTTCGTATTCCACTTGCAAATAGAGCGAGTAAGAAAAATGCTATATATATGTATCCATGTAAGAGCCAATTTCTCGTATCTTATCTTCGTGAGTTGTATCCGAAATGTGTGTTGGCCACAGTAAAACCCTTCTGCAGTTAGCCTCAAATGTGGGTTCTTAATAGTGTTCCTTTAAAAGAACTTCTCATTCACTCCCGGGATTCCCATTTGAGTTCTCGAAGCATCCGCCCAGTAATTTGGAGCGAGCCAATAGGAACGCTTTTATAGGGCTGTATTCTGAGGGAAATCTGGCTCTGCTGACTCGTACACATTTGGTATGTGGCGGTCAGTAGACAGGTATTTTACTATTGCTCACTGCGTCAGTTTTCCGGGATATTTCTAAAACACAAGTCAGAACGTTTCGGTTTGCATAAGGGATGAGTGGAAGCATATTGTTCAACACCCAGGTATTTACCCCAGTGACATTATGCGCCCAGTCCTTCTGAGAATGTCAGGATAAATTTTGCGAGTCTGGAATCATTAACATTTGTCTGGCATGGCGAGGGATGGGTTGTCGGCTGGAAGCTGTACAGCCCTGACGCGTGTGCAGAGGTTCGCAATCCGGTGGTTGCAGTGGCAGCCTTTCACATGCGACTCAGGGGAGGAGGCATCACAGGGGTGGAGAAGAGGGTAAAACATCCCACAGCTCACACAGACCGACAAGTCTCAGCTGGATTAGTTCGGGAGCAGTATAACTGAATTTTAAGTGACTTACTTCCATCAGCATGAGAAGGCAACCGAGAGACAGAAAGCAGTTAGTGTCGGATGTCTTCAGCTATCTGACGACGGTTACCACCCACTTTGATATCAAAGGAAGTGACTAGCTAGCCTGTGGGAAGCCTCCAGAGATGTCATGGAAGCGTCTGTAACGGTTACCTGGCGAGTGTGACCGAAATGCAGGGAAAAATTACACACTATGCAAAGGGACTCCCATGACCAGTTTAATTAATTAGCCTATTAATGTGATATCAATGACATTCCTCCAGGTAGCTGGAAGGTATGGCGACAGTACCACGGATATTATTCGAGAGTTGGAGCCGTAATCAGGTGTTTTTTCGTTGTGACGAGATCTTTATACGAATTTCAATTTCCCACCGATGTAGAGAGATAGATGACCACCCTATTAAAATCAGCTATATTACAGAATCTGTGTGCAGTGTAAAACTGATATTTATAACTTAACTCTGCTGTTACCTTGAGACATTTTGTATGTGAAGAGACATTTGTTTATTTTAAGTGAGTTTGAAAGTGAGGAAGCATCCTGTGCTTTTAGAACTCCGCCATGAGCCAAAAATGAGTATAACACTCTAGTCCTGTGATGCAGGGTGTAGCAGATATTGAGCTAATAAGAAAAGATATTTTCTACCTGGTGAGAAAGTACTTTGAGGAAATATACCTTATACCATAGTGTTGTACAGGATTTTCACAAGTAACAATATTTCAGCGATGAGAAAACGTGTCTATGGTCCGACTTCTTCTATCTTAGAAAATAACTCGTATAAAAGGGAGAAATTCGAAGTGTAGTGACAAAACAACATCCCTGTTTTGGACTGGGTAGCGTGGATTTTTTAAATTTAGGAGTGTGTGTCAGGGATGGAAGTGCAGTTAGTCCAAGTCACGCAGCATTGCGCCATGGCCAGCAGCATGAGTGGACTCGAGGGGTCGGCAACCGGAAGTTGCGAATGTCAGTTACAAAGAATGCGCTGACCTGTCGGCTCTTGCCCGCCGCAGTGGCGGCTAGCGAAGTAACCAGTGCGCTGGGTGAGCGGTGACTGAAGCGAACATGTGTGTTGCGTGAGAAGATTCAATATGAAGGTGAGCTGGACAGTTATTCCACCCAGGCAAATTGATCAGTCGATAGCTGGGCGGCCATGGTGACACTCTCTCTGGTCCCTGGATGTCTGGTACATCAGGTGTACGAATACTGAGAGATTAGAGCGTAACAGTTGATACGGTCGACGCGCTCTGTACACCTGTTTCTATGCAGCTGTGGTGGTCCAGGGGTCCAATTTTGATGCAACATCTGGAAATCTCTCTAGAGCGCTTGAAGAACTGGCTCAATACTACGACGCCAATCACCTCAAGCAATGACAAAACCTAAGTATGTTCTTTCCATCTGAGCAATAGAGACGCTGGAGTTGAACTCGACGTTACATGGCAAGGTAAGAAGCTAAAGCACTGTCCAACACCTAAATACCTTGGGGTTGTACTTGACAGAACGCTTTCCTTCAAGCAGCATTGCCAAAACACCAAGGCTAAAGTCTGCTCCAGAATAACATCATCCGCAGGCTGACAAACTATGAATAGGGAGCTCAACCATCAGTACTGAGAACATCAACACTTGCTCTGTGTGTTCCTGCAGCAGACTATGCAGCGCCAGTATGGGATGCATCTGCACATGCTAAACAGGTTGATGTAAGTGTAAATGAGACAATGCGAATTGTTACAGGGTGTCTCAGACCCACACCAAGGGCTAATCTGTACCTACTTGCTGGAATTGCCCCATCCAAGATCAGAAGGCAGGTGGCAGCAGACGCTGAGAGAACAAAGAAAGAAACAGATTCTCGACCGCCACTGAATGGGCACGTCACTCAGGCTCGAAGGCTTAAGTCTACAAATAGCTTTATTGCAAGAACCAAGATCCTTGACGGTTCACAGGAAGATAATAGAGTCCGTAAATGGGAGAATGAACAAACCGTACTACAATAATACCAAAAGAGCAAATGGCACATGGAAACAAACTTCCTTATACAGTGTGGAGAACACTAAATAGGCTGAGGGATGGTGTACCCAGATGCAAGACTAATCTGTGCAAGTGGGGACTGCTCTCTAACGATGACGACGTTCTTTGCGGATGTGGAGAGGTACAAGACGAGGCACATCTGCTCATGTGCCGACTACTGCCGGAGCCCTGCACTTTTAGTGACCTGCTACAAGCCAACGACAAAGCCGTAGCGGTGGCTAACTATTGGAAAAATAAAATTTGATCTGGACACGGAAAAGTAAGTATGCAGAATAGCGAGTGTGCGTGACTGGTGGGATTTTTTTCAGTAGATACGTTTAGCGGAAACGTTGCGGGGAGGAGGATGCTTGCGTTCCCAAACATTCCTGCATACAAGGACCCCGACACATGGCGAGTGTTCTTGAAATTTAATTATTTCATTTTATTTCGTCTATCTATACACTAGACACGTGACCATGGGCTACGTCTCTCTTTGTTATGTGAAGACCAGTCACTAGTTCCCTCAGATGTCACTTGGAGACCCTAGAGTCGCTTGGTAGTCGTCCGAGGGCCTGGGCACAACACTTCCGGACACCGTGGGAAGCAGACGTGTTGTTGCAACAGTCCCAACGAAGTAGAGTAAGATAGTTATTTATTTTCTAGCACCATGCATTTGCTCGGAACTGTTAGCAGGTGCGTGTTTTATAGAGACTGTTTGCGATATGTATGTTAGGTGGAGTTTTCGCGATCTTTGTGGGATGTTATTCCCACCGCCAATGTGTAGCGCTGTACTCAGAGCAAGACATCACATCTGATGTTTGTGGCAGCTGAAACCAAGCGCTTTCTGCCACCTCTTACCTGTCGGCGCAGCCGCACAGATTAGATTAGATTAGATTAATACTTGTTCCATAGATCATGAATACGACACTTCGTAATGATGTGGAACGTGTCAGGTTAATAAAAGATGTCTGTACAAGATATTACATTACACAAAATATTGCATGACACTAATGATTAAGTATTTTTTCCTTAATTTATATCTAAAAATTCAGCCAATGAGTAGAAGCAGTTGACATCTAGAAAATCTTTTAATTTATTTTTAAATGTTGGTTGACTATCTGTCAGGCTTTTGATGCTGTTTGGTAGGTGACCAAAGACTTTTGTGGCAGCATAATTTACCCCTTTCTGTGCCAAAGTCAGATTTAACCCTACAAATGGTTGCCGTCACCTGACGCTTTATTCGGGAACTAGTGCGACTTCCGATCTGTGTGCCGTATAAGTCGGCCCTGTGTGCAGGTCTTTTTCCTGACCTGCATAAGATTTATAACAGTGTAATTACGTGTGGTGAGTTATGTTGATGTCGATTTCGTGACGTTATTCCTTACACGATTGGAGAAAAAAGCGATCAATTTAATTACTTCTTTTCGATGTATTTTACAAGACCTAATATTCCACAACAGGGGATAATGACGAGCTTTTTCCATCAATTAAAAGAGAGATCCAATCACTCAAACTGAATTTTACAAATAAACAGTATACCCTTTACTACGTTATTGACATTGATTTGAATTTCGTGTCATGAGATCCGTCCTCTCCAGCACTGACTCAGTCCTTTTTCCGCCAATCTCCAGGTGAGGGAGGGGAGGGGAGGGGAAGTGGGAGGTGTAGTTGAATTATCGATTTAATTAATAAGTCAATTAATTTGATATCAAAGGTGTACTTGTATCAGCGAGGGAGTTTTCCAGATAGATTGTGGAGATGGTGTGGGGGTTGGGGAAGCTTTCTCAGAATGACAGATTATCTCAATGGGGTCATAAATCAACTAAAAGAACAATAGGTTAAGGGGAGGCGGAGGAAGTGATAAATCAGTCAAGTTTGCCTCTGAATGTATGCAACCTGCAATAAACAATTGCACCAGGATATAGTTTATCCCACTACTGCCGGATCTCTCTCCAACTGAGAACGTTAGGAGCATTATGTACAGAGTCCTACAACCAGCTCGGGATTTTGACAATCTAACTCACCAATTGGACAAAATATAGCACGAAACCCCTCAGGATATCCAACTACTGTATCAATGAGTGCCATGCCGAATAACTGTTTGTGTAAGGGACAGAAGGGAACAGCACCTTATGGACTTGCTTAATTTGTGAAGCTCCTTCTTTTGAATAAATAATCCAGTTTTTCTGAAATTTTAATCATTTGGGTTCTGTCCCATTAGCATAATTAATTGAAAATTTAATCTGTACATGCTGTGTGGTCGTACAATTTTCTTCATGTACAGGTTCCCTAAATTTAATGTATGAGGTTTTGCGAGATCTGAGTCGTCTTCCATCCAGTTTCGTTTACAGATGCATCTAATTTTCCCAGAATCCTTTCAACAAATCTAAGTCTTCCATTCTCCTTCCCTAATAGACGTTTTACGTTTTTTCACATTTTATATCTCTTCTTAGTCTTATACATAATAAATTAAAATGATTAGACTTGCTCAATATATTCACCACTTATTTTGTAATGAAATACTATGGAACTGTTTCGATTTTATTGAACATCTGTTCACTAGTAAGGAGAGTTGCCATTCGTTACAGAAAGTGGATGTTTTATTCAGGTCTTTTGATATTTCCTGTAGACAACAACAACGTCAGCGAAGTACTGTCTCTTTACAGTGTTGCTGACTGTATCTGATATATCGTTTATTTATAATGAGAATATTAGAGATCTTATTATGATCCCTTGGATCGCACGCGATGTTACTTTCATTTCTGTGGAACGCTGGTCTTCCAGTTTAGCACACTGAGTATCATTAGTCAAACATTTCACGAGGCAGTCATGCATCTGCGAAGATACTCCACTATGATCGTATAGTGGCTAGTGGAAGACGATGTAATACAGTGTTGAAGCCTTTAGGAAACCTAGGAAGATGGAATCTAGGTGTTCATCTGCCTTTCTTGTTTGCAACATAAACAGAGAAAACTGCGTCTGTTGCAGCCGATTTTTGCGGTGCGCGTGGTGATTGAAAGAAGCTTGTTGTCCTCCAGGGACATTGTATTGTCTGAGCTACGAGGATGCTTCTGCAACAGGCGGACATTAGCGGAGTTGGCGATTCTAATTGTGTGCATCGCATCTTTACCCTTTTCGTAAATATAGGTGACCTCAGCTCTTTCTCAGTCACGTGCGGCTATTCGCTGCGCAATATCTTCGTCATGACTCTCTAGAAAGAATGGTAGCAGGAAATTAAAACTTCCTGATCTACCACCACTGTCCTATCACTACGTTTATCCAAATTCACTGTTTGATCCTTCCAAAATCGCATAGTATAACTGTTCTGCTTCCACTGATTTCTATATACATCTGGCAACAGTCCGTCGAACGTTTTAGTGAGCACATGGCAGCAGTGCTCATTTACCTTATCATGTCTCGTAAGGGAGTACATGGATCCTCTGACTTGTGTGGGTGCAGTTCGTGCTACCTTTCGTGAAATGAGCAAAAGCGGCATTTCATCACTGTTGGTAACCAAGCTGTATATTTTGAAACTTTGATCCTTCCTGTGAAATTAAACCTGTGTGCCGGGCCGGGACTCGAGCCCAAGATCCTTGCAGTTGGAGAGCAATGTTATTACCGACACAGCTATCCCAGCACGCCTCACGACTGTTCTCACTCCTTCAGTTCTCCCAAGACCTCTTTCCTATTTTCCAAACTTCATTGTGGAAGCTGTGCTTAGTTGTACGCTTCGTGACTTAGTGGTTGAGACGCCGAACTTGTATCCAGAAAGAATCAGATTTAAATCTCTGCTGGACCATGCTTGGGAAAGTGGGTGCGTTTTTTCCCAGTAATCACTTAAAGGTGAATGCTGTCCGTGGCTCGCGGTCTAGAAGTTGGTGTGGCTACCTCTAGGTCGCGGGGTCTCGGATTCGATTCCCCGCTGGGTTTCGAATTGGTCTCGCTCGGGAACACGGTGTTCGTGTTGCCATAATTATTATATCTCGTCTTCATCGATGCACAAGTCGCCGAAGTGGCGTGAAATGAAAAGAGAGCGGGATTAGCTGAGCGGTCTCAGGCGCAGCAGTCATGGACTGTGCGGCTGGTCCCGGCGGAGGTTCGAGTCCTCCCTCGGGCATGGGTGTGTGTGTTTGTCCTTAGGATAATTTAGGTTAAATAGTGTGTAAGCTTAGGGACTGATGACCTTAGCAGTTAAGTCCCATAAGATTTTACACACATTTAAACATTTTTTGAAATGAAAAGACTTCCGCCCGGCGCCGCGAAACCCTTGACAATGTGTGGCCTAGCGGCCCACACGATAATTTCATTTCAGTGAAAGAATAGTTCTTACAACACATCAGTGGGGTTTCGTTTCGCATATGTATTATCCTTCGTCTGTAATGACACCTATGTCCACGATATACTAAATTCTAACGTTGTTTCCTTCCTTTTATGGGAGAACAAATTTTTTTGTAGAATTGGGAGAAGTGTTTTTGCCATCGTCGTAATATAATTACTGTGAGGGTTGTCATCATCGCAGGTGATTACACTCTTTCTAAAAAGGAGCGTGATGCTGGGACAATGGCATACTTGATTTCCTTATACGTTCAGGTAAAACCAGTATACGAGACTGATTGGGATCTAACGTTACAATAATTATGATGATATTAACGTGTGTGATCTATGATGCAAGGTGCTGAGGAGAAAGCAGGCTTACGGATGTAGGTAAGTTAGCAGCGGATCAAGAGAGTTACATACTGGGCTCCATAAAGGATACTAAACCCGAATTCATTTCTTGTCGTTTAACGTCAATCAGCGAGACAACAATCTTGAAACGCCCGTTACAAAGGGCAATAGTGTACCTGATAACCTGCACACTGGTTGAATGGGTAAACGTTATTGAGTGATAAATCTAATACAGGAATATACAATAACCGCTGTAGGGCCCACGAAGACTCCATAGGGAAGAAACACAAATATACGGTGTAAAGGGAAGGACGCTGTATCACGCCCTTCCCCGCTCGGTGCTTTAGATATAGTAACAATATGTACAGACACGAAGTACATCCACTCAACACGCTACAGAACTGTGGTAACAAGGCTTTAATAGCTACAGTGAAATGTAAAATTATATTCCCATTTGAAATCCTTAGTATGTTTCTAGTCACGTATTAAGTGAAATTCTCAAGTATGGTTTCTATTAACGTCGCCTCAACTTGTGAGTCCAGAATCCTAGAGTAACTTAGTTTGGAGCCTCCTCTCTCGTGGTGCAGCGACCTGTATACGGGGCTGGCGACTGCAGGGAACTGAAAAGTGAATCCCACAATCGGATTTCTTTCCGACCATTTACATATGCTAGACTTTCTGCGACATAATGTGATTATTGGTTTCCTAGTTATAGTTCTGAGACCATTACTCCTGAGTGCAATCAAATATTTGCTGGTACCACCGTCGACCCCTCCGACCATCATCTGCAACAGCGTCTAGATAAACTTTAGAATGAAAAAGAATTTTCTTCCATTACCTTTATTTTTAAAATAGTGAACTGTAAATGATATTTAGCTTTTATAGGTATTTCATTAAACTAAGAACTAATTATGACTCCATGTGACTACTAGTGTCACTTACTGCTAATAACTTTTTTTTTTTTTTTTTTTTTTTTTTTTTTTTTTTTTTTTTTTTTTTTTTTTTTTTTTAAGAATGCCACCGACGACTGCTTCTTAGAAAAGGAGGGTAACTCTTCACATTGAGGGCAGATACTTGTTACAAAACACCACTCGACTCCCTAGCGGCACTTGCTACGCCCACACCCTGCACCCCCATTTAAAATCAACCAAATTAAAATGTGTGCTCTGTACTTAGGCCCACCGTTTGCATCTCTTTACTTCTGAACTGGTGGAAGACATCGGGCTGGCGATGTTTTCTGCCTGATCTCTGCCACCACTACGAGTAATAATACGATGTAAGCGCTGCAGCAGTGCAGTAGCCATTACGTAGTTACTTTTGCGCTATGCTGTCAATTAGTTTACTGTTGTGAAGCGCATAACGTAGTAATTTATGGTCTGTTGCGGAAACTACTTACAACTCCTAGATGGCGTCTTTATCAGATATTTAAGCATATGTACTGAATATGTCTCAGTTTTACTGTCATTGATGCATGATGCAAAGTACAAATTATGTCTGTAGGGGGGGGGGGGGGGCACTATAGGAGGAAGGTGTTGTTCATATATTCGTTTCATAAGCTGTAACCTCCACCACACTGTGTCACGAGTTAAAGCTAGTAGGTATTTCAAAAGTAACTTTAATTATTGGTAAATTAAGTGCTCAAAGCCAACGGCCTTTCCGCAGTGGTAACACCGGTTCCAGTCAGATCGGCGAAGTTAAGCGCTGTTGGGCTTGGCTAGCAATTGGATGGGTGCCTGCTCAGGTCTGTCAAACGCTGTTGGCAAGCGGGGTTTACTCAGCCCTTGTGAGGGCAACTGAGGAGCTGCTTGACTGAGAAAGGAGCGGCTGTGGTCACGAAAGCTGACAACGGCCGGTAGAGCGGTTTGCTCACCACATGCCCCTCCATATACACATCCAATGTCTCCAATCGGCTGAAGATAACACGGTGGTCGGTCGGTTCCGCCGGACCTTCCAAGGCCATTTAGGACGGAGTTCAGAGAGTAGTTGACTTATGTTATCAGTATTACAGTCTTACTAAAGGGTGATAACAGTAATGATCTTTGAAAAGCAATTTATTTTCGAGACCGAAGAGCTATTAAACAATTTTGTTTTTACCTCTCAGGAGAGTACATTTTACCCCTTAGGAGGTAATTACCCCCAGGTTGGGAACCACTGTTCTAGAGGGAAAAAATCTTATTTTTTGAACAGCGTTTCTCTGGGCGCAGTAGAAATGAATTGAGCTCTGTTAACCCCTCGTGCTACTGGCATATTCGGAACGAAACGCCGATTTTACGCGAAGACAGAGGAAACATTCTCACCCGTTGTGTCATCCAGCGGTGCCCGACAGCTGATTACGCCCGAAACGACAAGAGCAGACGAAGGTTAATACCGAGTTCACAAAAAGACTATTATTCGTCGTGTCTGTGGGAGCCCCTGGGATGGAGGGGTGAAAGCTGTCAGCTGGCATTGTGTGTTTTGTGGGGGCTGAGTGGGGCCCGGGTATCACCGCTACCTGCAGTCGCCCGTGGAGTGGGGGAGGGTGACGCCGCGTTGCCGCAGCAGCGCTCCGTGGATCAGCCTCTCCAGCTGCTTTCTGTACACGACTCAAACCTCCCGTGCAAACAGGCCCCAGGTTCTTAGTTTGCATAGCACTGAACTATAAAACCAGCATCAAATCCTGAAAACCGCGGAAAGTTTTGTGCAGAGGGTATTTAAATTTAGGCCACATCCTGAGGCTTCAAGGAACAGTTCGTTTGGTAAGGAAGGAACGTGTGGGGAGTCCAGTTTGGCGCCGGTTACGATACTAGTTTTAGTACCTCTACATATGCATCTACATCTACTCCGTCCAACAACCCTACCGCAACAAAGGTCAAAATTTAATAATGATTGTGGTGTTGCTCACGCTGCTAAATACTGCATTTTCGGGCAACAACTAAGTTATTATGTGGCAGGTGTCATTAGAGCACAGTTAATAAAGTCATTTCACGTAATAATGAATAAACTAGGCACTCATCGTTTCGTGCTTCCAACGCTGGTCTCGTTGTAAAATCATGGCTCAATCGTCGAAAATCTAGGTGGTGATGATTCCAAGCTCCGATGCAAAAATGCCTAGGTTTTATTCTGCTATATTCAAAAGTTTTGTAGATCCACTTCTCAATCCATTCTTGAAGATTAAACCTTTCAAAGTTAGCAAAATAGTGACGTATGAAAAAAATAATCAGCACTCCGAATTTAAGTTACACTTCCTTTTCATTGCTTTTGTTGCAATATAACTTAACACAAAAGTATCACTTCACAATAGAAAACATACTTGAAAACACCCTCCTCACAGTCACTGTTAAAGTTCACATTTTTTAAGCTGACTTCAATATGCGTCTTTCCAACATGACGTCCAAGACTTGACTTTTTCAAGGTCCGACTCTCTAACAACTAACTAATAATCGCTTACGCGCCCAAAAATCAGAGTTACAAGTAAGTCAAAGACCATAGTGACAAAAGAAAGAATACACATAGGAATACTATCATTGCAATATAAACATATCGATGTATCACAAATCAAATCAAATCTGAATGTTGTCTCAGAAATATGTTAAGTAGTTAACAGAAACATAGTAGAATATCGCTGGTATCAAGAGGTTGAGTTGAGGTGCCGTAATGGTTACGTAATTCAAGTACCATTACATCCGCAAGCCACCTAATGGTGTATGACGGAAGGTACTTTCGGTACCACTATCAGATCCTTCCAACCCCGTTCCACTCGCGAATAGTGAGTGGGAAGAATGACTGTCGGTAAGCCTCTGTAATGTGTCCGTATTTGATCTAATTACTCGAATTTTCTCCTCGTGGTCAATACGCAATGTATGTGGGGGGAAGTAATATTTTGTCCGACTCCTACTGAGAAGTGCTGTCCCGAAATTTCAGCAGTAAATCTCTCCGCGATGCACAGCGCCTTTCTTGTGACGACTGCCAGCGGAGTTTGGTTTTGATCTCCGTAACCCTCTCTCGCCAGCTAAACGAGCCCGTGACGAAACGCGTCGGTCTTCGTTGAATCTTCTCTATCAGTCTTACCTGATAGGGATCCCAGATAGATAAACAATACTCAATAATCGGGCGAACAAGCGCCTTTTAAGCCACTTCTTTCATCGATGAGCTACATTTTCATAAGATTCTTCCGATGAATGTGAGTCTGGTGTCTGCTTTTCTCACTATCTGTTTTATGTGGTAATTCCACTTAAGGTCGCTCTGGATAGTTACGCCTTGTTATTTTACGTCAGACTCTGTCTCCAACTGTTTGTCAACAATAGTGTAGCTGTACAGTAGTAGATTAATTTTTATATGTATGCGCAATATATTACATTTGTTTACGTTCAGGGTCAAGTGCCAGAGCCGGCACCATTCATCAATCTCTGCAGGTCGTTCTGCAAATTCTTACTATCTTCTGGCGTTGCCACTTTGGTATAGACAACTGCATCATCTGCGAATAGCCTTAAAGAGCATCCGACGCTTAGTATTATATCATTTATATATATTGTAAACCACAATGGTCCTATCACACTTCCCTGTGGTACTTCGGATATTACATTGACAAAAATGGTTCAAATGTCTCTGAGCACTATGGGACTTAACTTCTGAGGTCATCAGTCCCCTAGAATATAGAACTACTTAAACCTAACTAACCTAAGGACATCACACAAATCCATGCCCGAGGCAGGATTCGAACCTGCGACCGTAGCGGTCGCACGGTTCCAGACTGTAGCGCCTAGAACCACTCGGCCACCCTGGCCGGCTATTACATTTACGTCTGTCGATTTTGCTCCGCAATAGCTTTTGCTATCTTCGTCCTGAAGTTATACCTCACTTTATTTCTTAATAGCACGTACTGATGTTCATGTGCCTGTGTCTCATATGCAGCACAGCTCATATTTTTGTACAGTTTGCTATCTGCAATTTTTGTGGTTTCCAAGCTGTGCTAAAATATCATTTGCAGTGCAGATAACAGTTACATGAACATCAGTATTACTAATAACAACACAAAAATTAATCCAATGACAATGGTGAAACTGCACGGGAAATGTATAGGTGTTGTTTTAGTTTTCAGTTTGAAGACGGATTTGGAGCAGTTCTTTGTGCTAGACAATCTTTTGCAAGCCTCTGCATTTCCGGTTAACTACTGCAGTCGACATCCATCTGAACCAGGGTGCTGGAACACTTGCACGGAATGACCCTTCTACCGAGCCTAGGTTACGGAGCCTGGTCATATTGCTGGGACAACCGGCTTTTCACAGGTATAGCCACACTAAGAAGCTTAGCAGTGTAGCAGAGTGTGCTGTAGACTACGATACGTCTTTGGACTGAGTGAGAAAGGTTATGTATTCAGTCTCCACTCATACAGATTTTGATTCTAAGAATCTCTCTAAGAGAATTCCGCGATGATTCCCTAGAAGGGGGGTGGCCTTTGAGCTTCTATTATCGGTCTTCATTAGCGAATATTTTAAAAACTGCGAGAGACGTTTAGACGACTTTATGTCGTTTACAAGGAAAACCACGAGGATGTAGTCTCATTTCATCCACAGTCAAACCTATTTCATTACTTACATGACTCTCGGTGAGTATAACGTGTACATAGCAACATTTCAATATGTATATGATTTCCAGTCCTTGTCATGTTTTCTCCTTAAATTTAATTTCTGTGCGTAGGCCACACAAGTCCGAAATGATTTTAATTTGCCGTCAATTTGGAGTTCCTTTAAGGCCTTTGAGGAAGGCTCGTCAGTCTTAATTGCTGATTTCTTTCTTCTTTCGCCATTGAAATCTTTCAAACCAATGGTCGCGGTACTCTACAGTCTTCTCAAACATTTTTTGTTAATGAGTAAACATTTCGATGAACTTTTGATATTGATGTATTTATTCTTCTGTTCTATCCCTCAGAGACATTGATAGTGTGATTGCACCTTACACTGCAATTCCACATATCTCTTGGCATACGCTCGTAATCGAACCACTGGCGTAGAAATAATAGTAGAAGTCCTGCAGCTTTTGGTTTTCAGATGTGCTCTCCTGAATAGTCAGCCAACCATCATCCATCATTCCCAGAAAAGGTACTCCATTGTATTTCTCCGTTTTCCTTATATGCAGGAACAAGGCTGCAACACTAAACTTGTTTCCACAAATACTGATTAAAACAACTGCAGCTCATAATCTTTGTTTCAGGAAAAAACTTCTAACTGATGAAATACTCAGCTTTCTATCCAAACACGTTGGTTTTAATAGTTAAAAAGATGTCATGCTTCTTTTTGTTAGGTGACAAAGCTATGACTACTGGAATTGTGTTTGTTCCCCCTCAAGAACTTGTACGATAAACAACTGTCCCAACGGTTCCTTCTAAATGTTGAACGTTCCTTCCACAAAGAATCATTTACAGTTTGATAAGGATGATTCTCTTTTTCGTTGGCAGACCTTGACATAAATATCGGACCATTCTGCTGCTTACAGTTCGCTGCGTTAATCACATAGCCTAGAACACACAAGGAACAGACTCCTAACTAAGGTACGAGCATATGGGATTGGTTCCCAAATATGTGAGTGGCTCGAAGACTTCTTAAGTAATAGAACCCAGTACGTTGTCCTAGATGGTGAGTGTTCATCGGAGGTGAGGGTATCATCTGGAGTGCCCCAGGGAAGTATGGTAGGTCCGCTGTTGTTTTCTATCTACATAAATGATCTTTTGGATAGGGTGGTTAGAAATGTGCGGCTGTTTGCTGATGATGCTGTGGTGTACGGGAAGGTGTCGTCGTGGCCTAAAATTTCTTTCGTTCACTGACATTTAATAGTGACGCTGCGTTTTAGGCCCTCGAGGAAATAAAAAACCAACAGAATCGGCAAACTATGAAACCTCCTCTTAGAGGACGCTACATACCACTGACGTATGACCAAGGTCTGAGAAATGATTCTGCAACAAGGCAAGTATTCTGGGCAAATCCATGGTAAAAGGACTTTTTTGTCGTTGTTCGTATAGTGTGTATCATACTTCTTAAGTAATAGAACCCAGTACGTTGTCCTCGATTGTGAGTGTTCATCGGAGGTGAGGGTATCATCTGGAGTGCGCCAAGGAAGTGTGCTAGGTCCACTGTTTTCTGTCTAGACAAATGATCTTTTGTATAGGGTGGTTAGAAATGTGCGTCTGTTTGCTGATGATGCTGTGGTGTACGGGAAGGTGTCGTCGTTGAGTGACTGTAGGAGGATACAAGATGACTTGGACAGGATTTGTGATTGGTGTAAAGAATGGCAGCTAATTGGCTGGCTCTGAGCACTATGGGACTTAACTTCTGAGGTCATCAGTGCCCTAGAACGTAGAAGTACTTAAACCTAACTAACGTAAGGACATCACACACATCCATGCCCGAGACAGGATTCGAACCTGCGACCGTAGCAGTCGCGCGGTTCCAGACTGTAGCGCCTAGAACCGCTCAGCCACAGACAGCTAATTCCAGATATAGATAAATGTAAATTAATGCAGATGAATAGGAAAAATAATCCCGTAATGTTTGAATACTCCATTAGTAGTGTAGCGCTTGACACAGTCACATCGATTAAATATTTGGGCGTAACATTGCAGAGCGATATGAAGTGGGACAAGCATGTACTGGCAGTTGTGGGGAAGGCGGATAGTCGTCTTCGGTTCATTGGTAGAATTTTGTGAACACGTGGTTCATCTGTAAAGGAGACAGCTTATAAAACACTAATACGACCTATTCTTGAGTACTGCTCGAGCGCTTGGAATCCCTATCAGGTCGGATTGAGGGAGGACATAGAAGCAATTCAGAGGCGAGCTGCTAGATTTGTTACTGGTAGGTTTGATTATCACGCTGCAGGAACTCGGGTGGGAGTCTCTGGAGCAAAGGAGTTGTTCTTTTCGTGAATCGCTACTGAGGAAATTTAGAGAACCAGCATTTGAGGCTGAATGCAGTACAATTTTACTGCCGCCAACTTATATTTCGCGGAACGACCACAAAGATAAGATAAGAGAGATTAGGGCTCGTACAGAGGCATATCGGCAGTCATTTTTCTCTCGTTCTGTTTGGGAATGGAACAGGGAGAGAAGATGCTAGTTGTGGTACGAGGTACTCTCCGCCACGCACCGTATGGTGAATTGCGAAGTATGTATGTAGATGTAGAACGTGGAGAGAGTAACTGTCATTCATCAGCGGCATCTACCGCGGCACTGTTGCATCCCCTATTTCACAACCTTAGGGATTGAATTTCCAAAAGCACTGCAACACATGTTTCTTTAATTGTAGGTGAGAAGTCAAATACCAGTTTTCATAGACGTAACTTTCTTTAATAATGATTTGTTTTTAAACTTTCACCCACTGTTTCACGCTCGCGGAGATTAAGTTTGCAAAACGCTGAAACACATATTTCTTTATTTCTGAGCGAAAACCATCTTCGTAGGTCTAGCTCCAAATTGCTTTAAAAGCGATATGTTTTCAAAAAGCCTTGCGCCCCTTATATCACTCCCTTAGAAGTGGAATTCCTTGTTAAACGACGCCTACACTATATGAGTCACGCCCTCTCCAAATTTCAAGTTTCTATCCTTTACACAGTAAGTCAGTCAGTCAGTAGGGACATTATCTTTTATCTACAGGCAACATACAGGTATGACACTCATTCTGAAAAACAGCTGTAATTTTACAATTAATGTAACGTCCTTATATCTCCTAACTGCATAAGAAACAGTCTGTAGTAGTCTTCAACGGATATGGGTCCATAAATGACAAAATAAAATAAAAAGAAAAACTAGGGAGCGGGTTTCGAACACGGCCCCCAAGTGATAAGCGCCGACGGCAGCTATTGCACCGCCATTCCGGCTGAGATTATAGCGTCCCAAAAGACATCTAATACATAGGAAACTTTGACTGTCGTTTTCCCAGAGACGGTCAACGGATAAGCTGACCCATGTGCTCGCTTATTTTCACTCTACTCCCACTGAGCGAAGTTTCTGGGAAATCGGGTTATGACACTTACCGTGTTTTTTTCGTAAGCTGTAGCCGCAATTGAAATGGTTCATATGGCTCTAAGCACTAAGGGGCTTAACATCTGAGGTCATCAGTCCGCTGGACTTAAAAGTACTTAAACCTAACTAACCTAAGGACATCACACACATCCATGCTCGAGGCAGGATTCGAACTTGCGACCGTAGCAGCAGCGCGGTTCGGAACTGAAGCGCCTAGAATCGTCAGTCACAGCAGCCGGCCCGCAATTGAAGAGCTACCCTACTTTTTCAACGCAACTGGTGAAATTATGGTACCGGTTACTTTTGCTGTATTTTTTGCTTTTACAATATTTTTGACAGTTCATTTTCTGCTTCATCTGGAATACAAGCTTGGATAACTTGTCCTAAAACTGTATTACTTTTGGTAGATAGTAGATATTTGCACTTATTCGTTATAACGTTTAGGTAACGGCAGTATGTTACATCATCTTTGTTGGTATAATTCACTGTATACTGATGCCCATTATAAATCACTAAATGCTTTCCTCTGGTGGTCTCATTGAATTCGATCTTCACTGCGCTTAGAATAGGGAACACTACTGGTCAGGCCGAGATAAACTGCAGTGCTGAACTCTAGGAGGAATCCACGGACTACAGCTGCCTTTCAATGAACTGCAGTGTGGACGGCGTTCAGAGCGCAGGGAGTAGTACTTCGCAGGTAGCGACGGACAGAATGGTGTATTCTAATTCTGGAACACCATGTTCCGAGGCCCATTACCTGTAGTGCCGTGCGCTCCTTAGAGAGGTCAACACATTCTATTTCCGTACATGTGTCACTCCTTTCAAGTGTCACAAATTCGAGAACCAGTTTGTTGTATTTATGCCTACGTAGCCATCAAAAATTTTTAGCCCACACACTTCCCCTTTCCCAAATTGAGATTCCTTGATGCCTCAGGATGTGTCGTATCAACTAATCCCTTACTCAAATTGTGGCGGCCGGTGTGTCCGAGCGGTTCTAGGCGCTTCAGTCTGGAACCGCGCGACCGCTACGGTCGCATGTTCGAATCCTGCCTCGGGCATGGATGTATGTGACGTCCTTAGGTTAGTTAGGTTTAAGTAGGTCTAAGTTCTAGGGGACTGATGACATTAGATGTTAAGTCCCATAGTGTTCAGAGCCATTTGAACCATTTGAACTCCAATTTTGCCATAAATTTGTTTTTGTATCAAACCTATTCTATCTATCCAGCTGACCTTCAATATTGTTCTATATCACCACATTTCTAAAGCTTCTATTGCCTTCTTGTCAGAATTGCTTATCGTCCATGTTTCACTTCCATACAAGTCTGCACTCCAGGCAAGTACATTCAGAAAAGATTTCCTAACTTTTAAATTTATATAAAATGTTAACAAATACCTGTTTTTCAGAAATGTTTTCCTTGCCATTGACAGTCTGCATTTTACGCCCCCCTCTGCTTCATCCATCGTCAGTTATTTTGCTGCTCACATAGTTAAATTCAACTACTACTTTTAGCGTCCCATTTCCTAATCTAATTCCCTTAGCATCACCTTAGTTAATTCGACTACATTCTATTGCGCTTGTTTTATGTTTGTTGACTTTAATTTTGTAATCTCTTCTGAAGGCACTACTCGTTCATTCATGTGCTCTTCCAAGTCGTTCACTGTCTCTGACAGAATTACAATGTCACTGGCGAACCTCAGAGTTTTCGTTTGTGCTCCCTGAACTTTAGTTTTTCTTTGATCTCCTTTGCTGCTTTCTCAGTGCACAG
Organism: Schistocerca gregaria; assembly: GCF_023897955.1. Lineage (NCBI taxonomy): Eukaryota > Metazoa > Arthropoda > Insecta > Orthoptera > Acrididae > Schistocerca > Schistocerca gregaria. The sequence goes on from NC_064931.1 coordinate 88,482,004, forward strand.
ATTGCATAATATTGGAGAAAGGCTACAATCCCATCTCAACTTCAACTACCGCTTCCCTACCACGTCCTTCAACTCTTATAACTGCCGTCTGGTTTGTGTGCAAGTTGTAAAGAATATTTGGCTTCCTGAATTTTATACCCGCTTTCCTCAAACTTTCAACTAATGTCGTCCACTCAATATTGTTAAAAGTTTTCTGTAAATCTACTAATGCTGTAAATGTAGGTCTACCTTCTCCAATATATCTTCTAAGATAAGACTTGCGTGTTCTTATATTATCCTGTAACCGTAACCGATCTTCCCAAAGCCATGTTCTACTAATGTTTCCAGTTCTCTGTAAATAATTAGTGACATTATTTTGTATCCATGAGTTCACCTGTTTTATGTGCTGTATTTTTATATTTTCTTCTTTCATCAGTTAAATAAAATATCTCCTGTGTTATCCAAGGATTTGTACTACGCTTTGGTTTTTACGTATGTGATCATCTGCTGCCTTGTGTACTTCATCTGTCAACGTTACCATCTCGTATTCTATTGTATTCCTTTCCACCAATATTATCTAATTTTCTCTGTGAAACTTTCGACTGTCCCTGCTTCTTTCGATTTATCTATGTTCCACATCTATAAGATCTTACGTTTTGGCAATTTCTTCGGTTTTAATTTGCAGATCAGTACCAAGAAAGTATTATCAGGATTCACGTCTGCTCCTGAAGATGCCTTGCAGTTTAAAATTTGGTTTCAGAATCTCCGTCTTACGATCACACAGCCATCTGAAACCTTCCAGTGTCTACAGGTGTGTTCCAAGTACACATCCTACTTTCGTAACCAAGTATTAACAATGCTTAATTATGATCTGTGCAAGATTTCATTCCTTTTGCCCTAAACATGTTTTCCTACTTATTTGTCTTTCTCTTCCTTTTCCAACTATCGAATATCAGTCTCCCTGTACCATCTGATTATTTTTTATTTTATCATACATTATTTAATCTCTTCTTCGTCTGTGGAACTAGTTGGCATATAAACTTGCACTACTGTGTTGTTTGTTAGCTCACATTTTGTCCCAGAATAATTTGTTCATTCTGCTGCTAGCAGTAGTTTATCTGCATTCCTACATACTTATTCATCATTAGGCTACTCCTAGATGACTCCTATCTGATTTTTTGTTGATAACCTTTTACTGATCTCACCACAAGTCATGTTCTTCATGCCACTGAACCACATCAATTTCCGCTGTATCTAACTTAAACCTATCCATTTCCCTTTTTACATTCTCTAACCTACCTAACCGATTAAGGAGTCTAATATTCCACGCTCTGTCCTGTAGATTTCATTTTCCTGACGACGTTATCCTCCTGAGTAGTCCCTGCCCGATGATCCAAATCGAGGACTACTTTACCCTTGGAATGCTTTATCCATGAAGATGCCATCATTCCGTACAACCTCGTTTCCTAGCGGAACAACTAACGGCTGGCCAGCCGGGGTGGCTGAGCGGTTCTAGGCGCTTCAGGAACCGCGAGACCGCTGCGGTCGCAGGTTCGAATCCTGCCTCGGGCACGGATGTGTGTGATGTCCTTAGGTTAGTTAGGTTTAAGTAGTTCTACGTTCTAGGGGACTGATGACCTCATAAGTTAAGTCGTATAGTGCTCAGAGCTATTAGTTAAGTCCCATAGTGCTCAGAGCCATTTGAACCATTTTGAAGTAACGGCTGTACTTCCTCCTTGCTTTCATTCATTTGCAGCACCAGTTGAGCAAGGCCATATTAGCCACTGTTACAAAGCCAGACTAGTTAATTATTCAAACAGTTGCCCCTGCAACTACTGAAAAGGCTGCTGCCCTTCTTCCGGAACCAAGGATTTGTCTGTCCGCTCCACAAGTACCCCTCCGCCGGTTTTGCTCCTACGGTGAAACTATCTGTATCGCTGCGGCACGCAAGCCACCCTACCTCGACCAGTTCCATACTCCGTGGATAATAAAGAAGAACATATTACTTACTCAAAACAGGACTCTTTCAAAAACATATGACCTTGCTACGTCACTGTTGCAAAGGGCAGAAAGCAAGGAGGAACTGAAGCCGTTCAATTTTCCAAGTATATGAATGCGTGGTTTCCGTTCTTTCTGACATGTCTGCGTGTTCTTAGGTAAATTTTTATGCTGATTTCAAAACTCTTCTTAGTTTTCTCCTATTAAGTACAGTTTCTACATAATGGGATAAAGTTCAAAAACCATTTATAATTGATCAAATCAGACAAAGTCGTTTTATTTTTAGCTATGGGAATTTTATTAGGAAAACTAGCTACAAACACGAAAATGCTATGCTTTTTATGTTAGTAGGCTTGTTGAGCAAGGCTGTATAGGTTTGAGAGTATCAGAGTTATTTTTGCGTGTGACTGTGACTAAAAACATCTTGCATGAACCGCTTGTAGACCGCAGAAATTATTGCCTCCATCACTACACATCAAATTAGGATTTAGTGAAGCAGTTTGTAAGTGCTATTCCACAAGATGGATCCTGCTTTAAGTATCTTTGTATGAAAGGTCGCTTCAGCTCCCAAGAAAAATGTAAATCAGGATTTTTTATAGGTCCTCAAATTCACAACTTGATGAAAGATCACGAAAATGAGAATACAACGAGTGTTAGAGAAAAAAGAAGGATGGACCACCTTTACTTATGTTACTGAAATCTTTCTAGGGAATAGCCGCGCGGTATTAGCTGAGCGGTCTCGGGCACTACAGTCATGGACTGTGCGGCTGGTCCCGGCGGAGGTTCGAGTCCTCACTCGGCCATGGGTGTGTGTATTTGTCCTTAGGATAATTTAGGTTAAGTAGTGTGTAAACTTAGGGACTGATGACCTTAGCAGTTAAGTCTCATAAGATTTCACACACATTTGAACATTTTCTAGGTAATAGAAAAAACATCAAACTTACAAGGACATACTGAAAACCAGGTAGCATGAATGTGAGAGTCCGCCTCCTACACTCATACAATGACCACTTCCCAGAAGATCTGCGACGTTACTATGAAGAGGGAGAGGAACACTCCCGCGAGGGCATACAGGATATGGAGAAGAGGTACCAGGTAACATAGAATTATGACTGACTACTGTAGTATGGTTAAGAGTGACACTGAAGATTCTACAAGGAAATCAAAAACTTCGAATATGAAGTGTAACGAAGTACTCATAATGTTGCTAAGACAATTATTTGTTGTAATTTTGGCTTATGCCTAAAAATAAAAGAGCAAGTATAAAAATATAGACGTTCGTTCAATTTTATATTAGTATCTGTGACTCGATTACTTTAATATTTAAACTGTGAGATCTTAATTCGTAAAAAAATATCTTGATCTAACAAAATTGAAGTATTTCTACAATAAATGCTCCTAATTTATTCTGGAACAACAGTTTTTGGGAAATGATGTCACAAACGTGTTCTGAATGAGGCTTATGTACTCCCTGTGTCTAACGACGTACCGTGAGCAGACAGATGTACACGTATCTGCCACACGTTTCCATGTCAGTATTCTCTATTTTCAGACGAGGGAACATACAACCTGCTTGTCAGTCCCTCTGAAATCTATTGTCCGTGTGCGGTTCATTGTTCTGTTTGGTGCGGCTTGTCGTTCCGAAATGGAAATGGAAAGCGAACCTAACTTCTCACCAAGGTATGGAAAACCGCTTAGAAATCACACTGAGGTCTGACATTATACAATAAGCTGTCATTAACCCGGAGCATCACTTCCCTGTTCGAAAGACGTGTTCTACCGACTATGCGAGCAGGTTATCCGTTGTACAAATGTAACTGGAGATCGTGTGACTGGTATGGTGCAACTGTTCTACAGCTGCTAACAAATGTACTGTTTCGTGACGACAAGTCTGTTTAGTCATGGATTGTAAACAGTTGCATGATCTGCAGCACCCTAGTAAATATTACTCAAGGACCATCGTCCGTGTTACAGACTGGAAGAGCAGGCAGATGTCTTCATGTGTTCCATTTCAGTTGTTGTTGTTGTTGTGGTCTTCAGTCCAGAGACTGGTTTGATGCAGCTCTCCATGCTACTCTATACTGTGCAAGCTTCTTCATCTCCCAGTACCTACTGCAACCTACATCCTTCTGAATCTGCTTAGTGTATTCATCTCTTGGTCTCCCTCTACGATTTTTACCCTCCACACTGCCCTCCAATACTAAATTGGCGATCCCTTTATGCCTCAGAACGTGTCCTACCAACCGATCCCTTCTTCTGGTCAAGTTGTGCCACAAACTTCTCTTCTCCCCAACCCTATTCAACACTTCCTCATTAGTTATGTGATCTACCCATCCAATCTCTAGCATTCTTCTGTAGCACAACATTTCGAAAGCTTCTATTCTCTTCTTGTCCACACTATTTATCGTCCACGTTTCACTTCCATACATGGCTACACTCCATACAAATACTTTCAGAAATGACTTCCTGACACTTAAATCTATACTCGATGTTAACAAATTTCTATTCTTCAGAAACGCTTTCCTTGCTATTGACAGTCTACATTTTATATCATCTCTACTTCGACTATCATCAGTTATTTTGCTCCCCGAATAGCAAAACTCCTTTACTACTTTAAGTGTCTAATTTCCTAATCTAATTCCCTCAGCATCACCCGACTTTATGCCACATTCCACTATGCCTCGACTACATTCCACTATCCTCGTTTTGCTTTTGTTGATGTTCATGTTACATCCTCCTTTCAAGACACTGTCCATTCCATTCAACTGCTCTTCCAAGCCCTTTGCAGTCTCTGACAGAATTACAATGTCATCGGCGAACCTCAAAGTTTTTATTTCTTCTCCATGGATTTTAATACCTACTCCGAATTTTTCTTTTGTTTTCTTTACCGCTTGCTCAATATACAGATTAAATAACATCGGGGACAGGCTACAACCCTGTCTTACTCCCTTCCCAACCACTGCTTCTCTTTCATGTCCCTCGACTCTTATGACTGTCATCTGGTTTATGTACAAATTGTAAATAGTCTTGCGCTCCCTGTATTTTACCCCTGCCACCTTTAGGATTTGAAAGAGAGTATTCCAGTCCACATTGGCAAATGCTTTCTCTAAGTCTTTTTATTTCTTCTCCATGGATTTTCTTCTCCAATGCTAGGAACGTAGGTTTGCCTTTCGTTAATACTTCCTCTAAGATAAGTCGTAAGGTCAGTATTGCCTCACGTGTTCCAGTATTTCTACGGAATCCAAACTGATCTTCCCCGAGGTCGGCTTCTACTAGTTTTTCCATTCGTCTGTAAGGAATTCGTGTTAGTATTTTACAGCTGTGACTTATTAAACCGATAGTTCGATAATCGTCACATCTGTCAACACCTGCTTTCTTTGGGATTCGAATTATTATATTCTTCTTGAAGTCTGAGGATATTTCGCCTGTCTCATACATCTTGCTCACCAGATGGTAGAGTTTTGTCAAGACTGGCTCTCCCAAGGCTGTCAGTAGTTCTAATGGAATGTTGTCTACTCCCGGGTCCTTGTTTCGACTTAGGTCTTTCAGTGCTCTGTCAAACTCTTCACGCAATATCGTATCTCCCATTTCATCTTCATCTACATCCTCTTCAATTTCCATAATATTGTCCTCAAGTACATCACCCTTGTATAGACCCTCTATATACTCCTTCCACCTTTCTGCTTTCCCATCTTTGGTTAGAACTGGGTTTCCATCTGAGCTCTTGATGTTCATACAAGTGGTTCTCTTATCTCCAAAGGTCTCTTTAATTTTGCTGTAGGCTGTATCTATCTTACCACTAGTGAGATAAGCCTCTACATCCTTACATTTGTCCTCTAGCCATCCCTGCTTAGCCATTTTGCATTTCCTGTCGATCTCATTTTTGAGACGTTTGTATTCCTTTTTGCCTACTTCATTTACTGCATTTTTGTATTTTCTCCTTTCATCAATTAAATTTAATATTTCTTCTGTTACCCAAGGATTTCTACTAGCCCTCGTCTTTCTACCTACTTGAACCTCTGCTGCCTTCACTACTTCATCCCTCAAAGCTACCCATTCTTCTTCTACTGTATTTCTTTCCCCCATTCCTGTCAATTGTTCCCTTATGCTCTCCCTGAAACTCTGTACAACCACTAGTTCTTTCAGTTTATCCAGGTCCCATCTCCGTAAATTCCCTCCTTTTTGCAGTTTCATTAGTTTTAATCTACAGGTCATAACCAATAGATTGTGGTCAGAGTCCACATCTGCCCCTGGAAATGTCGTACAATTTAAAACCTGGTTCCTAAATCTCTGCCTTACCATTATATAGCCTATCTGATACCTTTTAGTATCTCCAGGGTTTTTCCATGTATACAACCTTCTTTCATGGTTCTTAAACCAAGTGTTAGCTATGACTAAGTTGTGCTCTGTGCAAAATTCTACGAGGCGGCTTCGTCTTTCATTTCTTAGCCCCAATCCATATTCACCTACTACGTTTCCTTCTCTCCCTTTTCCTACACTCGAATTCCAGTCGTCCATGACTGTTAAATTTTCGTCTCCCTTCACTATCTGAATAATTTCTTTTATTTCATCATACATTCCTTCAATTTATTCGTCATCTGCAGAGCTAGTTGGCATATTAACTTGTACTACTGTAGTAGGTGTGGGCTTAGTATCTATCTTGGCCACAATAATGCGTTCACTATGCTGTTTGTAGTAGCTTACCCGCACTCCTATTCACTATTAAACGTACTCCTGCGTTACCACTATTTGATTTTGTGTTTATAACCCTGTAGTCACCTGACCAACAGTCTTGTTCCTCCTGCCACCGAACTTCACTAATTCCTACTATATCTAACTTTAACCTATCCATTTCCCTTTTTAAATTTTCTAACCTACGTGCCCGATTAAGGGATCTGACAGTCCACGCTCCGATCCGTAGAACGCCAGTTTTCTTTCTCCTGATAACGACATCCTCTTGAGTAGTCCCCGCCCGGAGATCCGAATGGGGGACTATTTTACCTCCGGAATATTTTACCCAATCCATTTCAGTAACAGAGTATTACTGTGTGACATGACACTACTCAGAGCTTATCAGAATATTTTCTGAAAATAGAGCAATTGTATATTTAGAAGTCCCGGTAGTGACGAGATAATTAGAAACGCAGCACAAACTCGGACTGGACAAGGAAACCGTCCGTATGCTTTTCAGTGGAACCATCACGGTATTCGTTAGGAATGATTCAAGGAAAACCTGAACATGAAAGGCCACTTCTCCCGAATTCGAGTCCATTGCGGTTACCTCTACACCACAGAGCTTGATAAAAAGCCTGCCATTTTTGACGCGAAACACGAACCAACACAGCCTGTTTATTAAAACAATGATGTATTGTGGTTCAAATGGCTCTGAGCACTATGGGGCTTAACTGCTGAGGTAATCTGTCCCCTAGGACTTAGAACTACTTAAACTTAACTAACCTAAGGACATCACACACATCCATACCCGAGGCAGGATTCGAACCTGTGACCGTAGCGCCTAGAACCGCTCGGCCACTCCGGCTGGCAATAATGTATTGTGTACTATGTTTCCACTACCGCGCCTATCACTCAAATACGCAAAGAAAGCTAAGGGAACGTGTTGTAACGGTTCAGTGAGCGCATGTAGCGGGTCATCTGACGTAGAAGATTCTGGATATCAACTCTAATAGAAAAATACAAGATAACGACTTCTCGAGGTTTCCTTTCTTTGTAAACGCCTGTTGTTCTGTTACTCGGGTCGTTACGCACCACAATGGCTGTTTTGTTTACTGAACATCGTAAAGGACTACGTGTGCTCGTAAACACTAGGTTAAGAGTTATAGCTGAGTAATGGATTTCAGACTTTATTACGTGTACGCCAGTCAGTAGTGTCTCTTGTTTGAAAAACAAAGCATTCACTGTAGCGCCTTCATACGAGAAACAAAACGCATCAAACCGTGGAACAAAACACTGATAAAATGTGAGAACAGTACGAGAGAGTACAGTAGCAGACAAGTAAACAGTTATCGTCAGTTCCTTGTGCGCTGCTGTAGTTGTGTCACTAATAGTAAGTGAGATCCCGTTCAGAAGAGTGCCTCGTGTCAGCTGCTGAGCTTTCTGGAATAACAGATCGGTAGATAAGAGCTCGGAGTGCTCTCTCCTCCTCCTTCAAGCTCCATATCTCTTCATAACAACAAAAACAAAACAATCGAAACGCCGGTCGTAAAAATCCCAACTATAAACCGAAGCTGTGTAAGCAGCAACACTGATATCAGATACTGTTGAGCGCAACGGTGGTAAAAGTACCCACTTTGTTAGCCACCCGTTACCACTGTGAAGTACTCCAATTAATAATAATAAACCGAGCGACGTGGTGCAGTGTTTACTACACTGGGCTCGCATTCGGCAGGACGACGGTTCAAGACCGCGTCCGACCACCGTGATTTAGGTTCTCCGTGATTTCTCTAAATCGCTTCACGCAAATGCCAGGATGGTTCCTTTGAAAAGAACTTCCCTTATCCGGTGGGACCGGTGACCTCGCTATTTGGTCCTCTCCCCTCAGATCAACCAACCAATCGATAATATGGCACTAGGTCAGTACCTCCTTGCAAATGTCACATGATCGCCATTTGGGCGGTGCACTAGATTCGCTGATAGGAACTGCCCGTGAACTTGTTCAAGAATCTACTTCAATAGTGACCTTAAATAATTTATGGAAACGAGTGGTAACCTGAAAACTACCTTGGTACCAGAACTAATTTTTATAATATCTGCAATGGAAGTGTTCCATTCATAGTACACCTGTACACTACACTTTGATCAAGTATCAGATTGGCTATATTTTTCTCTATAATTATATACATGAAGACGGTAAAAACTGGGCAGATATTCTCCCTTTCCTATCGTTAATCCTATCACACGGGGTGTATTATTTTTATGATCTGAGAATCTATTTTTATTATTTTAACTTCGGGCCGATGCCGGGTGGCAGCACCGTCATGCCTACGCCCGAGAAGCGCTGAAGAGAGGTAGTTATTTGCGTTAAGAATAGTATTCTTGCAAGTGGAGAGTTATCATATGCCACAGGTGTATACAGCTACGCCCTACAAAGCAAAAACACTCAGACACTGACCAAGACTTTTGTTCAGCAATACTCAGGGCGCAGTTTAACAAAATTCATTCGTAGTGTTGTAACATATCACGTCCTAGCCGCCCATGTGTACTAGCCCTGTCTGCTATGTAGTCTGCCAGACTCGAATTCGGCTACATGGGTCTGGGTGTTTCTCTTCAGCCTGGAAGTGCTCTTGAGCCTGGAACGGATGGGCCAATCTTCCCAGAACCTCCTAAATGGGTTGTGGCCGGAGCCTACATGGCAGGCTTATTATATATATTCGAGGAGTGAGCTGGAGCTGACGAAGACCAGGAGTCGGGGGCAGAAGCGGCAAGTCGTGGACACTCGAGAAGCCGAGTTCGTGTGTTTTAAAATACTTATCTCGAGCTAGGAATCCTTCGTGATCAACGTGGTTTATTCTCTGCTACGGAAAGCTTACGAGGCATTCGAAGTGCATACCCGTGATTGGGCGACCAAGTCTGCTTAGACACTTTCCTGTTTCTCTTTACAAGTTTGTCGATTAGTGAACGTGGACTTGTTCGGTCCAAAGAGTTCTCAGAGCAGTGTCTGGAGCCATTAGCGAGCTAGACGTGGTGTTGGATTAAAGTGACAGACTGGGCTAGGATCAATTCATACCAATAAATTTCATCTGTTTCGTACTCGTATGAGCGTGGTGTTGGTTTGGATGTGTATTACTGGTTTTCTGTTGTGGTGATTTTCGAAGGCTCTGACCAGTATGGGACTTAACATCTGATGTCATTAGTCCCCTAGAACTAAGAAATATATAAAACTAACTAACCTAAGGACATCACACACATCCATGCCTGAGGCAGGATTCGAACCTGTGTCCGTACTGGTCGCACGGTTCCAGACTGAAGCGCGTAGAACCGCTCGGTCACTCCGGCCGGCGATTATCGAAGGGAATCGACAGTAACCAGCTGGAGGTGGCGTATTGCACTGCCAGCGGTCGACGTATTTGCAGTCCATGGATAGGATCTCAGAATCTTTCCGGAAAGTAGTTAGATAACTGCATGGCTTTTATGAAGAGCTTTAGAGTTAGGAGAAGTTTACTCGTATATTACGGGTCAAAAAAATGTGTGTTAAATCTTATGTGACATAACTGCTAAGGTCATCAGTCCCTAAGCTTACACACTACTTAACCTAAATTATCCTAAGGACAAACACACACACCCATGCCCGAGGGTGGACTCGAACCTCCGCCGGGACCAGCCGCACAGTCCAAGACTGCAGCGGCTAATCCAGCGCGACCTCACGGGTCAAATTGAGGTTCTCAACCCTTATTCAGAATACGTGAAATATATTCGCAGTTGCGAGTATGAACAACCATCAGTCGTATAATTGTATGACGACAATGAAAAATGGCGCCAAACCGAGAGTCGAACCTGGGCATTACGCTGTTCACGAAACTTCCATATGTCGTCAACCATGTGTCTACAGCCCGTATTTGTACATCCATTATGTATATTCTCGTACAAAGAAGACATTTTACTTGAAGGTCGCTTGCCCGGTGTCGGCGGATAAATAATGTATAGCAGTGCCTGTGTTATTCTGGATTACGATGCAATGTTCCTTAGGACATGCACGCATGTCCAAAGGAGCATTGCGTCGTAATCTAGAATAACACAGGCACTGAAATATGGTACTCATTGAGAATGGCTGGTTGTCTAACAAAGCAGAGAAGCCCTCCGGATCCGCCAATAAACGTTTCTAGTTAAATACTCAGAGCTTTACGTCGCGTAATTTACCGAGAGAGGTGGCTTAGCGGGTAGCACCCAGGACCAGCGTTCTGGCCCTTTGATATTCCTTATCTATATAAACGATTTGGGAGACAATCTGAGCAGCCGTCTTCGGTTGTTTTCAGATGACGCTGTCGTTTATCGACTAATAAAGTCATCAGAAGAGCAAAACAAATTGCAAAACGATTTAGAAGAGATACCTGAATGGTGCGATAGTTGGCAGTTGACCCTAAATAACGATAAGTGTGAGGTAATCCACATGAGTGCGAAAAGGAAATTGTTAAACTTCGGTTACACGATAAATCACTCTAATCTTAAAGCTGAAAATTCAACCAAATACCTAGGTATTACAATTACGACCAACTTAAATTCTAAAGAACACGTAGAAAATGTTGTGGGGAAGGCTAACAAAAGGCTGCGTTTTATTGGCAGGAAACTTAGAAAATGTAACAGACCTACTAAGGAGACTGCCTACACTACGCTTGTCCGTCGTCTTTTAGAATACTGCTGCGCAGCGTGGGATAGTTACCAGGTAGGACTGACGGAGTATATCGAAAAAGTTCAAAGAAAGGCAGCACGTTTTGTATTATCACGAAATATCAGAGACAGTGTCAGAGAAATGATACAGGATTTGGGCTGGAAGTCATTAAAAGAAAGGCGTTTTTCGTTGCGACGGAATCTTCTAACGAAATTCCAATCACCAACTTTCTACTCCGAATGCGAAAGTATTTTGTTGATATCGACCTACATAGGGAGGAACGATTAACACAGATAAAATAAAGGAAATAGGTGTTCATTCTTTCCGCGCGCTATACGAGATTGTAACAACAGAGAATTGTGAAGGTGGTTCGATGAACCGTCTGCCAGGCACTTAAATGTGATTTGCAGAGTATCCATGTAGATGTAGATGCAGATGTAGATGTAGACGACGCTTCAGATCCGGGGGCGGCCATCCAGATTTCGATTGTTTTGTGTTTTCCGTTAACCGCTCTAGGCAAATGACGGCGTTGTTCCTTTGGAAGGGCTCCGCTTATTTCCTTTTGCAGTCCTTGAAATCTTCCGAGCGAGTGCTCTGTATCTAATGACCCCAATGTCGATGGAACACTTAAGCTCCACTCTTCTTACCTTAATTTTTTTTTCATAATTTAATTGCGCACCGCACAGTCTAAGAGTTTGTGGTTTTTACTTGCGACCAGGAGTGTGACTCCGACTGACGGTAAGGAAACTCCGAGAAACGGACGAAACGGAACGTGTCAATATACACTCCTGGACATTAAAATAAGAACACCGTGAATTCATTGTCCCAGGAAGGGGAAACTTTATTGACACATTCCTGGGGTCAGATACATCACATGATCACACTGACAGAACCACAGGCACATAGACACAGGCAACAGTGCATGCACAATGTCGGCACTAGTACAGTGTATATCCACCTTTCGCAGCAATGCAGGCTGCTATTCTCCCATGGAGACGATCGTAGAGATGCTGGATGTAGTCCTGTGGAACGGCTTGCCATGCCATTTCCACCTGGCGCCTCAGTTGGACCAGCGTTCGTGCTGGACATGCAGACCGCATGAGACGACGCTTCATCCAGTCCCAAACATGCTCAATGGGGGACAGATCCGGAGATCTTGCTGGCCAGGGTAGTTGACTTACACCTTCTAGAGCACGTTGGGTGGCACGGGATACATGCGGATGTGCATTGTCCTGTTGGAACAGCAAGTTCCCTTGCCGATCTAGGAATGGTAGAACGATGGGTTCGATGACGGTTTGGATGTACCGTGCACTATTCAGTGTTGCCAGTGTAGGACATCGCTCCCCACACCATGATGCCGGGTGTTGGCCCTGTGTGCCTCGGTCGTATGCAGTCCTGATTGTGGCGCTCACCTGCACGGCGCCAAACACGCATACGACCATCATTGGCACCAAGGCAGAAGCGACTCTCATCGCTGAAGACGACACGTCTCCATTCGTCCCTCCATTCACGCCTGTCGCGACACCACTGGAGGCGGGCTGCACGATGTTGGGGCGTGAACGGAAGACGGCCTAACGGTGTGCGGGATCGTAGCCCAGCTTCATGGAGACGGTTGCGAATGGTCCTCGCCGATACCCCAGGAGCAACAGTATCCCTAATTTGCTGGGAAGTGGCGGTGCGGTCCCCTATGTCACTGCGTAGTATCCTACGGTCTTGGCGTGCATCCGTGCGTCGCTGCGGTCCGGTCCCAGGTCGACGGGCACGTGCACCTTCCGCCGACCACTGGCGACAACATCGATGTACTGTGGAGACCTCACGCCCTACGTGTTGAGCAGTTCGGCGGTACGTCCACCCGGCCTCCCGCATGCCCACTATACGCCCTCGCTCAAAGTCCGTCAACTGCACATACGGTTACGTCCACGCTGTCGCGGCATGCTACCAGTGTTAAAGACTGCGATGGAGCTCCGTATGCCACGGCAAACTGGCTGACACTGACGGCGGCGGTGCACAAATGCTGCGCAGCTAGCGCAATTCGACGGCCAACACCGCGGTTCCTGGTGTGTCCGGTGTGCCGTGCGTGTGATCATTGCTTGTACAGCCCTCTCGCAGTGTCCGGAGCAAGTATGGTGGGTCTGACACACCGGTGTCAATGTGTTCTTATTTCCATTTCCAGGAGTGTAATTTCCTAATAATTTATTCTACACCTTTTTTTGAAACCCTGTTGTTTTGTCCATACATAATGTGACAACTTGTTTATTGTCATACCTTTTAAAATTCAATCTCACAATCAGAACAATGTTTCTCAAAGATTCATTGCTGGTCTTAAATTTCAGTTCCGTGCGACAAAAGCTGTGAAGTTTTCGCAAAGTCTGCAGCTCTCTACATCTTTCACAATATCGCAGTAACTGCACCCCAGTAACCCATTTATCGATATCATTAACAACAATATTAATTGTATGTGCTTTCTTCTTTTTTGGCGGTAGATACAGGAATCACATTTCTCTCTGCATCGCGTCATGCCGTAATTTACACCACAATGACGTACTCAGCTTCAACTCGTTTTCCGTCGCCACTGTCCATTATCTCTTTCTCTTACTCAGTAAGTTTAATGGCATTAACTACAAGCCATCACAGCCGCCCAAGGGGACATTTGCAAGAATCGCTTACGGCTTGTGTGGACAATCCGTACTGCTTTGATCTCGAATGTGAGTAAACCTAGTCACATGACCGAGGTCGGCGTCTACGGTACGCTTTCTTCAGTAACAGTTTGCAAACACATATAACTGCATATCGGATTATTTTGTCTGTTAGTAATAACAAAATAATTTAGTCAGTATTTGGCTAGATGGAAGAAAATCTGCAATTTTTCCTCTGTCCGTTACGTTTATCCTTTTATTATAGTGTTGCACAAAGTAAACGAAACAACTATGTGATCGACAGGGCTCAGTTCTTCAGGCTCAGAGAGTGTCCTGATGTCTGTAATATCCTTTGCCAGTCGAAACCTATCTGCGGGAAAGTGGTGAACAATGTGATACGACGGCGAGATATCGGACACTGATATGTTGTGAACTTATAAATTAACAATCAGTAATGAACGTATTTCTGTATTTAAATGTAAAATTACTTCAAATAATTTGCGAAGACTGTATAAACGTTGGCCAGCGTCTGTGGATGTGCAGGTTTTTACATTACCAAAAAAAAAAAAACTTGGAGAAGAGAAATAACAAATTTTACACGCAATTAAACGTTGCATCTGTGATGTCATGAGTGCACAGATTTAATTACAAAATCGGGCCAGACCATCAGAACAGGGAAATTCTTGATTCCAAACGAACTGGACATTATTTCAATGGTGTCTACATCGCTTCTCGACAACATTTACGTTTGAATTCACCCAGCCTCCAAACTACGTATGTGTCACCTGTCAGCCGACCTCACGACAGGTAAGCGTTCTCTTCACGTTCCTGACTACAAAAGTGAAACTGATTACAATCACAACGTATAAAAACATGTCTCTGGATTAAAACGCTTTGCAGATAGTTTAAAAAGATATTGTTTCAAGAGAACGTGGTGATATAATGCGTCTACTGTGTTTGCAATAGGGTTTTTGCTATACCGGTGTACGTTTAGCAACCACAGGTTCATCGCAAGGGCTTCATTGCCCTAACAATACGGTAGAAATGCATATCTGCGAATTTTGCTGATATGTTTTTTTTATATGACATCACACGAAGTACATTGGCATAGAAAAGCACTATTGGAAGGACGGTATTGTACCACATTAGTCAAAAAGCAGCTTAGGAGATGAGCGACCACAATGATAGTATACGATAAAACAGTTCTCATGGTTGCCAGAATAATTTTAACTGTCATTTGGAGATGAGTTTCGGGAAAATCTGTGGCGTAGAATATATGATACTGTGGTGTCACCGCCAGACACCACACTTGCTAGGTGGTAGCCCTTAAATGGGCCGCGGTCCGGTAGTATACGTCGGACCCGCGTGTCGCCACTATCAGTGATTGCAGACCGAGCGCCGCCACACGGCAGGTCTAGAGAGACTTCCTAGCACTCGCCCCAGTTGTACAACCGACTTTGCTAGCGATGGTTCACTGACTAAATACGCTCTCATTTACCGAGACGATAGTTAGCATAGCCTTCAGCTACGTTATTTGCTACGACCTAGCAAGGCGCCATTATCAGTTATTACTGATATTATGAAGCGTGTACTGTCACGAGCGACGTTCATCATTAATGGATTAAAGTTAAGTATTCCACCAGCTACGTCCGTTTTTCTCAATTCTAATTCCCTTGTCATGTTCCAGACCTCACGCCAGCGTGCGTGAGCTAAAACGCGTGCATTTCGGCCTCCTTTAGTAACACGGTGTTGGTTCTCCTGCCAACCACAATAGATACAAGACAGGATATTAAAAGGAATTCATTGCAACAAAATAGTAAAGAGGATAGCATACCTAGTCATACATAACAAAACAAATACCGAGTATCATGTGAATTGGTTCTCTGTATCACCATGTGTGGGGAACTGACATACTGGTACGCAGTTCGACAATGAAAACAATTTTACTGGTAGGTAACATGGGTGAAAGTAATGGCTGTGACATCAAGCATAATCGTTATATGACAAATGCGTATCAAAAACTACATATATTTTATGGTCTGTGTACCTGTATATGGGAAGTCGTTAATAAAGGGATAAAATTGTTCTAACATGACCGTGGCTGCGGTATTCCAGAACTGCTGGAATTTGAACGTAAGAATGCAGTAGAAATCGAATTGGCTTATTATATAAATTTCGAACAAAATGTTTAAAAGAAAGTAGATGGACTTGTGATTAAGTCTTCCATTTATTATACTGTCTCGGTTGTGCCAAGAATAACCATTACGGCTAACGCGATAAATAATGTGGTAATTGGTTGATGAAATTCGTTCTGGAATTTTGATATCTCAGCTTCGTGTGTGATGCACATTTTCGAGAAAATATCGTTGCTATGCCGACAATGACTAATGTGTGTGTAAAAGCAGTTCCTAGTTCGGGCTGTGTTTGCGCCTTAACGGCAGAGGACTCGTACAGGTGTGAGAATCGTGCAGCGATAGTCGCGGGCAGAGGAAGAGACAGGCGGCTTATCTCGGCGGGACGTGAGCGCATCTGCATGCACGGCTACGGAGCTGACGGACGGCTGCGGCAGCGGCGACGGCGCCACAGCGAGCCCTAAATTACTGCACGCGACGTGCCGAGAAAAGACGGCAGCTAGTGGCTGGGGAAAGAGTGGGAGCACCGACGGGCAGGCTACATTTTTTGTAGCCGATTCTGATTTTGAAGGCTGGGCCCCCGGGACGGGGAGGGGGCGGCCTGGTCATCCACCCTGGTGCTCAGCTGTGCGCCGCGCTGTTGCCAGCTGCCGCACCAAAACAAAGCTGGCGCGCCCGCTCACACCTGCTCCCACTGCGCGCAAGGCCGCTGCGCGCTGCACATCCACACGCCTTTGTGCATTCTGCAGCTCTGCACGTGTGCCGCAAACCGCGACCCACTCACTCACTAACCCTTCGCCACTTGTAAATGTACCCCCTCTGTTGTCATAACGTAAATATCCGGAGACAAACAGTCGCATCAGTGACTGCAATACGTTTCCAGGAACGCTTTCTGCGGACCTTACAGGAGCAATTCACACCGTGGAAAGCAGAGTGACATAAACGTTTGCATATCTTGCACTAATAATAGAATGGCTCCTCAGTTTATAAAGCCGTGGTTGGTTCGATGATTCATTTCAGCTACCAATCCAAAAATAGTCCTACAGCCGTACAGACGCATCTACATCCACATCTACATGGATACTCTGCAAATCACATTTAAGTGCCTAGCAGAGGGTTCATCGAACCACCTTCACAGTTCTCTATTATTCCAATCTCGTATAGCGCACGGAAAGAATGAACACTTATATCTTCCCGTACGAGCTCTGATTTCCCTTATTTTTCGTGGCAATCGTTCCGCCATATGTAGGTCGGAGTCAACAAAATATTTTCGCATTCGGAGAAGAAAGTTTGTGGTTGGAATTTCGTTAGATGATTCCGTCGCAACGAAAAACGCCTTTCTTTTAATGATTTACTGCCCACATCCCGTATCATTTCTGTGACACTCTCTCCCATATTTCGTGATAATACAAAACGTGCTGCCTTTCTTTGAACTTTTTCGATACACTTCGTCAGTCCTACCTGGTAACTATCCCACGCCGCGCAGCAGTATTCTGAAAGAGGACGGACAAGCGTAGTGTAGGCAGTCTCCTTAGTAGGTCTGTTACATTTTCAAAGTGCCCTGCCAATAGAACGCAGCCTTTGGTTAGCCTTCCCCACAACATTTTCTATGTGTTCTTTCCAATTTAAGTTGTTCGTAATTGTAATACCTATGTATTCAGTTGAATTTACGGCTTTTAGATTAGACTGATTTATCGTATAACTGAAGTTTAACGATTTTCTTTTAGTACTCATGTGGATGACGTCACACTTTTCGTTATTTGGTGTCAAATGCCACTTTTCGCACCATTCAGATCTTTTTTTCTAAATCGTTTTGCAGTTTGTTTTGGTATTCTGATGACTTTATTAGTCGATAAACGACAGCGTCATCTGCTAACAACCGAAGACGGCTGCTCAGATTGTCTCCAAAATCGTTTATACAGAAAAGGAACAGCAAAGGGCCTGTGACACTACCTTGGGGAACGCCTGAAATCACTTCTGTTTTACTCGATCACTTTCCGTCAATTACTACGAACTGTGACCTCTCTGACAGGAAATCGCAAATCCAGTCACATAACTGTGACGATATTCGATAAGCACGCAATTTTACTACGAGCCGCTTGTGTGGTACAGTGTCAAAAGCCTTCTGGAAATCCAGGAATACGGAATCGACGTGAAAAAATGGTTCAAATGGCTCTGAGCACTATACTACTTAACTTCTGAGGTCATCCGTCGCCTAGAACTTAGAACTAATTAAACCTAACTAACATAAGGACATTACACACATCCATGCCCGAGGCAGGATTCGAACCTGCGACCGTAGCGGTCGCTCGGCTCCAGACTGCAGCGCCTAGAACCACAAATCGATCTGAAATCCCTTGCCAATAGCACTCTGCACTTCATTTGAATAAAGAGCTAGTTGCGTTTCACAGGAAAGATGTTTTCTTAACTCATGTTGACTGTGTGTCAATAGACAGTTTTCTTCGAGGTAATTCATAATGTTCGAACACAATATATGTTCTAAAATCTTGCTGCATATCGGCGTATGGACCTGTAATTGAGTGGATTACTTTATTAAGTTTCTTGAATATTGGTGTGACCTGTGCAACTTTCCAGTTTTTGGGTACTGATCTTTCGTCGAGCGAACGGTTGTATACTATTATTAAGTATGGAGCAGTGCATCAGCATACACCGAAAGGAACCTACTTGGTATACAGTATGGACCAGAAGACTTGTTTTTATTAAGCGATTTGAGTTGCTTCACTACTCCGAGAACATTTACTTCTACGTTACTTATGTTGGCAGCTGTTCTCGATTCGAATTCGGGAATATTTACTTCGTCTTCTTTCGTGAAGGCATTTCGGAAGATTGTGTTTAGTAAATCTGCTTTGGCGGCACTGTCTTCCATAGTATCTCCATTGTTATCGCGCAGAGAAGGCATTGATTGTTTCTTGCCGCTAACATACTTCACATACGACCAGAATCTCTTTGGATTTTCTGACAGGTTTACAGATAAAATATCGTTGTGGAAACTGTTATAGGCGTCTCGCATTGAACTCCACGCTAAGTTTCGAGCTTTTGTAAAGGATCACCAATCTTGGGGTTTTGCGTCTGTTTAAATTAGACATGTTTGTTTCGTTGTTTCTACAATAGTGTTCTAATCTGTTTTTTGTACCAAGGAGGATCAGCTCCGTCGTTTGTTGGTTTATTTGATATAAATCTCTCAATTGCTGCCGATACTATTTATTTGAATTTAAGCCACATCTGGTGTACGCTTGTATTATTAATTTGGAATAAGTGGAGATTGTCTCTAAGGAAGTCGTCAACTGAATTTTTATCTACTTTTTTGAATAGGTATATTTTTCGCTTGTAAGTTCCGTTTCCAGACCCAGTGGCAGTTACTTCATTACTTGAGTTATCTCCGAATGTCACACGTAAGACAATACAATAATTCCCAAGCCTAGTTGAGCAAAAGGGTAAACTCTACATCGTCAGCTTTTGTTGTCCTCTTGTTCTCAGTTGCATTTGTTAAAATTAAACCTTCATGACTAGAGCCGATGCAGACGGAAAATTATTTACCCCATTAGCATCCAACACTCGTTCGACCTATACTTGAGTATTGCTCATCATTGTGGGATCCGTGCCAGATCGGGTTGACGGAGGAGGTAGAGAAGATCCAAAGAAGAGCGGCGCGTTTCGTCACAGGGTTATTTGGTAACCGTGATAGCGTTACGGAGATGTTTAACAAACTCAAGTGGCAAACTCTGCAAGAGAGGCGCTCTGCATCGCGGTGTAGCTTGCTGTCCAGGTTTCGAGAGTGTGCGTTTCTGGATGAGGTATCGAATATATTGCTTCCCCCTACTTATACCTCCCGAGGAGATCACGACTGTAAAATTAGAGAGATTAGAGCGCGCACGGAGGTTTTCAGACAGTCGTTCTTCCCGCGAACCATACGAGACTGGAACAGGAAAGAGAGGTAATGACAGTGGCACATAAAGTGCCCTCCGCCACACACCGTTGGGTGGGTTGCGGAGTATAAATGTAGTAGATGTAGAACTTTTAAGGAACGCTGTTCAGATTGTGTGCGCTGCGCGATTTGCGTTGTTGGTATTGTTAGAGTCAGGAGTTGCTTTTAGACGCCGGTACTCGTACGTCAACGTAGTGTCAAACACAAGCAGCAGTCCGCAGTACAGTTGCAGTCAGTCAACAACCCGTAAAACTGTTTTATCACAACATCAGCCACAGTGATGCTGCTCTTCTCGAGAATCGACGCGTTAAAGGATTACGAAGAGTCTTCTTTCCGCTCCGGGATTGAAGTACATGATTCGGAAGTTCGAATTAACTGCAGATTAGGAAATTGTTCCTGGAAGAGGCCGATGGCCGATTGCGCCAAAAACTGTTGTAGAAGTTATTGTGGCCGTGGCTAAGAAAGTTGAACGCAAAGAGAAAACTTCAAGCAGGGCAAGAGCTGTGTCACGACAGCTGAACGTTTGTTGGTCTGTCTTTCGAGAAGTGGTGCGAACAATTGTGAAATGGTATCTCCAATGCGAATCAAGGCCGTCGTGGATGCAGGTAGTCGTCTCATTGAGCAGTGTTCGTGGCCTGGATTGTAAGCATGGTACCCAATTAATAAATGTTATGCGCTCATGAACAAATTAAAATTTATATCTTTCAATGGCTTGTTCGTTGTTTGTGTTCCCCATGTCCTTGCAAAGTTTCCACAACGTTTCGTCGTTCTACGAGCACTCATTTTAATTAAAACGACCCTGCATTATGTTGATTACTATCCGCGTAGTCCTTTCGTTGCAACTGAATAAAACCAACTTTATCATATCATTTATTTTTTGGAAGGCATCTTAAGTGGCCTTATATATAAAAATATTTATGGTTATACTGTTTTGCTTTACATATTAGACACTGTAATTTCAGGCTGGAAAATCAGGAACTGTGAGGACTGTGTCTAACCTGAAAGTACACCTACAAATACATCTACGTGACTACTATGCAGTTCACATTACAGTGCCTGGCAGAGTACAGCGTCTAACATGTAAAGCAAATTAGTACACACATAAATATGTGTACTTTTCCGCCCACTGATGATTACTTCCAAAAAATGAAGAAGGAACTCGTATGGCATGATTCGTTTAATTCAGTTGCACATAAAAGGACTAATGTCAAAGTTGTCAACATAATGTTTAATTCTATTCTCGTTTCGTCTATTATAACCCAAAGAAAATAAAGGTGTAATACTTTTCGAACGTTCTGCACCAAACATAGTCATCGTCATCTTCTAAAAGAAGCTCAGCGTACTTAAGCATCGGCACTGAAATTTTTACTACATGTTCTGTAACATCATAGCGCGAATACAACTTAACCAAGGATGACAAATCATCCTCAACGCTGTCTTTCTGTTTCCATTTATACTGGACAGGAGTGACTGTAAGCCCTGAAGTCTTATTGCTGTGCTTATAAACTAGGACGTGTGAATAAATCTGAGTAGAAACTCACGTTCAAAATGTTTGTTTTCACGCAGTACGAAAGATCGCATAAAACAATACATTTCATTCTCTCCTTTCTGGTGCGTATAATAGCATTTGTAAATGACTGTGATTGGCGACTATTTTCTTTCTATCCAGTTAAAGTGTGACTGACTGGGTAAATACACTACTGGCCATTAAAATTGGTACACCAAGAAGAAATGCAGATGATAAACGGATATTCATTTGACAAATATATTATACTAGAACTGACATGTGATTACATTTTCACGGAATTTGGGTGCATAGATCCTGGGAAATCAGTACCCAGAACAACCACCTCTGGCTGTAATAATGGCCTTGCTACGCCTGGGCATTGAGTCAAACAGAGCTTGGGTGGCGTGTACAGGTACAGCTGCCCTTGTAGCTTCAACACGATACCACAGTTCATAAAGAGTAGTGACTGGCGTATTGTAACGAGCCAGTTGCTCGGCCGCCATTGGCCAGACGTTTTCAATTGGTGAGAGATCTGGAAAATGCGCTGGCCATGGCAGCATTAGAATATTTTCTGTATCCAGAAAGGCCTGTAAAGGACCTGCAACACGTGGTCGTGCATTATCCTGCTGAAATGTAGGGTTTTGCAGGAATCGAATGAAGGGTAGAGCTACGGGTCGTAACACATCTGAAATGTAACGTCCATTGTGCAAAGTGCCGTCGATGCGAAAAAGAGGTGACCGAGACGTGAAACCAGAAGCACCCCATACAATCACGCCGGGTGATACGCCAGTATGGCGATGACAAATACACGCTTCCAATGTGCGTTCACCGCGATGTCGCCAAACACGGATGCCACCATCATAATGCTGTAAACAGAACCTGCATTCATTAGAAAAAATGACTTTTTGTCATTCGTGCACCGACTTTCGTCGTTCAGTACACCATCGCAGTCGCTCCTGTATGTGATGCAGCGTCAAGGGTAACCGCAGCCATGGTCTGATAGTCCATGATGCTGGAAACGTCGTCGAACCGTTAGTGCAGATGGTTGTTGTCTTGCAAATGTCTCCATCTGTTGACTCAGGGATCGAGACGTGGCTGCACGATCCGTTGTAGCCATGCGGATAAGATGCTGCCATCTCGACTGCTAGTGATACGAGGACGTTGGGATCCAGCACGGCGTTCCGTATTACCCCCCTAAACCCACTGATTCCATATTCTGCTAACAGTCATTGGATCGCGACCAACGCGAGCAGCAATGTCACGTTACGATAAACCGCAATAGCGATAGGCTGTAATACGACCTTTATTGAAGTCGGAAACCTGATGGTACGCATTTCTCCTCCTTACTCGAGGCATCACGACAACCTTTCACCAGGCAACGTCGGTAAATTGATGTTTGTGTATGAGAAATCGGTTGGAAGCTTTCCTCATGTCAGCACGTTGTAGGTGTCTCCACTGGCGCCATCCTTATGTGAATGCTCTGAAAATCTAATCATTTACATATCATAGCACCTGCTTCCTGTCGGTTAAATTTCGCGTCTGTAGCACGTCATCTTCGTGGTGTAGCAATTTTAACGGCCATTTACAGTATGTATCAGAATACTTAATGCAATCGTTAGCGGTGCGTAGAATTTTTCCTGTTTCTTATTGCTTCTTTAACCTTTGAAAATGATACTTTAACATCAAAAATCCCAATCTGGTTCTTGGTTCTGGGCCAATCTTTATCTGTAGGTCCCCCTACAACAGTCAGTTCAAACGTCGGAGGTTAAAATGGCTCATTACTTCCAGTAGAGAATGCCTCTAAAATAACTATGCTGTTCAAATCAAACTTTACTATTCAGATAGCATTACCTTTTATTTGCCCAATTAATGTGGTAACAACGGGCAATGCTAACTGCTGTTACAATAGTAGAGCCGGTCGATGGTGGTCTAGCGGTTCTAGGCGATTCAGTCTGGAACAGCGCGACCGCTACAGTCGCAGGTTCGAATCCTGCCTCGGCCATGGACGTGTGTGATGTCCTTAGGTTAGTTATGTTTAAGTAGTTCTAAGCTCTAGTGGTCTGATGACCTGAGATGTTAAGTCCCATAGTGCTCAGAGCCAAACAAACAGTAGTAGATGGGATTCAAATCAAGGGTGGGAGAACAGTTATCAAGTAATTTGAATTCTATGATAGTACAGCGAAGGCAGAAATACGCAAGTTTTCCTTTCAAAACAGCTTCTATGACAAAGGTCATTGCACATTTCCGACTTAATTTCTGTAACGAATTGTAAAAAGGGAGTGGGGAACTGAAATGCATCCGAAATCATTCGACAGAGAGAGGTCTGCTGGACCTGGTGACGTATCTGTCGCTCCCTTCTGCTAGTGCGTCAATTGTATGTCTTTAAAAAATAAGAACGTCCCTCGTGATTGGGAAAATGTACAGGTCGCTCCAGACTTCAGGAAATATTGCTGGACAGCAGCGTAGAACTAAAGACCTATCACTGACGTCAAATGACTGTAGAATTATTGTGCACGATGATGTTTCCAGGAGACCAAACAATTGATCTGCAGGAAGCAACATGGGTTCCTAAGGAGAGATCATGTGAAAACATAATTCTCTCTGTTGGTTAAAGAGATTCAGAATGACTTGTACAGAAGAGTTCAAGAAGATGCCCCTTTTCCTGATTCCCGGAAAGCCTTCGGCACAGTTTTGCATCAAGCTTACGCAGTATGGGACGGATGTGTGATTAAATTTTTGATTTCCAAGCAAAAGGAAGAAAGTACGAGAGTAAGTCAATTATTACCCGCAATTAAGTTATATTTTTGTTTATTTTGGTAGTACCGTCGTCTTACGTTGATGACGCATGGTTTGTTTATTTGTTGTTGTATCTTTGTAATTTTCAAGCTGCTAGGTTAGTTTCTTTATCGCTGCCACGCTGTTAATGATGGCCACTCCGCAGTCTATTTGCACCGGTCGGAAGGAGTATCAGGCGCCGAAATTCATCGAAGACTTTTGATACAGTACGGGAACAGTGTATTGCCACAACGGAGTGTCTACGAATGGGTTGAAAAATTCCGAAATGGTCGCACAAGTGTTACGCACGATGAAGGAGCCGGACGACCGTTTACCGACTCAAATAAAGAACCCATTGAGCGTTCACGTGATATGATTCTCTTAGATAGACGATTAATTATTGACGAAGTGGCTCATCGTCTGCATATTAGTCACGGTTCAGCCTACGAAATCATCCACGACAGACTTGGGTTCAAATGGCTCTGAGCACTATGGGACTCAACTGCAGTGGTCATTAGTCCCCTAGAACTTAGAACTACTTAAACCTAACTAACCTAAGGACATCACACACATTCATGCCCGAGGCAGGATTCGAACCTGCGACCGTAGCAGTCGCACGGTTCCGGACTGCGCGCCTAGAACCGCGAGACCACCGTGGCCGGCGACAGACTTGGGTTTCATAAAGTTTGTGCAAGATGGGTCCCAAAGAACTCACACAGTAGCGTAAACAAACGCCCTTGGACATCTGCACAAAACATTTGGATCGCTATGGTAACGAAGGGAACAACTTCTTAGACAGGATCATTACTGGTGACGAGACATGGATCCATCATTACGAGCCGGAGAGTGGACGGCGGAGTATGGAATGGAAACATTCAAATTCGCCGTGCAAGAAAAAGTTCAAGACCCAACTGTCAGCAGGAAAACTGATGCTTACGATTTTTTGGGACGCACAAGGTCCAGTACTGGCACATTATGGGGAAAGGGGCACAACAGTAAACAGTCTATGGTACAATGAGATGCTTACTGCCATGCTAAAGCCTGCAATTCGGAGCCAACGCTGAAGATTGCTGTCAAAAGGTGTTGTGTTGTTGCACGACAAGCCCGTCCGCATACTGCTGCCCACACTGCTCAAACGCTCCAGGAACTCAAATTTCAAGTACTAGCACATCCTCCATATAGTCCCGATTTGCCCCTTCTGACTATCAGTTGTTTGGTCCACTCAAACAGGCTTTAAGGTGCCGTCGATTTGCCTCGGACAAAGCAGTGAAAGAAGCGGTGCATTCCTGGCATTCAACTGAGAACCTTCTTTTATGAGAGTATCAGGAAGCTTGTACGATGGACCAAGTGCGTTGAAACGCAAGGAGACTATGTCGAAAAATGATATTCTTTTACGTTTCCTATTTGATTACAATAAAATTTTATAACTACTTTGCGGACAATAATTGACTTAACCTCCCACATCGTTCTACAATGAAGAGCCAAAGAAACTGGTACGCCTGCCTAATAACGTGTAAGTAACCTCGAGCACGCAGAAGTGTCGCAACACGATGTGGCATGGACTTGACTAATGTCTGAAGTAGTGCTGGAGGGAACTGAACCATGAATCCTGCAGGGCCGTCCATAAATCCGTATGAGTACGACGGGTGGAGACCTCTTCTGAACAGCACATTGCAAGGCATCCCAGATATGCTCATGTGTGGGGAGTGTGGTGGGCAGCGGAAGTGTTTAAACTCAGAAGAGTGTTCCCGGAGCAGCTCCGCAGCAATTCTGGACGCGTTCAAAAATGGTTCAAATGGCTTTGAGCACTAAGGCACTTAACATCATCAGTCCCCTCCAACTATAGAACTACTTAAACCTAACTAACCTAAGGACATCACACTCATCCACGACCCAGGCAGGACTCGAACCTGCGACCATAGCTGTCCAGACTGAAGCGCCTACATCCACATCTACGTGATTACTCTGCTATTCACAATAAAGTGCTTGGCAGAGGGTTAAAGGGACCACCTTCAAGTCGTCTCTCTACCGTTCCAGCCTCGAACGGCACGTGGGAAAAACGAGCACTTAAATTTTTCTGTGCAACACCTAATTTCTTTTATTTTATCGTGATGATCATTTCTCCCTATGTAGGTGGGTGCCAACAGAATGTTTTCGCAATCAGATGAGAAAACTGGTGATTGAAATTTCATGAGAAGATCCCGTCGCAACGGAAAATGTCTTTGTTTTCATGATTGCCACTCCATTTCACGTATCATGTCTGTGACACTGTCTCCCTGTTTCACGATAATACATAACGAGCTGCCCTTCTTTGTACTTTTTCGATGTCATCCGTCAGTCCCACCTGATGCGGATCCCACACGGCACAGCAATACTCCAGAATAGGGCGGACAAGTGTGGTGTATGCAGTCTCTCTTCTAAGTGTTCTGCCAATGAATCGCAGTCTTCGGTTTGCTCTACCCACAATATTATCTATGTGATCGTTCCAATTTAGGTTCTTTGTAATTGTAATCCCTACGTATTTCGCTGAATTTATAGCCTTCATATTTGCGTAACTTATCGCGCAATCGAAATTTAGCTGACTTCTTTTAGTACTCATGTAAATAACTTCACACTTTCCTTTATTCAGGCTCAATTGCCACTTTTCGCACCATACAGATATCTTATCTAAATAATTTTGCAAGTCGTTTTGATCATCTGATGACTTTACAAGACGGTAAATGGTTCAAATGGCTCTGAGCACTATGCGACTTAACTTCTGAGGTCATCAGTCGCCTAGAACTTAGAACTAATTAAACCTAATTAAACCTAACACATCCATGCCCGAGTCAGGATTCAAACTTGCGACCGTAGCGGTCGCTCGGCTCCAGACTGTAGAGCCTAGAACCGCACGGCCACTCCGGCCGGCACAAGACGGTAAACGACAGCCTCATCTGCAAACAATCTAAGACGGCTACTCATATTGTGTCCTATGTCGTTAATATAGATCAGGAACAATAGGGGGCCTATAACACTTCGTTGGGGAACGCCTGATATTACTTTTGTTTTACTCGATGATTTTCCGTCTATTACTACGAACTGTTTCCTTTCTGAGAGGAAATCACGAATCCAGTCGCACAACTGAGGCGATAGTCCGTAGGCACGCAATTTGGTTAGAAGACGCTTGTGAGGTACGGTGTCGAAAGCCTTCTGGAAATCTATAAATATGGAATCAATTTGACATTCCCTGTCGATAGCACTTATTTCTTCATGAGTATGAAGAGCTAGTTGTGTCTCACAAGAATGATATTTTCTGAAGCCGTGTTGACTATGTGTCAATAAATCGTTTTCTTCGAGGTACTTCACAATGTTCGAATACAGTATATGTTTCAAAACCCTTGTGCAAATCGACTTTAGTGATATAGGCCTGTAATACAGCGGATTTCTCCTACTTCCCTTTCTGGGTACTGGTGTGTCTTGAGTAATTTTCCAGTCTTTAGGTACGGATCTTTCTGTGAGCGAGTGGTTGTGTGTAACTGCTAAATATGGAGCTGTTATACCAGCATACTCTGAGAAGAACCTGATTGGTATACAATCTGGACCGGAGGTCTTGTGTTTATTAAGTGATTTAAGCTGCTTTGCTACAATGAGGGTATCTATTTCTATGTTTCTCATCCGGGCAGTTGTTCTTGATTGAAATTCAGGAATAGTTACTTCGTCTTCTTTGGTGAAGGAATTTCGTAAAACCGTGTTTAATAACCCTGCTTTAGTGGCACTGTCGTCAGGGCCTTTGCCGTTGTTATCGCGCAGTGAAGGTAATGATTGCGTCTTGCCACTGGTGTGCTTTATGTATGACCAGAATCTCTTTGGGTTTGCTGCCAGATTTCGACACAGAATTTCGTTGTGAATATTATTAAAAGCATCTCACATTGAAGTACTCGCTATATTTCGAACTTCTGTAAGACATTGCCAATCTGGGGATTTTCCGTTCTTTTAAATTTGGCAAGCTTTTTTCGTTGCTTCTGCAACAACGATCTGACCCGTTTTGTGTACTATGGGGATCAGTACGATCACTTATTAATTTATGTGGTATATATCTCTCAATTGCTGTCGAAACTAGCTCTTTGAAAACATTCCACAGCTTTTCTACACTTACATGATCAGATCGGAACGAGTGAAGACTGTCTCTTAAAAAGGCGTTAAGAGCATTTTTATCAGATTTTTTGAACAGATACACTTTGCGTTTCTTTTTGATGGTTGTAGGTGTTACGGTATTCAGCCTAGCAGCGACCATCTTGTGGTCGCTAATCCCTGTATTCGTCACAATACTCACTATTGTTCCAGGACTATTTGTTGCTGAAAGGTCAAGTATGCTTTCACAACCATTTACGCTTCCAGTGGGGTCATGAACTAATTGTTCAAAATAATTTTCTGAGGAAGTATTCAGTACCATTTCGGATGACGTTTTATGCCTGCCGCCGGCTTTAAACCTATAATTTTTCTAGGATATCGAGGTTAGATTAAAGTCACCACCGACTATAATTGTATGAGCAGGGTACTTATCTGAAATGAGACTCAAGTTTTCTTTGAACTGTTCAAAGTCGGGGTGTCGGTAAAACGATCCAATTAATAGATAGTCCGATTGTCAGGCATAACCTCTACCCATTCTATTTCACACGAACTATCTACTTCATTTTCTCTACAAGGCAAACTACCTCTGACTGTAATATATACTCCGCCACCAACTATATTTAATCTGTCCTTTCTGAACACTGTTAGATCGTTTGAAAAAATTTCGGCTGAACTTATTTCCGGCTTTAGCCAGCTCTCTGTACCTACACCTATTTGAGCTTCAGTGCTTTCTATTAGGGCTTGGAGCTCTGGTTCCTTCCCGCCACAGCTATGACAATTTACAACTACAACAGCAATCGTTTCTACAACGACCTTACTGTGTTTTACCTGCCCACTTTTAGACGGACGCCCCTTCTGTTGTTTCTTGAGACCCTCTAACCTAAAAAACCGCTCAGCCCTTTCCACACAGCCCCCGCTATCCGTGTAGCCGCCTCCTGTGTGTAGTGGACTCCTGACCTATTAAGCGGAACCCGGAAACCCACCACCCGATGGCGCAAGTCAAGGAATCTGCAGCCTACACGGTCACAGAACCACCTGAGCCTCTGATTCAGACCCTCCACTCGGCTCTGTACCAAAGGACCAGAGTGATTCTATCGACGATGCTGGAGATGGTGAGCTCCGCCTTAATCTCAGAAGCTTTTCCGCTAGCCGCTCGAAACCAGGCAGAATCTGCTCCGCTCCAAAGCGACACACGTTATTGGTACCGACATGAGCCACCACCTGCAGTTCGCTGCAACCTGTACTCTTCATGGCATCCGGAAGCACCCTTTCCACATCCGGAATGGCTCCCCCCAGAATGTACACGGAGTGCAGACTGGCTTCCTTCCCTTTCTTGGCAGCCATGTTCCAAAGGGGCCCCATTACGCGTCTAACATTGGAGCTACCACCTACCAGCAAACCCACCCTCTGTGAATTCCCAGACCTTGCCGGCAGAGACGCTTCCTCTGGAAAAGGGTGGACGACTGCATCTGGCTGAGAGATATCGTCAGCCACAGATAAATCCCGAAACCTGTTCATCAAACGAACTACGACAGGCCCCTTGGGAAGTTCTCACTGCCTGCCACACTTTGAAATGATCTCCCACTCGACCATGGGTGAGGGGTCAACCACAGTGCAGGCAGTACCCAGGGCAGTCACAGCAGTGGACCGATCTGAGGACACGTGGGATGTGTTTGATGTCCCTCGCATCCCTGCATTCGATTCCCCACAGTGATGCCCCTAGGCAGCAGCCTCAAGCTGTGTGACAGAAGCCAACGCAGCCTGCAGCTGCGAGCGAAGGGTCGCCAACTCAGCTCGTATCTGTACACAACAATCACAGTTCCTATCCATTACTGCAGTCACTCCTTTTTTTGAAGATGGTAAAAATATGTAATAAGTGAACGGTGTACTTGCCTTATTAGTAGCACGAACTAGCGGTGCGCTAACGCTGACGGTCTAACCGACACTGAGCTCTTCTAACCAAACAAAGAAAAGCCTGTACGATACGAGGGTCGATACAACGATTGAGAGCAGAAGCGGTACTGTACACTACACTGTTATTGATGTAATAGGTTATGACTAGTAAGCACTCAAACACGCAAGAAATTACAAAAATAAACTAGTAACTACACAGATAACTAAAAATAAGTCGGTCCTGTTTGAAGCTCTTAAAAATATGTAACAAGCGAACGGTGTACTCGCCTTATTAGTAGCAGGAACTAGCAGTGATCTCTCACTGACGGTCTAGCTTAGAACCGAGCAGCCACACTGGCTGGCTTCTGAACGTGTGGGCTGTCGCATTGTACTGCTGGAATGGCCCAAGTCCGCAGGAATGCACAATGAAGATGAATGGATGCAGGTGATCAGACAGGATGCTTACATACGTGACACCTGTTAGAGTCGTATCTAGACGTATCAGGGGTCCCAATCACGCCAGCTGCACACACCCCACGCCATTGCAGAGCCTCCATCAGCTTGAACAGTCTCCTGCTGATTTTCAGAGTCCACGGATTCATGAGGCTGTCTCCATACTCGCCCATTCGCTCCATACTATTTGAAACGAGACTCGACTGACCAGGCAATATGTTTCCATTCATCAACAGTCCAATGCCGGTGTTGAAGGGCCTAGGAGAGGTGTAAAGCTTTGTGTTGTGCAGTCATCAAGGGTACAGGAGTGGGCCTTCGGCTCCGAAAGCCCATATTGATGTCTCGTTGAATGGTTCGCACGCTGACACTTGTTGATGGCCCAGCATTGAAATCTGCTGCAATTTGCGGAGGGGTTGCACGTCATCTTGAACGAACCTCTTCAGACGTCGTTGATCCCGTTCTTGGCGGATCTTTTTCCGGACGCAGCGATGCCGGAGATTTGATGTGTTACCGGATTCCTGATACGATACACACGTGAAATGATCATACGGGAAAATCCCCACTACATCGCTGCCTTGGAGATACTGCGTGCCATCGCTTGTGCGCCGACTATAACACCACTTTACGTATCTCTATATTTCAGTACGAACACCAGTCCGCCCCCGGTAGCTGAATGGTCAACTTCTCGCTTCGCGCGTCGGGCGACTAGGTTGTGCTCTTAGTTCCGCCTCTACCGTAGCGCAGCGTGTTTTCCTCCTGTCAGTTTAGTGCCGTGTTGGTCTCCGTGCGCGTCGCATCGCTGGTTGTCGGCTGGTGTTTGGTGTTCGTGCGGCCCTTCCTGTCGCGGCGTCGTCTCTCGCCGTGATGTCCACCATGGTTCCCACGAAAGTTCCGCGTACAGGTACAGTCAGTTTTACCTTTGACAAATCCACGCGTCACGTCCAGCCCGGTTCTTTGGAGATACATGACTGGTTAGTCGATACAGTTAAGGTCACTACTGATCAGGTGCATACCGCATATTTCGACAGCGAATTATATGTGTTTTTTGTTAAGTTTCTTGACCCGCTCCAGGTTGATAGGCTACTTTCTCGTCATGGTTCTCAGGTACCCTTTACGCACCGTGATGGTTCCACTAGTATGGTTCTTTTGGCAAATGCAGAAGTGATATATACGAATGTTCGGGTATTTAACCTTCCGCCCGAGGTTGACGACTGTTTTCTGAAGTCCGTTTTGCTTCCTTATGGGGACGTACGCCATATTCGAAAGGAACGCTGGTCTGCTCAGCACCGCTTACAGGTATATAGTGGTATTCGGTCGGTGGAAATGGTGGTCAAAAAACCTATTCCTTCTCACCTACAGGTATGTGGTTATAGGGTCCATATCACGTACAGTGGCCAGGAAGGAACATGTTATTATTGTAATGAAACTGGTCATTTCCGTACTAATTGTCCGCGGCGTGTGGTGGTATTAAAACCTACATACGAACAGCGTAAAAAATTGACTTTAGCTGATCTTCTCCCGCAAGGATCTCGGACTGAATCGCTCACTGTTACTGAGGGACGCAATGATCCGTTATCCGACGACGGCCGTGATTTTCCCCCGTTGTCCTTGAGTAGGGATGTTGCTGCCCTTAACTCCGTTGTGCCCGCGCTGATTTCTCACAACAAGCGTCGGCGAACACAGGATGATGCGGCTGATGAATCTTCCTTCTTGGCTCGCCCTTCCGATGGGCCTCCGATAAAGGACTCTCTTTCTCAGTCGGAAATCGTGGATGAGGATGCCACAGGTGCTATCACGCCTTTGCAGAAGCTCCCTGACACCTTATCTGACGTTGTTTCTGCTGCCGCGGTAGCCTCTTCGGAGACGCCCGTGACGGAACCTGCTTCTGGTTGGCACGTGTCTTCTCCGGTTCTCTCTGACACTTCTCCTATTGACTCTGTTTCGCATCCCCCTTCTGGAATTTCTGTCGCCCCCTCTGGGTCACAGCCTCCTCCCATCAAACAACTGATTGATTCTCCAGAGCCAGTGGATCCCGTTGTTATTCACCAACTGTCCCACCGTGAACCCATGTCTGCGGACGAGTGGGATGTAGAGGCCTCTCTCCCGCAATCTGACACGGAATGTCTACATGATGCTCCCACGCAGCCGAACGCTGCAGCGTCGGCACCGCGGAGCCGCAGTCGAATCCGTAAACAGCCACAGAGAGCCGCGTCACGGCCGAAGAAAAAGCAGTGGGAAGATGAGGGTTCTGTTTCGTAGTTTTTCTCTCTGTGGTTCAGCGCTTGTTTCTGGTATG
This sequence comes from Schistocerca gregaria, assembly GCF_023897955.1. Lineage (NCBI taxonomy): Eukaryota > Metazoa > Arthropoda > Insecta > Orthoptera > Acrididae > Schistocerca > Schistocerca gregaria. The sequence goes on from NC_064931.1 coordinate 88,515,072, forward strand.
ATTACTTGTATGTTGCTCCGTCAGCTGACGGCTCTCTACCGATCTTTGTTCTTCTCTCTGGGTTGAAGTTCCATGCAAGCATATACATTTCTTACTCTGAATATTAACAGAATATGTTCTGAGCTTCGGCTCGCCGCTTTGCGACAGTTTATCTATCAGTCTGGGGCAGATGATGTTTTTTTACAGGAAGTCCTATTCGACCAGTTTTCCATTCCTGGGTTCTCGACGTTTTTTAATGTCGCTTCCGAACTTTCTACCGGCACTGCCTTGTTTTATAGAGAAGGCATTCCGTTGATGAATTTCGAAGTACTCGACAGTGGAAGGGGGATCGGGTGCACGTTTTATGATCTCAGTTTACTCCTTCTTTATGCCCCTTCTGGTTCGGGTTGTACTACCGCACGTTCGAGTTTCTATAAAGAAGAAGTCATTTACCTGCTTCGTAAATCCCCGACAAAGATAATTTTAGGTGGGGACTTCAACTGTGTTCTACGGCCGGTAGATCAGTCTCCTAATTTTAATTTCAGTAAAGAACTCGACGACCTTGTGCGCTCCTTGCACCTGCGTGACGTGTGGGTTTCTCGCTATCCTACACTTGTGCGACATACCTACTTTACTCCCACGTCTAGCAGTCGCCTCGATCGCTTTTGCCTTTCCGATTCCTTGTGTGGGCAACTTCTGGCTGTTGATGTGATACCAGCCTGTTTTACTGATCATTGCGCTGTAGCCGTTACGTTTAATTACGAGCGACAACCGGTAAAATTGTTTCGTCCTCCTTGGATGCTCAATATCGCGTATTTGCAAGATACCTCCCTTGGTATCGTCCTGGAGGACATTTGGACTCGTTGTTCTCGTACTATGGACCGGTACCCGTCTATCGTGGCATGGTGGACACTGTATGCAAAACCACACATCCGTAGGGCTCTCATGCGTTTTGGGGCTGCGAAGGTGGCAGAAGATCGACGAACGCAAGAATTTTACTATTCTGTCTTACGTCAACTGTACGATAGTGCTACGCATGCTCCCCTACGGGTTACTGGTATACAGCGCATCAAAGCCAAATTGCTGCAGCTCAAACGCATTCAAATGGAGGGCCTGCGGACGAGGTCTCAACCACGTTCCCTTCTACAAGAGGAACTGACGTCACTCTACCATCTAGTCCGTTTACGGTCGCGCCGGAAACGTGGGTGCCTTGCCTCCCTCACAACCGCTGACGGCCGCGTGTTCACCTCTCACCGTGACATTTCTGACTTCGTTTACACCTATTTTACTGATCTGTACGATACTCATGTCCCGGCGGAAACCTCTCGTGACGACTTTACCTCCTTGCTGCCTCGCGTCGTCACTCCTCAATTAAACGACGCCTTTCTGCGTCCCTTTCAGAAGGATGACATATATGATGTTGTTGCAGGATCGCAGTCCCGCAAGTCGCCTGGATTAGATGGTATTCCTAAGGAGTTCTATGTTCAATTTTGGCCGCTCATTGGTGACACCTTAACGTCAATGGTAAATGAAGTGATGCGGGGAGTCTCACTTCCTGCTCCTTTTCAGGAAGGCAGAATGGTCCTCCTCCCGAAATCCACAGGTCGACCTGCAATTGATTCCCTCCGTCCTATTACTCTCCTTAACTTTGATTATAAACTTGTCGCTCGAGCAATTAATATCCGTCTCTCTAAGCTGCTCGATACCATTATTGCCGCCCACCAAAGCTGTGTGCCTGGACGCACGATACTGACTTCCGTTCTCGAATGTCGCGATGTAATCTCGGTGGCGGCTGCCGCTAATATCCCAGGGGCTTTGCTTTTTCTTGATTTCCAAAAAGCGTTCGATCGCGTCAGCCATGATTTTTTATCAAGAGTGCTCACCGCTGTCGGCTTTAATAATGATGCTCGACAAGTCTTAACTAATCTTTTTACCGGTATCAGTGTCTCGGTGATTGTGAACGGTCACCCTACCCCCCGGATATCGATCAGACGGGGGTTACCCCAGGGAGCCCCTTATCCATGTCACTTTTTGTTCTATCCTTAGAGACCTTACTTCGCCATCTCACCATGCAATTACGTGGCTGGAATATATTGGGGGAAATTTTTGCAGTCCGTACATACGCCGATGACGTCATGGTTTTAGTACGACATGCCGAGGACATACCGCGGCTTAAGGATACCTGGGATTCATTTTGTGGTCTTGCTGGTGCTCGCATTAACGATCGCAAATGCACGTTCCTGCCGTTGAGAGGCTTTGATCATTTCGTCATTCCTTGGGCGACGGTTGTCGATCGCCATAAGACCTTGGGGATCATAGTGGATCGTAATCCGATCAAAATGGCGGCACTAAATTGGCGTGAGGTTACGAGTCGTGTTCACGGGGCGATCCTTGAACATGACCGCCGTTCCCTTAGCCTCCTTCACAAGGCACGGGTTTTAGAGACCTATGTCTTCAGTAAAATATACTACGTTGCGCAGGTCTTCCCGCTTCCCGCGATGATGGCCCGCAGGCTGAAACAGCTGTCTAGTCGATTTCTGTGGCGCCGCCATGTCTTCCGTGTCCGGTATGAAGTTGTGGCCAGGCCTCGGAAGCTTGGAGGATTGGGTCTTTCAGATATCAAAGTGAAGACGTCCATCTTATTTGCCCGCCGCAATGTTTTAACCTGTACGCGGACTCCGCATTCAGTCACCTCTCGTTTACTTTCCCGCCTCCGGCCGGCCAGTCTGACCCCTCCTGTTGATGTTGGACGGATTAATCCTAAATTGCGGCACATTCGTGAATACTTTGTACTTGTCGGTATTCTGGGTGCTGATATACTTTCTATGACGCATATTACTACCAACATGCTACAAATCCGTTGGGGTACAGCATGTTTCCCTTCTTCTGTTGAACTTGCTTCCCCGTCAACGTCATGGAAAACGGTCTGGTCTCATCTTAGTCTTCCCATTTTGCCGATGGAGATTGTTTCAACGTGGTATAAGGTCATTTACCGTCTGATACCTACTGGTGATCGTCTTTTTCGTATTGGCCTTCGTCCGACTGATCAGTGTGAGGAATGTCATCAAACTGACACCTTACTTCACAGGCTAGTTGCTTGCGGACGGGATCATTGGCTCTGGGTCCGCCGTCAATTAGCTTTTCTTACTAGAGGGCCTGAAACCGCATTCCCAGACGACATCTTCTTCCATCCGGACATCTCTTATTTTCCTCAGACGAAAACGAACACGATTGTTTGGCTCTTGGGTTACTATGTCCACTACGTCATTGAAGGCGGTAATGACCCAGATCACCGCGTTTTTCACCATTATTTGTCAACTGCGCATTGGAAATGGCAGCGGTTACCACAATACCGAACGCTTTTTGCGAATATGCTTTTTCTTGTGTTTAACCGTCAAGGTGTTGGTTAAGTTCCCCTGTAATTCCTGTTTCTTCCCTGAGCTTGAGTCCCCTCCCTTGTTGTATTTTTTGGTAATTTTTTTTCCTCTTTTGCATGTATATATATACACCCAAAATGCATACGGGTGGGATAACGGGTTGGTCTTCCCCTTCAGAAGAAATGTTTTATTTGTGTTTCAACTAATTTGTTGATTTTCTTTTGCAGCTAATATTAAATGATGATTTGACTATGGTCGTCTGAATTCTCGTGAAATATACCAAGTCAATCTGATAATAAAAAAAAAAAAATGGTCAGCGTGACGGATTGTCAATCCTCCGGGCCCGGGTTCGATTCCCGGCTGGGTTGGAGAATTTTCTCCGCCCATGGACTGGGTGCTGTGCTGTCCTCATTATCATCCTATCATCCTCATCGACTGCAGGTCGTCGACGTGGCGTCAAATTGAAAGAGCGGCACCCGGTGAACGGCCTGCCCGACGGGGGCCCGTAGCCATACGATTAAATGAAATAAGTACGAACGCGTATACCAGTTTGGCGCTTCAGTGTAAATTGGAAGACAACGACAAAAGCGAGTGTAGCGACCGGCTTTTCAACACGATGTGTGACTGGACCGTTACTATTATTCCATGATATTGTACGAGGGGTGTTCAATAAGTAATGCAACATTCATTTTCTAGGAAGATTTCGGCTGAAAAAAATGCAGAATTTTCTGTGGGACGTCGTGGAAATTCCAGCTTCAGACCCTATAGTTTCATGAAGTTCCTGGCAGAGCTATACGTAGCCTTCAAAATGGCGTCTGCAACGTAGGTGCGGTCCAAGCAGAGAGCTGTCATTGAGTGTCTTTTAGTGGAAAACCAGAGCACCGCAGATATTCATAGACGCTTCCAGAATTTCTACGGAGATTTGGCAGTGAGGAGAAGCACGGTGAGTCGTTGGGCGCGACGTTTACCATCAACGCAATAAGGGCGCGCAAACCTGTCTGATTTCCCGCGTGCTGGCTCGCTGCACACATCTGTGACTGCTGCAGTGTTGGAACGTGCGGACACACTCATCCGAGGTGATCGACGGATCACAAGCAAACGTTCCTTCTCCATGACAACGCAAAGTCTTACACAAGTCTGCGCACCAGAAGGAAACTCACAAAACTTCAATGGACTCTTCTTTCTCATCCAACTTACAACCCGGATCTCACACCTTTCGACTTCCATATGTTTTTCCCAATGAAGGATGCACTCCGCTGGAAGTCCTACGTTGACGATGAGGAAGTTATTGATACAGCAAGACGTTGGTTCCGACGTCGACGAGTAGAGTGGTACCACGCTCACGTACACGTCCTCCTAGTAAGGTTGCGTAAGGCCGTCGTATTGAACGGACATTATGTTAAGAATAGGGTTTTATAGCCAAAAGAGTGAGGAATAATATGGTTTATTGGAATCGCGAATAAAACCAACCCGCTTTGAGAAAAAAAGTGTTGCATTTCTTAAGGACGCCTCTGGTACATAACGTTTGTTGCTTTCATTGGCTATTCGTAGACGATGCACTTGTGTACTTCTACATCTCTACTCCACAAGCCACAATGCAAACTTGTGGCAGAAGCGGTGTGGTGTACCTGGCTCATTTTCACCTCATAATATTACATTCGCAAGTCGTGTTCCGGAGTTAACGTTGCTTGAATTGTACTGGAACGTGGATTTTCGTAATTTTTACCGTTACCCTTTCCAAAACGTTCAACATATTTGTAGTATCCAGTTTAGTGAAGATCCTAAATCGAAATACAATACTGAGTAATTGATTTAATGAGTGTTGTGAAAGCAACCTAATTCGCGAGTGACTAATACTTAGTAAGGATTGTACTGAAAAATTTCAAGCTGGTATCTGCACTGACTGTAGCTAAATTTATGAGTTTCTTCCACCACTGTATGCATTAGAGTTGTGATTTGTTCCAGTTATTGATCAGAATCGTGTTGTTAACCAGTTTCGCTTTTTTCGTCTATTTCCGCGTTTTTCATTACATACATTTAAGCTGAGGATTAACTGTCAGTCTACATATATCTCCTATCATTCTGAATTCTTTTTCAACTTCGTGATAATTTTCTAACGATGTGACCTTCCCATATGCGAAACACATAAGAGAGCTGACAACATTCCTGGCTGCGTCGCTTATATACAGTACGTATCATAATTCCTAGCGAAAGCTGAGACAGGTGAAAATATTCGATAGTAAAACAATAATCGTTCCAGCAAAGACTAATCGGGAAACGAGCTGTTTGCTAGATAATTGCGAATGTATGGTTACCAGCTGCTACCGACTTCACCACTAAATATTGTCCTAATTACTAAAAATGCATTTGAAACAAATATTTCGATTAAGCCCCACATAGTTGACTTTATATTTCACCCATGGTCTACCTAAGCAACAGATACAATTTTAAACCATTAGATTTTGGCGTGTAGCCGCAGAAACTGTAACCTGTCGTGAAAACATAAAGGTGCACGTAGAATACAGCTTTCAAATGTTACATATTCCACTTGTATCTGTTAATAACGGTGTTTTATGTGCCGTCCTCGAAACTAGATGCAATAATACACCCGTTTATGCCGGAAATTACTATTTTTTAACACTTTCTCGTAAATCTTGGCTAGACGGTGTAGCTCACGGATTCGCTTTACCAACGCGAGTCCTGCACGCTTCACTTTTGAGATAAGTCCATATAGGAAAATCCAAAAGATTTACTTTATGTGCTTTTGGACACCTTGGTACACTCCCTGCTCGACCTATACATCTTGCACCATAATGGCGCGTTTGATCTCCTCTTATTTCAGAAGCAAAATGGTTTGGGCCCTCGTCATGTACGAACCACATTCTCAATCTGGGGCCATAGATAATATTCGAAATCAGTAAGACATGAACTTAACCGAAAAGTTTGCTCTTGAAAAACGTACGGAGAGCAACGAGAGAAATAAATTCAAAATCAGAATTTTCCTGACCAGTGTGACGAATAATCCTGTGTACACACGTCAACAAGAGCATTATTCCACCCCTATATGCCTTCCAAGCTTGGTGCTATTTCGACTTTGTGTACCGGTCGGAAGTTTACTACTGTCACTGATTGTAAACATACATACAGTTACTATGAACGCTAGCTAAGAAATGCAGGAACGGATTGCGGTATTTGACTTAGAAGTGAGTCAACATCCATCATGCCACGAAGGTCAATCACGAATAATGACGTTACATGCAGAAGTCTTGTCAAACAGCGAAGTTTCTCGCCCTGCGCACCGGAGTCAAAGTGATGTGCGGACATGGAATCGTTTCCAATTGGCATGTAGTGTTGAGGACTTTGGCCACGCAGGCCGTCCACGTTCCACAGGTGCACACGATGATCGACGTCTAAGACTTTTGAGTCAAAGGAACCGTGGTCTGAATGCTCCAGGCTACAAGACGTCATGAATCGCATCAAAATGTTAGAAGGTGATTTCATGGTGCGAATCTCCATTCCCAACGACTATGCAGAGTACCACGTGTTATATCACAACACCATGGACTCCATTACAGATGGGCAAGAAATCACGCAGAATGGACGCCCCAAGATTGGCGTCGGTTGTTGTTTACAGACGAAGCTTGGATCTTTCTGTACCTTTAAAATCACAGACAATGTGTCTGAAGACAAACCGGTAATATCACACGCCTCCCACATGTGCAACCAGGTGGAGGTGGAGTGACGTTTTGAGGTGGAATTTCATGGGGCCAGCGTACACCTTTTATGGCTATTAAGGGCAATCTCTCTGCTCTGCGATACAGGGACGAGATTTTGCAACCAATAGTGGGAGCGTATCCCCAACAGTCTGGTGACAAATTCACATTGTCCGATGATAACTCGCATTCTCATCTTGCTTTCCTCGTGAACACTTTCCTTCAGCATGTTACGATTTCTAAAATTTAGTGTACTGCTTGTTCCGCGGACATAATCAAATCGAAAATGTGTGGGGTCGATTGGAAAGAGCTGTTTCTGGACGTGTGTACTGCCCACGTATAGTCCACGACTTACGCAGAATCGCCATTGAAGAGTGGAACAACTTGCACCAGGGCTGGCTTGATGACGTAATAGATGGTACCCAACGACGGATTCAAGCCTGCATCTGAGCAAGGGAACGTTCCACCACGTACTGCAGTTGCTCAGGTGTGCTGTGAAAAGGCTCCCAAGGGAAACTGAAGGTTTTGTCGTTAAACATATGTTTGATATTATGATTTGGTGACCTAGACACACTGCAAATGAATATATATGCAATCGTCATAGCCAATTCTTTTGTCCTGTACAATTAATTTCTAAATAAAGGGTGACTTAACATTTTTGTTGATCTGTGTAGTTTCGGTGCTCTGCAAAGTCAGTTGTAACGTTACTTGCACAAGTAGATTGATGATCCTATATCTGTTCAGTATTTCTGAAATTAAAGTGCGCAGTTCTGACTTTTGGGTGGTGGCTTAAAGGTTCTCACACAAGGAAATGGATTTTGGGACTACCGAAGGTCAGTTTGGGTGGTTCCCAGGGGCTGCTCGGAGTATTTTTCAAGTTGCAGTACGGGAGTTAACACCTGACGCGAGGTCGTAATAGTGACTTAGTCCTCAAGTAACCACTTGAGATTTAGCAAGTATCTATTCGGTATGGATGTCAACACCCTGCCTTTCTGTTTCCATGAAACGCGAGAAATTTTGCACACTGTAAACAGTATTTTCTGTGCAGGCAACCCTGTGTAGTGCCATGGTACTATACACTGTGCATGCTACGTCAAACAGTAGTAAAAGATCACGCAAAGTCGGTACCAACCTAAGAAAATGTTTAAGCGTATTTGTAGACCATATCAGGGAGACTATTGCAGCATTCTCCTGTATTTTCATGCTTTGGGGCCATTTACGTTCGTCACACTGGCTGCTACCGCATCGCTCGTCCACGAGAATTTGAGGAGAAAGAAAAGAGCCTCGAAGACTTATCATTCATTCTTTGGGAGTCGTCCGGTGCCGACTGAAATGCATTTCCTGGCTGTCGTTCCATTCGGACCGTGCAGGTTGAAGATGTAAGTGCTTTTTGCTATAGCATGATGTGTTCGTTTCATATCCCAGAGTCCATACTCTGAACAGCTGACATTTACCTGGTTGTTAGTGCACTTGCATGCACAGCTCAGTGTGCTATTTATCTTGTTTATTAGAAACTTGAGTTGTGTTTAGACGAGTAACTCTGATTTGTTGTTCTTTCAGTTTTCCTGTGTTTTTGTTTCCGACGCTTATTAAGTCTACTTTCCACAGCTCTTCACGTATTATTAAATACATGGAGTCAGGAAAACAATAACACTTTGTTTCTATGTGATGGTGTTAACGATGTATGCAGTGGCCGAATTATTAAAGGAATGTTGCGTAAGATGAATAGTTGTTTCTTGTGCTGAAAAGTGGGTGGCATTCGCAGTTGACTTTTTCTTTCCCTTGGAGTTCCAGCCGTTGCTAATGAACATTACCTTGACAGTAAATCTATCAAAATCATGAGTTGGCTCGTTTGGTGACCATGCTGGAAACGAAGCGAAAGGCTTTTGACAGACGACCGAAACACTGAATTAGGTCTTCCAAAGTTGTTCCACTGCAGAAGTAACACAAATATTGCAATAAGTGATATTTAATAGGAAATCAACTAGGATCTTGTAACAGAGGCGAGGTGCTTGGACCTTATGAGATACCCATACGATTCTGAAGAATTTGCTTCTCCTAGAGCAGCAGTATGTCACTCATAGGTCTAGAGCAACGAACAGTACTAAGCGAGGGAAAAACGTGCATGTCATTCCAGTTTTCAAGCAGGGACGTCGAAGGGGTACTGCTAATCTTAAGCCTACATTGCTGACGTTAATCTGTTCCAGAATTATAAAACACCTTCTATGCTGGCATTTTATGACCTCGCTGGAGAAAGAAAATCTCAGAATCAGAACCAACACGAATTTCCCAAAATTCGATGTAATATGAATCTCACCCTATTTAGCCATCATGTTGATGCCGTATTTCTTGATTTGTGGTAGGCATTCTGAACAGTTCTATACAGTCGCTTAGCGAACTAAATAGCAGCTTAACGAGTAGGGTCAAGTTTAAAAGTCACTTCTGTAGCACCTCAGGGGAGTGTTATAGAACTGTTGGTGTTAACAAAGCAGAGAGTGTGGGATCCACGTCGATTGTACTCGGCGCTTTGTGCGTCGGTCTTATTTCCGCAGAAGAAACATTCAAATCGGCCGCTGCGAGCCTACGCCAGAGAGGGCACCCCAAACGCCGGCAGGTGGCGCTACATATGCCACAAGAGCCCGCCGAACTCGCAGTACTTCACTGCCTGCAATGTCCTTCTTCAGCCACCGCACTCTGAGCTCCGTCTCAGATTATCATCAGACTACTCTCGTATCACACACAGCATGCGGACGACAGTGCAGTGAGAACTTCACCAACCTAACCCGGCGCTAGTGCTACTAGGGCTGCTGGTGAATACTGTATATCCAGTGATAGTAGAACAGGGATAGAGAGAGACCAGAAATATTGTGCACACTTTTTTCACTGAACATCTCTTTATTTTAAGCAGATAGAAATGAAATTTTTTTATTGTCGTGTTCATTAAGGTGCAACTGAAGGCGGTATATGCTCAAAATGACGTCCTTCCACTGCAAAGAAATCGTCGACAACGACTTGGAACAGACACCATACCATCTTTACTGTTTGTAATGGAACAACACCGGACACTAGCTCAGTTTGGACTCTTAGGTCATCCAGTGTTTGTGGTTCCGCGGTGTACACCATGTTCTTGACAGTACCCCAAAGACTTAAGGCCAGAGGGGTTAGATCTGGTGATCGAGATGGATACTCCTCAGCATTTCCTTTTCGACCTAACAATCTCGAAGAGAATGTGCAATTGAGAAATTTCCGCACGTCAATATAGAACTGATGACCTTGCTGTTTAGTCCCATAACCCCCAACCAACCAACCATATAAACGCACATCAAGCTGGAAATGGCGCCCCATATTGCTGAAATTAGCAATAGTCATTGTCAAAACCTGAAAGGCGGATGTTTCGGAACAAGCGCTTTCCTGCATACCAAAACTCAACTACGATCGGCGTAATTTACTCATCGATCACAGTCAGTTACATGCTGTCTATGACCGCGAGGGTGTCTCACCTTTGCAAGAAACAAGGAAGCGCTGGTAAAGCTTACGATAGGGCCACAAGCCTTGACCGGAGCTGACCAATGGGAATGTTGTGCGGCAGGATTCGTCTGGTGCCACATTGCTTTGAAGTAAAAGGGACTTTCGTCTTTTCATCCATCCTGGCCATCACACTGTAGTAAGCAATATATCAGATATTTGTGGTGTTGCAGTATGGACTCCTTTGACTAACAACTTACGGTACAATGGTGAGGCACAGCTAGCTGCTAGCATTTCATTTGTATTCATACAACTAGGTTCCATGGCATTATTCAAGTTCCTGTTTTTATCGTGTTGCCTGATACATACGGATTCCGACTGCAGAATGCTGTTTCCTTGTTTACATTTTCAGTTGGCTCAGTACACGTGGTGGTCTGAATCCATCTCTATTTTAAGCATCTGTAAGTCAAGTGACTTCAAGTAGCTGCTCTTATTCGCGATGATACTTTCAAACCACTTGTAATTTAATTTCCTTGTGATCGTGAGATGTCGTTCAGGAAGGTATGTTAGATACTTCGATTCGATGTTTCTCCAGAGCCATAATGGCAAAAATGTGTATATAACATATAAGTAAGTTATATTGAGTCTGTGATGCATCTAGCCGACGGCTTTGCTGCAGTGTAACACTGGTTCCCGTCAGATCACCGAAGGTACACGCTGTCGGGTTTGACTAGCACTTGGATGGGTGACCGTCGGGTCTGCCCAGCTTTGCTGCGCAAAGGTGCACGCAGCCCTGTGAGGTAAACTGAGGCGCTAGTTGACAGAAGTAGCGGCTCCCATCACGAAAACTGACAACAGCCAGGAGAGCGGTGTACTGACCTCACGCCACTCCAGATCCACATTCAGTGACGTCTGTCGTTTGGTTGGTTGATTTGGGAAGGGGACCAAACAGCGAGGTCTTCAGTCTCATCGGATCAGGGAGGGATGAGGAAGGAAGTTGTCCGTACCCCTTCAAGGGAACCATCTCAGCATTTGCCTTAAGCAATTTAGGAAAATCACGGAAAACCTAGATCAGGTTCACCGCACTCGATTTTGAACCGTCGTCCTCCCGATTGCAAGTCCAGTGTGCTAATCACTGCGCCACCCCGCTCGATGGTACACCTGTCAGCTGAGGATGACAAGGCAGTCAGTCAGTTCCGTTGGGTCTTCTGAGACAGAGTTTTTAGTTTTAGTTTAGTTTCTATGATACATCTAGACTTCACATGTTCATTAACTCATACTGCTCTTCATCAGCGGCGAAGGCTGGAATTTGCACGCAAGCACCATAACTGAACATTCAGTGAAAAGGGGAAAAGTCCCAAATGTCAATAAACAATTTTGATGAAATTGTGGATGTGTAGAGGGAGCAAAAGAATGCAATATTTATTTTTTGTTTGTGCCCAATTTCACTTTTAAGGGGTAAAACACACTGTAGAAGGTAACTGGACATTTAGAATGGCTCTGAGCACTATGGGACTCTACATCTTAGGTCATAAGTCTGGACATTTAGAATTGGAGGGAATATATTAGAAACGATGATACATACAAAACGTTTCTCATATAAAAGAAACGCTCATGAAAGTTGTATAATGGAATTTTGTAATAATTTGAAAATTTTCAGAATACTCCACCACCATCAATTAATCTTGAGAAATGAAAACTTCTGTTACAACATGAATTAAAAAAGCTTTCAAGCTACAAACATCCAAGTATAATATAGCTGGTTTCTGAAATACCTTTTTTTTAAAAAAAATAAGCTATACACAGCGTGCTGTCAGAGTATGTTCACCATACCTAATTAAAATTTCTGAACATTCATTATTAGCCTAGTTATTTATCTCACTCTTATACACTCCTGGAAATGGAAAAAAGAACACATTGACACCGGTGTGTCAGACCCACCATACTTGCTCCGGACACTGCGAGAGGGCTGTACAAGCAATGATCACACGCACGGCACAGCGGACACACCAGGAACCGCGGTGTTGGCCGTCGAATGGCGCTAGCTGCGCAGCATTTGTGCACCGCCGCCGTCAGTGTCAGCCAGTTTGCCGTGGCATACGGAGCTCCATCGCAGTCTTTAACACTGGTAGCATGCCGCGACAGCGTCGACGTAACCGTATGTGCAGTTGACGGACCTTGAGCGAGGGCGTATAGTGGGCATGCGGGAGGGCGGATGGACGTACCGCCGAATTGCTCAACACGTGGGGCGTGAGGTCTCCACAGTACATCGATGTTGTCGCCAGTGATCGGCGGAAGGTGCACGTGCCCGTCGACCTGGGACCGGACCGCAGGGACGCACGGATGCACGCCAAGACCGTAGGATCCTACGCAGGGCCGTAGGGGACCGCACCGCCACTTCCCAGCAAATTAGGGACACTGTTGCTCCTGGGGTATCGGCGAGGACCATTCGCAACCGTCTCCATGAAGCTGGGCTACGGTCCCGCACACCGTTAGGCCGTCTTCCGCTCACGCCCCAACATCGTGCAGCCCGCCTCCAGTGGTGTCGCGACAGGCGTGAATGGAGGGACGAATGGAGACGTGTCGTCTTCAGCGATGAGAGTCGCTTCTGCCTTGGTGCCAATGATGGTCGTATGCGTGTTTGGCGCCGTGCAGGTGAGCGCCACAATCAGGACTGCATACGACCGAGGCACACAGGGCCAACACCCGGCATCATGGTGTGGGGAGCTATCTCATACACTGGCCGTACACCTCTGGTGATCGTCTAGGGGACACTGAATAGTGCATGGTACATCCAAACCGTCATCGAACCCATCGTTCTACCATTCCTAGACCGGCAAGGGAACTTGCTGTTCCAACAGGACAATGCACGTCCGCATGTATCCCGTGCCACCCAACGTGCTCCAGAAGGTGTAAGTCAACTACCCTGGCCAGCAAGATCTCCGGATCTGTCCCCCATTGAGCATGTTTGGGACTGGATGAAGCGTCGTCTCACGCGGTCTGCACGTCCAGCACGAACGCTGGTCCAACTGAGGCGCCAGGTGGAAATGGCATGGCAAGCCGTTCCACAGGACTACATCCAGCATCTCTACGATCGTCTCCATGGGAGAATAGCAGCCTGCATTGCTGCGAAAGGTGGATATACACTGTACTAGTGCCGACATTGTGCATGCTCTGTTGCCTGTGTCTATGTGCCTGTGGTTCTGTCAGTGTGATCATGTGATGTATCTGACCCCAGGAATGTGTCAATAAAGTTTCCCCTTCCTGGGACAATGAATTCACGGTGTTCTTATTTCAGTTTCCAGGAATGTATGTTTTATGTTTTAAATTGTTAATTTACATTTTACATTTAATTTTCAGTTGTCCTTTTAATTAAAGTTTTCATATATGTGTATTATGTTAACGGAAAATAATAAGTAAGACATTATTTGGAATCAAAATCATTATAATAGCGATAGTTTGTAAATAAATGCTTAAAGCCTAACGTTCTCATTCAACATGCATGTAAAACAAATGAATTCTTCACATAATAGCTGTTCGCACCATAGACCTCAACTAAGAAACCTAACACACCTGGCCACCATACTAGAGTGTGTTTATTTCGACTTCACAGTCACTCAGTGGCTAGGTTATCAGCGCCCTGACACATATTAAAACAAAGAAATATGAATAAAATCACTACAATTGTTGCACACAGTGAGGATGAAAACAAAACGACACTCATGCACTCATTCCCATTTCACCCGAACTGACCCACACAATGACACCCTCTTTGCATGCTGAGGCCTGTTGAATAGCCACCTCTACTTGGATTAGGTTGTCTACAGCCGACCATAATCTATGGAATCCGCATTGAGAGTCGCTGAGGATTTGCCTGATCTCTAACAACCAGACCAGACGACGGTTAACCGTTTGCTAGTGGGTCTTTCCTACACAGTTCGTCAAGGCAATACTCTGGTAACTACTCAGACATGTCAGATCCTTTGCTGATTTGAAGAGAGGTACTAAACTTTCCTGTTTGCAATGTCAAATTAAATCATTTGAGGACGATTTTCTTTTTACGCTCTTGGTAAATGCCAAAGCATATAGAACTGGATTTCGTCATGACTAAGTGCAGTATAACGAGTCTAAGCTCCCTCGTGGAGAAAGGGCAGTTGTAAGACGCAGAATGATTGGATCTGAAGTCCTACTTGCCCCTCGCCACAGTCAAACTGTGGCTTCGATCCTGGCTGCCATTGGCAACAGTCGTTACAAAATGTGCTGTTATAGTCTGAGTCATGCCTCCGGGCAGTATTTGGAGACACCCCTGATTCAGCACTGCAGCTGTTGGTATATGACTGTGTTTTCTGGAAATGCTTCTGATGGCTTACCACACTTTTGTAGATCGAGTGGAATGGCTGACAGAGTTCACCAACGCTTGCCATGACGTTGTCATGCTCTCGTCTGTTTTGCCTGGGATGTCGTGACTCAAAAGGCTGTATGGTTGTCTGCTCTTGGGCGATATTTAAACTGTCCAAGAGCTGCACACTCGTCCTAGAGTGCTCAGTGGCACTCATCAGCCCCAAAAGATACAGGTTGTCTCCTAAGTCGACTGAATACTTTGGGATGGATAAGTGAACAGCTTAGTGGATCACTCGTGTCATGTGGTGCACCTATTCTTGGAGGCTGCCAGCTGGCTTAGCAGCACCCAGTTAGCCTTGCTGACCATCCATTTCGGTAGCTGTTGTTCAAGTAATTCACCATCCATTAAATGGATCCATAGTGGTAAGTCGTCACTAGAATGAAGATAATCAGATGCTTCTCATCGAGTTGAATCTGCCATGATGGATAGCGGAATGAGAAGTCGATGGCTGAGAACGATTCAGCAGCAACCCAGAAATGACTTTAGCGGTCTGTGTTGAGGATACACAGCTCCTGAGACCTCATGAGGTTCTCCAAGGCTCAAAATCTAGGGTAAGTATAGTTGGAACACCGTAATACATATGGACATTGAAAACACCCAGTATGTGATATGGGTGGAGGAGTAGATCATTAAGGCCTGTTAGAGCCTCAGGGTTATATCACATGGAGTAGAGATACATACAGTGAGCAGACAGTTATCTTCTGACACAAACGAAATGCAGTGGTTACTGTCTGTGGGTCAGTAAACAGAGAGAGAGAGAAGAGGAGTGGTTTATGTTTTATTGGCAAACACATCTACCTCTCCCTTGGTTCTTCCAGCATTTAGGTCATGCTTAAGGTGGAGGCCATAGTCCCATAGCACAGGGATGCCAGTGGCCTTAAAATGTTTTTGTTGTAAACACAAGCACAGGCAGAGTGCCTCTGACAGGAGTTTCTGTTCCTCCAGATGAGTCCTCATGACGTACACATTCAACTGTAGTATGGGAGCCATTTTATCATGGGATATGTGAAATGTGTCACATTTGCCAATATGGACAACCATCAGCTGTATAACAGAATGATGACAATGGAAGTTTGTACCAGACTGAGACTCAAGACCGGTTCTCCGGCTTATAGCGAGCGTTCGTCATACTATTGACTATCCAAGCCTAGCGCACAGCCAGACCCAAACTCCTACGTGTTATCAACCATGTGTCTATAACCAGCACTCATACCTTCATTATGAATATTCCCATGCAAGGAGACATGTTAACTGAAAATCACTTGCCTGGTGTCACTTGATGAAACGGGTAATACAGTGAGTATGTCATTCAGAAGTACAATGCAAAATACCTTTGAACAGGCATTGCACTTCTGAACAACACAGGCACTGCAATATTATTGAGCAGTAGGGTTGCACTTTCACACCTTCTTTCCACCAGGGTGGGGAGCGAACAATGAGTGGAGTTTCAGCCATGGGACAAGATGGTTGCCATTGGCGGATTTCACTGTATTGGCTCTGAAGCAGAAGAACCGTCTGGTCGAATAATATCGACTTGGTCTGACGGTCGACCGCCTGTTTTCGCCTGCGGTGTAACTTTCTCATTTCCTTTTTTTGGTTAAGAGCGTTTTGTAGGAACTACAGAAGCAACCTTAGAATCAATGCTCGATTTTTTATCAGACTCATCCTCTGGAGGTACCAGAAACTCCGCATTGCGGGAAACTGTGGGTCTATCTGGTGGTCTGGGGGAATGGTGGCAAGGAGGGGTGGAAGGGGGTGGGGGGGTTCATTGGCTCAGAAATAACTGCAGCTTCACAAGTTCACTGACTAACGCAAGGGACTGCGTGTGAGTGTGTTTATGTGTTTGTGTATGTGTGTTGACATTATGGGCGCTCAAAGGCGAGGATATCACTGCTGTGACAGATTTTACAAGGAACGAATGTGGTTAAATCGCTAAAATTGTTGCACACAGTGAGAATGAAACCTAGAAAGCATCTCTCATACACTTACTCCCACCTCACCCACAGTCACCCACAGAATTACTCTAATTCAAACGCTTTAAGACAATGGAGAACACATGAAAGATGCTACATCAGGATTAAAACAAAAGTATAGTGGCAATGGAGCTAAAACAACGGTGTATGGATATGTGAGCGGCTGACTACTTACAAAGACCCTGGGTGAGTCAGTCACCCTCTTCATACATTCAGAACATCTCCATAAAATTATTGGAAACAAGTTGGACATATCATAAAACCTTAAAAAGTTCCACAACATTTCATAAAACCTTTAAAGTTTCACCACGTTCATTTGAAAGTCATTTAAGATAGAGGACAGATCTGCCAGTAAATCTATCGCTGCCCTCTGGTCCGAAAACACAGTGTAATAAAATGTGGCGCATAGTACTCAGTACTCCATAAGCACCACATATCTGAAGGTCATAGAGCTTAAGCAAGAGACCGTGCGCCAGACGACCGTGACCTATGTGAAGAGGCCTTTATCATAACTTTGTAGTTGAAAGGAGGTACAACACGGCCACGAAGTGACCCTTACTAGATGAGGGTCATTGTTTGTCACTTCTAGCTACTTATCTTCCCATAAAAGGATGACTCTGTACCTCAACAGCAAGGAGACAGAGTGCAAGAGGATGGCAAATTGATTTAACTGAGGGTCACGACACACCTCCTTGGTTTCTACATCTGCCCTTCCATTGCCAGCAATACTCATATGCCCTGCTAGTTAGAGAAAGATGACCTGGAGATTCTTGCCTACTTTACCTGGTGGGTGCAAGCGTTGCAGGCAGTGAAGGACATTTAGAGAACCAGAACAGACAAGGAATTTAGCACTTGAAGCACATCTCATCTGCTCCAACGTCCGCAAGGTCGCACGTAATTCTGCATCGAAGACAATAATTTCTTGTGGCAGTCGGACCCTGATGACACGAGCTGGGAAAACAACTGTGCAACGAACAGTGTCCCTGTTTCATGCCATGAGTAAAGACATCTCTATTGTACGGTGCTCAATTAAATTGTCGTGTAATAATGCATTAAAAACATGCAGGAGTGACGTCTCTCATGCACTGCACCAAATCCAAAATTACTCTGCAGTAGCAATGGCGGCAGGCCGCTCCACACCGAGTGACACCAGCACACGATGCATGCGGATACCAAACAGTCTCGTTGCTTATGGACTATTGGAGACAAGGCATTCTACAGATGGACTAGCAACAGTATGGTATGAAGACGGAACTGCAGTGACCTTACATGTCTGATTCTCCGTGAGGAGCTGTCACCGGTTGTAATCAAAACTGAGTCACAGAAACTTCACTGAGTCTTTAAAATGTAGAACTGTGTTCCACATGTGCAAGTCAGGTGAGTTAAAAATACTACAAGAACGATTGAAACGAACACACATACTTATCTGTGGAAAACAAAAACAATGTTCGCAGCCCACTCCTTTAAGGTATACACTGTTAGTTGCCACTGCACTGGAGGAGGAACACAAAACACCAAAATCTTCCTCAAGTAACAAGCATTGTATTGGGGCTCTTACCACAGACATGATACTCTTTACAGCTATGGCAAAAAGGGTAACACCTACGACACTGCCCTGAGGAACAAAATCCTCCAGCTCAAAACGATCAGACAGTATTTCACCCACTTGAAACCAAAAAAGCGTTTAGACAATAAGGACAGTAAAGAGAGGGGAAGGGCCAGGAAAGAACCATACATGGAATTGCACGGGAATACCGTGTCTCCTAGTAATGTCATATGCTTTGCTGATACCACAGAATAGTCTGAGTCAGTGATGCCTGTGTAGGAAAGCCCGCTGAGCAGCCGCCTCTAGTATAGGCAGGTTGTCGATTGTGGACAGAAGCCTTCGGAATCCACACTAAGAGCGGCTAAAAAGTTGCCTAACAACCAGATCAGATGATAATTAACCATGCACTCCATGGTCTTTACTACATAGCTCGTTCAGGCGACAATCCAACAACTTCTGGGACACGTGTGTCCTCTCAGGTTTGAGGTATCAGAATTTCCTCTCTCCTTTAGTTGGGGAAGCTGCCTGCCTGCCATATTAGTTTCAAACATTCGAGTAGCACATACTTTGTTCCTGCTGGCAAATGTCGAAGCATGCAGTACCGGATTTAATCATGATTGGGTGCAGTATCTATAGTCTAAGACAGTGCCGATTCTAGCTCCCACATGCAGAAAACGTATTTGTTCAAAAATGTTCAAATGTGTGTGAAACTTCATGGGACTTAACTGCTAAGGTCATCAGTCCCTAAGCTTACACACTACTTAACCTAAATTATCCTAAGGACAAACACACACACACACATGCCAAATGGAGGACTCGAACCTCCGCCGGGACCAGCCACACAGTCCTTGACTGCAGTGCCTCAGACCGCTCGGCTAATCCCCCGTGGCTAAAGCGTATTTGTAAGACTTAGAATTGTGGAATCTGAAGTGCAGCTTGCCGCATGGCAGCAGCAAAACAATGGATTGGCCAAATTTGCTGCAAACTGGTCCGCCATCGTTTGAGCTGCAAGAGGCGACAATTGGGAGAGGATGAGTAACGGATGTTCGGTGTCAGGAGGTACTCTCCCAATTCGCTCCCTGCCAGTTCTTCTCGGACGGATGGGTGTGACCTGTGGTGACTGGTAGACGTAGTGAAAGAAGATTCAGAATTATTTATTTATTTCCATAAGAAATACAGGTAGCTTCTTGACTCGTGGTTGACATCGTCTGTCAATGCCTGCTGAGGAATCATGTCATCAGCGGTCTTCAGCCCGCTCAAAGCAGTTGACACTGCACATTTCGTTCCAGCCAGCTGTGATTCGCTGTTTGCAGTGGCCCCAGCTCCGACTTTACCGTGACGCTATGGCAGTTACTGACGGGAGCCTATGTGGTGAACTTACACACGCCGACTTGGGAGGATCTCTGTCCCCTTCCACTCACCATCCTCGTTATCCATCATACCGCAATGACAGTTGGTGTTCAGGCGTGATGTTCGACGATGTTGGCCTGCCATACAGTTGGGTGAGTAGTAGGATAAAGTTCATATGGCCCACATTTCATTATTGCCAAATTTATTCAAGATGGCTGATCCAAGATGGCAATGATAGATATGTCAACGTCGCAATGACATCATGGCGGGAAGTTCAAATTTTGGCGGGAAAATAGGCCAACTGGGCTACCTCCACTAACCTATCCATCTCCCCTTCCCCCCTTCCACAACTAGTAGGTCGGAAACTGGAGCGATCTAACATTATAACAAGTTTTTACTTCGTAACCTTGTAGCCTTAGTAGTGCTTGAGTTTATGTTCTCTCCTACCAATACCTTCTAGGTAATGATCCCAGATTCTAGAACAATACTTTAAAAGTTGGTAGCATGGTTGATTCATGTAAAAATGCTTTGAGCTCTATCCATCTGGAGTTCCAAAATGCACAAAAACCAGCTGTTTCTTGTTCTTTTTAACCATCTGCTATTACATCACAACACTTTCAGATATGTTACTGTACACCAATAAGGGGTGCTAACCTTCTCGATATGGGTGCATCTGGTGAAATCGTGTGTACTTGGATGGGCAAGGACTCGCTAGCTCCATTCATTCACTAGAAGTAGAATGTAGTCGTCTACTTCTGGTCAGCTACGGATTAAATTGGTAATAGTGCTGCAGGGCGGACTGGTCAAAAACAGTGCAAGGAGGTCTTTCTGTCTCTAATTTTACCCTAAGACTGTAAGAATACTCTGTGACTCCCATCGCATAGAGACAGATCATAAATTATGCACTATGCTCGAGGTGCTAGAAATATGTAGAGCACTGTCTGGTATACTTTGATGGTGTATGTGTTCGAGAGTTACATGTCGAAATTACTGCAAAAATGCTAAAATTGTTCGCACTATCATCTGTGATGCTAATTATTAGAGTACACTGATGGTGTCTTTTTCCTTCCCATCCGTTCACTGGTACGCTGTTGGTTTCCACATAATGATTGGCTGACATCGCTTGTTTGAATTGGAGAAAGAGTTTTGGTGGAGGGGAAACACCTTCTGGGGCTGGCTAGTACCGAAACAGTGATCGCATACATGACTGCAATATGAGGAATCAGTCGAAATGTAATGCAGAGCCATCAGCTATTTCGTCACTGTGACACATGAGTTTAAATGTAGATGTCGTAATCACCCTTGGACAGCAGTTTGGAAAGTCTCCACAATGCCGCCAGTTTCCTTATGTTGCAACCGTCATGGCAGAATAAACAAAATGTATGGCAGTCTACAAGATGTGTTAGAGTAGAAAAAAAAGCAATCTTTCAAACAATGACACGGGGTCACAGAGAGCATCTCTTACCATATTTAATAGGATCATCACATGTGCTCGGTGTCGCCACGCATGCGGTATTTGTTTTCGATATATAGGAGGTGTGAGTTGCTGTAGAAATGTTATCTAGTTCTCTGCAAGATGAAGTAGTGGAGCTTCCACAGTTAGTAATTTTTCTCTGTTGGATGGTACAGAATAACGATGAAAGCACATTGGAGTGAAAGAGGTGAAGTCTGGATGTACCATCCGCCATTTCTCTCTGCAGACAAGACTTGCATAGGGAAAAAAACTATTTTATAGAGATAGGCATATTGCATCGACAATTAAACCCTGGGAAGTGCCCCTACATATCGAAAAATGTGGAAAGTCTCTTACTCAATTACACTGTTCTCCCACTGAGGACAGGAGCTTGAATATTAGAGCGAGAAATCGAATTCCAACCCAGTGATATATCACCGTGTGCCATGTCAAAGTAGTAAGCATACAATTTCGCCCCTTTTATGTAATTCGTACATATACCGCAAAGACAGTCGGCACCATTTATCCTCCTCACAGCACTACATATCCCCCTGTGAGGTCGGCGGACATCCACCCCGACGGGTGACCGGAGAGCCCTCAGTGGATCGAAATTACTCTTAAAACTATTCTACAAATTTGGACTTGCTCCCCTCGGCACAAACGCGTTACTGTTTCCGGGCCCGACCAGGTTGCTTGCTTGCTTTTTTCACAGACATCTCCAGACTCTGGGATTACAAGAACACATTTATTTTCGCATGGTTTGCAGAAAGCAGTAGCATACTGATTGCTCGCACCATGTAATTGCGAAGATATAGATTGGAAATTATTTATCTAGAAACCTGAAACTTTAGCGAGATGGAGCATGCTGTAAGCCACTGTGTAACTAGAAACTTATCTCGTCTATGAAGACCTTTACATGAAAACTCGATAAAAAATAGACGAAACTGATAGTTCCACTTGTGAATACCAAATTTTGGTGATGTAATAGATTCCAAATCACCCCTATAATTTACAAAGTCAACTAAGGTGTTTCCCTTGTCTAAAGAACCAGCAAACGTGTCTTCCACCTGTCTTTAACCTGCTACATGCGCACACCACTATCGATGTGCTCTCAACTAAATACGGGTGAGAAATGTGCAGAAGCAGTCAAGTGGACTATTTACATGGCAGGGAATAACAGTCCATCGCAACAACACCGCCATATTCAGTCTTCTCAAATTTCCACGCGATCACGAAAGCCGCTCAACACATACTAAGTATTAGTTCACTATACTGCCGTCTAGAGGACTGCAAAGTTAACTCAGCTACATTCCAACAGGACTCTGCATCCGGACGGCTGCTGCCGTTAACAGGAAACGTGAATAACTCCCGCACAGGTCACCAGAGCTGCAGGCCAAACATCAAATCAACCAAGTAAGGACATGTCTCATAAGTTTCTCTTGCAAGTGCTACCACCGTGCCTCAGAAAGACAGGTTTAACCATTTTACAACCCGCCAGATGTTAAAAAACCGCGATCCCAAGAATTACTGTATGTTACCGTCACAAGCAGTCTTGGTTCTACAGGTGCATACAAATATCCATGTTAAAAGCTATACCCGCTTTACAAATGAAGGTACGACATTATCTCTGAATGAGGTGGCTTTTTGTCCAGAAAAATACCGTGACGGCGATCGCAGAAGTATATACTATCATGCTTACACGTCCCTGATGCTGCAACCTCGTAATAAACATACTCAATTTATAAAATGATTCGGCTAAGGAACGTGGTATGAAGCCAGTATTTGCGAATTCCTGACGCCACTGCAGCTAGATATTGCTACAGTATATGTAGCGCATTCTGTCTCGATGCCATGTCAGAGGTTCGGTGATACAGCCACTGGGCTATTGGCGATGGTTGATTGAGAAGGATCACAAACTGTAGTAGATGGTGTGCTGATTGAGGTCATAGGAAAATGTAAACTAGCTTTTCAGATCTGTAGTGTTACGCTATCCGCTATAAAAGGTGTCTAAAATTTGGGATCAGGTCTTTCCGTTCAAGCACATAACTGCGTGGGATCTTACTGACAATTCCTTGAATGATTACAACCACTACTCAGTCATATTTCTGGCACTCCCATATCTCGAAACCAGTCACCTTCATCGTACCTGTCTGTACAGTAAAATTCCAACTTGGTTTTAGTCAGCCCCAAATATCTTGCAACTGCTCCCGTTTCTACAGATTTGCGCATGTGATCATTCCAATTTTAGTCAGAACTGAGCAGAAGTTGGAGAAAGCCATATCCACCACCTTCAGCAACCCTCATAGAAACAGGACGACCTGAGTTAGTGCAACAGGACCACTGCTGCCCTCTAGACGGCAAATAGTCAATTAATACTTACTATGTGTTTGGGCGGCTTTCGTCATCGCGTGGAAATTGAATTGAGATTGAATATGGAGGTGTGTTTGGACTGGATCGTTATTCCCCCCCATGTAAATTGTTCGGTTCACTGCTTCTGCACATTTCGCGCCTTTATTTAGTTGATGGAGCATCGATTGCTATGTGTGCAACTAGCAGGAGAAAGAGACGGTTGCTTGTTCTCTAGAGATAAGAAACACCTTACTTGACTCTGCAAATTATAGGGATGATTTGTAATCTGTTACATCACTGGCATTTGTATTCGTGAGTGGAAATATCATTTTCTTCTATTTGTTTTCAGCTCTCGCGTAGAGGTCTTCGCAGACGGGATAAATGCTTAAGTTTCGGGTTTGTAGAGAAATAATTTCCAGTCTATGTAATCGGGATTATGTTGCACAAGCGATCAGCATGCTAGTGCTTTGTGCAAACCATACAAAAATACATGTGTTATTGAAGTCCCAGAGTCTGTAGAGGTGTGTAGAAAAAAGCAAGCAAGCAAGCTGGACAGGACCGGAAACAATAACGCGTTTCTGCTGAGGGGAACGAGTCCGAATTGTAGAACAGTTCTAAGAGTGACTCCGATCCTCTGAGGGCGCTCTGGTCAACCGTTGGGGTGGATGTCCGCTGACCTTGCAGGGGGACATCTAGTGCTGTGAGGAGTATAAACAGTGCTGTCTGTCTTCGCGGTATACGTACGAATGATGTAAAAAGGGCCATTTTGTATGTTTACTACATCGTCATGGTACGCAGTGATATATTGCTGGGTTGGAGTTCGGTTTCACACTCTAATATTCAAGCTCCTGTCTTCAGTGGGAAAGCAGTGTAACTGAGTAAGAGTCTTTCCGTACTTGACGATATGTAGGGGCACTTTGCAGGGTTTAATTGTCGATGCAATATGCCTATCTGTGTGAAATAGTTTTTTTCCCTCTGAAAGTCTCATCTGAAGAAAGAAAGAAAAGGTGGGTGCTGCTTCCACACCAGTTGCATCAGTAACTCAGAGGGTAATTTCGATAAGAGCCAATCATAATGCTTAATTCATTCACATGACATTCTTTTGTGCTGGGATATAAGAGTCTCTACATAGCAGAGGGAACGTTTGTGCGTGTTGAAAGCAGTCAGGGTAACATGTGATGGACGGGGTACCACATTAGGACCAATAGGCAGACTGCATTCGATGTTATTCTGCGCAATTATCGTAAACAGGTTCTGTTACAGAAAAAATTTCCATGCATACAAGCTGCGACATCAAGAAAGCGAGCGTTAACAATTTCTGGAACTCTATACAATTTCCTAGAGGTCTACTCGGTTCTGATTTTACATAGCCATGTGACATCAGTATAAGACTGAGAAACTTGTTAGATGCACTTCGGATGGTTTGTAGCTATGTGCGCGCACTTCATGGCATTGCGTCAGTCATGCTGGGCAGTTAAGTATGATTAGATGCAGCTCGCATATCCAGATAGGAACATTGCACACTGCTACTCTGTCATCAATGGCAAACACATGTGCTGCCCCAGAGGTGTCTTTCATATGGGAGTGGTGTGACATCAGTATAAGACTGACTGTATACCCGAACATAGGCCCAACTTTCACCTGCATCAGAGTGAGAGCAATGGCTCACGCTGGCTTGCATCTGGTGCTGGCTCTGTAAATAGATCTTCACTCCCATCCAATCGCGCCAGCAATGGTGCCTGGGTGAACACGTATTTCGAGAGTTTCTCAGGTACCAAGTATGAAAGGGATGTCGCCACCTCATGCTTGTGGGACTCGGACGGGCCATTGTGCATGGTTTGACAGTTGATGGTCACGTCACTTCATGGGAGCTGCCTGTAGCCTCTTGTGCGGCCTAGAGGACAAGGTGTGGCAGATTGTGCTTGTGCACGTTGATTGCGTGTCTGTTGTATTAGTTTTCAAGCAGGTCTGTTGGCTGCGACATGCAGTATTTGGAGAGTTTACAAGTTGATTTCGTGCCTGCAAATCTGTGTACTGCATTATTTACGAGGAGCTTGCATTGTAATTATTTCAGTAATTTAGAAGCTGTTTGCATGTGTGCAGAGCGTTATTTAGGAGTAGTTTACAGGTCTGCGGGCTGTCTGGGGTGACCTCAAATATGCCGGAGATCAAAAACGGTTCAAATGGCTCTAAGCACTATGAGACTTAACATGTGAGGTCACCAGTCCCCTACACTTAAAACTACTTAAACCTAAATAACCTAAAGACATTACACACGTCTATGCCCGAGGCAGGATTCGAACCTGCAACCGTATCAGAAGCTCGGTTCTGGACTGAAGCACCTAGAACCGCTCAGTCACAGTGGCCGGCCATGTTAGAGCATATGTTCTGTGTCAGTGTGACAAATATACTCCATCCCCAAATGATTTGTTCCAAAATTAAGCTGCGCGGGATTAGCCAAGTGGTCTGAGGCGCAGCAGTCATGGACTGTGTGGCTAGTCCTGGCGGAGGTTCGAGTCCTCCCTCAGGTATGGGTGTGTGTGTTTGTCCTTAGGATAATTTAGGTTAGGTAGTGTGTAAGCTTAGGGACTGATGACTTTAGCAGTTAAGTCCCATAAGATTTCACACACATTTGAACATTTCCAGATTTAATAAAGTACATTCTTTCCTTACTCTCTTCAGCAGCTCAGCGCAGGGTGAGTCATTTTCGAGCCATTTTCCCCCTCCAGACCACTATCTTGGATTAGGTCACAGGAGGGATGACAGCACCATCTGGCAGCAGTACTGTGTACTAGGTCAGTTGGAATCTATATCTCGTGGTTGAGACACTGTCTGCAAAATAAAGACTTATATCTAGCACCATTTCCCCCTCCCCAAACCGTCATCTGGGATTATGTCATGGAATGGATGACAGTACTCTCTGGTGGTGGTGCTGCTTACTAGACTGAGAACTCGTGGCGAACACTGTTTCCCACCATCTTGGATAACAGTACTTTTGTCATCTGCTGTCATCAAGGCAGCCATCTTCGATTACATCACAAATAAGAGCGCCTTCTGGCAGTGGTACTGTGTAATAGGTCAGTTGGAGTCTGAACAACATGGCGACCACACTGTTTCCTGCCATTTCCCCCCAACATCTTGGATTATGTCACAGAAGGGATGACAGCACTCTCTGGTGGTGGTACTGTGTACTATCTCAGTTGGAGTCCACACCCCATTGGCGACCACACTGAATGGTGGTAATGCACCTAATTGTTTAAATCAAATAGTGCATGCAAAATGATAATGACTTATATCCAGCACAGGTCAAGTCCTATGCCCATCAGTCCATAGGAGGAGGTGGTGGTCATGTGACTTAGGTTAGTGGAGATGACCTTCCTTTCCCACCATTTTCTTAGGTTAGTAGAGATAACTGTGGTGTGATGCTTTATCCTGTTGGAATTATTTTACCACAATTTTTCTGTGGGAGGAGAGGGGAGAGAGTTAGGTTAGTGGAGATTCCCCAATTGAACTGTCTTCCCCCCCAAAATCCGCCATCTAGGATGACGTTACAGCCGCCATCTTGGATGACATCATGCAGTGTTGCCATGTATACATGTCGCCATCTTGGATGAAGTCATCGCCCGCATCTTGGGTACATCTGGCAACAATTTAGAGTATGCCAGAAACAGCTTTGCCCCAGTACTGCCGATTCCAGCTACCACAAGGAGGAAGTGTAGCTGTAGGACTCAGAATTGTTGAATGTGAAGTCCAGCTTGCCCTCTCTAGAGTTGCATGATAGTGCCGAAATGCCAGATCCTGGCTGGCATCGGAATCAGTTTTTAGAAAATGCTCTGATAGCATCTGTGAGATGTCTCCAGGCTTTGTTTGGTGATATCCCTGTTTCAGCACTACTGTTGTCATTAAACGGCTGTGTTTACTTGGAATCGTCCTGATGGCAGGCCATACTTTTGTAGAACAAGTGGAAAGATTGATGGAGTCCATGAACGCTAGTCAGGATCTTTTCAGGTCTCCTTAATTGCACATTGAGCCTTGTCTCTCGTGACCTGAAGTGCTGCCAGGTTATCTGCTGTTGGGCAACATTTAAACTCTTAAACTGTCGATAAGCCACACATCTGACCAGGATTGCTGAGTGGCTCTCACCAGTCCGCCAAGATACAAGGTACCTCTTAAGATAATCTGAGGACCTTGGGATGGATAAGTCAGCAGCATGATGGTGCACTCATGTAATGTGCTCCACCCATTCCTGGACATTGTCGCAGTTTTGAGACACATTTATTAGGCTGAACAGCGTCCAGTAAGCCCTGCTGACGATCCACTGCAGTAGCTTCTCTTCAGGGAATGCTTCATCCAGTAGGTGAATGCAGACTGCGAAATATTCAATGGAATGAAGTTCGCCAGTGACTTTCCATTGAATAGTCAGCGAGAGCTAGAGAGCAGAAAGGAAGGTAGATAGCTGAGCATGATACAGTAGCAGCACAAAAATGAATTTCAGTGCCTGTGTCGAGGATGCACTGCTCGTGAAGCGTCATGAGGATCTCCAAAATGTGGCCACGAGGACCAGATGAGGTCGGATGCCACAAGACTGATGGTATTGAGGTTTTGCAGTAAGCGAAATGATCCTGGGTGTTGCTACATAAGTTTATGAGAGCCTCAGAGTCTATTGCATCTTTTAGAGGTAGGTACAATGAGCAAAACAGTGATCCTTTGACACATGAATTTCAATGGCAACTGCTTGCAGGTCAGTGGCCAGGGGAGAGCAAAGGAGTGGTGCACATTGTTGACTAACACAGAAACCCTTCTCTTGGCTCAGGCTCCAGTCAGGTTATCTTTTTGGTGAAGGCTATAGCAATGTAGCTCAGGGGCGTCAGGACTTTGAATTGTGTTTCTTGCAGACACAGGCACATGGAGCGATCCTGTCCTAGGAGTTTCAGTTCCCCCACATGTTTCCTGAATCCTTTAATGGTCCACTGTAATATGGGAGTCGTCTATCATGGGGGTCACATTTTCACCTTGTCTTTACACTGTGGGATGGGAGAGGAGGAGCATGTAATGGGTGTAGACTCAGTCTTGGGGCGAGATGATTGCCCCAGTCTGAGATCAAGATCCATTAGCTCTACAGAAAAACCATGAAAGACGTCAGATAGGATGATATAGATATCGTCTGACCGTTTACTTCCCAACTATGTCAGTGGTGGCAGCTTGACCTTTCAATTTTTGTCCTGCGTAGACTTTCGAGGCGCAACAGTGTCAATGGTAGTAGGAGAGCTGGATGGCGGACCAGATGGAACCCTTGGAAGAGCAGGGAGCCCTTCAACGTTAGCGACCATGGCCATGTCTGATATTCTGTGAGGAAGTGTAAGGTTCGCTGGCAAACGCTGGTACTAGTACTAACACTAGCAGCCTCCGTTTGTGTAGTAGTATTGGTCTTTTAAACAGGCTGTTTAAGAACAGACATAAAGGAGGTAGCGGACTTCAGGGGATGTATGGCCTAATAGATCTCTTTGGCCTCATTACATGATATATACTTTGTTGTCTGGATCTCCTGTATCGTCCATTCATCAAGGAAGACACTGGAGTCCCTACCCAAGACAAGGTGATCCCCAGAGCAGTTTATATACTTTGGAGGAGACAAACATTGGTGACCATACAACGTTTGCCGCAAGTGGCTTCTCCCTTACAACCTAAGGTTGTGTGCCCATAACGTTGGCATGTACATCTACATCTACATCTTCATCTACATGTACATGGATACTGTGCAAATCACACTTAAGCGCCTGGAAGAGGGTTGGTCGAACGAACTTCACAATAAATCTGTATTATTCCACTCTCAAACAGCGTACCGGAAAAACGAACAACTCTGTATCTTCCATGCGAGCTGTGATTTCCCTTATTTTGTTATGATGATCGTTTCTCCCCATGTGGATCAGCGTCAACAAAATATTTTCGCATTCGGAGGAGAAAGTTGGTGAATGAAATTTTGTGAGAAGATCCCACTGCAACGAGAAAACGTCTTTGTTTTAATGATGTCCACCTCAAATTTTGTATCATGTTCATGACACTCTCTCCTCAGTTTCTCGACGATACAAGACGTTCTGCCATTCTTTGAACTTTCTCGATGTACTCCGTTAATCTTACCTGGTAAGGATCCCACAATATGCAGCAGTAATCCAAAAGAGGACAGACATGTGTAGTGTAGGCATTCCCTTTAGTACATCTGTTACATCTTCTAAGTTTTCTGCCAATAAATTGCAGTCTTTTGTTGGCCTTCCCCACGACATTTTCTGTGTGTTCCTTCCAATTTAAGTTGTTCATAATTGTAATTCCCAGGTATTAAGTTGAATTTACCGACTTTAGATTTGACTGATTTATCCTGTAATCAAACTTTAACAGATTCCTTTTAGCACATGCTTGGATGACTTCACACTTTTCATTGTTCAGGGTCAACCGCCAATCTTCACACCATACAGATGTCTTTTCTAAATCGTTTTAGAATTTGTTTTGATCTTCTGATAACTTTACTAGGCGGTAATCGACGGCGTCACCTGTAGACCGCTGCTCAGGTTGTCTCCTAAATCGTTTTCATAGATGCAGTTACAAAGATAAATGGCCGGCCGTTATGGCAGAGAGGTTCTAGGTGCTTCAGTCTGGCTGTGTGTGATGTCCTTAGGTTAGTTAGGCTTAAGTTGTTCTAAGTTCTAGGAGACTGATGACCTCAGATGTTAAGTCCCACAGTGCTCAGAGCCATTTGAACCATATGAACTAAGATAAATGGAGAGTTCGATAGTTTTGGTTTTAGAATCGCTTTGCACCACTCCTGCCCAAATTTGAAAGAATGTGCTAGGTGTTCCCTCCATGCTAATCTTACGGAGGCGATGGACACTCATATATCACCTAGAGGAGAAGATAGACTGACATTTTCCCCCATTGTTGCAAATAATACACTCCTGGAAATGGAAAAAAGAACACATTGAAACCGGTGTGTCAGACCCACCATACTTGCTCCGGACACTGCGAGAGGGCTGTACAAGCAATGATCACACTCACGGCACAGCGGACACACCAGGAACCGCGGTGTTGGCCGTCGAATGGCGCTAGCTGCGCAGCATTTGTGCACTGCCGCCGTCAGTGTCAGCCAGTTTACCTTGGCATACGGAGCTCCATCGCAGTCTTTAACACTGGTAGCATGCAGTGACAGCGTGGACGTGAACCATATGTGCAGTTACGGACTTTGAGCGAGGACGTATAGTGGGCATGCGGGAGGCCGGGTGGACGTACCGCCGAATTGCTCAACACGTGGGGCGTGAGATCTCCACAGTACATCGATGTTGTCGCCAGTGGTCGGCGGAAGGTGCACGTGCCCGTCGACCTGGAACCGGACCGCAGCGACGCACGGATGCACGCCAAGACCGTAGGATTCTACGCAGTGCCGTAGGGGACCGCACCGCAACTTCCCAGCAAATTAGGGACACTGTTGCTCCTGGGGTATCGGCGAGGACCATTCGCAACCGTCTCCATGAAGCTGGACTACGGTCCCGCACACCGTTAGGCCGTCTTCCGCTCACGCCCCAACATCGTGCAGCCCGCCTCCAGTGGTGTCACGACAGCCGTGAATGGAGGGACGAATGGAGACGTGTCGTCTTCAGCGATGAGAGTCGCTTCTGCCTTGGTGCCAATGATGGTCGTATGCGTGTTTGGCGCCGTGCAGGTGAGCGCCACAATCAGGACTGCATACGACCGAGGCACACAGGGCCAACACCCGGCATCATGGTGTGGGGAGCGATCTCCTACACTGGCCGTACACCTCTGGTGATCGTCGAGGGGACACTGAATAGTGCACGGTACATCCAAACCGTCATCGAACCCATCGTTCTACCATTCCTAGACCGGCAAGGGAACTTGCTGTTCCAACAGGACAATGCACGTCCGCATGTATCCCGTGCCACCCAACGTGCTCTAGAAG
The DNA here is from genome assembly GCF_023897955.1 of Schistocerca gregaria. Classification (NCBI taxonomy): domain Eukaryota; kingdom Metazoa; phylum Arthropoda; class Insecta; order Orthoptera; family Acrididae; genus Schistocerca; species Schistocerca gregaria. The sequence goes on from NC_064931.1 coordinate 88,546,642, forward strand.
GTGTAAGTCAACTACCCTGGCCAGCAAGATCTCCGGATCTGTCCCCCATTGAGCATGTTTGGGACTAGATGAAGCGTCGTCTCACGCGGTCTGCACGTCCAGCACGAACGCTGGTCCAACTGAGGCGCCAGGTGGAAATGGCATAGCAAGCCGTTCCACAGGACTACATCCAGCATCTCTACGATCGTCTCCATGGGAGAATAGCAGCCTGCATTGCTGCGAAAGGTGGATATACACTGTGCTAGTGCCGACATTGTGCATGCTCTGTTGCCTGTGTCTATGTGCCTGTGGTTCTGTCAGTGTGATCATGTGATGTATCTGACCCCAGGAATGTGTCAATAAAGTTTCCCCTTCATGGGACAATGAATTCACGGTGTTCTTATTTCAGTTTCCAGGAGTGTATAATGAGATGAAGCTTGGTATCATAGAGATAGACATGGAACCTCTGGATACCACAAATGATGGCCAACGCTTCTTTTTCAGCCAGCAAATAAGTTCACTGTAATGAGTTCCACATCTTAAATCTAAACCCGATAGGTTGTTCCCTTCTGTCGGCACATCATATTCGATGCAGCTGTAGCCAGTGGCTACCATTCGCCTGGGTGGAACGTTGTGAAACAAGGGGCCAACGTAACACAGTTTTTAGCCTAAATATAATGAAATAATAAGCAACCAGCTGCACAAAAGAAATTTAATTTTTTCACTGGTTTCAGATAGTGCCCTTCTTCAGAAGGTTCTACCTGTAGCGTTATTTGCGAGTGTAAGTAATAAGATTCATACAGCGAAATGCCGTGGTCATGTTGTTTATAGAGTCTGTACATATTTTATACATAAACTGTGAAGCACATGTCCATAGCAATTTGCTGTATGCAAAGTCTTATTAACTTTCGCAAGTAGTGCGATACGTATAACATTCTGAAGAGGGGCACTAAGTGCTCATAACCACTAAAGGAGTTAAATTTCTTTGATGCAACTGGTTGTTTGCGAGGGTGGTTTGAAAAGTTCTCGGAATCACCACGAGACGTCAGTGCTAGCGCAACGAGTTGTTCACGTGATATGCACTAGACTGTTGCCTGTAAACACCTGCAATGTCACTGCTCTTGGAAGAGAACTGTGGCTGTGACGTGGCTCTGTTGTCGTTCCCGCGTAGTGACTTGCGAAGTGGAAAAAAATTGAGATTCGAGCAGTGATTAAGTACTTCGTAAAGAAAGGTATGAAAGGAAAGGACATTCATGCTGATTTCCAGAATACACTGGGGGACTCTGCTTTAAATTCTGTCGGGAGAACTTATATGACGATTTGCGCAGTGGTCAGCCAAGATGTGTCACTACTCCAGAAATCATTGCAAACGTGCACAAAATGGTCATGGCGTATGGGCGACTGAAAGTGCGTGAAATTGCTCGCGCTTGCCGGATGTCATCTGCAAGAGTATATCACACTTTAATTGAAGAATTAGAAACGAAAAAGTTATCTGCATGATGGGTGCCGCGAGTCTTGACAAGCGCCCGCACCCATGTGCCGTCGCCACGGCAAAAGTACACGAACTTAGGTATGAACTGTTGCCACACCCGCCTTATTCTGTCAGACTTTCATCTCCTCCCAAAACTGAAAATTTTTCTTGGTGAACGAAGATTCTCTTCAAACGAAGAACAGATACCCGGATTTGATAACTATTTTGTACGCTTCGAGGAAACTCATTTTAGAGATGGGATTAAGGCACTGGAACATCGTCGGACCAAGTGCATTAATCTACAAGTAGACTACGTTGAAAAATAAAACAGTTTCAGTGATGTAAGTACTTTTTTCCGTTTCTAGGACTTTTCAAACCACTCTCGTATTATTTCTTTATATATAACTACAGTTGCTGAAGATCGATCAAATACTAAACTTTTTCAGTTGCTCAAATGGCCATCTTATCACACGAACAGAGCACCCTTTTTATGTAATGGGAAATACGATCTGCATTACTAATGAATTTACAATAATAAATGACTTTGGCCGCAATAGGTTGCAGTTCTTTAAAATTTTTAGGCACCAGTAAATTAATAATGGTGTTCAAATTGTCTTATGTGAGTGTAAGCCTTTCTTTACCTAATATGGTGTCCAAATACTTGACTCTTGGCTGGAAGAAACCACACTTGGCGAGACAACAACATAGGACATGGGCTTACAGCTGCTCCAACAACAGTGGAGTGTATCATACGAATAATTGACGCAATTGGGGATGCCCTGGATGAGCCGTTGTAGATAGCACCGAACATTTACAAGAGCACTAGTGACTCTAAATGGCTATCTGTCATATCTGTACGCTCAGAATTACATATCAATCACAAGAAAATATTTTGTGGGCTCATCAACAGGTAACTGAAAATACGCATCACAGAGGTAAACTTTTGAAAAGTATTCAGCTCCATCCAATTTAACTAACAATTCCTCTTTGCTTGGGATTAGGTACAAATCAACATTTGCTTGGGCATTAATGGCAGACTTAAAATCATCAAAATTGGCTCTGAGCACTATGGGACTTAACTCCTGAGGTCATCAGTCCCCTAGAACTTAGAACTACTTAAACCTAACTAAGCTAAGGACACCACACACATCCATTCTCGAGGCAGGATTCGAATCTGCGACCGTAGCGGTCACGCGGTTCCAAACTGTAGCGCCTGGAACCACTCGGCCAATCAAGCCGGCTTAAAATCATCACGGATCCGAAGTGACCCATTAGGCTTTTTGTACAATAACCATAGGCGTCGCTCACTGGCTCTATATGACGGGGGAGATAACACCCAGGTTCTGTAATCAGTCTATTTCTGCCGTAACTCGCTCGTGGATGGCTAATAGTATCGGACAGATTCTATAGAGCATACTCACTGACGAGTGCTTCAAAGACGTGTGTACTTGAAAATTCGTAGTACGCCATAAGGTAGGTTCAAACTAGTGTTAGAAATTTTCACACAAAGCATGAATCATTCTAGACATTAGATCCATCTGATCCTGAATTTGGGAACCGAGGAGCGAGAATTGTCGGGACCAAAAATGTTAGTAAAACGTCCAAGAATTAGCTACAAGCACGATTAGTTACCGAACTACGTTTTTGTAGCTAAGCCGCGCCATGGTTTAACCTGACAGCGGAATCGACAGGCAATTGTAAGTGACCACTCTGTGCCGCGGTACACGCAGCGACGGGGAGCCAGATCGCCATATCCCTTTTAATTATTCACATGGCCGTGCCTGTATCCTACTGGAATTCCGCCGTCACCCCGTCTACGGTCCGCCCCGATAGCTGAGTGCTAGCCGGCACGGTAGCTCAGCGTGTTCAGTCAGAAGGTGTAGCTACCCTCCGTAATAAAAGCAAGGAACAATATAGAACAAAATAACATCAACAAAAAAAGTGGTCAGCGTGACGGATTGCCATCCTACGGGTCCGGGTTCGATTCCCGGCTGGGTCGGGGATTTTCTCCGCTCAGGGACTGGCTGTTGTGCTGTCTTCATCATCATTTCATCCCCATCTGGCGAGCAGGTCACCCAATGTGGTGTCAAATGTAATAAGACCTGCACCAAGGCGCAAGACACTCGGAACTACTCCGCAAGGGGCCTCCCGACCAATGACGCCAAACGCTCATTTCCATTTACCCCGTCGACGTACAGGTGCAGCACGATACTTTGAATACCGTGTGCTTTTGTCCCTGACAGGGTCATTATAGCGAGCAGCGTGGTAGCGGCCAAACTGACGCCCGCGGCCGAAGCAGACACTGGCGAAGTGTCCTGGCAAAACAGACGAAGTCATGGTAGGAACAGTGGCGGCGGTGCCCATTAAGGCCGCACACTGGACATGATCTGGCAGCACGACCTGTGCTGGAGTTCTCGTACAGCGACGGGGAGGAAAATTCTTCAGGAGTCTCCGCCCGCTTTTGGGACACGTCTTCGGCGCACTAAGTTTTGTCTTTGCGCGTCTGCCACTGCGGAGGGTGAGGGAGCACTAAGTACTGACTCCGTGTCGCTAGACTACCGGAAGCACGAGTGCTCGATAAATCGGATATGACCTTTACCGGGAGTCATTAGTTGTTCGGAACATCTATACCATCTAAAAGAGCTTGTGTTGAGGCGCCGCGCGGAATTAGCCGAGCAACAGCGTGTTCGGTCAGAGGGTTAGCTGCCGTCTGTAATTAAAATAAAAACTGAGTTAATGGGTCAACGACGAACTCAAACGGGTGTCTTGCGACGTCCGCCCCGAGCAGATACAACGAACGAAAACTAACAAAATGAGATTAAAAAAAAAGAAAAAGCGATCTAAGGCGCTGCAGACATGGACTGTGTGGCTGGTCCCGGCGGAGGGTCGAGTCCTCCCTCGGGCATGTGTGTGTGTGTGTGTGTGTTTGTCCTTAGGATAATTTAGGTTAAGTAGTGTGTAACCTTAGAGACTGATGACCTTATCAGTTAAGTCCCATAAGATTTCACACACATGTGAACATTTTGTGCTGCGGCAGTCATTCACTCGCCTTAGCAAATTTTTAATATTTCACTCAAAGTGGGATCCGATGTTTCCAAACCCTTTGTACTAGCTTCACAATCTGGAGCCAGGCGTATGGTAACGTCTAGAATTAAAGAATCTGCATAAGACGCGGCACACATTTTTGACAGGCAAAACCATACTAGCGAACTAACCCCTGTAAATCAGCAGCCCGCACTGCATATGACTGTTTACTTTGCTTAACACGCTGACTGAACTTGAGCCCAGCTGCAACCGTGTGCGTTTGGTGACCGTCATCAAACTACAAACTTCAAACTACCGGGGTTCGAGAATGGGCGTTTTGCACCACTTCCTACAATTTACTACTACACGATTGTAATAGAGCACAACGTCGTCCAGGATAACCAGTTTGACTTGTCTTCCAGTGCAGTTCCAAACGAAGTAAATAGAGCTCCCAACTCTCGCTTGCGTCGTGGAAGAAAGCGAATAGTGGAAGGGGAAGTGAGAAAACAGGAGCTGCTGCCTATTCTTGATTTTGGAGAAATTGTAACAGCAGTGTGTGCTGTTCCTGGTCCTGCTGCCACTGCTACTGCTCCTGGATCCGCAATTGATGTTGCCATAATTTTATAAATTCAAGATCCACGGTTCACTAAGTAGACGAAACGGCACGATAGGGAAGTTTCTCATCGCCACGTTCTATCCTGCGTATCGTAGGTAGACTGTTTGTCGTCCCTTACTCCGGTGAGTTCAGCGAACTGTAGAGAAACAAGCTCACGTAGTAAGCCGAGTTCACGGATTAATGAGCCGTGCCGAGGCCGGACCACGGGCTCAGCAGCAAAGAGTCGCCACCGGGTGACACGACGTCTCGGCGGTGGCTCCCCCGACGACGGCGACCTACAGCCTCAAGGGCCGTGTAGACGGTCATTGACCACAATCTATTGGTTATTAACTGTAGATTAAAATTGAAGAAACTGCAAAAAGGTGGGAATTTAAGGAGATGAGACCTGGATAAACTGAAGGAAACAGAGGTTGTACAGATTTTTAGGGAGAGCATAAGGGAACAATTGACAGGAATAGGGGAAATAAATACAGTAGAAGAAGAATAGGTAGGTTTGAGGAATGAAATAGTGAAGGCAGCAGAGGATCAAGTAGGTAAAAATACGAGGGCTAGTAGAAATCCTTGGGTAACAGGAGAGATACTGAATTTAATTGATGAAAGGAGAAAATACAAAAATGCAGCAAGTGAAGCAGGCAAAAAGAAATACACGATGTGCAAAATGGCTAAGCAGGGATCGCTAGAGAACAAATGTAAGGATGTAGAGGCTTATCTCACTAGGGGTAAGATAGATACAGCCCACATGAAAATTAAAGAGACCTTTGGAGAAAAGAGAACCACTCGTATGAATATCAAGAGCTCAGATGGAAGCCCAGTTCTAAGCGAATAAGCAAAGAAGGGAAAGCAGAAAGGTGGAAAAAATGGTTCAGATGGCTCTGAGCACTATCGGACTTAACATCTTAGGTCATCAGTCCCCTAGAACTCAGAACTACTTAAACCTAACTAACCTAAGGACATCATACACATCCATGCCCGAGGCAGGATTCGAACCTGCGACCGTAGCTGTCGCACGGTTCCGGACTGCGCGCCTAGAACCGCGAGACCACCGCGGCCGGCCAGAAAGGTGGAAGGAGTATATAGAGGGTCTATGTTCTTGAGGACAATATTATGGAAATGGAAGAGGAGGTAGATGAAGATGAAATGGGAGATATGATACTGCGTGAAGAGTTTGACAGAACACTGAAAGACCTGAGTCGAAACAAGGCACCCGGAGTAGACAACATTCCATTAGAACTACTGACGGCCTTGGTAGAGCCAGTCTTGACAAAACTCTACCATCTGGTGAGCAAGATGTATGAGACAGGCGAAATACCCTCAGACTTCAAGAAGAATATGATAATTCCAATCCCAAAGAAAGCAGGTGTTGACAGATGTGAAAATTACCGAACTATCAGTTTAATACGTCACAGCTGCAAAATACTACCGCGAATTCTTTACTGACGAATGGAAAAACTGGTAGAAGCCGACCTCGGGGAAGATCAGTTTTGATTCCGTAGAAATGTTGGACCACGTGAGGTAATATTGACCCTACGACTTATCTTAGAAAAAAGATTAAGGAAAGGCAAACCAGCATTTCTAACATTTGTAGACTTAGAGAAAGCTTTTGACAATGTTGACAGGAATACTCTCTTTCAAATTTTCAAGATGGCAGTGGTAAAATACAGGGAGCGAAAGGCTATTTGCAATTTGTACAGAAATCAGATGTCAGTTATAAGAGGCGAGGGACATGAAAGGGAAGCAGTGGTTGGGAAGGGAGTGAGACAGGGTTGTAGCCTCTCCCCGATGATATACAATCTGTATATTGAGCAAGCAGTAAAGGAAACGAAAGAAAAGTTCAGAGTAGGTATTAATATCCATGGAGAAGAAATAAAAACTTTGAGGTTCGCCGATGACATTGTAATTCTGTCAGAGACAACAAAAGACTTGGAAGAGCAGTTGAACGGAATGGATAGTGTCTTGAAAGGAGGATATAAGATGAACATCAACAAAAGCAAAACGAGGATAATGTAATGTAGTCGAATTAAGTCGGGTGATGCTGCGGGAATTAGATTAGGAAATGAGGCACTTAAAGTAGTAAAGGAGTTTTGCTATTAGGGGAGCAAAATAACTGATGACGGTCGAAGTAGAAAGGATATAAAATGTAGACTGGCAATGGCAAGGAAAGCGTTTCTGAAGAAGAGAAATTTATTAACATCGAGTATTGATTTAAGTGTCAGGAAGTTGTTTCTGAAAGTATTTGTATGTAGTGTAGCCATGTATGGAAGTGAAACGTGGACGATAAATAGTTTAGACAGTAAGAGAATAGAAGCTTTCGAAATGTGGTGCTACAGATGATTGCTGAAGATTAGATGGGTAGATCACTTAACTAATGAGGAAGTATTGAATAGGATTGGGGAGAAGAGAAGTTCGTGGCACAAATTGTCTAGAAGAAGGGATCGGTTGGTAGAACATGTTCTGAAGCATCAAGGGATTACCAATTTAGTACTGGAGGGCAGCGTGGAGGGTAAAAATTGTAGAGGGAGACCAAGAGATGAATACACTAAGCAGATTAAGAAGGATGTAGGCTGGAGTAGGTACTGGGAGATGAAGAGGCTTGCACAGGATAGAGTAGCATGGAGAGCTGCATCAAACCAGTCCTAGGACTGAAGACCACAACAACAACACCAGTTCTTAGTTTACTTTCAGTCAAACTGTCAGTTTTTCCAATGTGTAAAAGTGAAACACTGGAAGGAGAACTCAAGAGGAGACTGAGAACTGACGGGATGGATAGACCTATTTGTTTCATTTTAGTTCTTTGAATTCCTAAATGTAAACAAGTGCGTCATGCCTCGGTCCGTTTGCTCACATCACGTCTCTTGAAAATCTTGCACAGTGCACATATAAAATTATCGCTACCTCCGAGGAATACGATTTTGTTATCGTGCTCGTTGATATTTACAAAACTATCGTCTCTGTGAAAGAAAAGCACATGCTATCGCTATGCTAACAGTATGGAGGCCGATTGCAGTCTCCTATTAAAGAAATACTAGGAATACGATAAAGAGGCTACAAAGTTGATGGTAAAGTCCAAAATTAATAGCCTGGGCTCAACTGATAACAAAGACCTTAAAAATTTAAATGCACTGAAAGGAGTGGAGCAGGAACTGGAGAGGTATGCAAAGCTTCACTCTTGTATTATGCTTCCTTCCCTTCATCAGCGACCGTCAGCCGGCTGTAACAAGTGTTAATAGTATGTACGACGAGGATGAAAATCAGGAAGCGATAAGCAATTAAAAATGCATTGGTGCTGATACATTTCTATTTCACATTGCTACTTTATTAAAAAAATGTTTATTTTCTCTATAAAAATATTGAAAATTGTTTTTTTGTATAGACTTACAATGTCATTCAACTCGTCATTCATTTACAAAATATTCCACAAACTGATTGCACAATACTTAGCATCATCTCTAACATTCTCAAAGCTGGTGTCATTTTATATTTCTACTAGCCCTTGCACATCAATAATCTCATTTGAATTCATATCATATAAACCGAGTGTAATGTATGAATGTTGAGACCATATTAGTAAGAAACGGTGAAGCTAACAGCATGTCAAAACGAGGCTTTTCGTATGTTTTACGTCTTTCAAATTTATAGTAAAATGGAAAATTCTAAATCTATTTATCAATATACCAAATATATTTTCGAGAGTTCTTCTAGCACTCGATCTTCTGTCGTTGTAGACCATCCGATAGTAATTCAACTGTTCCTTATTAAATGGTTTACAAAAGTTTCGCATCAACGCAAATGCTTCGCGCCCCACGAATACAGAAAGAAGTTGGTGGTACTATCTTATGGATTTTCATCAGGAGGTAACCGGAAACTGTTGGTACTTAATCGATCGTAAAATTTAGTGTTGATATTACGCCCTCATCTGACATGCTTACATTTGTTTCTACATCTCACATCGTAAATTCGTAATTCGAATCTACGCTGCCCATGAGAACAATATTATGAAACGTCTTGTAATTCCAATACAGTGATCAACTTCCTGTTGGTAGAATTATGCGTACGTGCTTGCAATCGATAGCTCCCGGATGATCCTGAAACTGCCATCTACGATGAAAACTTCTAGCAACTTTTCTCCATTCGAATTCATTTAGTGGAAGGTAAAACGAAGACAGACATTGAAATTAGTTGCAAAGTATTATGTAAATTTCTTTTAAATTTGTAATGACATGATTTATATTTTTTTTTAATTTCCGAAAAATTCGCACCCCATCAGCGACAAAGATGGAGATGATGATGAATGTTCATTTCAAGGCCAAAATTACGAATTTACGAGACCCATCCTGCTTTCATCGCCAGGGAGCGGTCGGTCTATGGGGAGGACACTGTCAACAAAAAGAAAGGAGCTCCTTCACACAAGGAAGTAGTATAATTGGTGGTTAAGAGGTTGAAAATGTCAGATAATGTACCAGTACGAAGAAATAACAGATCTGGGAAGCATGTTGCTGGTAAATTGAATAATGTTTCCAGAAATGCAACCTTATGTGAAGAAATTTGCAAACGTTGCTACATTTGAGGAGCATATGAAAGCCTTGAATGCATTGTCATCAATAGAAACGCAGCAGGTGGCATACCAACCGCGGAGCCGCCTTCCGACGTCATAGCTATCACAAAATTATTTGAAATGATAGTTAAATGGACACCCTAGCTGCAAACAGGCATGGATATACTTCACACGTTGAAATTGTGTGCCCTGGCCAGGACTCGAACCTGGGATCTCCTCGGGAACAGATACTACCTTCATATATAGCCAAAATATGCCTTCCTGGCCCTTGACCTTCTTCTGATAACGCACGCGCTATGCCCGAACTCGTACGAGACTTGGTAGATTAATCTGCCACGAATAATGAGTATGATGGGCAAATATCAGGGGCACTAAGAATGTAGTGTGTGGACATGTTGGGAATGTGGATCTCATGGGGAGCGTGCAAGGGATAAGTCCCTGCAGGCGCACTATCCTCTGTGCCCTCGGCGGCTCAGATGGATAGAGCGTCTGCCACGTAACCAGGAGACACCGGGTTCGAGTCCTGGCCGAGGCACACATTGTCAACATGTCCACACCACTACATTCTTAGTGCCCCTAATATTTGCCCATCACACTGATTATTCGTGGCAGATTAATCTACCAAGTCTCGTACGAGTTCGGGCATAGCGTGTGCGTTATCAGAAGAAGGTCAATGGCCAGGAAGAAATATTTTAGCTATATTTGAAGGTAGTATCTGTTCCCGAGGAGATCCCAGAGAAGTATATCAATGCCCGTTTGCAGCGAGGGTGCCCATTTAACTATCATTTCATTCTAGCGGAGCTGCATGGTCATCAACAATAACTGTCCTTTTGGGAACAGGTACTACCTTCATATACAGGCAAATTTATTTTTCGTCGCCACTGTTGACAATGGGGCATTTTTCAACGTAGCAGCCATCCGAAGCCCGTTTAATCACCGTGTCACAAATGAAATGCCAATTTTCGACGAATATATCACCTACAGACACACAAGGGAACGATGCATCTCTTCGCAGCCTATTTTTCACAATTTGCTTACAAACAATGTGCTTACTTCTACAAAAAAACCTTATTTAACAAAAAGTATATATTTCTATCATTATCTCAGAATTAAATATTTAAAAGCATTGCCGGTCGGAGTGGCCGAGCGGTTCTAGGCGCTAGTCTGGAGCCGCGAGACCGCTACGGTCGCAGGTTCGAATCCTGCCTCGGGCATGGGCATGGATGTGTGTGATGTCCTTAGGTTAGTTAGGTTTATGTAGTTCTGGGGGACTGATGACCTCAGAAGTTAAGTCCCATAGTGCTCAGAGCCATTTGAACCATTTTTTTAAAAAAAAATGGTTCAAATGGCTCTAATTACTATGGGACTTAACATCTATGGTCATCGGTCCCCTAGAACTTAGAACTACTTAAACCTAACTAACCTAAGGACATCACACAACACCCAGTCATCACGAGGCAGAGAACATTTTTTAAAAGCATTATTTACTTTTATACACACATCAAGAAAAGTTCTGCGTACCTCGGTTCCGAGAGTTTCGGAGCCTGTACAGAAAGAATAGAGATCAGCATAAACATCATTGCCACCCTTTTTATTGCTCATTGAAACCACACATTGCATGTTGTACCACCATAGACCGAGTTCTTCGGTAGTGATGGTCCAGATTGCTGTACACACCGGTACCTCTAATACTCAGTAGCACGTTCTCTTGGACTTATGCGTGCCTGTATTCGTCGTGGCATACTATCCACAAGTTCATCAAGACTGTCCCATTCCTCAACGGCGATTCGGCGTAGACCCCTCACAGTGGTTGGTGGGTCACGTAGTCAATCAACAGCCCTTTTCAATTTATCCTAGGTGTGTTCGATAGGGTTCATGTCTGGAGAACATGCTGGCCACTCTAGTCGAAGGATTTCATTATCCTGAAGGATGTCATTCACAATATGTGCACGATAGGGGCGCCATTTACAATCCACGACAACGAATGCCTCGCCAATATGCGGCCGATATGGTTGCACTGTCGGTCGGAGGATGGCATCGAATTATCGTATAGTCGTCAAGGCTCCTTTCAGGACCACCGGCGGCGAACGTCAGTCCTCACATAATGCCACCCTAAAACAGCACGGAACCTCCACTTCGCTGACTCGCTGTATGTGTGGGATGTCGCATAGTCCTGCTGGAATTGCCGAAGTCCGTTGGAATGCACAGTGGAAATGAATGGATGGAGGTGAGTAGTGAGACAAGATGGGCGCCACACTACGTTGCATTGTTTTCAAATTTATTCAACGTGGCGGATCCAAGGTGGCGGCGATAGATATTGTCAACGTTGCAATGACGTCATTTTGCGAAGTTCAAATTTTGGCCGGAAGGTAGGTCAGTTGGGCTACCTCCTCTAACCTAACCCCCTCCACTCCCCTCTCCCCGCCCTCCCCAAGAAAAAGGCGGGAAGTTCAAATTCCAGTATGACAATGGAACACAGCATGGCTACCTCGACTAACCTAAGAAAATGGAGGGGAGAAAGTCACTTGGATTATCTTCACTGACATAATTCATCCGACTGCCACCTCTTCCTAGGAATTGGCTGGGCATCGACAAAGAATGTGCTAGGCTGCTGGATAGGATGGACATAAGTCTTTATTTTGCAGGCAGTCTTTATTTAAACAGTTAGAGCGGTACCACCATCAAGTGTGTGCACCACAAATTGCGGAGTCCAACTGACCTAGTACACAGTACCACAACCAAGGGTGCTGTGGTCCCTTCTGTGACGTAATACAAGATGGAGGTCTGGTGTGGGGAATGGTGGGAAAAGGACTCAGCCTGTGCTGGGCTGCTGGATAGGATGGACGTAAGTCTTTATTTTGTAGGCAATCTTTACTTAAGCAGTTAGAGGCAGTACATCCATCCCGAGCATCCACCATGAGGTCCGGAGTCCAACTGCTCTAGTACACAGTACTGCCAACACAGGCTGTCATACATTCCATGACGTATTTCAAGATGGCGGTCTTGGGGGGGGGGGGGGTGAAAGGGAACGGCGGGAAAATGACTCAGCTTGTACTGAACTGCTAGAGAGAGGAAGGAGTGTACATTATTTATTTTTTGGAACAATCTATTTAGCGATGGATTTCACGCAACCTATTTATTACACTGATACAAAACACTCACCTGGCATGCTTGAGTTCAGAGTAAATAGTCTACAGACCTGCAAACTGCTCGTAAGTCATCGAAATAATGCAGTACACTGATGTGCAGAGACGCAAACAACTCGATAATTTTCAAAATAATGCATGTAAAAGGCTCTGCAAACACGCTTGCTAATCGTCAACTGTCGAAATCACGTATTCGACAGACCTGTTTACAAATGCGACAGACACGAAAACAACTAGTAAATCAACGAAGTAATGCGTATATGGCAACACGCTCACAATACTTAAACGGCCAAAAACAATGAACTGCACAAATACTCAGTGAATGTGAAAAACACTTTCGAATTATGATCAACCGCGACGTTTCAGGAACTGCTCCCCTACAGAACTCCGAGGCGTGCATCCTGGGCAGCATGCGCATGCTGGTCCCATACAGGAGAGGCCTCTGGCACGCGTGTTTACCATTGCTGGTGCGATACATGTAGTTACTGACGTCATAGGCTGCACTGTAGAAATATGTGCCAGAATAACATCGACTGCTCTCTCCTCCATGATCCTAATGGGATGTGCCAGCTGTGTCTAGCCATGTACACGCGTATATTCTCCCCAGCATGACTGACGCATTGATGCAAAATGTCCACGTAGCTACACAACTTCGCTAGGACATCGAAAAGGTTCTCAGTGCTATAGTGCTATCACGTGGCTATGTGAAATAAGAGCCAATTCATTCTCTTAGAAATTTTTAGCGACCCAGAAATAGTTCACGGTCGCTGTTGTAGGAGCTTCCATGGTGCCTCAACTTGTCTGCATGGAAATTCTTGTCCTAACAAAACTGTTTACGAGAATAGTGCTGAATAACGTCGAATGCATTCCTCCTGATGGTCCTAATGTGGCACCCCATCCATCATGCTGCAAATCTTTTTATTCCTGCCCTCAACAAACATCTCGAGAATGTCAACATTCTCACTGATATATGGAGGCTTCTGCGTCCCGTTACAAAGGATGACTTGTGAACTGACTGATCTCTATCATTGGCTCTTATTGAATTTACCCGCTGAATTACTGAGTGCTGTCTGTCTTTATTCTTTCTGCAGACGAGACTTTCAGCGGCAAAAATCTTTTTTGTACAGACAACCATATTCCACCGAGAATTAAACCCTGCAAAGTGGCCTACAGATCATTAAATATAGAAAGACTTTTACTCAATCGCATTGCTCTGCCAGTGAGGATGGGATCCTGAATATTAGAGCATGAAACTGATCTCCAACCCAGCAATATATTACAGCATAACATGTCGATGTAGTGAACATACAATTTGTATTCTGTGCCATACAAAATCGCCCCTTTTACATTATTCGTATAGCTATTGGCCGCCAGATACTCTTACGTATACCGCGAAGAAAGACAGCAAAAGCACATGCACCATAGGTGTAGTCCTCACTGTACTAGATATTTCCTCTAAGGTCAGGCAGTTATCCACGCTCGACGCATGACCAGTGTGTTCTCAACAGACCGAAGTCACTCTCAGAACCATTCTACACCCATCTCAAGACTCTGGGATTATAAGAACATATGTAATTTGGGATATCAAGCACATACCAATATCGCTTGCATAGCAATATCACTCATGTAACATTACTCCGAAGATATAGACTGAAAATTATTTCTCTTGAAGCCAGAAACTTTAGCGAGGTGGAGCATGTTGTAAGCCACTGAGTAATTACAAACTTATCTGTCTGCAAAGACCTTTACATGAGAAGTCGAAAAAAAATAGAGGAAACTGAAATTTCCACTTGTGAATGCTGATGTCAGTGATGTAACAGATTACAAATCTTCCCTATAATTTAAAGTCAACTATGGTGTTCCTCTTGTCTAGAGAACCAGGAAACATGTCTTCCACCTGTCTTTCACCTGCTAGATGCACACACCACAATCGATGTTCCCTCAATTAAATAATGGTGCAGTCCGGAACCGCGCGACTGCTACGGTCGCAGGTTCGAATCGTGCCTCGGGCATGGATGTGTGTGATGTCCTTGGGTTAGTTAGGTTTAAGTAGTTCTAAGTTCTAGGGGACTCATGACCACAGATGTTAAGTCCCATAGTGCTCAGAGCCATTTGAACCATTTTTGAAATAAAGGTGCTAAATTTGCAGAAGCAATCAACTGGACAATTGTGATGGAAGGATCTAATGGTCCAGTGCCAACACACATACATATTGAATCTTCTCGAATTTTCACATTATTACAAAAGCTGCCCAACACATACTTAGTATTAGTTAGCTATTCGGGCATCTAGAGGACGACGCAGTTAAGTCAGCTTCACTCCTGCATCCCAATTGACCTTTCCATTTTGACAGCTCCTGCTGTTAATTAGCCACATGAATTGAATCATTCTTGCAACAGGCCAATGGAAGTGCAGGTCAAGCAGGCATAGGCAGAATCATCGTCCTAGGAAATCGGTCAGATATATATTTTATCACTATACTTACAGTTAAATGTTACAATTGCAGTCTCAGTTGAACGACATTCGACAATGAGCAAAGTATCGGAAACACATCCTGCCAACAGCTGTGGTTCCGGAAATAGAAATATCTGCACCAGTCTTATGACTTGACACACTCTTCCCTTTACTATCACAATATTCCACATCAAATCCACACCTTACTTACGACTGGACTTAGTCATTTCCTTTGCACATGTTGGAACGCAAACACATACTTTATAAGCCTGATGCTCGAGGCAAACCTATCACACATCCCCTACTATTAAGTGTAATACTTTGTCAATAACTGTTTGCTGGCGATATGAAATAATACTGACCAAAAATAATGGAATTTGGAAAGTGATTCGGCTAAAGAGCATGGTATGAAACCGATATTGGCAACTCCCTCACGCCGTCGCTAGATATTTCTCCAGTATTTGTAGTTTCTATGCACCTTGCAACTACCTAAAACGACATTGGAATTTTACTGTAGCAGATATGTTCATAAAAGGGACTTGTTTCGAGATATGAGAGTGCCAGAAATGTGATTCGCCAATGGCTGTAATTATTAACGGATTTCTCCATAGGATCCAATGCAGCTATGTGGTTGAATGGAAAGACTTGATTCCAAATCCTAAACTGCATTTCTACCGAAAGTGTAGCACTAGATAAATGAAAAGCTAGTGTATATTTCTTACGACCACAATCAGCATGCCATCAACTACTGCTTGTGTTCCTTTTCAATCAACCATCGCCTGTGACCCAGTCAATATATCGCCGAACCTCTGACACGGCATCGAGACAGAATGTGTTACAAATACTGGAGAAACATCTAGTGGCGGTGATGTGAGGGAGTTGCAAATACCGGTTTCATACCATGCTCCTTGGGCAAATCACTTTCAAAATTCGATTAATTTTATTACAAGGTTGCACAGTTGGCGATGTGTAACCGCACTGTTGGTTTGATACTATACATTCCAGCGATTCTTGTCTGTATTCAGTGTTAAGGTATTTGTATGGAGAAAACCACTTCATTCAGAGGTAATGCAATATGTAGAGTTATAAAGACAGTATAGCTTCTAATATGGATACTTGTATGCACCTTAGAACCTAGAATATTTTCGGCATTATGTTGCACGAGTGATACTGCTATGCAAGCGATATTGGTAAGTGCTTGATATCGGGAGGTATCGCAAAATGGTATGATATTCTGGCAAACCATGCGAAATTACATATGTTCTAGTAATCAAAGAATCGCAGTTGACCATAGGTAGAAAGTGTTTTTACGTGCCCTTTTTGTTTGAACAGTGCCATATTTTAGGCTGTTTAAGCGTTATGAGTGTATTGACAGAGCATTATATACGCATTATTTCGTTGATTTACGAGTTGTTTTCGTGTCTGTCGCATTATTTTGTGAACAGGTCTGTAGGCTGTGCAATGCATGATTCCGACAGTTGACGATTAGCAAGCTTGTTTGCAGAGCCTTTTACATGCTTTTTATTTTGAAAATCTACTACTTGTTTGCGTATCTACACATCAGTGTACTATATTATTTCGGTGATTTACGAGTAGTTAGCAGGTCTGTAGACTATTTACTGCGAACTCAAGCACGCCGGGGTGAGTGTGTTGTATCACTGTAATAAATAAACTATGTAAAATCCATCCGTAAATAAATTGTTCGAAAAATAAATATTGTACACTTATTCCTCTCCAGCAGCCCAGTACAGGCTGAATCATTATCCCGCCATTCCTATTCACCCCCCAGACCGCCATCTTGAAATACGTCATGGAAGGGATGACAGCCTGTGTTGGCAGCACTGTGTATTAGGTCAGTTGGACTCTGGACCTCATGGTGGAGACTCTGGATGGAGGTATTGCCTCTAACTGTTTAAATAAAGCCTCCTATTCAGCAGCCCAGCACAGGCTGAGTCCTTTTGCCACCATTCCCCACACCAGACCGCCATCTTGGCTTACGTCACAGAAGGGACGACAGTACCCTCTGGTTGCGGTACTGTGTACTAGGTCAGTTAGACTCTGGACCTTGTGGTGAACACACTTTATGGCGGCACTGCCTCTAATTGTTTAAGCAAAGACTGAAAATAAAGACTTACGTGCATTCAATCCAGCACCCAAGCATGTTCTTAGTCCTTTCCCAGCCAATTCCTAGAAGGAGGTGGTGGTCAGATGACTTAGGTTAGTGGAGGTAAACCAAGTGACTTTTTCCCGCCATTTTCTTAGGTTAGTGGAGATAGCTGTGGTGTTTTGCATCTCCTGTTGGAATTTTAGCATCCCACCACTTTCTTGGGGATGGGAGGGGTTAGGTTAGTGGAAGTAGCCCAATTGACCTATCTTTCTGCCAAAATTTGAACTTCCTTCCATGGCATCACTGTGACATTGCGATATCTATCATTGACATCTTGGATCTGCCATGTTGATTACATTCATGTCACCTGTCAGAGTAGCATCTAGAAGTATCAGAGGGCCCATATCACTCCAACTCCATACACCCCACACCATGACAGAGCCTCCACCAGCTTGAAGAGTCACTTGCTGAAATGCAGGGTCCATGGATTCATGGTCCATAACTGTACACGTCTTTCTGTTCGATGTGATTTGAAGGGTATTTGGTCTGACCAGTCAACATGTTTCCAGTCCTCAGCAGTTCAATGTCAGTGTTGTCAGGCCCAGATGATGCATTATGCTTTGTAGAATGCAGTCATCAAGGGTACACAAGGGGACTCTCAGCTCCAAAACCCATATTGATGATGTTTCGTTGAGTGGAACGCACTCTGACACTTATTGATAGCCCAGAACTGAAATCCATAACAATTTGCGGAAGAGTTGCAGTTCTGTTACGCTTCTGTTCAGTCCTCGTTGGTCCCGTTCTTGCAGAATCTTTTTCTTGTCGCAGCAATGTCAGAGCTCTGTTGTTTTACCGGATTACTGATATTCACGGTACACTCGTGAAATGATCGTATGCGAAAATCCCCAGTTGATCACTACCTCGGAGTTGCTGTGTCCCATCGCTCGTGCACCGAATGTAACAGCATGTTCAAACCCACTTAAATGTTCATTATCTGCCATTGTAGCAGCAGTAACCGATCTAACAACTGCACCAGACACTTGTTGTCATGTATAGACGTTACCGACACCGTATTCTGTCTGTTTACATATCTGTGTATTTGAATACGCATGCCTGTGCCAATTTCTTGCTCTCTTCGAAGTATAATGTGATGTTAAATTACCGTTTGGTGTGATTTACAATTTCCAATGTTGTTAATCCGTATGTGTTGTCCTTAAGATGTGTTCATTCGATCCTTATGATTCAGATGGTCGATATTCAGTATTCATTCACACACATTTATTATAGAGCGTAACTCATGCTTTGCATTTTGTGATCGATAAGTGTGTATTTACAGAGTGTAGTGTTGCCAACTGTTGCTGTGTGTTTATCTTTCATCTTTTGTTTATGTTATTTGTGTGGTATGATAATTTTCATTTTTTGTGTTTGTGTGTATTTTGTTATGTGTCGTTCCTTGTGAGAGCAGTTTTTTTTTTAAATATGTGGATATTAGAGTGTGTGTTTGTGCGTGTGCGTGTGTGTGTGTGTGTGTGTGTGTGTGTGTGTGACAGATAGGGAGAGGGGTCTAGGGATAGAGAGAGACAGAGTTGTATGTATGGGGATGGAGAGAAAGACAGAGGGGGAGAGAGACAGAGCCACAGAGAGAGAGAGAGAGAGAGAGAGAGAGAGAAAGGGAGCTATATAACGACAGAGAGAGAGAGAGGGGGGGGGGGGGGGGCTCAAAAAGAAAAGGAGAGGGAGATGCGTTATGCGTTAATTATGTACTCTGGTTCTCTTTCAGTTTTCTGTTTGTTATTGTCGTTGTGGCTAACATTACCAGGGAGGTGTTGCTTGTGTCGATTTGGTCATTAATTACTTTCTTGCCACGGCTGTTTGTGTGTGAAAGTTTTCTTCTCTCTAATAATTTTCATGTCTTGTTTCATGTTGTATAGTTCATGTTCATGTTGTGTCACGTGTTTAGGAAAGGCAGAATGGCTAGCTTAATTCTTGCAGCTCCTTGCATGACCTTTGTATGTAGTTTTGTTATTCCTGCCTGTTATCCCCAGGCATACTAATTCAAATTCTTGCCATTGTAACTGGTATGTAACTGCTCTTTGGGATCCATCTGGTTTGTCTGTCGTCGTTTGTAAACGTGACTGGAGTTCAGATTACTACACTAAGCTAAAATTGTTACACCATGAACACCTGTACCGAACGCCACCAAACTGACAGACTAGTTTTTCCACGACTGTGACATATATGCAATGAAATTTAAAACTTGCGCGAGGTTATTTTCTGTACAGAAAATAGCCATACTTACAGATGAAGACTGATGTAAATACATGATGACTACTTTCTGTGTGTAGCTTTACTGGAACTTTTCAGATGAAGATGGCAATACATACACAGAGGACATGCACTTGCAGGTTACCGACATGTTTTGGACTTTGTGAAATGTCAACTCTTTGGCTTGCAGGACAAGAGAGCTTCATATCGACAGATCGCACTGATAGTTGACTGCATTGCCATGACTGCAGAAGGAGTGGTGACGAGATGAACTCAGGACAACCGAGTGACAAAAAGAGTAAGCACGGATCTTTCGAAATGGACAATACCACGAGAAGAACGAGGGGTTGTCCAACTAGCCCCGGCGAATGAACGGATCACAACAGCTTATTCGGGGTAGATGTTACAGTGTCACCACCACTCGTCGGTAACAGATTACTGGATGCTGGGTTGTCGTCTTGAGTTGAGCACCAACTGCACACAACAGAGCCTTGTATGCTATAGAGCCAGAACCAGCTGGGACAATGAATGTAATTTTGTGGTGTTCAGCATGAGTCTCGCTTCTGTTTGTCTCCTTCAGATCGAGGCCAACGTGTCTATAGGCAAACTTGTGAATTTTCACGGCATAGCTCGTCATCGCCAGGAATAATAGTGTGGGTAGTTATTAGAAACGACAGGAAAACTGATCTGGTAATCGACAATAAGTGAAAGGGATAGTAAACCGCAATGTCATACCCTTCGTGACGGGGTACCATTTGCCTGTTGTAGTGGGATAATGCAAACTGACACCACAAACGCCTCGAATAATAGACAGGTCCTTGACAGCATCCTCCAGTAACCTAGATCTTTTGTACAACGCGACGAAGTACAGTTCCATACCTGACTCCAGCCAGAAATCTTCATCAAATGTCACTGTATGTGTTTCAGATATTGGAAGATATTCCTCAACATGACAATCGGATTGTGTTTGCTTCCATGCCACAATGAATGTTCGTGCCAGTGGCCACTGGCGCTCAATCTCACACTGCTTTTAATCACGAACATCATTTCCCAATGGAATGATACTTTAATACAAGTTATGGGACGAACAACTCCAACAAAATTCGATGAGTATCGCACCGGTGCTTCAGAGTTAGTTTTCCCACATTCTTGTTTTACCCTTTAAGGGACAAATGTTCAGCTAAAAAAAAAGGAATTTCATTTTTTACCTGTGATAAGCGAAAAACAAATGTTTCTGTTATTCATTGGTATTTGTTAAATTTTAATGAAGAACGTGTAAGTTTTAGTATGATTTTGTTTGGTTTTACATTTTAAAAAAATCAATGCAGGTACAATCATAGTTGAAAATGGCCTTTAATTCACTTTTTATCAAATTATGGGTACATTTATTTCGTACATCAGTCCATTTTAATGCCCTCTGTGAATAAACCCTTTGTAGGGAGCGGTTTGAACTAGGAAGGCTAAAGACGAACGATAAGATGTTAGAGATTTCATTTTTGTACAACCTTTCCATGATTTTCTTCCATTTCTCAATCGCACCTTTATTTTTGTTATCAAAAGACTGTGCCATGTCCAGGCTTCCTTTAATTATTTCAAATTCTTCGTAAAATGAGTCCATGTTTAGTTGATCGATTCTTAAAAGTTCCGCAGCTTTTTGAAGATAGTCGTAACTTTTTGATGATTTTAAGTTAAAGACCAGCATCTAGTAAAGGATATTGTTTCCTGAGAAGTCATAACGTGGTAGCAAATATCCTACAAAATTTGTGGAGAACTGTAGATAATCGTTCAGAATAGATTATTTTGCGTTTGTGCTTAATTCACCAATTGTCTCTCTCGTATTACTTCCGAAAAATTGTCTTTTATTCTTTGTTCAGTCTTTTCGCAAATCCCGTGCCGTGCATTTCAGCATGTAGCTCAACAACTGACAGAGAATCTGATTCAGTCTTCTTCTTTGTTGTGTCTACCGAAAACATAACGTTTTTTCTCTTCTTCATCACATGCGGTTATCTTTTGTAACAGATGAGGGCATTAATTGTGGAATTCCAAAAAATGGAATTCTTGTGCAGGCCATGCTTTTCATACTCTTTCGACAGCAGACCCAAGATCAAAAAATCTCGTGGCATCATGTTTTAATATTTCTTCCCATTTCATCTCATTCGCTTCAAACTGGAGTTGCAAGTCTGCTCTTCGTTTCGCATTTCTACTGACGTGACTGCATATTTTGAGTACCAAACTTTCTATATCCATTTCCAGTTTACCAGAACTGTATTTTGCAGCACTGTGGAGAATATGGACGAGCAATTAGATTTGGCCATTTTATCATTTATAGATAAAAATGTGTATAAATGGAATGTACACAATGTGAAGGACAATCAGACAGTTTGAAATCAGAGTTGGTAAAACAGTCTATATTGAAACTGAGTAAAAATAGAAATCCGCATTAGCTATTTACTGTGTTTTTACTATGTGACGACCGGTTTCATACCCCGCATGTATATCTTCAGGTAATACCTGCATACAGAATAAAACTAAATAAGTAAAAGCACTATTAGTCAACATTAACTATCGAACAACGTAGACACTAAAGTGATGTTCTCACATAACTAACACTTCATGTGCCACGAATTCCAAGGTACAAGTGCTCGTAAAAACATGTCAACCTTGGTAAAATCTCAGATGGAACGGTAGATGAGCATCCGATCCGAACTATGCACGCATGTCCAAAACACAGTCAAAAGACGATCCCAGACAGGACATCACAATCCACACACATATGACATGATGAAATCTATGAGCACAAAACATTGCAGAATGAACGTAATGTAAATTAAAACACAGCTCGTGGTGTTAGAGTATAAAAGGGAAGAAACCCACCATCATCAAAATCCGCGGGAGAAGCAAATAATTAAAAGACACACAATACTTGGGAGTAGTCAACATACTAAAATATATTGGCATATGTCAAACAGACCTACACGTTGCAAGCGCTAGCCACACACTGAATACTGTGAAGTCAAGTACGTTCCGCTCCGTCGGCCGTTGAAGATCGCGACATCTAGCAGTAGAAACAAAATTAAAAGGAAATGCAGGTAGGACCTCGGGAAGTGCAGTAACAAAATGGACCTCAATGTCAAATAACAATCCAGTGCAGGAGACAGAAAATATAAAGCGTATTTATGAGAAGTAACATGCAACAACAGCTTAGGAAACTGAACTACCTGGTTCTGTCCACAACAACATAACAGAAACTAACTGAAGTGCTTCTCCTTAATGGCATAATATATTAAAACAATAAATCAAATTTTAAAATCATAAAAATATAACAAATATAAAAACAAAATATCTAAAATGGTCCTAAGTAATGCTAGACGAAGTTCACGTAAAAATCGACCCTATCACTCTTTTAAACATTCTAAATTAATATAGAGCATATACCGACCATAAGATGGATCTCAGATAAACCAGCCCAAAGCTGAGAAAGACTAATTCATGGATCAAAACCATCCTGAAACTAATGTCTCAAACTTGGCCAAAAACACCCGCAGGAGGGATGGGGGTGGGGGGAGGGTGAGGGAGAATGGGGAACTAGGGAGAACGGTAGACGTGGTTGGGAATAGAGATGGAATATAGGAGAACTGGATCTAGGCGATAAGAACAATTATTTATACAGCATGCATGGAAACACACGTGGACCCTATCAATATTGAGGAGACTGTAAGTAGTCGAGATTCAGTAATAGATATCGATGTTTCAGACCTGCGTGTCTGTTGAATATATGTAAAGTGGACTTCTTGATAGCTTTAAAAATGTGTATCTCTTCTAAAATTTCTAACACTATCCCTTTATTCACAATGCATAAAATGTCAACGTTGTTTTCTACACTCGTTACTGAATGTCCCGTTTCCCACAAATGTAGCGACAACGTGGGTTATTCACACTGAGTTTTTCCTTGCACTGCGTACTAAAACCTCTACCTGTTTGACCTATATATGTGCCGTTATAATCATTAACTGTGTATGCCCGACGTATGACATAAATGAAATGGTTTCTGCCGAAACTTTATTTAAAGACAATAAGGCAATCCATTCTTCTCCAATGTGTCTATTAATAACTTCGAAACTTGATTTGCACAGTCATCCTTACGTTCCACAACTTCCAGTAGACGAATTACAACCCCAATATCATAAAGATACAATAGTAAGCAAAGTGAAAAAAATTCTCTTTTTTCGCATTATTTGAATCCGTCGCTATAGAAAAGTATAGATTTTTTTCTTGGATGGTCTTCAAAGCATTTTAACACATTCTTTAGCCACTATTTCGCATACAATAGCTTCCGCTTTTGTTCTTCGCAGCTAAGACTTTTGATTTTTGAATCACTGCAGATATACGGTAGGTAATAATTTCTGTGAACTATTATAACTAAGAGAATGCTTTACCCTGTGATTAACAGATGCGATTTCTCTGCAATAACCTTGTCCGCCTCCTAGGTAGGCTTCGAGGAATATTTGGATAAGGTACTTGATGCTGTGTTTCGAACAATGGCTATGTGAGATTTAGTAGGTGCGTGTTGTTTTACATCAGCAACACCTCCATGAGCACACGAGAAACCGTTATTTCACAGGCAGCAGTACGTCTTGTACTAGTTTTGATTAACTTATCTTAACCAGGAGTCACTATTTTACCAGTTCGAATTAACTTAGTGAGCTTTTTGGTTTTCTTAGAAGATACTGCACCATTTCTAGATAAATTATCTGTGTCACTGTCACTTAAATCACTCATTTTGTCTACAGTTTTAGAAATAATTCACAAGTATAACAAGTTCAACACTCAGCAGTTCTCGCGAAACAAACGAAGTTTGAAACTGGTATGGCTATTAAGAATGGAATTAAAAAACCCCTCCAGTATTGTTAATGTTGTGTTGGCAGAAGAGCCAACACCGTGTTACTTGGGGAGGCCGAAATCCATGCGTTTTAGGTCACGCAGGCTGGCGTGAGGAGGGAAGCACTATACTGACGTGAGGTCCGGAACATGACAAGGAATTAGAATTCAGAAAGCGGACGTAATTAGTTTGATACTTAACTTTAATCCATTAATGATGAATGTCGCTCTTGACGGTACATGATTCACAATATCAATAGTAACTGAACATGGCGCCACGTAGGTCGTAGCAAATAACGTAGCTGGAGGCTATGCTAAACTATCGTCTCGGCAAATGAGAGCGTATTTAGTCAGTGAACCATCGCTAGCAAAGTCGGCTGTACAACTGGGGCGAGTGCTAGGAAGTCTCTCTAGACCTGCTGTGTGGCGGCGCTCGGTGTGCAATCACTGATAAGTGGCGACACGCGGGTCCGACGTATACTAACGGACCGCGGCCGATTTAAAGGCAGCCACCTAGCATGTGTGGCGTCTGGCGGTGACACCACAGTTTGAAAATAACTCACAAGCGTAACACGTTCAACACTCAGCAGTTCTCACGAAACAAACGAAGTTTTAAACTGGTATGACAATCAAGAATGGAATTAAAAAACCGTTGCGGTATTGTTAACACGCGTTGACATAGCATTTCAGCGAGTTAGCAAACGAACAAAAACGTTTAACACAAAATTCTAGAAAGAAAATGAGGTGGATAATAAACAAATAGAAGAATGTAAAACAGACAGAGGAAAACAGAGACGCGCGGCGCCGGGCGAGAGGGTGAAAATCGGTGAAATCGTCTACGCTTGGCACTGTCATTAGCTAATAGGGGAGCTAGTCGTATCTTCATGCGGTACGTGCGTAGATAATAGATACTTTCTAGCCGTAACGTGAAATATTTCTCAATAATAGTCGAACTAGGCTAAAATACGGGACAGAACTTGTGTCGGCGGTGCTTTTAAATGATGCCTGAAATATGGGACGGCGCGGGAAATACAGGACGTCTGACAGCGCTATTGAGAGTGTAACACGTGTTATTTCCGTCA
This sequence comes from Schistocerca gregaria, assembly GCF_023897955.1. Taxonomy (NCBI): domain Eukaryota; kingdom Metazoa; phylum Arthropoda; class Insecta; order Orthoptera; family Acrididae; genus Schistocerca; species Schistocerca gregaria. Next base: position 88,572,216 of record NC_064931.1, read on the forward strand.
AAGAACGCCACCCACTTTTGCTGCGCGATAGTAATCCGCGAGTGTACTGATTACTGGATAAGACACCTTCGACCGGTCTCCGTGCTGAAACGGCCGAATGCTGAGATCCGAACTCGTGGCCTCTTTTAACGAGATTTCTTTGTCGTCACTTTCCGTCGACCGTCTTAAATGCCGTTTACTGAAGAGCTGCGGGCGCGGAGGAACATCTGGCCGATGAAGAGTCGTGATAGTTAGAAGGCAAATGACGGCTAAGAGGAGTCTGCGGAGAAGTTAGGTAAGTGGGCGAGCAGTTAGCGGAGCGGCGCTGGGCGCAGCTGCAGGCGCAGGCGGCAGGCGGCGCACGTGCGCCCAAGGCCACGCGGAACAGGTTCTGGCCTGCAGGGGCGCTGCCGACGACGACGACGCTTCCGCGACGCCGACACCCGCAGCCGTGACCGCCGCTGGCGTCTTCCGCGACCCAGGAAAGATCACACATCTCGGACCGGACTGCACCTAACATCATGTGAGAAAAGCCAGAAACGTGTCCATCGCGTAAGTAGATCGTTGTACGCAAACTTCTGATACCGAAGGTGCCGTGGGTCATAGTCAATAACAATGATGCGAGACAGTCTTTTATCTTATTTATTGGCCTACCCCTTACATCACATAGGCATCTTATTCTTACAGAAAATACACTACTGGCCATTAAAGTTGCTACAACAAGAAGAAAAGCAGATGATACACGGGTATTCATTGGACAAACATATTATACTAGAAATGACATGTCATTACATTTTCACGCAATTTTTGTGCATAGATCCTGAGAAATCAGTACCCAGAACAAGCACCTCTGGCCGTAATAATGGCCTTCATAGGCCTGGGCATTGGGTCAAACAGAGCTTGGATGGTGGGTACAGGTACAGATGCCCATGCAGCTTCAACACGATACAACAGTTCATCAAGAGTAGTGACGGACGTATTGTGACGAGCCAATTGCTCGACCACCATTGACCAGACGTTTTCAGTTGGTGAGAGATCTGGAGAATGTGCTGTCCAGGGCAGCAGTTGGACATTTTCTGTATCCCGAAAGGCCCGTATAGGACCTGCAACATGCGGTCGTACATTATCCTGCTGAAATGTAGGGTTTCGCAGGGATCGAATGAAGGGTAGAGCCACGGCTCGTAACACGTCTGAAATGTAACGTCCACTATTCAAAGTGCCGTCAATGCGAACAAGAGGTGACCGAGACGTGTAACCAATGGCACCCCGTACCATCACGCCGGGTGATACGCCAGTATGACGATGACGAATACACGCTTCCAATGTGCGTTGACCGCGATGTCGCCAAACAGGGATGATGCTGTAAACAGAACCTGGATTCATCCGAAAAAATGACGTTTTGCCATTCGTGCACCCAGGTTCGTCGTTCAGTACACCATCGAGGCGCTCCTGTCTGTGATGCAGCGTCAAGGGTAGCCGCAGCCACGGTCTCCGAGCAGATCATCCATACTGCTGCAAACGTCGTCGACCTCTTCGTGCAGATGGTTGTTGTCTTGCAAACGTCCCCATGTGTTGACTCAGGGATCGAGAAGTGGCTACACGATCCGTTACAGTCATGTGGATAAGATGCCTGTCATCTCGAATGCTAGTGATACGAGGCCGTTGGGATCCAGCATGGCGTTCCGTATTACCCCCTGAACCCAACGATTCCATATTCTGCTAACAGTCATTGGATCTCGACCAACGCGAGCAGCACTGTCGCGATACGTTAAACCGCAATCGCGATAGGCTACAATCCGACCTTTTTTTTCAAAGTCGGAAACGTAATGGTACGCATTTCTCCTCCTTACACGAGGTATCACGACAACGTTTCACCAGGCAACGCCGGTCAACTGCTGTTTGTCTATGAGAAATCGGTTGGAAACCTTCCTCATGTCAGCACGTTGTAGGTGTCACCACCGGCGCCAACCTTGTGTGAATGTTCTGAAAATCTAATCATTTGCATATCACAGCATCTTCTTCCTGTCGGTTAAATTTCGCGTCTGTACCACGTCATCTTCGTGGTGTAGCCATTTTAATGGTTATACGTCTCGGTCACCTCTTGTTCGCATTGGCGGCACTTTGAACAGTGGACATTACATTTGAGATGTATTACGAGCCGTGGCTCTACCCTTCATTCGATCCCTCCGAAACTTTACATTTCAGCAGGATAATGCACGACCGCATGTTGCACGTCCTGTACGGGCCTTTCTGGATACAGAAAATGTTCGACTGCTGCCCTGGACAGCACATTCTCCAGATCTCTCACCAACTGAAAACGTCTGCTCAATGGTGGCCGAGCAACTGGCTCGTCACAATACGTCAGCCACTACTCTTGATGAATTATGGTATCGTGTTGAAGCTGCATGGGCAGCTGTACCTGTACCCGCCATCCAAGCTCTGTTTGACTCAATGCCCATATGTATGAAGACCGTTATTACGGCCAGAGGTGCTTGTTCGGGGTACTGATTTCTCAGGAGCTGTGCACCCAAATTACGTGAAAATGTAATCACATGTCAGTTCTAGTATAATATATTTGTCCAATGAATACCCCTTTATCATCTGCATCTCTTCTTAGAGTAGCAATTTTAATGCCCAGTAGTGTATTTACACGACGTGGCTGTGTCATTACAGCGCACCACTAATACCGTACTCCAACATTACCAGACTATTTCTCTTACACAACCACAGTAACATACTTTTTTCTTCATCTATACTAAGTTACCTGGATATCGTGCGAAAATAGGGAAAACTGAGTTTTGCACGAGCGATACTTTATAAATCGGTGCTGACATGTGGACAGAAGCGTTTCTGTAGCAAAGAAATTTATTATACACGAACTTAGAATATGCTGAACAATTCTTCAGCAAACCAAGCTTAAGGATATTGTCCTGTAATTTTGCGCGTCCGTTCTTTCGCCCTTCTTAAATACAAGAGTTACCTGAGCTTCTTTCCAGCCGCAAGGGAGTTTGCGCTGGGTGAAACATTTGCGATGAGTGCAAGCTGAGTTTAAGAAAAAGCAACGTACACCAGCACGTGGGGAAATTGGACACCGGTAGGACGGTCGTTTATCGAAATCACGGTTTATTATTCCGCGACATCGCCGATTGTCAGGAGTAAAGAACTGTGTTGTGAATAGACTTATCACCCAGAGCATTATGACCACCGACCTACTAACGATATGAACCCGTCCATGCAATAGCAGCGACACCTATCGAGAAACAGCTGCCAGTCAAACACCCGCACGGTGCATGTAGTATGAGTGAGCGAGATGTCCGTGTCTAGAATGGGGAAGATGCGCGATCTATCTGAGTTTGACCAGGGGCAGATCGTGATGCTCGGAAGCTTGGCACGAGCATTTGCGGAACTGCAGGACTTGTCGAGTGTCTTCAACATGTCGCACAGCGTCCAGACGACGTGGGGTTGGGAGGCCAGCCTTCATTACAGGTGTCGGACGTCATAGGATGGGCTGACTGCTAAAGCAGGACAGGCGGCGAACTGTGGCAGATCTAACATCAGACGTTAATGCTGGGCAGAGTACAAGAGTGTCTGAACACGCACTGCACCGAACACTCCTAACGATGGGCCTCCGCAGCCGACGACTCTTGCGTGTAACAACCTTCAACATCACAGCGCGTCACCAATCGTTGGTTAATATATTAAAAAACTAAAAACCCAAATCGATTGCGAACAAAGCACCTAGTGTTAAGTGTTAAACCGGGTTACGGCGTAGATAACTACACCTTCTTCAGAACAATAATATAACCAACAAATGCCTAAGAAGACCTTTGTCAATGATAAAAAGAACACCATAGCTATACACATACCATAGCTTCGTTTATAAATGTATAGCTATGGTGTTCTTTTAATCATTGACAAAGGTATTCGTAGGCGCTCGTGGGTTTTATTATTGTTCTGAAGAAGGTGTAGTTATCTACGCCGAAACCTGGTTTAACACTTAACACTAGGTGCTTTCTTCGCAATCGAGGCGGGTTTTAGTTTTTTAATATACTCTTGCATGTGCCAATATTAACACCACGACATCGGAAACTACGACTGAAATGGGACCGTAACCTTCGGCTGTGGACGTTGGCACAGTTGTAGAGCTTTGCACAGTCTGAAGAATCACAATACCTTCTTCATCATGCGGATGGTCTGGCGTGAATTCGTCGTCTTCCAGGGGAACAGCTCCTTGACACCTGTACTGTGGGACAGAGACAAACTGGCGGCGACGCCATGATGCTATGGGAAGCATTTACGTGGGCATCCGTAGGTCCAGTGGAGCTCTTCCAAGACACCATGACGGCCAAGGAGTATCGAACACTGGCTGTACACCATGCACACTCCTACGTAACGATCTTGTTTTCCAACGGCAGTGACATTTCTCAACAGTGCAATGCGCCATGTCTCAAGGCCAGGTGTGTGATGGAGTGGTCCGAGAAGCGCAACGGCGAGTTCTAATTGATGTGATCTCACCCCCACCCCCACCCCAACTCGCCAGATCTGAACTCGATCGAACACATCCGGGATGTGATTGAACGTGGCGCCACAGCTCATCGCCCCCCCCCCCCCTCCCTCCCCCGCCGTCTCCCGTAATTTACGGGAATTAATTTGACTTGTGTGTGCAGATGTGGTGGCAGCTCCAACCAAAGACCTACCAACGACTCATTGCTTCTATGCCACGTCGTGTCACCGCTATTATCGTTGCCAAAGGTGGAAATGTTCACATGTGTGGGAAATCTTATGGGACTTAACTGATAAGGTCATCAGTCCCTAAGCTTACACACTACTTAACCTAAATTATCCTAAGGACAAACACACACACCCATGCCCGAGGAAGGACTCGAACCTCCGCCGGGACCAGCCACACAGTCCATGACTGCAGCGCCCCAGACCGCTCGGCTAATCCCGCAGACGCCAAAAGTGGACAACCCGCCTATTAGGCAGATGGTCATAATGTTCTGGCTGATCAGTGTATGAAATCGATGACTTCAGGAGGGCCCTACTCAACGGACTGCAGGATCTCAACGGCTCCATGTGGCTAGGTTCCGAGAGGACAGACATATTTTTGACTCTGTCAGGCAGTTCGTACAGCCAAATCACGTACGTTAGGTCAGGAAAAGAACTTGTTTGGAAAAGACAAATATCTGCTCGGACAGTGTCACGACGTCTGGAACAGCATGACAACCACTGCTACAGCTTCCCTTCACGTGCCACATGAGAGAGGCGCTGAAGGACATGCGTCCAACGATCGTTAATGTCTAGTGATATATTTTTCAGACAGGTATACTGAAACATAATCGTTTCTTGTTGTTCTGTTATGAAGACCCATGTCCCGTGCAAGCAGAAGGTTGGATTAAAATGGCTCTGAGCACTATGGGACTTAACATCTTAGGTCATCAGTCCCCTAGAACTTAGAACTACTTAAATCTAACCAACCTAAGGTCATAAGACACATCCATGCCCGAGGCAGGATTCGAACCTGCGACCGTAGCAGTCCCGCGGTTCCGGACTGCAGCGCCTAGAAGCTGGGGATTTGTGTCACTAGTGCCCAGAAGGATGGGTATGGCGGTGTTGTTAGCAAGTATATTAACTTCGCAATTTTTCCTGAGAGTATCCGCAATTCGCAGCAGCCGTGGTCCTTGGCTGAACCCTTGGGGGTTTATTGTACTGATATTCTCGTAATTTTAGAGTAACGTTTAGAAACATATCACGGGCGTGACACAAAAAATAGCCACACCTCAGGCAACAAAGAGAGCGAGAATACTACTAATGAACTCCGTCTGAAATCTGATCGCATAGTGGGATAAATTCAGTATATTTTTGGTTGACGTCATGAGCACATACGCATCACATGTCTAATGAGTCTCGGTGTACACATCCCAGCTTCACTATCCAAACAAGCACAACCGCTATATCTGGTGCGCCAAGCGACATCATTTATTCATCATTATGCATGTATGAGAAGTATCCGGACATGCCCAGAAACATATTTTTTTCATATTAGGCACAATGTACTGTCACCTACTGCCAGGTACTCCATATCAGCGACGTCATTAGACATCGTGAGAGAGCAGAATAGGCCACTCCGCAGAACACACGGACTTCGAACGTGATCATTAGATTGGGTGTACCTTGAGTCATACGTCTGTACGCGATATTTCCTCAGTCCTAAACATCCCTAGGTCCACTGTTCCGATGTGATGGTGAAGTGGAAACGTGAAGAGACACGTACAGCACAAAAGCGTACAGGCAGACCTCGTCTATTGACTGACAGAGACCGCCGACTGTTGAAGAGGGTCGTAATGTGTAATAGGCAGACATCTATCCAGAGCGTCACACAGGAATTCCAAATTGCATGAGGATCCACTGCAAGTACTATGACAATTAGGCGGGAGGTGAGAAAACTGGGATTTCATGGCCGTCCAGCTGCTCATAAACCACACATCACGCCAGTAAATGCCACACGACGCCTCGCTTGGTGTAAAGAGCGTAAACATTGGACGATTGAACAGTGGAAGAACGTTGTGTGGAGTGACGAATCACGGCACACAATGTAGCGATTCGATGGCAGGGTGTTGGTATGGCGAATGCCCGGTGAACCTCATCTGCCAGCGTGTGTAGTGCCAACAATAAAATTCGGAGGCGGTGGTGTTATATAGTGTGGTCGTGTTTTTCATGGAGGGGCCTTGCACCCCTTGTTGTTTTGCGTGGCATTATCACAGCACTGGCCTACACTGGCTTCCCACTTTTGAAGACAACTCGGGGACAGCGACTGCATCTTTCAACACAATCGAGCACCTGTTCATCGTGCGCAGCCTGTGGCGGAGTGGTTACACGACAATAATATCCCTGGAGTGGCCTGCACAGAGCGCTCACCTGTTTCTTATAGGACAACTTTGGGATGTTTTGGAACGCCGACTTTGTGCCAGGCCTCACCGATCGACATCGATACCTCTCCTCAGTGCAGAATGGACTCTCATTGCCTAAGAAACTTTCCAGTACCTGATTGAACGTATGCCTGCGAGAGTGGAAGCTGTCATCAAGGTGGGCCAACACCATACAGAATTGCAGCATTACCGATGGGGGGCGCGACGAACTCTTTAAGTCATTTAGAGTCAGGTGTCCGGTTAGTGTTGATCACATAGTGTATTTCAGTACAATTCACTATCACCTTTGTCCTTAATCTCTAAGAACGGCAGAAATTGGATTTCTTCTATGGCTTATGTTTTACCCAAACTGTTATCAAATATAGTGTGTGGATCAATGTTACCAGGGAACTGGCCTACGAAAATGTCGCGGTAGTGAACACCGGCGAAACATGGAGGCAGATCGAGGGAATGTGGCAGGCTTATATATCAGGATGCCACTAGTCCCTGACGGATTGTACACCAACAGCTAAACGAACCTTGTTATTTCGCAAAAATGTCACTAACTTCCCTTTCTTGACTGTAATGTAGGTCTGATGCTTTGAAATTTTAAGAGTTTTTGTCGCTATTGTCGGGAAGGCGAGCCAAAGGTTGCGTTTCATTGGCCGGACACTTAGAAGATGCAACAAGTCCACTAAAGAGACAGCTTAACACTACACTCGTTCGTCCTCTGTTAGAATATTGCTGCGCGGTGTGGGATCCTTACCAGGTGGGATTGACGGAGGACATCGAAAGGGTGCAAAAAGGGGCAGCTCGTTTTGTATTATCACGTTATAGGGGAGAGAGTGTGGCAGATATGATACACGAGTTGGGATGGAAGTCATTACAGCATAGACGTTTTTCGTCGCGACGAGACCTTTTTACGAAATTTCAGTCACCAACTTTCTCTTCCGAATGCGAAAATATTTTGTTGAGCCCAACCTACATAGGTAGGAATTATCATCAAAATAAAATAAGAGAAATCAGAGCTCGAACAGAAAGGTTTAGGTGTTTGTTTTTCCCGGTCGCTGTTCGGGAGTGGAATAGTATGGCTACGGCAGCAGTCACGACTACATCATTATATACACTGGTCCGTGCTCTCCGTTATTTCAATTAATAAATTAGAAGCCACGCTCGGTGTAGTCGCCTGGATGCCATCAAATCTGGTTACGATTAATACGATATATAGGCTACTACTAAAGATATTTTGCGAGCGTGGAGTTCATAATGTTCATAATTTAATGGGACGAATATACAATGCTGTTGCTTTCGTCAAAATAAACTGATTATTCAGCGTGTTACATATTCGACTCTTTTGATATTAGGGCAACTGCTAAGGAAAGGAGCAAGTCGGTTGTACCTTATGTCAGCGCTGTTTGTCGCTCTTGCATGAAAACGTACCCAAATTCTCACAGCCGTAATTTAACGCAAATCCCCAACTTTTAATGTATGGTATTAGAAACGAAACTCCGGACGTGATGTTTGTCACAAATGTTGAAATCCTAAAGGCGCCAACCGTTGACTGGTTAATTGTTTCAGGTTACATGGATCATTTGCGCGGTGTACCGTGATGATGTGAAACGAGTCATTTTATATTCACATTACAAATTATTTTGTAAATATGGCTACATGCCGATTGTCTGCGGTACCATGGGACACAGAAGTCAGTTTTTCTAATGGCAGAATCCGGTAGAATGAGGAAGTCCTAGTAGCTTCATATGTTGGAGAGTGGCGGCTTGACATATCGAATTTTGAAGCCTGATAACAGTCTCGCTGTGAACAATAAGAATGATGGTTTGAAAATCGTGGAAGAAGCTTGTATACGTGGAAGAGACCTGGGGACCCCGAAAGTTATAGAGTGAATATTTATTGACAAGACAAAAGACATTTACAGGGGCAAATTTGGACTGTTGCAATAATTTATTGGTTACGAATTGCAAGTTAAACCTGAGTAGATTGCAAGAAGATAGAAAATAAAGGATGTGGGACTTACATAAATTGAAAGAACCTGAAATTGTTAAATGTTTCAGAGCGAGCACAAGAAACATTGGAAAGAAACAGGGAAAGTAATACAACAGAAGACGACTGGGTAGCTTTCAGTGATGAAATAGTGAAGGCAAAAAGAAAAGGCCCTATAGGAATCTATGGAAAACACAAGATATGTTATATTTGACTGATGAAAGTAGAAAATATGAAAATGTAAACAAATGAACTACGTAAAAAGATGAGATTAACGAAAGTCCGAAATAGCTAAGCAGAAATGGCTGGGGGACTAATGCAGCACTGTAAAAGAATGCATGATAGGGGAAAATTAAAGTTGCCGCCTGTGAAAAAAGTGTAGATAACTTTGGAAAAGAGAGAAGCAGTTTGTATAATTACCAAGGGCTCGCACGGCACCCCATTACTAAGCATAGAAAGGCTAATCTGAAAGGTGGGAGGAATATTAAGAAGGGCTACGGAAGGGACATGGACTTGAAGGGAATATTATAGATAGGGAAGAGGAAGTAAATGAAGGCGAATTGGGAGATATCATGAAGCGAGGAGATTTTGACAGAGGACTGAAGGACGTAAGTGGAAACAAGGACTCTGGAGGAGGCTGTGTCCCCTCAGGATTATTGATATCCTTGGGAAAGCCAGCTATGATAAAACTATTCAACCCAGTGTACAAGAAACATGAGAGTGGGAGAATGTCCTCAGGCGTCAAGAAGAACGTAGTAAATCAAATTACTGAAATGGCAGGTGCTGACAGGTGTGAATACTACCGAACTGTCAGTTCAGTCATGGTTGCAAAATACTAACACGAATAATTTACTGACACGAATTATTTACAGAGGAATAGAAAACTGGTGGAAGCTAGTCTTGTGGAAGATCAGTTAAGGTTCCGGAGAAATGAAACAGCACGTGAGGCAATAGTGACCCTACTCATCTTAGAAGATAGCCTGAAGAAAGGCAAACGTCCGTAGATTTACAGAAAGTCTTTGACAATATTGACTGGAATAGACTCTTTGAAATTCTGATGGTAGCTGGGAAAAATACAGGGCGAGAAAGTTTATTTATGACTTGTACTGAAACCAGACTACTGTTATAAATGAAACCATACTGCTGTTATAAGAGTCAAAGGACAAGAAAGGGAAGAAGCAGTTGTGAACTAAGTGAAACAAGATTGTGCACTGTCCCCAATATTATTAAAACTGTACACTGACCAAGCGGTAAAGGAAACCAGAGAAATCTCTTGAGAAGTAATAAAACTTTAGGGCTGGCTGACAAAATTGTAATTATACCAGAGATGGCAAAAAGCATGGAAGAGCACTCGATCAGATTGGACACAGTCTTGGAATAGGTTAGAAGGTGAACATCAACGAAAGTAGAACAAGGGCAATCGAATTAGTCGAATTAAATCAGCAGATGCCGAGGGAATTATTTAGGGAAGGCCGACGTACAGGGGGTACAAAAGATGACAATTATGGAACTATTTGAAATAAAGTTATCATAACTTCTAAACGGTATGCGTTAGAACGTTCAGAATGCACAGTTGGCCGCAGGGCATGATGGGAAGTAGTATGCGCCGTATGGTTTGGTTTAGTGACAAAGCTCAATTTCATTTGGATGGGTTCGTCAATAAGAAAAATTTGTACATTTGGGGGAGTGAGAATCCGTACTTCGCGATCGAGAAGTCTCTTCACCCTCAACGGGTGACTGTGTGGCGTGCAACGTCCAGTCGTGGAATAATCGGTGCGATATTCCTTGATGGCACGGTGACTACCGAACGATACTTGAACGTTTTGGAAGATGATTTCACCCCCATTATCCATAGTAACCCTGGTTTCTAGAAGATGTGTTTCATGCAATATAGAACTCAAGGCCATGGAAGCAGGAGAGTGCTTGATGTCCTGGAGGAGTACTCTGGGAACCGCATTCTGGCTCTGGGGTACACAGAGGCCACTGGCGTGGGTCTCCATTGGCCGCCATATTCTCCGCATCTGAACACATGCGACACCTTTTTGTGGGCATATGTTAAAGACGACGTGTACAGCAATAACCCCAAAACCATTTCTAAGGTAAAAACAGTAATTCAGGAGGTGAACGACAGCGTCGATGTTCCGACACTTCAGCAGGTCATGCAGAATTTCGCTATTCGTCTGCGCCACGTCATCGCCAATGATGGCAGGCATATCGAACATGTCATAACCTAAATCCGATTATCTTTAGTGACGTTTACATGTTGAATAAAGTGTGAAGTGTGTGCATGCTGTAGTTTGTAACTAATTTACTTCTTTTTCTCATGTAGTTCAATAATTGTCACCCTGTAAAATGCAGACAGACAACAGCAAGAAAAGTATTTCTGAAGGAGAGAAACCTATTAACGTCTATTACAAATCAGGAAGTATTTTCTGAAGGTGTTTGTTTGGACTGTAGGCTTGTATGGAAGTGAAACGTGGAAGATAAACGGTTCACGAAGGAATAAGCAGAAGCGTTTGAAAATTTGGTGCTGCAAAAGGGTGCCGAAGAGAAGGGGGGTAAATCGAGTAACTAAGGTTAAGGTACTGAATCGAACTGGCGGAAAATATAGTTGTGGCATAACTTGACTAAAAGAAAGGTTAGGTTTATAGGACACGTCCTGAGGAGATCAAGGCTTGAATACAGTAAGCATGTTCAAATAGATGTAGGTTGCAGTAATTATTCAGAGATGAAGAGTCTTGCTCAGGTATAAATAAACGTACTGAGCTGCATCAAACCAATCTTCGGAATCAAGTTCTCATTAACAGCTGTACAGTGGGAACAGCCCATGATCGAATTTGTTGGTGGTGATTTGGGGGCATGTCATTGTTGTTGCTGTTGTAGTCTTCAGTCCGAAGACTGGATTGATGCAGCTCTCCATGTTACTCTACCCCGTGTAAGTCTTTTCATCTCCTAGTAATTACTGCAACCTATATGCTTCTGAGTCTGCTTTCATTATTGATCTTTTGGTGTCACTTTACGATTTTCATCCCTCATGCTTCTATCCAGTTCTAAGTTGGTGCTCCCCAATTATATTCATTACCTCCTCATCAGTTACGTGATCTACACATCTAATCTTAAGCATTTTTCTGTAGAACCCCATTTCAAAAGCTTCTATTCTATTCTTGTCTAAACTGTTTAGGATCCATGTTTCATTTCCATACATGGCTGCACTACTCTATTAATACATTTTCAGAAAAGACTTCCTGACACTTAAATCCATACCCGATGTTAACAAATTTCTCCTCTTCATTTTCACATTTCTTGCCATTGGCAGTCTACATTTTATATCCTCTCTACTTCGACCATCATTAGTTATTTTGCTGTCAAAATAGCAAACCTCATATCCTACTTGAAGTATCTCATTTCCTAATCTAGTACCCTGAGCATCAACTGATTTAATTCGACTACATTCCATTATGCTTGTTTTGCTTTTGTTGATGTTCATCTTATATCTTCCTTTCAAGACGATATCCATTCGGTTCAACTGCTTTCACAAGTCCTTTTCTGTCTTCGAGACAGTTACAATGTCATCGGCAAACCTCAAGTTTTTATTTCTTCTTTCTAGACTTAAATTACTACTCTAAATTTTTCTCTTGTTCCCTTTTGCTGTTTGCTCAGTATACAGATTGAGTAACATCGGGGTTAAGCTACAACCCTGTCTCGCTCTCTTCTCAACCACTGCTTCTGTTTCACGATCCTCGACTCTATTAACTGCCGTGTGGTTCCTGTACAAACCGTAAATATCCGTTCGCCCGCTGTATTTTACCCCTACCACCTTTACACTTTGAAAGAATGTATTCCAGTCAACATGGTCAAAAGCTTTCTCTACATCAACAACTGCTATAAACGTAGGTTTGCCTTCCCGTAACCAATCTTATATGAGAAGTCGTAGGGTCAGTATTGCCTCGACTGTTCCTGCATATCTCCGGAATTCAAACTGATCTTTTCCGAGGTTGACTTCTACCAGTTTTTCCATCTGCTCTAAGGAATCCGTGTCAGTATTTTTGCTGTAGTGACTTGTTAACCTAGTAATTCGGCAATTCTCGCACTTGCCGGCACCTGCATCCTTTGGAATTGGAATTATTGTATTCTTCTTGAAGTCTGAAGGTATTTCGTCTGTCTCATACATCTTGATCACCAGATGGAAGAGTTTTGTGATGGCTAGATTTCGCAAGGCTATCAGTATTTCTAACGGAATGTTGTCTACTCCAGGGGCCTTGTTTTGACTTAGGTCTTTCAGTGCTCTGTCAAATTCTTCATCTATTCCATCTCATCTTCATCTACCTCCTGTTCCATTTCCATAATATTGCCCTCAAGTACATCTCTCTTGTATAGACCCTCTATATACTCGTTCAACCTTTCTGCTTTCCTTTCTTTGCTTAGGACTGGTTTTCCATCCGAGCTCTTGATGTTCATACATGTCGCTCTCTTTTCTTTACTTTTCCTGTAGGAGGCGTCTGCCTTTCCCTACTGATATATGCATCTAGATCCATACATTTTTCCTGTAGCCACTCCTGCTTAACCATTTTGCACGGCCAGTCTCATTTTTTTGACTATTGTATTCCCTCTCTTCTGCTTCGTTTACTGCAATTTTATATTTTCTCCTTTCATCAATTAAATTCAATGTCTCTTGTGCTATCCAAGGAGTTCCACTAGTCCTCGTCTTTTTACCTACTTGGTCCTCTGCTGCCTTCACTTTTTCATCTCTCAGAGCTACCTACACTTTTTTCTACTTATTCCTTTCCCCTGTTCTTTTCAATCGATACCTAGTGCCCCCTCTGAAACTCTCTACAGCTGTGGTTCTCTGAGTTTATAAAGGTCCCATCTCCTTAAATTTTTACCTTTTTGCAGTTTCTTCAGTTTTCAACTAGATTTCATAAGGAATAAATAGTGATCAAAGTCCACATATGCCCTGGAAACGTCTTGAAATTTAAAATCTCGTTCCGAAATCTCTGTATTACCATTGCATAATCAATCTGAAACCTTCTAGTGTCTCCAGGTCCCTTCCACGTATACAACCTTCTTTCATGATTCCTAAAATCATGTGTGGCCTCGCGGGATTAGCCGAGCGGTCTCAGGCGCTGCAGTCATGGACTATGCAGCTGGTCCCGGTGGAGATTCGAATCCTCCCTCGGGCATGCGTGTCTGTGTTTGTCCTTAGGATAAACTATGTTAAGTAGTGTGTAAGCTTAGCGACTGATGACCTTAGCAGTTAAGTCCCATAATATTTCACACACACACACACATAAAATCAACTGTTAGCAATGATTAAATTATGCTCTGTGCAAAATTCCACCAGGCGGCTTCCTCTTTCATTCCTATCCCCAGTCCACCTACCATTTTTCCATGTCTTTTTTTCTACTATCGTCTTCCAGTCTCCCGTGCCTATTAAATTTTCGTCTCCCTTAACTATCTGAATAATTGCTTTCGTCTCATTATGTAGTGCTTCATCATCAGCGGAGCTAGTTGGCATATAAACTTGTGCTATAGTGGTGGGTGTGGGCTTCGTGTCTATTTTGGCTGCAATAATGCGTTCACTATGCTGTTCATGGTAGCTTATCTGCGTTCCAATTTTTTTATTCATTTATCAACTTCTGCTGGAGGGCAACTGGTTGTCGCTACTAAACTATACACTCATAAAGCAAATTTAGCTGCCTGAAAATAAGACTAAAAATCCTAGGAACACGTCATGGGTTTCACAGAAAAATATGATTTGCACGGTGAACTCTTTTATTTGGTTGTGTTGTAGTTTAACACTTCCCGTCACAGAGCCGTATGATTACCAGCTTAGCTCTTAATAGCCGTATGAGGAATATGAGGAATACAGTTACTATTTGCAAAGTTCTGAGCAACTATAGGAAACGCACAGAGGAATTAATGACATTAGCTGCCAGTGGGCACTGATTTGAATCAACAGAGCAAGTTAAATAAATTATTATGGACTGGGATCCGAAACAGGGTCTCCTGCTTACAAGCAAATGTACTGACAACTGCGCCCCGCAAACACAGTAATTCTCGCAACCGGGTGGACTACCCCAGTACGCCTTCGGTCAGACCCAACTTGTTAACATAGCCACACAATACTGATGTAGTGCCCCTGTCCATTATCCTCATTACTTGCGGTAATTCGCCGATTCCCGTAAGAACTCGAGCTTGGTATCCATCCGCACTGAAGCGATCATTGGGCCCATTCACCTTAATTATATACGTGGTGTCTGTTCTTTCGGACGTGTCTGAAAGAACAGACACCACATACACATATACCGAGTGGTTATAATTAAACTTCCCTTTTCAACAATTTACAACCCGAAAACTAATTACCGTACGAGTACCAAACTTGGTAGCATTTATGTCAAGGACATGGGGAAGATAAATAATGTGGAATCAGTTCAACTGAAACATTTTCAGTGTGCTGCTGAGGTACATCGTACCATTACATACCAGTCCCATTACTCCTACAAAAGAGGCTCAATATGGCACCCATAAATATGAAGAAGAATCTGAAAGCGCAGGACTGCATTGTGCACAGAAGGACGAAGCATGTTCGTAGGTATGCTCGTTACCTCTCTCGGTATGCTGCGCTTCAGATCACCGCATGTGGGAATTTTCCCCTGGTAAACCCTGTCCTTCAGGTAGGTTCACAACCAGAAATCACAGCGCGTGAGATCAGGTGATTGTGCTGGCCAAGTATACGGGTACCATCGGATGATATTTCGATCGTTTCCAAATGTGTTTCGGAGAAGCAAGTGAACTTCACGAGCTAAGTACGGTGGGGCCCTGTCTTGCATGAAAACTGTTGAGTTCAATGTTTCTTTCTCCTGCAGGGCGGGTATGACATGCTGGCGAAACATATCGCAGTAACTCAGGCCAGTCACTCTGCACGTCTTTGGTCCTTGAGCGACAACCCGTTCCAAACGAAATGAGCCATTGATAAATGCAGCCGTGAAGCCATACCATACGTTGTACATGTTCACCATACAGAGGAACTTCATACACAGTGCCTGGAGGTGAAGGTCCCCACACTCGGTTATTCTGCGTGTTCACTTCACCCATCAGAGAAAAATGAACTTTGTCTATCCATAGGATGGTCCAGCGCCAGCCCTTGTCAAGTTCACTCCTTCTGAGAAACTGGAGAGCGACGTCAACACTTCGTTCCGCGCCTTGTGGTGCAAGCTGCTGTGTGATAGGGATCTTGTACGGATACCATTTAAGAATGGTTCGAAGCACCTTTTGTATATTGGATCAATGGATATTCAACTGTCGTGACACAGCACGCACACTGCCTGACGAAAGGGAATTGCGGGCAGCGTTGTCTTACATAGCAGCAGCGATTTCATCAACCACCTGTCGTGCAACCGGTGGTCAGCCTCTTCCCGGAGCGACGCCTAGTTCTCCAGTTGATTCGAAATTCTTCATCATGCCTCGCACAGCAGGTGGAAACTTGGAAATTTGTGACGAGGTCTTATGTGCCAAACTGGTCATCGGTCCCTAAGCCTACACAATACTTAATCTAACTTAAATAAACTTACAACACATACACCCATGCCCGAGGGACGATAGCAACCTCCGACCCGCGGGGGGGGGGGAGTAGCCGCCGAAACTGCGGCAAGGCGCCTGAGACCGCTCGGCTACCCCGTGCGGCTCAGCAGATGGAGAAAGACGACCCTTCCGTAACCCTTTCAGCCAGCGATATTCTCGGAGTGCACCTGCAGCATTACTGTTGGTTTGATAACAAAAAAATGGTTCAAAAGGCTCTGAGCACTATGGGACTTAACATCTTTGGTCATCAGTCCCCCAGAACTTAGAACTACTTAAACATAACTAACCTAAGGACATCACACAACACCCAACCATCACGAGGCAGAGAAAATCCCTGACCCCGCCGGGTTTGATAACAGAGCCTCACCAGTAATGCCTTGATCCTTGTGGCCAAGCTCATGTTGACACGTCAACCTGCGACTGGTGGGGGTGTGAGACCATGAATCACAATGACTGATGACAGAACCTGGAGGCCGTAGTTGGAGCTGGACGGTGGTGCTGTGACGCATGGAAATCATGCACCCCATACTCTGGACATTAATGTTACCAAGTTTGATACTCGTACGGTATTTAGTTTCCTTGTTATAAGGTTTTAAATAGCAAAAGTTTAATTATAACTCCCCAGTATACAGGAAAGGTGTATCATTTGTTATTAGGAATTATGATGGCTAATCTTAACAGCCTTCTGAAGTGAACATACATAGTATCGTCACAGGTTTGCTACAGTATCGTAACTATTTTGTCCCACATTTTAGTCACAATCCAGGAAAGGCTGCATTAACAATTATAACTCTGCACATCCGATTCTAAAAGTTGCAGAATTAAGTGATGGTATAATGAAAAGGTGATCCCTACGAGTCAGCAATAATTTCTTTAGAAATCCGTGATAAAAGCGAAAATCTAAAGACTGCTAAATAGGTCGAGAAGCAGAGTGACTAGAAGAAAGATACACGAGCAATAATGAGGTATCCCAGTGAAGACTCTACGAAATACAATGATGATCGAAGATACAACCCAAAGTAGCCACGTTACTGCATTTATGTAATGTTAAATGTCTCTGGTTGATTTCAAACCACGTAAATCATCTTAGTTTAGTTACTGTTATTGTTTATTCTGTTCTTATTTTAGAAAAAATTAGGGATATAAGATCGACAAGAGAGAATTCGAAAACCAAGTTTTCATAACGCAAGTTTTGCGCTTATATAGAATTTTAGGTCTTAAATAAGTGCCCTATTTCCGTAAATAAGTCTACCAGGTAACTACATAGCAACTGTGAAGGCAGCATTTGTACTCGAGAATGTGCAAAATCTATACCAAAGAGAGCAACTGGTAAAGTAATAGCGTTTCTGATACACTTTGCACTACTGCTAAAACTTTCCAGACAACGTGTTATCATCCGTTATTCTGGTACTCGTGCGTCATTAACTTTCAGAAAAATTTCAGTAAAGATGCTAGGTAAAAACTACATACTACCTTAGTTTTGCTCCTGTTCTTTAAAGAAAGGCAAAGTAACTGGAATCGTGTCTGCTACCATGTCATTACAGTCGTATTACACGGCCGTAAAGGCCCCGTCATGCTCTTAAACCTTTATAGCAATTCTTTTGTCTAGTAGGAGTTAGGTTTTCAACCTTCAACTTCAGATTTGTTTCGAGGAAGGCGAAATATTTTCTGAGAGTAGCGCTTGTTGCAACAGAATCTTAGAGAGATTCTCTAAAGAACCCTCTTTTAGTTTTACTCGTCTCCTAAGTCTGCTGTTTCGTTCAAGGAATTTGGGGATACAGTGCGTAAAATCGAATGAGAATAGCGATGCTGATAATCGGATCCTTCCTCGTGAATATAATATTGCGTCCATCCGCTCCGGAAACTATACAAGGTGTAGAAGAACAACCTCTACAAAATTTCAGTGTGTTTAGAAGAGACAAAAAGGAACATTATTTTTATGTAACAAAAATGTCGTAGTGTTTTAGGGGTGTTGTCGAAAATGTCGTCCTGAATCAATGAACAACTGGCATCTGTGTACTAATAATTGTCTAACAAGCTCGAAACAAATCATGTGTTTCACGAATAAGGAATGCAGTTTCAGCCAAACGGGTAACTAGCTCTTCTGCAGTCACTGTCGGTGGCTCGTACGTAAGCCGCTTCGTATCCCTCCTTCTCCTCCCCACAAAAAGAAATTGTAAGTAATGTGGTAACATCTCTAAACAGTATTCATCATACGGTGGCTTTAACAGTTTGTAAGGGCATATCAGTGAAATTAAACCTTGGTAACATGTAGCTGGGCTCAAAGAATTTAAATTGGGCCACATGTTGCCAAGGGTATTTCACGTACGCTGCAAAAATTTTGCTGGGAAGCCCTTACGCATACTCCGTACAGTCCCGATCTCTCCCCATGCGCTTTCCATATTTTTGGAGTACCGAAGAAAGACATTTGTAGCCATCGATCTACTTCGGACGAAGATGTGCACGTCTGGTTACGATCACAGTTCCGCAATGTAATGATCCCCATAGGAGGGAAAAGAAGTATGGAAGTATACGATACTGAGGATAAATTACGATTTTTCAGTAAATTAAACTCAAATTAGTTAAATTTCTTATGGGTGCAATTATGATGCAATGTTTTTCAGTGTCATTAATATATAATATTTCGATCCAAAAGATATTGCAAAAGCAAGGAACATTTATTTAAACTATTTTAACACGAATATTTCATTAGGAGCTGTTATGTTTTGCTCACAAAGGCTTATTCAAAGTGTCAACATATGTGACTACGAAATTGCTTGTTATAAAATTTGGCCAGGAAAACCTGATTATTCACTACACTTAGCATGAAACACAAATAAGTTTAATAATACTTTTGTACTGTATACTCACGTAATTTACAGATTTGCACTTTTTAACCCCAATATTATGCAAATGGTCAAAGGTCATATTCAACACTTTGTAATCCAGCTATATCTCTTGGTTGACACTTGTAATTGTAAAATGCACCATTTGTGGTTTTAATCTAAAAACCTGAGCACCACAGTCATTTGTAACTATTTAATGTAAATAATTCATTTAATAACAATCTAAGAACTCTACAAAATGAGATAATTTGTTGATCTCTTTGGAAGGTTATAAATACGAGCACTGTCAAAGACCGGGAGGCAGTTGGCTCAGTGTAGTTGTGAAAGTCACGTCGGTCAGTGTTTTTAGTGCCGGCTAATTCCATTGTATGTAAACATGTGTGGATTGCAGACCCAAAGAGGTTGATGCACAAGATGTAACTGTTTTGTCAGAGACGCCACATAAACTTTACATGTGTTTTTTTAAAGAGGAATAAAAACGTGTGATGACTTTTATTAAACTACTAGATGTCTGCCTTACCTTTTTTAAAAATCTGGACTTCTTGTAAATTTATAATACCCTAGACAACAAAAGTGAAGGGCCATAAACTTTATCTTTGACAGAGTATTATTCAGCGTTGTGACGACCACCATGCGAACATCTTTGAAATGTTTTCATGAGAAGTTATATTCTCCTAAAGCATGTGACATTTTATTTATTAACATAAAACTGAATTTTCATCATATTAAGGCAGCGGGCCGTTACAGCAGGTAATCGCAAACATTTTTCCATGGAGGCAATGAGTGTCTTGTCTCACACTGACAAAAGTGTATTAACAGTTGTAGCAATTACTTTAGAAATAATAAATAGTGTACCTACTTCTTTCCTTGTCTTGTTTTCATCTGACGGCCCCTTATACAGGGAGGGGAAAATAAAAGTGGCCTGGCGAAACCATTTGTGGTAGCATTAACGGAGAAGGAAAAGAGGGCGGAACCTTGGAGCACATTTGCACAGTTTTCACGTCTGACAAGAGCTGTTAGCAGAGGTGAGTCTGGTCGCGGCCCTAGTTGACCACCAAGGTCACCTGATCTGTCAGTATGTGATTAGTTGGTGTGGGGAGCCCTCAAGTCTAAGGCCGGTATTACACTATCAAATTTCTTTGCCAAAGGTTTGATCAAAGATGTCATCCAATATTCCGTCCAATATATTTGACAATGATCTTTGACGTAGCGCTAGACGGGGTATTACACTGTCATCAAAGTTTTCGTCAAAGTTCAAGATGGCTGATAAAAACAAATTGTTATATTTAACCGCAGCATCGGCTGCTTGTGCCACAATTGCTGTGTGTGCACATGTGATACAGAAGCGGGGGAAAAAAAGGAAACGTACCTGGGTGAAGCCGTGGGTTTCACGACGAGACGAAAAAAGTATTCAGCAAAACTTGTTACGTGAGCTAATAGTGGAAGACGTCAAATCATACATCAATTTCTTGAGAAAGGATGAACATACTTTTCAGTATGTTCTCAGTGTAGTGATTCCTCATATCTCAAAACACAATACTCACCTAAGAATGCTATATCTGCAGAAAACAGGCTCACAGTAACACTTAGATTCCTTGCTACAGGAGAAAGTTACTCTAGCTTACAGTACAGCACTCGAATTCCACAATGCACATTAAGTAAAATAATACCTGAAACGTGTGAAGCAATTTATAAAGCGCTAAAGGACCATTGTCAGAAGGTAAATAAATGTTCAATACACTTTATGCCCATGAAGATAAATTGTTATTATTTTATTTATTTTATTTTAGTTACATATCAAATTACAATGGATGTGTGATACCACAAAATTAATAGAGATGTATGAAGCGGATGAGACGCTTTACAATGTGAGGCACCCTGATTATAAAAACAGATTACGAAGATTGGAGAGATACAAAAATTATATGCATACATATTTAAAGAATAGAATCATCTTCCTCTATTCCAGCCTGTTGCAAGGCAGCCTGGGTATATCCAGAGGTCGACGGTTGTGCACGGGCTGTCGCATGCAGATTATCCCACCAGTCCATTAATGTCCGCTCCAGACCGAGCATAGTGGCAGTGGTGTATTCCCTGCAGCCCACTTTCTCCATTTCACGCAGTTCTGCTGCGATGTGGGCGCCAAGGGTGCTGTAGCGGTCTTCATGGACAGGCATGGTTCTGACAGCATCAGCCATAGCCTTAAGTGTTCTGCTGGCCTCCTCCATGACGTTTGTTGCCACGTCTGGCGTGACTTTCCTTCTTTTAGTGGGAGGCCGCTCTTGACGCTGGGGCTGTGGCTGTGCCTCGCTACATGAGACAGGCTCTTGCATCTCATGCTATAAATAAAAGATAAAAGCCAATAGTTATGTACTTCCTTGCACATACATAAATCTTATTTATTTACAGGTACCCACAAGCAGAGGAGAGTGGGAGCAAATCGCAGAGGATTTCGAGCAGAAGTGGAACTGTTATAACACTATAGGAGCGATGGATGGATCAAATGTCCACAAGCTAGTGGATCTCACTTTTTCAATTATAAATCCTTCAACAGTATCATTTTATTTGCCATGGTAGATGCTTCCTACAAATTTTTGTATGTAGATGTAGGAACTAATGGGCGTGTTGGTGATGCTGGAGTGTTTTCAAGAAGCAAACTACGTGAGTGTCTCATTGACCGATCTATGCTCAACATTCCTGAAAGCAGGAATCTTGGGAACACAAATATTACAACTCCAATGGTAGTACTGGCAGATGACGCTTTTCTTCTCAGTTATAACATTATATCTGTTATCTAGATTACACACACTCTCGTCCGCCTCGGTTGCTTGGTCGAGAAATTTGAGCATTTGAAACCAGTACACGTGTGGCGTGTACGCCGCCTGTGCACTGGTTCCACTTTTGCTTTTATGCATCTGCAATATTAGCAATGGAAATAATTTAAGCTACTTGTAGGTTACGTAAAAATTATTGTATGCTTCAAGTCGCTGCAGTGAAAAAATTAATGCTAATCATTTGTATGACATGTAAACTTTACTTGCATAAATAAATATAAATGAATATGTCAATACGTACTTTTGCTTTCTCGTACGAGTAGCTAGTGCCGAGGCCATTTATCTTCCTCTTTATGTCCCCGGCCGTACATCCACGCCTTATGTCACGGCTAATGCTCTCTGCTATATTTTTATAGCTCTCCAATCTTCGTAATCTGTTTTTGTAATCAGGGTGCCTCACATTGTAAAGCGCCTCATCCGCCTCATACAGTTCAATTAATTTTGTGGTAGACGCCACACACCAACTATATTTAGCAGCCATGTTTACCAACACAAAAGATGACAGAACGCTCCAGCGATGCTGGCGCTCCGCGTGGTAACATACCGCATTGAAGTGAACAGAAGACAGGCGATTTCTTTGATCAAATATACGGCCTCGCCCTAGATTTGATCAAATATTGGACGACATTTGTCAAAGTTCCTTATTACACTATCAAATACCTTTAACAAAGATATTGGACAAAGAAATTTGATAGTGTAATACCGACCTAAGGTATATCGCAGCAGTCCTCATGGTCTTCATAGTCTACTGCAGCAATTCCAGCACTCCGGCTTCTATCCTCCTTCAGCAACTTGCTGACCAGGGCTCAAAAGTGCCAGAATAGAATGGTGAACACTTTCAGCATCTACTATAGTCAGATTATTCCTGTATTTCCTTTCCTCTGCTCTGTTTCTTTGTACCCTGCAACTCTGTTCTCCAGGTCAATTTTATTTGGCCCACACCTAAAACATGCACCGCAGGTATTGCGGAAATGGAAAGTGCTATTGATGATGGTTTTCACACAATAGATTGGTAGTCAGGGCTCGTATTGTAAGCCAATCAACAGATTGTAATAATACTTAGAAGGATTATTTTTTGCGCAAACACACACTTTATAAAGGAAACAATACCTTTTGGAATTACCAGATTAGAAGTTGTGTAAATTAGAATGTCAATGGTTTTTGTTGCAGGGTTCTAGAGCTAGTCGCTTGTGAGAAGTGATATTGTGAAAACTTCCCACACGGACAGTTGTCCAATACCTGTGGTAGCACACACTAAAGAACAATGTAAGTTCATACACTAAAATTACGTGGATTCTGAGCAGCAACGAGATAATTGACCGTCACAGGTTGTGTTGAAAACTACAAACGGCAGCAGCAATACACGTTTCCAGTCTGGTATGAAACGACTGCTTCACACTTGCTATCACTTCAGAGAAGATGTCAGAGCAAACTGCAATAATACGTCATTGCATATCAGCGAGTGTATTTGGTATGTCCTTGTAGATGGCGTCTTTCAGCTCACCCCACAGAAAAAAGTCTGCGGACGTCATATCTGGGGAATGGGCCGGCTAAGGTATAGGTCTTCTGAATCCAGTCCAACGATCTGGAAACAATTTGTGAGGACATGCTGCAATACTTCATGCATTACGGGCTGGACAGCTATCACGTTGGTAACACAGATTACTCCTAGTCTGTAGAGGAGCGTCTTCTGGCATTTATGGAAGATTGTCTGTTACAAGGCTGCGGTACCTGTGAGCGTCCAGTATTATCTCTGTGAAATATGGACCTATAAGCTGATCGTTCACTATTCCACACCACACGTTTACAGTCCAAGGACTCTGATGTTCCGCCTGATGAAGGCAACGGGGATGGTCAGTAAATCAATAGTGCATGTTTCTGCGGTTTACCTGGTCTTTGATTGGTAAATGTAGCTTCATCAGTAAACAAGATAAATGATACATCCGTAGTATCCTTTCTTAATGCTCATGTACAGCAGGTAAAACGATTTACCAGCAGCTCTTGATGAAGATAGATGTGGTAGGGGTGGAACTACGTTATGTCGGAGGAGAATGCGAAGGAAACGTGTCACATTCGTGCCACTTCCTCGTGCGATTGCGTGAGAGTTCACGTGTATCTCAACTGTAACAGGAGTAAGAACATTAATTTTCCTCTCTTTTGTCGTCACTTGTCTCCTTATGTTACGCTGTCTGTGTGTTACACTACTACTTTCACGTAAACGGTTAAAGAAATTGGTAAATAATTGCCGATTTGGTGGACACGTGTTGGGATATCTTGCTGCATGCATCGTACAAGAACGAACTGGATTCTTCCTACACTCTCCCACACTATGAGCACGTCGGCTTTTTCTGCACTGGTAAATGTCATCGTCCACTCACGATCTGCTGCTTGGACTGTCACACCATGATTGACTAGTAAGTCACACTGCACTGAAGGAAAACATAATCACAATGACAGTAAGCATAACAGCATTATTTCTAGCACCTACGTAAGTGGAACGGCAAGAAGAAGTGTCGGTGTGGAAACTTTGAACGATGCGATGTCTCGTAAACGACTCGCACTTGACTCCTGCAACAAAAACCACTCATGTTCTAATTTACCTTGTTTTTAGTTTGTCAATGTCAATAGGAATTGTTTCATTTAAAAAGTGTATGTAAGTGTATCTTTGCGCAAAAAATACACTTTCTAAGTGTTATTACAATCTGTTGATTAGCTAACAATACGAGTTGCTCACTACGAATCCATTCTGTGAAAACCGCACATCAATAGCGGTTTCCATTTCCGCTGTATTTGCTGTGCAAGTTTTATGTCACTCACCCTGTATATTGAATGTTTGGTTGGATGTAAGAGTGGACCTCACGACCTTCATCTTCTCAGAATGAATAAACAGATAAATAAGTAAACATTATATACATTTTCACAAAGGCACGCCGCTGTCAGTAGTTAGCCGCGCGGGATTAGCCGAGCGGTCTGGGGCGCTGCAGTCATGGACTGTGCGGCTGGCCCCGGCGGAGGTTCGAGTCCTCCCTCGGGCATGGGTGTATGTGTGTTTGTCCTTAGATTAATTTACGTTAAGTGGTGTGTAAGCTTAGGGACTGATGACCTTAGCAGTTAAGTCCCATAAGATTTCACACACATCTTTTTTGTCAGTAATTGTCTACTGGTCCCGGCGGAGGTTCGAGTCCTCCCTCGGGTATTGGTACGTGTGTGTTTGTCCTTAGGATAATTTAGGTTAAGTAGTGTGTAAGCTTAGGGACTCATAAGATATCACACACATTTATTTTTTTTAGTTATCTGCTTAGTTCACCCTAAAACTTCATAGTTCCCACGAGGAAGCAACCTACTAATAACGCTTTGCTAATTAGTAATCCCCTTAGTGTCCTAATTTATCAAGAAATGACCAGCTCTTCTCTCATAATGTTTCTGCACTTCCCCACCTCAACTCTCTAAATGGTTCTCTGAATAGTTTCATCCTTTCAGGCAACGCTTCTATGAATGACGGTTGTAGATCATGATATGCGCGAGAAGGAACAACATTTATTAATGTGTTTCTATATTGGAATAAAAATATAATTACTCGCTCTACACGACTACCTTCCCGTAGACCAGCGCGGCAGGGTTTCTTTCTTAGATGAAGCTCGGATAGAAATGTCAGGTCTATAGCACGGCTACGATGTTGAATATGGAGAGCATGTCAGCCTTAGGCTTTCACGTCTGGTTGGCGTATGTATGCAACGGCCTGGGGGATAATGCCTAGCAGCTTTCTGAGGAGGACGTCACTGGGCACATGTGTCGCTTCCCGCTGAAAGAACGACTTGGGCGTAATCTAAGTGCCTTGTACAAAGGTGGCGAACCGGTCTGACTCGTCGGAGTGCCGTATGCCAGCGACAATAAAAAGAAATGTGTAACACGGAAGACGCGATACAGATACGTCGAGGCGCTGAGCTAGTGGTTCGGGGGGACATACGAGTTTTAAAGGCACCAGCCGAGAAAGACGCGTCGGAATTTTTGTCAAAAGTGAAGTGCCGGCTAAACAGTAGATGCGGCGTGAGTGTGCTGCTCCGTGGCCCAGCGGAACGTCACTGTCGGAGCTGGCATCAAGAATTGCATTACGCTGAACACGAGTCAGTGACCCACAGCCCCTTGTGTAACAGCGGCAACGTCCTGGTGACGAACCCGCTTCCGGTGGACGCACGTGGGCCTGCACCCGCCCCTCCTTCTGCTTGTCCTATCACTGTTATTACGCAGCGCCAGTACATTTGTAGGCAACGCTTTCCGCTACGCTCTCGCTGCTGGCTGCGGGATAATGTTCTAAGCTCGGAGCCTGTTTTCTAAACCGGCTTTATATGCAGTGCTGGCGCGGCATGTCGCCAGTAATTTGATCATTTCTTGTTTCCACCGCAAGCAGGCCGCCTGCCTCGCCAGCTAACCGACCTCCTTTGTATGGCTTCGGACCCAGCAGCGGTCATCGTTGAAGTAATCGAGTCACGTACGACGTTACCAAGACGCAGCTTGTCAGGAGCTCTTAACTTCCGCAGATCAATATAAAGGTTCGTGAATTTCGTTTTCATCCATACACCGAAGTAAATTTTTTCATATTCCCAACGTAGAACCGAACTGTATAAGACTATCGGAATATTGGAAGACACGAGATCGCAGCAGTTGTTGACAATTAAGATTCGTTTTGGTTTACAAACAAAATTTTTAGTATTAAGTGCCGACGGCGATGGACACCCTTTACACTGTGCAGCAAAATAAAAGGGTCACACTTTCAGAACCACGTAGTAGTCTCTCATTGCGGCACCTAAGTTTGAAATTTCGCACAAGCGTATCTATCACGTCCCTCTGTAACGGTGCAAAAGCGTCGCACCTTACGACGTGACCCTAAGGCTCGGCGATGCTTCGGACAGCAAGATGTTGACACATGCGACAAAGAGACCACAGCTCGGAATGTGGGGTACTGTAACGTAGGTTGAAATTTATCCGAAGCAGCAAAGGGTACTAATCCTTTTTCAATCCTCTTATTGCCGGTCCACCTAACGCGTGAACAGGTGGAAATGTAATATAAACACATGCGTGAATGAAACAGCAAATGGTCTCTCTAAGACCCTCACCCCCTCCAGTTCAGCAACACCCTCGGTGACACCCACGTGACATTGATGAGCATGATATAAATACACTCCTGGAAATTGAAATAAGAACACCGTGAATTCATTGTCCCAGGAAGGGGAAACTTTATTGACACATTCCTGGGGTCAGATACATCACATAATCACACTGACAGAACCACAGGCACATAGACACAGGCAACAGAGCATGCACAATGTCGGCACTAGCACAGTGTATATCCACCTTTCGCAGCAATGCAGGCTGCTATTCTCCCATGGAGACGATCGTAGAGATGCTGGATGTAGTCCTGTGGAACGGCTTGCCATGCCATTTCCACCTGGCGCCTCAGTTGGACCAGCGTTCGTGCTGGACGTGCAGACCGCGTGAGACGACGCTTCATCCAGTCCCAAACATGCTCAATGGGGGACAGATCCGGAGATCTTGCTGGCCAGGGTAGTTGACTTACACCTTCTAGAGCACGTTGGGTGGCACGGGATACATGCGGACGTGCATTGTCCTATTGGAACAGCAAGTTCCCTTGCCGGTCTAGGAATGGTAGAACGATGGGTTTGATGACGGTTTGGATGTACCGTGCACTATTCAGTGTCCCCTCGACGATCACCAGAGGTGTACGGCTAGTGTAGGAGATCGCTCCCCACACCATGATGCCGGGTGTTGGCCCTGTGTGCCTCGGTCGTATGCAGTCCTGATTGTGGCGCTCACCTGCACGGCGCCAAACACGCATACGACCATCATTGGCACCAAGGCAGAAGCGACTCTCATCGCTGAAGACGACACGTCTCCATTCGTCCCTCCAGTCACGCCTGTCGCGACACGACTGGAGGCGGGCTGCACGATGTTGGGGCGTGAGCGGAAGACGGCCTAACGGTGTGCGGGACCGTAGCCCAGCTTCAGGGAGACGGTTGCGAATGGTCCTCGCCGATACCCCAGGAGCAACAGTGTCCCTAATTTGCTGGGAAGTGGCAGTGCGGTCCCCTACAGCACTGCGTAGGATCCTACGGTCTTGGCGTGCATCCGTGCGTCGCTGCGGTCCGGTCCCAGGTCGACGGGCACGTGCACCTTCCGCCGACCACTGGCGACAACATCGATGTACTGTGGAGACCTCACGCCCCACGTGTTGAGCAATTCGGCGGTACGTCCACCCGGCCTCCCGCATGCCCACTATACGCCCTCGCTCAAAGTCCGTCAACTGCACATACGGTTCACGTCCACGCTGTCGCGGCATGCTACCAGTGTTAAAGACTGCGATGGAGCTCCGTATGCCACGGCAAGGTGGCTGACACTGACGGCGGCGCTGCACAAATGCTGCGAAGCTAGAGCCATTCGACGGCCAACACCACGGTTCCTGGTGTGTCCGCTGTGCCGTGCGTGTGATCATTGCTTGTACAGCCCTCTCGCAGTGTCCGGAGCA
The DNA here is from genome assembly GCF_023897955.1 of Schistocerca gregaria. Classification (NCBI taxonomy): domain Eukaryota; kingdom Metazoa; phylum Arthropoda; class Insecta; order Orthoptera; family Acrididae; genus Schistocerca; species Schistocerca gregaria. Next base: position 88,600,903 of record NC_064931.1, read on the forward strand.
AGTATGGTGGGTCTGACACACCGGTGTCAATGTGTTCTTTTTTTCCATTTCCAGGAGTGTATATTTGAAATAAACTTCGACACCAATTCAGCCTGTTGGCAACTCTAGCGCCTCAAGGTAGGCAAACCGCACTCAAAGGGTGTCGCAGGGGTTGCTTAACCCTCAGGCGCCAGGGCAGCTGCCAGGCTAATTTGCTGTCGAAATGTCTAAAGGTACATTTCTAACGTCCTCAACAAAGCTGTGGGATGGTACCGAAGGTGCAGCCGAAGTGGAAATCTTAGAAGGAGCCTTTGCTGTTTTATTCACGCACTCCCACTTGCTCACGCCACAGGAGGGCGGAAAGCAAGAGATCTGAAAGGGCGTAACTGCCTCGGATCACGTTCAAGTTTTGTCGAATGGTTTCGGATGGTCCCTGGTGGTTCCAACCTGTACCCAAGGGCAAAAATTGCGGTCGCAATGCTCTCCAGAAAAGTGTGACGACATTCAATGGGGGTTCAGGCCAACAACGTCCTCAGAGAAGGGTGGAAATGTCAGAGAATGTCAGCAGTGTTGAATGTGGTCAAGAACATCTTCCTGTTGTTCACCGCACTGCGGATTGTCGTCTTCGATCGCGAAATGTGTCGGAATCAACGCCCCAGGGAAAGGGGTGGTTTCATTGACGTCCTTTATGCCACCCCGTGAGGCATTTGCTTGTCGATTCTGAGAGGCGATATATCTGATACGTTGTACTTAGCCATCCATAGGAAAACAGCGTGATTTCAACACTGGGTGTCACGGTTCTCACCTACACGGCAGAGACATGGAAAGAAGGTGTGAAATATGGGTTAGAAGGGCTGTGACGACTTTCCCATCGTGTGACACGTCCGTGGTGGTGTTGGGCAGAGTTTTGATGAAACCTGGTGACAATGTGACATCAACAACCACCTTGCAGCTCACATGAACTTCTGCGCTGAGGCCATTTTTTCGAATGTTTTGACACTTCGCAGTCTGATGAGTCGCTGAGCCCTAGGGTGAAGTCGTAGGACGCCACGCTTTTGCACCGTTACAGAAGAAGGTTGTAGGCACCTTTTACGGAAATTTCAAAATTATACGGTACAATGGGAGACAATTACGGGGTTATAATTTTGTTGCACTTTGTCGTTATTTAAAAAACTTATCGTACGAGAACACAGCTGTACTTGTCCTGTATTTTAACAACAAAATTTGGTTAGTTTTGAAAAAAGCTTACTGTTTTCTGACTGAAGTTTACCTTGTAGTGCAGTGTGCCCAGGAATCTGACTTGAACATGGGACATTTGCGTTTGTCAGGCAACTTCTCTATCTAACATTGTGAACACTGATTCCACCATTTGTCTTTTCAAGTAGCAACAAATTGTCATCGCCGTTACTAGATAAACAACGAGAAAGAATACGTTTGTGCTGACAATAGGAAAAAGACACGTGTAGCGTTAAAGGAACCTTGTATATGCAAGGTAGAATATCGTCTCCAGTTTCTTGTGCAATCAGAACTCGAAAAACGTGTTTCCCCATTAAAATGATTTAGTGTTGGAAGTAAAGTAGGTAATTTGTAGATGGGACAATAACGAGAGTTCCATGTTAAGGTAAATAAAACTTACAACTGGCATTAGAAGTCGATATTTTATCCTCAAGAAAATACGATGCACAGTCAGCAAAACGTATTCCACAGGTGCGTATGTCATTTGATGGTTTAAATACAGAGAATAATTTAGAAATTCAAAGGAAATAAATAATACGAAAATACTAAAAGAGAGCGAGGAAATTTAATTTTTCGTGTAGCTAATACGAACTCTAAGATGAAACCACCTCACGTGCCACTGATTAGGAAAACATCACAGACGCAAAAGCCAGAAGTTCAGTGTAGCCATATTGTAGAGATGCTATACGGGGATGATTTCTGATACTTAAGAGAAGAAATCACGTGGTCATCTGTCATGGTATTAGTACTTTGGGGAAAGAGCCTGGAAAAGGACTCCGTGATCAAGATGTGGAGTGTGCAAAGATCATAGTTCTGAATACGGAATTGCAGGATAAACGAATCGTACTGGAAGAATCGTTTGATGAGAAATTAACACGTACCTTCAGTAATGACTACAGCCATAGTTTGCAGTAAATAGCTACATCGACATTAACCTGCAGACCGGCCGGAGTGGCCGTGAGGGTCTAGGCGCTGCAGTCTGGAGCAGGGCGACCGCTACGGTCGCAGGTTCGAATCCTGCCTCGGGCATGGATGTGTGTGATGTCCTTAGGTTTGTTAGGTTTAACTAGTTCTAAGTTCTAGGCGACTGATGACCTCAGAAGTTAAGTCGCATAGTGCTCAGAGCCATTTGAACCATTAACCTGCAAATTAATATTTGTACATTGGAATATGCATGTGGCCGCAAAATGTTCTGGGATTGATGGGATCATAAAGTGTTACAAACATGTAGGTTATTGACAGTTCTAATATCTAGAATATTTGTAACAACAGACTTACGTTAAATGTAAACTGCCAAGTATGCAAAACTGCATTTGTCAATACCTGAATGACCACTCAAATAAAAAAAATGTTATTGAGGGTCTGAGAGAACAAGTGGTACTTGGGCTTGCTGAAACAAACAGAGTAAATGCCTCCTAAAGTTAAATGGCTATTTATAAGTTTTATGAGTTATTATCAAAGCATCAGATATTTTTCATAATGGTCAGTTAGTCTGTGTATAGTTGTAGGTATCGTTAGAAATGTAGTGCCCCTATATTGTTTTTTACAATACGTTAAAAATACGTGTACCCTTTGTGTCTTAAATTTATTTAGAGTAAAACATGTACAAGTGTAAAAACACTTTATTAACGGTGCTATATTTAGGAGCTCTTTTGATATAACACGCATGAAATACGCAGTACAATATATTTTCACTATGAAACAAGGCTATGTGAGTAACTAAAGCGAAATTAATGAAACAAACTGAAAAACTAAAATTGCAAATAAAACTAAAATCCAAATACGAAAATATATTGGTATGGTTAGAACATACACGAGAGACTATTCATAGTCACTTTGTATCATCCACTGACAGTTATCGTCTACGAAATATTAATCATTTCCTTCGTTAGTAACTATTGAAGAATATTCTTCCTGGGCAAGACTTGAGATTCTGTACCGTTGTGTTGTGCATTTTTCAGTCTTTCTCTTATCCTTCTTTCACCACAACCTCTTCTTTCTCCGACCCCTCTTCCTAAGCCCATGGTAACTGCTGTCTGAGAATGTGATATATTATTATAAAACTCATGATACAGTTGAGGGATGTAGTTCTTTATCACCTTAAGATTTTTCCATTTCTCAAATTTTATTTCAAACTCATCTTGACGCAAAGGGTGCAGAAGTTGTGATGAGGACAATACTGGGCCTCCTATAATCTGATCACGATTCAGTGAATACTTAACTGCTTTGTTAGAGGATTTTATTTGACGACTCACATCCACCTGGTATTCCTCCATCGTTTTTTGTTCCATTCTTTGTCTTTACTTACTTTATTCTTAGCTATGGCATCCATGAGTGACTCTCAGCCCTTCGGTTGATATGTAACATTTACGAAAAGCTAATGCTACCAACACAAAGAACACTTAAGTTGCACTGAAGAGCCAAAGTAATTGGTGCACCTGCCTAATATCACGTAGGGCCTCAGCGAACAAGCAGGAGTGCCACAACACGACGTGTCATGGACTCGAGTAATGTCTGAAGTAGTGCTGGAGATAATGCAAACCATGAATCCTGCAGGGATGTCCATAAATCCGTAAGAGACTAAGGGGCACGTTGCATGGCATCCCAGATATTCTCATAATATTCATGTCTGGGGAGTATGGCTGCCGGCGGAAGTGTTTAAACTCAGAAGAGTCTTCCTGGAGCCACTCTGTAGCAATTGTGGACGTGTGGGGTGTCGCATGGTCCTGCTGGAATTGTCCATGTCCGTCGGAATGCACAATGGACACGAATGGATGCAGGTGATCAGACGGGATTCTTACGTACGTGTCACTTGCCAGATTCGTATCTAGACGTACAAGGGGTCCCATATAACTACAACTGCACACGCCTCTCACCATTACATAGCCTCCACCAGCTGCTGGCTCGCAGGGTCCGTGGATTCATGTCGTTGTCTCCATACCCGTACAAGTCCATCCACTCGATACAATTTGAAACGAGACTCGTCCGACCAGGCAACATGTTTCCAGTCATCAACAATCCAATGACGGGTCCAGGCGAGGCGTAAACCTTTGTGTCGTGCACACGATTGGGCCCTCGGTTCCGAAATCTCATAACGATGACGTTTCGTTGAATGGCTCGCACGCTGACACTTGTTGATGGCTCAGCACTGAAATCTGCAGCAATTTGTGGAACGGTTGCACTTCTGTCTCGTTGAACCATTCTCTTCAGTCGTCGTTGGTTCCGTTCTTGCAGTATCTTTTTCCAGCCTCAGGGATGTCAGAGATTTGATGTTTTACCGGATTCCTGATATTCACGGTACATACGTGAAATGGTCGAACGGGAAAATCCCCACTTCATCGCTACCTCGGAGATGCTGCGTTCCATCGCTCGTGCGCCGCCCATAACACCACGTTCAAACTCACTTAAATCTTGATAACCTGGCATTGTAGCAGCAGTAACTGATCTAACATCTGCCCTAGATGCTTGTTGTCATATGCAGGCGTTGACGACCGCAGCGCTGTATTCTTCCTGTTTACATATCACTGTATTTGAATACATATGCTTATACCAAATTTTTGCCCTTCAGTGTATATAGGACATTAGCAGGTAATTTTTGAAGAGAAGACACCGTCAAGTATAATTTCTATGAATAGAAAACATGCGAGAATATCTTATCTCACGCGACCAAGCTTCTCGGTCCATTCATGCACCGGAACTACAATGTCATCACGAAGGCATAATGGTATGGTTGAAAGCATTAAATGTTAAGCTGCTATTTGACATTTTTATCCAGCAACCAGAGGTTTATGAATAACATAGTAATACCATTATAGTATCATTACTAAAACATAATCGGTGTGGTCACTGGAGTATTAAACGTTTCTTTCTACATAAATGGAAAAATATCCAAGGCAATAGAATATCATAATTGGCAGTTTGAACTGCGTTTGGCACAATATCACTGTTACAGTTCAAATGTATGTTCTTTGTTTAAAGTCACTTACTAGTATCTACGGTAAAATTCAACTACAGGCGTTTTCGTAAACATCAGGTCGCTGTTTATAGTGGAGATATCTTACTGCTCATGTTGAGAAGAAGAGGAAGCGGACCGTCTTTCTTTTCAAAGCTCCATACGACATTAGAGTACAGCAATATCAGTTTACGAACCTGTCACTGTCGATCACCTGTTGCCAAGAACAGTGCCAGATCAGTCGCAGCCGGCGGGAGTGGCCGAGCGGTTCTAGGCGCTACAGTCTGGAACCGCGCGACCGCTGCGGTCGCAGGTTCGAATCCTACCTCGGGCATGGATGTGTGTGATGTCCTTAGGTTCGTTAGGTTTAAGTAGTTCTAAGTTCTAGGGGACTAATGACTTCAGATGTTAAGTCCCATAGTGCTGAGAGCCATTTGAACCATTTTCGAAAAAAGTATGTGAAGCAAAACACCCATATAATGTGAATGAGGTCACTGGACAAACTACGCAGTCCAGTCACATAATTCTGACCACCCATCAAAAGAGTGAATAACATTAGTAGCGTTGACCGCTGTGAAGTGTGTAGGGAGTACATCACGTTCAGGGAGTAACCGACGGGGATGTGGGGCCAAGCATACTACAGTGCTGTGGCCAGCTGTATTTGGTTTCTTAATCGAGGTTCCGTCGAGCGAACAGCAGGATCTAGTGGACACACAGATTCTCGAGTGGGTTTTAATGTGGGAGACTTGGTGTCAGGCGAGTGCGATAAATTCATTCTGGTGCTCTTCGAACCGCGTACTGCGGTGTCCCCGCCCCACTGATGAGTTTCATTATTTGCGTAGTTCGGCTCTGTCTTAATGTTGACTAAATTCGTCGAGTGAAAGAGGGGACGGTGCAGCTGATGAAGAAAATGTCACCTATGGCGATCATTCACTAGTAATTGACGCTGTCTGACTGCTTCTCGTAATAACTCTTATTCAGAACTCCTTTTTACAATAGTTACAGTGATTTATTTCTGATACCTATGTACAGTCGGCTCTTGAAGTACCGCTGTTATACACAAATTTCCTCATTATACATTCTTCGTTTTTTTTTTCCTCCGAAGTCCTACAACCGCTTCGGAGTATCCCGCCGCCGCGACTCTGGACCTCCACGGAGCGACGTCATTAGCCTCACTATGTTTGCTCCATGGCGGCCCGCTTCCTGCCGCGTCAACGAAAGTCCGAGCCGGTTGCTGGCTCGGTGTTTGAATTATCTGTACATGTAAAAACCAAGTACTTTCGCAGTATTTATGCACATAACTAACAAATCCTAACTCGCAACTCAATTTTATCATTTAATTAGAATGTGTGCTAGGCCAGGGGCGATAGATGGCGCATGCAACAGACTACTTGTCGTCTGTTACACCACAGTACGTACACTGGGAGCTGTGTGATACGTTGAATTGTTGTGCTGCACAGAGGAAAAAAAAGACTGTGTGTAGGGGTAGACATTGTCCCCAACGACAGATACATATCATTGTTCATGCATTGTGCCTTCCAGAATGACGATATGACCCAGGGAATAGCGCGAAAACATCCCCCCAGACGACAACGCTATTTTATAAGGACTGGACCCTTTTGCTTTCAGACGTTTCACGTCGTAGACGCAAAAGGGCATCTGACCGATGGAGCACCTGTCGCCACTCAGGGCACGTCGTGTTGGGGTATCGGCGTTCGAAATCGAGCCTTCGTTGGCAATGAACAGCAGTCAGCAAGGGTGCATGAACCTGGCTCCTGCAACGGAGGCCACTATGCGGCAACGTTCGATGAATGGTCGTTGAGGAGACCCTGCTGGTAGCTCCTTGGTTCACCTGGGTGGCCAGCTGCTCATCAACCGCTAGTCTGTTAGGCTATACACGTCTTTGCAGCTTTCGTTGACCCCTGTTCAAAATGGTTCAAATGCTCTGAGCACTATGGGACTTAATTTCTCAGGTCATCAGTCCCCTAGAACTTAAAACTACTTGAAGCTAACTAACCTAAGGACATTGCAAACATCCATGCCCGAGGCAGGATTCGAGCCTGCGACCGTAGGGGCCGCGCTGTTCCAGTTGTAGCGCCTAGAACCACTCGAGCACTACGGCCGGCTGACCCCTGTGATCTATGGTCCGTGGTGCAATAAGTTTGCCTAGGTGACGATTTTGGTTAACACCACTTTGCCATAGACGGTATACTTTAACCATAGCGGCACGCGAACTGTTTACAAACTTAGCCGTTTCGGAAATGCTTCCACCTCTGGTCCGAAAACCAATGAACATGCCCTTTATGACGACAGACAGGTCACTCCGTTTCCGCATTACGACAAAGACTGTGCTCTTATTCCACGTTCCCCCGATACGTTTTACATACGCTCCACAGTTAGTGCTGCCACCTGGAGTCTGTCACTGGTTATTACACGTTGACGTCGAACATCGGTGGTTATCATATTAATGTGACTGGCCTGTGTATAAATGACTCCCCTGATGAGAGCTTACTGTTTGCTTTGTAATAGCGTACAAGGTGCAGAACGTTTAAACGAAATCATTTCCGCTTTTGGCTGTTAAACATTATTTATTGCGATTGCAATTTCCACATTTTGTCATTTTCAAGCATTCTCAAAACAATCAGGCGTCAAATATAGTACTCGTCATTATGAAACTGACAAACACTGAAAGCCAAACTTTTTAATCTACTGGCGTTGGATGTTGTAACCCACTGAGTAGTATAAAGCTGTGCCATGTTGTGTAAGAGCATTTGCATGGGGTGTTGTAAATTTATTCCCTGTACTATACACCATGTATTATAGAGCTGGTGAAATAATGATGCAATTACTGAAGTATAAATTTCGTGTAGTAGACAAGGTAACTGGAAAACAAAAGGGGCAAAGATGTAAACATACAAAGAGGATGAGCTGTGAAATCCAAAGACGCTAATATATGGAGTCGGTATCATATGGTTATTGAAACGTGAGCATAGAAAAGAGAAAAGTGGCGGAAATATGTCTAAAATAAAAACGTAATCTACTTATGATACTGAGAGTATATATTAAAAATAGGTAAAAAGATGAAGTGCCTTCAGGTCAAACTAAAACATATTTAGACTGTAGAAATGTAGAAAAGGAACTACAATCTCAGCTCTTGATGGAAGTAGCTGTCCACTTACGTAAAACTAGCGTAAGAAATACATAAATATAGGAAAGGTGTAAAGTAAGAATAAGCGTAGCATGGTCTAGAATATTTGCCAGGGTTAACTAGATGAAGAGATTTTCTTGAAGCAGTCCGGGAGTTTCGCATTTTTAAGGATAGTCTGTTTATTCAAAATGTGTACTGGCTGGTCTCGAAGCGCTCTATAATTGTCGATTCCTTCTAAGTAATCAAGGTGTCTTTCTTTTCCTATTTTATGGAAAATTTCTAAAGGGCTTTCAATGTTATCCAACTTGTGTTCAGTCGTCCAAACATGGTTCCCAAAGGATGATTTAAAAGTATCACTGGTGTTGCTGCGTTATGCAAAATGAATGTTAAAGCTTCTACCACTTGTATTCTCTAACAGTTGATTTTATAAACTCCAGGTTGTGTGTAGGTGTATTGTGTTGGATTCTGTCGCGTATGGTCAGACCTAACGTGTTGTCTGTACGAAAATATATTCTTGCTTTGGTGTACGAAACTGTTTACCTGTTTCAGACCCACTCTATGATAGGGATAAATATTTAGTTTTAGCTTCTTCCTCGTTCTGCCATGCGATCTCATCAGTAGTATTTACAATACATTTGGAATGAGACACGAACCTAAAAAATACGAAATTCCTGTATTCTTTGAGGAACATATTATAATCTAGTTAAACCTGGCAAATATCCTAGAACATGCTACGCTTATTCCTACTTCACAACTTTCCTATATTTATGTATTTCTCACACTTGTTTTACGTATGTGGACTTTCGTATAGATCTGTGATGTAGTCCCATTTGTATTTTTAGAATTTGTTTTATTTTGACCCAAAAGGGACATCATCTTTTTACCTACTTTTAATCTATATTCTCAGCAACATTCGTCGATTACGTTTTTATTTCACACGTATTTCGGCCCTTTTGTCTTTCCTACGCACACATTTCACAAACCACATCATATTGACTCTGTATATTACCATCTTTGGACTTTTCTCATGTTTACATCTTTGCCGCTTAAAACAATCATCCACTTATCATGTCTATTACACGAAATTCAGACTCCAGTGTTTACATCATTATTTCATAAGCTCTATAACGTACATGGTAAGTTGAACAGATGATAACTTTACAACGCCTCATGCAAATGCTCTTACACAGCATGGGACAGCTTTATATTATTGAGTAAGTTACAACAATCCATGCAAGTAGCTTCAAAATTTTCACTTTCAGTTTCGTCACTTTCATAATTAATAGTATTATATTTGACGAATGTCGAAATTTCAGTAGCAATAAATACTGTTTTAACAGCCTAAAGCGGAAACTACTTCACTTAAAAATTTCACGGAAGTTGTGGACCCAGTTATCATCAAACTGGCAAAAGTCATTGCAGTGAAGTTGTTTGTATTTGCTATTCACATGTCTGATATTAGATCATTAATGCAGGTCGTCACGGAGACGTGACAGAATGGCAGAAAATAGCTATAGCGTTTGGACGCGCCCATTATCACATCGTGAATAAAGGTGTCCTACTTTTTGTAACAACCCGGAAATCCCAGTGTACGATTCATAGCCACATAATACGGCGTAAAAACAGCGGTCGTAAAAGGATTCTTAACGACAGGGAAAGGAGACAAGTGGCACACCTTATCAGTGACAGTCGGTTTCAAACCAGGCTGGAGTTGCTTTTGTCGCTCCGTCTGAACCAGTGCTCGTGCGAGCATTGTGAAGAGATTCATAGCCACATAATACGGTGTAAGAACAGCAGTCGTAAAAGGATTCTGAACGACAGGGAAAGGGGACGAGTGGCACACCTTATCAGTGACAGTAGGTTTCAAACCAGACTGGAGTTGCTTTTGTCGATCCGTCTGAACCAGTGCTCGTGCGAGCATTGCGAAGGGTACTGTATGCAATGGACAAATCGAAACAGGTATCATTCGAAGGGCTATTGTTCACAGTACCATGTGTAGCTGCATACAGGGTCACGTTCTCAGTGGTCAAACAACACAGAACCTGTACAGTTGCTGAATGGAGGCATGAAGTTTCGTATTAAAAGATCGAATTTTTTATTTTATTTATTTATTTATTTGAAATCAAGCATGACGTGTAATACACCCACACCCCAGTTTGACGTTTAATCCGCAGTGAAGCTCAGGTCATACTCTAACAATACCATCATTTGCAAAGTAGGTTAGAAATCAGATTAATAATGTTGCTCACGCAGCACATGTTCGCTCTATCGGGCAACAACAAAGTTATTGACTGTGGATGGTATCGTCAGAATGGAAATAATGAAGACACTGTAAAAAGGTCATTAATTTTGGCACTTATCTTGAATGGATTCCCACTTAGATTTCGTCGAAGTTGTTAAGGCTCATCTTGTTGATTCTAGGGTGATTCGACTTTGACTGATAGAAGGTCAAGATCTGTATTTTAGCAATATTTGAAGACCTAAAAAATGTGTTTTTTAGGAAATTCTTAATGATCAAACAATCCCAGATCGGAACAATGGTATGGTAGAAATAATTTTTGACTTGGTGTTCATGATCCACATTTTTATTAAACTTCTTGTGAATTCACATATACTTCTTCTTAACTGTCACATCATCAAGAAAACAGTTTTGTATCAGTCTATATATATTTAATTTCCACTTTAACCAAGCACAAGGCTTGACTGTTCTTTTACAAAGCGAAATAACTTCTGCAAAGTGAAACAAAGACTGCTTTGCGCGCATTCGCGCCAAAACGGTTACAAGTAAGTCAAAGATTATGACAGTCTCACAGAAATGAATACACACAAGAACCATATCACTGTAAAATATCGATATATCGGATTACCTACACATTGTTGTTGTTGTCTTCAGTCCTGAGACTGGTTTGATGCAGCTCTCCATGCTACTCTATCCTGTGCAAGCTGCTTCATCTCCCAGTACCTACTGCAACCTACATCCTTCTGAATCTGCTTAGTGTACTGATCTCTCGGCCTCCCTCTACGATTTTTACCCTCCACGCTGCCCTCCAATGCTAAATTTGTGATCCCTTGATGCCTCAAAACATGTCCTACCAACCGATCCCTTCTTCTAGTCAAGTTGTGCCACAAACTTCTCTTCTCCCCAATCCTATTCAATACCTCCTCATTAGTTACGTGATCTATCCACCTTATCTTCAGTATTCTTCTGTAGCACCACATTTCGAAAGCTTCTATTCTCTTCTTGTCCAAACTAGTTATCGTCCATGTTTCACTTCCATACATGGCTACACTCCAAACAAATACTTTCAGAAACGACTTCCTGATACATAAATCTATATTTGATGTTAACAAATTTCTCTTCTTCAGAAACGCTTTCCTTGCCATTGCCAGTCTACATTTTATATCCTCTCTACTTCGACCATCATCAGTTATTTTACTTCCTAAATAGCAAAACTCCTTTACTACTTTAAGTGTCTCATTTCCTAATCTAATTCCCTCAGCATCACCCGATTTAATTTGACTACATTCCATTATCCTCGTTTTGCTTTTGTTAATGTTCATCTTATATCCTCCTTTCAAGACACTGTCCATTCCGTTCAACTGCTCTTCCAAGTCCTTTGCCGTCTCTGACAGAATTACAATGTCATCGGCGAACCTCAAAGTTTTTACTTCGGCTCCATGAATTTTAATACCTACTCCAAATTTTTCTTTTGTTTCCTTTACTGCTTGCTCAATATACAGATTGAATAACATTGGGGAGAGGCTACAACCCTGTCTCACTCCTTTCCCAACCACTGCTTCCCTTTCATGCCCCTCGACTCTTATTACTGCCATCTGGTTTCTGTACAAATTATAAATAGCCTTCCGCTCCCTGTATTTTACCCCTGCCACCTTTAGAATTTGAAAAAGAGTATTCCAGTCAACATTGTCAAAAGCTTTCTCTAAGTCTACAAATGCTAGAAACGTAGGTTTGCCTTTTCTTAATCTTTCTTCTAAGATAAGTCGTAAGGTCAGTATTGCCTCACGTGTTCCAACATTTCGACGGAATCCAAACTGATCCTCCCCGAGGTCTGCATCTACCAGTTTTTCCATTCGTCTGTAAAGAATTCGCGTTAGTATTTTGCAGCCGTGGCTTATTAAACTGATAGTTCGGTAATTTTCACATCTGTCAGCACCTGCTTTCTTTGGGATTGGAATTATTATATTCTTCTTGAATAATTCTTCTTAATAAAACCAAATGTGAATATTATCACAAAAATACGTCTGTAACTTCGCAGAAAAGTAGTACGATATTACTGGTATCGAGAACTGGGGTTGGAGTGCCGTAGTGGTCACGTAAATAAAGAATCATTACAATACGTAGTTCAGCAATGCCTTGCTCTGCGGGATGGGGTGACTCGGAAGGTAGGTAGGATTTCGTACCATTTCTCTGACCCACCTATTCAGGTTACAGTGAATATGAACCAGGATGTTCATTTCAATATTCTCCGTGGCCAAGTGTTGCCATTTTTTCTACATGGTCTAGTCAGTTAATGTCACCAACACGAACGTTCGACGTCAACGTCCAATAACCACTCACATACGCATGTGGCAGCACCAGAAGTGTCAGGGGGACGCAGCAATAAAATGTAGTCTATTGTGAAAACGGAACGAATTACCTGACGCTCAAGAATACATGATAATTGGATTTTGGGCCCAGGGTGGAAGCATTTCCGGAATGGCTAAGTCTGTAAGCAGCTTGCGTGACGCAATGGTTAACGTATGCAGTGCTTGACAAAATGGCGCTATTCAAAACCGGGGCCAAGCAACTGTGGTGCACCAGAGGCTATAGATGACATGGGTGAACAACGGATGCGGAGGTGTGTAAGGGCGAAGAGACGTGCAATTATTGTTGCAACTGACGACCAAGATGTACCAAGGGGCTACCAATAGTGTCTCCTCAACAAGCGTTCAGCGAACGTTGCTGCATATGGGCCACCGCTGCAGGTGCCTGGTTCGTGCACACATCATAACTGCTGTTCACTGCCGACGAAGACTGGAATTTTCACGCCAAGTGTTGCCATTTTTTCTACATGGTCTAGTCAATTAATGTCACCAACACGAACGTTCGACGTCAACGTCCAATAACCACTCACATACGCATGTGGCAGCACTAGAAGTGTCAGGGGGACGCAGCAATAAAATGTAGTCTATTGTGAATACGGAACGAATTACCTGACGCTCAAGAATACATGATAATTGGATTTTGGGCCCAGGGTGGAAGCATTTCCGGAATGGCTAAGTCTGTAAGCAGCTTGCGTGACGCAATGGTTAACGTATGCAGTGCTTGACAAAATGGCGCTATTCAAAACCGGGGCCAAGCAACTGTGGTGCACCAGAGGCTATAGATGACATGGGTGAACAACGGATGCGGAGGTGTGTAAGGGCGAAGAGACGTGCAATTGTTGAGCAACTGACGACCAAGATGTACCAAGGGGCTACCAATAGTGTCTCCTCAACAAGCGTTCAGCGAACGTTGCTGCATATGGGCCACCGCTGCAGGTGCCTGGTTCGTGCACACATCATAACTGCTGTTCACTGCCGACGAAGACTGGAATTTTCACGCCAAGTGTTGCCATTTTTTCTACATGGTCTAGTCAATTAATGTCACCAACACGAACGTTCGACGTCAACGTCCAATAACCACTCACATACGCATGAGGCAGCACTAGAAGTGTCAGGGGGACGCAGCAATAAAATGTAGTCTATTGTGAAAACGGAACGAATTACCTGACGTTCAAGAATACATGATAATTGGATTTTGGGCCCAGGGTGGAAGCATTTCCGGAATGGCTAAGTCTGTAAGCAGCTTGCGTGACGCAATGGTTAACGTATGCAGTGCTTGACAAAATGGCGCTATTCAAAACCGGGGCCAAGCAACTGTGGTGCACCAGAGGCTATAGATGACATGGGTGAACAACGGATGCGGAGGTGTGTAAGGGCGAAGAGACGTGCAATTGTTGAGCAACTGACGACCAAGATGTACCAAGGGGCTACCAATAGTGTCTCCTCAACAAGCGTTCAGCGAACGTTGCTGCATATGGGCCACCGCTGCAGGTGCCTGGTTCGTGGACACATCATAACTGCTGTTCACTGCCGACGAAGACTGGAATTTTCACGCCAAGTGTTGCCATTTTTTCTACATGGTCTAGTCAATTAATGTCACCAACACGAACGTTCGACGTCAACGTCCAATAACCACTCACATACGCATGAGGCAGCACTAGAAGTGTCAGGGGGACGCAGCAATAAAATGTAGTCTATTGTGAAAACGGAACGAATTACCTGACGTTCAAGAATACATGATAATTGGATTTTGGGCCCAGGGTGGAAGCATTTCCGGAATGGCTAAGTCTGTAAGCAGCTTGCGTGACGCAATGGTTAACGTATGCAGTGCTTGACAAAATGGCGCTATTCAAAACCGGGGCCAAGCAACTGTGGTGCACCAGAGGCTATAGATGACATGGGTGAACAACGGATGCGGAGGTGTGTAAGGGCGAAGAGACGTGCAATTGTTGAGCAACTGACGACCAAGATGTACCAAGGGGCTACCAATAGTGTCTCCTCAACAAGCGTTCAGCGAACGTTGCTGCATATGGGCCACCGCTGCAGGTGCCTGGTTCGTGGACACATCATAACTGCTGTTCACTGCCGACGAAGACTGGAATTTTCACGCCAAGTGTTGCCATTTTTTCTACATGGTCTAGTCAATTAATGTCACCAACACGAACGTTCGACGTCAACGTCCAATAACCACTCACATACGCATGAGGCAGCACTAGAAGTGTCAGGGGGACGCAGCAATAAAATGTAGTCTATTGTGAAAACGGAACGAATTACCTGACGTTCAAGAATACATGATAATTGGATTTTGGGCCCAGGGTGGAAGCATTTCCGGAATGGCTAAGTCTGTAAGCAGCTTGCGTGACGCAATGGTTAACGTATGCAGTGCTTGACAAAATGGCGCTATTCAAAACCGGGGCCAAGCAACTGTGGTGCACCAGAGGCTATAGATGACATGGGTGAACAACGGATGCGGAGGTGTGTAAGGGCGAAGAGACGTGCAATTGTTGAGCAACTGACGACCAAGATGTACCAAGGGGCTACCAATAGTGTCTCCTCAACAAGCGTTCAGCGAACGTTGCTGCATATGGGCCACCGCTGCAGGTGCCTGGTTCGTGGACACATCATAACTGCTGTTCACTGCCGACGAAGACTGGAATTTTCACGCCAAGTGTTGCCATTTTTTCTACATGGTCTAGTCAATTAATGTCACCAACACGAACGTTCGACGTCAACGTCCAATAACCACTCACATACGCATGTGGCAGCACTAGAAGTGTCAGGGGGACGCAGCAATAAAATGTAGTCTATTGTGAAAACGGAACGAATTACCTGACGTTCAAGAATACATGATAATTGGATTTTGGGCCCAGGGTGGAAGCATTTCCGGAATGGCTAAGTCTGTAAGCAGCTTGCGTGACGCAATGGTTAACGTATGCAGTGCTTGACAAAATGGCGCTATTCAAAACCGGGGCCAAGCAACTGTGGTGCACCAGAGGCTATAGATGACATGGGTGAACAACGGATGCGGAGGTGTGTAAGGGCGAAGAGACGTGCAATTGTTGAGCAACTGACGACCAAGATGTACCAAGGGGCTACCAATAGTGTCTCCTCAACAAGCGTTCAGCGAACGTTGCTGCATATGGGCCACCGCTGCAGGTGCCTGGTTCGTGCACACATCATAACTGCTGTTCACTGCCGACGAAGACTGGAATTTTCACGCCACTACCGCAACTTGACGCGCACTGTGTGGCGACAGGTGGACTTTTCGGATGAGTTACATTTTATGCTCCGTCTTACATATGGCCGTTGGCGTGTACGCCGTGAAACGTCTGAAAGCAAACAATTGTCGGAAGGATCCAAGTCGGAGGAGTGATCGTTACGGCCTGGGGAACGTTTTCGTGGCACTCCCTGGGTGTATTCGTCATTCTGGAAGTCACAGTGGATCAATAGAAGCATGCATCTATCCTTGGGGACCACGTCCAAACCTAAACGCAGTTTGTTTCTCCTCGGCACGATGGCATCTGCCAGTATGACAATGCAACGTGTCACACGGCTCCCAATATACATGCGTGGTTAGAAGAATACCAGCATGAGTTTACCGTACTCCCCGGGCCACCAAAATCCCCGGATAATATCCATTTGAGAATCTGTGGGATCATTTCGATCGGACTGTTCGCGCCGTGGGACCAAAAAACCTAGCGCAGCTGTCCACGGCGCTGAAGTCGGTACGGATCCACATCCATGTCGTTAATTTCCAGAACCTTGTTGACTCTCTACCTTCACGCGTAGCAGCTGTCGGCACTGCAAAATGTCGTTATTCGGTCTTTTGACAGGTGGTCACATTAACGTGACTGGACATCTTAATGATGAGTGTGCTGTGGATACCCACTTCTTCCAAGATGTCAACAGAAGTATTCACAGGGCTGCAAGTACACATTCCTCGTTAGACGAACACTCAGATACTGTATCGCGTCTCGACTTTCCATCTAAATCTGCAGCACTTGCTTTCACATAAAAAGTGAGGAAATATCTGGAATGGCGGATGAAACGTAGAAATCAGCATTTCTCGCAATTTGGTTTGTTATGTGTGATGTAATTCTCATTGCGTGGATGCAGTAGATTCATCTGGATATGACATGCCTGAAGAAACTTGTGGACTCCCGTCCTCGCTGTAATTACCAAGGCTAGTAGCGTTATTACATGGTGTTAGTGTTGTGTTTCATGGCGGTACCTACAGTTTGGTCCGGTGTGCCCAGTAATTGCGTTTCCTTTTTTTTTTTATAAACAGTCAGAAGAAGAGTCAACACCGTGCTACGAGTGGAGGCCGAAATGCACGCGTTTTAGTTCACGCAGGCTGGCGTGAGGAGGGAAGAACTATACTAACGTGAGGTCTGGAACATGACAAGGAATGAGAATTCAGAAAGCGGATGTAATTAGTTTGATACTTAACTTTAATGCATTAATGATGAACGTAGCTCTTTACGATACATGAGTCACAATATTATCTGTTCAGAATACATTCTTGAAGATATTACTTATTGTAACTGAATATGGCGCCTTGCTAGGTCGTAGTAAATGACGTAGCTGAAGGCTATGCTTAGCTGTCGTCTCTGCAAATGAGAGCGTCTGTAGACAGTGAACCATCGTTAGCACTGTACAACTGGGGCGAGTGCAAGGGAGTCTTTCTAGACTAGACCTGCCGTGTGGCGGCGCTCGGTCTGCAATCACTGATAGTGGCGACACGCGGATCCGACGTATACTAACGGACCACGGCCGATTTCAAGGCTACCACTTAGCAAGTGTGGTGTCTGGCGGTGACACCACAATTACGAAACGAGAATGTTATCTGTTAATCAGAGACGTAACTATGTTACTAATGTTTTTGTACAGTTACATCTTGCTACACGTATTCAGAATACAGAGCTAAGACAGGAGAATTGTTGTGGTGTGATGGTCGTGTTGTTTTGACACTCTGTCCATAAAGAGGTTCCTCGTAAAGTGCTGACGGCTAACGGCTGGCGACTGCCCCGTAAGGAGCGGTGGCTCCCACGAGCTATTGGTCGCCACGTGAGTTTATACGCCGCAGCTGCCGTCGTTCCTTTGCTTAAGCGTAATCAGTGCTGCTGTCTACGGACGGTGGCGACGGCCGAGCTGTGGGAAGCAAACTAATTTCGTGGCCGCAGTCTGCGTCCCGGATTTAATTTCTGTGTGCCGGGGCGAGTGTGCAGGTTCGCTTTTACGATCGTCTCGGCGTTATTTGTTCGTCAGCAGACATTGGTTTCTACTTTTGTGCGCGCGCCCAGTAGCCCCGGCCCCACGGCCGTACAAAATGCTCCGACACCCCGTCGTAATTTTCGATCGAACGTTTACAATGCATTTGCTCTTCACAAATTCGTATGCCAAAGAAGGAATCCGTTTCGAATATTTTGTCAGTGGTGGTACCGTAAGTATCCCTTTCCCATTTCCACCTGATGTCGTCCAGTTCCTAGCGGTTAGGACTGCTTGGCTCTGAGAAATGCGTTCTTACTGAAATAAATGGCAAAAAAATATTTCGGCAAAATAGTTTGTTGTGTTCTTTATTTTTTCACGTATCTGATGTCAGTTATACGATATCATTGCAGGTTTCGACTTATTACCGACTCATGTCGGATGGTCTGCTTAAAAAAAAGGGAGGCTAGTAAAATAATAGAAAACTAAATTACAAATCAAACTAACTTCTAAAAAGAACTACACGTTGCATAGTAATTCGTCAATTGGACAGTCCCAAAGAAGCGCTCGCAATGTATACACGTTTGCGCTCAGAATTTTAGAACTGAAGTTTACAATGTAAAAACTAAAAAAAAGTCCACAATTCGCGTATGCAGACGTCGTCATCTATCGTGCTTCTAGTAAACGACTAGTTTATCCACACCAGTTGTTAATTAAAGTCTTACTAGTTTTCACTTTAGGAAGTTTTTCTCTTACGAACAGTTTTTCATTGTGACTATTATTAATCAAACTACGATTTAAGAGTTACCAAGAGGGACGTTATTACTTAGTCAACTGTAGCCCTCAATTCCAACAATGAGAGCGCAGAGCGCAGATAGGTTTCAGTCTTGAGCGCCTCCCATGACTTGTTCGGTACGCGAGTTCCTTTATAACGTGTACAGGCACGTATAGTTAAGTACAGGAAATGACTTTTTTGTAATTTTTGTCCAGGTTTGTTAGTACCACCCTTTTTTCCCTTTTTGACTTGATGATCCGATGAGGACATGGTAAAAAGTCGAGGCCTGTGATGATACCATTGTGAACCTTGTGGTCTCTTCTCCGAAGACTGGTCTGATGTAGCTTCCCACGATAGTCAGCTCTCTTTCTCTCCCTCTCTGCATAAGCACTGTTACCTACATTCTGCTTACGGTGTTTGAAACTTGCTCTCGTTCAAGAACTCCCTCCATCCCCACTGCACCCCTCCCTCATGCCTACACATCTTACCATTGATAAATTAACTGTTCCATCTTTACAATGTGTCCCATCAATCTAACGCTTATGTTACTCAAACCGTGCCATTCGCCATTATTAAATACCTCTTCAGTAAGTATTCGATCTATTCACATAAATTTCATCATTTTCAGTAACACAACACTTCAGATATTCTACCCTTTTTATTTGTGCTGTTTACCTTTTAATTAGCTTCCCATGTGGTGGAAATAGTCTACCACTTCTAGTGTCTTATTTCCTTATCTTATTCCTTCTGCATCGCCCCACGTAATAGATTTACTCTCGGTTGCCCTTGTTTTAATTTTATTTATGTTTATCTCATTAGCTGTTTTACAAACTCTGCCGATATTGCCCTTTTATACACTGTGTTATAGTGCTACAAAACGTGGACAGGAGCTCGATCGCTGCAGCAGAAAGTGGAAAAAAATGCAATATATCACCGGCATAACAACGCCAAAAACCCTTGACACAGAAGCGTGTCCTTTCGGAAAGATGTAAACACTAAATATTTTCTCCATTTCTATGTATTGAGTCAAACGATCTAGACATAAGAAAACCCTCGCAGTTCATCAAATTAGCATTAATTTAGTTTTTTTTCTTACTTATGTAAATAATAGTACATTGATTTATACGACCTGATGATAGAAGATCAGCACTTATCTCGAAACAGGTCGTCAGTAATTTAATGTTATCAGATTAATAATGGTGGACGAATGTGTATGAAGTTTGTGACCTGTACTGAAAACGTTGTTTAGTGCTACAGGCAGAATAGCTGTTTCACCAGTTCAACAAGAACAATATCAACACACACAGTAGGTAAAAAAAAAAAAAAAAAATATCGAACAAAGGCCCCTAGATCAGAACTGTTCGTAACTTTCTTTTACGCCAGTAGAACATGTAAGTTGTAAGTGCTCAAAATCTCAAATACGACATTATTAGTAATAGGAATTGACAGGTCACCAAAATTAAAGAAGTAAATTATTATTCTCTATTTTTAATCCTTTTCGGTTTGGGCCTCCTACAGACCATGTGAATTTTCCAATTTATTTCAGTACTGTCTCATTCGAGAAAGTGTTAATTCGAATCTCTTGACAAAAATGGTTCAAATGGCTATAAGCACTATGGGACTTAACATCCGAGGTCATCAGTTCCCTAGACTTAGAACTACTTAAACTTAACTAACCTAAGGACATCACACACATCCATGCCCGAGGCAGGCTTCGAACCTGCGACCGTAGCAGACGCTTGGTTCCGGACTGAAGCACCTAGAACCGCTCGACCACAGCGGCCGGCAATCTCTCGACAACTTTGGTTCATTTTCCATGTTCCTTTTTCCCTATGGAGATGGGATTCTGGATGTTCAGAATTTTATAGCATTTAATTATGATCTTTCTTATATAGTTTCTGATTTTTTTTTTCAGTTTTTTGCTCCAGGGAGAGTGGCTTGATCTCTTGCATAACCCGCTTTCATGCATCATCCAATATATTTCGTTGGAATTTCCTGATTCAATGTTTTTTTAGGATTTATGTCCCTCTAATCTCCATGCTTTCCAGTTCTCCTGTCTTACTCAAATATACAGTTTCGTTTGTGTACAAATACTCTGCTGTTATCACAGTACCGTGATTACTAGATAGGAAATAGATAACTTGTTCCACACATCTTTAAACCATTTCCATCTTTCTAGCCCTTCAATTATTGTCCTGCCCGTCGGAGTTGTTATTTTATATAAGCTACCTAAAATATGCGAATTTATGAACTATTTGAATCTTTTTAAGACCTTTGTTGTAGGAATCCCAAGCATATCCATATTGCTCGTTTATTCTGTCTTTGCTTAAGATATTTAAATAAACTTTTCCTGTAATTCTTTTCAAAATTAGTTTTTCGTATTGTAGTTTTCTCCAAACATAATTGCAATTTCCTTAGTCAGGGTTGAACACTGCGTTGGAAGATACTTGCCCAATAGCACCTGGTAATTTACTCTAAACTTTTTGAGTTCTTCTTCCTATTACTTCCCATCATTTTTTCGTAGAAGCAGTTGAATAACATAGTGGACGGAGAATGTGTCTGTCCAACATCTCTTCACATCTCAAAACTTTCAAATTTCTCTCTTAAAAGTGTGGACTCAGTTTGCTGAGCTATGTTTCATCTTGTAGTCTGGTGACTTTTCTGAGATGTACAAAGCAAGTCTCGATATCTCAGCAGCTTTCGAATCTAGCGTCCTTACAGAGAAAGAGAGCTGAATTCAGCTAAAATCACTTTTCAATCACGGATTCGTATTTCTTAAGTAATCATGAGATTAGTGATAGTAGTCACTGGCCTATCAATCAGTTAATTAAAAAGTCAACGGAGTTTATCTGTAAATTTATGTATGTAAACGGATTTTCCTTGGCCAGCTGAAGTCAACGTGGTTCATGGCGTGGGTTCCCGTAGTCATGTCCTAGTTCATGAACCACGGGCGACGTGTGAGTGGCCAAGTAAGTAGTCCCGACAGTCGGGATTCCAGTTACGTTGGAATAAGGCTGGGCATCTCGGACACATTCTGAGTCGTGGTCACCTTTGTGCTCATACGGCAAAGACTGCCAAATCCACCGGTTAGTCCCTCAACCGTTAGGGGTAAAACCCAATGGGACTCGGGGCAAGTAAGGCTAGCAACCTGCTTCCCTGGTACTTTAAATATGATGCTGGCAACATTCAGAGCAAAATGCCTCGGACCTTTGGAGGTGACGGAGTCCCACCTCTAACTGACAAACCAGGGACTCCTAAGATACGACTTGGCAAACAAATGGTAATGAGATGGGGAATTATTAATATCAATGGGGGCTACTCTGGGAAGAAGGTAGAGCTGGCAGAGGCTGCTAGTAAGATGGGACTGGACGTTTTAGTTGTCAGTGACATTCGGGTAAGGGGTGAGAAAGAAGAGGAAGTGGAAGAATACAAGGTCTACATGTCAGGAGTCAAAGCAGGAATAGCACAATGGGGTGTAGGGCTTTACATCAGGAAAGAAATGGAACCCAGCGTAGTTGAAATAAGGTATGTAAACGAACGACTGATGTGGATAGATTTGACAGTGTCTAGCAAGAAAATTAGGAATGTGTCAGTATATTCGCATTGTGAAGGGACAGATCAAGATAAGATGGATAGTTTTTATGAGGCACTCAGTGATGTAGTTGTTAGAGTAAAGGACAAGGACATTGTTCTGCTCATGGGTGATTTTAACGCCAGGATTGGAAATCGAACAGAAGGGTATGGAAAGGTTATGGGTAAATTTGGAGAGGATATGGAGGCCAACAGGAACGGGGATCAACTCTTGCATTTCTGTGCTAGTATGGGCTTAGTAATCACAAACTCCTTTTTTAAACATAAGAACATTCACCGATATACCTGGGAAGGCAGTGGAACCAGATCTGTCATTGACTATATAATAACAGGTCAGGAATTCAGGAAGGCATTGAGGGACACACGTGTATTCAGGGGATTCTTTGATGACACCAATCATTATTTTATCTGCAGTGAAATTGGGATTGTGAGGCCAAAAGTGCAGGAGGTCAGGTCCATATGTAGGAGGATAAGAGTGGAGAAACTTCAGGATAAGGAAATCAGGCACAAGTACATAACAGCGATCTCAGAAAGGTACCAGTTAGTTGAATGTAGTCAATTACAGTCATTGGAAAAGGAATGGACAAGGTACAGGGACATAGTACTAGAAGTGGCTAAGAAGCAGCTTGGTGGAATGACACAGTAAAGGCAGCCTGTAAAAGGAAAAAGAAGTCGTATCAAAAATGGCTACATACTAGAACATAGGTAGACAGAGAAAGTTATGTTGAAGAAAGAAACAAAGCCAAACAGATAATTGCAGCATCCAAGAAGAAATCTTGGGAAGACTTTGGAAACAGGTTGGAGACTATGGGTTAAGCTGCTGGAAAACCATTCTGGAGTGTAATTAGCAGTCTTCGAAAGGGAGGCAAGAAGGAAATGACAAGTATTTTGGACAGGTCAGGAAAACTGCTGGTGAATCCTGTGGATGCCTTGGGCAGATGGAGGGAATATTTTGAAAAGTTGCTCAATGTAGGTGAAAAAACGATCAGTAATGTTTCAGATTTCGAGGTAGAATGGGATAGGATTGATGATGGAAATAGGATCACATTTGAGGAAGTGGAGAAAATGGTCAATAGATTGCAGTGCAATAAAGCAGCTGGGGTGGATGAAATTAAGTCGGAACTCATCAAATACAGTGGAATGTCAGGCCTTAAATGGCTACACAGGACAACTGAAATGGCCTGGGAGTCGGGACAGGTTCCATCAGACTGGACAAAAGCAGTAATCACACCAATCTTTAAACATGGAAACAGAAAAGATTGTAACAACTACAGAGGTATGTCTTTAATCAGCGTTGTGGGTAAAATCTTTTCAGGTAATGTTGTAAGGAAAGTGCGAGTATCAGTTGAGGACCAATTGGATGAAAATCAGTGTGGGTTTAGGCCTCTTAGAGGTTGTCTGGACCAGATCTTTAGCTTACGGCAAATAATGGAGAAGTGTTATGAGTGGAACAGGGAATTGTATCTATGTTTTATAGATCTAGAAAAGGCATATGACCGTGTTCCTAGGAGGAAGTTATTGTCTGTGCTATTAGATTATGGAATAGGAGGCAAACTTTTGCAAGGAATTAAAGGTCTTTACATGGATAGTCAGGCAGCAGTTAGATTTGACGGTA
Organism: Schistocerca gregaria; assembly: GCF_023897955.1. NCBI lineage: Eukaryota > Metazoa > Arthropoda > Insecta > Orthoptera > Acrididae > Schistocerca > Schistocerca gregaria. Next base: position 88,625,012 of record NC_064931.1, read on the forward strand.
AATTGAGTTCATGGTTCAGAGCAGTTTCAGGGGCAAGACAAGGCTGCAACCTTTCTCCACTGTTGTTCATATTATTTATGGATCATATGTTGAAAACAATAGACTGGTTGGGTGATATTAAGATATGTGAACACAAAATAAGCAGTCTTGCATATGCGGTTGACTTAGTTCTGATGGCAGATTCGATTGAAAGTTTGCAAAGTAATATTTCAGAGCTAGATCAGAAATGTAAGGACTATGGTATGAAGATTAGCATTTCCAAAACGAAAGTAATGTCAGTGGGAAAGAAATAAAGAGATTGAGTGCCAAATAGGAGGAACAAAGTTAGAACAGGTGGACGGTTTCAAGTACTTAGGATGCATATTCTCACAGGATTGCAACATAGTGAAAGAACTGGAAGCGAGGTGTAGCAAAGGTAAGGCAGTGAAAATGAAATGTCGTGTGACGAGGCCTCCCGTTGGGTAGACCGTTCACCTGGTGCAAGTCTTTCCATTTGACGCCACTTCGGCGACTTGCGCGTCGATGGGGATGAAATGATGATGATTAGGACAACACAACACCCAGTCCCTGAGCGGAGAAAATCTCCGACCGAGCCGGGAATCGAACCCGGGCCTTTTGGATTGACAGTCTGTCGCGCTGACCAATCAGCCCACTGGGGGCGGACAGATAATGCAGTGAGCGCTCAGCTACGATCTACTCTCTTCTGCAAGAAGGAAGTTAGTACCAAGACTAAGTTATCTATGCACCGTTCAATCTTTCAGCCAACTTTGTTGTATGGGAGTGAAAGCTGGGTGGATTCAGGTTACCTTATCAACAAGGTTGAGGTTACGGATATGAAAGTAGCTAGGATGATTGCAGATACTAGTAGATGGGAACAATGGCAGGAGGGTTTCCACAATGAGGAAATCAAAGAAAAACTGGGAATGAACTCTATAGATGTAGCAGTCAGGCCCAACAGGCTTGGATGGTGGGGTCATATTACACGCATGGGAGAAGCAAGGTTACCCAAGAGACTCATGGGTTCAGCACTAAAGGGTAGGAGGAGTCGGGGCAGACCAAGGAGAAGGTACCTGGATTCGGTTAAGAATGGTTTTGAAGTAATAGTTTTAACATAAGAAGAGGCACCAATGTTAGCACTAAATAGGGGATTGTGGAGGAATTTTATAAGGGGGCTATGCTCCAGACTGAACGCTGAAAGGCATAATAAGTCTTAAATGATGATGATGATGATGATGATGAGCTGAAATCACGGATGGCTTGCCTCAGTAGAGGACCATTGAATGGTTGCAGTAGAGCAATATTAACATTGAGAAATCAGTTAATTCAGAAAAGTCATGAGATCGAGAAAATCTGTAGAAATTTGTTACTACTATTTTGAAATTCAAGCTGCAATCATGCTGACACATGCTAGTAGTCCCTCCCATGTTCGGGAAACTCGCGTCACCGCAGGGTCACCAATATGAACAGCTGAAAGACGAGGTGCCCCTCCCGATGAAAGCAGCAGGACCATTTACATTGCCACCCAAAGGCAAGTTGCCTGTAGGGGCCTTTCTCATCCGGAGGAGACACTTCGATGTACTGAATGCACAGAAATATGGAGAGATGCTCTCCGAGCCCCATTCCGTTGCAGTTGTTGGTCAAGTTAACTGACTTGTAGAAATGCGGGCTTTGCCGCCATTTTTTGCACATCTATTGCTTTCATCACTCGTGTAAGCAGCCATGTGTAGGTTCTGTGAGTTTTAGTCAATCTGTTTCGGTGTAGAAGGCACGTGGCAAGATTAAGATGCAAATACGCTATTCTATGGATGCTAAGTGTTCCCGCGTTGCGCCTGGCTATTTGTTTGTATTACGTGACTCCTCGGGAATAACTACTGATTCTCTATTCCCAAAATTCATCTCAGTTTTTTTCGCTATCTCTTTGTCAAGGGACTGGACAAGAAACGTTGTAGTCTGAGCAATGATTTCTTCCAATCGGTGTAGAGCTAGGTACGCCTACTATATCGGATTTCACATACAATCTGCCTACAAGCTTATCTGCTTGTCTACAGCTTGCCAGGTCATGTAGTTGGTATACATTACATTTTAAATGTATGCTCTTGCAGATGAATGCACTCTCTGCCTAAAACGCGTAATAGTCCATTCAGAGTCAAGCATGGAGATCATATGATCACCTAGTATAACTAAGGGAGCCTGAGCATTTTCCTGGAACGTAGCAGCAATTTGCATTTAAGTATAAGCAGGTGAATCCTCTCATTCAGGGATAATACGACTTTTGGTATGACTATATCAATGATTTTTGAAAGCCATGACTGGATAGAACTCTCGATCTGACATCTTTTCCACACTCACACATTTGCTGACGCTGAGTTTGAACTGTACGTTGAACTAAACAGCATTATTTTCATATTAAATGTCTGTGATGGCCTTGCCTCACCCGCACAAAAAAGAAAAGAAATTGAGATAATGAACATCATCAGTACTGATACTTACTTGCCGGCTGCATTGAAGTGTAGGAGGTGAGCTCTGCACTGAACATTTAGACTAGTTTTTACAGGACTGAGAGGATGCTTTTGCAGTCACTGTTATTATGTAACATTAACAGCAGCGTATGCGAATTTTAACCATGAAACAACCTAATGTAGGTATATCTTGCATACGTTCAGGAATAAAAGAAGCATGCACTGAGGTCCACGATCAGTTTCTTCGCTGTTGAAAGAAATGAATAGTATTGTGATACTTGGCACTGAATGTTCTAAATGCAGAGCAGTAGCATTACTTGTTGATTTAAGCGACGGTAAGGAGCGTGTACTGCAAGTTCTGAACACTGAAGTAATTTTGAACTCTTAAGCCCTGTCATTCTAAATATTTCGGGACATATAGTCTCCAAATAAATCCAAATGCAACAACTGAGCCGCTATTGATTTGACGAGACGGAGACTGATAATGCTTATTACATGTTTCATTGGCTTGTATCTAAACATGTATGTAAGTTTCTTCTTGAAACTTGTATAGAACTTAAGGAAGAGTGCTATAATTCAACAAAATTTACTATTATTTGTTTTCTGAACAACGGATGTCTGTTTTATGTAACATTTCACACAGATCTGACAATTTAATTCCAGTGTTTCAGAGTAATGCATTTATTTCTAGGTATGACTATTGTGATAAGCACTTTCAAGAGGGTAGGAATGTCAGTTTGATGCACCTTCTCCCTTAAACTGCACTATGAAGGTTGTAAAATGGAACAAATAAATTACTTTTTTCTAAATGAGTAATGTGCGTTTTTGTTTATGATAGAAATGCACAGTCATTACAGCCCTCTTAGCCTGTTGGGTTACAATAGTAATAAGGTCACTATATTTTTTGTGCTAGTATCTTAGTTTCTGACCTACAGTGACGGTGTTTCTTTATCTATTATGGATATCCACATACAATTCTTGTTTAAATGAAACACAGTTTAGAGACATAAGCATTCATTTATTTCTAATTTGAGCCAACACTGTAGTTGATACCAATAAATACAAATACGCGTTTATTTCTTTAGCAATGTCAGGTAATGATGATGTATTGTATGTATTGCATACAGAAGCAGAACATACATCAAAATTATCAGCAAAAAGTCCTCTTCCAAAAAAATCAATGCACATGCTCCCACAACCTGAGATGCCCATTCACAGCACGCTCAGTTACCGATATCATACATCCAGTTTGTGAATGTCGATTCCTGACGGTGAGTGCACTGTGCTGTTTCTCGTTGTCATTAATTTCAGTTGTGCTTGGGCCGTCCCAAAACACATTTTATAAAATCCAATAGAAGCAGAGTCATTTTAACGCTCAATATTGAAGTTATATTTGCAGAATCTGACATAATTCATTCCCATTAATAGCCTGAAAGCACCACTTTCAGGCCAGTAAATTTAGGATTTTCAAACATTACTTGTTCATTGAATTTATCATTAGACGACATGTACACACTTACTCCCACTCACATTTAAGTTAAATTTAATCCAACTCATATTTAGATTGTACATTATAGAGAATAACAACACTATAATAGGTCCGCTATGACATAGGATCAGCCCAATGAGTGGGGAAAATGGTGGTGATAGTGGGACTCAAAGTCCTGGAAGAAAAGTTCGGCATGTCCCGTGGCTGCACCGAAATATCATTGGTGTACCATTGCTGCTGCTGTGTCAGAGACGCCGGACACTCAAAGTCAGGAAAGTCTGATGCAATAAATCAGTTAGTCCATTGATCTGCTGCTGTGGTGTTGTAGACAGTTGAATTTTAGTCTGAGAACAGTTGCTGCGTGTTCTGATCCCATAAACCAGGTAGGCTGACTGCGTACTGCTGATGCACAATTGCTACATCAGGAGCCTGTACGAATAACAATAAATGAAAGTGCACATAATGAGCAGTAATAATAATGATAATAATGAGGAATACAACATAAAAACATACAATGTAAAAACTGAAGTTGTGTCTTTGGTTAGAAGAAATTTGAAAAGTCTTGCAGATTCATTCTTATACTTCCTTTTCAGTATGGGCCTCTTTCTACTTCATTATCCTTTTGTTGCGTAGTTATTTGGTCTTGACGCGACTGCTTCCCTCGTAATACCAACGAAATAACCACAAAAGAGAGTAGTACTGAACAAAGAGTAGGGGAAAGTAGCTCCTTCTCTTGACACTTGCCATAAGGAAACCTTCTAGGACGACTGTATCTCCAGCACGCTAGTGTTGATGCATATCTGCAACTTTTTTGTGAGTGCAATAGCCGTTGTGACAACAGTCTTAAGTTGTACAGGAAGAACGATTATTTATTAATGACAAGTTTAGAACTACCTGTCTACTGTTAAATCATCCATAATTGTAAGTCTTGAGTTACACCAATCATAGTCACACAAGTGGAACATGAGCTATGATATCCAAGTGCAGTACTAGATAACATGCCTCCACATGTGCTCGTCGCTAATTGTCAGACTTTTCGCTCTGATGTTTAGCGATGATCACATGTGTCGAACATTTAACTGCTACAGCACTTATTTATTTCATGGTTAATGATCCACTTGTATGACCGGTATAACGTAAGTTTCAAATATTTGGCGTATTGGATAACGGAAAGCCGTCTGAAACCCGTCATTATTAAATAAATGTTCTTCATGTCCAACTTAGGACAGTTTCCATGATGGTTATTGTAATCCTAAAACGTGCCAGAAGTACACTGATTGTGACTTTGACCAAGCCCACTGTCAAGGTGATATTATTACTAGGGAAAACAACATTTGACGAATCTACAGAGCACTCATAATAGTGATACAGTCTCAGAAATAAGATCTTCTGACTTTTACCTAGGGAGATATTACAACGGGACTAAACAGCAGACGATAGTTCTGCACCCACTGTGGGCAGCAGATAGCGGCCTTGGCGCCAGCTAGTCCCGGTCGGAAACAGCTCTATGCCGTTGTGCCAGTACGCCATTTTCATGGAACGAGCGTATGTTAATCGTGCCGTATTACATCGCACAGGATTCTCGTAATTGTGTGCTCGAAAGACCTCGGATGATGTTATTTCTCTCGCTCTCTCTCGCTCTCCCTCTCTCTGTCTCTCTCTCTACACCAGTAAATAGATGAGGGACGTTCAGGAAGTTTTAACTTCTGAACAGAAAATTTGCAAATATCGGAACGCGTCCGCATGCGTTAGAAGTACAGTGAGATATTACACTGCGTAACTCCACCCCTTCAGTTGCGCGATAAGACTACTAGGCGCAAACAAATAATATGACTGCTGCGTTGATTAATGTGTACTATCGAGCTGTGGTTAGATTTCTGCGTTTGAAAGCAGAGTCAATAAAACTTTCCTATACACGTATCGGGAAACACCATACTAAGCAAAAGAAAAGCCAGAAATAGGAAATACTTGAGTGTAAACTGAATACAAAGAAGCAGCAAATGGCAAATGTCGTATATGGCTATTTAAACTGTAACTACGCAAAACTAAATTTTGTATGCCTTCGGCTAAACGACAATGTACCAAGAAATTTACTTATTCAATGCATGATGGTTAGAGAGAACCGCGGCTGTTTTCGTAAATATATCTGCCGAAAAAACTTCAACCAACCACACTTTTCGAACATATGATTTATTTCACTGTAACTTAGTGATAATTGTTTATTAAAGTGTGGTTTGAGGTTTTCGGGAGCTAAACCTCAAACCACACTTTGATAAACAATTGTTGATTAAAAGTTCTCGCTTTTTATTATGGTCCTACATCCTAGAAATAACTGCAAGCCATGTTTTAAAATTATTATTATTTTTAAACACAACATGAGTAGCAAAGTTAGTTGGTATTTTGTATATAGTTTACAGCACAAATACGAATGTCTGCAGCTCGTGGTCTAGTGGAAGCCGGTACAGAAACTCAGAACGCTCGGTTAGTGGACTCAACACCCTCTATAAGAAAACAAAGCAAGCAAAGTTCTCATCAATATACTTGAAAGATATGATGCAACATCTGCATAGAACGACTGACGAAAAAACCATGGAGAAACAGAAAGAAGACAATGAGTTTGTTAGCGTCACTCTGTCTAGATCGTCGTACTTCTTTGCTGGGGGGATGGGTGCTTGTGTTGTCCTGACAATTTCATCTCATCTTCATCAGTGTGTAAGTCGCCCAAGTGGCATCAAATAGAAAGACTTGCACCATGCACCCGAACTACACCAGAGTAGTGTAACAAGGGGAGTTCTACCCAAGATTTCAAGATCACTGATGTGCAGGCAGATACTGCTAAGATTTCAAGGCCATTGAACCACAGTGGGCATACGAGAACCAGGTCAAGGTCTATGAACCACAATGGACATATAAGAATGAATGTCATGCCCCCGCTTCCCTCCCCAGAGCACTGCAAGCAACTGAGTGTGAATGCCACCAAACCCCAGTACCAACACTGGATCAAAATCAAAGTCATCCCATCTATTTAACATGTGGCAAAGTAACTGCACCACTGCACAGGTTCCAGATCTGATAAGGATGTAGGATGAAGTCACACCCAAATGGATCATTATGAATCAGGCTCCACACCCTCTCCCCCACTCCCTTTAGGCTTGGAAAATTGCAGCATAAAATATGAGATAATGCACTTTGACAATACAACATGTGACTGAAGTATTATAACATAATGATTAATGACATTTACTGTAAGCACTCCCATCTTCCATTGCAATGTCCTCTAATTTACCGATTTTTCCAAAATAGCTACACTCCCATTCTAAGGTACATGTACAAAGAGTGAGTTTAAAATTTCACCACTACTACAGCGCATTATCGTTACCATTGCACGGATAGACACAGATAAACAAGTAGCGCAATATGATATTTCAACAAATATGTCACTATGCCGAGTAAAAACTCCACAATGGAACAAAATATGTAACTTTGAATGTAATGTACCTTCTGAATACAACACAGTCCGTAGCAGACCTGTAGAAAAAAAAGAGCAATCTACCACAAACAACATCACATAATGTATATGGTAAGCAACTGCCACCATCATTGGAGAGGAAGGTACATTTATTTAAAATCCCTCAGGGGTCAGCATTCGTTTGCTGGGTACCAGACTGGTGAACCTGGAGTTCCTGTGCTGGGGTCTGGTAAGCGCCGCCAATCCTCAGTCACTGTAAGGTCTTGTCATGCTTCAGTGACCACTGTATGGGGTGACTGGATTTTTGTGTGTCACAGGGAATGGGGATCTTGGCTCGTCCACCCAGACGGTAAAAACTCCTATACAAAAGGCCTCATTCTCAAGGTGTGTTGCACACTGCTGAGATGCATGGCTGTTGAGGTAAACAGCTGTTAGCAGGCAACCTCTGGGGAACCTGCCACACCTAGGCATCTGGGGCTCTGTCTAGGTGGCCTTGTATTTCCCTAGCTGCTCATGGGATTGAGATGGTCGCCTTGAAATCTTCTTCCCCTCCTCCCTCTGAAATGGTGGGCCACTTGTAGATATCAACACGCAGTCGCTCAAGAGGCCTCATGTGATAGGACCTCCACATTCTGTAGTTTGATATTTAATAATAGAATGCATGCTGCAGGTCAGAATGTATTTTTGATAGTTAAAAGAAGAGATGTAACATTTGATAAAGTCTCCCGTTTTGACATTCAGAAGAGTGTAGAGGGCATTGCAAGGACATCAAAATTAATCAAAAGATTACGTAATGGGACACTATTGCCTGAAACCTCTATTTCCCAACATGCAACAAATCTGCAGAAAGCCAAATGCCTTGCGGATTATCCCTTTGAAACTGAGGTCCACACTGAGTTGAATCATAGCAAAGGTGTTATGGTGTACATGGATCTGGTGGACATTCTCAAAGAAGTGCTGAAAGTTAAGTGAACCTTAAATGGAATAGTTAATGTGTATAATATCAGGAAAAGGGTGGATGGTGACCTTGTTACATATGACTCCTTTACTCTGAAATTTTCCAGCACAGAACAACCAGAGCATGTTAAGTTAGGTTTCCCTTGCCTCAGTGTGTGGCCTTATGTCCCGACCCTGTGCACTGATTTACAAGCCAGCACTTGGGGCGCACAACCTTACATTGTAAGGGAGAACGCAGTTGTGGCAAACATGGTAATGCTATCCATGAAGAAGTTGATTGTTCACTTCCTCTGAAATTTGTAAATTGCTCTGGGGATCACCTTCTCTGGTGTAAGGACCACAATGTATCCTCGAAGAATGGAAAGTGTGGGAGACCAAATCTGCTATGCATATCTCTTATGGTGAGGCCAAAACGATATATAAGGCCATGCACCTTCTGACATTCACTACCTTCTTTGTCTCTGTCGTTAAACAGCCTGTCCAGGAGATCGATACTCTTACACAAACTGAGACTGCTAGTGTTACCACCACTGCATGTGTTGTCAGTGCACTTTTGCTATTCCAGTTACTTTGAAGCCTGTACTTCCTCAGCCGGCCGTTGTGGCCGAGCGGTTCTAGGCGCTTCAGCCCGGAACCGTGATGCGGTCGCAGGTTCGAATCCTGCCTCGGGCATGGTTGTGTGTGACGTCCTTAGGTTAGTTAGTTTTAAGTAGTTCTAAGTCTAGGGGACTGATGACCTCAGATGATAAGTCCCATAGTGCTGAGAGCCATTTGAACCATTTGTACTTCCTCCCAGAAATTCAGACAATGCCATGGTTGCCAATGTTGCAAAGCTCCCTTCTGCTCGAAAGATTCAGACTGGTCCACTATCCACTGCTGCCACTACCACCTCCGCAGCTGTGACTCTCAAACCTCCCCAGGCAAAAAGACCAAAGTCTCGGACAAAGAATCAGCTTCCAGTGTAGGCAGGAAGCAAGTTGTCAGATGATGTCGACAACCCTATCTATGACATATCTCATGATTGATCTATGGTGTCTATGGACCTTGATGTCGTCCAGAGGCACATATCTTACCCTGAAACTGAACCTCCACCCATTACAGGCTCACCTCCATGGTGTAAAGACAGCGTAAATGTGCAACCCCAACGATTTATTGCTCTCACATCACAATGAAACATTAATTGGTTCGTGACACACGTGGAGGAACTGACCCAGTTATCACAGGAACGCCCCCCCCCCCCCCCCGGTGCAGGAAACACATTTTAAAGTATCTCGTACCACGGCACTATGGGGCTATATACTCTACTGCAAGGATGACCTGACTGGAGAGAGGACCAAGGAAGGGGCCGATTTCATTTCCGATAAGCACACCACTTGTCTGCTCTGACCCTAGCTACGGATCTGCAAGTGGTTTCAGCTGAAGTACATGTGTGTCAGAGTATTGCTGATTGCTTCCCAGACCATTTATCTTACTGAGAGACTTCAGTGCTCATAATATGTTGTTTGCAGCCATCGACATCTGTTTCTGTTCTCCGGCCCTTGTGGACTCTGTTCAGTGGAATGTCATTGATAATCTTCATTCCATTGACCATTTCCCACTCCGCGTTCATCTACTGAATACAGTTGTCCCAGAAAGAACACAACCATGATGGGTGACCAGCAGAACTAACTGGAAGTCGTTCAGCCAGTTAGCTGTGTCCAAATGGCGCGACAGCACTCAGAAGTAAGTGGACCACTTCTCACGAGTAATCCAACATGCTACTGACTCCTCCATCCCAAAGTCCTCCCGCCATCCATGGAGGCTACCTGTCCCTTGATGGACTGATAAGTAGAGTTCAGACACCCATGCCAGATGTGCAGCTCTGCGATAGAGGAGCATGATGTTCCTTGGGGCAGTGTTATAAGTGTTACACTGTTTGCCATACCCCTGAACACTATCACACGTACAGTAAGGAGACCCATACAATGCTCTTTATTTATGGATGACTTTGCAGTTTTCTGTTCCTCCTCCACGACTGCCACAGCAACTGGTCGGTTGCAACTTACAGTAAAGAGGCTGAAAGAGTTGCCTGCAAATACTGGTTTTACATTTTCTGCAGGGAAATGTGTGTGTGGTCTTTCAATCGTTTTCATTGTATTTCTAATTTACACGAATTGCGTTTGTGGAACACCGTTCTCCCTTTTAAAGAATGTGTGCCATTTATGGGCATCGTTTTTGAATCCAGACTGTCTTGGTTACCACACCTGAAGGAAGGCATGCCCCAGATAGCACTGAAGTGTCTTAGTCAGTGGCATTGGGAAGCAGACAGGGCACATCTGCTCCATTTTACAGGGCTTTTGACCCATCACAGCTTGACTATAGCTGCACAGTGTATGAGTCAGCGACGCCTTCATACCTAAAGATCATTGACGCTGTACACCATCAGGCTGGCCACAGACGCCTGCAGGACCAACCCCATACACAATCTCCGTGTTGCAGTTGAGGAACCATTCATCAGTTACCATCCATTAGAAGCTTCTCCTAGTGCATCAGGCATGTCAGTTCCTTGCCACTTGCACTGCCTCAGCATACTATTCCATTACTCATCTGGCTATGGGCAACGAGGCTGTATGGGATAGTGTGTTGATACATTGGTGTACAGCACTTATAAGCTCAGATTCAGGGTTTTAACTGACTGCCACCCTAGTTACTGCAGAGGCCCGAAGTAATTTCCGATTTAGTGCAGCGCAGGAGATGCTGCACTCCTACATAAGTTTTAATAAATTTTTAATGACATTTTAACTAAGCCTCACAATTTGATGTTTGTCTTTGCAGATGAGTAGAAACACGGGACTCCATTGGTTGCTCTGTAGTTTTCCCAGATCATGTCCTCAAGGTCTGACAAGTTCAAGACTTTACTTTCTTTGACATGGAATTGTACGCGATCTTGCAGGCACTGAAGCAGACGAGATGTGACTCAAGTACTGAATTCCTTGTTTGTTGCGATTCTCTGAGTGCCCTTCATTCACTACAAGGCTTGTACCCAATAGATAGAGTAGTCCAGAGTACCCATGATGCCCTTCTCAAACCATAACAGTTGGAGAAGGGGGTTTCTATCTGCTGGGTGCCAGGGTTAATGAATATTGTGGGGAATGGAAAGGCAGATGCAGATGCAGCAGCTAAGGTGGCATGACGAGCACCTAAGTTAGTTTAGTGTGCTATCCCCGTGCATGCTGTCATCTAGCTGTTGAAGTGCAGAGTCATGCAACGAAGGGAAGATGAGTTGCTGGAAGTAACAAACAATAAGCTGCCCCTGGTAAAGCCCAAAGTGGAGTACCCCTGTCCACTCACGTTGACAGGACAAGATCCTCCTTGTCCTTACTCGTCTTTGTACAGGCCACTGCCCTGTGATGCATGCTTCTTGCTCAGGCAAGAGAACCCTCCAATATGCGGTGCTTGTAGCATACAGATCACTGGGCACTACGTTTTCATAGACTATGTTTTACTTTCAGATCAGAGAGCAGTGGCAGATTTGCCGACAGACCTACAACATACAGACAGTGATAAGAGTTTTAAAGTTTTGTGAATTGTTCAATATATTTCCCAGGCTTTTACGGAGATGGTCTTAATGTGTTAACTGTATGAGTGTCACACCCACGTTTTCTGTAAGTTATCACATATGTATGTGCCGTTGTTTTAGCTCTTCTGTCCTTTTACTAGTGTTTTAATCCCTGGTGTAGCACATTTCTTGCTTTCTCCATTTACTTAAGGCGTGCGAGATAGAGTGTCTGTGTGAGTGAATGCGAGTGAGGTGGGAGTTTTGTTTTCTAGGTGTTATCCTCAGTGTGTGCAAAGATTTTAGCGATTTTATCCACATTCGTTACTTTTCATGTGTCAGGACGCTGATAATCAATATTTTTAAGAGCTCATGAAGACAAAACATACACAGGTTTACTTAAAAACGAGAGGAGGAGACAGCTGCCTGGCTGCTGAGAACTCGACACCAAACAATCCACAGCCCACCCACTCTGCTCTCTGGCAACCAGCTGAAACCTGCCACAATCCACTGCTCAGCACCATGCCACGCTGTAGCCGTCGAGTCTGCGTGCCTCTGATAACCAACGCAGTGCTTACTGCATAAGGTAGAAAATGGCAGAGAAACGCACTTTATTAAAATTAAAACCCAAAAATGTGCATGTGCCATGCCCTAAGTGTCCACACGTGACCTCTTGGCAAACTGGTGTGCTGAGCAACGTAGCAGCCTCTAGCTGGGGACCCCCCACAAGGCAGCACACACCCACGCCCTCCATGCCATGGAAGTCTGGTATGAAATATGGCGAACAATCGAAGTCCATAGCAGGGGAAGAGGAGGAGGAGAAAGCGAGCTGCGTTAAAACACTAAATACTTATTATTACAAAAACCTCCAATCTTCAAGGATATTTCCTGGAAATGAAACTTTATTGATGTCCAACAGCCGCCGGGAAACTCTTCCTGTACATTAAAGTAGCTGAAAATCGAAATAATTTCCTGAAACGTAGCAGGTAGGTGAAAAGAAATTCTAGTCTAGGTTATGAACTGTATTCGCAAACTGTGAATATGGTATTATATCAACTGTATTGTTTACTGCTGACATATGATTTTTTTTTGCCAGACTGTGGCTCGAGTCCATATTTCCCATTACCTTCAGCAGTCACCTTAAACATTTCAGCCATCCGTGCCCGCCTCCAGGACTGACTAAGACTTCTATATGTCATAGTGTCTATGTTGCATAGCGCTTACACACTATTCGTCTGACTCCCTCATAGACTGAGACGATGTTTTTCTCGTCAGTTTGCGTTGCTTTGGCATGAAATAAGATTAGTTTACTGTCTGTATTTGACAGTCTCTATATAGTCAACTTGCATGTCTGAAGGACATTTGCATAGAACTATACAGTAACTGTCAAATACCGACACTTCACTAACTGTATATAGTTAAGGTATTATATGGCTACCACCATATCCAGCAACGTATTACCACAGGTATCACATTTACATCTACCTGACTACTCTGAAATTTGTAAGTGCCTGGAAGAGGTTCATCGAACCACCACTAGTCTATATTGCTGCCTTCCATTTTCGACCAATGTGGGATTTAGAAATGTTTCTCTGTTTCACAGTTCCGCCAGACAGGTGTTCGGACGTATGCGTATACAATCCGTGGACTGATTTCTAATCTCTACAACGAAATGGTCTTCAGAACGTGTGTTTGGCATAGACTGCACGATAATTCTTGTGTACACGTTGTATATCTTTCAGAGAGGCGATAGCAACAATCTGAGTGAGATAGCAGACTTAATAACTCGACGTTTGCATCATTTAACAGTATTACATGCAAAACAGCGCGGTACGTAAAGATTTAGCGCATTGTCGCAGATGCTTCTGAGGAGACAATGAGTCCGATATTGGATTTAGTGAAGAGGACCATATATCTCTTATGTCTGCTGCAGTATTTGTTTGATAGTAATCTGCCCAAACCTGTTCGATACAGCGCCACTTAAACGAAGATGAATAACAAAACACACACTTAGATAGAATGTAACCATCTTCTTCAAGCATATCCTCTTAATATTATTAACAGAAAATCCATACCGAGGAAACTCTGCCGTATCGAGCGATAGCCAAATTTGCGATGCAACAATTACAGAAATATAGCTGCTGTCATCAATAACGTAACTACATTGTTTTCAAAAAGTCAGGAATCGAGGTTTGTTGTACATTTCATAGACAACAGTTTTATATAACGGCGAGAACATAGAGTTAGATACAGATATCTTTGGAGCTATGACCAAAGACACCTTTAATTGTAATTATACTGCGGCAGTACTTTGGGTCACGTGATTTTCTTACCATACCTTGTAAATTTGCTTGTACATGGTATCCAGTTGTAAACTCCTATCCGAATTACACCATTTTGTGTGTGCTGCTTCGTGGATATGACTGGGGCAGGGTGTGGCATTTCAGCTACCAGCGATGACATGCAGTGTGCACGTGCTTTTCGTATGCATAGTGCACACAGAAATGCGCGCATAGAGAAGAAATTTAATTGTGTGTAGTAACAGCTCCAATGTTTTTAAAATGCGACATATCACTTTCGGCAGAGCAGTTCTTCCCACACCAGCATGGAATGCCGACTTAGAGTTAAGGTTGGAAGTTACCCTAGAACGGAGGGGTGTGTAGCAGAGACACCACGACACTATAATGGTTCAAATGGCTCTGAGCACTATGCGACTTGACATCTGTGGCCATCAGTCGCCTAGAACTTAGAACTAATTAAACCTAACTAAACTAAGGACGTCACACACATCCATGCCCGAAGCAGGATTCGAAACTGCGACAGTAGCAGTCGCGCGGTTCCGGACTGAGCGCCTAGAACCGCGAGACTACCGCGGCCGGTACCACGACATTATCAGGATGGTGTTTTGGAACCTGTGAAGTGTCTTTTGGAGCTAATAAAATATGGTCAGCAAGTTGATACTTATTCATTCAGATTTACAGTTCCGAGTCTTCCCATCAGCCTTGGTTGACACTTCGCTCCAATGATACGGAGGTATTCTACTGACAGATTGGCGGCAAGTTAAGCTGCATCGTGAGATAACGCCCCCACACTGGTTTAGAGCATCCTCAATCCCACGCCACAAGATGCCAATGAACTGCAGTGACCCATCGGATATACCGTGCTGTTTAACTTCATGTAGTCATCTGATCCTGGCCCCACTGGACAGGTAGGCCCAGGCGCCAAGAAGTTCCTGTAACGATGTCCAGGAACAAAGGCACTGGATGGTCCTCTCACCCAGCAGTGATGATGATGTCAGTGCGGTAACAACCGTGAGATGTTTAGCATTGGAAGACCGTCGGTCTACCCATCAGCCATGTGAAGTCCAAAATGTGGCAAGTCGTTGTTACTTGGATGTTGTCATCTTGAAGATGGTAAGCAGTGTGTTCATGAGAGGTCTTTGATGTGATGGATATCAAAACACCGCAACAGTCATGAATCAGCTGCTGTCTCAGCAAACATTTTGCTGATTGTGTATCTTGTGCCTGACGATTGTTGCCGATGTAGCAAGGTGTGCTCATGTCCGCGACCAACTTATGGTGTTCGTTGTTTCTTTCTGCTGCATAGCTATGTCTTCACCTCTGACTGGTGTCGCCTATGGCTATGGTAGCGTGAACTTAATAAAATCATAAGATTTTAAGTACAACTAAGACGAATACTTTGACAAAGTAATAGGGACAAATTAGACTTTGGTACAAAGATGAAAGGTAAATTTGTAGCCCAAAAAGACTTATACATATAGTTAAGGGGAAAGTTAGGATTGCAGCATATTTATTAAAGTATAAAGTTTGTAAAATTATTGTTTTTCCACACATTTTGCCTGCACATACATTATGTAACGACGGTTTCACTGCGTGGAACCAGAGCGACTACACACACACACACACACACACACACACACACACACACACACACACACACACATATGCACAAGATTTTAGTAAGAACAGCCGCATTTAAATCTACGTACATACTCAGCAAACTACCGTACGGTGCAAGGCGGAGGGTACGTTATACCTCTATTAGCCATTTCTTCCCTGTTCCATTCGCAAATAAAATGACTATATGTAAGTGTATGTGCCCTAGTTTTTCTTATCTTCTCTTATCTTATCTTCGTGGCTCTTACGCGTAATTTATGTTTGCAACTGTAGAATCATTCTGCATTCAGTGCAAATGCCAATTCTCTAAATTTTCTCAATAGTGTTCCACGAAAAGAATGTTATCTTCCGTCGAGGGATTTCCACTTGAGTTCACAAAGATTCTTTGTCATACTTTTTGTGTTGATCGAACTTACCGGTAACAAAAAATGATGGCCCTAAGCGCTATGGGACTTAACATCTGAGGCAATCAGTCCCCTAGACTTAGAACTACTTAAAAATAACTACATCTACATCTACATCTACATGACTACACTGCAATTCACATTTAAGTGCTTGGCAGAGGGTTCATCGAACCACAATCATACTATCTCTCTACCATTCCACTCCCGAACAGCGAAAGGGAAAAACGAACACCTAAACCTTTTCTGTTCGAGCTTTGATTTCTCTTATTTTATTTTGATGATCATTCCTACCGATGTAGGTTGGGCTCAACAAAATATTTTCGCATTCGGAAGAAAACCTAAAGACACCACACACATCCACGCCCGAGGCAGGATTCGAACCTGCGACTGTAGAAGTAGCGCGGTTCCGGACTGAAGAGCCTAGAACCGATCGGGTACAGCAACTGGCTTACCGGTAACAAATCCAGCACTACTTAATAATGGCTCACACTACTGTTCTGTACACAGTCAGCTTTACAGACGAACCACACTTTCTTAAAATTCTCTCAATAAACGAAGTGTACCACTTGCTCTCACTACCTCTGCCCTCACATGATAGTTCCATTTAATATCATTCATATCTTACTGCAGTGTTATGCTTTGATACTTAATCGATGTGCCTGTATCAAGCAGAACATTATTCAATCTGTATTAAAATTTTATGAGATAGTATTTCCCAGTCATCTACATTAATTTTTTTTATACTTAGAGTAAGCTTCCATTCATCACACCAATAAATATTTTGTGTAAGTCATCCTACAGTAACTCAATGGTGACACCTTCCTGTACCCCACAGCATCATCAGCAAACAACC
The DNA here is from genome assembly GCF_023897955.1 of Schistocerca gregaria. Taxonomy (NCBI): domain Eukaryota; kingdom Metazoa; phylum Arthropoda; class Insecta; order Orthoptera; family Acrididae; genus Schistocerca; species Schistocerca gregaria. Next base: position 88,642,095 of record NC_064931.1, read on the forward strand.
ACATATCGCTGCTCATCCTGTCCATCAGAACATTTATACTGTTTGTTGTGGGCCTAAGTGCCGATATTTCTATAGATGGCTGAGGAAAGTCTACAGAACAACAGAAAATCAATATTTACTTCACCTTTGGGCTAGTAATTATCCCTGTTATGAGTAGTATGTTTTCAGGTTAGATAGTAACTCCAAGAACACGTGGCACAAGCAAGCCTTTGATGATCTTTTTTTTTCCACTGGGCAGTAGAGCAGGTAATGAAATGTGGACAGATGGACGCAAAACTGATAGATCGTAAGTTATGCAATGTGATTGCTGTAAGATTCTTAGAAGGAAAGAAAAAAAGATGACTAACTCTCTGACGTGGGTACACATTAAGGTGGCAATGAGCGCAATACCAGTACTTATACCGCCAACACCATGCATATTATTTACATATTATCATATGCTGCAAGGAACGCTACCAACATTGCCTGTATCAAGTAAGAGTGCATATTAGTGACTGCAAAACGCTGCCAACTGTCAACATTGCCCGGCCTCATCTATAATATTGCTGTGCGGTATGGTAGTTTTACTTTCTTAGAGGAGGACACAGCCGATTTACATCACCCCCCCCCCCCCCCGCCCGCCCCCCATCTTTACCTAACCTAAGCTTATTCACCATCAGTAGTAAATATCCCAGAATTCAATATTTTACAGGAATACTACAATAATAAAAACTGTAGACAGACAGATAATAGTTTATAACCTTCCCGGTTCTTAGTTGTCAGCAAGTTGTACCTCCACAACAGACAACATTGGTATGTTATTATTACTGCAGTAGTGCCATATACATGCTTTATACTCGAATCCTTTAATAGAGGATGGTTTAAGCTTGCTCGCCATATTGGCTGATCTAAGTATTATCCATTTCGATATAGAACTTCCTACAGATGATGGCACAAATGTGAATGACGCTCTCTGTATTAAGTATTTTCTAAGTATATCTGTAATTCAGTGTATGCTGTGCGTTAGAACTGGTATGCAACACAACTATAAATATTTCCATGCAGTACTGTCTTTTAGTTCTACATTTTAACACTAAGCTCAGAATTTTAATGCCAATAAATTTTGTTTGAAGGAACTGTTAAGATCTAATGTAATCACTTTAACAACTACCCTATCTTACATCTTACGAGCTTAGCTATAACTACTACCTACTTTGAAGGTCATATAAACCATCCACTCTCAACTACTTTACAATTTCACCATCAAAAAAAACACTTAGAGGCATGTAAACAGACGACATTTTTAGGGTTTTTGACAGTGTAGGGAATAAGAACTAAATAATTTTGTTGAAAAACTTTATTAAATTTTGTAGCTTATTTACATGCAAAAAGAACTCACCCTCTATTATTGTTTGGAGCAATTTTCATAACATGAAGTTTAATTTCTAACTTATGATTTAAATCTACATCTCTATCATCTATTACTTTCTCCAACCAGTAATTTGACAATTACAGAGGAGGTATGTTCTTGAATTCCAACACATATTTAATGTTTTTTCTAGAAACCTATCTCTTTTATTGCTTTAAAAAGTAGTTCCTTTCCTTCTTTCTATTCGTCTAGCAAAGATCCTACCGGTATTTAATTTTATCTGTTATCTCTTGCATTAAATTATTTTCAAGACATTCCGTATTTTCCTGAGTGCACGTTGGCAGTCCGTCTTCCACAAATTCTTGCAGAATTCTCATACATAACATTAAGTTTATCACCTTTGCAACCAAATTATGATTAAATGTTCTTATTTTGTTGCTTTTAAATACCGTAAATGGCTGTTCTGTTGGTAGCTGCACATCATTCTGTCAAAATCATGTAGATAAAGTGTACTCATCCCTTTTAAGCAGGTCCATGTGGGATTCGAGCTTTATAAAAAGCTTTTGATGCTTCTTTTATCATAATAAACATGCTTTAATACACTTTTCGGCCAGGACTCCAATATATGGCCACTATCAGAATAAATTCTAATAAAAATTGGTACACCTAGGAAGACGACATTGATTTTTGGTCCGATGATGGTGTATGCCACCTGGGGTCTGGAAGATGTACTAATAATAGTTTCAACAACATCCGCCAACAGATAGCATAGTGGCATACCTACTAGATCGCCACCTGTGTCTATCTTGTAATGGGGAATGTTCACACCAAGTAGGCTAAGTGTGGTGCAAACGCGTGAAGCTAGCAGGCAACCATGCTACAGAGATGCACTCATGCTTCCTACAGCCAAATGAGGGAGTTTGAAAGAGGGTACAACAACGGCCTTTCGTGTGGTGGGATGGTCCTTTCGGAAAACTGCCACACAATTTGGACGTACTGCATCAGTTGTGCAATGATGCTCGTATCAGTAGTGACGTGAACATTCTCACAACCATAGATGAGGTTCCGTATGTCCACACAGCACAGACACCCACCAGGATCGTCATATTGTAAGGGCAGCAGTGGCTGATCGTACAGTTACTTGTTCACCTCTGGTGTTTCTGGAGGGGACGCTAACCAGCACTCGGTATGCGCAGAATGTTCTAAACCCTATCCTTTTGCCATTCTGGCAACTGAAAGAAGATGTATTGTTCCAAAACGATAATGCTCATCCACACACATGTGCAACAACTTCCTTGGCCAACACAATGACTGGACTTGTCTTCAATCGAGCATGTGTGGAATATGATGGGAGGAGAAGTGACTTATGTGCCTCATTAACCAACAACTCTTATATAACTACAGCAACAGGTCGTGCAGCTGGAGAATAACGTCTCAGAACAGTATTCATGATATGTACGATCGACTGGCTGCCAGAGTCAGTGCCCATGGAGGCTACACATGTATGGTGTTTAAGCTTGGGTTGATACCAGTTACCTGAGAACTGGTTGAGCTATTCATCTGTAAATGCAGTTATTTCATGTGCCCCATATTCACTTTAGTAACACAATCTTGAGTGAATTGGAAACCCCTAAAAGGGTGTACAATTTTTTTTCCAGAAGCATGTTTTACATTCTCCACTTGTATCCCAATTTTTCCATACACTGTCTTTGAAGGTACTTGTAAGCCTTGCATGCAAATATTTGATAGCTTCTTCTTTCTTCCATTTAAATTCATAGTCTTTTGTTATGGTAGATTTTTTGCCATATGCTCCACTTTTCATTGCTTGACTCTGATATCTACATTTACAGTTTTCTCTCTATACATATAAAACATTGACTGCAGATATGGGATTAATTTCTTCAATAGGGAATGGCTTAAACCTGTCTAACACGTTTTGCTTTCTTAAGGCCTCTTGAATAACTTTGTTTTAGTGGACCAGTCGAAATTTAGCAATATCTATACTTGATAGCATTGTGGAGAACAATCTTCTGATTTCCGAAAAATATGGTTATTCTGCTTTAATACAACACGATGTCTGTGTTATGAATCTCCTCATAGTTAGCTGGTAAATAATGAAAACTGTATGCAGACAAAACATGGTTCATAACTTTTTCTCAGTCTTCATTATGTTGATGGTTCACTTTTAATTAGTCAGTTTTCAGATATTCTTATTGCTGCAGTAGACGACCTGAGGAACACTGTTAAACATCATACAGCAGCTGTTCTGCAAGTTATTTGTTAGTTGACATCACATAGAAACGATTGCCACAGAGTTCAGGGGTACATTGAAGTTACTGTCAGTAATAGGGCAATGTCTGCTCTGAGCCACATTATTTTACAGGTTGCATATGATCAGGAGCAAGCATACTTTCAGGGGCAAACCTACTGTTCCGTTAATTCATTTATGAGCGCTGGGGACACTCTGTCCTTAATCTATTGTTCTATTACGTGGTTTCCCATGTCATTTCCTCCCCCTCTCCCCCCCCCATCCATTAACCTATTGTTCTGTTCCACAGCAGCACCTCCCCATCTCCTCCCTTCAACCTTCTGTGTTGCTTTTCCCCCTCTCCTCCCCTTCTGAGACGTCCACCAGCATTCCCCCGCCCCCCCCCCCCCACACACACACACTCACAGAAATAAATGGCGGGGGAATCGCTCAATCTGTGCAGAAATGTTGGTTTGGAAGACCATATTCTTTATTTCTGGAAATTATGGGTGTTATCCTGTTGGAAAGTTTTCTCGAAATTCACAGGAAAATTTCTGTGGGTGCGCCCATTGACACACAGGGATCAACTGAGATATGGGACTTAACTTCTAAGGTCATCAGTCCCCTATAACTTAGAACTACTTAAACCTAACTAACCTAACTGTAGTGACTAGAACCCCTCGGCCACCCCGGCCGCCAACTAAGATAGTGCACCATTCCACCTCCAGAGGACGTTCCTCTCTCCATCCTTCATGCCTCACCCTGTCCCTCCCTACTCATGTCAGGAAAAATTGCACGGAAAATTACTGAGCTGGTTGAGTGGAAGTATCCCATGACAGGAAACCACTGGTGGGGGACTCTCCACTGAATCCTATCCCAGCCATAATGTATGGCCAGGACAGGGTTTGGGGTGAATTCACCTGTGGTAGTTTCAGACAATGGTCTGGGGGCCTTCCACCTGAAACCAATACAGGCACACACACATATACAGAAAAGTAGCGCAGTTCTGCTAGGTGTTGACAACTGTACTACATTTACAAGTAATTATAAAATACGTGGCGAGAAGTGATTTCATGATCATATGAGCAGTAGTGACATAAAATCGGTAAAATTACAAAAATTGACAGAAATAGCGCATGAACTGAGGAAAAATACCCCAAAATACGGGGAAACTGAGGGAGAACGAGGGAATACTTACATGTCTGCTTGGAGCAGAAAAATTCTTGTAGGTAGGAAAGCGTATGTGACAACAAGAGAAATATGTGAAAAATTTGACATGGAAGCACTAGGACCCAGGCAAATAGTAAGTTTTCGTGGACAGCGATAAGACGACAGGAACAGATTTTTTTAACATAGATGACTACCAAACGTATACGAGTAGTAATAAATTTATGTATGTTGGATCAGAAAGCCAGCTGTGGCCGCAGAGTTACCAGCAACCAACGATTTTGATAAAGTGTCGTCAGCTAAGGAGCAATGCATTACCAACTTCGGGACTGTGATATATAACTACAGAATGGAATGCATGTTTGACCCTGTGCAAGACTGTTTCCATGTTTTAAACGCTAAAAAACAGTACTTACAATGTGCTTCTCTGTACCCTCTACCAATCACAACTATGCAGTGTCAGCCAACGAATACTTTATACAGCAGTTATTGTATGGTTTTTAACAACATTCTGCTGTCTTTTGTGCTTTCTTGGAAAAGAGAACCATCTGCCTATAAAATGACACGGATCTGCATTAAAGGACGATAGAAAGTAGATGGAGTAACCGGTTGAGAGAGGTCTAATGGTAGACTGATGATGCTTTTCAGAGAGACAGGGAGATGTTCTCTCGAGGTGGATCAGTTGTGTCGTATAACCCGTGTTCCCTTGATTTACAATTGCGTGTTCTATGTGTGAAAAAATGGCTCTACGCATTATGGGACTTAAAATCAGAGGTCATCAGTCCCCTAGCCTTAGAACTACACTACTGGTCATTAAAATTGCTACACCACGAAGATGATGTGCTACAGACGCGAAATTTAACGGACAGGACTGTGATATGTAAATTATTAGCTTTTCAGAGCATTCACACAAGGTTGGTCCCGGTGGCGACACCTACAACGTGCTGACATGAAGAAAGTTTCCAACCGATTTCTGATACACAAACATTAGTTGACCGGCGTTGCCTGGTGAAACGTTGTTGTGATGCCTCGTGTAGGGAGGAGAAAGGCGTACCATCACGTTTCCGACTTTGATAAAGATCGGATTGTAGCCTATCGCGATTGCGGTTTCTCGTATCGTGACATTGCTGCTTGCGTTGGTCGAGATCCAATGACTGTTAGCAGAATATGGACTCGGTGGGTTCAGGAGGGTAATACGGAACGCCGTGCTGGGTCCCAACGGCCTCGTATCACTAGCAGTCGAGATGACAGGCATCTTATCCGCATGGCTGTAACGGATTGTGCAGCGCTGAGTCAACAGATGGGGACGTTTGCAAGATAACAACCATCTGCACGAACAGTTCGACGACGTTTGCAGCAGCGTCTACTATCAACTCTGAGACCATGGCTGCGGCCGGCCGGTGTGGCGGAGCGGTTCTAGGCGCTACAGTCTGTAACCGTGCGACCGCTACGGTCGCAGGTTCGAATACTGCCTCGGGCATGGATGTGTGTGATGTCCTTAGGTTAGTTAGGTTTAAGTAGTTCTAAGTTCTAGGGGATTGATGGCCTCAGCAGTTAAGTCCCATCTTGCTCAGAGCCATTTTTTTTTGGAGATTGTGGTCTATATTCGCGTTGAAATCTTGTTCGCTAGAGGTGGAGCACTAAATCAGTTGGGCAAATTTAGAAAGATAATCGTTCGAGAACTGACGTAAGGAAACTCCCCAGCATTCACTTGTTATTTAGAAAGTTTTAGGAAATCCGTAGTAATCGTAACTCTGGATGGCCGGGCAGGTTAATTTAGTTCCGCCACACTCAAGCGCGGGTCCATTGTCTCAGCTACTGTAAATCACTGAAACAAAATAAATTCTGTTTCGTGCAACCGATTTAGGTCAAAGTCTTTACCGTGGCTTTGAAAGAGAAGCCTATGGAGCATCTAGTACAGTTATCTCATGATCTCCAAGACAGTTAGCTAAAATTTAGTTTGAGTAACTTGCAGAATTTCCGCAACCAATACACCACAGGCGTCCATCTTACGTTCATCAGTTTATAGACTGTACAATTTTTTCCATCTTCCATGATTCTGAAGTAATTGGAAACTTTTATATGCAGTGTAATCACAAAATTCAATTTATTTCCAATGGTGCTACCTGTTTCGCATCGGAAACACAATGTGCAAAAAACTAACCTAAAGGGAGAACAGCTATCACTTCTGATTTTATCTTTAAGCAGGGCTGCCACTCCGACCGGCCCATAATCTCCCTTCTATTTCTCGGAATACGCTCTTTAAATTTCTCCGTACATTTCTGACAAATCGATTGCACATATAAGATGTTGGTACTCTTGCACTGCATTGCACTACCGTGCACCGGTTCGGTACTATGGAAGCGACATAGTTTCATTCAGTAGACTGCTTGGAGGTGCCCTTGATTCCTGCAGAATGTACAGCATACGAGTACATGTCTGAACTCACGGTCTCCGCAACTGTGGGTTACGAAACAGTCCCTACACGACTTCAGCGTTATTAGTCGTTGCTTTCTAGATAAGCTGCTCATTTTGTTTGGCTCACAGCTGCTGCGAGTCATATACTACCATTTACCAGTGTACTTTTTATCGCGGCATCGGTGTGATTGACGGCTTTGATGTACGGATTATCTTTAGCACATCTACCAAGGAATCTTTTGAGATCCGAACAGTATCTAAACTAAATTTTGTGTGTGTGTATTTTTAATTTTATGTTCTTTATTGTGGTTTCTGCATAAAGGCTCTCATATTACATTTTAACACAGCTCAACGATTTACATCGTTTGCTGTGGCCTAAAATTTCTTTCGCTCACTGACATTTAATAGTGACGCTGCGTTTTAGGCCCTCAAGGGAAAAAAGCTATCAGAATCGACAAACTGTGATATCTCCTCTAGGAGGACGCTACATAGCACTGACGTATGACGAAGGTCTGAGAAATCATTCTGCAACAATGCAAGAATTTTGGGAAAATTCATGGTAAAAGGACTTTTTTGTCGTTGTACGTATAGTGTATATCATAGTCAACATCAACAGCTGTGACGGGTAACTGCATACAGTAACAGAACTAAAAACGTTCCAGTAAACATGGATGCTCAAACTAGCTGTTTGTTAGATAATATCGAATGTGTTATTACGAACAGCCACTGACTTCACTAGGAAACGTTGTCCTATTTAGAATTAATTTTAACTGTAGACTTTTCGTTTGAGTCCCATGATCTATTTTGACAAGAGGTACAGCATTACTTCAGCATGTTACGTTTTTAAATTTTCTGTTCACTCGTACCTGCTGCAGGATACACATTTGGATATACACTACTAGTCATTAAAAATGCTACACCACGAAGGAGACGTGCTACAGACGCGAAATTTAACCCACAGGAAGAAGATGCTGTGATATGCAAATGATCAGCTTTTCAGAGCATTCACACAAGGTTGGCGCCGGTGGCGACACCTACAACGTGCCGATATGAGGAAAGTTTCCAACCATTTTCATCATACACAAGCAGCAGTTGACCGGCGTTGCCTGTTGAAACGTTGTTGTGCTGCCTCGTGTAAGGAGGAGAAATGCGTACCGTCACGTTTCCTACTTTGATAAAGGTCGGATTGTAGCCTATCGCGATTGCGGTTTATCGTATCGCGACATTGCTACTCGCGTTGGCCGAGATCCAATGACTGTTAGCCAAATATGGAATAGGCGTGTTCAGGAGGGTAATACGCAAAGCCGTGCTCGATCCCAACGGCCTCGTATCACTAGCAGTCGAGATCACAGGCATCTTATCCACATGACTGTAACGGATCGTGCAGCCACGCCTCGATCCCTGAGTCAACAGATGAGGACGTTTGCAAGACAACAACCATCTGCACGAACAGTTCGACGACGTTTGAAGCAACATGGACTATCAGCTCGGAGACCATGGCTGCTGTTACACTTGACGCTGCATCACAGACAGGAGCGCCTGCGATGGTGTACTCAACGACGAACCTGGGTGCACGAATGGCAAAACGTCATGTTTTCGGATGAATCCAGGATCCGTTTACAGCATCATGATGGTCGCGCCCGTGTTTGGCGACACCGCGATGAGCGCACATTGGAAGCGTGTATTCGTCATCGCCATACTGGCGTATCACCCGGCTTGATGGTATGGGGTGCCATTGGTTACAAGTCTCGGCCACCTCTTGTTCGTATTGACGGCACTTTGAACAGTGGACGTTACATTTCAGATGTGTTACAACCCGTAGCTCTACCCTTCATTCGATCCCTGCGAAACCCTACATTGCAGCAGGATAATGCAGGTCCTGTACGGGACTTCCTGGATACAGAAAATGTTAGACTGCTGCCCTGGCCAGCACATTCTCCAGATCTCTCACTAATTGAAAAAGTCTGGTCAACGGTGGCCGAGCAACTGCCTAGTCACAATACGCCAGTCACTACTCTTAATGAACTGTGGCAACGTGTTGAAGCTGCATGAGCAGCTGTACCTGTACACGCAATCCGAACTGTGGTTGACTCAATTCCGTTATTACGGCCAGAGATGGTTGGTCTGGGTACTGATTTCTCAGGATCTATGCACCCAAACTGCGTGAAAATGTAATCACATGTCAGTTCTAGTATAATACATTTGTCCAATGAATACCCATTTATCATCTGCATTTCTTCTAGGTGTAGCAATTTTAATGACCAGTAGTGTACATTTGGTCGTGATACTACACTCGTCTCTGGATTGTATTACCAATTCTTCTGAAGCAAGCTCACATCATCTCGTAAGTCTTTACACGACCAATTGGTGTAGAGATGATCCGCAATAACTAAACTTACAAAGCTACACGCACGTTTGAACCCCATTTGTCCCGGAATCAGCTGCTTATACGTCAACTACTACAATACCAGTCTTTATAAAGACAATGTAAAGGCACTATACTAGGTTGGTGTGAGCTTTACTCTAAATGAAAGTAGCTATTATAGATAAAACATTGGTTTTCCATTATGGTCATTATTTATAGAAATAGTTCTTATTTTTCCGTGTCACCTTAAATCGTCTTTTCCTTATGGGCGTAAAGTTGTCGTACACCATATCTGAAGATATCTGCAAGCGGCTATCAGCAATGCACTGTCTAAACTGTTGAAAGAAAGGTCGTACAAGAAACGCTCGAATGGGTCTGCGTAGCAGATTGTCATAGATATAGGCTACACGCGGCTCACATTTAGTTTGCGCTAAACGTATTGGTGCTACACTAGTACGTCATTCAGAGCTAACGCCTAAAAGCTAAGCATATTCGACTCTATTTGTTTACTGTGATTTGCCACAATTTCACGAGTTTCAGTTCCCTACGATCATAATGCAAAATGAGGTTAACAGACTGATGTTATCTCCGGGTATATTTTACTGCTCCTCTTATTACAAAGAAAAAAATAAAAGGTTATTAGGATTTCACATCCTGTGACGACGAAGTCATCAAAACAGAGCAGAAGCTCGGATTAGACAGTGATGGAGTACGAAATCGACCACTTGCATTTCAAAGGGATGATCCCGAAATTGGCGTCAAGTGATTTAGGGCAACCACAGAAAACTTAAATCTGAATTTATGGACTGGGATTTGATTCCTGCTCCTTCCGAGTGCGAGTCTAGTATTATCTCGAAATATAAGAGAGGGTATCACGAATATCATAGACGAACTGGCGTGGCATTCATGAGAACAAAGGCGTTTTCCATGGCGGTGAGATCTTTTCAAGAAATTTCAGTCACCAGCTTCCTCTTCTCATTGCCAACAAACATTATTGTCACCACCCCTTACAGGGTAAAATTATCATCGTAATAAAATAAGATAAATGGGTGCTCGAATGGAAAGATTAAAGTGTTCATTTTTCCAACGCTCTTTTCGATATTGGAACGGTAAAGAAATAGTCTGAAAGTGATTTGAAGAACCCACTGACTGGCACCTAAGTGCGAATTGCAGAGTAGTCATGCAGATGTAGATGCAGTCCATTAAACAGTTCACCATTTCGTCCAGGACTCCCCTTATGAGCCAAATGGTTATTATTTTGTGGCGAATCTTGCTATGAATGGATTAAACGACAAAAGAAAATTTTCAGGTTCTACGAGTTAGCAGGGCCATGCGAAACACGTCATTTCTTTTCCGCGGTGGTAGATACAACAGATGTGGCACATGGAATCGCCCACTGCTCCACCACGTTCAGGAGGTTCAGATAGCTTACTACCAGATTAAAAGAGTGTGCAGTACTGGGACTTAAATCCGGAACCTTTGCCTTTTGCGGGCAAATCCTCTGTCGGCGGAGATATCCAAGGACGTCCCACGATGCGCCCTTACAGCTTTACGTCCGCCAGTACCTCTTTCGTACTTACTAATCTTCACAGAAATTGCTGTACGTAACTTGCGGAACGAGTACTTCTGGAAGAAGGGATATTGGAGAGAAATGGCTTAACTACAGCGTATAGCCAGCCGTTGTGGCCAAGCGGTTATAGGCACTTCAGTCCGGAACCGCGTTGCTGCTACGTTCGCAGGTTCGAATCCTGCCTCGGGCATGGATGTGTGTGATTTCCTTAGATTAGTTAGGTTTAAGTAGTTCTAAGTCTAGGGGACTGATAACCTCAGATGTTAAAGCTCATAGTGCTTAGAGCCTTTTGAACCATTTGAACAGCATTTCAATTATCAATTTTCCATAAATACGGTTGAGCTCGAATAAACAAGGAACGTACACTGGCGGAAATGAAAAGTGTTGCACCATCAATCATCACTTCAATTTTTGTCAAACTTAATCGAGGTGTTCATCCCATTTCGGGTACTCAATGATTAAAGGCTCATTTCTTTTAGAACTGATGGCCTTCATCAACATTAACGAGAATAAAGATGCACGCGCACGAATATATTCTTGTATTTGTTATAGCATAGAATCAGACAGCCTCTAAATATCATCTTCATGAATTTTTTTATATGACTGGAACACACGTAGCGTCTGTTCATGAATGATGATGGCGTGTGTCGAGGGCCTCCCGTCGGGTAGACCGCTCGCCTAGTGCAAGTCTTCCGAGTTGACGCCACTTCAGCGACTTGCGCGTCGATGGGGATGAAATGATGACGCTTAGGACAACACAACACCCAGTCCCTCAGCGAAGAAAATCTCAGATCCAGCCGGGAATCGAACCCGGGCCCTTAGGATTGACAGTCTACCGCGCTGACCACTCAGCTACCGGGGGCGGACGTCTGCTCATCCAAATTGGTGGTTGGAAGCTGGTATTAAAACAGGCCCTATACGTCCTCCGACTGCATGCAAGGCACGTTTTATGGGTGACAAATCCGTGGATAGGTTAGGTCAGTCAGAGGTTCGTACATTCCTCAAGGCGTTTGTGGAGTGAATTGTAGTGCACAGTCTTGTATTATGCTGCTGGCATATGGCGTTCGGTAGTCTGGCCAAGTAGGTTAACAACGTAGGATTTACCTACGGGGCACAGGCTGGCGAACATTGAGTCACCCTTCAAGAATATCGGATTAAATCTGTTATTTCAAATAGCGCCCCACACCATGCTTCCAGGAGTTGAATACGTGTGGGTCTCGAGAACCTGTGCTTCCTGTGAAGCACGCCTCATCGTGTACAGACCCGTTGGTGCCGATGTGGCTGTCATTAACTGAAGTGACCTAACGCTGAACAACACAGAATGTGACCCAATGTCCCAGTTGACGCTGGTTGTAGTCCATGTAAGTCTCCGTTGGCAATAAAATAGAGTCATTGGTAAAGGCCCCAAGCCAAGATTAGACGTGAACACGGAAAACCAACGTTGTTGGTGACACTGTGCATATAACCTGTGTCCAGATTTCCGCTGTTGTCGTCCGTCAATTCGTGAGAGGCAGTCGAACAGTCCTATCATTTTCTTGTGGTGTAGTTCTTATCGGAGGATGAGTGTCTACCTCTCTGATCTGTCGTTCTGATTCCATCTCCTCACCTTCAGTTGTGCATTCATTGCACTACAAGCAACTGTGTGTGCGATCTGTGGATACGAAGCTCCCGGAAGTCGGGGAAAATGGCATCTACCTGGGAGCCTGTACCTAACATTTTCTGCGTCTCATGAACCAATAAAGCGAGTTGGGTCTCACACGATCGCTGTTTCCGGAATCCATGTTGATTCCTACAGAGTTGACTCTGGGTTTCCAGAAACGACATGATACGCAAGAAAAAACATGTTCTAAAATTCTACAACATATCGATGTCAGAGTTATAGGTCTATAGTTTTCGCATCTGCCCGACTACCCTTCTTGAAGACTGGGACTACCTGTGCTCTTTTCCAAACATTTGGAACCTTCCGTTACTCTTGAGACTTGCGGTACACGGCTGTTAGAAGGTGGGCAAGTTCTTTCGCGTACTTTGTGTAGAATCGAATTGATACCCCGTCAGGTCCAGTGGACTTTCCTCTATTGAGTGACTTCAGTTGCTTTTCTATTCCTGTGACACTTATTTCGAAAAAAAATGGCTCTAAGCACTATGGGACTTAACTTCTGAGGTCATCAGTCCCCGAGAACTCAGATCTACTTAAACATAACTAACCTAAGGACATGACACACATCCATGCCCGCGGCAGGATTCGAACCTGCGACCGTAGCGGTCACGCGTCCGCATCTCGTGGTCGTGCGGTAGCGTTCTCGCTTCCCGCGCCCAGGTTCCCGGGTTCGATTCCCGGCGGGGTCAGGGATTTTCTGTGCCTCGTGATGACTGGGTTTTGTGTGATGTCCTTAGGTTAGTTAGCTTTAAGTAGTTCTAAGTTCTAGGGGACTGATGACCATAGCTGTTAAGTCTCATAATGCTCAGAGCCAGAGCCGTGGTGGTCACGCGGTTCCAAACTGTAGTGCCTAGAACCACTCGGCCACAGCGGCCGGCGCTTATTTCGATGTCAGCCATTTTTTCGTTTGTGCGAGGATTTAGAGAAGGAACTGCAGTGCGGTCTTCCTCTGTAAAACAGCTTTGGAAAAAGGTTTTTAGTATTTCAGCTTCACGCGTGTCATCCTCTGTTTCAATACTATCATCGTCCCGGAGTGTCTGGATATGCTGTTTCGAGCCAGTTACTGATTTAACTTAAGACCAGAACTTTCTAGGAGATGAACGCGAATTCCTCTGTGTCGCGATCTCCACTTGCAAATACTGAGTCATGTTAGACACACCCAATAGCCAACATGAGCTCACAGAATATGAGTCAAGGCGTTCTCGGTGTAACACCTTCGGTTTCCATCAGTGTAGATGAGATATCAGGACTGGCACAATGTTGTTGCTGGCCTGCAGTACGCCTTCGGCGAGTCGCGTGCTTAATTGTACGGCAGTAGGCGAGCCCTCAGCCGTGGGCCCGCGTGTGTACGCAGCTCACGCGCCCCGCGGACAGCGTAGCGCTACGCGACGCTCGTTTTATTGCAGCGCTGGCGCAGCCGAGGGTGTTGGCCTTGGTGTGGCTTTGGTGCACACGATCTGCGCACTGAGTTGCCAGAGCACAGGAGCGAGCGCGCGTGATTTACACTTCTCCGCGGTCCGCTCTCGGGGAAGTAAAAGGGCAAAAACGCGTGCGTATATGAAAACTTGTGAAGTAAGGGAAAGGAAGGCTATAAAGCCAATAATTACCAGTTGCCAAGGTCAGTGCATGCAGCCCGTCCAAGGCCATAACAGACGTCCGCCGAGCGCAGCCAAAGCAGATGTTGCATGTAACGTGCAACACGCAATGCGTCTTCTGTATTCTATGTTACCAATTTTTTTCATATATTTGGGTGGAAAAATTGATAAACCTATCACAATAACCTCCATATGAAGCACTAAGTACATGGATGTCATATTATAGGAATAGGACAGAAAGTGTATTATATACGATTTGGAAAAAGAATTCTGCCTGGAGCAAATACAATTTTCCCCTTTTTACCCAATACATGTTTCGCTAAACTTTACCCATTTGATGTTATGTCAAATAATAGGTAAAGATTTTGCATGATAATATTTACAGTTTCGGCATTTGATCATAACATTGATAAAATTTTAACTAAAAAGCAGATACTGATGTTTACGTAGCTCTCTTCCGTTTGTGGTACGTATGACATTTTGGCCTTTCAGCACTGAGAGCCTGTTACTATAATACTATGTTTGTTTATCAACCCATTTGGACCCAAGTGTTTGACAGGTACTTAGCGTAACTTCTAAGTCAGGTATACGTGAAACTTCAGGTCTTACTGTATTTGAGTTGGTGAGCTTGATCAGGTATGTCTAAAAATAACCGCATGCCGTCAAAAAAAAAATTGTTATAATGGCTCTGAGCACTATGGGACTTCACATCTGAGGTCATCAGTCCTCTAGAACTTAGATATAGATTATACTTAAACCTAACTAACCTAAGGACATCACACACATTCATGCCCGAGGCAGGATTCAAACCTGCGATCTTAGCGGTCGCGCGGTTCCAGACAAACGCCTAGAACCGCTCGGCCACAACGGCTGGCCGCATGCCGTCAACAGGAGGATGTAAGAAAGGGAAGAGTTTAATGTCCCATGAAAGTAGCAGTTATAAGACACATGCGTACTAAATGACCATCACAATAAAGCACTGTGGCGTATAAACCAACCTTTGAGTTGATTACTGTTGTTCCATAATTTTCTAATGATAAATTATTTCAAGCAAACCTTCGTATTTACAGCTGTCTTAAACTGCCTCATTGTTACAGACAAGCCAAATAAGTTCCAAAGATTCAAAGGGCGGAGCTGTCAGCTGATCGAAGAAGGAACAGTAACTGAACAGAGTACATCTTCTGGAAAATAACAACCACGTACCAGACAGGGACTCAAACCCGGAATCTTCTCTTTCGCTGACAGTGCTCTTACAGAACTTCGTTCAACGAAGTATTTTCTGATGAAGACTCTTGGGTTCCCAGCCGCGTGCCAGTGTTCCGCTACCGCAATCGTGAGAGGTTTTCATTGCTATTAAACACCGGTAAAGTGCAAATTCACACAGAAGAATTTACTGTTCTCAAGAAAAAACGAAAGGAAAAAAAAAAATGTTCTACTGGCCAGGAAAGTTGATTCTTAACCAGCAGACCCGGGCTTCATCCTCAACACGGAATTAATTTTCATTAAATTTTCCTGGATTTGGGTACATAATTTCTATTTAATTCCTAACTAAAAGGGAAGGAAGGAAAAATTGAAAAGAAAAGATACCTCAGCATGTAAGGGCATGGAGGTGGCAGGTTCGAGGCCCAGTCAGGTACTCAATTCGGTCTACCTGGAAATTTCATTACCTGAACAGCTGTGCCAAGCGAATTTTGTCAAAATCCACTTTGGAAATTCATACGATAGACTTAGGTGTCGCTGAGGACCTGTAACTGAAATCCATTTATGTGTCATTACAATGTCGTCGATAAATACTCAAATTACCAACGCAGGTCATTGGTACAGCGCTTAACACACCCAACATACTCACGCAGCACTATTTCTATTGCGAGAAATTTTTGGTATCAGGTTCTCTTAGTTTATTTTGACGAACTGCATTTCCAATTACGCGAAGAAAGAAAATTCGATCGTCTGCAGTAATGTAACGCATATAAGGTCATGCTAACACAACAAATACCTGTCATAAAAAATCCCGAAGACTGACCGGCTTCCAAAGAAGACACTCCACTCCACAAGATGTAATTGACCGAAGTATGCTTTTACGGGGTGCTGCCATAACGTAGGACAATTCATTCAAATGTACAGAGTTCACAAGTAACAAAATTAGAGGGAGTAACATATAGACACTATCTTTCCTAGCACGTATTATCCCGTCGATTGGGGTACACTGTTTTCGTAATAAGTGTAATTTACTTTTTATTTTAACCTTGCGGCTGGATGTCCTTCCCACTACCGCAGTCAGCATTTAACGTAAGGGAGGGAAGTCACATGCGCCATCTGTCTGAGAATCATATAAACTCTGTTCAGTGTGCTGACATCTTAGGTCATCAGTCCCCTAGACCTAGAACTACTTAAACCTAACTAACTCCTTATGTACCATATTTTCTGAAGCAGACATTGGAAACCTGTCGTAGCAAACGAGGAAAATCGGCTAAAAGCCACACTCCGGATTGTCAGTGTACCTTACAAACGTTCGTTAATCTACCAGGCGAATTTCTTTCGAATCTCTCTCACTTCCCTGTCTCGACAGAGAGTGTGCTGCGCGTTGTATTATACGAGTAGGTCTCGAAGCGTACGTAAAGTCTAGAAAAGACGAAGCCGAAGAGAATCAACTTTCATATCAGTGCTCCATATGTGCTGGCGTAAGCTGTTGCCACAGTCAGTCAGTACACAGCGAGCAGAGTAGTGTACACAGCAGATTTGTACTTCACCAGCCGTGGAGCTAACGTGGACTATTACAGAAGAGCTTGTACCACAGCTCATGGACTAGCTTAAGTAATTTCTTGTTCTTATGAATAATGAACCCTATTAATAGATGCGTGCAGCTGTGTTATAGAAAGAGGATACTGGCCGCCAAATAACATCCTCTCCTAGCTTCCCATGGTATAGCTGTACTGTCACAACGAGACGACACAAAAGTGTACCCGGCCGCTGTGCCCGAGCGTTTCTAGGCGCTTCATTCGGGAACCGCACTGCTGCTACGGTCGCAGGTTCGAATCCTGCCTCGGGCATGGATGTGTGTGATGTCTTTAGGTTAGTTAGGTTTAAGTAGTTCTAAGTTTAGGGGAGTGATGACCACAGATGTTAGGTCCCATAGTGCTTGGAGCCATTTGAATTTGAACAAAAACGTATGCAATGACCACGTCAATAGAAACAAAACAGGGTAGTGGTTCAAATGGCTCTGAGCACTGTGGGACTTGACATCTGTGGTCATCATTCCCCTAGAACTTAGAACTACTTAAACCTAACTAACCTAAGGACATCACACACATCCATGCCAGAGTCAGGATTAGAACCTGCGACAGTAGCGGTCACGCGGTTCCAGACTGAAGCGGGTAGAATCGCTCGGCCACCCCGGCCAGATCGTGGCCTTGGTATGTAGTCAAATTAAATAAGGCGATGTTGAGAGAAAGAGTATAGTTCAGTGCAGGTTCTGCTTGCTTCTCTTGTGTTTAAGCTTGCAGGAGTGCTCGTTTCTAATTGACAATTTCTTGTTGTGTTCTTGCATGTATTACAGGGGAGGGGGGAACCGCAGAAGTAATCAAATTTCTCTTTTCTGAGGCTTTGGTTACTTTTTTGCTGTAACGTATATGTGTAAACAGTGACTGCCCCGCCCCCTCCACCCCCTACCCACGCTCTAACCCGCAGACGGCCAATGTGATGGATCTAACACAGATTTTTCAGTTTCAGAACCAATAAATTGCTGCCTTACTAACGACGGTACAACAACTACTGGCTCCACAAGTTACGTCGGCCGCCCAACAGACAAACTGGCCAGCCCTAAACGTGCCGACCACCACCAGAATACCACCGTTCTGGCAATTTAACGACACTGAAGGGGAATGGCTCGAATACCTGACACAGTTCCTAGCGCATTATGAAGTTCGTCGAGTTCAAGGTACTCTAAAGCTACAATACTTTCTTTCGATTGCGGGTCCCAAGGGTTCAGGTTAACACAAAAACTGTTTCCAACGCCGTCTCCCGACGAACTGTGACGAAGTAATCCCTGCATTTACTCAGTACTATGACCAGCAAGTTCAGGTAGCTGCAGCCAGATAACAGTTTTTTCGCTTGCAGAAGAAGTTGGAACAGAAATACCGTCAGTGGTACACAGAATTAACGAGCGTGGCTAGAAAGTGTAAATTTAAGTGTAGATGTGGCAAATTTTACAGTGGTTTAATGATAAGAGATGCTATAACACTCATGTTCCAGATATCAGAATGCGGGATCAGTTGACTGCAAAAGTGCCAGTTTGTTCAAACTACCTTGACGATATTGTTGTCTCAAGCCGTACAGTAAAGGAACACATTGTCAATTTGTTTGCTCTTTTTCGAGTGTTGTCAGAAGCAGGACTCAAGTGTCATCTCGGAAAATGTGACTTTTTTCAAACTGAACTACAGTACTTAGGTCATGTGATAAACAGTCAGGGTCGACACCCTCTCGAATCAGATTTGCTTGCAATCCGGGACCTGCCTGCTCCACGGAATGTGTCTAAACTGCAGCCAGGCAAGATGACGTAATACATTCGGTTCATAGCGAATACCGCTCAGATCGCGGCTCCATTGCAACGTTGCGTCGTAAAAATGTACCTTTGGTGTGGACTAAAGACCGTTTAGACGCCTTTCAGAAACTCAAAAATGCTTTGCTTAGTGACAAATGTTTAGTGCATTATGACCCTGCCAATCCTGTAGCTTTGCAACTCGACACTTCTTCTTTCGGAGTCGGCGCAGTGCTTTCGCACAAAAATGGTGCACAACACAGACCTATTGCTTTTGCTTCAAAGTTGTTAACTCAAACTTAATGATATTATTCTCAGATAGAAATAGAGTCTCTCGCTATAGTATATGGTGTGACCAAATTCCATCTCTATTTGCATGATTGTAAGTTCTATTTAGTGACAGATCACAAGTGTTTGTAGTCATTGTTTCATCCGTCAAAGCCGGTTCCTACACCCACTGTTTAAAAATTGCAACGCTGGGCATTGTTGCTTTCGAAGTATCAGTATAAAGCTGTGTACAGACCTACGGCACTGTAGACGTCCTACCTCACCTTCCGATTGGCCCAGACTCTAATTTTGATGCGTCTGCTGCATCTTATTTCCAAATCGATGCAAAGGACTCTGAACTGCTGGTATCTTTTCCCTTGCACTGCAGAAATGTAGCACAGGCCAAGGAAGCAGATCTAGATCCGGTTCTAGACACTACAGTCTGGAACCGCGCGACCGCTACGATCGCAGGTTCGAATCCTGCCTCGGGAATGGATGTGTGTGATGTCCTTAGGTTAATTAGGTTTATGTAGTTCTAAGTTCTAGGGGACTGATGACCTCAGCAGTTAAGTCCCATAGCACTCAGAGCCATTTGACTCAGACCCAGATCTCAAGATTCTGTTGCATTCCCTTCGCACATCTTGGCCTCGTCCATTGAACAGAATCCAGAACTCACTTGTGCACCAATACTGTGCTTGTCGGCATAATCTTACAATTCAACGGGGTGTGAGTCTAGTTCAAAATGAGAGTGGAAAATCCTGTGTGCTTATTCCCAGAGTGCTGCAAAAGGATGTGTTGTGATAACTCCACCAAGCACATTTAGGGATTCTTCGCACTTAACAGTTAGCGCGCCGGCACTGTACTTGGCAGGGCATGGACGTCCACATTGAACAGATGACGTCAAAGCGTCGCGCCTGCGCGGAAAACCAATCCGCTCCGCCACAGACATTCTCAGCTTGGCCTGAGACTCAATTACCATGGCAACGCTTGTACATTGATATTGCCGGACCATTTTGGAACACTCGTTGGCTCATAGTGGCAGACTTTTTCAGCAAGTTCCCCTTTGCGGTACCTATGAACTTTACCACACCGCGTAGCACCATTCAAGCGTTCTCCGCCATATTTTGAAAATAAGTTTTGCCAAAAGTAGTCGTGTTTGACAATGGACCACAGTTCACTTCACGTGATTTTGAACAGTTTTGTGAACGAAATAACATTCGTCATCTAACAAGTACTCTGTTTCACCCGCAGTCCAACGGAGAAGCAGAACGCTTCGTACGCACTTTCAAGCAGCAGATGGCCGAGCTTCGCACCGCCCACACACGAGAACAGGAGCTGCAACTCTTTCTCGCCTCCTATCGCTGTCACCCACGAGACGGACCATACCCGGCCGATAATCTGCTTGGACGCCGCCTTCGGACGCTGCTTCCCTTTCTACACCCACCTCAGCATCCGACGTCGCCAATGTTCTACAAGTATTGCTTTGCTCCTAGCGATCTTGTGGTGTGCGTAAGACCTTAAGTACACACACCATCAGATTATTTGACCTAACGCTCTACCGAAGTAGGAGAGTGTCAGCAATATGTCTCGTGGTCTTATCGTGGCGTGTTAATCTTCTGCCGTTAGGTCAGACGATAGAAATGCCACTTGCACGCTTAGAGTAGCAGATTGACGGTAGAGAACTTTAAACAGAACTTGATTAATTTTCACACACATTTATGAAAATCATAACAAGCATAAAAATTATTAACTTGGATGCTATTTACAACTGACAATGTGAAGTTCCTTTCGTATTGGTACGTTAATCTTATTCTCACGTATATCTCTGATACTTGACAAAAGTGTGTATACATTTATCTTCATGGCTATGTACAGGAATATGGTAATCTTATTAGGTGCAGACTGAAACTTGACTATAGACTGGTACAGACTAATGCAGACTGGTACAGACTAATACAAACACTCGTTATCATACCTCACACGTTCATGTATCACTGTGCGAGTGTGATCCGCAAGGAGAAAAGGTTCTACATTAGGAGCAATCTCATTGCTGCGTTACATATTAATACGCGGATTGGCGGAAGCAGAATTTGGTCTGTCTCTATGACAGCGCCATCTCGTAGTGCGGAGACGGACGAGCGCTGCGCCTGCGTTGTCGTGCTTAGCCTGTCGCGCTCTAGTGGGAAAGTTGTGTACGCGCTGACTACGCGAAACTATGTACACAACAGATCTTCAGGGTTTGTGGCAACCGTGGGCTCTGGGAAAGAGGCATGATCCAGGAAGGCATTGGCTCTCCTATGTATTTGAATGCAGATACCGATGGTTTCCAGTGCTGCCTCCAGAACCAAATTAGTACGTGTCATTTCCCCCATGATTCTGCTGCTTTTCTTCCCCCAGATTCACGGCCTCACGGAACCGCGCGGATTTCTCAGCCGCCCGATGGTGCCACCAGGGCGCGCCAGCAGGAGCGGATGGACGATACGACCTCACCCTCGCCGTCCCCACCCGCCGATCCAATGGACCTTGACCCTCCATCGCCATCGCCGTCGTCGTCATCGTCCTGGTAAATGCCGTCAGGTCTGGACTCGTTACCTGGTTGCAGTTTTCTGGAGGATATTCCTGTTGCCTCGCAAGACAGATGACGGTATATGGTCAGTAGTATGCTGTCCTCCACAGCTACAGCTCCCGGCTCATCTCTGCATCCAGAGTCCTGCCTTCCTCCTCGTTGTCGTTCACAGCCCCGCTGCACGACAACGGTGTGTGTCGCCAGCTCTACGATCGGCAAAGAGGCTGCGAGAAGATCGATAGTAGGCACTGGAGCAAGCGTGTCAATCAGGAAAAAGAGGCCAAAGACCAACTCGCTAGAAACTTGCCGCCAACGCCCTCTCGACCACCGGTATTTAGATCGCCGCCGGGGTGCAGAGGGCCCAGTCAGTCATCCAGTGAGTCAACAGTCGAGTCGTTAGTAGCAGTCCACTGGGAGTCGCAGTCGCCATTAGCTCAGCCTTTAGCTCAGAGTCAGTCAGTACACAGCGACCAGAGTAGTGTACACAGCAGATTTGTACTTCACCATCCGTGAGGCTAACATGGACTATTACAGAAGGGCTTGTACCAGAACTCACGGACTAGCTTAATTAACTTCTTGTTCTGATGAATAATGAACCCTGTTATGTGTGCAGCTGTGTTATAGTAAGAGGATACCGGCCATCGAACAAGAGACAACGAGACGGCACAAAAATGTATACAATGACAATGTCAACAGAAAACAGGGGTAATGGAATGTAGTCGAATTAAATAAGGCGATGTTGCGAGAATTAGATTAGGAAATTAAATGCTAGAACTATTTGGTGGATTCTGCTGTTTGAGTATCAAAATAACTGATGATGGCCAAAGTAGAGAGTAAATACAATGCAGAATAGTAATACTAAAAAAAGTGTTTCTGAGAAAGACGGATTTTTTATTATCGAATGTAAATTTAATGGCTAGGAAATCTTTTTGAATGTATTTGGCTGGAGTGTAGCCTTGTATGGACATGCAACGTGAACCATAAGTAGTTAAGACAAGAAGACAATAAAATCTTTTGACAGGTGGTACTGAGAAATTACGCTGAACATTAGATGAGTAGATCGAATAATTAACGTCGGGGTACCGAAAGTGAAATGAAATTTTCATGTGGCATTGACGGCCGCGAGTCCCTACCTGGGAAAGTTCTGCCTCCGAGTTCCAAGTCTTTGCGGTTGCCTCCACATTGGGCTACTTGCGTGTAGATTATGATGAAATAAATACAACATCCAGTTCGCGAACGGAGAAAATCTACTACCCGGCCGGCAATTGAATTGGACCCTCTACATGACAGTCAGACGCGCTGACTGGGTGGACGGTACAGAACGCATCTGGGGCCAAAAGAAATGTATGGCTTAATTTGATTAATATAAGGGATCGTTAAACGGGACGTGGTCTGTGGCATCGAGAAATAATTTTGTGCGTTTTTATATGTGTAGGCCACAGGCTAGGGGGAGGGGGGGGGGGTTGAATTATAGCGGGAGACCAAGGTTTGAATACATTAAGCAGGTTCGAGAGGATGTAGGTTGCAGTAATTACCCAGAGAGCTGCGTCAAACTAGTCTTCGTACTGAAGACTACAACAACAAGAACAAAAGCATGTACGAGTAACCACCGGAAGCAAGCTTTTGACCCTTACGTGTCAAATTTTTCCGCCCGTTGCAACTCTTCTATTTCAGACTCGCCGGAATTCTCTGAAAGAGCTTAGGAATATTAGAAACACCCTTTAAGAGAATCAGCTACCCCAGATGTTCCATTAACATGTTTAAACTCTGTTTGTCTTTACTTGTTACATTATACTGTGGGTATAAAAATTTTTTATGTCGGAATCTGTCATTTGTTAAGCCTATGTAACTTCGCACCAGCGTAGGAATTAAGCTAACGTATACTCTAAACTGTCGAAAAAAACTGTACTGTAACATTTCTAGTGTTCAGATGGCTGTAAGGGCACATTTTGACAGCCAATTGAAAAAGAAGAGCCGGCCGTTGTGTCCATGCGGTTCTAAGCGCTTCAGTTTGGAACCGCGTGACCGCTACGGTCGCAGGTTGGAATCCTGCCTCGGGCATGGATGTGTGTGGTGTCCTTAGGTTAGTTAGGTTTAAGTAGTTCTAAGTTCTAGGGGACTGATGACCCCAGAAGCAAAGTCCCGTAGTGCTCAGAGCCATTTGAACAATTTTTTTTTTTAAAGAAGAAAGTTCTATTAGTGAAAATATCATGAGGTCAATACACAAAATATAACAGTTGAAAACTTACATATTTGCGGAACTAACATTATTACTTGGGACTGGTGGTAGAAAGACTTCCTCGTACAAAGAGTGTTTCTGGAGCTCCTCGACAAACATTGAGCACAGGGGAGCACTGCCCGTGGTTTACAGCCTGATACGAGTTATGGCGCTGCAAGCAACGCGAGACTGGGTGCGCAGTAAGTAGATAGCGCCACCTCAGTAGAAGCCTCAGTGATGTCATCATGACGTAATCCAGCCCATCAGCATCGCCAGTTTCACGATTACATCCAGCAGTGACTATACGTTAACTGTAATACAAACTCGTGAAATAAATTGTAAAATCGTCAATATTTCTTAGATAAACTTAATTGATTGTCATCTGGTTTGAT
The DNA here is from genome assembly GCF_023897955.1 of Schistocerca gregaria. Classification (NCBI taxonomy): domain Eukaryota; kingdom Metazoa; phylum Arthropoda; class Insecta; order Orthoptera; family Acrididae; genus Schistocerca; species Schistocerca gregaria. Next base: position 88,666,443 of record NC_064931.1, read on the forward strand.
GTAAATATCGTCCAACAATATCTTTTTTACAGAATCGTTTGTTTTGTCATATTTTTTAAATAATATACTAGCTGAGTACCTGGCGTTGCCTGGGTGAGTACTTATTCCAGTCTTCTATTAGTACATCTCCTCCTGCCGCCTCTCTCTGTCTACCTCCTAATATTCCATTCGTGTACGTTTTCGCCTACTCCACTTCCTGTCCATTATCTCCTCACCACTAGCTGTGTCCACCTCCTCCTTCCCCCTCTCTGCCTATCTGTCTCCAATTAACCCCTCGTAATCACACCTTCCGCAGTAGGAGGCTGATGATTCTGAATCCCTTCCAGACGTCAAGTAAAATGTGTACGAAGTTTAGGTGATATCTGTCCAGGTGTTTAGGAAGAGCTTTTTACGTTTGGCTTTGCCCATGTACGCAAATTCCCATATATATTTCATATATATTTGACATACTTTACGCATATTTGTACACATAGTACACCTGTATCTCTAGCGAATTTCACTTTGCAGCTTCGTTTTCACGTACTCAGTGTTTATGACGATATATATCCTGAGCTATCTGTCGTACAATGACACAGTTCGGTAGATAAATGCAGCGACATATTTGAATACTGTCTGCGAAAAGCGTTGCGAATAGATTTAGTAGCAAAGAAGCAATAAATTTAAACGTCGTGCATGATGCAACAGTTTTACTGCATGAACAGCGAAATTGTATGAGGGCTATTCGGAAAGTAAGGAACAATCGGCGGTGAAACGGGAACCACAGTGAAAATCCGACGAGCCCTCGCACAAATGTATGCACATAGATAACGTTACGCAGCTCTTTTCAGCACTGAGCGCACACTGAGTGCATAGTGATCCCTAGAAAAGAGTGTCTCTCACAAAGTAGTACGAGTGCCTGACGAGAGATTCCGCCTGATTTCATGCAAACCCACAAAACGTAACTGTCATGCAGTTCCTTCTCCAAGACAGTTCTCAGCCCCACACTGCAGGGGAATGAGAACGATCCTGTACCGTTTTTTGATTGTACGTTTTTGATCATCCACCATACAGCTCGGACTTGGGTCCCTGTGAGCTTTCTCTCCGCTCAGATGAGCCTTGTAAGTAGGCTGTTTAGGTTTTTTTTATTGGTAACGCCACGTAGCGCTCTGTATGAAAGAAAAATCACTGGCTGTGCTGTGCGCAGTCTGTGGCTAGTTTGCATTGTTGTCTGCCATTGTAGTGTCGGGCAGCGGCAGCTGGATGCTAACAGCGCGTAGCGTTGCGCAGTTGGAGGCGAGCCGCCAGCAGTGGTGGATGTGAGGAGAGAAATGCGGAGTTTTGAAATTTGTAAGAATGGATGTCATGAACTGATATATATATTATGACTATTAAGGTAAATACATTGTTTGTTCTCTATTAAAATCTTTCATTCGCTAACTATGCCTATCAGTAGTTAGTGCCTTCCGTAGTTTGAATGCCGGCCGCGGTGGTCTCGCGGTTCTAGGCGCGCAGTCCGGAACCGTGCGATTGCTACGGTCGCAGGTTCGAATCCTGCCCCGGGCATGGATGTGTGTGATGTCCTTAGGTTAGTTAGGTTTAAGTAGTTCTAAGTTCTAGGGGACTGATGACCACAGTAGTTGAGTCCCATAGTGCTCAGAGCCATTTGAACCATTTGAACCGTAGTTTGAATCTTTTATTTAGCTGGCAGTAGTGGCGCTCGCTGTATTGCAGTAGTTCGAGCAACGAAAACTTTTGGTGAGGCAAGTGATTTGTGAAAGGTATAGGTAAATGTTAGTCAGGGACATTTTTTTTGTAGGGATTTTTGAAAGTCAGATTGCGTTGCGCTAAAAATATTGTGTGTCTGTTTAAGCACAGTCTTGTACAATTTTTCTAAGGGGCGTTTCAACCTTTGACTATGAAGACAACATATCGCAGTGAAAACGAGCTGCAGTCGATAGTAGACAATTGTCGAAAAATACAGGTGGACGTCTTAAATCGGAACGGGGATTATGTAAAGAGGTAGCTGGAAGGTGTAGCTAACGGTTGCAAAAAAAACTTTTAATTTTAATTGTGGTTTTCATTTCCTGACCGACCGTTCCTCATTTTCCGTGTAGCCCTAGCGGCAAACGAGAAACTCTTTTCTTTTCAGCGTTTAGTGAGGGTCGTAAGCGAGAAAAAGCTACGCAAAACTTTGAAATTACATGTAATGCTTGTTGCAACTCAGTAAGTGCTCTCATTCTCAGATACTGGATAAATAAAGTCTGTTTATTCGCGAGACGTTTGGTACACTTCATTTTCTCTCCCACCTCACCCGTTTGATAGATAGGTCGTTTCTACACTAACAACGATTTTTCAAAACAGTAAGGACTACGTGTAACAAGTTTGGTTGAAATCGTTCGAGTGGTTTAAGAGGAGATGTGGAACATACATACATACGTACGGCAATTTTGGAGTATATGTGGATTTTGACCGTGTTTTAATTGTATGTTACTTTGTAACCTTTTGCTGAAGTGCAGTTTGTATCAGCTGCCAGATCGCCTACTTCTGGGGAACTGAAATAACATTAAAGTAAAGAGAAAAACAGTATTACAACACTTAGAGTCCCTTTTACGACAATGATGGAGGTAGTCATCGAAAACTCGGGATTTTATCCAAATTTGATGTGGCAAGTTTAGCAGCATCTTTGTATCTAAGGACTCTTGTTGCGAAAGACTTCGTAGCGAAAACAGTAGTAATCAGAACTCACGAATCCATCGTTTTCTTCCGACTGGTTCTTCTATAAATATTTTACATAACGGCCCTGGAGCAGTCCGTCGTGGTCTTCTAATAGGAGTCACACCAAACATGGTGCTCTTCATCGACGCCTTCTAGAAACAAGGAGTCAACGTCTTGAGGAAGTTGGCAGTAAAGTCACTATATGAGAGAGCCGTAATATGAGAACGCATACACAGAGGTTTTGTACCGCCCCTCCAGCCAATACACGTGTTGCGACTCATGCAATATGCACCTGTTGAATAACTGTTTGCTGAGTATTGGAGGCATACAACCTATACGTGTATCAGCCTAACAAGATAGGCCCAGTTCTGCAAATTCGTGTGGAATGTATTCACTGTTTTCTTAATGAACATGCTAATGATGATGCCTGACATACACACATGCTATTCATAAATGAGACCTGTGTTCCGCTAGCCGCTTATTTTAACAATTGTGACTATGTGTCTATGACAGCCCACGTGACATTGCTGCTAGATGTTACTAACAAAGGTTTTCCACTATAATAATTAAATAATCATCTTCTAAGACCTGTACTTTGCAATAATCCATCTCAATCAATATGCAAGATGATTATACTTCAAGCGAAGTAAGTGCATTTTAGCTATACATTTTCAACATTCTTGCAGTAGATGCTTAATTTTCATTGGAAAGTAGTCATTACTTTAAAAAATATTGTTTATTTATCTTGCTGTCTTCCTTATTGCTAAGGTCGAGTTTATTATGTAATGATTTAAATACCTATCTTAGTCTATTTCCTTATTTACAGGCATCAGATCAAACTTCTACAGACGAGTGAGACAAAGAACAAACATATTTAGAGTAGTGGAATAGTCTCTTTCAAATATTAATTTAATCACAGTCTGACTGACAAAGTATGTTTACGGGTCAAAGATTAAACATAGACCCTCCGAATTGGCGTATAACGATCATGTTTATAATCTTGCACGTTCCGCCAGAATTTTCGTGAACCAGAAACTTTTGATTTCAATAATTTTGTAATTGGCACATTTATTTTGCTAAACGTATCCATTTTTAGAAACCTGAGAATTATGTTTACAAGAATATGGCACTGGCCAACCAAATATTACTTTATCCTACAAAAGTATTTTCTATAATTGTTAAGTTTTATCATCAACAGGTTTGAAAGAATTTTTTTTGGTAAAAGGAAATTGCGTTATTTCGACAATGGAAAAAAGGAGGTTTCAAATGAGATTAGCCAAGGCTAATACAATTAACTCTAACCGACACAGAAATTTTCACAGTACACGCTTTGTAGTTAACGTAATTTCATAATTTCTTTAAGTCAGATGTATTTATTAAAACTAACTACGCTATTATAATCAGGAAACCGATACCTAAATACTGAATAATAAAGTTTGCTTTGAAACATCTTAATTTGTGGTACATTCTGATCAAATATGACACATTACAGACAACATAAAAAATTTAAAGAATTATTTGGTTCGTTAGTTCAAACAATCGTTTTTAATTACTTCTTTCATTTTAAAATAAACGATGCGATGAAGTACCTTTATTGCTATATGCCAAACATATATGTTGTACTAGACTATAACTCAAACAGTTACTGAATGAAATTATTACTTATATGTGTTCAAGTACGTCACGTAATTCTTAGAAACACTGGGATCGACTATGAGAGTCATAGAAATTAACCTACCCTTCGCCCACACACTTACACTTCAGCTTCTGCTGTCACACTTAACTGGACCAGCTGACCAGCTGTTTCTGCATACCACTTACGTAACCGTTATAAACAGTGTCGATTGCTGTTTGCAGATATCAGCTTCAACCATGAAGAAGTCCTGATTCATTCCAAAACTCATGCGTGAGCGTGGCAGACTTTCCTTGTGTCATTTATACTTTCTACATGGGACAAATTCCTGGCATCCTCGATATAACTGGACAGTGATTGGTCCCCCCCATGAACCATGGACCTTGCCGTTGGTGGGGAGGCTTGCGTGCCTCAGCGATACAGATGGCCGTACCGTAGGTGCAACCACAACGGAGGGGTATCTGTTGAGAGGCCAGACAAACGTGTGGTTCCTGAAGAGGGGCAGCAGCCTTTTCAGTAGTTGCAGGGGCAACAGTCTGGATGATTGACTGATCTGGCCTTGCAACATTAACCAAAACGGCCTTGCTGTGCTGGTACTGCGAACGGCTGAAAGCAAGGGGAAACTACAGCCGTAATTTTTCCCGAGGACATGCAGCTTTACTGTATGATTAAATGATGATGGCATCCTCTTAGGTAAAATATTCCGGAGGTAAAATAGTCCCCCATTCGGATCTCCGGGCGGGGATTACTCAGGAGGATGTCGTTACCAGGAGAAAGAAAACTGGCGTTCTACGGATCGGAGCGTGGAACGTCAGATCCCTTAATCGGGCAGGTAGATTAGAAAATTTAAAAAGGGAAATGGATAGGTTAATGTTAGATATAGTGGGAATTAGTGAAGTTCGGTGGCAGGAGGAACAAGACTTCTAGTCAGGTGACTACAGGGTTATAAGTACAAAATCAAATAGGGGTAATGCAGGAGTAGGTTTAATATTGAATAGGAAAATAGGAATGCGGGTAAGCTACTACAGACAGCATAGTGAACGCATTATTGTGGCCAAGATAGATACGAAGCCCACACCTACTACAGTAGTACAAGTTTATATACCAACTAGCTCTGCAGATGATGAAGAAATTGAAGAAATGTACGACGAAATAAAAGAAATTATTCAGATAGTGAAGGGAGACGAAAATTTAATAGTAATGGGTGACTGGAATTCGAGTGTAGGAAAAGGGAGAGAAGGAAACATAGTAGGTGAATATGGATTGGGGCTAAGAAATGAAAGAGGAAGCCGCCTAGTAGAATTTTGCACAGAGCACAACTTAATCATAGCTAACACTTGGTTCAAGAATCATGAAAGAAGGTTGTATACGTGGAAGAATCCTGGAGATACTAAAAGGTATCAGATAGATTATATAATGGTAAGACAGAGATTTAGGAACCAGGTTTTAAATTGTAAGACATTTCCAGGGGCAGATGTGTACTCTGACCACAATCTATTGGTTATGACCTGTAGATTAAAACTGAAGAAACTGCAAAAATGTGGGAAATTAAGGAGATGGGACCTGGATAAACTGAAAGAACCAGAGGTTGTACAGAGTTTCAGGGAGAGTATAAGGGAACAATTGACAGGAATAGGGGAAAGAAATACAGTAGAGGAAGAATGGGTAGCTCTGAGGGATGAAGTAGTGAAGGCAGCAGAAGATAAAGTAGGTACAAAGACGAGGGCTGCTAGAAATCCTTGGGTAACAGAAGAAATATTGAATTTAATTGATGAAAGGCGAAAATATAAAAATGCAGTAAATGAAACAGGCAAAAAGGAATACAAACGTCTCAAAAATGAGATCGACAGGAAGTGCAAAATGGCTAAACAGGGATGGCTAGAGGACAAATGTAAGGATGTAGAAGCTTATCTCACTAGGGGTAAGATAGATACTGCCTACAGGAAAATTAAAGAGACCTTTGGAGAGAAGAGAACCATGTGTATGAATATCAAGTGCTCAGATGGCAGCCCAGTTTTAAGCAAGGAAGGGAAGGCAGAAAGGTGGAAGGAGTATATAGAAGGTTTATACAAGGGCGATGTACTTGGGGACAGTATTATGGAAATGGAAGAGGATGTAGATGAAGACGAAATGGGAGATACGATACTGCGTGAAGAGTTTGACAGAGCACTGAAAGACCTGAGTCGAAACAAGGCCCCCGGAGTAGACAACATTCCATTAGAACTACTGACGGCCTTGGGAGAACCAGTCCTGACAAAACTCTACCAGCTGGTGAGCAAGATGTATGAGACAGGCGAAATACCCTCAGACTTCAAGAAGAATACAATAATTCCAGTCCCAAAGAAGGCAGGTGCTGACAGATGTGAAAATTACCGAACTATCAGTTTAATAAGCCACGGCTGCAAAATACTAACGCGAATTTTTTACAGACGAATGGAAAAACTGGTAGATGCAGACCTCGGGGAGGATCAGTTTGGATTCCGTCGAAATGTTGGAACACGTGAAGCAATACTGACCTTACGACTTATCTTAGAAGAAAGATTAAGAAAAGGCAAACCTACATTTCTAGCATTTGTAGACTTAGAGAAAGCTTTTGACAATGTTGACTGGAATACTCTTTTTCAAATTCTAAAGGTGACAGTGGTAAAATACAGGGAGCGAAAGGCTATTTATAATTTGTACAGAAACCAGATGGCAGTCATAAGAGTCGAGGGGCATGAAAGGGAAGCAGTGGTTGGGAAAGGAGTGAGACAGGGTTGTAGCCTCTCCCCGATGTTATTCAATCTGTATATTGAGCAAGCAGTAAAGGAAACAAAAGAAAAATTTGGAGTAGGAATTAAAATTCATGGAGACGAAGTAAAAACTTTGAGGTTCGCCGATGACATTGTAATTCTGTCAGAGACAGCAAAGGACTTGGAAGAGCAGCTGAACGGAGTGAATAGTGTCTTGAAAGGAGGATATAAGATGAACATCAACAAAAGCAAAACGAGGATAATGGAATGTAGTCGAATTACGTCGGGTGATGTTGAGGGTATTAGATTAGGAAATGAGACACTTAAAGTAGTAAAGGAGTTTTGCTATTTAGGAAGTAAAATAACTAATGATGGTCGAAGTAGAGAGGATATAAAATGTAGACTGGCAATGGCAAGCAAAGCGTTTCTGAAGATGAGAAATTTGTTAACATCGAATATAGATTTATGTATCAGGAAGTCGTTTCTGAAAGTATTTGTTTGGAGTGTAGCCATGTATGGAAGTGAAACATGGACGATAAATAGTTTGGACAAGAAGAGAATAGAAGCTTTCGAAATGTGGTGCTACAGAAGAATACTGAAGATAAGGTGGATAGATCACGTAACTAATGAGGAGGTATTGAATAGGATTGGGGAGAAGAGAAGTTTGTGGCACAACTTGACTAGAAGAAGGGATCGGTTGGTAGGACATGTTTTGAGGCATCAAGGGATCACAAATTTAGCATTGGAGGGCAGCGTGGAGGGTAAAAATCGTAGAGGGAGACCGAGAGATGAGTACACTAAGCAGATTCAGAAGGATGTAGGTTGCAGTAGGTACTGGGAGATGAAGCAGCTTGCACAGGATAGAGTAGCATGGAGAGCTGCATCAAACCAGTCTCAGGACTGAAGACAACAACAACAACAACATTAAAGGACTTCGAAGTTAGTGTGTGTCTCATTTTTCAAAAAATGTTCAAATATGTGTGAAATCTTATGGGACTTAACTGCTAAGGTCATCAGTCCCTAAGCTTACACACTACTTAACCTAAATTATCCTAAGGACAAACACACACACCCATGCCCGAGGGAGGACTCGAACCTCCACCGGGGCCAGCCGCACAGTCTATTACTGCAGCGCCTCAGACCGCTCGGCTAATCCCGCGCGGCTGTCTCAGTGTTCCTCACAAACTGGCCACTGAAGTTCTAAAACACAGCAAACAGTTGCCGCTAGCTTGAGACTACGTAGTGAACACATTCGTGATGTGGATGCCATCGTTAAGACCGCAGTTACTGATGTGGCACACTAGCTCAACAAGATGACGACTATGGAGATTTTTCGATATATTATTTTAGGCACATACCGTACTGGTCCCCATCTCAGCCCGCTGTACACAACACAAAAACCACTGAAACTCGTGACACAGACTACACGTTTTCGCAGGAATAGCAAACACGCCTTCCTTCCGAATAGGTTAACGTAGCGCTGAATATTAAAAAATGGCGATTATGAAAGAAAAGAGAACTAATTTTAACATAAATATTGTAGTGAGATGTATACACAGCCAACGGCCTTGCCGCATTGGTAATGCCGGTTCCCGTCAGATCACCGAAGTTAAGCGCTGTCGGGCTGGGCTATCACTTGCATGGGTGATCATCTGGTCTGCCGAATGCTGTTGGCAAGCGGGGTGTACTCAGCCCTTGTGAGGCAAACTGAGGAGCTACTTGACTGAGAAGTAGCGGCACCGGTCTCGTAAACTGACATACGGCCGGGAGAGCGGTGTGCTGACCATATACCCATCCATATCGGCATTCAGGACGCCAGTGGGCTCAGGACGACACGGCGGCCGGTCGGCACCATTGGGCCTTCCAAGGCCTGTTCGGACGGAGTTTAGTTTAGAGATGTCTACACCGACTTACCATAATGCCTTTTTCTTGAAGGAATATATTTACTGTGACCATTATTTTGTCATTTCACAAGGAAGATATAAATTACGTGACGCGACTGTACACCCGGTTTCTCAGTAATCCTTGGGAGAGTTCTGTGGTTACAATATTAATAATACACCGAGTTCTCTTTTTCTGGGAATTCGACGACTGTTCTTTATCTGATCTGAATTTTATACAAATGGTAATAAGTGCGTTGAATCGACTGAAATTTTTACAGAGGTAATAAGGCTGGGCATCTCGGACATATTCTGAGTCGTGGTCACCTTTGTGCTGATGCGGCAAAGACTACCAAATCCATCTGTTAGTCCTTCAACCGTTAGGGGTAAAACCCAAGGGGACTCAGGGCAAGTAAGGCTAGCAACCTGCTTCCCTGGTATTTTAAATATGATGCTGGCAACAATCAGAGCAAAATGCCTCGGACCTTTGGAGGTGACGGAGTCCCACCTCTAACTGACAAACCAGGGAATCCTAAGATACGACTTGGCAGACAAATGGTAAAGAGATGGGGAGCTATTAATATCAATGGGGGCTACTCTGGGAAGAAGGCAGAGGTGGCAGAGGCTGCAAGTAAGATGGGGCTCGACGTTTTAGCTGATAGTGACATTCGGGTAAGGGGTGAGAAAGAAGAGGAAGTGGGAGAATACAAGGTCTACCTGTCAGGAGTCAAAGCTGGAATAGCAGAATGGGGTGTAGGGCTTTACATCAGGAAAGAAATGGAACCCAGCGTAGTTGCAATAAGGTATGTAAACGAACGACTGATGTGGATAGATTTGACAGTGTCTAGCAAGAAAATTAGGATTTTGTCAGTATATTCGCATTGTGAAGGGACAGATCAAGATAAGATGGATAGTTTTTATGAGGCACTCAGGTGATGTAGTTGTTGGAGTAAAGGACAAGGACAGTGTTCTGCTCATGGGTGATTTTAACGCCAGGATTGGAAATCGAACAGAAGGGTATGGAAAGGTTATGGGTAAATTTGGAGAGGATATGGAGGACCAACAGGAACAGGAAACAACTCTTCGATTTCTGTGCCAGTATGGGCTTAGTAATCACAAACTCATTTTTTAAAAAATAAGAACATTCACCGGTATACTTGGGAAGGCAGGGGAACCAGATCTGTCATTCACTATATAATAACAGATCAGGAATTCAGGAAGGCATTGAGGGACACACGTGTATTCAGGGGATTCTTTGATGACACCAATCATTATTTTATCTGCAGTGAAATTGGGATTGTGAGGCCAAAAGTGCAGGAGGTCAGGTCCATATGTAGGAGGATAAGAGTGGAGAAACTTCAGGATAAGGAAATCAGGCACAAGCACATAACAGCGATCTCAGAAAGGTACCAGTTAGTTGAATGTAGTCAATTACAGTCATTGGAAAAGGAATGGACAAGGTACAGGGACATAGTACTAGAAGTGGCTAAGAATGTCTTGGAACAGTAGTGTGTAAAAGTAGGATGAAGCAAACAGCTTGGTGGAATGACACAGTCAAGGCAGCCTGTAAAAGGAAAAAGAAGTCGTATCAAAAATGGCTACATACTAGAACACAGGTAGACAGAGAACGTTATGTTGAAGAAAGAAACAAAGCCAAACAGATAATTGCAGCATCCAAGAAGAAATCTTGGGAATACTTTGGAAACAGGTTGGAGACTATGGGTCAAGCCGCTGGAAAACCATTCTGGAGTGTAATTAACAGTCTTCGAAAGGGAGGTAAGATGGAAATGACAAGTATTTTGGACAGGTCAGAAAAACTGCTGGTGAATCCTGTGGATGCCCTGGGCAGATGGAGGGAATATTTTGAAGAGTTGCTCAATGTAGGTGAAAATACGATCAGAAATGTTTCAGATTTCGAGGTAGAATGGGATAGGAATGATGATGGAAATAGGATCACATTTGAGGAAGTGGAGAAAATGGTCAATAGATTGCAGTGCAATAAAGCAGCTGGGGTGGATGAAATTAAGTCAGAACTCATCAAATACAGTAGAATGGCAGGTCTTAAATGGCTACACAGGATAATTGAAATGGCCTGGGAGTCGGGACAGTTTCCATCAGACTAGACAAAAGCAGTAATCACACCAATCTTTAAACATGAGAACAGAAAAGATTGTAACAACTACAGAGGTATCTCTTTAATCACCGTTGTGGGTAAAATCTTCTCAGGTATTGTTGAAAGGAAAGTGCGAGTGTTAGTTGAGGACCAATTGGATGAAAATCAGTGTGGGTTTAGGCCTCTTAGAGGTTGTCAGGACCAGATCTTTAGCTTACGGCAAATTATGGAAAAGTGTTATGAGTGGAACAGGGAATTGTATCTATGCTTTATAGATCTAGAAAAGGCATATGACCGTGTTCCTAGGGGGAAGTTATTGTCTGTTCTACGAGATTATGGAATAGGAGGCAAGCTTTTGCAAGGAATTAAAGGTCTTTACATGGATAGTCAGGCAGCAGTTAGATTTGACGGTAAATTGAGTTCATGGTTCAGAGTAGTTTCAGGGGTAAGACAAGGTTGCAACCTTTCTCCACTGTTGTTCATATTATTTATGGATCATATGTTGAAAACAATAGACTGGCTGGGTGAGATTAAGGTATGTGAACACAAAATAAGCAGTCTTGCATATGCCGATGTCTTAGTTGTGATGGCAGATTCGATTGAACGTTTGCAAAGTAATATTTCAGAGCTAGATCAGAAATCTAAGGACTATGGTATGAAGATTAGCATTTCCAAAACGAAAGTAATGTCAGTGGGAAAGAAATAAAGAGATTGAGTGCCAAATAGGAGGAACAAAGTTAGAACAGGTGGACCGTTTCAAGTACTTAGGATGCATATTTCTCACAGGATGGCAACATAGTGAAAGAACTGGAAGCGAAGTGTAGCAAAGCTAATGCAGTGAGCGCTCAGCTACGATCTACTCTTTTCTGCAAGAAGGAAGTCAGTACCAAGACTAAGTTATCTGTGCACCGTTCAATCTTTCGGCCAACTTTGTTGCATGGGAGCTAAAGCTGGGTGGGTTCAGGTTACCTTATCAACAAGGTTGAGGTTACGGATATGAAAGTAGCTAGGATGATTGCAGGTACTAGTAGATGGGAACAATGGCAGGAGGGTGTCCACAATGAGGAAATCAAAGAAAAACTGGGAATGAACTCTATCAATGTAGCAGTCAGGGCCAACAGGCTTAGATGGTGGGGTTATGTTACACGCATGGGAGAAGCAAGGTTACCCAAGAGACTCATGGGTTCAGAAGTAGAGGGTAGGAGGAGTCGGGGTAGACCAAGGAGAAGGTACCTGGATTCGGTTAAGAATGGTTTTGAAGTAATAGTTTTAACATAAGAAGAGGCACCAATGTTAGCACTAAATAGGGGATCATGGGGGAATTTTATGAGGGGGCTATGCTTCAGACTGAACGCTGAAAGGCATAATCAGTCTTAAATGATGATGATGATGAATGATGTGATATTATATGGGGAAAAAACTTCATGATGCTCTTGGCCATTTTGTTAATCGCTCGCAGAGAATTCACTGAGTCACGTCACAACAGTCCTTTAACAAGAATGTAACTATTCCCATTAAAGATCCTCGACGGCCGGAGTGGCCGAGCGGTTCTAGGCGCTACAGTCTTGTACCGCGCGACCGCGACGGTCGCAGGTTCGAATCCTGCCTCGGCCATGGATGTGTGTGATGTCCTTAGGTTAGTTAGGTTTAAGTAGTTCTAAGTTCTAGGGGACTGATGGCTCCATTAGTTAAGTCCGATAGTGCTCAGAGCCATTTTTGAACAAAGATCCTCGTCAAAATAGTTTTTCGTCCATTTCTACCTACCTTCCTGTTTAAGAAAAGTCAAATACTAGCACAAGTGTCAAAAAGACGCTTTCGGAGATCGTTTTACCTATTCTAATATGTAGCCCCTTTTCACCTGGGACACAAAGACAGACTCTGTGTAACTCATCAAGTAGAGACTGGGACTTTTTAAGTGGAGAGCTGAAGAGAGAGATTCGGGACATTTTTACGTTTGTTTTTGAAGAAAGTAGACCTGCCTGTGCGTCATTCGGTTGTGTGACTGAGAGATTATGGACGTTGAACAGCTGCTACGAGACTTCAACTTCTACTTAGATCCAGAGGAGACACTTTTGGGGGATTCTAATTTTTTCCCTTGTATTATCTATATGAGGATAGACAGCGTATGAGTTATTATTCTTGGTAACGTGTATGTTAATTTGTAATCCATCATGCTGAACTCTGAACTGTTTGGAGCTTATAAATTTTTCGTGTATTGTGATTACGAAATGGACTTTCGCTTACCTTTGATTACAATTTAGTTTTGAGGTTTTGCTACCATTCTCGTAACGCTCTCAACATAACTTTATTGCATTTGATAAGGGTATTTTCTGTCTATATAATAACTGAATGTCAAAGACACACTTTCCCTTTATTTTTAATGTCCCTTTTTGAATAAATATTTGTCAACATAATTCTCTTCCGTCTACACCAATTACATACGTCAGAATAGAATCCTTGTTATTAAATTATTCGTTAAAATTTTATTTTGTATTTCTGTCTATTTTATTAACTAGTAATTTTAGCCAATGCGTAGACTATTTAACTGTAGGATCACAGATGCAGGGTATTATTTGCAGCGAATTAGCTACGGGGCACGAAAGCAGACACGCACGTCTCGGCCGTGTGATTACATCGAGCGTCTGCAACTAGTTTGGTCGTATGATACGCTGTTTAGAAGAGCAACTCAGAAGCAATAAACGTTAGGTGCCGTCGCAATTGTGGTTTTCGCGTCAGGGGTATGAATCTAATCCATTTAGAATTACAACTGCAATTCTAAACGTTTACAGTATTCTGTGCCCCAGGTTCCAAATCTACTGCACAATGGGCAATTTACGTGGAGCACCGAGCATGCGATTTTGCAGCAGTTGCGGGCATGACGATCGGTAGCAGATGTTAGATGTGGGGAACCTATTCACGGAACGTCAAGAAAAAATAAGAAGAAGAAGGCGATGCAAAGGCGTGCTGAGTTCCAATGTGCGGCTGCCAGCAACAAAGGAGACTGACGGCGGCGATGGCAGCACGGGCTACAGGAGGTGACTTCACGTCATGATCGCGAGCATTGGCATCTCCAGCATCTGCTCATTAGGAGCAGTACAGCAATAACAACCAGTATGACCGGTAAGCTAAGTACTTGCGCTGATAGCGTTAACATGTGTGAAACCACTAGGTTATTGTCAGTGTTGGAGCCTACAACGAATGAAGACCAGACAGTTCTAAGTATGAACGTGGGAGTGCCGAAATGGAACTTACTGATGGGGCAGATAGTCCAAAATCAGGGAGGGGGAGCACGCTTTCATACTCTACACCATCACAATTAATGCAATTTCTACTAGGAATGAAGTCTATTATGGGAGTAATGCAGTCTATTATGGAGGCGATAGGTACTGAACTAGGTTCTGTAAAACTGAGATAAATTCTGTTCGTAAATTATAACTGTAGAGTCAAGCGTAGAAGAAAATATGAAAGCTGAGATGGCAAAAATTAGACATGATATTGAAGGGATGATTGATTCAAAATTAGAATGTATAAGGGCAAATGTGGGCAACATTTCTGAGGAGTTTTGATTTTATCCATACTGGATGAGAGGTCGTGGTTGTGAACTGAAACGCGAGTGAGCTCACGCGCAAGTAAACAAGAAACATTTCACTGATTTCTTTTAATAACTACATTTTTAGCAATTGGCAGGATACCATCATTTCATGAGGTCCTAGGAACATGTATACGGTGTCTGTTTGTATAGACATCTCTGTGACTTCCTTTTTTTACTTGCGCGTGAGCTCACTCGCGCTTCAGTGTCGTGCTTGGCTACGTGGTGTGTGGTATCAACGAAGACGCACGGGCGGTTTACGACGATAGAGGGGAGAGCCATGTGGTTAGATGTTGAACACCATAGGTGACACCATTTTAGAGTTTTTTATACTTTGACGACTATGTGGAGATGCAACTTGGAAGACACGGCTGCAACAAGGGAAGTAGTAACGATGTTTTAATTTCATTATCAATTTCATTGTGCCTGGTGCATGTTCCATTTTAGCGAGTTTTTACAGGTTCTTTTACTTTTTATTATTCTGATGATGGAAGCTTGACTTCCGAAACGCGTCAATGTTAGTGTTTTACACTATAAACAAGTGGTGAGCCGATATATTTTTTAACATTTCTGGTTAGAACCAGAGTCGATACAGTAAAAAAAGATTTTCGAGAAAAGTTGGAAAAGATATGAGACGAGGTGAGTAGCAATGTTAACATTTATACGATGAGTCATAACACGTTTGAGAAAGTGACTACTAAATCAGTGAACTAATTGTCAGGTAGAATATTAGACTGTGAGAAAGAGGCTCTTAATAACAGAGAACATTTTGAAGATGTATTAATTACAAAAGTTGTGCAGGATGAACAGCAGTTCAAAGAATTCAGTCATTGAGCAGTAACTCCGGATATTACTGTGATAGGTGTTCCTTGGGGCAATTCAGGAATAACAAAGTGTTTTGCAGACGATGGAAAATACCATTTAGTTGATTTTGTTGCTACATGTAGAGATGGTTCTGTGAGAGCAATCTCGGCAGAGGCAAAAACTAAATTCGCGAAAGGACATCTTGAGGGTAATGCATAATCATGGGCAAATTTAATGAGTTATTCATTTACTACCTATGAAGTGCCCGAAGTTCCTGAACAAATTTTGGAGTGAAGCAAAAGCTAATGCAGCCTCAGAACGTGTTCCTAAATGGACCAAGTTTGAGACACGGAAATGGGTCGATGAGGAATTTTTGTGTGTGTGATGTAACTACGGTGATGCATACAAATCGTCCGCTGGGAGTGTTGACGGAGATTACAGTGGTCAAGAGAAATTAACAGGAATTTGTACACTGGGATATTGTCCACAATACGACGAACTCCATGGACGGTTTCTAGCTTATACTAAGAAACTTGAACAGGCGTTGATATTCAAACCATATAATTGGAACAGAAGACAGAGAAATGGGTACCAAAAGAGGAATAATAGTAGTATCAGCAATATTTATAATGATCATAAAACAATTAATTACCACCGTAATATTAATTTTCAAAGGGCAAATTGAAATGAGAATTCTCACAACGGGAATCAAAATCGGGAACGAAGCTTGAGGCACAGGAGCTTCACGTAATGCAACGCCAAAATACGAAGTCGGGAAATTAGAGATCGGCGCATCTCAGGTCCGGAAATTAATCCGGCGTTAAAAATGACACTTTATTTTAAAAATTCTGAGGTGAATATGAATGGTAGAGGTGGAATGTATGACGAATTCTAATGAGGCACTAATCTGTAGCAGTAATTATAGTAGTGTGGATGAAAGTGAAGTAGATGATTTTGTTATGTATCGGCGGATGTAGATGATTTATTGTTAAGCTTACAGGTGATATTTCAGATGCTGAAGGTGCGAAGGTTGAAGCTACTGATCTTGATACATCAGAGGATGCAATTTGTGGATTTATTTGCATTGATGGAAATGAACCGATGGTTCTTGATGAAAGCATGAATTTTGAGTGGATTTGGAAAGATGAATGTGAAAGTAATGTTATATAGATTGACTCTTACACAGAAGATTACAGCAATCAGCCTCTTTTTACAATACTGTCTATTTATTAAAACAGTGCCATTACCAGTTAGCCAATGCAGCCTTTCTTCAAAATTTCATTCACCTACTTTCCAATTTAAAGTAAAACAAGTAAAAAATAAAAAGTCCACTTTTGTAAAATTTGTGATATTTATGTATGCACATCCATCCCAACCCATTTACTGTGCTTTCAGTGTATACCACAATATGTCCATAGTTGTAACATTTATTTATGTACCTTTCGCCCTTATCATTTACGTTTGTTCCAATGTATACCATAATATTTACGTAATATCACTGCAGTGCAATTAATAACTAACTGCTTTATTTGTTTTTCTTAATTTTAATCAGTTCTCCTTCAATGTAAATAGTAAGCAACGTAACATTAGCAATTTCTAAATTTCTACTGTCACATACATGTACATAATGAAATATCTATGAGAGTGGAAGACTTTGGCATTGTTCTGGTTGTAATATCGCCATCTTTGTATGCATACCTCCATGCGATGAAACTTCTAAGTGTGTGAGTGGTGCCTTACATTATGTGCATATATATACATACACACAGGAAGTTCATTATAAAGTTTTCGATGTTGCAAGGTGATAAGCGGCTTGCACTGGAACGTAATGGCGTGGATTCTTCATTGTAAATAATCGAAACATCTTCCATTTAATAATAATAATTTCTTTACATCACTTAAAATCGTCGTGAGGCACAATTACAATTAAAAAGACGTTGTCTCACATCTTTTTTGGTTGTAAGGCATCATCACCCAAGGAAGTTTCGTCAGGCGGTGAAACAAACCACGACATGTAACGTAAAACGTGAACTAGGGGTCTGAAGATGAACCTATCGATTCGAAACGGGTAATGGCACCGTTTAAATAAATAAATAGCTTTATAAAAAGTGGCTGATTGCTGTAATATTCTGTATAGGAGCCAACCTATAGTTTGTACACAGCCTTGGGCTCAATATGTCAGTTTTTGACAAAATAGCGTGAAATTAATGTGTTAGGTAGTAGATATGAATGCAAAGTGTCGGAGAAATCTAGGGGTAGATAAAATGTTACGAAGACAGAGGTAGCTCCAAATTTGGCGAAGTTATAGCGCACTGTGAATTCTAATGTGGAGCGATGGTATATCGGCGGTGGTTGGCGGGGTTATTGGTCGTGATTTCCATAATGTATCGACGCATGTAAAACACACATCAAAAAAAGTTTTGCATCACCTCGGTTCCGAAGTTCCGGAACCTGTACAGAAAATTGGAATAGAGATCAACATAAACATCGTTTCCGACCTTTTTATTGCTCGTGAAAACCACACATGGCATGTTGTACCACCATACAGCGAGACCTTCAGAGGTGGTGGTCCAGACTGCTGTACACATCGGTACCTCTAATACCCAGTAGCACGTCCTCTTGCATTGATGCATGCCTGTATTCGTTGTGGCATACTGTCCACAAGGTCACAAAGGCACTGTTGGTCCAGATGGTCCCACTCCTCAACGGCAATTCAGAGTATATTCCTCTGAGGGGTCAGTGGGTCACGTCGTCCTTAAACAGCCCTTTACAATCTATCCCAGGCATGTTCGATAGCGTTCATGTTTGGAGAACAGGCTGGCCACTCTAGTCTAGCGATGTCATTATTCAGAAGGAAGTCATGCACAAGATGTGCACGATGGGGTCGCGAAGTGTCGTCAACGAAGACGAATGTCTCGCCAATATGCTGCCGATATGGTTGCAGTGTCGGTCGGAGGATGGCATTGACGTATCGTACAGCCGTTACGGTGCCTTCCATGACCACCAGAAGCGTACGTAGGCCCCACATAATGCCACCCCAAAACAGCAGGGAACCTCCGTCTAATAGGCGCTGCTCATGCATGTTGATTACGTCTTTGGGCGGGTTTAGTGACATCTCTGAACAGTCAAAGGGACTGTGTCTGCGATACAATATTCATAGTCAACATATATATTCAGGAGTTCAGGGAATCAGGGCGATGAAAAACTTTTTTGATGTGTGTAGATGTTTTAAACAAAGGAACTTATGAGTTATAGGTGTTTGTTGCGATTTGGTGGAAATAAATGAGGATTTGTTTAAGTGAGATGAAGTTATAAGTTTTTTGGTTGATTATGAGAGTGTTGCAGCTACTGATATCATTAATTCTGCGGAAACGAACAGTATATTTGATTCCTACGAGGTTTATGAAACGAAGAATTCTGAGGGAGATATAAAGCCTATAAATAATTCAGAGGTGGCTCGGAAGAATACAGAAGTGGATAATTGGGAAGCATTTGTTTAGGAGATGATGGTTGTACTGAATGGTATGGAAGAAAAAAAGTGACTACTCTATAAATGACAGAAGATGGCATGGAAAAATATTGAAGTTATTAGTATCTCACTGGTGGTACGAAAGGAGTGTAAAGTAGCAAGAGGTCTCGAAGGGAGGAAGAACGAAAAAGGGGTGACAGAAGTGTCTAATGAATTGTTTGACGGTGATAACGAGACTGAGGATTGGTCTGATGTTGTAACGTGTAACACAAATATGAAGGAAAAAGGAAAGGACATTGAAACTGATCATTTGAGGGCACGATGTTTAGAGAGTGGTAAAATTAGAGATGTACAACTTGTTGATGAAGAAAGTGTGCTTCTCGTGAAACAGTAGCCGACATAACAAAGGTGGTATGGAGTTCAGTCTCAATGGTATATTCCCCATGGGGTTTGGCCTTCTACAGGTATGTAACTTGTTAGGGAACTTGAAGTTTAGACCAATAGTATCCCATTTCGCAGCCTTGGAGCGCTTTCAATGTACCTCTAATCCCCTCTAAACCATTTTGAATGTAAAATGGTGAGTCTGGTGAGTCTCTTTCAAAGCTCCCCTCTTTTCTTTTAACTAATATAACTACATTTTGAGTAGCAGCTTGTATTCTATTGCTATACCGACTACAAATCTGCAATTCTGAACTGGAAGGACTGGCTACACGAGTCCTCTTACTCACTTGAGTGCTGGTATCTTTCAGCGGCCCAACCTGGGAGGAGGAAGAGAAAATTTCGAAGGATCCTTTTCGGTCCCACAAGGAGTTAGGGAAATAAACGTCAACTTAGACAGAGTCAAGCGTGCCTAGGTTGGCTTTATACAACTGAGATGCGGAAGGTTCCCCAAATACTGTGTACTAATGGCTGTTCCACCTGAACAGCCACGTATTTCATTGGCGCGCACCACAACTTGCAGTTGAAGCATTTTTTTTATATATAGGGGTTTATACCATCTTTACGATCTGGGTGATCAAGCCAAGTTCCTCGTTCCCTGTAATACACAACATTTCACCTCGGCATCGCATGTTGGTCGCTGAAGAATGCCCAGAGCGTACGGTGACAGAGGACTTGCGGCGCTTACCTGTCCTTGTCTCAGAAACCCCAGGTCGCCAAGCCTGTACCCAGCAAATGAATGCTGAGCCCCTGACGGCGTAAACTCTTCGGTGAAGTTCCCCTTTAACAGTGCTCATATTTCATCCATGGCTTGTTTTGACAAGAAATTATGTACCATGGCACTGTGTTACATTTTATGGTGTACTGTAGATTCGTACCCGATAAATGAGGTGTGCCATGTGTCATCACCATATTTGAAGGCAATACTGGATTGGTGTCTGCAGCAGGTTTCAACTTCTTTAAAGCACTTCCGGATCGTCTCGTAACTCTGGATAAGACTGTACAACTTGCTGCTACAGTTATTGTGCCATATCAACACGAGTGCTCTATACTTCATTTTTGAGATGGTACTATTATATTTGCTAAGCTACAATACACTCTTTGGTACACAGTAAATATGAGTACACTGTAAGCAATTGACAGTTCACAGTTCCATTCTTTGCTGGGTCGTTTTAAACTGTGGAACACATCAAGAGATTAATTCGGGCCGGCCGCGGTGGCCGTGCGGTTCTGGCGCTGCAGTCCGAAACCGCGGGACTGCTACGGTCGCAGGTTCGAATCCTGCCTCGGGCATGGGTGTGTGTGTGATGTCCTTAGGTTAGTTAGGTTTAAGTAGTTCTAAGTTCTAGGGGACTTATGACCTAAGATGTTGAGTCCCATAGTGCTCAGAGCCATTTGAACCATTTTGAATAATTCAGATAGTCCCTTGCTTAGGAAATGTATCAACAAGCAATAGAACAGGAATCGAGTTGCAGTCCAGTAAACAGCCAGGGCCCAAGCGTACGGTGCAAACGAAGTGGAGACTCAAGCATAAGAGGATTTGAAGTGTCCTGAGTTTCCTTGTAACTCAGTTTCCTTTCTGGCTCGACATCAGCGACCAGGTCCACGTGAAACGACCCTGACGCCTCGTAGTGGCCGCCGAAGGAGTCATTCATATCGCAGGATATTGGCCTCAGATGTCAATCTTTGTCGACCATTCTAGTGCTTTAGATGCCATCTTACATCCTCAGTTAAATGTGCCCGTACAATACTATGCATGTACAGCATTCTCTTACCATGCATGGGCCATGCACGAAAATTGAGCATAAATCTATGAAGATATAATCAAAAACTTTACATTATGCTAACTAGGGCAGTAGTTCATACTGAAGTCAGCGGCGGCTCGTTATTGCCTTGCAAATGTCTCATTTGCAGACATATGTGTATTGGACCGTTTTTGTTTCGATTATCGTATATTTTGGCAGATATCAGTTTTTACTAGAAGTTACGAGACACTCTGTATATCAGTGACCGAGTATAGTGTTACATGTATACTTTTTGCAGATGACGTGCTTCTCTATGAGTAAGTGTCGTATAACAACAGTTCCAATAATATATAGTTGGATTCAGGCAAAATCTCAGCTTTGTACAAATACGAGAAACATTCTGTTTGTTTACGCAAATGTCAATTTGTGTACCTTCTGAAAAGTAAAAATTTAGTACCAGTTGACTTTATAATTAATGAGTAAGTCGAGTCTTATAATTACCTGAATGTAGCAGTGTGTGTTGGTATGAAGTGAAATATTCGCCAAGTGTTATCTGAAACAAATGCCAAGCCTCGATTTATTGAAAAAATATGGGAAACTTTGTTCACTTGCAAGAACGACTGCCTTTAAAATACTCATACGATCTGTCCAGGAGTCCTGGTTTAAGTTTATGAGACCCATATCAGGAAATTCCAAAACAACACATCGAACGAATAGAACAGAGGACAGAGTCAACGGTTACAAGCTTGTCTCCATATCTCAAGATGTACACAGAGCTACCAAGTGAGGTCGCCAACATACGGGCACATCACTAGTCTGGTACGTACCTTCTCTGTTCCAAGCAGCAGCCTACAAATGGCGCTCGCCGTTTGGGGCTCTCCTCTGCTTAAGAATTATTTTCATCAGCGTATCATGTCCATAGTGTTGCCAGCTACCACAGAGAGTGCTCTGTACCGAGGACTAGTTTCCCTGCACGAAATACGAGCGCACATGAAGCTTCTTCCGCCAATATGAACGAAATTCGACGCGCCACCGACATTCATTTGCTTCCATCACAGTTACACCACAGTTCTAACAATTACACTATGGAGCACAGTTCTGGCAGTTATGTTCCAGAGCTACTAAAGTTCTATCTTTTTTACAGACACCTTAGGAAGTTCTACAGTGAACTAGGAGTGTCTGAAAATTTATTTCTGTCATAGTGACTAAATCATAGACTGCCAAGGGATAGCAAAGTTAGTTAGATTCTATTGTATTGGTGTAGTACTGCAAGTGCAACACATCAAGCTACCAGAAATTTAAGTACATTTATTACAAATATTCTTTGTTAGTAAATAATATGTATGCTTGTAATTTGTGGTGCCACAGTTATGTTCTAGTGTGGCCCTGTCACAGCGACATATGTTTAGACAGTCATAACGGGCACTCACTGCCACATTGTAGAGAATAATAGTAGAAATTTCATTTTATGCTACCGTGGATATTCAATTGAAACTGATAGAAACATTCAGTTACAGCATCTAAGCACAATGGAAACGGTGGAAAACATTGTGCGTATCGTCGGGCTATGTATATTTCATCCAATACATGCGACATAGTGTAACACGTTTTTCTTCGTGTTTGTAACCATAACACAAAAAGATTTGTCTCTGCAGATGGGTTTTTCTTCAAACCATTAACAATGAACTGAAATGTGCTAGCAGTTATTAAGGGAAATTTAGAGACTCAACATAATTGAAAGCTCAGTGCACAAACTCCATACAGGAGTTTTTGTCATACTGCGTGAATGGAGTGAAATGGTTGAGTTCGAAGAAGCCATAATTTTTGGAGTCCATAAATTCGAGAACCCTTCAAAGAGATTCTATAAGACCTACATGTCTCTTGGCTACTCATAGCGATATTATGTTTGAGGCGAAACATCATGGAGGGGGAAATATAATCATCATTCTAGTACGCCTAAGTTATAGTGATCACTGAACTCTGAACTTCACGCTATGAAGCAGTCGACACCCCTATGACACGATATCCAAAATATACGAGAATATTCCCTTAATAATCAGAACACTTGCCTTACATACTAATTATCACCGCCATCTTTATGACAGTATGCTCGTATGCAACGCTTGCAATAATTTACTCATTGCTCGATCCAGTGCTGGGACTCTGCTGAAAGAATTTTGTTCAAACGTAGTTGCAATTCCCTTCAGTCTCTTCAATGTAATTATAACGCTGCCCTGCCCTTTCAAATTCAGTTTCATTTTCAGAAAGTGGAGGAAATCACCAGGAACTAGATACGGTGATCAGGGTGGCGAGAGACAGTTGCTATGTGGTTTCTTGGCCTTAATGTGTACATGTGCATTGTCACTACAATGTGGAGAATTTTCGAAGGCATACATCGCATGTTGTGAAGCCAGAACGACTGTCCAGTCCATTCCAAATCACAAAGAAAGGGAGCCGAATAAAACTGATTCCGTAATTTCAATCACAAATTCTAATTGCTTGGTAGATTCTGAATTTATTGATAGCAATAGCGGTTATGACTGCCATTTAATTAAAATGACAATAAACTAAATCAAACATTTTATGTACTAAGATTAATTTTCTGTGGCCAACAGCAGTTAGTATGATTGTGTTCTCGCACAAACATGGATGCTGCCTCCCCCAAGAAATCACCGGTGGGTCATCAGATATCCCCACACAATTCCTCCCTCCCTCGTCCACCCCCCCCCCCCCCCCAACACACACACATGTGGCATAGGTCATTTGCCTTATGCATAAAAGGGCGGGAAATTAAAAGTTTTGCAGGATATTCGTATATTAGTCATGCATGCATTCCAGATAACTGATCTAGAATATTGGACCAACTCGGATTGTTCCCAAGTTTCCTAGATTTTGAACAAAGGCTGTTTATATTCCTTATAGGTCCAAGCCAGTGGTTCTGGAACAAAGGCGAGGTCACTTCTCCCCCCAGTACCAGTTACAGGAGGTAAAGCGCTTGTTCCCTCTGCAGTTCCAGACCTATGTGATTAATAAAATTCTTTTCCGGGCTATTATGCCGTGGTCTGATGGATTTCGCATTGTAACCCAACGTTTCGTCCCCATCTGCGGAGGACATCTTCAAGGGGGTTCGTGGCTTCTGTTAACTTCCGAAACACACACTGTCTCACTACTGACTGCAGCAAATTTTTGTTTTCGCGTGCTCCCGCGCATAGGCGTGACGTCACATGTTTTGAATACGCGAGCGCAATTGGCCGTTGTCGGTTGCCGCCGTCCGCTGTTGCTATCATCCCATGGTGGAAGACTGGTACACATCTTCTTCAGCACCGGCATCCAGATGTCATTTAATTTCACGCCCTCCTCCTTCCTATTAAAATTCCTGGGGTGTTTCATAATCTCTATAGCCTCTCTGTAAAGCCTGTAGGTAGTGAAGATGTCCTCCGCAGATGGGGACGAAACGTTGGGTTACAATGCGAAATCCATCAGACCACGGCATAATAGCCCGGAAAAGAATTTTATTAATCATGACAGTTCCGGCCGTGAAAGTTTACATTTTACAACCCAGACCTATGTGTTAGACAAAGGTTGCCAGTCTGAGCCTGATGACTTTTCTCAACCTACAGGTAGTAACCAGTCCGCTGACCTTATTTTAGATATATGAAAAACCATTTCACCTGTATCCTGAAAGCTGTTATTCACTCAAATCTCCAGGGCAATTTTTATAATATTCAAGTAACTTATAGAATTCAAGATGGCCACTGGTCTCTCTATCTCTCTCTCTCTCTCTCATACACACACACACACACACACACACACACACACACACACACACACACTGCTGCTCCTAAAATCTGTAGCCCACTTTTCCTCTAAGTCTACTTGTGCTAAGCTTCGTCCTCTCAACCCCCCTGACGTCACATTTTAAAGAATTGTCGTCCTGACTTTGAATCTCACTTGCCCTAACTTGGAGTCCACTTATATATTGTTTAAACATCTCCCACCACTGCTGTGAGGGGATATTCAAAAATAATTCACTCATCATAAATTTAAAATGGCAAGAAATTCATTTATTCTACGTTTAAATTACAGTAAACCCTCTGTTTCGCAGAAGCAGACAACTTACCCTAACATTAAAACTGTATAATTCACTGCTACAGTCTGAACGGTTGCCAGAACCTCATCACTGCCGTATGTTATAGGGAAGCCGTAGGAATGAGATGCACTTGCGTCTTTATTTTCACAAACAACACGATTGGAGACGCGTCTTTTACAAGCCAGACAGTGCAGAGCATGGCTTCCATGATTCCTCCTGCATGTCAAGAGATGCTCCACACTGCTTACATAAAGATCCACTGCTACCACTCTGCTAACTACCTAGTTCCTGCAGAGCACGACCGCTCCATCCTTTATCGCACTCCATAACTAACGTCAAACTGCCGTTAGCACCTGACTGCCGCACTGCCGCCCACAGTGCACTGCTGCACACAGACTTCTACCTCTTGGTCTGGACCAGTCAGTGACATGCCATCAGTTAGGAATGTGGAGAGCTGTTTGTCGTGGATTATATTCTGTAGGTAGTGTACTCCTACCACAGCCGGCTATTACGTTGGTGCGTAAGTTTGTACTGTTTTTGTTCTGCATGTCCGTATTCTGATTTCTATGTGTTTATTTATCGATTGCCACTTTTTCTTTGTAGTTCATTATTGTTACGTGAGATTGCATATAGTCATTTTGTCATTTGGAGATTGTAATTGCAGCTTTGGACACTAGCAAATGAAGTGGCAAGTCACGGAATCAGAACATTTTGGACATTTTGTTCTGTTTGAGTTCAATAGAGAGGTGACAGCAGCGGAGGCAGCCAGAAACATTCGGGCCTCGTCGGCTTCGGAAATGAGCTGTAGATAGCGGTTGAGTGGTCATGGATCAAGTTGGCAGCTCTCCCCTTTGGGGGTCTCGTGGAGACCATTCCGCTACACATCGCCACTTTCAGCACGGCGAAAGGGGATGTTTCTCACTATTGGACACGAGTTTCTTATTCAGTTTGTCATGAAGGAGCAACAACAAAACAACGAACTGCACAGTGCGGGATTCTGATACTGACACTAAAGTCTATTTTTGTGGTTGGCAGACAACGCCATGACCTTTCTACTGTTATCTGTTGATGCAGAACTTCTTAGTCGACTTCAATACAAGATTCACTAATTATTTTCTTTTCACTAAACTTGTGACCTTTTACATTCGAGGATTGCAGTGCTGTCTTCAGTTTGTACTCCTACTCTCCGTAACATTGTGTGCTTTCTCGTTCTCCTCTTAAGTATTTCACGTTAAGACGATATGGTAATGAGGATATAAAACTTAATAGGCTTGTTTTCCACTGCAGCATAATATTTGCCAGGGAGAGACTTGCTACTTTTCATCGTAGATAACAAATATAGGCACTAACTTCAGATGGTATTTTGTGTTAACTTATCAAAGGCGATACTGCATTTTAGCCTTCCACGTCAGCAGCATAATAATTATAACTTGATGTCCTTGATCGGAATAGTAAATTTATGCGCATAACTTGTACACGGCGTAAATACAACATAGAGATACAAGTTAGAGAGCTGAGTGTCCTTGATATGCACGCTAGACACTGACCAACATTTACTGCAGTTATATTATTATTACTAACCGTAATGCTTTTTGTGACAGCAGTCGAAAGAAGAAAAATGCTGTAAAATACATTAGTGAAGGAAAAGTAAGCAACGAACTAAGCTGTATTATGTTTTCGCTACATTTAAAAAATTCTTACGAGGGCACTAGAAGTGTGCAATAGTTCCTTGTTAGATTTAAACGTATAATACAGTATGAATCACTAGCTTCTTCCACGTAAATTCAGAGGAGGTAGAAGATAGACAATTCAATCTTCTAGATATTTATTCCCCCCCCCCCCATGAACCATGGACCTTGCCGTTGGTGGGGAGGCTTGCGTGCCTCAGCGATACAGATGGCCGTACCGTAGGTGCAACCACAACGGAGGGGTATCTGTTGAGAGGCCAGACAAACGTGTGGTTCCTGAAGAGGGGCAGCAGCCTTTTCAGTAGTTGTAGGGGCAACAGTCTGGATGATTGACTGATCTGGCCTTGCAACATTAACCAAAACGGCCTTGCTGTGCTGGTACTGCGAACGGCTGAAAGCCAGAGGAAACTACAGCCGTAATTTTTCCCGAGGACATGCAGCTTTACTGTATGATTAAATGATGATGGCATCCTCTTGGGTAAAATATTCCGGAGGTAAAATAGTCCCCCATTCGGATCTCCGGGCGGGGACTACTCAGGAGGATGTCGTTATCAGGAGAAAGAAATCTGGCGTTCTACGGATCGGAGCGTGGAATGTCAGATCCCTTAATCGGGCAGGTAGGTTAGAAAATTTAAAATGGGAAATGGATAGGTTAAAGTTAGATATAGTGGGAATTAGTGAAGTTCGGTGGCAAGAGGAACAAGACTTCTGGTCAGGTGACTACAGGGTTATAAACACAAAATCAAATAGGGGTAATGCAGGACTATGTTTAATAATGAATAGGAAAATAGGAATGCGGGTAAGCTACTACAAACAGCATAGTGAACGCATTATTGTGGCCAAGATAGATACGAAGCCCACACCTACTACAGTAGTACAAGTTTATATGCCAACTAGCTCTGCAGATGACGAAGAAATTGAAGAAATGTACGATGAAATAAAAGAAATTATTCAGATAGTGAAGGGAGACGAAAATTTAATAGTAATGGGTGACTGGAATTCGAGTGTAGGGAAAGGGAGAGAAGGAAACATAGTAGGTGAATATGGATTGGGGCAAAGAAATGAAAGAGGAAGCCGCCTAGTAGAATTTTGCACAGAGCACAACTTAATCATAGGTAACACTTGGTTTAAGAATCATGAAAGAAGGTTGTATACGTGGAAGAACCCTGGAGATACTAAAAGGTATCAGATAGATTATATAATGGTAAGACAGAGATTTAGGAACCAGGTTTTAAGTTGTAAGACATTTCCAGGGGCAGATGTGGACTCTGACCACAATCTATTGGTTACGACCTGTAGATTAAAACTGAAGAAACTGCAAAAATGTGGGAAATTAAGGAGATGGGACCTGGATAAACTGAAAGAACCAGAGGTTGTACAGAGTTTCAGGGAAAGCATAAGGGAACAATTGACAGGAATAGGGGAAAGAAATACACTAGAAGAAGAATGGGTAGCTCTGAGGGATGAAGTAGTGAAGGCAGCAGAGGATAAAGTAGGTAAAAAGACGAGGGCTGCTAGAAATCCTTGGGTAACAGAAGAAATATTGAATTTAATTGATGAAAGGAGAAAATATAAAAATGCAGCAAATGAAGCAGGCAAAAAGGAATACAAACGTCTCAAAAATGAGATCGACAGGAAGTGCAAAATGGCTAAACAGGGATGGCTAGAGGACAAATGTAAGGATGTAGAAGCTTATCTCACTAGGGGTAAGATAGATACTGCCTACAGGAAAATTAAAGAGACCTTTGGAGAGAAGAGAACCACGTGTATGAATATCAAGAGCTCAGATGGCAACGCAGTTCTAAGCAAAGAAGGGAAGGCAGAAAGGTGGAAGGAGTATATAGAAGGTTTATACAAGGGTGATGTACTTGAGGACAATATTATGGAAATGGAAGAGGATGTAGATGAAGACGAAATGGGAGATACGATACTGCGTAAAGAGTTTGACAGAGCACTGAAAGACCTGAGTCGAAACAAGGCCCCCGGAGTAGACAACATTCCATTAGAACTACTGATGGCCTTGGGAGAGCCAGTCATGACAAAACTCTACCAGCTGGTGAGCAAGATGTATGAGACAGGCGAAATACCATCAGACTTCAAGAAGAATATAATAATTCCAATCCCAAAGAAAGCAGGTGCAGACAGATGTGAAAATTACCGAACTATCAGTTTAATAAGTCACAGCTGCAAAATACTAACGCGAATTCTTTACAGACGAATGGAAAAACTGGTAGATGCGGACCTCGGGGAGGATCAGTTTGGATTCCGTCGAAATGTTGGAACACGTGAGGCAATACTGACTTTACGACTTATCTTAGAAGAAAGATTAAGAAAAGGCAAACCTACGTTTCTAGCATTTGTAGACTTAGAGAAAGCTTTTGACAATGTTGACTGGAATACTCTTTTTCAAATTCTAGAGGTGGCAGGGGTAAAAATACAGGGAGCGAAAGGCTATTTACAATTTGTACAGAAACCAGATGGCAGTCATAAGAGTCGAGGGGCATGACAGGGAAGCAGTGGTTGGGAAAGGAGTGAGACAGGGTTGTAGCCTCTCTCCGATGTTATTCAATCTGTATATTGAGCAAGCAGTAAAGGAAACAAAAGAAAAATTTGGAGTAGGTATTAAAATTCATGGAGACGAAGTAAAAACTTTGAGGTTCGCCGATGACATTGTAATTCTGTCAGAGACGGCAAAGGACTTGGAAGAGCAGTTGAGCGGAATGGACAGTGTCTTGAAAGGAGGATATAAGATGAACATCAACAAAAGCAAAACGAGGATAATGGAATGTAGTCAAATTAAATCGGGTGATGCTGAGGGAATTAGATTAGGAAATGAGACACTTAAAGTAGTAAAGGAGTTTTGCTATTTAGGAAGTAAAATAACTGATGATGGTCGAAGTAAAGCGGATATAAAATGTAGACTGGCAATGGCAAGGAAAGCGTTTCTGAAGAAGAGAAATTTGTTAACGTCGAATATAGATTTAAGTGTCAGGAAATCATTTCTGAAAATATTTGTTTGGAGTGTAGCCATGTATGGAAGTGAAACATGGACGATAAATAGTTTGGACAAGAAGAGAATAGAAGCTTTCGAAATGTGGTGCTACAGAAGAATGCTAAAGATTAGATGGGTAGATCACGTAACTAATGAGGAGGTATTGAATAGGATTGGGGAGAAGAGAAGTTTGTGGCACAACTTGACTAGAAGAAGGGATCGGTTGGTAGGACATGTTTTGAGGCATCAAGGGATCACAAATTTAGCATTGGAGGACAGTGTGGAGGGTAAAAATCGTAGAGGGAGACCGAGAGATGAGTACACTAAGCAGATTCAGAAGGATGTAGGTTGTAGTAGGTACTGGGAGATGAAGCAGCTTGCACAGGATAGAGTAGCATGGAGAGCTGCATCAAACCAGTCTCAGGACTGAAGACAACAACAACAACAACAGATATTTATTGAATTACAGAGGTTAGCTTTTTCTTCAAAATGTAGATATCTATTCTTTAGAGGAGTACGATATAAAAAAGAACGATGAACCATGTTATATTTAATGGAAATTGTTAATTAATACGTCTTTATGGACACAGCATCTGGTGGAGCTAATTGCATGTCGCACTTACTCAGCGGACGGAAAATGCTTTAACGATAATGATTTCTGCTCTTATTCCGCTAACAGGATTTAAAGCTGTTTAGCCAACTGATTAAGATCTGTCTTTATCTCTGTGTAAAGTTACAATTCTCTTTGCTAGTTTGCGCCTATAAAGATACAGTCGCTGATAATTCTCTGGCGGAACAACTCTGCCGCATCATACTTCGGTTAAATGCTTACGAAAAATAAGATGGCTTTTTCTTTTGTAATGAATTCGAATGGAAAGAAATAGAGTATCATACTAGTATGCTCACTGTAGTCTTTCGTGTAGTAGACTCTTATCAGTCTGCAAAACTGGCAGCAGAAGACAATTTGTTACGAATAACGAAATCATGCAAATGAGGAAAGTTAAATCAAAGGTTAGAGTTTAACCTAACTTGTTTGAGGAGAATGGAATATGAATGTGGCTGGAGCCCATCTATGGAATCATCTCGGTATTTATCTAAGTTAATTACAGAAATCAAGCCAGTAAAAGTCAGTATTTTGCCACTGCAGATCCATCTCCACGGCCTTGCAGGACTTAACTGCGGACGTGGATACCAGATGAAGCGGTGTTTACGATTTTTCAATAAGTGTACAAGTCTAGCTCAAACCAAAAAATAAACATTGAAAGGCTGTTAGTTACAAGTTGCTGCCTGTAAAACAGTTTGTCACAGCGTCTGCGATGAATTCCTTCCTAAAGCGACCGTTTAATGACGCTGTTGTGCACAAAATGGAAAGCAAACATGTTACGCAAGGGCGTATACAAAGTGATAAAAAATTCTATATCTTATAAATTTATTTCAGAAATACTGTTGTTAAGTTAACGACGTTACAGGTAGGGAAAAAATCCATTACACAGGTTGTCCCAGGAGGAATGGTCATTATTCGGAGACAGCAGTCGTTTCAGTCAAAGAGTTTCGTATGGACGAAGGCCCTATTCTGAATAGTTTCCGAGACAGAACGCGTTTAATGAAGACTGATATTTATTCTCTGTATTATCCAATACATGGTCAGATTTACACATACGCACATGTACAAAGTTAGTAAACATTATACCATGCGTTTTACGAACTATCGATAGTAAACTTGGTATTTTTAACACATACATATGTAGGCATGATCGTACTCGTCACATTACAGATGTTGTATGGTTCCAAATAAATGTACGAACATAACACCGTCGACTACATTGCATATGTGACTCGGAAGAACATAATGTGTTGCTCGTCTGAGTGCGTGCGCACATTCCCTAGTGAGGACAGCAGTGTCTGTCTTACGACCTAGCAGATAATCTCTCGTATTCACCTTTTTTTGTACACCTCGGTCTTCACTCGACTCCATGAACCAAAATATAGTGGCATAAGATCTTGCGATCGTAGTGGCCAATTAGCTGAACTACAGCAACCAATCCAGTGATTAGGGCTGCGTGACAAAAGAAAAGTCTTCAAGATGTTCAACAAACGAATTTTCGAAAAAATCTAATTACTTCTCTCCTGTTGCTCGCTCTTCAAAAATAACTGGATCTACAAAGATGGTACCGATAATGGTGCACCAAACATTGATTTTCTTCATACCATCGATGATTGTTGCGTGTGTAGCTGAGTCCATTCCATGTAAACGAGATTTAATCAGTGAATAGTATTCATGGAAGTACATGTCGATCGCCATTTAACCAGTGAAGAAGCTCAAGTCAGTATTGGTGCAAAGACAGTCCAGCGCCACTCTGCATTGTTGCCAGATGTATCCACGATGGTGGCAATGACTTCATACAATAAGCCGGTGTGCAGACTTGGCAACAGTGCATTATGTTATCCAAGATGGAGGCTATGACGTCATCCAAGATAGCTGCCATGATGTCAGCTGATGACACAAGTACCTATATCCAAGATGGCGGGAAAGTTCCATGTCCCCCTGACACGCTCCCCTGCCACGCCCCACTGGCGAGAACGATTGAATTTTAGAGGGAAGATAGTTCAATTGGGCTACCTCTACTTACCTAAGATAATGTTGGGAAAGAAAGGGCAGTTGGGCTACCTCCAGTAACCTAAGTCACCCGACCGCCACCTCTTACTAGGGATTGGCGCGAAGTTTGAACTTTGGCAATAAAGAAAGGGCTTTATCTAATAACCTAAGAAAATAGCAGCAAAGAAAGGGCACGGGGGCTACCTCCACTAATCTAAGTCACCCGACTGCAATCTCACCCTAGGAAATGATGGGAAGAGGACTCAAACTGTGGTGGACATAAGTCTTTATTTTGCATGCACTATTTAGTTAAACAATTATAGGCACTACCACCATCAAGTGTAGTCGCCACGAGACCTGCAGTCCATCTGGTTTAGTAGTCAACACTGCTACCAGAGGACGCAGTCAGCCGTTCTGTGATGTAACTCAAAATGGCGGTCTGTGTTGGGGGAAAATGGCAGGAAAAAGACTCTGCCTATGCTGGATGTAAGTCTTTATTTTGCAGGAATTGTCTCCACCAAAAGATGTAGAGTCCAACTGACTAGTACAAGGTACTGCCACCAGAGGGTGGTGTCATTCCTCCTGTGACATAACCCAAGATGGCTGTCTGGAGGGGAACATGACTCAGGCTGCGCTAGGCTGCTGGAGAGAGTAAGGGAGGAGTGTACTTTATTTATTCTGGAACTATTTGGGGACCGATTTGAGATAGTATATTTATCACACAAAATACTCGCCCTGGTGTGCTTGGGCTCACACCAAACAGCCTACAAACCTGTAAACTACTCATAATATTGCCAAACAGACACGCAAACAACTCCTAAATTACCAAAATAATTTCATTAGGCCTGCAGACATGCAAACTTCGCCTAAATAATGCAGTACACTGATGTGCAGACACAAAATCAATTCATAAACTGTCCAAATAATGCATAGCACAGCCTACAGACCTGCTTGCAAAATAATTCAACAGACACTCAACCAACATGCGCGAACGACGTGCACTGCTCCCTGTCCCCTGGACTGCACAGGACACTACCGCATACACTCCCAGAAGTCGAGATGCACCCGGAGCTGTCAAACCACGCACAGGTCCCCAGAAGCATGAGGTTGCGGCACCCATTTCATACTTGACACCTGAGAAATTCCTCTTGAAACACGTTATCACCTACGCACCATTGCTGATGCAAGTGGACAGGAGCGAAGACCTATTTGCAGAATGCAGATGCTCCAAGGGTGTGCATGCGTCAACTCCATCTAAAAGACACCAAAAGCACGATTACTAATCGTCAACTTTCGAAATCATGAACTGCACACTTGTTCACAAAATAATGCAACAAACATCAAAACACCTAATAAATTCTCAAACCATAATGCATGACTAACGCGCTTAAACTGACAGAAACAATCCAATGCACAAACACTTAGTACATGTAAGAAACACTTCTGAACTCAGATCAACCGCAACTATCACAGATCCTCAATTCACCCCACAAGGCCACACACCGCGAGCTAGTGCTGGGGCGCTGGCGACAGCATGTGAAAGTTCTTCAGCTGTTATACTGACATCATGTGTCTAGTGCACACTCGTACTCAGCGCGGCTAATGCTTTGTGGCGAAATGTTTGTCCTGCTGTCAATATAAGTCTCTGAAACCTTAAACGTTCACACCACTAAAAAGCCTGTGCACACCATTAATCATTAACGCATTCTTGTGTTTGGAAAGAGATCAGTGGTCAAGAACAGAGAGGGGGGAAATCAGAACAATTATACAAACATAATTCTGAGTACTGTCATACAGAAGAGAAAACGTCCAAAATTTTCTGTATCCTACAGCTACAAGGCTGGAGATGTCCTAATGGCGGATGAGTGACAGCAGATCCACACTCGAACGCTAACTTAGATGTGGTATATTGTGGACCTGCATCCCAACATTGCTCCATACATTGTGTGTGGCAGATCCACCTTCAAACCCTATCGTGGAATTGGTGTATTGTGGATCTGCATCGCAGCATCGCTCCAGATATAGCACGAAGCAGATCCACTCTCGAACGCTAACCCGGGTCTACTGTAGGTCCTGGGAGCCCTCCGCGACACACAAACATGCACAGACATACAGAAAACAGAGAACAGGCTACGAAAAGGTAGAGATAACTGTATACAAGCGAGTACAGTGCTATAATACACCTCCCGATCAGAAAAAATAGTGAATTTGCGCTAGGTATTGGTAGCTGTACTACATTTACAAGTAGTTTTAAAACACGGACCGAGAGGTTATGTCATGGTTGTGCGTGTAGAAGTGACATTAAAATCGACAGAATTGAGGAAAATAAGAATATATTGAGGGAAAATACGCTGAAATGTAAGGAAATTGAGGAAGTACTTGCATGTTTTCTGCTTGGCGCAGAATAATCTATACATGGGGGTGAGTATGCGACAGCAAGAGGTATCCGGGAAAACGTCAACACGGAAGTGAACTAAAGCAAGTAAACAGTCACTTTTTCTTCCGTTGAGGCTGCATTCAACCGTACGTCTATTGAGGTAACAGTGATACACGCGAGTTGACTACAGTAATTGACGCTTTTCAGGAAGACAGAGAACTATCTGCCTCAAAACTTACTTGCATCTGTGTTAAAGGATAACAGCGAATGGATGGGATGGTCGATTGAGATGGAGCTCTAATGATATACGTTTTAATAGCCCTCTGATAATGCATTCTAGAGAAGGATGGATATGTTGGCGCAGGTCATTTGGCCATTTCTTCTGCTGATGTGTCAGGATGCATCAGTCCCATGGCATAGCCAGTGTTCAACTCATATACAACCACTTGTTTTGTGTGGGTCTTAGAGCACTGTCTTCTTGCGATCGTTAACAGTATACCTCTCGGTCATCAGAGGATTTCCATGTCACGTGTGATGAACTGTGACACATTTCTCTAAATGAACGAATGATGTACTCCATTCCCCTGTCACCTGTTAAGTGTAAAATCGATACTTCAGTTTCATAACTGAGTTAGCGATAGGTGCTTGTGAGACACTGCAATCCCCATGTATATATCTGCTTGACAGATGCGCTGTTTAGAGAGTTAGAGGCGACAAGACTTGTAATTTCACGTGTTGGAGGCCACTGCTATACATTTATCTGTTTCCTTGTAAGGAGTATTATAAATTATCAACAATCATTTTAATAGAACTGATGTGGGCGTAGTATAATTTCTGAACCATGATCTGATGTGGACAGTGGACGTTATACATCTCTCGAAAGCTATATTGTCTCTGTATCACACAGAGCCAGTGTTTTACAGATTGTTACCGTAGTTTATCGTACACAAACCTGCAAGGAGGATGTGTGTCATGGGCTGGAAGTATATTTCTTACATTGGAATATTAACAGAGCAGCGTTCCACACAATTGACAAGTCGGAAACTCAAGCAATCTAATATTATAGCCCATTTTAAGGCGGAACGTTGTAGCCTTAGGAGTGCAGATGTTTATGTTCTTTCTTACCTATACCTTCCAGGTACTGATCCTGGATCTAGAACCATACTTTAGAGTTGATAACATAGTTGATTTACGTAAAATGCTTCGAACTCCATCTGTCTGGAGCTCCATCATGTATAGAAGTTAACTGTTTCTTGTTCTTCTTAACCCTGTGCTATTTCATCTCATCACTTTCAAATCTGTTACTATACACCGATAAGGGGTGCTAACGTCCACGATATGGGTGCATTTTGGATGGGTGGGGACTCGGCAAACTCCATCCATTCATGAGGCATGGAATGTAGTGGTCTGTTTCCGGTCAGCTGCAGATTAAATAGTTAACAGTGCTGTCGGGTGGGTTGGTCAAAGAGAGTGTGGGGAGGCAATTCAGTCTCTAATTTTATGCTAAGACTGCAAGAAGGCTCTATGACTCCCATGCACATACAGATAGATCGTAAATTATGTACTATTCTAGAGGTGTTAGAAATATCTAGAGAGCTGTCCGGTTTACTTTGATGATTTATGTGTTTGACAATTAACAATGAATGGACATACTGCACAGTCATCTATCTACATTCGAAATGATACTCGCAAAGTAAAGAAGGGGCGGTTTAGCTATGATACTGAAACTGGGGAAACATGCTGTCACATCATTGACCGATGTTGAAATTACTGTAAAATTGCTAAAATTGGTCATGCTATGAACTGGATGCTTATTAATACAGTACCAATGCCTTTTCCATCCCATCCACCCACTGATAGGCTGTTGTTTACCACATAATGATTGACTGACAACGCTTGTTTGAGTTGGGGAAAGAGTTTTGTGTATGGGTGACGTCTTCTGGTGGTTGGTAGCACCGAAAAAGTGATCGTGTACATGAGTGCTATACGAGAAATCAGCTGAAATGGATGCAGAGCTACCAGCTATTCCGTCGCTGTGACAGATGAATTTAAATGTAGAGGTAGCCCAGTTGACCTATCCTCCCTCCTAAATTCAAACTTCTCGCCAGGGGCGCTTTCCAGGGGGTGTGGCACTTTCCCGCCATCTTGGGTAATGGTAATTGTGTCATCAGCTGACGTCACAGCAGCCATCTTGAATGACGTCATTTGCACCACAGTGCAATGTCTTGGATAACTGTACTTTTGAGTGATGTTCTTGTTGTCTGCGAGATGCTGTGGATCAGAACATCTTAATATCAGTTTATAAACTGACACAGACCTCTAAGTCGTGACATAAAAATAAAATGTTTGGCAGTGTACAAAGTGTGTTAGAAAATAATGTTTCAAACAACGAGTCAGGGCCATAGGTAGGGTTCATCCCTTGCGACTTACAGTATGGTCCACAGGATACGATCATCCTCCTAGAGTACAGGTGATGGAACTTCAAACTGGTCTGTGGAGTTGATCAATACCTGTAGATTTAATAGGCTCGTCACATGTGCTCGATGCCTGCATATGTGAGATATTTGGTTTCGATATATGGGAGGAGAGAAATTCATTAAAAATCTTATCTAGTTCTCTATCTGATGAAGTTAGTTGAGCTTTTATAGTTCATATTTTTTCTGTGATGGAGATGATGCAGAATAACGAAGATAGCATACTGGGGAGATAGATGTGCATGGACGTGGATCTGAGAATCTGTATCTAGTTTGGAGATGCGTCTCAATGCGCCCATTTCCACAGAATGGTCAAAACACCATCCTGTTGCACTAATTCATGTCGCTCTGTTTCTACACGCGTTGCATGAGGTGATGGATATGGCTTTCTCCAAATTCTACCCAGTTTTGACTTAAATGGGAACGGTTACATGCGCAAAGCTGTGGAAATGGAGCAGATGCAGGATGCGTAGGGAGTGACTAAAACCTCGTTGGAATTTTACAGTAGCAGACAGGTCCGACAAAGGTGACTCATTTTGAGATATGAGAGTGCCAGAAATATGATTCACTTGTGGCTGTAATCATTAAATGACTTCTCCATAGGATCGAATGCAGGTATGTAACTGAATGGAAAGACTTGATTCCAAATCACAGACAGCATTTCTAGCAGATAGCGTAGCATTAGAGATATGAAAAGTTAGCCTACACTTCTTATTGCCTCAATCAGCACACCATCTACTGTTTGTGATCCTTCTCAACCAACCATCGCCTATAGCCCGAACCTCTGACATGGGATTGAGACAGAATGCATTACAAATACTGTAGAAATATCTATCTGCGGTGGCGTTAGGGATTCGCAAATACCGTTTTGATACCAAATTTCTCAGCCTTTTTAAATTGGGTTAATTTCATTACGAGGTTGCTCCATTGGCGACGTGTAAGCGCACTGTTGGTCTGATACTATACACTCCAGCAATCGCCATCACTGTATTTGTCTGGACAAAAACCTCCTCATTCAGAGACAATGTCGTACCTCGAGTTGTAAAGTGGATATAGGTTTAACACGAATACCTGTAGGCCCAAGAATGCTTGTGACAGTAACATACAGTAGTTGTTGGGATCGGATTTTTTAACATCTGGCGGTTTGTAGGACGATTAAACCTCTCTTTCTAAGCCACGGTGGTAGCGGTCACAAGAAAAACTTGTAAGACACGTCCATCCATGGCTGATTTTCTGTCAGTATTATTTCGTATCGGCAGGGATCAGTTATTGACGAATTATTATACTTAGTAGTAGTGGTTGCGTCATAGGTTCGCATTTGAGCATCAGGCTTATAAAGTATGTGTTTGTGTTCCGACATGTGCAAAGGAAATGACTATGTCCAGTCATAAGGAGGGTATGGATTAGACGTGGAGTACTGCGATAACAAGGGAAGAGTATGGTCATTCAACTCAGACCGCAATGGTAACATTTAGTTGTGAGTACAGGGATAAAATATGTATTTGAATGATTTCATAGGATAATTCTGTCTATGCGTGCTTGGCCTTCAGCACCAGTGACCTATGTGGGAATGATTCACGTTTTCCGTTAACGGCAGGAGCTGTCCGAATGCAAAGGCCTTTGGAATGCAGGAATGTAGCTCAGTTAACTTTGTCGTCCTCTAGGAAGCAGAACAGCGAAGTAATACTTAGTACGTGTTGGGCAGCTTTCGTGATCGCGTGGAAATTTGAGAAGATTGAATAGGGATGTGTATTTGCGCTGGACCATTATTTTCTTGCATATAAATTGTTCAGCTGAGTGCTACTGCAAATTTCACGCCTTTACTTAGTTGAAGGAACATGGATTGTGGTGTGTGCATCTAACAGGTGAAAGACATGTTTTCTGGTTCTCTAGACATGAGAGACACATTAGTTTATTTTGTAAATTATAGGGATGATTTGGAATGTGTTACATAACGGACATTGGTATTCGCCAGTGCAAATATCAGTTTCCTCTATTTGCTTCATGTTCTCACCTAAAGGTCTTCACAGACTGGATAAGTGCAACAGTTTCGGGTTTGTAGAGAAATAATTTCCGGTCTATATCTTCGGAATTATGTTGCGCAGGCGATCGATAGGTTACTGCTGTGAGCTTGATATCGAGAAGTACTTCGAAAATGGTATAATATCATGGCAAATATGAGAAAATACATGTGTTTTTATAATCCCAGAGTCTGGCGATGGGTGTAGAAAAGTAAGCAAGCAAGCAGGTCCGGACCATAAAAAGTAGTGCGTTTGTGCCAAGGGGGAATGAGTCCGAATTTGTAGAACAGTTCTGAGAGTCTGAGAGTGACTTCAGTCTCACCTGTCGGGAGTGGATGACTACCGAACCTCACAGGGAAATATCTAGTGCTGCGAGGAGCATATACGGCGCTGCCTGTGTTCGTGGTATATGTATGAATGATGTAAAAGGGCTGATTTTGTTTGGCGCAGGATACGAATTGTATGATTACTACATCGACACGTTTGGAGATCAGTTTCCCACTCTAATATTCAAGCCCCTGTCCTCAGTGGGAGAGCAGTGTAATTGAATAAGAGTCTTTCCGTATTTTGCGATGTGTAGTGGCACTTTGGAGGGCTTAATTGTTGGTGTAATATCGTGATCTGCACCAAATACACTCATAATTCTCTATTAATTCACAAGACATCTTTTTTACTGGGATGTAGAAGTGCCTACAAACTGATTCGAACAAGAATGGGAGAAGGAATGTACGGAAAGTTCTGAGGAAGCAAGTGTTCAAAGACAAGTTGAAGCAAACGATCCAACTCTGGCAATTAACATAGATGTTTCACTAGACTGAATGGTTTTATTTATTTAGAGTTGAAGTTCCCTCTTTTACTTTCCTCCAATGAAGGTTTCTTAATAATGAGAAAAATGTGCAGTTATCGGTAGTTTTTGCAGTACAATAATGAAAGTTATTTCAAATATATGTAGGGTGGACACATGGATAGGAGATGTCAGATAAAGTTAATATATCTGTCAAATGAATTGCTATAGAGCTCCGACCCCTGCAGTTTTTAGATACCTGTAACGGACAGCAGTTCTATAGTTTTCTTTTTCACATTATTGGATGTCATAAAATAACAGATTCCAGGGGTAGGGAAAGAGAGAGAGAGAGAGAAAGAGAGAGAGAGAGAGAGAGACAGAGAGAGAGAGAGAGGTGAACTGTATCCAGCAGTCGTACATAAAAAACATACCAATTTTGCTCATAAAACTAAGAGGAAATGGACTGCACCTATTTTCATGGAAACAGGATATTT
Organism: Schistocerca gregaria; assembly: GCF_023897955.1. Taxonomy (NCBI): domain Eukaryota; kingdom Metazoa; phylum Arthropoda; class Insecta; order Orthoptera; family Acrididae; genus Schistocerca; species Schistocerca gregaria. The sequence goes on from NC_064931.1 coordinate 88,707,056, forward strand.
ATTACAGTCATTATGTTTTTTTAATAGATGCCCGTTTATAAGAGGAGCATTAATGTTAAATACAGTTATTACACTGAGATAATTTGTCTCTCAGAACGGCGTGCACTTGCTAGGGCTGCTACTGGCGACGTGATGCACGCCTTACCAGCCACATTTTAACAGAGGCAACACACGGTCGTCTTTCTTCAGGATAGCGGTCATTTATCTCGATTTGTTGTGTGTCCCGTGGAGCCAAGGCCTATTGTAAATGTGTACATTTTGTCGGCTTCCATAGCTCTGGCCGCCCACAGCCACATGCTCGGCTGGAAACAATGCCACTGGCGAAAGACTGTGTTTTCAGATATGGAAATCAGCATTGGACGGTGGATGGCAGTGGCTGGCGGTAGCAGACTTTAGAGAAAGCGTTCTGGAGGTTTCTCCAGAATTTTATTGTTGTTCCATGGGGAAGGGGGAGGGGGGGGACACTTTCGGAGAAATATTGTGGCCAAGATAGATACGAAGCCCACACCTACTACAGTAGTACAAGTTTATATGCCAACTAGCTCTCCAGATGACAAAGAAATTGATGAAATGTATGATCAAATAAAAGAAATTATTCATATAGTGAAGGGAGACGAAAATTTAATAGTCATGGGTGACTGGAATTCGATAGTAGGAAAAGGGAGAGAAGGAAACATAGTAGGTGAATATGGACTGGGGCAAAGAAATGAAAGAGGAAGCCGCCTGGTAGAATTTTGCACAGAGCACAACTTAATCATAGGTAACACTTGGTTCAAAAGTCATAAAAGAAGGCTGTATACATGGAAGAAGCCTGGAGATACTGACAGGTTTCAGATAGATTATATAATGGTAAGACAGAGATTTAGGAACCAGGTTTTAAATTGTAAGACATTTCCAGGGGCAGATGTGGACTCTGACCCCAATCTGTTGGTTATGACCTCTAGATTAAAACTGAAAAATCTACAAAAAGGTGGGAGTCTGAGGAGATGGGACCTGGATAAACTAAAAGAACCAGAGGTTGTACAGAGATTCAAGGGGAGCATAAGGGAGCAATTGACAGGAATGGAGGAAAGAACTACAGTAGAAGAAGAATGGGTAGCTTTGAGGGATGAAGTAGTGAAGGCAGCAGAGGATCAAGTAGGTAAAAAGACGAGGGCTAGTATAAATCCTTGGGTAACAGAAGAAATATTGAATTTAATTGATGAAAGGAGAAAATATAAAAATGCAGTAAATGAAGCAGGCAAAAAGGATACAGACGTCTCAAAAATGAGATCGACAGGAAATGCAAAATGGCTAAGCAGGTATGGCTAGAGGACAAATGTAAGGATGTAGAGGCTTATCTCCCTAGGTGTAAGATAGATACTGCCTACAGGAAAATTAAAGAGACCTTTGGAGAGAAGAGAAACACTTGTATGAATATCAAGAGCTCAGATGGAAACCCAGTTCTAAGCAAAGAAGGGAAAGCAGAAAGGTGGAAGGAGTACATAGAGGGTCTATACAAGGGCGATGTACTTGAGGACAATATTATGGAAATATAAGAGGATGTAGATGAAGATGAAATGGGAGATATGATACTGCGTGAAGAGTTTGACAGAGCACTGAAAGACCTGCGTCGAAACAAAGCCCCCGGAGTAGACAACATTCCATTGGAGCTACTGACGGCCTTGGGAGAGCCATTCCTGACAAAACTCTACCATCTGGTGAGAAAGATGTATGAGACAGGCGAAATATCCTCAGACTTAAAGAAGAATATAATAATTCGAATCCCAAAGAAAGCAGGTGTTGACAGATGTGAAAATTACCGAACTATCAGTTTAATAAGTCACAGCTGCAAAATACTAACGCGAATTCTTTACAGACGAATGGAAAAACTAGTAGAATCCGACATCGGGGCAGATCAATTTGGATTCCGTAGAAATGTTGGCGCACGTGAGGCAATACTGCCCCTACGACTTATCTTAGAAGCTAGATTAAGGAAGGGCAAACCTACGTTTCTAGCATTTGTAGACTTAGAGAAAGCTTTTGACAATGTTGACTGGAATACTCTCTTTCAAATTCTGAAGGTGGCAGGGGTAAAATACAGGGAAGCAGTGGTTGGGAAGGGAGTGAGATAGGGTTGTAGCCTCTCTCCGATGTTATTCAATCTGTATATTGAGCAAGCAGTGAAGGAAACAAAAGAAAATTTCGGAGTAGGTATTAAAATCCATGGAGAAGAAATAAAAACTTTGAGGTTCGCCGATGACATTGTAATTCTGTCAGAGACAGCAAAGGACTTGGAAGAGCAGTTGAACGGAGTGAATAGTGTCTTGAAAGGAGGATATAAGATGAACATCAACAAAAGCAAAACGAGGATAATGGAATGTAGTCCAATTACGTCGGGTGATGTTGAGGGTATTAGATTAGGAAATGAGACACTTAAAGTAGTAAAGGAGTTTTGCTATTTGGGGAGCAAAATAACACATGATGGTCGAAGTAGGGAGGATATAAAATGTAGACTGGCAATGGCAAGGAAAGCGTTTCTGAAGAAGAGAAATATGTTAACATCGAGTATAGATTTAAGTGTCAGGAAGACATTTCTGAAATTATTTGTATGGAGTGTAGCCATCTATGGAAGTGAAACTTGGACGATAAATAGCTTGGACAAGAAGAGAATAGAAGCTTTCGAAATGTGGTGCTACAGAAGAATGCGGAAAATTAGATGGGTAGATCACATAACTAATGAGGAAGTACTGAATAGGATTGGGGAGAAGAGAAATTTGTGGCGTAACTTGACCAGAAGTAGGGATCGTTTGGTAGGACATGTTCTGAGGCATCAAGGGATCGCCAATTTAGTATTGGAGGGCAGCGTGGAGGGTAAAAACCGTAGAGGGAGACCAAGAGATGACTACACTACGCAGATTCAGAAGGATGTAGGTTGCAGTGGGTACTGGGAGATGAAGAGGCTTCCACAGGATAGAGTAGCATGGAGAGCTGCATCAAACCAGTCTCAGGACTGAAGACCACAACAACAACAACGTTTAATGGTTTGAAGGAAGTATCTTGTTCTTGAGTCTTTTATCCATCTGTGACTGATTTCCACATACTGGAAACAGTATATAACTGCCACGAAAGTGGAGCATCAGTGACAGGATAGAACTGGCCTGTACCCTATCTATGGCGAGGAGAGTGAGGGATAAGGGGCAGTAGGAAGGAAAGTAAGACTGGCTCTAGCTAGTTAGTCCACCACAGCACATCGACGGGAACACACATGCAGCTGTCACCCCTCTCTTCTGGTGTGATAGTTTGTTATTGGTTTTAGTGTTAGTTGTGTTACTACAATGATTTTTCTCAATTACCAGTATACGTGTTGCATTATGAGCCGTTGTTTATGAGTGCCCGTGTTTTTTTCACCAGAATATCGATGAGCAATTTGAACAGTGAAGAATTTTCCATCAGATTTGGTTGCATGTAGTGACCTTCCTACACTTCAGTGATGGTTTTCTACTCCATCCCTTCTTTCTATGTATCAGTGTACAAGTTACCCAGCAGCTACACCAAGAAGACCTCTTGGGAGCATTGGAATAGGACGAAGTTGTCGAGAAATAAAGAGAGCACCATTTATTTGAATTTTGAGCGACAGAACTGCAGAGTAGTTGTCGAGCAGTGCAGTGGGAGGCGTCTGTAGTGAACTCCGATGCCGAACAGTGAAAGACACACTCAGTTAGTAGAAATGGATGGCAGTGGGTGCGAGAAGCCAGCTCCTGCACTGTGGTTTGGCCGGCCATTTCAGGAGCACGAACAGCTCCAACACAGGCAATAGTCTCGATGAGTTGTGAAATGCGTCCTCAGTCCATCTCGCTGTATCACCTTTATTCGCTGAAAATTATTCCCCCTATGCTCGCCCATATCACCTCCTTTCATTGCTCTTGTAGGAGGCTATAGACACAGTCCTCAGCTGTCCTCTGTCCAACATCATCGTCTCGTCAGTTGAACACATTTCTCACAAAAAATAGAATTAATACCTTCCACTCCCGCCTTTTTCCCGCCAATTCGCAAATGGAGCAGACATATTCATTTCGACTATTAGGTGAACGGGTTATCCTTTGTTGATTCACTATTGATTTATAGTACATCTGCTATTAGTTTTTGGTGGTATTGTGATTTTTTTCCAGTAGAGTAACATCAGTTGTATGACACTGGCAATATTCGAGCTGTATTGCGAATTTAGGCGTGCTTGTGTAGCTCTATACATATCGATGTGTTATTAGGATCGATCCTTATGATTAATTATGTAATTAGAACCAATCCTCACATTAGTTTCCCACCTAAAATAAATAAAAGATACTATCCTAACCTTCCTCTCCTTCAGCTGGATAGAGACTGACCGTTTCCCTGTGCAGACGGATGCACTTGGGCTTTCTGCCCCAAAGGACTTGGGTTCGAATCCCAGAACAGACACCTGCCATTTTGAATTCCTCCTCCAGTTCTCGGGTGGGGGTGGCATGTCAGTACAGCTTTGGGATGAACACATTCCTTTTTTTTTAAATATTCAAACCATTTTTAGAATATCTCTCCAAAATTCAAAATTTTCCCAAAAATTCCAAATTTCTGTCAATAGTGCATTACTGCATAGGGAGGGATGGGTAGGGAGGGGGCGTGGGGGAATTTTCATTTGTGTAATTGAACTGATTAATTTGCATAATTACTCATAAATTGCAACATTGTCACATCTACCACCAGAATACTGTACTGTGCTGGAGGAGTGGGAGAAAATATGGCAGCAATGCAAACTGTACGCATATCAACTATTCCCTCTTACTAACAGATGGCAGGTGAGAAAGTATTGTAGCCCACGACGCATTCACAGCCACACTTGATTCATTCAGTATTTGAGAAAGAGATCACGTAGTGACTTGGAAGAAACTTTTCACATAATTTCAAAATATTAAGAAATTTCTTCTCGCTGGCAATCTCCATAGAGATCATGTAGTAACTTGGAAGAAACTTTTCACATAACTTCAAAATATTAAGAAATTTCTTCTCGCTGACTATCTCCATAGAGATCACGTAGTAACTTGGAAGAAACTTTCCACATAATTTCAAAATATTAAGAAATTTCTTCTCTCTGACAATCTCCACATAATGATGAAAGGAGTGAAGGATGAGATGGACACAGAAAGGAGAAATTGGACTAATAGAAGAATAGAGTAAGTACATACCTGGGCATCGCCAGGTACTCAGCTTGTTAATGTGTAGGTATGTGCCTTTTTCATTTAGCATGTAACTAGGCTGTGAGATCACACGTCCATTGCCGGTATAACAAACCATGATTACCGTAACTTCTTGAGACTACCGAAACTTGAGATACCACTTTACTTTCTCTTATATTTATGCCATTTTTTGGATGTGAAATATCCAGTTTATGTTTCTCCATAATTACGCAATGCATTAGTATTTCACCAAAGTTCTTTGTTGTTCAGAGTCGGTCAATTACGTGATCAATAATTTTACATCGTAAGCTCTTATAAAGATGAGGTAGTGCTCAATAAGTCTTTATTTGTACATCAAGGCGAAGTAAGTATTAAAGTGTTCCTAAGCTGTGCTCAAATACTAAGTTTGAAATTTGTAACGAGTGAACTAAACATAAAAAGTGTTGATACCAAGAATACGGCATAACTCTACAATTTTACCAGAGAAATGTATCTGGACCTGTTGTAGCTTTTTCAAGGTCTTGAAATGGAACTCAATCTTGGATGCTGCCGCCACGCTCTAGATAAGAAGTAGTTATGTAATGTCCGTTCTTAGAACAATACAACAAGTGATGCAAAATTAATATCACTAACCTACAACTAACCTTTAATAACGTATTTAAGGTTGACACTATATTGAATAATAAGCACAGAGTACTGCTCCACTTAATATTAATATCTAAATCTTAAGCTGTACTCTGCAACCCATCTCACGGTTTGTGGCGGAGGGTACCTCCTCTTCCTGTTCTAGTCTGTTGTAAGCCTCCGTGTGGACCTTAATATCTCAAACTGTTTCTTCTGTGTCATTACGAGAGATATACTTCGGAGGAAAAATATATTGATTGACTCCTCTAGAAACACGCGCTCTCGGCGGTGTTTTAGCCACAGACCATACCGTGCAGCATATGCCACTGGAGTTGACTGAGTATCTACGTGACGCTTTTGTTCTCACTAAATGAACGAGTAACAAAACATGATGCTCTTCTTTGGGACTTCTCTATTTCCGCAATCAGTCCTATCTGGTACTGATCTTAGGAATATGAGCAATATTCAAGTATTGGTCGCACAAAGTTTTATATACTACTTCCTTTGTTCATGGACTATATTTCCTGAGGATTTTTCCAATGAATTTCAGTCTGGCATCTGTCATACCCACGATTAATTTATGAGGTTGTTTCACTTCTTCAGGTCTCTCTGTAGAGAAGTAATTGCTTCCAGTGATTGTTCTGCAATTGTATAATCATACAATACCGGGTCTTTCTCTCTATATATACGCAGTTCATTACGTTTGTTTATGTTGAGGGTCAATTGCTATCCCCCGCAGCATGCGTCGATCCACTGCAGATCTTTCTGCATTTCGCTACATTTTTCTACTTCTCAGTACAAAACAGCATCATCCGCGCAAAGCGTCATGGACCTTCCGATTTCATCTGCTTGATCACTATTACATATTGTGAAAAATGGTGAGCCTATAAACCCTCCCCTGTGGCACGCTCGAAGTTGCTTTTACGTCTGAAGACATCTCTGCTTTCAGAATGGCATGCTGCGTTCTGTTTGCTAGAAACTCTTCAATCCATTCACACAGTTGGTTTGACACAACGTATGCTCCAATTTTTTCCATTAGTTGGCAGCGCGAAACATGATCGAGCGCCTTCCGGAAGTAATGGAACACAGTATGGACCTGAATACCCGTATCTAATGCTTTCTGGGTCTCATGGACGTATGGAGCGAGATGAGTTTCACACAGTCCTCGTTTTCGGTACCTATGTTGATTCCTACAGAGCAGATTTTTGGTCTCCTGTAATGACATAACACGCTAGCACAAGGCATGTTACAAAGTTCTACAACAGACCGTCGTCAGAGATATAGGTCTACAATTTTGTGCGTCTGCTCAACGATCCTCCTTGAAAACGTGAGTGACCTGTGCTTTTTTCCAATCATTAGCAACACATGGCTCCTCTAGAGACGTACGCTACTACTAGAAGAGGGGCGTGTTCTTTCGCATACTCTAAGTAGGGTCGAACTAATATACGGTCAGGTCCAGTGGCTTTACATCTGTCGAACGATTTCAGCTGCTTTTCTATCCCTTGGACTGTTGTTTAGATATGTGTAATTTTATCGTTCGTGTGACGAATTAAAGGACGAACTACAGTGCGATATTTTCCTATGAAACAATTTAGGTAAAAGACGTTATTTCGACCTTTTCTGTGTCATCCTCTGTTTCAGTGTAACAAAGTGTTTGCTGTCGTTTGTCAGGCGGGATCGAACTAATTCAGCACCTCTCAGAGACGAGTACTTTGATAAATCGGTTTTCAGCTACTCAGATTTTAATATAAGGAGTCAATAACACAAAGGCAGAAAGTAGTTTAAAAAATTGATTCAGTGGTATATGAATTTTTGTGGCGAGCTCAGACAGTGTTTGTCTAAATAAGTTAGAAAGAAACTGTTTCTTAAAAATAGGAGAGCTTTGCAAGATTTACGTCTGGGAAAACCTGTGGTTGTACCTTGTATTCACTATTAAATTCATAATAGAGAACCAGCTCCACCAGATTTTGGCAAGTACAACGGAATGAACTTGCGAATGTAGGTTCTCATCCAAAACACAAAACACGCAGCATTTATTGTCTACAACACTTAATTACACTTGAAGCGACTTTCATATAGGTCACCAAGAAAGTGTCTTAAATTATTCATTTTATTTTGTTCAGATTCCGATGCCAATGGTGGCTTTGGCCAGAACGGAATGAAGGTGAGAGCGCATCGGCAGATAGATGTATAAATAAAAAAAAAATAAAGAAAAACAGGTCTAATTTGTTAAGGTAACTTGTCGTGATAAGCATCATCTCGTCTTTCGAGTCCCAGCCTGCTACAAATTCATTACTTTCGTAATAGAACAAAAACTCTTTCAGCTTTGAAAAAACTTTATTTTACGTAATAAATCGTAAAGCCACTGCCAGAAGGAATTTTCACTCTCTGGCGGATTGATTCGCTGATATGAAACTTCCTGAAAGACGTGTGTTGAATCGGGACTAGAACCCGGCACCTTTCTTCCCCTGCCAAAGTGCTCAGCCATCTCAGGTATAAAGGATAACTGAGCATTTGCTCCTGAAATGCAAAAGTTCCGTTTTCGACTCACGATCCGACACAAAATTTTAATCAGACAGTAAGTTTCGCATGAAGCTCTTGTCCCTCTGAACTTAACTTTGGTAAGCGTCCAGATTGTTCAAATGGCTCTGAGCACTATGGGACTTAACTGGTGAGGTCATCAGTCCCCTAGAACTTAGAACTACTGAAACCTAACTAACCTAAGGACATCAAACACATCCATGCCCGAGGTAGGATTCGAACCTGCGACCGTAGCGGTCGCGCGGTTCCAGACTGTAGCGCCTAGAACCGCTCGGCTACTCCGGCCGGCGGTAAACGTCCAGGTAAGCTAGAAAAAGAAAGTCAGGGGCAGCTGTACAGAAACAGAAGAAACAAAAGAAAGACTGTGGAACAGTAGGAGCATGGTCGACACGTGGCGAGTACGGCAAACTGTTGGCTTAGCGTCAATGAATGCTTGCACTGGTTGGCTTTCATGGCCGCTGGATTGCGACATACAGTCGCCTCCATTGTTCAAGTTTTTATTGCGCTAAAATGACATCAATGGCGAAGTGGAAAGCGTATTTTTCCGCGAGTGTAAAACAGGCAGCCAGTGAATAGCGCAAAAAAGCTATATTATCAACCGACAGAATACAAAGAAGCAGAAATTCGTATTGCGTATGAAACTCGACTGACAAAACACAAACCAATAACTGCAGTCTATGAGGAGTTAATGCGCTTGATAACCAAGCTATTGAAAATGTATGCTCTTCGTTTTATGTTCACATTAATATCACAAAAGCGAAGATGATGATTACTTTTCATCATTAAGTTCTGCTTTCTAAGGGAAAAAGTGCTGAAAAGATAGAGCCTGTGACAGGTGCGATTTTAAATACGACGATAGAAGAATTAATGTATTAAAATTTTCTTTTTGTACAATTCCTAAACGTTTTCACGGCGAAAACACATTGATACAATTTATTATTTCGTTTGCTGTAATAAACACTTTCATTCATATAAGTTACTTGGATTATTCCTGTAGGATAGCTCCCTGTATAGGTGGTAGCTCCCTGCACTCTGTGGAGTGTCCTTTCACAAATGTAAGCGTATGATGTAGAGCTTCCGCTAACGCAACGCCGTCCTCCAAAATTTTCGCTGGCATGGTCTACGTTCTCTTAACATAAAGGTAACGACGTTCTGAACATTTCTTTCGTGGTAACGATTGGCAGTTCCCTTTGATCTGTGACTACTTTCACTTTTGCAGGCTATGATTACAGATTCGCTCTAGTGGTAAGACTGAAATCGCAAATTCGTCATAAAATTTTAGGTTCTGTATACAGTGAACAACGCGAGAGGAACCAATGCATGTCACTTACGTCAAAGTCGCTTTAATGGCACAGTGAAGACCATTTTAAAAATATAACGACAGCATTCCTAATTTGTTTTCCTCAGTGTGATGTTGTTCCATTGTCTAGCAGGTCCCGTCTTTTTTTGTTTAAATATCAAGTATGACAGTATTTTCATCTGTGATTATAATTTACGTGCATTGCACTGAGCTCGTCTTAGATGTGCTAAAGCGAGGTTAAACACAGAACTAGGTAAAGATTGGCAGCGCAGGTTCTGCTCGTGTCGAAGGAGATTGCGGACGCAAAAACGGTCATTATTCAGTATGCAATAAAATTACTCCATTCTGAAGGGAGAGGCTGTTGTGTTGCATATAGTACTTGCGTAGTACTGCATCAGTAAATGATTTCAGATTACGAGGCCAGCCCATCCCAATGTAATTCTTAAACAGTCGGAGTGACTGACCCAGTTCGGCATCTTCTGAGATCCACCGACAAGCAATGGGAAAACATTGCAGTGCTGTGGAAGATCAGACCACCATTTTGACTAATCTATTCCAAACAAGACTCATAAGAAAGAATTCTCTGGTGGTTGTTTGCCTTTAAAGACGTTGTCACTTGCAAAGAATATTCAGGCTGCCGGCAAGTATCATAAGAAAAGCGTTATAGGTGGTCGAGGAGAACTTTGGATCACTGTCTCGAGTAACCAAAATTCGTCCCTAAAGGTATGTGTGTAGGGTCAGTCGAACCAGTCCAGAAAGGGTGGCTTACTGTCATCGATGAAGAACCGTGCTCTGCTACCCAACAGACAACAAAGGAGAGGAAGTTGCTATTCAACTGCCAATAAGATCTCGCCTTACTTAGGAGAAACTTCTGCAAGTTATAGCCATTCTACGCCAATTTTCAGATATTTTCCAAACCGAAGTACGAGGAGCAGGTCAAAGGAAGATTCCGTCTTATGAATGGGACATTGTGTAAGAGGAACTATGATCCGATGGAGCGTAAATGATTGTCTATCATACCAGCTCATTTGCGGCCAGCGATCCTGAAATATTTCCAAGACGCTTCAACATCTGATCACTTGCAGTGAAGACTCTAGACGGAATTAGTCATAGGTATCTCTGACGAGGTCTTTACCGATATGTTAGACACTACATCAGACTACATCTACATCTAAATCCATACTCTGAAGCCACAGTACGGCGCGTGGAGGATGGTACCCCATATCACTAACCACTTGTCATTTCCTTTCCTGATCCACTCGCAAACAAAGCGCGGGGAAACCGACTGTCTATATGCATCGATACGAGCCATAATTTCTTTTATTTTCACGGATCTCAGGCGAAATATATGTTGGCGACAACAGAATCATTCAGAAGCTAGCTTCAAATACCAGTTCTCTAAATTTTCCCAATAGTGTTCCCTAAAACAACGTCACATTCCCTCCAAAGACTCCCATTTGAGTTCCCGAAGCATCTGCGTAACGCACGGTCAAGACACTTAACGTGACCACCGCCAATGTTCGACGTGAACGTGTAGTAACTACTCGCGGACTCACAGACTGGCGGTGGTAGCACCAGCAGTGGAGAACTTATGAATGGTGCTTGGGGGGGAGGGGCTCGCCGAATGAAAAAACAGTCGTTGTCGAAATGCGAAAACGGAGAGATTTATCTCACGTCCAACAGTATATGTGGAAGCATATCCGAAGTTTGTGAACTGTTCGTCTACTGGCGTGGTTAAAGTATATCGTGCATGGCAAACTGGTACTATCCAAAACTGGCGCCGAAGCAGTTGTGGTGCACCACGGGTCATACATAACGTGAATTGACGTCACGTGTTGAGCAAATGACCACCCAGATGAACCAAGGGCCTACCAACAGCGTCTCCTCAAAGACCGTTCAGCGAATGTTGCTGAATATGGGCCTCTGCAACAGGCGCCTCGTTCATGCACCCATGCTGACTGCTGTCCATTGACGACAAAGACTGGAATCTGCGCGCACTACTGCAACTGGCCGTTTCAGATGAAACACGTTTTATGCTCCATCTAACAGACGGCCATGGTGTGTTGGTCTGAAAGCAAAGAGTCTAGGCTGTTTGAGGGAGTGTTATGGCCTGGAGGATGTTTTCATAGGATTCGCTGGGTGAGCTCGTCATTCCGGAAAGAACAGTTGTTCACGGAAAGTATGCATCTGTCCTTGGGGTCCATGTCAGCCTCTACATGCAGTTTGTTTCTACTCAGCACAATGGCATCTACCAGCCAGATAATGCGACGTGTGACAACGGGCTGTTTGGGCCACTGATCCTAACGAAGAACTCTAAGCGCAGGTGGCCTCGGAATGGGATTCAGCGTGTCTCCACATTCCTGTCGGTAGCTTCCATAATCTCATTCACTCTTTTCCCGCATGTTTCTAAGCGGTGGTCTCATTAATGCGACTGGACAGTGTACCAGTGTGATCTTAGAACATACCGGTAATAAATATAGCAACACGACTCTGATGTTTTTCTTCAATCCGACCTGGTGGTGCTCCCAAACACTGGAGCAGTACACAACAATGAGTCGCGGTAGTATCCTATATGCGGTCTCCTTTATAGATGAACCACACATTCGTAAAATTTTCTCAGCAAACCAAAGTCGACCATTCACTCTCCCTACTACAATCCTTACTGCACTGAAGACCCAAAGAAACTGGTACACCTGCCGAATGTGGTTTAGAACCCCATCGAGTAAGCAGAAGTGCCACAACACGACGTGGCATGGACTCGACAAGTGTCTGAAGTAGTGCTGGAGGAAACTGTCTCATCAATAAGCGTTTGGACACTAACTTTTGTACCACTAACAGACTCTGCATATGACAAGGACTGATTTGGGTTTTTGAGTGTCCCTTTCATAACATTCTGCTAGGGTGGTCATTGAAGGCTTCGCGTGTACTCCTCTTGACAGCCAAACGTGTTTCTTTCAGTGTCTCACTATCTCTAGCCTTATGCTTTGCTATAAACCTATTATGCTGTAGTATTTGCTCCCTTAGAAGTTTCTTTATAGTGCCTGTGAACCTTGGATGGTCCCTCCCATCATGAAGTTTTCTGTTAGGTACAAATGTATCCAGGGTATGGTCAGCTGTTCTTCTAAACCAGTGCCAAGTTTCTTCTACATCCTGCTCTCCAATGTCAAATGTTTCGAGTTGATTTTTGAGAAGCGACAATACAGACTGTTTATCTAATTTGCTGAAAATATATATCCTTATAATTTCTGAAATGAATATACACATTACTTCGAATTGTTAGCTGTGCCCAAAAGTGAGGAAATTTGGTGTGCCACCTAAGGCTTATGTGGGACAGATAATGATACCTATAAAAATCGGGTTCTCTTGTAACACGAGTACACACATGCAATTAATTAACTGAACAAGCCCTTAAGACTGCTTCAGGTCAGTAGTATAGCTATGTGGGTTCGAGCACAGCCTGTATTGCCAACCGTTGTGGCCGAGCGGTTCTAGGCGCTTCAGTCAGGAACCGCGCGAGCGCTACAGTCACAAGTTCGAACCCTTTCTCGGGCATGGATGTGTGTGATGTCCTTAGGTTAGTTAGGTTTAAGTAGTTCTAAGTTCTAGGGGACTCATGACCTTAGAAGTTAAGTCCCATAGTGCTCAGAGCCATTTGAACCATTTGAACAACCTGTATTCTTGCCAGATTCCTCCTCATCTTCCCCTTTCTCAACCCCTACACATTGTGTATTATGTCACACATCATTTCTGGATTTCCAACACCACTCTGAAGTAGGCTAACTTTTCTATAAGATAGCTGAAAACTTAAAAAAAGGCTCAGATATTAGAAAAGTTGGAAAATTCAAAATAGCTCTTATGACATAACTTTGGAAGTATTTTTATTGTCCTAAGTATAATTCAGTGAAAAATTCAAAAAATCCAAGATGGGGCACTGTATTGAGTGTGTGAAATTCAATAAATTGGAGATGAAAGACCTGTGGAATATGAGTACAGACCTATGTCGCCAGAAACCGAAATGATGGTCAAAGATGGCGACCAGGAAATACGAGCGCACCACTATGACGTCAGAATCCACGACAGAGATCAACGACCACGAGAACTCACCTTGCATTGGTAGATGTGGCGACACTATTATCAATATAATATGGTGACCTATGGAAAACAACTGCACGTTGTTTGGTTGTCAAATTTAAAATTACGAGAAATTCGAACATCACCGTTTTTCGCCGCTCCTATGATGTTACAGTTTACTTGCCTAAGTTTAAGTCCATATTTTTTATGTTTAAACCACTGCCAACACTTCTGGGAAAGGATAGGTACAATTGCGTGTTTATTATTGAAAAAACATACACAGTTGAGAGCCCCAATACACAGTCGCAAATTTCACCAACAGAGGTACTCAGACACATCAGATGACCCACCACGATGCACTCGTACCAGACGGATTGATGGTTAAGACATTAACAAGAGTGGACCGCGAACAACCATAGATTGACTCTGTGCTATACCACAGTCAATTATAAGGATTTTTGTATGAGACAATGCCCAACAACAGTTAAAAAAGATCTGTGGTCATTGTGGTGCAGTTGGGAGTGTACTATAGCTTGTTGTTGAAGTAGTACATTCATTACATAAATTCGAACAGCAGCATAAAAAGTGAGTTCAGTAAGGAAACAGCAGTAGATTCATTTCTATAGATTCCAGCAGATTCCCAGTTAGATGTAGTAGTAGTAGATTCACAAAATATATTATCAACTATATGTACTGCAACAACCATATACTTTTTTATGCATGTCAGTATTTTTCTTTCATTTTTCTTTTCAACAAAGATAAAAGGTCAGTGGGTAGATGCACAAAAGTTTCATTTAGTTCACTTGCCGTGGGTGAGTCCTGGCAACTCATGACTGACTTTTTATCTTTATTGAAAGAATCTTGTGCATCTGCTGATCTTCTGATATGAACAAAATTATTCTTTAACTGACATTGTTTTCAGATGCGATGAAAATTTTATATCGATGTAGCAAAATGGCAAGTTCAGATCATCAGAACGGATATGCTGTCTGGGCTAGTAATGCAATTTAACTGAATTTTTAAACTAGTCCTCACTTAAATTGTAAATGTTCTATATCTAACTTTCCAGTGAATTTCTGATTGGAACAACTGCGAAACCTAAAGTGTGAGCGATATGTAAGAGAATCTTATGTTTGTGATGGATTTGTCGATAGCGGAACTTCTGTTTGTGAGTACAGGCACTTTCTTAGGTTTTCTAAATCATTCTCAGACAAATACTTCTATGATTCCTCCAAAAAGGGTACTTTCGCTGTGCATATTTTCTGCTCATGAGAGCGGGTGGCAAGAGATGTGATGTGAAATACACATGTGTACACAACTCTACTAGCCTGTGGGACATTGAGGTATGTTTGACAGTAGTGAAATAATTCTAACAATCATTGAACTTAGAGCTATTCAAGCTTAAGGGTATCTTATTTTATGTAGACTTTTCTTAAATATTTTGGATGAAGTTGGGACCTAGAATATTTAATGTGAAGCAGGACTATGGCGGGGCAATTGAACAATTCGAACAATGCACAATAGAGACTATACAACGACTCCCGATACATCTACATGCAAAACTGTAACAAAATACCACCAAAACTGTATTAAAAACCCCATAAATTGTGACTGTTACCCCATGTTTCAGCAAAACTTATAACACAATTTCCCTTCAAAGTTGTAACAATCTAGGCCAAGAATGTCCCACATTGAAACAACTTGCCCTAAAACTGTAACAGCTTGCCCCAAAACTGTATCAGACCACCATCAAACTGCAACAAATTTCCCAAAAACTGTAACAAATTTGGCCAAAAGCTGTAAAACATTCGCTCCAATATTGTACTCATGAATATTAAACAAGATGCTGGAACCACCTCCCTTTATTTTTAAAGCATTTCACGCACCTCCTTTGGGAATTTGATCATTACACTCTGCATTTCCTTTGAGGAATGGCAGCAATTTGTTGGGAAATGTTGATTTAATTTCATTTAAAGTGTGTGGGTTTGACCTCTACACTTTCTCTTTTAATTCCCACAGAGATACAAATAGCAGGGTGTTAAAGAGGAACGAAGAGACCATATCTTGTTAGTGACAACTATATCTTGAAATACATCATGAATTTCCTGTAATGAGAGGCTGGTTGTATATGCCGTCATAGAGTCTTGATGAAAGGTCACGAGAGCCCATCCTCTCTCAGTTAATTGGCCAAAGAAGGTCGCAAAATGTTTTCCACATGTCTGTCACAGCCAATTATTTCCTAGATGAAATAGGGCCTATTATTTTTCATCAATAACAGTGCACAACACTATTCATTTTTGATTATGCAGGGAGACCTCGTGTACTACATTGGGTTTTTCAGAACTCCAGTAATGGTTATTTTGCAAAATAACATATCCAGTTAGGTGGAACCATGATTAGTCCAATAACAAAAAATTAATTGTTAGTCAATTTCTCTGCCATACACCCTATTCAAAAACCATTCACAAAACTGCAACTATTTTCCGATGTCACCTGATTTAAGTTATTGCACTAAAGCTAATTTGTGGAGCTGTAACTTCAGTAATTTTGTAGCCATTTGAACAGCGCTATAGAAAATGCCCGTTTGCTGAGAAAGATGTTGAACTTATTTCCTGGGAGATGAAGGGTCTCCTGATGTTACTGAGAGTTTCTTCTCTGATTACTGTACGTGGTTGTCTATGTCTATGTTAAGAATACTTCCCACTGAAAGAATTTTATTTATTAATCAATAAATTGCACTCCGACTAGGAACCTGAACGTCAGGAAATTCCTGTTCAGATAATCTCCTTATTGGACATGCTCTTTCTGTACACATGCATAAATCATACGTGAATACTCTTTGGTGAACAGAACACATGTATTTCATCATTTCATGCAGTACAGTGTATTGCAGCTGCTAACAAACACATGCTACCTGTACAAGATTTCTACACAAACAAAGGCCTTGCAGTGGAGGGGAAATATACTCGCGGCCAGTGCTGTCCGTTCTAGGTGTTTGCATTAAGGATTGTTCATCCTGTACTAACCGATTCCTCTCAATGTTTATTATTACTCATTATGTGTGTATGTGTATTTTCTTGTCATCTTTTATTTCCCCCTCTGCTCAAACAATTCCTGAGGTAGACGATACAATGCCTGATACATCTGAGCAGCAGCAGAAATCAAACCATCATGCAGATCTGCTACCTGATGCAGCTGCTGTCACTATGAAGTGGGAATCAAGTCAACACGTAGAACTGTCTCCAGACTTTTAGTTTCCACTATAACTATAGACAAACTCTCTGACATAGCGGCTGGTGTATCAGACGTGGATAGAGAACTGTTTCCAGACTTTGAGCTTCCAGTATATCCAACGCCTGCATCTCTCATCGAAACTCAGATAAATCATTTAAGAATGTTGTCGTTCAGCACAACTTATCAATTGACTGACAATGGGATGAAGTGTGTTAATGTTGGTTTCGCGCCTGACATACAATCTGAATTTATAGTAGAAACAAAGAAAATCTGTTAGGTGTAGTTTAGTGATATAGAGTGCTACCAACAGTACAGCAAGCTGAAATACTTCGAGGACCTGCATTGCACCAAATACAAACAATTCCTAAAAGATATCATTCTCTTTGGGCAACAATGAATCCATTGTCAGTATGTTTGTTGGTGATTTGATGAAGTTAAAACGTCAAGACCAAAATCTGTCCATATTTAAAGTGTCCAAGTGGCTCGAACCTCTGCATCTTGTACACTGCAATATGGATCTCTAAGTAGTGGGGCAACAGGGGTGCCACCTCACTTTGCATTGTTGCCAGTTTTGGCAAGATGGCAGATCTAAGGTGGCGGCTATTGATGTGGCAACATCGCAGTGAACATCACAGTGACCACACAGCGAGAAGTTCAAATTATGGTAGGGAAAACAGAGCAATTGAGCTACTTCCACTAACCTAACCCCATCCTCCCTCCCCTCCGCAACCCTCCCCCATCTGGATTTGCAGGGAAAGGACTCAGTGTGTGCTGGGCTGCTGGATAGGATGGATGCAAGCATTTTTTTTTTGTATGCATTGCTCCTATTCCCTCCACCATCTGGAAATTGGTGGGAAAAGGACTCAGGATGCTGGGTTGCTGGATATGATGGACAGAAGTACGCATTGTTTATATAAGCAATTTGAGTTGTCATAGACAGTAGCTCCATCCAGTATGTTCACCATGAGGTCCGAAATCCAACTGACCTAGTTCAAAACACTGCCGCCAGAGGACGCCGTTTTCCCTCCCCCTCTCCCCTCCTGTGACGTAATCCAGGGTGGTGGTCAGGGAGAAACTGCTGGGAAAAGAACTTAGTCTTTGGTTAGCTGCTCAACTGGGGGACAGATGTAATTGTTGACTGTGTCAATGGCTGATATGTCTGTGCCAGAGAAGGGGGAGTTTATCATGTATATTAGCTGTAATGAAATATCTGAGGACTGTGTCGATATCAATGATATTTTGTGAAGACGAGTACGCTTCATCACATAATAAAGATGCAGCAATATGGGGCTAAGTTACATTTCACAACTCATACTGATAAATGCGTGTGCTGGAACAGCAGATTATTTAATAAAAGAGCAGTCAGTCCTCTGAAGCACAAGAGGCAAGACATTAACTCCAGTGAGCATACCCACTGTCCCAGACGCCACACGTTGGCTTATGGCAAGGCCATCAGGTAACTGCAGGAGTGGTCACATATTTCTTGTTGCGTTGGAAATACCCGCAGCCTTACTCCTTCTCATCCCCGGTGCATGGATACCCTTTGTTGTTGAACATGAGCTGCTTCAGGATTTATTACATCTGGTGTTACGGAATATTGTCACATATATAACCTGGAGACGTCACAGGAACTAAATGTAGCACTGCACAAAGAAAGAGAGAGAGAGAGAGAGAGAGAGAGAGAGAGAGAGAGAGAGACAGAGAGAGAGAGAGAGCTTTGCAGATGATACCGGAATATTTAACCAATTACATGTGTTATTCCGATTAATATCAACGCAACACATTTAAACACAGAGTCTGAAAAGATCGCAGCACACTTGTGAAACCACCCCTCATACACTTCGCGCGCTTTTGTGGGAAATACCCTTGTCTTTGAGCAGGAGGTGCATCAGAAGTTACTAAACCCAACTGTCTCTAAGCACGATTTCAAAAAAAAGATTGCTTACTCAGTATTTTGCTTCGGTTTTGCGATGTATACCACCACACTCAAATACAGACTCTAAAGAGATTGATGCACACTTGTGAAACCTTCCAGTGACAATTCACAGGCTGTTGTGGGAAACAGATACCCAAAGCGATACCATCTGCAATATCTGATTTTACATGCCAAAACGACGATGTTTGGAATTAGAAATAAATATCTCTATAACTCTAACCAGGATGCTCACCACTTTTTGAGCTTTACCTGCTTGTTTGAAGGCACTGCCATAGAGAGAAAAATTTCTGAGCTCTATAGCTGCTCTGACGTTCATCGCTTTTCTGAAACGGGGAGTAGGTGTGGTTTTATACGCTGCTCACTTCTCGAAGGAAATACTGGTGGCTAAGCACAGACAGGAAAATCAGAACAATTATCCAAACAGAATTCGAAGCACTGTCCTACAGACGAAAAAAAATGGCTCGAATTTTCGGTGAATTTTCGATGTCTTACAGCTGTTGGTCTGGAGATGCTCTAAAGCAACAATGGCGGGTGAGGAACAGCATCCCGTCTGTCCAAACCAGAGGAGGACGGGCTGCTAGGACGGGTCTCTGAACACTCGAAGAAAGAAGACTTCACATGACTCTCAGACGTCACAGACCTTTCCGTAGATTCGTTGCCCCTGACTTGTATGAACCCGTCAGTAGAGGCTCCTGTGCCCCACACAAGGAATGTCATTTGACTCACTGAGGTCATGGAACTTCTTGTGAATGGAACATTCTGATTGGTTCTTTCTGAGTTTACCTGCCAAACTGCTGTTGTTGCCGGTTTAGGAGCACTGTCCGCCATTTTCCGCTGACAGACAAATTACCAGACTTACAGTGGCGAAACTATTTTGTGCAGTTCCAGAAAAAAAAATGCAGCAGTCATATTGCACTGACAGTCAAACTCTGCAGATGTGGTCTACAGATCATAACACATGGAAACGATCGCCAAAGACATTTCCTCAATTATATTGCTCTGCTGCTGCCGAGGAAAGCTTCAATATTTCATAGTGATACCGATCTCCAACTGAGCTATATCACCATATACCATATCGATATAGTAAACACGATTCGTAGCCTGCACCATGCAAAATCATCACTTCGGCATCCTGTACATAGCTATCAACCACCAGACACATGTAGACATAACGCGAAGACAGACAGATCCCAAAAAAACATAAAAAGAAAAAGAAAAACAGAATCACATGGACCGTATATAGTCCTCGCAGCACTAGATATTACCCGCGACATTGGTTGGTGTCATCCACCACAGACAACGGTCTCGCGTTAACTTCCCCTACACACGCTTGTGTGACACGCGATCAGAGCGCCCTCAGTGGACCATGGTCACTCTCTGAACTGTTGTACAAAGGCTGGGCTGGTTCCTCCTGGCACAAAGGCATTACTGTTTCCGGCTCCAACGTACTTGCTTGCTGCCTTGCTTTCTGCAGCCGTCTCCAGACTATGGGATTACAAGAATATATGGATTTTCACATATTTTGCCAGAATATCTCATCCCATTTACGCGATGAAATGGCTCTAAGTACTATGGGACTTAACATCTGAGGTCATCAGTCTCCTATACTTAGAACTACTTAAACCTACCTAACCTAATAACATCACACACATCCAGGCCCGAGGCAGGATTCGAACCTGCGACCGCAGCAGCAGCGCAGTTCCGGACTGAAGCACCTGGAACCGCTCGGCCACAGCGGCCGGCATTTACGCGATAGTTCTCGATATCAAGCACAGAGTAGTATGCCACCGATCGCTTTCACGGTAAAATTCCGAAAATAACGAGTAGAAATTATATCTCTAGAAAGCCAAAACTTATCGAGGTGGAAGATACTCCAAACCACTGAATAACTACTAACTTATCTCGTCTGCAAATATCTTTATATGAAAACTTGAAAAGATAGAGGAAACTGGTAGTTCGACTCGTATTTTTTTACAAATACCTATATCAATGATATAACAGATTCCAAATAATCCTTCTACTTTACAAAGTAACTAAGGTGTTTTTCATGTCTAGAGAACCAGCAAACATCTCTTCCACCAGTCTTTCACAATCTCGATGCACAGAACACACACCACAATCGATGTACTCTCAACCAAATAAAGATTAGAAATGTACAAAAGCAGTCAACTGGACAATTTACGTGGGAGGGAAGAACAATTCAACACAAACACACGCCCATATCGAATCTTCTCGAATTTCCCAACACATACTGAGTAGTAGCTCGCTATTCACCAGCGTAGAGGGCGACATGGTGTACTCCAGCCCGTCCAGTTCAGATGGCTTGTTCAATAATATGGAGATGTCAGTCGTTCCGGCCACAGGCTACCGCCGCAACGCGCGCTCCCGCATGTCACACAGATTCGTCCTAGGAAACCAGCCATATATATTCTATCACTCTACTTACAATTAAATATTACAATTGCAACCACAGTCGACACTGAGCGAAGTACTGGAAATATCCCCCCCCACACACACTCCCACCCCTTGACGACGGAGGTCCTAGGAAACCAGCCATATATATTCTATCACTCTACTTAGAATTAAATATTACAATTGCAACCACAGTCGACACTGAGCGAAGTACTGGAAATATCCCCCCCCCCCCCCCCCCCACACACACACACACTCCCACCCCTTGACGACGGAGGCTCTCGAAATATGAAAATCTGTAGAATTCTCATGACTGGACGTAATGTTTCACGTAAAAAATCATTCATTCCCCTTACGGCTATCACAATTTTCCACGTCAGATACTTACCTTCCTTATGATAGAACATAGTCTTATTCTTTGCACATGTCAGAACACACACATACTTTATAAGCCTCCAGTCTAAAGCGAATCTATCACATATCTCCTACTAAGGATAGTACTTCGCCAGTTACTGAATACTGCTGACACCTAACAACTGAACTGAAACCTGCAATGGGTGGACAGGTCTCTCTCTCTTTTTCCGTTTTTTTTTTCTGCTGGTACCAGTGTGTGCTAGGAAGAGAGGCGTAATCGTCCATTAAGGGACTAACTATCAAAAACACGATTGCAGTTACTGTTTCCATGCATAAAAAGGGGTCTTGGTTCTACTGGTGCACCCCAGTATCGCTAACGATATCCATGTTAAAAATTATACAAGCTTTAGAATTCTAAATACGGTGTTGCTTCCCAATTAAGTGGTGTTCCACAGAAATACCGCAACACTGAATATAGATAGTGATCGCTGAGGTGTGTATTAATATACCCAAATGTCGGGTATACATCGTCGGCGTTATAAGCTCATAATAAAATCACCAAATTTAGAAAGTTGTTCGGCTAAGGAGTATGGTATGAAGTCGGTATTTGTAGCTCCCACATGCAGCAGCTGGACTTCTTTCCAACATTTCAGACGTATTCTATCCCGATGCCATGTCAGCGGTTCTGTGATATATCCATTGGATTATAGGCGAAGGAGGATGATCATGTACAGTAGATGGTGTGCTATGCGATGAACCACTTTAAAAAAATGCAATGCTAGCTTGAGGTCATAAGATGTGTAAAAAATACACTGGCCTTTCAGATCTATAATGTTACGCTTTCTGGTAGAAATGCTGTCTGAGATTTTCCATTCAACCACGCACGCTTGTAGAATGTTATGGAGGTGTCTTTGAATGATTACTGCCACTAGTGATTATATTCGTGGCACTCTGGTCTCTCGAAGCGAGTCGCCCCTTCGGAACCTATCTCATGTAAACTGGACACCACACAGTGTAAATTATGCTGCTGCTCCCATAACACACACACACACACACACACACACACACAGAGAGAGAGAGAGAGAGAGAGAGAGAGAGAGAGAGAGAGAATTTTAAATAAAATCCAGTCACAATATTTGGAAACTGGAGGAGTGTTGCGGCCTTGCAGAGTGTTTCCAAACAGCTGTCTAAACTCACCTTTCACAGTGACATGATAGCTGATGGCTCGGTGTTCCGTTTCAATTGATTCCTCATATTGCAGCCATGTATGTGATAACTATTTCGGTGCTAGCCATTCCCGGAAACTGTTGTCTCTCCTCCAAGATTCTTTCTCCACCTCAAAAAAGCGATTTCAGACAGTCAGTATGTGATAATCCAAAGCGTACCAATGGACAGATGGGATGGAAAGGACATCTTCGATATACTGTAATAAATATCACAGGCGATAGTGCAATCACTTTTAGTAGTTTACCAGTTTTTCCGTAATGTCAACGGCTACCAGTGACATGGCAGCATGCTTCCCAGTTTCTGTATCATCGCTAAACCACCCCTCCACTACTTCCATTGTAATATCATCAGCATTATCAAGGATCTAAAACTGAAAAAAACTTAAGTCCGCCTGAACAGGCTATGTAGGCTCAACTGTACCGAGCAGTTGCCGTGTCGTTCTTAGCCCACAGGCGTCACTGGATGTGGATATGGAGAGCATGACGTCAGCACATCGCTCTCCTGGCCGTATGTCAGTTTACGAGACAGGAGCCGCTGCTTCTCAATCAAGTAGCTCCTCAGTTTGCCTCACATGGGCTGAATGCACCCCACTTGCCAACAGCGTTCGGTGGACTGAACGGTCACCCACCCAAGTGCTAACCCAGCTCTACAGCGCTTAACTTCGGTGATCTGACGGGAACCGGTGTTACCACTGCGGAAAAGCCATTGACATTGTCATGGATCATTATCTTGAACTGCCAACTCAATTCTAAACTTAGAACAACGCAGACTGCGCCAGGACCCAACAGAATTTTCATCTAGAGTTGTTCACCATGCAGACTAAACTAAGATCAGGTATCTTGTTCACAGTTTTGGAATACGTTGTCATAGTTTTGGGAGTATTCGTCAAGGTGTGGGTAAAATTTGTTACTGCTTTGGGGCAAGTTGTTACAGTTTTGTGCTATTTTGTCACAAGTAGGGAGAGCAATTTGTGACAGCTTATGGGGCATTTAATTACAATTTTCTACGGCATGTTGATGTATGGAAAGAGTGTTATGTAGTCTCCACAGTGAAGTACACTAATTGTTCAGCTTCCCCCCCCCCCCCCCCCCCCATAGACACCTCACATAAAAGGATCGAAATCCGAATTTCGGCGGAAATATTTTAGAGAAGACTTCGTAAAATCTTCAAGTCCATACACACATGGTTGTTTCTTATGACATCTGCTGACATCCACTATCGTGACCAGTGAAAGATCTGCTACGCAAGTGCCATTGTTTAATGAATCATACTATCATTCACCAGACAATGGCTCAGAATGACAATGGAAGAGTGTAAGCACAGAAATAGAATTTCGCCATTCCAACAATCGATTATGGACATAAGAATCTTTCGCATATCTTTCAGACCTTCAGATTCTTTTCAGCAATTGGAAATCCACTGGAATTCTTAATGTCTTGTATATAACTTAAAACATTTAATATTTGTACGAGGAATCGCTAAAATATTACTTAAAAATGTAATCCTAGGCTGGGCATTAGATAACTTTCTGTTAATGAGAAGGATAACGCAGATTAACATTTCATATACATCGACATCACACATCTGTCACACCTAAAATCAGTGTTAATTACGGAATAATACATTTACCTATAAAAAGTGAGTAGTTGTTGCAGTGTTTAGAACCTAATGTATGAATAAGTTATTACTACAGCTAGTTGGAAACCGATTTGTATCTATAGTATGAATCAGCTTCCACCACCATACTGAGTTTGTCGTAGGACATACTGTACCAACTGAGCCACACGGAACACAAGCCTTTATAGACCATTGAAGTGCATATTGTTGCACAAGCATCCTTATAATTGACTGTGGTATAAGACTCAATCGTTCTACAGTTTTTTGAGGAGCACACACAGGAAATCCTAGCTATCAAATTCGTCTGATCTGCGTCGATGTGAGACACTATTGGAAATCAGCTCTGCACCTGCCGTTCACTGGGATTGTGTAAACATGTAATGGAAGATTGCTATGGAAACTTGGAAAAGTGTGTGATGCAGAGTGCTTTGTAAATAAACTTCATTATCACTTGCGTTCACAGCATTGGTCAGCGAAAGAACCATACTCCCTTGTTGAAAGAAGTACTCCTGTACTCATATGAAATGATTTAGAAGTCCTATGGGAATGTTAGACGTCTACACCATGCTTATAGAAGTATATCTTGAAGACCACTGCAGCTATCCAATACCACCAGAGCACTTCTCTCCAAATAATTTATAGAAGCTGATTTTGATATGGAATTCTTAGATTTTGACAAACCATTGACTGATTTGCTGTATGTATACAGTGTAGTGCCTATATCCATTTCCTATTTTGGTACAAACCATTGACTGATTTGCTGTATGTATACAGTGTAGTGCCTATATCCATTTCCTATTTTGTTGTTGGGTTAGCTATCTTTTTTCATGTCTGATCTTCATCCTGATGTTTGCGTACCTTCGTTTCAAATATTTCAACATCGTTATGCTAAGTATGCATTCTCTGTGCTGTGTGGTCGTTATAATCACCAAGGTGGTATTAGGTGCTTTCGTCCTAGTGTCCCTACAAGTTTCTATTTCAAAAGCGAATTTACATGCCTTCATGCAGTGCATAGTGGGGGGTAGTTTTATCACTTGTAGCTATTATCTTTCCCATTCCACTAACAATGCAGTGATGTGAGAACTCCTATGTGCTTCCGTACATCATACATCCCCTGTAAGATAGTTTCATAAATTATGTGTTGCAAGCATCTGGTAATGGTACAAATCCTATAACTGACGGGGTGTTGAAGAGAGTGATCATTGGTACTGTGCCTCGTCGAATGCAATGATGCTTGACGCTGGCCTGACCCTAAGGTTACTGAATCGCGCAGGCAGCAGTGCAGATAGACAGTAGTTAAACCACATTTACGTGTAGAATGTTTTAGTAGGATTTTTGTACAATCAGTTCCAATTTCAACATTGTGGCAACTGTCTAATGAGTATTCTTCATCTCTTCAAGGTTACTATCCGTTATTTTGGAAAACTACACTGTCAATGTAATTTCGTGAATTTAGTAAACAATTGAAGGCATGTATCTCTGGGAATCTGCCAAGGGTATACATCACACAGAATCACCGCTATATTTGACGCTAACAATAAAGCAACAAGTTGTTAAGCAGATTGTCACTTGTACTACCCATAGTGTTCACATACAATAAAAAGCGGTGATATCAAAAGAATGATATAGACATCTATCATGGAGGATGTATACTTTCATCGGATCTGAAACTGCCTTCATCTGTAAAAAAATTGCTAACCACACTGCAACAAAGATCACAGACAGGTACAGAGTATGGCATCTTACACCCATGGTGATTCTTAATGTCTTAGCAATGTTACCATCCAAATAATAAGGGGTAATAAATAAAAATTCCCACTGCTTTCACAAAACATCCTAAAGCAATCTTTTATGTTCGAAAATTTTGGTAATTTTGTTTTAATGGGATAGTGAAACGTATTCAAAAGTATGTTATAGAAGTATATGTGCTCTGCATTTAACAGCTATTGGATGTGCTATTGAACCATCATATAACTATATTTAACTCACTACGAGCAGGTATCGTCTGAAAATCGAGTAGGGAATCTGCAGAATGCCATATGTGTTGCTCCAGCAACACCACTGGGTCCAAAAATTAGACTATGTTTAAGTGTAAAATCGTGTAGTCTTAGGTATACATCTGAAAGCAAACCAGTGGTGGGGAGGGGGGGGTGGGTGGGGAGTGGGGAAGTGCATTGCTTTAGCTAACAATAGATGACCACCAACTGCCTGTAGTCCTAACTAATAAAGTATTGCTGGCATGTCCATACACACATAGTGAAAGTAGATGGTGGTTCACTCCACTTGGAGGTCTTGATGGGGTACATACAGTCGCACAAAACGCAATGGAGAGTTGGCTGGCAGCGTTTAGCCAGCGGAGAAAAGGAGCTGCGTTACTGGCCTCTGGCGGTGTGGCTCCAGCCACCAGTACACAGTTGGCATACACATTTGGGGGTGGCAGATGTGGCAGCACAGCATGGAACTTTAGGTATGTGGCCTTAGGTAGCTAATGACACACAGCTGTGAACTATGCGACCTCGCAAGGGGGTTTAGGCCAGTGTGGTGTTTGTTTAAACAGTAAAGATGCAATTGTTCCTCTCTCTTCCGAGCAGTTGTTGCTGTAGTTTGAACATAAATGGTCTTAATCTTAGGGTAAATAAACTGTAATGTCACATGAGTGGGAAAAATCAGCATATTTGAATTTAGAGGCATTTAGAACTTAACACAAGTGATCCCACAGTTATGCAGGGTGCATCCATACGTGTGGGTTCACCATCTTGAATTCTGATCTCATACAGATGAGGAAACTTGACAACCATGCAGACTGCACTCGCATTCCAGAGGTAGCGATCTTGGGTTAAGTCATCATAGGGCTGCACTTATACGATCAGGATGCTATCTTGGAGTGCCATTTTGGGCTCTGATGTCATAGGACTACATAAATAACACCAGGTCACTGTCTTGAATCGTCACCATGGATTCTGTCATCAGAGGGTTGCACTCGTACTGACTGGTCGCCATCTTGGATCCCCACCTTCCATTCTGACATCGTAGGACTATGCTCGTATTCCCAGGTTGTCATAATGTGTCACCATCTTGGATTCTAATGTCAGAGGAACGCACTTGTGTTCCACAGATCCGCCATTTTAGTTTCACACGAACAGAGCAATGAACCATCTTGGCTGTTTTGCATTCCGCGGTAAATTTTACTTAGAACAACAGCCTTCCACAATGACAAATGCAACATGGCAACGTTCGTTCACCTGGGAGTTTCCACACGCGGATGCCATCATTTTGATGCTGTACGTAGAAGTGAAACTAGTCTGAAAAGATGACGCACTTCTACTCCTGTGCAAACGGTTGTTCTCAGTGCTCCATACGTGTGGTACTTCTCTTGTTACAAACTAGCCCATTTCTGGACTCAGGGTACGGAACGTGGCAGTGCGATCCTGCAAAGCACAGGGAACAGTAAGTCAGTCGTCTCAGGTGCTGCCCACGTGATGCCACTCTACCGCATGGTACTGACTGTGGTCCTCCTCAACCTATCGATTTCAATTTAGCATGACAGTCGTGGAATCCTAAACAGGGCGAGTAGCAATATTGTTGAACGATAAAGTGTAGTCTCCATAGATCACCATCCTGCTGCTATTGAATTCGGACACAAGCTGCTTACACGAGGCATAACACAACTTTCTCCCAAAAAACCACCAGTCAACAGGGATTTCCTTACATACATAATGTACGTGGCGTTGCTTCTGCCTGCTCTGTGCGTTTCTGCTGTAATGTTAGTAATTTGCATCACCAAGCATGCAGTACACTTCATGCTAATTTTACTTTCGTTGCATATCATCTTCAGAGTGCAGGAATTTTAATAGCCAGCTCCGTTTTGTTGTTATCCAGGATGTTCGTAATGTTGTTGAGCAGTTACAACATATGTTGGATATGACATCCACGAGTGGTTATTTAAAAGCACCTTAATATGATTAGAAAAAACGTTCTGCAGAGATGGTTCTGATATGCACGTCCCCATTTATTTCAGTTTTTAATTCACAAAGCGTGGTTGATTGCGACACACTATGGATATTGCTGTTCCCCAAAGAAATATGTCTGCTGGAGTAAGGTCTGACGCTCGAGGGGGCATAAACTTATCCAGAAGGCGCATATTGTTGTTATCTGTGTCCGCAGTAGCACCGTATTGTTGCAACCATACGTAGTTGAAATGGTGGATCATTAAACAATAATTTTCATTATTCACGGTTCCTTAAAAAAATATTTCATAACGCGCCGTCTGGATACTACTACTCACACTCCAAATTCCTGCTCATGCAATGGTGTTTCAAACACACAACGAGGAGCCTCCGTTGACAGTAATCGTGTGTTTTCTGTGTTAACATGACCAGAGATGTGGAATCCTGCCGCCGTATAGATGGTGACATCAAGAATGCCAATGACATTCCTCTCAACAAAAGACGTAAACCATTTGCAGCAACGGATTCGCTTTATATGATCCACATCTGTGAAGTCTTCCACTGTTGTCATACAGGAAGAATTTCAGTGTTTGCCTAACCGCTTTACACGCGGTTGTTAGCCCTGTATCTTTCTCTTGTGCCATCTTACGCAGTGATTTTCTGGGCTCTGGTGCATAGAGTCAGAAATATTCAACAGCCTCTGTTCGTTTAGTTTTGTGAGGTCGCAGTTCGTTCGGCATCTAACACCGAGCATGTCTCTTGATATTTATTAATAAGTCGTCAAATCGCATTACGATGAGGTACAGCTGTATCTAAGAAGTTTTCAGAAAATGCCTACTGCACTGAAGTTGTGTATTAGTCGCTTCGTATGAACACATGTTCAACAAGAAAAATACGTTCCTCAGTTGAAAGCACCATTATTTAAATACAAATTGATCATCTAAAGTCTACACATAGCATTCAGTAGCTTGCATCAACTGATCCAAACATGTAAATGTTGTGCAACAGTTGAACGAATTAAAAACAACAATGTATCTCTGAAAAAAAAGTTCTGTCCACTTGTGTTCAACCCCCTTTGTTTCTAACTTTCAACGTAACCTGCATTCGTAGTCCGTAGTCCAATTCATAGCGACTTCCCCAACGTACAGTATATCTACAAATATTTCTGTGAAGAAAATTCACTGTACGAGGAACGTAATAAAATGAAAGCAAATTAAGCCACTAGAAAACTTCCTTGAATATTTTGCGGTTTCGGAAACAATCAAAATAAATGCTTTTCTTTCTGGCGCGAAAATAATCGATCAGATTAGTATATGAACAAACTTGGACCTGTATTTGTAACAAAGCGCTATTTTCCACTATTTCTTTGTAGACAATGCAAAACGCTTAACCGTTTCTGCCCACAAGTACTAATTTCCAGTTTTCCCAAACAAAACAAGAAATTTTCTAGTGTTATTTTATGTGGGTTATCAGAATACGGAAGCAGTCTTTGGATGCTATAGTGCAAATGTCTATGCTAAATCGGACGATGAAACGTATTGTGGAGATATCTAACAGCTGACTGGAATGATAGATCACCACAAAAATCAGTGATGATGCTTCTAGTGGTTCAGACAACGCACTTACTGTCGTTAGGAGGAAAGGGAAGACCCGACTGTGTACGACAGTGAAACTGGGTGATGGAGGTATAATGGCGCAGGACTGTATTTCCTCATTTGCTGGCGTGTCACTAGCTTCGATTGATTGAAATCTAACGCATGTGTCTTTAAAAATACACTACTAGCCATTAAAATTGCTACACCGCGAAGATGACGTGCTACAAAGGCCAAATTTAACCGACAGGAAGAAGATGCTATGATACGCAAATGATCAGCTTTTCAGAGCATTCACAGAGGGTTGGCGCCCGTGGCGACACCTACAACGTGCTGGCTGACATGAGGAAAGTTTCCAACCGGTTTCTCATACACAAACAGCAGTTGACCGGCGTTGCCTGGTGAAACGTTGTTGTGATGCCTCGTGTAAGGAGGAGAAATGCGTACCATCACGTTTCCGTCTTTGATAAAGGTCGGATTGTAGCCTATCGCGATTGCAGTTTATCGTATCGCGACATTGCTGCTCGCGTTGGTCGAGATCCAATGACTGTTAGCAGAATGATAGTCGCATCCGTGTTCGGCGACATCGTGGTGAACGCACATTGGAAGCGTGTATTCGTCATCGCCATACTGCCGTATCACCCGGCGTAATGGTATGGGGTGGCATTGGTTACACGTCTCGGTCACCTCCTGTTCACATTGACGGCACTTTGAACAGTGGACGTTACATTTCAGATGTGTTACGACCCGTGGCTCTATCCTTAAAAAAAGGTTCAAATGGCTCTGAGCGCTATGGGACAAAACCTCAGGTCATTAGTCCCCTAGAACTTAGAACTACTTTATATGTTATATAAAATATGTAGAATGCAAGGCTCGTAGTAAGAGAGGGCTTGATAGCCCTAATCTTGCCAGGTGACGTAGATCAGTAAATAAATAAAAAGTGAAAACAAATAAGTAACAAAATGTAGCACTTTCTTCGAAGATTATGTTAATTTTTACATGTACATCGACATCAAAACTCTGCAAATTACTGTGAGATCCATCGCAGAGGATACTTCAATCTGTTCTATACGGGCCTACTAGCGAGTGTTCCCGCTCCTTTGGCGTATGGAGCATGGGAAGAGTGACTGCTTCAGTATCTCCGAGCATGCTGTAACTAATCTAATCGTGTCTTCGAGATCTCTACGGGAGCGATACATAGAGCAGTCCAGTATTTTCGTAGATTCCGTACTTAGCAATTGTTCTTTAAGCTTCTAAAGCAGCCTTTCTGTGTTGGAGCGTCAGTTAGTTTAGTTTCTTTAGCATTTCCATGACACTTTCCTGGGATTCATACAAACCCGTAACCAATCGTGATACCCTTCTTTGTATATCATCAATATCTCCTATTATTCTTACCTGAGTAAAATTCTAGGATAATCAGATGAGTGTTTCCTAATCATGTCGTTTTCAGAGTGGCTGCATTTACCGCGTATCGCACCAATGAACGAAATTGTCTGTGTAAATTTTCTTAACACCAGTTGCGAAAAATGGTTCAAATGGCTCTGCGCACTATGGGACTCAACTGCTGTGGTCATTAGTCCCCTAGAACTTAGAACTACTTAAACCTAACTAACCTAAGGACATCACACACATCCATGCCCGAGGCAGGATTCGAACCTGCGACGGTAGCAGTCGCACGGTTCCGGGCTGCGCGCCTAAAACCGCGAGACCACCGCGGCCGGCTACCAGTTGCGACTTGATGCTTTTGGAATCATGTGAAGCTGCCTTTTTGCTTTTTCTGAAGTGCACAGTTTCACTTTAAAACAAGTTATCAGTCTCTTCTCAACTCTGAAATATTATCAAGATCTGACTGGATATCTGTGCAGCATTCTTCAGACAGTACTTCACAATAGATAACTGCATTATCTACAAAAAGTCTGAGATTCCTATTAAAATTAACTGACAGGTCATTACATTAAAGGTCCCTATACACCTCCCTCGGGCGCATCTCGACTTACGCCTACATAACTCTCGATCTAAGAAAACATGTTGCGCCTTCGCACCCAAGAAATCTTGAATTCATTCACAAATTTCGTTTAATACTAGGTATCATTATATCTGCGTTGACAATTATTGGTGAGCCACAGAGTGAAACGCACTAGTATTTACACGGTGAGAGTGTTTGTAACGTACAGCATTGGTGCCTGCAGACTTCGTCCGCATAGTGTGTGTGGAGCTGCCGCAACGATGCATTGTCGTGTTCTGGGGCTTGGGAGGCAACACCGGCAAGCAGGGTCACTGGTAGAGGCGAGCGCTGGACCGTTGCCATCATCTCACTCACGACAACGCCCAGCCCCGTTAGGCTGCCTCAGGAGACAGACAGGACTGGAAAACTCACACGCCCACATTCTGCTCAGCGACTGAAATGCACACTCACTGTGCAGAGAGAACACACTCTGGTTCCTTTTCTGTTTTCTCTTTTTGGCGTGCCATGACTGGCAGTTTCTGCCGACGGTCTTCCGCGTTACGCCACAACGTTCTGACGCTTCACTGCACGCGCCGTTGTGTTGTCAGAGGGAAGTAAGAAGATAAATGCTGTGTAATTCCGCGGCTACTCGGTCAAAGGTCTCTTCAGCGTCAGCTAACATGGCAGTTATTCTTGTCAAAGCAGTTGATGTATCGCAACTAGCATGACAGCGTATAAGCTGAACATTATAGACTGCAGCGCGAAGACAGCTAGATTTAATAATTAGTGAATCTTGTAGGCAGTCTGGACCATACTCAAATTTTGTTTTGTTGTCTTAAGATACAAAGGCACCATTTATTAATGTAAGGGTCACATATTTATACAAGCGAATTTCCCTTTTTGGATATTTCATTTCCAAGTCGAGTGTCATATGTGTGTACAATGAGAATTCATACCAGGGAATCAACGTCAGTCAACCTATTAAAAGTCTCGTCCATAC
Source organism: Schistocerca gregaria (assembly GCF_023897955.1). Classification (NCBI taxonomy): domain Eukaryota; kingdom Metazoa; phylum Arthropoda; class Insecta; order Orthoptera; family Acrididae; genus Schistocerca; species Schistocerca gregaria. The sequence goes on from NC_064931.1 coordinate 88,740,045, forward strand.
GATTTCTCACGCGACGTTATAAGAACTAACAAAATGTTCTCAGTTCAGATGAATAAGCTGGCCACGAAATAAGAACTCGCCTTCTTACCCGCCTCTCAAAGGCTACTCGTATTCACGAGCGGAAATATCGTTTCAAGCAGAACTCTAATGACACTGGTAGAACTGCCGCTTGATACATTTTGTTGTACGGAGTTTGTTTCTGATAGTCTGATGTTAGGTCATACCTAGAACACACCAAAAACGTTTTTTGTAAAAAATGGATTCTTGTCATTTAGTGACCTGAGTAGTATAGCTACTCAAGTTCGAGCACCACGTGCATTATCACCAGTTTACCCCTCCCACTCCCCTTGTGACATCATCGATGATATAATGCAATATTACCAGATTTCCCTTATCCCTCTGATACAGACCAATTTCTCTGTGTATAAAATGGCACAAAATTCAACATAGACTAATTATGCCATCGTCTCCCCCCTTATACAGGTCTAGCACCTTGGCATGATGGTATGGGTTGCCACTGGGTACACAACATGATTACCTATAACTCATGTACATAGTAATTTAGGCAGTAGCCTTCACATTTCAGACGTGTGCCGTACCATTGAGGTCTTGTGAACAAGCTAACAGATTATCAAATGTTGCCCATGTTATCGTGACCTACCTCGAACAAGCGAGTTATCGGAACTTGACGTGGTAAGTGGGCTATCCACATTTCCAATTCAATGAACGTACTTGTCATTGGAAATCGATAGAATGACATGTCATCAATCGACAACCACTACAGCTGATCAGCTGTCGTATACAGCAGAAGCAAGAAGAAATAACATACCTGTACCTGTCATTAAAGCTTTCAAGTTCAGTTCGATTAGATGCCAAACTGTGCAGGATCTATTGATGTTGCCAGAAATAATTAGTGTGGAATAACATAACTTATTAATTCAGATCGTCTGTCTCAGTACGTGAGTGGTTAGCACGGCTGATTGCCGTGTGGAGCACCCTGCTACGATTCCGTGTACTGCTAGGAATTTCTCCTTCCTGGGAGGACTGGAATGAAGTGCACTCAACATCTTGATGACAACTGAGGAGCTACTTCATCGAGTAGTTGCGGCTACATGTCACGAAAACCGACAACGGCCGGGAGAGTGGTGTGCTCACCACACGCTCATCTGTACCGCATTTTGCGGAGGATAACATGGCAGCCGGTCGGTACTGATGGACTTGTCAGGACCTGTGGACAGAACTTCCATTTTATTTATTGGGGTGGTGTTACGGATTGTTGTGACATTGTAGAAATTATGACATTTAGTAGACACTACCAGAAATTCAGCCCTGTTAAGACACCATAGCATCTTCTATTCTCATCTCTATTTCAAGACCTACTAACTCTGCCGTACGTGTCCGACTTGCTCCAAGGCGTTCGAGTATTTCATCCTTCGAAACAGGGTATGGATGATGTCTTCCCGCATAACATTCTGAACTTCAACGAAATACTCTATTCAGAAAAAATATGCAAACACAACGGAAACGTTACGGGTCAGATGCACTGTTTTTCGTTAACTTTGAATGACTTGCATATTCGAAGACAGAAAAATTCATTTTAACAGGCAGGGCAATTCCGATGATGGAGAAATTTTGTCGATCATCTACAACTTATGTTGTTAGTTTTTGCTCTTTCCGATTACTCTTAACTTTTCAACGCTAGAGTAGTTGTATGGAGCTTTTAAAGTTCCCGTTACGACCCTTCTTTATCACACCATGAGGCTCCTTCTGCTCCAGCTTCTCGGGTCTATTGTGTCTAGTTACTTCTCAATGCACACACACACACACACACACACACACACACACACACACACACAGTTTAGAGACCGGCACTGGCACCACACCTGCGCCCCGAGAAGGAAAAGTAGGTGTACAAGCTCCAGCTTCCACTGCATTCCCATAACCAGCCTCGGTACCACACTACTCTCCTGCAGCCTACAGCATGCTCATTCCTTCTAGTACTGCCCATGATAATCTTAAACCTCCACAATCTTTTCATCGTTGCAGACGAACAGGAACAAAAAACGAATGAGTACAAAAACAGTCCCCTCCCTGAGTTAAAAGAAAATGTAAATGAAATAAATCTACATGATGCACCGTTTGCCTCACAAACACGGAATCAAATACATCCCAAGAAATTGGCCTAATCATTTCCCGTTCTGCCTTTCAGTTTATACAAGCTGCTACTGTTAGCAAACAGTTCTGTAAACATTTACCTATCAATAGCGAATAAATCATATCCCCAAAGTTATTCAGTCTGTGTAAAATACTCATCACCTTAGACAAGAGATCTTTGAATGGATCTGCGACCATGTTGGCACTAATTATTATAGACTTGTCTTCGTCACCAACATTTGTTCTCTATTTTTAACTCCTCATGACACATTTAGCCTATCATCAGATCCGTGGCATAACAGCACAGTTTAAGGCGAAGTGGAGAAATGTACGTCACAATGAAGCAGTGAAGCTGAGTGTTATATCTTTAATATCGTTACGCAGTACCCTGTTCGTTGTAATCAATTCATTGCAACATCAGCCCCCAAACTATGTCAGGCAGTGCTACGTGGTATAATGGAAACAATCTTGGGCGTTAGGCGACGTTAGTAATAGTATCAAAATGCCTATGAAAAGGTGCATATCTATAACACGTCAACGCTAATTACAATTACATGTATTATTTTGCTTCAATTACATACAGGGTGACAATTGTTTGGCTATGTGAAATAAAATCGTCATAACTTCTGAACGGTTTGCGTTAGGACGCTGAAGCAGTGCGGTCGGCCGCGGAGCATTATGAGAATGCGCATGCATGGTTTGTTTTAGCGACGAAGCTCACTTTCATTTAGATGGGTTCTTCAATAAGCGAAACTGGTGCACTTGGGGGACTGAGAATCCACATTCCGCGATGGAGAATCTCTTCATCTTAAACGGGTCACTGTGTGGTGTGCAATGTGCAGACATGGAATAACCCATGCGATATTCCCGATGGTACGCTAACTATCGAACGGTGCGTGAAGGTTTTCGAAGATGATTTCATCCCCATTATTGAAAGTGACACTGATTTCGGCAAGATGTGGTTCACGCAAGATGGAGCTAGAGCTCACCGAAGCAGGAGAGTGTTTGATGTCCTGGAGAAGCGCATTAGGGACCGCATTCTGGCTCCAGGGTACCCAGAGGCCACTGGCATGGGCCTCCATTGGCCCACCATAGTCTCCGGATCTGAACACATACGACTACTTTTTGTGGGGTTATATTACAAACAATGTGTACAGCAATAACCGAAAAACCATTGCTGAGCTGAAAACAGCCATTCAGAAGGTCATCGACAGCATTGATGTACCGACACTTCAGCGGGTCATGCAGAATTTCGCTATTCGTCCGAGCCACATCATCGCCAATGATGGCAAGCATATCGAACATGTCATAACCTAAATCCCAATATCTGTAGTACGTTTACATGTTGAATAAAGTGTATGCACGTTACAGTTTGTAAGTAATTTGCGTTTTTTTCCTATAGTGCAATAATTGTCACCCTGTAAAAATTAGTACAGGAACCGTAATGTAAAGAAACAACTAACACATGACGCACAAAGTTACAAAAAAGTCAATGCACTTAAAGGGTAGTAATACGGGAACAAAGATATTATTGGATTTACAAAGTACCTCTGCCATATACACCCAGCAGCCGGAAATACTAGTAGTATCTAGAAGTATAGTTACATTAAAGTTTGCACTAAATTATACATCTTCAGCAACTGTAATTGTATATATAGAAATAATCAGCAACCAAATCTGTTTCAGCCACTTAGTGCCCTTCTTCAGAAGGTTAATAACGCGACAGTTGTAACCTTCTGAAGAGGCACTAAAGGCCTGAAACCGATTAAGGACATAAAATTTCTTTCATGCAGCTATTTGCTGATTATTTCGATGTATTATAATTTGCCAGCGAATGCAGTACATCTACAACTAAACTGTATTCTGTAAGTACGTACTGATATTTCATATAATTTATCTAACAACCATTTAATACTGAGATACTTATTAATAATTTAAACAACACTTTATATATAGTCGATTTCAAGCTTCAGAGTGTTTCATGCATTACTGTTTCGTGGCGTATGGAGGACGGTTGAATTGCTGTTACTTTTTATTCCAGTGAAATACACTTTCATTGTTACATGTCAGTGAGGGTATTTTATTCGTTTGTATTTTGAAGAAATTATAATCGTTATGGACAATTATATACCTCAATGTTTCACATGCCGTATGCTGCACGAGCAAAACTATCACTATCTTTGGTATTCCTGGGCTGAAATTACATAACATCGGAGTTAACAGTCTTCTTCCACCCTGGAAAGCTACGAAAATGAGGAATTCTGTATTAAATCTCATTGAATGCCATAAATACACACATAGCCTAAAAGGTGACGTTTGAAACTATAAGAAGATAACACTGCATGAAAACCAAACCCGTGCCCCTGCTCTGAAAACCAATGTAAGACGAGAACGCAAACGTTTTTTGGCACAGCTAAGAATAGGCAAGATTGTAGCAAATATTTGACATTCCTGTGATAGGACATTTACTTCCGTCTGTGGTCCTGAACTGTCTCGATAAATTCACCTACCCTTCCCTCCCTATTTCGATGAGTCATGCCATATGATCATCATGTAAGATGAAAAACTGAGATTGAAACTTTAGTTGTTGGAGGCCAGGAATGACGCTCTTTACATATGTAACAACTGTTCTTCTCTTTGTCGTTGAATTATGGGGTTCAGCGATCAATTATCGCAATGTGAGACACCTACTGTTGACAACATTTCTTTAACTCAGTGGCTCTGCACATCTTCCGACTCAGCAGCAGTGTAAGCTGTTAGTTCCAATCGCAATGTAGACTGGTTCATTGTAGGTTCTTATTTTCCGCTTTACTTAACCTGTAAGTGGCACACTTCTGAGGAGTTAGTGGCGGGGGTCGCATCACAGCAATAGCAGTTGCTACAGTAAATAATCTGTTGAATATTATTACTTAAAATTTTGTTATATCTACTTAAAAACTTAGTTTTTGTGGTTCATATGCTAGTTTATGTGGTTCATATAACCAACAAATAAGAACAAAAATTAAGGCATAAATACTGAACTCATTACCTTTAAAAAATATTCATAATTTTTATGTCCTTTTATAAATGGCTAAGGATCTAAATGAGTTTTTCGAGACATAGTACTACAAGAAAGAAATAGTATATTACTGAACTATCTAAGAAAGAACATTAATTGTAGAAAATAAAAGCGAGGAATATCGTCAAAAAGTGAAAATTCTATTAAAATATGTAAAGTTTTTATTGTTGAAATGCAATATTCATACGATTTTGATAAGAAAATAGAAGAAATGTGTTCATAACAACGAAATGAAAGAACTTCAATCAAATTTACATATCATTAACTCATGCACTCGTCTCAGGTAACGATTGTCACCCACCTCAGTCAACTCCTCGGATTTATATCGAGTTTGCTGATTATTCGCACTCTAATTATTTGAATAAAACATTATCTATCGTACAAAAAGCTACTCATGATAAAGCATAGTATACTCACTTTAATTTTCACTCTGATGCCAAGATATACAGGAAATAAAATGCACTTAAATTTCACACACTAGACCATAACTTGACACACTGCCGTACAGGCAACTGTGGACAGCGGCCGTAGACAAATCGACGCTTTCAGAGTGATGCCACTGGCATTAGCAGTACTGGCGCTATCGGACTCATAACAGATGGCGCCATAAACACGAGTTTCGCAGGTCAACATACCTAAAATTAATGAAAAGTGAACTTCGGGTGTACTTCACCGCAGAGTGTCAGCCGAGGGTTAATGTAGCTGCAAATTGTTAAAAGAAGTTCTGTTTTACGAAGTTTGAAGGAAGCCTTAATACATGTCATCTTCTCTCAAGTTCAACTCAGTAAGCTGTATTAATGGACATAATTGTCTGCTTTGCGATTACCGAGCTGTTTAAGTATAGAAACGTCTCGGAATTGAATCGTCAGTCAACGATAGGAATTTTAGTTTAGTTAGTTAGTCACGTACGACCCACACCACAGGGGGACAGTTCTGAAGACATACAGGCTGTTACAGTTCCTCTGTAACAGTAATTAGACACACCTGTAGACGTTCGTTGACACCGGATTAACAATTTTCTTCCTCTCTGAGTAGCTACAAAAATGATCAATTTCGGTGGTTTAAATCCAAGTGGATACCTTAATTATCACTTTAGATCAGCATTAAGCTCACTGTGGATCTATTCGTGCCGGCCGGTGTGGTCGAGCGGTTCTAGGCGCTACAGTCTGGAACCGCGCCACCGCTACGGTCGCAGGTTAGAATCCTGCCTCGGGCAAGGACGTGCGTGATGTCCTTAGGTTAGTTAGGTTTAAGTAGTTCTAAGTTCTAGGGGACTGATGACCTCAAAAGTTGTCCCATAGTGCTCAGAACCATTTGGACCATTATCCATTCGTGGATCTTAACATGTGCATTACGTTTGCGTTCCTACGAAGCATGCACTGAGAGGTATTCAAACAGTTAATCACATACATTTACCTTAAAGAGTCGAAAATTGAATTGCAGACAAAAAATTGCATAAAGATGAGTCTCTGAAAGTACAGAAACGAGATACAAAGCATTGATAGTAACATTAAATGACATAGTGCAGAGTTTTAATTCGATCACAAACTGTAAAAGTAATTTTGAACCATATCCATGTTTTGCATGTTAGTGAAGTACAGTACTTTTCATATTAAAATGGGTCGTGCGTGCTGTCGAGTGTCAAATGCAAAGCGTATACATTTTTTGTGTAGCATCATTCGCCAACAGTAAAGAATTTTATAGTATCCAGAACGATGCGCAGTAGTTGGCGCTTTCGGCAAAGGGTGAATGAGTGCAGCTTTGCGGCCCCCGCAGTCGCTTGCGAGTGTCGGCAAATGGATCCCCGAGGGGCGTTTAGGGGCAGACAGTCAGCCGAGACAATGTTACTAGGTGGAACTGTTACCACTGGTGTGTCAGAAAGCTCAATACATTGTAGCTGTGATATCACTATATTCGTGAATTCAGCGTTTAGAGGAAAGGCACGGTAAAAATTTAGGCATTGCCTGGGGTCTATGCTTTACTTAATTTGTTTTATACGGCACGCGTTGTACCGCTAGGCCACGGCAGAGACGTCGCGGAACAGCTCGAATAAAGGATCTGTCTTCTTCCAGAAACTGCCGCAGACTATATAATTGCCAGATTGTAGAGACAGCCACACTTAAGGAATGTTCGAAGCGGTCAGGTTCTTCGTCCCGCGTCGCGATAAGCGCGGACGTAGACTGTGCGGCGGCCGTCCGCTGTCCAGGTGTTATGTCAAAGAGAACACCACGAACCAGGAAATGGTGTTGTTTGCAGCCAGAGACGAATACACGCCGACAATGGTTCAAATGGGTCTGAGCACTAGGGGACTTCACTTCTGAGGTCATCAGAATTTATAACTACTTGAACTTAACTAACCTAGGGATATCACTCACATCCATGCCCTAGGCAGGATTCGAACCAGCGACCGTAGCGGTCGCGCCGGTCCAGACTGTAGCGCCTGGAACCGCTCGGCCACTCCGGCCGGCCCACACGGACAGTACGACACAGTCTGTCAGCACGGAGACCATTGTTGCGGCTTCCCTTGACACGGCAGCAGAGAAGTGGCGGCCGTGGCGAGCCCACTGGCAACCCTGCACAGAGTGACACTACGTCAAGTCCCGTTTCTGTTTACAGCTTCACATACGTGTGTGGAAACTCTGAGGTGAACGGCATTCGTCATCGTCAGGTGGGTCTAGCATCTGGCGTGAAGGTAGTTGGCGCCATTGGGTGCACAAGACAAGCAACTATGGTTCGCATAACCAACACTTTGGGCAGCGGACTTTAATTCTCTGAGGTTTCAAGGCCGGTGTCTGTGTCTTATTTTCGAGGTCTCCGTGACGTCCATCATCGAGATTATGCAAGATCGTCTGCTGACAGTGTTGTTATGTTAGCGCGTCCATTCGTCCCGTTCCTCCCGAGACAGTCCTGTTTTTTCCTAAAATGTCCCACTGTTCTGCAAGTTCTTTGGGGATGTTGAAATGTCCCTTTTTTGTGATTCCGCTTGGCTAAAGCATTTTACGTTACTGGATGTTTGGTTTACACGCCAGGAAGGAACAGTTGTTCAACTTGTTCTGTAGTCTCATTTTATTTACTGTTAATGGTTTGCACCGTTGGTTGTACCGATACTTCTTCTCCCTGTCATTATGTTAAGACAGAAATGTAATCTTAACTGCAATATAAAAAGCGAGTTTTGTGCAGTCCTAAAGCATCGACTGCACACCGACCAGCGCAGCACCACGAAATGCCATCGAGAAGGCCCTGACCTCCCGTGCACCAATGGAAAGAGCGGGCAGCGCCACTGCTCCAGGAAGATAGTTCACAGTTCAGACCCCCCCCCCCCCCTCCCCCTCCCAGTCAACGCTGACTTAAACAGCCGCGCATCGCTGGTATTACCCAGTACGCTCAGGAACTTAGAGAGCAACAGTACTGACAAAGGAACCTCCCCATCGCACCCCCCTCAGATTTAGTTATAAGTTGGCACAGTGTATAGGCCTTGAAAAACTGAACACAGATCAAATCGAGAAAACAGGAAGAAGTTCTGTGGAACTATGAAAAAAATAAGCAAAATATACACTCCTGGAAATTGAAATAAGAACACCGTGAATTCATTGTCCCAGGAAGGGGAAACTTTATTGACACATTCCTGGGGTCAGATACATCACATGATCACACTGACAGAACCACAGGCACATAGACACAGGCAACAGAGCATGCACAATGTCGGCACTAGCACAGTGTATATCCACCTTTCGCAGCAATGCAGGCTACTATTCTCCTATGGAGACGATCGTAGAGATGCTGCATGTAGTCCTGTGGAACGGCTTGCCATGCCATTTCCACCTGGCGCCTCAGTTGGACCAGCGTTCGTGCTGGACGTGCAGACCGCGTGAGACGACGCTTCATCCAGTCCCAAACATGCTCAATGGGGGACAGATCCGGAGATCTTGCTGGCCAGGGTAGTTGACTTACACCTTCTAGAGCACGCTGGGTGGCACGGGATACATGCGGACGTGCATTGTCCTGTTGAAACAGCAAGTACCCTTGCCGCTCTAGGAATGGTAGAACGATGGGTTCGATGACGGTTTGGATGTACCGTGCACTATTCAGTGTTCCCTCGACGATCACCAGACGTGTACGGCCAGTGTAGGAGATCGCTCCCCACACCATGATGCCAGGTGTTGGCCCTGTGTGCCTCGGTCGTATGCAGTCCTGATTGTGGCGCTCACCTGCACGGCGCCAAACACGCATACGACCATCATTGGCACCAAGGCAGAAGCGACTCTCATCGCTGAAGACGACACGTCTCCATTCGTCCCTCCATTCACGCTTGTCGCAACACCACTGGAGGCGGGCTGCACGATGTTGGGGCGTGAGTGGAAGACGGCCTAACGGTGTGCGGGACCGTAGCCCAGCTTCATGGAGACGGTTGCGAATGGTCCTCGCCGATACCCCAGGAGCAAGTGTCCCTAATTTGCTGGGAAGTGACGGTGCGGTCCCCTACGGCACTGCGTAGGATCCTAAGGTCTTGGCGTGCATCCGTGCGTCGCTGCGGTCCGGTCCCAGGTCGACGGGCACGTGCACCTTCCGCCGACCACTGGCGACAACATCGATGTACTGTGGAGACCTCACGCCCCACGTGTTGAGCAATTCGGCGGTACGTCCACCCGGCCTCCCGCATGCCCAATATACGCCCTCGCTCAAAGTCCGTCAACTGCACATACGGTTCACGTCCACGCTGTCGCGGCATGCTACCAGTGTTAAAGACTGCGATGGAGCTCCGTATGCCACGGCAAACTGGCTGACACTGACGGCGGCGGTGCACAAATGCGGCCAACACCGCGGTTCGTGGTGTGTCCGCTGTGCCGTGCGTGTGATCATTGCTTGTACAGCCCTCTCGCAGTGTCCGGAGCAAGTATGGTGGGTCTGACACACCGGTGTCAATGTGTTCTTTTTTCCATTTCCAGGAGTGTACAAACTGAGTAGCCCATGCGTAAGATAGGCAACATCAAGGGTAACCTGAGGTACGAAGTGCACAGTCTGCTTTCGACCGGTGAGCGGCGAGGACGTCTTGTTTACGTCCCGTCCGCAGAGTCGCGAGCGCGCGTAGTTTGTTTACTTCCTCGCCGCAGCTAATACTCGCGTCCGTTAGCACTGAGTCGCCATGGCACATTCGTACAGAAAAGCTACCATCAAGATCACCTTCCAGCCCGACTACGCACGACCACGAGCCTTTGAAGTCGAACGATTCATCCGTGACGAAGTTCAAATACCAACACAGCACATCATCGGTGTCCACCTATCCATCGCAAGTAGCGTCGTTTACGTCAAGATGGTCGATGACGAGTTATGTCACGCAGTTGTGAACAGATCCGCGAATACTCTCAAGTTCAAACACTCCGATGGTCACATCGGAGAGGTTACTGTTGACCATGCTGGACTAGGATTATGCACACTAAGAGTCTTCGAACTCCCTTTCGAAGTACCACCGGACGTCGTTACCTCAGCTTTCCGCCCTTATGGGACGGTAATTAGTCACGTGCCCGAAAAATGGAACACCTTCGAGACGTACCAGGTCCTCAACGGCGTCCGTCAAGTGAAAATTGAATTAAAGAAACATGTGCCGTCCTACTTAGTCATAGGTGGCTGTCGAGCAATAGTAATGTACGACGGACAACCTCGTACTTGTTCTGGTTGCGGCCAGGAGTGTCATGTGCGCTGGGCGTGTATTCAACGTCGGGTTACACAACTTCCATTGCATGACACGACACCACCTCCTACGCTCACGGTCCTCCCCCTCAATTACGCAGAGGTGACACGATCGACTGTTATGACAGACGACAACCCCCCAGGAAGACAGGAAGCGTTAGAATGCGCGCCTGTCGCCGGTCCTGGATTGACCAACACCATTACGGTGTCTGCAGAGGTTGCAAAACGCCGCCCATCGACTCCACATGAAGATTCGGACGAGAGAATGGAACTCGACGGTAGAGTTGTACTAACCTCTGCCTTTCTACCTGAGGGGGATTCTATACGGGAGCCACAAGCTCTTTCGGACACAGAAACTCACGTCCGCAAACAAAGGTCACCGAGAAAACATAAAAAGCGACGTCGCACACCCTCAGACGACTGCCTCCAGCGGACATCTCCAGTTGACGACCGGACGGCCGACGAAACGACGAGGAAAATGGATGACACGAGATCGCCCTCACCGGTCACTTTGTCTGATTTTGACAAACCCGATTCCGCTCTCTCGGACAAACGGATGGCCAACACATTACCCGCCGTTGGTACACAACCGGAAACAACTGCGGATTCACCCTTAGTCACTGAGCCCACAAGTGTTCTACCGCAGCCACCGTTAACTTACGGACCTTAGGCGGATGACATTGAAGACGATTCTACGGCCGCTGTGGTGGATGAGAAGAGGGGTCTCTCCTCCCACAACTCGGCCCCTCCCTAGTAGCAACAGATGACGGCGCTGACGCGTCAGCAGGTCACAGGCCCCAACTTTTACGGCGACACTGACGGCGGTCCCCACTGCAGGAGACGATCTACAGACCTATCGCTTCACGACCATCAACATTAACACCATTCGGACACGTACGAAGTTGTCGCTGCTCCAAGACATGCTCAATGCAGCAGACAGTGACATTGTCTTTCTCCAAGAAGTCTTCGTCGCCGAGTTAACAGGTATGTATGGTTATACAGCTCATGTGTCCCACGCCTCGCCAACTAACAGTTGTGTCGCCATTCTCCTCAGAGAGGGCCTCGAGGCGGAGGGAGTCCAATATCTCCCCGACGCTAGAGGAATGGCCGTAACGGTGCAAGGCGTCCGGTTAATCAATGTGTACGCCCCTTCCGGAACGAATCGCCGTCGTGACCGATCGCTCTTCTTCGCAGAAGGAATAGCACCGCTTTTTCAGGGCAGGCACGATCACTTGATATTAGGGGGCGATTTCAATTGCACCCAAGCACCTAAAGATCAGCTGCCACGCCATTCACCGTGCCCAGAACTTGGGACACTCATCGACGATCTACAGCTGGTAGATACATGGGAACATGTTCGAGGAAATGGACCTGGATACACCCGTTTCACGAGTCACTCGTCTAGTCGCATCGATAGGATTTACGTCTCCCGTTCTCTCGCGGCAACGGTGAGTGACGCGGAGGTGTGGCCAGTAGCCTTTTCTGATCACGAGGCCTATATATGCGCCGTCACCCTTCGTCGCCAACGGGTGTGGCGCAGCCGACATCCCTGGAAATTAAACCTTGCTCATCTTTCTTCTCCGGTTTGTCGACGCGCCATCGAAGACACTTGGAGTTTGTGCGTCCGCCGCCTCCCAACGTATCCTACGTCGGTTAGTTGGTGGTTAACCTGCGCCAAGCCGGCCCTACGGCGAACCTTTATTACGTATGGTCGTGAGCTGCTGCTTGGAGGCGGCAGACCCTTGATTTTTATTTCACCGTCCTTCGCGAATGCGCCTCCTTGCCACCCACACCGGAACGACAGTTGACAGTTCAGCGTGCGAAAGCACAGGTCGTAGCCCATATGCGCCGCCACCTCGAAGGGACGATCGTCCGAGCGCAAACACAAGACAGACTCGCAACGGAACGACCCACCATGTACCACGTCATCCGAGAACGTACACTGCGAAGACGGGCGCTGATACATGCCGTCACCACTGAGGACGGCCTTCGTCACACCACACAACGCGATATTGCTGCAGCCTTCTTCGACCATTACGCACGACTTTATTCTGCTCAATGTTCCGACCCAACGACGGTGACAGCAGTCTCACAACTGGTGTACGGCGTTGTCCCACAGAATTTACAAACTGAATTATTGAACGACATTACGGAAGACGAAGTTATCGACGCCATCGGTAAAGGAGCGGCGAATAAATCTCCTGGCCTGGACGGGCTCCCTGTTGAGTTTTATAGAACTTTCCATTATTTACTGGCTCCCAAGTTAACAGACTTCTGTCGGGAACTTATGTCCCCCGCGGTGCCGCTCCCTGCTACCTTCGTAGAAGGAATAATTATACCGGTTCACAAACCTAAAGGTGGGACTCGAATACAAGATTACCGCCCGCTAGCACTCGTCAACTGCGACATGAAGATATTCACCAGACTATTAGCAAACCGTCTACGACCGACCCTACCTTACGTCATCTCGCCAGATCAGACTTTCCTAGGGGGTATCAACAACATCCACACAGCACTGTGTCGATACCGTGACTTAATAGGCCTAGCCAGGGCACACCGCATCCCGGGAGCGCTGGCATCACTAGATTTTAGCCAAGCTTTTGATCGAGTGGATCACGCGTACCTAACGTCCGTTCTCCAGCATATGCAGTACCCACAGCAATTCACAGACGTCATGATGCGCCTCCTCCGAGGGGCGACTTCCAAAGTACTCGTTAACTGGCGTCTCTCGCAGTCCCTCGCGATTTATCGCTCCGTGCGTCAAGGCTGCCCCTTGTCGACGTTACTATATGCTCTGGCACTGGAACCGCTCCTCTGTGGCCTCCGTCAACACCTCACCGGTCTTACCCTACGTGACGTCACATTTCGCTGTACAGCATATGCAGACGACCTGGTCCTCGTGTTACGAAATCGCGACGATGTCAACAGAGCACTAGAATGGATTACCACGTACGGTGTGGCTTCCGGCAGCTGTCTCAACGTCGCCAAATCCGTCGCCATGGCCATAGGAGACGGGCTGACCCCAGCGTGTGTCGAACCCCTACAGCTTCGTGGCACTATCAAATGTCTCGGAATAGAGTTTCACAACGACATACGGCGCACTGCGGCTCTTAACTACCGCCGCTTATTACAACAAATTCTGGTCCAGATCTTCAACCTTCGTCTGCGGACCCTGGACATTCTCCAAAGGACACACTTCGTCAATGTTTACCTCGCATCGCGCTTTCCACACATAGCGCGTGTTCTTCCAATACCTTTACTGATGGCTCGACGTCTATTAGCGGCATTCGGAGCCTACGTCAGTACAGGCATGCTCTTCAAAGTCAGTTATGAGTCACTGACTCTTCCCCCAAAAAGGGGAGGTCTTGGTCTAGTCCATGTCCACGACAGAGCTGTGGCTCTGTATGTCAGCTCACACATCAAGCTGTGGCGCCACCACCCGGAAAGTTTGACAGGTTTGCTGTTGGAATCCTTAGCTCCGCCCTCCCTTATGCCCCCACTGACGACGCAAGACATACCCCCACCCTTCTATTACTTCGGGAACTTTTACATTGAACACAGCTATGTCCGTATCGCAGTAGCACCGACGAAACAGGCGTCGGCGCGGGATATATATCATGTCCTACAGCAGAGGCGCCCACCAAACATCGTGGAGACCAAAAGCCCTCAGATTAATTGGAAGGTGGTGTGGAAGACGATTCACGCGGTTACACTGGACACAGCCGTTCGATCCACATGGTATATCACAGTCAATGGTAAACAGATCACCCGATCACACCTCCACAAGATAAACATGGCGGAATCGCCTCTCTGCGTAGACTGCGGGATACCAGACACGGACGAACACCGTCTCACATGTGGCGCGGCAGAAGATGTATGGCGCTTGGTGCGACAAATTTTGTCGTATTTTCTACGCGTGACTCCGGAACACATTACACCTCAGTTTCTACTATTTCCGGATCAGCAGTATTTCCCGCGCGCCAAGACCAACGCTGTTACATGGATCCGTGCGCATGCGGTACACTACTTATTTCACGATGGACCTAAAGATGTATTCGACTTTTGAAACTACCTACAAAAACGTCATTGCAAGGTCGTACGGAACCCAAAATACAGACAGTATTTTTCTAATTACTTAGGGAGTGCCCTACGCGACCCTCCACTCAGCTGGATCATCAACAGGTAGGAGAAGACACCCATTGAGTGAGCTGACAAGACTAAGTTCGATTCTCGGTGGAATAACATGATATACGTGAAGACGTACCTGGATGATGAAGCGTAAGGAGAGTAGCGACACACCCTTCTACATCCTGTATGAAGCACTCTTTTTTTTTCGTTTTACCCATATACATTACCTCGGTGTAGGAACGTGCCGAGATTTTTTTTTTTTACTCAGTGCACGATGCGGTGCTAGATACATTTATTTTTGTTGTGGTATAAAGTAAAACCACATTAACTTTGTATCAAAAAACAGTAAATAAAAATAAATAAGTAAATAATGATTCCCACAAAAGATTTCTCCTTCCCATCCCTGATTCCTTGACGGACGAGGGGGACACTGTGACCAGGCCTCGGGTTACGACCCCTGATCACTATGCCTTCCCCGCCCTCCCCCACCCAAAAAAAAAGAAAAAAAAGTGCCGTGGTCTCGTGGTTAGCGTGAGCAGCTGCGGAACGAAGGGTCCTTGGTCCAAGTCTTCCCTTGAGTGAAAAGTTTACATTTCTATTTTCAGACAGTTATTATCTGTCGGTCTGTCCGTCCGATGCGAGGTAACTGCGCCGTAGTATGGGGACGCTACACCTAAACAAACATTGAAACACACGACGTCAGTCGACTACAGCGCAAGGAAGAGGGTATTCATGCTATCGAGGCTCCCTGGCTGGCAGTTGACTGTTCGCTACACTGGACGAGAGTGCATTAAATACGTGAGATGTATTCCGTGGGCAATATGAATCCAGCAAATATAGCTCTCGACCTCAATAACAATCGCACGGTTGTGCAGTGCGGTCGTAAAACACAGACACTACATTTATTACAGTGAACAGAGACGTCAATCAACGAACGGACAGAGCATAACTTTGCGAAAATAATGAAAGTACAGTTTTCACCTGAGGGAAAATTTGAACCAAGGACCTCTCGCTCCGCAGCTGCTCTTGCTTATGTTGCTAGTTTGAATATTTTGCTTATTTTTTTCGTAGTTCCACACAACTTCTTCCTGTTTTCTCGATTAATCTGGTTTCAGTTTCTCAAGGCCTATCCACTGTGCCACCTTATAACTAAATCTGAGAGGGGTGCGATGGGGAGGTTCCCTTGTGCGTAACAGGAGAACGATACTTAGCCTGTGTTCTACTAGTAGTAATGGGGAGTAATGGGGAGTAAATGTAATTTCATGTAGGAGGACAAGAAGTCACTTCATAACGAGAAGTTAAGTTTTGTTTCTTTCCTGTTTAGAAATAAAGTATTCTATTCATTTGAAAGTGTTATGCGTAGATAATTTTGGATTCCCGACACTGGCCATCGCAACTTCTCTCCCTCCTTGTTTGTCTCTGTGCTGACTCCCACAGTAGCCGACACGAAAAATTTTCTTGTGTCTCTGGCAGTGGGAAAGGTGTAGAATGTACTGTGGTGTCGTAGGAAGAACGACGTTCCATGTAAGTTTGGTACTACACGAGAGAACCATACGTAAGGACAATCGCTGATTGACACAGCGACAAATGGATGACGTCAGGATAGACAGGCTGTCAAGAGGTTCCATACGCCACCGCTGCTGGATGCTTGCTTACGTCAGATCGCAGCGCCGCTCACTCCACTCGTTAATCATCGCTAACGACGACAGCGTCGTCTTACTTCTGATTCTGCAGTGCGAGCTGTATTAGGAGCTAGAACCGTGTATCAAAGCAAAAGCCAACTGTACACTGAGATATGAGTATAGCTCTGTATCGAACCAAGCGATAAGTTTTACTTTTCAATGATAGTAAGAATTACACAGTGGCGACATTCCTGTTATAATATGCCCGCATCTCGTGGTCGTGCGGTAGCGTTCTCGCTTCCCAAGCCCGGGTTCCCTGGTTCGATTTCCGGCGGGGTCAGGGATTTTCTCTGCCTCGTGATGGCTGGGTGTTGTGTGATATCCTTAGGTTAGTTAGGTTTAAGTAGTTCTAAGTTCTAGGGGACTGATGACATAAGATGTTAAGTCCCATAGTGCTCAGAGCCATTTGAACCATTTTGAACCTGTTGTAATAAATAATCAGTTGTTGTAAGTCAAAGATCCAGTTATACCTGTTACTGTTTAAAATCGTTGCTTTAATTTCGTTCCTTAACTTAAAAAATAATTAAGACACGTATAGCCCCCTCCTTGTCACGTTTCTTGTTCTGTCCGCCATCACGTAAGGACAGATTCCTTGATTACTTATAATCTTGCAAATAATAGTGATAATATTTAATTTCATTTTTACCTTTATTTCTCACGAATCTAGTAAATATCCTTCTACTAATGATGTATTCAGAAATCGCGTCTGTTTGAAATGTTAATAACGTTGGGAAGCGAAAGGTTTGGTGCCGTGTCAATTGCGGGCCATCCACACCCCAACTCATGCACATTTGCATTTGTCATAAGTCAAATCTTGCAGCCTAAATTTCTTGACAAGAACGCTATTACTGCTTGAACTCCTGATGATATATTTTTATTATGCTACTGCTTCTTCTTTCGAAGAATTAAGTATAAGCATTAGAAATTCATTCCCTCTCTCTATTTTTATAAGGGATACATTACACCGTGGATCTGGATTGTTTCCAAGTTAATTACTCTATCTTGTTCAAGTTTTAATGAAGTGATCTAATATTTAGTGCGTGTTGTAGTTGCTGTTCGGCCTCCCCCAAAAGTAATTCTAGAATTGCTACAACGCCACTACATTTCCGTTGTGCTAATCAAACTTTGTTATTAGATATGGTGGCAGGTATGATATTGTGAATCACGTTAAGACAAGGAAAAATCGAATGAGTGTTCAGACGAAAATGCACTTCTTCATAAAATACATAAAAGTTAAAAGTACGGTGACAGTAAAACAGAATAACTGTATAATTTCATTTCGGATCATCTGAGTGTATGACGCAAAAGTAAACTTTTATGTCCATTACATTTTGTCAGCATTAGCTGTGTTCCTTTATTTTGCTTAATTGTCCAGGTTTTTTTTCCTAAAATTTTTAAAATGTCCCGTTTTGTAATAAAAGTTAAATGGGCGCCCTATGTCCTGACCTGCTTCGCATCAGAAGACCAGTACGTTCTCCTGATTTCACACCCACGAAAACATCTAGTCACGATCTGTTATGAGGCTATCACGGTACCACTCGCCACACTACGTGTAATTGAAGCATTGTACTACTCGAAGGGCAGCCGGATAACAGGAGTTGTTGCGTGCTAAAATTCCGAACCCTGTACGCCCCCAAAACACCTACAAATTTAATCGTGTTTTCTTCTTAATATAACGTACACGCACAACAACTAAAATTCTATTATTTGCAGTTCTTTCTGCTACTACAAGTTTATTAGTCGCCAGTGTAGCGTTGTGAATATTATCGCATTCCTCCGCTTTCGGGCAATTTGTACTTTCTTAGCACTTTCGGTCTGTACTTCGAACGAAGGAATCTCCATTCGCATATGAACTTCAGTAGCCACTGTACGATGTGTAGCGTTGGAGACATTGTGTACAACTGTCATTGCCCATCACTGGCATTCCACTTACGGGAGGTACACCACTCTAATTTGTCGCACATGGGTATTACACAAGATATATGTTGAGAGGAAGTAATTTGGTACTTGACTTTTATTGGAACTACAAAATAGTTTCCCGTAATTTTAAGAATAAGGCTCTTCGCAGTACGCTTCACCTGATTTGTAACGTCCCACTTCGGAGTGTCTGTGATGTTCCCTCACTGACTAAACAAATTCAAGGAGAGAGCAGTTTTGCTTTCACTCTTATAGGTCTGTTCCATTAAACGAACTAGATAACAGTTTCAGAAGGTCGAAAGATATTCACAACCTGATAGCATGTGAATTTTCCATGCTAGCTACACCTGTGACTTTCAATTCTTCTGATAAATCTATATCAGGAAGCTTTCTTCCGTATGGGTTTGACGCACGACGTTGAGCTGATTCTTGTAAAGTGCATTCGTCCAAGACACACTGGACGTGGGGTGCGATAAGTTACAACCCTC
The DNA here is from genome assembly GCF_023897955.1 of Schistocerca gregaria. Classification (NCBI taxonomy): domain Eukaryota; kingdom Metazoa; phylum Arthropoda; class Insecta; order Orthoptera; family Acrididae; genus Schistocerca; species Schistocerca gregaria. The sequence goes on from NC_064931.1 coordinate 88,759,160, forward strand.
GTTCAACTTTGGTATTTCCAGAGGGGACGCTAACCAGCGCTCGCTATGTGCAAAATGTTGTTAGACGCGTTCTTTTGCCGTCCTTGCAAGAGGGAGATGACGTGTTGTTCCAAAGGGATAAAGCTCTCCCACACACTGCCACTGAAACTCAACTTGCTCCGCAAAACGAGAGGCAACTTCCCTCACCAACACAATCTCCGGACTTGTTCCAAAATCGAGCACGTGTGGGATAAAATGGGACGAGAAGTGACTCGGGCGACTTGTCGACCAATAACCCTTACAGAACTACATCAACAGATCTAGCAGACGTGGAATATCGTCTTCCAGGATAGTATTCGCCATCTGTAAGATCAACTGGATGCTAGAGTCAGCGCCGGCATTGCCGCCCGTGGAGGCTACATCACGTACTAATGATGGTGTTCCAGCATGGGTCGACAACTAGTATTACGGAACCTTGCCCTTGAACTGTGAATGTACTGGATATGCACTGTTGCAACATTAAATCACCCTCCAAAAGGGTGTATTTTCTTCTGCGGCAGTATATATGGGTTGCTGGCGTGTTGGAAGAATGGGGAGAGAATGGAATGACAGTGTTCTTACACGTGGAACCACCTATGAATCTGTGTAAAATGATTTGAGGTGATCTTTGAGAGTGTGGTCTCAGTTGCTTAACTATCGAGTCACTCTTGCGATGATCGCGTCGGTATCTTCATCACAGTTCACGATTTCCACCTTGAGCGGTTGTTTCTTTTTCGTCTCAAAAGGCGAGAGCACTATAGTACCGACCTCATTTGATATCCAAGTTTCAGGGTACATGTGCAGCGCTTCATTGCATGGGAAACGGCCAAACATCTGGGAGAATTAGACAAGGATGACGAATCTTGACAATTTTCTTGGTATCCCGTCATCAAGTAAAGCAAAGGTAACAGTGGCTCCTGAGCAGTACAAGAGCTCTTCAGTTGTTGTTGTGGTCTTAAGTCCAGAGACTGGTTTGATGCAGCTCTCCATGCTACTCTATCCTGTGCAAGGTTCTTCACCTCCCAGTGCCTACTGCAACCTACATTCTTCTGAATATGTTTAGTGTATTCATCTCTTGGTCGCCCTCTACGATTTTTACCCTCCACGTTGCCCTCCAATACTAAATTGGTGATCCCTTGATGCCTCAGAATATGCGCTACCAACCGACCCCTTCTTATAGGTTCCAAATGTTTGGAAAAGAGCACAGGTAGTCCGAGTCTTCAAGAAGGGTCGTCGAGCAGATGCGCAAAACTATAGACCTATATTTCTGACGTCGATCTGTTGTAGAATTTTAGAACATGTTTTTTGCTCGCGTATCATGTCGTTTCTGGAAACCAAGAATCTATTCTGTAGGAATCAACATGGATTCCGGAAACAGCGATCGTGTGAGACCCAACTCGGTTTATTTGTTCATGAGACCCAGAAAATATTAGATACAGGCTCCCAGGTAGATGCCATTTTCCTTGACTTCCCGGAAGGCGTTCGATACAGTTCCGCACTGTCGCCTGATAAACAAAGTGAGAAACTACGGAAAATCAGACGAGCTGTGTGGCTGGATTGAAGAGGTTTTAGCAAAAAGAACACAGCATGTTGTTCTCAATGGAGAGACGTCTACAGTCGTTAAAGTAACCTCTAGCGTGCCACAGAGGCGTGTTATGGGAGCATTGCTTTTCACAATATATATATATATATATATGACCTAATAGATAGTGCTACTTTCCGCGGATGACGCTGTAGTATACAGAGAAGTTGCATCATTAGAAAATTGCAGCGAAATGCAGGAATATCTGCAGCGGATAGGCACTTGGTGCAGGGAGTGGCAACTGACCCTTGACATAGACAAATGTAATGTATTGCGAATACATAGAAAGAAGGATCCTTTATTGTATGATTATATGATAGCGGAATAAACACTGGTAGCAGTTACTTGTGTAAAATATCTGGGAGTATGCGTGCGGAACGATTTAAAGTGGAATGATCATAGAAAATTAATTGTTGGTAAGGCGGGTACCAGGCTGAGATTGATTGGGAGAGTCCTTAGAAAATGTAGTCCATCAACAAAGGAGGTGGCTTACAAAACACTCGTTCGACCTATATTTGAGTATTGCTCATCAATGTGGGATCCTTGCCAGGTCGGGTTGACGGAGGAGATAGAGAAGATCCAAAGAAGTGCGGCACGTTTCGTCACAGGGTTTTTTGGTAAGCGTGATAGCGTTACGGAATGTTTAGCAAACTCCAGTGGCAGACTCTGCAAGAGAGGCGCTCTGCATCGCGGTGTAGCTTGCTGTCCAGTTTTCGAGAGGGAGTTTCTCTGGATGAGGTATTGAATATATTGCTTCCCCCTACTTATACCTCCCGAGGAGATCACGAATGTAAAATTAGAGAGATTCGAGCGCGCACGGAGGCTTTCCGGCAGTCGTTCTTCCCGCGAACCATACGCGACTGGAACAGGAAAGGGAGGTAATGACAGTGGCACGTAAAGTGCCCTCCGCCACACACCGTTGGGTGGCTTGCGGAGTATAAATGAAGATTTTGATGTAGTTAAGTTGTGCCACAAATTTCTCTTCTCTCCAATTCTATTCAATACCTCCTCATTAGTTATGTGATCTACCCATCTAATCTTCAGCATTAGATCTTCAGTATAATGTTCAAAATTATAAATACTCATCTTCTCGCATGTAGACTACACTTGATCTCATTCATTAATAGTGCAAAACATATGATACACATAGTTGGAACATTAAGAAATTCTCCCGCTGCTTTTGTAATAGAATATACATTATTGCACCAGAAATAATATCTCCAGCTCTCTTCGAAAGTTTATCGTATTTACTCAAATGTAAATAAAGTTGTTGCATAGTTAGTAGCACCTCCATAACTTCAGAACAAAATGTATGCCTCAAAATCAGTAACACGATAGAAAATTCAATGAATAATTTTCATGGAGAAAATGAGGACAATGCCTTCGGCGTGACCGAGCGAGGTGGGGCAGTCGTTAGCACACTGGACTCGCATTTTGGAAGACGACGGATCAAATCCGCGTCCGACCATCCTGATTTAGGTTTTCCGTGATTTACCTAAATCGCTCCAAGCAAACGCCGTGATGGTTCCTTCGAAAGGGTACCGCCGACTTCCTTCCCCATCCTTCCCTAACCCGATGGGACCGATCGCCTCGCTGTATGGTCCCCTCCCCCAAATCATTCAAGAGATCAACCTTCGGCGCGTTGTGGCCAGCGACAGACTATATCACAGCGCGATCCGGCTTCCAAATTATCGCACGTTCTCTTGCGTTCACTCGTCGTAACAAATAGGAAAGCATACTATCTCTGAAGAAACAGAAAAACACATACGGCAACACATAGCGCATCTTATTAAACTGTTATTTTACGTGTCACTGGACCGGCGATTACAGTCATAGATAGCCGCTAATAATCTCGCGACACTACGACATATAGGATACAGTTTAGAATCTGCTCTTAGCTTCTCTCACGACACAGCTCCTCGAAGCTAAATATCTGTTTCTGTACTGTACCCGTGGTCTAGGGTAGCGTCTTTGATTCATAATCAAAACGTCTTCGGTCCTGGGTTCGACCCCCGCCACTGCCTAAATTTTGATAAATAATCAGCATTGGCGGCCGAAGACTTCCGGCATAAGAAGTCAGCCTCATTCTGCCAACGGCCTTGTCAAAGAGGGCGGAGGAGCGGATAGAGGTTCAGGGCACTCTCTTGTCCTAGGGGTGGGAAATTGCCCCTAACGGCGGAAGAATCAGCAATGATCAACGACATGAGGATGCAGAAGGCAATGGAAACTACTACATGAAAGACACGTAACGTGTATCCACAGGACACGTGGCCTGCAGTTGAAGAAGTGTCATGATGATCTCTCCATTGGCAAAAGATTCCGGAATAGTCCCCCATTCGGATCTCCGGGAGGGGACTGCCAAGCGGGAGGTTCCCATGAGAAAAAGATTGAATAATCAACGAAAGGATAATGTTCTACGAGTCGGGGCGTGGAATGTCAGAAGCTTGAACGTGGTAGGGAAACTAGAAAATCTAAAAAGGGACATGCAAAGGCTCAATCTAGATATAGTAGGGGTCAGTGAAGTGAAGTGGAAGGAAGACAAGGATTTCGGGTCAGATCAGTATCGGGTAATATCAACAGCAGCAGAAAATGTTATAACAGATGTAGGATTCGTTACGAATAGGAAGGTATGGCAGAGGGTCTGTTACTGTGAACAGTTCAGTGACCAGGTTGTTCTAATCAGAATAAACAGCAGACCAACACCGACAACGATAGCTCAGGTATACATGCCGACGTCGCAAGCTGAAGATGAACAGATAGAGAAAGTGTATGAGGATATTGAAAAGGTAATGCAGTATGTAAAGGGGGACGAAAATCTAATAGTCATGGGCGACTGGAATGCAGTTGTAGCAGAAGGAGTAGAAGAAAAGGTTACAGGAGAATATGGGCTTGGGGCAAGGAATGAAAGAGGAGAAAGACTAATTGAGTTCTGTAACAAGTTTCAGCTAGTAATAGCGAATACCCTGTTCAAGAATCACAAGAGGAGGAGGTATACTTGGAAAAGACCGGGAGATACGGGAAGATTTCAATTAGACTACATCATGGTCAGACAGAGATTCCGAAATCAGATACTGGATTGTAAGGCGTACCCAGGAGCAGATATAGACTCAGATCACAATATAGTAGTGATGAAGAGTAGGCTGAAGTTCAAGACATTAGTCAGGAAGAATCAATACGCTATGAAGTGGGATACGAAGTTCTAAGGAATGTCGAGATACGTTTGAAGTTCTCTAACGCTATAGATACAGCAATAAGGAATAGCGCAGTAGGCAACACAGTTGAAGAGGAATGGACGTCTCTTAAATGCGCCATCACAGAAGTTGGGAAGGAAAACATAGGTACAAAGAAGGTAGCTGCGAAGAAACCATGGGTAACAGAAGAAATACTTCAGGTGATTGATGAAAGGAGAAAGTACAAACATGTTCCGGGAAAATCAGGAATATAGAAATACAAGTCGCTGAGCAATGAAATAAATAGGAAGTGCAGGGAAGCTAAGACGAAATGGCTGCAGGAAAAATGTGAAGACATCGAAAAAGATATGATTGTCGGAAGGACAGACTCAGCATACAGGAAAGTCAAAACAACCTTTGGAGACATTAAAAGCAACGGTGGTAACATTAAGAGTGCAACGGGAATTCCACTGTTAAATGCAGAGGAGAGAGCTGATAGGTGGAAAGAATACATTGAAAGCCTCTATGAGGGTGAAGATTTGTCTGATGTGATAGAAGAAGAAACAGGAGTCGATTTAGAAGAGACAGGTGATCGAGTATTAGAATCGGAATTTAAAAGAGCTTTGGAGGTCTTACGGTCAAATAAGGCAGAAGGGATAGATAACATTCCATCAGAATTTCTAAAATCATTAGGGGAAGTGGCAACAAAACGACTGTTCACGTTGGTGTGTAGAATATATGAGTCTGGCGACATACCATCTGACTTTCGAAGCTGCTTACAAGAATAATATACAGAATAATGGAAAAGAAAATTGAGAATTTGCTAGGCGACGATCAGTTCGGCTTTAGGAAAAGTAAAGGGACGAGAGAGGCAATTCTGACGTTACGGCTAATAATGGAAGCAAGGCTAAAAAAAAAAATCAAGACACGTTCATAGGATTTGTCGACCTGGAAAAAGCGTTCGACAATATAAAATGGTGCAAGTTGTTCATGATTCTGAAAAAAGTAGGGGTAAGCTATAGGGAGAGACGGGTCATATACAATATATACAACAACCAAGAGGGAATAATGAGAGTGGACGATCAACAACGAAGTGCTCGTATTAAGAAGGGAGTAAGGCAAGGCTGTAGCCTTTCGCCCCTACTCTTCAATCTGTACATCGAGGAAGAAATGATGGAAATAAAAGAAAGGTTCAGGAGTGGAATTAAAATACAAGGTGAAAGGATATCAATGATACGATTCGCTGATGACATTGCTATTCTGAGTGAAAGTGAAGAAGAATTAAATGATCTGCTGAACGGAATAAACAGTCTAATGAGTACGCAGTATGGTTTGAGAGTAAATCGGAGAAAGACGAAGGTAATGAGAAGTAGTAGAAATGAGAACAGCGAGAAACTTAACATCAAGATTGATGGTCACGAAGTCAATGAAGTTAAGGAATTCTGCTACCTAGGCAGTAAAATAACCAATGGCGGACGGTGCAAGGAGGAGATCAAAAGCAGATTCGCTATGGCAAAAAAGGCATTTCTGCCCAAGAGAAGTCTACTAATATCAAATAACGGCCTTAATTTGAGGAAGAAATTTCTGAGGATGTACGTCTGGAGTACAGTATTGTATGGTAGTGAAACATAGACTGTGGGAAAACCGGAACAGAAGAGAATCGAAGCATTTGAGGTGTGGTGCTATAGACGAATGTTGAAAATTAGGTGGACTGATAAGGTAAGGAATGAGGAGGTTCTACGCAGAATCGGAGAGGAAAGGAATATGTGGAAATCACTGTTAAGGAGATGGGACAGGATGATAGGACATCTGTTAAGACATGAGGGAATGACTTCCATGGTACTAGAGAGAGCTGTAGAGGGCAAAAACTGTAGAGGAAGACAGAGATTGGAATACGTCAAGCAAATAATTGAGGACGTAGGTTGCAAGTGCTACTTTGAGACGAAGAGGTTAGCACAGGAAAGGAATTCGTGGCGGGCCGCATCAAACCAGTCAGTAGACTGATGACAAAAAAAATAAAAATAAATAAATAAAAAATAAAAAAATCCGAATATTTACGTCTTAAGGGTAAAGACATTTTGATCTGCAAAAATTTCGTGCTTCTGTCACATCCACCATTGCGAACCAGTATGAATTGAAGGAAAGATGGCAGCTAGTCCTGAACATGACCTCCCAGCTCAGATCCTACAGTATTCACCCATATTCTTTCTCTTGTCGAATAAAGCAGCGTTTCATTTATTTATTTTTTCTTAATTGTTAACTGCGTATCTGCGTGTCAACGTCTGTAAGGCAACGTTGTCCAGCAAGCAAGGAGGTCAAATGCCGAGTCATTCCGTCTGTTTGTTTTTACAAAAAATGTAAGAAAAGGTCTAATCAAAGTGTTATATTTGCACGCTATGAGGTTCTTTACTGGATGCAGGAGCGAGCGATAGATGCCGTTCATGAACAGAGAATGTAGATAGTAATTTATTCCACGTCTAATATCAAATAATAAAAATAATACATAACTGTGTTGCTGGATTTCAGCGTCAGCTGCTTACATTAGATTTGCATGTTGAAACATATACAGGCAAAAGTTTAATAACTCTGTCACACCTCCAATGGCTCTAAGCACTATTGGACTTATCTGAGGTGATCAGTCCCCTAGACTAAGAACTACTTAAACCTAACTAACCTAAGGACATCACACAAATCCATGCCCGAGGCAGGATTCGAAACTGCGACCGTAGTAGCAGCGCGGTTCCAGAGTGAAGCTCCTAGAACCGCTCGGCCACAGCGGCCGGCTGTCACTCTTCAATGTCTATTCAGAAGATGTTGAGCCCTGGCCACTATGAAAGTTTGTAAATGTTATTCAATTAGTAAACACATAAAATGGGGCCAGAGGATGAACATCCGCCTCTGGAGCGCCGTTGAGGGGACATTCCATCCCATTGGCAGTGGCATAGTCGTTCGTGGCAGCGCACTGGTGTCGCGGTAGTGGTTGTATGGAACTCAGTGACGTATCTGGTGACGCCCATATTTGAAAGGATGGCCTATCGGATAGTGACGATACCATTACCAGCGGTAATTAGACGACTGTGCGTTCTCTAACCCCCTCCCAGTTTCTTTGAAAACCGTGTAACCAAAGTAGTGCGGTGCATGAAGTAACTCTGTTGCAACTAGCAGCGAGATAGTCACAAAATAATTATTTATACTACCGTCCCTAAAATATTATACCCAGTATTTCACTACAAACTTCAGGTATATGCTGCGATTTTTCTTTCAACAAACACGCATTTTTTACTCTTCCACGCCTGTAGATCTGAGTTCCAGTTTTCATTAGAAAAAGCAAATGCGTGCTAATTACGCATGGCGAAACAACAGTGAATTTTCCTACTTCATTTCAGGACGTGCCTTTCTCGCAGGAGCAAACCTCTAGAGCCAGCTCCAAGCATGAGAAGTCTCGATCGGCAGCTGACCGAACTGAGAAGAGATTAAAAGTCGTAGTACTCTATGTGTTTTGTGCATAAAAAGTATTTAGTGGCTCAGGTTCTTCAACACACAATAATAATCTCAAGACTCTAGAGTCAGCTATCTGTAATGTTTTCGTTTGATGAGAAATATTACAAAATTGCTACAGAGCAGAAAACTAAGAACTATTGCATTAGTTTTCCTGATAGTAGACAAATATTCATTCCAACCTCTGTACTAATAAAATCCCCCCCAGTTAACTATGGACCCTGCCGTTGGTGGGGAGTCTTGCGTGCCTCATCCATACAGATGGCCGTACCGTAGATGCAACCACAACGGAGGGGTATCTGTTGAGAGGCCAGACAAACGTGTGGTTCCTGAAGAGGGGCAGCAGCCTTTTCAGTAGTTGAAGGGGCAACAGTCTGGATGATTGACTGATCTGGCCTTGTAACACTAACCAAAACGGCCTTACTGTGCTGGTACTGCGAACGGCTGAAAGCAAGGGGAAACTACAGCCGTAATTTTTCCCGAGGACATGCAGCTTTACTGTATGGTTAAATGATGATGGCGTCCTCTTGAGTAAAATATTCCCGAGGTAAAATAGTCAGTCCCCCATTCGGATCTCCGGTCGGGGACTACTCAAGAGGACGTCGTTATCAGATGAAAGAAAACTGGCATTCTACGGATCGGAGCGTGGAATGTCAGATCCTTTAATCGGGCAGGTAGGTCAGAAAATTTAAAAAGGGAAATGAATAGGTTAAAGTAAGATATAGTGGGAATTAGTGAAGTTCGGTGGCAGGAGGAACAAGCTTTTGGTCAGCTGAATACAGGGTTACAAATACTAAATCAAATAAGGGTAATGCTGGAGTAGGTTTAATAATGAATAAAAAAAATAGGAGTGTGGGTAAGCTACTACTAACAGCATAGTGAATGTATTATTGTGGCCAAGATAGACACAAAGCCCACACCTACTACAGTTGTACAAGTTTATATGCCAACTAGCTCAGAAGATCACGAAGGAATTGAAGAAATGTGGGACGAAATAAAAGAAATTATTCAGGTACTGAAGGGAGACGAAAATTTAATAGTCATGGGTGACTGGAATTCGAGAGTAGGAAAAGGGAGAGAAGGAAACATAGTAGGTGAATATGGATTGGGGGTAAGAAATGAAAGAGGAATCCGTCTGGTAGAAATTTGCACAGAGCATAACTTAATCATAGTTTACACTTGATTCAAGATTCATAAAAGAAGGTTGTATACATGGAAGAAGCCTGGAGATACTAGAAGGTATCATATAGATTATATAATGGCAAGACAGAAATTTAGGAACCAGGTTTCAAATTGTAAGACATTTCCAGGGGCAGATGTGGACTCTAACCACAATCTAATGGTTATGAACTATAGATTAAAACTGAAGAAACTGCAAAAAGGTGGGAGTCTGAGGAGATGGGACCTGGATAAACTAAAAGAACCAGAGGTTGTACAGATTCCAAGGAGAGCATCAGTGAACAATTGACAAGAATGGAGGGAAGAAATACAGTAGAAGAAGAATGGGTAGCTCTGAGGGATGAAGTAGTGAAGGCAGCAGAGGATCAAGTAGGTAAAAAGACGAGGGCTACTAGAAATCCTTGGGTAACAGAAGAAATACTGAATTTAATTGACGAAAGGAGAAAATATAAGAATACAGTAAATGAAGCAGGCAAAAAGGAATACAAACGTCTCAAAAATGAAATCGACAGGAAGTGCAAAATAGTTTATCAGGCATGGCTAGAGGACAAATGTAAGGATGTAGAGGCTTATCTCACTAGGGGTAAGATAGATATTGCCTACAGGAAAATTAAAGAGACCTTTGGAGATAAGAGAACCACTTGCATGAATATCAAGAGCTCAGATGGAAACCCAGTTCTAAGCAAAGAAGGGAAAGCAGAAAGGTGGAAGGAGTACATAGAGTGTCTACACAAGGGAGATGTACTTGAGGACAATATTATGGAAATGGAAGAGGATGTAGATGAAGATGAAATGGGAGATACGATACTGCGTGAAGAATTTTACAGAGCACTGAAAGATCTGAGTCGAAACAAGGCCCCGGGAGTAGACAACATTCCATTAGAACTACTGACGGCCTTGGGAGAGCCAGTCCTGACAAAACTCTACCATCTGGTGAGCAAGATGTATGAGACAGGCGAAATACCCTCAGACTTCAAGAAGAATATGATAATTCTAATCCCAAAGAAAGAAAGTGTTGACAGATGTGAAAAATACCGAACCATCAGTTTAATAAGTCACAGGTGCAAAATACTAACACGAAATCTTTACAGACTGGTAGAAGCCGACCTCGGGGAAGATCAGTTTGGATTCCGTAGAAATATTGGAACACGTGAGGCAATACTGACTTTAAGAATTATCTTAGAAGAAAGATTAAGGAAAGGTAAGCCTACGATTCTACCATTTATAGACTTAGAGAAAGCTTTCGACAATGTTGACTGGAATGCTCTTTTTCAAATTCTGAAGGTGGCAGTGGTGAAATACAGGGAGCGAGAGGCTATTTACAGTTTGTACAGAATGCAGATGGCAGTTATGAGAGTCGAGGAACATGAAAGGGAAGCAGTGGTTGGGAAGGGAGTGAGACAGGTTTGTAGCCTCTCCCCGATGTTGTTCAATCTGTATATAGAGCAAGCAGTAAAGGAAATAAAAGAAAAATTCGGAGTAGGTTTTAAAATCCGTGGAGAAGAAATAAACATTGTAATTCTGTCAGAGACAGCAAAGCACTAGGAAGAGCAGTTGAATGGGATGGACAGTGTCTTGAAAGGAGGATATAACATGAACATCAACCAAAGCAAAACGAGGATAATGGAATGTAGTTGCATTAAGTCGGGTGATCCTGAGGGAATTAGATTAGGAAATGAGACACTTAAAGTAGTAAAGGAGTTTTGCTATTTGGGCAGCAAAACAAATGATGATGGTCGAAGTAGAGAGGATATAAAATGTAGACTGGCATTGGCAAGGAAAGCGTTTCTGAAGAAGAGAAATTTGTTAACATGGAGTATAGATTTAGTGTCAGGAAGTCGTTTCTGAAAGTATTTGTATGGAGTGTAGCCATGTATGGAAGTGAAACATGGACGATAAATAGTTTGGACAAGAAGAGCATAGAATCTTTCGAAATGTGGCGCTACAGAAGAATGCTGATGATTAGATGGGCAGATCACTTAACTAATGAGGAGGTACTGCATAGAATAGGGGAGAAGATGAGTTTGTGGCACAACTTGACAAGAAGAATGGACCGGTTGGTAGGACATGTTCTGAGGCATCAAGGGATCACAAATTTAGCATTTGAGGGCAGCGTGGAGGGTAAAAATCATAGAGGGGGGCCAAGAGATGAATACACTCAGCAGGTTCAGAAGGATGTAGGTTGGAATAAGTACTGGGAGAAGAAGAAGCTTGCACAGGATAGATTAGCATGGAGAGCTGCATTAAACCAGTCTCATGACTGGAGACGACAACAACAACAACTGTACTAATATGGTACTATGAGCAAACAGTGACGTGAAAGACATCCGTCACTAATAATCATCTCCAAAAGGACACGTATTCCTTATTTTTCTTCTGTGTTTAACTTTTACATCGTGCTGCCACGAGTGTTGCGGCAGCCAGAAATAAGACCTCTTTATATATTTTCTTTAAACAATGCAGACAGACAGTGAAATAAGTACACGAGTGTTGTGGCAGCCAGAAATAAGGACTCCTTATATATTTTCCTTAAACAATGCAGACAGCCAGTGAAATAAGTACACGATGCGGGCCCGCAGAGGCAACCTCCCGCTCGCTCGTATCGGCTGTCGTCTCCGTCAGTCAGCTAATTTTACCTGCCGCCTCAGCCACTAGTAGCGACGCGTAACGGAAGTTTTTACGATGCGGTCGCACGTGTAGTCATGACACACCGCTGCTAACTTAGTCACAGCTGTCGCTGCCAGTCCCGCCTCCTGGACGAACATCTGCTTGCTGCTACAAACGATTCTGCGTCACATAAATAATAAGTTATTGATAAATGTCTATAAAAATAGCTAAGAACGACGTATTCAAATTTTGCGTCGCATGTATTTTCACGATTAGCAGGCATTACCGCCAGCCTATAAGACACACAGATACCTAATAATATTCATAGAAATACTTCGTACTTACTAAAAAATTTCAGTGCAGATCTACTGGTAGAAAGGAGATTTCTCTCGTCCCATACACGAACGGAAGAACCCAAAGTGAGGCAGATCTTCTTTCCTTCTTCTTCTTCTTCTTCTACTACCTGTGATCCTGCCTTGTATCGTCCCATGACCAGGGTTAGTGTTTTATTTGGTGCCGATATTTCAAGATTTGGCTCTCATTTGTATTAGCTTTGTGGCCGGATGCCATAGTCATCATTTAAGGAAAAAAAATCACTCGACATAAAAGTTTTCTGGGTTTGGTACCGCGTCTTAATGTGAAAACTACTGCTGCTATAAAGAAACCAGCGTTTCGGCCACGATTGCAGCGGCCTACTTCTGGGTCTAATGGTGCGTTCTAGCTATTCAGTGTCCTTTATATTTTGTTGTTAATGTTCACTGCGCAGGCCATTACGTCATAATTTTAAAAGGTAGTTAGTTTCATTGGTCACTTGAGGAAGAAGGAGAGGTAACTTTATTTTAATAGGGCCCAACAGACCGCACGGCCAACACGAGGCTCTAGCACTACCGGCGAGTAACTGCCACCGCGCGGCCGACGCCCAGCAGCTGGTAAACAGCAGCCAACTTCTCATTCGACGGTGGCCACCAATCATGGTACATAACACAAGAGCCAATGGACAACAGAGGTCACGTTCTCCCTCCACCGCAATAACCTATTAAAATAATGTTCCCTCTTTTTCCTCCTCAAATGACCAATGAAACTAACTACCTTTTAAAATTATGACGTAATGGCATGCGCAGTGAACACTAACAACAAAATATAAAGGACACTGCATAGCTGGAACGCACCATTAGACCCAGAAGAAGACCGCTGCAATCGTCGCCGACACGTTAGTTTTTCTACAGCAGCAGTAGTTTTCACGTTATGACGCGGTACCAAACCCAGAAAACTTTTATGTCGACTGACTCTGGCCACGGAAGCCTACGCAATTATATTAGAAAAAAATCACGTGTAATATCGGTCTGTGAATCGTGCAAACTAGGTTGCGTGTGTTTCCATATTTTAGCTCTTAATATACCTCGTTTTCTGAAGCGCAGATTGGTGACCAGCGAGGCGTTTTCCTAAAGAAACATGGATAACCTCATAAAAATTACACCTAGGGGGAAAGAGCGTTACTACAGCTCGCAGATTCGATTCTTGTATGCTTCCCTCTATTTCGTCTTAATCGACGCTAGCATTTCGTGAGTAAATTGAGTGAAATAATGGTCTTCTTGAGAAGCTTGTCTTCTTACCAGTGGTATCAATCCGCACTTAATTCAGCTTCGCACCGTACTCAACGCTAGCTTCCTAGCATGAGATAAATAAGGCAAACAACTGTAGCAACAAAATAATAACTGCCTTCGCACAAATATACAGGGCAGCCAGAAACAGTCTGAAAAGCTTATAAAGGTGTTTCAGGGTAGGTTGTGCTGACAATAAATGCTAAGAAAAAAATCGATACGTTCCGCCGTTTCCAATTTAATTAGCAAAACGGAAGGGCCATGCAAAAACACCTGCCCATTAACATTATGAACATTAAAGTCAATGTTGTCTACAGCTTTATAAACTGTGTGGCGTGAACGCCTGCTCCTCCTGTAGTAACGCGGCATCTCTGTGGCTCCGTGCTGCTGCTGGAGCGGCTGCTCGACAACTGACGCCGCCTTGTGACAAACGTTATTCGTGCAGCTGCTGTTATCAAACCCACAACATCCTGCTGCCGCGCGATATCAGTAGACGCTTGCGCAACCGGAAGTGAATTATAGCGCACCGCGCATCTCACTTCTACGAGCCTGCCAGACACAAATATTCCCAGTTTTTCTCATAGCGTAGAAGATAATTGGCGAATCTCCTCAGTCGTTCGCTCTCGTTCGAGCCTTGCTGCCGATCCATGCCCTGTTTTTGTATCCCTCTCTTGTTCGTTTTGAGGAAAGCAAACGAAAAGCACGTTTGGCAACATCGTTTTTGGCATGCTACTCGATTTGAACTTCAACGACCTGATTGGTTGACTTCAATGCTAATTAAATCGGAAACGTTACAGTATATTGAATTTTCTTCTTAACAATTATTTCTCAGCAAAACCAGCTCTAAAACATCTTTACGAGTTTCAGACTGGTTCTGACTAAGCTGGCGTATAAAGACCAAGGTACATTGTAGAAAATTGTGGATTGAGAAACAGTTTCACTTCAATTTGTCAGTGATTTTCTGCGAGATGGGAACCAAAATCCTGGACGTCTAAATGAGTAGTCGCAATCACATAATATGTAATTTGTTACACAATTGATACATAGCTATTGAGCTGGAGATTAGGAAGGGATAACGGCATATGACGTACAAGGACAGCAGGATGGCCAGTGGGAATGCGTAGGGTACGGTTGTGACTGTTCTCGTCACCTTTTGTTGGGCATTTCCTTTCTTTGCATTGATGCACGCAGGCTACAGGGTTAACAGTCGTTGCCATGACCTGACACTTCTCTCAAATGAAATCGGCGCCAAAAGCAAATGGATGCTTTTCTCCTTCTTCAACACGCTTTTTTCTCGGCCTGTTTCGGTTGAAAAATGTGGAACTTGTCGTGGGACATCGTGGAATTTTCCCGCGTCTGCCCCTGTAGTTTCATGAAGTTCCGATATGTAGTGGCGTTATACGTACCTTCAAAATAGTGAGAGATGTCTTTTGATGGAAAGCCAGAGCACCACAGATATTCATAGGCGTTTGCTGAATGTCTGCGGAGACCTGGCAGTGAACAAAAGCACTGTGAGCCGTTGGGCGAGGAGTTTGTCATCGTCGTAAGGTTCTGAAAACCTGTTCGATCTCCGGCGAGCCGCCTGGTCGCACAAGCCGTGACTCCTACACTATTGTGACCTGCGGGCACTCTTATTCGAGGTGATTTACGGGTCACAATCAAACACGTCGCTGCTCAACTGAACTCCTCTGTTCGTAGTGCTGACACCCTCGTCCACCGGTAGGGGTACTCAAACGTATACACCCACTACGCCGACCGCAGTGACCGAGCGGTTCTAGGCGCTGCAGTCGGGAACCGCACCATCGTTACGGTCGCAGGTTTGAATCCTGCCTCGGGCATGGATGTGTGTGATGTCCTTAGGTTAATTAGGTTTCAGTAGTTCTAAGTTCTAGGGTACTGATGACTTCAGATGTTAAGTCCCATAGTGTTCAGAGCCATTTGAACCATTTTAACACCCACTACGTTCCTCGCCACCTAACAGAAGACCGTAAAGAGCAACGAAGGACCATCTGTGGAGAATTTCTTGCTCGTTGCGAGACTGATCGTGACAATTTTTTGTTGAATGTCGTCACAGGCGTTTCGATCCGGAAACAAAACGGCAATGCATGGAGTCGCGCCATAACACCTCTTCTCCGAAGAAGAAGACGGAAGTCGCATCCTGAGCCGGTAAAGTCATGGACTCTGAAGGGGTTATTCCTTTTGACGGTCTGCCTCATGGTGCAAAGATCAACTCTTAAGTGTATTCTGCTATCCTCAGGAAAATGAAGACACGACTGCATCACAAAAACGCAAACTATCTTCTCCTATTCCACGACAACGGAAGGCCTCACACAAGTCTGCGCAGCAAAGTAGAGGTCACAAAAATTTAGTGGACTATTCTTCAGATGTTCAAATGTGTGTGAAATCTTATGGGACTTAACTGCTAAGGTCATCAGTCCCTAAGCTTACACACTACTTAACCTGAATTATCCCAATGACAAACACACACACCCTCGCCCGAGGGAGGACTCGAACCTCCGCCGAGACCAGCCACCCTGTCCATGACTCTGCAGCGCCTCAGAGCGCCCGGCTAATCCCGCGCGGCGACTGTTGTTTCTCATCCGCTCTAAACCACTGATCAGGCAACTTCCGACTTCCGTCTGTTTGGCCCGATGGAGGATGCACTCCGCGGTAAGCAGTACGTGGATGGGGAGGAGGTCAATGATGCACCAATACGCTGGCTCTGACGTTGACCAGTAGAGTGCATCCCTGCGGGGGATACTGGCCCTTTTAGCAATGCGACGTTTCCGCCCCCGGTAGCTGAATGGTCAGCGCGACAGACTGTCAATCCTAAGGACCCGGGTTCGATTCCCGGCTGGGTCGGAGATTTTCTCCGCTGAGGGACTGGGTGTTGTGTTGTCCTAATCATTATCATTTCATCCCCATCGACGCGCAAGTCGCCGAAGTGGCGTCCAATTGAAAGACTTGCACCAGGCGAGCGGTCTACCCAACGGGTGGCCCTCGTCACACTCCATTATTATAGTAAGGCGACTTAAGACCGTCGCATTGAACGGAGGTTGTATTGAAAAATAGGGGTTGGTAGTTAAAAGAGAGAGGAATAATATGTACTGGAATCATGAATGGAATCAACCTGTTTCCGGAAAATAAAATGTGGGTGCATTACTTGTTGGACACCCCTCGCACGTGACGGTATGACGGACGACGATATATCCAGAGGTATGAATCTTTTATATTATCAATTGGTTATCGTTCTAATGTTTTGCACCAAGTGTTTATAAGTACGGCATAGCTAGATGATCTTAGAATATTGATTTGGACTGCGCGGCGATAATTCATCTTTCGGTAATAGAGTTACAATGGTCTTGAAGGGTACTTTAAGAGTGTCCGTATTCCAGATGTACCACGATGCGGCTCTTCCGTCTTTTTAGTTACAGGATATACTGCTGCAATGTGTTGATTCTTGTCCTCATGAATTTATTAACGCAGAAAGCCTTTCGCATTTGCTTAGCTACTGCAATACGTTCTTCACGTGTGAGAATGATAGTGGAGTCGTCTGAATATAATTGCTGTAATAGCTTCACAAAACCGAACAAGAATGCCACTATGGTGGCGTGGAAGCGTCTCATAAGGGGCTCTAACAGTAGGCAGCCCCGTCTAATAGAACTTTGGATAGATACATAACTGGCAAACGTTAGGTTAAGTTTCATCTAGGTGTAATGCTATATAATGTTGAACGGAACTCCGCATTGCCAAAGCTTACACAGTACAGGTCTTTTTCAAAGTCAACAAAAACTGTGCCCAAGAGAATGTCATCGTTCAGTGTTAAAGCGACAATCGCCCTATAAGTGGCCTAAACGTCCATCAGATATAGACCTGGGACGGCACTACGGTGACGGGGACCGAAAATGTGCGGAGAGACGTTTCGAACCCTACCCTTCAAAGGTCGAGTACATAACCTACAATACACGATTAAAAGCATGGTAGCTCTGAAATCCGTAACAGACGAGCTTGCTGCGTTTTCGAACACATCGCTGTTATTTCGTTGGTACATCTCTCCGGTAAATGGGACCAGTCAGCTACTAGTTACTGATTGCCCTCAGACCTTCTCGGAAGAGATATCACCATTTATAGTCAATTTGTACTGGTAGAATACTTTACGCCTCGGAGTGTTTTAGAAAACGTGCGGTAAAGGGTTTAAGCAATTTTTGCTCTGATAATCTTGATAACCGCTTCCGTAGCTGAGGTTGATAACGCACCCCTGTCCGCTGGCGCTCGATTTAGAGTGAACCGGTTCGAATCTTGGTGGTGGATGAAATTTTTACTGCCAGTGTTTAGTCGGCAAGGAGAGGACTGCTGGTGGCGTAACATATTTGATCATCAGTCTTTCTGCCAATGTCCTCTATTAAATTTCGAACCCCTCGCCAGCGTCTCATGAAGTGAGACCGTGGGACACCGTTGATTTGATCCGTCCGTCGGATGGTGACTTTAAATTTGGCGGCCTCCTAGGGGCTTTTCTAAAGGAGAGGGTTTCACCTACTCCTTGACTTCATTCTTAACAATACATAAACCAACACTATACTCTACGAAGACTAATCACAGCCAACCACTCGACACCGATACTTACTTGACACTTCACAACAGATCGGAGGAAGGCAGCGGCAGCGGCAGCGACGGTGCAGGATTCCCGCTTCTGCTCCACCTACACTCATTGTCTGAGAATGGGACTATTTGTGTACGTGTATATTGTAGGTCCATCCTCTAAAACTCATTCATCCACGCTTCCACGCCCTTAGGAGATACATTAGAGTTAACATAGATTATAGTAAAATAAGACTCTATGTAACACTTCATATCCACCTCCTTAGCCCAACTGGAAGCAGTACGAAATTCTGTTCAAAATGGTTCAAATGGCTCTGAGCACTATAGGAC
Organism: Schistocerca gregaria; assembly: GCF_023897955.1. Taxonomy (NCBI): domain Eukaryota; kingdom Metazoa; phylum Arthropoda; class Insecta; order Orthoptera; family Acrididae; genus Schistocerca; species Schistocerca gregaria. The sequence goes on from NC_064931.1 coordinate 88,777,744, forward strand.
CTAACATCTGAGGCCATCAGTCGCCTAGACTTAGAACTACTTAAACCTAACTAACCTAAGGACATCACACACATCCATGCCCGAGGCAGGATTCGAACCTGCGACCGTAGGAGAAGCGCGGCGCTGGACTGAAGCGCCTAGAACCGCTCGACCATAGCGACCGGCTGAAATTCTGTTAAATATGCTTAAATATTTATTTATATTTTTATTTACAGCATTCTGAATACATGCCCTCTTATTTCTCGAACTAAGGTGACTCAACACATTGAAAATTCCCTAAATAATAGTATTTTATTAAATTCTACACTCTTATACTACAATAGTAAAGATATTAATATATATAAAATACGCAATCTAATATAATCGTAGAGTGTAGCAAATAGAAGCTGACTGCTAGAAGGTGCCTCCATGTCTCTGGCAGCCGAGTAATACTAGTTACTTTCGCCTCCAAAACAGATTAATGATAAGCTCTGAGAGATGTGCGCGGCATCTTCATAACTTTGACGTAAAGCTAAGAATAATACTCTTTTGTTGCTTTTTCCCACTAATTTACGGGCTGCGCGAAAAGTTTTAACATGTCGACTAATTTGGTTTATAAAAAAATACGACGTACTACGTAGGAATTATCCGAATGTGACGGAAATCGGTAATTTTGATGTATATGTACAGACAAATAATTGATTGCAATTTCAGAAAAAATGGATAACTTATTCAAGGGAAATAACCTTACAAACTAAACAAGTGAATAACACGTTGGTCTACCTCTTGTCCTTACGCAAGCAATTATTCGGCTTGGCACGTATTGAGAGAGTTGTTGGATTTCTCCTGACAGATATCACCCCATATTCCATCCAGTTGTCGCATTAGATCGTCAACATCCATAGCTGGCCGTAAGGAACTGCGTTATTGACTTGCTCAGTTTGTGAAGATCTTCCTCGTGTATAAATCATCCAGTTTTTTCTGAAATTTTAATCATTTGTTTGTCTGTAGATGTACATTACATCTACAGAATACTTCGTTCTATTCGTATAATTCCTACGTGGTGCGGTTTCTTTTCTTCTTTTTTCTACTGCATTGGGCAAACGTTAATCAAACTTTTGCTAGTTGAGAGCGCCCCACGAAAGACGAGTGACCGTGTGACAACGAATCTTTTAGGTCCATTTGTAAGGACACGCGGAAGATAAACAACGAGTTAACCATTAAAATAAACACATTTCAAAGCGAGAGTGAAACCTTTATTAATTGCGTACCACGTCTGCATTTCATATTGCACACGTTGTTCAATGTGACGACCATCTACATCGATGACGGCCTGGAACGTCACTAGAGACACCATTTAACAATTGTTCAAAGCAATTTTCGAAATTTGCTCTTTACTGGCTAAAATGCTGTTAAAATCGAGTCCCACATTCATCGGAGTTCGAAAATTACTAAAAACGTCTGTAATTTTCCATTTATGAAAACTACATCTGTCTTGTTTGGCCATAGATTCAGATTTTTCGTAAATCTCGAAGTCTCCGTGTTGCAGCCCTCCTAGACATGTAGACGGCGTTTGGAGTGCATAGAATGTCACGTTTTGATACGACTTGTCGTTAGGGACCGCTAAACACATAAATTCCCTCAGTCTATGCTGCGATATAACATCGCTTCAGTGCACCTAGTCCAGACGTCGTGTGAAAATTCGCCTCTCCTTAGAGAGGCTTTTCACATTCGTATGTATGTTTCAACGTTATTTGATTTAACATAAATAGCGCCAAGCACGCGTTTATTCAGCTGTTTTCGGGCATTCATAGCCGTAAGAGAAATCATGTCAAAGGGTGTAATGTCGTGTAGACACATTAACAGTAGACACAAATTTTATACGCTTAAGTCCTCGCGTCGATCTTCCGGCCGCACTCTTCGACAAAGATTATGCCATTAACCTTTGGCTCCCCGAGCAGGAAGGAAGTGCAGTTCCATACAACCAGGTGTCTAAAATTAGTATATCAAACCCACCACCACGAAACATTATTCCGTTAGCCGTATTTTGCTGGGTATGATGGTGAAAAACTGCGACTATGGGAAATGTTTCATTATTTGAAGTCACAAGCCCCTTTTTTATTTTCCTATTCATTCACTGCGCTTTTAGAGAAGTTACATGCTAGCAAATGTTTCACTGTTCGTAGACATGAACCTCCTTCCTTTGTTTTTCTTTTTACAAATAGCTGCTTATAGGTACACACCTTAAGTCGAGTGGTAGCAACTGTGGTTATACCGACGATTGTCCTGATTGCATAATAAAACTGGGAAAATGACTTATTGCTGTAATTATTGATTTCCAGTTATCAAATCCTCTGTCATGCATAAATGGTTCAAATGGCTCTGAGCACTATAGGACTTAACAGCTGTGGTCATCAGTCCCCTAGAACTTAGAACTACTTAAACCTAACTAACCTAAGGACATCACACACATCCATGTCCGAGGCAGGATTCGAACCTGCGACCGTAGTAGTCGCGCGGTTCCGGACTGCGCGCCTAGAACCGCGAGACTACCGCGGCCGGCTGTCATGCATAGTGGCTTGCTTAATATACAAGTAGCTTTAGATGTCTACTCTCGAGGAGCGTTGTCTTCTCTGGAAAACTCATTCAGAAATGCATAAATAGGAATAAATAATTTCTTAGTGAATGAACATATTGTCACTCAGTCAAGATAATCAGATAGGACTTCCTAATCAGTTTCAACAGACGTCGGGAACATAGTTTACCATGGACTTGGAAGAATATAATTAAAATTTTTCTGATCTAATCTATGAAAAATCACATTGCATGGGCAGACTTAAATTTAAGCTATCATTTTTTGTGAAGTGAAAGCAGTGTTTTATTAGTATGTCGCTTCCTCGTTCGACAATCACTAAAGTAGCACAAAACATAATATTCAACACATGAATCATCTGCAGACTTTAATGTGTACGTTTCTGATTACATCAGCCTCTCCTGGCGAAATTTCTGAGCGTATTAGAAGAATGGGCTTGAACTTCAAAACACTGTGATTTCAATTCAAATCACCCCCTTTTTAATTTCATACGGTATCCTTAGATCATTTCTAGCGTGTGCTGGACTGTTTCTTCACAAGAGTATCCGTAGTTTCTACCCAACTGTAAACCTAAGCTGAGCCAGTACTGCACCCATAATTACGTTAATGGTGCCTATTTATTAACTGTGTTCTTTCCTTTTGGGTCTCTCTTGCAGAACGTTTAATACTCAATGTAATTCACCATTAAACCTGTCCTAGTACGATTTATGCCCACTACAATGATTCTATCAATAGAAGATGCTCGTCATAACGTAACATATACGATTAAGTAGAACGTAATTAAAAGAATTAGCATAAAGATGTAAAGAAGGAAAAGTGGGTCCCATATGTGTACTACACATTTGTTTTGACTCTAGACTCTAGCCACGTTTAAGGTTTCCTGGCTATCACGGGAAGACTTCGAGACTTTCCAGTTCTTCATCATACATTTTAACGTAAATCATCATCGAAACAGACGTTTTCAGTGTAGGCGAAGCTTCATGGCCCGTTACGGCCATGTGGACAAGACAGCCGTCACTCTGTGCCGTGGTCACGTTCCGAGATATTTTATGAAGTTGTCACTATAAACGATCCCTATTCTAGTGTGTGTGCGTGATGAAGGATCGCATTAAAGTTAAGAAGGGACATTAGAATTTAAGAGCCCTCCGGGATGAAATCATCCATTTTCGTGTTGAATGATGTATTCTGATGTAAGGTAAAGAAAGAACATAATGTTCTTTCTGATATGAAATTTATTTCCTGTTCTTTCGAAGTACATCAATGTCTTCATATATACTCCACAAGCCACTTTCTAGCGCATGACATAGGGTACCAATATTACCGATTTTCTTCCCTAATCGTACGTTGAGCAAGGATAAATGACCTCTGTAATCTATGTTACGTTATTCTCACGTCCCTCAAACGAGGTGTACAATGGTCTCAGCATAAATGTCGTACAATCTTTCTATAATACACGATTTACCCAACAGCGTTTCGTTAGAACTACCTCGTATTTCTTTCAAAGACTTCCATTTAAATTCCCTGAGCATTCTTGTTACACTATCGTATAAGTGCGTCTTTGAATTCGTTCCATATTTTTTGTCATCCTTCCTTGATACGAACTCTAACCTTTAGATTATTGGCCGCACTTGCCCCTTGTATGCAGTTTCCTCGACAGATCCACTGCACTTACACAGAACCTTTCCAACGGCGAAGTTATTCATTCACATTTCCTAATACTGATATTAAGCATTTCACGTTGCCATCCTTACGTATTTAATCAATTTTACATTGTCAAGATGTATACCACTCACCTTATAATAAAATATTCTTTCTCTGTTATGGGCATTATTTTACATTCACCTACTGTTGTAACGTACTAGATTCTGTCAGTCAAATAATGATCGAGCCAACCACTTATCTACGACGATAACCCGCCTGATCGCATCTTCACTAGTAGTTCACTATGTGGTAAAGTGTCGGATGTCTTTTGGATATTTTGCAGAACGGAAACTACCTGTTGACCGACATTTATTGTCTGCACTATGTCGTGTATGACTAGAAGATAATGTGCTTCACGTGATTGGTTTTCCTGAATCCGTACAGGTTTATGAGAGACGCTTGTTTTCCAACAAGAACGTAGTAATTTTCGGGTTTAGAATATGTATACTGAGAACACGTACGACTCATGGTGTTGTGCGGCTGTAGATTACAGACTCATGTAATAAATTTTACGTAGAATATTTCCAATTTCTTAACTACAGTAGTATAGTGAAGTGTCTATAACAATTAATTTGTATTTCCTTTGTACTTACATATATTCTTTCTCCATGTTTCTATTAGTAGAGCACAGTGGACTCGCATTCGGGAGGACGACGGTTCAATCCCGCCTCCGGCCACCCTGATTTAGATTTTCCGTGATTTCCCTAAATCGCTCTAGGCAAATGCAGGGATGGTTCCTTTGAAACGACACAGCCGACTTTCTTCCCCGTCCTTCCCTAATCCGATGAGACCGATGACCTCGCTGTCTGGTCTTCTCCCTGAAACAACCCAACCCAACCCAATCTATTAGTATCAAAGCTTTAGTGTGTAACTGCGATTTTGTTGCGTTTAAAGACTGTCTGCTTCATTAACCAGTAGCATCATCTGGCTGTTTTACGATCATGAACATCACAATGCACATTTCAAGCATTCTGTACGAAACGTTCAGAAAATATAATACCTAACATACATTATAGAGTGAAACCTTAAAATAAGGCAGCCTCTTAAGCCTGGCCCACTGACGTGAATCTCGTTATGGTAAACGTAAAGGTCCATGGTACGCTTTAAGAAGACCAAATTTTTCGCCAGAAGTGATGAGACTGACCCCTATGCACACAGGTTGTTTTTACCTTTTAAAAAAAGTCACGGTATAAACTATATCTAAAAGTAAAGTAGCATAAAACATCAAAGGTAACGAGATAAATAATAAAACATAATAAATTAAATAATCACCTCTGGAATAAAATATTAACAGTAGAATGCACATTTAAGTTGTTACACGTTCATCCATGGATTTTATACAGTGTGTTACATTATATAATATTGATCTCACTGAGAACTGTTCTAATCAAACTTAATAGTATTATTTACTAAGTGCCAAAATTATTTATATAGGAAATATATCCAGCATCCATAGAGAAAAGTGACGCAGTGCGGCTATATATTACTCAAAAGCCGGCCAGATTGGCGCTACAGTTTGGAACCGCACGACCCCTACGGTAGTATGTTCGAATACTGCCTCGGGCATGGATGTGTGTGCTGTCCTTAGGTTAGTTAGGTTTAAGTTGTTCTAAGTTCTAGGGAACTGATGACCTCAGAAGTTAAGTCCCATAATGCTCAGAGCCATTTGAACCATTACTCAAAAACTGTCAGTTGACAATCTTTGTCCGCATTTCCAGTTTCCCCAACACCGGCCACCTGTAAGGAGACGCTCTCGGAGCAGCCGCTTCACGCTTACTCTACACCGTGTAACACTTCAGCAGCGTGCCACGGCCATCATTATCACTCCTCGTATGCAAAGTGTATTCGTGGTACTCGTGGGAGACTGCATCAATGGCTCTTAGCATTAGGAGAAGACCGCGAAACTCCACAACACTAATCCATGTTTCCTAAGGAATGTTTTAAATACATAGTGTGAGGTTTTTAATAGTTGGTTGGCCCAATGATGGTACCTGGTACCAAAACCGATAGTCATCAGACCAAATAAAAGTGCGACAGAGTAAAGCATGTATCTTTTTCTGATTATGTTGTGCACTATTCCAGTATGTAATGTCTGATTATCTCCTACACAATCTACATCCACATGATTACTCTGCAATTCACATTTAAGTGCTTGGCAGAGGGTTCATCGAACCACAATCATACTATCTCCCTAACATTCCACTCCCGATGAGCACATGGGAAAAACGAACACCTAAGCATTTCTGTTCGGGCTCTGATTTCTCTGTTTTATTTTGATGATCATTCCTACCTATATCTCGAAATTTGGTACAACATCCTAAGAAATTCTGGTCGTATTTAAAGTACACAAGCGGCAAGACGCAGTCAATACCTTCGCTGCGCAGTGGCGATGGTACTGTTACCGACGACTGTGCCGCCAAAGCGGAGTTATTGAACGCAGTTTTCCAAAATTCCTTCACCAGGGAAGACGAATGGAATATTCAAGAATTTGAAACACGAACAGCTGCTAGCATGAGTTTCTTAAAAGTAGATACCTTAGGGGTTGCGAAGCAACTCAAATCGCTTGATACGGGCGAGTCTTCAGGTCCAGATTGTATACCGATTAGGTTCCTTTCAGATTACGCTGACACAATAGCTCCCTACTTAGCAATCATATACAACCGCTCGCTCACCGATAGATCTGTACCTGCAGATTGGAAAATTGCGCAGTTCGCACCAGCGTTTAAGAAGGGTAGTAGGATTAATCCATCGAACTACCTACCTACAGGGTTTTGGAGCATATACTGTATTCAAACATTACGAATCACATCGAAGGGAACGATCTATTGATACGTAATCAGCATGGTTTCTGAAAACATCGTTCTTGTGCAACGCAGCTAGCTCTTTATTCGCACGAAGTAATGGTCGCTATCGGCAGGGGATCTCAAGTTGATTCCGTATTTCTAGATTTCCGAAAAGCTTTTGACACCATTCCTCACAAGCGACTAATAATCAAGCTGCAGGCCTATGGGGTATCGTCTCAGTTGTGCGACTGGATTCGTGATTTCCTGTCAGGAAGGTCGCAGTTCGTAGTAATAGACGGCAAATCATCGAGTAAAACTGAAGTGATATCAGGTGTTCCCCAGGGAAGCGTCCTGGGACCTCTGCTGTCTCTGATCTATATAAATGACCTGGGTGACAATCTGAGCAGTTCTCTTAGTTTGTTCGCAGATGATGCTGTAATTTACCGTCCAATAAGGTCATCCGAAGACCAGTATCAGATGCAAAGCGATTTAGAAAATATTGCTGTATGGTGTGTCAGGTGGCAGTTGACGCTAAATAACGAAAAGTGTGAGGTGATCCACAATGTGCGCATGCAATACCATTCTCGAAGGTGGCAATATCTTCACCAATTCAGCTGGAGCAGGAGAGAACTGTGTCCGATTTCTTCGTATACCAGCGATATTCTTCCCCTTTTTTTATCATCACAACGCAAATCCGCTTTGTATCTTACACAAACAGGCCTGAACGTATTTCGCTTGCTACCGGGAGGGCACCTGTGTAGGGGAGGGGAGAACCACCTGCGAAACTGGGCGCATTGGTGGCGACCCCGGAACCGCAGCGGCTCACCATTAACATAGTAATGACGAGTAACAAGCTACCTGCGAGGGCGAAGGGCTGCGGCCGAGGGGATGCTGGCGGGGGATCTTCCCAGCCGATAGCCGCACCTGAGCGCAGCTAGCGCTCCCCTCTCCCAGAGCTCGCACCTGGCAGCCCCCCGTCATCCCCTGCTCCCTGCCGTCCTTTGTCTTTACCTCCTAATTCGGTTCAGCTCCTTCCCGTCCACTTCAGCTACCTCATTACCTACTAAATTATCCGCGCAGCCGGCGTTCATCCTGGAGTTATCAGATTCTTAGCAGCGCATACAACTACCTGATTGTATGAGTAATAGGAGGAATACAAAATTGTTAAGGCCTTTGTGGTGTCACCGCCAGACACCACACTTGCTAGGTGGTAGCCTTTAAATCGGCCGCGGTCCGTGAGTATACGTCGAACCCGCGTGTCGCCACTATCAGTGATTGCAGATCGGAGCGCCGCCACACGGCAGGTCTAGAGAGACTCCCTAACACTCGCCCCAGTTTCACAGCCGACTTTGCTAGCCATGGTTCACTGTCTACATACGCTCTCATCTGCAGAGACGACAGTTTAGCATAGCCTTCAGCTACGTCATTTGCTACGACCTAGCAAGACGCCATATTCAGTTACTATAATTACTTCAAGAATGTATTCTGAACAGATAATATTGTGATTCATGTACCGTCAAGAGCGATGTTCACCATTAATGGATTAAAGTTAAGAATCAAACTAATAACGTCCGCTTTCTGAATTCTCATTCCTTGTCATGTTCCAGACCTCACGTCAGTATAGTCCTTCCCTCTTCACGCCAGCCTGCGTGAGCCAATACGCGTGCTTTTCGGCCTCCTCTAGTAATACGGTGTTGGCTCTTCTGCCAACAAAACAACTTTCGTGGCCACTTGTTGACAAATTTCATACTGCCTTCTGTCTAGGCTTCTGTATCTCTTTTTTGACGATTTTTCCAGCGTTTCGTCAACACGAGTGGCTGCATCGTTAAAGCTTCGCGCTCCATTGATGGCGGCTGGACACCTCAGGATTCCTTTACGTCTCTTCTTCGTTTACGTCAAATTAAAAAAGATTAATTCCACGGAGAATTTGACCTTGTGTGCAAGATAGGGCACAGAGTAAATTTAAAAGAAGCTGTATCAACTTTATTTGTTTATGAATTGCTTTTTTCAATGAATCGTGAAAAATTCTGTCACGTTAGTAGGCAAAAATATTGCAGCAGAAAATACATATTAATAGAATAAATAGCTGATTTCTCCACTTGGACACAGAAAGGAATGAAATTTCAAATTTACGTTAGGTCATCTAGAACGTTCTAGGAGTAATGATTCTATAATACCGACATTAACAACGAGCATTCTTCGGGGTTGTAATGCAAACAGTAATTAAGGATGTATACGTTGCTTAGTAACACGTGCTTTTTAAAATAGCTTTCGAACTTTTCATCACTTACATTTCTTGCTAACCTACTGTCACTTAACTGATAGGATAACGTCGTAATTTGCATGAAATGCTTTGAGTATGAACGCTAACGGCGGAGTTTAATTTACGACGTACATCGGTAAGTGATGAAGTGCTCGCTGTCAGAGGCAAAATGTGCGCCTCATGATAATGTACGTTTCAGTGAATTTCATGAATATTACTTAGCTTTATACATCATATTGTATATAGTGAAGCAAATTCAAGTACGTCGTTATTGTAAAAATTGAGAGTGAAGATACTTTCTTCTCACCGGAAAAAGCTGCCTAATCGCCTGTCCTTCCAGTATTCTCTCCTATAATGTTATATGTCAACCACAAATTAAGTCTAGGGCGCTGCAGTCATGGATTGTGCGGCTGGTCCCGGCGGAGTTTCGAGTCCTCCCTCGGGCGTGGGTGTGTGTATTTGTCCTTAGGATAATTAAGGTTAAGTAGTGTGTAAGCTTAGGGATTGATGACCTTAGCAGTTAAGTCCCATAAGATTTCACACACATTTGAACATTTTTTAAAAATTAAGTAGACTGATGATAATTACACAATAATATTGTGGCAAAATAAAATACAGTCGTAGTGTATTAAGGAACATGGGTAATGAATTTACATGTTTGCGTAAAAACTGAAAACACACACAAACAAAATCTTAAACACTGTACTAAAAACGCCGTGGCAGTCTAATTTACGTATTTTGTTGTTCAGAAAGGAAAAGGAATCCTCACTACGCAAGGCGGCCCTTCGTCCCTCCAGGTGCTCGCTTTGGTTTGACTTGCTGTTGACTTCTCAAGTGATTACTGTTGGCTTTGTGCTTGTTGACACACAGCCAACAGCAATCACTTCAGAGGTCAACAGCAACTCAAACCACTCCGACCATCGGAAACTTAGGAGAAGGGTTGGGCAGGTACAGACGAGGGAGAAGGTCCCGTTGAAATAGCATGTCATTGCTAACGGAGGAAGAATTCAGGTGGCATAAGATATATCATGCCATTTATCATCGTCTTACTGAGGAGAGATTTGCGATTTTGACCTAAATCTAATTTAGCAGTCTTTATGAATACTTAATCACGATGGCGAAGGAGGAATATGAGAAATAATCATCCAAAAAACTAGCTTCGTTTGAAAATCACTGATCAATATCCCTTGGCATAGTGAAGAACTCTTCAGCTTTTACAGTAGCATTCGAGCTGATTTCGATGACCTGGTCTAACGGTTTTCCATATTATTTCGATAAGTACTGGTTAAAAATAATAATTTATCAAAAGAAAAAAAATCCGTTTATCGCTAGTATGAACGAAGTTCTTCCAAAACTTAATGGTCATTAGATGATTGGAAAACACGCTGAGTTTTCCATATGGAACTCTCTTTTGAACTGCAGTGTACGCTGTAAACCTACTAACAGTATGGCCAGCTGGGACACGAATTTGGTAATATAAGTTTAAGAAAATTGATTATCAGTTATTGAAATTGCTTTCATTAATATTCCCTTTGAATAGCTCACAGGATACGAACGGACACAGGGCACTCTAAGCTGTGTCTAGCAGCAGCCACCAATAGTGCACGTACTAGTAATCATGATGATGGTGATTAAGTCACATACTCGACAGAGCGTAGGGGAACGATGTGGGAGACACGCAGCGCCGTACTTCAAATAGCTCTGAGCACTATGGGCCTTAACATCTGAGGTCATCAGTCCCCTAGACTTAGAACTACTTAAACCTAACTTACCTAAGGACATCACACACATCCATACCCGAGGCAGGATTCGAACCTGCGACCGTAGCAGTCGTGCGGCTCCGGACTGAGTGCCTAGAACTGCTCGGCCACCGCGGCCGGCGCACCGCCGTACTAGGCAAGGTCCTAGTGGACGAGGTTTGCCATTGCCTTCCTCCGCCCGTAATGAGGATGAATGATGAAGACGACACAGCAACACCCGGTCATCTCGAGGCAGGTGAAAATCCCTGACCCCGCCGGGAATCGAACCCAGGACCCCGTGCCCGGGAAGCTAGAACGCTACCGCGAGACCACAAGCTGCGTACTACTAGTAATCATAGACAGCAAAATTGGTACCAGACTCACACTAATAAGAGCTACACTCAAGGTTGTTACTTGCATCAGTACTGAAATGTTACTACAAGAAGAGCAGAACTAAATTTGGTCAGGAGGGGCTTCTGATGTAAGTGACATATAAATACCACAAATAAAAATAAGTAATACCACAATTACACTGTTTATACTCCCATTTACAGAAATGTATCAGATTTCCTTAGTAGCATTAATATTCCAATTATCTTCGTAATATGAGAAGAATATGGTGGGGACCCATAAACTGATATTGCATCACTAGCGAAACTCTATGATTATTTCAGTAGCAAAATTCAGTACAACTAAATTTAGTTATTAGCTTCAAGGAAAATTATTCAATACTGAGCTCAATTAACTTGAAAAATTCGTTCATGATAGTAATAAAAGTTAAATTTAGTTTCAAATGAGTCTAACGTGTTTGCCTTGTTGCATCACCTGTGAAGTAGGTATTGTAGTCAGTAATATTTACACATCCTGGCGCTGAATTTTTGCAAAACGATACTTTTTAATAAGTTGAGAGTATTTTAGTAAAATTCTAAGTAGCTTCACTTTTAATAATCCTTTTAATAATACAAAGGTAAATAAACAATAATAGTGCATTTGAAAGAAGGTTACTCGGTTTTTTAAACACTTAGGATGGGATTCTGCATAGGTTCATGATCAGGATAAAAGTTATGGTTCTAAACACACGTTTATAGCGCTTGGATTATTATTAAAATCACTCACACAAATTAACTGGCCCATGCTGTGATACATATCTGTACGCATGAAGTTGGTGGAGAGTGTCGAAGCAGTGGTGGCAAGCGACGTGGCGGCTAACTGTACTCACAGCTCTTGATGTTTGAATGCTCTTTACAATTTCTTCTTGGCGACGGATTTTTCTTGTGTTAGAGCCATTCCTTGTTGCCGAGAGTACCATGCAACAGCCAAATCCACATCCGAGGCAAAATTCCTCGCAAAGCGGCTTCCACTTGGCACCTTCGATGTGTACCGTGCAACGGCTAGCCACTGCGTATCGTTCCCACCAAGTAGCAGCCCAGTTCGTCGGCCAAAACCACCTTCCTCAATGCGCCAATGAACACCATACAACATAAAATACACACGTGCATCTCTTACATACCTACAAATTTACATATTTTGGATAACAAAGGAAATAGTAACTAAAGAAGAGAAAACCGGACAACTGCCAGTAGGGTATGCACTTTGAGGGTTCCATAAAAACTTAATTATCTGTATAAATACTTCATCTAAAGGTTTTTATGGTTGAGTCTGCGAATATCAGATTACGTGGCATTAATGGCCGTATCTTTTCACTGCACTGACTTCGAAGCTTAAATTTAATTCACATCCAAGGGACCGCAATCATTAGTATTTGATATAAATTTCAGCTTGAAGATCGTTCATCCATAGGTTTTTGTGAGTGAGTTTGCGAATATTAAAATATGTGACATAAATGGCCTGTATTTTGACCGCATTGACTTCGAAATTTAAATTTCATTCACCACCGAGGAACGTAACCTTTAGAACTGGACAAAAATCTCAACTTGATACCTCTATCCGTTCCTGAGAAAAAGGGGTCTTAACAGACTTAAAAACAGAGAGACAGACAACAAAGTGGTCGTGCAAGGGTTCCGCTTTTACTGATTGAGATACAGAATCATAAAAAAAGAAGAAATGTATAAATAAACTCGCCAGAAAACTTCTGTCTAGTCTTCTAATCACATTCTTTTCGCTGGTTGCCGTCAGCCGCCGTTTCCCATTACTTTATAGATGAGGTGCTCGCAGAGCATTTAAGGAGACCATACATCGTACTGCAGGCATCATCAGGGCGATTATGAGGAAGATCATTTATCTTTCTGATCATTCCAAGATGTCCTACAAGCGACATATGCATCAGTTCATACCAGATGGCACAAACACTGATAGTTTGACAGGATATTTCATGAAAAGTGGACATAATACTTTCTTTGTAATGTCTTAGTCTTATACGTGTACAGAATGTTAAAAGTATGGTGTAAGAAAGATCAGTAGCAAATAAACGCACTGCGGAGGACGCCGGTTCAAATCCCCGCCCTGCCATTCAAATATAGGTTTTTCCCTGCTTTGTGAAATTCGCTTAAGGTAAATGACGGGTTGGTTCCATTGAAAAGAATACTGCTGATTTACTTTATCATTTTTCACCAATCCAAGCCTGTCCTCCGTCTCTGGTGAAATTATCGTCAACTAACACTAATCTTACTTTCTTATATCCGTTCTAACTGGCTTTGTTAGGTTTTCAGTAAACGAAAAACAACTCATGGACATTTTTTCACTTGCAGGATAATAGGAGACGGGTATTGACCATTGACTGCGGGTTAATCATGGTCATTGAGAGCATCTTCCGTAGCTGTTAGATTGCCGTTGACGTTGTGTTACATGTAGTTAGAAAAACGCAGATTACTTCCCTCTTTCTTTGCTCTTTGGCTTTGCACTCATCTAATGGCACCAAGTGCAATATCTATTCTTATAGAGTGATGTTTTGTGCTCGAGTTTTCGCACAAAAGTTGACTGGATATTATTCCACGTAACGTGAGCAACCATAATGTTTGATAACAGTTTCAAGATATTAAAACAAGGTTTTCGGCTTGTGATAGTACTAAAAATAGTATTTTGTAGTTTTGTTAACACAGGTAACTTTTCGTCTATCAACACATTTGAGAAACAGTGTAATAAAAAATTGAGGTGTGCAAATGACAAGATAAGACGATGGTGCGGTAACTATTAAATTACTGGATTCTGAGTTTGTTTCTTATTTAAACATGTTGACTGATAATTTTTGTGCATAAATGTATGTTTCTATTTGTTCCTCATCGTGAGAAAGAATGACGCGATACGCCGACGGCAGCGTCTTCGTCGCTTTCTCCACAGACATTAAGCCGACCACTGTCACACACTAACCGACGACCAGCGCGGAGAAGTCTGCCGACAACTGTTGCTGTTCTCTGCCCTCAACTGAATTACTTACAAATATAATTGTAATTGAAAAATAAATCAATATCATTGTGTTAACTGACTAACATGTAAAGAGATTATGTGACAGTATGCTTCCTACCGTGGTACTGTCAAGATCTATGTGTGAATACTACGAGTTAATAGCGACCACGCGAAGTGAAAATTAATTTTATTTGTCTTCTCATTTAAGAAGCATACAGTGATCACTTATTTTTCAAGAATTTACTGAAATTATTTTCATCTTTTGATTGCTGTTTACTGCAGAAAATGTTAAATATTTGTTGGTTATTTGTGATTTACGTATAATCTGGCAGTTCAGCAACATATACACTCCTGGAAATTGAAATAAGAACACCGTGAATTCATTGTCCCAGGAAGGGGAAACTTTATTGACACATTCCTGGGGTCAGATACATCACATGATCACACTGACAGAACCACAGGCACATAGACACAGGCAACAGAGCATGCACAATGTCGGCACTAGTACAGTGTATATTCACCTTTCGCAGCAATGCAGGCTGCTATTCTCCCATGGAGACGATCGTAGAGATGCTGGATGTAGTCCTGTGGAACGGCTTGCCATGCCATTTCCACCTGGCGCCTCAGTTGGACCAGCGTTCGTGCTGGACGTGCAGACCGCGTGAGACGACGCTTCATCCAGTCCCAAACATGCTCAATGGGGGACAGATCCGGAGATCTTGCTGGCCAGGGTAGTTGACTTACACCTTCTAGAGCACGTTGGGTGGCACGGGATACATGCGGACGTGCATTGTCCTGTTGGAACAGCAAGTTCCCTTGCCGGTCTAGGAATGGTAGAACGATGGGTTCGATGACGGTTTGGATGTACCGTGCACTATTCAGTGTCCCCTCGACGATCAGCAGAGGTGTACGGCCAGTGTAGGAGATCGCTCCCCACACCATGATGCCAGGTGTTGGCCCTGTGTGCCTCGGTCGTATGCAGTCCTGATTGTGGCGCTCACCTGCACGGCGCCAAACACGCATACGACCATCATTGGCACCAAGGCAGAAGCGACTCTCATCGCTGAAGACGACACGTCTCCATTCGTCCCTCCATTCACGCCTGTCGCGACACCACTGGAGGCGGGCTGCACGATGTTGGGGCGTGAGCGGAAGACGGCCTAACGGTGTGCGGGACCGTAGCCCAGCTTCATGGAGACGGTTGCGAATGGTCCTCGCCGATACCCCAGGAGCAACAGTGTCTCTAATTTGCTGGGAAGTGGCGGTGCGGTCCCCTACGGCACTGCGTAGGATCCTACGGTCTTGGCGTGCATCCGTGCGTCGCTGCGGTCCGGTCCCAGGTCGACGGGCACGTGCACCTTCCGCCGACCACTGGCGACAACATCGATGTACTGTGGAGACCTCATGCCCCACGCCCCACGTGTTGAGCAATTCGGCGGTACATCCACCCGGCCTCCCGCATGCCCACTATACGCCCTCGCTCAAAGTCCGTCAACTGCACATACGGTTCACGTCCACGCTGTCGCGGCATGCTACCAGTGTTAAAGACTGCGATGGAGCTCCGTATGCCACGGCAAACTGGCTGACACTGACGGCGGCGGTGCACAAATGCTGAGCAGCTAGCGTCATTCGACGGCCAACACCGCGGTTCCTGGTGTGTCCGCTGTGCCGTGCGTGTGATCATTGCTTGTACAGCCCTCTTGCAGTGTCCGGAGCAAGTATGGTGGGTCTGACACACCGGTGTCAATGTGTTCTTTTTTCCATTTCGAGGAGTGTAATTTACTCCGCCGCCCATTCCCGAGATAGGCTTTAGGCCTGACAATTTTCGGTGAAGTTAACATTTTTACCAGTACAACTAAATTGCTTTTACCCAAAACAGTCTTTCACGTTCGAAACTGCTAATTACTTATCAGAAAACTTCAGACGTTTAGTTGTGGCTTACTCCGTGTGTAACAGGAATCCGAAAACTGCCAAGAAAGATTAAATCAAATACTTAATTCAATGAAAGGCTGATTAACTGAAAGTTGAATTCCTGCTATATTTATACATCGGAAACAGGGACTGGAACGCTGCGCATGCTGGCCAAGACTAGGCCTATTGGCTCAAAACCGCAAGGGCACACCCGTTCAGAACTTCAGAGCGACGATTTGATTCTGCGATAGCCAGTGACTTGCGCTCAGTTGAACTGATTTAGAAATCGTACGGAGAAGTGTCCCACATTCGCCAGCGACTACACTAGCAATCACGCCAGAAGGAAGGATTGAAGAGGAGGTCTTGCCCTTGGTGATTACATTAGTGACCGATTACCTAAGCAGTTTGGCACCATAAGAAAAAAAAATACATTAGTGATACAACAGATTTCTTACCTAAAAACCAAACTTATAAGGGGATCGCTCTCACTCGTCACTACCAATTTCTTTTAAAATTGTGATACATAGATGGTATAGCCAGAAGTGAATGTGAGAGAAGTGGGCGCATCAGACGGCTGAGTGTTTAGCAAACAACAGCATGTTTGGTACGGGTCGGACGCGACATGACGTTTATGTTAGTGTGTTCCTAGGCAAGGGACGTCGAAGCGGAGAGAGCAGACAAAGGTAATCCAAGGGTCGTGGTTTCGAGACTCTATGGGAAAAATTCTTCTTTTTTAAGTTAATTCCACTGCTAATAAAGCGAAATAATCCTCAGTTCATTTATTGGGCTTATTTATTTATTTCTGTTTATTTCTATTTTCATAAAACGCTTGAAAAAGAAAGGTAAAGTAAAATTGCAAATAAATTCCCAAGAAAGGACTGTACTTACAGTGTCGACGAAGACTCTGCAAATAACTTTCTAAGAAGGGATTGTAATTAAAAAGTCCGCTGAAACATAAAAGTCGAGGATTAACATTCGTCGCATCAATCGAAATACACCTTTAGATCTGACGTTTACATCAGTATGTTCTCTTTTCAGGCTGCCAGTACCAGTCGACCTATATTCGAACCTTAGACCATCGAGATGCAGTAATAATTCTCGTGAAATGACAAGATACGAACAAAGTTACCCACTCCTATACAGCGCAATATGCTATAAGCACTCCTAGAAAATTATTGCCTACTTGTGCCTACATGAGAACACTGATTCTTTTGGGCCGAAGATTCGAACTATGGTGCATGAGTACGCAACAAAAAATAGGAATGTCGTCATTATTGGATCCAAATCCGGGAAACTTTTATCAGCCTAAGTTTTTGACGGTTGTGATGAAGATTACGATTTTCTCTATTAACTCACTTGTGGGCAGCACAAACAAATCCATTGTTATTATACAACGGGACTTTTCGAGATGAAGAAGGATTACTGTCCCACAGTGCTCAATTAATTCCCTTTAAAAGCATGCAGGTGGTGGGTCGCTGCGTTGTATATTTTTATGGTCATGTAAAAAATTTGGTCAGAAAGTTTCAAAATTGCTATTATCGTACGAAATCGGTGATGACGAGTAGGTGCGGTCCCCTTGTTAGTCAGGAAGTAGGTTGAATTACACGTCTAAACAGAAAATAGGCAATCGAATGCTGGCATGGAAACTGATCTTAATAGTTTAAAAACTGGTTTTAAAGTTTAGAAACTGAACTGAATCAGGAAATAGGGAATTACAATGCAGGCATGAAAACTGATTTTAATTGGTTTCGAAATTGATTCTACTTGTTTCAAACTGAACTTAATCAGAAAGTAGATGATTAGAATATAGGATTAAGAAGTGAGCTCGATAAACTGATTAATAGTCTGACAACTCAAATTGATCAGCAGATGGTTGATACAAAAGCCGAGTTAATCATTCTAAATACTCATACGGCGAACTCGTATCCTAGATTAGAAGAGCATATTCGCGAGTCTAGGGAAGAAAGAGCTCAACTAAAACAGGATACACAAAAGTTAAGTGAACACATACGAAATATGAAAATTATAGTGCAGGAAGAAATTGATAAAAATTATATTATTCTTTGGCAAGAGGTTTTTGATCAAAATGCTAAATTTCATCAGGAAGTGTTAGAGTGCATTAAAGAGGTATCTACCGATACATCAAAGAAATCAGAATCCTGGATTCAGAAAACTATATCTATTGTGAATTCCCCTAAACCATCGAATTGCACGCATTGCTTGTCACAAGAGCAGCGGCCCACAACACGACAGGTATCTGTCTCCACGCATATCAGTATAGAAACTCTTCTTCTAGTTTCGATCGATACTACCTCCTGCTGGAATATTTCACAGTTTCTTTCATTCTTTTTTTTTTAACATCTACATCTACATGACTACTCTGCAATTCACATTTAAGTGCTTGGCAGAGGGTTCATCGAACCACAATCATACTATCTCTCTACCATTCCACTCCCGAACAGCGAGCGGGAAAAACGAACACCTAAACCTTTCTGTTCGAGCTCTGATTTCTCTTATTTTATTTTGATGATCATTCCTACCTATGTAGGTTGGGCTCAACAAAATATTTTCGCATTCGTAAGAGAAAGTTGGTGACTGAAATTTCGTAGAAAGGTCTCGCCGCGACGAAAAACGTCTATGCTGTAATGACTTCCATCCCAACTCGTGTATCATATCTGCCACACTCTCTCCCCTATAACGCGATAATACAAAACGAGCTGCCCTTCTTTGCACCCTCTCGATGTCCTCCGTCAATCCCACCTGGTAAGGATCCCACACCGCGCAGCAATATTCTGACAGAGGAAGAACGAGTGTAGTGTAAGCTGTCTCTTTAGTGGACTTGTTGCATCTTCTAAGTGTCCTGCCAATGAAACGCAACCTTTGGCTCGCCTTTCCGACAATATTATCTATGTGGTCCTTCCAACTGAAGTTGTTCGTAATTTTAACACCCAGGTACTTAGTTGAATTGACAGCCTTGAGAATTGTACTATTTATCGAGTAATCGAATTCCAACGGATTTCTTTTGGAACTCATGTGGATCATCTCACACTTTTCGTTATTTAGCGTCAACTGCCACCTGACACACCATACAGCAATCTTTTCTAAATCGCTTTGCAACTGATACTGGTCTTCGGATGACCTTACTAGACGGTAAATTACAGCATCATCTGCGAACAACCTAAGAGAACTGCTCAGATTGTCACCCAGGTCATTTATATAGATAAGGAACAGTAGAGGTCCCAGGACCCTGTTTATCCTTTACCGCTAATGACCAAAATACGAAGCGGTCTCTTACCAACAAACAAACAGCCGACTTTCAAGACAGTAATTTTTCCTTCTTTATTTGATCTGTGTATCGTTGTGTGTAAACATACGGACGATGTTTTATTACCAATCACTCTAACGACGAAGCGAAAAGCAACTTAGACCTGCATCATTTTATTTAAACTGTCACGTTTGTCCCACGCGGTGCATGACGAGGAAGTGCTGCTGTCATCTACGAAAGTGTTTTTACTTGAGCCCTGAGGCCAGACGGGGAGAATGGGGAGGCAGTGGAGCCCTTGTTTGCGCCGGGACATCCATCTCGGAGATTGTGTCGGCGCAGAGCCGCACCTGTGGCAGGCAAGCCAGCGCGCGGTACTGTCCTACAGGTGGCCGGCCGCAGGGGCTGTGCAGTGATGAATTGCACTGGCAGGCGCAGCCCATTGAGCCGGCAGCGGCTAGCGCCTAATCAGCCACCAGCTAATCATAGCGCGTGTACAACGCAGCTGTACCTACCCTGGATCCGAGTACAAAATTCTGTCGTTTTAAACTCACTAATGCATTATACACAATCCGTGTAAAGGAGAAACCCCTAGAATTCATCGTGCCTTTCTTCGAGTATTCCAGTTTCAAATTGAATTACTGCGTCGTTTGGTTGTTATCGAACTCGAAATCTGGTAACTTTACGTTCTCACTTACGTATGAAAACAATCTTATTATATACCAAAGGTTGTTAGAGGCATTAAAATGTCTCGTTATAAAGGTATGGAACGGTCTTTCTATGTTTATGTCTATACTGTGCAGATCTCTGCGAAGTGCGTGGCAAAGTGTACAACCTATTGCACCCTTTATTAGGTCTTCTCCCCATTCCATTCTAGTTTAGTGTGTGTAAATAAAAAGTTTGCTTAAAAATCTCTGTACACACTGTAATTAGTGTAGTCTTTTTCTCGCGATAGTGTTGTAATATTAGTAGATTCCTTACTTAATGGTCCTCGGAATTTTGTAGGTAGCATTTTGTTGCATAGCGGTGTCTATCTTCACGCGTCTTCCAGTTCAAGTATCTCAGTATCTCTATACCACTCCCTCATGCATCAAACAAAGGCCGGCCAGAGTTGCCGAGCGGTTCTAGGCGCTTCAGTCTGGAACCGCGCGCCCGCTACGGTCGCAGGTTCGAATCCTGCCTTGGGCATGGATGTGTATGATGTCCTTAGGTTAGTTAGGTTTAAGTAGTACTAAGTTCTAGGGGACTGATGACCTCAGAAGTTAAGTCCCATAGTGCTCAGAGCCATTTGAAACATCAAACAAAGATATGACAATAACAGCGATACCTCTTTGTATACGTTCGGTATCTCCTGTTAGCCTTATTTGGTATGGATCACACACACTTCAGCGATATTCTGGGATGGGTACCACTAGTGTTTCCTAAGCAGTCTCCATTGTTGTGTGAGCACAAATTGCCAATGAACTCACGTCACTCAGCCACTTAACCTCAGACTATGCCTATGGGATCAGACCATTTGCTATACTCACAAATCGTTACACCCAGGAATTTGAGTGACTTAATTGATGATAATGATTATGTCTGGTTTTGATGGGCGCTCAACTGCACAGTCATCAGCGCCCGTACAAAGTCCTAGTTTTTCAACAGTCCTATTTTTTACTGAGTCCAATTTAGCCACTGTCACGAATGACGAAATGATGAGAACAACACAAACACCCAGTCCCCGGGCTGAGAAAATCCCCAACCCGGCCCGGAATCGATCCCGTGACCACGTGATCCAGAGGCAGCAACACTAGTCACTAGACCACGAGTCGCGGACGACTTAATTTATATCGATTCTGACTCACCGATACTGAAGCCTCTGGAAACTAATTTCTTCGTCTTTTAATGTACACACTTTTATATTTATGAACATTTAAAGCAACTTGGCAAAATTCCTTCTTCTGAAATATTACGAAAAACCAACTAAATAGCCTGCAAATTTTTTCACACAATAAATCGATAGGGATAAGTAGATCATGTACCACAATTATGTAGTTTCTTTTAATGTTGTCGGTGAGATCATTTATATACAAGATGAACAGCTACTGACCAAATGTTCTTCCTTGGGCACACCTGAAGTTACTTCTACAACTGTCAATCACTTTCCGTCCAAGAGGTTATGCTGCGTTCTTCCAACCAAAATATCATCAAACCAGTCGCAAATTCCATTTCATACTTCATATGATCGCAGTTTCATTAATAAGGGTTCGTTTGGAATACTGCATTTAATTGGTTGCCTTAACCCATTGTTTCCAGGATACCAAGTGAGAAAACCGTGAGTTGCGTTTTCCATGCCCAATGTTTTTCTATCCATGCTGGCTGGCATGGAGTACACATCTCTGTTTGAGATACCACATTATGTTTGATCTTAGGGCATGTTCTAAGAGTTTACAACAGATCGGTGTCAAAGACACTCGATGATAGCTCTATGGGGTATTTCTGTTACTTTCACTGTAGATGGTATGAGCCTACGGATTTTATTTAGTCCAGCCTATTGCATGGGTGTAATACCTCAAGTGGAAACTTTAAATAAATATCTTAATTTTGTCCTTTATATCTGACAGAAGTCAATCATCACCCATAAAAACAATAGTAAAGGAATTCATCAGCCTAAGAAATTAAACAAAGATCTATGAGAACTCAGTTTATTACGTATACGAAATTCGTTTTATACAAAATAGTTTAACAGTCATTGAAAGCAATAAGCTAATGCCTTAGCAAAACTGGACAAGGGATCTGGAATGCGATTCAGGGGAACAGGTATCTGTACAAAACATTTACATTCAGAGAAGTCTTACTGTGATTGCCAAAGGATAGTGCACAGTGATAGAAAACACAACAGAAGGATATGTGTGGTCATGCGGTTCTAGGCGCTCAGTCCGGAACCGCGCGACTGCTACGGTCACAGGTTCGAATCCTGCCTCGGGCATGGATGTGTGTGATGTCCTTAGGTTACTTAGGTTTAAGTAGTTCTAAGCTCTAGGGGACTGATGACCACAGATGTTAAGTCCCATACTGCTCAGAGCCATTTTTGAAGGATATGTGTATCGACAGCTGGAGTTGAAAATATGTTTAACTTTCGCAGCAAGCAAGGCTTCAGAATAAAGACTCAAATTACTGAACATCATTACAAATCATTTGTCGTTCCATACAGTTCGATTCGCTTCCGCAGATGGATCTCACCATATTAATAATCTGCAAGTGGAGGCTGGAATGGCTGCATCTCTCTATCTACAACTCTTCAAGTCTGTGTCTAAGTTCATCTAAGTCGTATGGGAGCCTCTTGTCCCAGAAAAACCTGGAGAAGTCGTCTAGTATTGAAGTCTGCGTGGAGAGGACGGCCTATCCAGACCGCAGTCTGAGAAAAGTTCTACCCAAGAAGTAACTCACTGCAGAGCATTTCCGAAATGGAACACTAAACTCTCCGCTTTGAATTTTTCAGTGTCGCATAATTTTGATATATTGAAGAATAATTTTCGTGAATGCCAACCAGTAGGAACATAGACACATCAAAAAAAGTTTTGCATCGCCTTGGTTGCGAGAGTTCTGGAACGTCGACACGACATAATGCCGCCCTAAAACAGCAGGGAACCTCCACCTCGCTGACTCGCTGGACAGTGTGTCTACTGGTAAGGCGTTCAGCCTGACCGGGTTGACTTCAAACACGTCTCCGACAATTGTCTGGCTGAGGGCATATGCGACACTCATCGTTGAAGAGAGCATGATGCTAGTCCTGAGCGGTCCATTCGTCATGTTTCGGACCCATGTGTACTGCGCTGCATGGTGTCGTGGTTGCAAAGATGGACCTCGCCATGGACGTCGGTAGTGAAGTTGCGCATCATGCAGTCTATTGCGCACAGTTTGAGTTGTAACACGACGTCCTGTGGATGTACGAAAAGCATTATTCAACATGATGCCGTTGCTGTCAGGGTTCCTCCGAGCCATAATGCGTAGGTAGCGGTCATCCACTGCATTAGTAGCCCTTCGGCGGCCTCAGCGAGGCATGTCATCGATAGTTTCTGTCTCTCTGTGTCTCCCCCATAAACGAACAACATCACTTTGCTTCACTCCGAGACGCCTGGACACTTCCCTTGTTGAGAGCCCTTCCTGGCACAAAGTGGACGCGATCGAACCTCAGTATTGACCGTCTAGGCATGGCTGAACTACAGACAACACGAGCCGTGTACCTCCGTCCTGGTGGAACGTCTGGAACTGATCGCTAATAGGCGCCGCTCATGCATCGTTGTTTACTTCTTTGGGTGGGTTTAGTGACATCTCTGAACAGTCAAAGGGACCTTGTCTGTGATACAATACCCACAGTGAACGTTTATCTTCAGGAGTTGTGGGAACCGGGGAGTTGCAAAACGTTTTTTGATGTGTGTAACATACAAGACGCTGCTCTTCCTTCCTTACTCCTGGTTTAGATGGTTAACCCGTTAAAAACCTGTTAGTCTTGCTGCTCCTAAGTGTGTTTAACTTACTCCCTCACACGGGCTGTTTTCGTGAACTGACTGTTGCGGTAAGACCTCTGTAATCACAGGTTCACGCCATACTCCCACTTATAAATTATTTGCATTTCTAGATTTTCTTAAACATTCAGTCTGGCTGCAACTGGGAGAGGTGTCAGCATGCTACGGTCTTCAAAGTAGTCCTAAAATTTCTGTTTTCTAAGCTGTTATTATAACAGCCTGCGTTTTTCGGCGAATTTTGACAGCTCGCTGTTTGTATGCACAATGACAGTTCTTCTGGGACTCCACCATCAAGCCGTACTCATCTCGTAACCAGACAGCTTGCGAAATACAGACTTTGTTGTCCCAAAAATCCTGGAAATGTAATCTGCACTGTGTGATTTAACACGCTTGTGTACAGGGCAGCTATCTTTCAGCTTTCGTTCCCTGCACTATACCTGCTTGGCGTTTCCCATAGCATGGTTGGTGAGGGACGATTCTGGGAATAGAGCTGGGGGGAAATAGAACTGGGGGACTGGCAAACTGCAGTTAATGACCCTATAACACCTCTCTCGTTCTCCACGGAGTCCATCCTGTTTTCACAGCGCCTTCTCAGTTAGGTGTGCATACAATTTAACATAGAAAATTGTAATCTAAATAGTTTAGTATCGGCAGTCACTGGTACTGATTAAAATTTCATTATTCGGTGGGGATTAACTTATTCCGATTTGATTTGACTCTTTCTTTCTTGTTTTACGTAAGTTATGGCACAATTTGGAAATACAGTCCTATAACATTACCTCATCCTTTTCTTTATAAATTTATGCGGCTGCAGTTATACTCAAAACTCGTTGCAGCGTAAATGCATGAAAGAATTTTTTCGAAGAGGTAATTGGAATTGTGTGTCATTTTTGGCATTATTTATCATATTATTTATGAATCTAATAAGCCAACACACGGTTAGTCCTTTTCTGGCTGGCAATAAACGTGAATTTTATTTTATGAAATGCACTGTATTCACTTAGGGTACCGTCTTATGAGCTCATTCATTATTCTTTTAAAATTAGTATTACAATCTCCATTCTTCTTTTAATTCATATTCACATTTATTGACTTTAAAATACAAAGCATTAATACTTCTCTTACTCATTTATTCACTGGTTTAGTCTTACTTCTTTGTACTTTAAACATCAGTTTATCAAGATGTTTTAATTTTTACAACTTCGTACTACCAAAGCTGGAAATTTCTATACTTCAAAACACACGTTATAGAGAGAACGTAGTTGGATAACGACGCGATATCAGTTACTTTCGAGATTGCTTAAGATTAAACGGTGGTATCATCTACAAGCAATCCGGTAGACATAGTCTACCTAACTTTTCTTGTGTCCCGAGCACCGTAACACTGCTCGGAATTCGCCGATAGAATTCGGAAGTTCTCGTGACGAGCGCTAGTGCTGCCAGTCTACACTTAATAGTGCTACAGTAGCCATTATGGAGTGAAGTACTTATTGTTTGATCTTGTGCTTGGGCCTTAATTTAATTACATTTCACATTCACTGAAATATGTACGACGTGTGAATATGTTTGTCGTAACGTAGCGCCAACAAGCTTTGTTACTGCCGTGCATTATTTCTGTCACAGCAGTTAGTTGCTTAACCTTCCCTCTCCGCAAACCGCACAGCTTATGTGCAAAGAAAAGTTGGACTGACTATAAATTAACGTAAACGTTTCTGTAACTTTATGACAGACAATCAACATCTTGGTTCAGATCCTCTGGCGCAGCAAACATGGAGCTGCTTCAACACGGTCCAACATTATACAACCACTGTTCAGAATTACTCTTTATAAACTCGCTGTCTCGCTCTACTGTCGCAATGGTTATAGTTTTAGATTACCACGAAAGAGAGCTTCAAAACAAACCCGCACTTTCTGCTACAGTGGGATGAGAAAGAGTTACTTTAGGGAAGTTATAAATACCTTTTTTTGGGCGATTGACCAGTTTTGTAAGTTGAGATTTACACTACCAATACATGTGCCTATAACCTACTAAAATTTAATTAACAGCGAACCAACACATTTCAACAGTTTTAAAATGAGCAGTTTCTAGCGAAGGTGCTCAAAAACCGGAGAATTCATAAATAAAGCCATAGTTATTGAACTTGAAACCAAATTGTCGCATTCACCTTAACGCAGAAGTGAACAACAAAAGATATTAGTGTAACTCACTTAGTGATAGGCCTATTGGTTCGCTACCTAGTTTATAATTAAGGTAAGGAGGTGATACTCGTCGATGAGCTCTCCTAACCCATACACACACACACACACACACACACACACACACACACACACACACACACACACACACACACACACACACACAGAAATTAAGGCCTGAACTCGTGTGTCCTTATCTGTAACATACAAAACCTATGGTAGGCGGACAAATGCCTATTTTCCACAACCAAGCTACAAACACGAAATTTTTCTGGATATCATTCCAAATATTAGTCATTACCACTGAAAAAATCCTATAAACTACACATGAAAAGCTATTGGAGAAATAAGTTTTCGTTATAAAATTACGATTCAGGGTTAAATAACCCTTTCCTCAATGATAAATGAGAGACTAATCCTTTTTCGCTGCATCCTTAGATTTTCTTAAAGGGCTTGCTCCCGCTGCTTCTCCAGTACGGGTTTTCGTACGACGCAGAGCCATGTCATTGTCTTCTGAAATGAGTTCACTACGGTATCGTCACTCTTTTTTAGAAAAAGAAAACTTAAAACTGATTTTGACTTGTCCATTTCATAGTGTTTGCAAACATGACGCTTAGTTTAAGCTTGCTTCACATATTGCGTCCAGAACTTTAACTGTTATTAGTTTACTACCCAGATCAAAGTGACGGATCAGGCCATTGCTCGCGTAATATGGGTCGGGAGCAGGCACACTACGCTTGAGTGCACAGCTATGGTTTGTCGCATTGTACCTCCACATTTTGTTGCTGTGTCAAAAGCGCGGAAATGACTTTTATTTTGTGACGCTGGCTTTCAAAAAGTGGGAATTTTTGGTTAATATTCGTGCATTTTGTATTAGGTAAGGAGTGTGTCCAGGCCTCCTAAACACTTCACTTATGTACGTCCGTGGTAATTGCATTACCCTTACTTAATACACTCCTGGAAATTGAAATAAGAACACCGTGAATTCATTGTCCCAGGAAGGGGAAACTTTATTGACACGTTCCTGGGGTCAGATACATCACATGATCACACTGACAGAACCACAGGCACATAGACACAGGCAACAGAGCATGCACAATGTCGGCACTAGTACAAGGTATATCCACCTTTCGCAGCAATGCAGGCTGCTATTCTCCCATGGAGACGATCGTAGAGATGCTGGATGTAGTCCTGTGGAACGGCTTGCCATCCCATTTCCACCTGGCTCCTCAGTTGGACCAGCGTTCGTGCTGGACGTGCAGACCGCGTGAGACGACGCTTCATCCAGTCCTAAACATGCTCAATGGGGGACAGATCCGGAGATCTTGCTGGCCAGGGTAGTTGACTTACACCTTCTAGAGCACGTTGGGTGGCACGGGTTACATGCGGACGTGCATTGTCCTGTTGGAACAGCAAGTTCCCTTGCCGGTCTAGGAATGGTAGAACGATGGGTTCGATGACGGTTTGGATGTACCGTGCACTATTCAGTGTCCCCTCGACGATCACCAGAGGTGTACGGCCAGTGTAGGAGATCGCTCCCCACACCATGATGCCGGGTGTTGGCCCTGTGTGCCTCGGTCGTATGCAGTCCTGATTGTGGCGCTCACCTGCACGGCGCCAAACACGCATACGACCATCATTGGCACCAAGGCAGAAGCGACTCTCATCGCTGAAGACGACACGTCTCCATTCGTCCCTCCATTCACGCCTGTCGTGACACCACTGGAGGCGGGCTGCACAATGTTGGGGCGTGAGCGGAACACGGCCTAACGGTGTGCGGCACCGTAGCCCAGCTTCATGGAGACGGTTGCGAATGGTCCTCGCCGATACCCCAGGAGCAACAGTGTCCCTAATTTGCTGGGAAGTGGCGGTGCGGTCGCCTACGGCACTGAGTAGAATCCTACGGTCTTGGCGTGCATCTGTGTGTCGCTGCGGTCCGGTCTCAGGTCGACGGGCACGTGTACCTTCCGCCGACCACTGGCGACAACATCGATGTACTGTGGAGACCTCACGCCCCACCTGTTGAGCAATTCGGCGGTACGTCCACCCGGCCTCCCGCATGCCCACTATACGCCCTCGCTCCAAGTCCGTCAACTGCACATACGGTTCACGTCCACGCTGCCGCGGCATGCTACCAGTGTTAAAGACTGCGATGGAGCTCCGTATGCCACGGCAAACTGGCTCACACTGACGGCGGCGGTGCATAAACGCTGCGCAGCTAGCGCCATTCGACGGCCAACACCGCGGTTCCTGGTGTGTCCGCTGTGCTGTGCGTGTGATCATTGCTTGTACAGCCCTCTCGGAGTGTCCGGAGCAAGTATGGTGGGTCTGACACACCGGTGTCAATGCGTTCTTTTTTCCATTTCCAGGAGTGTATTTTGAAACATATTCTTTCATTTTCTTAATGACAGGGCCATATATTCTTAAGTCACGAGTGTATTTCAATTGGGAGCTCAAATGAGGTTTATGCTTTCTTTAGCAGTTACTTGCAGTTATTTATATTCGTATACAGGGGATAGGCAAAATAATGTGAATACTCTACTTGCAGTGGGGATTATTTATTATTAAGGGGTTGGACCTCCATTTGCCCGAAATCCGATGCGACTCTTGTTGGAATAGTGGCATATAATGATTATATAGTCTCCAATGGTATGTTATGCCACTCTTCGATCAGAACCTCATATAACACCTGTGGTGACGAGAGAGGCAGGAATATGCCCCGGAATCGGCTCTCCAATACCGCCCACAAGGGTTCTATTATGTTTAAGTGCGGGGACTGTGATAGCCAGGGAAGACGCTGCAATTCAATTGCATGCTCCTCATACCACGATTGTACTGTCCTGGCTGTGTGAATGGGCGCATTATCGTCCTGAAATATGGCATCATTGTTGAGAACAACATTTGAATCATGGGGTGCACCTGATCGCCTAAAATGTTCACATAATCGTTGGCTGTAACACTACCTTTGAGAGTAATGATGAGACCAGCATAATACCATGATATGGCTGCCCACGTCATCACACTTCCACCTCCATGCTTAACTCTTGGAATCAAGCAATCTGGATTATAGGCTTCTTTTGCCGTTCTCCAGACGTAAACCCGGCCCGATATTGGAAATAAAGAAAACATTGTCTCGTCGGGCCGTATGACGTCTTTCTACTGATCAGGCGTCCAGGATTTATGCTCCTGACACCATGTTTTACGCTTCTCTGTGTTGGTTGTAACAGTTCATGTTAGCGTACCACGATGTCTGTCATTTAGTTTGGATGTGCGCCCACTATTACAATGATGTTTTTCCATGTTTTGAGTAGGCTGTCATGACTGTTGAAATAATTGCTGTTTTGGCTACTGATGCCTTACCTGCGTTGTTGGCCGTCAGACACAACCATCCAATTACTGCCACCGTTCACATTATCTTCCAGTGTACACTACTAGTTATCACAGAGAGGTCTACCGATACCTAGCAGTTTACCGGTAACCCAAAGGTACTGTGGCCACCCTACACATTCTAACATCGTACCATATTACCCGTCTTCTTTTTATTCTCCTTTGCTCCATCCGATAACTTACATTTCCCGGTTTTTCATCACCTTCCACATTACGAATTCATTTTCTTCCTTACATTGTGGATTCTCTACATTATGGCAATAGCTGCTCTGAAACATAAGCACGAGCATAATATGGTTCTCGATTCATACCTGAAAATTACAACGCAAATATGTCTTATGTTACATGTTGTTTCTTTCGGTAGTTTACTTTACCCTTGGCGTTGGTTATATTGTTTCACAGCCACAGTGGTTTGTTATCTGTCTATCTTTGACTGTAGCTGAATGATTTCCTACTTCCTAGGTCGTGCCAAGTTTATTCTCTTATAATCTCTTATTCCTTTCTTATGCCGTGCTCTTCATCCGAAAGTTCAGCTACCTATCCTGTCAGCAGTACATGGAGATACACAAAAGAACCACATCGTACTCTCATAAAAGTAGTAAATACTCATGTAAATAGGCATATTGTTTCACTCATCAACTATATCCTCAAACTACAGCTTTCTTTCACATCTGGTATATCCTCACAGTGCAATGTTCCTTCAAGTATGCTATACTCAAACTCTCATCATCACTCACATAAATTCAAATCGACAAGCTCCATCGATTCTTGCTCAGCGCTCTGTCACATCCGTCGAACATATAAGGAATTAAGTGTCAACCAATATGCACTTCTACATCAATGGGCAACTATAGCCAATGATCTGTGTGATGCTTCTCTTCTCGGTTCTGCCTGCAACACGTTAAAGACTTCTCCTCAAGACAATTGCTCTTGTTGCGTACAAAAACTCTCTTTCACAACCTCTTAGCTATTTTACTTTTGCCAGGAACTACTTTATGTCATTAATACATTTCCTTACAAGGGACCTAACTCTGTATGTCATGTCTCTACTCATTTGTACAAATCTTCTCATTCTTTAAATATTTTCAATGCAAAATGAGGTGTTTTCCGATTGATTTATAGATTCGTAAAGTATCTTAGTCGACGATGTCGTGATGAACAATTTTATATACATGGTAAGACCCGCATAACAAGTAAAAGAAATTGTTGCTCAGATATCTGCTCTTTTTAGACCGCTTCTGTGATAGTAGTAAAACATTTTCGCTCACATTAAGCATAATCTCTCTTATTTGCAGCCGCTGTGTTCGAGAGGTTCTAAGCGCCTTAGTTTTCAGAATAAACACTGTCCCCATCAACTTGTTCAAGTTGATACATTGTACGAATTACTTTTATTTGTGTTCGTTACTGCAGTGTACATAGCAAGAACTAATCAGCAATATCACGAGAGGTCGCGACCACGTAGCATATCACTCACCTGCAACCTTCTCAGTGCCGAGGAGCTGGCTGCAGATGGTGCTCACTAATCAGCACTACACTCTACTTACACGTCATGTCCACCACCTTGGCGTATTGTGTTGCATACGCGGTGTGTGTGTGTGTGTGTGTGTGTGTGTGAGAGAGAGAGAGAGAGAGAGAGAGAGAGAGAGAGAGAGAGAGGGAGAGGGAGGGAGAGAGAGAGAGAGAGAGCACTGTCAACAGTGGACTAC
Source organism: Schistocerca gregaria (assembly GCF_023897955.1). NCBI lineage: Eukaryota > Metazoa > Arthropoda > Insecta > Orthoptera > Acrididae > Schistocerca > Schistocerca gregaria. The sequence continues at coordinate 88,809,138 of NC_064931.1, forward strand.
TTTGCTTCCGCCTGGTACTGACGGGGGTGCAGATTTTTCCGCCAAGAAGCATGGGAGACGGCGCGCCACTAACAATCCCTCAGTTCCTGTAGCGACAGCATTACCTGCAGTTCAGTCAACCCTACAGTGTCAGCATTTCTTGAAAATACACTGGAGAGCACAGTTTCGCGAGTTCCGCTCAGCATATAACTGTTCCGACTTCGTAGTTGCTATCTATGGAGTAATAAAAACAGTCAGATACGAGTATCTGCGTAATTGCTTTCAGTCATAGCGATTACATCACAGACTGACAAGAGGGCAAATTTATTTCGGTTCCATTGTTTTAGGTGTAGAACATCGAGAACCACACTCACACTATTACGAAACAACAATTTTGTAACGTAACTATTAACAAATGTTACTGATTATTTCTTATAGTGTTCCCACATTTCTGTTCTGTCAATCATGTGTTTAACTGGACACTACTAACGTGCTTCCTGCCATCTCTGTTATAGAACTCTGGTTGTGCCGCGCGGCATTAGCCGTGCGGTCTCGGCGCTGCAGTCATGGACTGTGCGGCTGGTCCCGGCGGGAGTTCGAATTCTCCCTCGGGCATGGGTGTGTGTGTTTGTCCTTAGAACAATTTAGGTTATGTAGTGTGTAAGCTTAGGGACTGATGACCTTAGCAGTTAAGTCCCATAAGATTTCACACACACATTTTTTAACTCTGGTTGTTGTTGTTGTGGTCTTCAGTCCTGAGACTGGTTTGATGCAGCTCTCCATGCTACTCTATCCTGTGCAAGCTTCATCTCCCAGTACTTACTGCAATCTACATCCTTCTGAATCTGCTTAGTGTATTTATCTCTTGGTCTCCCGCTACGATTTTTATCCTCCACGCTGCCCTCCAGTGCTAAATGTGTGATCCCTTGATGCCTCAGAACATCTCCTACCAACCGGTCCCTTCTTCTTGTCAAGTTGTGCCACAAACTCCTCTTCTCCCCAATTGTATTCAATACATCCCCGTTAGTTATGTGATCTACCCATCTAATCTTCAGCATTCTTCTGTAGCACTACATTTCGAAAGCTTCTGTTCTCTTCTTGTCCAAACTATTTATCGTCCATGTAGAAATACTTTCTCTGCTGTCTTGGATGTTTGGGCTGAACGTATGGTTCAAATGGCTCTGAGCACTATGGGACTTAACTACTGAGGTCATCAGTCCCCTAGAACTGAGAACTAGTTAAACCTAACTAACCTAAGGACATCGCACACATCCATGCCCGAGGCAGGATCCGAACCTGCGACCGTAGCGGTCTCGCGGTGCCACACTATAGCACCTAGAACCGCTCGGCCACCCCGGCCGGTGGCTGAACTTGCCTCCACTAGACACAAACAGTACGACTTCATCAAAAACACATATCCTTCTTCGTTTTCCACCTTCGTCTGGGACTGCGGAGAATATTTTTGTTGATACTGAACCTCTACTTGTGATTCCTCTTTCAATTCTGAATTTCCTTATGAAGTCTAATGACAGAAGGAAGGAAGAGAAGGGTTTAGCATTCAGATGAGGTCGTTAGCGACAAAAGCACGTTCTAGAATAAGGCAGGATGGATAATTAAATCGACCAATCCGTTTTGAATGAATAGTCACTGAATTTGCCGTAAGGAAATAAGGAAATCATGTGAATCGTCAATCTGGATACTGTAATGGTGATTTGAACGGCCGTCCTACCGAATGCGAGTTGTGTGTCTTACCACTCAGTCGCAAAGTCTAATAGAAACTCTAGCGTTGAGGTCTACATGTAACACCGAAAATGCAGATACCTTCTGCCCCATCAAAAATTTTTCGCCGTTTTATATCCTACGATAACTTGTGATGTACTTCTAATTTTGAATCTGTAAGCTTCATTGCCGGCCGGTGTGGCCGAGCGGTTCTAGACGCGTCAGTCTGGAACCACGCGACCACTACGGTCGCAGGTTCGAATCCTGCCTCGGGCAAGGATGTGTGTGATGTTCTTAGGTTTGTTAGGTTTAAGTAGTTCTAAGTTCTAGGGGACTGATGACCTCAGAAGTTAAGTCCCATGGCGTTTAGAGCCATTTGAACCATTTTTGTAAGCTTCATTACAGAAACTATATTTAATGTGTAATGGATGTAATAGTGGATTTATTTGTAAATTTCTGAGTAATAGCCAAGGCCCAAAAAATGGTTCAAGTGGCTCTGAGCACTATCAGTCCCCTAGAATTTAGAACTACTTAAAGCGAAGTAACCTAAGGACATCCCACACATCCATGCCCGAGGCAGGATTCGAACCTGCGACCGTAGCAACAGCGCGGTTCCTGACTGAAGGGCCTAGAACCGCTCTTCCACAGCGGCCGGCAATAGACAAGGGTTCTTTATTTAAATGTGTCGATAGCAACGACGAAATGACAGTGGCTGTGCCGTGTTTATCTTTGGGTATGGAGAGTCTCTGTCGCGCTACGAGCAGAGAGGAGGCAGAGCAACTTGAGTCATGAAAAAGTGTGAAAGTCTTTGTTGAGCGCTCGTGTAGATGCGGTGTACACTAACGATTGTGCCAGTGTAGGGACACCTACTTTATCAACCCGCGCGTATTGAGAGCACGGTCGGAGTGGACAGGCGGAGGAAGCTGCAGTTCGAGCTATTGCCTGTACCGTAACTATCAGTGGCGCTGGAGACGACTCGTGGTTCTCAACCAGCAGCAGCAACAGAGGCAGCTCAGCATTGTCATCTTCGTCGACCGCACAGCTACAACACCCTAAGACTGTTAACAGACAGGGTGTAACTAATACTGCTGAGGCATTCCCCAATAGCACTTCTTTCACAAAGTTTGACTAGCTTTCATGAATAACAAGCAATAGTTAACACTTGTAGGACACCTGTGTTGTCATTGTCCCCACGCACTACTACCAAGGATAGTTCCTTTCCTTTCCATGCAATCACCGAATGCTGTAAAAAATATGAAAACTGATTAGCTGTTTACTGCCAGTTTCGTTTGTTTGCTAATTACCAGTTTCAGTCTAAATTTTGGTGCCTCAGTAACTGCTCGTTCTTGTATTGCATAACGGAGACTTAACGGATTTGCAGTTTTGAGTATTAACTTCACTCACTTAAAGTAACGTAAAATTTCGCTGGCAAAACTAATACACTCCTGGAAATGGAAAAAAGAACACATTGACACCGGTGTGTCAGACCCACCATACTTGCTCCGGACACTGCGAGAGGGCTGTACAAGCACTGATCACACGCACGGCACAGCGGACACACCAGGAACCGCGGTGTTGGCCGTCGAATGGCGCTAGCTGCGCAGCATTTGTGCACCGCCGCCGTCAGTGTCAGCCAGTTTGCCGTGGCATACGGAGCTCCATCGCAGTCTTTAACACTGGTAGCATGCCGCGACAGCGTGGACGTGAACCGTATGTGCGGTTGACGGACTTGTAGCGAGGGCGTATAGTGGGCATGCGGGAGGCCGGGTGGACGTACCGCCGAATTGCTCAACACGTGGGGCGTGAGGTCTCCACAGTACATCGATGTTGTCGCCAGTGGTCGGCGGAAGGTGCACGTGCCCGTCGACCTGGGACCGGACCGCAGCGACGCACGGATGCACGCCAAGACCGTAGGATCCTACGCAGTGCCGTAGGGGACCACACCGCCACTTCCCAGCAAATTAGGGACACTGTTGCTCCTGGGGTATCGGCGAGGACCATTCGCAACCGTCTCCATGAAGCTGGGCTACGGTCCCGCACACTGTTAGGCCGTCTTCCGCTCACGCCCCAACATCGTGCAGCCCGCCTCCAGTGGTGTCGCGACAGGCGTGAATGGAGGAACGAATGGAGACGTGTCGTCTTCAGCGATGAGAGTCGCTTCTGCCTTGGTGCCAATGATGGTCGTATGCGTGTTTGGCTCCGTGCAGGTGAGCGCCACAATCAGGACTGCATACGACCGAGGCACACAGGGCCAACACCCGACATCATGGTGTGGGGAGCGGTCTCCTACACTGGCCGTACACCTCTGGTGATCGTCGAGGGGACACTGAATAGTGCACGGTACATCGAAACCGTCATCGAACCCATCGTTCTACCATTCCTAGACCGGAAAGGGAACTTGCTATTCCAACAGGACAATGCACGTCCGCATGTATCCCGTGCCACCCAACGTGCTCTAGAAGGTGTAAGTCAACTACCCTGGCCAGCAAGATCTCCGGATCTGTCCCCCATTGAGCATGTTTGGGACTGGATGAAGCGTCGTCTCACGCGGTCTGCACGTCCAGCACGAACGCTGGTCCAACTGAGGCGCCAGATGGAAATGGCATGGCAAGCCGTTCCACAGGACTACATCCAGCATCTCTACGATCGTCTCCATGGGAGAATAGCAGCCTGCATTGCTGCAAAAGGTGGATATACACTGTACTAGTGCCGACATTGTGCATGCTCTGTTGCCTGTGTCTATGTGCCTGTGGTTCTGTCAGTGTGATCATGTGATGTATCTGACCCCAGGAATGTGTCAATAAAGTTTCCCCTTCCTGGGACAATGAATTCACGGTGTTCTTATTTCAATTTCCATGAGTGTAGCTAAAGATACAGCTCTAATTAAGAGCATGAAATTTCATTTATTCTGTATTTAGCTTAGCGAGTGACTTCTGCTGGCTTAGTAAGTAGTTTATTGTTCTTATGTTAAAAGTAAATTCAGTTGCCCATATGCTTAAAGTAAACTCAGTTCAGTCCTTGAATAATTAAAAGTAAATTACTTGCCCTTTTCTAAATTCTTCATTATGTTACGCTCCGGTTACTATGTTACGTAACATAGATTCAGTTACAGTCAATCATGTATTTAGCCAGCAGCTTCATTTAACTTTGCATTCAAATTTTAGTATTTCAGAATAATGAACCACAAACTCAGTTCTTTCTCATTTCTTTATTTTCTCGTGAATTGTTGTGCTGTGGAAAAACCTGACAACCTTTTGTTGACAAGCCGGTGATTATTTGCTAAATTTTGTCAATACCTTTTTTTAAGATTCTGGATATTGATTGCCCTGGTGGGCTGGCGACCGTTTCGTTATCCCTGTTTTGCTAATCAGTATTTTTTTGTACTATTAGTATTTTTTGTATTAAAATATTACGTTGTACCCTTTTCCCCCCTGTGTAGTTCGTGAGCGATTGTACTATATTCCACCCATTTCAGAATTATTATCTGTACTTGGATTAGGTTAGAATAGTTTATTTCTACACAAGGATCTGCTCTACAATTTTCTCCTACTAACCAGTATTTTTTCCTTCGATAACGACAGCTTCACTCACTGTAAAATTTCGTTAGGCATACGGTATCGCGGTCAATTATATCGCAATCCAGTAGGCCGATTACATGCAGACAGTTTAAAATAAAAGTTCCACGGGTTAGTACAGGAGGTGGTATTGTTCAAAACTAGAAGCATGATGTGTCTGGAAAACAATACATGTTGAGATATGGTGCAGTCTGTCCTCTAATTCTCATATGTGCATTGCCTAGAAGTACAATTAGACACTACAGACAGTGTTGAATATTGTTACAACACGTCATCACACATCCATCAGCCATTCTTCGCAGGGAATCATGCACGCATTCAAATACACCTGGTTCCAGTCTGGTAACGCCACATGCATTGGTCTCACGCTCCTGTAACGCCTGCACGTTGCTGATGATTGGGCTTGCACGAATGCCTTTTAATGTCCCCATGGACAGAAATACAAAGAGTATAGTTCCATGTATGGGAAGGCTATGCTACTGTACCTCCTCGATCACCGCATCACTCCTGAAACGTTCCGGTGAGTACTGTCAGACGGTCTATAGAAAATGGCATGGTGCACAGTCGTCCATTGGGTACAGTTGTTCTCTTTCTGCAACGGTAACTTCCTCCAATACTGCTGGATTCGTTGTGCAATGAACAGCTGTGTCTCACACCACTGAATACTACACACGATACATCACAAGTAAAATGGCCCATATCTCAACAGGTATTGGTTTCCGATCTATAATTATTGCTTTTGGCCAGTACTAATTCCTATAGCAATATGTGACACAGTTATACAGCCCGTACACGTTTTATCAGGGTCGAGAAGAAGTTTCAGTCTGATGGCAATGCTGCAGCGTATATGCAACACAGCGCGCCTCGGAGGAGGATGTATAAGGATTGAAATGGAAGCAACGGGTTGCTGTTGGCTTCGGATTTTTGATCGTCCCTTACAGCGTACTAACATTGATTGATTCAATGATTCGTTTGTCAAAGCCTGTCAGAACAGTCTTTATTGATCTGAGTCAATAGCTTTCTCAAAATGTATGAGTCTCAGCCGGCCGGTGTGGCCGTGCAGCTCTAATCGCTTCAGTCTGGATCCGCGTGACCGCTACGGTCGCAGGTTCGAATCCTGCCTCGGGCATGGATGTATGTGATGTCCTTAGGTTAGTTAGGTTTAAGTAGCTCTAAGTTCTAGGGGACTGATGACCACAGATGTTAAGTCCCATAGTGCTCAGAGCCATTTGAACCATTTTTTGTGAGTCTCAGACAGAGCGATAATTCAATCTTGTTGGAGTGTTCTGTAATTTCACTCCGTACGTTCCTCTAATACTACAGAACTTCATCATTTAAGAAGTATCCAAACCAATTTATAGTTTAATTGCAGGTATGGAAATATGAAGAGGAGCTTCTGCTAACTTAATAGTTTGAGCTGGTCCATTAGGTGTATTCGTAAACCTTGATAGTATAGCTTGATAGTATTAGCTCCAGCCTGAAGCAAACCTCCTTCCTCCAGAATCCAACTCAGTCATAGACGGTAACCAAAGGAAGGGCAAGTAGACAATCTGTATACATCAGTTTCGCTTACCACACAATTCATTATTCAGGGATTCTACCGTTTCTTCACCCAAATTTTCTTCCTCAGTTTTTTTTTCACTCGGAGTGAATAATTCTCAGTTTTTTTTTTACTGAAGTCTGTTATGAATTATATGTTATGGAATAAATACGAGAGGTGTTCAATAAGTACTGCAATACATTTGTTCTCGGCCAATTTCGGTTACTGATGGAGCAAAACGTGGTTTCGACATCGGTAGGTAAAGTCGTATCATGCAAGCATACAGATCTTCACAGTAAGATAGCATAAGGCTGTCTCGTTGAACGGATATTGTGTTGCAAAATACGGTAGCCAGGTGAGTGGGGAATAATATGGTGTATTGTAATCCTGAATGAAACCAATCTGCTTTAACAGAAAAATGTGTTGCTTTGCATATTGAACGCCCATCGTACAACTTCAGAATTTATATTTTTGAAACATGACTTTCTTTAGTTATGTTGAATTTCTGGAATGTTGGCAGCGCCTGAGCTTCCAGATCGAAACAACAACGAACGATAGTAATTTACATTACTTTCTCTATTGTCTCCAGCTGATTCAAGTGTGGTTCGGGGTGTGTTCGTAATCCCTTAGTCTTCACTATAAAATCGGTTTAAAATTAAAAAAGTTTGCTGGGGAAGAAGATCCATCATAAACTCTTCCACGAAAGTGTTATTCAATTATTAAAAATTGTCAGAAGTGCTGTGAAATAAATTAGAATCAATCTGAATCTGACTGACTAGCCCTTGAAAAAGATACATTTACTTTTTGTGTTCTTTAGACGTGTACTTCCACAATAGTATTATTTTGTGCCCTCAATTAAGCATATAGAAGAGCTATGTAGTTTCTTGTGTGATATATATAAATTTTTTAGTTTTGCACAAATAACATGCAGAAATAATGAATGGTTAGTTTGTCTTTTTTTATTTTACAAAATCTGGCAACTCTAATCCCAGTTCTATTGGGGAACAAACAGTAGTTTAATAATGTGTACTATTGAATCAAGAAACTGTTCGTAACGACGAACGTGTTGATATTAACTAACTTACTTAAGATAATCGGTTCTACAACTTATCAAAACACTACACTCGACACTTTATGCGTTTACGCTAATATTGTAGTATCTATTTTTTTTTCCAATGTATAAGGCTCGCCTAGTCAACGATCAAGCCTAGGGATCCTCTAATTAATTTTTCTTTTCTTTTTGGTAATTTTCAATATTCCCAGGATAGGTAGTATATCAAACCTACGCTCATTAAACCGTCACGTGATTCCAAATTGGCTGTACTTTACTCCTTCTTCCCCACGCCTGCGATCTACTGATCACACTTTTCATATATGGGCAGCTTAATAAGTAGGCACACTTTCCAAATATCTGTTTATAATATGTTTCGTCGCAATGAACGGAACGATGTGGCACGGTCGTAAGACTTTCGTCACCAATTTAGATGGATGGCGGTTCAAGTCTCCGTCCGGGCATCCAGATTTACGCTTTCCCCAGATCGCCTAACGTAATTTCCGCGAAGATTTATTTACCCAGCCTTCCTCAGTCCGAACTTCTGCGCGGGAAGCTGCAGAGTGTACAGTTACTAGCGCCAAAAGTGTACTTCAGGAAACCGCGATTGGCAGTACGATTCGTATCTTCCGACTAAGTAGTACTGCAGCTGTTATTGCTGTGTTACATAGGTAAAAATCTTGGTTTATTAAACTACACTCAGATTTGAGTCCGCCACTTCATTTATTTATGCACTCATTTCATCTTTCAAGATTAAGGCACTTAGGCGCTTTCTTGCATCTGGTCAGACATCCTCAGTGAATCAACATCGTTTTAAGTACGATGCATGAGCAATATACACGGTCCAGTCACATTAGCGTGAAATAACCATTCGCAGACGGCAGGTGGCGGCACCAGCAGTGGAGGATGAATAACGCGTGTCGGGTGGAAGCCGAAAAATATGCTGTAGTTATCGTAATGCGTAAGCGTAGTGGTTTCCCTCACGTCGAAAAGGGCATGATCATTAGCTTTCTCGGCCGGCCGTGGTGGCCGAGCAGTTCTAGGCGCTACAGTCTGGAGCTCGCGACCGCTACGGTGAGCCTTGAGCAGCCGCTGGTGAAGTATCAGTGCAGCGGCAGTTCAGTAGCGAGTCGCATATTTAGCTTTCATATTTGTTTTGTAGTTTGATTCTTAATTTCATTCCGAGTGTTTGTGCGCTTGCATATTTAATTACATAAAATCCTTGCGTATTCTCGTATTTGAGAGGAGTAATATCGCTTATTGACAGCTGTGGAGTATAAATTCGAGGAGTCGTTAGATATTAGCAGTAGGATGGATAGGGTGTGCTCGTGCTGTGTGCAGGCGCAGGAGGAACTGGTCGAGGGCTTTTGGCCACGGTGAGCCGCCTTCAGGCTGCTGCCTCGAGGTGCAGCGACGGCGGAGGGTCTAGCGCGTCGCTTGAGACACCCCAGGTGTCGCTTGCTGAGCCCGCTGACTCAGCCGGCGAGGCACCTTCTAGTGTACCCGGCGCGTCTGGGCCGCCCTCACCTCTGAGTGAGTGGCGGACTGCAACGCGTTCGCGCCGCTCGAGGCGGAGGGTCAATGCGGAGGCTGTCCGGCTGGCCTCGCCCGTTCGTCCTGTCAGTGGGCAGGTGGCCGCCCCTTCAGCAGGGCCCGAGCAGGCACACGGGGGCAAAGGATCGTTGGTTATTGGGAGCTCCAACGTTAGGCGGGTGACGGAGCCCCTTAGGGAAATAGCGAACAGGGCTGGAAAGAATTCCCACGTGCACTCGGTATCCAGAATGAGAGTTTCACTCTGCAGCGGAGTGTGCGCTGATATGAAACTTCCTGGCAGATTAAAACTGTGTGCCGAACCGAGACTCGAACTCGGGACCTTTGCCTTTCGCGCGCTAGTGCTCTACCAACTGAGCTACCCAAGCACGACTCACGACCCGTCTTCACAGCTTTACTTCTGCCAGTACCTCGTCTCCTACCTTCCAAACTTTGCAGAAGCTCTCCTGCAAACCTTGCAGAACTAGCACTCCTGAAAGAAAGGATATTGCGGAGACATGGCTTAGCCACAGCCTGGGGGATGTTTCCAGAATGAGATTTTCACTCTGCAGCGGAGTGTGCGCTGATATGAAACTTCGTGCACTCGGTATGTCTGCCGGAGGGCCTCACCCAAGATGTGGAGGCGGCCTTGCCTGCGGCTATCGAGCGTACAGGGTGCAGTCGCCTGCAAGTAGTTGCTCACGTCGGCACCAATGATGCTTGTCGCTTGGGTTCTGAGGCGATCGTCAGTTCGTACAGGCGGCTGGCGGATTTGGTGAAGACCGCTGGCCTCGCAGGCGGGGTGCAAGCAGAGCTCTCTATTTGCAGCATCGCTCCCAGAGTGGATCGGGGTCCTTTGGTTTGGAGCCGAGTGGAGAGTCTCAACCAGAGGCTTCGTCGACTCTGTGACGGTCTTGGCTGCAGATTTCTAGACTTGCGCTATTGGGTGGGGAATTGTAGGACGGCCCTAGATATGTCAGTAGTGCACTACACAAAGGAAGTGGCTACTCGGGTAGCAGAGTACTTGTGACGTGCACATGGGTTTTTTTTAGGCTAGGCAGTAGTGCGAGGTGTCCTGATGAACACTCACCAGTCGACGTGCAGGCAGGGAAATCAGGACGCGCTCAGTGTAAAGAGACTTCAGCTATCGAGATATTATCAGTAAATTTTCAGAGTGTTCGGAATAAAGTTCCTGAATTTACTGCCCTCCAGGAAGCGTGTGGCGCGCAAATTATTCTCGGGACTGAGACCTGGCTGAACCCTGAGATAGGAAGTTCTGAAATATTTAGTGAGGTTTGGAACGTGTATCGGAAAGACAGATTGGGCACTGTAGGAGATGGTGTCTTCATTGCAGTTGACAAAAATATTGTGTCTACTGAGGTCAAAGTAGAGTGTGATTGTGAAGTTATCTGGACACGTTTGACAGGGCTCGGGGAAATAAAGTTAATTGTTGGGTGTTATTACCGGCCACCAGGTCCCACCGTGACAGTTCTAGAATCATTCAAAGGGAGTCTACACTCTGTATCGCAGAAGTAACCGGATCATGCTACATTAGTCGGAGGCGACTCCAACCTACCTAGTATAGACTGGGATATCTATGGATTCATTACAGGTAGTACAGACAAGCCGTCGTGTGAATTACTTTTGAACACATTATCCGAAAAATGTCTTGAGCAGCTAAATCGACAGCCAAAGCGTAATGCAAATATTTTAGATCTGGTAGGCACGAACAGAGCAGCCCTCATCGACGGTGTCATTGTTGAGACAGGGATTAGTGATCATGATGTTATCATAACGACTATGGTTACAAAAGTTAAAAGGTCGGTCAAGAAGGCTAGGAGAATATTCTTACTAGAAAGAGCAGATGAGCAGTTGTTAGCATCCCACTTAGTAAATGAATCGACTTCATTTACCTCCGGTACGATAGACGTGGAAGAATTATGGGCAAATTTTAATCACATTGTAAACCACGCATTCGACAAGTATGTGCCGAAAAAGTGGGTTACCGACATAAAACACCCACCTTGGTTTAACAGCACAATTCGGAGAATGCTCAGGAAGCAAAGGCAGTTGCACTCGCGGTACAAGAAAGATCCGGAGAATGAGGACAGGCAAAATTTAGTAGAGATTCGTGCTGCTGTAAAAAGAGCGATGCGCGAAGCATTCAACCACTACCACCGTCATATCTTGCTGAAAACCCAAGGAAATTCTGGTCTTACGTAAAATAGGTAAGCCGGTCGAAGGCTTCCATCCAGTCACTCACTGATCAGTCTTGCCTGGCCACAGAAGACAGCAAAACAAAAGCTGAAATTTTAAATTAGCATTTGAGAAATCTTTCACGCAGGAGGATCGTATAAACATACCGCCGTTTGAGTCTCGTAAGATTCCCGTATAAACGACATAGTGATAGACATCCCTGGGGTTGTGAAGCAGCTAAATGGGTTGAAAATAAGTAAATCGCCAGGTACTTATGGGATTCCAATTCGGTTTTACAAAGAGTACTCTACTGCGTTGGCTCCTTACTTAGCTTGCATTTATCGCGAGTCTCTTGCCCAACGTAAAGTCCCGAGCGACGCCTATATATAAGAAGGGTAGAAGGACGGATCCTCAAAATTACAGACCAATATCCTTAACATCGGTTTGTTGCAGAATTCACGAACATATTCTCAGTTCGAATATAATGAATTTCCCTGAGACAGAGAAGTTGCTGTCCATGCATCAGCACGGCTTTAGAAAGCATCGCTCCTGCGAAACGCAACTCGCCCTTTTTTCACATAATATCTTGCGAACCATGGATGAAGGGTATCAGACGGATGCCATATTCCTTGACTTCCGGAAAGCGTTTGACTCGGTGCCACACTGCAGACTCCTAACTAAGGTACGAGCATATGGGATTGGTTCCCAAGTATGTGAGTGACTCGAAGACTTCTTAAGTAATAGAATCCAGTACGTTGTCCTCGATGGTGAGTGTTCGTCGGAGGTGAGGGTATCATCTGGAGTGCCCCAGGGAAGTGTGGTAGGTCCGCTATTGTTTTCTATCTACATAAATGCTTTTGGATAGGGTGGATAGCAATGTGTGGCTGTTTGCTGATGATGCTGCGGTGTACGGAAAGGTGTCGTCGTTGAGTGACTGTAGGAGAATACAAGATGACCTGGACAGGATTTGTGATTGGTGTAAAGAATGGCAGCTAACTCTAAATATAGATAAATGTAAATTAATGCAGATAAATAGGAAAAAGAATCCCGTAATGTTTGAATACTGCATTAGTAGTGTCGCACTTGACGCAGTCACGTCGGTTAAATATTTGTGAGTAACATTGCAGAGCGATATGAAGTGGGACAAGCATGTAATGGCAGTTGTGGGGAAGGAAGATAGTCGTCTTCGGTTCATTGGTAGAATTTTGGGAAGATGTGATTCATCTGTAAAGGAGACCGCTTACAAAACAGTAATACGACATATTCGTGTGTACTGCTCGAGCGTTTGGGATCCCTATCAGGTCGGATTGAGGGAGAAGATAGAAGTAATTCAGAGGCGGGCTGCTAGATTTGTTACTGGTAGGTTTGATCATCACGCGAGTGTTACGGAAATGCTTCAGGAACTCGGGTGGGAGTCTCTAGAGGAAAGAGGGCGTTCTTTTCGTGAATCGCTACTGAGAAAATTTAGAGAACCAGCATTTGAGGCTGACTGCAGTACAGTTTTACTGCAGCCAACTTACATATCGCGTAAAGACCACAAACATGAGATAGGAGAGATTAGGGTTCGTACGGAGGCATATAGGCAGTCATTTTTCCCTCGTTCTGTTTGGGAGTGGAACAGAGAGAGAAGATGCTAGTTTTGGTACGAGGTACCCTCCGCCACGCACCGTATGGCGGATTGCGGAGTATGTATGTAGATGTAGGTTCGCCTCCTGCCTCGGGCATATATGTGTGTGATGTCCTTAGTTTAGTTAGGTTTAAGTAGTTCTAAGTTCTAGGGAACCTCAGAAGTTAAGTCCCATAGTGCAAAAAGCCATTTGAACCATTAGCTTCTGGGAAAATTGGGCAAGCATTTCCGAAGCGGCTAAATCTGTAAACTGTTCACATGTCAGCGTATTTAATGTATGCCGTGCATGCCAAAATGACGATATCCAAAACTGGCGTCACGGTAACTTGATAAACGGTGGGTCCTAGGTGACAGGGGTGAAAAACAGCTGCGGAGATGTATACGGGCGAGTAGACGTGCAGCTGCTGAGCAGCTGGCAACCCAGATCAACCAAGAAGTTGCAAATATTGTCTCCTCAACGACCGTTCAGTGAACGTTGCTGCGTTTGTGTCCCCGCTGCAGGCGCCTTGATCAGGCCCCCATGCTGACTGCTTTTCATCGGCGACGAAGTCTGGAATTTTCACGCCAATACCGTAGCTGAGTGGTGACAGGTGGCCTTCCCAGGTGAATTACGTTTTGTGCTCCATCGTACAGATGGTCATTGCAGTATACAGTCCTGGAACAATCGCTGGAAGGGCCCAGGCTAGACGAGCGAAATTTATGGTCTTGGAAATGTTTTGTGACATCCACTGGGCGATCTCGTCGTTGTGAAAGGCTTAACAGATCAACACAACTATGTGTCTACCCTTGGGGACCATATCCATCCCTAGATACAGCTTGTTTTCCCTCGGAACGATAGCATCTACCAGCAGTGCAACGCAACATGTTACACAGCTCGCAGTGTACGTGCGTGGTTCAAAGAGTACCGTAAGTTTAGTGTACAGCTATGGGCACCAAACTCACCAGATTGAAACCAAATCGAGAGTCTGTGGGACCACCTCGATCGGGTGCTTATACGGAAGTGAAACGTGGACAATGACCAGTTCAGACAAAAAGATATTAGAAGATTTCTAAACCTGGTACTGCAGAAGACTGCTGAAGATTGAATGGGCCTATCGAATAACTAATGAAAAGGTAATGAATCAAACAAAAGAGATTTATGGTACAACGTGACTAAATGAAGGGTCGACTGATAGAACACTTCCAGAGCCATTAACTATCGTGAGTTTGGCAATGAAGTGAAATGTGTGTCGGTCAAGCCTCGTAGAAGGAGAACAAGACGTGAATACAGTAAGTGTTTCCGACCTGGTGGAGCCTGCAGTAGTTAAGGAGAGACGAAGAAGCTTGCGCTGGATGTACTACCTCTTAGAGCATCAAACCACTCTTTGGACAGAAGATCAGGAGAATAAATGGATACCAACAAGAAGTAAAAAAGGTACTGTTTCACACATTTCTCCGTAGATAATCTTCCTTTGTGGAATATGGATGATCTGTGAAGTCTTACAAGGAGACGGCACGACCGTGGGGTCGGAAATTTGTCCGCAATTTTGTGTGGTGAAAGAGGACCCTAACACCTCACGTGGTTAAAGTATTAGAACGCACTACCGGGAAAATCCCGGGAAAAATCGATCCAAAGTTTTTTAGGTGCCTAACGAGTATAAAATGTTAGTACACGGCCGACCAGCCGTCTGGCATAAGCGGATTCATACGCCAGAGGTCTCGTGTTTGGTTCTTCCTCTGGCACTTTTTTTCCCTTCTGTTTCATTTTCTTTGGTTATTCCACCAATTATTTAGAAAGTTTCCCAAACCTACATTATCTTTAACAAATTAGTTTCATTATTGAATAAAAATTATTTTCCTTTTGTCCAACAACACAATTCAAGGCGATGGGTTTTCCATTTTTCATTGTAAAGTATACGAGGAGAAACATTGCCTTTTTAATCAGAATAACAAAGTCTATTGGCAAACATTCAATTTTTATACATATAATAATTATAAACAAGAACCGCAGTGGTAATGATCGTAAAAACAATCAAAGCAATAATTTTTGCGACGTCTTGCGCAACATATAAAAACGGATTTTTTAAAATCACAGGGCGTTTGCAATAAATCTGTACAAAAACATGCCCCATTAACATTTACGAAAATGTTTCGAGTTTCTGACAATTTTGAGGCAAACCAGGCATATTGAATCATGTCTCGGAATATTGGTGACAATAATTGATGGTGAATTATAGATGAATTTTTGTACAATCTTCCCGGGAATTAATTTCACGATTCTCCTGTAACAATGCGCTGCAATTTTGCAAGCAACAGAAGAAAAAATAAAGTGGCGGAAGATGAATCGAACCGGAGACCTTCGGCGTGAGGGTCCGAGCGCTAACCATGTAGGCCAGACGGTGGCTCGGTAGTGGACTAACATTTTATACTCGTAAGGCACCTAATAAACTTTGGATCGATTTTTCCCGGGATTTTCCGAGTAGTGCGTCCTAATATTTTAAGCACGTGAGGTGTTAGGGGTCCTCTTTCACCACACAAAATTGCGGACAAATTCCCGACCCCACGGTCGTTCCGTCTCCTTGTTAGGGTTTATTTTAAGACAAAGGTTTTTTGAGCATGGTGCTACTGCTTCTTGTGGATGGCATTTAATTCAGAATTAAATTTCGTCAGCTTGTAAGAGTAAGGCATGTATGGAATATAATTGATACACAGGGAGAAAACCAGTGAACCAAGGACTTCTGCGACCCACGGGCGGCTCGTTAATACCTGTTTCTAAAGATGGCTGTCAACCCACAGTGTCTATCTGTCGTCCACTAACAAACTCTTTCTTATTTTTACTACATAAATTACAGTGATTGGGGACATTTCTATCTTATAGTAAACTTGTGGCCGAAGACTTGATCTCTCTTAAGTTCTGTTCACTGCTCGCCCACTATTTAAAATTATGTTGCACTCGCGCTGGAAAACGCGAGCGTAATGTATGCTGAGGGATGTCTGAGCAAGCCAGGCTAGGATGGCAAGCAGCCTCGGCGGCAGGGCCCGGCAGCTTTTAAAGCGATTTCTCACCCCCACACAGTCTTTTACGAGTCCTCAAGCACGCCAGCAGAAAACCCCACACATTTGCCGACAGGGAGTCTTCAAATAACTTAAACCCCGGGCGAAAATTTTTGTTTGTGTAAATCCTCGCAGGCGGAGTAATCAGGGAGGTGCTTAGGAGCGACAACATTCGCGACCCGGCCAGAAGGCGAAGTGGAGTCGTACAATAAACGCCGCCAGCGGCACCGCCGCTCGTAAAGTGACGCATCGTTACGGCCGCTAGCAATAGGCGAGCATTAGCACGGCTGACTCACGCCAGGTAGACGCCGAGCCGACTCCCTGATTCACCTGCCTTATTGTCACCCGCCACGAGGAGTCCCGTCCCGCCTAAGGAACACGAGTAATGCTGCGCACCGCCCTTGTCTCGTGTAGCGCCTGCCTCATCCCGCAGCCCAGAAGTTTTCAGACTTTCATTTCGGCCGAAATGTTTTTTCTTCTGCTGTCGCCGAGCAGTGGGGCGTCTCTTTCGGAGGCATTCACGAAATGTGGACTCGGAGCGGCTGCTAGAGATGTTTGCGAACAGGAGATTCTGGATACTGCTATTTCGAGCCTTATATGAAACGAGCAAAGCACTATACTTAATGCTGTGTCTTCTGTTTTCCTTCTCGCGCTTAATAAATCCCACTGGGTAAGGTCTCAGAATGAGCATCATTCTATAGATGGTTGTCTCTCATTCCCCATAACAGAGTAAGCCCACTTATTTCGCAATCAGCTTGCCGTAAACTCCCATGTAACACTAGTCACATCTAACTAAATAATATACTCTTGTAAATGGAAAGTGTTACACCGAACGTTGCAAAACTGTTACTCTAATGTTTCCGCGGCTGTGAGATATGCTCATGAAAATCTCCTTTTAAAGTGAACTTAATTTCAGTACAGAAAAAAGCTATACGTAGAGGCGAAGAAGGGTGGAGTACATGATGGGTATTTGATTGTAACAAAAAGTTATAGCCAAAAATTAAGGAAACATTTCATACACTTAGCGGAATAAAATGTGTTGTATGCAAATTGATTCGGAAATGTTTCATTTCAGTGTAACAGTTCACTTTTTACTTCCTTCATAATAACAGTATTCGGGAGGACGACGGTTCAATCCCGCGTCCGGCCATCCTGATTTAGGTTTTCCGTGATTTCTCTAAATCACTCCAGGCAAATGCCGGGGTGGTTCCTTTGAAAGGGCACGGCCGACTTCCTTCCCCGTCCTTCCCTAACCCGATGAGACCGATGACCTCGCTGTCTGGTCTCCTTCCCGAAACAACACAACCACATTATAACATTAATTGTGGGCAATACACAGAAACTGAACGTAACTGTACTGTATGAAACCTTTTCTTACATTAAATGTTCAAAATACCCTTTCGGTTACTTTTCGTTAGAATGTACACTACGTTGTAATTCTATGGTTCACTTCCGGAGTTTGCTGTTCAAACTGAACGAAGATAATGAAATGATCGTATGACATCACTGGCTACGAGACCACATCCCGGCCGAACGTGATGTTCAGATTTGTCGTTGCTTGTGTTGACGAGCAACTATGTGATTGTGGTGAGTCCCCAAACCATTGCAATGCTTGATTTCGGTGGCAGTCCTCGAACTCCGCCATCAAGGTGTGTTTCCTTTCAGACGCAGTAACTCACGCTGGCCGCTACGCGGCTACCGGCTGAATATAAACCACAACCATTGTAATAACATAAAATGTCCATGAATTGATAGTGACAGGCGCACTTGCCATGTATACTCATCGAACTCAACCATCCCAATGGTGAGAGCAAGGGTACTCACTGAAATCAAGTATCCCAGTGGGAACAGAAAACAATTACATCCACGTCATTTTTCCTGGATGACTCTAAAAGTAGTTTCTAACCGGACAGTGAAACAGTTAACCATACTGTACTGTAAAATTAAATTTGCAACACTAAAGTAAATTTCGAACATAAACATGTACCACTAGAAGGCAAAGATTGACACTTAGATTGTAAATGAAATGTACAATCAAATACCTCGGTTCTTAATTGTAAAAACAAGTACACTTGATATTTTTCGATTACATCGCCATCTGCAGGGAATGGAAAACAACGGTTTGAGTAAACCATAAGTATTTTTTGGCGGAGAATCTGAATATGTAATTGGGGGTTCGCATTTGAAAATACAAAGTTGACCCCGCCTATGCAGAAGGGATACTTGGGAAGTGGCCAGTTGTAGCACATACAGATGTCCCCTTTGATAATATTAACTTTCCACCTCTAACATTTTTTTCGTACGGTGAGTGCGTGTGTGTGTGTGTGTGTGTGTGTGTGTGTGTGTGTGTGTGTGTGTGTGTGTGTGTGTTTGTGTGTGTATGTGTATGTGACGTGTAGGCATTTATGCTTGATACTTATATGCAGTTGTCCTCATTTAGAAATACTGAGTTAATTTTCTCTAACAACACAATGTTTGAAGATGATGATTAGGAGGAAGAGGAGGGCTTAGCACAACAAAAATCACAGCAGCCTTGCACGAATATGGGCTGAGGTGGCCTTTAATCACCTTGTCCAAACAGAGCTGCAAATACTTGGAAATGAAATGCCATCCATATGGCCTCATACAGATGCAGATGATTAATTACGTAAGTACCAGTTCATATAAAAATAACTTACTATGCTTGTGATTACTATCAGCCAATACGTATGTACAACGTCGAAAAAGAGAATCATCATACATACGTGCGGTGAAATTGGTGAGATACTGACTGGCGCCTCAATTTCTAAGAGATCTGAGAAGTACACCTTAAGTGTCACACGGGCCTGATTCTCTCAAATACAGCAAAGAGAATTCTGGAAGTTCTTACTAGAGTCCTGTATTTTGACATTCACTCGCATTGATCCACTAAATGGATCCTCTTGCAGAGGATATAACAAATAGAAAGAGCGTTATTAACGTTCAAAATAATGACACCTTTTGCTTTTCGTGGTCACTACTGGCCTCTGACAGACATATTAAGATACATCCTCGGCATATGAATCAATATCAGATGGATGGAATCCGTGGGCTTGTGACTACGCTGTTATTAAGAGACAGAATCGCCATATATTTACTCATGTAGACGTCTGGATGAAAGCAAGCCTGGTGGGAATGAAGTTGTTGGACCCCTTCGTTCCTCCCATTTCACCGGTCAGCGCCAGAAACGTGCATATTTGCTGTCGATCTATCAGGGCATAGAAAACACCAATGCCGAATTAAGAATATGACTCTCCTAATTTCCCACAAACTGCGAAAACATCGTGGTACGTGGCATATTTTCCCTGAGTGCCTGAAGCTGTTTTGTGCAAGCAAGTGATTAACGAAGCACCTGAAGCATTGTTCTACTCTGGAATCGGTACTTGTAGATATGCCACCTGAGGCAATTCAGTTCTTAAAATTTAAGACAATTCACCACCAGGAGTGTCTACCCCTTGATGGAAGTTCTGACGTATAGTACTACCTCACTACTGTGACGCACTGTGATGGGCTTCCCACTGCCTTACATACTACCCCCATAGAACGACGATATCATATGCAGCAGTGTATCATGTTTTGTGTTCAGAAGTCTTGAGTCATAATCAGTTCTGATCGTACATCAGGGAAAACTCTGCAAGATCATTGCTCTCTAAAATTGCACTATCGTTCCTATGACCAACTCGCAAGAAAATAAAACAATGTGTGGTAAAGCAGTTGACTGCAACATGTGTTGGCTGCTATCAGCTAATGAAGCTGAAATACCACTCGGGATTATTGTATTCTAACTGACTAGTTCTGCGATGCAGTACACAATATAGGCAACCTGAATTATAAACTACCACGACACATACCTGTTTTCTTTCACAATTTGAGCAGCTATGATGCTCATTTCCTCGTTGGGCACTTGACGGATTTTGGTTTATGCAATAACCAGGTTAGTGTCCTACCTAAGAGCAGTAAGGAATTTATTTCATTTATGAAGGGACTCACCAGGAATATTGTGCTGCACTTCCTGCACTCACTATTATTTATAAATACAACACATGTGAGGATTAGTGAAACCATGCGTCAGGAGTTTCAACTCATGATGAAGAAACTGTCTTCCTGCATGAATACCTGAATTCAATGGAGAACTAAACGATTTATACGGACATGCCAATGAACAATCTCTGCCTATCGGAGGGTTCTGCTGACTGTCTTGTGATGAAATCGTCGGATTATGAGACTTACCCCTGCGTCCAAAGCACCGATTTACGTTAAACAGTTCCCTCGCCAAGCTAGTGACGAAGTCGGGGATTTATAAGGTATGTACTGAATTATATAAACCTCTAGCGATGTCTCACTTTGGGGATAGAACTGATTAGAGTGACGCCACAATTAAATTCGACTCATCATAAAGGTTGAAAATTTTTGTAGATATTAACATCACTAAGAGTTCACAATGCATTTCTATTCTCTGTAACACTTATATATTGATTGGACCTACCAATAATAAATCTATTAGTACGTCTCTGAATTATTTGGATGTCTTCCTTTAATTTGACCTGCTAGGGATCTCAAACACCCGAGAAAAATTCAAGAATAGGTCGCACAAGTGCTTTGTTTATGGTCTTCTTTATAGACGAGCTACGCTTTGCTAAAATTCTGCCAATTAACTTAAATCGACGAATCCTCTTCCCTACTATCGTCCTTACATGTTTGTTCCATTTCATAGCGCTTTGCAGCGATATACCTAGATATTTTTTCGACACAATTGTGTCAATCAGGACGCTACTAATGCTGTATTCGAACGTTAAGATATTTTTTCGCACTCATCTGCGTTCAATTATATTCTTCTACATTCAGAGCAAGCTGTCATTCATCAAGCCAAACAGAAATACTGTTTAAGTCATTTGGTAGCCTCGTACAGTCACTCAACGGTGACTTCTTCCTGTACTCTACTGCATCATCAGGGAACAAGCCCAGACTCCCGACCACCCAGTCCATCAGATAACAGACGCACACAGAGAATGAGAGCCGAACTATCATATTCCCCTGGGGCTATCCTGACGATACACTTGTTTCTGATGACCATTCACTATCTAAGACCTAGTACTGGGCTGTATTGCTTAAAAATGTTTTGAGCCACTCACATATCTGGGAACCTGTTAGACATGCTCGAATCTTCATCAACAGTCTACAATAGGACACCGTGTCAAATGCTTTCCAATAATCTATGAATATAGAATTTTCCTGTGGCCCTTTATCCATGGTTCACAGGATATTGTGTGAGAAAAGAACAGCTGAGTGATGCTTTTTATATCCATGTTGATTTGTTGACAGAAGCATTTTGGTGTCAAGAACATTTATTATATTCGAACTCAGAATATGTTCAAGAGTTCTGAAGCAAATCGATATTAGTCTGTAATTTTTCGGGTCCGTTCTTTTACCCTTCTTACACTATGTGGTCAAAAGTATCCGGACATCTGGCTGAAAATGACTTATAAGTTCGTGGGACCCTCTATCGGTAAAGCTGAAATTCAGTATAGTGTTGTCCCACCCTTAGCCTTGATGACAGTTTCCTCTCTCGCAGGCATATGTTCAATCATATGCTAGACGGTTTCTTGGGGAATGGATGCCCATTCTTCACGGGTCGCTGCACTAAGGAGAGGTATCCATGTCGGTTGGTGAGGCCTGCCACGAAGTTGGCGTTCCAAAACAACCCAGACGTGTTCTGTAGGATTCAGGTCAGTACTCTGTGCAGGCCAGTCCATTACAGGGACGTTACTGTCGTGTAACCACTCCGCCACAGCCCGTGCATTATGAACTGGTGCTAGGTGCTCGATCATGTTGAAAATCGCCATCCCCGAATTGCTCTTCAACAGTGGTAAGCAAGAAGGCGATTAAAACAACAATGTAGGAATTTGCTGTAATAGTGCCACACAAAACAACAAGTGGTGCAAGCCCCCTCCATGAAAAACACGACCACACTATAACACCACCGTTTCCGAATTTTATTATTGGCACTACACACGATAGCAGATGATGTTCACCGGGCATTCGTCATACCTACGGTCTGCCATCGGGTACTGTGATTCGTCACTCCACACGACGTTTTTCCACTATTCAATCGTCCAATGTTTACGCTCCTTACACCAAGCGAGGCGTCGTTTGGCACTTACGAGCGAGATGTGTGGCTTATGAACAGCCGCTCAGCCTTGAAATCCAAGTTTTCTCATCTCCCGCCTAACTTCCATAGTACTTGCAGTGGATCCTGATGCAGTTTTGAATTCCTGGGTGATGGTCTGGGTAAATGTCTGTCTATTACACATTACGACCCTCTTCATCTGTTGGCGGTCTCTGTCAAACAGCAGATGAGGTCGGCCTGTACGCTTGTGTGCTGTACGTGTCACTTCACGTTTCCACTTCACTATCACATCGGAAACAGTGGACACAGGGATGTTTAGGAGTGTGCAAATCTCGCCTACAGACGTATGACACTAGTGACACCCAATCACCTGAACACGTTCGAAGTGTGAGAGTTCCGCTGAGCGCCCTATTCTGCTCTCTCACGATGTCTAATGACTAATGATGTCGCTGATATGGAGTACGTGGCAGTAGGTGGCAGCACAATGCACCTAATATGAAAAGCGTATATTTTTGGGGGTGTCCGGATACTTTTGATCACATAGTGCATGTACATGAGTCACCCGTACTTCTATCCAGTCACTTCGGTATTTGAACTGACGAGAGTTTCGTGATGAATGGAATCTCAGTAAGGGGAAATTTCCTTGGAGTACTGTATGCTAAACCGGACTTGGATTCAGTCCGTGCCTAGCGACTGACTTTTTCTGCTGCTTCTGTATTCCCAGGATAACTATTACTATGTTCGCCCTAAGGAAGTCTGTGTGATGGTCAGTATGTTTGTACTCTCCCCTTGTGTGAATGATTTCCTTAATGAGTGTTTTAAAATATCACCTATCATTTTGCTGTCTTCTATTGCCACACCAAACTGTTCACGAGTGTCAAGATAGAAGCCTTCGACCCAGTCATTTTCCAGGTTTTGTTAATTCCCATACCATACTGGATATTTTCGTCCTCAGTCCACTTACTCGACACATACCTCTCCAGTACGCGATTTACAGCCAGTTTAAACGTCGCTCATAATCCTTCTCCGTCCATTATACTGGTACTAAATATCTACATCTACATCTACATGACTACTCTGCAATTCACATTTAAGTGCTTGGCAGAGGGTTCATCGAAACACAATCATACTATCTCTCTACTATTCCACTCCCGAACAGCGAGCGGGAAAGACGAACACCTAAACCTTTCTGTTCGAGCTCTGATTTCTCTTATTTTATTTTGATGATCATTCCTACCTATGTAGGTTGGGCTCAACAAAATATTTTCGCATTCGGAAGAGAAAGTTGGTGACTGAAATTTCGTAAAAAGGTCTCGCCGCGACGAAAAACGTCTATGCTGTAATGACTTCCATCCCAACTCGTGTATCATATCTGCCACACTCTCTCCCCTATAACGCGATAATACAAAACGAGCTGCCCTTTTTTGCACCCTTTCGATGTCCTCCGTCAATCCCACCTGGTAAGGATCCCACACCGCGCAGCAATATTCTAACAGAGGACGAACGAGTGTAGTGTAAGCTGTCTCTTTAGTGGACTTGTTGCATCTTCTAAGTGTCCTGCCAATGAAACGCAACCTTTTGCTCGCCTTCCCGACAATATTATCTATGTGGTCCTTCCTACTGAAGTTGTTCGTAATTTTAACACCCAGGTACTTAGTTGAATTGACAGCCTTGAGAATTGTACTATTTATCGAGTAATCGAATTCCAACGGATTTCTTTTGGAACTCATGTGGATCATCACACACTTTTCCTTATTTAGCGTCAACTGCCACCTGACACACCATACAGCAATCTTTTCTAAATCGCTTTGCAACTGATACTGGTCTTCGGATGACCTTACTAGACGGTAAATTACAGCATCATCTGCGAACAATCTAAGAGAACTGCTCAGATTGTCACCCAGGTCATTTATATAGATCAGGAACAGCAGAGGTCCCAGGACGCTTCCCTGGGGAACACCTGATATCACTTCAGTTTTACTCGATGATTTGCCGTCTATTACTACAAACTGCGACCTTCCTGACAGGAAATCACGAATCCAGTCGCACAACTGAGACGATACCCCATAGCTCCAGTCTTTGTCTAAGTGGGATGCTAACAGCTGCTTATCTGCTCTTTCTAGAAAAATAATCTCCTCGCCTTCATCCACATCTACGTCAACATATATATTCCGCAAGCCACAGTACGATGTATGGCGGAGGATTCTTGTACCACTACTAGTCACTACATGTGTAAGTAGGCTGTTTAGGTTTTTATATTGCTAACGCCACGTAGCGCTCTGTATGAAAATCACTGGCTGTGCTGTGTGCTGTCTGTGGCTGGTTGGCTTTGTTGTAATACTCGCCATTGTAGTGTTGGGCAGCTGGATGTTAACAGCGCGTAGCGTTGCGCAGTTGGAGGTGAGCCGCCAGCAGTGGTGGATGTGGGGAGAGAGACGGCGGAGTTTTGAAATTTGTAAGACGGGATGCCATGAACTTATATATACATTACGACTTTTGAACACTAGTAAGGTAAATACATTGTTCGTTCTCTATCAAAATCTTTTATTTGTTAACTATGCCTATCAGTAGTTCGAATCTTTTATTTAGCTGGCAGTAGTGGCGCTCGCTGTATTGCAGTAGCTTGAGTAACGAAAATTTTTGTGAGGTAAGTGATTTGTGAAAGGTATAGGTTAATGTTAGTCGGGGCCATTCTTTTGTAGGGATTATTGAAAGTCAGATTGCGTTGCGCTAAAAATATTGTGTGTCAGATTAAGCACAGTCTTGTATAATTTTTCCAAGGGGACGTTTCACCTTTCCTGTTCCACTCTCCAGTGGAGTGAGGGAAAACGGCCATCTGTATGCCTCCCTATGAGTCTTAATCTCCCCTATCTTATCGTCGTGGCTCTTATGAGAAAATTATATTGGCAGTCTGCTTGATGGATTTGTTCAGTTTAGTAACGATCGTCGCAGTAAGGGCTAATGTCTCTATACTAACACCACTGATGAGGTCACGTCTGTTTATAGATACAAGGCCTAAAATATTTCCATTGCACGTAGGCTATCAGACTAGCTTTTCAGGACAGGTTTGGTAAACGATGTTCAAAACTACTTCACAAGGCTGCCTGTTCATACCACCTGCATTGAATCCATAGACATTCCAGTCTATACTCGAAAGGCTGGAGTCGCCTCCAATTAATATGGCATGATTTGAGTGATTTTGCACTACTGGGTTTAGAATTTCTTTGAAAAGTGGAATCGAGTGGCCAGTGAAAGCATCTGATAATTATGCTGAGTTCACCAAGGCCTGATACTAGTGTCCATATAACTTCAAGCTTATACTCAATTTCGACCTCCATGTACACAATTTTTTTTCAATTGCAATGAGCAATCCTCCTCCTATGGTGTCTAATCTGTCTTTATGATACACATTCCCTGCCTCGCCAAATATTTTGTAGGTTTCTACCTCGGGTTTCTACTCTGTCTTCGTCCCGAGGATAATTTGAGCATGGCAACTTTACTGAATGGCAGTAAATTGATAAACTTCATGATGAATACTTCGACAATTTACTCTTAAAATGTTGGCAGTGGAAGTGTCTTTACGTTGAACACGGTCTGATTTCACTCTCTGCTTTTCAACTGGCGAATATTCATCAGAGGATGTGAAACTACCGTCAAGACTCTGCTACCCGAGTAGCTGCGTCCTTTGCATTCTAGTCAAAACTGAACTGTCAAAATAAATGACTTAAATATATTTTTACATTCTGTAGCAGAAAAAAATTACCATAGATGCAATGTGGTCTTCACTCCCAGCTTGACGTCACTTGATATTGCCAATAAGTCAAAACAGGCCTCTCGTGATAAATATTTAAAGAAATATATTACCTTAATGCAGCTAGTTTAGAAGCATTCATTTTCAGTACGTATGACACTGACGCATACTGTGCTGCGATCCCAACTGAACGAAAAACAAAAAACAAAACAAAAATAATATTATACTTCATTGTCCTTATTTACAAATCGTACCTTGAATTCCAAGCCCAATTACAATAGCGATTACATTGCACGTAGATTTACAGAAAAATGAGTCAAAGCAGTTCTACTGCTCATAAATCTATACGACTGCAACTATTATAAAAGGAGTTAAATCAAATCACAATGGCACCTCCAATGTACAGAGATACATGTGCTCCATACACTATAAATGAACAGGGTCACATTAAAAGGCTGAAAGACACAAATCTTTAGGTTTATACATATAGGACATTAATACACATTTTAAGGAAGGGCAGTCTTCTTATGTAAAATATGGCTCAGTTCAGAAAATAATTGAGTGGGAGTCTGTCTATCGTGTCAAGCATGTAATAATAGTCGCTTCCAAAACATCAAAAATCTGTGCAAAATTTTGTCGCCTGCAGTGGATGAATGTCATGAACACTATATCTAGATTAAATTTCATTTCAAAAAATAATTCAAAAATATTTATACTTACCATAAATGAAAAAATAATTTCTTGTCATATATGCTGGTTCTTATTAAAAAGACTTTACTTGTAGGTGCAGGGAAGCTTGTTCAAACTGACAAGATAAGGAGGGGTATGCCATTCACACACACACACACACACACACACACACACACACACACACACTCTCTCTCTCTCTCTCTCTCTCTCTCTCTCTCTCACACACACACACACACTCACACACACACACACACACACACACACACAGATGATGAACTGGGAAAGTGTCAATAATACACTCCTGGAAATTGAAATAAGAACACCGTGAATTCATTGTCCCAGGAAGGGGAAACTTTATTGACACATTCCTGGGGTCAGATACATCACATGATCACACTGACAGAACCACAGGCACATAGACACAGGCAACAGAGCATGCACAATGTCGGCACTAGTACAGTGTATATCCACCTTTCGCAGCAATGCAGGCTGCTATTCTCCCATGGAGACGATCGTAGAGATGCTGGATGTAGTCCTGTGGAACGGCTTGCCATGCCATTTCCACCTGGCGCCTCAGTTGGACCAGCGTTCGTGCTGGACGTGCAGACCGCGTGAGACGACGCTTCATTCAGTCCCAAACATGCTCAATGGGGGACAGATCCGGAGATCTCGCTGGCCAGGGTAGTTGACATATACCTTCTAGAGCACGTTGGGTGGCACGGGATACATGCGGACGTGCATTGTCCTGTTGGAACAGCAAGTTCCCTTGCCGGTCTAGGAATGGTAGAACGATGGGTTCGATGACGGTTTGGATGTACCGTGCACTATTCAGTGTCCCCTCGATGATCACCAGAGGTGCACGGCCAGTGTAGGAGATCGCTCCCCACACCATGATGCCGGGTGTTGGCCCTGTGTGCCTCGGTCGTATGCAGTCCTGATTGTGGCGCTCACCTGCACGGCGCCAAACACGCATACTACCATCATTGGCACCAAGGCAGAAGCGACTCTCATCGCTGAAGACGACACGTCTCCATTCGTTCCTCCATTCACGCCTGTCGCGACACCACTGGAGGCGGGCTGCACGATGTTGGGGCGTGAGCGTAAGACGGCCTAACAGTGTGCGGGACCGTAGCCCAGCTTCATGGAGACGGTTGAGAATGGTCCTCGCCGATACCCCAGGAGCAACAGTGTCCCTAATTTGCTGGGAAGTGGCGGTGCGTTCCCCTACGGCACTGCGTAGGATCCTACGGTCTTGGCGTGCATTCGTGCGTCGCTGCGGTCCGGTCCCAGGACGACGGGCACGTGCACCTTCCGCCGACCACTGGCGACAACATCGATGTACTGTGGAGACCTCACGCCCCAAGTGTTGAGCAATTCGGCGGTACGTCCACCCGGCCTCCCGCATGCCCACTATACGCCCTCGCTCAAAGTCCGTCAACTGCACATACGGTTCACGTCCACGCTGTCGCGGCATGCTACCAGTGTTAAAGACTGCGATGGAGCTCCGTATGCCACGGCAAACTGGCTGACACTGACGGTGGCGGTGCACAAATGCTGCGCAGCTAGCGCCATTCGACGGCCAACACCGCGGTTCCTGGTGTGTCCGGTGTGCCGTGCGTGTGATCATTGCTTGTACAGCCCTCTCGCAGTGTCCGGAGCAAGTATGGTGGGTCTGACACACCGGTGTCAATGTGTTCTTTTTTCCATTTCCAGGAGTGTAATATACGTAATTTAAAAAAATCATTTTTCAACTTAACAGTAATTTTACATTATCTGAATCACACATAGAAGGGTCTGAAACATTGTTATCTTCCTCGCACTTCTGCTTGACCTGCTACAGAGACGGGAACTCGTATGATTCGATGTTCTGGATTACGGTTTACATGTAAATGTCAGATATCCACTAAACATTTTCACAACCTTTTACATAAATGTATTTGCGTATGTCATCAAAAGTTTGAAATGATGTCATCAAATCTTGTAACTTGTCTTCGGTTAATTTCAGTGTATTCCAAGATAATTATTTGTTTCCATAGTGTAGGTTTTTGTCTTTTTGCCACACTTTAAATTTATGACAGGTTATCATGATAAATTGCTCACATTCACTGTAGAAACCTTGAGCCTATAACGATGTCTGGACTTTGAGGAGCCCCTATGAAATGCTTTAAATGTTAGGCAGTGCATACTCATTTATACAGCTCTTTGCACAAACACATGAACAGAGAGTAATTAGTCACACAGTCATGTAGTACTAGAACACACTCTGCAGAGTTCAATAGGAAATATGCTAAAGATTCGAATTCAGTTTTTCGATCAATTGGACTTGACTTAATACTGTCATTTTGTTTTTAGCAATCTGCCACCGCAATTTGTGCAAAATTCTTACATTTACGTGGGATGCTGATGCATCCATCTTCTACTTTAACACCTTCATTCTAATGAAGGTGAAATCTTCTGTACTTATCGAAGAGGAAGCTGTAAATGTTATTATTTCAGCTCACTTATAAATCATCATACAGATAGAATTTTGAATTATGGTAAGCTGCAGCGTAAGTTAAATTACAATTGTCAAATGTGCTTGTACACTTGTTCAGGTTCTTTTTTCTATCTGTCTGAAATGCAAGTATAATGAATCATTTGTAACTGAACAGAAATTTTAACAGGCACACTTGCTTGGATGCAGTCAGTACCAGAGGGTACACAAACACCTCTCGTTAAGAGGAAGTTAAGGACCGATGAATACCAGCATTCAATACTTTTAGAAGTTTTAAGAATTTCTCGTCGAGTACAGAGACATGGTGAATTTTTAAATTATTTTAAAAATAATAATCTTCTTTTCTTCAGCACCTCTGATGCATAGTATGTGTAATTACCTACTGCACTTTAAACCATATTAAATTTCTGCTTTGCTTTCATAATACGCTTCATGTCTTCAGAGTAACCTATAGTCATCTTGAGAGGCATACAGAAGCAAGAACATCTGTACTCCAGTACCGTTATGGCTCCAGCTTTGTCTATGAATCATCGTGCATTTTCTGAACCATTCAAGCCAAAGGCCAATTCGGAAACAAATGTCTGATGGGTTAATTCAGTTCAAGTGTTGGAAACTGTTGTTTAGAATTTTTAAAGCATCATTGTACTGGATAAGATTCTTAATATCATCATTTATATTAAACGTTGCTGAAGCATGAGATTTGACTGAAAAATATTTATTTTATGTCAGAGGCTCTCAACAGGTAGCGCAGTACTATTTTTTTCTAAATGCAGGTTGGCTTTATTCAGGATTCCAGTACACGATCCTATTCCCCACTCTTTTGATTACAAAACCTTATTTTTCAACATAATCTCTGTTCAATATGACAGACTTACACCACCTTACGGGGAAGGGCCTTTATGCCCGCATTGTACCGCTCCACTGGTCGACGTTAGAGGCGATGTCTTGGTGCATCAGTATCCTCCCCATCATCCATGTTCTGCTTCCCATGGAGAGCATCATTCATTGGGCTAAACAGATGGAAGTCAGAAGGTGCGAGATCCAAACTGTAAGGTGGATGAGAAAGAACAGTCTAATGAAGTTTTTTGAGTTGCTGTTGGGTCTGCAGAAATGTATGAGGCTTTGCATTGCCATGGAGAAGAAGAAGTTCTTTCGAATTTTTGTGGCGTCAAATATGCTTAAGTCGTTTCTTCAGTTTCCTGAGGATAGCACAATACACTTTAGAGTTAATCGCTGCACCATAGGAGAGGACATAAAAAAGAATGACCCCTTCAGAGTCCCAGATATCTGTCGCAATGACTTTACTGGCTGAGGTTACAGCTTTGAACTTCATCTTCAGAGGAGGGGTGGTGTGGTGCCACTTCATGTATTGCTATTTTGTTTCCGTTTCGAATTGATGAATCCATGTTTCATCGTCTGTAACGATGTTCGACAGACATTTGTCATAATAAGCCTTGTACGCCGAAAACATTCCCCACGGTTGGTCGTCCATTGTGGCCGAGTGGTTCTAGGCGCTTCAGTCTGGAACAGCGCGACGTCTACGGTCGCAGGTTAGAATCCTGCCTCGGGCATGGATGAGTGTGATGCCCTTAGGTTAGTTAGGTTTAAGTAGTTCTAAGTTCCAGGGGACTGATGACGTCAGATGTTAAGTCCCACAGTGCTCAGAGCCATTTGAGCCGCACGGATGGTCCTTTGTTCCTCTTTACGCTCTTTTGTTAGGTGTCCAGGAACCCAGCTGGCACGTACCTCTGAGTACCCTAACTTGCGCACGAGGTTGTCACTAATACCAATAGAGAAGTTCAGATGAGCAGCAAAGTGCTTGATTGTGATTTGTTGATGACCTCGAATGACAGTGTGTGCATGTTACAACTTTGCTGTGTGTGGCCTGCCGGCGCACGAGAATCAGAAAGGCTTGTGCGACCTAGTCGCGATGGTGACACACGATCGCCCAACGACTCGCGGTGCTTTTATTCACTGCCAGGTCTCTGTAGATATTCTGCAAGTGCCTACGAATATCTGCGAAGCATTGATTTTCCTCCAAAAGAAACTCAATGACAGCTCTCTGCTTAGAACACATCTCCGTTACAGACGCCATTTTGAACGCTCTGAATAGCGCCACCGATGTCATAAAACTATAGGGACTGAAGCGGAAATGTTCCACGATCTCCCACAACAAATTTCAAATCAACCGAAATCCGTCGAGAAAAAGAAAATGGGGCATCACTTATTTAGCACTTCTAGTACAATTTAGTAATAGTATCCTAATGTAGAGTTTATGCCAAGTGATGTCATTGCACAGATTCCAGTCTACCGAATTAAGGAATTGATAATTTTTCTGTGTCTTCACATTGTTCCTCTGCTATGAAGTGATGGACTGACGTGTATGTGTACTAATTTCCTATCTTACGCCTAATCTTCTTTAAGTTTAGGTGTATTGTGATTTATTCACCTCAAAAGTCGATAAGGTGCCCGTCATGGTACACGATATTCAACATGAGATGATCTGATGTCTATACAGACATTGTAACGTGTACGGTGTTGGCCGGTGACTCGACTATATTACATCCAGGGCCAGCTGTACGTAAGACCCTGTAAACTGTGCGAATCTGTTTGTGTTGAGATATGCATTCAGTGCGATATAACACTCCACATCAGTTGTGTTAACCGGTACTACACCGCCTGGTTAAGCTGAGTTTTTATGGATCCTTGTACAAAACTCGACTCCTTGAGGAAGCTAATATTGGCCCAGTTCCACTTTCTGTCGAAATTCAACTGTTTTCGTTAATGTTCTTATTTGCACTTTAAGTATATTGACATTTGAATGTAAAACACACCCTTTTAAAGATTATTTTAAAAAGGCGATTAAGATGACCCGTCCCTGAACAAGCTGCCTATCCAACATTCCTTCCTCCCCTCCTTCCCCCTCACACAGTATTACTGATCTATAAAGTGGAAGTAGCTCAAAATTTGTAGAAACAATTAGCATTATTATTAGAAGGATAGCTCACAAAATGAGTTACATTCCCACTATATTGTGATGTTGACAACAATATATAGAAAAGGCTAAAAAAACAGTACAACTTTTAAACGAGGTACCAGTGTCTTTAGTAGCGCTGACTGCACAACTTAGAAGAACAATCAGGCTACAGACAACATTCGGCGAAGTCTGTTACGCCTCCAGTTTCCTCTTCTGATGCTAATCTGTGAAAAAAAATGATTATTTTACTACGAGAAATGTATTTGAAAATTAATATCAGTAATCACATACAGCATATCACATTTTAGAATTTTCTGAAAATAGTAGGCAAGGTCAATCTAACTATGTATGACATTTTAGTGATTTCAGCTTCAGTCATCTAGGAGAAAAGTGTACCTGAATTATAAAAACTCATGTTTTTACTAAATTGGAAAAGAATATTTGTGGACATATTAGTTTGTCATTTTCAGTTTTAGAACATTCAAGCTGCTTATTCCTGTGGGTCACCTGCTTCTTTAGCCTCCACTCTTTCTCTCTTCATTCTTTTATTTACCATAGCCTCCTTGGTAACAGCATTTGCAGATGTCTCTGCTTCCTTTTCATACAGCCAAAACTTGTATGTTCCATTCTAGGTAGGTAATTTTTTCACACATGAATACTAAGAATTGTACCATTAATGAAAGTTGTTACTGTACCCATTACACCTATTTTCTACACTATCAGCCCAACAAATACGCTTTTTGGTATTCGCTCCCCTATATAGCAGGTGATGCCATCGTTGAGGTTCTGTGAGAGACCATGGACATATCTCCTAAGAGGATATGTGTTTAGCAGATCCCTCCATTTACAATTAATTGCCTCTATAACAGGAAAAAATACTTGTAAGTATGTTGCATGCCTGTACACCCAATGCTTGAAAGTTACCGTTCACCCAAATGATATGTCTTACTCACTGTTGCACTGTTGCATTTAGCTAGTTGCCTTGAACCCTCTGGTTGGTGTTAAATTTGTTTATTTTCTTTATTCTTTTTCTAACACAGAAAGTAAGTACACTGAAATAGAACAACACAGCAGTAACTATAAATCAGACATGTTTCAAATTCACACATGTTTCAAATTCAAAAGGCAAGAAAAGAACAATTATAAGATCTGCGATCACAGATAAGCCACAGCCTTCTAGATACGCTTGTACTGAGATGCCAGTAGCAAGTCAAAGCCATCTAGGATACACTTGTCTTTACAAACCCTATGTAAAAGCTAAGGAAAGTAAGGGAAAGAATAATACATTACATATTCTGACGCATTTTAAAAGGACAGAGGTGCATAAGCATGTGCAAAATTATGTTTCAACTAAATTTAAGGAGAAAAAGAATCTGAAAATGTCCATAAACTATACATATTTGTAATTTGTATGAAATGCTCTTTCCTACAGTACAGAAATATTTTTTCAAATATTTGGTCATTTTTCACGAGCAGTTCCTCTTAAATAGATTTCGGGCTTGCAGCCAGTCGTCGTAAACTTCTTCGCACGATATTTCGGCTGGACAACTGCCAGCCATCTTCAGGTGAGCCGAACGAGGACTGACGAAGACGTTCTCCGTTCCGTCTTATATAGTGCGCTGATAGTACTGCCGCGCATGCGTTGCAGTCGCGGAGACAGAAGAACCACACCGACCAGCAACAGCGCCCTCGCTGGTGGAACTGCGAAACTCATGTGCCGTCGGTATTGTCACTGGCCGCAGGTATCGATGTCTTCTGGCGTCGTCGTCTCGAGAAAATTTCTGTGATGACGAGATTCCATGCATTATTCAATTGGTAACCACTGTCCCGGTTCATTAAATTTCCAGCACTGCGTATTTCAACGGATTCTTTAATAATGGAGTCCCAAAAAGTTGTTGCTGTGGCCAAAATCGAAGTTTTGTCGTACTCCATTGAATGTCCGTTAGAAACACAATGTTCCGCAACTGCAGATTTACTGGGTTGCAGTACGTGTTGTCTGTCCTATATAGGCCATACTGCATTGACACGGTATTTTGTAAATTCCCGCCTTCCGCAGCAACAGATCATCCTTCACCGAACCCAGCAAATCTGAAATCTTAGAAGGCGGACGAAAAACAACTTTCACATGAAAAGTATTTAGAATCCTTGCTATTTTAAAAGAGATATTACCAACGAAGGGAAGAAAAGCTAGAGACTTGGCTGGCGCACTCTCTTCTTTATCCACTTTAACAGGGCCTTCGCAACTAGAGCCATTGTTGGATGAACCATTTGCAGAAGTGTACCCATGGAGGCCAATCAGCTGCTGATAGTGCCTGCACACGCTGTACATGGTACCGAAACAACTGGCTGTGTTAGCAGTGGCATAACAGCATTCATCGTACCATAATCTGGTGGACCAATAATTATCAGTCACATATTGTCAGGCAGGAGTGTTAAATTCTTCTTCCAATTTTCAGAAGTATTACAGGACCAATCAGTTACTATGAAGTCCTTATGATAAGGATGTTTTGCCCTCCTAGCTATGGTTCTGACTTTTTCTTTGTATTAGCATACAATGAATTATGAAGAGAAAACATGAATGTGGCTCATACACTTTGTAATTTATAGAATCTTACATACAGCTGGATGTAGGACATGCTGAAATAAGAATACAGTTCTGTGACTACATATGGCTTAGCTGCATTACACATATTATCACATATTATTGGTTGGTATGCATCATATTGCTGAAAGACAATTGATTCTAAAAAAAAAAATTGGTTCAAATGGCTCTGAGCACTATGGGACTTAACATCTTAGGTCATCAGCCCCCTAGAACTTAGAACTACTTAAACCTAACTAACCTAAGGACATCACACAACACCCAGCCTTCACGAGGCAGAGAAAATCCCTGACCCCGCCGGGAATCGAATCCGGGAACCCGGGCGGATGAAGCGAGAACGCTACCGCACGACCACGAGATGCGGGCAATTGATTCTAACTGTGGTAGAGTTTGGCTTGATACCTCCACCATATTGGTCCAAATTTTCTTGTATAACATGTAGCCATAAGCAGCTGAGACATTATTTATCAAGAGCACATAGTATTATGCAGCTTACATACATCAAATTTTTAAACGTTTGCCAATGGATCCACTCCCTCCTCCTACAATAATATTTAACCATTCATGGGGGGAGGGGGGTGGGGTTTCCCCTTTCTGAGATAATATGTTCATCTAATATCAGTGAGGGAGTCGGAGTATTTCATCTGGACAGGGGAGTAATTCATACTGAAATGTCAAGTAGATGAATCAACTCCATTGAGGATAATATCACTTTGGTACCAATATAGCGAGCATTTCTGTGAGCAGCACTGACAACATTCCCACACCAATGCATTTACTGTCACTGCTGTGCAAACTGTATGTTGAAATAAGCAACATTAGATTTCTTTTGGTAATTGTGATAGCTTTGCGTCACCTGTGAATAAGACAACGTTTCTGAGTTACACACATGTAGACATAAAAATTCTATCTGTGGTCATCATCATCATCATCATCATCATCATCATCATCTTCATCACCATCACTAATACTAACATGATGGCTTTTTTGTTGTGCCTGCATGAAGGGTGGAATTGTTCAGACATGTCCATCCATTAAGAGTTCTTACAGGGTGTTTCAAAAATGACCGGTATATTTGAAACGGCAATACAAACTAAAAACGAGCAGCGATAGAAATACACCGTTTGTTGCAATATGCTTGGGACAACAGTACATTTTCAGGCAGACAAAATTTCGAAATTACAGTAGTTACAATTGGCGCTGCGGTCTGGGAAGCTCTATAGTACGATATTTTCCACATATCCACCATGCGTAGCAATAATATGGCGTAGTCTCTGAATGAAATTACCCGAAACCTTTGACAACGTGTCTGGCGGAATGGCTTCACATGCAGATGAGATGTACTGCTTCAGCTGTTCAATTGTTTCTGGATTCTGGCGGTACACCTGGCCTTTCAAGTGTCCCCACATAAAGAAGTCACAGGGGTTCATGTCTGGCGAATATGGAGGCCAATCCACGCCACCTCCTGTATGTTTCGGATAGCCCAAAGCAATCACACGATCATCGAAACAATCATTCAGGAAATTAAAGACGTCGGCCATGCGATGTGGCCGGGCACCATCTTGCATAAACCACGAGGTGTTCGCAGTGTCGTGTAAGGCAGTTTGTACCGCCACAAATTCATGAAGAATGTCCAGATAGCGTGATGCAGTAATCGTTTCGGATCTGAAAAATGGGCCAATAATTCCTTTGGAAGAAATGGCGGCCCAGACCAGTACTTTTTGAGGATGCAGGGACGATGGGACTGCAACATGGGGCTTTTCTGTTCCCCATATGTGCCAGTTCTGTTTATTGACGAAGCCGTCCAGGTAAAAATAAGCTTCGTCAGTAAACCAAATGCTGCCCACATGCATATCGCCATCATCAATCCTGTGCACTATACCGTCAGCGAATGTCTCTCGTGCAGCATTGGTAGCGGCGCTGAGGGGTTGCCGCGTTTGAATTTTGTATGGATAGAGGTGTAAACTCTGGCGCATGAGACGATACGTGGACGTTGGCGTCATTTGGACCGCAGCTGCAACATGGCGAACGGAAACCCGAGGCCGCTGTTGGATCACCTGCTGCACTAGCTGCGTGTTGCCCTCTGTGGTTGCCGTACGCGGTCGCCCTACCTTTCCAGCATGTTCATCCGTCACGTTCCCAGTCCGTTGAAATTTTTCAAACAGATCCTTTATTGTATCGCTTTTCGGTCCTTTGGTTACATTAAACCTCCGTTGAAAACTTCGTCTTGTTGCAACAACACTGTGTTCTAGGCGGTGGAATTCCAACACCAGAAAAATCCTCTGTTTTAAGGAATAAACCATGTTGTCCACAGCACACTTGCACGTTGTGAACAGCACACGCTTACAGCAGAAAGACGACGTACAGAATGGCGCACCCACAGACTGCATTGTCTTCTGTATCTTTCACATCACTTGCAGCGCCATCTGTTGTTGAAAATTGTAACTACTGTAATTTCGAAAGTTTGTCCGCCTGAAAATGTACTGTTGTCCCAAGCATATTGCAACATACGGTGTATTTCTATCGCTGCTCGTTTAGTTTTTATTGCCGTTTCAAATATACCGGTCATTTTTGAAACACCCTGTATGTGGTTGGGAAAACGCTTTCCAAGCTGTTATTTGATTAAAAACATTTGCAGAAGTCTACACAACATTAAAACACAAAATGTAAAATTATAATTCTCGGCTTTGGGTGTAGAAAATATAGTGAGATCTATGAACGTTTTATCATTATCGCTCATGCTGTATCCACAGGTACTGCTAAAAAATAAATATGGTTATGATATTTGATGCCATATCTGATGACAACGAGAGTATACTACACGTTATGAACACTAAAGCATCTGTCAGTACTCTCAAATCATCCATTAAACCACTGATAAAAGAGAATAATGACTGCAGAAAATTGATGTTTTCATAAATTTTGCTAAGCCCTATCGCCTAGTTATCATGGAAAACATTATTTTAGAATATGTTACACTTCTGCAAATGGGAGAATATGGATTCAATGAGAAAGAGAGTCTCATTCGTTAAGTGTTGTAAGTATCTGACATTTTGCTTGTAGTTGTTTTTTCTCTGAATATATGTGTGCTGATGTAACTTCTGTGTGTGTGTGTGTGTGTGTGTGTGTGTGTGTGTGTGTCTGTTTAAGCGTAACTTTCTTATTTTATTATTTATTGACTTATTTTCAAATACATATTTTTTATTTCAGTTTTATCAATTTTTATTTTTTCTGGTTATTACTACAGTAGAGCGTCGATTATCCGAAGTAATTGGGGAACATGGGTGTTCGGAAAACTGGTTTGTTCGGATAATCGAACTGTACATGTTTATTTGCCAAAAAGAAGTACTGTACAGTAAATTTATTCATAAAAACAGGCATGTCTTTTAGTATTACAAAGTAACATACAAAGGCAACTTCAGTAGGAATACATAGTATGTGGCACAGTTAATTAAACAAAAGTATATACATATTACATGCGCATTTTGCATGAACAATACACACAGTATACAAAATTAACGTTTAAAAAAGTCCTTTATTTTGGTCTGTCTAAGCAAGCCTACACGCTTACGAGCAGCTAAGTTACGTACTTTTTTCATTACAGGTATCTGAAACTGGTCACCTGACCGGTCAGCAGCGCCTTGTGAAGGCGACATTAGAAGCAATGTTCCGCCAGCGGTGGCCCAGTGCGGCGACTACTGTGGAAAACTTGGTTTGGGAGTGAGGGGGGATGATGGACGGTAGGGTGGTAGGGTGGGAAAGTAACAGGTGCGAGCGAGTACACAATTCGGTTAAGCGGTCGTTCGGTTGACCGACGTTCGGATAATCGACGCTCTACTCTATTATTATTATTTCTGTTTCATTTTTCATTTATATACTTGAGAGAGATATTGGATTTCGGGCCAATCCATTGGGATTACTGTATGTTAAAGAATCAGCCAGTGTAAACAGTTAGTGGTTAGTCATATTCACTTGGTCATTTACCAGTAGCTTTTTTTCAGCCTCTGTTTTGGATATACGGCAATACATGACACTCTAGGCACAGAAAATGATAGATATAGTGCTATATTTCGTAAACAGTGACCACAAGGAAAACTACAAACTTTCATCCAGTTTGCCACATGAGAGAAAACTATTTTGCTTACAAACAATGAATTAGACGCTAATCTGTAAGTTCGTTTTCGTTTTATTATAAGAATATCAGTGAACTGTTTCAAAACTATAACCTGTATGAGGAAACAACAACCTATATGTACTAACGAAGAAATCGTGCAATATTTGAGGCCACCAAAGAAGGTATCTTGTAGCTAACGTGAAACGCACAGGGATGCAAAAGTTAAACAAAAAACTTAAGGCGTTTTCCTTTGCAATTTACATACAGGCAATGCGAAAATGAGAACCACAAGGAACTTGTCAAGGGTAAAATAGCTCATTTGCTCGTTGAGTACTGAGAATTTCTGAGCTAAGAGTTCCTTGTGCTGTTTGTTGTGTATACAGCTGTGTGTGTGTGTGTGTGTGTGTGTGTATGTGTGTATGTGTTTTCCAGCTGTTGTGACAGACAATACCGATTTTTGATATCTTTTAGCTCGAAAAACACACAAATTAAACTATATTATCGCAGTGTAGGATGTAGGAGCGATTTTGTAATTGTCACGGAAAGTACGTATCAAGCGGCTGAGTCACACTGCCAAGGGAACAAAGACGCAAATAGAATCGCATTCGTGCGTGTTGTGGAGCAGAACTGACAGAGTCTCACGTTAGATGCGTTAGATGGCTGTATCATAAACTTATACTCTTTTGAATCATTGGATTATCCGTCATCAATGCGGAAGAATAACCAAATCCTGTTTCACTTGTTCATAGCATGTGCAGTTGTGAACATGGTAGAACAATACGCTAACAATTTGCTAGATAAACTCACCAAACGCGAAGAGATATATTACGGGTGTGAGCCAAAGACCATGCAGCACTCAAGTCAGTGGATATATGCTACTTCTGCGCGAATCAACGAATAAAAATAAGTGAGAAACATCATGAAAACAATGTCTTTATCTCTGTCTTACAGATCTTTTACGTGATATTAACGATCTGTTCAAATGGCTCTGAGCGCTATGGGACTTAAAATCTGAGGTCATCAGTCCCCTAGAACTTAGAACTACTTAAACCTAACTAACCTAAGGACATCACATACAGACATGTCCGAGGCAGGATTCGAACCTGCGACCGTAGCGGTCGCGTAGTTCCAGACTGAAGTACCTAGAACCGTTGGGTCATACCGCCCGGCCGGGGGAAATAAGAAACACGACGTATACAGCGTGTTACAAAAAGGTACGGCCAAACTTTCAGGAAACATTCCTCACACACAAATAAAGAAAAGATTTTATGTGTCCGGAAACGCTTAAATTCCATGTTAGAGCTCATTTTAGTTTCGTCAGTATGTACTGTACTTCCTCGATTCACCGCCAGTTGGCCCAATTGAAGGAAGTTAATGTTCACTTCGGTGCATGTGTTAACATGCGACTCATTGCTCTACAGTACTAGCATCAAGCACATCAGTACCTAGCATCAACAGGTTAGTGTTCATCGCGAACGTGGTTTTGCAGCCAGTGCAATGTTTACAAATGCGGAGTTGGCAGATGCCCATTTGATGTATGGATTAGCTCGGGGCAATAGCCGTGGCGCGGTACGTTTGTATCGAGACAGATTTCCTGAACGTAGGTGTCCCAACAGAAAGACGTTTTAAGCAATTGATCGGCGTCTTAGGGAGCACGGAACATTCCATCCTATGACTCGTAACTGAGGAAGATCTGGAACGACGAGGACACCTGCAATAGACGAGGCAATTCTTCGTACAGTTCACTATAACTCTAATGTCAGCGTCAGAGAAGTTGCTGATCTACAAGGTAACGTTGACCACGTCACTGTATGGAGAATGCTACGGGAGAGCCAGTTGTTTCGGTACCATGTACAGCGTGTGCAGGCACTATCAGCAGCTGATTGGCCTCCATGGGTACACTTCTGCAAATGGTTCATCCAACAATGTGTCAATCCTCATTTCAGTGCAAATGTTCTCTTTACGGATGAGGCTTCATTCCAACGTGATCAAATTGTAAATTTTCACAATCAACATGTGTGGGCTGACGAGAATCCGCACGCAATTGTGCAATCACGTCATCAACATAGATTTTCTGTGAACGTTTGGGCAGGCATTGCTGGTGATGTCTTGATTGGGTCCCATGTTCTTCCACTTACGCTCAATGGAGCACGTTATCATGATTTCATACGGGATACTCTACCTGTGCTGCTAGAACATGTGCCTTTACAAGTACGACACAACATGTGGTTCATGCACGATGGAGCTCCTGCACATTTCAGTCGAAGTGTTCGTACGCTTCTCAACAACAGAATCGGTGACCGATGGATTGGTAGAGGCGGACTAATTCCATGGCCTCCACGCTCTCCTGACCTCAACCCTCTTGACTTTCATTTATGGGGGCATTTAAAAGCTCTTGTATACGAAACCCCGGTACCAAATGTAGAGACTCTTCGCGCTCGTATTGTGGACGGCTGTGATACAATACGCCATTCTCCAGGGCAGCATAAGCGCATCAGGGATTCTATGCGACGGAGGTTGGATGCAAGTAACCTCGCTACCGGAGGACATTTTGAACATTTCCTGTAACAAAGTGTTTGAAGTCACGCTGGTACGTTCTGTTGCTGTGTGTTTCCATTCCATGATTAATGTGATTTGAAGATAAGTAATAAAATGAACTGTAACATGGAAAGTATGCGTTTCCGGACACATGTCCACATAACATATTTTCTTTCTTTGTGTGTGAGGAATGTTTCCTGAAAGATTGGCCGTACCTTTTTGTAATACCCTGTATACAAGCACATCTTTGTTTCACTCTTGTACGGTTTGCATATGCCTTCTTTAATGTACCTTTCCATTCTACGGAGCAGGTGGAAGTCGCAGATGTCAGATTATTGTTAGTTTGCTTTTGGCCATGAACTGCCTGACACTTTACTAGTGCCTTGTAGCAGTGGTCGAGCCTTTCATTGATTATCACAATGCAATC
Source organism: Schistocerca gregaria (assembly GCF_023897955.1). NCBI lineage: Eukaryota > Metazoa > Arthropoda > Insecta > Orthoptera > Acrididae > Schistocerca > Schistocerca gregaria. Next base: position 88,851,126 of record NC_064931.1, read on the forward strand.
AACATTTTTCCTCAGTTCCTAATGCAATTATTTTAGCATCTGATATTTGTGATGCTGGTTAACTTTCGTGCTTAAGGAGAAAATATGAATGACAGATCATTAGCCGGCTGGAGTGGCCGAGCGGTTCTAGGCGCTACAGTCTGGAAACGCGCGACCGCTACGGTCGCAGGTTCGAATCCTGCTTCGGGCATGGATGTGTGTCGTGCCCTTAGGTTAGTTAGGTTTAAGTAGTTCTAAGTTCTAGGGGACTGATGACCTCAGAAATTAAGTCCCATAGTGCTCAGAGCCATTTTGAACAGATCGTTAATATCACGTAAAAGATCTGTAAGACAGAGATAAAGACATTGTTTTCATGATGTTTCTCACTTATTTTTATTCGTTGGGAAATACAGTGGTCAACATTCCAATTAAAGAGAGCTGTCAGTAAAGAGACTGTTCGCGTTTCGCTTGCTGAGACCGAAACATTTCTGTTAGTGATTGATACGGCCTCGGGAATGTACAGGCGCTAACACATCGTACAGATGCCATCACGGTTCTGGTAAGACCCTCGGAAGATCTAAATCACCGATACGAAGGTGGTGTTACAAATGCAGGCACTTATGAAAGGTCATATGGGCTACTCCCATTACTTGAAACTGGACTTAAATCTTTGGCGTCTGCCTACCCTTCTGGCGTTTCAGAAGCGTTACTGGGGATGTCCTCTATCACAATATTCTTTGACGTTACAAGGACTGTATTTTTACTCATGGACAACGTTAACTTACATCTTGAAGTAGTTTTTGTGACTCTTAGTGAATTTCTTACGACTACCTGACAACGTGGTCGCCTGCACCATTCCTTATGTGTCTGCGCCTCACATGTGACACACCTGCGGTGGAATAAGCTTCCAGCACGTGCAGAACATTACGTGATCGTGATACCTGTGTACTGCTAGGATGACAGTCGCACACAAATGGTGAAATACAAGAGAAAACGGAAGTTGAGGTCAGTCGCATTGAGGCACGCTAACGTCAAAGAGGTGTTACGTGCCGTGCTTTCCACACATCAATGAGTCAAGCAAATGACTACTTCGATTAAAACCGTCACTACCATTAACAAATGTTGTAGCAACGACACATGTGCGTACTCAGATATTCAGAATTTAACAGCTGGTCCACGAACAGTAAACCAAGAAATACACTGACGGTAAAAAAATCGCAGCACCAAGAAGGTGATGTCTATACAAATTACGCGCCAGTCGCATAAGAGTGGCCCTAGTAACGGCACTATGAAGCTGCAAAGCAGGTTTGTTTGAAATACACGTTGTAACGCTCGTGAGCTGTAGTTACCTTTGAGAGTGTACGCAGTGAGTTGTTGGTAATCAAGGCGACAAAGGCGCCATTATCGTGACCTCACGGAGCTTGAATGGTGTCGTGTAATAGGGCTACTAAAAGCTGGAAGGTACTTCTACGATTTTGCAGAAAGAATTGGCAGCAGTGTAGTCAGTGTACGTGTCTGCCTGCAACGGTGGTCAAGGTAATGTACGGTGGCAAGAAGATTGGGCTCCAAACGGCCACGAGGCACTACCGAAAGGAAAGAGCATCGTGTTCGGTGTATAGCCTTGGGGCATTGTGCTGCATCTAAAGTAGAAATGTGAGCACCAATTGACACCACAGTGACTCAACAAACTGTTACTAATCGGCTACTTCAATTCAGCTACGAGCCTGACGCCCTGTAGTGTGCAGTTCACTGAGCCCAAATCACCACCATTTGTGACTTCAGTGGTGTCAAGCGAGAGCTCATTGGAGGGCAGAGTGAAAGTCTTCCTGATGAAAACTGTTTCTCCCTCGGCGCCAGCCATGGTCGTGGACCACCTGAGTGATGTATCCAATCTGTCTGCGTGAAAGACATAGAGGACCTATGGCTGGATTTAAAGTCTGGGGGGCGATTTCGCATGACAGCAGCAGCACTCTCACGGTTATCCCACGCACCTTGACTCCAAAATTATACGTCTGTCTGGAGATTTGACCTGTTGCGCTGCCATTCATGAGCAGCATTCCAGGGGATGTTTTCCAACAGGATAACGCTCGCCCACACACTACTGTTGTAGCTCAACATCTACTGCAGAATGCTGACTGGTTGCCTTGGCCTGCTCGATCACCAGATCTGTCTCCAACTCCAGTGTCACCCAGAAACAGCAATAACCATCCCTGTACCGACCGACGGGGTGCAATGGGCATAGAACTCCATTCCACAAACTAACATCCGGCAACCGTAAAACACACTACATGCGCGTTTGTACGATAGCATTCAAGATTCAGATGGTTACACCGGTTACTAATGTACAAGCATTTCTCATTTTCTATGACTTATCTAGCGCTTACATTAACCTGTGATCTAGCAATGTTAATCACTTAAATACGTTACCTAAACAAATGTATTCCAGAAAGTTCATCGCTTTGGATTAATTATTTTTTGATGCTGCAATATTTTTTCTATATACTCGTTAACGTCCAAGGTACAAAGGTACTTTGATATTCTCGTTTAGAAGTCATTATGAGAGATGAAATGGAGCATGTGAAAGGTGTGTCCGTTCCTCACAGGCGAGCGAAACAATAATCAGCTGGCAGATCACGCGCAGTCTGCATACGAACCGCTGTATACCTATGATTTCGGCCAGACAGTGCAATCCAATTACCCCAGAACTTTGTCGAAGCAAGACGATGAACCTTCCCTGAGGTATTAGGATACTTAAGTTTTATTACCTGTGTACTATAACCTCTTCTACAATTTCGGCGAGGGTGATGAATGTGAGTAGGGGAGTGGCCGAGGGGTTCTAGGCGCTACAGTCTGGAACCGCGCGACCGCTACGGTCGCAGGTTTGAGTCCTGCCTCGGGTATGGATGTGTGTGATGTCCTTAGGTTAGTTAGGTTTAAGTAGCTCTAAGTTCTAGGGGACTGATGACCTCAGAAGTTAAGTCCCATAGTGCTCAGAGCCATTTGAACCATTTGTGATCTCTGTAACTCCCTGTGTTGTGTGCAGGCTCTCGGATGCGTCAGACTTTTGTATATTCCGTGTCATTTTGACCAATGAGAGTATTTTTTTAAGGGAAAGATGTCTTTAAGTCACTCGGCGTAAATTTCTAAGAGTAATATGTACAAAAAGAAAATAGTAGTATCCCTGAAGGAAAGCAGTAAATTCCAGATGCAAACAGATTAGTGACGTGGATCTTCAGTAATACTAATGATTTAACAGTACAGATCTGCGACGTTAGAAAAACTATACTTTTAAGGCTTTTGATGAAATTTCTTATACAGGACCTAGATATTTAACACAAGATCTGCTTACAAGCTTCGCTGATGTCGAAACTCACTCGTCCCTCTTCCGCGAAGTACCATTCTAAAGGAAGGTAGAATAATGCAACGGAGCGAAGGTTTCGATTTCACATAGATAATCTGCGGTTCAGATCTTACAGGTCATCATTTAAAACACTGCATTGTGTTCTAAAACGACTCCGAAGGTCTATAGAAGAAACAGCATCAAGCGTCTGAGGCATATGTCAAGGCTAAAGCCATTTTTTCCATGCACCGCATCTAATGCATTTGCTTGTTGTTGGGGTGGAGAGGCCAAGATACACCGCAGTCCTGAACTTCTTTATCTCAGACTCCTATCGAACTCTCACATTGCCAAAGTCTTTTCAATAGACGTAGCAGCTGTTAATCTAAAGTTTAGCAATAATTTTTATTCATGGTCTCGGAACTGTGTTAGAAAGTGAATTCTAACGAGTACGAATTCTTCTGTTAAAATATTCTTCATTTCCCTTAACTAAGACGAAGTCTCACCAGACATTACACATGAGTAAACCATATGTATCAACTAAATTGTGTTCTCACAATATTTTAGAGTCACTAGTCAATGAGTGACCCTGTACTTTCCAAAGTTTTAAGTTCGTCTTTTGAATAAAATAAAGTTTTCTTTGAAATCATATGTTATAGCGTAGTGATTAAGACACAAGGCTCGCATTTGGTAGACATCGGTTCCAAATCTTCGCTCGATTGTTTGGTTTTCCGTGGTTTCCCAAAATCGCTTAAGGCACATGAAGAAATTATTTCTTAGAATGATTTCAATTATTTCTTAGATTGGGCTTCTGCCAATGTCACTCCTCATCCTTAACCACCTGATGTAGTGCTCCGCCTCTAATAAGCTCATTGCTGATGACGTGCTAAATTCTAAAATTCTTTTGTTCTCCATTTTGGAGCCAAAATGTTATGTATTAGGTTAAATTAAGGTAAATTGGTTTCATACCTAATCTGATATTTCCCTTGCGCCACACATTTATTTTTCTTTACAAAATACACATCAGTACCCAGTCTTGATTCACTATGATTTTTATATGAGTTTGAACAATCGTTTCCTATTTCAGGAAAGCCATATTAATATCTGACCATACTGATACACACCGAAGAGCCAAAGGAACTGGTACAATTGCCTAATGTCCTGTAGGGCCCCTGCGAGCACGCAGAAATGCCACAACACAACGTGGCATGTGCTCAGCCAGTGTCTCCAGTAGTGCTGGAGGGAAATGTCGCCATGAATCCTGCAGGGCTGTCCATAAATCCGTAAGAATAGGTGAAGAGCACGTTGCAAGGTATCCCAGATATGCTAAATAATATTCATATCTGGGGAGTTTGGTGACTACCGTAAGTGTTTAAACTCAGAAGATTGCAATTCTGGACGTTTAGGAGTTCGCATTGTCCTTCTGGAATTGCCCAAGTCTCTTGGAGTGCACAATGGATATGAATGGATGCAGGTGATCAGACACGATGCTTACGTACGTCGCATCAGGGGTCCCATATCACTCCAACTGCACTCGTCCCACACAATTACAGAGCCTCCACCGGCCTTAACAGTCCCCCGATGACATGCAGGGTCCATGGATTCATGAGGCTGTCTCCATGCTCGTACACGCACGTCCACGCACAATTTGAAACGAGACTCGTCCGACCAGGCAACCAGTCATCAACAGCCCAATGTCGGTGTTGGCGGGCCCAGGCGAAGCGTAAAGCTTTGTGTTATACAGTCATCAAGGGTACACGACGGTGCTTTCGGCTCCGAAAGCCCATATTGATGATCTTTCGTTGAATGGTTCACACGTTGACACTTGTTGATGGCCCAGCACTGAAATCTGCAGCAAATTGTGGAAGGGTTGCACTTCTGTCACGTTCAACGATTCTCTTCCCGTTCTTGAAGGATCGTTTTTTCAGTCTCAGCGATGTCAAAGATTTGATGTTTTACCGGATTCCTGATATTTACGGTACACTAGTGAAATGGTTATTGGGGAAAATCCCCACTCCGTCGCTGTCTCGGAGATGCTGTGACCCTTCGCTCGTACGACAACTAAAACACCTCGTTAAAACTCAATTAAATCACGATAACCTGCCATTGTAGCAGCAGTAACCGATCTAACAACTGTGCCAGGCACTTGTTGTCTTATATAGGCGTTGCCGACCGCAGTGTCGTATTCTGCCTGTTTACATATCTCTATATTTGAATACCCATGGCTATGGGTTCTTCAGTGTCAATGTTTTCAACTTGTGATAACTGCGCTAGCGATTTGGTGATTAATGCTTTAGTTGTCCTATCCCCGAAAAGTAAAAATTAGGTTACTTTTCAAAATGTTTTGTAATATTGGTAAAAGCTATGTATCAAATCTTGTAAGCTCGTTTCAACATATATATAGTTTGTGTTATGCGAACTATTGCAGTGAAGTAGTTATCTTTGCTATTAACTTTCTCCATGGAACAGTATTGAAAGTTAAAATACCGACAAATACTTACAAGGTTTTTTTTATACTATAATAACAATAATAATGTGTTTTGGGTATTCTCATTTTTCTAGTTCATGGACTCGTATTTCTTTCCTCTTTTCTCCCTCTCTCCCAGACATATTTGCCCGCACATTGCACGTGAGGCAATGCCCATGTCAGTGAGCTCAAAGCACGACAGTAGCGTAAACCACAACAGATTAGAGACATGCAGTTCATTACTTGGAAATATGTTTATATGGAGTACCTCACGATGTCGTTGGCATAAACTTCGCACATTCCCTACAGATCCATAAGTAATGTCTATCGAGGTCCATATCAAGGGGACCCGCACGTGGAATGAGCGACCAGTCAGTCGCTGACCCACGATAGTGGCTGTTGTTTCAAAATGAAGCTCAGAAATTATCTTACAACCACTGTTCGCTAATAATGGTATTCGAAACAGTCAGTGTACAATTTAAAAATAGTGTCGCTAAGGCGAGTACCTGCATTAGATAGTTGACGACTGACAGTCGGCTGACTAACCGTCATCCCACATCTTGGTGACTTCGTAGAAGCCACCACTTCCCGTTACGTAGGTCTGTACGTGTTATTATTATAACTTTCGTTCCATGGTACTTCGTGATAATGTATCGTTAAGAACAAAACTTTCATTCCTTCACTTCCAGCTACGTTGCAAAAGTTGACAGCACGTGTTATCACAGCCATCTTGAACGTGACGAGGTACCTTCTGGAGAGGAAATGGAGTGAAAAGATCGGCTGGACATTTGTCCTACTCAGTTGGGTCTCATATCAAGTGTATTAAAGGTCTTTATAGATGGTATTAAAATGACTTTTTTATGTTTATTGTTGCTGAAAATGTAGATTCCTGAAGCATCTAGCGGTATTTGACAGACTGTAGTATTTGTACTGTATTTCATTCTGTTGAAAGCCGAGTTTTAAGAATTTATTGTGAAAACAGGGCAATTTAGGAACACCTGCCGTCGCTCTTACACTGGTGTCCCAAAATAAAGCAAAAAACCGCTTTTTCCCGTCCTGTGTTTAATTCAAGATATAATCAATACAAACTGTTACCATACGATCGTATTCTGCACGGAAGATGGAATTTCGGTCAACGGAAAACCACGCCAACAATGACACCAGGGCACCTATCAAGCGGAGCAGTGTTTATCTGGTAGTCCCACACCCACAATCGCTGTGTACACAGTCACAGCCGGTACAGTATGGCACAGAGAAGACGCTTGCCAGAATCTCTGCGGTGGAGGGCCATCTTAACGTAAATGGTTCTGTTGGTTCTCGGATGTGGCGTCAGTTAATAGAGACCGAAGCAATGTCCCGAAAACCAGGGCAGGCCCGACCAAGTGTGACATCAGAAAGAGAGGACCGTTATTTGGCTGTAAGCCACGACGGTACGGCCTTAGTACAACGTACAAACTGGTATCGGACCTCGCAGCATCCACTGGACGCGTCTTCACAGAAGGGAACGTCTGGAGTGGAGTCGTCGACTTGCCACCTGTACAGTCGAAGAGTGGGTCAATTTTCTTTTCACATATAAGCCCCAATATAGTCTGGAGAGTGATTCTCGACGGATACACATCTGAAGGAAATGTGATACACGATTTAGAGACCAGAACATTGTGGAAAGAGATCGATATGCAGGAGGTCGCTAATCTCCTTGGCTGGGTTTATGTTGACTACTCGAACACCTCTTCATCAAATTGCACGGGTGAATCGGAAAGGTTTAACTGCTGTACAATGACGAGGTCTTGGGACTTCATGTATGGTTGTTGCAAGGTGCTGTTCACTCAGACTTCGTATTGATAGACAATAATGAGCGACCTCATCGAGAAAGAGTGGCTGATGTTTTCCTGGAAATGGAAAATACTGTACGCGTGGCGTGGCCTGCTCGCTCTCTCCATTTAAATTCCATAGAGCAAGTTTGGGATGCACTAGGGGTACAGGTTTCATCACATCAACATCCACCAGCCACTCTCTAAAACTTGCGAGGAACTCCGCAGTTAGAAGGGGGGTTATTGCCTGTATCTGACAATGATGCCGTTATTCACAGTATACTCCGTCGTTGTAAGGCCTCTATTGCCTCCAGAGGTGGTCACACCCGATAGTGAACACATTAACCAGTTGTCGGAAAGAGTTCGCAAATCTGTTCCGCATTCTTTACATTGTTTGTACTTTGCTATCACCTGTTTATGCTATTTTGTGACAGAATAAACGCGAACGTGCAAAATTTCCGCAGGTTCGAATTCTGCCTCGGGCATGGATGTATGTGATGTCCTTAGGTTAGTTAAGTTTAAGTAGTTCTAAATCTAGGGGACTGATGACGTCAGACGTTAAGTCCAATAATGCTTAGTGCCATATGAACCATATGATTTTGGACAGCAGTGTACATCAAACTGTACAGGTCTTCAACCACTTGTGCTGTGGCAGTTGTTCTTCAGAAGATGTTTGTGATGCCTCTCAAGTGTAACTACTGAAAACCACTCTTGTTCGTACCGAGTCAGGTGGTACTGTTGTTGCATAACTGGACTCTCAAACCGTAGGACAGGGATAAAAATCCCCATATGACCACCACGACATAGGTATCCCACGGTTTCCACAAATCGCTTCCCTAACTGATCATTTCTTCGGTAAGTACATGGCACAATTCCTTCAAACACTTTTCCTCAGTGTTAGCTAGTGTGACATCTCTATGCTCCTTTCACTTAAATATGGAGCGAAGTGGCACTGTAGTTAAAGCAGTGGACTTATTTTCGAAGGAGACGGATTAATGCCCTTATGAGGACATACCCATTTAATTTTACTGTGATTTTCATAACTCTCCAAAGGCGAAGGTCACGTTGCTTCCTTTGCACAGAATCCTGCCTATTTCTTTCCCCGTTAGTGTGCAGTCTAACTTTGTGCTCCGTCGATGGGACACAAAAGATTAATCCCATAGTCAGTCCTTAAAGAAACCACGCAGCAGAAAGCACCACAAAAAATCGAGAACGCGTCTCTAAACTGTTCGTGTAAGGCATACTGTAGTATTTCTCCAGTTGATGATAGTAAAATGAGGGCAAAGCTAAATTGGCCAATAGCTTGTTCCTCTCAAAGAGAGCTATGACGGTAAGAACGAGGGCGAGTGCTAAGTTAAATGTCTCTATCCTATTCAATAATCATCAGCGGCAGAGTATTATGTTCAAATATTAAATAACATACCTAAAAACATGTTTGTGCATCAAGTGACTAGTATGTCAATATCTAACTGTCGCACATAACCACACAAATCAGAAAATATTGAAATAAGCATCCCCCGTATTGAAAAACACTTGGTCATGAAAGAATTCTTATTTGATTTTACTTCGAAAGTGTTGTGGAACTAAGCTCTATCCCAGCTGATATTTATCGAGAAATTGTCACACAATGAATTGTCTCTTGTGTCTAGTAAAGAGATAGTACATATGAATAGAGGAAAGGAGCGGGACGAAAAAATTGCACACCAACATCGCTAATCACAGTCATTTAGAGGAACGTAGAGTATATTGCAATATCGACCCTTGTGGTATTCCTGAAGGAACTGAAGCTTCTGTCAGAGAAAAGGGAAAGCAATTCGTGTGAGAAACAGTGTGCTTTGTTGGCACATGATGCAGGAGTGCAGAGCGATTCTATCTTTGTGGTTTTCTGAAAAGCGTTCCATACTGCGTCACATCGTTGATTAATTAGGTAGCTAGGAACATACTGACTATATTCTCATATAAAGTTTTGGCCATTACAAGCCTCTACAATCAGTAAGACAATATCCCACAGTTTTGCTCCAGAGTTTGGACTGCTAACGAATTCAGAGAAATGATGCTAACAGATTGGATAACCCATACGAAAGTGTGACAGAGACGTTTTGGGAACTCAGTGGGACTCATCGATAAACGTTGTCCTACGGAAAGCTTTTAGTTACGTTTAGAGAATCGGATGTTCGAGAAAGATCGTATATCAGCGTAGGAGTCATAAGTAAACGATAAGTGAGATTCAAGTCTGTAACGCACATATACAGGGTGTTTGAATCTTATAAGTACAAACGAAGGAGGTGAGTGCAGGAGAAAGCAAATAATCGTAATAAAGATAGGTCTGGAAACCAATGGTTTGCCGGCCGGAGTGGCCGTGCGGTTCTACACGCTACAGTCTGGAACCGAGCGACCGCTACGGTGGCAGGTTCGAGTCCTGCCTCGGGCATGGATGTGTGTAATGTCCTTAGGTTAGTTAGGTTTAATTAGTTCTAAGTTCTATGCGACTGATGACCTCAGAAGTTAAGTCGCATAGTACTCAGAGCCATTTGAACCATTTTTGAACCAATGGTTTCTCCCATACGGCGGGTGCCCAAGTACAGTCATGCCCCTGTTGTCCCTCTGTTAACGTCTTAGGCTACGTTCTGGATAATGTTCTTTGTAGTGAAAGGATGCATGCGTGCTACTTTCAGTATGGTTTGCTAGCTAATTTTAGTGTGCCTGTTAAGGAATGTTTGGCACGAATTGTCGACAACAAATGCATCGGTTGTGGTTCGCCAATACCATCACTTTTCTGATCCCCCGACTCGAACCCACTGGATTTTCTTGTCTATTAAGGCTTTGGTGTTTTCCAGCCCTGTTGATAGTGTCGATGAACTTCGAGAACGAATTGCAGATGGTTGTAGATGCAGTCGGAAGGAGCCTGCGACATTTGAACGTGTACGATTATCAATGAAGAGCCGCGTTGGAGTCTGCCTTCACGTGAACGGAGGGCATTTGTAACACTGTGTTATATTGTAGTTTTTCTCAAGTGCATATCAGCCGTTTGAATCTTTGGGGACTCTGTTATAAGGTGTCATTATACTGAGTCGTAATACGCCTTATCGGGCAAACTATTAGTTTCCTTACCTATATTTATTGGGATTATTTGCTTGTCTCGTCCTCCTTTCGTTAATATCGTTTGTATCTATAATAGTTAAACACCCTGTAGTCATTGATCGTTTTCCTTCCCTCCACACGTTAAAAATATTTTTATACTGATAATACGTACCCACCATCACGCAGGAAATACAGAAGTTTACGAGGTGTTCGCCGTAGAACTATCCAATTTCAGAAAACTTCATCCTCTACATGAATGAAGATAGAAACTTGAGGTAAATTTTAACATAAGTATAGCACCACAAAGCCTTTCTGCTATAAAGAACAGTCTAATTACGGAAGGGTATATCTCCCACACTCACGCACATACAGCCATGGGGTGCTGATTATGTTCAGAATAAAAGCTTTTATTTACCTCTGACAGTCGTTTAATTTCTTCTCCGCCATATGCGCGACGAACATCAAGATGATAGTCAAACCCATCCCATAGTTTTGTGTTTGGAGATATTGCATACGCAATCGTTGCTATGAGCCATTTATCCAAAGTATTTCGAATGAGACGCACAGACGAACTCGGTCACAAACACACACAAGAGAAGAATCACATACTATCTTGGATCGTGCAATGTGAGTTCCATACGTCAGTTAGAGCCAGTCCATCGTTGAGGCATCCCATTGCTAAAAAAAGTGCGGGTCCCAGTGTGGTGGTGCCTCGTCCTGTAGAAAATGAAGCTTTCGATAGGATCTCGCAAATGTGGAATGAGCAAGTTAGCTCTTTGCACCAGGGGGATCCCAAACGGCAATCCCGTTCGTGGCAACTTACAACTAGTGGCAAGGCAATAAGCTTCTATCTTCATTCATGTAGAAGACAAAAAACGAAATGAAACTCCGAGACCTGGCCCTGAAGGCCACTCGTGTTATCTTCTGCTGCGCGGCATCATTCTAAAGCGGCATGGAGGGCCATGGCGTCAGCATACTGCTCTCCCGGCCGTTGATGAAGAAGTCGTACCCTTGTGAAGTCGGATGGATCTTTCTGAAACAGCCTATATTGGTAAATGTAGATCCTCTACATCTACATCTACATCCATACTCCGAAAGTCACCTAACGGTGTGTGGCACAAAGTACCTTGAGTACATCTATCGGTTCTCCCCTCTATTCCAGTCTCGTATTGTTCGTGGAAAGAAGGACTGTCGGTATGCCTCTGTGTGGGCTCTAATCTCTCTGCTTTTATCCTCATGGTCTCTTCGCGAGATATACGTAGGAGGGAGCAATATACTGCTTGACTCCTCGGTGAAGGTATGTTCTCAAAACTTCAACAAAAACCCGTACTAAGCTACTGAGCGTCTCTCCTGCAGAGTCTTCCACTGGAGTTTATCTGTTATATCCGTAACGCATTCGTGATTACTAAATGATCCTGTAACGAAGCGCGCTGCTCTCCGTTGGATCTTCTCTGTCTCTTCCATCAACCCTATCTGGTACGGATCCCACACTGCTGAGTAGTATTCAAGCAGTGGGCGAACAAGTGTACTGTAACCTACTTCCTTTGTTTTCGGATTGCATTTCCTTAGGATTCTTCCAATGAATCTAAGTCTGTCATCTGCTTTACCGGCGATCAACTTTATACGATCATTCCATTGTAAATCACTCCTGATGCGTACTCCCAGATAATTTATGGAATTAACTGCTTCCAGTTGCTGACCTGCTATATTGTAGCTAAATGATAAGGGATCTTTCTTTCTGTGTATTCGCAGCACATTATACTTGTCTACATTGAGATTCAATTGCCATTCCCTGCACCGTGCGTCAATTCGCTGCAGATCCTCCTGCATTTCAGTACAATTTTCCATTGTTACAACCTCTCGATATACCACAGCATCATCCACAAAAAGCCTCAGTGAACTTCCGATGTTATCCACAAGTTCATTTATGTATATTGTGAATAGCAACGGTCCTACGACACTCCCCTGCGGCACACCTGAAATCACTTTTACTTCGGAAGACTTTTCTCCATTGAGAATGACATGCTGCGTTCTGTTATCTAGGAACTCTTCAATCCAATCACACAATTGGTCTTATAGTCCACATGCTCTTACTTTGTTCGTTAAACGACTGTGGGGAGCTGTATCAAACGCTTTGCGGAAGTCAAGAAACACGGCATCTACCTGGGAACCCGTGTCTATGGCCCTCTGAGTCTCGTGGACTAATAGCGCGAGCTGGGTTTCACACGATCGTCTTTTTCGAAACCCGTGCTGATTCCTACAGAGGATATTTCTAGTCTCCAGAAAAGTCATTATACTAGAACATAATACGTGTTCCTAAATTCTACAACTGATAGACGTTAGAGATATCGGTTTATAGTTCTGCACATCTGTTCGACGTCCCTTCTTGAAAACGGGGATGACCTGTGCCCTTTTCCAATCTTTTCGAACGCTACGCTCTTCTAGAGACCTACGGTACACTGCTGCAAGAAGGGGGACAAGTTCCTTCTCGTACTCTGTGTAAAATGGAACTGGTATCCCATCAGGTCCAGCGGCCTTTCCTCTTTTGAGAGATTTTAATTGTTTCTCTATTCCTCTGTCGTCTATTTCGATAACTACCATTTTGTCATCTGTGAGACAATCTAGAGAAGGAACTACAGTGCAGTCTTCCTCTGTGAAACAGCTCGGCTCCAGACTGTAGCGCTTAGAACCGCACGGCCACACCGGCCGGCTGTTGTACCACGGTGGCTCTTTTCCATCTCCTACGATCTTGCTTGGCACATACTCATCTAACGCATATTGTACGATGGTTTTGAACTTTGTCCACTGATCCTCAACACTATCTGTACTTGAGACAAAACTTCTGTGTTGAGCCATCAAGTACTCTGAAATCTGCTTTTTATCACTTTTGCTAATCAGAACAATCTTCCTACTTTTTTAAATATTTCTATTTACGGCTGAAATCATCGATGCAGTAACCGCTTTATGATCGCTGATTCCCTGTTCTCCGTTAACTGTTTCAAATAGTTCGGGTCTCTTTGTCACCAGAAGGTCTAATATGTTATCGCCACAAGTCGGTTCTCTGTTTAACTGCTCAAGGTAGTTTTCAGATAAAGCACTTAAAAAAATTGTACTGGATTCTTTGTCCCTGCCACCCGTTATGAACGTTTGAGTCTCCCAGTCTATAACCGGCAAATTAAAATCTCCACCCAGAACTATAACATGGTGAGGAAATGTACTCTCTTATTCTCTATAACAATGCTTCGGAATTTCATCTATTCTTGGTTTGGGGATACATGGTATGGACTGCAGCCGCACTTCAGCGGCAGGGAAAATAACATCTTCCTCGTTTCTTGTTCCACGTGAAAAATGTGTGTATTGTGCATGTACAGGGTGAAGCCGGAACAGACTTTCCGACGCGCTCACATACAAAGGCCTTAGCATCGCCAGCAGCACCGAAGTAAACCCGTCCACGGTAATGTTTGCTGAAGAACCTAGGCTATACATAGAGTAGATACGGAACAACAGCGCTTGCAGGAGCTCCACGGCGGTTTGCAGTCGCCTGTTTCAAAAAGCCGTGCAGCTCCTCCACGCCCGCACTTGCATGGTGACCACTACAAGAAGTTCTACTGTCATCTCTGCGTAGAGGTTAGTATTTCTATCGAGGAGTCACAGTATGCGGCATTGTGACGTTGTCTGTGAGTCTGGGTGCGATTACCCACTAATACTGTCCCATCTACAAAATAGTGTACAGACATCGGTTGGAAAACAGCGCTTTTATGGTAGAGGGAAGAAAGTGTCCCAGGAAGTCTCTTGGGGAAAAACCTCTGCGACAGTATGGCGATTTATACTGCCAGTAGCGACAGTTCATGCATGGGCGGATGGAACTGTTAGTAGACGTTTCCTGGGACAGCTTCACCGTCAGCGTACATGTAACACGGCAGAGTCGTCGCCAGAGAGGTAAGTCTGTTCATGAAGTCGGCATCTCAGAGTTGTGTGGCTTTTGTTCGTTTATGTGTGTTAGCTTTCTCTGTTGTTGCCGGTTTGTGGTCTGCACGACAGCAGCTGGCGGTGCCAGTCATATTTGCTGCAATACAGGTGTTCGCGGATATTCCGTTGTCTGTATGCTTACTTTAAACCTGCCGTACGAGGTTACTATTATGCTTCCAAGTGTAGCTGTTATCGTAATTTCTCAGATTTTGTGTGAAGAAGTTGATTGAATGTCTCGAGCTACTGTACACTCCTGTGACCAGTTCCTTGAACACCTCCACAAGGTTTTCGAGGCAGAATTCACCGTGCATGTTCGCGCTGCGTATATCGTGGAAGGCTGCTTATGATTCGTAGTACTTTGCTCTGTATGACCTGTGGGTAGCGTGGCGTGTTGCTCTAATAAGTGTCACGTACATGCAACTCGACAACATTCTATTCAGTGTAGTTCGCCTAGTAACCACTGGCTAGAGCTGTCCGCTGAACCTCGCTTGCGCTCTTACATTATTTGATGCAAAGACAGCTGAGTAAAACTCAACGTACTCAAACAGTTTTATCTTTACTAATTCTGATCATCACTAAAATGACACACAATATTTTTAGCGCAACGCAATCCGACTTTAAAAAATCCCTACAAAAGAATGGCCCTGACTAACAATAACCTTAACAATAACACTTCATGAATCACTTACCTCACAAATACCTTTGTTACTCGAACTATTGCAATACAGCGAGCGCTAGTACTGCCAGCTAAATAAAGGATTATAACTACTGAAGGCACCAACTACTGATAGGCATAGTTAGCAAAAGAAAGATTTTGATAGAGAACAACAATGTATGTACCTTAATAGCGTTCAAAAGTCATTATATATGACATCCATCTTTACAAATTTCCTTTTTCTGGCGGTCATACGTTCAAGTCGTCCGCTTATAGCAGCCTCTCAAAACTCTGGCATCTCTCTCCCCACACCCACCACTGATGGTGGCTCACCTCCAACTGCGCAACACTACATTAGTGAATATTTGAACAGTGAGTCCAACCAGCCACAGATTGCACACAGCGCAGTCAGTGATTTTCATACAGAGCGCAAAGTGGCGTCACCAACATAAGAACCTAAACAACCTACTTACAAATGTGCTTCCCCCCCCCCCCCCCCAAGTCATTTTCCTGACAAGCCAGGCACCGAAATATCCAACTTTTCATGGAATCGTACTAGGCGTATGCATAGTGTAGTTTGTGTATAGTGTTGGTGTTTGTGCAGTTGTCTCGGTGTATGTGTGAGCAGAACTGTCTCGCACTTGTCGGCGTTTACTTTAAAACGCCATTTCTTCGTCCTAGGCTAGACAATTCTGAGTACTGTCTGTGCTTTCCAATCTTGCAGCAGGATAGCGGTCTCATCAACACGAATGGCTACCATCGTGTTATGTGTCATTAGATGTACCTGGTGTAGAGGTTAAACGATAGTGACCCCAAGATCCTACATTGGGGTAGAGACGGTGGTTATCGCTGAAACAACCGGTTTTCGGTTATATTGTTTTATTTTTCAATGCCAATATAACTAGATTGTTAAAACCACTCAATATAACCGGTTTCTGGAATGACCGATTTTCAGTTTTTTGTTCTTATTATTTCTTGTAATAAACATATAAATCGAACCAAGACTGAAAGATTTTGACTCCCTCTTTCCAGATTCATAAAATCAGAATACTAAATTAAATAGGCAAGTAAAAGAAAACTTAGTCTGTCCATTGTTCATGGCTTTTCTCGAAAGGTAGTAAGTGTATGAATACTAAAAAAACACATGTATTCTCCTATGATTCAAATTTTTTGAAACTGCTCAAAAATCATGTTGTAATTAGGGATCGTACTACTGATTGGACAGTATGAATAGTCACTACTAAACGGTGACCGCGGTTAAAGAACTGTTTTTCATGTTAATACATCCGTTTTAAAAGGCTACAAGCAGAGGCGTGTTACGTAGACGCGTGCAGCAAATCAGTCGTTTCCTATTTCTATTGTAAACTATGAATTAATCGTTAAGTTTTAAGTTTTCTCCCGATATTATGTCACAGATTTGTTGTGGATCCTCACATTTTCTAAGGACTCTCCCAATGAATCTCAACCTGGTACCCGCCTTACCAACAATTAATTTTATATGATCATTCCACTTCAAATCGTTCCGCACGCATACTCCCAGATATTTACAGAAGTAACTGCTACCAGTGTTTGTTCCGCTATCATATAATCATACAATAAAGGATCCTTCTTTCTATATATTCGCAATACATTACATTTGTCTATGTTAAGAGTCAGTTGCCACTCCCTGCACCAAGTGCCTATCCGCTGCAGATCTTCCTGCATTTCGCTACAATTTTCTAATGCTGCAACTTCTCTGTATACTACAGCAATATCCGTGAAAAGTCGCAACAGAGACAATCGGAGGCTCTGTTTGATGTCCAGGAATGCAGTCCCCCTTGCCTTATTGATGCTGTAGACTTCTTTATACGTTCAGCTCTGAGGAGGAATTGTTTGACTGTTGAGTGGTGTATCCTAAAACCGGACTGCTCCGGTCTCTTGTTGTCGCTGTTTGTGCAGTCCCTAGTGAGTCGTTTTAGAATAACCTTCTCAACAACTTTAGTGAGTGATCTGGGTTTCTATAGCAACAGTAGTATTGCTTTCTTACCTAAAGTGATAGCTGTAGTTTCCGAATGTTGGTTATGTGGGAAATCCATATGAGAGGACATAGCGCGGTAGTGGAAGCTGCACCGGAGCTGAGTGAGCACTGGGCGCTTGGCTGCTCTGTTTTACGAGTTTTGTTGAATCAACCAATTTAAAGGCTTCAAGAGTGTTCGAGTGCAGAAGCGTGAGGAGAGGGGGTTTGGGGGGGGGGGGGGGGGGGACGGAGCACGGGTAATCAATGTGCGGATAGGGTGTGTGGACTGTGGCGGAAGGCGAAAGAATCAGCAATCAGCACAAAGGAAGAGATTGATAGCTCTACGTGGAGTGGCGGAAAGTGGACAGACACAGTGTTTGCAGTGAAAAGTAAAACGTTAAAGGAAACACACAGTCTTTTTTTCTTTTTTTAACTAGCATTCACAAGACACACAGAATGTCAGAGGGTGCGCGGAGTTAGGGACTGTCAGAGGAGGCTGTGATTTCTATTCAAAAATATTTACCGGTGTCTCACGGATTGAACATTTTCTAGTGAGTTTGGCGCCCTGATTGATTGCAGTTAAGTGTGTTTCTGAGGGCCGAAAGAGGCAGCCGAACGTGAACATTTTTATTTACGCAGCTAGTAAAGGGATGAAACGTTACACGATATGTGGCATAATGACTGGGAAGTTTTTGCCATCACGTGTACTCCCAATGTCCTGTCAACCTCATTCAGTCTCTGGCTCTACCCCTACTTCAGTCCGCCCGGTTGGACGTGCGGTCTAACGCACGGCTTTCCGGGCGGGAAGGAGCGCCTGGTCCCCGTCACGAATCCGCCCGGCGGATTTGTGTCGAGGTCCGGTGAACCGGCCAGTCTGTGGATGGTTTTTAAGCGGTTTTCCATCTGCCTCGGCGAATGCGGGCTGGTTCCCCTTATTCCGCCTCACTCACACTGTGTCGGCGATTGCTACGCAAACAAGTTCTCCACGTACGCGTACACCACCATTACTCTACCACGCAAACATAGGGGTTACACTAGTGTGGCGTGAGACGTTTCCTGGAGGCGTCCACCGGGGGCCGAACCACACAATAACTCTGGGTTCGGTGTGGGGCGGCGGAGGGGTGAAGTGGACTGCGGTCTGCGGTAGTCGTCGTGGGGTTGTGGACCACTGCGGCTGCGGCGTGGACGGAACCTCTCCGTCTTTTGTAGGTCCCCCGTTAAAATACAATACAGTACAATACAATACCCTACCGCTAGGCTTCAAACTGGCTTTCTTTTAGGTAGCGCTACAAAAACGACATAGTGACCTCGGCGATGGAGATGGATCATCAAAGTAATTCACAATTCCGAGGGAGAGGGAAATGAACTGGAAACTGCCGCTGAAAACTTGTCTAATTTCTTGCGACCGGCGAGTCTTGCAAGATGCCGGCTTCGATGGTCACGCTGCCCGATCTCGGAGACGTATAGTGGCGATGGCGCAGATTGCGCGAGTGGCGCATAATGTGCGCTCTCACAATAGAGCGCTCCGCGACGCGTGACCTGCTCTGTGGCGGCGTGACACACAGCGGTAGCCGAGCCACGGTCTCCTTTCTGCATGCGCAATGCGCCGGCCGCACATAGCTACAATGTCATTCCACCGTGTTTCTCTGCGCGAGTGAAAGCTGCTTAAGAAGCCCACTGCTATTGCTGGCTACCTTCAAAACCTATTCTTAGTTTTCAGTTTCGAGGAATGCGTAGACGAATAAAAAATAAGTGTGACATTCTGTGAGAAATATTTGTCGCAGCGTGTCTGTTTTTTTTTCAATCTCGAAATGTTTCCTCAACCCGCGACAACTTTCGTTAAAATATATCAGCTCAGTGGCAGTGGACGAGCACTTTATCAGAGACGTGTTCTTTAGCTCCGTTCTAAGAGAAACTGCTAAGGCTCCGGAGCTCTCTCTCGACAAACGACATGCAGAAATATTTTGAGATGCCGAAAGTTGCGATGCAGTCAATTGTGGACTCAAATAGGTTCTATTTTGAAAGTGACCATCACTAACTGAATGTATATTGTAATTGCAATCACTATATTAGAGGTGGCAGGGGTAAAATACAGGGAGCGAAAGGATGTTTGCAATTTGTACAGAAACCAGCGGACAGTTATAAGAGTCGAGGGGCATGAAAGGGACGCAGTGGTTGGGAAGGGAGTGAGACAGGGTTGCAGCCTATCCCCGATGTTATTCAGAAGTGGCCCTGAGCACTATGGGACTTAACATCCGAGGTCATCAGTCCCCCTAGAACTTAGAACTACTTAAACCCAACTAACCTAAGGACGTCACACACACCCATGCCCGAGGCAGGAGTCGAACCTGCGACCGTAGCGGTAGAGCGGTTCCAGACTGAAGCGCCTAGAAACGCACGGCCACACCGGCCGGCCCCGATGTTATTCATTCTGTATATTGATCAAGCAGTAAAGGAAACAAAAGAAAAATTTGGAGTAGGATGAAAATTCATGGAGAAGATATAAAAACTTTGAGGTTCGCCGATGACATTCTGTCAGAGACAGCAAAGGACCTGGAGGAGCATCTGAACGGAATGAACAGTGTCTTGAAGGAGGATATAAGATGAACAGCAACAAAAGCAACACGAGGATAATGGAATGTAGTCAACTTAAATCGGGTGATTCTGCGGTAATTAGATTAGGGAATGAGATGCTTAAAGCAGTCAATGAGTTCTGCTATTTGGGGAGCAAAATAACTGATGATGGTCTAAGTAGAGAGGATATAAAATGGCAATGGCAAGGAAAGCATTTCTGAAGAAGAGAAGTCTGTTAACATCGAATATAGATTTAAGTGTCAGGAAGTCGTTTCTGAAAGTATTTGTATGGAGTGTAGCCATGTTTGGAAGCGAAACGTGCACGAAAAATACACTACACATATTCAGGAGGATGTAGGTTGCAGTAGGTACCGGGAGATGAAGAAACTTGCACAGGATAGAGTAGTATGGAGAGCTGCATGAAACTCGTCTCTGGACTGAAGAATACAACAACAACAATATTTTAAAGAACCAGTCGTGTTTGTCAAACATAATCGATGGTCTCCACCCATCAGTCCTGGTACTGGTTAGTAGAGTACCTATTGGCATATAAGGTCAGATAACGACCTAATCTCAAGGCCACAGTTCATTCCTCATAGGCAACTGTGTGTGGTAAATTCAAGGTCAGAATATAATCTAGTACCTGCCATGTGTCAGCATTAGATCGTCCCTTATGCTGCCCATGCCTGTATGTCGATTATATGACAGAGAACCGGCGTGAAGATGGTCCTAGCTCTAAAACCAAATTGAGTGTCACGTTCTCCATCTCTCAATAGGCCAACAGGTGATTTCAACATAATGGGAAAACTAGTCCCTCCTCCCCCTCACTTCTCTCTTCAGCCCCTTGTTGTTGTTGTCTTCAGTCCTGAGACTGGTTTGATGCAGCTCTCCATTCTACTCTATCCTGTGCAAGATTCTTCATCTCCCAGTACTTACTGCAACCTACATCCTTCTGAATCTGCTTAGTGTATTCATCTCTTGGTCTCCCTCTAAGATTTTTACCCTCCACGCTGCCCTCCAATGCTAAATTTGTGATGCCTTGATGCCTTAGAACATGTCCTACCAACCGGTCCCTTCTTCTTGTCAAGTTGCGCCACGAACTCCTCTTCTCCCCAATTCTATTCAATACCTCCTCATTAGTTATGTGATCTACCCATCTAATCTTCAGCATTATTTTGTAGCACCACATTTCGAAAGCTTCTATTCTCTTCTTGTCCAAACTATTTATCGTCCATGTTTCACTTCCATACATGGCTACAATCCATACAAATACTTTCAGAAACGACTTCCTTCAGTCCATAGATGAGTCAAGACCTCTACACAGAATAGAAAGTGTAAGAAGTCTGTCACATTTGAATGTAAGTATGACCACTCATTTCCCTTATTATTATTTATTTATCAATATATTCTATGTGTTTTACTTAAGATTTTTTCCATTATTTGCAACACCGTAATGCCCCCTTAATCACTGGATTGTGGATCATCATTAGTTGATATTTTGTACCATGACACACAGGTGTTCGTGTTTCTTTTGTCTATACCACCACACCACCCCTACAGTATTCCGATCTGATTTATCGAATCAGCTGTTTGAGCGTGCTGCAGCAGCATTCACTTGAACTATGGGGTCAGGAAATGCAGCCAACAAACACACCCCAGCAGCAGCAGCAGCAGCAACAGCAGTGGCACAGAGAGTGGATATCAGAGTTTCTTCAACTTGCCAAACTGTAGATAAGTGCTTCAAGAACACTAGTCTTCACAATACTTATCACGTGACTGCCAGCGGATCGAAATACATCAATGTAGTCTTAGCTCCTGACATAGACTTCGAAGTTAGAGTAAAAGCAGAGAATGTACATTGTGTTGCTGATAAAGTAAAGTATATATGGTTTGAGTGGGGCTGTCTATGTATCCTGATGGGGTACATCGAGGGTAGGATGCTGATCGAGAGTGACCCATCTACTCCTGTCGACATCCATGTGTTTGGCAGGAAGGTGTCCTTTGTCTATATGTACCGAGAAGCAACGCTGGATTTAACGACTGGTGACTCATGGATTTACATAAAACATTCAAGTATCGTGAAATTGTGTGACCTATACAGTTCATTAGCGATCACAACAAACAGTTTGGTTTGCTAGCGGGTGAATGTGAAAGATGTATTTTATGATGTTGCAAACTGTCTATGTGAGTATATTGTGCATGAGAGTGATTTAGAAAAGTGTATAAATTCATATGGTCATACACTATCGAAGTACTGCTATCATTGCCACTATTACTACTGACCCCATAAGCCCAAAATCCATAGAATTAGAATTTACAGATGTAAAAATGTTTTGTTACTCCTATAGGCTTGAACAGAGGGAGACCAAGAGATGAATACACCAAGCAGATTCAGAAGGATGTGGGTTGCTGTAGGTACTGGGAGATGAAGAAGCTTGCACAGGATAGAGTAGCATGGAGAGCTGCATCAAACCAGTCCCAGGACTGAAGACCACAACACCAACATAGGCTTAAATGCATAATATAGGTTGAATTTAAGGCATGGAGAAAACAACTAATCTTGAAATACTGGATAACAGAATGACTGTAATTTTTAACTATTATGATGACTGGGAATAATAAACCCTACAAAACGGTTTTATTTCCACCACTCTATCTTGCCATTTTAATGTGTTATTAAGATATGTAGCTGGCGCAATGTTACTGTTACTTCTGTTTGGGGGAATTTACAGCTCACTGGAGAGAGAGATCTCGTCACCCATGTCACAAGCTGCTGCAAACCTTGATAAGAGCCAGTAGGCCACACCTCACATGCTCACAATGGCCAGAAGCGTCCCACACACATGGTACATGACAGCACATGAGAAGTGGAGGACAGCTACTCTTTGCCACACTAGTCAGTGGTCAAAGATAGCAGTCCTGCCAGTCCGTTCACAATAGTCAACCAGTGTCCACATACATACATGAGAGATAACAGTGCCACCAACGCCGACATTGTGGACATCATCGATAAGAAAAGCTTCATTAGCTATCAGTTTGTCAAGCAGTCAGAATCCATCTCCCAACAACATCTTGTCATTCAAATGTAAATTAAAAGTTAGTAAAGATCTGCAGTCATTGCGTCTCACTGAGTAATTTATTTGACTCCTAAGCGGAAATAGTCCCATTACCATAATAGAACCAACTTGCTAAGCTGCAATGTTGTTGTTGTGGTCTTCAGTCCAAAGACTGGTCTGACGCAGCTCTCCATGATACTCTATCCTGTGCAAGCTTCTTCATCTCCCAGTACCTACTGCAACCTACATCCTTCTGAATCTGCTTAGTGTAGAAATCTCTTGGTCTCCCTGTACGATTTTTACCCTCCACGTTGTCCTCCAGTACTAAATTGGTGATACCTTGATGCCTCAGAACATGTCCTACCAACCGATCTCATCTTCTAGTCAAGTTGTGCCACAAATTTCTCTTCTCCCCAGTTCTATTCAATAGCTGCTCATTAGTTATGTGATCTACCCACCTAATCTTCAGCATTCTTCTGTAGCACCACATTTCGAAAGCTTCTATTCTCTTCTTGTCTAAACTATTTGACGTCCACTTTTCACTTTCATACATGGCTACATTCCATATATATAATTTCAGAAACGACTTCCTGACATTTAAATCTATACTCGATGTTAACAAACTTTTCTTCAGAAACGCTTTCCTTGCCATTGCCAGTCTACATTTTATATCCTCTCTACTTTGACCATCATCAGTTATTTTGCTTCCTAAATAGCAAAACTCATCTACTACTTTAAGTGTCTCATTTCCTAATCTAATTCCCTCAGCATCATCCGATTTAATTCGATTACATTCCATTATCCTCGTTTTGCTTTTGTTGATGTTCATCTTTGTTTCAATACACTGTCCATTCCGTTCAACTCTTCTTCCAAGTTCTCTGCTGTGTTTGACCGAATTACAATGTCATCGGCGAACCTCAAAATTTTTATTTCTTCTCCGTGGATTTTAATTCCTACTCCGAATTTTTCTTTTGTTTCCTTTACTGCTTGCTCAATATACAGATGGAATAACATCGGGGATAGGCTACAACCCTGTCTCACTCCCTTCCCAACCACTATTTCCCTTTCATGCCCCTCGACCCTTATAACTGCCATCTGGTGTCTGTACAAATTGTAAACAGCCTTTCGCTACATGTATTTTACCCCTGTCACCTTAAGAATTTGTAAGAGAGTATTCCGGTCAACATTGTCAAAAACTTTCTCTAAGTCTAGAAATGCTAGAAACATATGTTTGACTTTCCTTAATCTGTCTTCTAAGATAAGTCGTAGGGTCAGTATTGCCTCACGTGTACCAACATTTCTACGGGATCCAAACTGATCTTCCCCGAGGTCAGCTTCTATCAGTTCTTCCATTCGTGTGTAAAGAATTCGTGTTAGTATTTTGCAGCCGTAACTTATTAAACTAATAGTTCACTAATTTTCAGATCTGTCAACACCTGCTTTCTTTGAGGTTGGAGTTATTATATTCTTCTTGAAGTCCGAGGGTATCTCATATGTCTCATACATCTTGCTCACCAGATGGTAGTGTTTTCTCTGGGCTGGCTCTCCCATGACCACTCTAATGGAATGTTGTCTACTCCCGGGGCCTTGTTTTGACTTAGGTCTTTCAGTGCTCTGTCAAAGTCTTCACGCAGTATCATGTCTTCCATTTCATCTTCATTTACATCCTCTTCCATTTCCATAATATTCTCCTCGAGTACAACGCCCTGGTATAGACCCTCAATATACTCCTTCCACCTTTCTGATTTCCCTTCTTCGCTTCACTCAAATGTTTCTCTTTTCTCCAAAGGTCTCTTTAATTTTCCTGTAGGCACTATCTATCTTACCCCTAATGATGTATTCCTCTACACACTTACTCTAGCCATCCCTGCTTAGGCACTTTACACTTCCTGTCAATCTCTTCTTTGAGACGTCTGTATTCCTTTTTGCGTGCTTCATTTACTGTATTTTTATATTTTCTCCTTTCTTCAATAAAATTAAATATATATTCTGTTACCCAAGGATTTCTACCAACCGTCGTCTTTTTACCTACTTGATCCTCTGCTGCCTTCGCTATTTCACCTCTCAAAGGTACCCATTCTTCTTCAACTGTATTTCTTTCCCCCGTTTTTGCCAATCGTTCCCTAACGCTCTGCCTGAAACTCTGTAGAACCTCTGGTTCTGTCAGTTTATCCAGTTCCAGTTTCACTAACTAGACATATTTATTACAATTTTTCAGAAAGGAAAAATAATTCAATGTAAAATCATTTTATATGTTTCTTTGTACAAACCTCAGAGTGCAGTTTTAGAGGAGGAAATTAACCAGTTTGACACTGTGCATTCAGATCACAATGTCTTCAGTCAGTCTGTTAGTTCCTTGTTCCATGGGTCAGTTTGCACAATAAGTAGTAATGATGTGGAACGAGTCATAAATTCATTTTTAAATATAGCTAAATGTTGAACATTTATAAGGTTTCCATTCTTTTAATGTATAGATGTAAGTTCGTAATTCCTGTCCACTACATTTTACACAGAACAATAATGGAAATTCTTTTATGAAATAGAAGGAGATGTCAAGGAAAAACTTCTTCAGTTTTTTTTAATTTTACCTCCCTGTCTGGTTGGCATTTTATGTCATTAGGTAAGTGACAAAAAGTATTAGTTGTAGCATTGGTCCCCCTTTTTCTGCTAAGGAATGCCTTAATTTAAAGTAATGACTGTAATTTCCCATTCTGATATTGTAAATGTGTACATAATTGTTCCTTGTGAACCTTAGTGGATTGTTTACAACAAACTTCATGCGGGAATAAATACACTCCTGGAAATTGAAATAAGAACACCGTGAATTCATTGTCCCAGGAAGGGGAAACTTTATTGACACATTCCTGGGGTCAGGTACATCACATGATCACACTGACAGAACCACAGGCACATAGACACAGGCAACAGAGCATGCACAATGTCGGCACTAGTACAGTGTATATCTACCTTTCGCAGCAATGCAGGCTGCTATTCTCCAATGGAGACGATCGTAGACATGCTGGATGTAGTCCTGTGGAACGGGTTGCCATGCCATTTCCACCTGGCGCCTCAGCTGGACCAGCGTTCGTGCTGGACGTGCAGACCGCGTGAGACGACGCTTCATCCAGTCCCAAACATGCTCAATGGGGGACAGATCCGGAGGTCTTGCTGGCCAGGGTAGTTGACTTACACCTTCTAGAGCACGTTGGGTGGCATGGGATACATGCGGACGTGCATTGTCCTGTTGGAACAGCAAGTTCCCTTGCCGGTCTAGGAATGGTAGAATGATGGGTTCGATGACGGTTGGATGTACCGTGCACTATTCAGTGTCCCCTCGACGATCACCAGAGGTGTACGGCCAGTGTAGGAGATCGCTCCCCACACCATGATGCCGGGTGTTGGCCCTGTGTGCCTCGGTCGTATGCAGTCCTGATTGTGGCGCTCACCTGCACGGCGCCAAACACGCATACGACCATCATTGGCACCAAGGCAGAAGCGACTCTCATCGCTGAGGACGACACGTCTCCATTCGTCCCTCCATTCACGCCTGTCGCGACACCACTGGAGGCGGGCTGCACGATGTTGGGGCGTGAGCGGAAGACTGCCTAACGGAGTGCGGGACTGTAGTCCAGCTTCATGGAGACGGTTGCGAATAGTCCTCGCCGATACCCCAGGAGCAACAGTGTCCCTAATTTGGTGGGAAGTGGCGGTGCGGTCCCCTACGGCACTGCCTAGGATCCTACGGTCTTGGCGTGCATCCGTGCGTCGCTGCGGTCCGGTCCCAGGTCGACGGGCACGTGCACCTTCCGCCGACCACTGGCGACAACATCGATGTACTGTGGAGACCTCACGCCCCACGTGTTGAGCAATTCGGCGGTACGTCCACCCGGCCTCCCGCATGCCCACTATACGCCCTCGCTCAAAGTCCGTCAACTGCACATACGGTTCACGTCCATGCTGTCGCGGCATGCTACCAGTGTTAAAGACTGCGATGGAGCTCCAAATGCCACGGCAAACTGTCTGACACTGACGGCGGCGGTGCACAAATGCTGCGCAGCTAGCGCCATTCGACGGCCAACACCGCGGTTCCTGGTGTGTCCGCTGTGCCGTGCGTGTGATCATTGCTTGTACAGCCCTCTCGCAGTGTCCGGAGCAAGTATGGTGGGTCTGACACACCTGTGTCAATGTGTTCTTTTTTCCATTTCCAGGAGTGTATATTGTGAAGCGAAAGGCAGAATGCCCAATTCCTTGAACAGGTATCTACAAGATAATTGTGGGCGAGCACCACATGCTATTCTTGGAGCACGTTTTTGAGTAACGAAGACTTTCTTTCTTAAAGATAAATTACTCCAGAAAACTATATCATATGAAATTATTGACTGACAAAATGCGAAAGACAGCAGGTTACTGATTTGTCTCTACGCAAGATTTGTAATGATTCTAAGATCAAATCTGGCTGAAATAAGTTGTTTTCAGAGTTCCAAAATGTGAGTTTTCCAGTTGAAGTTCTCAACAATGTGGACACCTAAGAATTTTGAGGTTTCCATCCTATCTATTATTTCCTCACCACATATTAAACTTATCATTCGTGCAGTGCCACTACCTCTGTAGAACTGAATATATTGTGTCTTTTTAAATTTGGGCCTAGAACATTTGCAGAAAACCAGCCAATTATACTTTTAAGAACACTGTTTACCATATCTTCTGTTTCTGTATTTCTGCTTGGATTGATTACAATACTAGTGTCAACTGCAAAAATAACTAAGTTTGCCTGTTGTATATTACAAGGAAGATCGATTACGTAAATAAGTAACTTCAATGGATCTAAGATTGAGCTTTGAGGAACCCAACACGTGATTTCTCCCCAGTCAGAATTACATCCCCAGACAAAATTAGGCGGAATAACTAAGCACTACATTCTGCACTGTTTTGGTTACATATGGCAATATGGCACTATCCATTGGTTGGCTATACCATCAGTCCCACATGATTTCAGTTGATCTAGGAGAATCCTGTAATTTACACAGTTAAATGCCTTAGACAGATCACAGAAAATACCAACTGGGGCTATTTTGTTACTTATTGCTTGTAAAATTTGAAGAGTGAGTAGTGTTCTCAGTAGAGTAACTTTTCTGAAACCCAAACAGTGATTTGCTCAGGGTATTATTGTTGCTAAGGTGTGACACTGTTCTAAAATATGTACTTAGAAGCAAGCACGTCACTCTGAAACGCAACGGATGGGTATGAGCAGATGTTCCGTTTTCAGAACTTCTAGTGTACGTTCTTTGCCCTCGTTTAAATTAAGAACTCATACCATCACCTAACACTAACCATACTACATTGCAGTGCCTGTGTTATTCCGAATTACTATACCATGTTCCTTCGGATCTGCACGTACGTCCGAAAGAACATTGCACCGTTAGAATAACCCAGGTACTGCAGTATTGCATTAATCCGCTGACACTGGGCAAGCGACTTTCAAGTCAAATGTCTCCCATGTATTGGAATATTTCTACTGGATGTACAAGTATAGTTTGTGGACACATGGTTGACGACATATGGAAGTTGTCAGGCCTATATTGCTGTCAGAGGTGGTCAAGCCCCACACTGAGCACATTAAGAAGCTGTCTGAAAATCTATTTAGTTGGAAAAAACATTGAACATTTTTGTCTGCCATTATGCATGTTGCAGTTGTTTACGTTCTGTATTCTTTACATTGTTTTTCGGTTACTATCACCTGTTTATCATGTTTTGCGACAAAATAAAAGCAACGTAGGAAAATTTCCGTTTGTTTCTTTAATTTTGGACACCACTGTATAAATGATAGACTCGATTTCGTAAATTCACTGCTGCTACGTCAACTGACTTATTGTCGACAGAAAGACTGAGAACCTTTTGTACTGATGCTGCCGCACTTCAGAGTTCGGCCACGAGAGGACAGCAGAGTGCAGCCAAACAAGATGGCGACAGGAACCGAATAAGCATGTGTTGTGCTCTCAATGTGTTCACACCAGTCTGCCATAACAATGCAGTGACACTTCAGAAGGAAGTTCAGCAATAATCCGTTAGCTGCTAACTCCATTTGCCGATGGGCTGTGCAATTTAAGGTTTCAGGGTGGCTCTGCAAAGGGAAATGAACGGATCAGCCTCCAGTATGTGAAGAAACAGTTAACTGCGTGCCGTCGAGTTTCGCACATAGTCAATAGAAGTAGATGAACAGAGCAAGTAGAGAACTGAAAATGCCACAAAAGACCATTTGGAAGATCTTAAGGAAAATACTGAAGTTAAAGCCTTAAACTACGAATGTCAGAATCAAACGATTTGAATTTTCGGCAGTGCTGCAACTCTTATGCAAGAGGATGGATTTTGCGAGGAACTCATTTTAAGTGATGAAGGATCTTCCTTTGTGAATGGCACAGTGAACAGGAACATTGCGCCAGTATAGTGGACAGAGAATCCTCACGCTGTCATGCAGCACATTCGATATCACCAAAAGTCGATATGGTATGTGCCATCTCACAGTTTCAAGGTCAACAACAAGTAGTAGGCAGAAGATGTGAGTTCAGCTTTGTGTGGCTGGTGATCGACCTGCTCCCATTTGTATTGCCGAATAAAGTTTTGAGTGACACCAGCAGAATGGGGACATGTGTTGTCATGACCAACACAATGCCTTCAGTGACCACTCCACATCATTTGTTAATTGTGCGCCAAAGTTATCACAGTGTTTCGGCACTGGGAAGGAACTCAACTAGCAATGCAAAAAACGATATGCACCAATGACTTTCTTTAGTGAGGGAATCTACCTATGAAGAGGACATAGAAAAGTTTCTCGCTACGATAAGTGTGTGAGCAATGGCGGGAAATATGTAGAAAAATAGTTTAAGAAATGGTCTTTCACGTAAACGTAATTTTTGGTTTGAGCAAAAGTGTTCTTATGAGTTTTTTTCAAACACATGTCTTATTTTCCTGACATGCCTAATAATTAAGATACAAAGTGCACTTCATAAGAACACACAATGTGAAGAAGAGTCTGATCCAAGAGAGAAGAAAACTGCCTTGAAGAAACTAGTATGGACAGTCAAAGAAATTCATGTACTTGTTGAATTCATCTATTCAGCTGCCATTAAGTTGGTGTTCACGGGACCTATTTCAAAATCCAGATACATTGACAACATCCAAACATATACCGGCCAATAAAACAGCTAATCAACAAGAAAAGTGCTGCATACAAACAGAAGGGATATCTGAAAAACGATTCCACCACCTTCAACAACTGTAAACTAACCAGCGCTGAAGGGTAACTGAATTCTAAATTTTAATCCTTGTGATAACTTACAGCTTGACTGGGGTGACAACATTGAGAGCTTACTGTATATTACGTATGCATGGTTTCACTCTTGTTAAGGAGATGATGCATTTGGATGCATGCTCAGCCCAAAGAAATTTAAGGAACTAGCACAAGTCGGTGTGACTTATTACAAAAAACACTACAAATTAACTACATCTGGGCTAACAGACTGCTGTATAGATTTAGAATCATCAGATAGTTTCTCAACAGACACTGCAGCAAGTGCATTATTGCTACATGACTGTGTGATCAATTATTTCTTCCTTACTGGTACTGTGGAATGAGCGGTATAAATTTAGAGGTGCTGCTTCACATCCAAGGCACCTGAAAAAGACGCCTGACAGTGTGAACATCATTACTGACACACAGCACTTGTACGATAAATTCGGGAACTTTGTATTTGAGGATATTGCCTTTATCGCATCCACAATTGTAGGAGCTGTAATAATGACATTCGCCCAGGTGTGGAGTCGCCCAAACCTTCCAGAGACGTAAATTGTTCCAGGAATCTAAAGAGAGTGTCATGACTAACGAGTTTTCACCATGAAACACGTGGGGGTAATGCTTGAATACCTTACGAAGGTATGGCGACAACGCTCTGAATCTTTGAGAACATAGATACTGTCATGTATGCCAAAAGCAGTGAGGAGTCATCATGGATGCATGAGATTTATGAAATCGCTTCTGTTCAGAATTTTGAATCGTAGGGTTGTCCTTCTACTTGATAGCTCAAATAGATGTATGGGATGAGAAGAAAATGGTCTTACGTGCACTTCAGATAATACACTGTTACTGTACATTTGGTTACAAATAAACGATAGATTAATCTTTAATTTTTTGTTTCTTTTTATTCAGTTAATTTTCTCACACTAATCGGTTTTAGCATGTGTGCAGGTAAGGTGTTATATTTGGTAAGTATGTGTTTTCTTCCACACATGTTTCCTATAGAGTTCATTGAGTATAGAAGATATAATTTTAGATGTTTCTTCAACACATCTTTGATACTGACAATGCTTATGTATGGTTTGTAACTATGGACTTATACAAGACACTCTATATGTAAACGTTTACGAAATTATTGTGTGATCTGAGTTACACTCATCATCCACAACATCAGTCCATTCATCTTCGATAAACCACGTGGTGTATCACTATCTACCAGCCTGTTATGCTAATGTAACACGGTACAGAGACATACGTATACATACGCACTACTCATTGTATTTGATGCGTGTCTCTCAGCAGCCAGCCAACCCAAAGTGTAGCTGGGTACACGCTGGCCACTACACACGATAACTGATCGCCTGTTGCAGTATAATCACGTTGCGCCTCACTAGCAGTGTTATTAGAGGCAGTTACATTACAGATTTTTTATTATTTCATATCATGCATTTTCTACCTGGTTTTCAACCAGGCTGCAGGATTGGTTTTTGATTAATTCGGGCACAGCTGCCTGACTGTGCAGTTCTGGTATGTTCCCACTCTGCAGGTTGTGATCTGGTGATCGATATTGTCATCTCTACATGGCAAACAAGTTACTGTCACATTTGCTCACTGACCGTAAAATGACAGTGGCTTGACAGTGCTTGATGAAAGAAGTGGCGGTCAAATATCAGTATCACAAGACTCCACCTGCCATTACATATTATCACCTATTCAGGCCGGGAATGTCACTCTGTGACAACTGACAATTTATAAAACCTTGTTTTTGCTATTGATTCATAAAAGTGCAGGGAAGTCACCTTATTGGTCTGCACAGTATATGCGATTACATCTGGTTTCCCTTCACACTGGGCCAAAAACAAGACACATTGTGATGCCAGAAATCCCTCCAGTGTTGGCCTGAATGCTGGAGGTAGCAGCAGTGTTAGTCTGTATATATATAAAATAATTCTGGGAGTGTGTACGTTTTTCTTGTGTTACTCGTATTTATCAGCAGCAATGTGTTGATTTTTTCCTTTGTTACAGACAGCAGCATACAGTCACCACTCAAGGGGGATAGCGCATTATATGGTCTAAAGGAGCAAACAGACATTTCTGAGGGACTCAGGTGGCTCAGAAATGCCAAACAATCATCAATAAGAGGTGAATTTTGTGATTCTAAGTACTCGTTTTATTCTACATTTATCGCTCTGTTTGTGTGAATAATAAATAATATGGTTACCTGATGTAATGCGTTTGTTGCCTTGTAAAATGTTTCAATGAGTTTGCAGAAATGGGTGTGGTCGAGGTCGAGCTTGGCCTTGTGAATGTACACTCCCTGAATGTGCCCAGTCTGCTGCCTCTATTAGAACCTGACACCTGGGATGTAGGCACAAAGCCCTATCTGCTGGCTGTACATCAAGGACTGTAAAAATACGTGATACTGTCTACCTATCTCTGTTAGCATATTTGGGCATAATACGTGACATGGTCTGTTTTGTTTTGTAGAAATACTGACGGTTGGTTAGGTTTATGATGAGTTGCCTGTACCTCACATAGATAGCTTGTGTTTACAGGAATGTGCTCAAATTATAGATACAAAAATGTATAAACATTATTATTAGTATTTCACATGGGAGTGTTATATACCCATAAATATACTTGCAAACAGTGCTTATAAATTGTTATTGTTCCTATCAGACTTGGGTAGTTTTATAGATATATGTTGATGGATAGATGCTGCAGTTACTCCCAGTTAGCATCATACCATTTCCCAGCTGCAGCCTATGACAAAATTCACTAGTTTGAGTTCAGAAGACTGTGCTCAAGCTGTAGACAGCCGAATGTGAGAAAAGTATTATTAGTACATCACACAAGGATCTTATATAATTACGCTTGCATCCTATTAGTAGGAGATGTTGATGTTCTTGTCTGTAGGAGACTTTGATAATATTACAGATATGTAGCGAGGGTTAGATGCCACAGTCACTCAAACTGAGGATATCATTTCTCAAATGCAATCCATAACACAGTTCCCTAGTACTAATACAGAGAATTATCCATCCTGGGCTATGATACCTTTCTCCAGTTTGAGTTTGCATAAGTGGGTTTTTTTTATAGATGGGTGCATACATGTGTAGTAACTGATATTTCTTCTTCTACTGTAGTAACTTATGCTTGTGTACATTGCTTATGAGATGTTCTTGTTTGTAGGTGCTATTGATAACGATATTGTCTTGTGTGAATGGACTGAAACCACAGCTTCAGAGATTGAGCAGAAGGATCCACCTGTCTTCCTTCTACACCAGGATATGACACCGTCTTCTGGCATGAATTTGCATGGATTGACTCCACGATAGGTGGGCAGATACATGAATAGTAGTAGTCATTAATTTCTTCTTCCACTATAATTTTGCACTTGCATGCACTGAGTATAAGATTTTTTTGTAGGTGTATTTGTTAATGACAGTGTGATGGATGAGGATGCCATTGATCTGGATACAATCCTAAGAAGGAGTACACCAATGATGATGAAATGAGATCTGTGTTTAGTAATACAGACGCTGACAAACTGCTACATAAGCACCAGAAAACATTATTATTGACACTGAGATTTGGTTCTTGTTTCTAAGCTGTAACTCACTTACGATCTGTGTCGTCATGTGGGGCTGCCCGTAGGTGGACTTGCAGAATAACACCATGTCCTGATTTGTCGATACATTCCCCATTACTGGACCAATCAATATAGCATCCCAACATGTGAACACCATTCCCCGGACCTGTCAGCACCACCCCAGGAAAAACACCACACCCAAAACCAACTGTGCTTTAACAAGACCCATCAACACCACACCCTTTGCACCCTGGCCATCGTTTGTGTCTTTGCCTTACCCTGGCCTGCCAATGATTTCTTCAGCTCAGCATGGGCCATCACCTCACCTGTGGCCAACTGGCTCACCTCATCCTGGACCTAGCTGTATTAATCCTATGGCTAGCTATAGAACTCTTGCCTGTAGAACTCTTGCCCAACCTGTTAACGAGCACCAGGTTAGTTGCAAGGTATACTCAAACTAAACTGTGGTTTCAGGAACTTTCGTGGACCAGTTCTCGTATGGTCACATAATAATTCTACCACAGGCTACCAAGTACCTAATATTTTTCTAAACCCAGTGTATACGTTTTTGAAGCTCCTCAAAACCATTCACAATCTGTGGTATATCACCATTGAGGGTCATGCAGACCAATGCTGCGAGCTCACGTACAACTTGACACAAAACAGTAATGGTGTTGAAGGCAATACCATTCTTGGTATTTGGTGGGAAGCTGTCAGAGGGCAAATAATTGCAGAGTGGTTCAGAACTTTTACCTAAAGCGTCATAGTGTCATAGTGGGCCAATTCTCCGAAATCCAGGAAGTGGCGTCCTCTAACGCACTGAGCTATGTACCCCATGTGCACATACATTTAATGGCTGAATGATTGAAAGTCCAGCTTTATATCTCTTTCAATGGATATTGCTGCTAAAGAAGCCTGTATTAATATCCCTTGATGAGGGTGATGGTTTTTGCCTTGCAAGTTCTCTCGTGGTTTGCAAGTGAAATTACAAATAAAATGCGTATCGTATAACTGAATTCTAAACGTCTAATGCTTGTGAACACTATAACTTCAGTGCATCATATTCCCCACTAAATTTCAGTATTGTATCTAACTCTGAGAGGCAGAATCTGGATGTATTAGTTTATGCTTACTGTTTTAAGGAATACGATAGAGTATGAAAGCAAGTCAGAAGAAGAGTAGAATGTGCAGGGTAATAAGGTTAAGTGCAGAGTCGTTGGATCCCAGTAATTGTCTAAAGTAGCTGGTCAACACCCCAAAGAAGTAGATTTGTTGCTTTTCTCTTAGGGGGACAAAAAACACAACAGAAGGATCAAAAATATGTCCAGCTCACTCTTCTACCAATAATCGAAACAACGTCGTGAGCTGCAATATTGTTCTACACATCTCAAGTCTTTTTCTTTGAATGACTGACTAGAAAAACATCTGACAGTTCACTCTAGCTAGGAACCAATTCGTGTGGAAATCCATACTGAAGCAAACGTTATATGAATGCTTAAGGACACTCCCTACCATGAACAATGGCCCTTTGTCGTATGAGGTGGCTTCAGTGCCCCCTGGCTTCTGTGGCGCATTCTGAGGGTGACCCCACTGACTCCCATAGTATCTTCACAGAACAACACATACCATGTATGGCGATGTACCAAGTGTATGCTCAAATAACTCAAATCTCAATTATTTCGATTTATACTTCAAGGATAACCCTGTGGGATGGTTCCTGCGAGAGCTTGAACAACTTGCAGAGAATGTTGATCAGATTTACCACACCAATATTCCCATCACCATGTCATAGAACAATGATTAATAATACAAGAAAGTAGCTGATTGTCATATTTTTGGGCTGCTGTTGGATAGGAAGATGGAAACTCCACGTAGATGCATCTTTCATCTAATGGGGATGTGCTGCAGAGCAGTACACAACATGTGAAACTTGAAATATAAATGCAATTTCACGTACCCATTTTATTATACAGTATGAGTGGGTGTAATGCTCAAGTACTTGGCTGTTTCAGCATGAAACAAACAAAGGGGTCCTCCCATGTTGACACCTGGATTCAAAAGAGAGACTCAATGAAACCACATTGCCCACAATAACCACACTCATCAGCACTTTTACAGGCAATGCAATAACAGATGTAAATGTTTGGCAGGATTTAGTAGAGTATGCAATTCTTTACATAGACACAGACATATACTGACTTGCATAAATCTTTGAGAAATAGGAGACTGTATGCATTGAATCATACATGCTGGATCCTGTCTTCTACTACAGTGTGCCATGCCTTCTGTGAGGCGGCATGTTAAAATAAGCCATGGGTCAACATTGAACTACAGACCAATGTTCACTTGCTTCTGTTTTTCGAATGCAGGATTCGTTGAAGACTTTAGAAATGTTTCCATAGGTATACCAAGTCAAATAACCTACGAATAAGTGAG
The DNA here is from genome assembly GCF_023897955.1 of Schistocerca gregaria. NCBI lineage: Eukaryota > Metazoa > Arthropoda > Insecta > Orthoptera > Acrididae > Schistocerca > Schistocerca gregaria. The sequence goes on from NC_064931.1 coordinate 88,887,370, forward strand.
GAGAAGGACACAGAATCTGAACGATTTGAGTTAGACCCTGTTCATAGATGCAAACAAGTTCAACATGCACACCATGCTATAATTTCTGCCCATTGAAGGATTTTGATTGTTGGCCAGTGGCAAAATCGTTGGATTATATATGTTCGAAGGTTTGGCTGTGGATTCTGGTATAGGATGTGTCATGATGGCTGAAATAATATATCCTAATATTTGGTGTGACACACACAGCGATTTAACACTATGTCCAGAGCTACTAGTTCCACACAATGCTTCCTTCCACAAGCCAATGACAATGCTGTGGGATAAACAAATGCATATAATTCATTACAGAACTTCAAGCAGTATTTCAGTCTGGGAATGGAACTTATTAAAGTCACCTGTGCTATCTCCATGTGATTCTCAAAAGAAATTCTTAATTCATTAATAATTCAGTGTTGGACAAAACCACAGAGAATACGAAAAACGATGCGAGATTCTCTTAATAAAGAGATGGGATGAGCAATATGTGGGGCTACATCAGCAAACCAAATTTTAAAAGGGTTCTGGAGACGCCCAAGGTTTCGATAGAGTATTCCAAAAATATATATGAAGGTATGAGCATATTAGACCTATTTATACTCTACAAGTACCGCTTTCAGAATGAGTTTTCGAAACCTTATTTTTCTGATTGATATTTACTTTGTATTGGTATTGACAAATTCACCTGCTGTATGGAATGGTGCGATCGATATGGAGTAATAAGGTGCTACCCTGACAAATTCAACACATCTCGACATGCAGCCGATTCTAGTCATTATTATTAAAGTGTCCTAGTAAAAATTATCTAGCATTAGTGTAAAATAAGTTCCTTCTGACATATATATATATATATATATATATATATATATATATATATATATATATATATATTCTAGTCATTATTAAACTATATATATATATATATATATATAAATTTTCTACTCATTATTAAACTACATCTCAGTCGCAGATTGTCAGTAAGTATGTATTGGGCGAAAAAATTGTTAGCCAAGACAATATAAAATATACATATTGATAATAAGTCGGCTACTGTTAGTAAAAAAAATACTATACGTCCATATAGTTAATAGACCAGAAAATAATTTGGTATCATATGTGTCCCTTTATTCTTCACAAGAAAAGTAAAATAAAATACACCCATCATGATCGAAACCAAACCAAATCACAGCCACTGTCAAAATTCAGCTGACCTCTCCAATGATCCATTCACTACAGTGCACAGACCTCGAATGATAAGGTTTACACAATTAGCATACAGAGATTTGTCGGAGGGGGAATCTGGGGGACCGGCTGCCCTTCACGTTGGTTGTAGAACTGGCACCATGGATGCCTGAGAGGGGTGGGTTGTAACCTTGAGATCAGATCGTTATCTGGCCTTGCTTGCCTGTAGGTGCACTACTCTGGTTCACCTTCGTGCTTCCACTTCACAGTCACATCACTAACAGTTGACGTCTCTGAGACTCATCAACAATATAACTGCTTCCATGCCACCTATGGCAAACTGCTGTGGCGGATCACTGTGACCGCATGCCGTGTTAGGTGTAGCAGTTTTTGTTGCTTCGCGCGTCTTGAACTGTTTTATGCCTACAGCAATTGTACTCTTGTATTCCGCACCATGTAGCAGAGATTTACACATTAGTTTTATTACTAGATTGCGACGTGCTGTATTATATTGTATTTGAAAATACAAGGATCGGCTGAAAAGTTCGGTGTATGGTCTCAGAAAATATAGAAAGGAAGAGTTAGAAGCAACATACGTCTACTGACCTTCAAAGAAATCACCATTGGCTACAGCACATTTCTGACATCGGCTGTAAAGCTGTTGTGAATTGTCAGCAAACGCTTCTTGTGGAATCATTCGAAGCACCGTGGACAGACGTTGTTGGATATCTACAACATCTGTGAATGTTCGTGAACAATAATATTTACACTGTTTTCGCTTGTCTTGAACTTTTGTGCTCCCATTCTCAAAGACAGCCACCGATCTTTCGCTAGCATCCGTCGCACTCGTTCGATGTCACCTGGGATTGTTCGTGTTGACACGTACGCGGCTCATCCTCGACGCCGTCCTTTCCGTTTATAAAGCGATTGAACCACTCAAAAATACACATTTTACTCACTCTTTCTACACCGTACACGTGCACTATTCCATATGCCTCCGTCGCCGTACTCCCTAATACGAAGCAAAATTTTATGTTAACGTACTACTCCATCCTGCCCTCCATTTTGCAGTCACTCAAAAGGAGAGATGAAGATAAGCAACGAGAACGTAAGCACTATTGCTCACGAAAATTCGCATACGTTGTGGCTATCCAACAACGCGTGACCGGTGCCTCTAGCGATTTTACAGGAGGTGTTTGCTAACAGTTTCCAACCGATTTACAACCGATGTCAGAGTGTGTTATAATTAATTATGAATACTCTGAAAGCCGGTAAAGATATTTTGTTTGTAGCCCTTCTTTCCATTATTTTCTGAGACCAATCACCGAACTTTACAGATGCACCTCTGTACAATATTTGACCAAATCAAAATATTTTCTATATAAAATCAGTGAAAAAACAGTCTGTGTCGCGATGGATGTTTTATTAAAATGACCGGTTTCGGCCTAGGCTTAGGTTATCTTCAGACAGTACCATCAGCTGAAGTTGACGATGCGTAGAACAGTCCGTTGACATCAGTCGCTGAAACTGCATCGTTAACTTCAGCTGATTATGCTGTCTGAAGATGGCCTAAGCTCAGGCCGAAACCGGCCATTTTAATAAAATACCCATTGCGATGCAGACTGTTTTTCGACTGATTTGGTATAGATGACAAGATCGCAGTTCCCAAAAATGTTCCCAAAAATTTCAAAACATTTTCTTTAAGTAATACGTCGTCTCACGTCCATCCTCTGACTGTTTTGATGTGTGAACGCTTCTACCGGCCGTGACACACCTTGGAGAGCAAAATGAATACTGGAAGCTGCGGAAGCTGTACACTGCCTGAGAACCATAAGAGCGAAAGGATTTAATGCGACAGTTTACTGGAAACAAAGTTCACTGGAAACACTGTAACCGCACTGTCACTCGAATGAGCGACTAGTGACACCAGCTACTAGTCAGTACGGTCAATAGCGGTAATCCCATTAATTAACATCCATTATCATTAATGTCAATTAGCCACCGAGATGCAGCACGCAACGTGCATACGAATACTGAAGGCTCCCTATGAATGAGGATCGCAAACAGGAGATGTAAGAACCGAGAGAGAGATAAATGTCTATCTTTCATTAAGCACTACTAAAACACCCAATTCTTCCTAACAGCTAAATGTTTTCAGGTTCTGTTTTGAGAATAACTGATAATTCCTTGTAGTCAGTCAAAGGTCTCATGAAAGACTGTCGACTCTACATATCTACGCAGAAACACTTATGCATTATAATACACTGTATTTGGAAAGGAACAAGTAGAAACGTGTCAGTTTATCTGTCTCAGATTGCTGTCTTTGCTACAATGCCTTCGCATGTAACGATATAGCTTCATTCGGCATTAAATAACTCAGACATGATATACATTCCTGGAAATTGAAATAAGAACACCGTGAATTCATTGTCCCAGGAAGGGGAAACACTATTGACACATTCCTGGGGTTAGATACATCACATGATCACACTGACAGAACCACAGGCACATAGACACAGGCAACAGAGCATGCACAATATCGGCACTAGTACAGTGTATATCCACCTTTCGCAGCAATGCAGGCTGCTATTCTCCCATGGAGACGATCGTAGAGATGCTGGATGTAGTCCTGTGGAACGGCTTGCCATGCCATTTCCACCTGGCGCCTCAGTTGGACCAGCGTTCGTGCTGGACGTGCAGACCGCGTGAGACGACGCTTCACCCAGTCCCAAACATGCTCAATGGGGGACAGATCTGGAGATCTTGCTGGCCAGGGTAGTTGACTTATACCTTCTAGAGCACGTTGGGTGGCACGGGATACATGCGGACGTGCATTGTCCTGTTGGAACAGCAAGTTCCCTTGCCGGTCTAGGAATGGTAGAACGATGGGTTCGATGACGGTTTGGATGTACCGTGCACTATTCAGTGTCCCCTCGATGATCACCAGAGGTGCACGGCCAGTGTAGGAGATCGCTCCCCACACCATGATGCCGGGTGTTGGCCCTGTGTGCCTCGGTCGTATGCAGTCCTGATTGTGGCGCTCACCTGCACGGCGCCAAACACGCATACGACCATCATTGGCACCAAGGCAGAAGCGACTCTCATCGCTGAAGACGACACGTCTCCATTCGTCCCTCCATTCACGCCTGTCGCGACACGACTGGTGGCGGGCTGCACGATGTTGGGGCGTGAGCGGAAGACGGCCTAACGGTGTGCGGGACTGTAGCCCATCTTCATGGAGACGGTTGCGAATGGTCCTCGCCGATACCCCCGGAGCAACAGTGTCCCTAATTTGCTGGGAAGTGGCGGTGCGGTCCCCTTCGGCACTGTGTAGGGTCCTACGGTCTTGGCGTGCATCCGTGCGTCGCTGCGGTCCGGTCCCAGGTCGACGGGCACGTGCACCTTCCGCCGACCACTGGCGACAACATCGATGTACTGTGGAGACCTCACGCCCCACGTGTTGAGCAATTCGGCGGTACGTCCACCCGGCCTCCCGCATGCCCACTTTACGCCCTCGCTTAAAGTCCGTCAGCTGCACATACGGTTCACGTCCGCGCTATCACGGCTTGCTACCAGTGGTAAAGACTGCGATGGAGCTCCGTGTGCCACGGCAAACTGGCTGACACTGACGGCGGCGGTGCACAAATGCTGCGCAGCTAGCGCCATTCGACGGCCAACACCGCGGTTCCTGGTGTGTCCGCTGTGCCGTGCGTGTGATCATTGCTTGTACAGCCCTCTCGCAGTGTCCGGAGCAAGTATGGTGGGTCTGACACACCGGTGTCAATGTGTTTTTTTCCATTTCCAGGAGTGTATTTCATAATCGAACCCTCCGTCATCCAGAGATATAGTTTGCAGCTTTTCTATGATCATCGTTGACTACACAAACTACTGTGGAGATCACTTTAGTTGTATATTAACGACATTTAATAATAATTAAATAGTCATGAATGGTTGCGTTTTTCATATAGAGAAAAGGAGTGTTGAAGATACAATCACTCTCAGCAATTATGGCAGCTAAAATGTCGGTGATTTTTATATTTCGTCACTCAAAGATATTATAACAAGGACTATGGTCTATTACTACACTTCGATACAGTCATTCAGACTTGGTACGCTTTTACTTTCACAAATCTAAGTGTCCAATCCCGTTCTTATATTCAATTTAACGTCCCTTCTTATAGTACACATAGTGTACTATCGGTTAATCTGCATGTAATAGAGTTTAATGCGGGGTGCTACTTTCTGTCGCTCACACAATTGCTCAGATATTCTTAGTCCGTGACCTTACGGCAAAGATCTACCTAGACCTCAGTGTAAGTTCCAACATGAGTGTGTCTCGTATAAATTAACTATAGTCAATTTTCTTGCAGTTTAACGGAAGTTTCCTGATCCCTTCCTTAGCATATCACAAGGAAATGCCTGCTATATCACACGCCGCAGCTACATAGACTTATTCAAATCGCAGAAAACAAGACAGGAGAAATAACTATACCCACGCATCGTTTATATAGAAGAATTTCGAAACAAAAGTAATCGCGATGAACCCTCTTTGATTTCCCTGAGGCGCTACTTCACTGCGTGCGTTATTCTGATGTGAGATTATTTATCGGTAATTTTAATTAAAACTTTTTCAGTTCTTTTAATTATTTCCGATATTATTGATCAACTCTTCTCTATATGAGAATAAGCCTAATAATATTGTTCCCGATTAAAAAAGGTTTATATGTGATGGTACTGCGAACGGCTGAAAGCGAGGGAAAACTACAGCCGCTACTTTTCCTGGGGACATGCAACTCTACTGTACGGTTAAATGGTGATGACATCCTCTCGGGTAAAATATTCCTGAGATAAAATAGTCCCCTATCCGGAACTCCGAGACGGGACTACTCAGGAGAACGTCGGCATCGATAAAAACAAAATTTTCACTCTATGGTTCAAAGCATACAATGTCGTATCCCTTAATCGGGTACATAGATTAAAAGATTTAGAAAGGAAAGCGGGTAAGTTTAAAGTTCGACTTAGTGGAAATTAGGGAAGTTCGGTGGCTAAGTTACGACAAACACCACAGCAAACACATTATCATAGCTAAGATAGACGCGAAGCCAACCCCCACACTGGAGTAAAAGTTTAAGTGCCAACTTATTCTGCAGATGATGAACAGGTTGAAGGAATGTATTATGAGCAAAGGAATTGTTCCTATAGTTAAGGGAGAGAAACATTTAATAGTGATGGGTGACTAGAATTCGATAATAAGAAAAGAAGGGAAAAGAAAGGAAAAGAATCATGAAAGAAAACTTTATACGTGGAAGACACCTGGAGACACTGGAAGTTTTCAGATTGGTTTCATAATGGCAATAGAGTGATTTATGAACCAGATTTTGAACTGTAAGGAATTTCCACGGGCAGATGTGGACTGTGTCCAAAATTTATTGATTATAGACTGCAGCTTAAAAGCGGAGAAACTGCAAAACGGCAGAAAAGCAAAGAGATGGGTCCTAGATAAGCTGAAAAACGGGAAGTTGCTGAGAGTTACAAAAGGAGCGTCAGGTAACAATTGCCTGAAACAGGAGAAAGGAATACAGTAGATGACGAATGGGTAGATTTGAGAGATGAAATTGTGAAGGCAGCAGAGGCTCAAATAGGGAAGAAGTGAAGGTCTAGTAGGAATCCTGTAATACCACAGAAGATATTGCCCTTAATTGATGAACGGAAAAATGTAAAACTGCAGAAAATTGAAAGTGGCTATTATAGTCACCTTTCGCATTTCGTTATATTATCATATCCTGTGGCTTATTAATATGTCTCACAGAGGCTGTCCTTTTGTCTAATTAAGAACCTTGATAAAGAATACGTTCGGAGCAGTCTTATTATTTCATGTTGATATCAGCAACCTCTGTCCTTTCCTTACCTACCTTCGAACAATTATTGTAAAGCGTGGATGTATGGCTTAGTGAATTTGAATGCACCTGTAGCAGTTACAGAATTTTTATTTTCTCAGGTTCAAGTAGTATCAACTTCAATTGGAGTTTCATAGATATCCAGCAGTGAAGGCTGTTGTCGATCCAAAACTTCCTCCCCCCCCCCCCCAAAAGTTAAGAAACCTACCTTTACTGCGGACAACAGAAATGTTGGCCGTATTGTGGGACACTTACGCCCACCACTGACCCACTAATATCTCTCTTCTTCGGAACATAATTTAGATTTAATTTCATGTTGCTTTATGGTGATTAAATGCTGATAACTGTCACGGAGTCATTCGCTTATTTCCGGAACGTGCAAAGAAATGATCTTTCTTTTAACTCACGATATTATCTGGGTAAATTTCGGTAAAATGAGTGGACAAGTAATGATGGTTTGTTTCTCGGCCATGTGCATGCAGCACATATTATTTTGATTCAGTGATTCCCCCAGAGCCTAATAATTAGTATGCACCAGTCCGTGTAGTATTAACCTGATTGGAGCAAGTAATATCTGTAAAATTTTTGTGATTGATTCGTGTAACTTGACTGCTGCTTCTCGAGAACTTGCTCAAAAGTTTGAAAAGTCCTAAGTTTCCTTTGAGTAATCACCCTCAGTGATTTATTTGTAGTATAAGTTCGGGCTATTTATTGATTCTGTCATGATTTCATAGCCATTTTCCCGTATAATGTATTTGTCCCTTTTGTCGAATGACCACCATGTGTAACGAATATAACAGTTTTCTGTTGGAGAGTAATCCCATTCGACAGCGCAATTCGTTTTGTCTGCAAAGATCCTCTGTATGTATAGAACTACTCCTAGAAATAGCAGTTTATCAATTCTATTTTTTTGTACTGGAAAGCAGGGTTCAAAATGGGACTTAACATCTGTGGTCATCAGTCTCCTAGGACTTAGAACTAATTAAACCTAACTAACCTAAGAACATCACTCACATCCATGCCTGAGGCAGGATTCGAACCTGCGACCATAGCAGTCTCGCGGTTCAGGACTGAGAGCCTAGAACCGCTAGACCACCGGGGCCCGCTGGGCGAGAATAACCTCAGAAAATGTTGAATGGGAATAGTGCTTTTAGGTGTTTGAGTTGACGCTAACAATGCCCGGTAGTGTACACAACCAAATATGGGACTGCGGTGAACCAGAACCAGGGATTATATGAGCCAGAAAGACGGTCCTAGTAACGAATATGTATTTTGCAATAACTATACGATTAATAGAATTAGTTAATTGCTGTCTGACAGCGGTGAGCTGCATGTGACACGTAGCAAGCCGGTTTTCGCGCTTAAGCTAATGGCGAAATGTGTTTGTGCTAGAACGTTAGTTAATAAATAGTATTCAAAAGTTATATAGAGAAATAATTTCATAACTTAAAGAACCTTATTTATCATATGTCAAGAAAAACTGAAATTACAATTAGCTGGAAGGCTATAGTGCACGAGAACGGATATACGCAGTACCAAAGACATATTTTCTTTGCAGTATGACGAACTTCTCCCATCCTTCTTGAGAGATCAATGTATTTAAGTAAGTCCATGCTGTATGGCAAAGAGGGCTAATTTAAAAGTTTCTAGTAGTTGTCATGACGGGAGAGATTATTCGCTCCTTAAATAACGAAGGTCATAATAGGGAAGATGACACATTTCTCTTACTTCGCAGTTCTAACCACAAACTTCTTGGCTGCCAGTAACGAAAATTACTAAAAACGACATGCATCTCTCACGTAACGAAGCGGGCGAAATGGAATACAGACGTTTCAAAAGTTAGAGTGACAGAAAGTGCAAAAGGGCGAAGCAGGAACGGTGAGAGAACAGAATCAGGTCCCTAGACATTCCCTGAGAACTGCTGATACCCTTGAGAGAGCCAAACATGAAAACTACTGCACTTGGTGTGCAAATTGTATGAGAACGGTGAAATATCCTCAGACATCAAGAAGAGTGTAATAATTGCAATTCCAAAGAAACCAGGAGCTTTCAGATGTGAACATTACCGCAGTATCATTTTCATAAGTCATTGCTTCAAAATACTGGTAGAAATCATTTACAGAAAAATGAAACAACTGGTAGAATTCAGAACAGGAGAAGATCAGTTTTGGCTCCGGTGAAATGCAGAAACGCGTGAGGCAATACTTACTTTCCGACTTATCCTGGAAGATGGGTTAAAGGAAGGCAACCTATATTTACAGCATTTGTAGATTTCCAAAAACCTTTTGACAATGTTGGCTGAACGTATTCTTTGAATTGCTAAAAGTAACAAGCGTAAAGTACAGGGACCGAAAGGTTATTTGCAACTTAAGAAGAAATATGATGGCAGTTGTAAGAGCCGACAGGCATGAAATGAAAGCAGTGGTTGAGATGGGAGTAAGACAGGATTGCATGTCGCCTATCCCCAATGTCAGTGAATGTGTACTTTGAGGAAGTAGGAAAGAAAACAAAAGATAAATTTGGAGAAGGAATTAAAGTTCAAGGAGAAGAAATAAAAACTTAGCGGTTTATCGATAACAAAGCAAAGGAGAGCAAAAGATTTGGAAGAGTAGTTAAACGGAATGCTAAGTGTCATGGAAGGAGAACATGAGATGAACAGCAACAAAAGCAGTACAAGGGTAATGGAATGTAGTTGAATTAAATCAGGCGGTGCTGAAGGAATAAGATTAGGAAATGAGACACTAAAAGGAGTAGATGAGTTTTACTATTTCTGCAGCAAAATAACAGACGACGTCCGAAATACATACCTTACGTGTAAAATGTAGACTGGCACCGACAAGACAAGCATTTCTGAGGAAGAGAAATTGTTTGATATGGAGTATAGATTTAAGTGTTAGGATATTTTCTAATGGTATTTGTCTGGAATATAGCCTTTTATGGGAGTGAAACGACGACGATAAGCATTTCAGACAAGAAGAGAAGAGGACCATTAGAAACTGCTGAATACTAGATGGGTATATCCCGTAACTGACGAGGAAGTACTGAGTAGAATTGGAGAGGAAAGAAATTTTTAGGGGAACGTAACTATAATAAGGGATTGGTTCTCAGGACACATTCTAAGACACAAGGAATCGTCAGTTCAATATTGTAGGGACGTGTGGGGGTTAAAAATGGTAGAGGGAGACCAAGAGACGATAAACTAAGTAGGTTCGAATGGATGTAGGTTGCAGAAGTTATTCGGAGGTGAAGAACCTTGAACGGGATATAACAGCGTTCACGCAGCAGCGACCCAGTCTTCGGATTCAAGACCGCAACAACGTGCATTGCATGCTGCAGATACATGGTATATGTCCAGCATGAACAATAACCTTTTAAAGTAATCGCTTACAGTCACCTGCCTGATATTAAACCGGTGTTTGCTCCGCTTGAGATCTACCTACAATTTGTTTTAAGCTGCATTCATTTAAGCTCCCACTAATATCGTAGGTTTTCATATCGACAGCTCCCGTTGACATATTTCCTTGTAGAATTTTGTTGACCAGGGTTGCACGACAACGGCTTGTAAATTCTTCAACTGTTACGGTCTCGTCGAGATGTTCTCCTACCATCTTTTCGCTGATCTACCACACCTGTGGGGTGTTAGTCTAGCATGGACTTGGGGATTCTGTTTGAGGTCATTCGTTGTAGATGTTTACTCCAGTTGTCTTGGTAGTTCTGAATATAATATGCGATAGGTTCCACTTTAATTTCCTTCAACACATCTTCATTCTTTTTATCGTCCCATTTGGTGTAACAAGGTTTACGTCTCGAGAATTTCATTTCATAGGCTGTAAGTCTTTTCGAGTCTTTCTGGTGTGATTCTGAACTAGTGAAGGTTTCATTGCGTTATTAATGATCTCCATTGCTTTTTATACCTGATGACTTTTTCGACTAGGTCTGCTTCTTCTGAAAAGGATAACTGATATGCTAAAGATATGGTTGTGTTCACTCTTTCTAGAATTTTATTTTTCAAACAGATCTTACTCTTTACTGTGTATTTTCAGCTAAAGGCCACAGTTTGTGCAGAACACTGTAGGTTACCCTCTGAAGATGCTACAAGAGCTAAGTCATCTGCACAAAGTGTTGCATATAGCTACGTGTTGATTTGAATTTGGCTGTTTCGCATTTGACTCCACTCTTGGATGGTTGTATTAGCATAAATAACAAACAAGAGCAGCATCATCCCTATCGCACTCCTGTATGTATTCCTCCACACTCTGATAATTTATTGTCTTTCTTGACACAGATTAAATTTAATCTGCAGTTTTTTTTTGTGTAGATCCATTGATAGCCACAGCTGTGCCTATCTTTCCAAGTAGGTGATGTACTGTTTTTGTCTAGGGTGAATTTTGCAACACTGAGACAGCAAGATATATTTCAGTGCGTCGATCGCGTGTTGTTGCTTGTGTATAGGACAATAATAAACCTACATTATCCGACGTTTTTCTTTGTTGTTTAAAAAAGATAGAAAACAAAATTTTCTAGCTTTAGAAATAAGAAACAATAACTTCGAATTATGTTGGTTTATTATTGTTCTATATATAAATGGGAATACGAGATCGAGGCACGGAAAGATCTTGGTATCTAGGTTGTCAAATTCACTCTAGTCACAAACAGTGCAGCAGCATCTTGGAAAGATAGGTTCATCGGTAAATCTGAAACCGTCTACTAGCAACACTTCTCGACTGTCAAGACTGTCACCATAATAGCCGAAGTGGCAAAGTGCCCCCTCACCCCACCCTCTCACCTCTCTCAGCCGAGGCTATGATCTTTATTCTAATAGTTAATAACATCTTTCCCAAGCCGTTAGATGTGCCCTACATAACAATTACGGGGTGTTTTATGATTCATTTTAAGTTTCATGTAATTGTAAGCTATATTGGTGGCCAATTGTACAGATAATTCAGAGCACACAAACAACATTGATACTCCCTCACAAATTACCACTTCTGATCATATAAAAATTAAACTGGGCAGAAAAGGGATGCAACGGTCCAAAATATACAAAAACAGAAGTCAAGCAGTATGTTATCGTGATCTATATAAAACGATTCCGTCTGATCAGAAGATAACGAAACTGAAATAGGATTTCTTCAACGCAAAGTATTACGACAATTATCTATGTATATTTATAGAAGTTTTAATTAATGGTATTTAAAGCACAGTCTTTGAAGTGGACTTATCCATCAGAATCGATATATTTTGATCTGCTGCTTACATTGGAATACGTTAGCTGCTTAAAGACTCTATTCTAAAGAGTGTCAAAATTACGATGTGCTGTTTTCTCTTATGAGTTTTTTCAGGAGTAGTTAACGGATAACACCTACTGTCACTGCTTATAAGAGCATGTTTTAATTACCGGTATAAGTTGGGCCGGCGAAGTGTCCGAGCGGTTCTAGGCGCTACAGTCTGGAACCGCGCGACCGCTAGGTCGCAGGTTCGAATCCTGCCTCGGGCATGGATGTGTGTGATGTCCTTAGGTTAGTTGGGTTTAAGTAGTTCTAAGTTCTAGGGGACTGATGACCTCATAAGTTAAGTCCCATAGTGCTCAGATCCATTTTTTTTAGTATAAGTTGGTAGAGCTGGAGATAATTTCTAAAAGAGAGACTGAATATGAATATTTTAACCACGTGAAGAAAGCTGATAACTTAAAGATAAGTAAAAAGATCAACATAGAAAGGGATGCACAATTTCAAGTGTTTTTTTGTCGTAACCGAAAATGTCTGTTATGTTACATCAAACCCAAATTTTATTACACAGAATTTAGGAGTTAGGGTATGATGAATCAATTAGTTCTCATCTGGAACTATCGATTTGCAATAGATCGAGTGGTTGCAGTCTATCTCGGATTTATGTAAAGAGCGGTGAGTTCGACATGCTAATAGTTACATCACAGACACAATCGCCGCACTCCTAACTTTCCTCATGCCTCACAAATAGTGAGATAGTGAAAAGTCGCTGCCACTGGTGGGCAGAAAATCTTGGCGTGCTACAGAGGTTCCTTTCCTGTAATGTCATCATAAACAGACGCCTCATCGGTTGTTGTCTCGAGCTGACTAACCAAATCGGCAACGAAATGTGCAGCTTTATCCCTATTTCTCCCTCTGTTTTCTTCATAGAGGGTTGAGATATCTCAAAAGATCTCTCCGAAAACAAGGCTTCCACTCCAACAAGAAACTTGTAAAATTACTTTGTACACTGCAGTAAGATGCAGCATCTTACGTACTAAGGAGCACAAGAACATTCCTTTAACGTTGACTCCAGCAAGTAGACGTGATATACGGCACGACATTAGGCCTGCGTACGAAGATATGCTTCATCAGCCGCAATCAGGACAGAAACGCGTCTATAACCCATGTTTCCACATTCTGTCAGCTTCCCTTTCCTGGAGAATTTTTCCACATGAGACATTGCCTAGTCCCAATAGACTACGCGATAAATACGGTTAATATTTCTGAAACTCTAGAGCTTGAGTATGCGAACACTTGGTATTGGTATTGTCATGCAATGTGCATCGTAAATTCTCTAGAAAACGTCGGCCACTAATGGCTCTTGGGTTCAGATGGGAAGACAGGCCTAGAAATACAACCCCGCTGCCAGCAGTTAAAGGGAGTCGAGTTTTCCGCTAACCGCAGTTACTCACTTTGCCGGAAATAGCCCGTCCGCTGCAGCCGGCTAGCATAACGGCCCTCCAACGTTCAGCTGCAGCTATTCAGCAGAGTGACTTACAGATGACGCCCGTAAGAATACATGGATATTACTATTCTGTCTCGAAGTCTATTCTGTATCACAAAGCTCGGTAAACGTCATAGTGGAATAATGACATAGAATGGAAGTACTTCAGTGACACAACCTTTTTCACCCACTAATGGCTTAAGAACGCATCATAACACGAAATCATAGAAGAAACAGGTAAGTAGTGTGCTGTCTTTATGTGTTCTATAACCTACATAATTCACAACAACTAGCAATCTGTTGTTGTATGGAATGTTACACTAATTTGCATGAAGCCAAATGTCGCACAGACTTCTTGGTTCTGATGTACGCAACATTTGCTTCCTTCAGTTTTTTTCACTTTCTGTCCATTTTTTACATATGTTGAAACTTCTTTTGCCATGAAGCCTCTATACGAAAATCATGCTAGTGTATAATACCTGATATCTGAGGAAGCAGAAGACGAATGAGGAATTATTAAAGCGACGTCACGGGTCATAAATAAGGAAATCAGCTGACATAAGTGACTTCGGTAAAGGGCAGATCGTAATGGCCCGTTGTTTGGGAACGAGCATGGTGTGCTGTTCGCATGTTGCTCCCGTGATCATCAGTGGAAACTGGATGAATAACCGTGACACCACGAGCAGGAAAGAAGTGTTGGGCACCTACGCGTCATCAAAGGACGTGAAAATCAGGGGCTTGCCCGATCTACGAAGGAGGATAGTCTGCGATCTGTGGTAGATCTGCCAAAATATTACAATGCTGGTGCAGGCACAAGTGTTTCGGAGCACTACCGTTCAGGCCGGTGAGGGCTGTATTATGGGAGTCACCTGGCTCTCCGTATGAGTTATGATAGCAATCGAAGGACCATGACATCTTTGGGATACGTGTAGATTATTTCAGATCACTTCCATCCCTTCGTATCTGATGTCTGCCCCTAAGGAGATGGAATGTTTCAGCAGGAAAACTATCTGTCTGACAAGACCGGACTCCTGCTGCAGTGGTTTCAAGGGCATGAAAATGAACTCGTCTTGACGTCTTCACCATGAAATTCCTATGGAACACATCTGGGACGCCTAAAGGGCGGCAGTTGCGCGTCCACAAACCCCCGGAACGCAAATTACGAGAACTGCATAGCCCACGTAGACATTCGCTGACACATATCTTTGGAAAGTTGTCGACTCCATACTAGGCAGAAACGCTGCTGTATTGCTTTCCATAGGTGGACCAACACGCTGTTCAGTAGGTGGTCATGGTGTATTGGGTCAATAGTGTGTCTGCCACTGTGTCTCAATATAACAATGTTTTGTGATAGATCACCGAAATTGTGTTTATTCTCTTTATAAAAATTACTGAGGGTTAAAGATTATGAGTTAAATTAGATATATGGCTCCTCTTCCCTATCACGATTACCATGATGAGCAAATACTATTTAGATAATGTGTTGACAGTATAAAGAGAAAGGAAGTAAATGGTTCAAATGGCTCTGAGCACTATGGGACTTAACATCTGAGGTCATCAGTCGCCTAGAACTTAGAACTACTTAAACCTAACTAACCTAAGGACGTCACACACATCCACGCCCGAGGCAGGGTTCGAACCTGCGACCGTAGCGGTCGCAGGGTTCCAGACTGAAGCGCCTAGAATCGCTCGGCCACATCGGCAGGCAGAAAGGAAGTAACTGGATACTGATTTTCGTAATGTCAGGGTGGATTGTACGTAGTGTTACTGCGGTTTCTGTCGTATTTGTTTATCCAGGATTACCGTGAATCTATAAAGACAGTATAAAGATTCTCTCCTTCCTTGCTTTATCTATTAAATACTCAATTTTCTAGACCTGCGTCAATATTGTCGTGTTTATATTACTTCAATGCAATTATCTTCCATTCAACTAGATGCAGCAGATGCTAGTGTCTTTGCGTTCGCATTCGTAGCTAATGATACGATGTATCTGCTCCATCCTTTCTTACTCACAATAGACCCTAAGAGAATGTGGACAGAGTCATGGATCGTCAAGCTAGTAATCCTAGCTTTGAACCAGAATTCGTGGCCATTAAAGGTGAATTTCGATTATTTAGAATGAGCATTGCTGCTGAAATGAGTGAAATGTCTATGATGAATAATACGTAGGGCACTACTGTAGAGAAACTGCTATCAGAAGTTATGGACAATTTCAGTTCCTCACATTTGATTCTTTATTAAGATATATTTTAAATAAATGTTGTATAGTCACGTATTCCACGTTGTTACCTTTCAGCTTTAAGTAATAAGAACATTAAGGTATTTGCATAATCCAATCAAGAACTTGAAGTAAACAGTGTAGAACATTTTAACTAAAAACCGGGCTATAGCACTTAATGTCATCAATACTTATCGATGTTATGAACTTTTTATCTTGCTTCTCTTGAAATGAAGGCAGCACTTCTTTCATAAATACTATATAGGATTCTTCGTCCATTCAGAAGTTATTTCTGAAGCCGCCTCTATCATTAAAATGCAGCTTATTCAGTACATATAAGTGACGAGAGAACCTCCGTTGCAAATACCAGCTGCGTTACCAAAATCGGCTGTTGCTTTTCTTTTCGTGCCCCATTGGCTGAAAGCATGAAAACAAGCAACTAGGAGCACTGCGGAGACAGGAACCATGCTCCCAGTGCGTGCTAAATGTACACTGCAGATGGAACGGCAAATCACGTATTGACAAGCCTTGCGCAGGCTCCTCCTGCCTCCCACAGCCGATGCGACGGTTTTGTCTTGGTTTGTATCAGCTTCCTGTCCTAGGGCATGGCTGGTTTTACTCGTCAGGGTTCGAAACAATGATTATTATTTTAATTTTCGAGTCTCCCGCAGTAAATTTCTTTGTACCATTTTAAGCTGGCACTGGTTATACAAAATTAGCTGTTTTCGTAATTAGAAACCGAAATATATTTCCGCTGGTATTGAGTATCGACTCAAATACCCTACTATCAGTCATGATTTAGGCTGATCCAATGAGTGTGTTACAAAAACAAATAAGGAATATCTTCAGAAATACCAACTGAATAATGTAAGAGCCCGCAATGGAAGTTGAGTGTTGACTCGTCTGTCCTGTTCCCTGATACCATACTCACAGGGCATGTTTGGCAATTAGTGTCTTGTAGAAAAGAACCCGAACAATCACTGTACCTAATTCTGGTATTACATTTGAAAGTAGTGAAGAGGCTATACCTGAAAAATGTCTACATTCACAAATTCCTTTTTATGAATGAAGAGGAAGTTCATTACTGGATTTCCGTATCTAAGAAAGCTCAAGTAATCATTGAAATAGAAAATAATCAGTCTGATATAAATAACAAGGCATTATATGGTATTCGACTGTATGGGGGCAGTCATTACATCTGTGTTTGTGTGTTATGAAATGAACATTTGATGCAGCCAACAGCTGATTTGTTTCGAGACGGTAATAGTTAAGTAACCATAAAACGTCTGTGGCTATATAGCGAGATTAGTTTTAAGAACGAAACTAATGGCGGCGCGAAGGAATTTCAGAGTAACTAACTTCCAGGAAATTTGCCTGATTTATTCTTCTTTCCTCGTATTATCCAAGTATCCAGTTTCGAAAAAGAAAGAAATTCTTTGATGGAAGAAGAGCTGTATTTAATCTTTAATTTTGTGGCATAGCGACGTCTATATTCACGCGTCTTCCAGTTCAAGTATCTCAGCATCTGTCTATCATTCCCTCATGCATCAAACAAAGATATGACAATAACAGCGCTACTTCTTTGTGTACGTTCGGTATCTCCTGTTAGTCCTATTTGGTATGGATTACACACACTTCAGCAGTATTCTGGGATGTGTCGCACAAGTGTTTTTTAAGCAGCCTCCTTCGTTGACTGCCGCGCGGGATTAGCGGAGCGGTCTCAGGCGCTGCAGTCATGGACTGGTGCCGGCGGAGGTTCGAGTCCTCCCTCGGGCATGGGTGTGTGTGTTTGTCCTTAGGGTAATTTAGGAAAGTAGTGTGTAAGCTTAGGGACTGACGACCTTAGCAGTTAAGTCCTATAAGATGTCCCACATATTTGAACCTTTTTAATCTTGTTTCTTTCTTCGGTTTAACAGTGCCGCCAAGAGGGAAGGTTTTTTCATGAAAGTCGAACTTGTACTGTACGGTTTAGCACATTATATGAAATAAGTCACCTTCAAATTAAACAATGTACTAACGGAAAATGAATGTATTACTTGATGAAGCACTTGTATTATATGCATCAAACTTGTTGGAGATCTTCGTCACATAATGTGTATTAAATGATTAAATCTTCATTTCATTCGGACTCGATTCCCATGATCAATATCAGTATGTTGTGTGACCTCAGCAGGCTCAGAACGTCACCTTCACGAATTTCTTGTCATGCTGCGTTAATTCACAAAGACTATTTGTTATGAAAATATGTCCCAGACATGCTAGGTGAGTAACAAATCAGGGAACAGGGAAGATGAGTCAATACTCAACTTGCATTGCGGGCTCTCACATTATTCCACTGGAATATGCCGTTTTGTACCATGGCCACGAACGGTATGTCAACGGGGCTTACTTACCTTGCCACATACTTGCAAGAATTCAGGCTCCATTCAACACCTACCAAACTAGTCCTGTTGTCACATTCGATAAATCCACACAACACAAGTCCAGCTACTGGAGAGTTGTTTCGTGTGCCCTTTAAGTGCCATGCAGACGTCGACCTGGTCGCCACAGACAAAAGTGAGACTCATCGCTGAACACCACAGAATGACACTCGCTGTTAAGCGCAGTCTAGCTCTACACCACCGACGCCTCTGTTTGTGGTATGGTACCAGGGTCAAGTTGAGATATGATCCAATTTTCCAGTAATCTGTTCCCGACGTCTCGTGGTAACACTGCCTGTAATATCCGCTCGGATTTCAGCCGTTGTCGTTTGTCAGAGCCAGTCTAAAAATTCTACGTTCTTCTCATGTTATGGTCCTTCTTAAAGATGATATGCCTACTTTTCTTTTCACACTTCTGTCGGCTGTCGCCGTGTAGTCATTAGACTACCGCCTCCTAGGTAAAAGATCTTACCAAACGATGCTTACATGTCTTTCATGCCAGTGGGTAAGACTTTTTGTAAGTCTGAAATATGACTATAAGCTCAACACGCACGTCCTCAGGACATGCCTTGTTGGGATCTCCACCTCAAACGTTGCAGTATCATTACACAAACTCACCGGCTATAACCGACTCGCTCCGTGGTCCTTCCGTAGGAAGGGATTCTTTTCTGGACTGAAACTAAGCTCATGTGAAGTTGAAGTTTTAATGAACGACGGGCATGGGAATACGGAAGTATCATTTTGGTAGCGTCCCATTACGGTGTTGACGTTGTAACACTGCCCGTTTTTGTAAGCCCGTCGGAATGTGAATGACTTTGGTCTGAGTTTAGTGGTACTATGCGTTTATAGACAATTTTAAGCGTTTTATTTCTTGATGTTGACTTTTTTGCAACTACGAGGGTTGGAACTTTAATAGTGGCAACTATTTATTTACAGCTCGTGCAAAATAGATACGTATCTCAAAGTTTTACTGACCTTCAAAGTAGTCACGAGCATTGTGTATAACCCGTTGCCAGCGATGTGGAAGTCGTAAGAAACTCTTAACAGTGCTAGTTGTGTTGACAGTTCGAGCAGCGCGGTCTATTGCCCGACGAATTTGTAGCAGTTCTGAAACGAATGCCGGGAAGCGTTGAGCTCACGAGGGCTTAAGTCAGGGTAGTGCAGCAGGTGGTACAGCACTTAGCAGCCGCATCAGTAAAACAAATCAGTAACAGCTTACATTGTACGTGCTTCGAGCATTGTCCTGCAAAATGATGGTCAGGTCCTGCAGAAAGTGTCATCACTTCTGTCTCTATGCTGTTCATTTTTGCCCCTCGTGCCTCCTCCGTTACTCATCGAAACTATTAAACCGTGTGGAATGGAGAAGGATAACTGTCACTACATTGTACTGTATTTTAACCGGGGACCTAGAAACGACGGAGAGGCTCCGTCCTCGCCGCAGCCGCAGTGGTCCACAACCCCACGACGACTACCTCAGTCCACTTCACGCCTCCGCCGCCCCACTCCGAACCCACGGTTATTGTGCGGTTCACCCCCCCCCCCCCCTTTCCCCCGGTACGTATCACATCAGACGAGTGTAACCTCTATGTTTGCGTGGTAGAGTAATGGTGGTGTACGCGTACGTGGAGAACTTGTTTGCGCAGCAATCGCCGACATAGTGTAACTGAGGCGGAATAAGGGGAACCAGTCTGCATTCGCAGAGGCAGATGGAAAACAGCCTAAAAACCATCCACAGACTGGCCGGTTCACCGGACCTCGCCACAGATCCGCCGGGCAGATTCGTGCCGGGGACCAGGCGCTCCTTCCCACCCGGAAAGGCGTGCGTTAGACCGCACGGCCAACCGGGTGGGCGTGTTACTAAATTAACAGAAATCCACAGAAAATTTTCGGTCGAGTATTTCAAGACGTATCCCCACAAAAGTAGAACAGTATTTACATCGTTGGTTTCATTTCTGTCGAATGGCGTTAACCTCTTACATTCATTAAATTTTCCAGGATACATTGGCTGCAAAATGTTAGTAGCCAATGAACGAGTAAATTGGATTGCCAAAGGACGTGTCATCAATACGACTGAGGCGTAGGCATCGTCAGAACTCCTCTTTACTGCAAGAAAACGTGAATGGTGCTCATAGCAGGCCGTTTACGCAGTTTACCTTCCTGCACGCAAACATAACCGTAATTAAATGAGCGGAGAAGGAGTTTTCATATTTCGCCGGGGGAAGACGGCTTTTTTATGTAATCTCGAGAATTGAGCTTTGACTAAATGTCTGGAGGCATGCCCGCACTCTACCTGATGAAATCTGATTTCTCGTTCATCCGACAAGGTTTCTCTCGTAAAAAAAGATGACAGTGAACATTGTTTCGTGCTGTGTAAATAAAGAAGTTTGCACTGCGGAACCCCTAAATTAAACACGAAGTTTGATGCACATTTTGGCTTCGGCGCTAATTTTCCACAGTCGATTTTTGTTACTACTGCTGATATTTGCAAGAGAAACTTTAAATACCAGCACAGAAAAGTGAAGTGAAAGTAAGAAGACCCTAATGAGAATGCGTACTTATCTCTGTGAACAATGTCTTCCGTTGTGCGATGTAGCGATTCTTGAAGCGACAGCTGATTACCATGCTTGTCCTCTCTCAATTAAGTTGATTTTTTCTCTTTAAAGAAAGATATTGTAGTTCCTGCGCTACGCCAACGGGTACATAAGCATTAAAGAGATTTCGCTATAGAGTACATCTTTTTATGATTCGCGCATATCAGATATTGTTCTCTACAAGTGTACCTACCGTTAACAAAACTGTTACAATAACTTTATAATGCGGCCCATTTCCACCACTAAATGAACACTCCTTTCTATTATGATGGTGAAATGTCGAAACGGCTTTGGTATGATGTCTAAAGCTCTGTATATATAGAATTCTAATAGTGATTACTCTTTTATGAGATCTCAAACAACAAAGTAAATCTTGTATTTATAATACATGATTTTGCATCTAAATCCGAATATGAATGTAACGGTGATAAACTTAACATCGCACTTTTATAATTGTGCCTATAAAGTCAAATTTTTTGGCCTGTGTGTTGAATGACGGTGTTTGGCAGGAATAGTCTCATGTATAGTGCTGCACATAACATATTTAATTTGATCTTATCTCACTACCTACGACCGACACGAAACAAAATCAGAATCACTACATCAAACTCAAATTCAAAACAATTCATGCGATCACAACAGCACTTAAAAATGTAAAGACGGTCAGCAGGTGGAACACACAAAAAGAATTTAAGCCTAGCAGTTTACCTACAAGCTTCAGTTCCGAGATTACGAGCGTGGTGGATTTCCCACTATCGTCCCCGTGACTCATATAGTGGTAGCAACGACTGCGTGTTCACAGAAAGGTTTTCTCTCCAGGGATGTAGAAGGAGCTACAGAAAAAGAAACGACACAAACCCCGCCTTCAACAACACAAAGGAAATCTTAACTTTTCTATGCGAAAGCCTAGAAGTAGTGTTGAAAGTATATGTTTTTTATTACTCATATAATTCATATTGTTCTAGTTTCGAGGAAGCGAGGATGACTGCCAAATGTTTTACAAAGCTCACAGGTAGCTGTGAAATTACTTGAACTGCCAGAGTTGTTTTACTATTGTGATGCTTGCGGTAGTTAAAGTCAGTCATGAATATATTATGGCCTATGGTAGAAATAGTGGCAGAATGACACATGGAGCAGTAATTTAGCACACGCTATTTATCGGAAAAAAACCGGAAAGCCTATCGCCAATTATTTCAGTGAGTATGCTCTTTGCGACTGTTGAGGAAAATGCATATTTATTGAAAAACGAAAATGTTATGAAACTATATTAGAAACAGAACATTACCCATGAAAACAGTATTCAACTATAAATTGTCTCTCACCCTTCAACCGTAGGGGATGCTTTTGGAATTCTGGCCAAAAAATTAGAAATCGTCATAAAAACAACAAATCCGCCACCTACGAAAGATATAATTCGCTGCAACGAAATTGCAAGCCAACCTATAAACTTAATCTGTTTGAGGCGTAGAAGATGACGAAAGAGCTAAGATGGTTTAAGTGGCACTAAGCACTATGGGACTTAACATCTGAGGTCATCAGTCCCCTAGACTTAGAACGACTTAAACCCAACTAACCTAAGGACATCACACACATCCACGCCCGAGGCAGGATTCGAACCTGCGACTGTAGCAGCAGCGCGGTTCCGAACTGCAGTGCCTAGAACCTCTCGGCCACAGCGGCTGCCTAAAGAGCTAAGTCAGTCACAGTGGAGATTGTATTACAGTGGTGGTATTCCACGGATCCCACGTAGAGTGGTTTGTGGAATGTGTAAGAGAGGTACAAGTGTACATTTTAAGCGAAGTACAGTGAAATCTCCTCACATCACTATTATTTATTTACTTAGATCGTGGCACAACAACCAAGTAGGGGTACAGATATAATATAGAGAAACTATGCAAAAGTGTGAAAGAATTAACAATTTTCGAAGAAAATACAGACATAAAGAAATTATACGCTAAGGTGGCTAAAGCCTTGGTACACTACTTAATATCGTGTCGGACATCCTTTTGATCGGGATAGGGAAGACACTCGACGTGGCGTGGACTCAAGAAGTCGTTGGAAGTCTCCAACAGAAGTACTGAACCATGCTGCCTCTATAGCAGTCGATAACTGAGAAACTGCGGCCAGTGCGGGATTTTACGCACTAACTGATATCCCAATTACGTTCCGTAAACGTTCGATGCGACTGATGCCCGGTGATCTGTGTGGACAAATCATTCGCTCGAACTGACCAGAATGTGCTTCAAACAAATCACGAACAACTGTGATCCGGTGACATTGCGCATAGTCATCCATAAAAATTCCATCGTTGTTTCGGAACGTGAAATCAAGGAATGGCAGCAAACGGTCTCCAAGTGGCCAATCATAACCATTTCTAGTCAGTGATCGGTACAAACGGACCAGAGCATCTAGTCCATTCCATGTAAACAAAGCACGCACCATTACGAAGCCAGCACCAGCTTCCACAGTGCCTTGTTGACAACTTGAGTCCAAGGTCTCGTGGGGTCTGTTACACACTCCAACCCTACCATCAACTCTTACCAACTAAAACCAGAAGTCATCTAACAAGGCCACGGTTTTCAAGTCACCTAGGGTCTAACCGGTAAGATCTCGAGCCCAGGCGATATCGCGCTGTTAAGAAAGGCACTCGCGTTGCTCGTCTGCTACCGTAGCCCATTAACGCAAAATTTCACTCCAATGTCCTTAGGAGTACGTTCGTCGTATGTCCCAGATTGATTTCTGGGGTTATTTTATGCAGTGTTGCTTTCTAGGCAAACGCAGCTTCTGTGGGTTGTTAAGTCATTTCGTCGGCCAGTGTGTTGTCCGTGGTGAGAGCTAATGCCTGAAATTTGGTATTCTCAGCACACTCTTGACACTGAGGATCGCGTGATACTAAATTCCCTAGCGATATCGAAAATGGAATGTCCCATTCCTCTAACTCTAACCAACATTCCGCTTTCAAAGTCTGTTAATACCCGTCGTGTGGCCACAATCAATCGGAAACCTTTTCAGATGAATCACCTGAGTACAAACGACAGTTCTATCTACATACTTTGTGTATGTGATACTACCGCCATCTGTCTCTGTGCATATCTATATCCCATGACTGGATGGACTGTCTCGGTGCCCCACAGTCACAGTCTGCAGATGTTACTTTTCCCCATTTATGTAGTGAATCTGCACACTTTCCATACTTAGTGGGCACCTGGTTTAGTGTCTACAACTCCTCTGAGTTTAAAGCAGTTTCAGAATATTGAGGTTGTAGATCTGCAACCGCTTTTGTAGCGGTCAAATGGTTCAAATGGCTCTGAGCACTATGGGACTTAACATCTGTGGTCATCAGTCCCCTAGAACGTAGAACTACGTAAACCTAAACCCGTCGTGTGGCCAAAATCAATCGGAAACATTTCAGATGAATCACCTGAGTACAAACGACAGTTCAATCTACATACTTTGTGTATGTGATACTACCGCCATCTGTCTCTGTGCATATCTATATCCCATGACTGGATGGACTGTCTCGGTGCCCCACAGTCACAGTCTGCAGATGTTACTTTTCCCCATTTATGTAGTGAAACTGCACACTTTCCATACTTAGTGGGCACCTGGTTTAGTGTCTACAACTCCTCTGAGTTTAAAGCAGTTTCAGAATATTGAGGTTGTAGATCTGCAACCGCTTTTGTAGCTGTCAAATGGTTCAAATGGCTCTGAGCACTATGGGACTTAACATCTGTGGTCATCAGTCCCCTAGAACGTAGAACTACGTAAACCTAACTAACCTAAGGACATTACACACATCCATGCCCGAGGCAGAATTCGAACCTGCGACCGGAGCGGTCACGCGGTTCCAAACTGAAGCGCCTAGAATCGCTCGGCCACACCGGCCGGCTTGTAGCGGTCGTTTGTGTTTTTATTCCAGTGTCGCGTCCATTGATCCCTTTATACGCAACCGTCGATTTGGTTGGAGTTGTTCAGTCAAACATAGTGACCATTGTTGGGATCTTAGACGTCTGTGGTTTTGTTGCGGGAGGTCTTCATGGACTGGTAGGGCTGGATTATCAACAGTTTTTCCGAATTCGCGTAGGAGAACTACTTTTCTATTCGTCTCCGGAGGTAACAAGTTACACAACACTGGAAGCCATAATATAGGTAGGGATTTGATGGTCACGGATAGCAAACTCTTTTAATTGCTCTTAACAAGCTTGGAATGACATCTGTTGATCCATACCAGTGCACAACATTCGGCCACAGAGAATTCTACAGCAAGCGGCGACATGCAAAGAGCGTCAGCAGGTGCTTCTCCACAAATACCAGAGATTTTCTGAAACTCTTTCCGCTCTGTGATTAGGAGATGAGTTACACACAGGTTGAACAGGACGGATGCCAATGCATAGCCTTGTGGTAGCCCATTATCGACAGTTTTGGCATTGTTCGTATTCTTATTGACTATGCCTTGAAAACAATTGGCATATAGCATATTCCGTACTACGTGTGCCGTTGTTTGGCAGGGTATAACTGTTAACAATTTGTAGATGACTCGCTCGTTTCACACGGTGTCGTATACTCATGTTATGTTTACGTTACTAAATACCACTGTACTGGAGTACTACTTCTAATTATAAAAATGACCCGAAACTTTAAATTAAGAGTTTCTGTGAAGATATTCTTCCGTCGAGACGAATGAGTTGCCAACGGAAACTTCTTTGATTTAGTCTTAAGCTCCAGCTCATTGTCTACATAACATTCAATGTTCTCAGATAGGTTTCTGAATACATGCGCATCCTATCCATGTATCTAACTGCTTTCTGTGTTGATGGTATCTCCCACAAGTCTTTGTTGCTGTTTTTGGCACTAAGCCGAGCGTCCTACAATTTTATGCATTGTTCTCACTTTATTGAGAAAAGGGAGTTATTAGTATGACAAAGTGCACTGATGAATACATGTATTGTGAAAAATTTGTGAAAATAAGTTAAGGGGTGACGGTTTCAGAAATCATGAAGAAGATCACAAATTTTTTTTTTATTTGGTTATTTGAAAGTAAATATAATTGACATAATTATCCCAATTTTTTTCTTTGAAATTCGAACTACAAATAGTACAAAAAAATTAAAACCGCAAGCAGTGTAATGCCCCCTGCCCTTTTTTGAATGCAACACAGCATTGTTGTGTAGAAGACTGTGATGCCATTTTGTGGTCTAAGCAGTAGTATAGAGAGCTGTGGAGCTTTGTAAACAATTTTGTGCTGTTTAGTGGAATTTGAGTGCAGCTAGATTTATTGTGCCATTTTTTATGCAAGATGAAAATATTGATCGTTGTTTACAATGCCTAGGCGTGGTAAAGTATTTAAAAAATATAGTAAGTCCCGTATTTGAAATATGAAAAATAGATGATGCTGGGATTAGGGTCATACCTGCAGATGCAAACATTAGCCTGTCACCAAGTGCATCTAAACTAAAACTTGGGAAAGGTATTGTGTCATAAGAAACAAATCATGACAGAAATAGACGTTTCAGAACTGTAGATCAGTAATTGGTGGCAGAGGCACTTAGAAAATCCTGCAAGTGCTCCTTTTGTGGAGGAAATGTGAATTTGGTGGATGATGGAAAGAGAGAAGGTTTAGTTTGCACATTGCATATTTTATGTCAAAACTGTGATGCTGACATACCATTCAAGACATCGAAGGCCAGTAAAAGAATGTATGAAAAATGAGATTTGCTTATGGACAAAGATGCACAGGGAATGGAAGAGATGGTGGACCTTTCATGTGGAGTTATGAACATATTTACTACAGTGTCCACTACTCTCCTCAATGCAGCTGCAGAAGTAAGTGAAGACAGCAACGATGCAGGTAAAACAGAACGGCAAGAAGCTCACAAAGCTGTTTGTAGCAGTAATTGTGTAGGCTCCATTGGTGGGATGGCAGTTGCTGGTATGAAATTCATTTTCCTTTAGGTCTTCACGAAAATGTGGAGTAAGGTACTCATAGTATTTAAGAAATGGAGACTACAATGCTGTCAAGAATGTAGTTGAAAGTCAGCCCTATGGAAAAGACTGCACTATTGAAAAACTGTAGTGCTTCGGCCATATTCAGAAGAGGACGGGCGGGCGACTCAGAACACTTGTTGCAGACAATAAAGGGAAGGTACTACCGAATGGGAAGCCACTGGTAGGTAAAAACACACTAACAAAGAAGTTAGTCTACTATGGAGCTGCAATTAGAAATAATCTCATAGATTTGGTTTGTATGATAAAGTCAGTATGGGCCATTTGTTTCATTATTTGTCGACAGACACTACACGTCAAGAGGCCTATGTTCTAATGACTGGTGGTCATAAAATTAACCTTCCTTATGGAAATGGAAATGAGCGTTTGGCGTCATTGACCAGGAGGCCCATTACAGGGCAGGTCCGGCCACCTTGGTGCAGCTCTTATTGCGTTTGACACCACATTGGCGCACCTGCGCGCCAGATTGGGATGAAAGGATGATGGAGATAACACAACACCCAGTCCTTGAGAGGGACAAAATCCCCGACCCCGCCGGGAATCGAAACCGAGCCCGCAGGACGGCAATCCGTCAGGCTGACCACTCAGCTGAGTGGGTTGCAGTGGCAATTAAACCAAATTTTAGATCTCTGACTTCACCAAAGCTGCTAGAAAAATGTCTTCAAAGCAAAACGCAAAACCCAAATGAAAGTTTCATTGGTCTTATTTCGAAGAGGTGTCCAAAGACTGTTTGTTTCCAATTTGGTAACGAAGATTTCTGCTTTGGAAGCTGCAGCAGTGTTTAATGATGGTAATATGAAGAGACTTCACATCCTCAGCAAGTTGGGCTTTACACCTGGAGTCTCCACTAAGTAGATACTGCGGATCATCGATGAGCAACGAATCGCGAAGGCGGAGACTTCAGTACAGAATACAGAAAAAATTGCTAGCCAGTGGAGCAGAGGAGCTAAAAGAGCTGTAGAGGATGATGAGAAAAAACTGGAATATAGATACGGGCAGCTTTAGCTAAGTTATGATTTAAAAAATTTTAAAACATTTCATCCGAACTTGAAAACGATTTTTCTTTAACAAGGCTTTCTCCTTTCAGGAGCACATATACATCAGAAACCGCTGGAAGAATTTCGATGAAATTTGGCACGCCTCTTCTCTTACATGGAAGCAATATTAAAATGGAACGAAATTTTAATCTAGACATAATAAACGGATCTATTGTTTATACTCGTAATGTATGGAAAATTTGTGAGTAAAAATATTTAAATGCAAAATTTTACACTAAATAATAGAAAGAATTTGCCAAAAAGTTACTGCACTTAATTTTACATTTATTAGTGCAGATTACTTTACCATAGAAAAAATTTGTCAAATTTCCCTAAAAATAATCAAAAAGTGTACCTTAAAATAGCAATGGAACAAAAAAATTGAAAATCTCGCATAGCATTTAACGAAAAATGACAGGGATATGGATTTTCAAAGATATCAGTGCAAGGCTGCCACCGTCTCCCCTTAAATTTCAGCACGGTGCTCTAGAATTAGTAGATACCAACGCATTTATGTATTCAGAAAATATTGCCCCTCTACACTGAGTTTCCCCGGAAAATTTTCCACAATACATTATTGAATTACAATAGTTTTTTTCTCCATATTAAGCCATTTATAACAGTAATCATGCGTGGTGCAATCGTAGATGAATTTCGGCATTTCATTAATGTTAAGCAGGGGGTTTTCCAGTTAAGGTTGCTCTCTATTTGCCGTTCCAAGAACTTAACGTTTCCTGGTTCTTGGATTTTATTGTTCAAGGAACCTACTGTTACAGGTTTTGGAGTTCTACGGGAAATACTGAACTGTGTGCACTGAATCTTGTCAAAATGAAGTGCAGTACAATTGCCTTGAACCATCTGTTGATGTTTTCGAATATGTCATCTGCTGCTTTTGCAGTAAGAGGAATGATACTATTATTCATTCCTGTATTTATTTTGGGCTGGTGCGAAAGTTCGTAGCGTTTTTCCATAATTTAGTAAACACTACAGATATACAGAACAGAGTTTCCCTGGGGGAAACTTTTCGATTCCGCGAGTGTAGAAAACACTTGGTTTAGAGGTGAGGAACTCATCAAGCTATGCTCGTAGCGGGTTTTCATTCGGAAAGGAAGTTCCTTGAAAGCTGTCCGATAGAGAGCGGAAAAGCTGTAAATATGAAGGTGCAAGATCAGGTGCATGAGGTGGGTGAGGAATGACTTCTCATCCCAACTCCTGTGTTACGCTTTTTGTCAAACTAGCAGAATGCGAGCGGCCGTTATCATGGTGGAGCATCACTTCACGTAGTATGCCTGTTCGTTGTTCTTAGACTGCGTCTGCAAGATGTCACAGTTGACAGTAAATGTCAGCGGTGGTGGGATGCAGTTCGTAGTACACCACACCGTCGTTCTTCCACCAGAGGCATAACATTACTTTTTCTGGATGCGCGCTGATCTTTATACAGAATTTTCTACTTTTTTTTGAGCTCAACCATTTCTTTCACTTTCTTATGTCAGTATAAAGGCATCATTTCGAGTTACCAGTAACAATACATTATAGGAATCGTCGATGATGTTCACGAGACAACTGATGACGAAGAAGCGGAGATGCACATATGGCCATCCGGAGATTTTGTTTTAGTTTGGCTTAAAGCATGTGATACCCAAATTGCAGGGAAATGTCACACGATGATCGACTGATCACAGTTTATCACAGTTTCCAGCCACCGAGTTCAGTGACGTAGACAAATGGCTCCAAGCACTATGGGACTCAACTTCTGAGGTCATCAGTCCCCTAGAACTTAGAACTACTTAAACCTAACTAGCCTAAGGACATCACACACATCCATGCCCGAGGCAGGATTCGAACCTGCGACCGTAGCGGTCGCGCGGTTCCAGACTGTAGCGCCTAGAACCGCTCGGCCACTCTGGACGGCACAGTGACGTAGATAATTGTGGATTAATGCGTTCAAACGATCTTCATCAGATCCCGAATGTCTCTCTGAACGTGGAGAGTCACTAATGTCAAAATGATCCTCCTCAAAACGAGAAGCATTTTCTTGCCGTGCTCTGTCCAGTGGCATTATCCCCAGACAGGGCGAAAATGTTTCTGGCGGCCTCCCCTGCGGTCACCTCTCTACTGAACTCAAACATAAGAATATGTCGGAAATGATCCGATTTCTCCAGCTGGCACTACATTCTCTAAAGTCCACAGGTCCACTCATATCTCCATATGACAAAATGACAATATGTACACTCAAATAGCAAAGAGTGAACTACTAATAAAGATCACAACCAATAAATAAACACATACAACCGGAATACCACCATTCAAATCAAAACCGCTACTTACTTATGCACCAACCTAATATCATCTACCAAATTTTATGCTTCTGGAACTGCAAGCTGAAGACAATTTATGTACCTCAGAAACACAGAGGGCCGAAAATCGATCCTTGTTGCACACCACGTTTGATTGTTTCGGATTCTGTGTGCCTGTTGTCATGTGATTAACATGGAATTGATGCACATTATTTTTTTTGTCATCTATGAAAGATAAAAACCATGAAACCTCATATGAGCTGGTTACAAATGGGAAACCGGAGACATGCTGATCACATGGCAAAAGCGGTAAGCAGTCATTGGTTGATACTTCACAGTAGCCGGAAGTAGAAATGACTCCCGTGGGGCATCATAAACGGGGAGACTTGTGCAGCGACAGTTGGCGGACGCTCTCTTCTCGCTCCCGCAATCTTCTCGCTGTTGGCTTTCTAAACGTAAAAACGTCTTTCCCCCTTACTCCAGCTCCCTAATTTTTAAGATTCCACTATCCAGCAGGGGAAAAGTATTCACTGACGTTCTTAGCAGAAAGGAAATACCTTTCACAAGGTTTCAAGCCGTTTTCTTTTTTTCATTTTTTACAGTTTTTGGTCCATTTGGGAACCTGTAACACATGTTCTAATTGTTACATAATGTGTGGTGCAGAAGAAAAATTTTGGAAGTTGGGCGAAAAGTTATTCAAAATCGATGCAGTAATGCTTTGTTACATCATCATTGCTTGAAACGTAAACATACACTGATGAGCCCAAACATTATGAAAACACATCACTTATTCTACACATTAGAGATCAGACAGTTGTGGTAGGTTTGTGGAGGTATATGGCATTAAATGTCTATGCAGAGGTCATGTAATTTGCGTAAATAACGGGCCGCTGATTTGAGTACGCGGTGATGGCGCCCGATAGCGACCCAGATGGGTTCCATAGGATTTACATCAGGCGAATTTGGTCGCCGAGACATCAACGTGAATTCACTATAATGCTCCTCAAGCCACTGCAACAAGGTTCTGGCTCTGTGACACGAAAAGTTAAGCTGCTAAAAGACGACAGCTTTGTCGGGGAAGACATCAAGCATGAAGGGATGCAGGTGGTTCGCAGCTGTCAACGTGTCTTCGATTGCTACGACAGGTCCCATGCAATCACGGCAGATTGTCTCCCATTGCGTAATACTGCTGCATCCGTGACGCGTTGCATGTTTCGAGCTACCATTCACCTCCATGAAGGCGCTTGTGGAGACGACCAATGACAAAGTGCAGCAAAAATGTCATTCACCCGAAGAGGTGACGGTCGAATCCCGATAAGTCCCGTGCCCACTGCAATCGTTAATGATGATGTCATGAAGTCAACACGTGAACATGTAGGAGTGGTCCGCTACGGTGCTACATGTTCAACAATGTACAATGAAAAATGTGTTCCGAACACTTGTGCATGCACCATTATTGTGCGCTTTCGGCAAAGATGCCACAGATCACACCCGTCTGTCCTACTTTACAGGGCAAACAATCCTCCGACCCCCCACCTTCTCTGAAGAGTGGTGGACGTCCAACCATTTAGCGCCTAGTGGCAGTTTTCACTGTAATTCTGCCTCTTCATATAAATGCTCACGAATGTAGCACGTGAACATTTTGACCAGCTTCGCCGTTTTCGAGATACTTGTTCACAGGCTCTGCGTGGTAATAATTACCCTTTGTCAAAGTCGCTTATTTCATTGGATTTCTCCATTTTCAGCCCTTATATTCGCTAGGGTGATGCCCCGTCCACGTCTGCTCCGCTTGCATACTTTTGCTACCTAGTAACGTGTCCTCAACACCACCAGGCGCGGTGGAAAGTGGACATCGTGTTTTGGATTATCAGTGTATATAAACTGAAGAAAGAGTACGAATCAAAGAAAGAAGAATATGAACTTTATAGCTTAACGTTTTGCAGCCAACAAGGCAGTTAAAGACGTAGCTCAAACTTGGATTGGAGAAGGACAGGTAAGAAAATTGACTGTGGACATTTCAAAGCAACTATTATGGTATTTGTCTTAGGCAAATTAGGGAAACCTTGGTAAACATAAAGCTGCGTGGCCAGGGTAGAGTTTGAACGGATGTCTTTACAGATGTGAGTCCACTGTCTTATCCACAACGCCACCTCTCTTTCGTTTTTTTTTTTTTTGCGTTGGTTTGTACATACCAGATATATGAGTGCACACTGTATAAATCTTTTCTGTTTTGCCTATCTTTTAATTAAGTAATAATTTAATCGGGTGTTTAAAGCTGTTATAATGGAAGAGAACAAGGTCTAACATCATTTGAAAGATAGGCCTGCTTGTGAGATTATACACTCCTGGAAATGGAAAAAAGAACACATTGACACCGGTGTGTCAGACCCACCATACTTGCTCCGGACACTGCGAGAGGGCTGTACAAGCAATGATCACACGCACGGCACAGCGGACACACCAGGAACCGCGGTGGCAGCCGCCTCCAGTGGTGTCGCGACAGGCGTGAATGGAGGGACGAATGGAGACGTGTCGTCTTCAGCGATGAGAGTCGCTTCTGCCTTGGTGCCAATGATGGTCGTATGCGTGTTTCGCGCCGTGCAGGTTAGCGCCACAATCAGGACTGCATAAGACCGAGGCACACAGGGCCAACACCTGGCATCATGGTGTGGCGAGCGATCTCCTACACTGGCCATACACCTCTGGTGATCGTCGAGGGGACACTGAATAGTGCACGGTTCATCCAAACCGTCATCGAACCCATCGTTCTACCATTCCTAGACCGGCAAGGGAACTTGCTGTTTCAACAGGACAATGCACGTCCGCATGTATCCCGTGCCACCCAACGTGCTCTAGAAGGTGTAAGTCAACTACCCTGGCCAGCAAGATCTCCGGATCTGTCCCCCATTGAGCATGTTTGGGACTGGATGAAGCGTCGTCTCACGCGGTCTGCACGTCCAGCACGAACGCTGGTCCAACTGAGGCGCCAGGTGGAAATGGCATGGCAAGCCGTTCCACAGGACTACATCCAGCATCTCTACGATCGTCTCCATGGGAGAATAGCAGCCTGCATTGCTGCTATAGGTGGATATACACTGTACTAGTGCCGACATTGTGCATGCTCTGTTGCCTGTGTCTATGTGCCTGTGGTTCTGTCAGTGTGATCATGTGATGTATCTGACCCCAGGAATGTGTCAATAAAGTTTGCCCTTCCTGGGACAATGAATTCACGGTGTTCTTATTTCAATTTCCAGGAGTGTAGATCTTGTGATATGGCACACCTAGATTTAACCCTCGCTGAGCGTTACCCAACTATCGCAAAACTACGTCGCACGCAAAACATGCTGTTGCATCCTTGAGCCAATGATCCTAGATGTAAGCTTGGCGGTTGTTGGCTGACGTCAGCGATCAGTTTTTATTAATAATTTTTTTATACCTATAGGAAAAGGTCTCGTATTTCTTATTCATTGCATAATCAACTCCCGACAAAAAATCTGCTTATGTAATTGAATCCATGAAAGCAAAACTGTAAACAGACAGGTTTCCCATATTGCGATCAAACTAACACATTTAACAGGATGACAGAGGAGCTAAGACATCACTCCAGTATTTCTGAAGAGCTACGTTCAAATTGGTGTCTGACCATCTTAATTTGTGTTTTCTGTTATTCACTACACACTTTATACCAATTATTCCTCTTGCCCGACCCTAACCCCTTCCTCTATCCTTGTATAATTCAATACTTGTGTAAGGACTTTGGCATGTACAGAGTTGTTAAACGGTCGCCTTCCGTCTGTCGACATAGAATGAAAGATTACTAACAACTGTTCCGAACTTCTGGTGAAGCTAAACGTAATTTTTGACGGTTTGCCATACCTTTTAATACAAGCGCCTATCTAGTTCCTAATAAATAATCAGTAACATTGTGATTGTACTTAAGAAACAATGCATGTGGCTAATGGCTGCCAAACGTCCGCGATTCGAAACTTAACTGCACCAAATAGTGTAACTACGACTTTTCAACTTTCAGAACGTCACCGAGAGCAATACGGAAAAAACTTATTTTCTAAAGCAGAGGTTGATATCAACAACAATCGCACCGGCGAGTGTACTTGTACTGCGATACTATATTAGATAAATTTTAAACCTACTTCTTCATGTGTGTTTTATAGGCACGTCTAACATATGAAACGACTTGATCTAATCGTAAACATGACGCCTGCTGTAGATATGAGACGTAAAATATAAAATATGGAAGCCTCCTTCAGCAGTTAGTTTGAGGAAACGAGAAAATTGTAGTGGTATAAACATCTTCTTTGCTGCTAACATAGTAGCCATTCACCAGCCTTATCCGACCGTGCAATGCAATACGCGGATGAGCAACTAATCTGATGTTGTCGAGTTTCCATATTAACTGTAATTGTGATTTTGTAAATAATTTTTGATCTTAACATGGTCACGGCTATATAAACAAAGCAGAATGTCTGCCAGAGCCTACCTAAACGTTGCACTTTTATGCAATGTCGATCACTGGTAGTCTTTACTCAGAAGTAAAACCAGATTTTGTTATGATCCGCTTGTTGGGGAAAGACAGACATTTAATAACTTGCCTCAAACGATACTGCATGACTGCAAGGAAGTATGAGAGTGTAAATACTGCATACCAAAACAGTAAGAGAGATATCAAGCAGATGGGACCTCTGAAGTATAGCAGACTATTCTCCACAGGATCTCGTCTAATAAACCTCTATGGATCAATCGAACGTTTACATCTGCAACTAGTTGTACCCTATGTGATCAAAAGTATCCGGACACCCCCAAAGATATTCGTTTCACATATTAGCATCATTGTGCTGCCGCCTACTGCCTGGTATTTCATATCAGCGACCTAAGTAGTCATTAAACATCGTGAGAGAGCAGAATGGGGCGCTTCGCGGAACTCACCGACTTCGAATGTTGTCAGACGATAGGGCGTACCTGTGTCATACGTCTGTACGCGGTATTTCCACACTCCTAAACATCTCTAGGTTCACTATTTCCGATTTGATAGTCAAGTGGAAACGTGATGGGACACGTACAGAACAAAAGCGTACGGACTGACCTCGTATGTTATGACAGAGACAGTCGACAGTTAAAGAGGGTCGCAATGTGTAATAGGCATACATCTATCCAGACCATCACACAGGAATTCCAAACTGCGTCAGGATCCACTGCAAGTACTATAATAGTTAGGCAGGAGGTGATAAAACTTGGATCTCATGTTCGAGCGGCTGCCCATAGGCCACACATCACGCCGGTAAATGCCAAACGACGCCTCACTTGGTGTAAGGAGCGTAAACATTGGAAGATTGAACAGGGGAAAAACGTTGCGTGGTGTGACGAATCACGGTACACTGTGTGGCGATCCGATGACAGGGTGTGGGTATGGCGAATTCCTGGAGAACGTCATCTGCTAGCGTGTGTAGTGCCAACAATAAAATTCAGAGAAGGTGGTGTTATGGTGTGGTCGTGTTTTCCATGAAAGGGGCTTGCACCCCTTTTTGTATTGCATGGCACTATCACAGCACAGGCCTACATTGATGTTTTAAGCACCTTTTTGCTTCCCACTGTTGAAGAGCAGTTCGTGGATGGCGATTCCATCATTCAACACGATCGAACGCCTGTTCATAATGCACGCCCTGTGACGCAGTGGTTGCACGACAATAACATCCCTGTAATGGACTGGCCTGCACAGAGTCCTGACCTGAATCCTATAGAACACCTTTGGGATGTTTTGGAACGCCGATTTCGTGACAGGCCTCACTGACCGACATCGATACCTCTCCTCCGTTCAGCACTCCGTGAAGAATGGACTGCCATTCCCCAAGAAACCTTCCAGCACCTGGTTGAACGTATACCTGCGAGAGTGGAAGCTGTTATCAAGGCT
The DNA here is from genome assembly GCF_023897955.1 of Schistocerca gregaria. Classification (NCBI taxonomy): domain Eukaryota; kingdom Metazoa; phylum Arthropoda; class Insecta; order Orthoptera; family Acrididae; genus Schistocerca; species Schistocerca gregaria. The sequence goes on from NC_064931.1 coordinate 88,923,673, forward strand.
AGGGGTGGGCCAACACCATACTGAATTCCAGCATTACCGAGGGAGTGCGCCACGAACCTGTAAGTCATTTTTAGCCAGATGTCCGGATACTTTTGATAACATAGTATATGCCAGAAATCGCTTTTCAATGCAAACCAGAATGTACTCGTTACCAGTGATGCACTTCTGCCATTCTGCTTTATACGTTACTTCTCTCATATTGTTTTTATAGTACATAAGCGAATATACACTCCTGGAAATTGAAATAAGAACACCGTGAATTCATTGTCCCAGGAAAGGCAAACTTTATTGACACATTCCTGGGGTCAGATACATCACATGATCACACTGACAGAACCACAGGCACATAGACACAAGCAACAGAGCATGCACAATGTCGGCACTAGTACAGTGTATATCCACCTTTCGCAGCAATGCAGGCTGCTATTCTCCCATGGAGACGATCGTAGAGATGCTGGATGTAGTCCTGTGGAACGGCTTGACATGCCATTTCCACCTGGCGCCTCAGTTGGACCAGCGTTCGTGCTGGACGTGCAGACCGCGTGAGACGACGCTTCATCCAGTCCCAAACATGCTCAATGGGGGACGGATCCGGAGATCTTGCTGGCCAGGGTAGTTGACTTACACCTTCTAGAGCACGTTGGGTGGCACGGGATACATGCGGACGTGCATTGTCCTGTTGGAACAGCAAGTTCCCTTGCCGGCTTAGGAATGGTAGAACGATGAGTTCGATGACGGTTTGGATGTACCGTGCACTATTCAGTGTCCCCTCGACGATCACCAGAGGTGTACGGCCAGTGTAGGAGATCGCTCCCCACACCATGATGCCGGGTGTTGGCCCTGTGTGCCTCGGTCGTATGCAGTCCTGATTGTGGCGCTCACCTGCACGGCGCCAAACACGCATTCGACCATCATTGGCACCAAGGCAGAAGCGACTCTCATCGCTGAAGACGACACATCTCTATTCGTCCCTCCATTCACGCCTGTCGCGACACCACTGGAGGCGGGCTGCTCAATGTTGGGGCGTGAGCGGAAGACGGCCTAACGATTTGCGGGACCGTAGCCCAGCTTCATGGAGACGGTTGCGAATGGTCCTCGCCGATACCCCAGGAGCAACAGTGTCCCTAATTTGCTGGGAAGTGGCGGTGCGGTCCCCTACGGCACTGCGTAGGATCCTACGTTCTTGGCGTGCATCCGTGCGTCGCTGCTGTCCGGTCCCAGGTCGACGGGCACGTGCACCTTCCGCCGACCACTGGCGACAACATCGATGTACTGTGGAGACCTCACGCCCCACGTGTTGAGCAATTCGGCGGTATGTCCACCCGGCCTCCCGCGTGCCCACTATACGCCCTCGCTCAAAGTCCGTCAACTGCACATAGGGTTCACGTCCACGCTGTCGCGGCATGCTACCTGTGTTAAAGACTGCGATGGAGCTCCGTATGCCACGGCAAACTGGCTGACACTGACGGTGGCGGTGCACAAATGCTGCGCAGCTAGCGCCATTCGACGGCCAACACCGCGGTTCCTGGTGTGTCCGCTGTGCCGTGCGTGTGATCATTGCTTGTACAGCCGTCTCGCAGTGTCTGGAGCCAGTATGGTTGGTCTGACACACCGGTGTCAATGTGTTCTTTTTTCCATTTCCAGGAGTGTATTTAATCAAGTCACAAAGCAGTTATCTCAAACATTGCCATTCGAAATTTTGCTAGTATATTTTCCCCAAAACAAATAATTTTATACCTGTATTCTCAAAGTACGCTCACTGAGTATCTACATGATACTTTAAAGCTAGCTGAACCAACCAATATCTACTTTACTTACACATTTTGAACCCAATGGGCTTCCCTTGCAGACTGATTCATAGCAGTGAGTATCACCGGAATAATATAAATGCGACTAATGAGAGACACTTTGAAGATCCAGTATATCTTTCTAAATTACTTCCGACAATATAGTCAGAATCCAACTTTACTTCCATTTATTTTATGTGCTCAGATCACCGTTGATGACTTCGCCCAGTTATCATTTATATTTAATTTCTGCCATAGGTGTATGTTGCTGTTTAAGAGTTTCAAATTCTGGGTCTTATACTTAGTCGTTGTCTATCACTGCTGTAGGTGTAGGAGAATTTCTCGTTCTTTGTGTTAAACACTGTTTTTGTTGTGTACATAGTCCCGCGTAGTCAGAGCGTACACAACTTTCCCACTAGAGCGCGCTCCGCTAAGCACAACAGCCCATGCGCAGCGCTCGTCCGTCTCGAGTCTACGAGATAGCGCTGCCATAAAGACGGACCAAATTCTGCTTCCGCCGATCCGCGTATTAATATGTAACGCAGCCAATGAGATCGCTGCTAACGTAGAAACTTTTTTCCTCGCGGATCACACTCGCGCAGTGATACCTGAACTCTCGAGGTATTATAACGAGTGTACAAATCTCCGATTAGTCAGTCTGCATCAGTCTGCATTAGTCTGTGCCTAATAAGATTATCATATTCCTGTAGAAAGCCATGAAGAGAAATGTATAGACACTTTGTCTAGTATCATAGATATGTGAGAATAAGATTAACGTACCAAGACCAAAGGAACTTCAGAGCGTCAATTGTAAATAGCATCCAGAACCAAGTTAAGTAGTTTTTATGCTTGTTATTATTTTAATAAATGTGTGTGAAAAGCAATAAAGTTCTGTTTAAAGTTGGTCACCGTCAATCTGCTACTCTAAGCGTGCAAGTGGCCTTTCTATCGTTTGGCCTAACGGCAGAAGGTAAACACGCCACGATAAGACCACGAGACATATTGCTGACACTCGCCTACTTCGGTAGAGCGACAAGTCAAATAATCTGATGGTATATGTACCGAAGGTCTTACAGTACGCACACCACAGTTTTATAAATGAGTTTCGACTTCTTTAGTTCTCAGAGTCAAGTAAATATCAATAATACGTCTTCTATGAAAAATATTAAAATACTGTTCCATCTATCTCTTCAACACAGATATAGAATTGAAACATTTATGCGTCTTTGTTATATATCCCATGTTACTGCGTTTTAGGAGCAAATATTTCTACTTTAAACGCAGCCGCAATATTCCGCCATTGTAAGGTTTCCCTGACCACGACGCTCGTAACAGTACACTGTGCAGTCAAACTGCAGAGGAGAAATAGCCTGGGAAGGTGTCCGCTTCCAGACGCTGGCCGCAACGACTTGTGAACCCGTGGCCCCAGGCTGCGTGACTCAATTATGTGCGTGACAGCCGTACTGGGCCATTTCGGCCCGGATTGTCTCCAGTCGTGTGATGGATTTATGGAACAATAAACCAGAAAAAATGGCTTTAAAAGGCTCTGCCCCCAGTGTCCCGGCCAGATGTTTTACTGCACCATACCATTAGCTTTTGCAAGCCGCTATATTCAAATCTGTGTGAAATTAAATAAGAGTTCGAGGCCCTCCGCGGCTTATGTGTGGAGCAGAGGGCATTACCGATGCCCGTGGCCCTAAAGTAGGCCGTAAATATGCCCAGGCCCCAAATTCCGTGAAGTGTTTTACTGCAATTTAGACTTGGGCTTGCGTTATGTTTTATGTTCCGTGACAACTAACGTTAGACATATGTGCTTCGTGTCATGGAAATGTCCACCCTAGACGTAGTGGAAACTGGTACGAAAACCTCTGCAACAAAGCCACAAGCAGGGATGAGAACGGTTAGGTGTCGCTTATCTGCTCACGATATCAAATATTAAAGCTTTGTTTAGGCTCTAAGAACAAAACAATTACTCTAACCACTTTCGGCTCGCTGTTCTACTGTCCCGCAGTTTCTCACGGCGCTGATGCGAGTGCATCATGGTATTCCGTACCTCACCTTACTTAGGATATCCAAAAGATCTTTGGTTCGGCCAGTTTCATTCACAGCATTTAATATGTTAAACTTTCAAACCAAGATTCCACCGTGGCCATAAAGTTTGTCAAAAATCTAAATTTATTGATATAACACGGCGGAACAATTTCGGCTTAGACGCTGCTTCCAGGTGATAAATGTACATATAAAACGTATGTGGTAAAGGTAATTCTACACGCGCACAGTCTTGCCTGTCTTATCCATCGACGAACGGGTATCATATGGAATAGGACAAAGTATGGATAATCAAGTCAAAACGATTTGACCGTGTGTGAGGGCACAGCTGAGCTTTCAACATACCCCTGTGGACGTCAGAAGGATCCGCATTGGCTGTACCGGTCGAAAGTCACATCAATCCCCATCGGCACAAATGCATTTAATAAAAGGATCGCGAAACGGGTAACTAATAGGACAGGGGTGGCTCCTATGTCCGCCAGACCAAGTGTCTCGTTCTCTCTCTACAGACAAAGTCTTATCTTCACGATCTCCAGATGAAACATGTTCTCTAGCAGCACGGAGTTATTTCTTCACTCTCTGCAACGTCTCTCAATTCCTGTACGCCAATGAAAAGGGCACAGCAAAAATGCTTGTCAATGTTTATTTTTGTTAGTAATTAACAACCTACCTTCGAGAAAAAAAATTTCAGTGCTAACCAATCATTTTATTCCCATGTACACAGTTCTTAAAGAATTTCAAGTTGCCCTCCGCTCTCATCAGCTAAGTTTTCTACTTCACCCAAGAGACTCGTCTCTACACCAACATTTCTCACAAACTGGCCTTCTCTGCATTATTTTAAGACTAGACGAGTTCCCGGCGTTGCCTGCGTATGTATTTATTTCAATCTTCTGTCAGCTCATTTCCTCTCTTTGTACATCTCCTCCTTCACTTCCTGTCTGTCCACCTGTTCCATCCACGCTCTCCATCCACATCCTCCAAGTTCCCCACCCACTCCCACTCCATCTCCTCCTGCCTTTGTCTCTATCCATCTCTTCCTTCCCTTTTTCTCTGTCCATTTGCTCCTTCTCCTTCAGCTTCGATGCATTTCATCCCTCCCTCCTCTAGTTACATCTCCACCTGCACCTCCACCTTAGTCCAGCTCCTGCTCCCTTCCATCTAACCATGTCCTCCTCCCCCTCTTTCTCTTCATATCCTCCTCCCCCTCACTTTGCCTATCTCTTCCTCCTCCTGTCTCTGTCCATCCTCTCCTCTTTCATCTCTCTGTACACCTTCTCCTCTAACCTCTCCATTTCTCCCACCTCATCTCTGCGTCTATCTCACCCTCCCCCTACCTATGTCCATATCCTCCTTCTCCTGACCGTCTGTCTATTTTCCACTTGCTCCTTCTGTTTCCACATTATCACGCTCATCCTAATAGATCGTTGCTGGTTCTTACTCTCTTACTATCTTTTTTTATTCCGATAGCGAAAGGAGTCACTCAAGAATACTTTGTCACATCACGCTATATATATCTGAAAACTCTCACGCGTGCACTCGGCCCACCGGAGTCGCGTCTCTGGAAGAAGCCATGCCCGGGGCTCGCTGCACCGGCCGGGATCCGAGACACGGCAACCACAGGTCTGCGCACTGCCTGTCGCATGGCGAACACTCCAGCCTTCAGCCTTCCGCATCCCTCGCGCTCTTTCTTTCTTTGTGGCACATGAACACCCTTAGTTTTGAATACCAACTGTTTCAGAAGCTATTAAATCTGGTGTTAAATCAATGTGCGAAATATTGTCATGCACATATCTTGAAGATGACACAAAACTCTGCAAATGCTGCTGGTTCAGAAGATGTGCCACAGGGAATATTAACCCGCTTCACAAACTGACTGTATCACAGAATTACTACTCGAAACACATTTGCACACAAAGCTCAGTGAGAGCTGTACCCGGAGCTCCGACCATCTCCAGACTCTGGATTTAATGAATATTTGCTTTCTAAGCTATGTCAATGAGTAATGATTTGTCTATCGCGAATTAATTTACCGATCGAGAAACCGGTATCAGCTGCAATATTCAATTTTACACGCCAAAACGACGATATGTTGAAGTTGAAATAAATATCTCTATAATTCTAAACAGGGCGCTCACCACATTTCGAGTTTTAACTGTTGTTTGAAGGTACTGCCAGAAGGAGAAAGAAATCTGTGTCCTACAGCTGCTGTGCTGTACATCAGTTTTCTGAAACGATGAGTGGACTTAGTTTACATTTGCTGCTGAACTCATGGATATTAAGGCTCTTCGGCTGATGCCGGTGGAGGTTCGAGTCCTCCCTCGGGCATGGGTTTGTGTGTTTGTCCTTAGGATAATTTAGGTTAAGCAGTGTGTAAGCTTAGGGACTGATGACCTTAGCAGTTAAGTCCCATAAGATTTCACACACATTTGAACATTTTGTTAAGGCTCTTATTCATTATTTTCCTCACTTTTCGAAGCACACTGATGTCTAAGCACAGAGGGAAAATCATAACAATTTCCTTTCTAAGTTCGTGACGTATTTCTAAACTCACAACAGAATTCGAAGTACTGTCTTACAGACGAGAAAGACGAGAAAATTGTTGGAATTTTCGGTGAATTTTCGATGTCGTACAACTCCAGGTCTGGAGATTCTCTAAGGCCACAATAGCGGGTGAGGGACAGCATCCCACCTGTCCTAACCAGAGGAGGCTTGTCTGCTTGGACTTGTCTCTGAACACTCGAACAAGGAATATATCACGTGACTTTCAGACGTCACGGAACTTTTTGTAGATACCTTGCCCCTGTCTTGTTAGAAACAGCATGACTCTAAAACGTCATGCAACTTCCTGTGAATGGAGCACTGTGATTGGTTCTTACTGAATGTACACGCCGAAGTGCTCATACCTATGCGAGAGCACTGCCCGTCACTCTCTGCGGACGGAAAAATTACGAGAATTTCAGCGGCAAACTATTTAGAACAGATCGAAAAACATACACCAGTGATATTGCACTGAGAGTTACACGCTGCAAAAGTGGTCTACAGATCATACAATACGGGAACTGTCGCCAAAGACTCTTTCTCAATTACACTGTTCTGCTACTGTCGAGAAACGCTACAATTTTTCGGGGTGAAACCAATCTCCAACCGCGCTATATCACCACAAAGGATTATAACACCATAGCATATCGTTGCAGTATACACAATTCGTATCCTGCACCACACAAAAATTGCACGCATCTCGTGGTCGTTTGGTAGCGTTCTCGCTTCCCACGCCCGGGTTCGATTCGCGGCGGGGTCAGGGATTTTCTCTGCCTCGTGATGGCTGGGGTTAGTTAGGCTTAGGTTAGTTAGGTTTAAGTAGTTCTAAGTTCTAGGGGACTGATGACCGTAGATGTTAAGTCCAATAGTGCTCAGAGCCATTTGAACCATTTTTTTAACCACACAAAATCATCACTTCTGGATCCTGCATATAGCTATCGATCATAAGACTCATACATATGCCGCGACAACAAACAGATCACAAAAAATATAGTCGTTGCACTAGATATTTTCCGCGAGGTTGGTTGGTCATCCGCTAACGGTCACGAGATAAACACGCCGGCCTGGTGCGCGATCAGAGCGCCCTCCGCGGACATTGGCCACTCGCCGAATTGGTGTACAATAGCTGGGCTGTTTCCACCGGCACAAAGGCGTCCTGTAACGGTACTATTTCCAGTCTGGCCTGCTTGCTGCCATGCTATCTACAATGAGTTACGATCACATCCAGACCATGGGACTACAAGAACATGTACTTCCTGGGCACTGTCGATAAGAAATCCAATCGCGAATTAGTTTACCGATCTCAAAAACCGATATCAGCTACAATATACGATTTTACACGCTAAAAAATTACATATATATGACACTACTGTGCTGGAATCAAAGAGTAGCATAAGAAAATTTCCGGAATTTCTTACATTTTCATGCACTTTGCCAGAATATAATACAATTTACGTGAATGTTCTCAATATCAACCACATAGCAGTATGATACCGATCGCCTCTACAGTACAACTGCGAAGATAAAGTGTGGAAATTATATCTCGAGCAACCCGAAACTTTATCGACGTCATTATGTGGGACGTGCAAAAAACCCGTCATTATGTGGGACGTGCAACAAACCATTGATTAACTACAAATTTACTTCATCTGCAAAGATATTCATGTGACAACTTCTACACCCATTTTTAATGAATATCGATGCCAATGATATAACAAATTGCAGATCATCCTTGTACTTTACAAAGTAAACAAAGATTTTTAATACTTACTATCGCATGTGGTTCTCATGTCTAGACAAACAGCAAATGTCGCTTCCACCTATTTTTCACCATCTAGATCCAAACAACACACGTCACAATCGATATGCTCTCAACTAAATAACTACAGGAAATGTGTAGAATGGTAGCACAAGCAGTCAATCAGTCAATTTAAGTCGGAGGGAATAATTGCCCAGCGTGAACACTCGCCATATTGTACCTTCTGAAATTTCCACTAAAAACCAGAGAGTATTCGCAAGACAAGCGATCACGAAAGCTGCCCAACATATACTGAGTATGAGTTCGCTGTTCACCAGCCAAGAGGGCGACATGGTTACATCAGCTGCAGGTTGGTTTCCGAGCATGTCCACTTCGCGCATCTCAGCGTCGCTTTGTACCTTCAGGAGGAAATGTCACTTCGTTCTGGCCACCCGTTACTAATCCTGCATCATGAACGCCAAATGTTGTCGTCCTAGGAAACTAGACACATATTTATCACTGTAATTACAATTAAATATTAAGAATGCAGCCCTAATCTGATGACACTTGACAATGAGAAAGGGATTGGAAACAACCCTTCGTGACGGCTGTGTCTCTGGAGATACTCTGAAGACCTAAAGAAACTGGTACACCTTCCTAATATTGTGTAGGGCACCTAAGAGCACGCAGAAGTGTTGCAACGCGACCGGGCATGGACTCGACTAATATCTGATGTAGTGCTGGAGGGAACTGACACCAGGAATCCTGCAGAGCTGTTCATAAATGCACCATAGTACGAGGGGGCAGAGATCCCTTCAAATCAGCACGTTGCAAGGTATCCCAGATCTGCTCAACAATGTTCATGTCTGCGGAGTATGGTGATCAGCAGAAGTGTTTAAACTCGAAAGAGTATTCCTGCAGCCACTCTGTAGCAATTCTCGACGTGTGGGGTGTCGCGTTGTCCTGCTGGAACTGCCCGTATCCGTCGGAACGCACAAGAGTCATGAATGGATGCAGGTGATCAGACAGGGTGCTTACGTACGCGTCACCCGTCAGAGTGGTATCTAGGCGTATCAGGGGTTCCATATCACTCTAACTGCTCGTTCCGCACACCATTACAGAGTTTCCACCAGCTTAAACAGCCTCCTGCTGACATGCAGGGTCCATGGATTCATGAGGTTGTCTCTATACCCGTACGCGGCCATCTGCTTGATACAATTTGAAACGAGACTGCTCTAAGCACTATGAGTCTTAACATCTGAGGTCATCAGTCCCCTAAAATTAGAGGTACTTAAACCTAACTAATCTAAGGACATCACACACATCCATGCCCGAGGCAGGATTCGAACCTGCGACCGTAGCAGCAGCGCTGTTCCGGACTGAAGTGTCTATAACCGCTCGGCCACAGAGGCCGGCGCAGATATGGTGATCGTTGTGGTGTATATTAACAGACTGAAAGCGCGGGAGCACGACGCTGGCGGTGTAAGCTACTAATAAAATCACCCTTCTCGCCGAATTTAGAATGTGATTCCAGTAAGAAATGTCTTTTAAAGCCGATATTTCCAAATCCCTCATGCCGCCGTTAGATATTTCTCACGCTAATAAACAGTATTTGTAACTCATTGTATCTCGAGGCCATGTAATCAGTATAACAGAATTTCTGCTATATATACAGTGGATTATAGACGATGGACGATGATTACATACAGTAGATAGTGTGCTATGTGAGGAATCATCTAACAAAGGCAACGCTAGACTGAGGTCATCAGAAATGTACAAAATCCTATAACCAGTACACTGGCTTTTCAGGCCTATAGTGTTGTGATTCCTGGTAGAAATTCTGTCTGCAATTTGAAATATAGTCTCTCTATTCAAGCACACACATGCGTTGGATCCTATGGAGATGTCTTTTGATGATTAGAGCCACTCTTGAATCATGATAGTGCCACTCTCATGTCTCATAACGAGTCATATTTTTCGAATCTATCTGTTGACGGCCCCATACAGCAGAACTCCAGCATGGTTTTCGACTGTCTCTCTGTATCTTTGCAACTGCTCCTCAGTCTCTTCCCCACACTCCCTGCAGCTTTGTGCATGTAAACGTTCCAATTTAAGTCGGAACTGAGAGGAAGTCGGAGAACGCTATAACTACCATCTTCTGCATCTTCTGAAGAAACAGAATGAGCTGCGTTAACGCGACAGGACCTATTTTTTGACCAACATGGAAACGTGTTGTCGTATCTCAGACAACCGTTTACATTGAGTAATACCAGCGCAAACTGAAGTCTTCTGCTGCAAAATAACGTTTCTACTACCTTGTGTTGCAGGAGAAGACTTCAGGCAGTACTAGCAGTTACAGTGGTGTTTCTTATTTGGAAAATTAGTCCGAAAGAGATCTGCCTGCCTCAGCATCGTTCTTGTCTGTCACCCAAACGTTCTCTCTATGCTCATTATTTTGTTCCATCCAGTACAGCAAAACTACAAACTATAGTAAATTCACTAATGTTACCCGGTAGATAGCATGAACCTATGTTATGGGTCCCCCTCTGATGATATATCTAAAACAAATACCGTCTATGTTTTGACATTGAGCATATATTTCGATCCTATTAAATACACAGGCGTTGGTCAATTGGAGCAGGTGGGCAGTCATCGAAGTTCCTTGCACAGAGCAGTGTAACGTTTTGTCTCCAGTACTGTAGGAGGACCATATCCTGCAAACTATCAATCGCAAGAGAGGGTCGCTGTGTTTTTCTTTCATAATCAGTTTGATGCATTGTTTTTCTGCTGCAACATATCGAAGCAGTGTACGACTGGTGCTATATATACAGCCATACATTTTGTTTTTCTACGATGACTTCTAAGTCCGTGTCAGGTGCTAAATCAAAAAAACGTTTCGATCCATTGGTTCTGAGAGAAGGGTGGACATCGCATGGTGGAAACTATGCTCCTCACACAACACACAGGATGGCTGAAATGCAAGACAGAGAGGGTGTTTCCTGTTGACAAAAATGTGGAGGACATTGCAACATATGTAAACTGGAAGAGTTTGCGCCATTGTGGTGTGTTTCCAAACAGCTGTCCAAAGGTGATGACTTACTTTTACATTTAATCTCGTCTTCCACAGTGGTGGGGTAGCAGATGTCCCGGTGTTCTGTTTTGAATAGACCAAGAGCTTTGATTCCTCATATTGGAACAATGTATATGATCACTGTCTTGGTGCTGACCATCAGCTCCCACCAAGACCCTCTCCATCTTAAACAAGTAGTGTCGGTCAGTCATTATGTGGTAATAAACAGCGAACCAGTGGACAGATGGGATGGAAAAGACACCAGTGATATGGGACAATGTACTGTATAACGGGCGTTCAAAAAGAAACGAGCCGGAGGCATAATTATAGAAACCAGTACCTGTATGTTAGAAGTATTGAACCTGTCTGTTGAGACACTTGTCCCACTGTGACAGAAGGCGATGAATGGCTGTCTCATAAAATTCCCGGGGCTGCAGTTCCGCAAATACAACTGGATGTCGTCATCCGAGGCGAATCGTTTGCCCTCAGACGATTTTGAAGGGGACCAAAAATGACATAGTTACAGGGAGAGAGGTCCGGACTGTAGAGGGTGGCCGAGAACCTCCCATTTGAATTTCTACAGGAGTGTCGCGACTGTGTTGGCCGTATGAGGCTTTGTACTGTCATGGAGCAGAATGACCCCACGGGTGAGATTGGCCGGTTGTTTTTATTTGATAGTTTCGCAAAGGGTGGTCAAGGTTTGCGAGTAACGCTGGGCATTCATTGTAGTCTCAGGCTGCAGTAAGTGCATCAGAAGGGGGCTATCTTGGCCAAAGACGAACGTCAGCATAACCTTTCCTCGGACGACGACGTTCAACTGTACGTGCGTAATTGGTTAACATTGCAGCCCCGTGAATTTTATGAGACAGCCATTCACCGATTTGTGTCACAGTGGGGCAAGTGTCACAACAACCAGGGCCAATACTTCTAACATACAGGTACTGGTTTCTGTAATTATGACTCCGGCTCGTTTCTGTTTGAATGCCCCTTATAATAAACACCACCGTAGACAGTGTGATCACTGATAGCAAATTTAACAGTTTTCCGTCATTTGAACGCCTCACAGAGACACGGCATCATGCTACACAATTTGTGTATCATTGTCAAACCACCCCTTCACTATTTTGCGAGTACCATGCACTAGATTGCGAATGTAGATAGATGACTGTGCAGTACGTCCATTCATGGTTAAATCTCGGACATATAAGCCAAAGTACAGAAGACAGCGTCCTATATCGATGCAGTTGAGTTATCTACATAATTCTAGCACTTCGATCACCATACAGATTTACGATTATGATTGGCCATTATTCTCTTTGTGAATGGGAGTCACAGTTTTCTCGCATTCATAAGATTAAGTTGGAGACTGAAAGATGTCTCCGCATTGTCTTTGTTCTACCGTCCCTGCAACACTGTCGCCGATTTAATTTGCAAATGACAAGAATTAGCCGGGTAATACACCTGCCACTCTCCATGTGTCATGAAGGAACAGAGCGAGCTGAGTCCATAAGCCTATTTAGCGAAGACTGCTATGCACCAGTCTTATTGACAGCACACATCCAAGTGCCCGAGATATCTGTAGATCGTACATGGCAAGGAAGCTAGCGCCATTTATTGGTGTTAGTAGATAGTAGATGGTAGATAGTAGATAAGTGTGATGTCATGATATAAGAGACGGTTGAAAAGAAACATGTGGTTTATGCATGTTGGAGCTCCAGGCACATGGAGCGTGAAGCATTTTACGTAAATCAACTGTGCGATCAATTTTGAAGAATTGTTCCGGTGGCTGGGGCGAATACAAGGAGATACCAGCAAGAGAAAAATTATTATAGAAAGTAAGCACACGCACTCCTCAGGCTGTACAGCTCTACACTTATGCCAACTATAGTCTTAAAGCCATGTGATTTCAGAAATATTAGTCACGCAGAGTGCAATGCATTTAATACTCTAACACATGACATATATGTTCAACATCTGGTATACACATCCTACAAGTTTTCTATCCCACTCATTACAGTGATAAAACTACACCAAAGATAAACATATATTCTTTGTGATACATGCGCAATATACGTTTCTGGAAGTTTATACCACCCACTTTTCACATCCGCTTACAATCCATAAATTTTACTATGCTCACATGAATTGTACAAAATGATCATAAGAAACAGAAAATGATTCGTAGAAGGAAAGAGACAGACAGATAGAAGCGGTGTTTGACATGTGAATTTACGTACCATGCTGCACGAACTCCGTAAACGAGACAACTGTCAAGCAAATGTATACATAGGGTTTGCAGAATAACACAAAAACACTTGTCACGAACTTAGAATCACTGTAGTTTGCTGTTGACGATAGCTCTCTAAATCAAACACAGAGCATGCAATTTCATGCGAGTCGAACCCAAGTTATACCACACAACCCATGCACCCTGAGAGAAAAGTGTTAAATGTGTGATAAATGATCTGCAGTAACATCTCACTCTCTCTAGAATGGATCTTGAATCTAACATTAAATCATACCTCGTTAAAACCGCTCTCAACTAATACTCCATCTAATTTCTATCATCCTTTAACGCAGATCCATGTTTTTCAGGAAGGCATCAAAGACAGCACTCAATTGGCATGTATCATCATTACCTCAATAGACATACAGCAGAATGTTGCCAAAAGACATTCAGCAACTGTTGTGTAAGGTATTTGTTAGTTGACACCACATTGTTGTGGCTGGTGGAGAGTAGAGTGAATCACATTGTAAAATCTGTTTGTTAGGGTTTTAATCATCTAAACAGTCTGTAGCTGTATATTGCTGTCCCACTAGCACATAATGCAACGATCCTTAGCTAAGGACACTTCATAAAAATCTATAAGGTGGTTGCTGATAACTTTGGGTTCACATCTGGGCTTGTGATACGACAGACATAAATTTATTACTCTACGTATTGTGATCATCCACATTAAACATTTTTTTCCAGCTATCTTATTTCCATCTATGAAAAATGATTGTTTCCCTGGATCCTGGAGATTCAATGTCAGCTATTTTTCGTATTCACCTTGCTGTCACATACTCGTTGCCATGTACAAGAATTTTCCTGCACCAAGCAGAAGGCGTGCAAATACTCCCTCATCCCCCTCATTTTCGGTCAATTTCCGTAATTTTATCAATTTCATGTCACTTCTGCCCATGTGATAAAGACATCACTTCTCGCCGCGTTTTCTAAATGTAAATTGCAATAGTAGTGATAATTGTAAATTGATTGCTGTTTTTGATGCTTTCCTGGAAAAGAGAACCATCTGCCTCTAAATTGACATGGATCTGCCTTAAAGCAGATGATGTGATCGACTGAGAGCGGGTGTAACGTAGTATGTTTTAATGTCAGACTCATGATGCATTCTATAGAGAGCGAGATGTTGCTACAGGTCATTTATCACACATTTAATAATTTCTTTCCGTTGTTGTCTGAGGGTGCATCAGTTGCGTGACATAACTTGGGACCGATGTGTATGCAACTGCGTGTTCTGTGTGTGACTTTGAGAGCTGTCTCCCTGCAGACGTTAACAACAAACATCTCCATACTCTCCGCCTGCTTAGCTGAGTGGTCATTCCCGCTTCGCGCGTCGGGCGACTAGGTTGTGCTATTAGTTCCGCCTCTACGGTAGCACTACGTGTTTTCCTCGTGTCCGTCTAGTGTCGTGTTGGTCTCCGTCCGCGTCGCATCGCTGGTCGTCGGCTAGTGTTCGGTGTTCGGGCGGCCCTTCCAGTCGCGGCGTCGTCTCGCGCCGTGATGTCCACCACGGTTCCCGCGAAAATTCCGCGTACAGGTACTGTCAGCTTCACCTTCGACAGATGCAAGCGTCACATCCAGCCCAGTTCTTTGGAGATACATGACTGGTTAGTCGATACAATTAAAGTCTCTACTGATCAGGTGCATATTACATATTTTGACACCGAATTACATGTGTGTTTTGTTAAGTTTCTTGAACCCGCTCCAGGTTGATAGGACACTTTCTCGCCACGGTTCTCAGGTACCCTTTACGCACCGTGATGGTTCCACTAGTATGGTTCTCTTCGCAAATGCAGAATGTCCGGGTGTTTAACCTTCGGCCCGAGGCAGACTACTGTTTTCTGAGGCCCGTTTTGCTTCCTCACGGGGAAATACGTCATATTCGAAAGGAACGATGGTCTGTTCAGCACCGCTTACAAGTCTATAGTGGTATTCGATCGGTGTAAATGGTGGTCAAAAAACATATTCCTTCTCATCTACGGGTATGTGGTTATAGGGTCAATATTACGTAAAGTGGCCGGGAAGGAACGTGTTATAATTGTAATCAAACCGATCATTTCCATAGTAATTGTCCACGGCGTGTGGTGGTATTAAATCCTATATACAAACAGCGTAGAAAATTGACTTTAGCTGATCTTCTCCAGCAGACTGAATCGCTCCCTTTTACTGAGGGACGGAGTGATCCGTTGACTGACAACGCCTGTGATTATTCCCCGCTGTCCTTGCATCGGGATTTTGATGCTGTTAATTCCGATGTGCCCGCCATGATTTCTCACAACAAGCGTCGCCGAACACAGGATGATGCGGCATATGAACCTTTCCTATTGGCTCGCCCTTCCGATGGGCCTCTAGTAATGCATCCCCTTTCTCAGTCTAAAATCGTGGATGAGAACGCTACAGGTGCTTTCACGCCTGTGCAGAAGATCCCTGACACCTTGTTCCTGTTGTCGAGACCGCCCTCTCGGAGACACCCGTGAAGAAACCTGCTTCAGGTTCCCACATGTCTTTTCCGGTTCTCTCGGACACTTCTCCTGCCGACTCTGTTTCCCAACACCCTTCTGCAACTTCTGTCGCCCCCTCTGGGTCACAGCCTTCTCCCATGAAACAACTGATTGATTCTCAGGAGCCAGTGGATCCCGTTGTTATTCACCAACCGTCCCTCTGTGAACCCATTTCCGCGGACAAGTGAGATGTAGAGGCCTCTCCCTCGCAATTTGAAACGGAATACCTACATGATGCTCCCACGCGACCGAACGCGGCAGCATCGGCGCCGCGGAGTCGCAGTAGAATCCGTAAACAGCCACAGAGAGACGCGTCACGCCGAAGAAAAAGCGGTAGGAAGACGAGGGTTCTGATTCGCAGTTCTTCTCTCTCTGGTTCGCCGATTGATTCCGGTATGATTACTTGTATGTTGCTCCATCAACTGACGGGTCTCTGCCGTTCTTTGTTCTTCTTTCTGGCTTAAAGTTCCATGCAAGCATACACATTTCTTACCCTGAATATTAACAGAATATGTTCTGAGCTTCGACTCGCCGCTTTGCGACTGTTTGTATATCAATCTGGGGCAGATGATGTTTTTTTACAGGAAGTCTTATTCGAACAGTTATCCATTCCTGGGTTCTCAACCTTTTTAATGTAGCTTCCGAACTTTCTACAGGCACTGCCTTGTTTTATCGGGAAGGCATTCCGTTGATGGATTTCGAAGTACTCGACAGTGGAAGGGGGATCGGGTGCACGTTTCGTGATATCAGTTTTCTCCTTCTTTATGCCCCTTCTGGCACAGGTCGTACTACCGCACGTTCGAGTTTCTATAAAGAAGAAATCATTTGCCTGCTTCGTAAATTCACGACAAAGGTCGGGACTTCAATTGTGTTCTACGGCCGGTGGATCAGTCTCCTAATTTTAATTTCAGTAGAGAACTCGACGACCTGGTGCGCTCCTTGCGCCTGCGTGACGTGTTGGTTTCTCGCTATTCTACACTTGCGCGTCATATATACTTCACTCCCTCGTCTAGCAGTCGCCTCGATCGCATTTACCTTTACGATTCCTTGAGTGGGCAACTTCTGGATGTTGTGATACCGGCATGTTTTACTGATCATTGCACCGTAGCCGCCACGTTTAATTAGGAGCGGCAACTGATAAAATTGTTTCATCCTCCCTGGATACTCAGTATAGCCTGTTTGCAAGATACCTCTCTTAGTGTCGCCCTGGAGAACGTATGGGTTCGTTGTTCTCGTGCTAAGGACCGGTACTCGTCTATTGTGGCAAGGTGGACACTGCCTGCTAAACCAAAAATCCGTAGGGCTCTCATGCGTTTTGGAGCTGCGAAGGTGGCAGACGATCGATGAACGTAAGAATTTTACTACTCAGTATTATGTCAACTGTATGATAGTGCTACGCATGCTCCCCTAAAGGTTACTGATATACAGCGCATCAAAGACAAATTGCTGCAGCTCAAACGCACTCAAATGGACGGCAGACGAGATCTCAAACACGTTCTTTTTTACAAGACGAATTGACGTCACTATACCATCTAGTCCGTTTACGGGCGCGCCGAAAACGTGTGTGCCTTGCCACACTCACAACCTCTCACCGTGACATTTACACCTGTTTTACTGATCTG
This sequence comes from Schistocerca gregaria, assembly GCF_023897955.1. NCBI lineage: Eukaryota > Metazoa > Arthropoda > Insecta > Orthoptera > Acrididae > Schistocerca > Schistocerca gregaria. The sequence continues at coordinate 88,941,262 of NC_064931.1, forward strand.
TACGATACCCATGTTCCGGCTGAAAACTCTCTCGACGACTTTACATACTTGCTGCATCGCGTCGTCACTCCATTAAATGACTCATTTCTGCGTCCCTTTCACGATGATGATATATATGGTGTAGTTATAGGATCTCAGTCCCGCAAGTCGCCTGGATTAGACGATATTCCTAAGGAGTTCTATGGTCAAATTTGGCCACTCATTGCTGAAACCGTAACTTCAATGGTAAATGAAGTGATGCGGGAGTCTCACTTCCTGCTCCTTTTCTGGGAGGTAAACTGGTCCTCCTTCCGAAATCCGCAGGTCGACGTGCGATTGATTCCCTCCGTCTTATTACTCTCCTGTCGCTAGATCAATTCATATTCGTCTCTCTAAGCTGCTCGATACCATTATTGCAGCCCACCAAAGCTGTGTGCCTGGACGCATGATACTGACTTCTGTTCTCGAATGAGGCGATGTAATTTCGGTGGCGGCTGCCATTAATATCCCAGGGGATTTGCTTTTTCTTGATTTCCAAAAACCGTTTGATCGAGTCAGCCATGATTTTTTAACGAGAGTGCTAACGGCTGTCGGCTTTAATAATTAATTTGACAGGTCTTAACTCGCCTTTTTACCGGTATCAGTGTCTCGGTGATTGTGAACGGTCACCCTATTTGATTGTGTATTTATAACTCTGTATTCACCTGACCAAAAGTCTTGTTCCTCCTGCCACCAAACTTCACTAATTCCCACTATATCTAACTTTAACCTATCCATTTCCCTTCTTAAATTTGCTAACCTACCTGCCCGATGAAAGGAATTGACATTCCACGCTCCGATCCGTAGAACACCAGTTTTCTTTCTCCTCATAAGTACGTCCTCCTGAGTAGTCCCCGCTCGGAGATCCGAATGGGGGACTATTTTACCTCCGGAATATTTTACCCAAGAGGACGCCATCATCATTTAATTATACAGTAAAGCTGCATGCCCTAGGGAAAAATTACGGCTGTAGTTTCCCCTTGCTTTCAGCCGCTCGCAGTACCAGCACAGCAAGGCCGTTTTGGTTAGTGTTACAAGGCCAGATCAGTCAGTCATCCAGACTGTTGCCCCTGCAACTTCTGAAAAGGCTGCTGCCCCTCTTCCACACGTTTGTCTCGCCTCTCAACAGATACCCCTCCGTTGTCGTTGCACCTACGGTACGGCTATCTGTATAGTTGAGGCACGCAAGCCTCCCCACCAACGGCAGGGTCCATGGTTCATGGGGGGGTTTATCCTAATAGTTCCTCGAATGCAGGTAACATCACTCTCTTTTTGGGAAAACGTGAAAACCCAGTTCACTTTACCTGTATAGGCTCCATTGACCTATTCAGTTCGTCACCATTGAAATACGTGCTAGCATTATATATTGTAAATCAGCAGAACAGCAGCGGAGCGCAAAAAAAAAAAAAAAAAAAAAAAAAAAAAAAAAAAAAAAAAACTTTCACATCATAATCACTTTTTTTCTATGCTAGGGCACCTACATTAACAGTGGTGTTTCCCAGCCACTTATTTAAGACTTGTTTAAATATATTATATACAAATCGCGTGGTTTAATATACGCAATAAAACTATAAAAATAAAAATATAAAAGTACAAATACAAGCCGGCCGTTGTGGCCGCGCGGTTCTAGGCGTTTCAGTCCAGAGCCGCACGACTGCTACGGTCGCAGGTTCGAATCCTGCCTCGGGCATGGATGTGTGTGATGTCCTTAGGTTAGTTAGGTTCAAGTAGTTCTAAGTTCTAAGGTACTGATGAACTTAGGTGTTAAGTCCCATAGTGCTCAGAGCCATTTGAACCATTTATAAATACAAATAAAATTGATATTTAATTGTGGTTAATAAAATTTAATAATTTTCGTTCAGAGATAATATCAAACATTGTATAAGTTCACAACACATCCCAGGTAGTCTTCTACTCTATATGCCGAATCTTCGTCCGTCTGACCATAACCGATTGCACAGCTTCGACCACACTGTCGACTGAACTCTGCAACGCCGCATTGGTATGTACTAAGGACGTGCAACGATCATCGATATTTACCAAACATCGATGCTGAGAGTCTAAATACCAATTTTTCAATATCGATATTGGGGGTCTATGAAAAATCGTAACGTCAACTTTAGAGATCAAATATCTTCCGCCGATGTTGGCACAAAAACCAGGCTACTTGTCACCGCTGTCGCTTAAACGAATTTTTTTATGGACATATACTATCCGATCCACAGTAAGCGGACATTCCTATGTAATTAGAGTTGAGCTCTAGATATCTCGTTAGGTGGACACGCCGGCTTAAAAGGATGCGGGAAATATTGAGTTGTTAGCATAGAAGCAGTAACAGCAGATTGAGTCGATCAGGGCTAAGTGGATGTCACCTGAGCAACAGATCCATCAGGGACATTTCAAACCTGTCCTATGGTTAAATGACGGTATGTTGCTACGGTTCTCCTGTTCAAAAATGGTTCACATGGCTCTGAGCACTATGGGACTTGACTTCTGAGGTCATCAGTCCCCTAGAACTTAGAACTACTTAAACCTAACTAACCTAAGGACATCACACACATCCATGTCCGAGACAGGATTCGAACCTGCGACCGTAGCGGTCGCACGGTTCCAGACTGTAGCGTGTAGAACCGCTCGGCCACCCCGGCCGGCGGTTCTCCTGTGTGAACGATTTCTTGAACGAGAAATTTAAAACTTCAATTGCCACACCAGACTGGTCGACAAGGGATTGAATGGAAGCCTTAGACCTGCTTAGCGATTTTACATACTACCAGAATTTTCTCGGGTTCCCTGCCAGATCTTTGGCTAAGGTGTGACAATCGTAGTTGTATGGGTAGTGCGTGGATCTTTACAGAGACGCACGTATCTCTACTAACCTTGCTTGTCGTCATGTGTGCGTTCCCGTTTGAACCTAGAGTGCAACAGCCTTTGTTTCTTCAGCATCCGTCGAATTTCGCTATTAAACCACTGCAGGTCTTTTCCATCCTTTATGCACTTACTTGGCACGTTACTCTCCAGACCACGATTTACGATCTGCTTGAACTTTGTCTATGCCCATAATTCCTCTACATCCAACTTACTGGAACTAAGTGATGCCAGTTCACTGTCTATGTGAGATTTTAATAACTGCTTATCTGCTCTATCTAGCAGAAACACTCACCTAGCCTTCTTGACTAATTTATTAACTTCTGTAATCATAGTTGGTATAATTACATAATGATCACTAATTCCCGTTTCTGTACTGACATTGTCGATAAGGTCCGGCATATTTGTACTACAAGGTCTGGCTTCCGAGCTAGTTGCTCAAGACAATTTTCAGAAAACGCGTTCAAAAGTATTTGGCATGACTGTCTGTCTGTCCCCTCGCAATGAACCCATAGACATTCCACCATTAGCTACAACATTCGATCCAGACTCGCACGTTTCGAGTGTCATCTGAACACGAACTGCTGCAATAGCGAAGTTACAGGGCCCAAGGTACAGCTTCTCCATGTCCATATTGTAACAGGAAAATATGTGGCTCAATGGGGCGACGAATTAGTTTTCAAGTTCTACTGGTTCCCCTAATACTTCACCCATCGGACTCCTTTGTCAACTGGATGGCTTTCAGCTATTTAGTCACCCTCTTCCAATAACCACTGTTGATACTTTGAGAACTCGTATATAGACAGCTTGAGCAGAGATGCTCAGGATGACAAACTCTTTTCACTTTCATGCGACGATATTTAGAGGACCTCTATGCTGCACGTGGTTGTTTCACGACATACTGACCTCCCAAATTCGTAGATAATATACAAGTCTCTAATCCTAGTCGATTGTGCATTGTCTTGCCCGTTATATCTAGTACAAAGATCGTTTTGTCTTATAATCGTCCAGTTCAGAGGAGGTGTAGAATACACAATGGAGCTCACTGTGAATGTGCTGCGCTGTTTCGAGAGAGATATTTATCCTACCACAAATGCGGGCGACACTGTAAAATATTTTTACCGTCCATAATTGCCGAACCCAAGCGAGAGAAATGTGGAGTACTCCACAGTTCAAGGAACAGACTGCAGGCTGCTTCACTCCAGATGCCGCACACTCAGCTCTGAATTTAGAGAAGGTAACTGTCTCCACTTAGTGATTAAGAGCACTAAGTGCCGTTTTCCATGTTCCAAGCACATGCGTTACTAAGGGGAATCGTATTTGAAACGACCGCAGAAGAGTAACAAGAGCAGTAACAGTCAGTTCCCATTTGCAGGCGGAACCGGCGGCGCCATAAATAGATGCAGATAAAATACGGGACAGAGCTTTTAGGCGGCTAGCCGGATGAATAGCCGCTCTCCGCCACAGCCGGCGTCAGCAAGCCCCCCCCCCCCCCCCCCCCTTTCGCCCCCTTCCCCCAGGACCAACCCCCTGCAGCTACATCTACTTCTATATATACTCGTAAGCCACTGTACACTGCATGCCGGTACCTGTGCTATTGCATTCGCATATGGAGTGAGCGGAAATGTCAGTCCATATGAGTCGGTATCGCCCGAATCGCTCTCGTTGTACTCTGTAGTGTTTCGGAGGCAACAGAATTGTAACAGTCATCATTGAACTTGAAACTTGAAACAATGGTACTTCGATCTGGGATGGGTCCAACGCATTCATGTTATTATGGAACATGGGTATCTACGCTTATGCCTATCGAAAGTTATTTTTTATGTATTGCCATTGTATTTTCTAACATTAGTTATCTTTAGGAAGTGGAAGCATACCACAGATCAGTATATACAGTGATTCACAAAAAACTTGCATGTGTTCTCTATATTGTATCATGAACAGTGGATTATCAGTACATGAAATTGACAAATGCAACGTTTTTCTTTTGTTGTTATGCCGTTCTCTCTCCCTAGAGAGGCGAAGACTGCTGACAAAGAACCAATAAATTGGTCATCCGGTCAAAGATCTTCATAGATACTACGGTGGAGTGAAAGCTTTTAAAAGATTAAATATATACACATGCTTTAAAATACTTAATATGCTTTAAAAGATTAACCATATACAAATCTTTTAGATTACGTAAAAAGATACTTTTCGAAGGTGATATTTGAAATAACACTTAGGAAAACGTTGTCTGATTCTTAAAAAATGTGACTGCAAGAGAGTTAAAACAAACTTTGCGCTGTATTAAACATCACTACCATTTCATGGGGAGGAACTGCTTTTAGGAGTAGTAATACGGAGAAGGAAAGAGGACTGGTTGTTTCGGGTGGTTTAAGTATATATGGAGGTCTTTGGTACATAGGTGTTCAGTATAATTTGGGAAGACAATCGATCAGAAAATGTGAGATCTGGGATATAAGTAGCTAGGACTGGAACCCCCCTAAGGGGTAGAGGAGGTAAGGAAAGAGAGGGATGTGGACGGAGGCGAGCCATGAAACAGGAAAGGAGTAGGGATGCATGCGTTAAACCTCGCAGGAGGGATAGATGTCAGGTCGGATTTTGTTGTGAGTGACTGCGAATCTGTTAAAACTATGTTTGGAGGTAAGAAGTGCGTGTAAGAGTAGCTTGGCTGTGGTGTGTTGATATATGTGCGACAGCACATCAGGATATGTGATTACAAGGAAGGCTAGGGATTGCTGGAGTCGAGTTAACTGGAAGTATAGGATATATGTAGGTGTTCAATGATGCCGAGAGGTGGGAAATAGATGAGATGCTCAAGGATTCTTCTAGTGGAGGACAGGTGGATTTGGACAGCAAGGGGAAGTGCATGGCGTTGGAGGATTTGAGGGGAATGATAGAATGTTGGGGAGGCAGAGGCCAAGTGAGTGCAAACGAAGTCCGAGGCACAGAGCACAGAAATAAACACAATTACCAGGGCAGTAGCATATTTTCTCATGATCATAAGGTCCTGTTTGATAGTGGATAACAATTCTGACAGGTGGACTCTGTGCTAACAACTTCACAGACAGTGTAACCCACCAGTGCTAAGATACACAGCTAAATTGATACAGAGCCCCGCACGTTTCTATGTTATTAACAAGACGGAGCAGCAATTTAAACACGGTGTCAACTTAAGAATTAGGGTGATGACTAATACTCTACATTGTAATACCAATAAATTTAAAACAAAATAATTTTTGACAACCGTAACAGGAAACGAAGAGGTTTAATTGATACGACAGATTTACTTTAGAATAATATCGCCTTTCTACCAAAGGTTTACACTTCAGCCTCTGTAACATTTTTGTTACACTTTCCTCTACGTGCACTGATCAGTGAGCATTCCAGACAAGGGCTTCAAACACTAGATCAGTAAACTGGAACAGATCGCACTAGCGCCAGGCACGCTCTTATTTCCTTTTTGAGTCGCACGGCATATTCTCACACCTCTCAGTTAATCTCAGTCTTACATTCATCGGTTTCACACGTTCGTTCCATTCAGTATCACTTGCTATTACTTTGAGTATATATTTTAGAAAGGCAATGATGGTTTCACGACCCATCGACGACGAGGCCGTTAGAGACGGAGCACAGACTTACTCTAGGGAAGGATAACGTATTAGATCGGTTGTGCCCTTTGAAAAGAAATGACCTGGCATTTGCCTTACGAGATTTAGAGAAATCACAGTAAACCTAAATCAGGATAGCCGGATGTGGAGTTGAACGAGCAGTATCCAGTGTCTTATCACTACACCACCTCTCGCGGCACCAACATACACTTCAACGGAATTACAGACTCTAGAAGTAACCCAGCAATCTTGTAGTCTAATATTATCCGTCTCTTTTCCTTGTTTATAGACTAATCTTGCATTTCTCCAAATTTAAAGCGAACCACAATTGAGTACATATAGTGTAAACATTGACTCAATGATCAAGTGACGATACTTTCGTGTGAACAGAAACTTTGCCAATGAACTATGTGAGAGAGCCGCTGACCCTACCTGATAAATCATTCAGGTCTAGCGATAGGGACAGCAGTCCTATCACGCTTTCCGGGAACAAAGTCGAGGTTACATTCGTTACTTCTGAACTTCTTGCCGGCCGCGGTGGTCTCGCGGTTCTAGGCGCGCAGTCCGGAACCGTGCGACTGCTACGGTCGCAGGTTCGAATCCTGCTTCGGGCATGGATGTGTGTGATGTCCTTAGGTTAGTTAGGTTTAAGTAGTTCTAAGTTCTAGGTGACTGATGACCACAGCAGTTGAGTCCCATAGTGCTCAGAGCCATTTGAACCATTTTTTGAACTTCCTGCATACAATATAATCTACAGGAATCCACCAATCAAAACCTCTTTGATCCCATTGCATGTTAAGAGAATGTACTCATGTGATGCTGCTTTCATCATTCTTCAATGGCAATGTTTTTCAATTTCTCCTCGTCTCTCATTTTCTTCTTTAATTTTACTGGAGATTGCATCTATTTCCAATTTTAACGTTTCGTTATGTATTTTCGAGATAAGAAACGTCTTGTAACACTTGTCAGTCTTGTGAAATTGAGTGCTAGACCACGAGAGGGAGCTGACGCACACAGACAAGGAAATTAAGGGTTTAGAGTTTTGCGTTTGTCTTTATGGCATGAAACTGAGCACTCTCGCAGTTACCTTTTTGGTTCATAAACCATTATTTACAGCCCATAAATTTAGGAAATTTGAAATAATCCACTAATATACATTTTTGTCAGAAAAGCGTTAGCTCCAAATAGTCCACCTTGAAACTGAAATTTAAGAAGTGAGTAACTATCACGACAATCCAGTTTCCATCCATTAACTGTTTTAAAATGCAGTCAAACTAAGATTTACTCCAACATTACTTTATGGTAGTAGTTCAAATTCAATAATAGTGTCTGCGGTTCAAGTAACACCTTTAAGTGGTTTTAAGGCTTACGTCTATTCAGTCATTGACCAGTCTGCTGTGACATTAGAAGATGGCAAAAGGAAAGCCCAAGTTTTAATTAAATTTCACGTTTAAGAAATCGTCCATGCAGAAAAATAATACAAATACCGTTGTTTGACTATCGAACACACTCCCGTATGGAGTGTATAGTAACAAGCATCTTTGGCGTAGAGAAACAACTGAAAGAGTTGGAAATAAATGAGTCACCAGGTCCAGATGGATTCCCAATTAGTTTCTAAAAAGTGTACTGTGCGGCTTTAGCCCGTACGCTCTTGGTAAACTTTGACTTTTGCTTGCCATGTTTTCCTCTTTGGTCAACGTGAGGACTAGATTAACAGCTTCATTTTCGAAACTTTCATGTGACTTGACTCTCCGAGCTCCCAGTTTTTTCTTTACGATAACTTTCTTTTATTTCAACTGTCAAAAATATTTAGTTTCTATGAAGTATACTCAGTTGCATGTTTTATCATGCACAAGACCCCACAAAAATGCATTTTGTAGCTTATATTCCTCTCCTTTATAACACCCTGTAGCGACATTTTCATTGCAACTCACTGGAATTGTGTGGTATTAGCACCAAATGAGATTAGCTTTCATTGATGTTACAGCACAATCTGAATCGCAAACTTGCTTCCTCGTTGGAATAGCTTTTTTTAATTTTTTCACTAAAACAATGTAGTACCAAGTTTCATCGTACTTTTTCCTCCCATCTTTGTTTCTTGTACATTTTGTAGATTATCACACCTACAACAGAACCATCTTCAGTTCATCCATTTTGTCGACACTAAACCATTTCACTGCAACTATATGTACTGTTGGCTGCCACTAGCTGACATAATGTTACAACTTGGCTTAGCTTCCTATTTTTGTGCTAGAGTACGATTCAGAGACGTTCCATTTTTTTTAAATGTAATGGGAGGGCAAAAGTGGAAAATAATTATTCATGTATTGTGGGATGATAAATGTATAATAGTAGTATCAAAATACGAAAATAACTCATTTTTAATTGTGGGTTAGGTTCCTCTCGAATTCTGGCACACAACTGTTTTGAACTACTGTTTTCCTTTTGATCGATCATGGCGACATTTACAGAATTAGCTTTCTTTCTTGAATTTCTCAGAACACCCCAAAACTAAGGTTTTTAGAAAACTGTTACGAAGTTCTGAAAAACTTAAAGAGGAACGAATTTAATGCATTACCTTGCAGCTGACCCTCAATATTAATACATGTAATGTAATAAACCAAAGATAGGCTAGATAAAGGTTGACTGTACGAGCCACGTGTTGCGCCAAGGTTCCGTCTAGCGTAGCAGATGACGCCAGTGACTGACTGAACAAAGTGACGTCATAAGGATGTATCGAAAGACGCCTCAATAACTAGGTGCCCTGGTGCGAGTTCAAGTATTCATTGAGCTGACATTGCAGAAGACGCCGCTCGTTGCCTTCCCAGTGCCTCCTTTGCTCCTGCATTTGCTATGAAATAAAGGGATTTTTCAGTCTAATGCAGCCACGACAAATCACCGCCAGACACCTGCAATAACATCATTATAGGCTCGCTCTGAGTGGTGAACCGCAGGACGTCTTGAGCTAACACAGACAACCTCACCAAAAGGCACAGACTACTACACACCATTAATCGCTGTAGTATGACAGTTGTATAGAAGTACTTGCCAAGGGCGTTTTAAGGTAGTACACCAATATACACTGAGGTGACATGGAAAAGCGATATCCACACAGACAGATAGCGGTAGTAACGCTTACACAATGTAAAAAAAGGCAGTCCACTGGCGGAACTGTCAGTCGTACTCTGATGATTCATGTGAAAAGATTTCCGACGTAATTATGACCACACAACGGGAATTTACAGACTTTGAACGCTGAATGGTAGCTGGATCCGGACACATGGGACATTTAATTTTGGAAATTGTTAACGGATTCTACATTCCGAGATCAACAATTTCACAAGTGTGTCGAGAAATTTCGGACTTTACCTCTCACCACGGACAACGCAGTGGCCGATGGCCTTCACTTAACGACCGAGAGCAGCGGCGGTTGCGTAGGATTGTCACTGCTAACAGACAAGCAACACAGCGTGAAATAACCGCAGAAATCAATACGGGACGTAGAACGAACGTACACGTTAGGACAGTGAGGCGAAATTTGGCAGCAGACGACGGAAGCGAGTGCCTTTGCCAACAGCTCGACATCGCCAGCACCGACTCTCCTGGTCTCGTGACAATATCAGTTGAACCCCAGAAGACTGGAAAACCGTGACCTGGTCTGATGAGTCCCTAGCTGGTAAGAACTGATGGTAGGGTTCGAGTGTGACGTAGATCCCGTTAAGCCATGGACCCAGGATGTCAACAAGGAACTGTGCGAGCTGGTGTTGGCTCTATAATGGCGTGGGCTGTGTTTACATGGAATGGACTGGGTTCTCTGTTCCAGCCGAACCGATCATTGACTGCAAATGGTTATGTTAGCCGGCTTGGGGACCATTCGCAGCCCTTCATGGACTTCATGTTCTCTAACACCGATGTAATTTTTATGGATGACATTGGGACTTGTCACTGGTCCACAGCTGTTCACGATTTGTTTGAAGAACATTCTCGACAGTTCGAGAGAATTATTTGTCCAGCCATATCGCCTGACATTAATCCCATCCAACATTTATGGGACATAATCGGAGCTCAGTTCGTGCACAAAAGCCTGCACTGGCAACTCTTTCGCAGCTACGGGTGGTTATATCTGCAGGGGATTTCCAACGACTTGTTGAGTCCACGCTACGAGGAATTGCTGGACTTGGCGGGGAAAAGAAGATCCGACACCGTATTAGAAGGTATCCCATGACTTTCCTCACCTGCTGAGGTCTATCACAAGAATCCTGGTGAAGTGTACTTCGTCCTCAAAGAAGTTCCTTTAAAATCCACATTCGACCAGTTGTTGTCAGTGTGAGACGGACACAATGAATGTAATGTACTTATGCATTCCTATAGCTTATGTGGTGTCACCGCAAGGCACCACACTTGCTAGGTTGTAGGCTTCAAATCGGCCGCGGAAGCAGACCGAGCGCCGCCACTCGGCTGGTCTTACGATACAAGCTAGCGCACTGGCCATTTCTACTACCGACTTTAATAGGAATGATTCACTTGTTATAGCTTCAGAGGTATCATTTGCAGAGACGCTACTTAGCATAGCCTTCAACCAAGTCAGTAGCTACGACCTAGCCAGGCGTCACATGCAGTTTATGTGTTGACAATTGATCTATATGTGTGAAGCTATCAGAATTGTAAAGAAGTATTCACAGTTCAGTCTATACCTGCGCTTGTAAATATTATTTTACAAAGTCAAGATAATCGTTCACCACTGATGCTGAATTAAAGCTAAGTATGTAATTGAATTCCTGTCTACTAACTTTCTAATCGTTTAAGCTTTTCCAGATACATACCGTCAAGTCACGTCAGCCTACGTGATCAACGGGTGCAATTAATGGTCACACCTAGTGATCAGACTGAGAGTCAAATGGCGTGACTCAGCCCAGTCACCCTTTTTCCATGAGGCCCATAGTTCCACCTGATACATAACAGCTTAGACCTCACTTACTGAACATGACAATAAACTTTAAAGAAGAATAAGAAACAAATGCGGCAGAATTTAAATTATTCTCTCTTATACCATCAGCGAATGAGACACATGTAAAAGAAAAGACGGTATTTTGTGAGCTGATATTTGTGACAGATGGGAGTAGAATCACTTCAAATAAATTGAAAGCACTGCAAAATCGCCTAACTTTATTAATGGAGATTTTTTGGAACCATTTTATGAGTCAGTACTGGTTCACAACATCCCGAATTCTGTAGCCTTTGTAGACGAAAAGAAACGTTCTAAATATTCTTGCCCAGACAGGACGTTTAGCAATGCTCGGAACAGAACAGCCGAACCGTCCTACATTAGATTACCGTTGACACTGCTGGTCTGCGCAATGTCGTGTGCGGCGTTGACAATCGTGCTTGCGGGACCAGTTGTCTAGAAATAGAAGCGGCCAATATGAATTACACTGATGAACTGCATTTGTTTTTGACACGATGATACCAAAGAGTTTACATCTTGCGACTTCTGTTTCTTTTAAGGAAAGGAATGTTGTACTTCTATGTGGACTTCAAGATTTCGAACACTGTCTACCAGACATTACATTTAAGTATTGAAAGCCTTCGCTTCTTTCTTAAAATGTATTCTTATAACACGCTTTTGATTTGGGGATGTATTAAAACATTTCTCAAGAGCTGTAAAGAAATGCTGAAATTCTCCGTGTTAATTTTTCACGCAGACAATGCCACCTTTTCCATGATATAGTACAAATCTATTTAATTTTCAGTTATATATCCTATTTAACTTGGAATTGCTTCTGTGGAACAGTAGCTCAGTGAAAGGTGAGTTCCGAGAACATTTTTCACGAAACGTTAATTTTTTCCTTTAGTATATTTGCTGATAATCAATATGGTTCTTCAGGAGCCACATCATACACGTAATTTAAATAAAATATTTATTTAAATGATTAATTTTTACGATAATGAGTGACCAGTAAATAGATACCCATCGATTTACAATCTAACTGAAACGACACATGTGAAGGCAAATGCATACAGCTGTCAACGTTTGGTTTCCAAGTACACAGCATAATTGTTACACTGGTTCAGCAAAGGGCAAACCGCTGGCCAGTAACAATTTTTTGCTCGCAAACTGGGGAAATATGAGATCGACTGCCTGGGGATACCGTCATACCACTAATGAGGTGAAACCATATCCCGAGGCTGTAAATGTTAAACAGCAGTCAACAGTGAGCCCCTGCAGTATTTATGATTCTTTTTCCAAGGGGAACGGCAAAAACTCAAAACAAATCGGAGGAAGGGCACAGCACTGTTAATCATTGAAACAGATGGCCTGCTGGCTTGTAATATCCCCTTACAGAGTAGAGACTTCTTTTCAAATGATTTTGGGCTGATTTCAACGCTATACGAATGTTATATCCCTTAGTCAAAAACGAGAAACAGTGTGAGGCAAAATGTCTAATCATCAACTGTTTATGTTGTCCTGATTAGATCTGTCAAACGAGAAGGAATGTAGTAGTGGTGCGAGTGAAACACTCGTCGTACGCAGTAAGTTGACACAGAGAGCATGCATATCTTGACACCCTCCTCTAGTTAATTAAAAAGATAAGACAAATCGCTCTTCTCTATTTGTATGTCTATCAACCCAAAAAGTGTTTAAATAAATATTTATTTGTGATTTAGTAATGTCTAAACATTTTACAAGCACTTATGATTAAGGACTGTATCTAGTTCGTTTTCGCCACACACCTCTGTTACTATTTAGCTCTTCAGAAATATTCTGCTCCTTCATTAACTAATGAATTTCTTGAATCGATTTGCTCGATGGTCGTCCGTTTTACTTCTTCTGTTTAGCATCCAGTTAATTATACACTTTGTAAGACGTTTTGCTTGCATCCTTTTGACATACTCATAAAATCTTATATTTTGTGTTAAGTAAATAATTAAATTTTGATCACACAGTCTGTCTCTGATTACTTTGTTTCTTTTTTACTCTTTTCTGAACATCATTCCTGAACATTTCCAGATATTCGTCTTTGCAGCTAGTAATGTAGAATATAGTTATCATTTAATCGCCTAAAATTCTAAATCACATGTAGTAATGCTCTTAACTGTTGTTTTAAATATTCTTGATTTTAATATCAATTCTTAGGAACTGATACGAATTCCATTGGATAAGAAAATGAATGCCTTTCTCGAATTTATTCTTGATATAATTTTTTGTCCTATTACCCAATAGTTGTTTTTCACATGTACAGTTATTTATATTCATCAGTAGCTGTTATTGTTGTCATCTCTTCTTCTAATACTAAATTTTTATTTATGCCACCAATTACTGTGTACTTCAGTTCACTGATATTTACCTGCGGATACCATTTTCAAATTCTTGTTTTACTTTTCTTTTAATCCTCATTGACTTGGGCTAACGTCACACAGACTGCAATCAGTCCACAAACTGTAATCAGTACACTTTACTATCAATTATTGAATATGTATATTTTTACACGTTTTCTTCCAGGGCTTTATAGTTCCTTCTGTGCATAATTTATACAATGTCGGTGAAATGCAACATCCATGAAGAAATTCTTGGGGTTCAAGTGACAATAATTACCAATTTTAATATTTTATGTATATTTTTGTTTGTTTGAACTAACTTTGTTATTTGTCGATTTATTCACTCTTATTTCAAAGTGTTCCACAGAGTAGCTAAAAGTACACTGTAACAGAGTTTCTTTACATTTACATATACCAATCGAAGCGGTTGTTTTGTGCACAAAAGAAGAATAGTACACACAAATTATCACATAAAAGTGTTTATATGTTTTACCACGCGATATGTGTTGGATTATTGACGTATTTCCTTGTTAATTTCATAAACTATACGTTGTTATTACCGAGAGATCGCATTTGTGCCTCCTTTTAGTTATTCCCGACATGGAATTGTTATTTGGATGGAGGTGAGATGAGTGTCGAGGAGGTTGTATACGTAGTTTGTTGCTCCATAATGGTGAAGGCAGAAACCTTCCGTGATGTTGCTGGAGGAAAGTTGCCTACACTAAACATATTACAGATTTACGAAAAGCAATGCAAATCTAAATCAGGTTAGTCATTTCGTAACATCAGGCTCCTTTCTTTGACGTACTCGCTTTACCACCTTCTAACAGAAGAATGATGTGAAAGTTAATTTTGAGTAAGGCTATACTGTGTGTGTGTGAGGCATTCTAGAAAAACCCGATTTCACGATAGAGGTGGAGGAGTTAATTACACTCAACAAAAAAAGTTTTGCATCACCTCGGTTCCGAGAGTTCGGGAACCTGTTCAGGAAAATAGAACAGAGATCAACATAAACATCATTTCCGCCCTTTTTATTGCTCATAGAAACCGCACATTGCATATTGTATCACCATACAGCGAGATCTTCAGAGCTGGTGGTTCAGCTTGATGTACACATCGGTACCTCTAATACCCAGTAGCACGTCCTCTTGCACTGATGTACGTCTGTATTCGTCGTGACATACTATCCACAAATTCATCAACGAACTGTTGGTCCAAATTGTCCCAATTGACCCACTGCTCAACAGCGATTCGACGTATGTACCTCAGAGTGGTTGGTGGGTCACGTCGTCCATAAACAGTTGTTTTCAATCTATCCCAGGTATTTTCGATAGGGTTCAAGTCTGGAGAACATGCTGGCCATTCTTGTCGACCTATGTCGTTATTCTCAATGACGTCATTCACAATATGTACACGACGGAGACGCGAATTGTAGTCCACGAAGACGAATGCTGCCGATATGGTTGCGCTATCGGTCGTGGGATGGCATTCACGTATCGTACAGCCGTGAAAAAAACTCAAACCCTATATAAAACACATTTTAATCTTACAAGAGTATCTTGTTAGCAAGGTTGAAAACCGTACACATATGTAGTGATAGAAAAAAGGAAAGAACTCACCAAAGAATGATTGCAAATTTAAAAGCTAAACATCCAACACAAAAACAAATTATGTAAGGTGGCAAACCACTACTCTGCCACTCTGATTAATATCCATATTTTTGGTCTTCCCCAATACTACATTTGGTATGTGTGACTTAAATCTTTTGTAAATGAGCTAATTGTGAGCAGAATGTTGTTATAACTGCATGTGTAGCCTGTAGAGAACTTGTGCCTGAGGGGCCATAGTGGAGGCGATGGAGAACACGGAGAAATATGTATTGTGGGCCATAAATGTTGTGTCCAGCGACCTGGCTGTGTAAATGATTCTTGGAAGCCGTGCTCTGTGAATAGTACCTGCAGAGGGAACTCGGGCCGTGGCACTCCACTCTTCCCACTTAGGATCGGAGCAGGAGGGCACTGGCTCGCAAAACATTTTACCTGGCCAAGGCGATAATCCATCGCTAAGACTGCCAGATGGGGAGAATGTGGGTGGAGAAAGCAATTTAAGATAGACTGCTGTTATCTGGGCCTTTGTGCAAACGGCACGAAGGTGATAAAACTGTAAGCATTCTCATGTTAGAAGCTGGGACGATATGATAAGAGTGGCTGGTGCACGTATTTAGTGGATGCAAGATTGTAGTTCCCCTGACGCCACGAAGTCGCTAGGTTCTTACAGTGAGCAGAAAAAGTCATACATTTCACAGGCACTACTGTCTGGGAAGCGTAACAGCCTTCTTTGAGAAATTGGAAATTATTGGCCTGGAAAGATTAGATCTCTTCATAAACGTCGGACTGTGGTCTCATCTAGGTAGACGTTTCTTGTCGAAACATGGCCATACGTATCATGAGAATGATGCCTCCCTTGTCTACAATCTTCTTTTTTCAGACAAGAGAGATTTTGAGTCTCTGATTGGCTCTCCTCAGGATATTCAAAGCAGAGGCTTGCTCCCCCAGCGTGGGAACCCCGGTGTTGTGTCTGGATTGGCTACCAGGCCAGCAGAACAGTCAAGAGGGGAGGTTCAATGAGTGGAGGAGGAAAGTACGATTGGTTTGTACAACGTGGAGGCGGTTTTTTTCTGCTATTCGGCTCCTGTACGAGGCTTGGTTGAAAGTGGTTGTGATTCTTTGCTCTTCTTCTGGTCCTCCCCACGTGGAGAACTTCAGGTCTTTCCCTAGTGGATGAGACTTGTGGTATGCAGCTTGTGGGGGACTGAGCCAGTGGCAGTTCAAATGGCTCTGAGCACTATGGGACTCACCTGCTGTGGTCATTAGTCCCCTAGAACTTAGAACTACTTAAATCTAACTAACCTAAGGACATCACACACATCCATGCCCGATCGACCGTAGCAGTCGTACGGTTCCGTCCAGTAGCAGTTTCCAACTGTACTGACCATGGAACTGCATATCATCTCGGACATATCGTGTACCACAAAGGTAAACCTATTCGTCCTGAGTCGGCCGTCTGACGTTTGTCAATTCCAGCACGTGCCATAGTGCCTGTTAGTCAAATTGATTGGTCAGACCCGTGAACGGGTGCACTCCACACTGAAATCTTCCAGAATTCCTGGTCTCTGATAGGAAAGTTCCCCTCGTCTAATAATGAGAACGCTAGTCCCTGCAGTTAGCAAGTTTTCGTAGACGCGTCAGAACATTACTGATGTCACTGCCCTGCGTTCCTCGGCCACAGCGTACCGTTTTCTGCTGCCGCCTGAATCAAGATAAAAGGGTAAATTATTGCTGAACCGGCGTAGGGTTTTTAAATGATATTCTCAACTCCTAGTTCTTCGTAAATCATAGTTTGTGAGGTACCTGGTCGTAGTTGATTCCATTAGAACTGTATTCGGCTTCACAGTGGATTGAAGTAAACGAAGTCTGATCGAGTTGTAATACGGGAGAGAACTTGAGTTGTTTACATCCCAATGATTGCTTTGCCAGTCAAGTACCATTCTTTTCCTCATTTATGTTTGTCTTAACTTGGTAAGTTTTTTCAGCTCGATTATAGCTACAAAAGGATGAATAAAACTTATCATTATTTTTGTAAACTTAAACACACTGCTGTTCTCATTCATATCACCCCAGCCATTCACTGTTTTTATTTTATTGTGGTGATCCATGAATACGCCAGCAATTCGGAATGAAATCGTACTAAATCATTTAATTTGATGATTAATTTGAATTCTGTGAGTGACCACAGACAAAGGCAACAGAAGTTCCATGAGTAAATTCACTAACTTCTTATATAAAATTTAAGGGTGTAGCTCATAATTTAAGATTGTTGAAAAGATAATACTTTTCTATATGTGAAGATAATAACATTTAGCATTACATGGATATATATTTATGATAAAGCAAGTGACACCTTGCAATTATACACAGTGTGTGACTGGTCAACCTGACCGACACTAGTTTGCATATAAAAGAAATAAAACTTATCTAAAAAGATCTGAAACCAACGTCAGTACACAAGACGAAAAAAACAGAAACTTCGTAGTTGAATCAGAAAGCATTCTCACACAAAAAACACACAAACGAAACAAGTGAGGTAAACAATGATCTGACGAGACAGCTAGTCAGTAATGATATTCGAAACATAGTAACAGAGATGAAAGAAAGCAGAGGAAACCAAAACATCGCAGTTTTCATAACACTGACAAAACTTAGAAAGAAACTACAAGAATACTACACCATCATTGAAAGGGTAGACAAAGTTAACACAATGGTTCTCATGGATCAAGGGCAATACATCAATAAGACACAAGAGTTCGTCACAAAAAAATTACAAAACTAAAATCAGATCCAACTAACAGATATCACAGAACAATCATGGACATCAAGACTATGTTCAAGTCCACACACGATTAAAATTAGCACGTGATATTGTAGAACAGCAGCGAACACAGCACTGACATAGCACAATAACGATGAAGACCAAACTGGGAGGATCTGCTAGCGATACGAATACGAGGGAGAAGGGAAGAGAGCGGGGGGGGGGGGGGGGGGGATGGGCTGTACTAGAGGCGGTGGCTGAGAAGTGGAGTCAGGGTGGGGGGCGTGCTGAAGGGGGTCGGGGAGGGAAGGATGGGAGAGGAAAACAGCCGTGGAGGGGGTGAATAGACTTGGGGGGGAGGAGGAAAAACTCGCTCTGGGGAAAGAGAGGAGAGGAAAATGGGGGGGGTCCTGTGGAGGGGGGAGGGACAAGGCCAGCTTACAGTTGGTAGGAAGGTTAGACATCACGGCAAAGTTGATCGTCCAGGAGGGGGACCTACTGGAAATTGCCCTGATGAAAGAGATGGAGGGTGTGGAGGTGGAGAAAGGGAGGGATACAGCGATAGAGGCGCGGCAATAGCCAGGAGGTGGAGAAGGAGGTGGACACCAGAGGGTGGAGGGATCAAGCCTGTGGACAGTGTAAAGGATGCAGATATGCTGGAGGAAAAGGAGGAGGTGAGAGAAGGGGATGAGGTCATACAGCAGCCGAGTGGGTAACGGAAGGCGAATATTGAAGGCAAGGTGGAGTGCATGGCGTTCTAGGATTTGGAGGGCCTTATAAAAGTGGGGTAGGGTGGGGGGGGGGAGGATAGTGGAAGGATACAATCTCCATGTCCAGCTGGACAGGAGTTGCAGGAGGTGGAGGTGGGTACGGGCTTTCTGCTGGATGGTCAGGAGATGAGGAGTCCAGGTGAGGTGATAGTCGAGGGTGAGACCAAGGTATCACAGGATGCGGGTGAGCTGAATGGGATGACCATAAACGGTTAGGTAGAAGTCATAGAGATGGAAGGAGCAGGTGGTGTGGCCTATGATGATCGCCTGGGTCTTGGAGGGGTTAATTCGTAGGAAGCAGTGGTTGCACCAAGTGGTGAACTGATCAAGATGGGTTTGGAGGGTGCATTTGGATTAAAGGTAGGATAGAGAGCCAGGAATGCAGTGTCATCAGCATATTGGAGGAGGTGTAGAGGCGGTGGTGGCTTGGGCTTAGAATTACCATCAGATACACAGACATGGAAATCATAAGTATAAACAACAGCAAAAACACCTCCTTATCTTACAAGAAACCTTCCACATTCGGAAACCACGACAGAAAAGAAACAACTCATAAATGAGCAGATCAATTTGGCAAACCACACACCGTTTGTTTAATCTGATTGATCACATAGCATAACACGAAATAGATGTATAACCACAGGCCCCATTCGCCACTACCATCTCCTCCTAGATTCTGTCCTACAATGACCATCCAGGCACATCACCACCCTCTTCCCCCCTCCTAAAAGAAAAAGAACTAGTTTCAAATTTTGGCAACACTCAGAATGTGAACGAAAACGAACGAACGGACGTAAACACCGTTACTTTGCAAAATGAAAAAAAACGCACAACTTTAGTTCAGTTTACAAAAGTGAAGTGTATATAAAGCAGCTCAAGAAATACTGCATAGTGGCGAAAACTGCCAAGCGCATATGTTAATTGCAGTCGTTCGACGTCAATCACTGCTATCATGGAAGGAAGAAGCAGAATATGTAAAGAAACACAGTAAATAACTTGCACACCAACTTTATTAAACAAAACGCTTTTTTAAACCTACCACAACCAAAAATGTGCAAACGTAGGAATAGCCACGGAAGATGCTTCATAAATTAAAGCGAAACGCGTTTAGTGTAATCCTGTTTCATTAAACTGCAGTAAACTGAAGAAGGAAAACCAATAGTAGCCATATACTCTTCTTTATTTTGCTGTGCACTTTGTTCGCAAGGTGAAAGGAATTTGTGGTCAATGGACATGATGAATTACCTCCCAGTTTATTTCGCCACGAGGCCACGGACTGCTGGGCAGCTGTAACCCATTTCTCAAAAGGCAACGCGAAACTCAAAATTTTCAACCAACAGCAAAGATGGAGGGAGTCTCCAAATTTCCGTCAAAGGAACGACTACTTGATTGGCGCTCATACACTGACTTTTCACAAAGTAATGTCGAAAATTTAGATGTCCTAATTCTGGAAGGCGCCGTCAAGAGCTATTAGGGCTGCACACAGAGGGCGAAACTGTGTCCTGAGTTTCCGAAGAAAGTCGCACAGGAGCACCACCTGCTCCGCGTTCCACTGGTTGCCAATCTGACGCCTCACTTGGGCTCCACCAGTTGCATGCCTAGGTCCTAATGTGCGATTTTTGGTGCCACCAAATTCCTCAAACTGTGCCAAACAGGCCACAGCAAGATGAATAATGTGTGGATAAGGACAACCACAGAACGCTTTTCTCCACTGTAATTTTCTTCCTGGTACTGACTCTGAATATGTCTCAGTTTATATCGAAAAAAATCGATATACAAACAGTTTTGCAAGTTTTGCTATTGTTTATTAAATATTGCTTGTTCTATTTTAATCCATTCATACATGTGCCGCGAGTGTTCAGTCAAAAAAGACATTTTGTCAATAATATTTTCCATGCGGTAATTTAATATGCTTACTAAGACTTTCTTTGTATTTTCAGCGAAATAAAACATGTAGCGATCGTAAAATAAATTTCCTACATGTTGGGAAACTAACGCGAGACAGTTTGTTCAGGAGAGTGCTTATTTTAGTACCGCAGTTACCTGGGAGGCGGGCGTAATACATTATACTAGCAAATATTATTTCTTGCGCAGAACTGGATTTTCATTCTGGTACATCTAAGTAAGCTTCAGTTATGCTTTGTTTCAAAACACTTGAATTTGTACCAGATGTATTGTAGTAAATGCGTCTCTTGGATTGGAAGTTTGGCGACTTTTGTGGTGTTTTACATGTTTGAAGTTTCCGCTTATAGTATTGCGTGGTAAGACTAAATGTTGAGTGAGTATGCTCGCGTGGGCACGCGGATCTGAGGGAGAGAGAGGAAATGGCTCTGAGCACTATGGGACTTAACATCTGAGGTCATCAGTCCCCTAGACTTAGAACTGCCCAAGTCTAACATCACCCACATCCATGCTCGAGGCCGGATTCGAACCTGCGACCGTAGCGGTCGCGCGGTTCCAGACTGTAGCGCCTAGAACCGCTCGGCCACCACGGCCGGCGAGAGAGAGAGAGAGAGAGAGAGAGAGAGAGAGAGAGAGAGAGAGAGAGTCGGTGTGTGTGTGTGTATTTATAGTTTGTGATTATGTTTTGTTCTGAATGATTTGATGTGATTCTTGATTCTGCTAATTTCTATCAATTTCCCTTATCCTAAGAATGTTTTATCCTGAATACACGTTATGCTGCTTCATGTTACTCGTTTCTGTCACTATCCGTGATCACAAGGATGCTCTGTTTTAAATACTTTTGTGTGGTTCTCGAGGTTGTATGTTGCTGCCAAGGTCTTTTACTTGACCTGCAGTACCATGGGCATTTGCACTCAGGTGACAAGAGTCATGAGTAGGCGATATGCACATATACAGATGGCAGTCGTATCGCGTATTCTATTTGTAAAAGGACAGTGGATTTCCGAAGCTGTCGTGTGTACTCAGAAGATTCATATGAAAAGATTTACACAGTAATTATGGCCACAAGACGCGAATCAACAGATTTAGAATTCGGAATGGTAGTTGGAGCTAGACACATGGGATATTCGATTCCGGAAATCGTTAGGGAATTCAAATTCTGAGATCCACAGTGTCAAGATGTTGCCGAGAATATCAAATTTTAGGCATTGCATCTCACCACAGAAATCGCAGTGGCCGACGGCCTTCGTTTAAGGACCGAGAGCAGCGGCGTTTGCTTAGAGCCCTCAGTGCTTGCAGACAAGGACCACTGAGTGAAATAATCGCAGAAATCAATCCAGGACGTACGACAAAGACACCCGTTAGCAGATTTGACGTTAATTGGCTAGGGCAACATGACCGGCGCTAGTGTCTGTGCTGACAGCACGATATCGCCTGCAGCGCCTGTCCTGGGATCATGATCATATCGGTTACACCGTCGACGGGGAAAACCGTGGCCCGCTCAGGTGAGTCTCTTATTTCAGTTGGTAAGACCTGATGGTGCAGTTCGAGTCCGGCGCAGACCCTACGAAGCTATAGACCAGAGCTGTCAACAGGGCTATGTGCAAACTGTTGATGGCTCCATAATGGTATGGGATATGCTTACAAGGAATAGACTAAGTTCTGTGAACCAGCTGAACCGATCATTGACTGGGAATTGTTATGTTCGGCGACTTGGAGACCGTTTTCAGCCAATCATGGACTTCATGTTCCCAACGAACGATGGAATTTTTATGGATGATAATGCGCCATGTCACCAAGGCACAATAGCTTGCGATTGGTTTGAAGAACATTCTCGACAATTCGGGCGAAAGTTTTGGCGACCCAGATCGACATAATCGAGAGATCAGTTCGTGAGTAAAATCCAGTAGCGGCAATACTTTCGCATTTATGGATGACTACAGAGGCAAAACGGCTCATTGTTTTTGCAGAAGACTTTCAACGACCTGTAGATTCCATACCACATCAATCAGTATGCCGAACAAAAACAGGTCCGACACGATATTATATATAGTATATATATTTCACTATAGCCTACCATGTACGTCATTTGCGCTAGTAACAGTCGTAACGGTCACTGCAACAGAATGTTCATCTAGTAAGGATACTTTGGGCACAGGTGAAACTCAGAGTCTTCTGAGCATGCGGTAGCGCACATGATTGTATTACGGCTCTGCATCATCGAGCATGTCGTTCTTTTTCAAAGGAAGGAATTAGGGATTAATTTTACGTCTTGTGATTGCAGTCGAAGCACTCTCTCAAAAAGGCAAGAAAGTAGATTGCAATTTGATCTCTAACGTACTGTAGGGGACTACACCAGAGTAAAACTCGAGATCGACACAAGAAGATTCTAATCCTGTTCGGTCTGAAATCCAGTCCATGGTTGGAACTAGTGCTCCATCTCATTATGTCTATCATTCTGTGGCGAGTATATGATCTCACCTACTGTTGCTGCTTATATCCGCTATTTATACTATGTGCTGGACCTGGAGGCGGATACGGAGCCTTGAATGTACTGTATCTCGAAGGTTCAAAACAGCTCATACTCCGGTGAAAAGTGTAAGATTCATTCTGGAACGGCCCTGTACGGTAGCTAAGCCATTTCTTCCGCAGTATCTTTATTTCCACTAGCCTAGTAGAGTATGGGCAACACGTTCGGTGAAATTGGGAAAGTAGGAAAAGAGTAATGGCTTATGTGAAGATATGAGAGTGGTTCGTGACTCATGCATCGATAGACCAATAGATAAGAGCGTTCCTGGAGAGCGGCAAAATTTTTGGAGTCAACCACCAATGGGGTACAAATTTTTAATGTGTCAGGAAGTTTCTAAACAGCGTACATTTTATTTCAAAACGAAATTTTAATTCTGATTTATAGCTCTTTCGTGACTGTAAACTCGCAGTGCTTTCATAATCCGATCTTGTCTGAGTACTAGATGCAAGGTAGTGCTCTGACGGTAGATGTGGCTCCTAAGGGCAGCGGTGAATTCCATTAGGACAGCAGCAGCCCTTTCCACCAGCCTAATGGTGCTGTTGAACTGTATAATTAGCTGTAATAGGGACGGGCTTCCATCTTGCAGCTAGTTGTGTCGCCGATCAGGCGCCAAGGGTTGAACTGAGCTGCTTAGCGGACTGACTACCCACATGTAATCCTCCTCCAAGCTCAATGCACACGCCAGCAGCACAACAGTTATCTACACAGGGTGGAGATCGACGTTCAGAGCACATGCCATGCTAATACACTATAAGACAAAAAACAAAAGACATACCACGAACGAATTAACCGAATAGAACGGAAATCGGTAGATGTACTTGCAAATTTGAATTTCAGAAAAAAAATAGATGGTTTATTAAACAGAAAGTGCATGACTAATTGAGCAAGCAGTTATTTGGTTTGGCATTGATGGTTCAAATGGCTCTGAGCACTATGGGACTCAACTGCTGTGGTCATTAGTCCCCTAGAACTTAGAACTACTTAAACCTAACTAACCTAAGGACATCACACACGTCCATGCCCGAGGCAGGATTCGAACCTGCGACCGTAGCAGTCGCACGGTTCCGGACTGCGCGCCTAGAACCGCGAGACCGTTTGGCATTGATCAAAAATTGTTCAAAGGGCTCTGAGCACTATGCGACTTAACTTCTGAGGTCATCAGTCGCCTAGAATTTAGAACTAATTAAACCTAACTAATCTAAGGACATCACACACATCCATGCCCGAGGCAGAATTCGAACCTACGACCGTAGTGGTCGCTCGGCTCCAGACTGTAGCGCCTAGAACCGCACGGTCACTACGGCCGGCCTTGGCATTGATCGACAGAGTGGTTGGATGTCCTCTTGTGGGATATCGTGCAAAATTCTGTCCAATTGGCATGTTAGATTGTCAAAATTCCGTGTTGATTGGAGGTCACTGCCTACATTGCTCCAAATGTTGTCGGCAGGGGTGAGATCCGGCGATCTTGCTGCCCAAGATAGTTTGGCAAGCACGAAGACAAGCAATAGAAACTCACAGCGTGTGTAGGTGGGCATTATCTTGCTGAAATGTAAGCCTAGGACGGCTTGTCATGAAGATTAAGCATATCTTCGACTTTCCGCTGTGCTCAAAGGTTGCCGTGGGTGACAACCAAAGGGGTCCTGGTATGAAAACAAATGGCACCCCAGACCGTCATTCCTAGTTGTCCGGCCGTATGCTGGGCGACAGTCAGATTGATATCCCATCACCGTCCGGGACATCTCCAGACACGTAGTCGCTGTTCGTCAGGGCGCACTTTGAAGCGGGACTCATTACTGAAGACAATTCTACTGCAGTCAATGAGAATCCAGGCCGAAGACGTCTCGAGAGACTCCACGGAAACCCACTGGACACCAAATGGGTGTCGCCGGGCAAATGGCCCAACAGCCAGGAGTGACGGTCTGGGTGTAACTTCTTTTCGCAGCAGGACCCCTTTGGTTGACATCCGTGGCATCCTTACAGCACAGCGGTACGTTGACGATGTTCTACGCCCCATTTTCTTGCCCTTCATGTCAAGCCGTCCTGGGATTACATTTCAGCAAAATAATGCCCGCCCGTACAAAATGACAGATGCTACTGTTTATCTTCGTGCTAGTCAAACACTACCTTGGATAACAAGGTCGCTGCATCTCTCTCTAATCGAGTATGTTTGGAGCATTATGGGCAGGGCCCTCCAGTCATCTCGGTATTTTGACAATCTAAAGCGCCAATTGGACAAAATTTGGGGCGATGTCCCTCAGGAGGGCATCCAACAACTCCAGCAATTAGTGTCAAGACGAAAAATAGCTCGCATAAGGGTCAGAAGTGGATCAACACGTTATTGAGTTGTTCAGTTTGCGAAGCTTTTTCTCTTGAATAAATCACACAATTTTTCTTATAACCACTTGTGTGTCTGTACATGTACTTACTTCTGTCCATTCCAATAATTCCGTTGTGGTGCGTCGACTTTTTTCCTTAGAGTGTATATTTCGACAAAAGAATTGTAATAGTGGCAGGTGTTGTCTACTCTGAACTATTCGTCTGCAGGATCGCTGTTTGAGTGAATAAATTCTGAAAATGACTTTAATGCAAGCTTCCGACTCCTTCCACCCGCGCTAACGCAATAAGGCTGTGAACGTTATTCTTAAATACACTCACTCTCGTCTCGATGGCTGAAGCGCAACTGACACCTTAGGTAATACTTCCATGACCTTAATGTCACCATACACACTTAAATATTAACTAAATGACCACACGAGGTAGTGTCCCAGAAATTTAGCATTTATATACAAGATATATGTATGTATGCCTCTGAACAATGTATGTTTGTACGATCACATGATATGACACACACTAGTATTCATGTAAGGTATTTGTTAAAGGTAAAGGAATTATTTCATGACATAAACATACTCGCCGTTCGATAGTCGTAACATGAAACGGTCGCTAGATATATACCTCACTTACTTACTTACTCCTTGGCGCTACAGCCCATGAAGGGCCTTGGCCTCTCTGACGATTACAGTCCAATCCTGACGATTTTCTGCTCGTTTCTTCCATCTCCTGACTCCAATCTTTCTCAAATCATTTTCCACATCCTCCAGACATCCTTTCCGGGGTCTCCCTTTGCTCCTTTTGTACCTGGATTTCCTGTGTAAACTTTTTTAACAGCTCGATCCTCCGACATTCGCTCTACATGGCCCATTCATCTCAATCTGTTACACTTAATTTCAGTCACCAAGTAAGCATTTTTATACAGTTCTTCCAATTCCTTATTTCTCCTTATCCTCCATTGCCCCGCCTCATATATGGCTCCAAAAACTTTCTTAATATTTTCCTCTCCCATCTTCTCAAGAGCTTTTCTTCTGCTACAGTCATTGTCCATGTTTCCAATCCATACGTTACCGTCGGTCCTATGACTGTTCGATAGATAGTCACCTTCGATTTTCTCCTCAGACTACGTGACTGAAGGATTTTGACCAGGGCCGAGTAAGCTCTATTTCTAGCAGCAATCCTGCATTTTATTTCGTCTCTTGTTCTACTATCCTCCATAACTAGCACTTTCACGTATTGGTACTTCTCGTATCTCTCAACATTGCCTCTGTTCAACTTAATATTCTTTAACAACATAATTTTTCCTGGAAGCAAAGAGATACTGTATTTTTGTGTACTGCTTCCTTTTCCAGTCTGCCAAATCCTTCTTCCATTTCTTTCAAACTTCTAGACAGCATACACACATCATCGGCATAAGCTAGATTTTGGAGCATATGGTTAAACAGAGTGCCAACTCGGTTATCAATCTCCACCCTTCGCATCACTCTCTCCAATACTATGTTGAAGAGTAGCGTGGATAATACATCAGTCTGTCTTAACCCGTAGTTGACTCAGATTCTTTAGAAAGTTTTCCTTCTACTTTTAACTGACATTTTGTGCTGGTGAGGGTCATTTGTACTAGTCTGATAAGTTTACTTGAGAATTCCATTTCCATTAAGGTGCCATATAGCTTTTACCTTTTAACACTGTCATAGGCCTGTTTAAAATCTACAAAAAGCTGGTGTACATCCACATTATATTCATAACACGTTTCCATTATTTACCTTATAATGAAGATCTGGTCAGTTGTTGATCTGCCCCATCGAAAACCGCAATGGTAGTCTCCAGGTATTTCTTCTGTAATTGGTGCACGTCTCATAGTAATGACTTTGGCTAATACTTTGTACACCAAGCTCACTAAAGGAATACCGCGATAATTTTCACAGTTTGCTTTGTCCTTCTTCTTATGAATCGGGCATATAATAGCCGTGTTCCACTAATCTGGCATCTCTTCCTTTTCCCATATTTCCACTATGAGCTGATGTACCAATCTTGTTAACTGTTCACCTCCACCTTTGATCATCTCTGCTGAAATGTTGTCGTTACCTGGAGCCTTATTTCTCCTTAGGCTTTTAATTGCCTTCCTAACGTCCTCTATTGTTGGTATAGGTATAGGTCTTTCATCCCGACTAACATTCTGCCACTGTTGGTCACCCTCTCTTTCATTTTGTTCCAGTATTTCTCTTTCTGTAGTGACATTCAGCAGCTCACTGAAATACTCGGCCCATCGGTCTAGAACCCGTTCTTCTCCTCCTCTAAAATTTCATTCTTTATCTCTGCAGAATACCGTACGTGGTTAGAAGCCTTTCTTCAGTTCCTGAAGTCTCTTGTAGAGTTTTCTCACTTCTTGATCATTATACTCTTTTTCTAGCTCTGTAATCCATCTCCTCTCTAATTCTCGTTTCTTTCTTCTGCAAATCCTATCTGCCTCTTTCCTTTGCTTCATGAATTCTTCTGTATTAGATGTTGTTGTCCTGTTTATCACTTTCTTCCTTGCCTCCTTTTTCTCTTCCACTGCCTTTTTACAATCTTCCTCGTCCCATCCTGCTCTTTTCAGCCTGTCTTCTGACCTAAAACTTCTTCTGCAGTTTCTTGTAGAGCCTCCTCAACCATACTCCACTTCCCTTCCATGCTTTCCAAAGCTTGGCTTTGTTTAGCCTCACACTTATTCTGCAGTTCTGTTTCATACTTTTCGGTTTCTCACATCTCTTTCAATTTGGAGATTTTCTCTTCCCTTAGGATCTATAGACGGCTATGCGTTGTCTGTATTTCACTCTTACCATATAGTGATCCGAATCGCAGTCAGCCCTCCTGCAGCTATCAACTTCAAGGATGTAAGACGCATGTCCTGTGCCGATAACCAAATGGTCAATTTGATTAAACGTAGTGCCATCTAGCGAGCGCCATGTGTCTTTCCTCATGTTCTTTCTGTGAAGCCATGTACTCTTCACTACCATTGCATTTGCCATGGCAAAGTCTATACGCCTTAGGATCAGAAGCACAAATTTCTTCTTTAAGTAGAATTTTTCTCACAAGAGAAGGTGGATCTCACACCAGTTTTCCCACGAAGGGAATACTCCGAGAAAAGCGTGAATAAGCAGACCATTACGTGTCATGTAAAAACTGTTCAGAAGTTTACAAGTATCCTTTCGAAAATAGACATGACTCCATCACAAGTTGTGTTACGAATCGGATTCTCCATGAACTCTACGTCTCCTGTAAGGATCACCCGGGTCTCAGATCAAAGGAAGGCTAGATAAGAATGTGCATTGCAAGTACAGTTATGTTAAAACCAATCTTCATTTTAATGACTGCTTGCATTATGACTAGTAATAAAAAAAACTATTAAAGAGTGAATACAAACGCACAACTCAAGAAGATAAGTATGATGGGGGCTACCGTAAGATGCCATAAGAGCATTAATATGCACGGTGTACCATAATTAATAGCGAAAATTGACTTAGAAGCAAATATATGCTTACAGAAGCAAAAGTGTTCCAGCAAACGTGAGTGCCGAAACGAACAGTTTGGGAGACATAGCGTGGTTACTAGCCGCCATTGATTTCAGTATTAAATATTGTCCTACTTACTACAAATGTATTTGAAATTTAAACTTTTTCATTAAGTTCCCTTCTAACTGCACTCAAATTTTACCGATAATCTATCTTAACAAAAAATACAATACTACTTCAGCAAGTTACATGCTACAATTTACCGTCCACTAGGACCTAGTTAAGGTGATGCTCCGTGTGTCGTCCTCGCATTTGTTTACAAAACTACACTCTTCTCTGACGTGAGTTACGAATTCATTCAAACACCGCGGATCGTCTCGTAAGTCGCGACAAGATAATAAATTCGTTGCACCAGTTCTTCAAACGTATATCAAGTGGAGTGCTCTACATTTTATTTTTGAGATGACCCCGTACAGAAATATGCAGATTATTGAGGTGAGGGGTTTTTGAAAAACAGGGTAAAGGCCCTTTTTGACCTGTCTACCTTAGACCATATTCGTGCATTAGATGTCACTGTATGTCAGCAAAAAAATATGCTGGTACCATATCACATATGTCCCACATTCCCGAACGAGGGGCCACGAGTGAAATTTGTGTCGAATTACGTGGGAACTAATAAAACATCATATTAACAGAATATTCCGGCGGTTCTTGGTAAAACAACATTATAATAAATGAAAAGCACCAGTCTGCTTTTGTTCTACCTAGAACAAAAGCAAACTGGTGCTTTTCATTTATAATAAAAAAATCTTATATGATTTAAATAATGAAAAATTCCACCAGTTAATAAGTTTTTCATGCTCGCCACGAAGCACATTTCCAAGTGCATTTCTTTAATAAAAAAATTTTGTGATTTTTTTGCCTCTCTTGCACTCTAGTTGTTTCTTAAAGTTATATTGCAATCGGAAAATCGGTCAAATGAATTTCGGAATGTGTTTTATATACTACTGTTGTAGGTAGTATTTATTTTTGTTTTTCTACTTACAAGTATTGTGCCTCCCCCACTACACAGAATATCACACACACGCAAATCGTTACTGACTTAATCAGTACGTGCTCCAAAGGTATTATGATCTTAGAGTTTTTATAGAGTCAGATGTGTTACATTTTCTGAGTATTACATGATATA
Organism: Schistocerca gregaria; assembly: GCF_023897955.1. Lineage (NCBI taxonomy): Eukaryota > Metazoa > Arthropoda > Insecta > Orthoptera > Acrididae > Schistocerca > Schistocerca gregaria. Next base: position 88,971,657 of record NC_064931.1, read on the forward strand.
CATAAAGTTGCCAATTTTAATTTTACCATACCTCTCTACTCAATATCGCGTTTTGTAGTAGGTGTTGAGTAGAACCTGAAAGGTAATATACACGTTTATGGAAATAAATACAGTTATCGTATGCTTGAGGAAGATTTGAAAAAATTAGCCGATTCCGATTCGGTATCTATGGCGTCTTTGAGAGTTTTTTCCCTGGTTTTTATAGTTTACAATAATTTCCAGTTACTTCACTGAATAAAGTGAAGAGTTTTCTTGGAGTGGTGGAGTATCTTAAGATCTACTTCCATGGTCTTGAATGGGTGTCCGTTGCTTTTTAGGCGTGTTACTATTGCTGATTTGGTAACTTGGTTGTGTCTCTTGGTGAGTTGTTTATCTGCGAATAATTTCAAAGTTTCTTCCAGTTTGTCCTATGTAGAGCTTCAGCAGGTTTTTCATGCGATTCTGTATATTCCTAAGTCTCAGAATTTATCTTTCTTATTATTTAAGGTGTAGTCTCTCTACTTCTATAGTCTGTTGTTTGTGGAGAAAGCTCTTTTCACTTTATGTGACCTAAGTAGGTTTGCACCTTTTGTGAGACATGTTCCCCACAAAACTACGCTGGTCATACATTGCCTTTCTTTCTTGTTATTTGTTTCCTTATTTAATCTATTATTGAGCTGGGGAAGTCATCAGCCACTTCAGTTTGCTTAATGATCTCTAATATTTTCTCCCTGTAATCTTCGTTCAATAGGATTTTGTTTGCTCTGTCTACCATCGTTATGTATCCAGGTTTCTTGTATACATCTGGGTGAAAAAAATTCAAATGGCTCTGAGCACTATGGGACTTAAGATCTGAGGTCATCAGTAAACTAGAACTTGGAACTGCTGAAGCCTAACGAACCTAAAGATATCACACACATCCATGCCCGAGGCAGGAGTCGAACCTGTGACCGTAGCAGTAGCGCGGTTCCGGACTGAAGCGCCTTGAACCGCTCGGCCACAGCGGCCGGCATCTGGGTGAAATGTGTCGCGAATTGTGTTCTCGTATGTTGTTTTCTTTCTTGTTGGTTTGTTTTGAAATTGTTCCTTGATTTGATTTTCTTTGCACAAATCTACAAAACGAATGTAATTATACTCTTGGTATTCAGTTATGAAATTTACTTTCTTCTGTACATTATTTAACAAACCTGCGATGTTATTGGTGTCATTGAAGTCTCCCTTCACCAAAAATTAAGGTATTATCTACATACATTTTGTAGTAGACTAAGTTTTGTAAGCGGGGTATCTCGCTGTTGAATGTGTTCTACTCTAGGTGGTTTATGAAAGTGTCTGGCTTTGTGCCAGTTAATTATGAGCCCACAGCTAGCCCATTTTTTGTTGATAAACATTGACACTGAATGCAAAGTAAACGTAGTTGAGGATTAGCTCTGCTAACTCTACACATTCAATAATTTCAGTTTGTGAACCCTTTTCGTTATAGTAAGTTGTTCTTCGTTACTCCAATGGCTTCTTTAACAGGTACTCCTGCGCAGGAGAGCTTCTGTGAAGTTTGGAAAGTAGGGGATGAGGTACTGTCGGAAGTAAAGCTGTGAGGACGGGGCGTGAGTCGTGCTTACGTAGCTAAATTGATAGAGTACTTGCTCGCGAAAGGCAAAGATCCCGAGTTCGAGTCTCGGTCCGGCACACAGTTTTAATCTGCCAGGAAGTTTCACATACTGTATGTTCGATGTCTGCTGACCTGACACACTATAACTTCGTCAGCTCAACGGCGATCGAAGCAGAACATTACCAGCAAATTGATCTCTTTGTGTACCTTCAGTAAGAGCTTATAACAGGCCTGGAAAACCAGTATCCCTACCTATGGGAAGGGTGTGGGACGGGCGCGGAGGTGAGTGAGGGAGGAGGGGATTTAGGAGCTGAGGTAAGACTGGTTCTAAGCTGCTCAGTCTGTATCCACACACTTAAGTGAAGACACATGCACTGTTGTGGTCGAAGGTTTCTTCCGATAACGGTTTGTTCTTATTACAGTGTTTTATCTTCGTGTAGAGCCAAGATTGGGACGCAGTCATACCATGACATAAGTTTTGCTATTGTATTTTCTTTTTTAATAGTTGCTGGCTTATAAGACGATTATATCTCTCCCTCCTAAGACACTCAGGTACCACTCATAAGAAAAATTGGGCTATCTACCGAGAAATGATCGCTCGATATTAGTTATCATATTGTTGGTTGATCGTACCAGCATTACGTTATTGGTGAAGTTGGCTACTCGTCATAGTGTATGGAACTTGACAGCTGAATTTAAGGAATTTTGGATGATGTTAAGTGTTTATTTTGTAGCATATTCAACGCGAGATTCAATGTTCTCGACTGAATATAGATTGTAGCAAGTAGAAGTTCATACTACAATAGTGAATTCACTCTTGTCTAGCTGAAAATTTCATTGATTCTCGTGCTATGTCGTCTGTTTACAGTATTAGTTTTAAAAGCGTAAGACTACACTCTTTACATGATGTGAGTTGAGATCTATCGGTACAATATTCATATGCACAAGAATCATACCAGGAGATTACACAATATCAATACTTCATACAACAAGTGAGTGTTCATGTTTAACCAGTGACTTTTTGTAGATAAATGAGCTAACATTGCAACAGTTGTACTGTTAAGAATGGCAACGTTTTAGGGAAACACTTATGCGTCTTACTCCACCAGGTGCAAGTGACCTGTGTAAGATACTCCACCCTCTATTGGTTGGTTGGTTTGTTTTGGGGAAAGGGTCCAAACAATGAGGTCATCGATACCATCGGATTAGGGAAGGAAGTCGGCCGCGCCCTTTCAGAAGAACCATCCCGGCATTTCCCTGGAGCGATTTAGGGAAATCATGGAAAATCTAAATCAGGATGGCATTCTCTGGTGGCAGTGTTGTGGATTAGATCAGTCAGTCTTCAGACTTAAGGGCGAACATACACACACGCAAACGGAAAGGGTAGGAGCGGAGGGTAGCATAAAGTGGGAAAGGGGGGGGGGGGATGGCAGAGTGAGGAGACAGCTGTAGGACAATCCAGCACCAGGAAACCAAAATTAGATACAGTAAATAAATAAAGACAACACCTTGCGTTCTTCGTCCCAAGGGGCTCAACCCAGACTGCGTCCCAGCTTGGGCTTTATTCCTGTACTGTAAAGACTGCAGCAGAAAGTGAGGATATGACAGTGGTGCACAAAACACCGTGCGCCACATATCATAAGGTGGCTCGTGGAGTATTGATTTAGATGTAGCAGACGCAGATGTGTCAATTTTCCTACTTGTATTAGTCAGTTGAGCAGCAAGACTTATTTCAAGAGATCTTATTCAGCAATGAAATGCTTCACATTTTCTAGTTAACACACAAATTGTTTAAATACGTGAGTCTATATTCGAACGCAATAAATTGTGTTAATGTGCTCTATCGATCATTGTTGTGGATTAAGTTACCGTGAATGCTGTCAACTTTGCGTGCTGTAATAGATTAACTGAAAAGTAGTTTCTGAGTCAAAAAAATATCATTCGTAACAACAATAATCTTCCTGTACGAACAGATGAATCAGTACATTGAGAAATATTTTCCACTGTTTGTTCAGTTTAACCATAGCCTGTGGGACATTGAATGAGGGCTGCGGCCTCCCGCCCTAACAGATTGCCCTCGCCATTACTGCGCATTGCCTTTTCAATGAGACGACTGGCAGCCGGCGCTAAACACTTCATTTGCAACTCATTTGGCGCGCAGGTAGCACATGGGGCCCGCTCGGCTTTCATCCTCATGTTTGGCTGCGCCAGACCACAATCTGCCCGCTTGTGACACATTCGTTGATTTAACTCTGAACCACAGCTGACCATTTGAGTCTGTTTTTTTTACTCGTCAATGAACAATATGGAATTTTAACATCGCCGTCGTGTGAAGAACTTCATTTCCATGGGTATTTATTGTGCACTCTACTGCATCCTGCGAATTTCACCAGTTAACTACAGGGCTCGTTTAATTCTGATTCGAAAAGAGGATCTTAATGGTTGCTTTCCCACCCTATGTATTCTGTAATTTTAACTGTTTTCGATAATTCTATGTTACGATGATTCGGAACCGTCCCAAAATGAAAGCGTAAACACCCTTCCAGTTCATTTATTGGTACTGAATTTTCCTCTGCATGTAACCGTGAGTAATTCAAGGGTTGTTCAAGATTCTCATATTATTAACACAATTTCGTAATGTGTCTGTACATGTTATTTTGAACTCTATCGTCCTTTTCCAATACTCACTTGAGTATCACAAATCGTGATGATAAAGAGCGCAAAGTCAAGCAAAGAACCAATTACTAACTCCACACTGGTTTTCAATTTATTTTATGACCACCTTTATGTGAAATAAAGTTTACTTTCAGTACGAGTGACTAGTGATAACATCAACATACCATCTAAATTCACTAAAAATCTCTACCCTCATTAAATTTATATACGTGGAACTCGAAGAATACAGCATTACAATGACGGCTTAAGACGACGTACCAGGATCACTTTGCCAACCCGACTTCCTTTGCAAAAACATGAGGTTCAGTCACTAATGAGGCAAAATTTATTGTTTCATATTTTGTTACAGTTTTCATTAGAAATATTCGTATTCGTTTTAACACGTAGCATGATTCAAATGTAACACGAATAACAGGTCTAGGTTAAAACTGTAAGAAGAACTGTTTTAGCTTCAAATAAAATAAAATAGATCCTGTCATTCTCGCAGAGACATCCTGCTGATACTACACTATAGACAGGCTACAGCACTGTCTTTCGCATCCAAAGTTCTAAACACTTTGACTTCTACAGTCAACATGAGATACATTGACAGTCGTCCATTACTTGTCTTTCGGGCCCAGATAAAGGAAACAGGGGCATAAGTGCTAGAATTACATCCCAACGTTTTCTCTTTGCTGATTCTTCGGGATCTATCCACCGATCGAATGTCAGCTCGTAGCACATTCAGAAGTGTCTAAGATTTGGAAAATATTTCGAGTAGATTTCCCGACCATGTTATAGTTCTGGGTGGAGATTTTAATTTGCCGGATATAGACTGGGAGACTCAGACGTTTCGAATGGGTGGCAGGGAAAAAGAATCCAGTGAAATTTTTGTAAGTGCATTATCTGGAACCTACCTTGAGCAGTTAAACAGAGAATCGACTCGTGGCAATAACATTTTAGACCTTCTGGTGTCAAACAGACCCGAACATCATCATAAAGCGGTTACTGCATCGATGATTTAAGCCGTAAATAGAAATATTAAAAAAAGTAGGAAGATTTTTCTGTTTAGAAAAAGTGGCAAAAAGCATATTTCAGAGTACTTGACGGCTCCACACAAAAGTTTTATCTCAAGTACAGATAATGTTGAGGATCAGTGGACAAAGCTCAAAACCATCTTACAATATGTATTAGATGAGTATGTGCCGCCGGCCGAGGTGGTCTAGCGGTTCAGGCGCTCAGTCCGGAACCGCGCGACTGCTATTGTCGCAGGTTCGAATCCTGCCTCGGGCATGGATGTGTGTGATGTCCTTAGGTTAGTTAGGTTTAAGTAGTTTTAAGTTCTAGGGGACTGATGACCTCAGATGTTAAGTCCCATAGTGCTCAGAGCCATTTGAACCATTTTGAGTATGTGCCAAGCAAGATCGTAAGAGATAGAAAAGAGCCACCGTGGTACAACAACCGAGTGAGGAAACTGCTGCGGAAGCAAAGGAAACTTCACAGCAACCATAAAAATAGCCAAAGACTTGCAAACAAACAAAAAAATTACGCGAAGTGAAACGTAGTGTGAGGAGGGCTATACGAGAGACGTTCAATGAATTCGCGGTAGGTGGATTAAAACAAAATGTCCTGACACTCTGTGACCAAAATGGTACTGAAACAGCGGATGACAGATTAAAGGCCGAAATACTAAATGTCTTTTTCCAAAGCTGCTTCGCAGAGGAAGACTGCAATGTAGTTCCTTCTCTAGATTGTCACACAGATGACAAAATGGTAGATATCGAAATAGACGACAGAGGGATAGAGAAACAATTAAAATCGCTCAGAAGAGGGAAGGCCGCTGGACCTGATGGGATACCAGTTCGATTTTACACAGAGAACGTGAAGGAACTTGTCCTCTTCTTGCAGCGGTGTACCGTAGGTCTCTAGAGCAGCGCTGCGTTCCAAATGATTGGAAAAGGGCACAGGTCATCCCCGTTTTCAAGAAGGGACGTCGAACTGATGTGCAGAACTATAGACCAATATCTCTAACGTCTATCACTTGTACAATTTTGGAACACGTATTATGTTCGAGTATAATAACTTTTCTGGACACTAGAAATCTACTCTTTAGGAATCAGCATGGGTTTCGAAAAAAATGATCGTGTCAAACTCAGCTCACGCTATTCGTCCACGAGACTCAGAAGACAATAGACACGGGTTCCCAGGTGTATGCTGTGTTTCTTGACTTCCGCAAGGCGTTAGATACAGTTCCCCACAGTCGTTTAATGAAAAAAGTAAGAGCATATGGACTATCAGCCCAATTGTGTGATTGGATTGAAGAGTTCGTGGGTAACAGAACGCAGCATTGCATTCTCAATGGAGAGAAGTCTTCCGAAGTAAAAGTGATTTCAGGTGTGCCGCAGGGGAGTGTCTTAGGACCGTTGCTATTCACAATATACGTAAATGACCTTGTGGATAACATCAGAAGTTCACAAATGGTTCAAATGGCTCTGACCACTATGGGACTCAACATCTATGGTCATCAGTCCTCTAGAACATAGAACTACTTAAACCTAACCGACCTAAGGACATCACACAACACCCAGTCATTACGAGGCAGAGAAAATACCTGACCCCGCTGGGAATAGGAAGTTCATTCAGGCTTTTTGCGGATGATGCTGTGGTATATCGAGAGGTTGTAACAATGAAAAATTGTACCGAAATGCAGGGAGATCTGCAACGAATTGACGCATGGTGCAGGGAATGTCAATTGAATCTCAATGTAGACAAGTTTAATGTGCTGCGAGTACTTTGAAAGAAAGATCCTTTTTCATTTAGCTACAGTATAGCAGGTCAGCAATTGGAAGCAGTTAATTCCATAAATTATCTGGGAGTAGGCATTAGGAGTGATTTAAAATGGAATGATCATATAAAGTTGATCGTCGGTAAAGCAGATGCCAAACTGAGATTCATTGGAAGTATCCTAAGGAATTGCAATCCGAAAACAAAGGAAGTAGGTTGAATATTGCTAACCAGTGTACGATCCGTACCAGATAGGGTTGATAGAAGAGATAGAGAAGATCCAACGGAGAGCAGCGCGCTTAGTTATAGGATCATTTAGTAATCGCGAGAGCGGTACGGAGATGATTGATAAATTCAAGTGGAAGACTCTGCAGGAGAGACGCTCAGTAGCTCGGTACGGGCATTTGTTGAAGTTTCGAGCACATACCTTCAAATGGCTCTGCGCACTATGGGACTTACCTGCTGTAGTCATCAGCCTCCTAGAACTGAGAACTACATAAACCTAAGTAACCTAAGGACATCACACACATCCACGCCCGAGGCAGGATTCGAACCTGCGATCGTAGCGGTGGCGCAGTTCCAGACTGTAGCGCCTAGAACCGCTCGGGCACTCTGGCCAACAACACCGAGGAGTCCTGCAGTATATTGCTCCCTCCTACGTATGTCTCGCGAAGAGACCATGAGGATAAAATCAGAGAGATTAGAGCCCACACAGAGGCATACCGATAATCTTTCTTTCCACGAACAATACGAGACTGGAACAGAAGGGAGTACCGATAGAGGTACTCAAAGTACCCTCTGCCACACACCGTCAGGTGGCTTGCGGAGTATGCAATGTAAAACAGCTAAGTGCTCAATAGTCTTGTGGGTACTTATTGCTACTATTTGAACATTGCAGTTCGTAAGTGATTTTCCAAGTAGGGCGTTCGCCGCGGTCGCGGTCCATCCCTGTGTGTGTCGGCCGTGTGCGCGGTGTGGGAGATCCCTCGCCGCCTTAGCCCGCCCTGCTGAGCGTGTCAAAGGGCTCTCGTGATCCCCACGCCCGCTATTATCGCTCGCTTCGATCGCCAGCGAGACATCAAACGGCTCGGACGTGCTGACAGAGTCCCTGCGCCACATCAAAGCGCGCCAATTATTTTGGTTTCTCTTATTGTTCGCACATTCACTTGCTGCCTTACTAATTACCGCCATTAAGGATCATTCCACGTCTATTCTTGTGGACGGGACCAACACAGTTTCCTCGTCACCATCCATCTCATTTACCGAAACTGCAAAAAATAACTTTTCTTAAAGAAATGGTCGTCGCAAAAAGAAACTGGGGAAGCAGGGCCGTCTCCTCAAGAGGTTTGTTCACGCTCTACCTTTTTTGGAAATGACTTTAGCACTGCGTAGCAGCACTGTGTAGAAATGAAGACAGCGTGACCTAATGAGACGTAATTACCCTGATGTATGGTTTTGGTGGTGTCCTTAAATCACAGCAGTCCGTTGCCAGGATGGTTCCTTTTACAGCCACAGGCACGATTCTCGTCTATGTTCCTGCTAGACTGAGCTTGTACTTCGTCTGAAATGACATCGACATGTACGTCGACGAGACCTTGCAGTCCAACCTACCTACATATCTGTAGGTGCACTCAATTCAGTACGCAATGTTTATCATGATAAATGATCTGAAGACAGATTTACACCATAGCACGCTCAGTCACACGTTTGCATCTGGAAATAGAGTAAGTGGGCTTGTTATATGTTACTTCCTGGTCGTGCCCATGTGCTGCTAGTCCTGTGGCTGTTGTATACGCTATAACCTGCTTCCAGCATATGGGGAAACGAGAATACCTCCAGCCTGCAGATGGTGGGCTGGTCTTTCCCTAACCTTCTGAATGGGTGGTGGTGGGGCCTACAGGACTGTGGAAAGGTGTTTCCAGGCACTCGTTGAAATGAACTTCTGGAAAGGCCTCGCAGCAAGCAGAATTTTGCAGTGGTTGCTATTAGTGAAGGTGAGAAATGGCCAATGAAATTTTCTGGGTGCAGTTTTTGATACGGACTTTAGTACTGAAACATTTTTCGTGAAGCGATTAGGATCTCGCGAAATGGTGAATTCCATTGGCTATCCTCCCGAGTGTTGCAGTCGATGTGCTGATCGATATTATTACTGATTTCTTGGTGGTCCACCTGGTGCTTGACACATTTCTACCGACACGGAAAATTTGCAGAGTTGTCAAGCACGTTTCCATAGCGCTCTGAGACTTTTCGAGTTTGGAAACAAGAGTACTGTTTAGCGAAGTGCGGACGTGCTAGGAAGGCGATGGCCTCACATCCGATAGCGGAGTTATTAGCTAGCTGCAGGTAGTATTCACTCAACGAAACAAACTTGGGCACTTTTAATCGAAGCAAATAAATTCCATTTTTTCGTGCAAATATGGGAGCCGTGTTTTTGTGTGTCCTTTGATCCACTGCCATTCAACTGAATTCCCGTGTTGGCGTTATGGAAATTATCAATGGAAGTTGTTAGGAGCCGGTATCCTGTGTCGTACAACCAGTTAACGATGTTCATATTGCTCCATTGGTCGAATCTCGGAATATTCGTGAGAGTTTTTACATTTACTTTGGTGTAATGCGAAGCATAACCCTCTCTTGTGGGGCAAAACGCCACTGGTGACCCCTATTTAGAACATTTTGATAGTGCAGCAGTGCAGAGGATTATTCCTAGTCTGGCAGTAATGTTGTTTCAGAGTAGATCGATGGAGCGATACGTGGCGTAGCTAGTCTCACGTCCTGTAAAATGGTTTAAATGTCTCTGAGCACTATTGGACTCAACTGCTGTGGTCATCAGTCCCCTAGAACTTAGAACTACTTAAACCTAACTAACCTAAGGACATCACACACATCCATGCCCGAGGCAGGATTCCAACATGCGACCGTAGCGGTCGCACGGTTCCGGACTGCGCGCCAAGAACCGCGAGACCACCGCGGCCGGCCTCACGTCCTGTGCTCCGCTACCAGTGGGTGCATTCTTTCTGCAGACATGAGTGTGACTGTGCTTAACGTAACAGAACATCCGAGGGTGGCGGAAAAGAACATTCTTTCTTTTACCTGAACTCAGTGGTTCATAAGAAAAAAAATTATCATCAAACACCCCATGGGTCAGCAGACATGCCAACGCGAGCTTTAAAAGTTTTCAGCCCTCGAAGTGAGACATAGGTTGGGGTCCAGAATGAGATTTTCACTCTGCAGCGGAGTGCTCGCTGATATGAGATTCCTGGCAGATTAAAACTGTGTGCTGGACCGAGACTCGAAATCGGGACCTTTGCCTTTCGCGGGCAAGTGCTCTACCAACTGAGCTATCCAAGCACGACTATCGCCCCGTCCTCACAGCTTTACTTCCGCCAGTACTTCGCCTCCTACCTTCCAAACTTTACAGAAACTCTCCTGCGAACCTTGCAGAACTAGCACTACTGAAAGAAAGGAAGGTAGGAAGTTTGGAAGGTAGGAAGTTTGGAAGGTAGGGGCGAGGTACTGGCGGAAGTAAAGCTGTGAGGACGGGGCGTTAGTCGTGCTTGGGTAGCTCGGCATTCTCGCTTCGCGCGTCGGGCGACTAGGTCGTGCTCTTAGTTCCGCCTCTACCGTAGCGCAGCGTGTTTTCCTCCGGTCAGTTTTAGTGCCGTGTTGGTCTCCGTGCGCGTCGCATCGCTGGTTGTCGGCTGGTGTTTGGTGTTCGTGCGGCCCTTCCTGTCGCGGCGTCGTCTCTCGCCGTGATGTCCACCATGGTTCCCACGAAAGTTCCGCGTACAGGTACAGTCAGTTTTACCTTTGACAAATCCACGCGTCACGTCCAGCCCGGTTCTTTGGAGATACATGACTGGTTAGTCGATACAGTTAAGGTCACTACTGATCAGGTGCATACCGCATATTTCGACAGCGAATTATATGTGTTTTTTGTTAAGTTTATTGACCCGCTCCAGGTCGATAGGCTACTTTCTCGTCATGGTTCTCAGGTACCCTTTACGCACCGTGATGGTTCCACTAGTATGGTTCTCTTGGCAAATGCAGAAGTGATATATACGAATGTTCGGGTGTTTAACCTTCCGCCCGAGGTTGACGACTCTTTTCTGAAGTCCGTTTTGCTTCCTTATGGGGACGTACGCCATATTCGAAAGGAACGCTGGTCTGCTCAGCACCGCTTACAGGTATATAGTGGTATTCGGTCGGTGGAAATGGTGGTCAAAAAACCTATTCCTTCTCACCTACAGGTATGTGGTTATAGGGTCCATATCACGTACAGTGGCCAGGAAGGAACATGTTATTATTGTAATGAAACTGGTCATTTCCGTACTAATTGTCCGCGGCGTGTGGTGGTATTAAAACCTACATACGAACAGCGTAAAAAATTGACTTTAGCTGATCTTCTCCCGCAAGGATCTCGGACTGAATCGCTCACTGTTACTGAGGGACGCAGTGATCCGTTGCCCGACAACGGCCGTGATTTTCCCCCGTTGTCCTTGAGTAGGGATGTTGCTGCCCTAAATTCCGATGTTCCCGCGCTGATTTCTCACAACAAGCGTCGGCGAACACAGGATGATGCGGCTGATGAATCTTCCTTATTGGCTCGCCCTTCCGATGGGCCTCCGGTAAAGGACTCTCTTTCTCAGTCGGAAATCGTGGATGAGGAAGCCACAGGTGCTATCACGCCTTTGCAGAAGCTCCCTGACACCTTATCTGACGTTGTTCCTGCTACCGCGGCAGCCTCTTCGGAGACGCCCGTGACGGAACCTGCTTCTGGTTGCCACGTGTCTTCTCCGGTGCTCTCTGACACTTCTCCTATTGACTCTGTTTCGCATCCCCCTTCTGGAATTTCTGTCGCCCCCTCTGGGTCACAGCCTCCTCCCATCAAACAACTGATTGATTCTCCAGAGCCAGTGGATCCCGTTGTTATTCACCAACTGTCCCACTGTGAACCCATGTCTGCGGACGAGTGGGATGTAGAGGCCTCTCTCTCGCAATCTGACACGGAATGTCTACATGATGCTCCTACGCAGCCGAACGCTGCAGCGTCGGCACCGCGGAGCCGCAGTCGAATCCGTAAACAGCCACGGAGAGCCGCGTCACGGCCGAAGAAAAAGCAGTGGGAAGATGAGGGTTCTGTTTCGTAGTTTTTCTCTCTGTGGTTCAGCGCTTGTTTCTGGTATGATTACTTGTATGCTGCTCCGTCAGCTGACGGCTCTCTGCCGATCTTTGTTTTTCTTTCTAGGTTGAAGTTCCATGCAAGCATATACATTTCTTACTCTGAATATTAACAGAATATGTTCTGAGCTTCGGCTCGCCGCTTTGCGACAGTTTATCTATCAGTCTGGGGCAGATGTTTTTTTACAGGAAGTCCTATTCGACCAGTTTTCCATTCCTGGGTTCTCAACCTTTTTAATGTAGCTTCCGAACTTTCTACGGGCACTGCCTTGTTTTATAGAGAAGGCATTCCGTTGATGAATTTCGAAGTACTCGACAGTGGAAGGGGGATCGGGTGCACGTTTTATGATCTCAGTTTACTCCTTCTTTATGCCCCTTCTGGTTCGGGTTGTACTACCGCACGCTCGAGTTTCTATAAAGAAGAAGTCATTTACCTGCTTCGTAAATCCCCGACAAAGATAATTTTAGGTGGGGACTTCAATTGTGTTCTACGGTCGGTAGATCAGTCTCCTAATTTTAATTTCAGTAGAGAACTCGACGACCTTGTGCGCTCCTTGCACCTGCGTGACGTGTGGGTTTCTCGCTATCCTACACTTGTGCGACATACCTACTTTACTCCCACGTCTAGCAGTCGCCTCGATCGCTTTTACCTTTCCGACTCCTTGTGTGGGCAACTTCTGGCTGTTGATGTGATACCAGCCTGTTTTACTGATCATTGCGCTGTAGCCGTTACGTTTAATTACGAGCGATAACCGGTAAAATTGTTTCGTCCTCCTTGGATGCTCAATATCGCGTATTTGCAAGATACCTCCCTTGGTATCGTCCTGGAGGACATTTGGACTCGTTGTTCTCGTACTATGGACCGGTACCCGTCTATCGTGGCATGGTGGACACTGTATGCAAAACCACACATCCGTAGGGCTCTCATGCGTTTTGGGGCTGCGAAGGTGGCAGAAGATCGACGAACGCAAGAATTTTACTATTCTGTCTTACGTCAACTGTACGATAGTGCTACGCATGCTCCCCTCCGGGTTACTGATATACAGCGCATCAAAGCCAAATTGCTGCAGCTCAAACGCATTCAAATGGAGGGCCTGCGGACGAGGTCTCAACCACGTTCCCTTCTACAAGAGGAACTGACGTCACTCTACCATCTAGTCCGTTTACGGTCGCGCCGGAAACGTGGGTGCCTTGCCTCCCTCACAACCGCTGACGGCCGCGTGTTCACCTCTCACCGTGACATTTCTGACTTCGTTTACACCTATTTTACTGATCTGTACGATACTCATGTCCCGGCGGAAACCTCTCTTGACGACTTTACCTCCTTGCTGCCTCGCGTCGTCACCCCTCAATTAAACGACGCCTTTCTGCGTCCCTTTCAGAAGGATGACATATATGATGTTGTTGCAGGATCGCAGTCCCGCAAGTCGCCTGGATTAGATGGTATTCCTAAGGAGTTCTATGTTCAATTTTGGCTGCTCATTGGTGACACCTTAACGTCAATGGTAAATGAAGTGATGCGGGGAGTCTCACTTCCTGCTCCTTTTCAGGAAGGCAGAATGGTCCTCCTCCCGAAATCCACAGGTCGACCTGCAATTGATTCCCTCCGTCCTATTACTCTCCTTAACTTTGATTATAAACTTGTCGCTCGAGCAATTAATATCCGTCTCTCTAAGCTGCTCGATACCATTATTGCCGCCCACCAAAGCTGTGTGCCTGGACGCACGATACTGACTTCCGTTCTCGAATGTCGCGATGTAATCTCGGTGGCGGCTGCCGCTAATATCCCAGGGGCTTTGCTTTTTCTTGATTTCCAAAAAGCGTTCGATCGCGTCAGCCATGATTTTTTATCGAGAGTGCTCACCGCTGTCGGCTTTAATAATGATGCTGGACAAGTCTTAACTAATCTTTTTATCAGTGTCTCGGTGATTGTGAACGGTCACCCTACCCCCCGGATATCGATCAGACGGGGGTTACCCCAGGGAAGCCCCTTATCCATGTCACTTTTTGTTCTATCCTTAGAGCCCTTACTTCGCCATCTCACCATGCACTTACGTGGCTGGAATATATTGGGGGAAATTTTTGCAGTCCGTGCATACGCCGATGACGTCATGGTTTTAGTACGACATGCCGAGGATATACCGCGGCTTAAGGATACCTTGGATTCATTTTGTGGTCTTGCTGGTGCTCGCATTAATGATCGCAAATGCACGTTCCTGCCGTTGAGAGGCTTTGATCATGTCGTCATTCCTTGGGCGACGGTTGTCGATCGCCATAAGACCTTGGGGATCATAGTGGATCGTAATCCGATCAAAATGGCGGCACTAAATTGGCGTGAGGTTACGAGTCGTGTTCACGGGGCGATCCTTGAACATGACCGCCGTTCCCTTAGCCTCCTTCACAAGGCACGGGTTTTAGAGACCTATGTCTTCAGTAAAATATACTACGTTGCGCAGGTCTTCCCGCTTCCCGCGATGATGGCCCGCAGGCTGAAACAGCTGTCTAGTCGATTTCTGTGGCGCCGCCATGTCTTCCGTGTCCGGTATGAAGTTGTGGCCAGGCCTCGGAAGCTTGGAGGATTGGGTCTTTCAGATATCAAAGTGAAGACGTCCATCTTATTTGCCCGCCGCAATGTTTTAACCTGTACGCGGGCTCCGCATTCAGTCACCTCTAGGTTTACTTTCCCGCCTCCGGCCGGCCAGTCTGACCCCTCCTGTTGATGTTGGACGGATTAATCCTAAATTGCGGCACATTCGTGAATACTTTGTACTTGTCGGTATTCTGGGTGCTGATATACTTTCTATGACGCATATTACTACCAACATGCTACAAATCCGTTGGGGTACAGCATGTTTCCCTTCTTCTGTTGAACTTGCTTTCCCGTCAACGTCATGGAAAACGGTCTGGTCTCATCTTAGTCTTCCCATTTTGCCGATGGAGATTGTTTCAACGTGGTATAAGGTCATTTACCGTCTGATACCTACTGGTGATCGTCTTTTTCGTATTGGCCTTCGTCCGACTGATCAGTGTGAGGAATGTCATCAAACTGACACCTTACTTCACAGGCTAGTTGCTTGCGGACGGGATCATTGGCTCTGGGTCCGCCGTCAATTAGCTTTTCTTACTAGAGGGCCTGAAACCGCATTCCCAGACGACATCTTCTTACATCCGGACATCTCTTATTTTCCTCAGACGAAAACGAACACGATTGTCTGGTTCTTGGGTTACTATGTCCATTACGTCATTGAAGGCGGTAATGACCCAGATCCCCGCGTTTTTCACCATTATCTGTCAACTGCGCATTGGAAATGGCAGAGGTTACCACAATACCGAACGCTTTTTGCGAATATGCTTTTTCTTGTGTTTAACCGTCAAGGGGTTGGTTAAGTTCCCCTGTGATTCCTGTTTCTTCCCTGAGCTCGAGTCCCCTCCCTTGTTGTATTTTTTCGTAATTTTTTTTTCTCTCTCTCTTTTGCATGTATATATACACCCAAAATTCATACGGGTGGGGTAACGGGTTGGTCTTCCCCTTCAGAAGAAATGTTTTATTTGTGTTTCACCTAATTTGTTGATTTTCTTTTTGCAGCTAATATTAAATGATGATTTGACTATGGTTGTCTGAATTCTCGTGAAATATACCAAGTCAATCTGATAATAAAATAAGAAGAACGAAAATAAAAAAAAAAAGTTGGTAGAGCACTTGCCCGCTAAAGGCAAAGGTCACGAGTTCAAGTCTCGGTCTGGCACACAGTTTTAATCTGCCATGACGTTTCATAGGTTGGGGTATTCACAATTCTTTTACTCGAGAACATTGATCATTATAGAGTGTTCGCCAACTGCACGGCAAGATAGTGCAACTATAAGGCAAGATGGTGCTATGCAAAACCGGCATCGTGGCAACTGTGGTGCATCATTAACCACAGAAGGCAGGGGTGAGAGATAGCTGCAGAGATGTGTATGGGCCCGTAGGAGTGTAACTCTTGACCAACTTGTGGCCCAGATGGACCAAGGGACTACGAACAATGTCTTGTTAACGACAGTGCAGCGACCGTTGCTGTGTCTGAGCCTCCGCAGCAGACCACTAGTTCGTGAACCCATGTTGACTGCTGTTCATCGCCGACAAAGACTGGTATTTGTACACCAAAACCGCAAATTGACGTCTACTGAACGGCGACAGGTCGAAGTCGACTCACGTCTTATGCTCGATTGGACACATGCCTTTTGGTATGTACGGCCCTGTAACAACCGTCAGAATAGTTCAGGCCGGAGGAGGGAGCTTTATAATCTGAGGAATGTTTTCCTGGCATTCCCTGGGTGATCTCGTCGTTGTGGAAGATACAATGAATTAACACAAGTATGCATTTATCCTTGGGTGCGAGCTTCTGTAAAGTTTGGAAGGTAGGAGACGGATACTGGCAGAAGTACAGCTGTGAGTAGCGGCCGTGAGTCGTGCTTCGGTGGCTCAGATGGTAGAGCACTTGCCCGCGAAAGGCAAAGGTCCCGAGTTCGAGTCTCGGTCGGGCACACAGTTTTAATCTGCCAGGAAGTTTCATATCAGCGCACACTCTGCTGTAGAGTGAAAATCTCATTCTAGAACTTGATTAATTTTCGCACATATTTATTAAAATAATAAAAATCATAGATATTATGTAACTTGATTCTCAGTGCTGTTTACAACTGACAATCTGAAGTTCCTTTGGTCTTGGTACGTTAATCTTATTCTCACATATATCTCTGATACTTCACAAAGTGTCTATACATTTCTCATCATGGCTATGTACAGGAATGTGATAATCTTATTAGGCGCAGACTGAAACTTGACTACAGACAAATTCAGACTAATGCAGACTAATGATCGGAGGTCTGTACACTCTTTATAATACCACATGTGTTCAGGTATCAGTGCGCGAGTGTGATCCGTGAGGAGAAAAGGTTCTACGTTAGCAGCAATCTCATTGCCTGCGTTACATATTAATGTGCGGATTGGTGGAAGCAGAATTTGGTCCGTCTCTTAGGCAGCGCCATCTCGTAGTGTGGAGACGGACGAGCGCTGCGCCTGTGCTGTTGTGCTCAGCAGGGCGCACTCTAGTGGGAAAGTTGTGTACGTGCTGACTACGCAGAACTATGTACACAACACTGACACTCTTGCCCTGTTGCGCGATTACACGAAACGAGCTGCCCTTCTTTGTACTTTTTCGATGTCCTATCTGGTAAGGATCCCATACTGTGCAGCAGTATTCCAGCAGAGGATGGACAGGTGTAACGTAGGCTGCCTCTGTAGTGGGTTTGTCGCATCTTCTGAATGTTGTGCCAACAAAGCACAGTCTTTGTTTCACCTCCCCCACAATATTATCTATGTGATCCTTCCAATTTAACTTATTCTGTCACTACCTTCCTGAAGCTCACTGATTCTCTTCCTGCGTGTCTGTACTGCAGAAGATGGTTATTGAGGCCTTTGAAATGTGGTCGCATTATCGTGAGTGCACCTTGTACTTTAATCAAAGTCATGATTTGCGTCACTCTGAATTTACTACAAGTTTTTATACCCAAATATATCATGGTATGTAATTGTTTGATGCATAATGAAACATTCTCAAAACTGAGACTGAGGTAATATAAATAACTGCTGTCGAAGTTAACGGTGGGCTATACCAAATATCATCTCCCTTTCGCAATGAATTTACTGCAACCTGCCTACACATCAGTAACGGTGACTGAATGGCTAGAAAGGAAACAAATGAAACTGAATTTATCCGTGTTATTGTGATTGTGCTGTGATACATGGGAAGGCTGTGCCATAAATACCGGTAATGTTGAATCCCAGAGTTCCGTGTTGGTGCTGTAAGTTAGTGTCACCACTTGAGCAGACAGCTGATGGAAAGACAGGTTGCAATCGAATGTATACCCAGAAGTGCTGCTGTGAACTAACATTGGGCTCCATTTGTCTCCGCTGCCAAGGAAAGCTGTCACGCATTGTAGGTCACCAAGACATGTCTATCATGCAGAATGTCCTTTCACACACTCTCAACTGCCACCCCATGCTCCCCCGAATTCCGCGCTGCACAAATAAAGCTTTCAAATGCACCTTACTCGAACAGGGCACAGGCTGTAAAAAGCACTGTTCCCCAGCCGGACCTCACCTTTTTAACGTGTTTTCCACCTTCGTTCATATTGCTTCACAGTCACTGCCTCAAGGGGTCCCGGATTCGATTCCCGGCAGGATTGGGGATTTTCTCTGCCTGGGGACTGGGTGTTTGAGTTGTCCTTTTGATTTCTTCATCATCATTTGTGAGAGTGACTAGACTGGATTGTGAAAAGAAAATGGACAGTGTAAAAAAATGGGACTTTGTATGGGCGCTGATGACCGCTCAGTTGAGCGCCCCACAAACCAATCATCATCATCACAGTCACTGCCGGTGTGACTTGCCGGCCGCGGTAGCCGTGCGGTTCTGGCGCTGCAGTCCGGAACCGCGGGACTGCTATGGGCGCAGGATCGAATCCTGCCACGGGCATGGATGTTTGTGATGTACTTAGGTTAGTTAGGTTTAAGTAGTTCTAAGTTCTAGGGGACTTATGACCTAAGATGTTGAGTCCCATAGTGCTCAGAGCCATTTGAACCTGTGTGACTTGGGTGCTGCTGCCCCTGTGTCTACGCCGTTGCTTTCTTTCGGACAATGCGAGTGGCCCCAACAGTTTGTATCTGAGTAGGTCGCTAACCAGTTCTTGGAGCACCTTCTCCCTTATGCATGGGGTTCTGTTGCTCTAGCTTTTCACTTTGAATCTCCTGTCCCCGCATGACACATTTTGAAAGTTCTCACAAAAAAATAATTATAACAGCATGCACTAGGTTAACTGTACTAGAGCAAACAAAAGTAAAATGTGTTTGCATAATCTGCAAGAATTTACTGCAATATATAGTTTATAAGTTTAATTACAATAAACAAATTCTACATATGAAATTGAATGAAAAGCGGCTAGCCGAAATGGCTTTACACTAGAATGAGCACTCCCTATTCACATGATAATCTGCTGAGCAATGTCTGCAATAATCACTCTGAGATTCTTTGTATACCAGATTTTCGATTGCCTGGGCATTACTGTCTGTGGTCGCCATCGGTGGGCTTCCTTCATGATCATTATCACCGAAATCTGTGCTGCCTTGGTCAAATTGTTGGCAGCATTTCACTATGGCTCAACATGATATTTTATCCATACATGGCCAGAATTTCAGGCTGAATCTGTGTGCAATTTAAACGTTTTGGCCTTAGTAATTGTGCAGTACCGCTTACTTCAAATTCGGAGTATGTTGCCAGTTTTCGCGCTATTTCACTTGCACCCTATAATGTACCTAAGTAGTGGAATAATAGGCATACGGGAACAGATAGCACTTTAAGCCAAGGTCACCGCCCCTACCCCAGAGCAACTGGATGACATAAAAATGGTGGGAAAAGAGAGAACCCATCGACCGTGGGCATACGAACATCAAATTCCATATCAACCTCCCACATTAATCTAGGCCAATTGTATGAATCAGTAACTGCAGGAAAATCAATATCCCCCACCTCTTTCCACCTCGCTCTTCTCTCTTGAATTTCCTCATTCATGTTAGATATGCTATAGTGAAATGATCATCGTGAACTGACACCGACAGAGCTATCCTACTTAAAAATGGTGGGAAATATTTTCCTAATGTATGATAAAAAATTACGCAAAACGCTCTAACAGTACAGTGTGTGACTAATAATTTGTGGGAATACTGAAGAGGCTTGTGGTCCTACTGGCTGAAATACTATAATTTCATGACATCATGGCATTTACTGTAAACACTTCAACTTAGGACCACCTCCCATTGCTGTCTACAATTTTGGGGTTATTTGTTACATGTTTGTCAGATTCCTCCATCACCCAGTGTTTCAGAAACTTACTTTTCAAGTTCGTATACCAAAGATTCACACAAATAAGAGTACTTAAATGTTTAACAATTACCAAAGTGAACTATTTAAACAAATAAATTCTCGTTACATACCATGTCTACAGTTCACTGTAAGGAAGTTGGCCCTGCATTATACCTGTGTTAAAAAATAACGATACTACTATGCAGGGTGTTCAGAAATACCCATTACAAACTTCTAGGACTTTTAGAGGGGAGTGACAACACAATATTTTGAATAGGTTCCCATGTCCAGAAATGTACCGTTTCCCTTTTACAATTTGATTCAGATATGTGACAAATCAACGTTTGCCGAGGGCAAGAGAAAAGTGTCCGAGTTGCTTGTTCTAGAACGCAGTAGAGTAGACCTGTGACGTGTACTATGTCAGACAGTCACCTGATGTCACTTAACGTGGTATACAAGGTTTAATTTACGAAACTTCTGTAGAGACAGGAGAAGGTCTGCCGTCACAAGTTCTCGCCACTGCACAGAAACTGAAGAGACGCAAGGTGGGATAGAGAGTATGCATGAGAACATGCTTCGTAGGTACAATATCTGTAACAAGGTAAGTGGTCAGCACATCGAGGAGCTGTTGTAATGCATCAGTACTGTCTGCTATGTACAATATGCTGGATTCTTTTTGTTTTGGAATAATGTAAACCGTTATGTTTAAATGTTAATGCAAACAAATGTGCTTAAGGTATAAATGGATGTTTTGTTATGTTTCCTTTCGAATTGTTACCTAAAACTTGTACTACATACCTAATTTCATTCCTCACACAGAAGTGAATGATTTAAGCATCTGCATGGGAATCATCATAGAATGGACATGGTACATTTCTGGCCGTGGGTTCCTATTCAAAATATTATGTACTCACTCTCCTCTATATGTCCTAGAAGTTTGCAAAGGGAATTTCTGAACACCCTGTGAATTAAAAACAATGACACCACTGTAAGATTGTTTTAGAGGAAACTGAAACCCTAATTTATATAATTTACACAGTAAAAAATTACCCCTATCCCACCTTTGCTGCTAGCCAGCACCACCAGCGTAACAATCACTTCATAGTCAGTTAAAAACAGTGACAGCACTAACAGGATGTCTTAGATGAGTCACACGCTATGAAATGATTCTACTATTTTGCAGACCACATGAGGAGAAAACTGTTCTGGCTGACTGAAATGTACCTACTAACAGTAAATAATTTATCATGGAAGGGTAGACTAATTGAAACATACCCATTAATAGTGGGACTAAGTAAAATTAAACTGTCTTGGTAGGGTAAGCCAAATGAAATGCTCTGTTTCAGTCAGTGAAACGTTTTTCACACTGGAACTGTTAAAATAAAATGTCCCTCACGTATAAGTTTGTTTGATTGCCCTGGTGAATATATATTCAAAGAGTGAAAGAGGTTAACTAGATATTCGAACAATAGTAAAACGAATTTGACTGTTACACATTTATTTCGTAACAATTTACACATATGGGGAAAAAACTAAAGATAGCAAACATCTATGTTCAAAACTGACCAAATCCGCAGTAACATAAACTATCTCAGTTTCACTTCACATAATATACACATGACTGGCGTGCAAGATACTGGCAAATATAGTATAATAGAGGCATTAGCTCCAGACATCGCGATAGAATCAACTATAAACGACGTGACAGAAGTAACTGCATCATCCATAGTGTAAGAAGAATCGCTGTCCCGACATGCACAAGAACTATTACGTGCATTTGGCAAAGAAACGATGAGGGCAGGGTAAGAAACAATTCACTGTAATAAGAATCCACTCCCTAGTCGTAAAAGGAGTAAGACTCATGAATATGGCTTTAAGCAAGACCTAACGTTCGTTATGTTCTTAAAATTCACACGGTGCCAGTCTCGGTGAAATTCATATCCCAAAGGAATAAAATTTACCAGTCTTCACAGGACCAGAATGGATTTCCAAATTGTTTTAAGAACTCTTTATTCCAGCCCAGCCCGTCCACTGCTAAAATCATGTCTTGAATGACTCGAAGAACTCATCGTTTCTAACTCATTGGGGCCCTATGAAAGAAAAGATTGCGCCCAGCGGCGAATCACGAACTGTAGTTGTTCGTTGACCTATCAAAGAAAAGGAAATATTTTAGTTCATCCTCTCCTGTTCTCTTATGCTACCGAAAGAAATCCATGCCATTGTATCAGCGGGAAATCAGAGCTCTTGTCCTGTTACTAACCTTTGAAACAAGAGGGAACCTTCTGAGAATTTGAAATGTCTGGCCAGACAAAGCAGATACCGAAAGGGCGCGTTTTCGAATGGTAGACATACAACTACCGTCCTGGCGTAACCGTTTGTGGGTGTTAACTCTACCTGTGGAAAGCCACCTCTATTGGGCATTCCGAAGCAATCTGTCCATGTCAGACCCATACTCGTACTTGCTCTGAAAAGCGTGAAAGTGATCCTCTGAAAGCGTGCCAGTTTCCCCACCATTAGGTTTTATAAGGAGTAGACCATTGTCTGAACGAACAGCGAACTGGATTTCCAGAAAGCTCACAACTGGGAAGAAGAGCCGACCAGTCAGAAACACAAAAACACAGAAATAAGATTACTATCAGAAAAATCTGACTTGCTCAGTATACCCCATGTTAAAAGTATTATCTAAATGCACCTAAGTGGTGGGATAAAGCTGTCACCTATTTATCAGATTCACAATTACTTCTGCTCTAATTGATACGTGCTGGTTCTCACGGTGAAGTAATTAATCTTTGAACAACTTTACATCCCGTCATGGCGACGTCTCACCCAATATGCAACAGGGAGACTGAAAAGAGTATACTTGAGCACACTTGTATGTGGCACCAGAATAAGATAAGAATATTAATAAATGAAAATGAAACTAGTCTACTATAAACAATGAATGTCTCTGATAGGCCCGATAATGTGGATCGCTGACTGTGCGCGGCCACGGAGCGAAAGATACTAAACTGCTTTGGTGGAGTAAAGAGCGCTGGGTGCACAGTCATCTGTGAGGGAAATACGTTGAAGTAGGCAGGATTTGTGGTGTGCTGTGTGGAGCCACAAAGAGTCAGATTAATGTAGGTATGTCAATATTGTTGAACAATGAACGGAACTTGCCTAGCTTGAATGGGGAAACCAGATGGCGCTATGGTTGGCCCGCTAGATGGTGCTGCCAGAGGTCAAACGGATATCAACTGCGTTTTTTTAAATAGGAACCCCCATTTTTTATTACATATAGTCACAAACATATGGCTCCCATTTTTAGAAGAGCAGTCGGTGACAGGTAGGTTTTTTGAATTAAAATACTGAACATAGGTTTGTTTGAATATTTTATTTCGGTTGTTTCAATGTGATACATGTACCGTTGGGAACTTACCATTTCTGACAACAGAAGAGGTGTTCAGTGCTGCCTACTTTCTATGTCAAGTCCTATATAATATTACATTTATTTTTAGATGCATTTTGAAAAGCAGTCGTCCTTGAGTATAGCTCGACAGCATGAATGAAAATTATCTTTATACACTATGTGATCAAAAGTATACAGACACCCTCAAAAACACATATTTTTCTTGTCAGATGCATTTTGCTGCCACCTACTGCCACGTACTCCATACGAGGGACATCATGAGAGAGCAGAATGGGGAACTCCGTGGAACTCACGGACTTCGCATGTGGTCGGGTGATTGGGTGTCACTTGTGTCATACGTCTGTACACGAGATTTCCACACTCCTAATCATCCCTATGTCCACTGTTTTCGACGTGACAGTGAAGTGGAAACGTGAAAGGACACGTACAGCACAAAAGCGTACAGGCCGACCTCGTCTGTTGACTAGCACAAACCGCCGACAGTTGAAGAGGGTGGCAATGTGTACTAGGCAAACATCTGTCCAGACCATCACACAGGAATTCCAAGCTACGTCAGGATCCACTGCAAGTAGTATGACATTTAGGTGGGAGGTGAGAAAACTTGGATTTCATCGCCAAGCGCCTGCCCAAAAGCCACACATAGCAGCGGTAAATGCCAAATGACACCTCGCTTGGTGTAACGAGCGTACACATTGGACGATTGAAGAGTGGAAAAATGTCGTGTGGAGTGGCGAATCACGGTACACAATGTGGCGATCCGATGGCAGCTTGTGGTTATGGTGAATGACTGGTGAACGTCATCTGCCAGCGTGTGTAGTGCCAACCGTAAAATTCGGAGGCGGTGGTGTTTTGTGTAGTCGCCTTTTTCATGGAGGGGACTTGCACTACTTGTTGTTTTGTGTTGTGTACATAGTTCCACGTAGTCAGCGCGTACACAACTTTTCCACTAGAGCGCGCCCCGCTAAGCACAACAGCGCAGGCGCAGCACTCGTCCGTCTCCGCACAACGAGATGGCGATGCCTTAGAGACGGACCAAATTCTGCTTCCGCCGATCCGCGTATTAATATGTAACGCAGCCAGTGAGATTGCTGTTAACGTAGAACCTTTTCTCCTCGTCGATCACACTCACGCAGTGATACATGAACGCGCGAGGTATTAAAGCGAGTGTACAGGCCTCCAATTCGTCTGTCTGCATTTGTCTTCACCAGTCCGTACCAGTCTGCATTAGTCTGTACCAGTCTATAGTCAAGTTTCAGCCTGCACCTAATAAGATTATCATATTCCTTTACATAGCCATGAAGATAAATGTATAGACACTTTGTCAAGTATCAAAGATATGTGAGAATAAGATTAACGTACCAAGACCAAAGCAACTTCAGATTGTCAATTGTAAACATCATCCAGAATCAAGTTACGCAATGTCTATGCTTTTTATTAATTTAATAAATGTGTGTGAAAATTAATCAAGTTCTGTTTAAAGTTGGTCACCATCAATCTGCTACTCTAAATGTGCAAGTGGCATTTCTATTCTCTGACCTAATGGCAGAAGATAAACAGGCCACGATAAGACCACGAGATATATTACTGACATTCGCCTACTTCGTTAGAGCGACAAGTCAAATAATTTGATGGTGTGTGTACCAAAGGTCTTACAGTACGCACACCACATTTTGCGTGGCACCATAACAGCACAGGCCTACACTGATGTTTTAAAGACCTCCTTGCTTTCCACTGTTGAAGAACAATTCGTGGATGGCTATTGCATCTTTCAACACGATCGAACACCTTTTCATAATGCACGGTCTGTGGCTGAGTGGTTACACGACGATAACGTGCCTGTAATGGACTGGCCCGCTCAGAGTCCTGACCTTAATGCTACAGAACACCTTTGGGATATTTTGTACTATCGACTTCGTGCCAGGCCTCACCGACGGACATCGTTACCTCTCATCACTGTAGCACTCCATGAAGTATGGGCTGCCATTCGCCAAGAAACCTTCCAGTGCCTGATTGAACATATGCCTGCGAGATTGGAAGCTGTTATCAAGGCTAATGGTGGGCCAGCACCACATTGATATGCAGCATTACCGATGGAGGGTGCCACAAACTTGTAAGTCATTTTCAGCCTGGTGTCCGGATACTTTTGATCACATAGTGTATGTGGTGTCTGTTGTCTCAGACTTGTTCGAAGAAACTGAGACATTTTCGAACCTGGAGCCACTATGAATCACTCAAGACGCAAAAGTATTAATGGCATTAGCTGCCAATGGGTACTGATTTAAATCAATGGGCAAAGTTGAAAATTAATGCCGGACCTGGATTCCGACCGTCTCCTGCGTATAAGGCAGATACTCTGTCCGGACACAGGGTTCATCGCAGCTGCACGGAATATCGCAGCACACCTCGTCAGCTGAAAATTCTTAACTTAGCCGTACACTACTAATGTTGTGCCTCTCGCCCACGATCCTCATTACTCGCGGCATTTCGTCGATTCACATAAGAGATCGAGTGCGATGTGCATGCCCACTGAAGTGATCAATTGGCCATCCTCAACTTAATTGTACAGGGTGGTCCATTGATAGTGACCTGGCCAAATATCTCACGAAATAAGCGCCAAACGAAAAAATTACAAAAAACGAAACTCGTCTAGCTTGAAGGGGGAAACCAGATGGCGCTATGGTTGGCCTGCTAGATGGCGCTGCCATATGTCAAACGAATATCAACTGCGTTTTTTCTTTAAATAGGAACCCCCATTTCTATTACATATTCGTGCATACGTAAAGAAATATGAATATTTTAGTTGGACCACTTTTTCCGCTTTGTGAGAGATGGTGCTGTTATAGTAACATACGTGTAAGTACGTGGTATTACGTAACATTCCGCCAGTGCGGACGGTATTTGCTTCGTGATATATTACCAGTGTTAAAATGAACCATTTACCAATTGCAGAGAAGGTCGATATCGTGATGATTTATGGCCATTGTGATCAAAACGCCCAATGGGCTATGTATGCTGGTCGGTATCCTGGACGACATCATCCAAGTGTCCGGACCGTTCGCCGGATAGTTGCGTTATTTAAGGAAACAGGAAGTGTTCAGCCACATGTGAAACGTGAACCACGACCTGCAACAAATGATGATGCCCAAGTAAGTGTTTTAACTGCTGTCGCAGCTAATCCGCACATCAGTAGCAGACAAATTGCGCGAGATTCGGGAATCTCAAAAACGTCGGTGTTGAGAATGCTACATCATCATCGATTGCACCCTTTACCATATTTCTATGCACTAGGAATTGCATGGCGACGACTCAGAAAGTCGTGTACAGTTCTGCTACTGGGCACAAGAGAAAATATGGGACGATGACAAATGTTTTGCACGCGTTCTATTTAGCAAAGAAGCGTTATTCACCAACAGCGGTTACGTAAACCGGCATAATATGCACTATTGGGCATCGGAAAATCTACGATGGTTGCGACAAGTGGAACATCAGCGACCTTGGCGGGTTAATGTATGGTGCGGTATTATGGGAGGAAGGATAATTGGCTCCCATTTTATCGATGGCAATCTAGATGGTGCAAAGTATGCTGATTTCCCACGTAATGTTCTACCGATGTTACTACAAGATGTTTCACTGCATGGCAGAATGGCGATGTACTTCCAACATGATGGATGTCCGGCACAGAGCTCGCGTGCGGTTGAAGCGGTATTGAATAGCATATTTCATGACAGGCGTATTGGTCGTCGAAGCACGTTCACCAGATATGACGTCCCCGGATTTATTTCTGTGGGGAAAGTTGAAGGATATTTGCTATCGTGATCCACCGACAACGCCTGACAACACGCGTCAGCGCATTGTCAATGCATGTGCGAACATTACGGAAGGCAAACTGCTCGCTGTTGAGAGGAATGTCGTTACGCGTATTGCAAAATGCTTTGAAGTTGACACACATCATTTTGAGCATTTATTGCATTAATTTGTTATTTACAGGTAATCACGCTGTAACAGCATGCGTTGTCAGAAACGGTAAGTTCACAACGGTACATGTATCACATTGGAACAACCGAAATAAAATATTCAAACAAACCTATGTTCTGTATTTTAATTCAAAAAACCTACCTGTCACCGACTGCTCTTCTAAAAATGGGAGCCATATGTTTGTGACTATTACAGCGCCACCTATCACAAAGCGAAAAAAGTGGTCCAATTGAAACATTCATATTTCTTTACGTACTACACAAATATGTAATAAAAAATGGGGGTTCCTATTTAAAAAAACGCAGTTGATATCCGTTTGACCTCTGGCAGCACCATCAGCGGGCCAACCATAGCGCCATCTGGTTTCCACATTCAAGCTAGGCAAATCCCAGAGGCCCCAGAGGTCGTGTGTGGGATACTTTGAGGAGACGTACTGCGGAAAGTCCTCTTGCAACAACGACCATCCAGCAGTTTTCAATCGCACTGGTGGAAGAATGGACCGCCCTACCAAGAGTACTCGTTATCAACGTTGTAGCCAACAAGTGAGGACGTCGCACGTTGTAGAGCATGCGTTGCTGCCCGTCGTGATTACACACAGTATCAAGAATAAAGTCCTGTAGTTTGCAGCGTCCAGTGGACCATCGTGAATCGCGGCGATTTTGTCGTACAAATCGTCTTTGACTAAAATGGTCACTTTTGTTCGTCTCATCGTTTTTTTTTTTTTTCATTTAACTTCTGTATTATACTGTAATAGTTGTTTCTATATATGGTACAAGTGCCATCGAGCTGTGTTACTTAGTTATGACACATCATGCGAAAGTTACCTTCGTCCTTGAGTTTTATACACCAGAGTATTAAATTCGATCGCGTTTAATACCAATTGTTTTCATTTTCTTCGTATTTGTACGTCTGTTATTCAGTTCAGTGTATCAATTATGTGTCAAACCTACCGATTATTTTTGTTAAAAGATTTTATCTTCTATGCTTGTTCTTTCTATTTCAAATGTAATGTCTGAACTGCAAAGATAATATGGTGGTCATAATTCTCTGCATATCTGAGATCTTAAACCACGTCATAATTCGAACTGGTTGACTCGAAATACAATTTAAACTGCGTGCAATATTACTAAATCATCCCAACCTCATTCAGTCATGCAACTTTAACGCGACCGAGGGAGGTGGCGCAATAGTTAGTAACCTGGCGGAACAGCTGTTAATACCCTGTACAGATATCTTGATTTAGGTTGTTGAGGTTTCTCCAGTTGATCGTGGCGCATGCCAGAGTGGTTTCTTTGGAAACGAAGCTGCCGCCTCCCTTTTCCATCCATGCTCTCTCTGAGTTTGCACTCTGTCTAATGATCTCATCATCGGAGGGGTGTTGGATCCTAATTTTTCCTCCTTCCAAACCGTAGATTTGCACAAACACCACAGTGTCGAAGGAATATTTCTCTAAACCGAACTTAGTCCCACCCATTATACCGTAACAAAAATTTGATATCCATTGCTTCCGTCCTGATACAGTTCTACAAGAGGACTTCATAAAGTAAATTATACATGTCGTCCCACGCTAAGACCATTGCGCAACTAGATTGTCAGGAGAGATTACATTTCCAGATTTCCTCCAGTTCTGCACAGGTATAGATAACAAGTGAGCGGTTGAGTAGTGGGCATACGAGAGCAGGTAACGATCTAAATGAAGGTGACTGATCACGCCTCTAGGGCAGTTGCATTACGAAAAACTGGCAGGAAAATAAAGGTCACCAATCCATTATGGCGATATGAGCACAAGATTCAATATCCTCTATTCCCCAATTCATCTAGGCCAATTGTATGACTAAAATGGCGCAAAAAAAATGAATTTCTACACAACCCCCTTCCCCCTCCCTCGCCTTTCCCTTTCTAGGTCAGTTGCATGATTCGCATTTACCCAACTAAAAAATGGGGGGGAATTATTATCTTTCCTTATGATACAACATTATGTGACATTACTGTGTGTGACTAAAAATTATGGGAAATTTTATGCCATGAGTTATTGCATTGCCTCAATTACTATAATTTAATGACATCATGCCATTTTCTGCAAGTGTGAAGCCGAAAGACATATAAATATGACTCATTTAATGTTTAATGATTACAACAGTGCATTAGTTACACAAATGAGCTCTTGCTATGAACTAATTCTACGTTTCACTGTGAGCAACACATCCGTGCTTATTACATTACTTGTGTCTTTAAAAAACAGTGACGTCAGTGGGTGTTAAAAGCAGTGTTGTCACTGTAAGTCTGCTTTAGAAGAGACTGACACTTTTATAGTAACTTGTAACTAACGGCAGGATATCCACATACGATTGTTTCTACACAAAAGTATGTAGGAACACACACACACACACACACACACACACACACACACACCAAACATCGTTAAATTTACACTGTATACAGATACCCCACATCACCATGTGTTGCTAACCACCGCCGGCAGGGTGGCCGAGCGGTTCTAGGCGCCACAGTCTGGAACAGCGCGATCTCAACTTTCGCAAGTTCGAATCCTGCCTCGGCCATGGATGTGTGTAATGTCTTTAGGTTAGTCAGGTTTAAGTAGTTCTAAGTTCTAGGGAACTGATGACCTCAGAAGGTAAGTCCCATAGTGCTCAGAGCCATTTGCTAACCACCAACACCACCACCACCAGTATAAAATACTTTCATATCATGGTACAAACAAAGACTACACTAACAGTATACCTAGAGGAGACAGACACAATGAAATTACAGTAGACATACAAATAACAATGGGAAATCCCGCTATCAACATTTCAACTGAAATGTATTTAACGTTAAACAACACACACATAGCACTGCTAAGCCGCAGTGTTAAGAAATTCGATGACTCGAGATGTAACTGCCATCACTGACATTGGATACAAATGGTAGAGGCATACAGTTTATTCAAAACAATTAAATCTTCTGTTATCCATTCCATAAAGGCATGCACCCTGTACAGTATCTGTGTGCATCGTATTGTGCTGCCTCGGAACTGGCGCTGGGGTCACGGTCCTGGCAATTCCATGCTAGTTACACTTCTGGACTGTGAATCGGGTGGTCGGGTTTCGGGCTGCGCTAAATGGGCAGGAGTCCATTACACGCAGGAAGTGTCTACACGGATAGTGGGGACTGTGTGACGTGGACTGGGCGGTTTTTTCGGTTAGAGGGTCTCGGGGTAACACGAAAAGCGCTTCAGGCACAAAGGGTGCAGGTCGAACACAAGAAAAACCTAGATCAAGGAACTATTGGTGTACGAGGCGACCGGAGTACAATAAAAATCGGATCGTTCTACCAAACTCCTAACTCAGATGATACAACTGTTGAAAGGTTCAAAGAAAACTTGAGTCTAATTTCAAACACGTACACGACTCATACAATTATAGTTGATGATTTCAACTTACCCTTAATACTTTAGAGAAAATTCGTGTTTAAATCCGGAGGAACACGCAAAACCTCGTCCGAAATTGTGCTAAAGGCCATGTCTGAAAATTATTTCGAGCAATTTGTTCATGAGCCCACTCGAATCGTAAACAGTTGCGAAAACACACTTGACCCCTAAGAAACAAATAATCCTGACCTATCAACGAGCATCATAATAGATGTAGAAAATAGTGAACACAAGCTTGTCGTAGCGAGATTGGATACCGTAGATCCTCCAAAAACACGAAAAATATATCCGATCAAAAAAGTAGATGAAAATTCGCATGACTCCTTGCTTAGGGACAATCACCACTCCCTCCAAATTAAAAATGTAAGTGTGATCAAGATGTAGCTTGAATTCAATGAAATAATATCGACGGCAATTGGGACATTTATACCAAATCCGACGGAGTTGATACCCCATAGTACAGAAAACAGATCAGAACGTTGTTGCAGAAGCAACGAAAAAAGTATGCCAAATTTAAACGAATGTAATATCCCCAAGGTTGGCTATCTTTTACTGAAGCTAGCAATTTGGAGCGGAGTTCAATGGGAGATCCTAATAATAGCTTCCACAACGAAACTTTGTCTCGAAAATTAGCCGAAAATCCAGATTCTGTTCGTATGTGAACTATACTAGTGGCAAAACACAATCAATTCCTTCTCTGCGCGATAGCAATAGAAATAATATTGATGACAGTGCTGCTAAAGCAGAATTCCTAACACACACTTCGGAAATTCATTCACCCAGGAAGAGGTAGTAAATATTCTAGAATTCGAATCAAGAACAGCTGCCAAAATGAGTAGCTTAGAAGCAGAGATCCCCGAAGTAGTGAAGAAACTTAAATCACGCAATAAAGCAAGTCTTCCAGTCCAAATTGTATACCAATTAAGTTCCTTTCAAAGTATACTGATGCAGTAGCTCCATACTTAACAATCATGTACAACAGCTGTTTCGACGGAAGATCCGTACCCAAAGACTGGAAAGTTTCACAGGTAACACCAATAATCAAGAAAGGCAACAGAAGTACTCCACTAAATTGCAGGCCCAGATCATTAATGTCGAAATGCAGCAGGATTTTAGAACATATATTATGTTCGAACATAATGAATTATTTCGAAGAGAATGGCCTGTTGACACATAGTCAACACGGATTTAGAAAACATCGTTCTTGTGAAACACAACTAGCTCTTTAATCACACGAAGTGTTGAGTCCTATCGACAAAGGATTTCAAATTTATTCCATATTTCTAGATTTCCTGGTTTTTGACACAGTGTCTTACAAGCGGCAGTAATAAAATTACATGTTTATGGAATATCTACTCAGCTATGCGTCTGTATTCGTGATTTTCTGTCAGAGAGGTAACAGTTCGTAGTAATGCACGGTAAGTCATCGAGTAAGGCAGAAATGATATCTAGCGTTTCCCAGGCTAGTGTTATAGGGCGTCTGCTGTTCATTACCTACACAAACTATATGAGACAATCTGAACGGATCTCTTAGGTAGTTTGCAGATAATGCTGTTGTGTAGTAAAGTCATCAGATAATCAA
Organism: Schistocerca gregaria; assembly: GCF_023897955.1. Taxonomy (NCBI): domain Eukaryota; kingdom Metazoa; phylum Arthropoda; class Insecta; order Orthoptera; family Acrididae; genus Schistocerca; species Schistocerca gregaria. The sequence continues at coordinate 89,004,150 of NC_064931.1, forward strand.
AACAAATGAAACGATTTAGAAAATGTATCTGTATGGTGCGAAAATTGGCAGCTGTTTCTAAATAATGATGTGTGTGAAGTCATCCACATGAGTGCTGAAAGGAATCTGTTAAACTTCTGTTACGCGAATAAATGAAACAAATCTAAAGGCCGTAAATTCAATTAAATACCTACGAATTACAGTTACGTACAACTTAAATTGAAAAAAAAGAAACACATAGAAAATGTTGTCGAGAAGGCGAATCAAAGAATGTGTTTAATTGGCAGAACACTGAAAAGATGCAGCAATTCAGATAGACTTCCTAGACTACGCTTTTCCGTCTTCTTTTGGAGTACTGCTGCGCGGTGTGAGATCCTTACCAGATAGGACTGACCCAGTACATCAAGAAAGTTCAAACAAGGGTAGCATGTTTTCTATTGTCGAGAAATAGGGGTGAGAGAATCACGAACATAAGGGATCATCATTCAAACAAAGACGTTTCTCGTTGCGGTGGGATCTTCTCACGAAATTTCAATCGCCAACTTTCTCCTCCGAATGCGAAAATACTTTGTTGACGGTGACCTACATAGGGAGAAACGATCATCATGATAAAGTAAGGGAAATCAGGGTTCACGCGGAAACATACAGGTGTTCGTTTTTTCCGCGCTCTCTGTCACACTAACAGTATCATCCGTATACCTAATAATGCAATTGAAGAGCGAGAGAGGTGGAGAAAGGTTTCTTTGTCATACTAGCAAGCGCATCTGAGGTGGCTAATTTTCAAGTTCATAATTCCATCAAAAGACAGATGGCTGTAACTCATACCTTGGCTGTGCCAGATAGAAATGGTCAGAAGCGTCCCACACACTTGAGATTAGACCGGCAGGCCTCTAGTATAGAAATGTGGGCAGAATGCTATTACAAGCTATTCTGATAAGAGCCAGCAGGTGGCAAATCGCAGATCGCGGAAACAGAATTACTTTAGTACTCGCGGCTGTAATGTTTTATTATTATTAATTATTATTATTATTATAACATGTCTCTCTCTAATTCCCGAGGCTCTCCAAATATTTTGTTATTTTTCAACTCATAACATCATGAGTGAAAAGCTGCCCGAAATTCGACTTCTTTTCGGCAGTGTTAATCTCATTTCATACCTACGAAATCAGTGGATCTGTGAATTCTTACGATTTCCACATGACAGCGATGAACCGTGAACAAGTAAAATGAAACCATTAAAATTTGCGTTTTGCTAACATATAAAGTGATGAACTATGATCACTGTATATAATCAGATATCCAGTTACAATACTACTGACCATTTATCATGGCGTTCTACTGGTTGATGAAAAAGTCAGTATAAATCTGAAAACTGAATAAATCACGGAATAATGTAGATAGAGAGGTACAAATTGACACACATACTTGGAATGACATGGGGTTTTATTAGAACCAAAAAAATACAAAAGTTCAAAAAATATCCGACAGATGGCGCTTCATCTGATCAGAATAGCAATAATTAGGAAATTACAGGAAATACTCAATATCATTCCTCAACAATAGCTGTAGTCGAGGAATAATGTGAACAGCATTGTAAAGCATGTCCGGAGTTATGATGAGGCATTGGCGTCGGATGTTGTCTTTCAGCATCCCTAGCGATGTCGGTCGATCATGATACACTTGCAACTTCAGGTAACCCCAAAGCCAATAATCGCACGGACTGACGTCGGGGGAACTGGGAGGCCAAGCATGACGAAAGTGGCGGCTGGGCACACGATCAGCACCAACCGACGCGCGCAACAGATCTTTCACACTTCTAGCAATATGGGGTGGTTCTAATAAAACCCCATGTCATTCCAAGCATGTGTGTCAATTTTTTACCTCTATCTATATTATTCCGTGGTTTATTAAGTTTTCAAATTTATACTGACTTTTTGATCACCTGATACATCTACATCCATACTCCGCAAGCCACCTGACGGCATTGTGCAGATGTGCATCCTGATGTTGGTTCCTACAAGACAAAATAAACAATAAAATGTTCATGGCCTCTTAGCAACACTGTTACTCCTTGTGTCACTTTTCCATCATCTGTCCCGTATGCACGTCGATAAATCCGACTGTTGTAAGACTCTTTCGTCATAGGCAATTCCAGGAGAGTTGGGCAAAGGTGATTCTCAATTGGGAGAGAGAAATCGGGGTGCAAATATATCTTTGGGGGTGGTAGTAAGCTCAGAGCTCCAGTTGTGTGGTATTATTTACCGATCACTTTGGGTGCACTTAATTTCTCGTAATTTCTCATACCTGCAGTATTTTTGTATAACAACCGACATTAATTTTCATCCAAACACCTGTTCAGTACTCAGGAATAACTAATTTTCCAAGTGCAACTGTCGTGTAGTTTCATATTGTAAAGGAATGGGAAACATCTAACATCCAAAAACAGTACGAATAACACACGGAAAAGGCACGTGCAAATCGGAATCATTTCCTGAACTGCGCCATGCAGTTGATAAATAATTCTAGTTTGGATTCATGCAAACCGGTAATCCTAGGTATTTTACAGCTGCTACCGTTTCAGATGGTTCATTATCGATAGCGTTGTGGTACTTTAACACATTTTCAAATGTGCGGTTATGCGTTTGTAGCATCAGAACGGTAAGGACTCTGACCATGGCTGAAGGCAGCACCTAAGACACATCGAATTTTTGTATTTAGAAGATTGACATGAATCTGCGTTAATAATTACATCAGTGGCAGTCGGTTTCCTGTAAATGGCAGTTTGAAATGGTAGAATCTAAAACGTTACTGCTATTGTTGTTTTTGTGAGCTATTGTAAAAATGATGAGCATTTTTAGAATGTTAATGAATCACTCCACCTCATCTCTGGAACCATTATATAGCAACAAAGTATCATCAGCATACCACCCAGAATGTAAAATTTTATTCGTGATCTGCAGATTGTTTTTGAAAAATTGTAATTCTGTGTTATTAACAAAGAAGTCAACTGCGGTACCTGTTAGTGGATTGCCCATTGGTAGTCCATCCTTTTGGTAACAGATTTTGTCATTGAATGGAAAGCACTCGAAAGCATGAGTACTTTCTAGTAATTCAATGAACTCTGATATCTCTCCTGTACTCACAATTTTTTTAAGTAATTTGTTTTTAATAATGGCTGTAGTTTCGGTGACTGGTATGTCAGTGTACAGTTTCATAATGTCTAATGACATAAATTTTGCATTGTCAAGAATTTCAATGTTGCAGATTGACTGCTCTAGTTAATAGCTGTATTTCATGTAAAAATTCTCTTCGAAAACGGAAAAAGCTTTCAAAATATCATTTAGTTTTTTGATTACGTTGTACGATGGGCAATTCATATTATGTCAATAGGACGAACTGGCACATTAGGTTTATGTAGCTTTAATTGGCATATTAATTTAGGCGCTCGTGGTTTCATAATCTTCAACGAAGGTTTCTTTCGATGAAAGAAGAAAATTATCATTCTATTTTGAAATTTCAGAGTTGCATCTTTGTTAATTACGGTAATGCTATTATCATTGAAAAACGTTAACATCTTTGAGATATAATAACTTGCATTAACAAGCAACGAAGTACTACCGTTATCTGCCTTTGTTACAACAGCTTAATTAATTGGTAAGCTTGTCATTAAAGCACTTTTAGCCAGACCGCTGTTTCTCCACGAGAAATGTTCTCCTCAAAAATTACTGACTGCTTCAGTTGCGTCATCACTGCAAATGATTCATTTCTAGTTATCCACTGTCACCTGGCACCGCTCTTCACACAACCTCAAGCGTCGCTTACCACTGGCTATAGAAATATGTGGCTGATGAGAAGCTACTCGCTCATTGTGCTCCATTCTTTTTAACTTCCTATGCACAGTCATTTTGTAGCTGGATTGCTGCAAGTACTTTGTGACTCACGAGTGTCTACGCAATGCTCGACTGTTCTTGTCCGTCAGTACATGAGATACACTAGTCTTGGTTTATCTGTGGTTGTTCTTTTGCGTTTCCAGTTCACAATCAAACCACTACCAGTCGACTTGGGCAGCTTTGAAAAGGTTGAAATATCCCTGATGGGTTCGTTACTTTGCTGACATCCAATCACTACTCCAAATTCGAAGTCACTTAGCTCTCCGTATAACGGACCTATGCTTCCGATTCACTATGATTTTTAAATGACATGCGCACCTACTAGTCCCTGTTGTTTGAGAAATGCGTTTGTTCCGAAGAATAATGATTATCCGGATAAGTGCAGAGACATTTACAGCCGAATCGTTAGCGCGCAACTTCTTTCGCACGATACCGAACGAAAGAAATTTTGACAAAAAAGGCAAAAATAGAAAATAGCTATTGAAATCTAGGACAATTAACATTGTAAGTTACATAAGAACGGTCGTGAGATCACTGTGTGAGCCAAATTGTGGATGGTTAATAATTTTTTATGGACTGTAAGTACGAACAAATCACTGAACTGTAATCAGACGAGAACAGAACTAAAAGCACTGACTCGAGCTCAGATGACAAAACAAAGTCAATACCATTATTTAAAGTTAATCAGGAAACCAGTGAAATAATTTTTACTGAACACATGCTCGTAGAAGTTAATTATTTGCAAAACAGTTTGCTTAATGAACAGCTAAGCACTACTCACAGTTATACTGTGACTGATTTTAAAAATGCCAATTTCATAAATACTTGTTTTCTGTTATAATAAGTTATTTCTGGAAAGTTTGTAATGTTTCATTTAGCGATGAATATGTAATTTTACACGTCACTGTTACGTGTTTAGCAAATGTAAGCATAGTTGGCAATGCACACCAAAAACATGGAGAGATTTATTGTGAAGTAATGTTTTGTCAACATTCATTTAAATTAGGCTTTAACCCTTCTGCTGTTAGTCACTATTCTTTAACTAGTTGTTCTACCAAACAACAACGTTCACTGCAGTTAAATGATAGTTTTGGATAGTTCTCAATTTTGTTAACTGCTCTTCTTTATATTCGTTACCGAAGTTAAATGGGCTCAACACTTTCAGTTCTCCTATTCTTTCACTGGTAGTATTCTCGGAGTCAATAATGGTGCTAGAATTGGACCCTATCAGCTAAATGACTGAGGTAAACTGCATTTAACACTACAGCCGTTGCTTCACCAGACACTCTGTTATTTAATTAAGAAAAACTACTACGCTGGCTAGCCATGTACAGCCTAAAGATGAAACTGATCGAATCTTCGTTTGACAGGTTGCTGCTGATGCTATGTAAAAGGCATTATTTATCGACGATGTATGGCAAAAGGCTGTTTTTTATCGTCGCCCCGTATTACAAGTTTGGGTCCCAGTAATCTTGTTGAATATTAATTCACTTTGCTGAAAATGTACTGTGCTAACTTACAACTTTATAATACGCTTGACCATAAATTTTAAATCTTGCAGTTTATTCCTTACATTCCCGCGCAACGCGTCTGCACGTGCCCAACTTGTCGCTAGCTACTCTCTCCGCCGTCTACTTCTGCACGACTCGGCGCTTACACACCCAGCGATAAAACGCCTTACTTCAACCGTGTTGTTTGCAGCGTCTTTACTACGCCATAATTTCAGTGTCCTTTTCAAATTAATTAATTCGTATCATTTCTTTGACATTTAATTATACACTGAAACGCCAAAGAAATTGGTATAGGCATGCGTATTCGAACACAGAGATATATAAACAGGCAGAATATACGCCATTGCGTTCGCCAACGCCCATGTAAGACAAAAAGTGTCTGGCGCAGTTGTTAGATCGATTACTGCTGATACAATGGTAGATTATCAAGATTTAAGTGAGTTTGAACGTGGTGTTACAGTCGGTACACGAGCGATAGGACACAGCATCTCCGAGGCAACGATGAAGTGGGGATTTTTCCGTACGACCATTTCACGAGTGTAGCGCAAATATCAAGTATCCGGTAAAACATCAAATTTCCGACATCGCTCCGGCAGGAAAAAGATCTTACAAGAACGGGACCAATGACGACTGAAGAGGAAAGTGCAACGTGACAGAAGTGCAACCCTTCCGCAAACTGCTACCGATTTCAATGGTGGGCCATTCAACGAAACATCATCGATATGGGCTTTCGGAGCCTTAGGCCCACTCATGTACCCTTGATGACTGCACGACAACGTTTTACCGCTCACCTGGGCCCGTCAGCACCGAGATTGGACTGTTGATGACTGGAAACATGTTGCCTGGTCGAACGAGTCTCGTTTCAAATGGTATCGAGCGGATGGACGGGTACGGGTATGGAGACAACCTCATGAATCCATGGACCCTGAATGTCAGCAGTGGACTGTTCAAGCTGGTGAAGGTTCTGTAGTTGTGTGGGGTGTGTGCAGTTGGAGTGATATGGGACCCTGATACGTCTAGATACCACTCGGAAATGTGACACGTACGTAAGTATTCTCTCTGATCACCTCCATCCATTCATGTCCATTGCGCATTCTGACGGACTTGGGCAATCCCAACATAAAAATGATACACCCCACAACTCCAGAATTGTTACAGTGACTCCAGAAACACTCTACTGAGTGTAAACACTTCCGCTGACCACCAGACTCCCCAGACATGAACATTATTCAGCATACCTGGGATGCCTCGCAACTTGCTATTCAGAAGAGGACGCCACCGCCACGTAACCTTACGGATTTACGGACAGCTCTGCCGTATTCAATTCATGGTGTCAGTTCCCTCCAGCACTACTTCAGACATTAGTCGAGTCCATGCCACGTCGTGTCGCGGCACTTCTGCGTGCTCGCTGGGGCTCTACACGGTGTTTGGCAGGTATACCAGTTTCTTTAGCTCTTCAGTGTGTGACAAAAGTAATAAAAAAATAAAAGGTACATGTGACAGAAATTAAATCACAGTTACTTTATGGTTACAGTATTAACCATGCGAAAAATTTATTAGGCACTGCCTTGTGTTGCATCTCGACCAACCAAATTTGCTGTTATTGCCTCACTGTTGACAACACAGTAATCCACGCTTCCCTTTATACTGGCTGGTCCGCCTCCCGTGACACTGGTAGTCAATTCCACATTTTATTATCGTGTCCGTATACTTTTGATAACATAGTATCTACATCCAAATATGTGCGTGGAGCCACCGCAATGTATGTGGAGGAGAGTGTACGAGTACAGTGTACCTGCGTCATTTTCTTCGTCTCCTATTTCATTCACAGCACTAAATTCGCCAGAAGAAAGACTGTGCTACCATACTGTGTGAACATGATTTTTTTTCTGATTTTGGTGTTAAGGTCATTACCGGAGATAAATATTGCGGGAAATAGTATGTTTCTTCACTCATTTACGACGAGTGCTTTTGAAATATTGTAAGGCTTTCCTTTATGAGCGACTAAACAGACTCCTGACGAACTTTGCAGCTGTTCTTTGAGTATTTTCTATCTTTTTCTTTAATATGGGGCCTCCTACCCCTCCTAAACTTCCTTCCCAGATGTGAATGTTTGCGGTTAATTGTTCAGGTTGTCATATAGCTTCTACTTCAACAGTAAAAAACTGTTGCTTCTCAACAGCATAGTGATCGCTAACGCTTATCTTTACATTCACACGGTCGAAGAGCTAGGGTATGTTTGTTGCCAGCAGGCTTAATACAGTTGCCGGCCGGTGCAGTTCTAGTCGCTTCAGTCTGGAACCACCCGACCGCTGCTGACACAGGTTCGGATCCTGCCTCGGGCATGGATGAGTGTGATGTCCTCAGGTTAGTTAGGTTTAAGTAGTTCTAAGTTCTAGGGGACTGATGACCTCAAATGTTAAGTCCCATAGTGCTCAGAGCCATTTGAACCATTTGAACTTAATACAGTTCTTTGGCGAATGCCTTATACAAAAAACTGCTGAAGGCAGGTTTTGGGATGCAACTACCATAATGGCAGATAGAGGTTTCCCCATATCACTGTTTCATGACCCAACAAAGGGTTACTTCCAAAAAAAGAAACTTTGTTGTGCCTATTACGTATCGCTGATATCTGCTTCTTGAGTGTGCCCTCCAGTTCCCCACCAAAGGCCATAGTTTAAGAAAAGTGCTATTGAGATTGCCACAGGCCCTATGAATCCTCTGGTTTTTATATCCCACTCCATACCGAAGGATTGTAGCCGAAACTGCGGACATTACTAAAGACAGTGAGCTACACTTTCACCGCTATTACTAGACACCGAAAAAAGCCAAGGATGGACTCTGACCACAGATGACAGGTGTCACTGTCTGTGATATGAAAAATGACTTTCAGCCAGTACGTATGACAGCTGCTGGCAGAGTCGCTTCCACATCTCTGATAATAGTGTTGGTAAATATGCCCAGCCCATCCTGACATAATATTTGCGACACTCACGGAAACATGAACTGACAAGATGCAGTACATCGGAAGGGGGAACGGCACTGGGACTTCAAGCGGTTACAAAGGCACGTACGGTACTGTCGAAAAGATGCAGCTGTTCTTATGGATAGGACAAAACCGTGTCTAATAAAAGAGGCAGATTCTGCATAGTTGCTAGTGATTATTCTTTGCGAAAACAGCGTCGACGAGCGGAGTGGTAGTCGCCGGAAGTTCCAAGACAACACTACATAGGACCAACATCGGACGTCATAGTTTGAAGAGCCATAGAATAAAATGACAGTTGGCATGTGATGTTTGTTAAAAGAAAGATGAACCATGTAAAAGACATCCAGTCCGTTTTGTTACCGTTATTGTAATGTCGAGGAGATATCCTCTTCCAACAGCACACTGCATACAACTCATGCATTGCCTGTCGTATTTTAGGAATATGATTGTCAATTCCTCTGCACGACCAGCAGACACATCCTTTGTATATGCAACGTAATGGGAGAGCGTTATTTCCAATTCGCATTATTGACCTAATCCCTTGACCATTTGCGACAACAGGGGGAAGTAATTTGAAATAATTTGTTACAAACTTCCATAATCGTTCCTATGGACGAATGGAGGTTAGCACTGAAAATGGAATTTTTAGTTCAGTAAAATATATCCATTTGTTTACGATGCTGGTATTATGATCAAATATGGCGTATAATATGTATAACAAGTCTATTATCGTTCATTCACGTGGAATCATTGCATCAGGATGTTAATGTTTCATTTTCCATCACAGCATTAACGCTGGATTTCAGAAAGATTCGACGCACTTTGCAAAAGATGCAGTTCAAAGCTGTATCCAGATAAACGTTATAAAACGGTGCTACGTGAAATAATGGAGTGTAAATTACACTTTCATTATCAAAGCAGGGTAGGTGCTAGGAAGCACTGACAGCAATATGCTTCCTAGGAACCTACTGGTTACAATGCCTCGTATCTGAATGATGGATGCTTCATCCTGGAGGCTACATTAATCGGTGTCAGTTGAGAACGTCATCGCTGTCTCTGGTATTGAAATAAACGTCGTCATATAATGAGGAGCTGTTGTCTTCAATTCCAAGAAACAATCGACTGTTTACAGCATTTAATGAAGACTCAATAACAAGTATCTGCACTTCTGTGAAAGAAAGGCATTGGGATATACAGAATGATAAACTAGTATTAAGCAAATAGGAATTTGGTCACATTTTTAGACATTTAAAATTGTATATATCGTCTTGTTACTTTTACTTTTGTCCATTACGAATTAAATTATGTAGGGTTCATTCTATTCGAATTTTATTTGTTTGTACTCAGTTCAGTGGATAAATTCTATAAATTATTACAATAATGTAAACGTTTAAGGAAATTGATTTGTATGGATGAAATTCGCTAAGTTTGGCAGCTGTCAGGAGAGAGAAACAACTACATAAAATGTATTCCACGAAGCCTAAATAGATGAAACAAATCACCTCGCTAGGAAAGAAAGGACATAAATATATATGAAGAGCAATGTAGTATAAGAAGTTTCCATCTGAAGAGGACAGCGCGAGTATAACTCTCCGGAAGAAGTTTATTTCATGCTATGGTGAATTGCGACTGAAAGTGGATAGTGGCTACGTTCGTTTATGATACACACTGGAATCGATTCAAGATGACGATTGTTGGATTGTGAAACCATCATCCTGAATGGTTTCTCATCGCCACAAGATGCGATGCGTAGGATAGGATGACTCCATAGGGAACATCACTCCACTAGTTTATCCTTTCTTCTCGGATCGCAGCTCGTGCTACGCATATAATGAACACGCTGTCGACAGGACAGTTAAAATTTACCCCGCTAAAAAAAAAAAGGAAGAGAATACGCCGTCGCTGGCAAGAGTTTCCGGTTCAGCGCCGCAAACAAAAACAAGAGAGAAAGACAGAGCGAAAGAGAAAAAACGATATTAGGTCCGCTAACATGTAAGTGCGTTATAATCGGTTGTAAAAGCTCACGTGAGATGGGACTTGCATAAGACGGCGTTTCTTGCCAGGGCACGAACCGTCTGTCGTTTTTCACCATAAATTCCGAGGCGAATTAACGAGCGAGGCGCGGCGCCTGCCACCGGGGCGTGAATCACGCCGAGCTGCACCCCGGCGTAAAAATAACCGTACAAAGCCGCCTCACAGCGCTCTTTGTCTGTGCGCGTTGCGGTAGGCGCCCCACGCTCCCTCAATTTACTGGCTCACACTTGACACCGACTATTTTTAAAGGAAGACAGTGATGAGACGACGCGCCTTAACGCTTCGCCGGCGATTCGCTCATTAGTGGCCCGGAATGAGCGATCCGCGGCCGCGACCTGTGAACCAGATGCAACGCCAGAGATAGACCTGCCGTTAGTTCTGTGACAGCCCAAGTCACGCCTCTCTAGCTCGCTAGACGGTGCAGCCTTCGTCAGGGTGGCCCGACGGCTTAGGACTTGCTCCTCTGACACTCTGACATGGCGCTCCCTCCGACCCTCCCCCTCATACCACGGCCAATTAATAGAAAAAATTCATTGTCATTATTGAACAAACGCACCTACATTGCTGATCATTAAACCTGTAATGCCATGAAGGTGGCATACATAAGCACCAAATTACTATAAAGTGTAATGCATGCTTGGCTATAACAATGATCAACATAAAAAAAATAAAGATAAAAAAATAAAAAGTGTGAATTCCTATGGGACTAAACTGCTGAGGGAATCGGTCTCTAGACTTACACACTACTTAAACTAAGTAACTTACGCTAAGAACAACACACACACACACACACACCCGACGGAGGTCTCGAACCTCCGGCGGGAGGAGCCACGCAGTCCGTGAAAGGCGCCTCAAACCACGCGACCACTCCGCGCTGCTTCAACATTTCAGCGAAATGCGTAACGTAGGAAGGAGAAACGTCATTTACATCCATCCATACATAATATTATAAAAAAAGATGTACATATGCACTGAAACTAGTATAGGCATGCGTATTCACATCCAGATATATGTAGACAGGCAGAATACGGCCCTGTGGTCGGCAACGCCTATATATGACAACAAGTACCTCACGCAGTTGTTAGGCCGATTACTGCTGCTACAATCGCAGGTTATCACTATTTCATTGAGTCTGAACGTGGTGTTATTGTCGGAGCACGAGCGATGGGACACAGCATCTTCGAGGTAACGATGAAGTGGGGTTTTTCCCGTACGACCATTTCCCGTGTGTACCGTGAATATCAGGAATCCGGTAAAACGCCACATCTCCGACATCCCTGGCGGTCGGAAAAAGATCCTGCAAGAACGGGACCAAACACGACAGAATAGAATCGTTCAACGTGACAGAAGAGCAGCTCTTCAGCAAATTGCTGCAGATTTCAATGCTGGGGCATCAGCAAGTGTCAGCGTACGAACCGATGAACGAAACATCATCGAAGGCCCACTCGCGTACCCTTGATGACTGCACGGCACAAAGCTTTACGGCTCACCTGGGCCCGTCAACACCGCAATGGGACTGTTTCTGACTTGAAACATTTTTCCTGGTTGGACGAGTCTCGTTTCAAATTGCATCGAGCGAGTGGACGTGTACGGGTATGGAGACAACCTCATGAATCCATCGACCCTACATATCAGCAAGGGATTGTGATTGGTGGAGGCTCTGTAAAGGTGTAGGGCATGTGCAATTGGAGTGATATAGGACATCAGATACACCGAGATACGTCTCTGACAGGTGATACGTACGCAAGCAACCTGTCTGATTACCTGAATCCATTCATGCCCATTGTGCATTCCGATGTATTTGGGAAATTCCAGCAGGACAGTCCGACACCCCACATGTCCAGAATTACTACAGAGTGGCTCCAGGAACACTCTTCTGAGTTTAAACGCTTCCGCTGGCCACCAGACTCTACAGATATGATCATTACTGAGCATGTCTGGGATGCCTTGCAGCGCTCTATTCAGAAGAGAGCTCCACCTCATCGTACTCTTACGGATTTATGGACAGTCCTGCAGGATTCATGGTGTCAGTTCCCTCCAGCATTACTTCAGACATTAGTCGAGTCCATGCCACGTCGTGTCCCGGCCCTCTGAGTGCTCGCGGGGGCCCTACACAGTTTTAGGCAGGTGTACCAGTTTCATTGGCTCTTCTGTTTGTATGTATGTCCCACATCTCCTCTTTAACCATTAGACTGATTGCAACCAGACTTGGTACACGTACCACTTACTGTCTGGAAGTTATTGCTGTGGGGGTAAGAACCACCTGCCTCTCAAAGGGCTGGGGGTGTAGTCATCTAGTGTTTGTGGATGAGAGCACTTAGAGGCTCCCAACAAACTTTATATATAATTTGAAGCCTCTAAGGAACTCCTTCTCGCTGGCGACCGCCACAAAATGATGAATGGAAAAATTTTTATTACTTACTACATCTTCGCTGTTCATGCAGTAAAATTGCAGTATGAGGCATGATTTTAATGTGTCACATCTCTACCACTAACTGTATTCGCAACACATTATGCAGACAGTAGTCACATATGCCGCTGAGTGTACCAGCAAAATTGTATTATTTTACGATACATAATCCAGAATGAGATGCGTGATAAACTGACATATTTTGAACAACGTTTTAATTTATTACTTTTTCACTACTATTTCCAATCACAAGACTTTTAGGAGGATATCCACAATGTTGTTAAATGTACCTACAACAATATATCGTTATATGATGCATAATTTGGGATATATGACATCAAATACTGAGATGCGAGAAAAACTAAAGCATCATACATGACGTTTCAATTTATTACACGTTTACTACTAATCTATTCGCAACACATTTGGCACACAATATCCACGTATGTCGTTTACTGTATTTACAGATATACACATACTTTAGGAGATATGACGGTAAATATTGTGTTACTTGAAAAACTGTAGCATCATGTGTGACATTTTAATTCATTACTCATTTACTGCTAACTCTATTCGAAAAAAATTCGCAGACAGTATCCTTATATGCTCAGAAAAATATCATTGAACAGGACATAGTTCCTCAGAGATACTGAGATGAGCTTCGTGAAAATAATACTGCAGGGCGGAATAGGTACAAAAACGTGTGTGAAGTATGTCAAATATATGGGAAACACGGTTGACATATCGGTAATCAGCCAAAGCCATGGGTAAGAACGTCATCTTTAACCTCTGGAATGATTTCAACCATGTTTGTTAGACATTTTAGTTACAGTCTGGCAAGAAGGACAGTATTGTAAATACCACAAGCCTCCTCTTGGGGTGAGAGTTATAACGTGGAGTGAGAAGGGGGAAGAAGGAGAGACAGAGAGAGTGAGATTGGGAAATGGTCAGAGAGATGGGGAGGAGGAGATGGACAGAGATAGGAAACAGGTGGAGATGGGTAGAGATGTGGGGGGTGGGGGGAGGAAGAGATAAGTAGAGAGAGGGGCGAGAGGGGATGGACAGAGTGGGGGTGGAGGAGATGGACAACAGAGGGTCGAGGAGATCTAATGTGAGAGTGGGTAGGAGGATGCCTGATTCGCAGCTAATATATTACAAAAGTGGATGTATAAGTATGCATTGTTATGACCGAGGATAGTATCCTTGGCAGACACTAAAAAGTCGTCCAAGCTGTACCTTGTCAGCTCCCAGAAGCGAAACCGCCTGTGTCAAAGACCAGCGGACTGCCAGGCTAGGGGGAAGTACTGACTGAGTTGCGGCAAACGCAGACGCTATCTCAGCATGGGGGAATGGCGAAGCGCCCAGGTCTGGAAGCAAAGGTGCCGAGAGATGCCGTCATACTAGTGATGAAGCAGAGATTCATATTGAAGGCTAAGTAGAATGCAACACTTGATATTCAAGTATCGAGCTAGCAGAAAAAGAACCTCTGAAAGCTTAAGTTGCAAAAGTCTTAAGTCACTATTAGTCGCGCAGACAAAGTAGACACTTGGTACGCTGGCTGATGGGAGTGACTGTAAATGGGAAATGTCTTTACAGTCGCTCCCATCAGCCACCGCACCGTGTGTCAATTTTGTGTGCGCGTGTAATAAGAGAGTTGACGGCGAGGAAAAACAAGAAAAGTGATGTCATCACCATCCCCACCGCCGCAGAGCGCACGGGTAGCGCAAACACATAGACAGATGTCTGATTGCTGTGTGCCGATTGGCGGCTGCCCAGTGCACAATCTCATCCCTTGTGTCAGTTGATGGCTATGGAGGTCAACCCTCAGTACACCTAGCTGTCTTCGATCGTGTAAGGAACCACGAGTCTAGCTGGAAGGACGCTGCTGCTGCAAGCTGCGCTGCTAACTTCTTAGCCAACACTGAAGAGGGGCAAAGGCCACCATCACCCTGCAGGCTTACTGGAAGCTTAACCTCCGTGATATGGATGCCGTCCGTCGTACGGATTCAACAGTAATGGCACTGCACCTGCTCATCCCGTTCCTGTAGAAGACACCAATGCTGCCATCTCCTGTCTGCTAAACGGGGGTGAGAGGCGCCTTCTGCGATCCAGCGAGTACTTCACGTGCACCTGTGGCAAGATTCTTGAGTGGAAATCTTAGGAGATCGATATATAGAGCTGGAAGCAGCCGGAGTCCGCGGTCACCGCCGCCCCATGACGCGGCAACCGCCAACAGACGCCGCTGCACTGGCCGTACTGAGAGTCTGCTGCTAACGAGGCGCTATTCAGGCGGTCCGGCTAAGGAGCACCGATTTGGAAGGCAAACCTGCATTATTGTCTAGTCACCCTAGCGAAGATATGGGATGCAAATGGGGAAATCCATTGACATAAGCGACTTTGACAAAGGGCAGGTTAGTATTACACAGAGCCTGTGAACGAGTATATTGGAAACGGCGAAGCTGGTCAAATCTTCACCACGTGCTACTGTCGTGCGAATCGACGGAAAGAGGTAGAAGGACAGTGAAACTATCACCAGGCGGTAAATGGTAGGACGTCCACGACTCTCCACAGAACGTCGCGTTTGAAGGCTTATCTGCTCTTCAAAGTCGGATAGATGGTGATCTGTGGCATCTTTGCCGAAAGATCGCAATGCTGATGTTTCAGAGCACAGCGTTCATCGTACACTGTTGCGCTCAGAACTCCACAGCAGCCCACCCGTACGCGTTCACATGTTGATCCAACGACATCGTGATTTACGATTGCTCTGGGCATGGATCCATTGGGTTTCGACCGTCGATAATCGGAAATGTGAAGGCTCTTCGGACGAATACCTTTTCGCTACGCTAGGTCGGTAGTTGTCTCCACAAAAGCCGTCATCGAGGTGAACGGTGGCTTGAAACATGCAGCTCTCCACAGACACAGGCTGGTAGGAGCATTATTATGCTATGGGAGCCAGTCTCCTGCGCTTGCAAGGGACCTGTGGTAGTAATCGAAGACCCCTGACAGCTGCGAACCACCTGTATCCTTCCTTACTTGATGGCTTCCCCGACGGCGATGTTATCTTTCAACAGTATAACTGTGTACTGTGTCTCGGAGAAGGAAACGTACTATAGTGATTTGAGGGCCATCATGGTAAACTCACGTTGACCAAATTCGTCTGATGTAAATCCTATGGAACCCACCTGGGTAGCTATCAGTCGCCATCTTCGCATGATATGTGCGTGGACATCTAATGGCACATGCTTCCGTAAACCTATCAACAAACTATCGGGTCCCGGATACGCAGAATCAGTGATGCATTTCGTTTCAAAGACGGACAAACAAGCTATGAAGCAGGTGGTCATAATGTTTTGGCTCAATAGTGTTTACCACAGAAGGTATCTGAACAAATATATTATTGCACGACACATAGTTCAGGAGATATGATATCATAAATAGTGGGATATGTAAAAAATTGGCGCATTTTACAATACGTTTTAATTTATCACATGTTTGCTACTATCTCTAATCGCAACGCATATCGCAGGCAGTATCCAGGTATACAACTGAATGTACTTTTAAAATTATATCATTTCGAAATAAAACTCAGGGTAACATTAGCTAGAATACAGAATGAGAGGGGCCGGCCGGGGTGGCCGGCTGCAGTCGCAGGTTCAAATCCTGCCTTGGGCATGGATGTGTGTGATGTTCTTAGATTAGGTTAGGTTTACGTAGTTCTAAGTTCTCGGGGACTGATGACCTCAGAAGTTAAGTCCCATAGTGCTCAGAGCCATTTGAACCATTTGAACCAGAAAGAGAGGGGGGAAGGAGATGACTGAGAAAACGGGAGGAGGAGGTAGACGAGAAGGAAGAGATGGACTTAGAAGTGGGACGAGGACATGAACTTAGAGAGGGGTGTAGCAGATGGACAGAGGTGTAAAGAGAAAAAAGACAGGGGGGGGGAGGAGCCGATAGATAGAGAAAGGAAAGAGAAGCAGATGGACAGAGACAGGGTGGAGGAAGAGATGGACAGAAGGAGGGAGGTGGAAGAGATGGACAAATAGAGGGGGAGTAGGTGATGTACATAGTGGGGAAGGAGGAAATATACAGGTGGAAAGCAGCAGATGGACAGAGGGCGAGGGGATAGGAGGGAAGATTTAATTTCGAATTTAAAAAATTGTTCACTCAGTAGAATCATAAAAACATCGCAGAGTCCCGTATGGATGACACTGTAATAAACATAGGTAATGTAGATGAACAAGTAGAAGTGATGGAAATAAGTAAGTCGACAGATCCTGATGGAATCCCAGTTCGGCTTCACAAGGACCACTGTACGATATGGGCCCCTTACTTAACTTGCAATTATCGCAAATCTCTCCCCAAGCGGTTGGAAAAGAAGTGCAAGTGACTCTTGTACGTAAGAAGGGGAAAGAACGGATCAGCAAAATTACAGACTAATATTTTTAAAGCTGGCTAGCTGCAGAATCCTTCAACATATTCTTAGTTCGAATATAATAAATTTTCTCGAGAAGGAAAAGATTCTGTCCACAAATCAGCACGGTTTTAGAAAGCATAGCTCATGCGAAACTCAACTTGCCCTTTTTCCACATGAGGTCCTGCGGACCATGAACGAAGGGCAACAGGTGGATTCCATATTCCTAGATGTCAGTAAAGTATTTGACACCGTTCTGTACTGCAGACTGTTAAACGAAGGTACAAGCATATGGAATAGTTTCCACGTATGTGTGTGACGCGAAGACTTCCTAAGTAACAGAACCGAGTATGTTGTTCTCGACGGTGAGTGCTCATTAGAGACAAGAGTATCGTCAGGAGTGCCCCAGAGAAGTGCGAAAGGATCACTGTTATTTTCTATATACACAAATGATCTGACTGAGATTGTAAGCAACAGTCTTCGACTGTTGCTGATGACGCTGTGGTGTATGGAAATGTGTCGTCGCTGAGTGACTGTAAAAGGACACGAGATGACTTAGCCAGAATTTCTAGTTGGTGTGACGAATGGAAGCTTGCTGTAAATGCAGAAAAATATAAGTTAATGCAGATGAGGAGGACAAACAGTTGCGTAACGTCAGAATACAACATGGTTAGTGTTCTGCTTGACAGAGTCGCGTCGATTAAATATCTAGGAGTAACGTAGCAAAGCGGCATGAAAAGGAACTAGCACTTGAGGGCGGTAAGAGGGAACGCCAATGGTCTACATTTGTTCAGTGCGAGTAGCTCATCTATTATATAACCAGACAACATAGAGGACACTAGCGCGACACATGCTCGTTGTAACACCCTAATGAACCCCCAAAACAGAATTAGGAAAGACCATCATGATGTAAAGTAGGGAAAAGTTATCTTGACAGGTACGACAACGTTACCGATGATATAACACCAGAAAGTCTTGATAAACACCAATATAAAGCATTACAGAGCGTGTTTTGGTAGAAAGGAAGAAGAAAGGAAGGTGATCTTTAGTTATCTGCTAAATATCTAAGTAATAAGTTCAAATTAATACCATGAAAGTTAAGTCAAAGATAACCTTTATGTGGAAGAGATTTATAAACGCAACGAAGAAATTCAATGCGTCTACAATACTCATTCACGAAAAAAGTAAGTCGGTTGCTAGCTATCATGCTAAGTCATACGAGAGCAGCTCTTGTCATAGTTGAGCGAACGGAGCGCGACGAGATTGTTTTACTTTCAAGAGTCGTTGTTGCGTGACGTAGACGAACGGATTTTGTGTACTGATATTCAGACTAGAGGCCTGAACCGAGTTAGTATGCTGACTGTGTATGCCGACTTGTTGGACTTTGTTAACGGAAGTAGGCAATATTGGATCCAACATTCATATAAGTGAACTTATAGAAAGGAATGGACGAAGTTTCAGAAGACTATAATACACGTTTAGTCTCGAGTAGAAGACATTGACACGAATACATGAAGATACAATTACGCTGAGGGCTAAAGCTGTGGTAATTGTCACGATACTTGAAACTAATAGAACTGCCAGTGCTAATTAACTGTGTGTGCGTGTGGCGTGGTGTTTATAAACTATTTAGCGAAAAGGAACAATAAAATTTTTCATCAAAAGTGCCCCCTTCGCATTAATAAGGAAACTGTGCGGAGTCGCAATCAAAGTTTAATCACTACGCGAGGAAAGATTTCTTAAGAGCTTTTTCAGATCTTGTCTCTCGTTAACCGACGGAGACATCCATCATCGCGCATCTTGTCTCGACTCTACCGACCGAGCTGTAGCAGTAACAGCTCCACGGCGTCGACAACACCAGCACGCGGTGGAGAGGAGACGTCACATCGTGTACTGCTTGACTGTGTAGGACCCCACCACGATAGATTAAAGTAAGATATAGAAGAAATTCAGAGGCGGGCTGCTAGATCTGTTACTGGTAGGTTCAAACAACACGCAAGTATTCTGGAGGCGCTTCAGGTACTCAGACAGGAATCCCTGGAAGGAATACGACGTTGTTTTCGAGGAGCACTATTGAGAAAATTTAGAGGCCTGGCATTTGAGGCTGACTGCAGAACGATTCTAGCGCCGCCATCTTACATTTTCCGTAAGGACCGTAAAGATAAGATTTGAGAGACTGGGGCTCGTGCGTCGGCATACAGGCAGTCGTCAAGGCAGGAGGAGATGGATGGAGAGTGGAGGATACTCGAAGAGATGGACAGAGGGTGGAGAGGGGGGCGTGTAAGAGATAGAGAGGGGGCAAGCGGACATGGGCAGAGAGGGGGGGGGGGGAGGAGGAGATGTACTAATGCAAGATAGGAATAAAGGCATATCCGGACAATACGGGGTGCTCATCCAGTTCGGTATAGAAAAGGACAGGTTATGAAGCGGACTTCTTATATAGAAATCGCGTTTGAAAGTTTTGTTAGAAGACGTATTATCCCTCGTGTGAGAAACATCCTCTAGCACACACTGGAATTCGACAGGCGGTCTGTTGAGACTATGGTTTATTGTTATAGGATATTGGTACTCACGTTGGTTGGGGTTGCATTACTGTAATGTGAATATGTAATAGGTAGATTGAGGAAGGTCATTCTCAACGACATACGGGTGCTCAATGGACCAATACGACTAGCTCCTGAGAGAAAATCTATCAAGTTCTGTCGGATGTGCAAATAAAACACTCAAGTCACGTACCTAGCACAAGGAAATGTGTTTGTCAGCTGCAATACAAGAGCCCATGCTGCACGGCGACCATTGATCCGGCTTCCGTTGATGCAGTAGTAGAGAGATGTGCGCTGACAGTGCTACACTCAGCAACGACACTGGACACACGAGAACGTACGCTGCCAGATTACATTCATCATCGTCATATGCGTAGAACATCTGCCGTGATGGCAATGATATGCACAACCTTATCACCTCTGGTTTTCATAGTCAGAAGAAGACTTGTGGCTGTGTCTTCGGTGTGCCTGTCATGTTATCTTTCAACAAGATAATGCACGACTGCATGCTGCCTTTACTGTCATGACTAACCTCAACAACGAGGAAGTCGAACTGTTATTCTGACCTGTACGTTCACCTGATATCACACACATTGCGGACATTTGGTCACAAATCGTTGAGTCTACGCCGCCACCGCCTCAAATCGCTCTCAGCACTATGGGACTTAACATCTGAGGTCATCAGTCCCATAGTCTTAGAACTACTTAAACCTAACTAACCTAAGGACATCACACACATCCATGCCCGAGGCAGGATTCGAACCTGCGACCGTAGCAGTCCTGAACTCACATGTAATTGAAACAGTATGGCATGATGAACAACTTATTTCTAAACAGGGCTCAGTTTGTGACAGGTTAAAGTCATTGTCGCTGCAGGAACTTTTTTTGTTAAGAGCCAACGGAGACAACTAACTGGGGTACTTCTGCCGGCGATGCGACGGTGTTGTAACTGATGTCAATATTGGTGGTTCGAAGTACTCGTACAAGCAAGATAGCCGGCCAGAGTGGCCGAGCGGTTCTAGGTGCTGCAGTGTGGAACCGCGTGACCGCTACGATCGCAGGTTCGAATCCTGCCTCTGGCATGGATGTTTGTGACGTCCTTAGGTTAGTTAGTTTTAAGTAGTTCTAAGTTCTAGGCAACTGATGACCTCAGAAGTTAAGTCCCATAGTGCTCAAAGCCATTTGAACAAGAAAGATATGAGCACATTTCATCAGAATATGAGAGAGAGAAGCAAAGAACAACTGATTAAGCACTTCATCAACAGCACTTGCCATTAACAAGTGAAGAGCCGCACTGAATGGGTTCACCATACAGTTTCGAAGAATGTACTCTATCGTTCTGAGTCACATACTCATCCTAGTGTTGTCAGTAGTATGGAAGAAGCTGCGTAGCGTATTGCAGATCAACGTCCTCCCCGCATTAAAATACGTCAGCTTCAGCCTACTTCTGTTAAGCACTACCATTCATAAAACCGTTATCAAACAGGGTATTAGTGTTTTCACTGGTTTTACTCTCATCTGTGCGTAAGAAGTGGGAAGCATATGTAGCACAGATCACCAACACTTCTCTTAGCGGTAGCTAAAAGCTGGGTCTTCCATTTTTCTATCACGTTAACCTTTCTCCCACCAGACAACACTATCCACAGCCCATTGTAAGTCTAATGCTTTTATTTGAGCCTTGCACGCTAATTGAATACAGGGAGTCCCAAAGAGACTCATCCTATTTTACAAGACATGTTCTACATGTATGAAGATAATTTTGGATGCATTTTAAATTACGCTTAGGACTACTACGTTTTCATTTTATAAATAATCATCCGATTTTATAAGAGTGTATCTTACGTACACATACAACCCTGGGGTACTTTTTTACTATTACGTTTAGGACCAAATTTTTTACTTACCTTTCACAAATGTTTACTGTCTCTCTGCTGTAGGTACAACAAATATCCAAACGATAGTCAAATCCGTCTAATTCTTTTTGAGACCTTCTCTGGATTTAGTGCATTGTTGCTTGGCAAGTTGCTACAGAGTTCAGACGTTCGTGGCTTGTAGAAGAGGCCTTCACATGGGTTTTAAATATCATGAAACTTGTTGTATGGGAGTTAGTAAATTTTCGAAGAACTCAGCTGTACAGGCATGCGAACTAAATGAACAAAAGCAACACGAATAAGAGGACTATGATCAGGCTGTCTGAGTACGTTGATACTGACCTTGCCGAAGGCACGCTCTCCATTTCTCTCCCAGCGAGGTGGCGCAGTGGCGATACATATACATTGGACTCAAATCCATGAGGGCGGTGGTTCACATCTTCGTCCGGCCATCCCCGTTTCAATTTCTAGCGAATTCCCTAATTTGCTTACGGAAATTACGGGAATAATTCCTTTGACAAAGCACGGTCAATTTCTTTCCTGTCTTTCTACAATCCGGAATTACGTCCCATTTCCCATTTTTCATGACTTCGTCATCGATGGGACGTTAAACCCCATTAATTCCCCATGGACAGCAAACTCACTGTAGGATTGTGTACTGCCCGTCTAGAGCACAGTAGCTCCGAATCAAACTCATTTCCCTAACATAATGCCAAATGTTTATTTCTTTTATTTTGTACGTGGTACTCAGTCCCTCGGCAATACAACCATCTAACTTGTTATCTAAGACTCTGTCAGCTTTTGAAGTCCACATTAATTTTAAATGGTTGTACCTCGTTTTCTTCATCATTTGGTTTACAGCCTTCGTGCGTACTTTCGAATCTTCGAAGTATACAGGTTGTTTCAGATCCATGTTACACACTTCTAGAGGTTGTACAGGGGACTTAGTAGATCAAGTTTTATATAGGAACCTATGTCCAGAAATCGTTCGTTTCCATATTACACAACCGCGGGGTCTAAGGCGCCTTGTCACAGTCCGTACGGCTCCATCCAACGGAGGTTCGAGTCCTCCCTCGGGCATGGGTGTGTGTGTTGCGCATAGCGTAAGTTAGTTTAAGTTAGATTAAGTAGCGTGTAGGCTTAGGAACCGATGACCTCAGCAGTTTGGTCCGATAAGACCTTACCACAAATTTTCAATTTGTTTTCCATCTTACAAGGAAAACAAGATGTACAGATTTCACTTCTGTATACTGCGATACCACAACA
Source organism: Schistocerca gregaria (assembly GCF_023897955.1). Lineage (NCBI taxonomy): Eukaryota > Metazoa > Arthropoda > Insecta > Orthoptera > Acrididae > Schistocerca > Schistocerca gregaria. The sequence goes on from NC_064931.1 coordinate 89,027,051, forward strand.
GCTGTTCGATACAACGACCACCAAATTTGGTGCACACGGTGTATCTGGGCAGTAAATTACCATGAACTCTGTCCAACATGCGTGGCGTGTGGTTAATCACTTCTTCTGCAGCCATGATCCGTGCAGCCAGATCTTTAGGGGTCTTGTAAACAAAAATCCTCATGTGGCCCCAAACGAAGAAGTACAAATGGGTTATATCTGGGATTTTGGCGACCAAGCATGTGGTGCACCTAGAGTGATTCACCTGCCCCTAATCTATGTTCAGATGGTTTTAGGCGCGAAATGCAAAGTGTACCGCGGCGCCATCATGCTGGATCTATAATTCGTGCCGTATGTCCAATGCACATTTTCCACAAACTCCGCCAGAACTTGCAGACACCACCCCAGACACTGATGCTGAAGGTGTGCTGAAATCGTCACGTACATGTGGCTTTGGAATTTTCTTGAGCCCAAACGTGACTATTTCGAGCGTTCAGATCACTTTCCTTGTTGAAATATGCTTTGTCGGTGAACAAAATTCGCCTTGAAAACTGAGGAAAATCCACACAACGGTCTAAAAATCAAGTACAGACACGAATAGGTGGCACAAATACCACCGGGAGCATGGCGAGTACCTTCTCTGGCTGATGCGAGTGGAGTTGTTGATATGGAATACGCAAGACGGACGAGTGAGACACAAGCAAGCCATGTGCAATGGCTCGAGAACTCGTCGATGCGTTCTCTTCAGCCTCATGAAGCACTTCCTCTTCCAATACGACAGTGAGCCGCCTTCTTAGAGCACCACAGTCCGCTCTGTTGCACCATTTGTCCTACTCTGGCAAACATGAGATGAGATTGAATCACACAATTTGAAAAGTACTCGTGGTAAATACGTTGAGCTTCTCTTCATTACGGTGAGCTTCAGCGTAAGTTAACAACATACCGGTGTTCTTCAAACGCGTGCTCAGACATCCTGTTACTGCAGTACTGGTCGCCATAATGTCATCTGACTCATCACTAGGAATCGTGAAAACAAGGCAGATGCAAACAGAGGACATCCACTGAGTCCCTCCACAACCTCTAGACGTGTGTAATAAGAGTTTTAAAACAGTCTGTGTCTACATAGGTTGGACACAAATATGGAGACATGGCGAAAAATGTTTGGTTGAACACAGATTCAGATTCTAACCAAACCTGCAGATTCAGCTGTTGTATTTGTCCACGAACAGCACACTTGCAATGTCCTCCATACGTAGAAAGTGTCAGTCGTGGTCAGAACAATGTTCTGTGTAGTTGTAAGTGCGTTATATAGGAGGAAAGTGAATTCGAACGTGGGCAACTTGTTGGTGCACGTAGGATGGCTGCGTCTGTAAACAGGTGTTTGGTGTGGTTCAAGAGACACCGTATCTAAGTTTTAGGCCACATACAGGGAAAACAGAAAAACATCATCTGCTAACTCACAACGCCGACGAAACAGTGAGCTGAGTGATCGTTACAGGCGGTCGTTGAAGAGGATTGTGAGTAAAACTGAAAAGACGACAGCTGCAAAATTCACTGGAAAACTGAAAGTCGTACTCGAGAACAATGGCACGAAACCAACACGAATGAAGCTATATAAGTACAGAATTGTCGGGAAAGCTGGAATTACAAAGCCACACATGAGTGAGGCAAATTCCTGTAACAGGCAAGCACGGTGTCGAAGCTATAAAACCTGGACTATGGTCCAATGGAAGAAAGTTTTTACCTTGGATGTGTTTTTTGCTCACTGTTTGTAACTTTTGGCCGAGTTTACATCCCTAGAGTGAAACATGGATGGGTTCGGTAAGATTTTTGCAGCCATAACGTGGTATTCCATTAACCTCTTGGTTGCTCAACAAGGTTGCATTACTGCCAAAGATTATGTGACCATTTCGCCTGATCCGGTCGTTCCCAGGGCACAGCGGTTTTTCTGCAATACTGATGCTCCGTTCCAAGACTGTAGGGTCTCTATTCACACAGCTCCCACCGTCCCGGACTGGTTTTGTGAGTACGAGGATAATTTACCGTGTATCCCTTGGTCGCCATAGTCACCAGATCTCAGTGTTATTGAGCCTTTGTGGTTTAAGATGGAGGTAAGGGTACCTGCGTGTTATGCACCTGCATCACCGTTACCTAAACTTGCCACAATTTTGCAGGAAGAATGGTATAAGATTACCTTCAAAACCATACAGAACCTGTATTAATCCACTCCAAGATACTTGGAAGCTGAAACTTCCTGGCAGATTAAAACTGTGTGCCGGTCCGAGACTCGAACTCGGGACCTTTGCCTTTCGCGGGTAAATGTTCTACAAACTGAGCTACCCAAGCACGACTCACGCCCCGTCCTCACAGCTTTACTTCCGCCAGTACCTAGCCTCCCACCTTCCTAACTTTACAGAAGCTCTCCTGCGAACCTTGCAGAACTAGCACCCCTGAAAGAAAGGATATTGCGGAGACATGGCTTATCCACAGCCTGGGGGATGTTTCCAGAATGAGATTTTCACTCTGCAGCGGAGTGTGCGCTGATATGAAACTTCCTGGCAGATTAAAACTGTGTGCCGGACCGAGACTCGAACTCGGGACCTTTGCCTTTCGCGGCCAAGTGCTCTACCAGTCTGCCAGGAAGTTCCATATCAGCGCACACTCCACTGTAGAGTGAAGATCTCATTCTGGAAATACTTGGAAGCTTTTTTGAATGCCTACACGGGTTTCCTCCACCGTATCAGGCATAATAATGTGCTGCATTTTTGGCGTTTCCATATTTTGGTCTCCTTTGTACATTCTGCAACTCTTATCTGTGGAATTGGTTTTCGTTTTCTACTTTATTGTAGTTACAAATCCATCAACATGTTCTTAAATTTAAAAATATTCTACGTCCATAAAACTGTACGTTCAACTACAAATTTTGAAACATTGTCATCTTGTCATATTTTGCGAGAGAAGCTGCTATGTAAAACGGTAAAAAAGGAGTCTAGAGGGAAGCGGAGAAACATTACGTTCGTATGTAAATGAGGTAACGGCCTGTTTACAGCAGCGGCGTCATGAACTATGTTTCCAGTGTATAAAACGGACGATGAATTTAATGAAAGTATGTTTCAAAGTGACTGTTGTTATAAACCATAATCTCAGAAACTAACAATGTGAAATCTACGAAATCAGAACAATGCAGAGACAGATTTGCTAAGCGAAGAGGTTTTGATGCGTAGTGCGGACTCTGAAGTTAATGTATGAATGTTTCTCGTCATACTATAATATTTACACTAATATTTACAAAGTAACATGTAAACTACGATGTTTGAACAATGAAGTAACATTTTCACTAAGTGGACAGTTTTTGGCATTGAGCAATTCCTGTGAACTATAATATTCAGGATGGTCCATTGATCGTGACCGGGCCAAATATCTCACAAAATAAGCGTCAAACGAGAAAACTACAAAGAACGAAACTCGTCTAGCTTGAAGGGGAAAACCGGATGGCGCTATGGTTGGCCCGCTAGATGGCGCTACCATAGGTTAAACGGATATCAACTGCGTATATATATATATATATATATATATGAACCCTCATTCTTGAAAGTCTTTTCGGGTTAGCCGCCGGATCCGACAGGAAACCCGAAGAGACTTTCAAGACATATTACGCCGGGAAAGCCTACGTAATCACAGGAACCCCCATTTTTTATTACATATTTATTTATTTATGCATTTATTTTACCTGGCAAGATTAGGGCCTTCAGGCCCTCTCTTGTACCTAACCAGGCATACTCAGATTGAACGAGTTACAGTTTCTACAGAACATTAAGGACATACAACATATTACGCAGTATTGATGTTAAAGAAGAAAATAGGGATTATAACAGTAGTACAATGATAACTATAACAATAAAAAATAATTATAACGATCAAGAATAATAATGATAATAGTAATGACTATGTACATGAAAGTAAACATACTTTTCTTTTGTGAATGTCAGTCCTATTGTTAGTTGGGAATTTTCTCGTTATGTTCTTGCAGCTTGTGAGTTATTCTCATCGAGCAGAGACGTAAGACGATAGAATGGGGTGAAAGAGATATATAATTCGTGTAGTGCGTAAAGAAATATGAATGTTTTAGTTGGACCACATTTTTCGCTTTGTGATACATGGCGCTGTAATAGTCACAAACATATGGCTCCCATTTTTAGAAGAGCAGTCGGTGACAGGTAGGTTTTTTGAATTAAAATACAGAACATAAGTTTGTTTGAATATTTTATTTCGGTTGTTCCAATGTGACACATGTACCGTTGTGAACTTACCATTTCTGACAACGCATGCTGTTACAGCGTGATTACCTGCAAATACCACATTAATGCAATAAATGCTCAAAATGATGTCCGTCAACTTCAAAGCATTTTGCAATACGCGTAACGACATTCCTCTCAACAGCGAGCAGTTTGCCTTCCGTAATGTTCGCACATGCATTGACAATGCGCTGACGCATATAGCCAGGCGTTGTCGGTGCATCACGTTAGCAAATATCCTTGAGCTTTCCCCACAGAAAGAAATACGGGGACGTCACAGCCGGTGAACGTGCAGGCCGCGGTATGGTGTTTCGACGACCAATCCACCTGTTACGAAATATGCTATTCAATACCGCTTCAACTGCACGCGAGCTATGTGCCGGACATTCATTATGTTGGAAGTACATCGTCACTGTGTCATGCAGTGAAACATCTTGTAGTAACATCGGTAGAACATGACGTAGGAAATCAGCATACGTTGCACCATTTAGATTGCCATTGATAAAATGGGAGCCAATTATCCTTCCTTCCATAACGCCACCCCATACATTAACCCGCCATGGTCGCCGGTGTTCCACTTGTCGCAGCCATCGTGGATTTTCCGTTGCCCAATAGTGCACATTATGCCGGTTTACGTTGCCGCTGTTGCTGCATGACGCTTCGTCGCTAAATAGAACGCGTGCAAAAAATCTGTCATCGTCTCGTAATTTCTCTTGTGCCCAGCGGCAGAACTGTACACGACATTCAAAGTTGTCACCATGCAGTTCCTGACGCATAGAAATATGGTACGGGTGCAATCAATGTTGATGTAGCATCCTCAACACCGACGTTTTAAGAGATTCCCGATTCTCGCGCAATTTGTCTGCTACTGATGTGCGGATTAGCTGCGACAGCAGCTAAAACACCTACTTGGGCATCATCATTTGTTGCAGGTCGTGGTTGACGTTTCACATATGGCTTGAACACTTCCTGTTTCCTTAAATAACGGAACTATCAGCGAACGGTCCGATCACTTGGATGATGTCATCCAGGATACCGAGCAGCATACATAGCCCGTTGGGCGTTTTAATCACAACGGCCACACATCAAAACGATATCGATCTTTCCCGCAATTGGTAAACGGTCCATTTTAACACGGGTAATGTGTCACGAAGCAGATACCGTCCGCACTGGCGGAATTTACATGATACCATGTACTTATAAGTTTGTGACTATTACAGCGCCATCCATCACAAAGCGACAAAAGTGGTCCAACTAAAACATTAATATTTCTTTACGTACTACACGAATATGTGATAAAAAATGGGGGTTCCTATTTTTAAAAAACGCAGTTGATATCCGTTTGACCTACGGCAACGCCATCTAGCGGGCTAACCATAGCGCCATCTGGTTTCCCCCTTCAAGCTAGACGAGTTTCGTTCTTTGTAGTTTTTACGTTTGATGCTTGTTTCGTGAGATATTTGGCCGGTCACGATCAACGGACCACCCTGTATATACAGTGTGTTCGGAAATTCCCGTTACAAACATTAGCAATTGTACAGGGAAGTGAGTACATAGTATTCTGAATAGGAACCTATGTCCGGAAACGTATCATTCCCGTTCTACGACGGTTTCGGTTCAGATATTTAACTCATTCACTTCCTGCCCGTGGAACTGATTTAGGCGTGACGCAGTGTAGATAAAAATTCGGAAGGAAACATAACGAAACATCAATTCATCACTTAAGCAAATTTGTTTTATTTACACTTAGACATTACAAGTTTATATTATTAAAAGCAAAGAAAAGAATCCAGCATACTTTACCTACAGTACTGTACGGAAGGATGGCAACAGCGGTTTGATGTGGCGGCCACCAACTGTGTTACAGACATTGTTCCTACGAAGCATGTCCTGGTACACACTTTCCATCCAACTTGGTGTGTCTTCAGTTTCTAGAGCAGTGACCAGAACTCGAGCCAGCTGATCTTCCTCTGTCTCTCCAGCAGTCTGGTCCTGTGCAAGATTCTTCATTTCCCAGTACGTTATGCAACCTACCTCCTTCTGATTCTGCTTAGTGTATTCATCTCTTGGTCTTCCTCTACGATTTTTACCCTCCACGCAGCCCTCCAATATTAAATTGGTGATCCCTTAATGCCTCAGAACATGTTCTACGAACCGATCCCTTCTTCTAGTTAAGTTCTGCCACAAATTCCTCGTCTCCTCAATTCTGTTCAAGACGTCCTCATTAGTTATGTGATCTACCCATCTAACCTTCAGCATTCTTCTGTAGCACCTCATTTCAAAAGCGTCTATTCTCTTCTTGTCCAAACTATTTATCGTCCATGTTTAGCTTCCATACACGGGTACACTCCATAAAAATACTTTCAGGAACGAGTTCCTAATATTTAAATCTAGACTCGACGTTTAACAAATTTCTCTTCTTCAGAAACGCTTTCCTTGCCATTGCCAGTCTACATGTTATATCATCTCTAATTCGACCATCATCAGTTATTTTGCTCCCCAATTAGCAAACTCATTTACTACTTTCAGTGTCTCATTTCCTAATCCAATTCCCTCAGCATCACCCGACTTAATTCGACTACATTCCATTATCCTCGTTTTGCTTTTGTTGATGTTCATCTTATATCCTCCTTTCAAGACACTGTTCATTCCGTTCAACTGCTCTTCCAGGTCCTTTGCTGTCTCTGACATCGGCTAACCTCAAAGTTTTTATTTTTTTCCATGTATTTTAATTCCTACTCCGATTTTTTTTGTTTCCTTTACTGTTTCCTCAATATACAGATTGAATAACATCGGGGATAGGCTACAACCCTGTCCCACTCCCTTCCCAACCACTTCTTCCCTTTCATGCCCCTCGACTCTTATAACTGCCATCTGGTTTCTGTACAAATTGTAAATAGCCTTTCGCTCCCTGTATTTTACCCCTGCCACCTTCAGAATTTGAAAGAGTATTACAGACAACATTGTCAAAAGCTTTCTCCAAGTAAACAAATGATAGAAACGTAGGTTTGCCTTTGCTTAATCTATCCTGTAAGGTAGGTCGTAGGGTCAGTATTGTCTCACGTGTTCCAGCATTTCTACGGAATCCAAACTGTCCTCCACAACGTCGGCTTCTACCAGTTTTTCCATTTGTCTGTAAAGAATTCACGTAAGTATTTCGCAGCCGTGACTTATTAAACTGATAGTCTGGTAATTTCCACATCTGTCAACACCTGCTTTCTTTGGAATTAGAATTACACTCCTGGAAATGGAAAAAAGAACACATTGACACCGGTGTGTCAGACCCACCATACTTGCTCCGGACACTGCGAGAGGGCTGTACAAGCAATGATCACACGCACGACACAGCGGACACACCAGGAACCGCGGTGTTGGCCGTCGAATGGCGCTACCTGCGCAGCATTTGTGCACCGCCGCCGTTAGTGTCAGCCAGTTTGCCGTGGCATACGGAGCTCCATCGCAGTCTTTAACACTGGTAGCATGCCACGACAGCGTGGACGTGAACCGTATGTGCAGTTGATGGACTTTGAGCGAGGGCGTATAGTGGGCATGCGGGAGGCCGGGTGGACGTACCGCCGAATTGCTCAACACGTGGGGCGTGAGGTCTCCACAGTACATCGATGTTGTCGCCAGTGGTCGGCGGAAGGAGCACGTCCCCGTCGACCTGGGACCGGACCGCAGCGACGCACGGATGCACGCCAAGATCGTAGGATCCTACGCAGTGCCGTAGGGGACCGCACCGCCACTTCCCAGCAAATTAGGGACACTGTTGCTCCTGGGGTATCGGCGAGGACCATTCGCAACCGTCTCCATGAAGCTGGGCTACGGTCCCGCACACCGTTAGGCCGTCTTCCGCTCACGCCCCAACATCGTGCAGCCCGCCTCCAGTGGTGTCGCGACAGGCGTGAATGGAGGGACGAATGGAGACGTGTCGTCTTCAGCGATGAGAGTCGCTTCTGCCTTGGTGCCAATGATGGTCGTATGCGTGTTTGGCGCCGTTCAGGTGAGCGCCACAATCAGGACTGCATACGACCGAGGCACACAGGGCCAACACCCGGCATCATGGTGTGTGGAGCGATCTCCTACACTGGCCGTACACCTCTGGTGATCGTCGAGGGGACACTGAATAGTGCACGGTACATCCAAACCGTCATCGAACCCATCGTTCTACCATTCCTAGACCGGCAAGGGAACTTGCTGTTCCAACAGGACAATGCACGTCCGCATGTATCCCGTGCCACCCAACGTGCTCTAGAAGGTGTAAGTCAACTACCCTGGCCAGCAAGATCTCCGGATCTGTTCCCCATTGAGCATGTTTGGGACTGGATGAAGCGTCGTCTCACGCGGTCTGCACGTCCAGCACGAACGCTGGTCCAACTGAGGCGCCAGGTGGAAATGGCATGGCAAGCCGTTCCACAGGACTACATCCAGCATCTCTACGATCATCTCCATGGGAGAATAGCAGCCTGCATTGCTGCGAAAGGTGGATATACACTGTACTAGTGCCGACATTGTGCATGCTCTGTTGCCTTTGTCTATGTGCCTGTGGTTCTGTCAGTGTGATCATGTGATGTACTTGACCCCAGGAATGTGTCAATAAAGTTTCCCCTTCCTGGGACAATGAATTCACGGTGTTCTTATTTCAATTTCCAGGAGTGTATTATATTCTTCTTGAAGTCTGAGGGTATTTCGCCTGACTCATACATCTTGCTCACCAGATGATACAGTTTTGTCAGAGCTGGCTCTCCCTAGGCTGTCAGTAGTTCTAATGGAATGTTGTCTACTCCCGAGGCCTTGTTCCGACTTAGGTCTTTCAGTTCTGTGTCAGACTTTTCACGCAGTATCGTATCTCACATTTCATCTTCATCTACATTCTCTTCCATTTCCATGATGTCGTCCTCAAGCCTGTCGCCATTGTATATACCCTCTATATACTCCTTCCACCTTTCTGCTTTCCCTTCTTTCTTCAGAACTGGGTTTCTGTCTGAGCTTTCGATACTCATGCAAGTGGTTCTCTTCTCTCCTAAAGTCTCTTTAATTTTCCTGTAGGCAGTATCTATCCTACCCCTAGTGAGATAAGCCTCTACATCGTTACATTTGTCCTCTAGCCACTCCTGCTTAGCCATTCTGCACTTCCTGCCGATCTCAGTTTTGAGACATTTGTATTCCTTTTTGCCTGCTTCATTTACTGCATTTTTATATTTCCTCCATTCATCAATTAAATTCAATATATCTTCTGTCACCCAAGGATTTCTACTAGCCCTTGTGTTTTTCTCTGCCGGCCAATGTGGCCGAGCGGTTCTAGGCTCTTCAGTTTGGAACCGCGTGGCCACTGCGGCTGCAGGTTCTAATCCTGCCTCGGGCATGGATGTGTGTGATGTCCTTAGGTTAGCTAGGTTCAAGTAGTTCTAAGTTCTAGGGGACTGATGACCACAGCAGTTGAGTCCCATAGTTCTCAGAGCCATTTTTTTTTATTAGCTACGATTAAGTTATGCTCTGTGCAAAATTCTAACAGACGGCTTCCTCTTTCATTCACCACCTACATTTCTTTCTCTTCCTTTTCCTACTATCGCATTCCAGTCACCCATGACTATGAAATTTTCGTCTCCCTTCACTATCTTCACTAACTTATTTTACCTCATCATACATTTCATCAATCTCTTCGTCATATGGGGAGCTAGTTGGGATATAAACTTGTACTACTGTGGTACGCGTGGGTTTTGTGTCTATCTTGGCCTCAATAATGCATTCACTATGCTGTTTGTAGTAGCATACCCTCACTTGTATTTTTTTTTATTCGTTATTGAACCTACTCCTGCATTTCCCCTATTTGATTTTGTATTTATAACCCTGTATTCACCTAACCAAAAGTCTTGTTCCACTTCGCTAAATCCCAGTATATCTAACTTTAACCTATCCATTTCCCTTTTTAAATTTTCTAACTTACCTGCATAATTAATGGATCTGTCATTCCACGCTCCGACCCGTAGAACGCCAGTTTTCTTTCTCCCGATAACGATGTCCTCCTGAGTAGTCCCCACCCGAATATGGGACTATTTTACCTCCGGAATATTTTACCCAAGAGGACGCCATCATCATTAAACTATACAGTAAAGCTGCATGCTCTCAGGAAAAATTACTGCTGTAGTTTCCCCTTGCTTTCAGCCGTTAGCAGTACCAGCACAGGATGGCCGTTTTGGTTATTGTTACAAGGCCAGATCAGTCAATCATCCAGACTGATGTCCCTCTAACTACTGAAAAGTCTGCTGCCCCTCTTCAGGAACCACACGTTTTTCTGGCCTCTCAACAGATACCCCTCCGTTGTGGTTGCATCTATGGTACGGCCATCCGTGTCGCTGAGGCACGCAAGCCTCCCCACCAACGGCGAGGTCCATGGTTCATTGGGGGAAGAAGAGCCTATAGGAGATAAATCGGGCGATCGTGGTGGCCACGCTGTTAGACCATCTCGGCCTATCCATCGTTCTCCATATCGTCTGTTATGATGTCTTACAAGGGGAGGCCGCCAATTGTGAAATTCAGATTCGATTCATACTGCGCATAATAAAAGCTCATAGCCAGAGGTGTAATGTGGCAAAGCACCAAGATGCATTTCTCAGCCGTTGTCGAGAAAATCGGCAGTTAAAAGAAACCGTTGTGGTGAAATACTGTCTAAGATTAATGATTTTCAACAGCGTCGTGGTGCAGCGCTAAGCGCTCGCGTTCGTAATCCGAAGGTCGCTGGATCGAATCTCGCGCTATGCAACCATTTTTTTTTAGTATTTGTTTTTGTAATTCAAATGCTATTTATCCAGGTGGGAAGAGCAAATCAAGCGTGGCGGTAGCAAATTTGATAAATATTGTACCATCGATTCATGGGTGCACGATCGCTTCGTAGAAGCTCGACAAAACTTCAGCAAGTTACTACTTGAAACCTGCAGCAGTGGGCTTTGGGCGCTGCAAGTCAGTTCCCAGATTTCAACTTCAAAGCTTCAAAAACATGGGTCACCGAATTTAAAAAGAAGCATGGGATTCGGCAACGGAAAATCACAAAATTTGTTTCCCGGAAACAGACGGCTACTCAAGACGAAATTTTGGCCGCAGCGGACACATTTCGGATCCAGACGCGAACGTTGATAACTAACTTCGACAATGGTTTCATAATTAATACTGATCAAACAGGTACGTAAAGAGCTCTTCACAAATGTCATATGGCATGATGATAGAATACGATAATCTGATATATGACAGACAACACAGATTTCGTATATTTCTTATATAAATGATATTTTCATATTTTGTTTGTCAGGCTGCCAGTACCAGTCCACGTTCAACAGAACTCTCGCCGAAAAAGGGTCAAAGGCTGTCCTGGTAACCCGACACGCATTCGTACACGGCACAATATTCAATCACGATGTCTGGACGAGTCTTGCCTCTTGTTTTCGTATGCCTCCAGGTGTCCACAGGTACGTTTGGACCCAAAGTACAGAAGACAGTCGACGAGTACGCCAAGAAGTATACCAACGTTGTTATTACATCCTCCAAATCCCGTAAACTAACAACGGTTTTGTTCATGGACTTCCTGCGTAATGCTTTGCAACCATACGTACAAAAGAAAGATTTTCTCGTTCTGATCGACTCTTGGGGTGGGCAAACGAAACCGGCGTTGTACGATGAGATGTTCCAGGACGATAAGAAGTTACCAACGTGAACTATAAAAGTCATTCCTCGTCCAACCGTGTGAAGTGTATTTTTACCGGCAGGTAAAACATTTGATCAAGCGCCTTCAAAATTGTGCTTTTTTAATCGAGCGAAACCGTGACATCAACTCCAGAGACGATTGTATAAAAATCCAATCCATCGTCCACCACCAATTGTCTTCTCCGATTTTTGCCGATATGATACGATACGCGTGGTATGCTTCAAACCTGACGAACGATAGAACAATTTTTCAGATTGTCAAACAGGTATGTTTCCCAACAGATAATTTAAAAAAAACAATTGTTCTTGTAAAAACGCATCGTTTATCACATGTGCTCGATGTCGTGCTGTTTTCTGCTTTCCATGTTTCTATGATAACTATCACTCTGGTTCGTGCAATACTCCAGCTACTTCTGGTCACTAATTGTTAATTATGTGAGAGTGTATACCGAACTTTCCAATAAATTGTATCCACTTGAATATTATTTGTGATATTGTGTTTTATTTTAAGTATTATTTTTCCAAGACAAACGACTTTCAGCAACTTATTATATGCATAATTATTGCAACTGATTGCCGGGAATTGTGTGTGTGTGCGTAGATACATTTGAATTACAAAAAACAAATAATAAAAAGAAAGTTGCAGGGGGCGAGATTCGATCCGGCGACCTTCGGATTACGAACCCGAGTGCTTACCACTGCGCCATGACGCTGTAGAAATTTGTTAGTCGTAGAGAGTATTTCACCGCAACGGTTTCTTCTGTCGATTTTCTCGACAACGGCTGAGAAGTGCATCTTGGTGCTTTGCCACATTACACCTCTGGCCATGAGCTTTTATTATGCGCAGTATGAATCAAATCTGAATTTCACAATTGGCGGTCTCCCCTTGTTAGCGCTTCACGTGAGAAGTGAGGTGATGGGCCATCGTGCTGAAACCACATTTCCTGACGGACATTCAGTGGCACAGCTTCCAAGAACGGGATCAATACGTTTTGTAGGAATATCAGGATGCATAACCAGTCAGCTTCAGTGGAAGGAGGTATGACCAAATCACATGACCGTACGGAATACCTACCCACACGTCAATACGAAACCAGTGGCAATAGTAGTTCTATCCAGAATGTTTGTTTCGCAAATTCAGAACACAGTCCCTAGTGAACTTACATTCAGCTGTGAACACAACTTGACATGGAAACAGGAGGGCGTCGATGCAGCGAAGCGGGAACCACGTGCAGCAGGCTACGCACTGAGAAAAATCGGGTGGACCTATAGCCTGTACCCTTTGTAAGTGATACGGATGTAATTGTTGCTCGTGCAGAACGTCTCAGACGATACTGTGACTAACACCCAGAGCACGTGAAATTGTTCGAGCACTCCTTGACGGGGTTCGCTTCACCGCGATGCAGTACATCCTCGGGCGTGCAGCGTTGCCGTGGGGCACCACACTCCTGCCTCCTCACTGTGAAGGTACCTGTTCCTCGGAGCCGCAGCGTAGCTTGGGCAAAAAGTTTGTGCGGTGGAGCGCTACGTTGCGGAAAACGTTCGTGATACAGTCGACTTGACCGACTGGCAGCTCTTCCGTTACCTCGAGCTTCGCCATACTCAAGGAGCATGTCTGCGTGTTCCGAAAACGAGTACCGAACTGTATCGGAGAGGTTCAAATGGCTCTGAGCACTATGGGACTGAGGTCATAAGACCCCTAGAACTTAGAACTACTTAAACCTCACTAACCAAAGGACATCACACACATCCATGCCCGAGGCAGGATTCGAACCTGCGACCATAGTATCGGAGAGGCATAACACTGAATAGGTGTCGCGGCAAGGCAGACATTAAGTGACATCAAGCGAGCGTCTGTCTATCCTACTGCATACGAGGACAAACAGCTCTAAAACTTTTCTCTTTCCATTAGCATACGTTGAAGCGTTACACATCTGCGTTAAAATCATCGTAGAACAGAAACTGTACGTTTTCTAACACGGGTTCCTATTCAAAATGTTAAGTACTCACTCCCCTCTACAAGTTTGTATGAAACCTCCCCTTAGAAAAAATTATGAATGGTAGTGTTGATAACCCCTTACGTCATTTGATTTTCAAACAGCTGAGCAAAACTGAGCGTGCCCAGATATTTCTCTCTTTACTTATTCGGATCATCAATAAACTGACACACAATATTTTTAGCACAAAGCAATCTGACTTTCAATAATCCCTGCAAAAGAATGACCCTGACTAACAATAACCTATACCTTTCATGAATCACTTACCTCACAAAAATCTTCGTTACTGGAACTACTGCAATAGAGCGAGCGCCAGTACTGCCAGCTCAATAAAAGATTATAACTACTGAAGTCAGTAACTACTGACAGGCATAGTTAGCAAATGAGATTTTGATAGAGAACAAAAAATGTATTTACCTTAATAGTGTTCAAAAGTCATAATATATATATATATATATATATATATATATATATATATATATATATATATATATCAGTCTTACAAATTTACTGTCTCTGATGGACACACGTCCAGATCATCCGCTCTCAAAACTCTACCATCTCTCTTCCCACATCCACCACTGCTGGCGGCTCGCCTCCAACTGCGCCGCGCTACGCGCTGTTGACAGCCAACTGCCCAACACTACAATGGCAGACAACAATGCAAACTAGCCACAGACTGCACACAGCACAGCCAGTGATTTTCATACAGAGCGCTACGTGTCGTTACCAACATAAAAACCTAAACAGCCTACTTACATTTGTAACGGGGTTTTTAACACCATGTATCAGAGGCAATCAAATAAAAACGAGACAAATGTAAAAAATGTAAATAAACTGTTTATTATTTCGAAAGTAGACGCCTTAACATTTATCCAACGATGAGACAAGGCTGTCAGTACCTTCACAGAAAAAATTTGCGGTTGCCTGCGAAACTGTTATTGTACTGAGGCGTGCACTTCTTCGTCCGAAGCAAAAGTGAGGCTAAGGATGTTGGCCTTCTGGGCTCCAAAAATGTGGAAATCGCGTATGGAGAGAACGGGATTGTATAGCGTACTCGAATCAACCGTAGCAACATTTGGGCGGGCATTTCATTGGCAGATTGTATCAAGTACCCGTAGATGTTCGCTAGGAAACCCTTAATACCCTCCGTAGAATCCCGATTTCTCCCCATGTGAATTCCATGTTTTTGGTGCCCAGAAGGACATTAGAGGCCGCCAATTTGCTTTGGACGAAGAGCTGCATGCCTGGATACAATCATGTTTACGGAGGCAACAGCAAACGTTTTTCCATTAAGGCACTTACCATCTTGTCTCACAATGGGACAAATGTAAGCAGTTACGGCGTTTACTATTGAAACAATAATGCTGTTGCTCTACACAGATGTATTCCGATTAATCCACTAAAAATTACTTTTCAACATTCTTTCACACATTTTTACTCCCCTGCGCTACCACAGTGTATACATCATACATTTTAATTTTTAAGTCGCTACTCACCCCTGATAATTAAAACCCATTTATATAAGTATATTATTTACATTTTAAGAAGGAAATTTATTAGCTTTCCGCTGTTCGTTCCCGTATCTCGTCTCTACATTTAGCTGTTACGGGAACTTTGTCTTAATTCTCTTCCCGTGGCGCCACCTACTGCGAGCGGTGCACACGAGCTACACATGTCTTTCAGTCCAGTAATCAGTGTTATTTGCGGGACCAGAACATTTTCTGACATGTTTACGTTTTATGATATGCTTCTGTAGGCCTGATCCTAATTTGGTCTCTTTTTGACTGCGCTGTATACTCAACAAGATAATACACTGCCTTTTTCTTTGTAGCCCATAGCTTAGAGGCATAAGCAGATTACTAGCCTTGAATGCCACTTAGGCCATCTTTTTCTTCATTTTATTTTAATAGGGCACTGCGTGAAGTCTCCTGAAAGTCGACAAGGGCAACTATCTACTGAGGTCTTTTATGTATTTTAAAAGTGACTTCCCGTGTACCCAACACTATTTACATGAGTAAGTCGTTTTCAAAAATTTTATCTATCGTGTTTGTTAGTATCTTTGATGGACAAGATCAGTTACTGGCTTTTGAATACTTTTGGCCATTTTATGCCATTTATTTTTATTTTGAAGGGGAGCACGCAAGTTTCTTAAAATAATGACAACTGTGGTAGCCTGCTAAAATATTTGCAAAGACACCAGCCTATATGTTAAACATCTGTTGTGTCAGTAAGCTGGTTTTAATATTATTTTTGCTTGCCCAAAGTTGTACTAAATCGGAGTCATGCCATTTTTAAGAAAAGTTGATATTTCCTTTCTAGGCGAATCTGAAGATGCATTTAAGAAGGGGTACCACGTTATAGGCAAAATATAAAACAATAAACACTATTTTGTAACGAAGATTACTCATCTCTTAAACAAAAATCTTTGGTTGCTGTATCATTCTGCCATGGATTGGAAAAATCTCTACTTACTATTTTTCCATCCGCCTCGTTTTCATTTGACGTCCACTTACATGTACCGAAGTTATTCAAGCAATAAAATAGTACCTAAGGATGCACGTAATGTAAAAACTAGAACTTTCAAAAAGTTGTGAGAAATGAGAACGCAGCCTTTTGCGATGGATCTGATGTATAAATTACTCTCGGAATTCTTGAAGCGTCAGTTCAGGGTAAAATCTCGAAATTTCGAAGAATGACTTCCTCGTCTTCGTCAGGAGCAAATGATAGTCAGCAAATGCTGTTGCAGGTGGTGTCAAGGTCTGCGATGGTGGCGCCACCGCTCACATAGTAGCGTCAACATTGAGAAGAATATCTCTGTTTCTTCTCTGCATCGAGAGATCGCTTCCATTCACCGTAAAACATCCCAGCTCCGGCGCCTCCAAATTATAATATCCCCAGCTTCCTCAACCAAATTATAACGTCCCAGGACTTTCTGCACCAAATTATAACATTTCAGCTCCTCAACACCAAATTAAAACGTTGCATTAGGAGGTGTCTGCTTCGTGCAAAAGGTCTTGAGTTCATATTGACGACAACAAGTAATTCTTCATTACAGACGTTTATTTACAAACAGAACTGACAGACTTCACAGACTCAACAACTGACTCTCCGAGCTAACCGCACTGCATATCCGAACTGAACTGACCTGGCAACTGACAACTCCTAGGTGTATTAATATCTTTCCAAACAATGAGAGTCTTTGACAATGTTTTGTTTACAATACGATAGCAATTCACAACTTAAAACTAAATTAGACATTACAGAATTTTAGTACAGATTAAAGTAAGTAAAAGGATCAGTACATATAAATTCTTACAAGCATAATTTCCAAATAGATTTTATAACATTTTTCTACCAGCTTCTGGATAACCTTCACCAGATTTGTACCGATGTTTCCAGAAATATCTTGACATTTGATTCTGGATATTTCTTGAGTGATTTAGAACAACCATCTATATGTAATATGATTTAAATCGTGTTTCAAAACGCAAACAAATCTTTTTAGCAATATTTCTTGATACAAATCGTCTTTCGAAACTAGGCCATGAAACAGCTTTCACAAGTTTTCGCATTTTTGCGATCATAATACAGAACCTCTCCATAGAAAGCTCCAGAAGTGCGCATCAAACGCTCATTCACAGACTTTCTCTTTAGCTGGTGAGTTTTTAAAAGTATCTTGTCCATATTATACGAAATAATTTAGCTCAAAACTGATAATTTATACAATTAATCAGAGCTACAGCAAACAGTGAGTCTTTCTTTTACAAAATAAATATAATTACAAAATTGAATGAAAATAGGTTACTAACACTAATATATATTTACATTAATTCTATTTTTGTTCTTTCTGTGCAAAATGTCCTAATATTGACACAGTACTATATTTAAACATCACCAAAGTTTCCCTTTACATTTTGCATATCTGTATCGACATCTCCTAAAAGTCTACAGTATCGGATACTTCAATATGTTTTTGTTATCGTTGGTCGGCGTGACTACGTACCGTGTGATAGTCAAATTATTTCCCCGACTCGACGTAGCGACTCTGTCCTACGAAGAAATTTTGTCTGCATTAGATGCATATTTCAAAGACTCAGTCAATGTAGTTGCGAAAAGGTGTACCTCCTTTCGTACAAAACGTACGGCAGGTCAGACTAATCGGGAGTGGGTTGCAACCTTGCAAGGCCTTACTAGGGATTGTGCTTTTGAGTATCAATGTGGACTCCCTTGTTCAGATACTATGGTACGTGATGCAATTGCACAGAACGTTTCTGATGTTCGTACAAGGGAACAGATTTTGAAACTAGTAAATCCCTCCCTTCAACAAGTGATGGACATATTGGATCGGCAGGGCACACTTGACTTTGCTCAGGAATCATTTGAAACTTCGCCAGCCGTGTGTCAGGTTAACCGGCCCGCCGGGCGAGCTGCGCCCAGCAGTAAAGAGCCCTCGCGCCCGGCCGCGCCGCTGCCGCCAGGCTCTCAGCCACGTGTACCGCGCAGGCAAGCAAATGCAGTGATCAAATCATGCCCCCGGTGTGCAACTAAACATTCCCGTGAGTAATGCCCGTCACGCCAAGCTATTTGCTTTTATTGTAATAAAAAAGGACATGTTCAGAATGTTTGCCAGAGAAAGCTCAGATCGGCCGCTCAAAGCCGTTCAAGGCCCTTTCCTTCGCGCCGGAATCGGAATCGAACCAAGGATACTCAGGCTCGCGAAACTTCGCCCATGGAAATTCATGTAGTTCATTCCACTCCGCCCAGAGCCACTCTCTCTAACAGTGACTGTGTTCGTCCCAAAAATAGAGTGCGTCGACACCGCCGGAACTCGCGTGTGATTATGTACCAGCGTCAGTTCACGTTGCACGAGACAGTCGCTCTTGTCGTCAGCAGGACAATAAACTTTTTGTATACTTGGGCATTAACGGCAAAGTGATACCATTCCAGCTCGATACCGGAGCTGCAGTTTCACTGATCAATCAAGACACAAACTGCTGGGCACACCTCCGTTGCGCGCCGCAAATGTTAACTAGCTATTCCGGTCAAGCGATCCCTGTGTTGGGACAGTGCAACCTACTTGCAACATACAAAGGACAAACAAAACTTGTGTCATTTTACGTCCTTCGTTCTTCTTCTGCAGTGAACTTGTTTGGCTTCGATTTATTTCAGTGGTTTAACTTGTCTGTAGTAATTCAGGTCCTATCAGTGAACCAGGCGGTGCCTTCAGACAGTGTTTCTCGTCTATGTGAAGAATTTGCAGACATTTTTCACCGGGCCTCGGTTGCGCTAAGAACTATAAAGCACATTTGGAGCTGAAAGTAAACGCGCAACCGAAATTTATCAGAGCGCGCAATGTTCCCCACGCATTGCGTGATGAGGTCGCAAAAACATTACACGATTTGGAATCACAAGGTGTAATTGAACGTGTGCAGGCTTCTCTCTGGGCATCACGTTTAGTAATTTTGCCAATACCTTCCGGAAAGCTGAGTATCTGTGTGGACTTAAAGGCAACAGTGAGTCCACAACTAGTGATTGCAACTTTTCCTTTACCCTGCCCGGAAGATCTTTTTGACAAACTGTGCCCGGGTAAATATTTTTCTAAGTTGGACCTAGCAGGTGTGTATTTGCAAATACCGGTGGACGAAGAATCCTAGCGCGTTTTGGTGGTTAACACGCATCTTGGTTTGTATCGATTCAAACGACTGCCATTCGGGTGTGTATCCGCCCCTGCATTGTTTCAGCAATATCTGCAAACTGTTTGTGCGTCGGTCCCTACTGCAGCAAATTATCTGAACGATATTGTGATCTGTGGAAAGACGGAAGAAGAACATTTGGCCAATCTCAGAACATTATTTCAGGTCTTGCGACAAAATTGTCTTCGCTTGCGGAAGGAAAAAAGTGTGTTTTTTGCTCGGGACTTGCCATACTTGGGACATGTACTCAATGCCCAAGGTATACATCCCAGTCCCACGCACCTTCGTGCCATACAAGACTTGCCTTTGCCCCAGAATTTGAAGCAGCTACAGAGTGTGCTGGGAAAAATTAATTATTATCACCGTTATATACCACACGCCTCTTCCATTTCAGCTCCGCTTCCTCGCTTACGCCGTAAGGGCGTTCCGTTCGTCTGGACGACGGACTGCGAACGCGCCTTTCGTCGGTTGAAATCGGCGTTGTTTTCCAATACTTGCTTTACGCCATTCGATCCTCAGAAGCCCCTCTTGTTGGTGGTGGATGCATCGGATTTCGTGATAGGTGCTGTACTAGCGCACAAAGATAGATTGCACGATCGCCCTATTGCCTTTACGTCCAAATTGCTCTCGTCTGCGCAAAGAAATTATTCACAGATCGAGAAAGAAGCATTGGCTCTCGTATTTGGTGTAACAAAGTTTCATGATTTCTTGTATGGTCGTCACTTTACCATTAATCACAGACCACAAACCTTTGACATTGCTTTTTCATCCGACCAAGCCTGTAACTCCACGGACAGCGCAGAAATTCATTCGCTGGTCTATTTTCCTCTCGCAGTACCGCTATAATATCTTTTATCGGTCCACTGCTAAGCACGGAAACGCCGATTCGTTGTCCCGCTTGCCTGTTGCTGAGGATAGGGCATTCGATTCCTCCGAACTTGCTTGCATGTTCATAGATGAGGAAACCAATGACGTGGTCGAATCGTTTCCGATTGATTTTCGTCGTGTAGCTACAGCCACAGCTGCCGACCCTGTCCTTGCCCCCGATCTGCGTTTAGTTGCTACGCAATGGCCCTTGTCAAAGTCACGGATCAGGGACGCGTTGGTTCGCCGATTTTTTGCTCACAAGGAGAGACTTTTTTTTACGACGTGGTGTTTTGCTGTTGCGTTCTGATAATTATCAGTGCAGGGTCGTGGTCCCACGCTCGTTGCAGTCCTCTGTCTTACAGCTTCTCCACCAAGGACATTGGGGTATAGTGAGAACGAAACAACTTGCTCGTCAGCACTGTACTTGGTTCGGAATCGATGCCGCAGTTACGAATATGTGCTCTTCTTGCATGGTGTGTGCCGAACAACAATCAACACCACCGCGGAAATTCTTTGCATCGCCAAAAGCCACTTCCCCTTGGCAACGCTTACACATCGATTTTGCTGGTCCATTCTGGAATGCTCGATGGTTGGTTGTGGTAGATTCATTCAGTAATTTTCCTTTTGTTGTCCGGATATCTTCCACGACGTCATCTGCCACCGTCCAAGCGTTATCCGCCATCTTTTGCATTGAAGGTCTTCCACAGACTATTGTTTCCGACAATGGCCCACAATTCATGTCCGCAGAATTTCAGTCATTCTGCAAGGCCAATAGTATTCAACATCTGAAGTCCGCGCCGTTTTCGCCACAGTCAAACGGTACCGCTGAACGATTGGTCAGGACTTTCAAGTCACAGATGCTGAAGTTGAAAGAGTCGCATGCTCGGGAGGACGCGTTATTGCTCTTTTTGTCCTCGTATCGCTCTCAGCCCCGAGGTGGTCGCTCGCCGGCTGAGTTGTTCCACGGTCGCCCTCATCGAGGCTTGATGTCTTTGCTACATCCGCCGCATCAGGTTCCTGTGCAGCGGCAGACACCTGATTTTGCTCCAGGCGACGTTGTCTACTATCGCCACTATCGAGGTTCACGGCGTTGGCTGGAAGGGCGCATTCTTCGCTGCCTCGGCAGCGCTATGTATCTGGTTTTGGGGGCCTCTGGTAAGGTGCGTCGACATCAGCTGCGCCTCTGTCGTCGCACTGGATCTGCCGCTCGCCGTCTGCTTTCAGCGACGGTGCCGTCCGGTCAGCGCCCTGGGGACCCATCTACTGGCTCGCCTCAGCCCCAGGTGTTACCGACGCTGCCTTCCATTGTGCCCCATGGCAACGCGCCGCCGCCGCCGCCGCAGCCGCCGCCTGTTCTCCCGCCGGCGACGCCCGCAGTGGATGCGTCGCTGCAACCGACGGGCGCCTCCCTGGGTCACGCGCCCCCGATCGCTTTCCGTGACCAGTTGTCCTCCGACATGGAACTCTTGCCCGCTCCGGACCATATGTCGTCTTCGCCCGTCGGGTGCCCCGGCCCGATGGAGGTCGACCCTTCGGCCCCTCCTGTCTCTCTATGGGCGAATACACCGCATGTTGGCGTGCACCCTGGAGCCGGTTTTCAGGCGTTTCCTAGCTCCCCGCGGTCCGAATGGCAGGGTGCGGGTGGCACAGCCTCGCCTGTTGTTATGCTCCCCACCTCGTCGCATACGTCAACATGCGGTCCTCCCCACGGCGGGCGGAAGCCTTATGCCACAACCGTACGCCGATTTGCGGGGGAGGAATGTGGTGTCACCGCCAGACACCACACTTGCTAGGTGGTAGCCTTTAAATCGGCCACGGTCCGTTAGTATGCGTCGGACCCGCGTGTCCCCATTATCAGTGATCGCAGACCGAGCGCCGCCACACGGCAGGTCTAGAGACTTCCTAGCACTCGCCCCAGTTGAACAGCCGACTTCGCTAGCGATGGTTCACTGACTTCTACGCTCTCATTTGCCGAGACGATAGTTAGCATAGCCTTCAGCTACGTTATTTGCTACGACCTAGCAAGGCGCCATTGTCAGACTCTATTGATACTGTGAATCATGTTATGTCAAAAGCGGCGTTCGTCATTAATGGATTAAAGTTAAGTATTCCACCAGCTACGTCCGTTTTTCTCAATTCTAATTCCCTTGTCATGTTCCAATCCTCACGCCAGCCTGGGTGAGCTAAAACGCGTGCATTTCGGCCTTCTTTAGTACCAAGGGTTGGCTCTCCTGCCAACCACAACAAAATTCTCTGTCTAACTGTTGAAGTAGTGCATCACACCAAGTGGAGTCTACTGCTTCTGCATTTCTTTGCCAGGGAAGTCTTCTTTCCCATTTCTTCAGACTCTGAAGGTTACATTGCAAGTTTTTTTGCACACTGACCATGGAACAGGCGGTCTGAATTATTGAGTTAATTATTGAAAGTATTCATATGTAATAGATAACAATATAATAAATGTGAATATCAACTATTCACATTGATTGCGAGAATTTTTGAATGTTAGTGTTGAAAAATACTTGATTTTTCCCGTTTTAGATCTCAGCTTTCTTTTTCTGCATTAGACCTTGCTGCATTGTGTTCAAAAATAGTTCAAATGGCTCTGAGACTATGGGACTTAATTTCTAAGGTCATCAGTGCTTTAGAACTTAGAACTACTTAAACCTAACTGAACTGAGGACATCACACACATCCATGCCCGAGGCAGGATTCGAACCCGCGATTGTAGCGGTCTCGCGGTTCGAGACTGAAGCTCCTAGAACCGCTCGACCTCTCCAGCCGGCGTAGCATTGTGTGGTATCACTATCGATACCACCCTACATGCTTCACTTCACACTTTGCAACAGAACTGCAAGTTTCTGTTAGACGTCGACAGCAGTTGCGCAGTGGGTCAGGTGGTTGAATTGGTGCATGCCCACTAGCCACACCTCCAGAAATTCCGTACCGTGAGCGCCATCTTCTGCCACGATGTAGGATGACCAATGGCAGCTTCTCAACCCACTTACTCTTGGAGGCGCATCACTATGGCCCCATCGTTCGTGCTTAGTACAGCGAGCCTCATCCTAGTTGCTATTGTATGAGCGGGACTCTTGTGCTTGACGCATTATGTGTAATGTGTCTTCACATGCTTGGAGAAATACAAGTTAAGTAAATCTACCATTCTTGTGTTAACTTGTTCGCTAATCATTTCTGCTCCTGTCCACCTTTCCCATGTTGAATGTTGTTACATCACTCCGTACCCCATCTTTAGTTACAATTGTGTATGAAGTCATATACAACACATTGAACAGGTATAAGTAAGACTCATGAAAGTCAGAGATCTTACTCTTTAAACTTGCAACAAAATAATTGAAAATGAGTTTCAATCGCATATTTCCCGGTATTTTCCTCTAGAGAGAAATCGTCAGACATAATATCACCCACAGGGACTGATATAGGACCATTACTTTTCACAGTATAAATGAACCAGTGGATCACGTCGGCAGTTCCATCATGAGGCGTTTCGTAGTCGATGCTATAAAATTGCAGCGAAGTTCAGGAAGTCCTCTAGAGGAACGATGCTCGATAAAATTATTGGCATTTGGCCCTTATCACAAATACACATTATTGGGGGCACGTTTAGACAGAGAGACCCATTATTCGACGTCTACGCGATTGTATAAAAATTACTGGAAGCAGTCACATTCATAAAGTATATGGGTGCATATGTACGAAGTGATTTAAACATAAAAGTAACCACAGGGAAGACCGATGCCACACTGAAATTCACTGGAAGACTCCATAAGAAGTTTGATTTACCCACAAAGAATGCAGCTTACAAAGCACTCATTGGATTACTACTTCAATGCTGGTCGTCTGTCTGGGAGCCGTACCAGATCAAGCTGATAGAAGCAATACAGAAGATCGTATGAAGAACTGAGTGTTTCGTTACAGGTTCATGTAGTTAGTGTGAATGCGTCACTTAGATGATCAGTCAACTCCAGTGGCAGATGGTGCAAAATAAGTGTTCTACATCACGGTTTGTTCTACTGTTCAAAGTGTATGTTTCTAGAAGAGTTAGCCAATATATTGCTTCTTCCTACGTTCATGTCGTGAAAAAACCACAAAGGATAAGTTATAAATTTTCGAGCTCACACGGAGTATTACCAATAGTCGCTCTTCCCGTGAACCATTCGCGACTGGAACAGCAAAGAGGGAAAGTGACAGTTGTACACGTAGTAATCTCCGGCACACATCGTAAGATGACTTATTCTGCATGTATGTAGATGTAGAATGAAATATTATTATATTTATACATCGATTTGTGCTCTTTTTTGAAAGAAATAGTGAATTTCTGGAAAACTGAATAACAGTTTCCGTCTGTAACGGTAGCAATCACGCAGCGTAGAGTTGCAAACATTAAATAATTTTTATCTGTCTGAAAAAATAAAGGTTAAAACAGTTGTCATTATTTCCCATAGACTGCTACATCGTTCTATATATTCTTCTCCCCAGGCATGCAACCCACAAACAAAGGCCGATTTGTATCGCGCAACGCGCAGGGTGCTAGCTTGTGGGACAGAGAGCTGAGTCACACCCGGATCGAATTCATGCGGCGACTAACGACCGTGGCTGCTTTGCCGACCAGCCTGAGGTTGATTTTTAAGCGGTTTCCCACCATCATTTAAGGGAATGCTGCGCTGGTCTCCCAGTTTCCTCCTCATAAAATACAACAACCAAACTAATACACAGAACAAAGATCACATATTTCACAGACAGATGCCGTGTACTGTTTCCCTGTCTTAACTTACCTTGACCACTGTGCCGTCAGAAAGGACATCCGGCCACACAGTTAAAATAATAAAATATGTAAACCTTGAAGAAGAGCATCCCGTACTAGGCGGGATAACTGCTAGAACAAAGAAGGAATGCAATTCAGAAACAGAACTCCGAAATCGAAATTAATGTTGAATTGTACTGACAACACTCTCATTAGCTTCGTTCAACCAGTACAACACCCATCTCGAGTGTTCAGTCGTTCCACATACAGGTTTGAATAACTTGAACGTTCTCCCAAACGTTAGCCACTATTTTACACGGGAGATAGTCCTCATATTTGTTTTCTGTCGAACGCGTCATGAATTGAAAGTTTGTTTAAATCCACATAGCAAGCAGAACATCGTCTATAAGGCCTCCCACACTATCGATATTTGATTCCATTTAATTCATTTTTTGAAATTCGAATTCTACTCAAAACAGTGAAATCCAAATAATTATCCTAAATTAAAAGAAAGCAGACTACTAATGTTATCTTTCGTTTTGAATGCATTCTTCATGAGGCATCTTTTTATGGGCAGCCACGATGATGGTAAAACCGCTGCTCTTTTTCGGTCACCCATGTTGAAAAGACGGCTAGCAACTTCCATTGTTGTCGGTCTCGTCCAATGTTTAGCGACAGTTAAAATCTCGCATGTTGATTTTATGTGATATTAACTGGAAGAGACAAATACGTCAGATCTCGACAGGGGACGTAATACAAGTCCTTTGTAATTCATTTGTTTTTAATTCCTGATTGAAAAGACCCTGGAGCAGCATACTCATCGACATGGAATTTAGAGTCTCATTTTCCATTAAACGGATAATTTTCATATGTTTCACATCTAGGTAATGGGGAAAAAATGTCAAGGCGGAATACTGTCTTCTGGAACATTACTTATTTTGGATTTTCTATGGCTCCTTTAAATTGCTGTTGGAAAACGCCGGTATGATAGTTGCAGCAAAGTCACGAGTTCTTTCAGCACATACATGTAAAAATTCTGTAAGAGACGAGTCTCTAATATCATCGTTATCTACCGAAGTTCAAGCAGCCGTCATAATAGTAATAATACCAATAATAATATTAATACAAATAACATATGTGAAACATAAAATTGCTTTGAATATTTACAAATTCTTAGTTATTATATAATTCTTTCACACTTGTTAATAAGTGTCCGTCTAACAGAACTGGAGTGATACTGTACATCTATAAAAATTCTGGCAACAGTAATATCGATAAGATTAACAGCAACAAATTTCTTGTACAGGAGCATGAGAACTCTTAACGACTCGTGATAATCGCGAATCTTTGCAGGAGATATATCTGCTATATCCACCTATTATTCTACACCAAAGCTTTATGTGCTCGGGTTGTGTTTTACGTGACAGAAACGTTAGAAGCACGGAGTTTCTTTCCTGTCAGGGCTGGTGACCTAGTAGTAGGCCAAAAACAATTGGCAAAGCGCGTGTCTGGAAACTGAGAAGTGGCGGGACCGAATCCCGGTCGAACCACGAAATTTTTCAGTCTCCCTTTAATCTAGCCTTCGCCTCTCAGTCATGTGGGGAGCCGCCAGGAACAACAAGTAGATCGGATTCCACGTTAAATTGTAGGTCCCCTTACAGCAGTTGGATAAATGGGGTACGTTCGGGACAGACAAGTCGTCAAAGTAGCGTGCAATTGAAAGACTTACAACAGTAAATTGAGCTACACGACATTATAAGAATATAACTTTCTCTGCCTTAATGTTCTTCGTACCTAGCCTCATATATTGTCTCATCGTAACGGCAGAGCCGGCCAGAATGGCCGAGCCGTTCTAGGCGCTGCAGTCTGGAGCCGCGTGATCCCTACGGTCGCAGGTTCGAATCCTGCCTAGGGCATGGATGTGTGTGATGTCCTTAGGTTAGTTAGGTTTAAGTAGTTCTAAGTTCTAGAGGACTGATGACGTCAAAAGTTAAGTTCCATAGAGCTCAGAGCCATTTGAACCATTTGTAACGGCAGAACAATACGCGATGTAATTTGTGTACCGACTACAATATGAAAACGTTCCGAATTCCTTCTTCATTGATATCGTCCATCTCTGCAACTAATTGTTTCGCACCTTAAATATGACTGAGCATAAAACCTTGGTTAAGAACTGAAGCATTTCTGCCAGCATCTCGTTAATTTTTTTTATTGTAATGGCAAACGGTAACGTACCGTTCTCGTAGTCAAAGAGCGAAGGAAATCTACACCTCTTCTGTCATTAGTTTCATTCATTTTCTCTCCCTTTCTCAGCATTTACTACTTCTCTTTTAGGGTAATTCATTCGACGAGTTTTCTTTCTTCCCTCATCGCTGATATTCTTCTATCTTTTGGGTCCGCCTGTTTCAAATGCCTTCTTCATGTCAACACTGACACAGCAGGAGCACCGCAGGAGATATGATCATCAAGGAAATCTACCTGATAATTGTACAATAAACTCTTGCAAGTGAGAAAAAGCTTGTTTTTGTAACATACTCCTTAAGATTCTTAACAAGACAAATTATCTTTACGTGAATTATCGATTTTCATGTAGCTAAGTGGAGATCAGTAAGCCAGACCGGCACGTACACCAAAACATAACATTTTCCTCTGCCTGGGAAGCAAAACTAGTAAAAATATAAGATGTGTGCACAGCTATGCCATAAAGCTGTAATAATTGAGGTTACATAATGAAATTCGTAAAATAAGTGTGCTTTAACTTATAACAATGTTCCGTTTTGCTTAATGAAAACAGTTATTAATTATTGTAGCAGTTGTCGGAAAAGAGTAGCACTTGAAATCCCTTATTACTGCAGCTGACTGGGCTTCGCACTTTGCTCTGTTTGCTCTATAGTTTCAGGGAGATGAAACGTAGCTCACAATCTGTTCCTGCACTATTCCTTTCGAAAGGTGCACAGAGCCTTTCTTTTTTATAATGAGGCAGAAAGGGTGTCCTCGAAACACAACGTATTACGGGAAAAGTACCTAAAATGTGTTTATAGCAGATGAGAGTATTTAATGGACCTTTAAATGTGTTGCATATATTTAGTGATAGCTATAGTGATCAAACGTGTTTAATATAGAGTTGCTTGGAGAACTGAACAACAAAAAGACTTTTGGGAAATTGTTTGAACCATAATAAAAAATTTATATACTAGCTTAATTCCATACAGATGCAGTTGACATGAAAGCAATTTTTGCCACAAATGTAAGACCTCTCTCATGCAGTATAAAGAACCTATTTTGTTCACGATTTTCTTTCTCTATGCGACTGAGAAAAAAAGAACGAAAGATATACGTTTTGGACCACTTCCAAACTATCTGGAGAAAATCGTTATTGCATCTACATCTACATCTACATTTATACTCCGCAAGCCACCCACCAGTGTGTGGCGGAGGAAACTTTACGTGCCACTGTCATTACCTCCCTTTTCTGTTTTCAGTCGCGTATGGTTCGCGGGAAGAACGACTGTCTGAAAGCCTCCGTGCGCGCTCGAATCTCTCTAATTTTACATTCGTGATCTCCTCGGGAGGTATAAGAAGGGGGAAGCAATATATTCGATACCTCATCCAGAAACGCACCCTCTCGAAACCTGCCGAGCAAGCTACACCGCGACGCCGAGCGCCTCTCTTGCAGAGTCTGCCACTTGAGTTTGCTAAAAATCTCCGTAACGCTATCACCGATACCAAATAACCCTGTGACAAAACGCGCCGCTCTTCTTTGGATCTTCTCTATCTCCTCCGTCAACCCGATCTGGTACGGATCCCACACTGATGGGCAATACTCAAGTATAGGTCGAACGAGTGTTTTGTAAGCCACCTCCTTTGTTGATGGACTACATTTTCTAAGGACTCTCCCAATGAATCTCAACCTGGTACCCGCCTTACCAACAATTAATTTTATATGATCATTCCACTTCAAATCGTTCCGCACGCATACTCCCAGATATTTTACAGAAGTAACTGCTTTCAGTGTTTGTTCCGCTATCATATAATCATACAATAAAGGATCCTTATTTCTATGTATTCGCAATACATTACATTTGTCTAAAACGAAAGCAAATTGTGTAAGATTCAGAGGCATCAGACGCTTGCATTTAGTCTTGATTCTAGTAATTTCAAACGCCCAGAATGAACTTTCACACTCAGATACCTGCTCAAATTCATGGAATCAAACAGAAAATCGCCAGCGGAAGATGAAAACATCGGTGTAACTTTTCGAAACACATCATAGAGTTTATTGTTGTTGCGGTCTTCAGCCTGAATCAGCTCTCCACACTAGCTTATCCTCTGAGGGTGTACTGATCTGTGCATAATTATTGCAGCAAATGTACATTTGAACCTGCTTGGTCTTTCTCTACATTATTTACCACTTATGACAACCCCACCCCCCTACCCGTGTCACACTTACACCCATTACAAAATTGATTATTATGAATGAAAAACACATGACGTTGGTGAAGTAGTCAACGATATTTACTGTTTTGCAAACCGGCTTTCGTCTGTTATGCCGTAGTCAAGTAGAAAGATAAATTGTGTAGCTGTGAATTTTTATAGGTCAAAGATTGTAAATTAGGTCAATTTCAAGAGTATCAAGAGGTTTTCATAGGTGACATTTCTTGAAGATTGATGTAGGAGTAGAACGGGGCGAATTACTTCAGTAAAATGTGATGTAATATAATTTACCTGAGAGAAAATATGTGACATATTGAATAAATGTACAATTACACATTTAGGAAAAGTCTTTCTGAATATCTATATCTTCATCTGGATGTAGATGTTCCCAAATTTGCCGAGAATGTCTACAGATTCATCTAGCGGTAGACGTTCCTGAATGTGGACAGAAAGCTCAAAACCAGGTACTTTAAGTAATCATTTTATGGTTGCAACACAGTGAGACATTTTCCCCAATGGTAAAGACAGCACACATGGTTTAGAAAAGAATGGAATATACAAAATCATTTGCAACTGTAGAAGTCAAACAGGACAATATCCATCCCCCGGAAAGAACACTACAGAAGTAGTCTATCCTTTCGAATTCCATCTGCTTAAAGGTCAGAATTACAAGTTACCAAATGCAGTCCTATAAGTGTTCCACGAAGTGAAGGCGATGAAATACTTGAGATAATGGTAGTTATAAACGTATGTCCACTTGATCAAGCTTAATAATGAATGATCAGAAACAGTTCTCTTAATCGCCACTTCTAACTAATGATACTGCTAATAATCCCATCCAGGCCACTTCATAAATCACCCCTACTCATACGCTACTACCCCATTACTCATATGCCCCATTTTTCCTCCATTTTAGTTACTGTGGTTTCACTTGCACTTTCAAAATTTTACTTGGTGTGGTTACAGTTTTCTTGAGTGACCTGTTTAGTCTCACTTGTAAAATTTAACTTGTTTGTAATGCTGAACCAGATAAGAGCAATATTATCTTTCTCACTCACCCCTTGGATCTCGTCACCAAACTTTGCTGCACAGTGTTCAATTAATTTTTCCTCACAGATCAATTGTAATTTGTCTGTTAGTTCATTACTCAGTGTATCAGGTATTTTATCTCAGGTAAATTGTTTTACATCACATTTTACCAAAATGATACCTATAGTTTAGATCTAAATCAAACATTAACAACTGCCATCGATGAAAACCCATTGTGGGACTCTTTAAATGCACCTAGTCTGAAATCTGATCTGTAAAATAATAAATCCTGTAGAATACTGTATGAGTCTCGAGTTTTCTATTTATAATGCGTAAAACATTCTACCGAGAACTAACAGAACAGTCAATTAATGAAAATGGACTCTTCCGTGATTTCTTAGGATGTGACTTATCAACTGATATCATTTTTCGTCAAGTAACGACATAAATTTCTTTTCTCACCAGCTCGACTCACTAGCTGTTTATCAGTTGTCCGACCAATGTATCTTTTCTCAACTGCTTATCGTCCACATTTCACTTCCGCGATAGGCTACACACCAGACAAATACTTTCTGAGAATACTTCATAAGACTTAAATTGGTAACTCATATTAACAAATTTCTCTCTTTCAGAAATGGTTTTCCTTCTACTACCTGTCTGCAGTTTTATCTTTTCTACTTAGCCCTTCGTCAGTTATTTTGCTACCAAAATAGCAGAAGCCACCTACTTCTTTAATGTATCATTTCCAAATCTAATTTTGTCAGTATCATCCAATTTAATTCGACTAAATTCCGTTATCCTTGTTTTATTTTTGTTGGTATTCATGTTTTAATCTCTTGTCAAGACATTATACATTTCTTTAAACTGATCTCTTTAGTCCCTTGCCGTCTCTGACAGAATTATAATATCATCGGGAAATCTCAAATTTTCATTTGTTCTTGCTGAATTTTGCTTTCCGTTTCAACTTTTTTTGTAGATTTTCGTTACTGCTTCCTCAGTATGCGGCATCTCTTTCATCTCCTTCAACTCTTCAAGCTGCAGTCTCGTTTCCGTTCGAGTTGTCGATAAGCTTTCGCCCTCTGTTTTTATCCCTGCTACCTTCAGATTTTCAAAGAGTTTTGTGGTCAGAAGTGTCAAAAAATACATCGAAATCTCGAATTTATACAAACGTAGGTTTTCTTTCTTCAATCTGTCTCCTGAAATATGTCACAGGCTCAGTATATCCTTGCGTGTTGCCACGTTTCTTCTGAGTACAATCTAAACGGCTTCCACCAAACATTCATTCTTCTGCTAGCAAATCGCGTCAATATTTCGCAACCAGACTCAATAAACTGCTGATTCGGTAATATTCACATCTATCAACACGTACCTTATTTTGAATTAGAAACATTGCATTCGTCTTGAAACCCGAGAGTATTCCTTGCATGGTGGAATGGTTTTACCATTCTACATTCTTTGAATTCTTTCAACAATTTCGAGGGAATGCCGTCTACTCCAGGTAACTTCTTTCGAATTAGGTATTACAGAGCACTGTCAAACTCCTCCTGCAACACCAAACCTTCTATAACATCTTCACCTACTCCCTATTCCTTCCCCATAATACTGTCTTAAAGTTCGTTTCATTTCTGTAGTCCTGTCAAATATCAGTTTTATGTTTCAGACTTTCCTTCTTTCGTTAGTACTGCCTAGCGATCTGGGCTCTTAATATTTATACAACTGCTTCTGCTTTTTCCAAAGAGAAGAAGAAATTTTCCTATAGACGGTACGTATCGTGCTTATAGTCATGTAAACTCCTACAGATAATGGAAACTATCTTAAAAGTGATTGTTAGAGGTTGTAGTGATATTATTATTTTATTTATGTTGAAAAAAATATAGAATACCGTCGTGCGTCTCTTTGAGTAACACGTGAAACAGATTGTGTCATTTTTGTCCTGTCCCAGCTTATTCTACACAATTTTATGACAGGAATCCGCAGTTTGTTATACTGCATCTAAAATAATTTATTAACACTTCTTTTGAGTTAATTTTGATGCCGTTTTCCGCGACACTGAAAGAAATTTCTGGTAAGTCTTCGAAGACGTTAGAGAAATGCATATTATTCTCACTAAAAACAATTGCTTCGATATCCACTTTCATTGTAGAAACAACAGATATATATATATATATATATATATATATATATATATATATATATATATATAATGTCTGATGGCCGGTAATTCCGATAGTAGCAAGAGATCGTGGGGCATACTTAGCTGTTACGCTGTGTGCCTGCGGGCGGCAATACCGTGTAATACAGCTCCTGCAGTTTATGTGCCGCTACGTTTACTCACAGCTGCTAAGAGTCGACACAAAGGTAAACAGCGCTGTCTGTGCACACACTCCATTAGAGAGCAGCAAACACAGTTATGATTTGCATGCGCTTGGCCAAAACGTTGCATTACACCACTCACGTGGCTCAAACACTGCGATGGATAGCAATTATGCCAACAGACTTTAAATTAAACATTAAACCTAATGCCACTAGGTTATGTTCATGAACGAGTATAATGGCGCGTAGAGGCAATTTGGTTAATGACTGTGCTGACTACATATGAAACTACATTATTTATTGGGCATACCAACATCGTGCCCTTATAGTGCAAAAGCGAATTTCCTCAGCTATTTCGGAACTTAGTTTGAATAAATTAGCACAAGCATCTTAAAACAATGGTAGCACACGATTTAACCCTGACGCATTTGATTTATACGACCGTCTTATAGACAGTAATTACTGAAAATCGCGGTTTGTCACGTTGTACAAAAGGATGTCCCTGACTGTTCTATAGACAGAAATTCCTGAAAATCACAGTTTGTCACGTTATACAGATGAAGATCCCTCTAACTCTTCAGGGAGCATGGAAATGCCACCATGTTCCTATTTCGTATATTTTTGTTTCGTTTTCTGTTCTACAACACTGCTGTGTGAAGGACTAGCATATTGACTGAAAGTTTCTACATCTACATCTACTCGTACATCCATACTCCGCAAGCCACCTGGTGGTGAGTGGCGGAGGGTACCTTGAGTACCTCTATGGGTTCTCCCTTCTATTCCTGTCACGTATTGTTTGTGGATAGAAAGATAGTCTGTATGCCTCTGTGTGGGCTCTAATCTCTCTGATTTTATCCTTATAGTCTCTTCGCGAGATATACGTAGGAGGGAGCAATATACTGTTTGACTCCTCGGTGAAGGTATGTTCTCGAAACTTCAAGAAAAGCCCGTACCAAGCTACTGACCGTCTCTCCTGCAGAGTTTATCTATGGTCTCCGTAACGCTTTCGCGATTATTAAATTATCCTGTAACGAAGCGCGCTGCTCTCCATTGGATCTTCTGTATGTCTTCTATCAAACCTATCTGGTACGGATCCCACACCGGTGAGCAGTATTCAAGCAGTGGGCGAACAATTGTACTGTAGCCTACTTCCTTTGTTTTCGGACTGCACTTCCTTAGGATTCTTCCAATGAATCTCAGTCTGGCATCTGCTTTACCGACGATTAATTTTATATGGTCATTCCATTTTAAATCACTCCTAATGCCTACTCCCAGATAATTTATGGAATTAACTGCTTGCAGTTGCTGACCTGCTATATTGTAGCTAAATGATAAAGGATCTTTCTTTCTATGTATTCGCAGCACATTACACTTCTCTAGATTGAGATTCAATTGCCATTCCTGCAGCATGCGTCAATTCGTTGCAGATCCTCCAGCATTTCAGTACAATTTTCCATTGTTACAACATCTCGATATACTACAGCATCATCCGCAAAAAGTCTCAGTGAACTTCCGATGTTATCCACAAGGTCATTTATATATATTGTGAATAGCAACGGCCCTACGACACTCCCCTGCGGCACACCTGAGATCACTCTTACTTCGGAAGACTTCTCTCCATTGAGAATGACAAGCTGCGTTATGTTATCTATCTCCTCAATCCAATCACACAATTGGACTGATAGTCCATATGCTATTACTTTGTTCATTAAACGACTGTGGGGAACTGTAGCAAACTCCTACCTGCGAACCCGTGTCTATGGCTCTCTGAGTGTCGTGGGCGAATAGCGCGAGCTGGGTTTCACAGGATCGTCTTTTTTGAAACCCTTGCTGATTCCTACAGAGTAGATTTCTAGTCTCCAGAAAAGTTATTATACTCGGACATAATACGTGTTCCAAAATTCTACAACTGATCGACGTTAGAGATATAAGTATGTGGTTCTGCACATCTGTTCGACGTCTTGAAAACGGGGATGACCTGTGCCCTTTTCCAATCTTTTGGAACGCTACGCTCTTCTAGAGCTCTTCACCAGGGAAGACGAATGGAATATTCCAGAATTTGAAACACGAACATCTGCTAGCATGAGTTTCTTAGAAGTAGATACCTTAGGGGTTGCGAAGCAACTCAAATCGCTTGATACGGGCAAGTCTTCAGGTCCAGATTGTATACCGATTAGGTTCCTTTCAGATTACGCTGATACTATAGCTCCCTACTTAGCACTCATATACAACCGCTCGCTCACCGATAGATCTGTACCTACAGATTGGAAAATTGCGCAGGTCGCACCAGTGTTCAAGAAGGGTAGTAGGAGTAATCCATTTAACTACAGACCTATATCATTGACGTCGGTTTGCAGTAGGGTTTTGGAGCATATACTGTATTCAAACATTATGAATCACCTCGAAGGGAACGATCTATTGACACGTAATCAGCATGGCTTCAGAAAACATCGCTCTTGTGCAACGCAGCTAGCTCTTTATTCGCGCGAAGTAATGGCCGCTATCGACAGGGGATCTCAAGTTGATTCCATATTTCTAGATTTCCGGAAAGCTTTTGACACCGTTCCTCATAAGCGACTTCTAATCAAGCTGCGGAGCTATGGGGTATCGTCTCAGTTGTGCGACTGGATTCGTGATTTCCTGTCAGGAAGGTCGCAGTTCGTAGTAATAGACGGCAAATGATCGAGTAAAACTGAAGTGATATCAGGTGTTCTCCAGGGAAGCGTCCTGAGACCTCTACTGTTCCTGATCTATATAAATGACCTGGGTGACAATCTGAGCAGTTCTCTTAGACTGTTCGCAGATGATGCTGTAATTTACCATCTAGTAAGGTCATCCGAAGACCAGTATCAGTTGCAAAGCGATTTAGAAAAGATTGCTGTATGGTGTGTCAGGTGGCAGTTGACGCTAAATAACGATAAGTGTGAGATGATCCACATGAGTTCCAAAAGAAATCCGTTGGAATTCGATTACTCGATAAATAGTACAATTCTCAAGGCTGTCAATTCAACTAAGTACCTGCGTGTTAAAATTACGAACAACTTCAGTTGGAAGGACCACATAGATAATATTGTCGGGAAGGCGAGCCAAAGGTTGCGTTTCATTGGCACACTTAGAAGATGCAACAAGTCCACTAAAGAGACAGCTTACACTACACTCGTTCGTCCTCTGTTAGAATATTGCTGCGCGGTGTGGGATCCTTACCAGGTGGGATTGACGGAGGACATCGAAAGGGTGCAAAAAAGGGCAGCTCGTTTTGTATTATCACGTTATAGGGGAGAGAGTGTGGCAGATATGATACACGAGTTGGGATGGAAGTCATTACAGCATAGACGTTTTTCGTCGCAGCGAGACCTTTTTACGAAATTTCAGTCACCAACTTTCTTTTCCGAATGCGAAAATATTTTGTTGAGCCCAACCTACATAGGTAGGAATGATCATCAAAATAAAATAAGAGAAATCAGAGCTCGAACAGAAAGGTTTAGGTGTTCGTTTTTCCCGCTCGCTGTTCGGGAGTGGAATAGTACAGAGATAGTATGATTGTGGTTCGATGAACCCTCTGCCAAGCACTTAAATGTGAATTGCAGAGTAGTCATGTAGATGTAGATGTAGATGTAGAGACCTACGGTACACCGATGCAAGAAGGTGGGCAAGTTCCTTCGCGTACTCTGTGTAAAATCGATATGGTATACCACCAGGTCCAGCGGCCTTTCCTCTTTTGAGCGATTGTAATTGTTTTTCTATCCCTCTCTAATCTATTTCGATATCTACCATTTTGTCATGTGTACGACAATCCAGAGGAGGAACTACAGTGCAGTCTTCCTCTGTGAAACAGCTTTGGAAAAAGACATTTAGTATTTCGGCCTTTAATCTGTCATCCGCTGTTTCAGTACCATTTTGGTCACAGAGTGTCTGGACATTTTGTTTTGATCCACCTACCGCTTTGACATAAGACCAACATTTCTTAGGCTTTGCTGCTAAGTCTGTACGTAGAACGTTACTTTAGAATTCGTTGAACGTCTCTCTCGTATAGCCCTCCTCACACTACATTTCTCTTCGTGTAATTTTTGCTTGTCTGCAAGGCTTTGGCTATTTTTATGTTTGCTGTGATGTTCCCTTTGCTTCCTTAGCAGTTTTCTAACTCGTTTGTTGTACCACCGTGGCTCTTTTCCATCTCTTACGATCTTGCTTGGCACAGACTCATCTAATGCATATTGTACGATGGTTTTGAACTTTGTCCGCTGATTCTCAACACTATCCGTACTTGAGATAAAACTTTTGTGTTGAGCCGTCAAGTACTCTGAAATCTACTTTTTGTCACTTCTGCTAAACAGAAAAATCTCCCTACCTTTTTTAATATTTCTATTTACGGCTGAAATCACCGATGCTGTAACCGTTTTATGGTCGCGGATTCCCTGTTCTGCGTTATCTGTTTCAAATAGTTTCAGTTGTTGCCTGCAGTAATCACAGCACATATTTCCCACCCATAAACAGATACTGAAGCATGATTAAGTGAGACAGTGCACAAGGTATCGAGAATGGTCGTAGGCTCATTGTTAATATTGTTACGTGTCGTTCTTAGTTTATTCCTACCGTCGTTAGGCAATGACGAACGTCTGTAACGGTCGCCAGGCTTATGTTATGAATCCGAATTCAAACTTTCTTGTTACGCTGGCATGAAATGAGAGGTAGATATTCCACTGCATCATTCCAAGACCCATCGGTTTGCGTCGCGAATCATAGCGATCTAAATATAATATATTAATCCTAGGTAAGTAACTATCGCAAAATTATTATATAAACGTTTCATAGATAATTCTTAATTACGAGTAAGACATACGACGGCAGCGGCTTGTATTCCCATATGGCGATGTTGCACTTCTGTTTCCTGGAATATTCCAGCCTGCAACGTCCTCAGTGGTTAGACATTCAACCATGATGTTTTCACCGTTATCATTACGTTTGTACAGCAAGGTGTCATTCCTGTGCGCATTCCTTCATTACGAATGCTGACGGGAAGTAAAGGGATGTGTTTAGAAATTCGCGTAAATTTTGTAAGTGTTTTTATTCACACTTTAAATGGGTGTATGTTTGTTTTTTAATGTACATACTTGAAGCCAGACAGACATTTACTGTGATAGATGTGGTGAAAGGGTTAAAACACATTCTGCCAGACAGGTGCACTATTTCAGTGGTTGGTACTCTGGTGTAGGAAATTGATCGGAGTCTTGATTGTTCTCATTCTACTTAGCGTTATATACTTCAACTTATACGAGCCGGTACCAGTTCTTATCGTAGAACTGTCATTCTACTTTTCATCTTTCTGCATAGCCAGTTCTTTTTATAATATAATATTATTTGACAACTCCTTTTCTGATGTCACGTGTCGTCTTATGTTACACGTTGGAGAAACTAATGTACGTTGTTCGTTAGTAAACCGCTTGGACTCCGTTCTACCGATCATTTTAACCTGTTCACAGAAGTGAGATGCTATTTAGCAAGCTATGAAAAATGCTAGCCTCGTTACCACACACGCCAATCTGTCAGCGTCTAACATAGTGTGAAGGAAAGACCGAAACTTTGCAAAAAGAAACTGAACTCAGGTCTTTCTGCTGTTTCATTGGGAAGCCAGTCTGGCATCTGCATCAAATATTGCTGAAAACTGATTGAAGCTCTACCGTACCCTTGCTGATCTGTCTGCCATATCAACGTTACACGAACAGGCTCCTGAGTTCTCATACGCGTGTTAACACAAGAAAAAAGAATAAAGAATGTCCATTGCTGAAGTCAAGTTTCAATTGATTATTAAATCGAACTACATTACTAGTTACTTCGTTGAAAACTAACGTACTTCTTGGTGTGAAAGTTATTTGACATTGTGTTCAGTAAAAAATGAATTCATTTGCTCAGCGATGTCAGAGGTTAAGGAAATAACATAGCTGGTGTTTCATATAACTGGTCTAGTAAACAGAGAGCACAGGAGACTAAAATTTGAACAACACATACAGGTTTCATGCCTTGGGTGCTACAGTTATTAGTCAAGCACCCCCATGCTGCACTACCTTTGTTGTGTTAATGTGTTTGTCGGTTGGTACCGAAAGCAAATCAAGATGTCTATTGTATAAACGCATCGATAAATTTGATATTTAAGGTAATAACCTCTGTTCTACTGTTCAATTACAAAAACCACGATTTTGTGACAAGTTAAAATTCGTGTAACATTGGGATAATTTCAGACATCTTACTGGGCATACCGTACATATTTACTAAAATCATTTCGGTTAATATAATAAAAGAAAGACAAATTTAATTAGTAAGATGAGTGGCCTCACTCACATTCCAGTTGGTAATCATTATTTTCAGTGATTTTTCTTTGCGTATTACATGTCCTTGGTCCATCCTTGCTCATATAAATGGTATTTCTAAACTTCATAAATTGAACAAGTTTAGTCAGAGATTTTGTGTGTAGGTGATAAGGTAAGCCATAAAAAACGCCCCACGAAATTCTGGTAGATTGTCGAACACGAAAGGAGGTATGTATCCATGACACACTGGACACCATTTTTATTTTGTTACGTGTGTCAGATATCAGTGATGTTTCACAATTAATTAGTTCCATAAGATACCAGCAGATGACTTGGAGTTGGAAAATGCACCAAATGCACCAAATGCACGGTGGAGTCTTAAATTACGGAACTCACTAAATCTCAGAAACTGTAAAGGGTGACAGCCAATTCAAGAATATTTTCTTGTAGCTTTCCTAACTGCTTTGCTGTTTCACGTGGCGATTATTGCACCTTTCTTTGTGGTCAGATTACCGCACAGAATCTGTGCTTCTAAAGGGGAATAAATTAATGCAGACTTGGTAGTAAATCTCTAGTAAACGACTGACAAGGCACTGGCTGCAATCGTAAACACTGGAATCAGATAGCAACGTAGCAATACGTTTTGTTACGCTGTATATCTTAGCGTGCGTGCTTACAGTGCAATGTCTGCCTCATTGGTAGCACTACAGCGACTCCGCCACTCAAGGTGAATGGGATTAAAGTTCATTGTGAGGCAGTTACTACGTGCTATACTGACGAAGTATAACAAAGAGACACTAACTCGAAACTAAGGACTTTCTGCTACAGATTTCACTGAGGTTCAAATGGCTCTGAGCACTATGGGACTTAACTTCTGATGTCATCAGCCCCTAGAACTTAGAACTACTTAAATCTAACTAACCTAAGGACAGGATACACATTCATGCCCGAGGCAGGATTCGAACCTGCGACCGTAGCGGTCGCGCGGTTCCAGACTGTAGCGCCCAGAACCGCTCGGCCACTCCGGCCGGCTTTCAGTGAGGAAGTATGTGTATTACATGTAATTTATTAAATATAAATGACACTTGTTTGCTTGTGTTCACGGATTCTTCCGTTGCTTTGGGGAATAACAGTTTCATATTTCATGGTGAAATGTGCACAGAATGAATTTACTTTGCAATTAGTTATTTTCTTGTGGATTAGTTTTCTGCTTAATAGTACAGAAACCACACTCTGCTTAGTTTTCACCCTTAAACTTTTCATATTGTTCAGTACGACTGAATATTACTACGTGACACCACATTCGTTGATGAAACTCAGACGCTTCAAATAAATCGTATTTTCTGAGCGGGTTTTTGTTTAAAGAAGTCAGTACACTTCATTGAAATCATTCTTTTAAATATACACACTAAAAGTGTCAAGAAGGAAGGCACAATAAAAATGAAATAAAGGCTTCTTGCTATACACTTTTAGTTCCGTAGGGCCAAATTGAGTAGCTTATTTGCATGGTCATGTCTAGATTCAGTCTATCAAATTAAGCATCAAAAAATTAATAATAAATAAAATAAAATTTACTTGCATCATATGCCGATGGCAGGCTGCTTCTCAGCAGCATTATCAACAATATAAAATAGGAGTTTGGTTAAAGTTATCCAGGACTACCCTGACAGGATATAAGAAATGAGCTATGAGGAAGTTCTTCAGGTTAGACTTGAAACTGAGAGGATTAGTTTAGCCAAGGATATGAAACATTATGAAAAAATGAAAATAGCTTCTTATTACAAAATAAACATGGTAGCCTTTGTGCTTTTTGTTTTAGTATCACTAAGGGTTGAAAGTGATGATCAGTGAAATATTTTGACATCAGTTTTCCGGAATGATTTCGATAATGTCTTTAAGTGAGATTTAATAATAACTGCATTTGATTATACGAAGTTGCAAA
The DNA here is from genome assembly GCF_023897955.1 of Schistocerca gregaria. NCBI lineage: Eukaryota > Metazoa > Arthropoda > Insecta > Orthoptera > Acrididae > Schistocerca > Schistocerca gregaria. The sequence goes on from NC_064931.1 coordinate 89,068,365, forward strand.
ACATGGCACGTGTGTCAAGCGGCAATATCTAAGCTGTAAGTTAAGTAGAATGAACCCCACGGTTACCTCATAACTGTGTCATGATTAACTGATGAACTTCCTTTGTCAAACGAGAAAATGACCGAGTGTTGGATCTGACGTCCTCGGATTTCTTTCTGTGCGGAAAGTTGAAGGTTCAAAAATGGTTCAAATGGCTCTGAGCACTATGGGACTCAACTGCTGTGGTCATCAGTCCCCTAGAACTTAGAACTAGTTAAACCTAACTAACCTAAGGACATCACACACATCCATGCCCGAGACAGGATTCGAACCTGCGACCGTAGCGGTCGCGCGGTTCCAGACTGTAGCGCCTAGAACCGCACGGCCACTCCGGCCGGCCAAAGTTGAAGGAAATTTGCCATCGTGATCCACCCCCAGCGCCTGACTACATGCGTCAGCGCATTGTCAACGCATGTACGAATATTACGGGACGCGAATTACTCGCTGTTGAGAGGAATGTCGTTACAAGTATTGCCAAATGCATTGAGGTTGACGGACAACATTTTGAGCATTTATTGCATTAATGTGGTATTTGCATGTAATCAGGCTGTAACAGCATGCGTTCTCAATGAAGTTAAGTTCACAAAGGTACATGTATCACATAGGAACAACCGAAACAAAATGTTAAAACGTACCTACGTTCTGTGTTTTAATTTAAAAAACCTACGTGTTACCAACTGGTCATCTAAAATTGTGAGCCATGTGTTTGTGACTATTACAGCGCCATCTGCCACAAAGCGAAAAAAGTGGCACAACTAAAACATTCATATTTCTTTACTTACTACACGAATATGTAATAAATGGGGGTTCCTATTTTAAAAAAACGCAGTTGATATCCGTTTGACCTATGGCAGCGCCATTTAGCGGGCCAACCATAGCGCCATCTGGTTTCCCCCTTCAAACTAGACGAGTTTCGTTCTTTGTAGTTTTTTCGTTTGACGCTTATTTCGTGAAATATTTGGCCCGGTCAGGATCAATAGACCACCCTGTATACGTCTACTAACACAAGAGAGACCTGATTGTCTTATTAACAAGAGACCTCTGACGATAAATGTAATTGCACCTAAAATGAAATTGAGGAACACATTTGCCCACCTCCATCTGTCTATAACGAGAGAGTTTCACATTGATTTGTTCACTCGAGGTACGTAGGAAATGAGAAATGGGTGAAAAATAAAAGAAGATGCTACATAAAGAAGTCACAGTATCATTAGATAGATATGCGTGAGGCTTAGCTGATATACGAACTTTTAATAACTCTTTATTTCTGGATGTATATTCTCAGTAATTTTGATAATGAAATAACAATAATAGGATCTTTTTAATGCTGCATTTTCTATGCCCTTCTTCGTAGATAGAGCACAGTTTATGATAACTTACAAGGGTGTTAGTACTGAGGTCCAAGGAACGAAATAGGCGATTCCGGAGGTGAATGGCAGCGGAGATCGTGATGTAACAAATAACCAGGTCCATACCGTAGCCATTTCGTCTGAAGTGTAAACAACAATCCAGAGAGCAATTCAAATCAGAAATGTATCAGAGGAGTTCAAAATGTTCCCGCTTAAGGGAGTTTCTGCAGCGTATATACTGAGGTGGCAAAAATCATCGGATAGTTCCTAATATCGTGTCGGTCCTCCTTTTGCCCGACGTAATGCAGTAAGTCGACGTGGAATCAACTCAACAAGTCGTTAGAAGTCCCGTGCAGAAATACTGAACCATGCTGTCTCTAAAGCTATCCACAATTGCAAAATTGTTGCCGGTGCCAGCTTTTGTGCATTAACTGACCTCTCCGTTTTATCCCATAACTGTTCAATGAGATTCATGTAGGGCGATCTGGGGGGCCAAATCATTCACCCGAATTGTTCAGAATCTACAAACCAGTCGTGAACAATTGTTGGCCCCTGACATGATGCAGCGTCATCCATAAAAATTCCATCGTTGCTTGGGGACGTCAAGTCCGTGAATGTTTGTAAGTGGTATTCAAGTAGCCGAAATTAACGTTTTCCCTTCAATGATTGGTTCAGTTGGACCAGAGGACCCATCCCATACCAGGTAAGCACAACCCACATTATCATGGAGCCACCGCCAGATTGTACAGCGCATATTTGACAACTTGGGTCCATGGCTTTGTGGAGCCTGTGCCACACTCGAACCCTACCATGAGCTCTTACCAGCTGAAATCGGGAATCATCTGACCAAGTCCCGATTTTCCAGTCTTGTAGGGTCCAACATATATGGTCACGATCCTAGGAGAAGGGCTGCACCTGATGTCGTGCTGTTAGCAAAGGCAGTCTCGTTGGTCGTCTGCTGCCATAGCCCATTAACGCCACACTTTACTGCTCTGACCTAACAGATATGTGCGTCGTACGTCACACATTGATTTCTACGGTTAATTTACACACTGTTGCTTGTCTGTTAGCACCGACAATCCTACGCAAACGCCACTGCTCTCGATCGTTAAATGAAGGCCTTAGGCCACTGCGTTGTGCGTGGTGAAAGGTAATGCATGAAATTTGGTATCCTCGGCACATTCTTGACACTGTGGATTTCATAATATTGAATTCCGTAAGGGGAAACTACAGCCGTAATTTTTCCCGAGGGCATGAAGCTTTGCTGTAGGGGTAAATGATGATGGCGTCCTCTTGGGTAAAGTATTTCGGTGGTAAACAGTCCCCCATTCGGATTTCCGGGCGTGGACTACTCAGGAGCACGTCATTATCAGGAGAAACGAAACTGGTGTTCAACGGAACGGAGCGTGGAATGTCAGGTCCATTAATCGGGCAGGTAGGTTAGAAAATTTAAAAAGGGAAACGGATAGCTTAAAGTTAAATATAGTGGGAATTAGTGAAGGTCGGTGGTAGGAGAAACAATTCTTCTGGTCAGGTGAATACAGGGTTATAAATACAAAATCGAATAGGGGTAATGCAGGAGTAATTTTAATAATGAATTAAAAAATAGGAGCGCAATAAGCTAATACGAACAGCATAGTGAACGCATTATTGTAGCAAAGATTGACACGAAGCCAACGCCTACCACAGTAGTACAAGTTTATATGTCAACTAGCTCCGCAGATGACAAAGAGATTGATGAAATGTATGATGAGGTGAAAGAAATTATTCAGATAGTGAAGCTAGACGAAAATTTAATAGTCATGGGTGACTGGAATTCGATAACAGGAAAAGGAAAAGAAGGAAACGCAATAGGTGAATGAAAGAGGAAACTGCCTGGTTGAATTTTGCACAGAGCATAACTTAATCATAGCTAACACTTGGTTTAAGAAACGTGAAAGAAGGCTGTATACGTGGAAGAAGCCTGCAGACACTGGAAGGTTTCAGACAGATTATATTATGGTAAGACAGAGATTCAAGAACCAGGTTTTAAACTGTAAGACATTTCCAGGGGCAGATGTGGATTCTGACCACAATCTATTGGTTATGAACTGTAGACTAAAACTGAATAAACTGCAAAAAGGTAGGAATTTAAGAGATGGGACCTGGATAGACTGAAAGAACCAGAGGCTGTAGAGTTTTTCTGAGAGAGCATAAGGGAACAATTGACAGGAATAGGGGAAAGAAATACAGTAGAAGAAGAATGGGTAGCTCTGAGGGATGTAGTAGTGAAGGCAGCAGAGGATAAAGTAGGTACAAAGACGAGGGCTGCTAGAAATCCTTGGGTAACAGAAGAAATATTGAATTTAATTGGTGAAAGGAGAAAATATAAAAATGCAGTAAATGAAGCAGGCAAAAAGGAATACAAACGTCTCAAAAATGAGATCGACAGGAAGTGCAAAATGGTTAAGCAGGGGTGGCTAGAGGACAAATGTAAGGACGCAGAGGCATATATCACTAGGGCTAAGATAGATACTGCCTACAGGAAAATTAGAGAGACTTTTGGACAAAAGAGAACCACTTGTATGGATATCAAGAACTAAGACGTAAAATGAGTTCTAAGCAAAGAAGGGAAAACAGAAAGGTGCGCTGAGTATATAGAAGGTCTATACAAAGGTGATATTCTTGAGGATAATATTATTAAAATGAAAGAGGACGTAGGTGAAGATGATATGGGAGATATGATACTGCGTGAAGAGTTTGACATATCACTGGAAGACCTAAGTTGAAACAAGGCCACGGGAGGAAACAACATTCCATTAGAACTACTGATAGCCTACGGAAAGCCAGCCCTGTCAAACCGCCACCGTCAGGTAAGCAAGATGTATGAGACAGGCGAAATACCTTCAGACTACAAGAAGAATATAATAATTTCAATCCCAAAGAAAGCAGGTGACGGCAGGTGTGAAAATTACCGAACTATCAGTTTGATAACTCATGGCTGTAAAATACTGACACGAATTCCTTACAGACGAATGGAAAAACTGGTAGAAACCGACTTATGGGAAGATGAGTTTGGACTCCGTAGAAATGAAGAAACACGTGAGGCAATATTGACTGTACGACTTATCTTAGAAGATAGAATTAGAAAAGGCAAACCCACGTTTCTAGCATTTGTAGACTTAGAGAAAGATTTTGACAATGCTGGCAGGCGTCAAATACACGGAGCGAAAGGTTATTTACAATTTGTACAGAAACCTGATGGCAGTTATAAGACACGAAGGGCACGAAAGGGAAGCAGTGGTTCGGAAGGGAGTGAGACAGGGTTGTAGCCTATCCTCGATGTTCTTCAATTTATACATTTAGCAAGCAGTAAAGGAAACAAAAGAAAAATTTGGAGTACAAATTAAAATCCATGCAGATGAAATAGAAACTTTGAGGTTTTGCCGATGACATTGTAATTCTGTCACAGGCAGCAAAGGACCTGGAAGGTAAGTTGAACGGAATGGACAATGTCTTGAAAGGAGACTATATCAATAAAAGCAAAACGAGGGTAATGGAATGTGTCGAACTACTTCAGGTGATGCTGAGGGAATGAGATTAGGAAATGAGACACTTAAAGAAGTAGATAAGTTTTGCTATTTAGGGAGCAAAATAACTGATGAAGGTCGAAGTAGGGAGGATATAAAATGCAGAGTCACAATGGCAAGAAATGCGTGTCTGAAGAAGAGAAATTTGTTAACATTGGGTATAAACTTAAGTGTCAGGAAGTCTTTTCTCAAAGTATTTGTATGGAGTGTAGTCTTGTATGGATGTGAAACATGGGTGATAAATAGTTTAGACAAGAATAGAATACAAGCTTTCTAAATGTGGTGCTACAGACGAATGCTGAAGATTAGATGGACTGATACGTAACTAATGAGGAAGTACTGAATAGAATTGTGGAGAAGAGGAATTTGTGGCGCAACTTGATCAGAAGAAGGGACCAGTTGGTAGGACATGTTCTGAGACATCAAAGGATAAGCAGTTTAGTATTGGAGGCCAGCGTGGAGGGTAAAAATGGTAGAGGGAGACCAAGAGATGAATACACTAAGCAGATTCAGAGGGATGTAGCGTGCAGTAGTTACTTCGAAATGAAGCAGCTTGCATAGGCTAGAGTACCATGGAGAGCTGCATCAAGCCAGTCTCCGGACTGAAGACCACAACAACAACAACAACAACGATTTCCGAAATGGAATGTCCCATACGTATCGTTCCAACTACCATTCCGCTTTCAGCGTATGTTAATTCCGGTCATGTGGCCATAATGAGGTCGGAAACATGTTAATATGAATCACCTATGGAGCAAATGACAACTCCGCCAATGCGCTGTCCTTCGATACCTCGGGTACGCAATACTTCTACCACTTGTATTCGTGCATATCGCTATCACATGGGTGAGGGCACACTGTTCACTTTCCTATAAGTACAAACGATAGAAATTTCATCAAGCCAGACAAAAATTCCTTAGATACCCGAGAACGCAGTAACTTCCAAGTTTTTATGTAAACTCTCCCGAAATCTTGACAGTAAGTAACAGTGGCAGCACGAGGCAGGTCGTAAACTATACTATGGCCGGTTTCGCCTTTGTGAAGGCAGATGAGCGTCTGATAAAATTTGAGAGAGTCTCCTTTTAATGAGCGTGCTGTTTACAGTCCCCTTTGTCCCATATTTCAGCGGCCGGCGCCCGGCTCCCGGCTCTGCGCTTCGTGATCCCCGGTCCTCCACATCGCTTCCCTCACTTCTCCTCCTACATCTCCCTCCAGCCGTTCAGCTCTTCCTTTTTAATTTGTCTTAAAAATCGGTGGCCTCTTTCTCAACAACATTTTATACCTTAAATAGGCTCATTTAGCACGAGGAGGGGGTAAAGAGTTTTAATGACATCCGTTTTTTTAGGGGAGGGTGTCATAACACTGAATCCTAATTAAGAAGAAGACCGTAAAGAGCCTTAAGGGCGTAATTCCCGACGGATTACATGAGGAATATAAAGAAGCTGTAACACGAACGAGATGACGTTTGGAACAAGGAAGTGCTCTTGAAGGCAAACAAAGTAAGCTTCTTACGATTTGGGGCTTCGTTTTCGGCACCAGACTTACAAAAGGATATTTCACGGCCTCTGCTACGCCGCAAAACGACAGGTCATTACTAAATTACCTGTCTCAGTCATTACAGGATCTGTTCAGGTAGTGCAGCAATGATGACGCTATGGTTAAAGCACTCAACTCGTATTCTGAAAGATCGGGATTGATGCCACCGTTTGAGTATAGCGATTTAGTACTCGTGTGGTTTCCGTTAATAGCTCCATACGATTGTTGAAATACTTCCGTGAAGATGATATGGCAGATTCACTCCTGTGACGTTAACCGGTTGGGAAACCACTGCGACTCCAGTGGGTAATATTATGTTGAACTGTGTGAAAGAAAGAGAAAAACCTATAATTGATGACTTGAAGTAACCATTTTCTATCGCTTGTTAGCGCACCAGCTATCCCTACCATGGGGTACAGACGCTGACCAAAGACTGCCTGACTTGGAAACAGATGTGGTGAGGTTTTAATTTATGATTTTTACCTTAACGGTAAGAGCAGGGCTACCTCTTCTGCAAGTTCTGTCGTATCAATGAACTTCATTTCCACCTTCATTGCCGTTGAGATCTGCGCTGTTACCCTGGTAAGGAGCACTCACGAGGTACTATCAGACAGATGAGGTGAAACAAGGTTTCCACATGACGTGTTACTCCATCAGTTCCTCCTCTTACGAGTCTTAGAGACACACCTAATGTTAATTTTTGTTTCTGGTCAACGTACTTCATCTAGTAGGACGCAGTAGATTCTGTTAGTCACATATCCAACGACCCAGTCATGTATCTGTGCAGATACTGCGGACCATGGTATCTTTGTTAGTAGCTAAACATAGGCAGAGGAAAACTATCTGTTCCCCTTCATCTAATGTTTGAAAGATGTCGGGTATGAATTATGAGAGCTGTATTTCAAAATGTCTTGTTTCTGAACCCGTGCTGATTATTTGAGAATAGTTTGTTTTTCTCCGGGAACTTCGTAATACCTGAACTTCGAACTCCTCTAGGGTACTGCAACAAATATATTTCAGCGAATTGGGTCTGTAATTCTTTGCATCTGGCTCTTTAACACTTTTGTAAACTCCAGTCGCCTGTGCTATTTTTCAGTTTCATGGGACTACTCTCTGCACAAGCGATACTCCATAAATACCAGCCGAGGAAAGAACCAATTCGACTGCGTACTCAGTATAAAATGTATCTACGATTGAATCACAAATTGGTGCCTTGAGCGTTTTAATTAGTTTCAATAGGATGACGATGCTGGAGAGCTTAAATCAATGTCTTTCATTTTTGGATCTGTGCGGCGGCGATTTCCTCATGCATACTCGTAAACACGTTTTTAAAAGTGGAATGCAACATTTTTTAATTCTGCCTGCTTTCTTTCTTTACAGCCCTAGACGGATGTATGAGGCGTTTAAGACTGACTGTATTGTAGACCTTTTGAACCCACTTAAAAACTTCGTAAATACAAACTATTTCAAACAGCATTTCTTTTATGCACTTTCACATAAAGCTTGGCTTACTTTTTACAAAATAGTTTAGGATCGAAATTTTAATTTATCTATTCGACGTACGACAAAAATTCGGACGATAGTCAAACGCGTCCCATTATTTTGCGAGAATGTGTGGACTATAGACGGAGTGTCTTACAAACATCCACAAAAGAAGAATCACATATCTTAAGGCCAGGTAACCTTGAAGGACAATTCTGCATCCGGAATTCCTAAGCCCCCCCATGGACGATGCTTGTTTGAGGCAGCTCATTGTTAACAACGGTTCCAGGTGGCAATCCGGTGGTGCTCAATGCTACAGAAAATTCGTATTTTATCATGTCTCACATCTGCTAACAAAGCCAGATCTCCAAGATAACCAGCTACTTAATTCCTGTAACTGTACCCGAAAAAAGATACGAGATTTATGTTTTCTCAGAAAACGACTCAAACATGTTAAGCTTTGGAGAGTATCTATCGTGGCTGCTGTGTTCCTCATATTCTTACAATGTGGTGGGTCAGTTTCCCACTTAAATGGAGCGTAGTCTCATCACTAAACATCAAACGTGAAAGTACATTGTTAGCTCCCATCTCCACGAATAGAATGAATTAACAAAACTCTACATGCTGTCACGTGTCACCATCTTGAAGGTCTTGCAGAAACTGAAACACAGACGCTTTAGCATAAGACACCGAACACACAAATGAGGGATGGCTAACTGTTGGCAATCCAACGAGTAGACCTCTGCGGTGAACGTACCCAGCTGTGTTGACACACGGGGCTACCTGTGGATTGCTCCTTGCATAAACATCAAACTCCTGCTCATATTGAGGAATGCTTCGCGCAGTAGGATAATGTGATTTTGGAAACAAAATTACTTTAACTGTCTATTGCATAATCGCTATTTTTAGAGAATTTGACAGCACTCAGCTTTTGGCACTCGATTTCTATATAACACTTATTATCATGTTACGTGCACAATTCAAATATTGAATGTAGGAGACGCAAGCATTGGTTCGTACGCTAAACCAGTAGTAACATCTCCCAATACCAGCATCAACTGTGTATTTGTAGAAACCCAAAGAAGAATTATCTCTCCAAATGTCGGCATATTATAACAATTAGTTCCTAAACCGAATGCAGAAGAGTAGCTGCCGTTCTGTCTTTGAAACGTCATAGCTGAAATATCAAAATTAATTGGCCTTTTAAACTTATTAATTGTAAACTGACAGAACAGTTAATTCACCTACTAACCTCTCTACCAAATCTGTTATCGCCACATGTAGTGCGATAATAACAGTTAATTGAATTGAATAAACCGTAATATTGCTGAGGGCGCCAATTCCTGCCGTTAGACGAATGCTAGGCCCTTCCTAAACTGTTTCCTAGGGTGACTAGCCGTAGTGACATTACATATCTTGTCACGATAGTTCAGTAATAGCAGTTCAGCTAGTGAGCGCAATGCATTCAGCCCCCCACTCTCTTCATACAGGAGTGGTACCCCAAAACCGACCCACGGAAGGAGTCTGACTTAGCAGACTCTTTCCTCCTTTCTGGCTGTAAGGTGCCGACTATAGTCCCGAGAAACCATGTTCAAGGGAAGCACCCGATTCCGAAGTCTAAACTATTTCATATGACCAGTGTGACCCTTCTTTAGCCGAAGTGTCCGAGGTTACTGAATCATATGATTTCATGGCTACGGCATCGGACCTACTTTCCGACAACTGGCAGATGGCGAAGATAGAAACACACATTAAACAGCCCCTGGCGTTCTGAAGGGTTAGCCAGGTGACAGTGCCTTCCATTCAACCACCGCGTGATGACACCATTGACGATTCGAGCTTGGCAGGTGCAAATAAGCCGAAAAGTCAAGCTCCAGGCTCGTGACATTTTGCGGGCTCAATGGAGAACTTAGCGGTCCTGCCCCGGTTGTCAGTTGATCCATATTGTATTGCACTGACGTACATGGCTATGCAGAAAAGTAGGTCACTTGTTATCACGTTTTGACAGTCAGTGAGCAGCAGTACTGTCGTTGGATGCCCAAGTGCTCATCCTGGACTTGGAGGCAGTCCCCAAGCCTCATAAGCACTGCCCTATGGTATTCTGCTAACCTTGGTCATTACCTTAAATTTTATTTTGCGTTGCAGTAAATAATAATTGACAGTAGCACTAGCTCATTAAGCATCAAGTAGATTGGCCTTTTGTTACATAAATTTGACATATTTGAGTACTCAATTCTGAGAGGAGAGAGTGTACAAGTGAACAGTGCTGGAAGATGAACTTTTTCTTCCCTTCTTGAAGACGAACTGTGCAGCCCAAGGATGGTAAATTTCCTTGCCCTGCCACTACTCACTTAACGTGCGAGCCATTCTCTTATTAGTACAAATACACTCCTGGAAATTGAAATAAGAACACTGTGAATTCATTGTCCCAGGAAGGGGAAACTTTCCTGGGGTCAGATACATCACATGATCACACTGACAGAACCACAGGCACATACACACAGGCAACAAAGCATGCACAATGTCGGCACTAGTACAGTGTATATCCACCTTTCGCAGCAATGCAGGCTGCTATTCTCCCATGGAGACGATCGTAGAGATGCTGGATGTAGTCCTGTGGAACGGCTTGCCATGCCATTTCCACCTGGCGCCTCAGTTGGACCAGCGTTCGTGCTGGACGTGCAAACCGCGTGAGACGACGCTTCATCCAGTCCCAAACATGCTCAATGGGGGACAGATCCGGAGATCTTGCTGGCCAGGGTAGTTGACTTACACCTTCTAGAGCACGTTGGGTGGCACTGGATACATGCGGACGTGCATTGTCCTGTTGGAACAGCAAGTACCCTTGCCGGTCTAGGAATGGTAGAACGATGGGTTCGATGACGGTTTGGATGTACCGTGCACTATTCAGTGTCCCCTCGACGATCACCAGAGGTGTACGGCCAGTGTAGGTGATCGCTCCCCACACCATGATGCCGGGTGTTGGCCCTGTGTACTTCGGTCGTATGCAGTCCTGATTGTGGCGCTCACCTGCACGGCGCCAAACACGCATACGACCATCATTGGCACCAAGGCAGAAGCGACTCTCATCGCTGAAGACGACACGTCTCCATTCGTCCCTCCATTCACGCCTGTCGCGACACCACTGGAGGCGGGCTGCACGATGTTGGGGCGTGAGCGGAAGACGGCCTAACGGTGTGTGGGACCGTAGCCCAGCTTCATGGAGACGGTTGCGAATGGTCCTCGCCGATACCCCAGGAGCAACAGTGTCCCTAATATGCTGGGACGTGGCGGTGCGGTCCCCTACGGCACTGCGTAGGATCCTACGGTCTTGGCGTGCATCCGTGCGTCGCTGCTGTCCGGTCCCAGGTCGACGGGCACGTGCACCTTCCGCCCACCACGCTGTCGCGGCATGCTACCAGTGTTAAAGACTGCGATGGAGCTCCGTATGCCACGGCAAACTGGCTGACACTGACGGCGGCGGTGCACAAATGCTGCGCAGCTAGCGCCATTCGACGGGCAACACCGCGGTTCCTGGTGTGTCCGCTGTGCCGTGCGTGTGATCATTGCTTGTACAGCCCTCTCGCAGTGTCCGGAGCAAGTATGGTGGGTCTGACACACCGGTGTCTATGTGTTCTTTTTTCCATTTCCAGGAGTGTAGTTCAAAATGACTCTGAGCACTATGGGACTTCATTTCTAAGGTAATCAGTCCCCTAGAACTTAGAACTACTTAAACCTGTCTAACCTAAGGACATCACACACATCCATGCCCGAGGCAGGATTCGAACCTGCGACGTAGCGGTCGCGCGGTTGCAGACTGTAGCGCCTAGAACCGCTCGGCCACCTCGGCCGGCAGTACCAATAGTCTCCCAAAGTCTTTCTTCTTCAAGGAGCTCTGACGCCCAGTACTATTTGCTTCACCATGTGCTACCTTAATAATCGCATTGGGTAACAGCCATGATTAATCTGGGAAACACGGCCTTATTTTCCGGCCTGACCAGCTAGAAGGAATGTTAATCTTAAGTGGATGTCCATGTGGTGATATCAGTCTCCGAGCCATACGTCGGAGGCATAGTAGATATAGTGTGTTTTTCTGAGAACCATTAAAGTTTAGATTGGTTGTCGTTGAATTTATTAATTTAGAATGCTAGTGGGTTGGTATGAACATTTCAGTGTGTTATAAGCACTCACTAAGACACTGGATCATGATATTAGAGCGAAGGCTTCTGCTAACATATGGGCGACTCATTGAGTTTCAGGTAGACACAGACTTATTGGTGAGCCTAATTAACTTAGACACGTATGTCTCTTGGGCTGCCCTGCTTTATAATAAACAGTATATTTCATTGCAAGGGCTATTCTCCAACTCAGCATGTTATACGTAAGTTGAACGGAACTTAACATTCTTCGCGGTAAATGCACTGCTCTTGCTAAATATTTTTTTGCTAGAGACCTTTTCTGTTTTCAGATTCCAGGTCATAAACAAAGTCTATTTAGCGTCGCAGTCGATTCCTTTCAATTTTTGGGACTTTGAATCTTTACTAAGGTCATACGATAAGTTATTTGAGGGTACCTTGGATTGGGTATAAAATTTCGACTCCTGTGTCTTTCTCAAGCCATCAGCAAAGGCTAAACTTTGTCGGCCCCGCCCCCCGCACCATTCCCTTCACTGTGTGTGCCAAGGCCAAGACCACGTTGCAGTGTTGGCAGGAGCTTGGCGTAATTTCGTCTATTCAGTGGGCCATCCCTTTCGTGGTGATTCGGAAGCCAGATAACACTGTGCACCTTTGCGACGATTTTAAACAGACACTCAAAATGCAGTGTATCGCGGATTCATATCACATTCCACATCCAGAGGAATTGTTGGTGAATCTGTCAGTGGGTCAGCATATTTCACGCATTCACTTGCACTATGCATACATACAGGTGCCGTTGGATGTCATTTCTCAGAATTTGTTAGTGCTCAACACCCCATTTGTTCTTTAACCGTTTAATTGCTTGCTCTTTGGAATTTCCTCTGCCCTATAAATTAACCACAGGTATCTGGAGCATTTGATTAAGAATATTTCCTGTCGTTTCACCTGTCTACATGACATATGGGTCATTTACAAAATCTGCAGGCTGTTTTACAATGCCTTCTGGAGAATGACATTCGTTGGAATTTGTAAAATTGTGGTTTTCTTGTCCTTGTTGTTTGTTTGTGGTGGATGTTGGTAAAAAGCAAGTGGCCTGTCATTCAAATCATTTGCATCCACAAGGCACCCACGTTGCAGCCGCCTCCGTGCCAGCCGGGCGATGGTGTTGGTAGCAGCATGTTCACAGTAGGACGATCCCAACAGCAACAGTGTGGACGCCATCTGCTGCCTCTACCACACCGTCCGCAGCATTACTTTTCCCCCACAATAGGGTGCCATCAGCGATTGCTCTCGCGAATCCTGCTGCTTGGAACATGCACCAGCCTTTCCCTACCTCCTGTGAATAAGTCCTCTCCTCTGACGATGCAGGTGGATCAGCCGTTACATACACTACTGGTCATTAAAATAGCTATACCAAGAAGAAATGCGGATGATAAACGGGTATTCGTTGGACACATATATGATACTACACTCCTGGAAATGGAAAAAAGAACACATTGACACCGATGTGTCAGACCCACCATACTTGCTCCGGACACTGCGAGAGGGCTGTACAAGCAATGATCACACGCACGGTACAGCAGACACACCAGGAACCGCGGTGTTGGCCGTCGAATGGCGCTAGCTGCGCAGCATTTGTGCACCGCCGCCGTCAGTGTCAGCCAGTTTGCCGTGGCATACGGAGCTCCATCGCAGTCTTTAACACTGGTAGCATGCCGCGACAGCGTGGACGTGAACCGTATGTGCAGTTGACGGACTTTGAGCGAGGGCGTATAGTGGGCATGCGGGAGGCCGGGTGGACGTACCGCCGAATTGCTCAACACGTGGGGCGTGAGGTCTCCACAGTACATCGATGTTGTTGCCAGTGGTCGGCGAAAGGTGCACGTGCCCGTCGACCTGGGACCGGACCGCAGCGACGCACGGATGCACGCCAAGACCGTAGGATCCTACGCAGTGCCGTAGGGGACCGCACCGCCACTTCCCAGCAAATTAGGGAGACTGTTGCGGTATCGGCGAGGACCATTCGCAACCGTCTCCATGAAGCTGGGCTACGGTCCCGCACACCGTTGGGCCGTCTTCCGCTCACGCCCCAACATCGTGCAGCCCGCCTCCAGTGGTGCCGCGACAGGCGTGAATGGAGGGACGAATGGAGACGTGTCGTCTTCAGCGATGAGAGTCGCTTCTGCCTTGGTGCCAATGATGGTCGTATGCGTGTTTGGCGCCGTGCAGGTGAGCGCCACAATCAGGACTGCATACGACCGAGGCACACAGGGCCTACACCCGGCATCATGATGTGGGGAGCGATCTCCTACACTGGCCGTACACCTCTGGTGTTCGTCGAGGGGACACTGAATAGTGCACGGTACATCCAAACCGTCATCGAACCCATCGTTCTATCATTCCTAGACCGGCAAGGGAACTTGCTGTTCCAACAGGACAATGCACGTCCGCATGTATCCCGTGCCACCCAACGTGCTCTAGAAGGTGTAAGTCAACTACCCTGGCCAGCAAGATCTCCGGATCTGTCCTCCATTGAGCATGTTTGGGACTGGATGAAGCGTCGTCTCACGCGGTCTGCACGTCCAGCACGAACGCTGGTCCAACTGAGGCGCCAGGTGGAAATGGCATGGCAAGCCGTTCCACAGGACTACATCCAGCATCTCTACGATCGTCTCCATGGGAGAACAGCAGCCTGCATTGCTGCGAAAGGTGGATGTACACTGTACTAGTGCCGAAATTGTGCATGCTCTGTTGCCTGTGTGTATGTGCCTGTGGTTCTGTCAGTGTGATCATGTGATGTATCTGACCCCAGGAATGTGTCAATAAAGTTTCCCCTTCCTGGGACAATGAATTCACGGTGTTCTTATTTCAATTTCCAGGAGTGTATAACTGACATGTGTTTACATTTTCACGCAATTTAGGTGCATAGATCCCGAGAAATCAGTACCCAGAACAACCACCTCTGGACGTAATAACGGTCCTGAAACGCCTGGGCATTGAGTCAAACAGAGCTTGGATGGCGTGTACAGGTACAGCTACCCATGCAGCTTCAACACAATACCACAGTTCATCAAGAGTAGTGACTGGCATATTGTGACGAGCCAGTTGCTCGGGCACCATTGACCAGACGTTTCCAGTTGGTGAGAGATCTGGAGAGTGTGCTGGTCAGGGCAGCAGTCAAACATTTTCTGCATCGAGAAAGGCCCGTACAGGACCCGCAACATGTCGTCGTGCATTATTCTGCTGAAATGTAGGGTGTCGCAGGGATCGAATGAAGGGTAGAGCCACGGGTCGTAACACATCTGAAGTGTAACGTCCACTGTTCAAAGTGCCGTCAATGCGAACAAGAGATGACCGACACGTGTAACCAATGGGACCCCATACCATCACGCCAGGTGATACGCCAGTATGACGATGACGAATACACGCTTCCAATGTGCGTTAACAGCGATGTCGCCAAACACGGATGTGAACATCATGATGCTGTAAACAGAACCTGGATTCATACGAAAAAATGACGATTTGCCATTCGTGCACCCAGGTTCGTCGTTGAGTACACCATCGCAGGCGCTCCTGTCTGTGATGCGTCAAGGGTAACCGCAGCCATTGTCGCCGAGTTGATAGTCCATGCTGCTGCAAACGTCGTCAAACTGTTCGTGCAGATGGTTGTTGTCTTGCAAACGTCCCCATCTATTGACTCAGGGCTGTAGACGTGGCTACACGATCCGTTACAGCCATGCGGATAAGATGCCCGTCATCTCGACTGCTGGTGATACGGGGCCGTTGGGATCCAGCATAGCGTTCCGTATTACCCTCCTGAATTCACCGATTCCTTATTCTGCTAACAGTCATTGGATCTCGAGCAACGCGAGCAGCAATGTCGCGATACGATAAACTGCAGCCGCAATGCGCTACAATCTGACCTTTAGCAAAGTCGGAAACGTGATGGTATGCATTTCTGCTCCTTACACGAGGCATCACAACGTTTCACCCGGCAACGCCGGTCAACTGCTGTTTGTGTATGAGAAATCGGTTGGAAACTTTCCTCATGTCAGCACGTTGTAGGTGTCGCCACCGGCGCCAACCTTGTGTGAATGCTCTGAAAAGCTAATCATTTGCATATCACAGCATCTTCTTCCTGTCGGTTAGATTTCGCGTCTGTAGCACGTCATCTTCGTGGTGTAGCAATTTTAATGGCCAGTAGTGTAAGTCACTACAATTTTCTGACATTCCTCTGGAGTTAGACGAACAGTCGTTGCCTAATTTGGTAGTACACTTGCAGTCCGTGTCCGTCCGGTTTTGCAACGGAGGTGGCAATAGAAACCACGCCGGCTTCGCCATTATGTGGGATTTTCAGTGGGATGGATTTACTATCCACATCAGCGGACACGCATTGTATGGACGCAGGTGAGCTGGCGTGGGTAATGTGGATAGCTACCATATAGAGCGCACACGGAGCATCGTATAGGCATAAACACTGACCCAGATGTTTGCCGACGGCGATAGGCCGGGAGAGTAATTTGTTACGCTGAGATCGACTAACACGTATCTGGCTTTGCGTCGCACCATGCTCTTCATTCCGCATGCAACTTGTTGAGGTTATTATTACTGGTCTCTATTGTGTTTTCTTCCGTGCCAGTCTCTATAAGGTATCCAGACTGATTGCTCCCACTTCTAAACTTTCCTCTTCCGTGATCCAGCGTCCCGGCTTCGTGGTCGAGCGCCAGGGGTTGGAGTACTGATGTTTGTGCTAACAACAGAGTTTCACGGCGTTGTCTGGTCTGTGCAGGAATGAAAACTGCAACATTTGGATGCATACCACAGACAGATCTTGGACGTCTTAGTATTCTCTCCAATATGACATTCACCACTGTGTGTAATGATTAACCTTGAACCCGAACTCTCTTCGTAACCTGTTTAAGATCATTTCCATTGTTCGTTTACAGTTTGTTATCCCAGAAGTCAAATGCTTCCGTAAAGCGACCTTTTTCGATCTCCAATCACGAACTTCAAACCCTTAGTGTTGAAGTCTTTCCACTGCACTATGCTTACTCATGATGTCAATATAGTTTTGTAGACTGACTATTTTCGGTTCTTTTTTTCCTTATTGCTTGCTCAGGAAAACCGAAAAAAGAACCAGGTGGCAGAAACCTAAGCCCACTAACTAAACAGATTCGTTGCAGTTCCTGTATGTTCTTTCAAATCGGTTTTGAAAACCAGTGACAAACCATTGACAGAATAACAATATTTTTATTTTGTCGTTCATGCCCATCATTTATGTGATGTACAGTGTGAACTCTTTCGGGAAAATCTACATTTTAAGACAATGAAATAAGTAGGACTCAGTTTCGTTTTAACTTTGCAAATATTTATTTTCTATCTACACGTACAATATCACGTTATGTGCACTTTTGCTTTTGGTACAGCCACGAGCACTGGTTTAATCATTGAAGTAAATCTGTCAACTGTATATATAGCTCGACCGATCATGATTCTCAGAGGCTGAAAATTCTTCTCTCATTTCTTTGCAAAACTCGATAGAATGCTTTTGATCGTAGAGTGTGAGCTCTTTTATCTGTGAACATGCTCTGCATCTCTTGGTCTGCCAAAGCCAAGTTTGTAGTTCTTGTTGAAAATGTCTTTGGACTACCAATGTTTGACTCTGAGATATGTAGAACTCTAGAAATCTACGTCATTCTCAACTCACTGGGAGATACTGTCTTCCAGTAGTTACAGTACAATAATGCTCAATACAACGAAACGAATTTATAAATTACTAGCTGAGTACCCGGCTTTGCCTCAGAGTGTATTTATTGCAGTCTTTTATTAGTCCTTCTCCTCCTTCTTCCTCTCTCTTTCCATCTCCAACATCCCCTCTCTCTGTCCACGTACCCCACCACGCTCTCTTTCCACCTCCTCCTGCCAATATCTCTGTCCATATCCTCTTCCCCTTCCTCTGGCAATCTGCTCCTCACCCCTCTGCCCGTTTGCTGCTTCCCACACCGTCCATCAACTCATCCCCCTCTCTTTATCCATCTCCTCCTCCCCGTTACCCTGTTCATCACCTCCCCTTTCCTTTCTGTGCCCATCTCTTCATCTCCCCTCTCTCTGACGTTCTGTTCCTCTCCTATGTCTGCCCATTTCCTTCTCCACCTATATGTGACTATCTCCTACTTGTCCCTCGCCGTCTGTCCATCTCCTCGTCCTCCCTTCCCTTTCCATGTTATCACACTCACCCCAACAGGATACTGGTGGTTCTTACCCCTACGGTGTGGCCGAGCGGTTCTAGGCGCTTCAGTCTGGAACCGCGCGACAGCTACGGTCGGTTGTAGGTTGGAATCCTACCTCGTGCATGGATGTGTGCGATGTCCTTAGTTTAGTTAGGTTTAATTATTTCTTAAGTTCTAGGGAACTGATGACCTCAGATGTTAAGTCCCATAGTGCTCAGAGCCTTACCCCTACAGTGTTTTTTTTCCAGATTGTAACTAATATGTGTACCAGATTTGATTGAATTCAGGAGTTTAGGATGAGCTTTTTAGCTGTGGCTTTGCTCGCATACGAATATGTCAAACATATTTCACACATATTTAACTGACGTCACGCCTATTTGTAGACATATTTCAAGTATATGTCTAATGAATTTCGTTCTGCACTTCCATGGAACTCAATGATTATTACACCGTATCTCTTGAACTATCTGCTGTACAATGATTCGGCAGCTTTTTCTCGCATGTCAGTATTTGGCATTATATTTCCTGAGCTATGTATCATACAGTGATATATCTTCGTATGTACATTCAGCGGCCAATGTGGAAAAGTCTTGCGAATATAATTACTAGCAACGAAGTAATAAACGGCTTCCATGATGCGGTAGTTTTTCACGCATTTAATTTTTGTGAGACAATATCTCCTAAACTAAGTGTTGTACAATGACGCAATAAGCTGGCTGTCTGGCTCTGAGCACTATGGGACTTAATATCTGTGGTCATCAGTCCCCTAGAACTTAGAACTACTTAAACCTAACTAACCTAAGGACATCACACACATCCATGCCCGAGGCAGGATTCGAACCTGCGACCGTAGCGGTCACGCGGTTCCAGACTGAAGCGCCTAGAACCGCGCGGCCACACCGGCCGGCTAATGACATAATTATTCTGGTAATTTTAGTAGTATGTGTGAATACCGTCAGCAAAATTTGTCAAGCATGCAATTAGTGCTAAAGACATAATAAATTGAAATGTCATGCTTCTGGTAGTAGTGGCATAAACGGCTAAAATGTAGTAAGCCATAAACATTTTTCCTTTCATCATTTTGTGGAGGCCGTCAACG
The DNA here is from genome assembly GCF_023897955.1 of Schistocerca gregaria. Classification (NCBI taxonomy): domain Eukaryota; kingdom Metazoa; phylum Arthropoda; class Insecta; order Orthoptera; family Acrididae; genus Schistocerca; species Schistocerca gregaria. Next base: position 89,087,805 of record NC_064931.1, read on the forward strand.
AGAAAAAGTTTATGTAAGGTTTGAAATTATGTGTAAAGGTGTCTCAGGTCTTAAAGTGCTTTCATTCTCAAACACAGGCTGACTAAATCATGACTATTCTTGTGTCGTTCGGTATACTGCTTTTTCTCCCCGCTTCCATCGATTTTATAGTTGGGTAATTCTTACCCCTACAGCGATTCTTTACAGACAGCAATGTCTACCAAGTCTGGTTGAAATCGGTCCAGTGGTTCAGTGGAAGATGTGTAATTTGTATGGATATGACATAGCCCTTCTAGTGTTCATCCCCTTCACTGCTTTTGTCCACATCTCTCCCCTTGCGTTCCTTTATGAAATATCATTTCTCGCTGAATTCTTTGTGAATAGGATTGCTTCTAAACTTAGACACATATAATAATCCCAGAAAAGGGTTTAACCACACTAGAACCTGTCGACCTTGAGGAGTAGGAATGAAATAAGACTTTCCCGACGTACTAACTGCTTCATTAGTTCACGGGTGTCGCGTCGGAAAATGTTGTGAAAGCAGCACAATATTTCAGTGAGACAACTGCTCGTCAATTTCAGTGCTTACTGACGTGTTGCTACAATGGCTCGCCAATATATACGCTGAGTCGCTAGAAAAGAGCTGGCGCAAAGGGTTGAGGCTATAACGTTATCATAGACCAATTATACAGCACAGCAACATCCAGTGCTCCATGCCAGACAAACAGGCCACGGGCTTCTCATTCGTGACGCGGGTTTGTGCAAGACGAGCTCTCCGATAAATAGATCCGTAATGCATTGAAACCTGCACGCAAGAACAGCCAGAAGAAACAGAGAACTCCACGAGGCTGGTTTTTCTACCGTATGTTGGTGGCGTGTCCTTTAAGATTGGCAGGTTGTTCAAAAAACATCACATAAAATGTGTCTTCCGCCCACTAGCGCGAGTGCAAACTACGTTGCGTTCTGTTAAAGATGATATAGATCTAAGGAGACCAGGGGTATATAAAACCCTGTGCCAGTGTGGGAGCCACACACTTGCCAGACGTTTCTCACTGAACACAGACGTCACACGAGACTGATTCAGCCAGAGAAGTCTGCTGTGGCTGAAGACTGTCTTGACATGGGACACAGCATGAACTATGGAGAGACAAAGATCCTTTCGTCCGCTTTCACGTACTGGGACTCCATCATTACAGAACCAGTCGAAATTCATATCAATAACGACCTAAACAATAAGTAGAGCTACGTGAGATTAGCAAATAAACTTCGAAAATTTAGCATTTTGAAACTGGTGCAACCAGTGGCTCCTTCACATCAATCCTTCCAAGACACTGGCAATCATTATCTGTCATACCACTCGCTCCTTCCAGCTCCACGATTTTTACCTCACCATTTATGGTCGTGCTGTCCACTTCATTCCTACAGTGAAATACCTTGGCCTCTCCCTTGACTGTCAACTCATTTGGACATCCCAAGTCCTTATGATACAATTCAAAGCCCACAACAGACTCTGCCTCCTGAAACTCCTGTCCAGCCAGAACATTGGGACAGCATCCTTCCACCATCCTTCATACCTACAAATCCTTTATCCACCCTATCCTTTGTTATGCCAGTGTCATCTGGATTTCCGCCCCTCCCAGATTCTATCAATACTCTCCAAATCCTTGAACGCCATGCACTCCACCTCGCCGCCTGTATCTGCCTACAGTCACCCACATAGATCCTCTACAGTCTCATCCCCTTCCGGCATCTTCTCCTTGTGCTCAAACACGCCCGCACACTGTACATCATCTAGAGACTGATTCCCCATCCCCTCGTGTCTTCTATCCTCTCTACCCCCAGCCTATTGCAGCAGCTTTATTATGGTGTTCCACCCTCTCCCCATATCCACACCCTCCACCTCCTTTCCCAACACAACTTTCACCACTTACCCCTCCTGGATGAAGAGCTTCGACCTGACTACTCCTCCTACCAACTTTAACTTTCTCCCTTCCCCCTCCTCAGGGCTCCCTCTCCCTCCCTCTTCCCTTCCTATGAGTGGTCTTTTCCTCCCTTGTCTGACCCCATTCCTTTCCAGTACACCCCTTTGTGTCTCTGCACTCCCTCCTGACTTGCCTTCCCTCTCCATTTCCCACCCCACCCGTCTCCTACCCTCTGGTGCGCACCCCACCCCCTTTTTTTCATCCCATACCCTCCATCCCGCCTCCCCAGCTGCCCCCTTGTCTCCTCTCTTTTTCGCTCCTCTCAGGCCTCTCTCCCTTGACAGGTCCCTCCCAGCAGTTTTTGTTCTTCATCATGTGTGCTCCATCTCATGCAGTGGTTTTAAAGTGTCTTCGTTCTGGAGTGTTTTAATACTGTTGCCAAGTTTTAACTTTTGCATGTGACTTCTATATATTTTACTTGCTGCACGATTCGCGAACTGTGTTTTTAATCTTTATGTGGACTTCTTTTAACTGTCCCACATTGAACGGTCCCTGTAAGTGTATATTTTAACCCAAACTATCTCCTCTTATTGTATTCTTATCTCCCCTTTTTATAACCTTTCATATGGTTTGTTTTCATATTTTTATTAATTGTATCGCTCGGCTGAAGAGCGGCAAATTGTGCCGCTGCCAGCGCTCCCCTGTCCATATACGGACGAGGAATGAAATTACTATAAAGAAAAAAATGACAAAAAACAGTATCACGTCAGTAAGCACCTGAAGATGACGAGCAGCTGTCTTGTCGAAATATTGTGCAGCTTCCACAATATTATCTGACACGACGCCTGTGAACCATTGAAGCAGGAATGAAATATTTCGCCCTTCCTGTCTACACACCATACCTCCCATTTCTTGGACAATGTCTCCTTGTTAGGAATCTTTTCATGTATTTCAGCATTAAATGGTTTTGATGAATTTCATTTGTGGTGCAAAGAATTTTGCTTGAAAGAAATGGATATTTTGAGGTGGCAACATCTGACATATGAATGCTCATTAATCATGATCACCTGTCACTAAGGTGGGTGTCGCTTAGCGAAATATCTACAAAGAAAGAAAAGAATAGACACATGATGGCAGTTATGAAATCATTGCTGTTTTTAAGTTACAGTTATGTGGTTGGAAATGGTAGTAAATGGCAACGTCATCTAAACAGAAAGAATTCCCTCTTAACACGTTATAGTAACAGGAAACAACACTAACCTCAGAGTCTTGGTTTTGACTCTTTTCCCGACTTTAATTTTTATTTTCCTCTTCCGACATGAACCACTGTCTTTACAAGAAGCAACGTACACTTCAATGTTTCACTTTGGAGCTACTGTTTAGGTAAAATGCTCGAAAGGAAACGTCCTTGTTCCTCCCATATGTCTTACCTGGCCGCCCGCTGTACGCAGTCCCTCAGTGTCCTACGTGTCCTCAGCAGTACCTCCTGGGGAGCGGATCGGAGCACGCTCCTCCGTTTTTACCGGTCCCCTGTCCGTTCGAAGCCACACTGTAGGTGTTTCGTTGACGCATATGCACGTCCGTCGCTCTTACACCGTCTCAACAAGTGTTATCGACCATCGTGGGATCCGTTGGCCAATGGCGCCTTTTACACTAGCCTGGTTGAGAGTCTGTGTGCCGAAGCAGCTGAACTACCGCTGTCATACCGCCATTACTTTCTCCTCAGCAGATACGCATGCCGTTGGTCTGCCATGCCTGGCGTCCCACCCTACGCCTCCTTCTCTGATGACTCCTTCGATCGCCAGTATAGGGTGCGTCCTTCGTCTGTGTTACCTCCTGGAGTTCGCTGTTGGTTCTTGCTCTGACAGCTTAACTTCACGCTACCTGCCACTTTCCCGATGGATGTGAACCCTTCACGACCTTGGCTTCATGCGACGGCCTGTGTTCACCTTGGCCTTCATTCGCTTCCTAAACTCACTACTTCAGCCCTGCTCTATCGCCATAAGTTTCACAACCTTCGCAAGGAACTTCCCTATAGTACTTTTGTGAACACTGATGGATCTCGGACTGACCGCGGTGTCGGGTGTGTCATCGTCATTGCTACCGACGATTTTCGGCATTGCCTTCCGGAACACGCTCAGTAGTCAGAGCAGAGCTCTTCGCCTTGTATCAGGTCACATCTAGTGACACAGGCTTTTGTATTGCGTCATCTGCTACTTCCCTTTCAATGCCCTTCAGAGCCTCAGTGTGCTGTACACCGTCCATCCCTTAGTGCAACAGGTATAGGAAAACTCTCACTTGTTCCCTCTTGCTGAAGCAACAGGAATGTGTATGTGGGTTCCTGGTCATGTCAGTCTGACAGGAAACGAGGCCCCTGACGCTGTTGCCAAGATTGCAGTCCTCATACCTCAGCCAGCTAGTTCGGCCATTCCCTCCGATGATCTCCGTGTTGCCGACTGTCAGCAGGTGGTGTCACTTTGGCATCACCACTGGTCATCCTTCATGGGAACAAGCTCCGGGGAATTAAGCCTCTCCCATCGGCTTTAACGACCTCCTCTCGGCCCTCTCGCCGCGAGGGGATCATATTAGTTAGGTTGCACATTGGGTTCTGTCTTTTTAGCCATCGCCATTTGTTAAGTGGAACTACGCCACCACTATGTGCTCATTGCTCTCAACATTTTTAAACCACTTATGTTCTCATTTATGTTTGCCGTCTGAGTTATTGGGCGTTTTAGCGAACGGCGCGCAGGCTGTCTATGTCTACATCTACATTTATACTCCGCAAGCCACCCAACGGTGTCCGGCGGAGTGCAATTGACGTGTCACTCTCATTACCTCCATGTCGACAGCGTTAAACTTTTAATCCGTCGTAGCAATATGCCGAAGGACACATAATTTTTCTATATGGCGTATTTTATGGTCCTTTCTCCAAGTCCCTGTGTTTAGCTGTCTTTCGTTCCGTCGACTTGACTTAACGTGTACTCCTCGTTTGTAGCTGCTTTTCTACGGTTCTGACATGGGCACCTATGAACTTAATTGCTTTTGCGCCCTAAAAGTAAAACAAACCAGGTGGAGTCATTCAAGTCGTGGATGACATGAAGAGTACAGGTTGCAGCCAACTACTGATTGTGGCTCACGTCGGTACCAGTTACCTGTGTCGCTTTCAATCGGAAGAAATTCTCTCTGGTTTCGAGCGGCTATCTGAAGTGGTAAAGGCTGTTAGTGTTACTTGCGAGATGAAAGCAGAGCCCACTATTTACAGCATAGTCGACAGAGCCGATTGCGGACGTCTGATACATAGTCAAGGGGAGGGTCTCAACCGGATACCGAGGAGGTTCTGCGACAATGTCGGCTGCAGATTCCTCGACTTGAGCCACTGCGCGGTGCGGTATCGGTTTCCCCGAAAAAAACTGGAGCGTATGGGTAGAGGGGGCTGTATGGTGTGAACTGGGCCGTTTCTCTTGTTTAGAATGTCTCGGGGAAACACAAAAAGGGCTTCAGTCTCAAAGAGTGCAGATCGAACACAGGAAGAACGTAGATCCAGGAATGATCGGTGTAACACTTCTATACTGTCTTTTCTACGTAGGGAAAGTACCAGAGATCCAAGCGCTAATAGAGAGGACTGATGCTCAAATCGTTATAGGCACTGAAAACTGGCTAAAGCCAGAGATAAGTTCAGTCGAAATTTTTGAGAAGGATCTAACGGGTTCAGAAAGGATGGACTAAACAAAGTCGGCGGCGGCGTGTTCTTTGCTGTTAGAAATAGCTTATTTTTTAGCGAAACTAAATCAGATAGTTCCTGTGAGTTAGTATGGATAGAGATCATTCTTGGCAACCAGAATAAAATAATTGGCTCCTTTTACCGACCTCCCAACTCAGATGATACAATTGCTGAAAGGTTAAATCTTGAATCAAATTTCAAATAGATACTCTACTCATACAATGATAGTTGGTGGTGATTTCAATTTACCCTCGATATATTAGCGAAAATACATGTTCAAATCCGGAGATACGCATAAAACATTATCCGAAAGTATGCTAAACGCATTCTCTGACAATTTTTTTCAGCAACTTGTTAACGAGCCCACTTGAATGACATACGGCTGTGAAAACACTCTTGATCTCCTAGCAACAAATAATACTGAGCTAATAAGGAGCGTCAAAATGAGTGCTGGGATTAGTGAACAGAGAGTTGTCGTAGCGAGACTGAATACCGTAATTCCCAGTACAGACTGTATATCAATTATGTTCCTTTCAGTGTATACTGATGCAATGGCTTCGTACTTAATACATCACCGCTCGCTCGACGAAAGATCCGTACCCAAAGATTGGGAAGCCGCAAAGGTAACATCAGTGTTCAACAAAGACAAGAGGAGCAATCCACTAAATCACTAAATTCCAGGCCCATACCATTAACGTCGATATGCAGGAGTATTTTGGAACATATATTGTGCTCGAGCACTATGAATTACGTCGAAGAGAACGGGCTATTGACACACAGCATGGATTTAGAAAAGATCGTTCTTGTGAAACACAACTATCTCTTTACTCGCACGAAGTGCTGAGTGCTATCGGCAAAGGATTTTAAATCCATTCCGTATTTCTAAATTTCCAGAAGGCTTTTGACACCGTACCTCACAAGTGGCTCGTATTCAAATTGAGTGCTTATGGAATATTGTCTCAGATACCCGACTGGATTTGTGAATTCCTGTCAGAGAGGTCACAGTTCATAGAAAAAGACGGGAAATCATCGTGTAAAACAGACGTGATTTCCGTCGTTCCACAAGGTAGTGTTACAGGCCCTCTGATGTTCTTCATCTATAGTATTTAGCAGACAATCTGAGCAGCCGTCTTAGGTGGTTTGCTGATGATACTGTCGTTTATAGTGCAGTAAAGTTATCAGATGATCAAAACATGTTGCAAAACAATTTAGAAAATATATCTGTATGACATGAAAATTTGCAGTTGACCCTAGGTAATGTAAAGTGTTAGGTCATCGACAAGAGTGCTAAAAGGAATCCGTTAAACGTCGGTTACACGATGTAAATTCAACTAAATGCCTAGGTATTGCAATTGCAAACAATTTAAATTGGAAAGAACACACAGGAAATGTTGCGGGGAAGACGAACCAAAGACTGCGTTTTATTGGCAGACTACATAGACGATGTAACACATCTACTAAAAAGACCGCCTCCTCCGTCCTCTTTTGGAGTACTGCTGTACGGTGTTGGATCCTTACCACGTAGGATTAACAGAGTACATCGAGGAAGTTCAGGGTAGCATGTCTTGTATTATCGCGAAACAGGTGTGAGAGTGCCCCGCTGATACAGAATTTGGGGTAGACATCATTAAAACAAAGGTATTTCTCGTTGCAGCGGGATCTTCTCACGAAATTTTAATCACCAACTTTCTCCTCAGAATGGAAAAATATTTTGTTGACGCAGACACACATAGGGAAAAAGATCATCATAAGGGAAATCACAGCTCGCACTGGAAGATGTGGGTGTTTGTTTTTACCGTGCGCTCTTCGAAAGTGGAATACTAGAAAATTATACTGAAGGTGGTTTGATTAACCCTCTGCCAGGCACTTAAGTGTGATTCCGATAAATGGAAAGCTTCTGAATCCGAAGCCCATATGAAAAAGAAAACTCAGCCTTATAAAAAGAACGAGCATAACAATATATCACGAGTAAAATACAGAGGAGATACGAACAAGAGTTATACAGGGAGAGGAACTTTCTTCTCTACTCCTTAACTGCACATTACAGACGGTTACCATGAAGTGGCCGAAGAAGAAAGAGAAACAGGTCCAAAAGTGGAGGAACTTTCGATGCAAACGAAAGGAAGTCATTGTAGATTCTGTCAAATTTGTTGCCAACTTGGCAGTCATAGCAACGTGAATTGTTGCAATCGTGCAATCTGTAGTACATGGCACACTATATACTCTAGTACGTAGGAGAGTCGCTGATAACGTATCTTTCACAAAGGGTGACGTTACGAATTTGGCATGCTGATTCAGAGGTAGAATAAAAAAAGAAGGAAGATTACGATTTAACATTAAATCGCCTTGTTACTACTGAACCAATCAATGTTGATAATAACTACACATTACTGGATGAAATCATGGAAAGGTACAATGGACTCTATCGCTAACCTTTGATAACTGTTTAAGACATTTAGAAAATTTTTGTAAAAAAATGATTTCACCGATAGTCATCTGTCAAAAACATTATGGATTAGCTTATTCAGACAGGAAAGTGCAACAAATATATTACTATATGTTTGGGAAAAGTGTCAGGAGGTAATTTTTGTCCATTTACACTTAATTGCTGCTCTCTAAATATCGTGTCAGATAGTTTGCGATATAATATACTTCAAACTACTATCCTAAGTCACTTCAAACATACAAAAACTGAGCTCGAAATTTAACTTTCCGCGATTTCACAGGATACCTACAACGTGCTACTCTTCGTAGCCACACTGTGAATTGCAAAATCTTTTTCTACATTCTCGTTGTCGTACTTGCTTGTGTTCCTATCGATGTTTCGCCAATAATTGAAAAAAAAATGGTTCAAATGGCTCTGAGCACTATGGGACTTAACATCTATGGTCATCAGTCCCCTAGAACTTAGAACTACTTAAACCTAACTAACCTAAGGACAACACACAACACCCAGCCATCACGAGGCAGAGAAAATCCTTGACCCCGCCGGGAATCCAACCCGGGAACGGGAAGCGAGAACGCTACCACACGACCACGAGATGCGGGCGCCAATAATTGATTTCCATGAGATTTATAGTGACGATGCAGTAGTCGATAAGTACTTTTAACTGAAACGCCGTTACACCCCACCGCTCGTATCTCCAGGATGGCGCAAGGATTCACGGCTTCGTGATGATGCATACGGCCGCAGCGGTGGTGAGCCGAGTTTATTGCGACTGTACGCTCCCCTTTCAACGGAGCACTAAAATTCAACCCACGATCTGTTTGAGTGTGGGCAGTAATGGCCCCGCCACATGGAGCAGTAACAGCGTTTTTCAGCGTCCTTAATAGGTTCGGGAGTAAAAGCGAAAACTCGCTGGATAATGCTATGAGCGCTGTGCGCAGCAAAGCACGAGGCGCCCGTTGCTTCACGAAGATGAAAACCAGTTGCCATTCACTATTCCTAAACCGTAAAAGTAGTTTATCTATTTCGCAATATCTATTTTATCGTATTTTCAGCGAAGTAAATTAAGGTAATGCTTGTGATTTTGTTGTTGTTGTATTCACCTTAGATTGGTGGCCACCATGAAAGTAGCAAGAAGCAAACTCCCTGCACAGATATCGGTAGCTAATGCTTGCACGCTATCTATAAATTCTTCACGGTGTAATTTCTAAAATAAATCACTCGGCAACACGTGGAAAAGACAAAAGGTCGTTTATTTTAATAACGCACATCAACCTATACTTTACTTTGGCATCCAGAGAAGATGGGATAAGAATGTAGAATTCTGTGCCTAAGCTAACCTAACAAAGTATATTTTTATTGACTGACTTAATTGGACTACAGTTTAGAAAGTTTATATTTAATCACTCAATAACTAAACACTTTGAGAGCTACGTTGAATAATTTAGACACTGACTGTCTGACGACTAGACTGGAGCCAATATGAGGGTAGCTGTAGAACTGAAGGGCTGCAAGAACTTGGCGATAACTGCGTATTAACTGCATGACGACTGGCACTGTTCGGTAAACGGGCGATAACTGGCCGACGGTCGGCGTGCATTGGCTTAGATATGAATGTCATCCTGTGAATGATTTGACAGATGCACCAAACAGTTCTGGGTTTCAGCTCTCTGTGTGGGAACAGTTGTAACTATTGGTGGATGAATTTTCTATTTGAATATTTTGTGCGGAAACAGAATAGTTTTTGGTATGAGCGCCATCTAGGAGGCCACTGACCATATCATATGTGGCACCACAATGGCCGTATAATCACGTAACTGGTATGTGATGAACAGCGGACACATTGCATAGAAGACATTGTGGAGGTAAACTTACGCGTGAAATCTGTTCTTACTTGCATATCAGTGTCTTTAAAGTTCTAAAGGTAAAATAAAATAGGATAGGTCATGTGGTTTAATAAAATAATTTACATTTTGCTATATGTGGTTCGCAAAACAAAAGATAATTGGAGCAACACCATCTTTCAGCTTTCTGAAATTTCCATGATTCGCTAGGAAACCATTTTACTCGAAATGTTCCGAACATAGAAAATTATTTTCTGTCGGTCGGAAATCTTGCTTCATGACAGCGTTTAACCATTTTTCTGAAATATGAATTACCTCGAAGGAAGCGGTCTCATACACGCAGTCAACATGAGTTTAGAAAACATCGTTCTTGTGAAACACAACTAGCTCTTTATTCACATGAATTGTTGGCTACTATTGACAAGGGATTACAGATCGATTCAGTATTTCTGGATTTCAAGAAGGCATATGACACTGTACCACATAAGCGGCTTACAGTGAAATTGCGTGCTAATGGAGTATCGTCTAAATTATGTGACTGGATATTTGACTTCCTGTCAGAGAGGTCACAGTTCGTTGTAATTGACAGAAAGTCATCGAATAAAACAGAAGTGATTTCTGGCGCTCCTCAAGGTAGTGTTATAGGCCCTTTGCTGTTCCTTATCTATATAAAAGATTTGGCAGAAAAACTGAGCAGCCTTCTTAGGTTGTTTGCAGATGACGCTGTTGTTTATCGACTAATAAAGTCATCAGAAGCTCAAAACTAATTGCAAAACGATTTAGAAACGATATCTAAGTGATGCGCAAATTGGCAGTTGACCCTAAATAACGAAAAATGTGAGGTCATCCACATGAGTGCTAAAAGGAACTCGTTAAACTTCGGTTACACGATAAATCAGTCAAATATAAAGGCCGTTAATTCTACTAAATACCTAGAAATTACAATTACGAACAACTTAAATTGGAAGGAACACAAAGAAAATGTTCTGAGAAGGGCTTAGAAAATGTAACAGACCTACTAACGAGACGATTGTCCGTCTTTTTTTTTTTTAATACTGCTGCGCGGTGTGGGATCCTTACTAGATAGAACTGACGGAGTACATCAGAAAAGTTATAAGAAGTGTCACTGAAATGATACATGATTTGTGCCGGTTGTCATTAAAGGAAAGGCATTTTACGTTGCGACGGAGTCTTCTTACGAAATTCCAATCACCAACTTTCTCCTCAGAATGCGAAAATATTTTTTTGACGTCGACCTACATAGGGTGAAACGATCACTACGACAAAATAAGGGAAATCAGGGCTCGTTCGGAAAGATGATATTGGAATAAAAGAGAATTGTGAAGGTGGTTCGATAAACCTTCTACCAGACACTTAAATGTGATTTGCAGAGTATCCATGTAGATGTAGATGTAGATGTAGTATTAAAGGTTCGTGTATTATGTTATCACGTTATGGGTCAAATGGCTCTGAGCACTATGGGACTTAATATCTGAGGTCATCAGTCTCCTAGACCTAGAACTACTTAAACCTAGCTAACCTAAGGATATTACACACACCCATGCCCAAGGCAGGATTCGAACCTGCGACCGTAGCAGCAGCGCGGTTCCAGACTGAAGCGCCTAGAACCGCTCGGCCACAACGGCCGGCAGAGTCTAGTTATTAAGGTCTTTGGGCACCACGGTAGAAGTGTGGAAAGTAGGAGATGAGATACTGACGGAAGTAAAGCTGTGAGGGCGAGACGTGGATTGTGCATTGGTAACTGAAATGTCTCTGAGCGCTATGGGACTTAACATCTGAGGTCATCAGTCACCTAGAACTAAGAACTACATAAACCTAACTAACCTAAGAACATTACACACATCCATGCCCGAGGCAGGATTCGAACCTTCGACCGTAGCGGTCACGCGGTTCCAGAATGAAGCGCCTAGAACGTCTCGGCCACACCGACCGTCTCGGTAACTCAGTTCAGCCTGCTAATGATGTATAATTCTATTTTTCCACTAGACATAATTAGCAGGAAGATAATTATCTCTGCGTTTTTTCTTTACTGATTTCCTCATAATGATTCCTTGTAGTTTTTACGGTTACCATACCATATCATTCTGGGAGAAAATTTTAATATCTGTCACTATTACTTTTCTGTTGGGTTATTTAATCTTAATTGTCAACAGCACTGTGCAAAAGCTGATATATATAGCTAAATAAACGGTTATTTTTGGAAAAAAAGGCAGGAAAAACACATGTGTTCGGTTGGAGACAGATCTGGGGATCTAACAGGCCAAGGCAACATGTCTCCATTCCGTAGAGCATGTTGGGTTACAACAGCGGTATGTGGGCGAGTGTTATCCTGTTGGAAAATACCGCTGAAATGCTGCTCACAAATGACAGCACAACAGTTAAATCACCATGTTTACGTACAATTTAGCAGTAAGAGTGCGTGGGATAACCACGAAAGTGCTCCTGCTGACATACGAAATCGCACCCCAGACCATAACCTCGGCTGCGGTGCGGCAGAGCCATACGCCTAACGCGACGGTCTTCTCTCTCAGTAGTGCCACGTGGCCATCCACAGACTGGTCTTCTTGCTACCGTACATTCTCGTGACCACCGCTGCCAGCCATGATATGCAGTGGCTACATTCCTGCCAAGTCTTCCTCTAGTACCGCAGAAGGAACATCCAACTTCCCGTAGCCCTATTACACGACCTCGTTCAACATCAGTCGAATCTTGATAACTGCGTGTTTGTCACCTTAAAGGCAATCTTGAATAACATCAACTCACAGCGTCCAGTCTCAGCTAACTAATAAATGGTTCAAATGGCTCTGACCACTGGAATCCTCTGATAAACTTACAGCTGGCAGAGTATGTTATTCCTATTTTACAACCTGTCACAAACAACTGCGTCTGTGGAGGTCGTTGGTTCGATTCCATCCTCAAACTTGGATGTTGATTTCAAGTATATTGTTACTACCTGTCTGCTGTACGCTTTACGAACTTCTGCTCTTTGCGTATAATAAGGTGCATTGAAAAAGAAACGACTCAGAGGCTGTAAAATGTAAAAAGCTGCAGATATCGTAATGCTATTTCCTCATGAAGAAGGTGTGGTCCTTATAAGAGGGCCGAGCCTCCACACACGCCGCTAGAGGGACATGAGCGAGCGACCACGTGACGACAGAGCGAGCACGTGCGTGCATCGCCCGTCCACTGCAACTTAGAACTGCTGTAAACGGAGAAATACCACAAGTGTACGGAGAGAAATGCGTGCCCCTTGCAACCCCGATGTTCAGTTCGACGCCTGGGGCAACGGTTGCCAGCGAAGTCGACGGTCTTCAATAACGGGGGCATCCACCCGCCGGACAATGGTATCGCTAATGCTCTGTGGCGGTGCGTCATCGGTTAACGATATCCCTCCTAGGTTGAATCATTTCTTCCGCCCCTTAACCCCTGCAGCGGACATTTAGTACTCCTCATGCATTTGTTACATTCTTTGAAGAATCTCCATTCCCTGCATTCCTTACGCTGTTAGGAAACATATTACATTCATTTGCTCTTGTTACAAAGCGTCGATTTCGCCATTTTAAACACGATTGATTGCAGTGATCGGTTGACGCTTCCACATGCTCGCTGTCTCCGCTTAGGTGTGCGCCATGTCCATCTAGTGGCGATTTCGAGGTCTTACCGCACTTGTAGACACCGCACACCCTTCCGCTGGCAATGCCATTACGATGCCGTTAGCGGTTTAGATTTTACTGGCTTCGGATGGTTTATTTTTGAATGCCCTTTATGCCCTGAATACCCAAAGAAACTGGTTCACCTGCCAAATATCGCGTAGAATCCCCGAGAGCACGCAGAAGTGCCGCAACTCGAAGTGTCATGGACTCTACCAATGTCTGAAGTACTGCTGCAGGGAACTGACATCATGAATCCTGCAGGCCTGTCCATAAATCCGTAAGAGTACAACGGGGTGAAGATCTCTTCTGAACAACATGTTGCAAAGCATCCCAGTCATACTCAATAATGTTCATGTCTGGAGCGTTTGGTGGCCAGCGGGACTGTTTACACTCAGAAGAGTGTTCCTGGAGTCACTCTCTAGTAATTCCGGACGTGTGTGGTGTCGCATTTTCCAGCTGGAATTGCCCAAGTCCGTCGGAATGCACAATGGACACGAATGGATACAGGTGATAAGACAGGATGCTTATGTACGTGTAATTTGTCAGAGTCGTATCTAGACGTTTAAGGGTCCCATATGATTCCAACTGCACACTCCCCACACCATGACAGCGCCTCCACCAGCTTGAACAGTCTCCTGATGACATGCAGGATCCATGGATTCATCAGGTTGTCTCCATACCCGTACCCATCCATCCGTTTGATAGAATTTGAAACGAGACTCGTCCGACAAGGCAACATGTCTCCAGTCATCAACAGTCCAATGTCGATATTGACGGGCCCAGGCGAGGCGTAAAGCTTTGTGTCGTACAGTCATCAAGGGTACAGGAGTGGGCCTTCCGCTCCGAAAGCCCATATCGATGGTGTTTCACTGAATGGTTCGTACGCTGACACTTGTTGATGGCCTATCATTGAAATCTGCAGCAAGGGTTGCGGAAGGGTTGCGTCTTTCACATTGAACGATTCTCTTTAGTCGTCGTTGGTCCCGTGCTTGCAGGATCTTTTTCCGGACGCAGCGATGTCGGAGATTTGATGTTGTACCGGATTGCTGATATTCGCGGTATATTAGTAAAATGGTCGTACGGCAAAATCCCCTATTCATCACTACCTCGGAGATGCTGTGTGCCATCGCTCGTGCGCCAACTATAACACCACGTTCAAACTCACTTAAATCTTGGTAAGGTGCCATTGTAGCAGCACTAATCGGTCTAACAACTGCGCCAGACACTTGTTGTCTTAAATAGGCGGTGGCGATGCAGCGCCGTATTCTGCCTGTTTACATATCTCTGTATTTGAATATGCGTACCTATACCAATTTCTTTGGCCCCTCGGTGTACTTTTGACACGTCCACAGTGCATTCCTCAGGCAACGGTACTGCCTAACTGTCATTCGCCCTTGCAACACTAATAACTTTAAATATCCCCACAGGTTTAAATCTATTAAGCTTACATAAAATAGACGAAATTGTCCGAGCTCTATCCATCGTGACGATGGTACGAAACATCCGAAGTTTGCGTCCCTACTTATGTTGGCTTATGTCATACATGGAAGACACAATGAACGAATAGCCTCCTGACGGACCGTAAATTAAAAGTTGACCAATTGTGAGCAACCGTTAGTCACTAGACCTGCTGTAGGTTAAAGGCGATTTGTGTACAGGAATTGCCACTAAATAACTCCTATGCGATATTTTGACTTATGAAGGAAGGAAAGAAGAAACATTAGGCACTGATTTCCCATTCACGCTGAGGCCATTAGAGACTGAGCACGAGTTGAAAATACACAAAACGTGGGTGAAAATCAAAGATAGTGGGGTATGTGACAGATGAGATGAGAAAATAAGATATGTTTTTGACGAGACGAGGAAGAGTGGAAGGTTACGGTGGAGGCTACTAGAGACGGAGTCAAGGCAAATGATGGACATAGACAGCGACGGAAGTCGACCATCACCTTCGACATTCACAACTCGCATTAATGTGAATTACAATGGCTGGACGAGGATTTAAGCTTTCCACTTGAAAATGAATCAGTTGTCCTGATTGTGAACTTACTACCTCGGTCATCGGAATTGGAAAGCTCCATATATTGACCCAAAAATATGAGCATGAAAAAGAAATATTGTACTTTTGCGGAAACTTAATTTATCTGACGTCATGAAAATCACCAGTCTGCACAAGAGCAGGACCAGTATCTTGTCGCTGCCGTAAGGAATAGAGAATAAAAAAAATCTATTTTGATACATTTAAGTGTAACATTGTTCACATTGTGACCTTAGGTGATAAATTAGATCATTAGAGTGAATTCTGACACACTTAGCTAGCCATAATGAAAGCTGAAATTGCTGCGAACATGTATGAGCAATGCCGGATGATACGGTTTAAGCTCTGCGTTTGAAGAGGGCAGTTCGGTATTCGTTTATTGCTTTGTATACGTGCGGCGGTGTGATTTATGCGCGCTGCGTAATTGCGTTGATATTCACACAGATACAGCTCTTTTCATTATTTTGCACGTAAATTTGATTCTCCATTGTAATCAAGCTGCCATACAACTTCAGGGAAGCCGTTGGTCGGTAGGTCGTTTGTCGATATGTTAGATGCTAGACAGATACGGACTGTGGAGATTATGTATTATCGTTAAAACATTTTCTCTCTCTCTCTCTCTCTCTCTCTCTCTCTCTCTCTCTCTCTGTTTATGGATGCGTGTGTGAGCGTGCGCGCGCATATGTGTGCGTGAGTGTGTGCGTGCACGTGTAAATGAACAGTTCATTCTGTTTTCATTGTATCAGCAATTTGTAGCCACCCACATATATTCACGGATACGCTGAGAAACACGAGTGAAGAATTTAAGTAAAACTTGACTTCAAAATATTCTGTTTAATGTTACTTCCATTTCGTTTCAAATTAATAACACAGATCACGAGTACGAATTCAAAGACCACATCCATTTTTCTGCAAAAGGCTCGACATCTTGAACGTAATTTTGGTAGTGCACCCACAGATTTGCAACATAGGTTACTATTATTTAGACACATACTGACGCTAATGGAGAGCAGTACCTGTTATTATATATAGAATGTTTGTAATGTACAGCAGTCACGATATTGTTTCTGTTTACCTTACTGAGAAAGCATCGTTAGCATTTTCGATTTTACACATTCATAATAAGACGAGTTGCATGCTTTTGTTGAAACACATGATGCACTGATTTACAGATGAGCTGTCCTACGATGAATACAAATTAATTGGTTTAATAGTCTATTATTGATGACTGCGCCACGAGCTCAGGTTAGACTACAATTTACGTGAAATGGCCACTTAGAATCTTTTACATGCCGTTTATATCACTTCTATGAAACAGTGGTTCAGACGAGCTACGAAACACTTATGTAACTAACTAAGTAACTTCATATGTCCAGATTCATTTACATTAGTCTTCATTATCGTCCACGTTTTTATGCAACAACACAAACATGATATGATACAGAGATACAGCTTTAAGATATGGTACTTGAAGAAAGTGCTTAATTCTGAGGGCGTGCTGGAAAGTAAGGCTTCCGAATTTCTTACGTGGAAACAACTTTTTAAAAATAAAACAAACGTTATTAACATTTTGCATCTTCATTCTTCAGTTTCTCAGCCCAGCCACCCTGTAGACGAACACATTTCTCCCAACGAGAAACCAGTTTGTTGTTACCGTCAGTATAGAATGTGCACCACACCTTGAACATCCCCGAACACTTTGAGCATGACGTTACCTACTGATAGCATTGTCTTGAACTTTCTGTCGCCGGTGATCCCTTATGGCGGATCTCTACTGATGCGGGTGAAAATGGTGAATCCAACTTTTATCACTGTGACAGTGTTAATGTTGGTACAATCATAACCGTACACAGCTTTTATTCTTCTTTAGGTTTCAAGTGAATCCACGTTTTCTGCGGTTACAAACTCGATTACAGCACGCTGTTTGTCACGCACTGACATAGCTCCGTTACACGCCGATATGTTACAATCCACAATTCGGAGTCCTATGACGGCAGACGGTTGCACTTTGCGCCAACGAAGAGGTTAAGTCGACAAGACATGTAGCACCTCAACCTGTATTGAGAACAGAATAGAAAATTCGGAGGCATTACCTGTCAAGCAGGTACTTCACAATAAATATGGAGCATTTGTGAGTGTGTGTGTGTGTGTGTGTGTGTGTGTGTGTGTGTGTGTGTGTGTGTGTGTGTGTGATAGAGAGACAGAACAAATGAAAACAACATTGCTAACCTGCTGTACAAAATAGTTTAGAAATAAATGTATGTTATTTAGGAAAGCAATTTGAATGGTGCTGACGACAAGAGTGCATAAAAAATTACTATACTTGAGGAAGCTGCAATACATAGGTCATCATTCCCATAATACTTCTTCTACTTGTCTTCACCGTGTCATCAAACGCTTTTCAGGAAACAAAAATACCGTACACGCTGTACAGAACCAGAAATATGGAAACACCAAACACTGTGACAGTTTTCAGGGTTCAGGGTGGGTTAACTGATAATGATGTTCCGGCCAGATTTAATAAGAAAACGTTGTAATGTTGTGTTTGGATACTCAGCAGTTAACCGATGGAGTATCTAAACTTTACGCCTACATCAAAACAATAAATTTAACAGCAAAAATACCAGCTAACAACAAATGAAATGTATCATTTCTGTTTTCCAGTCTCTGTTAATGATGATGATGTTTGGTTTGTAGGACGCTCAAATGCGCGGTCATCAGCGCCCGACGCAATGTTTACCCCGCCCAACTTTTTTCGCACTCCAATCTAGCCACAGTCACGAATGGTGATGATGAAATGGTGAGGACACCACAAACACCCAGTCCCCGGGCAGAGAGAATCCCCAACCCGGTCGCGAATCGAACGCGGGACACCGTGATCCAGAGGCAGCAACGCTAGCCACTAGACCACGAGCTGCGGACAGTTTCAGTTAAGAACACCCAGAAGTGGAAAAATAGATTTTAATACTACGCGAAAATGGCACTGTCACTGAGTCAGAACTATACGAATAAAACATTTCTACAAGTAGAAGATTTGTCTGAATTGAAAGATAAACTGCATACTAAATGAACAGCGAGACGTTCGCTTGCGGTTTCTACAGACGGATGAACGACGAAATATTCTGTAGAGAGGGGCATCGTTCCTGATATACCTTTAGTTTTATTTGTTTTCTCTTTTTCCTGTAACAGGCAAATGCATCTGTTTCAAAAACATTGTGTCTATGATGCTCACCAATACACCACGTGGCCGGCCGATGTGAACGAGCGGTTCTAGGCGCTTCCGCTACGGTCGCAGATTCGAATCCTGCCTTGGGCATGGATGTGTGTGATGTCCTTAGGTTAGTTAGGTTTAAGTAGTTCTAAGTCTAGGGGACTGAGGACCTTAGGTGTCAAGTCCCATTGTGCTCAGAGCCATTTGAACCAATAAGACACGTGAAATGCATTTCTGTACATTAAATTGCCCATACTTGAGGCTACAGTGAGTGCTATAAGCTAAGGAGGGTCACTTGTGTTATCATATGTTATTATACCGTGAACAGTCACGAAATAATAACAGAAACTTCAGATGTTAGTTAAACGGCGTGGGATGCTCCCAGAATCCGGAAGATGTGAAACGGAATGATCATATAAAACTAATTGTTGGTAAGGCGGGTACCAGGTTGAGATTCATTGGGAGAGTCCTTAGAAAATGTAGTCCATCAAAAAAGGAGGTGGCTTACAAAACACTCGTTCGACCTATACTTGAGTATTGCTCATCAGTGTGGGATCCGTACCAGATCGGGTTGACGGAGGAGATAGAGAAGAACCAAAGAAGAGCGGCGCGTTTTGTCACAGGGTTATTTGGTATCGGTGATAGCGTTACGGAGATGTTTAGCAAACTCAAGTGGCAGACTCTGCAAGAGAGGCGCTCAGCATCGCGGTGTATCTTGCTCGCCAGGTTTCGAGAGGGTGCGTTTCTGGATAAGGTATTGAATATATTGCTTCCCCCTACTTATACCTCCTGAGGAGATCACGACTGTAAAATTAGAGAGATTCGAGCGCGCACGGAGGCTTTCAGACAGTCGTTCTTCCCACGAACCATACGCGACTGGAACATAAAAGGGAGGTAATGACAGTGGCACGTAAAGTGCCCTCGGCCACACACCGTTGGGTGGCTTGCGGAGTATAAATGTTGATGAATTTAGATGTAGATGCAATAGTGATAAGAATAAACTGAAAATGAATGACTTTCGGAGTAGTTGTGCAGATACATGACAGTTTTCAAAATCTGATTTTCAGCCTAAGCGACAGCAGGAATGCAAATAACTTTTTTTTATGAATTCGTCTCTGAATTTCACAGAAGCAGTATGTAACATGACTCGAAATGAATGTTTTATATATTTTTTCCATTTATTGACATTCTATACGTGCCGCTACAACCAGCTTAGCAGTGCAAAGTTAATTATGGCGATACGAACGTAACGACCACGCAACACCCAGACCCCGCGCGGCGAAAATCTCCAACGTGGCCGGGAATGGAACCCGGGTCCCTCCGGTTAGTAATCTACAGCACTAACAGCGAAGTTACCGAGGCTGACGATTATTTTATTAGCCTTCACATCTGGATACATGCGCTGTTCTGAGAGGCTAACTAGGGTCTGCTGCTGATAACATTACCTCAATGCTCCGTTCAAAAATGGTTCAAATGGCTCTGAGCACTATGGGACTCAACATCTAGGGTCATAAGTCCCCAAGAACTTAGAACTACTTAAACCTAACTAACCTAAGGACGTCACACAACACCTAGTTATCACGAGGCAGAGAAAATCCCTGACCCCGCCGGGAATCGAAACCGGGAACCCGTGCGCGGGAAGCGAGAACGCTACCGCACGACCACGAGCTGTGGACTCGATGCTCCGTATGTTGATGTAAGTTAAGGTCGGATGTTCATAATGTGAAGTGTAAGAGAAATTCCGGCTTTCACCTGAATAATCTTTCTGGAGAGGAAAAATTAAATTTACGAACAAAATTGTTGGTATTGGGTAAGAATTAATCAGAGTATTTCAACGAGTTGACAAGAGTATATCAACCTACATAATGTAGCGCGATATTAGGAAATAAATGGGCAATAACAGAGGTGCTGAATGTTTCCTACAATTTAGTCGTGTCTGTAATATAGTACGAACGGGAAGAATTTCTTTCCATAGCCGATAGGTTTCTTATGTATATCCGAATGTCTCCCACTCCGAAGCACAAGTTGCACAATCCAATCGTCTGAGCTAAGAAGCAGTGGAGCATCAAAAGGTTACCCAATAGAGTTTAATCCCCATATTTGTAACTATCGTAAGAGGTTATTGCTGACTTACGTTTGCTATAATCGGTTTCATCGGCATTAGTCGATACTAAAAGAAAATATTTCTCTGTAATTCTTTAACATTGACTGGTATAAGTGATTCAATCCACTCGAGTAAAAGATTTTACTGACGAGAAAACATTTATGAGCAGTATTGTACACACCATTATCTGATGGGCTACCATGCACCTTGGAGGGAACCTCAAACTTCTGCTGCGGCCTTTTTGTGTTTTAAGTGTACAGATGAGAGCTGTTGGAAATGTCTGATGGATACAACAGCTACAGAATTACAGATCGGTTTAACCAGATAAAGATAGAGCAGAGTGCCTCAGCCCAGCTGTCAGAATAAATTTCGAATAGGCAAAAGCCCTTGACTGTTAAGCTAAAAAGCGCCCATATGAACTTAAATTGGCATTCATACTACACTACAGGCCATTAAAATTGCTACACCACGAAGATGACGTGCTACAGACGCGAAATTTAACCGATAGGAAGAAGATGCTTTGATATGCAAATGATTAGTTTTTCAGAGCATTCACACAATGTAGGCGCCGGTGGTGACACCTACAATGTGCTGATAT
The DNA here is from genome assembly GCF_023897955.1 of Schistocerca gregaria. Lineage (NCBI taxonomy): Eukaryota > Metazoa > Arthropoda > Insecta > Orthoptera > Acrididae > Schistocerca > Schistocerca gregaria. Next base: position 89,109,342 of record NC_064931.1, read on the forward strand.
GACGAAAGTTTCCAACCGAGTTCTCACACAAAAACAGCACTTGACCGGCGTTGCCAGGTGAAACGTTGTTGTGATGCCTCGTGTAAGGAGGAGAAATGCGTACCATCACGTTTACGACTTTCATAGCTGTCGGATTGTAGCCTATCTCGATTGCGGTTTATCGTATCACGACATTGCTGCTCGCGTTGGTAGAGATCCAATAACTGTTAGCAGAATGTGGAATCGGTGGGTTCAGGAGGGTAATACGGAACGCCGTGCTGGATCCCAACGGCCTCGTATCACTAGCAGTCGAGATGACAGGCATCATATCCGCATGACTGTAACGGATCGTGCAGCCACGTCTGGATCCCTGAGTCAACAGATGGGGACGTTTGCAAGACAACAACCATCTGCACGAACAGTTCGACGACGTTTGCAGCAGCATGGACTATCATCTCGGAGACCATGGCTGCGGTTACCCTTGACGCTGCATCACAGACAGGAGCGCCTGCGATGGTGTACTCAACGACGAACCTGGGTGCACGAATGGCAAAACGGCAAAACGTCATTTTTTCGGATGAATCCAGAATCTGTTTACAGCATCATGATGGTCGCATCCATGTTTGGCGACATCGCGGTGAACGCACATAGGAAGCGTGTATTCGTCATCGCCATACTGGCGTAACACCCGGCTTGATGGTATGGGGTGCCATTGGTTGCACTTCTTGATCACCTCTTGTTCTCACTGACGGCACCTTGAACAGCGGAAGTTACATTTCAGATGTTTTACGACCCGTGGCTCTACCGTTCACTCGATCCCTGCGAAACCCTACATTTCAGCACGATAATGCACGACCGCATGTTGCAGATCCTTTACGGACCTTTCTGGATACAGATAATGTTTGACTGCTGCTCTGACCAGCACATTCTCCAGATCTCTCACCAATTTAAAACGTCTGGTCAATGGTGACCGAGCAACTGGCTCGTCACAATACGCCAGTCACTACTCTTGATGAACTCTGGCATCGTGTTGAAGTTTGCATGGGCAGCTGTACGAGTACACGCCATCCAAGCTCTTTTTGACTCAATGCACAGGCGTATCAAGGCCGTTATTACGGCCAGAGGTGGTTGTTCTGGGTACTGATTTCTCCGGATCTATGCACCCGAACTGCTTGAAAATGTAATCACATGTCAGTTCTAGTATAATATATTTGTCCAATGAATACCCTTTTATCATTTCTTCTTGGTGTAGCAATTTTAATGGCCAGTAGTGTATATGTATATTAGTATTACTAAATTTCGCAGAATACGTATGACATACTGCATCAACTTCTCTACCAAAACAGCATTTGTTAACTAAGGTAAAAAGTGCAACTGAAGAATGGTCTAATGTTGCACATCCTGGGACTAGTGTTGTAAGAGTGAGATGTGAGATGTTTCTTAATTTTGAATTAAGACTTTAAAACCAATTTGAACACATTATGGACAGAAAGTAATAGAAAGTATTATTTGCGAAGCATGTGAGGAATGTAAGCGTTTCGAGTTCTGTCAGCATCATTAGAGATCCAACAAGCTGTAGCATCCCATTAAAAAAATGTTAACCTTCATATCTCTGATGCGACCCTACGTATCAACAAAAATCCAACGTCATATTATGGTCCCCGTTGTCCCAAGCAACATTTGTCCCACAAACTTTTCAGCTGCTACCATACTTTCGGAGGTATTCTTGGCGGTAATAGTGAGTGACTCACCCTGTACAAGGGGCGTGAACAGCATTGGATACTGAATTGCCGGCCGGGGTGGCCGTGAGGTTCTAGCCGTTACAGCCTGGAACCGCGTGACCGCTACGGTCGGAGGTTCGAATCCAGCCTCGGGCACGGATGTGGGTGATGTCCTTAATAGTAGTTCTAAGTCTAGGGGACTGATGACCCCAGAATTTAAGTCCCATAGAGATCAGAGCTATTTGAACCGTTTGATACTGAATTACCATGAAGATGCCACATACTTGTCCGAGATAGTGTTATCGGCAGGCGACAGAGTTTGAAACAGAACTCCCTGGGGTCTTCATTGGGCCGGCTAGTAGAATCGTTAAATGTCCAGGTTTGTGAGACATTCAGATGTGACACAGGCTCGAATTGGTCTTAATGGGAATGTGAAGACGGTCACTCCCTTCGTCAAGGTTCTGATCTACCATGTCTGACCACCACACGGGAGGATCGCCATATAGTGCACCAAGCACATCGTAACCCCTTCACATTTGCGCCTGCCATCCGAAAACAAGTAACGGACTGTCTCCAACATTTTGCGGTATCCCCAACCATTGGTCGGAGACTACCAGAGGGCGGACTAGGTAATTACCACTTCATGCGTAGGCTGCCGGTAGCACCACAACACAAGCGACTGCGTTTGAAGTTGTGCCGTGTCCAGGAAGCACGGTTTGCTCTTGAAAGGCTTCACTTGGTATTCAGCAATGAATCGCGGTTCTGCGCTACCCCAGATTACTGTCGTCAGCGAGTACGGCAGCGGCTTGTCGACAATTCCCATTCTTCCAATGTTTTGGAGAGACGCAATGGTGTTACTCTTGGTTTCATAGTGTGCGAACCGTGGGTTACATCTACAGACACAGGTGACAGTGACTGAGGGAACTCTGATAATACAGCGGTCAGTCTCCGACATCATTCGCCCTCATGTATTATGCCTCTTGCGACGCTATAGTAAAGCCATTTTTCAACAGAACAATGCTCGCTCATTCATGATACGTGACTGTATTACCTATCGGCGTGATGTTGAGGTACTCCTACAACCAATGAAATCCACAGGTCCGTCACTGACAAAACGTGACTGTGTGGGACCAACTTTTTCAATGTGCCAGTATCAAGAGTACCAAGACCTTTTACCATAGTTGTTGGCAGCTGGCCTCAGGAGAGAATATAACGGCTCTATGGCACACCTCCCAGCTGAAACATTGCATGTATGCAGGCATATGGGGTGTAACGTCGCACTGGTATGTGGTCTCGTACTGTCTACTTCTTTGTAAATCTGACTCGATTTTGTAATCACTGAAATAACGTCAAATATCCTATCAACCTTTGAAGTTTCATACCGTTTCCTCCTCTCTTTCTGGGTGCTTTATTATTTTTTTTTCAGGCAGTTCATGTGCTTGAGCGTAGTGAATCAGGAGAAGGAGGGAAACTTGAATGGAATAGTATTAGCTCAAATGTCACCACAGCAGAAGTTAATTGTACTAGAGTTCAAGTAAATAAGGGCAGTGGGTGGTGATGACATATCATGTGATGTGCTGAAAGACTTAAGAGAAGATTCAATGAAGAAACTATAATTTCTCATAAACAAAATACAGGGTGATTTTTTCCACCGTGTAAAAACTCGACTGATTGATCGCCGAGAAGACACGGAACAGTAAAGGTCTAATTTAACTTACGTCCGCAAATGCTCGGTTTCCGAGCTATAGACAGTTTATTCAATCATACGTTGTTACAGAGACTGCGGTCTAATACGAGCTATACGTAGGTTGTATTCCAAAAATGAACAGCATAGGGACAGAAGTGATGACACTTTCTGCAGAACCTGACCATCATTTTGCAGGACAATCCTCAAGCACGTACAGTGCAAGGTGGTACTGATTTGTTTGACTGATTGAGCTGCTAAAGGATATACCACCTGCTGCAGTCCCCTTACTTAAGCCCTCGTGAGTTCACCTCGATCTCTAAACTGAAGGAAACACTTCACGGCATTCGCTTCAGAACTGCTACAAATTCGTCGGGCAATAGACCGCGCCGCTCGAACTGTCAACACAACTGGCAGTGCTAAGAGTATCCCACGACTTCCAAATCACTGGCAACTGGTTATACACAATGCTGGTGACTACTTTGAAGGTCAGTAAAATTTTGAAACACGTATCTATTTTGTAAGGGCTGTAAATAAATATTAGCCACTATTAAAGTTCCAACCCTCGTACAAAACGTGCTACCCTTCTTTGAACTTTTTAGATGTACTCCGTCAGTCCTATCTGGTAAGGATCCTACACCGCGCAGCAGAATTCTAAAAGAAGACGGATAAGCATAGTGTAGGTAGTCTCATTAGTAGATCCGTTACAATTTCTAAGTGTCCTGCCAATAAAACGCAATCTCCAGTTAGCTTTCTCCACGTCATTTTCTGTGTTCCTTCCAGTTTAAGCTGTTAGTAATCGTAATTCCTAGGTATTTAGTAGAATTTACGGCCTTTAGATTTGACTGATTTATCGTGTAACCGAAGTTTAACGGATTCCGCCGGCCGCGGTGGTCTCGCGGTTGTAGGTGCGCAGTCCGGAACCGTGCGACTGCTACGGTCGCAGGTTCGAATCCTGCCTCGGGCATGGATGTGTGTGATGTCCTTAGGTTAGTTAGGTTTAAGTAGTTCTAAGTTCTAGGGGACTAATGACCACAGCAGTTGAGTCGCATAGTGCTCAGAGCCATTTGAACCATTTTTTTTTTTTAACGGATTCCTCTTAGCAGTTATGTGGATGACTTCACACTCTTAGTTCGTTATGTATGATTAAATGAATGGTTCCTAGCATGGAAGCCATGCATTTTCGTACATAAGTTTATTAGACCCGTTTTGTTCCATATCCTCTCATCGATCAATCCCTAGAGTTTGTACACGGCGGAAAAAATCACCCTGTATATAGAGCAGGGAAATGACTGTAATATTTTATTAGGACAATCATAGTCCTAATAACAGGGACGACAATTTCAAAGTGTGCACTCGTTACGCAACTATGTGTTTTACATATAATACTGTGAAAATGGAACTAATTTAGTGCTAAACTTAACAGTGGATCAGTTTCGATTCAGAAGAATGACTTCAAAACGAGAGACCATTGGATGTGAGCAGAAAGGGGAAAAATCTGTTTGCAAAATGAAAGAAAGATTAGGTTTTAACACACCGTTATCAGAAAGGAACCGCTAAGTCGTATGGGAAAAGATAGCTACAAGGTTCTTTTACAAAGCCACAGAGTCGCCATTTGTTACAGGCTATTTAGAGAAACTGCGGAGATCCCAAAGGTGCATGGCAGGACGGGGATTTGAGCCACAGTTCTCTTGGCGGCGATTCCATTGTCTTACCATTGCAAAACCTCGTGCGATAAAACTGTTTTCTTAAAATTTTCGTTGATATAAAAACGAAAGGAACAATAATCAGCAGTGGAAGAAGCTATGTCATCCTGACGGGTCTGGGGAGAGGGATATATGACAAACAAAGGGAATTGTGTAGAACAACGTTGAGTTGAGACTGTCTCTTGCCAGTTTATGTATGGCGGTGATTGGCTTCAGTAAAGGAAGTGTCGTTGCTCAGCCGAATACCGGGTTCTCTTGAAATATTTCCTTAATTATTCATATTTGTACCGCAGTACAAATAGAAAAGCAGCAGTGGCAGTTCCCTGGGTACTAATAAGTATTATGCAAAGGAAACACGTGAATTTTATGTATGTAATTATAATCATTAATTGTCTTTACTACATTACCATTAATGTTTAAGTCTTAACTCCGTAACAGCTTTTCTTTTTGTATTAAGCAGACGTGGCGATTAACGGAATTTATCATCAGATTTTGGTGAAATACGACACATTTCCTTGTTAGATCTTTCTGGTCCGTTGCCCAATAAACCAATGTTTTATTATTTTAAGAGCTTCTATGCTCTACATCTTGCAAGCTGTCTATTCATTATCGTCCGCAGATAACTACCACAGGTCTCCCGCTTCATCTGAAATATATCAAACAATATTTCTGGCGAAACGACCGACCTTCTTTGTTGGCGAGTTGCCGTAAATTACAGTTTTCCGTGGAGTTTCATGCTTTCTCCTAGATTTACGTTTATTGCTAGCAGAGAGAACAGTACTGTCAGTGGCAATAAATTGAATTGGTTAGGCCTACACATTCCTCTTATTATTTGGTACGGTTTGTACTTGAAAAATTTATTTGAAATTTACTTGGTGGTTTTAACCAAAGCCCCAGTTAATGAGGACCTAACTAATCTTAAAATGAGAAGCTCCACTTTCCCTCGTTGAAGAGAATTATTCTAAGAGATCGCATTCACTTTCTGATAATTAGCACGAGTTTTCGTCATTATTTTTTCTGTTTTATAACATATTATATTTGATAAAAATATTTCGCCTAACCGATCCCTACAGAAACTGATGATGATGATGATGGGGTCCCATACTCCGAGGAGAATAGGGGACGATGCGGGAGACCCGCACCAACGTACTAGGCAAGGTGCTAGCGGAGGTGGTTTGCCATTGCCTTCCTCCGACCGTAATGAGAATGAATCATGATGATACTTAGCTTCTCGACATCTTTATTTTCTCTTCTTTCGCCAGAAATTAAATAAGATGTTTTCATGTAATTAAGTCGACTTCAGAGCAGTGACAGCCGAAAATTATGAATGATAGTTTATCAGAGTTATTCAGGATGGAGCAAATAAAAGCGGCCCGGTGAACAGACTTCCAGGGTACAAAGAATCACAGAAAAGGGAAGAAAATATCGCACCAACCTGACTACAGCAGATGTTGAAAGTGACCACCATTCATTTCTTGGCACATCTGAGACCTGATGAGCGAGTTGCTCAAGGTGGATCGAAGCTGCTGCTGAATTGCTGCAGTCTCATCCGAAGCGTTCTGCTGTTGTTCTTGAAAACTATAAAGGTTGTCACGACACACTTTAAACTTCAGGAATCCCCACACAAAGTAATCGCACACTGACTAATCAGGTGATCTGCCAGCCAGCTAGGGCCACAACCATCTTCCTCCGTTAATACTGCCACAAATGGTTTCAAATGGTTCTGAGCACTATGGGAATTAACTTCTGAGGTCATCAGCCCCTTAGAACTTAGAACTACTTAAACCTAACTAACATAAGGACATCAGACACATCCATTCCCCAGGCAGGATTCGAACCTACGACCGTAGCGGCCGCGTGGTTCTAGACTGTCGCGCCTAGAACCACTCGGTCACGCCGGCCCGCAAAATGGTCTCAAATTGTTGGCAATGTAACGCGCCGAAGTCAGAGTCTGAAGAAAGAAGATGGGGCCGTCAATGCAGACACTGCACGTCAAACCCCAACATTCTCGTCATGCAATGGTGTTGAGTGGAAGTTACACTGATTATCCGGTGCCCAGAATCTGTGATTCTGTGAGCTGACATAATCAGTCAAGTGAAAGCAGACTTCATCAGACATAAAAAAGAAATCTATGACCAAGTCACTCATCGTTATCTTAGTGAACACAAATCTGGAGGCGGTGAGGAGCATCGATTGGCTTTAATGCATGAACAACGTACACTCGGTGGGGATGCATGTGCAGGTCCGACGTGATAAGGTGGTGTCTTGCGACAGGCGTCGGGTTGATTTGGTAGGATTCTGAAGCATTTTCTGGTGAACTGCAGGCACATTTTCTGCTGTGCGGGCACGTGTCGGAAGGTTTTTGACTTAGAACAGATCCTGTCTTATATCATTTTCGAACTAAGCGTTGCATGGCAGTCTTTGCTGGTGTTTTGACACCATTAAACGTCTCGAAAGCAACTGACCACAACGTTCCCACAATTTTGTTGTCATGTAATATTCCACTACGAACATCCGTTACTGCACTGTGAGAACCATCGTCCCCTATGCACTGCTGCATTGGCGGTGACACAGCCCGCATTACGCTCTGAACTGCTGTTAATCACTTGACGTGCAAACATGAGGCGTGCACGTCACGGGGTATGGTATATGCATACATTCCACTTGCAGTCGTATCAAATTCTATGTGCTTCACTCTGTAGTTAGCTGTATAAAAGGTTCAAGAAAACGCAAGTCTACAGTTGTTATCCTCTTTTATCTAAAAGCCAATAACCAATGAATTCTGTGGCGAAGATTCATATTCATTACAAGTTAGTGGTCTGTTTGTGGAGTTGAGCGTTCACGACATATTAGTGCTGTGTATCAGGCTGATCTTCGTATTCTTACCTCATCATTATGCTCATTATGCGACCGCTTTAACTTATCACGATACTTGGCCTTCATTTTGTAAGTAGGCTGTTTAGGTTTTCTTATTGGTAACGCCCATCTGAGCTCAGTAGATTTAAGTTAGCTTAAGATAGGGTAGGCTATATGTGAGAACGAGTTGTGATGAATTGGAAGAAATGCATTGGGAAGCTATAAGAAAATGGTTTGGCCAAAAAAGAATTTTGAAAGAGGATGTGAACAGAATACAGAAAGTGTGCTTGGATAGGATTTTTTTGGTGGAAACAAATTTTGAAATAAGGGGAAAGATCTGCAGAACGAAGTTTTGGGTTGGACTGCAGTACCAAATGTTACCCTGAAAACGAAACCTGTCTTTCCTTTTATTGCACTATGTGTTTATGTATCCTTGTGTATTTGTCTTTTCCCTGTCTTTATGTGTTTAGCTAATAAGATTTATGTTGTAGAATTCTTCGAATACTATGTTATTTTCTTAGTAAAGATGTTTAGACATTATTTATTCTGTTCTGTTTCAATGCTCATGTGTGAAATTAATGTTTTGAAAACTATTCTCATTATTTTATGTATTTACTTACGTCATAATTCCTGTAACTCTGATGCATATGTTTATTGCTATTCTTTTATAAAGCCTGTATTACTGCAAATGTTGTCTGTACTATTATGTTCCTTAATGATATATTTTGTACCTTTGTAATTGTATTCTTATGTTGTAAATTTATAACTGTATGGACACAAGTTCTTCAAATCAAGTTTCATTTCACTGCACACATTTCTGTTGGTCATAGTATGTGGACAATATGTGAGAAATAGGGACAGATAGTGTTTGCACGTGTGTTAATAATCCAGCAAGGGACTGGTTAACAGCATTGCTGGTACTAAGGACAACTAAAAAAAAAAAAAACTTTGTGAGTGCACAAGTGGTGGTTTAGGGACTTGCTATATTGTCCGCAAGACTCTTCGATGGTGATTGTGCAGCTGCACAGTCGCAACAGATGGCTGCTGGCCGTCTCTACAAGGACTGAAGTGGGTCTGCACCTTTGATGGACCACCGATACCACTATTTCGTCCGGCCACGGTAGCTGAGTGGTCAGCGTGACGGAAGTCAATCCGAAGATCCCGGGTTCCATTCCCGGCTGGGTCGGAGATTTTCTCCGCTCAGGCACTGGGTGTTGTGTTGTCCTAATCATCATCATTTCATCCACATCGACGCGCAGGTCGCCGAAGTGGCGTCAAATTGAAAGACCTGCACCAGGCGAACGGTCTACCCGACGAGAGGCCTTAGCCACACGTTATTATTATACCACTATTTCTACAAGGACTGCAGTGGGTCTGCACCTCTGGTGGCCCACCAATACCATACTTTCTACCAGGACTACAGTGGGTCTGCTCTGTGATGACCTACCTACCAATATCCTTCAACTTCGACTGACTCTGCTGTGGGTTTGCTCTGTTGTGGCCCATTACCTGTCTGCATGTCAAGAGTCAGCACTGTCTTTCCGTTGGAAGGACAACACTACTTCTTCAAGACTGCTTAGAAATTCACTACTTCCGAGTGCATTTTCTTTTATTGCTCAGTCTTTGAGAAAAACACTGCTATTTTACTGTGATGAATGATCAGGACTGTCTTTATTGACTGTGAGAAAATTTTAGATTTTGACTAACATCGTATCAATAAGTGTGTGCATTTGATATCTGTCTTACTGTAATTATGAAAACATTTTTCCAATCTGTATTGGCCAGTGCCCAAAACCATTTGTAAAATTTTTTGTGGGGAGCATGGGGGCTATGTAAGTAGGCTATTTACGTTTTCTTATTGGTAACGCCACGTAGCGCTCTGTATGAAAATCACTGACTGTGCTGTGTGCAGTCTGAGGCTAGTTTGCATTGTTGTCTGCCATTGTAGTGTTGGGCAGCTGGGTGTTAACAGCGCGTAGCGTTGCGCAGTTGGAGGTGAGCCGCCCGCAGTGGTGGATGTGGGGATAGAGATGGCGGAGTTTTGAAATTTGTAAGACTGAATGTCATGAACTGCCGGCAGTAGTGGCCTCGCGGTTCTAGGCGCGCAGACCGGAACCGTGCGACTGCTACGGTCGCAGGTTCGAATCCTGCCTCGGGCATGGATGTGTGTGATGTCGTTAGATTAGTTAGGTTTAAGTAGTTCTAAGTTCTAGGGGACTGATGACCACAGCAGTTAAGTCCCATAGTCCTCAGAGCCATTTGAACCATTTTTTTTTTTTATGATGTCATGAACTGCTATATATATTATGACTTTTGAACACTATTAAGGTAAATACGTTTTGTTCTCTATCAAAATCTTTCATTTGCTAACTATGCCTATCAGTAGTTAGTGCCTTCAGTAGTTTGAATCTTTTATTTAGCTGGCAGTAGTGGCGCTCGCTGTATTGCAGTAGTTCGAGTAACGAAGATTTTTGTGAGGTAAGTGATTTGTGAAAGGTATTGGTTAATGTTAGTCAGGGCCATTCTTTTGTAGGGATTATCAAAAGTCAGATTGCGTTGCGCAAAAAAATATTGTATGTCAGTTTAAGCACAGTCACGTATAATTTTTCAAAGGGGACGTTCCAATTTTAAATTTTGTTATAATGAATAAAACATTCATGCAATAATAAAAAAATGTTTATCGATAGTCACAAAATACGAAATATAGATAAATAAAATAAAATGTGTAGCGATGGAACTTGTGTTTCCATAAAAAGTAGTCTACCTAATTTAAAATGTGAGTAAGTAAGTAGTTCCTTAACGTTAGAATTCGCACGTAAGAAAAATGTTTTATTATCTACTGCATGTAAACGTCCAGATTCCAAGGGTACTGTGATCTTCTAGTGTTACGTGGAAGGGGACAAATGTCAGCTTAAGAATCCTAATCATCTTTAGTCATTAGTTTACTATTGTGACAGATATCACAGCTCAATTAGTTTAAATCTGCGATACAGCAAAACTTTCGATTTCAAAACCGAAGCTGTACAGTTTCCTACGCTTTTATACAGAGTATACGGAAAAATTTGGAGATGCAAGGTGGAATTCAAGGTGGATCCAAGAAAGAACTGTGATGACTTCATAATAACTACATAAACATATTGCGTTCAGTGTTTCCATTAAAAGACGGAAGTACTTTAATAATCTAACCAGTATTTTATTTTATTCCAACATGATACACGGAACATAATTTTCCAATAAAAGAAATGTATTTTATTATCTACAATATAACACACATTATTAACATATAACAGGAAGTAGGTTACAGTACGCTTGTTCGCTCACTGCTTGAATACTGCTCAACAGTGTGGGATCCGTACCAGATAGGATTGATAAAAGAGATAGAGATGATCCAACGGAGAGCAGCGCACTTCGTTACAGGATCATTTAGTAATCGCGAAAGCGTTACGGAAATGATAGATAAAGTCCAGTGGAAAACTCTGCAGGAGAGACGCTCAGTAGCTCGGTACGGGCTTTTGTTAAAGTTTCGAGAACATGCCTTCACCGAAGAGTCAAGCAGTATATTGCTCCCTCCTACGTATATCTCGCGAAGAGACCATGAGGATAAAATCAAAGAGATTAGAGCCCACACAGAAGTATACCGACAATCCTCCTTTCCACGAACAATACGAGACTGGAATAGAAGGGAGAACCGATAGAGGTACTCAGGGTACCCTCCGCCACACACCGTCAGGTGGCTTGCGGAGTATGGATGTAGATGTAGATGTAGAACCTCACCTATGCTTCTTGTTCTATTGCAACACTCGCTCGACATAATCAGATGCCACCGCCTTTAGTGAGATTTGTTACTGTCAACAATCATGATACAACGCACTGAAAAACATGATTTTAATTCCGATGCTAATGACAACATAAATTATGAGCTTTTAAATGTAAAGAGCAAAACTGTATTCGCTGTCAAAACTCGACTCGCAAGTCGCTCACGCTTTGCCTTCCGATCGCATATTTTGCAAACATGCATTTAGCCTGACTCAGCGAAAGATGACATGATTCGTGTCCGCAATTCCAACGAAGCACTATGCTACTACCGACCAACAAGCCAGAACTTCATACGATGCTGATTTCCTCGTTATATGATTAAAATTAATGTGATACAGTACATAAATTTAAAGTAGTGTCTGAACAATAATCTTATTCAATGACAAATTCACTGCTATTACCATTCTGCCAAGCTCCGTGAGTTAAACCATATATTAACATTAATGGAAGAAACATATAACACACAAAAACAAATCGGAAAAGAATTATGAATAACCACGTCTTTGGGAAAACTATGCAGAGTCCATGAAGAATGAGTGGTGTGAAGCTAGTAACAATATTGGAAGTTACATACAGAGTTGTTTCTATGATTCATGAACAATTTTCAAGTACAGTGTCCTTCTTATGTAAATAAATTTTGGCTGCTGTTGAATTAAGTGGTTCTAGATAGATCCACAGCAGTATTAATGACTGTTTTAGATGTTTCTAAGAAACTTCTTGTGGATTTCCATGGTCATACATTGAAGAAATTTGTGGCATAAAATGTTAAAACTTGTTACACGGACAGCTCAAAATATCGCGTAATTACTCAAATATTTATGATGATATTTGAAGTGATGTGGACAGGTGGTTTGGTACTTTTGATTATCCCAGTAGTAATATTCGTAACATCCATGTACCAATAAAAAGAAAGTGGGTTTAATGAAACATGAATTATCAAGAGACGTTACTACAGAATTAATAGATCCAAGTGAAAAAATGTACATCCATGAAAGTGAAACACAATGTGTAATGCGTAGAGCAAAAGGTGTAAAATTCTCTCCAGGTAATTAATTAAGTGCTGATGATTGCCAGGAATCTGTATAAAATACTATTGTATATTATAATTTCATCCAAGTTACATACAATTTGCACAATAAATCAATGTAAACAGGCAGTATCGTCAAAATACGGTAAACGCTTCATAATCGATGATAAAATACGATCATAGCGTCGTTTTCGAGAAGACATAACTGTGTATGCAACAGGGGATGATTCAATATTTATTTAGCAGCAAAATACTGTTATTCTCGGTCATAGCGTTTACATGTATGTTGAAGCATTTTGTGCACTGAATTACGGTGGCAATCAGTGACAAAATACAATGTGCAATAGTGTAATGTTACTCAACAGCTCCGCCTTTACGCCAGTGATGCAAGTGATGCAGCAAGATGATGAAATCGCTGTGGTATCATACATAGTCAACCACAAGGAAGAAAACCAGAAGAAGACATCACTGATTTTGATTTCTAGCCATCTACTGCCCCGCTGCTCCCCCGCCCCCCTCCCCCCCCCCCAAATGCCACACCAGCCGCTACAATAACAAACAATGGACAATGAGTTCTAGATTATCCTAGTTTATGACTGTTTATTTTAACTAACTTTATCTGTATGTATGTATGTATGTATGTAAAAACGCCTGAAGATGAACAGAACATGTTCGAAACGCGTTGTATTATGTTAGATTAAACATAAAATAAAAAAGTGACTGGTAACAGAAATTAGAAATAAATATGTTGTGGTTTGCAGGAGAGCCAACACCGTGTTACTAGAGGAGGCCGAAAGGCACGCGTTTTAGCTCACGCACGCGCCGGCCGCGGTGGTCTCGCGGTTCTAGGCGCGCAGTCCGGAACCGTGCGACTGCTACGGTCGCAGGTTCGAATCCTGCCTCGGGCATGGATGTGTGTGATGTCCTTAGGTTAGTTAGGTTTAAGTAGTTCTAAGTTCTAGGGGACTAATGACCACAGCAGTTGAGTCTCATAGTGCTCAGAGCCATTTTTTTTTAGCTCACGCAGGCTGGCGTGAGGTCTGGGACAGGACAAGGAAATTAGAATTTAGAAACAACGGACGTAGCTGGTGGAATACTTAACTTTAATCCATTAATGATGAACGTCGGTCTTGACGGAACATGATTCACAATATCAATTCTTAGGTCGTAGCAAATAACGTAGCTGAAGGCTATGCTAACTATCGTCTCAGAAAATAAGAGCGTATTTTTTCAGTGAACCATCGCTAGCAAAGTCGGCTGTACAACTGGGGCGAGTGCTAGAAAGTCTCTCTAGACCTGCCGTGTGGCGGCGCTCGGTCTGCAGTCACTGATAGTGGCGACACGCGGGTCCGACGTATACTACCGGACCGCGGCCGATTTAAAGGCTACCACCTAGCAAGTGTGGTGTCTGGCGGTGACACCACAAAATAATTAGCAAAATACTTGTTATAAATGTAGCCTATCAAAATTCAACATATCTATCACAGACATATAAAAGATACAAGCTAAAAACGTAACGTACATAACATGATAATATAATGCACAGGAATTGTAACCTAGATGTTACAGACAAATTATGATAGTGAAAATGTTATTATAACACTCTGGCTATAGATGCAGAAGATATGTTGTTACAGTATTATGAAAATGACATAAAATACTCCATAATATATTGATTTACATATATCATTGTTTCTCATGTGATCATTAACTATCATGCTTGTTGGAACCTGAATGGCAAACAAAATATTCCATCCTCTACATGCATGTGTGCAGTTGCCTACATTATATCACATAATAGCTCTCAGAGGATTCATAAGTAATTACTTGGCAGTGTGCAAACAAGCAAAGTATATACTTGTTCAAACCAGAACGGTGGACAGTTATGCAACTGCTAACACCACTGGATGATAATGATGTGTTACCATACCTACCCTTTCTGTACGACGCACTCTGATTAGCCGTTTCATTTTTAAAGCAGTGAAATACCGGGCTGTGGTTGCGAGATCAAAATATTTGTAAAAAACTAGTTTTAGAAAGTCTCTGGCTTACTCCTAGGGAACGTGAGGTGTCTTAGGAAGGAGTTCAGAAATGTGACTGGCTAATAACATACAAAGCTGTGTCTGGGAGAGTTAAATATGTGTATTTACCTAGAAGCTCTATAAGTTGCCTTTGTCAAAGAAAGATGTGTGGCTTAGGAACGAGTTCAGAAATGTGATTGGCTGCTTCATTTTTATGTCAGAAAATACTGTGTGTGACTTGAGGGGCTAAATATTTGTCACACAACTGGCTTAGAAGCTCCCTGATTGGCTTATTTCCAAAAAGAAAACGTGGCTTAAAAGGATCTGAGAAATATGATAGAACAGTGAAACACTCAGCTGTTATTTGGAAATATGTGAGTTGGCTTAAAAGCCCTCTGATTGGCCCATTTCCATGAAAGTTTGACGTGACTTGGGAAAGACGAGGTAAGTGGAAGGCATTTGGCTTAGGAATGGGGAAGGGAGGATGGAGCATAAGGTAAGGGGAAGGTGACAGGAGGGGTGGATTGGGAAGAGAGCTGGAGAGTGGGAAAGATCAAGGTGAAGGTCAAGGTCAAAGGTCAAATTTCTCGTCAATCGAAATTGCTTTTCTACTTATGGAAAACTTACTTTCTCTGTCGAGACTTCCAAAACAAAACTATTGAAAGCGAACAACGCACCTGGACATCAGAAAATTCAGTTTTATTTTACATTGAATATGGAACGGAATTAATTCCTTCTTAACTTGTATTTATCTAGAGTTGCCTGCAAAACGAGGAGTCTCATGTGACTGGAAAAGGGCAAAGGTCACATATGTTTACAAAACGGACAAGAGGCAGGACATATTTTCAGCTCAGACATGATGACGTTCCTCCTGGGAAACAAGCTTCTCTCAAAGAATCAGAAAAAATAGTTGTTGCGCGTGGAACACAGCTTGCTTTAGTCGTACAGGGCAGCGTGCAAACAATATATACGGATGAACAGGTGTGGTCTCTCTTCCCAGATTTCGGAAAGGCATTTCACTCTGTGCTACATCGTTCACTATTACCCAAGGTAGACTCATAAGGAGTGTCTTCGTAAATATGTGACTGGCTATATCAGTATTTCTCTAGCAGGATGCGGGACGTTATACTGGACGGTGAATGTTCCGCAGAAACGAAGGTAAGATCGGTTTTGCCCGAAAGAAGCATAACAGAATGTTTAATGTTAACCTTTAACGTTAAGATATGAACAGCAGCGCTATAACATTGTTCGCTGACGATGCAGGAAAGTATCGTCGTTGGACGATCGTAAGGAACTGCACAACGACTGTCAAAAAGTTTCCACCTTGTATAATGAGTGGCAGCTCTATTTAAATGTGGATAAATGTAAGATAACGTCTATAGCAAAGGGAATTAACCGCATAGAATCAGGTTACAAGAATTGTGGTAAACTTACTGAGTACGTCATATCGTGTAAGTATTTAGCGGTAAATATTAAGAAGCGATATAAAAAGAGACGATCAAGCAAAATGATTACTAGGGATAGCATATGGAAGACCGATTTGTTGAAAGGGTTTAGGAAAAGGTCGTCGCATCTGCAAAGGAGACATTAGGTCGACCAGTTGTGCATGATTAAGTTTTTATCGGGTGGGCATGACAACAGACATTGAACGAATTCAGACAGGCGTTGCTATGGTCGTAGCAGATCGGATAGACAATGCGAAAGTGTAACAGAAATTCACAGAGAGCTTAAATGTGAATCCATGTAAGAAAGGCAACGTACTTCTCGCGAAGCCGTGTTGAATGAATTTAGATAACACGTATCTGAAAGTTACTGTGCGACCATCATGCTGCCATCAACGTATATCTAACGTAGCGATTGTGAGATGAAGATTAGAGAATGAAATTTTCACTCTACAGAAGAGTGTGCGCTGATATGAAACTTCCTGGCAGATTAAAACTGTGTGCCGGACCGAGACTCGAACTCGGGTCCTTTGCCATTCGCAGGAAAGTGCTCTACCGACTGAGCTACCTAAGCACGACTCACGCCCCCTCCTCACAGCTTTAATTCCGCCAGTACATAGTCTCCTACCTTCCAAACTTCACAGAAGCTCTCCTACGAACGTTGCAGAACTAGCTCTCCTGGAAGAGCACTTGCCCGCGAATGGCAAAGGACCCGAGTTCGAGTCTCGGTCCGGCACACAGTTTTAATCTTCCAGGAAGTTTCAAGATTAGAGAGAGTATGGCACGTACAGAGGCATTTAGACAGTCATTTTCCCATCTAAAATACGTGAACGTAATACGAAATCAGACTGATAATATTGGTATGTTTTACCCTCTGTCGAGCACTCTATACTTTAGAAGTACGTATGCAGACGTAGATGTACAAGAGCAATATAGAGCCAAATTTTTCCCTCATCCCAGAGACGAAATTACGCTGAGAACCACCAGAATTAAAACACGTCAACGAGAGTTGCTAGATTAAAACGGTTACGGCCTCACCACACAGTAAGATAAGACACCATAATGAAATGATAATTAACTCAAGACCCTACGCTGTCGACAGGCGTTGATATACATCAACGGGCACAGTTGAAAATGTGTGCTCCGATCTGGACTCGAACCTGGGATCTCCTGCTTACATGGCAGACGCTCTATCCATCTGAACCACCGAGGGCACAGAGGATAAAGAGACTGCATGGATTTATCTCTTGCACTCACATTCCCAACTAAATGTCTACGCACTACATTCGTAGTGCCACTGCCCATTACACTCATTACTCGAGGCAGACAATCTTAGCGAGTCCCGTAAGAGTTCGGGCAATATGAGTGCATCCGCACAGACGAAGGAGGTCAATGGCCGGTGAGCCTTAACTATATGAAGGTGGTATCTGTTCTTCCGAAAGAACAGATACCATCTTCATATAAGACCCCATAAGGTGGTCCACTCAATGGGCCTGAGAAGGGATGACTGTTTGACACCAAGAGGAATTCTGACACACTATAAAACCTAATGACAACAACATGTGAAACTGAAAAGTATTGTAAAAGGTCTTCACTCTGCTTAATACGAAGAAGTAGTGAGCATACCCCATATTAAATGAAGTCAAAAGGAATTCATACCCTGATCTCAGTAGTATTTGAGTTACTGTGTCGCCTCTACACGATCATCATCGCGAACAACTGTCATGGAGATTGAGGTTTGTGACATTTATCATATATTTTGCTCAGTTGCAATATTTCGTTCAAACCAAACTACTGCAGTATCCGTTTCCTTTGTGCCATGGAAGGGAGTCGCACACTCGCTTCATTTCTGATTCATTGCGGAACTCGATTTGGGTGTTGCCCTCAAGTTAGCGGCTTTTCCGCAAAAAGTTATATATTTTCCCTCGTTTTCTCCCATTTGTGGTTCATGTGAGGTTCACGGGGAGATATAAAAGCAATGGCCGGCAGCAGAGAGTGCTGAATATAATCTGTGTTCGCCGATGAGAGTTGGTGCGGCACGACGTATCCGATGGCACAGCGGATGGCGATAAAAAGCGAGGGAGCGTTGACGTATGGCGGCGCTTCTGCCCCATGTAGCGCCACTACTCGTAATGGCCGGGGTTAAGCGGCGCCCACTCTATTAGGCTTCCCTCCCCTTGTCTTACAGCTCCCGCCACTGCGCACTGAATTTTTTTACGCAGGGGTGCTACGATTATTTAACTTAAGAAATAGGCGAATCAATTGCAATGATTTGATCATTCGTTTTGTGTTCTTTGTTAGGGGATGCATAATAGTCTGACGAGACACGGCGTCTTGATCTTCAATTATGCATCAATCATATGTCATATAGTCACTGTAGCATGTAATTCCCAGAGTATTGATCTCATCATCGTAGCTCAAACTAATATTTTGCTGACAGTGGTGCGCTTAGTTTAAGTTCCTCCCGAGCATCCACGCATATGACAATGAGTAAATGAAAGAAAAAATTTAACTCACCATGACGCTGCAGGTAAGGTGAAAATTAATTGAACAGAATAAGATATTATGTCAGTTTTATTGAAATCTTACAGTTTCTATTGGTAAAAGTCGCACAATAAATTCAGACACGTGTCATAAAGACCTCTGGTCTAGTTTTCTTTAGACAGATTTTCAAAGTAGTATTGTTGTGTAGTGTGCCTTCATACATATAAACTGAAATACCAACTCGTAATGAGAGCATTGTTTTGGCGTATCGTGATGGACTCCTATTCAAAATACACTACTGGCCATTAAAATTGCTACACCACGAAGATGACGTGCTGCAGACGCGAAATTTAACCGACAGGAAGAAGATGCTGTGACATGCAAATGATTAGCTTTGCAGAGCATTCACACAAGGTGCTGAGATGAGGAAAGTTTCCAACCGATTTCTCACACACAAACACCAGTTGACCGGCGTTGCCTGGTGAAACGTTGTTGTGATGCCTCATGTAAGGAGGAGAGATGCGTACCATCACGTTTACGACTATGATAAAAGTTGGATTGTAGCCTATTGCGATTGCGTTTTATCGAATCGCGACATTGCTGCACGCGTTGGTCGAGAACCAATGACTGTTAGCAGAATATGGACTCGGTGGGTTCAGAAGGGTAATACGGAACGCCGTGCTGGATGCAAACGCCCTCGTATCACTAGCAGTCGAGATGACGTGCATCTTATCCGCATAGCTGTAACGGATCGTGCAGCCACGTCTCGATCCCTGAGTCGACAGATGGGGACGTTTGTAAGACAACAACCATCTGCACTAACAGTTCGACGACGTTTGCAGCAGGATGGACTATCAGCTCGGAGACCATGGCTGCGGTTACCCTTGACGTTGCATCACAGACAGGAGCGCCTGCGATGGTGCACTCAGGGACGAACCTGGGTGCCGAATGGTGAAACGTCATTTTTTCGGATGAATCTAGGATCTGTTTACAGCATCATGATGGTCGCATCCGCGTTTGGCGACATCGCGGTGAACGCACGTTGGAAGCGTGTATTCGTCATCACCATACTGGCGTATCACCAGGCGTGATGGTATGGGGTGCCATTGGTTACACTTCTCGGTCACCACTTGTTCGCATTGACGGCACTTTGAACAGTGGATGTTACATTACAGATGTGTTACGACCCCTGGCTCTACCGTTCACTCGATCCCTGCGAAACCCTACATTTCAGCAGGATAATGCACGACCGCATGTTGCAGGTCCTTTACGGACCTTTCTGGATACAGAAAATGTTTGACTGCTGCCCTGGCCAGCACATTCTCCAGGTCTCTCACCAATTGAAAACGTCTGGTCAATGGTGACCGAACAACTGGATCGTCACAACGCGCCAGACACTACTCTTGATGAACGGTGGGATCGTGTTGAAGCTGCATGTGCAGCTGTACCTGTACACCCCATCCAAGCTCTGTTTAACTCAATGCTCAGGCGTATCAAGGCCGTTATTACGGCCAGAGTTGGTTGTTTTGGGTACTGATTTGTCAGGATCTGTGCATCCAAATTGCGTGAAAATGCAATCACATGTCAGTTCTAGTATAATATATTTGTCCAATGAATACCCGTTTATCATCTACATTTCTTCTTGGTGTAGCAATTTTATTGGCCAGTAGTGTATTATGTAGTGACTGCCCTCTAAAAAGTCCTAGGAGTTTGTAACGGGAATTTACGAACACCCTGCATGCGAGATATGATAAAAAAGTAACGGAAGTTTTTTAATTTCGCGGTCGTTATGCATCCGATTTCCATTTTTTAATCATTTTTTATCTTATTGATACACATGTTCCTGACGTATATTTACGTTTTCAGTTGTTTTGAATATTTAGTTTATTGTTGACACTCGAGAAGCTTATTCGTGTTGTCGAGCGGTCAACGAATTTTTGCTCTCGGTTAGGGTAGATCAAAGAATCTGTACTAAATTTTGCTTGAAAAATTCGAAATATTGAGTGCAGCTTTTGGCAAATATACTACGAGTAAGACAGGTACTACTGGTGTAAACGTTTCACAGAGGATCGAGATGATGCTGAAGACGACGGCCGCACTGGATGCCCTAGCACATCAATTTTACTGATGACGATATGGAAGAAGTAAAGAATATGGTTCTGGAAAATCACCGAATCACCATCAGAGAGATTGCTGATGATGCCTGCATCCCCTTGGCTCATCCCAAGCAATTATTTCGTATATTTTGGGCATGAAGTATGTAGCAGTAAAGTTTCTTCCGAAGCTGTGGAATTTCGACCAAAAACGACGTCACGTAGACATCGCTCAGTAATTGATGAAAGAATTCGACAACGACGCAGAACTTCTAAAGAATATTATAACAGGTCACGAAACGTGGGTATACGGGTATCAAGTCGAAACCAAGACCCAATCGTCCCAATGGAAAGAGCCTGAAGAGCCAAGACTGAAAAAAAAGAACCGACAAGTTCGATCAAAGCCGGCCGGTGTGGCCGTGCGGTTCTAGGCGCTTCAGTCTGGAACCGCATGACCGCTACGGTCGCAGGTTCGAATCTTGCCCCGGGAATGGATGTGTGTGATGTCCTTAGGTTAGTTAGTTCTAAGTTCTAGGGGACTGATGACCACAGATGTTAAGTCTCATAGTGCTCAGAGCCATTTTTGAAGTTCGATCACATGTGAAAGTTCTTCTCACTGCTTTCTTCGATTACAATGGTACAGCGCCTCATGAGTTCCTGCTTTGTGGTCGTACGGTCAACAAGCAATGCTACCTGCAAGCTATGCGGCGTCTGCATGAAGTAATCCGAAGATAACGACATGTAGCGTGGCAAAACCACTCATGGAAATTGTATCACGATAATGCTCCCACTTCAATGCTTGATCGTGATTTTTTGGCAGAAAACAAAACCATGCGACTTCTTTCTATTCCCAAGCTTGAAGAGTAACATGAATGGCTGTCGTTTTGTCATGATGGATAAGATAAAAACGAAATCTCTGAAGGAGCTGAACTCCATAACGGAAAGTGAGTTATATAAGTGCTTCCAAGATTGGAAAAAGCACTGGCAAAGGTGTATTATATTTTAGGGTGAGTACGTTGAAGGGGACAAGACTGATGTTACTAATAAATAAAAGCTCTTTAAGGAAAACATAAATTGCCGTTACTGTTTGATCACACCCCGTGTGTGAGTGTAACACTTCGTAGGAATATGAAATGATATGACTATATAAGCTCAGTCGTAGGTAAACCAGGTAGCAGGTTTCAATTTATTGGTAGAATATTAGCAAGATGCAATCGGTCTACAAAGGAGATTGCTTCAAAATCACTCGTGTGACCCATCGTAAAATATTGCTCAAATGCGTGGGACTCGTACTAAATAGGATATTGAACGTATACAGACAATGGCAGCACGAATGGGCACAGGTTTGCTTTACTTTAGAATGTCGCAAAGGTGCTGAAGAAGCTGCCGGTAGGCTGGGATTCTCATCCACTAAAATTGCTTCCTATAGCTGTTTTTGTTGTGGTTGACAGGAGAGCCAACACCGTGTTCGTAGAGGAGGCGGAAAGGCACGCGTTTTAGCTCACGCAGGCTGGCGTGAGGTCTGGAACAGGACAAGGAAATTAGAATTGAGAAAAACGGACGTAGCTGGTGGAATACTTAACTTTAATCCATTAATGACGAACGTCGGTCTTGATGGTACATGATTCACAATCTCAATGGTAACTGATAATGGCGCCTTGCTAGGTCGTAGCAAATAACGTAGCTGAAGGCTATGCTAACTATCGTCTCGGCAAATGAGAGCGTACTTTGTCAGTGAACCATCGTTAGCAAAGTCGGTTGTACAACTGGGCGAGTGCTGGGAAGTCTCTCTAGACCTGCCGTGTGGCGGCGCTCGGTCTGCAATCACTGATAGTGGCGACACGCGGGTCCGACGTATACTACCGGACCGTTCGCAGGTTCGAATCCTGCCTCGGGCATGGATGTGTGTGATGTCCTTACGTTAGTTAGGTTTAAGTAGTTCTAAGTTCTAAGGGGCTGGTGACCTCAGATGTTAAGTACCATAGTGCTCAGAGCCATTTGAGCCATTTTTGTAAAAATACCTTTTGAACTGGATTCAACAATTTTCCTTATATACGCGCCTGATCGATGGACGTCTCGTTCTTGAAAACGTAGCCAGCATCGGACTGTGGTCTGTTGATGGTTCGCAAACGGTTTTAAGGAGAGGGTCAGTTCCTATCCCCTGAGTAATGACGATGACCCATACATCCGGTCCGGGAACTGACAACACAGCCTGCCTCTTTTTATACCGAAGATCTGGCTCTACTAACATCTAGTGGTTAGTTCTACATTCGGAATACTTTTGATCAGACAGTGTAGGTCGACCAAATGAAGACACCATTAACATTTTATAAAAGAACACCAGTGAATAAAAAAGCTTTAAAACAGTTCAATTCTCTACCGTTATCCTTCATGATTGAAAACCGAATAATGCTCCGCATAGGATTACACGATTTATTATATGCTAAATGGGAAGCCGTTACAATCATTAAAAAAGCTCGCCTTTTTACACAGCGATAAAAATGAATTTATGAATATCCTCTGTACAACCAATACAGTTACAAAATGTCCTGGATTCATTTTCGGAAAGAACTGGCTGCACCTCCATGTCCGTCTATCTGGATTTAGGTATTCAGTCTTTTCCCTAAATTACTTAAGATAAATGCCGTGATGATTGACATCGTTGACTTACTTCTCAGAGCTTGAGCTCTATCTCTAATGACGTTTTCGTCGATTGGTTTCTACAACCTACTCGTCCTTTCCTTTCATATGCAGTATTTTTAGAACGAATGATGAAATGGAAATTCGGATGGTGGCTGGAGAAGGGACTGTCTGTCTTAAGAAATGTGTGTGTGAAATCTTATGGGACTTAACTGCTGAGGTCATCAGTCCCTAAGCTTACACACTACTTAACCTAAATTATCCTAAGGACAAACACACACCCATGCCGGAGGGAGGACTAGAAACCTCCGCCGGGACCAGCCGCACAGTCCATGACTGCATATGTCTTAACACCAAGCCGGCTTTTGTATTACAGCGTACTAGCAGTGTACAGTTACAATTTGAATGGGTACGCCGAGTCTAGGTTACTTTCCTAATTGGAAAGTTGTGAAATCTTGAAACTCCCTCAACATCTCGTTGTACTCCGCACCGACAAACTAAGTCTCTCTGGTCGAACGGAAAATCGGTATTCCAATTGTATTTAGCAGCATTAAATTACGTTACTCTTAGTGTTCTGCTATCGGACTTTAAAAATGTATATGAGGTCCTCAACAAAATGCATCAAACAATATGCAAAATCACAATAGGAACATTTGCCGAAAGCAGTATCTGGACAATCCTCAGAAACGCAGTCTTGAGCTTCAAACTCAATTGCCACTTGAATCACGTTCTTGAATTCAGAAATTTGTGTGGGAGTGTTGCATCTAGCCGCTTGCCAGGCGTATTGAAGCACAGGCTCATACACTGGAGAAGCTGGTTATGAATAACAGAAGTGATTTTCATTATGAAAATTCTGTTTCCTAATTTACTGTCGAAGTCACTGTAGAGAGTCGTTAGAGAGTCTGTAATCCTTCTTGGATATATTTTATATTGCTGCAAGAAATATACATCCAAATGCTATGCGTATTTTGTTGTTTTTGGTGGAATGATCATACATTCAACGCCTTTACCCGCAAATGAATCATTTACTATTGTTGTGTGCTTGCGAGCACTTCAAGGAGTTATTCACCACATTGTCATTACGAACATTTACTATAAAGGGTTTTAAACGGTCCTTTGACATTTTCTCAATTTTACCAGTCTCCTAAAGTATGTTTTTTGGAAGGCTGTCTTCAATAGCCTTTTTAACTTTCGGGCAGAAAGCTATTTCCTAAAGACAAATACACTGTTTTTTTTGTTAGGTGGCCACTCAGTGAAAGTCCAGCATATGTTCTATAAATGAGTGTCATTGAGTGTAGACTGGACCAAGGCAACTGTTGATTTTTCCCCGTTTTTAGATAGTGTCATACCAGAAGTTACTTCATAAGTAAGTCCACTTTGATCAGTGTTCCAAATGCAGTGTGGGCTGTATCCGGATGGTTGCGATTTTCTGGTATACTTCTTCGACAAAATGGGCCCAGGCTGGTGATTATCTTCGTCTTTCTGTATATCTCTGGTTGTCAAGAAAGCAGTGGTGTGTCTGAGGCACATTCTGTATTCTTTCTTGAGACGTACTGTGTAAGTTGCAGGGCATTTCCACTTTGTGTGCCCAATTTCTCTTATTTTTTGCATTAACCAAAATTTCAGGAGCCAGTGACTGACACACATGTCGCAACTTTACGTGGAGATACATGATAATCATTATAACACGTTCAAGACGATCTTCTGAAAGTTTTATTAAAATGCTAACAGTATTGCATTTTGCAACTGTGAAGATTTATAGTCACCAGCACTATTAGCTTCTCTTTGAGGATTACCGATACCGCCACTGCAACAAGCACTACAATCTTGAACTCTATTAATCGCGTTATAGTCTATAAACTCATTTTCCTCATCCACTATCCTATCCAGCGTAATTTAGTGTAACTTCAGTTGAGCATTTTTGCTGTATATGTACGACAATAGTGACACACGTATACGAAACACACATCAACTACTTACTGAGGTAACTGAATGCCGTGTTAAACCCCTACCACCCCCGCAGACCCTGTCCACCAAAACTGCAAGCTATGTTGCGTACAAACCAAGAGCGAGACACGAACATACGGAGTCGCAGGTGGTTAGAAAAATGAGATGGGTTTCTTTACAAAATTTTAAATACCAATTCTTGTTCCAGCAGAGAGATGTCCCTTGTGAGGTGATAAAAGTATGGAACATCGATATACACAAATACAGATGGCGATAGTATCGCTTACACAAGGTATAAAAGGGCAGCGAATTGGCGGATCTGCCATGTATACTCTGGTGATTTATGTGAAACGGTTTCCGATGTGATTATGGTCACACGACGGGACTTAACAGACCTTGAACGCGGAATGGTTGTTGGAGCTAGACGCATGGGACATTCCATTTTGTAAATCGTTGGGGAATTCAATTTTCCCAGATCCACAGTGTCCAGAGTGCGCCGAGACTCCCATATTTCAGGCATTACCTCTCACCACAGACTACGCAATGACCGACCGCCTTCAGTTAGGAACCGAGATTAGCGGCGTTTGCGTAGAGTTGACAGTGCTAACAGACAAGCAACACTGCTAGACGTAACGGCAGACATCAATGTAGGGCCCAAAAATAACGTATCCGTTAGGACAGTGCGACGGAATTTGTCGTTAATTGGCTATGGCAGCAGACGAGCAACGCGAGTGCTTTCGCTAACACCATGACATCATCTGCAGCGCCTCTCCTGTGCATGTGACCATATCTTTTGGACCCTAGACGACTGGAAAACCGTGGTTGTTCAGACAGATCCCAGTTATAGTTGGTAAGAGCTGAATGTAGGTTTCGGATGTGGTGCAAACATCAGGAAGCTATGGACCCAAGTTGTCAACAAGGCACTGTGCAAGTTGGTGGTGGTTCCATAATGGTTTGGACTGTGTTTACATGGAACCAACTGGGTCATCTGGTCCAACTAATAGGTCATGGACTGGAAATTGTTATGTTCGTCTACTTTGATACCATCATCATCCATTCACGGTCCTCATTTTCTCAAACAATGATGGAATTTTCACATGCCTACAACTTTTCGCGGTTGACTTGAAGAATATTCTGCACGATTCAAGACAATGATTTTTGGCCACCCAGATCGCCCGACATGAATCCCATCCAACATTTAAGCGACATAACTGAGAGGTCAGTTCGTGCACAAAATCCTGCGTCGGCACAGTTATGGACAGCTATAGGGGCAGCATGGGTCAGTATTTCCGCAGAGGAATCAAAACGCCATTTGAATCCATACCACGTCGAGTTGCAGCACTATGCCGGGAAAAAAAGAGGTTCGACACGATCTTAGGATATATCCTATGACCTCTGGCGCCTCAGTGTACATTGCTTACTAGATTACATAAGACTGGTGGACACCAATAATCATGAACACATAAACATGAAAAAAAGAAACAGTAAACGGTTAACAAAAATGGCTCTGAGCACTATGGTACTTAATATCTATGGACATCAGTCCCCTAGAACTTAGAACTACTTAAACCTAACTAACCTAAGGACATCACACAACACCCAGTCATCACGAGGCAGAGAAAATCCCTGACCCCGCCGGGAATAAACGGTTAACAGATGGCACGGGGCTTACTTTACAAATTTCAGTCTCTTCGCTAGCGATTTACGCAACATCTTCAAAATGACGTTACGCACTGTCTACCAGTGCCATCATATGAAGAGTGACACTATGGTGGAAATTCGACGGAGATTTCTGGCACTGATACAGGAATCAAGAATTTTAGCACTTGGGCCATAAGGGACGATCATCAATAAGTTGATTAGATAGTTAGGAATCCAGATTAGTTAGAAACTAAACTGTAAAAAGAAAAAGCGACGCACGACGAAGGAATTATCCGAATGCAACGGAAATCGGAAGATTGTTCTACAGTTACAGACAAACAAATGAGTACAATTTCAGGAAAATTTGATCATTTATTCTAGAGAAAGAGCTTCACGAACTGAGCAAGTTAATAATGCGTTTAGCCCGCCGCGGCGGCCGAGCGGTTCTAGGCGCTCAGTCCAGAACCGCACGACTGCTACGGTCGCAGGTTCGAATCCTGCCTCGGACATGGATGTGTGTGATGTCCTTAGGATAGTTAGTTTTAAGTAGTTCTAAGTTCTGGGGCACTGATAACCACAGATGTTAAGTCTCATAGTGCCCAGAGCCATTTGAACCATTTAATAATGCGTTGGTCTACTCTTTACCACAATGCAAGCAGTTGATATTAATTGACAGAGTTGTTGGATGTCCTCCTGAAGATATGGTGCCAAATGCTGCCCATTTAGCGCGTTAAATCATCTAAATTACGAGATGGATGGGGAGTCCTGACCATATCGCTCCAAACGTTGTTAAGCGCCATTGCTAGACCAGGTAGCGTTTTTCGAGCACGACGACACGCAGTAGTAGGGGCGTTGAATCGATATACGGCTGTGTAGTAAGGGTGGTGCGAATGACAAGAAAAAGGGGTCCTACTATGAAATGAAATGGCACTCCGGATCATCACTTATAGTTTTCAGGTCTGGCAAGTCTTCTGCCTGAAATCTCGTTCACTACGGTATAATTATCTTCAGCGATGAATCCCTCTTCGAAATGACCTCCGGTGACCTACTAAGACGTGTCTGGAGAAGCCCCGAGCAGAGGTGGGATACCAACCTTCCTGTTGCTCGCCGTACAACCTGACAACCAGGACTGACGGTCTGCGACGCCATTGCATTTCATGACGGGACCCTTTTGTTGTCATCCATGGCACTCTTACAGCACAACGGTACGTCATAGATATTCTACGCCAAGTTTTGTTGCCCTTCGTAACAATCCATCCTAGGCTCACATTTCAGCAATATAATGCCCACCCGCGCACGAAAAGAGTTGCTACTGCTTGTCTTTACTGTTTGTCTTCTTGCTTGTCAAACCCTACCTTGGTCAGCAAGGTCGTCGGATATCTCCCCAAATGAGAATGTTTGGAGCATTATGGGTGGGGCCCTGCAACCAAATCGGGATTTAGACGATCTAGCGTACTACTTAGACAAAATTTTGCACCATATCCCTCAGGATATTCTATCAATAAATATGTTGTTGTGGTCTTCAGTCATGAGACTGGTTTGATGCCGCTCCCCATGCTACTCTATCATCTGCAAGCTTC
Organism: Schistocerca gregaria; assembly: GCF_023897955.1. Classification (NCBI taxonomy): domain Eukaryota; kingdom Metazoa; phylum Arthropoda; class Insecta; order Orthoptera; family Acrididae; genus Schistocerca; species Schistocerca gregaria. The sequence goes on from NC_064931.1 coordinate 89,137,979, forward strand.
TTCATCTCGCAGTACCTACTGCAACCTACATTCTTCTGAATCTGCTTAGTGTGTTCATCTCTTGGTCTCCCTCTACGATTTTTACCCTCCACGCATCCCTCCAATACTAAATTGGTGATCCCTTGATGCCTCAGAACATGTCCTACCAACCGATCCCTTCTTCTAGTCAAGTTGTGCCACAAATTTCTCTCTCCCCAGTTCTGTTCAAGACCTCCTCATTAGTTATGTGATCTACCTATGTAATATTCAGCATTTTTTTGTAGCACCACATTTCGAAAGCGTCTATTCTCTTCTTGTCCAAACTATTTATCTTTCATTTTTCACTTCCATACAGGGCTACACTCCATATAAATACTTTCAGAAACGATTTCCTGACACTTAAATCTATACTCGATGTTAACAAATTCCTCTTCTTCAGAAACGCTTTCCTTGCCATTGTCAGTCTACATTTTATATCCTCTCTACTTCGAGCATCATCAGTGATTTTGCTCCACAAATAGCAAATCTCCTCTACTACTTTAAGTGTCTCATTTCCTAATCTAATTCCCTCAGCATCACCCGATTTAATTCGATTACATTCTATTATCCTCGTTTTGCTTTTGTTGATGTTCATCTTATATCCTCCTTTCAAGACAGTATCCATTTCGTTCAACTGATCTTCCAAGTCCTTTGCTGTCTCTGACAGAATTACAGTGTCATCGGCGAACCTCAAAGTTTTTATTTCTCCTCCATGGATTTTAATTCCTACTCCGAATTTTTCTTTTGTTTCCTTTACTGCTTGCTCAATATACAGATTGAATAACATCCGGGAGAGGCTACAACCCTGTCTCATTCCCTTCCCAACCACTGCTTCCCTTTCATGTCCCTCGACTCTTATAACTGCCACCTGGTTTCTGTACAAATTGTAAATATCCTTTCGCTCTCTGTATTTTACCCTGACACCTTCAGAAATTGAAAGAGAGTATTCCAGTCAACATTGTCAAACGCTTTCTTTAAGTCTACAAATGCTAGAAACGTTCGTTTGCCTTTCCTTAATCTAGCTTTTAAGATAAGACGTAGGGTCAGTACTGCCTCACGTGTTCCAATATTTCTACGGAATCCAAACTGATCTTCCCCGAGGTCGGCTTCTACTAGTTTTTCCATTAGTCTGTAAAGAATCACGTTAGTATTTTGCAGCCGTGACCTATCAATAAATATCAAGCCTAATAACTAGTTGCAAAAGCGCCAGAGATGGAATAACGCTCTACAGGGTGAAAAAGTATTTAAACCGACAAACTCTGGGAAGTTGTCGGGGACATCAAAACAAATATTTTCCCCTAATGCCATTTTTTCCTACGAGGATTATTTAAACCGGTGGAGACCGTATTACGCTCTTCAGTTGTAGGCAACTGCTATCCACCAGTGTAGTAGTCCATTGTCTCTGTTTACTAATGGAGCGATACGCTTGGAGTGAGTACACTGATACGGTTGGTGCGTACTACGTAGCGCACCACAACGGACGAGCTGCACAGCGGGTTTATCAACAACAATATCCTAATCGCCGTATCCCGCAACAACTGTACGACCTTTGCTGCTGGGTACCAACGTCTGCGTGAGACCAGGTCATTTAGCAAATTACCTGGACAGGGACGCCGTCGCACGGTAAGAACACTGCAATTTGAGGAAGCTGTCTTGCAGTATGTGGAGCGGAATCCTTCAATCAGCACTCGTGCAATTGCACGTAACATGGGGACGAATCAGATGAATGTAAGAACAGTCCTTCGAGAGTAATTGTTACATGCATTTCACTTGCAGCGTGTCCACAACCTGGAACCAGATGATTATCCACCCAGAGCACAGTTTTCACAGTGGTACCTGGAAGAGTGTGAAATGCACCCTACATTTCCATCCTCTGTGCTGTTTACCGATGAAGCAACGTTCGGGCGTGAGGGAGTCTTCAACATGCACAATTCGCATGTTTGGAGTGAGGATAACCCACATGCCACAGTTACTAGCGCTCATCAAGTGCCCCAGTTGACACGTAAACAAAAGTTACACCGTCGAATCATGTTATGTCCGATACGGGCAAAAACCACAGGAGTATCTTGATTTCTGAAAATCTACTGCAATTGAAATTGGGTGGTGTTAATGTGTTGTCTCTTGGTCATAAAAAATGGAAAAGTGTTTGTTGGTTTAATTAATTTGACGCCAGAGGAATCTTCCTCTACCGGTTTAAATACTCCCCATAGGAAAAAATGACATTAGGGAAAAATATTTGTTTTGATGTCCTCTATAACCTCCCAGAGTTTGTCGGTTTAAATACTTTTCACCCTGTATTGAGGTGCTCAGTTTGTGAAACTCTTTCTCTTGAATGAATCATCCAATTTTTCTAAAATTCTACTCATTTGTTTTTCTGTACATGTACATCAAATCTCCCAATTTCCGTCCCATTACAAGAATTCCTTTGTTGCTGCGCTGTGGTCTTTTTTTTCTCTTAGTATCCAGTTTATCACTGTGTTTAATCCAAGAGAAGGAAACGAATTACGCATTTCATCCACCCGTCATCTAGTGGCTGTGTGCAGAGCAGACTGTTAAAGGGTCTTGATCTGCCAGTGTTAATACAGTTTTTAAGATCTTCTTTGTTACAATGTATAATATGCATGTTAATTTCACTTTTAGTTATAATTTTTGTTAGCAGTAGTTACAGCAGTAATTTGTTATCAGTAGTTATATAGTAGCTAGCAGTAGTTATATAGCAGTAGTATATAGTTTCACGTTCTTCATGGAACATTTAAACTCAATTTCGGGTTGAATTTTACACACGGCTATGTATAATTTAAGCTAGTATAAAAAGTGACAGCTGCTTATAGGATGTTAGACTTAATAATAACATAACGATGTTTAAAACGTCACAGTTTCAAGCTAGTATAAAATGCGACAGCTTTAGTATTGGATGTTAGAATGATTGGTGACATAAAGATATATACGAATCTCATTCTTGTGAATTGGAGTTTGCGTTACTCGCGTGACATTTTGCAGCTTAGGTCCGTAGCTCTCTCATTTGGCTGGGCTTTGATTTATGTGGCTGGGCAGCCTTAGTGGACCTACAGATATTAGTTGGTCTGTCATCTAGTCCTTAGTCTTTACCCTTTATCATGTTCATTGTCAGGACGAGGTCGGGATATTTTGTGGATGTTCATCTGTACTTCTTAAGGTATTGGAACGGAGGGACATGGCGCACTGGTTAGGACACTGCACTCGCGTCCGGGCGAGCGGCAGTTTAAATCCGCCTCCCCCCTTCTAAACCGAGGTTCTCAGTGAGTTCCCTAAATCGCTCCAGGCCATTGCCGGGATGGTTCCTTCAAAAGGTCATGCTCTTAAAAAATAACACGAGCTGGTGCTGCGACTATAATGACCTCGTTGTCGCCGGGACGCTAGACCCTGACTTTCCTGTCTTCCTTCCTTCTTTAATGCGTTGGGGGCATGTATTTATTTTTAGGTCGACGAATCATATCTCACTTCACAGTAAGTGTCTTCCGTAGCTGACATGTCGGCCATAGCGAGCCCCTAGATTTGTCAGTCTAGTCTAATGTGTAGCGGTCATGTCACGATGGCCGGCCATAGTGGCCGAGCGGTTCTAGGCGCTTCAGTCTGGAACCGCGCAACTGCTTCCATCGCAGGTTCGAATCCTGCCTCGGGCATGGATGTGTGTGATGTCCTTAGGTTAGTTAGGTTTAAGTAGTTCTAAGTTCTAGGGGACTTATGACCTCAAAAGTTAAGTCCCATACTGCTCAGAGCCATTTGAACCATGTCACGATGATTTGGTACAGGTTTTCACTGGGTGTCTGGGGGAAAATCTCACAGTCGTGGGCACGAATTGCGATTCCGTGCTGCAAAGGTTTTTTATCCATTATTTAATCAATCTTACGAGTGGTGCAGCTGAACATTCTAAAAGCGATATTATAAAGGCATTTACGTGTTGATCGGAGTACTGTAGGTGCTTCTTCCACTTCAAGTATTGTCACATCTTAGAAGTGTAAAAGTTCTGCCCACGTGCGTTCCAGAACCTATGTAGCCAGTTGAAGACCTAGCTAAAAAGGGCAGAAAAAATGACGATTATATTATAACGTCCCGTCGACGACAGGGTCTTTAGAGACGGAACACGAGGTCAGATCTTGGAAGAAGAAGTCAGTACGGATGTTGGGCGAAACTTATTTAGATTCATCTTGTCAGAAGTATCGAGCAAATGTGGACATTCCATTATTGCATTACCACCAGAAAATAAAGGAAATAATATGTGATATATCTGGTGAATATAGTAGCAATTCACTTATAGATTATATACATATTTTTATTTTCCTTGTTATATAAACAATGGTGAATATCCAGTAGTCGTACAAACTTTAGATTCCACAATGACGAATGAAGCAAATTATACTATATGGCATAGATCTCTTAACTATAAATGTAGAACGTCATTACCTCAAAGCACTTCTACGAAAATCTGACGAGTGAAAATAGTATTGGTACTCGGAGGCGCACTTAAAAAAAAAAAAAAAAAAAAAGAGATAACTCTGCGCCAGTTTGTATCTCTACGTAAACCTTTGCCGGAATACGCATCCTGCTCTGGGATATAATAACCGCGTATGTAACAACACGGCGCATATTCATGATCTGTATGCTGGTAAAATTAACCTCTTCATTCCATAACCGGGGCAGGTCGGAGAGTGGCCGGCGCGGAATCAATTTGGGCCGGCGCTGTGTCAACATTTGCTGATAGGGCGCGCAAACAGCTCCCTCTCATCAGCATATTTTTAATCTTCTCGGCAAGTGCCGGTACAAAGCCGCGACCGCGTTTGCTTTTGTGGCGGCGCTCCCCACATACTTCTTGGCAATATTGTCCCAATGCATGCGCGCGCCGACCCTTTCACTCCCGATGCGATGCCGAGAACTGCATTCACAACGTTACGGTTACCGCGACATTTTTTTTATTTAATATTTCTCGCAACTGCTAACACCACCGGAAAGCACAAATGCGATTTTTCCCTCCTGCCGCTGCCAAAATAACAAAGCGAACAACCGAATTTATGTAACGCGAGCGGCGCGGGAAGGGGAGTGTAGTTTTAAACATTGTCGGCCGTCTCGCGTTAAGTGCGAGTGCTGAAGGGAAGTGCGGCTCCTAATGGCACGCACATCCGGATAAGCGCAGCTGTTTGCTGCCTTTCCTGGCTCGCCCCCCACCAAAAGTACCGACCCGTCTTTATACGGGCGCGAAATGCCTTTAATGGTAATTTGCATAATATTTTCTGATGGGCGCGGCTGTCAAAGCCGAGTCGTGGTACTGTAAGTGGGATTACCAAAGCTTGCCACTCCTTTTAGTAGATAAGGGAAAAGTTTGAGAATTTCCTACCTTCAACCTTCTCGGTGCTGTTACTTGCGTAGTTCAGCGAGGGTCAGAGGAAATGCTAACAGCCATCTGGGAACCAGACACTACTGTGGCTTCTCTGTTACCGAGCAAAGTGGTTCGTTGATTAAGACACTGATACTGCTATCGAAAGACGTGCACTTCAAAATTCCTGACCATCCATCCTGGTCTAGATTTCCTGTCGTTTCTCTTAGTCACTTAGAACAATAGTTGCAATGAATTTTTCACACAAAGTAAAGGCTGCCCCGTTTTCGTACAATGTGAATCACAACCACCGATTAACTTTCAGATGTGGTAGCATGGACGAAAACAGGAAAAAAACGTCTGGCATACATGGGCTCTAAGATGCGTACATTAAGAGCTATGAGCGCTTGTTCGTCTGCGCTACTGTGACTTACATCGCTTCAGTTTAAGACTATTTGCTTTCCATATTTTGAGAACTTATGTAAGGATCAAGAAAAGAAATAAATTCCAAGTAAACATGAGCCAAAAAGAGCACAAATTAAGAAGTGTGAGAACCGTTTCGTCTTCGCTTCTGTGAAGCACATTTCTGCTACTGAAGCTCTTAAGGTATACAGTTTAGAGCCCACGTTTGCTTAACATTTCTTTCTTCTTTTGGCTCATAGCACATCCTCCCAAAATATGGAAAGCATGATGCGTTTCACAGTATCGAAGATAAACAAATACATGTAGCTCTGAAGGTGTGCATTTTAGAACCCATGTTATTTGATGTTTTATCCTTGTTTTGGTCCATACTACCACCTCTGGAAGTTTTTGGTAGAGTTCTGGTTCTCACTGTATATCCGGGCTTGTTCTTCGTCTCTGATGATCTTATCAGTTCGAGAAGCTTTCTTTGTTCAGCTTTCTTTCTTTCCTTATTCTTGTGCCCTTGTTTTACAACTATTTCAGGTGGCTCTGAGCACTATAGGACTTAATATCTGAGGCCATAAATCCCCTAGAACTTAAAACTACTTAAACCTAAATAACCTAAGGACACCACACACACCCATGCCTGAAGCAGGGTTCGAACCTGCGACCGCAGCGGTCGTGCGGTTCCAGACTGAAGCACCTTGAACCGCTCGGCCACATCGGTCGGCTTACAACTATTTATTTTATTCGTTAAACCGTGTAGTCCCTCTCTGATGCCAGGCCAAAGTTTTACATATAAAACACTTTTCACATTTTATTATTTAAGAAGTGACAATAAAATGTTATTTATGGGACTGAATGTTTTGAAACCATGTCTGAATGTATTTAACGACAATGTGATTAACAGTACTGACTAAAAACTAAAAGCGTTAATACTAGTAGAAAATAGTAGATACAAAATGTATTTTAGGTCTAAAAAAATTGTATCTTCTGAAATAGAGAATTTAAGGAGCGAAATTTTGGTAGACTGCAGTAGCTGCGCGCTTTGGGAAAATGGAATATCTGATTCGAAAGAGGGATGTTTAGTTGAAATCCGGTAAGGGTTACTTAAGGACAAAGACAGACATTATCGTCGTATTAGTAGATATAGCGACCAGATACAAAGGGCGGCTGTTTTACAGTATGCTTCCATCAGTGGTTATTCAAACGAATTCTTGGGATGAAAACTGTAGGAAGGAAGATTAGGGTTTAACGTCCCGTCGACAACGAGGTCATTAAACACACAGCAAAAGCTGTGACTGGTTCAAGGGCGGGGAAGGAAACTGGTAGCATCCATTCAAAAGAACCATCCCTGCTTTTGCTTGCAGTGATTATGGAAAACCTAGGTCTGGATGTTGGGGAGCCGATCTGAATTGTCGTTCTACCGAATGCGAGTCCAGTGTGCTTACACTGAGCCACCTCGCTCGGTCGTTTTTAATTAGTGATAGCTTTGCTTTAAAATGTGGATGTATTCTTGAATTAGACGGCCCCCACACCTGGTAAAAGAGAATTATGCAATTATAGGTAAGTGAAAGCTTTGTTCTGATGTCTCACGTTGTACTACAATGTCGGCTAGTAGCAGTGGGTTCAAGTTCCTGCATAATACAAAATTTTGTTAACAACATTATTTAAACTTGAGTTCCGTAGCGGAGTGAAATTTCCATTGAATAGTTATTCGTGTTATCAAACACGGGCTCGTTTTCAGACTAAATAGGGGAAAAGTGGAGACGCAGAATGAAACTGTATAAGTAAATGGTAAGCTATGCATCTGCCAAAAATCCAGTAAACAGTACAGTCTGGTTCCGAGAACTCATTGACACCAGTGCCGTAACAGGTACAGGCAAACCACAAAGTTCGGTGTAAGAAAAGGGTACGGTTAACCACCCTCCTCATGCGTAGAAGGAGAAGATATGTGATGTGGACATGGTTCCGGACACACATTGTTTATATGTTAGAACCAATTTTCTACCACTCTTCACAGTGCATTGACATGAAATTATGGTATGGTATCATTGGTCGGGCTGTTTAGCCGCCTGGTGTAAGTCTTTCTAATTGACGCCACTTCGGCGACTGCATAGACGAAATGGTTAAAACGCCTCACACACCGAATCCCCGCGAGAAGAAAACTCCGACCCAGCAGGGAATAGAACCCGAGAACCCGTGATCTAGACACCGACGTCAACCACTAGGTTACGAGCTGTGTCTAATGATTACGGGAAACAAAATGGGAAGAAAACGTACCAGCACGCCAAATCAAACCCTTCCTTACACTAAATGTTCCAAATGTCATCTATTCAAATTGATACAAAGTCCATGCGTCAGCCGTTTCGTTTAATCTCGGCTGCGCTATTTTACGCATGGTTTCGCAGCCATAAAAAATGGGCATGAAGACTCTCAGCATATTTTACCGGATTCCGATATGGAAGATATTACAAATCCCTCCCTCTACCTCCCCCCCCCCCCCCCCGCCGGTCTCAAATGAAGGTGTAATGGAGGAATTTGAAGGGCAGGGAACGTCCACTTCGTCCCGTGCTATCCATCTGTCAGGGAACCTTATTTAGATGCCGTCAAACACTAATACTGAAATAATTTGGAGCTCCAACGTCCATGTATTATATGTCTCGTAGAACTGATAAAAACATATATTCTAGCAGTCAAGGTAGACTGTTCTCTAAGAAAGCACTGTAAGTTTCCTCGCTGAGCGTCAGCAGAGTTGCGGAGAATAAATTCTAACATGGAAATCATCTCTAGCAGACGCCCATGTATTTTCTTCCATAGTGTGTGTGGAATGTGCTATATAAATCTGGCCGTTTCTTTTTGTTATATCTTATAAGAGGCATCAATTCTAGCAGGCACATACATTTTATGTTCGCGAATGTAAGGCGGTATGGAATGTCCAAGACATTAACACTAAATAAGTTTTTAACAGATATCGTAAGAAAGTCATCGGCCGGCCGCGGTGGTCGTGCGGTTCTAGCGCTGCAGTCCGGAACCGCGGGACTGCTACGGTCGCAGGTTCGAATCCCGCCTCGGGCATGGATGTGTGTGATGTCCTTAGGTTAGTTAGGTTTAAGTAGTTCTAAGTTCTAGGGGACTGATGACCTAAGATGTTAGATACCATAGTGCTCAGAGCCAAGAAAGTCATCAGTTATATTGTGTTCTTTTTAGATGACATATGCAAAGCGTACTAACACATCAGACGTGCATACACTTTATTTGCTTTGTTCAGACCCTCCCATGAATGACAACAGATTGTACTTCAAGAGCAACATAACTGATTCGATGTAAAAGATGAAATTCTTCAAGCAGAATCTTTTTATTTCATTACCTCATCTTTGAGGAGGTAATTAATATCCCGTGTAGGATCTAAAACGGGAGGAGCGCAAACATTGACATGCTACTAAAACTGCGCACTGCGCCGCACTCCAAGACAAATATAAACTCCTTAAAAACGTTTTGCTACACCCTTATACCAAAGAAGGAGTTTAGGCTTAGATAAAAGAGGAAAAGCGAATGAAAGTGGAAGCCTTAAAGAAATAAATGTATAAATTTACTGTTAAATAAAAAGGAAACAATAACCACACTAAGGTCAGTAGAACCAAAAACCGGTCTATAGTTGCCGACTTTTGCTTTTAGTTCACTCGATGACTAGTTTCGGGCCGAGACGCATTTTCAAATCATCGTAACATAATCGAAAATGGCACAGATAACTGATATCTATATGCGCTGTAACTGTTCGTTGCTCACTTTTGACATCTCCGAAAATGACATTTCGACTATGTTACGACGATTTGAAAACGGGTCTCGGCCCGAAACTAGTCATTGAGTGAATAAAAAAGTAAAAATGTGCAACTTCGGGCTGGTTTTCTTTCTACTGATTAACAGAAGTTGCTGACCCAAGCTACTCCAGCATACTGGAACTTCGTGCAGTAAAGTCAGCCTGTTCCAAAATACACATCTTTGCGCCGTTGTGATATAAAAATTTTCTGCTGGGTAATATTGAACGCGGTACAGCTGCGCAGTAAATGGCTTGGATATCCCTTGACTTACAGACAATAAGCTGGTCCATGCGTTGCTACCCCACTCACCACTGTGATGACGTACTGCGAGTGTCTTCTGATCCCAAGCAAGCTCGATTCCCTTCATGTCAGCGGACACAGTAGGCAATCCCATTCGGCTGACGCTTGTTTCCGGAGAAATGTGTTCATGCGGTGGGTGGGGTAAGCTCTTGAGTTATCATATCGAAAGACGAACCCATCATCGAAATATAGACTTTAGTGTTGGACAACAGATTGTAGTTTCCTGTCGTAATACTGCACAAAGAAGAAGTAATCATCAACAGCGACGAGCGTTGTCCGACATCGGTACATGATGACATCTTTCGTCGTACCCCTTGGGACTGCAAGTTTGGTACCTGGCCGCCTCCACACCCTTCTACTGCGGTCACCTGGCGTCCGACAATCCCTGCACTCGTCAGTCAAAGAAACCCGACGTCACTTATCAAGGTTCCATTCCAGATGTTCCCTTCTCCACCTTCTTCGCGAACCACAAAGGTGGTATTTTTATTGCTGCTCGTAATGGGCTCTTGGAGGCCACACTGATCGTGTTAAGACTTCTGAGTAATGTCTGGGTCAACATAGCCGCCCCAGCTGCCTGTTTGAGGAAGTGCAACGTTCTGTCCCACAGCCCTCTGAGCACCTACGAGGCATAACAATTAGCCAGCGATCGTCAGCTGGGGCAGTTCACGGCGGACGATCGCTAGCGTATTGCCTCGCGACGGCGATTGAATGTTCAAATAAAATCATTCCGAGCACTATGGGACTTAACTTCTGAGGTCATCAGCCCCCTAGAACTTAGAACTACTTAAACCTAACTAACCTAAGGACATCACACACATCCACGACCGAGGCAGGATTCGAACCTGCGACTGTACAAAATAATAAACTGAGAGGAATATTTATTTAGATAGGCAAGCACAAAAAAGACATTCTTTCTGAGGAGCTATGAATGTAGTTTATTTAGTTACTTTCGTAAAGTTACAGCAACGAGTTATAATTCTTAAACCGAACATTATTTTTCTCCATCATGTATCTGACGTATTTAAATCAACACTGAACAAATAAGATTTCTCGCAGTTTTACTGAGGGATGAATGAATGTTCAAAGTTGTACATGACGTACAGAACATTACCAGCAGAATCCAACGTCTTTCGGCAATCAGCATGCTGCACGTAATTGCCTGTATGCAGATGGATGATCTGGTGCCGGAATGTTTATTTAAGGTCAATGTTCAAACGAGTGACCTTCTCCGGAATTTGCAACTCAATGAACCTTCTAAACACCGTAAATTTCTTTTTTGAGGTTATCTGCAGAAACTCGTCTATGTCACCAAACAAGAAAATTTTAAATAAATGGAATCTTACCCTCCAACAACGTAGAGAATTCCTAACACACTGAGATACGACTGTATGGCATTCAGATTAAAAGTTAGAAGGAAAAATGCGACAGAGTCCAGAATCCCAGATGACTTAAAACACCACTTCGACGAAGCTTGTCTCTCGGTGACAGCAGCAACTCGTACGGAGAGCAGTTAGAAGGCGCGCTGAATTGTGTATTTAGGGAAACGGACATCCTCATTAAAAATGAACATTCCGCCACCAGAACATCTGAACACATCGAATTACAGCTCGTTTCTGTTCAAATGTGTGTGAAATCTTATTACTTAACCTAAATTATCCTATGGACAAATACACATACCCATGCCCGAGGGAGGACTCGAACCTCCGCTGGGCTCGTTTCTGTAACTCTCTGAAAAATAAATAAACTAAGTTCGTAACTTCATAGAAAGAGTAAGATTTATTGCATTTTCCTTTCTAAATAAATATTTCTTTCACTTATTACTTTGAATTTACAGATAAAAACACTAGCTGAAACACCCGGTATGTAATTTATATGACGAGTTCCAACTCTGCGCGGGACAAAAAGCTATCAAGAGACTGCGATTAAAAGGGAGGTCAGCGTTGGCCTTAGTATTGATGTGATCGCTACTCAGTTTTGGTTACTGATAACTTGGTACCTTCCGGAGCTCGTGGTCGTGCGGTAGCGTTCTTGTTTCCCACTCACGGGTTACCGGGTTCGAATCCTGGCGGGGTTAGGGATTTTCTTTGCCTCGTGATGACTGGGTGTTGTGTGATGTCCTTAAAATAGTTAGGTATAAGTAGTTCTGAGTTCTAGGGAACTGATGACCATAGATGTTAAGTCCCATAGTGCTCAGAGCCATTTGAACCATTTTTTTGTTTAACTTGATACAAGTGTCTGAATTTAATTTGTGCAGCACTGAAGAAGATCACTATGTGATCGAAAATCGATTCTGCTATCAATAAAACATCAATATTACGGCCAAAGCTGACCATCCTTTTAATTTAACATTTATGGTCGATGTGCACACATCACTCCATGGAGTCTTTAACATTATGTGATTGCCTTATCATTTTAAATCTTTCACTAATCGAGCAGTCGCTCGGCAACAGCTACAGTTAGCAAATAATATTGCGAGAATGTAAAAGGTGAACAACCTGTGACGTAACTTGTTTATTGTCGAAGCGCCGTCAGAGATGCAGTGAGTTACTGACTTTGAAAACCGAGGCGCGAAAAACGGACAGAAGAAGAACACTTTTACACATTCTTTTGATGTACGAGATATTCTCGATTAACAGTTACTAATTTTTTTCTTCTCTTGTCTCTTGTAACTAGTGTCGGACGCGCATGTCTTGCCGCCGTATTATTATTGTTAAAAATAATATTAATTTAGTGTAAAGTGAAAGTGCAATACTAAAAGTGCAATACCGCATAGCAGTAGATTTATTGTGCGACGTGTATGTGAAAACGTCAAAGGAATTATTTTTATTACGAGAAGAGAAGTGCCAGTCAAAACGGCATCCATGTTAAATCCTTCATTGCAGTGCAAGTTCATCTATTAATTGCCATAAATTCAGAGTTAAATGGAACTGGTGTATGAACTATTTATTTAGTATAGAACCTATGTCTCACTCCATCATGAAGCTATTTAATTTTCTTTATGTTTCTGCCAAATAGAGAGTTCACAGTCAAGAATTCTTTCGTCGAAATCGGACGGAAGTTGCATGCGGCGAAATATTTTCTCCGCGCCATATTCTACTGGTAAATGCATGATAAACTACGGTCCCTTAGGAAATTCATGTTGAGCCATCCAAAAATAATTATATTTTGAATAGGTATTTACTCTCCTCTGCGATGCAACTTCCGACTGATCAGACGATCCAACAAGAAACAGCCGCAAATGGTCGGCGTTCGCAGATATACTTCCACCGCTGATTATAGCTATATGTTACAGCACAAAAGTAAACATATTGTTATAATTAGCGACTACGAACGGGGACATTTATAACTGTATGTTTATGTATACACATCACGTAAACATATCGTTATAAGTCGCCAATCGAGAGACTGCGATGTTACAGAGCATGAATTTAAGTGCTAAATACCGGAATGAAACACTGATTAAGGAATACATAAGTAACATGTTTCCGGCAGAACACAAGCTCACTGTACTAAGAAAAAATTGTCTCTTATGTCAGTTGGTAGTTCGGATCGATAGTGAAGAATAGTAGTAAAACCAAACATAATAGCAGATAAAGAATTTCATACAGACAGATATGGGAAAAAGAACTGTAGATCGGAAGACAATGACAGCTTGTACACAATGTTGGTAAAACACGCACTCAGCGCTGTGAATGGACAACAACGTTAGCCGGACAGTAACGAGGGATTGTGTTATGGTGGAGTGCCGAGACACGCAGCCCTAACAAGTCCTTTACATGTCGCAAGACGCGTCCTCCGTTCGGGCAGCCGTGGTGGAGCACCTCCGATGACGAAGCGACTAATTTTCCCCGCATTAGGCACAAAAGGTGGCGGGCGCGCTGGAAATAACGGCGCGAGGGTCGGCATTGTGCTGGCGCACGTGGCCTGCAGAGCATGTCGCGATACACGGGGTGGCGCACGCGCCGCGCAGCGGGCCAGCGCACGCTTCCAGTCACCCACTTGCCCTCTCCGTGTTTCCTTTCACAACGGCTTACCTCCCGCAGATACTAACGTCACTAGCAAAAAACTGCTTTGGCTTTTTGACAGTCCGTGAAGTTACTCTGCTGCAACTATTTACGTCCTCGACAATAACGCGGCGCTTGCAAACATTAGAACTTACGGTGTCACAAAAAGTACTACACTACTGGCCATTAAAATTGCTACAACTCGAAGATGGCGTGCTACAGACGCGAAATTTAACCGACAGGAAGAAGATGCTGTGATATGCAAATGATTAGCTTTTCAGAGCATTCACACAAGGTTGGCGCCGGTGGCGACACCTACAACGCGCTGACATGAGGAAAGTTTCCAACCGATTTCTCATACACAAACAGCAGTTGACCGGCGTCGCCTGGTGAAACGTTGTTGTGATGCCTCTTGTAAGGAGGAGAAACGCGTACCATCACGTTTACGACTTTGATAAAGGTCGGATTGTAGCCTAGCGCGATTGCGGTTTATTGTATCGCGACATTGCTGCTCGCGTTGCTCAAGATCCAATGACTGTTAGCAGAATATGGAATCGGTGGGTTCAGGAGTGTAATACGGAAAGCAGTGCTGGATCCAACGGCCTCGTATCACCAGCAGTCGAGATGACGTGCATCTTACCCGCATGGCTGTAACGGATCGTGCAGCCACGTCTCGATCCCTGAGTCAACAAGAGGGGACGTTTGCAAGACAACAACCATCTGCACGAACAGTTCGACAACGTTTGCAGCAGCATGGACTATCAGCTCGGAGACCATGGCAGCGGTTACCCATGACGCTGCATCACACACAGGAGCGCCTGCCAAGGTGTACTCAACGAAGAACCTGGGTGCACAAATGGCAAAAAGTCATTTTTTCGGATGAATCCAGGATCTGTTTACAGCATCATGATGATCGCATCCGTGTTTGGCGACATCGCGGTGAACGCACATTGGAAGCGTGTATTCGTCATCGCCATACTGGTGTATCACCCAGCGTGATGGTATGGGATGCCATTGCTTACACGTCTCGGTCCCCTCTTGTTCGCATTGACGGCAATTTGAACAGTGGACATTACATTTCAGATGTGTTACGACTCGTGGCTCTACCCTTAATTCGATCTCTGCTAAACCCTACATTTCAGCAGGATAATGCACGACCGCATGTTGCAGGTCCTGTACGGGCCTTTCTGGATACAGATAATGTTCGACTGCTGCCCTGGCCAGCACATTCTGCAGACCTCTCACCAATTGAAAACGTCTGGTCAATGGTGGCCGAGCAACTGGCTCGTCACAATACACCAGTCACTACTCTTGATGAACTGTGGTATCGTGTTGAAGCTGCATGGGCAGATGTACCTGTACACGCCATCCAAGCTCTGTTTGACTCAATGCCTAGGCGTATCAAGGCCGTCATTACGGCGAGAGGTGGTTGTTCTGGGTACTGATTTCTTAGGATCTATGCACCCGAATTGCGTGAAAATGTAATCACATGTCAGTTGTAGTATAATATATTTGTCCAATGAATACCCGTTTATCATCTGCATTTCTTCTGGGGGGAGCAATTTTAATGTTCAGTAGTGTATTTCTCTGCCATCGTCTGTTCTGGTGTTGCCAGATGTTGCCGACTTTCACCGAATGTCTCGATTTATAGGTGTGTGTCATGACCCTTCCCGCGTAAGATGTACACGAGACGCCAGATGAAATTTCATGCATTACTACCAATTCGGAATATAATGTATACTCACTTTAACAAAAGTCAAGTGCATGAAAATTCCTAAATGAGATGCTGAACCCGCCGATGTTGGTAACCGAGTAAGTCAAGATACAGCGGGTCAAAGGCCGTTATCAACCGATAATTGCCGCAACGCTTTTCTGAACTACGTTTTGAAAACATTCAGCTACGTGCCTTCAGTTGTCGTATCACAGCAATAAACCACTGTTTTCTACACGGTGTTTCAACTTTTCGTCTCTCTCCATTTGACTGGCTATAACATCTGTAGTAGGTCCGTTCATGGTACTCACCGCCCTTCGTGGCCGCCCGCTTGTCAATTCTGTGTTTTCGTGTTTAATCAGGAGCAAAATGTTTGGGGCAGGCGACTCATAGGCGTATGCACAACGCCAGACTGAAAAAAAAATATTTTTAATTCTGGTAAAATACATTGTATGTCAAATACATTGTATGTCAAAATAAATGTTCAAATGTGTGTGAGTTCTTAAGGGACCAAACTGGAGAGATCATCGGTCCCTATACTTACACATTACTTAAAGTAACTTAAACTAACCAATGCTAAGAACAACACACGTACCCATGTCCAAGGGAGGACTCGAACCTCCGGCGGGAGGGGCCGCCCAGTCAGTGACATGGCACCTCTTAGCGCGAGGCCACTCCGCACGGCTATGTCAAAATAGATCTTGTAGTTCTGATCCCTTGGAATTTCCTTTAAAAAGGCGAATCTCAACGTTTCCAAACGCTCCAATATCTGGTTCATCATCTACTACTAATTTTGGAATATTCTCTTGTCCACTGTAGATTTCAGTTTAGTGACCAAACTCCCTTTCGCATGCAGAACAAAACGTTTCTACCCCAATTTAAGTGGTTTGTCTCTCATGAACACCTTCATGCACTGCCTCGCATTGGTTGCCCAGACTTTTTTCATCAAGTAACAAATGCTCACTCAATGCAACTTAAAGCCATTTTTTATTTGTATGATCAATTATAGTCCTAATTTTTTACGGTTTGTCATGATCTCACCCTCAGGTTTGCTCGCTTTGTATTGTGACTACACTCAAAGAATCTCGGAGATACCGTCCGTTTTACTATTCGACACTGTTAACATCATTCCAGGGATCGCGGACAGTGGTAGGCGGAGCTAAGGAGTTAACAAGGCGTATCTCTATAAATATACAAATGTCATGGACATTGCAATTAAGTATTGTATCTTGGAATTTCTGCGTGCTGTGAAAATTACTTTCATCTACAATTTTCACCATTAATTCGTCAGTAAAAAGTTAAAAAAAAAGGTACGGCATAGAAATAACTCTGGCATTGATTAGGTCTGTGCGGTATTTTCTTTGAATCTAAAAAGGTTATTTACAAATAAAGCACTTTGGTTTCTCTAAATGAGTCGATTTTTCAGTATTTTATTGTGTTGACGACATCTGGAATTCCGGTTCCGGTAGTGAAGCGTGCTTGGATAACCTAACGGTAAAGCGATCGCTCGAGATAAGCGGGAAATCCGGGTTCCAGCCTTGCTCCGGCACAAATTTTCATTGTTGTCACTCCATTAGACAGCTGATGGTTGTCCATATTCGCAACTTCGAATACATTTCATGTATTTCATAACGGTACGTTTATGTGATACTCTCATACGTATCCCGAGGACATAATAGTTGTTGTGGTTGGCAGGAGAGCAAACACCGTGTTACTAAAGGAGGTCGAAATGCACGCGTTTTAGCTCACGCAGGCTAGCGTGAGGTCTGGAACATGACAAGGGAATCAGAATTGAGAAAAACGGACGTAGCTGGTGGAATACTTAACTTTAATCCATTAATGATGAACGTCGCTCTTGACGTTACATATTTCACAATATCAAAAGTACTGATAATGGAGCCTTGCTAGGTCGTAGCAAATAACGTAGCTGAAGGCTATGCTAACTATCTTCTCGGCAAATGAGAGCGTAATTTGTCAGTGAACCATTGCTAGCAAAGTCGGCTGTACATCTGGGGCGAGTACTAGGAAGTCTCTCTAGACCTGACGTGTGGCGGCGCTCGGTCTGCAATTACTGATAGTGGCGACACGCGGGTCCGACATATACTAACGGACCGCGGCCGATTTAAAGGCTACCACCTAGCAAGTGTGGTGTCTGGCGGTGACACCACAATAGAAATATATGGTTTGGATCTGCTTCCTCTCCGCTTAGGTTGAGCCGGCAGAGGAGTTTGTTGAACTCCCAATTATTATTTCAGCCGTGTCGTGAAGCTCCTTTATGTTTGTGCCTTATTATACCGTGACAGTCTTGGAATCATGGGATGAATTAATACGTAGTGACTGCCTTTGATTTTAGGTGACTGCTGCCATTCCTCTTGTTAGTCTGAGGACAACCGATTTCTCATCTTGGGTATCATTTATATGAGATCGAGTTTATCATATTTAACAGCTCCATGCAGAGATGCCTGATTTGCCACGGTATCTACTAGTTCATTTTCAGGTATCCCAGGGTGGCCTTTCATCCAGACCATCATGATGTTGCCATAGTTCCACAACACCAGATTAGCAAGATCGTCAATTGCTGCCACTATGGAGTTTGGTACAGTTATTATGATGGTTTCTTATCAGTTGTAGGTCTGAAATACTATCATACGTATATGATGACTGTTGTGTCTGCCGTGGTTGTCCGTGCGAAAACTATGGCTTCCAAAATGACAATCAGCCCGACTGTCATAATAGTGGTGTGTGGATCCAGCTTCTGTAGGCTTTGTTGTCTGCTTCGTGGTAAACAATACTCACTACCAGCACCTTCACGAGACTTGGACCCATCTGTATAGACCACAGAAGCATGATGATAGTAAGACTGGAATTCCATTGCCGTTCCATAACCTGGGTCGTTTTTAGGATACTTTAAACTGTAGGCTGTTAATTCCCGACTTTTTTCGTGAAGTGGCCCATATTCATCAAAGTAGAGTCTCAGGAGTAATTTCTTTTAGAGGTATAGTCGTCTTAGCTTTAACGATGGTTCATTTGTTTCAACCACTGATACGTTGATTGGCGTTAACATGAACGCCCCAGTAACTACACGCAAGGCTTTCTACTGCATAGTGTCGAGTCTTTGGAGCCTGCTGACTGATCTTGTTCTGTAGCACAGGTTCTGTAATCCAAGTGTGTCTTTAGTGGAGACCAGTATGAAGTCATCGCTGTCCACCTATCAGAGCTGCAGCATACTCCAGTCGAAACTCTAATGAGACTGCAGGCTTTCTCACATCTGGTAAAGATATATCGGATATGAGGATCCCATCTTAGTTTGCCTTCGAAAATCACCCCAAGCTGTTGAGTGGTTTTTCCTACTGGAGATGTATGCTGTCCCAGATGCATTGTTTGGGGAAATGGAATCTCTTGGCGAGTAAAGGTAGTAAGAGTAGACTTAGCCACTTTCTGAACACGACTCAGGCAGATATATGAGAGCGCTATGCATTTTTGGATGATGGGACTGTTCTGTTTTCGGAATATATGCATTTGTCGTTTGCTTATTGTAATACCTGGGCGTCACTGCAAAGATATCATTAAAGTCTGCAGTACATAGAATAAATAATAAGGGAGTCTATATACTGATCCGTGCGGGAGTCCGCGTCTTGTTTTCTCTGCATCCCAGTGTACCTTTGTGTTGCCAAATGATTGTCTTACTGCTGCTCAAAAAGCTTATAGTTTTACAAACGAGTTGTTTTAGAATTTGGAGTTTCTCCATTTTTTCCCTAAGACTGAAAAGACGACATTGTCGTATGTTTTAGCCAATTCTACGAATGTAACAAACGTATAACAATGCCGAGAGAAATTTAGCTCTATGTTAGTAACTTACCGTAAAAGGATCTCAGTTGTCCCTTTTCAAAATGGTTCAAATGGCTCTTAGCACTATGGGACTCAACTGCTGTGGTCATTAGTCCCCTAGAACTTAGAACTACTTAAACCTAACTAACCTAAGGACATCACACACATCCATGCCCTAGGCAGGATTCGAACCTGCGACCGTAGCAAGCGCACGGTTCAGGACTGCGCTCCTAGAACCGCGAGACCACCGTGGCCTTCTGTCCCTTTTCCTTTTCGAAATCCATGCAGTGTTTGCGGTAATATTTTTAATCCTTTGCATTACCTTCACCGAACACGTTAGTAAGTGATAGGCCGATAGAACTCGCATCTATCATATCTTTTCCCCGATTTGTGGGTGGGGGAAAAACGATAGGTTTTCAGCGAGTCAATTTTCATCTGTTGATAAGCCGATACAACTCTGGTTTATCACATCTCTTTACCAATTTGTGGATAGGGACAACACGATATGTTTTCAGCGAATCGATTTTGATCTGTTGTGCTCATACATTATTGTAAATTTGGAACAGCAGCAGTTTCCCTTTGTGTGGGATGTGTCGTAGCATTGTGTTAACGTACCGCTGCAATGCTTCGTCGATATTATTATCGTCGTCGTCTTCGGCGGTATGTTCCTGTGTACAGGTCATTGAAAGCAATAAACCTTACTGGGCAATTTAATAGGCAGCAGCTTATTGGTGGTTCCAGTGTTTTTCGTGGACTTAAAATGCATTTCACGTTTGATGTGTGAGCAATGTTTGGAGGCAGTACATGGTTAACCTTGGCCGCTGTATGGGGCAGTCATGCAGACTATGGTGGCGTTGAAGCTTTTCCTGGTGCAAACATTTTGGCTTGGAAGACTTGGAATATTACAGAGAGTACCGGACTACTACAGAAGATTCCTTATGGTACCTTGGTTCCAGACAAGACGTTTTCCATCTCATCTAGAAGAAAGAAGCTGCTTCATTATGACGAGTATTTGTTTATTTGGGCCAAGTAGAAAATAACGGTTGTAAGATAAAGCTTGTAGGAGACTGTATGTTGTATTATAGGCCATGTGCTGTACTCTACCCTTGGGAGAGCGCAGTCTGGAGTTCTCCCAGCGAACAGAGTTGTGCAATGCCACTGTTGTCCTCTTCAACATTTATTAATGGTCCCCTCGCCTTCCGTGTCCATTACGTCAGGTGGGGTTATCATGCGTAAGAATTACTCAAAATCTTTGTCGGATGGTGAAGGTGTGAACATGTCCATTGTCAAACCGTTTTTCATGTTCCTTATCACATTTAAAATCCTGGTTATTTGTATGTCTTTGCAGAACGCAGTGCAGAAATTTGGCTGTTTTTTTTTTTTTACATGTATATTTTCTTAGCTGCAGATTGTGCTTTCTTAAGAGTAAGAATATTCTTATCTTAAGAGAAATTTTTGTATTTTCTTAATGTCTCCTTTCGCTTCCTGGGACTGCGTTACATTTGGAATTCCACCAACACGATGATGGCCGATGAATAGTCCGTTTAGCCGGCCGCGGTGGCTGTAAGGTTCTTCAGTCCGCAACCGCGTGACTGCTACGGTCGCAGGTTCAAATCCTACCTCGGGCATGGATGTGTGTGATGTGCTTAGGTCAGTTAGGTTTAAGTAGTTCTAGGGGACTGATGACCTAAGATGTTAAGTCCCATAGTGCTCAGAGCCATTTGAACCATTTTTCAATAGTCCGTTTATGTCCTTATTGAGGTACTGAGACTATTTCATCGATAAGTGATTCCAAGATCCCATAGTCTCTTTCGGGATCCTCAGTTTCTATAGTCGATTTCTGTTTTTCTTCCAGTACCGGGTCGAAAAGGTTCAAATTGACTTTGTTTGTGTTCAATTTCCGGCTGATTGTATGTTTGACAGTCACCCTAGGTTGTGTGTTTATTATAATTCGCATTGGTGAGTGATCTGTACCTAATGTATCCTATATCACTTCCCATGTTGTTCCGGTAAACAGTGCAGCGGATGCTATGCTGAAATCCGCTGTCGCCGGGACTTCATTTGGCCAATATATTCGTATGGGTGAGCCAACATTTAGTACTTTAAGGTTTTTCGAATCTAGTACATCCACTACTATTTTTTCCTTTGCGTTAGCATTTCTGCAGCTCTACAGATACCGTAAAGTCATTTAGTAGCAGAAGGAGTTTCCCGATGGAGGCAATGATTGTTGTTCAGTGTTGTTAGGAAAGACTGTCGTTACGTGCTTTGTACAGTATGTTGAGAGCAAATTCTGATGAAAGTCTCTGATCCACAGGAGGATACCCGCAATTTGTAAAGTATCATACTGAGTGCCAGTATTGACAATGGAAAAGTGTGTCTCTTGTTTTATTAACAACACTGCACCGCCAGAGCCATTATCTCTGTGTTCTCTAGTGACAGGTATCCCATAAGCGTAAACGGTTCTTGCGGTCTTAACAACTTTCGCTAATGGTTCAAATGTCTACATCAGTTTCAAGTAAAAAATATCAGAGGTTGCCTCTGTTTCCCTTGAGCGATCTCGCGATCCATTATATGATTTTATAGGCCGTTTTGGGGTACATCGGGTGGAGCAAACACATTTTGGATTAACATCCGGAAAAATCTGTGTGTAGTACTGGAGTGGACCCTCTAGTATCCTGCTGGTACAATATTTCGTTCACCACAGCCATAATTACACTTAAAATGTTGCTAACGTGGTAGTTCTCTGTTGGTTGAGTCTGTGAAATTGTCGTGGGTAGGGACTGGAACCCGCTGGAGGGAGAGAGAGGCAGAAGTCTTGTTGTTACTATTGGTCCCGTGGGACTGCACTTTGGTGGGTCCTCTATATCCCGTAGAAATTACAGTTTGCTGATGGTGTAGTTGGACACGCCGTATGAGAGAAGGGGGAGGCGGTATCGGCTGTACATCCACTGGAGCCACCGATCCTGACGTCTGCTGCATTATCGTCATAGGATGGGTTGCTACAGATCGTAGATGGCGGTACTGCCCTTAGTAGCTGTTGAGTTGTGAGAGCCGGGAATTTGCAACCTGTCTAGTAATGTTTGGGAGAGAAGTAAGTGCATTTGCATAAGCCTATTTTCAAACACAGCTGCTGCAACTCGGAAGCCATGGTGGCTGGATCTCATCAATCTCCGAACGCAAAACTTCATCTTTGCCCGCTTTCCGTGGCCGATGAGCAGGTGGCGTGCGCAGAGTGGCGTTGGGCTGAATCGGCGGCGAGCTCTTGTGTGTGGAGTTGCTCGGAAAGTGATTGATCGTTTGGGAGAGGTAATAGCCTCTGCTGTTGTTGTCTCCCCGGAATGTAGCGGTGGCTAAGAAACGTTTATGCGGCACCTCCCTGATCGCGGAAAACTCATTTCTCGTTGCCTTTGCGATGCGGATAAGGTTTAAAGATCGAGTTTTCCTATCGTACCCTTTAGTTGCCATGAGAGTGGGCTGTATGCCAAGTTGCAATGACCCCAATTGAATAAACACGAGAATTGTTGTCTTGTGTGTCCAGCAATGGCCCCAATAGAATTAACATGAGAAATGCTGTCTAGTGTGTTCACGCAGATGAGAGCAAAACATTATAAGTCTTGGATTGGCAAATGTGATTTTAAATCTTGCCCTTAATATTTATGAAACCACGAATTTAATTAAGAAATATTTTGGACACATTTTAGTGTACATCGTATAATATGTTGTTTTAAATTGTTTTACTTATTATCAGTCGTTGGCCCAACAAAGGTTCATTGTGATTTCATATGCGGAAAATATAGTGGGCCTGTATAATGGGCGTGGTACACATCGGTTGTCAATGGCAATCAAGTTATGCATGGCAAATTGTAAGCAACGATTAAAATCTTTAGTTCAAATGGCTCTAAGCATTATAGCACTTAACATCTGAGGTCGGTATGTTGGCAAAAATACTTGTTCAAAACCGGTGGTAGGCAGAAAACGTCTTCCGATATTGTCCTAAATGCATTCTCCGAAAATTATTTCGAGCAGTTAGTCCACGAACCCACGCGAATTGTAAATGGTTGCGAAAACACACTTGACCTCTTGGCCACAAACAATCCAGAGCTGATAGAGAGCATCATGACTGATACAGGGATTAGTGATCACAAGGTCATTGTAGCTAGGCTCAATACCATTTCTTCCAAACCCATCAGAAACAAACGCAAAATAATTTTATTTAAAAAAGTGGATAAAGTGCCACTAGAAGCGTTCCTAAAAGACAATTTGCATTCCTTCCGAACTGACTATGCCAATGTAGACGAGATGTGGCTCAAATTCAAAGATATAGTAGCAACAGCAATTGAGATATTCATACCTCATAAATTGGTAAGAGATGGAACGGATCCCCCGTGGTACACAAAAAAGGTCCGAACGTTGTTGCAGAGGCAACGGAAAAAGCATGCGAAGTTCAGAAGAACTCGAAATCCCGAAGATGGGCTAAAATTTACAGACGCGCGAAATTTGGCACGTACTTCGATGCGAGATGCCTTTAATAGGTTCCACAACGAAACATTGTCTCGAAATTTGGTAGAAAATCCGAAGAAATTCTGGTCGTATGTAAAGTACACAAGCGGCAAGACGCAGTCAATACCTTCGCTGCGCAGTGCCGATGGTACTGTTATCGACGACTGTGCCGCTAAAGCGGAGCTATTGAACGCAGTTTTCCGAAATTCCTTCACCAGGGAAGACGAATGGAATATTCCAGAATTTGAAACACGAACATCCGCTAGCATGAGTTTCTTAGAAGTAGATACCTTAGGGGCTGCGAAGCAACTCAAATCGCTTGATACGGGTAAGTCTTCAGGTCCAGATTGTATACCGATTAGGTTCCTTTCAGATTACGCTGATACTATAGCTCCCTACTTAGCACTCATATACAACCGCTCGCTCACCGATAGATCTGTACCTACAGATTGGAAAATTGCGCAGGTCGCACCAGTGTTCAAGAAGGGTAGTAGAAGTAATCCATTTAACTACAGACCTATATCATTGACGTCGGTTTGCAGTAGGGTTTTGGAGCATATACTGTATTCAAACATTATGAATCACCTCGAAGGGAACGATCTATTGACACGTAATCAGCATGGCTTCAGAAAACATCGCTCTTGTGCAACGCAGTTAGCTCTTTATTCTCACGAAGTAATGGCCGCTATCGACAGGGGATCTCAAGTTGATTCCGTATTTCTAGATTTCCGGAAAGCTTTTGACACCGTTCCTCACAAGCGACTTCTAATCAAGCTGCGGAGCTATGGGGTATCGTCTCAGTTGTGCGACTGGATTCGTGATTTCCTGTCGGGAAGGTCGCAGTTCGTAGTAATAGACGGCAAATCATCGAGTAAAACTGAAGTGATATCAGGTGTTCCCCAGGGAAGCGTCCTGGTACCCCTACTGTTCCTGATCTATATAAATGACCTGGGTGACAATCTGAGCAGTTCTCTTAGACTGTTCGCAGATGATGCTGTAATTTACAGTCTAGTAAGGTCATCCGAAGACCAGTATCAGTTGCAAAGCGATTTAGAAAAGATTGCTGTATGGTGTGTCAGGTGGCAGTTGACGATAAATAACGAAAAGTGTGAGATGATCCACATGAGTTCCAAAAGAAATCCGTTGGAATTCGATTACTCGATAAATAGTACAAATCTCAAGGCTGTCAATTCAACTAAGTACCTGGGTGTTAAAATTACGAACAACTTCAGTTGGAAGGACCACATAGATAATATTGTCGGGAAGGCGAGCCAAAGATTGCGTTTCATTGGCAGGACACTTAGAAGATGCAACAAGTCCACTAAAGAGACAGCTTACACTACACTCGTTCGTCCTCTGTTAGAATATTGCTGAGCGGTGTGGGATCCTTACCAGGTGGGATTGACGGAGGACATCGAAAGGGTGCAAAAAAGGGCAGCTCGTTTTGTATTATCGCGTTATAGGGGAGAGAGTGTGGCAGATATGATACACGAGTTGGGATGGAAGTCATTACAGCATAGACGTTTTTCGTCGCGGCGAGACCTTTTTACGAAATTTCAGTCACCAATTTTCTCTTCCGAATGCGAAAATATTTTGTTGAGCCCAACCTACATAGGTAGGAATGATCATCAAAATAAAATAAGAGAAATCAGAGCTCGAACAGAAAGGTTTAGGTGTTCGTTTTTCCCACTCGCTGTTCGGGAGTGGAATAGTAGAGAGATAGTATGATTGTGGTTCGATGAAACCTCTGCCAAGCACTTAAATGTGAATTGCAGAGTATTCATGTAGTTGTAGATGTCATCAGTCCCATAGACTTAGAATTACTTAAGCCTAACTAACCTAAGGACATCACACACATTCATGCCCGAGGCAGGATTCGAAGCTGCGCCAGCAGCAGCAGCGTGGTTCCGGACTGAAGCGCCTAGAACCGCTCGGCCACAGCGGCGGACAAATTTTTCGGTTCAAGTGGATCCTTACCTTGTTTAATTCTCATTCTCTTGTAGATGAATGTAATTTTCTAAGACATCTCCGTCACCTCAGTTGTCGTTATTAATACCTTTTCAGTGTATTGACCGAATTTAAGACACTGTTATAATTACTGGAATTTATCATTTACCCTGAAGAATTTTGGGTGTCTCACGTTCCTGTGTTAAACTGTGTTTAAAGGCTGCTGTAGCAGTCGGAACCATGGGAACGCCACCACTGCTTGTCTGTGTTTGCCCAATGGTAAATACGTACGGAGTCGGCGGAACACCATCACCGCCCCTTGGCGGTGTGCGGTTACCTCTTGGCAGTCCAGCAGCGTGGGCGCGGTGCGGGGAGCGATAACTTGTGGGCGTGATACTCCTGTTTCCTGCTCACCGCATTTATACCTACGTTAAGTTACCTTGTGACTCAATAATCAATGTTTGTTATTGTAAATTATATGGCCTTTCCTCTTAGAGCATACTTAGTCTTTTCATTATTCACACTATGCTCGGCACTTGAGTGTCATAATTAATTATGCTTTACAGTTGTCACGCTCCAGGACACTAGGTTTAATTTCAACTGCTTAGAACTGTTCTTGAGGGGCTCCAGTTTCCATGGGGGGTTTCCTCAGTTCAAGCTTGAAGGCCCCCCCCCCCCCCCCCCCCCAAGCAAGATTATTCAGGGTTGAAAATGTTGTAAACTTTCGATGTCGTTTTACGTGGCTTAGAGAGGTGTTAGTTTCTGAAAATTGAAATTTAATGCCCACCATGTGGACTCTTACTATGTAATACCAATCGGACTGATTCTCCATCAGTTTAGAATTTTTGGCAGTGTTGAACTTAACTAATCTGTATTATCCGAAGCACTTCTCGCTGAAAATCTAGCCTGGATACTCGATCCATAGATTCTTACAATTCAGTTATTGCCTGGACTGATTGTTCATTATTTTAAATTTTCTATAAAATTGAATTTAACAAATTTACGGTTGTGTAAAGAATTTCTTGTTGCTGAAAATTTAACCTGAATGACTATTCAGAGATTCCTTGGGTTTTACAGCAACTGTGCTGAGTTTGTATGTTTAGTATTTTGTAAAGTCTTAAGACTGTTTGAATGAACTATATGTGCTTGAAAAACTGAATACGGTGAAAGGTGTTGCAGATAAAGATGAACCCTAGGCTCTATCCTTCCACCTTGGTTATCCTTATATTTGTTTTAGGGGCTACTGAGCGTCGCTAGTAATATTATTGAGAGACATAATTTTGTCAATTTTCTAGTGTTTCAGTTGGGTTGGGCATGTTCGAATTAGGTGACTGTGACCATCAGTACAATGATACAGGTTGGTTGATTATCCCTCTCATAAGCATCACTTCTATGTGGGCCCTCGCAGGACACAGATCTTGTGTCTTCTGCATTGCTTGCTGTTATGTCCAAATCGCAAACAGTTGCAGTATTATAAGAAGGAGGGTAAATCAACTTTCAATGGACAGAGAACTCCATAAATATAAACAAAGTTTAGAAGCCGCTGTGATATAAACGTCTCAACACAAACTGAACACGTCTTTGTTACCTTTTTTCCATTCAAGTTTACAATTTTACTAAATCTTATGTTGTCAAAAGGTTCGCAAAAACATGTCATTTCCGTTAGTAATTCGTTTACCGTAAGGGCGGTTTCAACGGTACTGACGATGCTTTGTTAAGCAGCGAAGACTTTCGGAAAATAAGCCTCCAGATTTGTTTGCCTAGGAAATAATGTTGAATCAAGGCTTGGCTGTTAATCTTTGCAAAGTCTTGAGTTTCACATTTTGAATCTAGGCAAAGTTGCCCCCATGACGTGATCAGTCACCCCTATACGTTCGATGCAAGATGCAAAGACTGTGGAACACGGTACCTACTTTCCAATGCCCTGATCATAGAAGGCAGTCTCCTGTACTTACCGCCAATTCTGTACGCTGGTCTGCAGCTCGTTGTTTGTGCCAATGCTGTCCTCGTAGCCAGCAGCTCATATGACAAAAGAGATGGAAATCCGAGGGAGCCAAGTCTGGGATGTGTGTGAGGAATAACACTACCCGTCGAAAACGCTCTAGGGACGTCAGGACATGCCTGATGGCAATATTCCTCATCGCTTGTTATGGATTATCCTTTGCACACGACTGTCTTGAATCATCTGAGCCAATCGCTGAACAAGGTCATTGGTTGGCACTCGATTCCTTCCCTAATCGCTTACAGGGCGAACAGCTGTACTTCCTCCTTCCAAGTTCTGCCTCATTGGCGCACTTTGATGTCACAAGTGACGTGATGGACGGGCATACTAGAAATACTGCGCAACACATGTGTGTAAACGTTCATCTAATTTTCATAGTGGTTTTAACTTTGTTCCCTATCGGACGCAGGCCTGCGGGAGCAATAAAGTGGAACCTTGCATAGCGAGCTTAATTCTTTATAAAATCTTACTCTCTTGGCAGTGATGTTCCACAAGCTCATCGATATTATTGTTATCCACTTCTAGTCCCATGATCTTTATGACTGCAGACTCCAGGTACTGACTCAAATGCTTCAGATTCACTCTCTACTGCGCATTCCGGCCAAAGCAGAAGTGAGAGATCTTTTGGAAACCTTTCCCACGTCTTTTCGATAATCTTGATGCAGGCAACGATGTTGAAGTGATATTTCCAAAACTCTCTGAGAATGAGATTTGTAGCTTCAGTCAACTCAAAGCAATGGTCGAAGAATGCTTTAGTGTAGAACTTCTTAAAGTTAGAAATAATCTGCTGGTCCATAGCCTGAAGTAATGGAGTGGTGTTGGGAGGCAGAAACTGGATCTTAGTGAACCGAAATTCTTTAAGGAGGTGGTCTTTTAGACCTGGAGAATCCACATTCGCAGTTGCGGATTTCATGTCTTTCATAACGGTTGTAGTCGCTGCAGTGCCTGTTCCTTCTAACATGCGTGAATGCCCGAAGGAACTTTGTGTAGTGTGTGTGTGGTTTTGTGTGTGTGTGTGTGTGTGTGTGTGTGTGTGTGTGTGTGTGTGTGTAAGTGTGAGTGATTGGGGTTGGGATTCAGGATATAGGTTATAACTAAGAACAATGATATGGGGAAACTAGGTTCTTTCATTTATTCACAATGTATAAAAGATAGCAACAATTTTTTAGGCTTATCCACAATTGTTTTTCATGTTCAGAAAATTACTTATGCTTCCTTAGATCGTACGTACGTTACTTGGATAGCTGTGGTAATCCTAGGGCTAATACATGCAAACAGAGTCCCGACTAGAGATGGGAGGGACGCTTTTATTAGATCAAAACCAAACGGTCGGCTCGTCCGGCCCGTTTGCCTTGGTGACTCTTATATAGGCGCTGAGTTGAAACCACTCAGTAAACAAGGGCAGCAGATATGGAACAAAGGAAGTACAGTTTGCACGTGAGTATTCTGACTCAGTTCACTCAGTCATTGCACGGGAGTTCCAATATCGTACTGCGCTATCACAGACGTTTCCGAAGACATATAGAAGACATGTCTAAAATTATATCTTTCATAGAGGATGAGCATCTTGGACAACGTACGTGGACAAAAATGCAGCACGCTTACCATGAATAAAGTTCTTACCTGTGCAATTCGAGCAGGTTGCTCAAACCTGTGGAGGAAGAAGAAGAGGAGGAGGAACAACTTGCTGTGTTTGTGGGACAGGTTGGTACATCGGCTTGCTCAGGCATGTAGATGGAGTGTGAACTGAAAAAATAACACACAGTTCTTAAAAAATAATAATAATTTATTTATCATCTAGCTTAAAAGCAATTTTACATTATCTGAAGCACATGTAAAGCAATTTTCTTCTTCTTCTTCTTCTCCATACATCTGTTTAAGCAGCCAGAGAGATGGAATCATAATATACTTTTAGATGTGCACGTACATGAAGTCTTCTCACTGCCGTTGATAACACGATCGTGTCTTTGTGATCGAATTTTCAAAACGACGTCACCAAATCCTCCTAAAGACTGTCTCGATCATCCAATCATATTGAATGGTAGCTAGATCCGGGTTAACTGCAAAGCACTTTATCATATTTTTGCACACTTCACATTATTGAAAGGTTTTAGAGACACAACATTTGTGGAGAGTGTCTGTAGAACAGGTCCACAACTTGTGAATGAGATGAAGCTAAATACGAGTACAAACAGTCTGCAGTGATGTTTGTCCTTTGGGTTGCCATCGTGAAACGCATTAGATGTAGCACAGTACCTATTCATTCATACAACTGTTTGTACCGTTCCCATTCGGTGAATAATTAATTACACTGTCACTAAAGCAGATGCCGAAGTGCCTGATGGAAAATTTGTTGAAGATTTGACTTCTATATGTACTAATACCAGTCTAGATACAGCAGTTTTGCTCTGTTTGGAGCAATGTGTCACGATTACAGCGGCCAACTATCTAAATTTCCATAGGCCGAGCAGACATCCTTCTTCTTTAAAGTCTTTAGGGTGAGAATGGCAGGGCATGGATGTGTGTGATGTCCTTAGCTTAGTTAGGTATAAGTAGTTCTAAGTTCTAGGGAACTGATGACCTTAGAAGTTAAGTCCCATAATGCTCAGAGCCATTTGAACCATTTGAGAATGGCAAAAAATTCCATAAATACTGAGTGATATACTGTAGACATATTTATTCCACTCCAATTGTAAGTTGGAATATAGATAAAATTCTCAATTTAGCTAGACTTCCGAACTAGGTAAACTATAGTTGTCAAATGCAGTAGCATCCTTTCCCATGTTCATGTTTCTATTGGTTTGAAACACTATTATAACGCATAAAATACATGTTTGACCATCAGCCGATTTTATTTTAAACCCAAATATCGATCGGATTCCGTCATTGATCGCCTTCACGGATAAGGGTTAAAATGGTTTAAGCCACAACATTACATTTATCATTACTCAGGTAATGTGTACAGCATGTCATGAATATCAAGATACGACACAGGACTTTCAGAAGCACACATACAAATAGCAAGTGTGCACAGAGCAGGACTGCTCTATGTACACTTGTTACCAGCAGGCCGGCAGACTGCTGGACGCTATGTATCCTTAGCTAAAGAGCAGTGTATTACGAGCTGGGGTGACTGCAGTATACAACTACAGAATGGGTCGCGTGTTTGACCCCGTGCAGGAATGGTTAGGTTGGTTGGTTGGTTGGTTGGGGAAGGAGACCAGACAGCGTGGTCATCGGTCTCATCGGATTAGGGAAGATTGGGAAAGAAAGTCGGCCGTGCCATTTCAGAGGAACCATGCCGGCATTTGCCTGGAGTGATTTAGGGAAATCACGGAAAACCTAAATCAGGATAGCCGGACGCGGGATTGAACCGTCGTCCTCCCGAATGCGAGTCCAGTGTGTAACCACTGCGCCACCTCGCTCGGTAATGGTTAGGTGTTTTAAACCCTAACCAACAGTGTTTACAATGTGGTTCTCTGTACTCTCCGCCAATGACAACATTGCGGTGTCAGCTAACAAAACAGCTGCTGTATGGCAACATTTTACTGTATTTCTATTGAGGTAACAGTGATAAACGCGAGATGACAACTGTCTTTGATGCTTTCCTGAACAAAAGAGAACCGTCTGCCTCTAAACTTATTTCCATCTGCGCTGAAGGATGACAGAATGTGGATGGATTGATCGGTTGAGACGGTGTTGTAACGAGTTATGATTTAATGTTAGACTGATGATGAATTATAGAGGGAAAGGAAGATGTCGTTGCGAGTCTTTTAACTATTTTTTCCGTTATTCTATCGGGGTGTTTCAGTTGTGTGCCATAACCTCCGTTCGACTCGTATACAACTGGGTGTTCTGTGTGTGACTTACAAGGAGAGGCCACGACGTTTGGAACGCGGATTTACTGTAAACTTCGTACACTCGAAGTACTCCATGAGGACAACAAAACGTGTAAGCAGAAGCGTGTACTTCTCAAGCGTTACTGAGAAAATCGCAAAATAATAGTTTTGGTCGTCTGTGCGTTGCCATTTTAACCATGAAGCCACTGCAGCCGAGTGGTGCCGGCACGGTTGCTCAGCGTGTTCGGTCGGAGTGTTACAGCCGGCACGGTACCTCAGCGTGTTCGGTCAGAGGGTTAGCGGCTCTCTGCAATAAAAAAAACTCAGTTGATGGATCAACAACGAACTTAAACGGATGTCTTACGACATCCGCCCCGAGCAGATGCATCGAACGAAAGCGAACAAAATGAGATAAAAAAAGAGTGCTACCTACCCTTTATAATAAAAAAAATTGAGCGAACGGATGAACGAACAAACTGAACTGGTGTCATCGGACGCCCGCCCTGGACAGAGTAACAATATAGAAAAAAATGTTTTTTTTTTAAGTGTTTGACGTTCAAGCCGCTGGATCGAGTTCCGTTCGTCAGTTTTTTTTATTTTAAACACAATCATTTTCTTTATTATTTATATTACAATTCATATAATGGGGAACACCAAGCACTTAAAAAAAAAGATCTTGTTCTATATTGTTCGCTGAATTTGTCTAGGGCGGACGTCCGACGACACCCGTTCAGTTTGTTCGTTCATCCGTTCGCTCAGTTTTTTTCATTATTAAGATAAACTAAAGCACAGACCGAACACGCTGAGCTACCGTACCGGCACCACTCGGCTACAGCCGCTTCCTGGTTAATATGGCCACGCACAGACATATATTTGACGACCGAAATTATCTTGCGATTTTCTCAGTAACGCTTGAGAAGTACGCGCTACTGCTTACACATTTTGTTGTCCTCGGGGAGTACTACGAGTGTACGAAGTTTACAGTAAATCCGCGTTCCAAACGTCGTGGCCTCCCCTTGTTAGAGCAATATCTCCTTGCAATCGTTAACTGCAAACCTCTGTCATCAGAGGACTTCCATCTCATGTGTTATCACGATGAAACATGTCCATCCTGTTTCGGCACTTTCCTTTAGACGTACTCCATTCCCCGCCGCATCTAGGGCATAAAATCGATTCTTCAGTTCCATAAATACGGTGATTCTAAGTTAGCGACAGGTGTTTGTGAGTACTGCAATCCCCATGTGTACGTCTGCTTGACAGATAATCCTGTTTACGGAATTAGTTACGGCATGACGTGTAATTTCACATGTCAAATGCCGCTGATACGTGCTTGTCTGTTTACTTATAAGAGGCATTCTCCATAACTAACGATCATTTTATAGAAGTGATGCGAGCATAGTATTATTTCTGAACCGTGATTGGATGTGAACGGGATCGATATACACCGCTGCAAAGCTACACTACTGGCCATTAAAACTGATACACCACGAAGATGACGTGCTACAGACGCGAAATTTAACCGACAGGAAGAACATTCTGTGATATGCAAATGATTAGCTTTTCAAAGCATTCACACAAGGTTGGCGCCGGTGGCGACACCTACAATGTGCTGACACGAGGGAAGTTTCCAACCAATTTCTCATACACAAACAGCAGTTAACCGGCGTTGCCTGGTGAAAAATTGTTGTGATGCATCGTGTAAGGAGGAGAAATGCGTACCATCACGTTTCCGACTTTGATGAAGGGCGGATTGTAGCATACCGCGATTTCAGTTTATCGTATCGCAACATTCAGCTCGCTTTGGTCGAGATCCAATGACTGTTAGCAGAATATGGAATTGGTGGGTTCAGGAGGGTGCTGGATCCCAACGGCCTCGTATCACTAGCAGTCGAGATGACAGACATCTTATCCGCATGGCTGTAACGGATCGTTCAGCCTCGTCTCGATCCCTGAGTCAACAGATTGGGACGTTTGCAAGACAACAACCATCTGCACGAACAGTTCGACGACGTTTCAGCAGCATGAACTATCAGCTCGGAGACAATGGCCGCGGCTACCCTTGACGCTTCATCACAGACAGAAGCGCCTGCGATGGTGTAGTCAACGACGAACCTGGGTGCACGAATGGCAAAACGTCATTTTTTTCGGATGAATCCAGATTCTGTTTACAGCATCATGAGGGTCGCATCCGTGTTTGGCGACATTGCGGTGAACGCACATTGGAAGCGTGTATTCGTCATCTTCATACTGGTATATCACCCGGCGTGATGGAATGGGGTGGCATTCGTTACACGTCTCGGTCACATCTTGTTCACAATGACGGCACTTTGAACAGTGGACGCATGTATCAAAATGAATCGATGTTTTAAGGAAGTAGTTTTTTTCATTTTACAGCTTGTCGCCATAGTTTATCGTAGAGAAATCTGCAAGAAGAATGTATGTCATGCGCTGGAAATATATTTCTTACATTGGAGTATTAACAGCTTTGCATTTGACATAACCACTAGGTTGGAAACTTGACCTATCTAACATTACGGTGTGTTTTAAGTGCAGAACCGTGTAGCCTTAGAAGTATATGTGTTTATGTTCTTTCTTACCAACAGCTTGTTGTTGCTGATCCCAGACATTAGAACAATACTTTAGAATTGATAGCGTAGTTGATTAACGTAAAATACTTAAAGCTCCATCCGTCTAGAGCGCCATCATGCATAAAAACCGTCTGTTTCTTCTTCTTCTTAACCGTCTGTTATTACATCACAAGACTTCCATATCTACTACTATACACCGATAAGGGATGCTAACCTCCTCAACAAGCGCGTATCTGGAGAAATCTTCTGCACTATGATGTCTACCGTGAGCATGATTCGTGTGTAACAGCAGTTATGGACTCAGCTTGCTCTGTTACTTCAATCTATCAGGAGATCTATCAGTCTCTATCCTAAGAATGCGAGAATGCTCGTGACCTCTGCCAGTGTAGGGAAAGATCGTAAATTACGCTCTATGATCAAAGTACTATAAATATGTAGATTGCTGTCTTCGGTATATATGTTCTAAAACTAGGAATGAATGGACAGACTGCACAGTCATCCATCTACATTCGCAGTCAAGTAAATGACTCTCACAAAGTAGTGGTTTGGCGGCTTAGCGATGAAATTGGGAAGCATGCTGCCGCATCAGTGGTCGGTGTTGACATTATGGTAAAATTGCTGAAACT
This sequence comes from Schistocerca gregaria, assembly GCF_023897955.1. Lineage (NCBI taxonomy): Eukaryota > Metazoa > Arthropoda > Insecta > Orthoptera > Acrididae > Schistocerca > Schistocerca gregaria. The sequence continues at coordinate 89,172,915 of NC_064931.1, forward strand.
GATTGCTGTGATACTTATTGTTACAGTACATCGACAGTGTTGTTGATTACCACATGATGATTGACAGACATCACTTGTTTGAGATGGAGAAAGAGTCTTGGTGGAAAGGCAACACCTTCCAGGGACGGCCAGCATAGAAACAGTGATCTCGTACATAATTGCAATATGAGGAATCAGTCGGAACAGAACACTGAGCCATCAGCTATCCCATCTCTGTGAAAGATGAGTTTAAATGTAGAGGCTGTCAGTCAGCTTCAGACAGCTGTTTAGAAACGCTCCTCAACGCCGCAAAACTTTTCCAGTTTCCATATGTTGTGAGTGTCTTTTATTTAAAATCATCCAGTTTGCGTGTTGTGGGAGCAGCAGCAACATAATTTACACCATGTGATGTCTAGTTTTCTGTGAGAGCCAATGACTCAAAATGTGTTAATGTAAGTTTAGCGCCCGCATCTCGTGGTCGTGTGGTAGCGTTCTCGCTTACCACGCCCGGGTTCCCGGGTTCGATTCCCGGCGGGGTCAGGGATTTTCTCTGCCTCGTGATGGCTGGGTGTTGTGTGATGTCCTTAGGTTAGTTAGGTTTAAGTAGTTCTAAATTGTAGGGGACTGATGACCATCAATGTTAAGTCCCATAGTGCTCAGAGCCATTTGAACCATTTTTGTAAGTTTAGAATCTGACACAAACTTTGAAGTTGTGGTGGAAAAAACAAAACGTATGGCACTTTACAAAGCTGTGCCATACGTTGCTTGGACATGTTACGGCAGAAAAAAAATATGTTTCCAGCAACAACACAGGCACACAGGGACATTCTATTGTGACTCATAGTGTAGTCCATGGAATATGGTCCTCCTCTTACAGTACAAACGATGACACTTAACACTGGTCTGTGCAGGCGATTGAGTGTATCAATACCTATGTATGTAATGGGGGTCGGTGCATATGCTCGATGCCATCACACAGACGGTATTTGTTTTCGATATATGCATCGAAAGATGGGGACACAGTGAAAACATTATTGAGCTCTCTACCAGATAACATTAGCGGAGCTTTTATAGTTCGTGCTTTTGTTTTCTCTATTGGATAGTACAAAATAAGAGAATGTTTGGGTGACATACGTGAATGCACCATGAGAGGTGCAGATCTACTTTGGACTGCAGAATCTGTATGTGGTTTGGAGATGCACTGCATTGTGGTAGCAAAATCTTCGTCATTTGGAAACTCCCCACCGCGCCATACAACTCTTCCAGTTTCCATATGTTGTGTTTGCCTTTATTTACAATAATCCAGTGTGTGTGTTGTGGGGGAGAAAGCTTCGTTTTGCGTTGGGCTTACACATCGTATACTATTGGTGGAGCTATGACATCATGTTCCCATTGCCATTGAATGATCAAAACATGGTGCTGTCGCACTATGTCTACTCGCTCTGTTTGTACACGGGTTGCAGAAAAGGTAGTAGATGCAGTGCTCTGTGACTTCTGCTCAGTTCCGACATAAATTGGAATTGTCACATGCACAAAGTTGCAGGCACTGAGGAACAGTTACAAGATGATACGAGCTTCCTAAAAAACCACCATGGACTTTAACTGTTTTGATATGAGAGTGCCATGAATATGATTCACTAGTGGCTGTAATCCTCCATAGGATCCAATGCAGGTATGTGGTTGAATGGAAATACTTCATTCCAAATCGCAGGCAGCATTTCCACGAGAAAACGTAACGCTATAGATCTGAAAAACCAGTGTATTCGTCATAGGATTTTGTACATTTGTTGCAACCGCATTCTAGTGTTGTATATTTTTAAACTGATTTGTCACATAGCACACCATTTACTGTATGTGATCATTCTCAATCAACCACCACCCATAACCCAGTAGATATATCGCAGAACCTCTGACATGGCATTGGAATAGAATGTGTTACAAATACTGGAGAAATATCTATCCGGTGGCATGAGGGAGTTGCAAATAGCGCCTTCATACCATTTTCCTTAACAGAATCACTTTTCAAATTCGGTGATTTTATTACGAGCTTACACCGTCGCGACATGTACCTGCACTGTCGGTCTGTTAATACACACCCCGGTGATCACTGTCTATATTCAATGTCACGGTATTTGTGAGGAAAATCACTTCATTCAGAACCATTACAATATCTCGAGTTTTAAAGGTTGTATAGCTATTAACGTGGACATCTTTAGCGATACTTGTGTGCGCTGGTGGAACCAAGACCGCTTGTGACAGTAACATAATCCCTGAAATCGTATTTTTAACATCTGGTGGCTTTTAAGACAATCACATCTCAATTTCTAAGACACACTGGTACAACTCGCAAGAAAAATGTGGTGTCACCGCCAGACAACACACTTGCTAGGTGGTAGCCTTTAAATCGGCCGCGGTCCGGTAGTACACGTCGGACCCGCGTGTCGCCACAATCAGTGATTGCAGACCGAGCGCCACCACACGGCAGGTCTAGAGAGATTTCCTAGCACTCGCCCAAGTTTTACAGCCAACTTTGCTAGCAATGGTTCACTGACTTCTACGCTCTCATTTGCCGAGACGATAGTTAGCATAGCCTTCAGCTACGTTATTTGCTACGACCAAGCAAGGCGCCAGTATCCATACTATTGATATTGTGAAATATGTACCGTCCAGACCGACGTTAATCATTAATGGATTAAAGTTAAGTATTCCACCAGCTACGTCCGTTTTTCTCAATTCTAATTCCCTTGTCATGTTTAGACCTCATGCCAGCCTGCGTGAGCTGCGACGCGTGCATTTCGGCCTCCTTTACTACACGGTTGGCTCTCCTGCCAACCACAACAAAAAACTTATGACACATGTCCACCTATCACGGATTTTCACTCAGTATTATTTGGTACTGGCAGCATTCAGTTATTGGCGAAGTATTGTACTAGTTTCTGGCTTATGGTGGAAGCCGCCTGGACTGGAGGGACCGACTGGGGTACAGGAATGTTGCTGACCTACTCCTGTGCCCCTCCAGGTAGGTGAATAGCGAACTAATACTCTGTATGTGTTGGGCTGCCTTCGCGATCGCGTGTGTTCTCCTTGGAAATTTGAAAAGATTCAATATGGGCATTTATTGGCTCCGGAGAGTTATTCCCTCGCTTGTAAATTGTTCGGTTGACTGCTTCTATACATTTCCCGCCTTTATTTGGTTGAGAGAACATCGATTGTGGTGTGTGTTGTGTGCATGTAGATGCTGTAAGACATGATTACTGATTTCTGGACATGAGAAACGCCTTAGTTGACTTTGTAAATTAGAAGGATGGTTAGGATCTGTTATATTACTGCCATCGGTATTCGCGAGTAGTACCACCAGTTTCCTCTATTTTTTTTTTAGAGTTTACACTTTAAGATCTTCGCAGATAAGGTTCTATTTACTCAGTGGTTTTGCCGGCCGCGGTGGTCTCGCGGTTCTAGGCGCGCAGTCCGGAACCGTGCGACTGCTACGGTCGCAGGTTCGAATCCTGCCTCGGGCATGGACGTGTGTGATGTCCTTAGGTTAGTTTGGTTTAAGTAGTTCTAAGTTCTAGGGAACTGATGACCACAGCAGTTGAGTCCCATGGTGCTCAGAGCCATTTGAACCATTTTTTGAAATCAGTGGTTTACAACACGTTCTACCTCGCTGCACGTCACAAAAGTTTCGGGTTTCTAGTGAAATAATTTCCGCTCTGTATCTTCAGAATTGTACTGTGCAAGAGATAGGTAACATAGTGTTATGTGCTTGATATCGTGAACTATCATTTAAATAGTATGATATTCCGGCAAACCACGTGTAATCCTAAGAGTACGGTGATGGTTGTGGAAAGCATCGCAGTAAACAAGCATTTTAGGGCCGGAAACAGTAACGCCTTTGTACCAAGAGGAACTAACCAAATCTTTGTACAACAATTCAGAGGCTGACCGCGGGCCGCTGAGGGCACTCTGATCGTGCGTAGGGCCGACGTGTGGCGGGGGCTGTTGCCTCACTACCGCTGTATGGCTGACTGACCTTGCGGGAAATATCTAGTGATGCGAGAACTATATATGCTGTGTGTCCTTATGCTTTTTGAGATCTGTCTGTCTTCGTGGTATATGTACAAGAGTCTGGTGCTCGATAGCTAGGGATGCAGAAGTGATGACTTTGTACGGTATAGGATACGAATTGTGTGTTTACCACATCGATGTGGTATGTGGTGATATCGTCCGCTTGGAGATCGGTTTAATGCTGTCATCAACAGTAGCAGAGCAGTGTAGGTGAGGAAGCGTCGTTGGCGGTAGTCTTCGTATTTCATTATCTGTAGATAAATTGTGGAGGGTTTAACTCTCAGTGCAATGTGGCTGCTGTATTTTTTTTCGATCTGTACGAAAGTCTCGTAATTGGTCCATCTGCAGAAAAGTATGCCGGTCAGTGCTCCCACACCGCCAGCAGCAGCAGTTAGGCGGGTTTCACATCGAAAAATTCAATATTTCCTCGACAATAGCAGAACAGTGTAATTGAGGCAGTGTCTTTTTCGATCATTTCCGTATTGTATGATCTGTAGAGCACTTTTCAGGGTTTAACTGCCAATGCACAATGTCGGTTCTATGTCTTTTTCCTTTCGATCCATACAAAATAGTTTTTCCACCGAAAGTGTCGTCTGCAGAAAATGGCAGACAGTGCTCCCACATCAGCAGCAGCAGAAGCAGTTTGCCGGGTAAATCAGTAAGAACCAATCAGAATGCTCCATTCACAAGACGGCGGCAAGGTATCTACGTAAAGTTAGGTGACGTCTGAGAGTAACGTGATGTCTTCTTTGTTCGAGCATTCAGAGACACGTCCAAGCAGACCATCCACCTCTGGTGGGAAGCTGTTCCTCACTTACCATTTTTGTTTTAGAGCATCTCCAAAGCAGCAACTATAAGAAAACCGAAAATTCACCGAAAATTCCAGCCATTTTCCTTTTCTGTAGGACTGTGCTTCGAACTGTTATGATTTTCCCTTCTGCGCTTGGACAGTGCTTCGAGGAGTGAAGAAAATAACGTTCCTGACTTCAACAGCAGCAAATATAAAACCAATCCCACTCACCGTTTCAGAAAAGTGATGAACACCACAGCAGATGTAAAATTCAGAAATTTTTATCTCTCTCTGGCAGTGCCTTCAAACAAGCAGCTAAAACTCTAAAAGTGGTGAGCATCCTGTTTAGAGTTACAGAGATAATTATTTCGACTTTCAAATATCGTCGTTTTGGCGCGTAAAATCAGATATTGCACCTGATATTGGTTTCGGGATCTGTTTCCCACAAAAGCGTGTGAAGTGTCTCAGGGAGGTTTTTTACAAGTGTGCAATGATCTTTTTAGAGTCTGTGTTCAATTGTGGCGGTATACATCGCAAATTGAAGCAAAGAACTGTGCAATGAGCTCTTTGAAAGTGCATTTAGAAACATACCCAATTGGATTCAGTAAGTCCTGAAGCAGTAACTCCTAAAGCAGCTTGTTCTCAAGGACAAGGGTATTTTGCTTAAGGAGGGTAGGACGTCAAACTGCTTTAAGCATAAGATACGCCACCATTCTCACTTGAACAAATTATTTTTGAGGTCATAATTTATGTATTTATGTATTTATCTGAGCAGAAGAGGACCTCAAGGCCCTTTCTTACACCTGACAAGCAGCAACCCATATCGGAGATATTACGAAACCTTCCCAAAATGATAATAATAATTGACGCTAATAATAATAATAATAAATAAGAAAAGGCATTTAAAATGGAACAGAATGGGTTAAGGAAGAGGGACAGACTGAAATGATAGTGACTGTGGCTGTTAGGAAAGGAGGAAATATAAATAGAGAATTCTACCGGTAAGGGATGGAGAAAAGTTTTGGGGTGTGGGGACTGACGAGAATGAGCTCCACAGAATGTAGGGGAGATGATTGCTGTGATAGAAGGTGAAACTGAGAGGGAATTTATTTTTCTGACATTTCGAAGAAGGCTGTTCAAAACCTGGATTTCTGATACAGAAAATGATTTAGAATACAAGGCAGTGCTGTGTGATGATAAACAAAATTTTGCTTTGTCGAAAAAAATTGTTTCTGCTGTGCTGTTCAGGTAGTGGACTGAGTTGATGGCAAATAACAGGGACTGCAATGATTGAGAAGACGAAAGGGCAGATGTAAAGTATGATAGTCTCTACGTTTATCAGCAAATATTCATGATAATTGTTAGTTGCCTGGCGTGATGTTGTCGAAAAAGCGTACGTCACAAATGCATCATACGTAAGCATTCATCGCCAGTTGCAGCCTCTGTAAGGTTTCGTACAAGAATCCTTGGAGAATGCCACCACCATTGTCTACTGTGGGTAGTATTAGCGTTAACCGATATTAAATAACTAGTAAGATGATTGTGAATTACGTATTCTAAAGCCTTGGCTAATGCTCGTAGAATGCTAATGGGCCTGTAATCAAATGGTTCAAATGGCTCTGAGCACTATGGGACTTAACATCTGAGATCACCAATCCCCTAGAACAAAGAACTACTTAAACCTAACTAACCTAAGGACATCACACACATCCATGCCCGAGGCAGGATTCGAACCTGCGACCGTAGTGGTCGCGCGATGCCAGAGTGTAGCGCCTAGAACCGCTCGGCCACCCTGGCCGGCTGCCTGTAATCTGAAAGCTGTTTGGCAGATTCTTTCTTGGGTTGTAGTTTTATGAGTCCTTGCTTCCAGACTGTTGGAAAGACGCTAGAGGTCAGAATGGTTAAAAATGTCCGCTATTTCGGCAGTAGAGGATCGACGAGAAGAACAATCATTTGCACTTTTATATTATCGTGCCCTGCAGCTGCCGAACGAATTCGCGCAATTAAATTCCAGACCCTCTTAGGGTCTACCGGCTACAGAATCATTTTTTCGTTTGGACCATCCACTGATACCTTAAGGGAATCGATGAGTTGCGCCCTTGTGCATCGGTCAAACACAGATTTCGGCTTGGAGGAATACTTATTTCTATCATCAGTAGAAACTAGATGTTCAGCTGCAGATTTGGGTTTGTCTGTTCTTAGACTTATCATATTTTACACAGGATGGCAATTCTGTGAAAGTACACAGCGAATTGTTTGAGTTTACATTCCCCACAGACTAACTCAGTTTCTTAGTTGCTCGTAGGTGAGATGATTATCAGAAGCAGCTTTGACACACTTAATGTGTCTGAGGTAGTCTGTAAGCCACGGTGTAGTTTTTCACCTTATTGTTACTTTTTCTAGGGCTGCGTGTTTGGTGTACAAATTGCTGAGTCTCTTAGTGAAGTTGAGTGCCTCATTATTTATATCGAAGTTATTTCGTGCCTTTGTCTGCTAAGAAATACCATAGGTGTGAGCATTAAGCTCAATTATATTCAAATGCTTGAAATCTCTAAAAGTCGCAACTTTCGGTTTGTTCTTTTGGCGTTGCGACGAGCAAGTCATGAATATTACATCATGTGCAGACTAGTCAGGTGCAGAAATCTGATCGGTGCAAATTACTGTGTTTGGAGATTTCGTTGCGAATATATCGATAAGCGAATGAGTGTCTGCTGTATGGTGAGTAGATCCAAGTGGAATCACTGTAAGATTTGAGCAGGACAGTATGAGTGTGGATTTTGATACAGAAGGACTGTTGTTTCGAAAATTTATGTTGATAACTCCATTTATAATTACGTGTCCATGCAAAGATTCAAGGCTTGAGAGTGCACCTTCAAAGCTAGAGAGCTATCCAGTTTTAGGTGGGTTGTGTATTACTGAGATGAAACATTTTCTGTGGAGTCGTTTAATATCAATTAATATGGATTCGGGCTGTTTGCCTTCGTTTTTAAACGTTAACACAACCTCGGGGAACAAATTTGCACGTACATATGCTGCTACTCGTTCACCTTGTTCGTGACACCTGTTATGTCTCAGAAAAATTAAAGTCAAGGCTTACAGAACTGGAAGGGATACTAAGCTGAAGCCATTTATCCATCAGGTGCATGACATGATAGCTAAGATCCTGAAATACTATCGGAACTCATTCGGTTTGGCTGGTAACGACTGCACATTTGCGTGAGCGAGCTGTAGAGTTTCGCTCTCACGAATCGTTTCCACTATTAGCCGGCACGTAGGAGAGACAGCTGTCCCGGAGTCAGTCATACCCTAGCGCCTCCGGAAGAATGCGGTGGGCATGGGATGAGGGAGTCTCACGGAGCTGTAAAAGGCAGGCAGGAAGCGGGAGAAAGGGTGTTCTGTAAACTGCACTCTGTGAAATTTGCACCCAGAAAAGTCCAGGAAGGCTCCGCTAATCCCTCCATCCCAGTCCCAACTCCGCTGCTTTTCCGGCAGGTAGAAGGGCCGACGTCCCGGCCCGCACTTACATGGTGTGTTGATGAAGAGGACTGGAGATGCAAGAAGAAAATGTATTACCTAAATCATTATAAATGAAAACTTTTGTTTTTTGCTTTCTGATGGACCCAATACGACCAGATCTTCAGGAAATAGAATGGAAAACGTTAAACCCGAATTACAAACACGAATTTTAAAAATCGTATTTCTTCTGCTCGACAAAGCATAGTGTAATATTAAATATGGTGTATATCTGTATATTAGTATATGGTTCGTGTAATGCACATAAAATGCGTGCCATTCTAACTAAAGGGTCATTTTGCTTATATATAGTGTGAATTAGAATTCCACCAACAAAACGGAGGTTGTCCAAGGATATTTTACGAGTACTTTGGTACAGGAGACCTGTGGTTCCATAGCTTCATATAGACTAGTTACGTTTCGTTTGAGTACTTCCGCCTTGTATCAGTACTGCATTGAAAAAATCTGCACAACTGTGAAAATGTCGACGGGATGCGTTGTGTGTCTTGTTTAGAAACAAACTTGTGTCTTTACTCACGGTACTTTCTGATGATGAGGGTAAGGCGTATTTTACTCCTGGTCCTCAAGCTTACGTTCATCTACATCTACATGGCAACTCTGCTAATCACACTTAAGTTCCTGAAAGAAGGGTCATCGAACAACATTCACAGCAATTCTCTATTATTCCAGTCTCTAAGAGCACGCACAAGAAACGAACACCTATATCTTACGTGAGACCTCTGATTTCCCTTATTTTATTACGATGATCGTTTCTCCCTATGTAGGTCGGGGACAACAGAAAATTATCGCATTCGGAAGAGAATGCCGGTGATTGAAATTTCGCGAGAAGATTTCGCAGTAACGAGAAATGTCTTTGTTGTGATGATGTCCACTCTAAATCCTGTACCATGTCCGTGACACTCTCTCCCCTATTTCGGGATAATAGAAAACCTGCTGCTCTTTGCTGAATTTTCTCTATCTACACCGTTAATCCCGTTTAGTAAGAATCCCAGGTTGCGCAGCAGCACTCCGAAATAGGACGGACTAGCGTAGTGTAGGCAGACTCTTCTGTAGATCTATTACATTTTCTATGAGTTCTGCCAATAAAACGCAGTGTTTTGTTTATTTTCCCCACACCATTTTCTATGCGTTATTTCCAATTTAAATTGATCGTAATTGTAATTTTTAGGTATTTAGCTGAATGTAAGGTCTTTAGGTTTGACTGATTTATCGCGTAACCGAAGTTTATCGGATTCCTTTTACCAGTCATGTGGATGATCTCACACTTTTTATTATTTAGGGTCAATTACCAAATCCTTTTGCAATTTCTTTGATCTTCTAATGGCTTTACTAGACGAAAAACGATAGCATTTACAACAAGCAACGTAAGACGTCTGCTTAGATTATCTCCTAAATCGTTTGTATAGATGAGGAACAGCATAGATCCTATAACACTACTTTTGGGAAGGCCAGAAATCACTTCTGTTTCACTCTATGACTTCTCGTAAGTTACTACGAGCTATGACCTCTCTCACAGAAAATCACGTATCCAGCCGCATAACTGAGGCGATATTCTGTGAGCACGAAATTTGATTATAATCCGTTTGTGAGATACGGAGCCTTCCGTAGATCCAGGAATACGGAATCAATTTGAAATCCATTGTCAGTAGCACACAACATTTCGTGTGAGTAAAGAGCTAGTTGCGTTTCACAAGAATAATGTTTCCTAAATCCGTATTGACCTTCTCTTCGAGGTAATTCATTATCTTCGAATACAACATATGTTCCAGAATCCTGCAGCATATCGACGTTAATGATATGGGTATGTAATTTCGTGCTTTACTCCTACTGTTTTTCTTGAATATTTGTGTGACGTGTGCAGCTTTCCAGTCTGTCTGCACGGATCTTTCGTCGAGCGAGCGGTTGTATGCGATTGTTAAGTAAGGAGCTATCGCAACAGCGTACTCTCAAGGGAACGTAATTCTTATACTGCCTGTACCGGAAAGATTACTTTTATTGAGTGAGTTAAGTTGTTTCACTACTCCGAGGATATCTACTTCTAAGTTACTTACATTGGAAGCTGTTCTTGATTCGAATTCTGAAATATTTACTTCTTCTTCTCTGGTGAAGGAATTTCGGAAGACTGTGTTTACTAACGTCGCTTTAGCAGCACTGTCAGCGATAGTATTTCCATTACTGTCACGCAGAGAAGGCATTGATTGTGTCTGGCAACTAACATGCTTTACATACTGCGAGATTTTCCGCCAAAGTTTCTGGACAAAGTTTCTTTGTGGAAACTATTACAAGCGTTTCGCACTGAAGTCCGCGCTATATTTCGAATATCTATGAAAGATCGCCTATCTTGGAGATTTTGCATTCTTTTATGTCTGACATGGTTTTTTAGGTGTTTCTGCAACAGTGTTCTGATCTGTTTTGTGTACGATGGGGTATCAGCTACATAGTTAGTTAATTTATTAGGTATAAAAATCTCAAGTACTGCCGATACCATTTGTTTGAATTCAAGCAATGTCTGATATACACTTACGTTGTTAATTTGGAAGGAGTGGAGATTATCTCTCAAGAATACCGGTGAATTTTTATCTGTTTGTTTGAATAGGTCTTTATGAAGGTTTTCTTTGACCGGAGCCGCTACTATTCGGTCGAGTAGCTCCTCAATTGGCATCACGCGGCTGAGTGCACCCCGAAAATGGCAACAGCGCATGGCGGCCTGGATGGTCACCCATCCAAGTGCCGTTCACACCCGACAGTGCTTAACTTCGGTGATCTGATGGGAACCGATGTATCCACTGCTGTAACGCCGTTGCCTAACTCGTCCTAAAAGTAATCTTAAAAAGACAAATTATGATAACAGGAAACCATTTTAAGGAAAATATTAGAAAATAAAATTTTCTTTACAGAGGATGAATTTGAGCTTACACATCTTAGGCTCCTAAGTTCCACGTAATTGTTCACTGAATGCTTTTCCGAAGTTGTCTTTGCTATTATCCTGCCATCTAAGGTCCATACCTAAAATTTCCGATAAAGATTTTGTGGTGTCACCGCCATACACCACACTTGCTAGGTGGTAGCCTTTAAATCGGCCGCGGTCCGGTAGTATACGTCGGACCCGCGTGTCGCCACTATCAGTCATTGCAGACCGAGCGCTGCCACACGGCAGGTCTAGAGAGACTTCCTAGCACTCGCCCCAGTTGTGCAGCCGACTTTGCTAGCGATGGTTCACTGACAAAGTACGCTCTCATTTGCCGAGACGATAGTTAGCATAACCTTCAGCTACGTTATTTACTACGACCTAGCAAGGCGCCAGTATCCGTACTATTGATATTGTGAATCATGTACCATAAAGAGCGACGTTCTCCATGAACGGATTAAAGTTAAGTATTCCACCAGCTACGTCCATTTTTCTCAATTCTAATTACCTTGCCATGTTCCAGACCTCACGCCAGCCTGCGTGAGCTAAAACGCGTGCATTTCGGCCTCCTTTAGTAACACGGTTGGCTCTCCTGCCAACTACAACAGATTTTGTCTACTTATATTCTCGAGTGAAGGCACAATGTCAGTACATAGATTCTGAGCTGTATCCCGATTATACTATTTTTCGTCCTTGGGATATTCTTTCTTGGACTAAACGTGTCTGTTTCTAGAAATGTATGTTTCGTGAGTCGGAAGGTCGGCCGATGCGGCCGAAGAAAACAAACACCGATTGTTGTCCGAAGTCTGTAAGTTCGGGCGATGAGATTGGCTTCATTGTGACAGTGCACGTAGTAGCGTATTGACTGGAAAAGATCGGCCGTCCTCAGCGACGTCGGTCGTTGGCGTAATCCGCCCATGTCAGTGCCACTGTGACCGCAGGCTTCAGCCACTTTCACATGAGTGACGTTCTAGTATCAATCGACTACTCGTGACAAGTGAGTCTGCTCATGCTCTCTGGTCTTGTTATTCCTGTGCCAAAATTCACTTGACGTGAGTGTTTGATTTCGCTTATACACTGGCGACAAACTTAAAGTGCTCTGCGTGCTTTCTGCTGTGCTGTTTAGCATTTCAGTGGTGAATATGAGGCTGAGATAGCAGAGTTCATTAATGTCTGAAGCAAAATTCGTATTGGATGTTCTTGATAAAGTTGTCAGTAAATTCTCCACACTGATGAGAACCAAAACACTAGAAAAAGTGACTTTCAAATCTTTTAGAACATCGACATTTGTTTAATAGACAAATTAAATCCATGAAAACACATCAAAAAATACTTAGAAGGTTTTTTTCATACTTATATATTTTTGATTTATATCTCGTTTTCTTTCTAGGTATCAAATAACATCCAAAGCTGCTTCTCCCCTTGAATAGAGATGATTGTTGAAACAAACTTTTTGATGTATTTACGTTCTTATAAAAATGTGCTAAAGGAAAGATTTCCACATCGTGCGAAAAATGACAGTTTAAAAATAATAAAGAGTGTGGGGTCCTCCACAAGAACACCAAAAAATTCCGTTAAATTCCGCTCACACAAATTTAAAAGTTACTGAGTCAACTAAATCTCAAGGAATTACAATTACGAACAAATTCAACTTTAACTATCACATAGGAAGATGATGTGGAGAAAGCGAACCATAGAGTACGTTTTACTGGCAGATAACTTGGAAGAGATAACAAATCTTCTGAAGACATTCATCTTGTCCTTTTCTGGAGTACTGCTGCGCTGTCTGCGATCCTTACCAGGTAGGATTGAAGGTGGACATCGAAAAAGTTCACACACGGGTAACTCGTTTTGCATTATTGCGAAATAAGGGAGCCTACGACACGGATATTATAAACGAGTTGAGGTGGCAGTAAATAATACAATTTTGTTGCGGTGAGACTCTTTCGTCAAATATCAATCACCAATTTCTCTTCCGGACGTAAAATATTTCTTAAACCCTACACACATAGGAAGAATTGAGTACAGTAAAAATATAGGAGATTTCACAGCTCGCGCGGAAAGATTAAGTGTTAATTTTCCGAGAGAGGAGTGGTCGAGAAGTGTCTGAAAGTGATTCTAGGATCCATCTGCCAAACATTTAATTATGGATTGCAGAGTAGTCATCTAAATGTAATCATGGAAATATAGATTAACAATGTACATTTTGTCTTTGTCATGGTACCATACAATAGTTTGTGGGGGCGGGTGAGGGGGGGGGAGAGAAAGTGGGGAGAGCGTAAGACCTGGCAGTGCACAGTGTTTTTACTACTTTTGGGGAAGAATAGCGACTTTAAAAAATGGTTCAAATAGCTCTGAGCACCATCGGACTTGACGTCTGAGATCATCGGTCCCCTAGAACTTAGAACTACTTAAACCTAACTAACCTAAGGACATCACACACATCCATGCCCGAGGCAGAATTCGAACCTGCGACCGTAGACTGAAGCGCCTAGAATCGCTCGGCTACAGCGGCCGGCGACTGACGAGAATGAGCTCCATAGAATGTAGGGGAGATGGCTGCTGTGATATAAGGTGAAACTGGGAAGGAATTTAATTTTTCTGATATTTTGAAGAAGACTGTTCAGAACACTCCGGCCGGCAGCGACTCTAAGTACCCATAAGAAAGTCCCAGTTCATACCATGTTATGAACCTGCATAATACCGAGTTTTAAATCAAGCTCCTGAGAGCTGGGTGGGGCGGTGGCCACCCATTGCCCCCTGGTACGAGCACCCTCGTCTCCTGGGCTCTCTTGTGGGACTACACTCGAATGCAAAATAATCAAATCCTCACATCCATATGTAACCATTGAAAAGTATGACAGATAAAAAGCTAAGAATAAAATAAAGAACACACAAAAGCACAAAATTCATTACTGTAGCACGACTGAGCGCCGCGAGGAATGAATATAGCTTGCGATGTAAGCAGATGGTGCTAAGACCACTTATCTCTGCGCATTGCCTGTCTCCAAGATACTCAACATTTTAGAATCCTACACCCAGTACGACGACGTCACTGAGCTATTCCTTACGTGGTTCGAGGCTGATTTATAAACAAACATGTGACGCCCATCCAGCGCAGACAGTCTATTTTGATCATTAACTCTCTTGTAAAACAGTCTCAAGGAACTCATCCACCAGTGGTCACCACCACTCGAATTGTCTCTCATCACTGGCTCGTAATCAAGGAATGTTCATAGAAGGTCTAATACAACTGGAACCCAATCTTGTTATTTTGCACGTTTTCTCTAAGCGACTACTCCGAGTACCAACTCTTCTTGTCTATCTCAGGCTCTGCTGTATTCTTCTGGACTCCGATTTCTACGCTTTGCTTCCCTGAATTCAAACACCGTGCAAGTGCGTAACTGTTTCATTCCAACGAGATCCTGGTATTTCTCAGTACACGTAAATGCAGCCGCCACGCTGTGCGATTGGTTCTTTATTCCAGTGTCCGTGATTTTCCCAAGCAGTCTTGGTTTCCTCTGACCACTGTAAACTTTTATTCTTACTGTGTACCATCTTTTTAGTATATACATACAATGGTACAGTTTCCGAAGACGTTATTCGAGTTTCAAGTAAGTGGCAGGTCCTTGTGAAGTTCAGTGTCAGTGTAGAGCAAAAACAAGCGACTTATTCGCACCAGCTTTCATCAAGATGGATATGAAGACAGTGGCATCATCTGATGATTCTTCCTATTCACATGAAATGTATTCGCGTTTGTGAATATGGATTACCATCAGCTGTATAATGAAATGACAACAACTAAAGTTTGTACCTGATTCTACATCTACATCTACATTCACACTCCGCAAGGCACCCAACGGTTTGTGGCGGAGGGCACTTTACGTGCCACTGTCATTACCTCCCTTTCTGTTCCAGTCGCGTATGGTTCGCGGGAAGAACGACTGTCTGAAAGCCTCCGTGCACGCTCTAATCTCTCTAATTTTAAATTCATGCTCTCCCCGGGAGGTATAAGTAGGGGGAAGCAATATATTCGATACCTCATCCAGAAAGGCACCCTCTTATAAACCTGGCGAGCAAGCTACACCGCGATGCAGAGCGCCTCTCTTGCAGAGTCTGCCACTTGAGTTTATTAAACATCTCCGTAACGCTATCATGGTTATCAAATAACCTTGTGACGAAACAGGCCGCTCTTCTTTGGATCTTCTCTATCTCCTCCGTCAACCCGATCTGGTACGGATCCCACACTGATGAGCAATACTCAAATATAGGTCGAACGAGTGTTTTGTAAGCGACCTCCTTTGTTGATGGACTACATTTTCTAAGGACTCTCCCAGTGAATCTCAACCTGGTACCCGCCTTACCAACAATTAATTTTATAAGATCATTCCACTTCAAATTGTTCCGCACGCATACTCCCAGATATTTTACAGAAGAAACTGCCACCAGTGTTTGTTCCGCTATCATACAATCATACAATAAAGGATCCTTCTTTCTGTGTATTCGCAATACATTACATTTGTCTATGTTAAGGGTCAGTTGTCACTCCCTGCACCAAATGCCTATCTGCTGCAGATCTTCCTGCATTTCGCTACAATTTTCTGATGTTGCAACTTCTCTGTATACTACAGCATCATCTGCGAAAAGCCGCATGGAACTTCCGACACTATCTACTAGGTCATTTATATACACTCCTGGAAATGGAAAAAAGAACACATTGACACCGGTGTGTTAGACCCACCATACTTGCTCCGGACACTGCGAGAGGGCTGTACAAGCAATGATCACACGCACGGCACAGCGGTCACACCAGGAACCGCGGTACTGGCCGTCGAATGGCGCTAGCTGCGCAGCATTTGTGCACCGCCGCCGTCAGTGTCAGCCAGTTTGCCGTGGCGTACGGAGCTCCATCGCAGTCTTTAACACTGGTAGCATGTCGCGACAGCGTGGACGTGAACCGTATGTGCAGTTGACGGACTTTGAGCAAGGGCGTATAGTGGGCATGCGGGAGGCCGGGTGGACGTACCGCCGAATTGCTCAACACGTGGGGCGTGAGGTCTCCACAGTACATCGATGTTGTCGCCAGTGGTCGGCGGAAGGTGCAGGTGCCCGTCGACCTGGGACCCGACCGCAGCGACGCACGGATGCACGCCAAGACCGTAGGATCCTACGCAGTGCCGTAGGGGACCGCACTGCCACTTCCCAGCAAATTAGGGAGACTGTTGCTCCTGGGGTATCGGCGAGGACCATTCGCAACCGTCTCCATGAAGCTGGGCTACGGTCCCGCACACCGTTAGGCCGTCTTCCGCTCACGCCCCAACATCGTGCAGCCCGCCTCCAGTGGTGTTGCGACAGGCGTGAATGGAGGGACGAATGGAGACGTGTCGTCTTCAGCGATGAGAGTCGCTTCTGCCTTGGTGCCAATGAGGGTCGTATGCGTGTTTGACGCCGTGCAGGTGAGCGCCACAATCAGGACTGCATACGACCGAGGCACACAGGGCCAACACCCGGCATCATGGTGTGGGGAGCGATCTCCTACACTGGCCGTACACCTCTGGTGATCGTCAAGGGGACACTGAATAGTGCACGGTACATCCAAACCGTCATCGAACCCATCGTTCTACCATTCCTAGACCGGCAAGGGAACTTGCTGTTCCAACAGGACAATGCACGTCCGCATGTATCCCGTGCCACCCAACGTGCTCTAGAAGGTGTAAGTCAACTACCCTGGACAGCAAGATCTCCTGATCTGTCCCCCATTGAGCATGTTTGGGACTGGATGAAGCGTCGTTTCACGCGGTCTGCACGTCCAGCACGAACGCTGGTCCAACTGAGGCGCCAGGTGGAAATGTCATGGCAAGCCGTTCCACAGGACTACATCCAGCATCTCTACGATCGTCTCCATGGGAGAATAGCAGCCTGCATTGCTGCGAAAGGTGGGTATACACTGTACTAGTGCCGACATTGTGCATGCTCTGTTGCCTGTGTCTATGTGCCTGTGGTTCTGTCAGTGTGATCATGTGATGTATATGACCCCAGGAATGTGTCAATAAAGTTTCCGCTTCCTAGGACAACGAATTCACGGTGTTCTTATTTCAATTTCCAGGAGTGTATATTGTGAAAAGCAATGGTCCCATAACACTCCCCTGTGGCACGCCAGGGGGTACTTTAACGTCTGTAGACGTCTCTCCATTGATAACAACATGCTGTGTTCTGTTTGCTAAAAACTCTTCAATCCAGCCACACAGCTAGTCTGATATTCCGTAGGCTCTTACTTTATCAGGCGACAGTGCGGAACTGTATCGAACGCCTTCCGGAATTCAAGAAAAATAGCATCTACCTGGGAGCCTGTATCTAATATTTTCTGGGTTCAGGAACATCCCAGATTTCCCATTAATCGCGAGCAGTTGCCTTACCATTTTTCTATCTGAGCATGACCCACTCCCTTACCAAAACTTCCATAGCTTGTCAACCATGTGTCTACAACCTGTACTCGTACATTCATTATGTATATTCCCGTATAGGGAAGACTTTACGCTTGAACGTCGCATGGCCGGTGTCGGCGGATAAATACAATATTGCAGTGTCTGTGTTATGCCGAATTACGATGCAATATTCCTTCGGATACGCATGCATGTCCGAAGGAACAGGAACTTCTGTGACATCAGCCGATATGAAGTACATGAAACGTCGAAAATGAACAACCATCAGCTGTATAATGGAATGACAACAATGAAAATTTGTGCCGGACCAGGATTCGAACCCGGATTGTCGGCATATTGCGAACGGTCGCCTTATTACTTGTTTCCCGAAGTCTTAACTGCTTTTTAAAATATTTGTTTATTATAATTTCCATCCGACCAAAATATGCGATTTAAATGAAAATAAAATGAAAAAACAAAAATTTGCTCTATTGAAGATTCGAACCAGAGACTCTCCAATTACCAAACTATGACGTTTTGGATTTCTTATAGCAAAGTATTTCATTAACAAACAATACTAAACAGTATACAATCAAACAGAGGCTATCCTGCTGGTAGTACAATGTAAGAACGACCACCACTTGAAAACACTGAAAAATAAACGCTTTCGGGTCTCAACTCTGCACAGTGGGAAATAAGATATATCTTCTCGGAATAAAATCTTGTTCAATTGTCCGTGTGGAGATTCAAATCAGTGTCCATCAAAATAAACTTCTCGTACCTAGTACTACCCAGCTGCGTGGGGGAAACCTTGAATACACAGTTTAAGTAAGTAGCATAGATCTGTCGTTATCTGGAAATGTACAGCAGGTGATCGTGTCGTTCCTGTAAGTAAGTCCAAATGTCAAGCACCTCTCTGAAACCGCCCCGAGAAAGGTAGTGCACAGAAAGGCATCTGATCCAGAAAGTAGGTCTTAACCGGGTGAAGGATCATTCCGGGCGCGATTGTGTGGGATGGCACCAGGTGATAGAAGGCAAGCATTTCCATGAATTAGAAGCCACACATCCGCAGGAGGTCCACGCTACACCGTGTCTGCCACACGACACTGCGTGCACACTGAAGAGTCAGCTAGAGCAATTTGTTGATGATGAGGCACCTGGTGGCTCGGATCTCCGTCTTAAAACATCACTAGTGGATTGCTCGTCACACTGCTGAGCGTGCCACTCCCGGCTGACGTCTTTCAAACACATGCCGAGGACGATTCTTCATCAGCTTGCCGTACACATAACGAGCTGTAGGAGCCGTGGTACAGGGGAGATTAATGTGCACATAGTTATAATCGAGTAATAATGTTTTGATGCGGGAGAGCGCAGGCGCGGTGTGGGGGAGTGAAATTGGGGGCAGGCAGGATGGAGGCGCCAGTTCATCAGTGAGGAGACCAGTGTAGCTGTGCCGAAGACGAGTTCACATCTTGATCATAGTGTTGAGGTAAAGGGCTATTGCATGTTCTAGAACTTTGATAAGGGCCAGTCCTCCACTGCATTTGGCTATCCAAGCACGACCCACGGCCAGACCCAAACTTCAGTACGTCGTCAACCGTGCTGCTACAACCTGTACTCATCATCCATTAGTGTATCTTCCGGTGTCGTGTATTCTCCGACCTGTGAATTTTCCGCCCTTTGAAATTTCCGCCCAGAAAAGGTCGAGGAAGGGCCCACTAATCCACTGGGGACGCGAGCTAGCATGCTCAACCCGTACCGTACTAGCCGTACTATATGCTGCATGTAGCAGTTTCAGTGTTATTAGGTCTGATATGTATATGTTTTTACGTAGAGAGTGTTAACTGATTAAAAGTAAAAAAAATGATTCTATTAACTTACGCAGAAATTTGGTTTAGAACACATACACAGGGACGTTGCACAAGTGAAATACAAAATAAATAAATAAACAAGTAAATTGCGGTCAGGTTTTCGAAGAGCCATTTGTTGGCTGGTACAATGATGAATTTTGTTAAACTTACATCAGAGAAGCACTCGACCCAAAGAACATGAAAGAAGATGCGAAAATATTATAGTTCAAGAGTACATTTGTAGATGATCAAAAAATTGTCGAGACTAGCAAAAATTAAGAACCTATTAAGCAGATGGTTCTTGATAAAACTGAAGGACTTAAAGAAAAAGTAGAAAATCTTGCACATAACTGTCATGCAAAAGAAGACAGTGTATTAGTTGAAGAAAGTGCAAATGAAGAAGAATCCAATGAAAATAGTAGTAATATTTTCTTTTCTGACATCTGTCAGTGACCTTTGACTGTCTTGCAAATCTAACAGTAAAATAATCAAAATAGTAAGTGACAAAAAATTTAAAAACAAACATTACTTATACGTTTTTGTTTAACAGACAATGAGATAAAAAAAGCGTTAAGTAACAGTTGACGTCTGACTCCTTCTATATCAGCCACAGCGTGGTAATGCTTTCAGAACTTGGACGGCACATTTAACTAAAAATAACAGTTTGTATTATTCTTGTTATAGTCTTTTTACCACAAGGACGAGATTGAACAACGCATATGAATTTGTTAAAAGTGGTTGAATTTTTAAACTTTAAAACCTTGGGAACAAGTCTAACTGTAAACAAAAATACCTTACCTAGACAGCACCTCAAACGGAAGAATGGTCCTATCGGAATTAGTATATAAATAAATGATTTTGTGAGGATGGCAATTGGTGAGGTTCACAGAAGTCCGCGTTGGGTGCCGAAATACATAGCTGAATCACTGCGTAAACATCAGTCTGAAGCAGAACAAAATATTCGACGTGTAGGTAACAAAAATTGGAAATTAATACAGTTTTGTGTGACCTCGAAATTGATCACGGCAAATATGGCCAAGTCATTCAATAACTTAATATTTAAATAGCTTTTTATCCCGTCTCCTGATTTATCGTCGCTTAACAGGAAACAGCTGCCATCATTCATAGTTAATAGCCCTGCTTTAAGTTCAATCTCTTCTCTTGTCTCTGGATCCCTCTCACTTCCCTGCGAATTTGCCCTTTGCTTGTATAACTTGCTCTTCGTTGTTCGCAGCTCAGGCATTTCTGTCACAAAGTTGTACCCTCGATTATGAAAGCTACCTAGCTCTTCTGAGTAGATTTTGGAAATAGACGTATTTTCCTCTTCTTTACCTGGTTCAGAGTCCTCTGCACTTCCACCCTTGCGTCATCCGGAGCTCCACATTGATGCTCGTGCGAAAAGAGCACTGTAGAATCGTTGGTTTTAAGCTTTACTCGGCAATGCTTCTGTTTCTGTTTTGAACAGCGCCAAATCAGAGTCTCATCTTCCTTTGTTTTCTTCACTGTGTAAGAATAACCTTTATAGTGGCAACTATGATTACCACGGATTGTCGTTGAAACATCTATATCACAACTACTGAGGGTGGTAATATCCAAGTGGCACGATGCGAAGTTTCCGAAAACTTGAGCGATACTAACAGGCAGTCGGGACTGTGCGGGCAAAGTTCGGCCGAGTCTACGGAAGAGGGAGAGCAAGGTGATTAAGACGGGCCGGCTGCAGGTAGGATGGGACACGATGGACACAGGTACGTGGCGGAGAGTTCGCAGATTTTTAGTGGGGCGAAAAGTTCACAGGGCGGAGAATTCATACATTCGTATCTTCCCGGACAGGAGAGACATTTTATTTCAAAGTCGCTTGCCCGGTGTCGACGGATAAATACTAGAATGGAGTGCCTGTATTGTTCCGAATAACAATGAATGCACGTCCGAAGAAACAGGCATTGCGGCGACTACAGCTGTTATGAGACGCATGAAATTTGTAGTTGCGGCATGTCCAAAGAACACTGCATGGCAATTAGGAATAACACAGGCATTGCATTATCGTATTTATCTGCCAGCACCGGGCAAGCGACTCTCAAGCAAAATGTCTCCACTGTCCAGGGTTGTGGATAATGGATGAACGAGTATAGACTGTAGACATATGGTTGACGACATATGGAAGTTGGGGTCTGGCTGTGTGTATTGGTCGGATAGCCAGATGGTAAGGCAACCGCTGGAGATTGTGGGATATTCGGGTTCGAGTTCCTGTCCGGCACATAGTTTCGTTGTCGTCATTCCATTATACAGCTAGTGGTTATCAACATTCGCAAATGCGAATGCATTTCAGGTGTTTCGTAGAGGCTGTAGTCGGAGCAGAGCATGTTCCTTCGGACATGCATGCATGTCCAAAGGATCATTGCAGCCGATTTCGGAATAACACAGGCAATGCAATATCGTATTCTTCCAGTTGGTTATGCTCCACAGTAAGTTTTCTACAGAAGATCTGGCCCAGAGTGTCTCACTGATGAGTCGTGGGCGTTCCCTCTCCCCCTGCACTCCCACCCTTCTCCCACCACCCTGTACCCCTCTGAGAAAGACCAATCCTCCTATGTGTAAAATCGCTGGAATTCAAATTCTGGTGGGAAACTCAAAATTCTGGATAAAAATTAAAAAAAACAGCCCAATTGCGCTATGATGGAAGCAAGGTTGTATTGTCCTAAGTATAAATGGGTGGGAAATTCAAAATGGTGCATTGTCATGCGGGTTGACTTGGAGTACTGGCACAGTCTTGCTATGATGTCAGCATACGAGATGGCAACATAAAATGTCCGACATGGAATACTGGCCCTGAGGTGGAATACTGGCCTTGGCTCTATGACATCAGAATACAAGATGGAGATGCAAGATGGACGACCTGTAATACTGGTCCGGAACTAGGATACAGGCCCTGGTTCTATGATGTCAGACTCCTGCTCAGACCAATTGTGCTATTTATAGTAGTGTCTAGTTCCAGCATAAGGCCAGACTTAAATTACAGTGACAGGCTTTATGATGTCAGAGTTTTGTGTGCAGGTCCAGGTCAGTCTGCTGACATGTGTTTCCTCAAAGCTACTGTTCACTCACGGGTGCTTACTTTGTCTCTAATTTAACACCTTTCACTCGGCAGTCTTGGTACTGCACACAAAACTCTAATGTTATACTGTCCCACGGTCTGAAGTCTGGACCATATGCTGGAACTGCACACTATTAAAAATAGCACAATTGGTCTGAGCAAGACTGTGACATCATAGAATCAGCACCAGTATTCCAGCTCCAGGCCAGCATTCCAGGTGGGCCAGCTTGCATCTTGTATTCTGATGTCATAGAACGAAGGCCAGTATTCCAGCTCTGGGCCAGTATTCTAGATCGGCCATCTTGCATCGCCATCTTGTATTCTGAGATCACAGCAAGATTATACCAGTAATTCAAGACTCGGGTTGTGATGTCACACTAAGAATACACCAGAATTCCAGATCTGCCATCTTGTGTCAGCCATATTTTATCCAGGTCAGCCATCTTGCATCGCTATAATGTATTCTGACATCGTAGCAAGACTGTGCCAGTATCTGAGCATCACAATGCACCATTTTGAATATATCACCGATTTATACTTATGAAAACAACAACCTCACTTCCACAGTGGTACTGTCGGACTGCTCTTTTAGTTTCCGGCTAAAATTTTGAATTTCCCGCCAACATTTGTAGTTCATGCCACACATGGGACAAATGGTCACTGTCAGAGAGGGAGTGGTGGGGTGGTGACTGGCGGGTAACGGAATGGGAAGCGGGATGTCCATGACTTGTCGATGTCGTCATTAGTGACACTCTCCTCGAATACCTATCCTCCATGTCATCGGCAGTTACTGTACGTATAATTATTGGTTCTGTTCTGTATATGGCTTAATCTTTAACTGCAGAACCCATGTAGAAACTTTTATTTTCGTAATAACGAAACACTGGGTATAAAATTATTGTTTTAAGAACCACAGGTATGAAAGATTCTAAGTACTCATTGGTAAGAGCTGCCCTATAGCTAGGATGTTTATCTGAAGCATAAATCCAACAGATCATCATGTAATGCCTTCTAGAGTAAAAAATAAATCACAGATACAATCCCGCACACGAATTGTGTCACTATGATTCGTCGGCGGAGCAGTTCGTGGAATTCAGTGTGTGAACGAAATGTTATTTATTAACTCGTATTTACCTGGTCACATTCTACTTTTACTCTTTATTTGTACATAAATGTAACCTCGAGTAGTGACGACATTTGAAATGCCGCACTTACAGTTGGTTAGTTGTTCGAGGTTGAACTGTTGTTATTTCTGTCCATTGAGGCCACAGTGGTTTCCACAATTCGCCTCTGTCTTCGTTCGCAATACTGGGAACCCTATCAGTTCTTCATACTGCGAGGTGAATCAATATTTGGTTACGCTGACGAGATGTCTCATCGGAGTCGTGACTCGAGTGAGTAGAATACTGTCTACACAGAGCCAGTAGTTCCTTCTGTTATGTTTCATAAAACTAAATTATGCTATACACTGTAAGTACTTCTTACCAGGTTAAATAAATAAATAGAAAAAATTCTCCCTTTCACAGAATGTACGCTGATGTGGCAGTTTCAGTGCTGACGGCAACTGTGTTTGTACACAGGAAATCTTCTGTCGATTATGGAAAGTGTGTTGAGGTACTGGCAGACTGAAGTTGTGAGTTGCTCATGAAGTACGAAAAGTTATGCCCAGCTGTTGTTACAAAAGTATCCAGCTATTTCTAGTTTTATACGGATTATTGTCCACCCGTGGCAGCTGAGTGGTCAACCGGACAGAATGCCAATCCTATGGGCCCAGGTTCGATTTCCGGCTGGGTCGGAGATTTTCTCCGCTCAAGGACTGGGAGTTGTGTTGTCCTAATCATCATTTCATTCCCATCGATACGCAAGTCACCGTAATGGCATCAAATCGAACGACTTTCACCCAGCGAACGGTCTACCCCGCAGGAGGCCCTAGTCAGACGCCATTTCTTTTTACTGATTATTAACACAAAATATGAAATACAAGAGTAAATAATCAAAACGCTTGAAAACTTATAGATATACTCCAACATTCTATTTTTAAGGCTCTGATCACGTTATCTGTGTTTTGATTTTAATAATTACGCACATGTATTTCGATGTGTTGTACGCTGGCACATGTTTTCCGTTTTACAAATGGATTCCAGTCTGAAATAGGCGTGCTCGGCCCTTTTATGGATAGGCTAAACCCATTTTAGCGACACCATCATGTGTTGTTTCCCTCACACAGATGTGTGGAGTGTATTAAGCTATCTAAATAACAATTTTAATGTGATACAGCTTGATAATTCCCAATGGGCGACGTTAGCTACTTGCTAAATCTCGTGTATTACATACATACTTGTATGTATGTATGTTCCTAAACCTCTGGACCAATTTGAGTCAAACTTGGTACACATACCACTTACTGTCTGGAGAGAATCGCTGTGGATATAAAAACCACTTACGTATCAAAGGGGCGGGGTGGGGGTGAAGAACTCATGTAGCTCACGACGTACAAATTGGCAGACTTAGTTCACACAGTATTCGAGAATCAAAGCACTTAGTGACTTCCAACAAACTTTACATATAATGTCAAACCTTTACCAAACTTTTTCTTACAAATGATGAAAGGAAAAGGGTTATCACTTACTACATTTTATCTGTTCGTGCAATAAAACTGCCGCATCAGGCATGACGATTTAATTTACTACTGATTTACGACACATTTTGCAGACAGTATTCACATATCCCACTAAATGTGCCTGGAAAATAATACCATTGTACAACATCTAGTTCAGGAGATATGGCGTTACAGAGATTGATCTGTGTGAAAACGACCCTGCGGGACGAAACTCACAAGAGATACAGGTGAAATATATGTACAAACACCTGTGAAAAATGTTAAATGTGTGCGATATATGCATACTCTGGCAAATCCGCAGGTAAAACGCTCCTCCTATCACCCGTGATTCGATATCAACTAAACTTGACACACATACTCGGTGTCCAGGCTAGAGGGATGTAAGAGTACCGAGCTCGGTGGCACAGTAGTTAGCACACTGGAGTCGTATTCGAGGGGACGATGGTTCAAACCCACGTCCAGCTATCCTGATTTAGGTTTTCCGTGATTTTCTTAAATCACTTCGGCAAATTCCGGGTTGGTTCCTCCGAAACAGCACGGTCGATATCCTTCTCCATCCTTCCCTAATACGACGGGACCGTTGGTCTCGCTACTTCGTAACTCCCTCAAATAAACCAACCAATAGATAAAGCCTTGTAACGGAAACTCGACATTTTATATTGTTGAGTAAATACGCACTCTCCAACATGTGATGCTCACCATTTCATGAACTGCACTGAGTTACGTGTCGCATACTTGCCAATGTCAGGCCACACCTTCCTCGACATGTTGGCGAACTACGTAGTTCCACAGATGCCTCTCGACGACATTGCTGTGCAGGATAGTGCGGTTTCCCCTCCCCCGCACCCCACCACCATGAGTATGTCACCACATTTCTCTTATGGAGAAGGCGTTTGCTGGGCGCTGAATCCGAAGTGGGCTGGGGGTCCCTTTGCTTGATAACAGAACAAAAGTTCGAGATTTGTCAGATTTGAAACAATGGATCTAAGCCATAGTAGAGATTATAACACTTGTCATGCTTACGAATATGTGGCGAGACGTGGTGGACCATTTCGATAACTGTCGAGCTACAAATGGTGCCAGTACAGAGCTTTACCAATATGCATACAAGTGTTCCAGCCCCTGCGAACGATGTTGGACAAATAAATTTATAAGCCGTAACAGATATTGAAATAGGAACAAATGATTTTGTGCACCTATAACCTAGACACCCAGTATTACTTTCTGGAAATAAATACTGTGGATGTAAGAAGTGGCAAGTTGTTATTGGGGGTGGGGGCGATAACGTGGAGGCAGAACGGGGGAGGAAGAGATGGACAGGGAGACAGACGGAGAGGGAGAAGAAGGGCACGGGCATAGATATGATGGAGGATGAGAAGGAAAAGTGAGTGGAGGGAGAAATGGACTGACCAAGAGAGAAAGAGTTGAGGAGATGGACTGAGAGATGGTGGAGGAGCAAATGGACGAAGAGGCTGGGAGGAGTAAATAAACAGAGAAAGGGGCAGTGATTGACAGGGAAAGGAGGGAAAAGGAGATAGACGGAATGGAGGACAGAGGAGATGGACATAAAAAGGAGGACAGAGGAGACATGTTAATGGAATAAATACAAACCTGGGCATTGCCAGGTATCAGCTGTTTATGAAATAAAGTGCTTATGACAAAGTAAAACAATAACCTACGCAGTCAGATCACCTCCTTCAAAAAATTCACAGCAGCTGTGGACCCCGACGTACGAAAGAGGAAAGACATTTGTTCGTTTTGTTTATTTGAGACTTCTGGCCAATCCAGAATCATTATTTCTATTGCATTCAAAGTACGAGTCGAAAAGTTTGCCTTTTGAGAAAGCAAGTAGCATATTATATGTTCCCTTCTGCTCTCATACTTTCTTCAATAGTTTATTTAAACAAAATCTATCAAATCTGGGGTACTTAATCAGTGATCTCATGTAACATATCTGACTCACCTCGATTCTTTCTGCAGAAACCTCTTCACAAGTAAACTCAGAATCCTAACAATGAGCCAATTTACACTACGTCAGGGACGCAATACATAATTACGCAACGGTTTACCGCCGCATTAGCAGTGACAAAGTAGATGCGTGCGAGGCTACAGTCGACAAGCGGTTTCGCGTGCGGTAGCGCGCCACTCAGGGGCGGAGAAACTTGCCACGGGCAAATGCGCGTCACTAAAACTGATGGCAATCTGGAGAGCGGAGGCAGGCACGGCCGTGGTAATCGATCAGGCGCGAGAACTCGCCGTTACCTAACAGTCGGCCGGACATTTTGCCCCGGGCCCAGTCGATTAATCATAGCGCTGGCAACGAGTGGCGGTCACGACCCGCTTTCCTAATTGCCACTCGTGCACCGCGCCACCATCGATCGCCGCCTTTGTTTTCACTCAGCGCGCCGGAGAATGCAAACATTTATTAAAAATCGTTGCAACCGGTCTTCTTCCGTGCGGTGACGCACACATTTGTCTTATCGCTCGATTTATTTGAGCCTTTTTGTGATCATTAGTTTTCGTGTACACGCTCCCCTGCGCCCAGCCTTTGTCGTACAGCAAGCACTTACTGAACCCTTTTTTAGTTTTTGCTGTAGGAACATTTGCTTGCGTGCCCTGCATCGCAGCTACTGAGATTTTTTACGTACTTCACTCGATCAGTCAAGTGGGTTTCAACAACTTCACGGCTGACTTTGTAATTGCCCTGTAATTTTACAGCATTCGTTATTAGAGTGAATTTCTGTGCGTTCGTGCGCTTTAAAGTTAAGTCACAATGACTATTGCCTCCACATTAAGGTGATACGATATGTGTAATTTCGATATATATTTGCATACATTCAGGTCACTGGAATTTCGAATTGTATGTAAATGTGATTAAATTGTCAGTGCAAGGTTATCCTAATAGAAAAATCTGTGAGAAACAGAGGAAATACTTGATAACTTGATTGTTCCTGAAAGAAAGAAAATAGGAAGGTAACACTAGCGGATATGAAGTGAAAAAAGACCTGCACAATGAAACTTTACAATCGTAGTAACAAAAAAGTTACAAGAGATAGTTCTCAAGCTGTCGGCAGACAAAACTGCAGAAACAAAGCGAGAAACTATCTACTATCTAAAGTTCTTTCTTTTTCCTGGATTTTATCCCACCCCTTTACCGGGTAAGCATGCTGTACTGGATTTGTCAAAGTTAGTCGTAGAGGATGGCCGCATGCTACCCGTGCTTCCCCGGAATGGAATTTCTGTACCATATCTGTCTGCGTCTACTGTTATCCATCTGAAAGTGTGGGAACGTTGTCGAAACGTTAGCGAATCGTGTAAGTGAAGCGGGTAGTGGGTACAAGTTAGGTATTGACGGGAGTCGGATGTGGGAAACCGCCTAAAAATCTTATTCAGGCTAGCCAACAAATCGGCCCTCGGCGTTCATCTGCCGGGCGGATTCGATCTGTGGTTGGCGCACCTCCCCGAATGCCGAGCACGGCAGGCTAACGGGCGCCGCTATCCACTCGGGTCGTTACTATTATTGTGTTAATATTGTTAACAATACTCTATAATTCTCTGTACTCATACAAAATGATTTGTTTTTTGGGTTTTATGCCCACTATAGTTTGTTTCCAGTTTTACTAGGCGTAATCCCGTACAGTTATCCGATTTTACACTGCTTTGAGCATTATAAGTTTGGCCGAAAACGATATACTGTTCAGCATGTCACCGTAATTATTATAATAAGAGCTGTGTTGACAGTGTATATTTTTGCAACTAGGACACCAAATACTGAGAAACATCCCCAGATTTCATGTGACACATGCGGTGCATCCCTACGCAGGGGTTCCTGTAATTATGGTTCACCTGACAAGAGCCACTTTATGAGCAGTCTTCTTGCCCAAGGGACCTTGGTGTGTCTGACGTCTCACGATTTTAGGATCTCTAGCTGCAACGGATTGCCGGCCGCGGTGGTCTCGCGGTTCTAGGCGCTCAGTCCGGAACTGCTACGGTCGCAGGTTCGAATCCTGCCTCGGGCATGGATGTGTGTGATGTCCTTAGGTTAGTTAGGTTTAATTAGTTCTAAGTTCTAGGCGACTGATGACCACAGATGTTAAGTCGCATAGTGCTCAGAGCTATTTTTTTGCAAGGGATTCATCAGTATGTATTCGTTGGCGTTACAACATAGTATTATGTCTAAATGTTAGTGCTGCTGTGGGTGCTAATTTCTACAATTTATTGCTGACATCTATTGTATCAAGTGTTTTTCGTCGTAGCTGCTTGTTTTACACGTTGCTGTACAGATTTATTGTCTTTGATTTTAGTGATTCGACGTATTTTTCAGTGTTCTGCTGGTTCACCTGTGTTGTAATACATTATACACCCGATTATTGATTTATTTCATTGTCATCCCTGATACGTGGGAAGGTGTATGTTAATTCACAGTTGACAGTTATTGAACTATATGAAACAAAACGCAAATTAGTTACAAATTACGGCGTCCACACGCTTTTTTCAACATGTAGACGCCGCTACAGATATTCGGATTTATGTTATGACACTTTCGATATGTCTGCCATCATTGGTGGATACGTGGCGCAGACGAATAGCGAAATTCTGCATGACTCGCTAGAACGTCAGAACGTCGTTGCTGTCGATGACCTCGATATTAGCTGTTTTCAGATCAGCAGGGGTTTTGGCGTTATTGCTATACACCTTGTCTTTAATATAGCCCCACAAAAAGGAGTCACAAGTGTTCAGATCTGTAGAATATGGCTGCCAATCGATGCCCATACCCCACAGCCAGAGTGCGGTCCCCAAGATGCTCCTCCAGGACATCAAACACTCTCCTGCTTCAATGGGGTCGAGCTCTGTCTTGCGTGAACCACATCTTGTGAAATAAGGGCCACTTTTGATAACTGGGATGAAATTACGTTCCAAAACCTTCACGTACCGTTCTGTGGTCACCGTGCCATCAAGGAAAATCGCACCGATTATTCTGTAATTGGCCATTGTACACCATACAGTCAGCTGTTGAGCCTGAAGAACTTCTCGATCGCGAAATGCGGATTCTCAGCCCCCCCGCCCAGACGCGCCAGTTTTGCTTATTGACGAACCCATAAAAATGAAACTGGGCTTCGTCGCTAAACCAAACCATATTCACATCAAAGTCCTGTTCGACAATTCTGTGGACAATATTGTTGGCGAAACACAGCGGCTGTTCCATGGTCCTGGGGCTTAGTGGCAATTGGGTTTGAATTTTGTGTGTGAAGAGATGCAGGTCTTCAACAGAGATTCGTTGCAGTGTCTCCCAGTTGATTGCCACATGTTGTGCAGCTCATCTGATCGATTTCCGTATTTACAGGGGGCGGAGGGCTATTCAATTTCGCACATTCGGTGTATCATAGGAATGTCAGTCTCAGTATAGAGATCAATTTCATAATATTAGTATTGTTCAGCTTCTACATTTTCGTTGCTTTTATTACTGTGTGCTTTTGTTACTCATATGTTTGCTTAAAAGGATAAAAATATGTACACATATCAAAAAAACATCTTGCTTAAGACCATTATTCGTAGAAGGAATTAGTACCGATACTGTTGGGGAAAATAGTATTACTGAATTTAAGGGCATGGTTTTAATTGGTTTAAAGTGAAATATAGTGTGAGTGAATAGAAGCTGTTATGCCTAATTAGCAAAGTAGTTAATGAACTAACACGAAATGTTTATGGAAACCATCCGTCGATTTACATTACACATTGATGTGTAATTATAGGAATTAAGAAAGTACTATATAAATTAAGAGTGCACTTAAAAATACATCTGTCTTTTACTTTTAAAATTCCAATGTGAAATTATATATTCATTTTGAACTATCTATGCTGGTGTTACATTATCTAGAATTTTTGCAGTCAGTCAGTGAACTTAAGAAAGCATTTATTGATTTTCATATAGCAAATAACTGGATGTGTAGTAGATATGTTTTATATAGAAACTTTCAGATTGATGATAACGATGTCGTACTGTTAATGTAACTAACCAAGAAAGATACTTATTATTTACACCTCCGTACCAACAGGAAACAGAGACAGATGACAGAGGCCGCGTATAGGAACATAGATGGAGGACATGGTAGCATACAGGCTCATTTAATACCCATTTGAGCTCATTGACTGAAGCTATGGACTGCTGCTGAACTCAGCTTGAGCGACCTGAGAATAACCAGAGTCAGTTTTCTGTAGAGGTTACAGGGAACCTCTGACCTGGAGAACTACTTATAAATTCGTACAATGGAAACGCTTGGGTGATGGTTGTGAAGAATACTTCAAAAACTTGGGACTCTGCGATGTAGTCAGACCAGAAGGAACTTCATTGTAGTCTGGACTTGGTTAACGTTAAACTGCTACTATGAGCGAATAGATGCGGTCCACCTGTTTTGCTGAGTCAAGAAACCAAGTATTTGCCGATTGCTGTTAGTGACAAGACTGTTTATGTCAGCGCCTGAGGACATTGTTGCCTTTGTCTTTCTGATTTGCTCATTCACTAAAGAAATGTTGACTGTTTCACTCAAATAAAGTGTCTCTCTACCTCTAAAGGACAATCAACTTAATACGATTATTTTTAAACACCACTTAAAGTGTAAATCATTTCGTGGTCGAATTGTCCCGTCAAGTGGGATCGAGCGCACATCTTCTTTATTCCGTTGCACCTTTGTTCTGCATCTATTGAACCCTATCTAGATAACAATCACTCCGTATAAACTCAGATGTCGAATTAAAGGCTGTTGCCAGAAACATTAGAGAAATAACGGCGATAACAGATGACTCCAGGCTTAGTCTTTATACCTACAGGGTGTTTCAAAAATGACCGGTATATTTGAACGGCAATAAAAACTAAACGAACAGCGATAGAAATACACCGTTTGTTGCAATATGCTTGGGACAACAGTACATTGTCAGGCAGACAAACTTTCCAAATTACAGTAGTTACAATTGTCAACAACAGATGGCGCTGCGGTCTGGGAAACTCTATAGTACGATATTTTCCACATATCCACCGTGCGTAGCAATAATATGGCGTAGTCTCTGAATGAAAATACCCGAAACCTTTGACAACGTGTCTGGCGGAATGGCTTCACATGCAGATGAGATGTACTGCTTCAGCTGTTCAATTGTTTCTGGATTCTGGCGGTACAACTGGTCTTTCAAGTGTCCCCACAGAAAGAAGTCACAGGGGTTCACGTCTGGCGAATAGGGAGGCCAATCCACGCCACCTCCTGTATGTTTCGGATAGGCCAACGCAATCACACGATCATCGAAATATTCATTCAGGAAATTAAAGACGTCGGCCGTGCGATGTGGCCGGGCACCATCTTGCATAAACCACGAGGTGTTCGCAGTGTCGTCTAAGGCAGTTTGTACCGCCACAAATTCACGGAGAATGTCCAGATAGCGTGATGCAGTAATCGTTTCGGATCTGAAAAATGGGCCAATGATTCCTTTGGAAGAAATGGCGGCCCAGACCAGTACTTTTTGAGGATGCAGGGACGATGCGACTGCAACATGGGGCTTTTCGGTTCCCCATATGCGCCAGTTCTGTTTATTGACGAAGCCGTCCTGGTAAAAATAAGCTTCGTCAGTAAACCAAATGCTGCCCACATGTATATCGCCGTCAGCAATCCTGTGCACTATATCGTTAGCGAATGTCTCTCGTGCAGCAATGGTAGCGGCGCTGAGGGTTTGCCGCGTTTGAATTTTGTATGGATAGAGGTGTAAACTCTGGCGCATGAGACGATACGTGGACGTTGGCGTCATTTGGACCGCAGCTGCAACACGGCGAACGGAAACCCGAGGCCGCTGTTGGATCACCTGCTGCACTAGCAGCTCGTTGCCCTCTGTGGTTACCGTACGCGGTCGCCCTACCTTTCCAGCACGTTCATCCGTCACGTTCCCAGTCCGTTGAAATTTTTCAAACAGATCCTTTATTCTATTGCTTTTCGGTCCTTTGGTTACATTAAACTTCCGTTGAAAACTTCGTGTTGTTGCAACAACACTGTGTTCTAGGCGGTGGAATTCCAACACCAGAAAAATCCTCTGTTCTAAGGAATAAACCATGTTGTCCACAGCACACTTGCACGTTGTGAACAGCACATGCTTACAGCAGAAAGACGACGTACAGAATGGCGCACCCACAGACTGCGTTGTCTTCTATCTCTTTCACATCACTTGCAGCGCCATCTGTTGTTGAAAATTTTAACTACTGTAATTTCGAAAGTTTGTCCGCCTGAAAATGTACTGTTGCCCCAAGCATATTGCAACAAACGGTGTATTTCTATCGCTGCTCGTTTAGTTTTTATTGCCGTTTCAAATATACCGGTCATTTTTGAAACACCCTGTAGCTACTAAAATGAGTGATCCTATTTGACCCTTATTATTATAACTATAAATGCAAGCAAGTGCAAACCTGATTTGACTAAAGCGCATTATCAGTTCCGAACAGTCGCAGCTAAAATACAATCAAAATATTTAACATTTATACAGGCCCAGCCAGATACGACCGTTATACTATAAAGCCCGCGGTGTTTGTGGCAAAGAAAAGGATCACATTAACAATTCGTACTATCTCATAAAGAGAATATGCGCAATTCCTTTGAGGAATGTCATTGGATGAAAAGAAATTATAAGCAAGAGCCTACAAAACGCCTGAATCATTAGTGAACCGCCAGACACTGAGTATAATTTACAAAAAGGTCCTATTAACTTATAGGATGAAGACTATTTATTCCAGACTGCCCTCATCTCACTTTCACCGCTGCAGCAAATTCTTAACCTCTTTCTTCTTCACTGCGCTGTGGACGGCATTCACTGCTTGGCCACTCATGGATGTGCTCAAGATTGTAGCCTCTGCATGTGCCTTCTCTCAGCTGTCTCGATACTTCAAAGGCTAGCACCCACATCTAAGTTAACAAGTAAGTCACTGTAGCTCTGCTCAACGACTGACCGCGAGTCTAAGAATCGAGAGTCCTGAAAAACCATTCTGCTCCCAGTTCTGCATGGATAAGCGACCAAACCATACTCGTCCCCCAATCGAAAAGTTTTTTATTTCTTCTCCCAGTGAAATACGTCGTTAACAAAAATTGCTCTCTCTCCTCAGAAAAAATTTATTTAAGAGCACCTAATCTCTTTTTTCCACTTTGGCAAAACTTTATCAATTTAATAACAATCTCCCACTCTACACCAACATTTTTCATCTAGCCACGACTTAAGCCCTTCTTTTCAGTACTGGCCAACCATCGTCATCCCCCTTACTTCCTGCAGCGTGTGGGTGAACGATCTCCGTGGCCTGGCGACAGATTGTCGCCAACCGGCCAACATTACACCGGTTTGGCACTCGTAGGAGCCAAGCAAGATCTTATCTGTCTCTGTGACTACCTTGACATCATTCTTTTACGACCAGCATTCGTCCTGCAGCCAGCAAGCTCTGTAGGATACCATTTGCTGAACAGCGCACCAAGAAAAAAACGCACAGAACCCGAACAGTCCCCGAACAGATCTCGGAGTCCGAGCTCCTGGACCACCCGGGTTGTACGGACTACCGAAGGTCCACAAGGATAATGTTCGCATGAGACCTATTGTCAGTGCAGTTGGTTCTCCTACTTATAAGCTGGCCATATACGTAACAAAGTTGATGACTCCTATAGTCAGCCGGTGTGAACATCACATCAGAAACTCCCAGAAGTTCATTGAGAAAATCAAACAGATTAGAGTTGGTCCAAATGACATTTTAGTCAGCCTGGATGTGGTATCGCTGTTCACGAAAGTTCCTGTGGAGGACACTTTGAAAATGCTGGCGGATCTTTTTCCTCCTGAACTATAAAGCTGTTCCGGCACGTGATGACGACCGCCTACATCTTGTATGGTAACAAATTTTATGAAATGACGGACGGTATGGCGATGGGCTGTCCGTTGTTTCCATCACTGGCTATTTTTTTTTATGGAGAACTTAGAGGAACGTGCATTGAATTCGGCTCCCCTCCGTCCATCCTTACTTTATCGTTCCGTTGACGGTACATTTTTGATTTGGCCACACGGCGCAGAAGCTCTCGGACAATTCATGGAACACATGAACAGCATACATTCGAACATCCAGTTCACTGTCGAGATGGAGTAGAAAGGGAGACTGCCTTTCTTAGACGGTTTAGTACAACGACTGGCGGACGAGCGTCTTGGCCCCTCTGTATACCGTAAGCCGACGCATGCCGATTTATACCTGAACGTACAGAGCTTCCATCATCCTGCTCAGAAGAGAGCCGTTTTGAACACGTTGGTATATAGAGCAAAAACTGTTCCTGACGAGGGCCACTTAAGATCCGAGATTAATCACCTGAAGTACGTGTTCCGAAAGAATGGCTATGGTGCACGCGATGTAAAGGCAGCGTTCTCCAAATAAAGGAAACGTGAAAATGCTGCACACTCACAGGATGAAACACCGATTGCGTTTCTTTCTTTTTGTGGCGCGATTTCCAGCAAATTAGGAAGAGTCCTGAGTAGACGAGGTATAAGACCAATTTTTCGTCGTCCTAAGAAAATTAAGGAGATGATGCGCCCTGTTAAGAACTATCTAGGCCTCTGGGTCCCCGGAGTTTATAACATCCCCTGTGAGTGTGGAAGCAATTATATAGGTCACATGATTCGTACCGTTTCCGACCGCTGTGCAGAACACCAACGCCATATTAAAAATAAAGAACTGGAGAAATCGGCAACTGAGGAGAACAGCCTCACGAACAAACATAAAATATTGTTGGATGAAACAAAAATTCTGTCCCATGCCTCAACGTACTGGGATTACGTTATTAAGGAGGCTATTGAAATAAGAATGAGCCAAAAGAACTTTAACCGCGATAGCGGATACCATCTGAGCTGTGCGTGGAAACGAGCGCTTGATGTGGAGAAGCAGCAGAGACATTCCTTCCAAGGATTACGTTCCAACGGAAGCGGTGGCGCCACCGGTGCACACAGTGACACCGTCTGCGACAGCAGTACGTAATCGCCGTCCAATCAAAAGCCGACCAATCAGAAGCCGTCCACGTGTTATAAAAAAGGCTACCATAGCAGCAGTGAAGACAGTCAGTTGCTCCTGACGATGGCGATGGAGGTAATCGTCGAAAGTTCGAGATTTTATCCAGAACCGACGCGGCAAGAATACCGAGAATGTCTTACATATAAGTGCCGTCGCGAAAAACTTCGTTCCCAAGATCATTCCTATATGTTTACTGTGCTGAATTGTGTTCTACTCTTGAGGTGAATTAGGTCATGTTTTTGTGTCATTCTGCGCACCTCGTATTCACATGCAGTGATGGAGGCTTGGAGAGGTTAAGAATTAATAAGTATTTGGAGACTGATTACTGCATCATTTCTAAGCTCATTTCATTCTATTTTGTATTCAATTCTGTCCTGTTAAAATTCGCGAGATGTTCAAGGACTGTTCTGTGGATAGTATCGGTTTATATTTTCGATGATAAAAGCTTGGTTCTCTGAAAGATTAATACGAATAGGAATTACGCCATGAGATTTTAATTTCTGTTCTGGTTTATGAGAAATAATACTTGTTTGACAATGAATTAATGAGCAGAGCTTTTCCTAATGTTCATGCTACGTTTCAATGTGCTTACAACAGGCAACAGCCATCTCGCTGACTTGAGGTCAAAGTTGCGGCAGAGGTGCAAGTCATTCTGATAATGAAATTCATATATCATGCGGCATGGCAGGAAGCAAATGACAGAATTTAGCACAGGTTCTTTGCATGCTAGTTAATTTTTTGAGGGATTCGCTAAGGTAAGTCGACATAAGTTTCCTGTGTTTCTGGTCACTGGTGTATTACATGTGTTTCACTGAATTATTGTTATTTCATGAGTGAGAGGTGATGGATCTGTGCTGATTGGGCTTTCAGATGGTGAATTATTGCATTCACCGTGAACTGATGACTAGATGTTTCGGAAAACAGCCTCATTGCTCTGGCGACAGCTATAAGTGAGAGGCCAACACGTGTTAGTACCATCTGTTGCTTCCACAAAGTCTTTTTACTCACGTACTTGTGTTATTTTGAGATATGCAGACCCTTATGATTCCGTTGTGCTCATTTATATGAAAGTGTATGATGTGTGACAACTTGAGAGATATTTATTCGAAGCAGATACAGTTATAAACTTGTCATGGCTATTTTGTATTTCATTTTGCATGTTAGTAAAATATCATGGCTTGCGTATCACTACCTGTGAAAGTGGTTGAAGCATTTTCTAAAAACACACACACGTCTTTCAATATGATGCCGCGACTCTGTCAGCTAGGTAAGTATTAATTCGTTACATTATTTTTCCTGAGATACTTTGCCTCCGAGGTTTTTTGAGAATAAATTTCAACTTACAGAAAATTTATCACCTCACCATACACTACCAGAATTCTACTTTCTTATATAGTGGTACCAAAATAATTTTCTTTACTCTAGTCTACATCTTTTCGTGTCTCCATCACTATGTGGTGCTCAGCGACGCCTGGGATATTAATAGAAGCTACACTGCAGAGAAAAGAATGGTGGTGTGTACTCTGATAGCTCATGGCAATTAGCTGACAGGCTGTGGAATGCAGATAGGCAGTAGCCCAGTAGACTCCAGAGGAAGGGATGACCCCAAGGTCTGAGTATGCACGGTTGGCTGAAGTATATAGATGACTCAATGGCAACTAAGGTGGACGAAATGAAGATGTATATTATATTTTCAACGAATCTACGTAACAGATGCTACAAGAATGATACAGTAAAATACAAGTACACCAGAAAAATTGCCCCTACCCAATGAGCTCACTGCAAACTTCAGGTGTGATTCTATGACAGTTATTAAGAAAGGAATCATTGTTTTTCGTTCAGATAGGCTATAAAATTAGTAACTACAGAACCACTGGACTCATCTGACATGTGAAGTGTGAAATGAAAGCTGATGTTGTCAGTAGACACCGAAAGAAGCCACTTTTAAACTCCTATGTGACAAAGAAGTGAAACACTAAGAACAAATGGTAGGTTGATAATTTAACTTCGTACACGTGCACACTATCTGCGGGTTTGTAAATGATTAGAGTTGCAGTTCTCTGTGACAGATAGAATGAACACCATAGTACAATAGCGTTGTTCATGTTTAGTGTTTTTACTGGCCTGTTTGGGTGTAGAAGGGTCATAAATCATGTCAGATGTTTAGTGATCACTGTGTAGGACACAAAGATGCCACATAGTCAATTGCCGCAGCAATATCGGCACGTGACGAAGATGGACAGTGGCCTCATTGTGTATCTTCATTTGGCTGGCTTGTCGAATAATCCAGTATCCAAATTTGTGGGACGTTCGGATGTGACGGTGGCCCGACGTTGTCTGCATAAGGTCGTGAGAGCAGGCATGATTAACATGCTTCCAGTCGATCACGTCCGACCACCACAAAAGAGGGTGTGCACAAAGTTCATCGTAATCCTTTCACATCTTGTTGTCCGAGGATAAGCAATGGACTCCATGCAACATATAGCGTTAGCGGCTCGTGTGAATGCTGCCGTTAACATCAGAACAAAAACTGTTGTGGTGCTGTGACCGGGAATACGGTCTTTACACGAATGGTGTCGTATTATCTTCAGCGATCACGCACGGTTCTGCACTATTCCAGATGACCGTAGTCAGCGAGTATGATCGCGACCTGTCGAGAGGTCCCACTCTTCCAGTGTTTTGGAGAGGCGGTGTTATTCGTTACGTAGTGGTGTGGTGCGCCATCACACATGACCTCAGGTCACGCCAGTTAGTGATTGTCAGAACTGTGACAGTACAATGGTGCGTCACGGACAGCCTGCATTTACACTACTGACCATTAAAATTGCTGCACCAAGAAGAAATACAGATGATAAACGGGTATTCATTGGACAAATATATTATACTAGATGTGACATGTCATTACATTTTCACGCAATTTGGGCGCATAGATCCTGAGAAATCAGTACCCAGAACAACCAGCTCTGGTCGTAATAACGGCCTTGGTACACCTGGGCATTGAGTCAAACAGAGCTTGGATGGCATCTACAGCTACAGCTGCCCATGCAGCTTCAACATGATACCACAGTTCATCAAGAGTGGTGACTGGCGTATTGTGACGAGCCAGTTGCTCGGCCACCATTGACCAGACGTTTTCAATTGGTGAGAGATCTGGAGAATGTGCTGGCCAGGGCAGCAGTCGAACATTTTCTGTATCCAGAAAGGCCCGTACAGGATCTGCAACTTGCGGTTTGCATTATCCTGCTAAAATGTAACACATCTGAAATGTAACGTCCACTGTACCAACTGCCGTCAATGCGAACGAGAGGTGACCGAGACGTGTAACCCCATACCATCACGCCGGGTGATACGCCAGTATGGCGATGACGAATACACGCTTCCAACGTGCGTTCACCGCGATGTCGCCAAATACGGATGCGACCATCATAATGCTGTAAACAGAACCTGGATTCATCCGAAAAAATGAAGTTTTGCCATTCGTGCTCCCAGGTTCGTCGTTGAGTACACCATCGCAGGCGCTCCTGTCTGTGATGCAGCGTCAAGGGTAACCGCATCCATGGTCTCCGAGCTGATAGTCCATGCTGCTGCAAACGTCGTCGAACTGTTCGTGCAGATGGTTGTTGTCTTGCAAACGTCCCCTCATGCTGACTCAGGGATCTAGACGTGGCTGCACGATCCGTTACAGCCATGCGGATAAGATGCTTGTCATTTCGACTGCTAGTGATACGAGGCCGTTGGGAACCAGCACGGCGTTCCGTATTACACTCCTGAACCCACCGATTCCATATTCTGCTAACAGTCGTTGGATCTCTACCAACGCGAGCAACAATGTCGCGATACGATAAACCGCAATCGCGCTAGGCTACAATCCGACCTTTATCAAAGTCGTAAACGTGATGGTACGCGGTTCTCCTCCTTACACGAGGCATCACAACAACGTTTCACCAGGTGACGCCGGTCAACTGCTGTTTGTGTATGAGAAATCGGTTGGAAACTTTCCTCATGTCCGCTCGTTGTAGGTGTTCCCACCGGCGCCAACCTTGTGTGAATGCTCTGAAAAGCCAATCATTTGCATATCACAGCATCTTCTTCCTGTCGGTTAGATTTCGCGTCTGTAGCTCGATATCTTCGTGATGTAGCAATTTTAATGGCCAGTTGTGTACATACGTTATATCTGTGGTGCCGTTTTCAAAGCGGACATAATTCGTCCACTCACGCACATGTCTGCATGAATTCTCTGCGTGAGGCAGGGACCTGTGTGGGACTAGCCCTGGTGTAAACAGAGCCCCAGTGTCCGTATCCAGGATATCAAGGACCACTTACCACAACTGTCGGCTAGCTTGTCTGAAGAGAGGGTAAAATGGCCTGATGAATTCCTTCCTAAACGAGTCAGTACATGCATCCAGACTGGAAGCGATGTAACGACATACTGGTAAGTGGGCTCAAACCACCAAGTTTTTTCCAAATTGGACTCGATATTATAATCAGTGAGATAACATCACATACCCTCTCAACTTGTGCAGTTTAATGTCGTTTCCTCCCTTTCTTCTGGACGCTCTAGTTCTTTTGTCAAGCAGTGTAAGAATGAGCTCCTGAGTTACACGTATTATAACGGCAGAATAAGTTTCCCAGATTCTTACCTAATCTTCCTAGTTGATAAGTAACCACAATTTACTATTTCATATGCTTCAATTGATTAACCATTAATAAAAATGTGTAAGATTGCCATGAAGGCGAGAATTACGAGCAATAAAATAATCACATAAAAGAGATTCCACCTCAAGAACAGAAGGGTGTTCTTTCTTCAAACTGCCCATATGTATTTATAATTTTACAGAATTTGTAGTCACATTCAAAAACATGATGTAAATATGCTTTGTGAATTTTTTTGATAACTTATTTAATTATTTATATAGTTTTTCAATGAAAGATCGCAAAATGACTGCAATAACTTCAACAGTATTCTAATAGGTTATATGGATGTGCAATTAGCTTTAGCTATGAATAGCAGTCATTATTTTAACTATCTACATGGACTCAGTAGTGTGTGACAT
Organism: Schistocerca gregaria; assembly: GCF_023897955.1. Lineage (NCBI taxonomy): Eukaryota > Metazoa > Arthropoda > Insecta > Orthoptera > Acrididae > Schistocerca > Schistocerca gregaria. Next base: position 89,214,284 of record NC_064931.1, read on the forward strand.
CACAGAACATATTTAGGCCGAGCTGTAGGATGCACATTATCTTCTTCCGGTCGGTCACTGTGGGTGAGTCTGTCGAGAGCGATATGCGACCGAGTAGCAGCACGATTTTCGCTCTGAAACTTTTCACTGTTTTAGATTATTTGACTTCCCTTTTAGTTGTTGATTTTGCATCATATTCGAACTTTAACTTTGTTTATGAACTTAGCGCATGATTTCGCAGTGGTTATTCAGGATAACGAACTCAAGTTATTGACGCAATTTATAGTGGGAAACTGCCGCAAGGACTTTGAGTGTGTTGGTGATTTTGGGAGTTAATGTGTAGCTGAATGAACTTTGCTTGCACTTGTTTTAGTATTTAATGCTCTTCTAGCACTACATACATTGATTACTTCTTAATCGTATTTCATTTGAATACAAAATTTCTGTGAGGCTACCAGTCACTCATGTGTGACTGTTATTCGGTAAACATTTGTGCGGCACAAACTATGATCTTCTTGATTCGTCAACATTATTGGAACTCTGGAATTTATCCAGTCATTTCACTCATTTCTGTATCATTCTTTAGCTTGCCTACCTACTTAAAAGGGATAAGAATCAGTTCTGCAATAAATCTATGGGCGTTAGAGGCTGGTTAATTACATAACCATATCAAATCTTAACGAGTCAAGACGATAAATTAGGTCGCTCGTTTTCGGCACCAATTCCGGCTTATAAAACGACCGACGCTGTCGTACTCCGTCAGAAACTTTTCTGCTGGAGAAGTACTAAAATTTGTGTGAAAGAGAATGAAACCACAGCACTAACAAAAACATGTATAAATATTGGGCAACGAATGGTAAGGTTCGTGATTCAGTTCTCAGACGATCCTAAGATTTTTCGATGTTACTTGTAGTTTCTTTCATCCCTATATTTTTTTCCATCAGCTAAAATTGAGAAATTGCACTGCGGTTTGGAGTCAGCGTAAATTGTTGGTCACCTTATTGCTGACTGGCAAACGTTAAAGGTCGACAAGGGCATGGCATCTCCAATACTAACATTCCTCTTGTAAATGTGACTTCAAATAAACCTTCGCGATGAAGACGCTTCAAGTTTTCTTTTCCCCGACAGTGAACTTTTAGTGCACGCCGGAGAACTGGAATTATTTATTCACTGGAGAGAGGAGCTCCTTAGAACATCGCAGTAAATACAGCCGTCGCAGGTTCAAATGCATGAAAATCCACTGCTGTTAAATAAACAAAAAATGCTTCAAATGGCTCTGAGCACTATGGGACTTAACATCTGTGGTCATCAGTCCCCTAGAACTTAGAACTACTTAAACGTAACTAACCTAAGGACATCACACACATCCATGCCCGAGGCAGGATTCGAACCTGCGACCACAGCGGTCATGCGGTTCCAGACTGAAGCGTCTAGAACCGCACGGCCACACCGGCCGGCTTAAATAAACCCAGCACTGATACACCATGCACAGGAGAAATGGTTGACTTTTATACAAAACTGCGAAATAAGTATTCAGGCAACGGCTTGATGGGCAGTGTACTGCTTCTCTGCTCGGAAAGCCGCAAAGCTGGCCACGGATTACAGCCGGCGCAGCTGCGAGTGCCGAAGTCACGTCCCCGGGCACGGCTGCTTCTTGAGCACTGATGGTATTGGTGCTGTGATTAAGTACAGGCAGGCGTGACGCCAAGCGGATAGTTACCAGACGCGAATTAATTTGGTGTTTTACGAGAGGGAGGGGGATCGCAGGCAGGCGGCCGTCTGCTTCCAGTTGATTGCAACCTCAAATAAATGTAAATGCGAACGGCAATAAAACAGCTTACTGCCGCTGCGGGCTTGGTGCGCACTAAACCTATCAGCGCCCGACAGGCGACCGCCGTACTGGTCAGCCGCCAATAAAACGCTTCATATTTTTAGATGCGCCGCTGCACTTTTACTGCGCGCGGTTTATACACTCGAAGCTGTGCCGCCGCTCGCCTGATGAACCAGTGGGTGCAGGTAATTCAATTTCTCGGGTCATATCGATAACTCAGCACGTGGAAAAAGGAATTAAAATCCCCAGCTGCCAAATGGCTTCAGTCTTTGTCAGGGGATGGCTAATTATTATTGCGAGGAGTTAAAACAAAACGGAAATCATATTGTGGCTTTTTATAACTGATATTGTCAGTTATGACGTACATGCTGTACAGGGAGAATTTTGTATCACAGGGCTATGGAACCCCTAAGGTTGGGTGAAAATAAATCTACAATAAGTTTCCATGGATGAGGAATAAAGTTTCAGTATATGGGGAACTTCTACAAACTTGGAATAAAGTCTAAACATAAATTATGAGCCACGAATAAAATTACGAATTTTATTTCTTTGTATTTGGAACCCCATTTGTAATGTAACTATGATAGAGAACAACATACTTTCAGAAAGTATCTTCCCCGATTAAAATACAATCAGTACTGTTATTGAAGGGCTGATGCAGTTTCGATGGTTCAGGTATCATGGTGAGAATTTATTAATGTGTAAATGACACACCATGACCTCTTGAGCCGACCCTAGACACTTTATGTTAATCCCTTTGGCAATGCGGCGCATGTTGGTTCGAGTGGTTTCTAACGTCAAATACTGACTTCCCTGTAGGTCATCGTTCCTGTCTTTAATTTTCATTTTGAACCCAGGAAAGCAAATGCTCAATGTTTCTACCATCCATTCGCCTGGTTACAGGTGCCGGCAACCACAATTTCATTTTCATAATTACGTCTTCCAACATAGTCTGGTCGCTGGGTCATCTCCTTGTCTTTCTGTCTCCCCAAGTCATTTCCAATCCATTCATTGTTCGCTGGACAGCCCTCAGTTTTAGTTAGTAACGTGTTCCATAGATCAGTTGAACGAATCTTTTATCGAAATGCTGTGGAACGAGTCAGTTTACAAGAAATGCATACATTACTAGTGTTTACATTAAAAAACCAATTAAATTTTTAGCCTCACGCACGCAAATACACTACAAAGTCTTTTTTTAAGTCTGCCAGTTGTTTAACAGATTTTCGATCATGTAATAGAAGGAGTTGTCCAGGATAAATGATTCCAGGTTAGATTCAAAATTTGCTTTGATACCTGTCAGATACTTTATGTTATTGGCCAAGTGATCAAAGGTTTTTGTTGCTGCATATTGAAATCCTTTCCGAGCCACTGATAGCTTTAAAAATGGGTTACACAATGGTCTTCACTATTCTTATATTGTGATGGACTGTTTATGGTGAATTTCAATAGCGTTCATGTGTGTGTTGCGGCGCAGTTAAAATTCCTGTGTCATTGAAAACGTATCTACATGACGTCTGTGCGTGAACACCACATATTATTCTTATTTCTCGCTTTTGTACAATCGATACTTTCTTTATAAGTAGAGAATTTCTCCAGGAAATTATTTCACAAGACATTGCTAAGTGGAAATAAGCGAAATATGTCAGCAGGTTTGTTCGTTAGTTTCCAGAATTAGCAATTTTAAGAAGAGTAAAAGGAGCTTAACTTAATTGTCTGGGAAACTCAGTGATATGCTTCTTCCAGTTTAGGTTTCCATCATTGTGTACATCCAAAAATTTGGAGCACCCTATTTACCGATTTCTGCTCACATGCTACATCAGTTGTTTGTATGACCCTATTTGTTGTAGAGAACTGGAAGAACTGTGTTTTTTAAAATGTAGAGGGAAAGCAGCAATTTATAATTGTTTGAAAAATAGCGTTTACAATCTTTCTCCCCAATGAAACTCAATATAACGATATTATTGTCTGCAAAAAGTACAAATTCTGCTTGTTGGTTGGTAAGTGGAAGGTCATTCACATATATAATAAACGTATTTCGCATATAATTTCAATGTCTCACTGCCATAAGTGAAATCTAGTAGTATGCACTAGTGCTAAACTTTGCTTTTAACAATATCGACCGCTTCGTTATGAAAAACCTGTCTAGACTATCAACTGCACACCAGGCTATGTTTGCTCTTCTGTTTATTTCTTTTTCTTACCATATAAACGCTGTTTGCAACTGCCGCAAATGCTAAAAAATTTATCATCTTGCCCTACGATTTCAGAGCTAATACTCATTATATTATTTTCGTTTATTTTTCTATGTGCATTATCTTGCAAAATTATTCCTAATTAAACTTCCTCTCTTGATATCTTCTGCATCCTCTTGGATTTCGTTGTCCCGTTTTGATCGTGTTCTCTGTCTTATTTTCTAAGATAATTCGTGTCTTCCTTTTACTTAATTGTTCATACACTCAACTACGTGCGCACCTCTGCTTTCTCTTAATCAGAACTCTTAATAGTAAACGATAACAATTTGTAATTCTCAATTTTTATCATAGTAGGTTTTTATTCATCTCAATTTTGCTAGCTCTAGAAGGGTGGAGACTCTCAATTACTTTAGAAAGTGAGTCTCCATTTCATAACCTTTGCAAGTAGAGGCTGATACTTCGTTCAAGTAAAACGTAAAACTGCGTAACTGGTATAAAATCAAATACTGTTTCAGCGGCTGAAACGTATCTTCATGAACGTATTCCAACGGTCTCGTTTTGACTTCTCCTTTACTTCATCGTGGCTTAGTGTTTTATTTTACATTTTCATAGTTTATCACTGCATACTGGAATAAAAATTAATAATTTAATCTTAGTTTCGCTATTTTACAGATTAAACAGCACCATCCCCATGGCTTTACAGTTATAGTACAAAGCTTCAAGTCGACACCAACACGATGAATCAAACCTTCTATGGCATTGTGATATATTTTGCTTCACACTAATGCAGAGGCGCGGTCTCAGGACGCAATGTGCATACAGGTAAGAAAATATCTCTGGTCGTTCAGTAATTTTGACAGAAAATTTAGATTGTATTTAGGTCCTAGGTACAGTAAAAGAAAATGAAGTATTTATCGCACTTGACTCTATTTTTGATCTATTTTTATTCGAATGTTATTTCTTCCTCGTTACGTATCAAGAACGGGCGTCGTATGGCGACTACAAACGATCTCATATGATGACCCAAAGACTGGAAATTGCACAGGTCACACCAATATTCAAGAAATGTAGTAAGAGTAATCGGCTAAATTACAGGCTCATATTATTAACGTCAATAAGCAGCAGGATTTTGCAGCATATATTGTGTTCGAACATTATGAATTATCTCGAAGAGTATGGTCTGTTGACACACAGACATCACGGATTTAGGAAACACTGTTTTTGTGAAACACAACTAGCTCTTTAGTCACGCGAAGTGTTGAGTGCTGTTGAGAAGGGATTTCGATTTGATTCCGTTCATCTAGATTTTCAGAAAGCTTTTAACACTGTACGACACAACTGGCCAGAAGTGAAATTGCGTTCTTATGGACTTATGGAATATCGTCTTGGTTATGTGACTGGATTCGTGATTTCCTATCAGAGAGGTCACAGTTGGTAGTAAGTGACGGAAAGTCACCGACTAAAACAGAAGTGATATCTGGCTTTCCAAAAGGTAGTGTTACATGTCCTCTGTTCTTCCTTATCTATATACACGATTTAGGAAGCAATCTCAAAAGCCGTCTTAAAGTGTTTGCAGATGGTGCTGTCGTTTATCCTCAGTATCAGAAGATCAAAACGAATTTAAAAACGATTTATAAAAGATATCTGTATGGTGCAAAAATTGGCAATTAACGCAAAATAATGACAAATGTGAGGTCATCCACATGAGTGCTAAAAGGAATCCGTTCAACTTCGGTTCCACGATAAATCAGTCAAATCTAAAGGCTGTAAAATCAATTAAATACCTATGAATTACAATTACGAACAACTCAAATTGGAAGGAACACACAGAAAATGTTGTGCGTAAGGCAAACAAAAGACTGAGTTTTATTGGCAGAACACTTAGAAAACGTAACAGATCTACTGAAGAGACTGCCTACACTACGCTAGTGCGTCGTCTTTTGGAGTATTGCTGCGCGGTCTGGGATGCTTACCAGACAGGATTAGCGGAGTACATAGAGAAGGTTCAAAGAAGAGCAGCACTTTTCTTAATATCCCAAAATAGGGGAGAGAGTGTGAGGGACATGATACAGGATTTGGCGTGGTCATCACTAAAACAAAGGCATTTTTGGTTGCTGCCTGAAGGCGAAAATTTTTTACTGACGCCACCTACATACGGCGGAACGATCATCAGAATGAAATAAGGGAAATCAGAGCTCGCTCGGAAAGATGCTGGTGCTCGATTTTTCCGCGCGCTGTTCTAGATTGGAATAATGAAGAATTATTGTGAAAATAGTTCGATGAACCTTCTTCTAGAAACTTTTGGTGATCAACAGCTTCCAGAGGGTACAATAACTTTACTGTCTCAGTGTACTTATTTTATGTTTCGCGGAACTAAGTACAAAAATATTATTGTTATCGAAGAAAGAGTATCTGTTGAAGAGAAATAAATATCAGTGCTCAAAGCAAATACAGTAATACACTCTTAACGAAGAATATTAATTACAAGTAGTGTACTGAAACTTTAGATTTCCCGCTGACACATAAAGATTCCATGACAGATATAGTACATAAAGGAAACACGCCATGTTATCTGTCTCTTTTCGCTTGTCTTTTTGATCTTGTTACTCAGCTCTTGTCTTGTGGCGTTTGATGTATAGAGGCTTGCTGCCTATTCATGTAAGTTCAATTACCGATAAATAATAATTATCATTGCAGAATTTTAAAAATTTATTCTAGCTTTGAAATGGTCACCTTTTCCTCTCATTACAATTGTTGTTTCGCGTGGCACTATCATAGCACAAGGCCTACATTGATGCCTTAGGCATCTTTTTGCTTCCCACTGTTGACGAGCAATTCGGGAATGGCGATTGCTTTTTTCAACACGATCGAGCACCTGTACATAATACACGGCCTGTGGCGGAGTTGTTACACAACAATAACATCCCTGTAATAGACTGGCCTGCACAGAGTCCTGACCTGAATCCTATGGAACACCTTCAAGATGTTTTGGAACGCCGACTTCACGCCAGGCCTCACCGACCGAAATCGATACCTCTCCTCAGTGCAGCACTCCGTGAAGAATGGGCAGCCATTCTCCAAGAAACCTTCCAGCACCTGTTTGAACGTATGCCTGGGAGAGTGGAAGCTGTTATCAAGGCTAAGTGCGGGCCAGCACCATAATGAATTCCAGCATTACCGATGGAGGACGCCACCAACTCGGAAGTCATTTTCAGCCAGGTGTCCGGATACTTTTGATCACATAGTGTACATGGCGGATGGAGCAAATAGCACTAGGTTTCAGCGCTCTCTATGGTGGTAGACGTAACTATGGGTTGGTTAATGGACTATTTCTATGTTATGTAGCGTAAACGTCAAATATTTCCTGGTATATCATGGTAGGGGGCGACTGACAATACCGTGGGTGGCATGCTGAGACTAGTTGGAGTATGGCGTCCTCTGGTGGAGACACAACAATGGCGTAACGTACTTTGGATTATAGCTTTATTTCTTCCCTAGTTTGTAATCCGCAGACATAGAGAATTCAATGCAGAAAACATTTTACTTCAAAAATTTATGATTCAGGAAGTTAGATTGCGGACATTAGACATATTTTATATGAATGCGTGCTGTTTGTTATTTCGGACATGTCCGAAAGACCAGACACCACGCATTCATGTAACTGATTCGCCTTCATGGGCAATGATTCCATAACATTCAGTGCGGATGCACAACAACGTTAGACCTGCGACGGATATTTCAAGAAAATAAGCAGCGAGCATAGAGGACGTGGATGCCGACTGCGGATAAGTGGCGCTAGATGAGACTGTGGCTCCGCCGGCAGCGTGCCAAGTTAGTCGGCAAATTTACGATCAATACCGTGTCCAGGTGGTGCAATGGTTAACGCAACTGGCTGTTCAGCAGGAAACCCTCGGTTCGAGTGGTTGTCCAGCACACATTTTCACTCGTCGTCACTGACTCTACTTAAAGTCCTGGTGCGGCTGAAATCATTAGTTCCTGCCCTTTCCTTTCCTTTCTCTCCCTTCCACCCTCAATTTACATAAAACTTTTTTTAATCTATGTGAAATATTGTGTGTATGTATGCAATAAGTTTATACTAATCTTTACAGGTTCGCATAGTTTCTTCACTGTGGAGCAGCTTTTTAAACTTACTTAATTCTACAAAGTACGGAAACAGAATTTTGAACAGCTGAATGTGATCTGAGGGGGGGGGGGGGGGTTGAATCTCATTTCGTCTTTTGCCTTTGGGAGCCGCATTTAGGTCCGCGCACGCACGTGTGTGTGTGTGTGTGTGTGTGTGTGTGTGTGTGTGTGTGGGGGGGGGGGGGGGTATTGTGTCGTCTAACATTTCATTGCGGGCAGAGAACAGAGTTCCATCGCAGTAAGCTGTGTACTCATTTATGGTTTCTTTTGATTCAAGCATGACCTTCTATATATGGTGCTTTTCTTCAGTTACTAGTTTCTGTGACTGGTTGTTCTATTTGAGAATTTTTAGATCAGTATTGATGCCTGTTGGTCTGTGGCCTATCTGGTATCCCGGTCCAACAATTTGGACAGTCCGCCAGAAGGCATGGACATAGACGACAGCCGCTACGCGGCGTCTCTATAACCTAAGAGCGCTACTATCTGCGCTCGCGTGGGCCCTATAAAGCCGGCAGCACAGGGGATCAGAAGTATCAACGACCACCATGCTGAAAGACTGTCTGCGGCTTCCTCCAGCCCCCCTGCTGAAGTGCCACATCCCACCATTGAGGCGCCTTATCCACCAGCCACCACGCCCAACCCTGCCCGTCGCAAGGTCAGCCAGCCCACCCGGGATGTTCCTCTGGTGGTGGAGACAGATGCTTCTTTCCAGGATGACATGCGAGAGATCCTCCAGGTCATCTCTCTATTCACGCGGCCCCACATCAGGGCTGTCATTCGTGAAACACTTCAAAAGGTCCATCGGTCGGAGGAGGGGCCCACTAAAGTCGTCGCCCTTATTGACGGGCTCAGCCAGATTTTGTTCTCATGGCGAATCGCCCACCACACAACCATCAGCCCCATCTGTATCTACTTGTCAGTATGTTTAATGTTAATGACTTTAAAGGTATGAAGACTGAACTTAAAGTGTCCTCCACGACCACCATGTGGACATTTTATTGTCTCACAAACCCACCTGAAACCCGCAGCCGATTTTCGTCCCCCCAACATAGCTTGCTATCATAGTGACCGGCTCCATTGCCGAGGTGGGGGCACAGAAGTGTTTCTATATAAGTCACTCATCCATAATCACGAGATTCTCGAACATATAGGGGCTACAGCAGTCACTGTTTCTACCCACCTTGGTGATAGAACTTTTTCTGCAGAGTATTTGAGCCTTAACCTACCACTTCTTGAAGCTGATCTCTGTACCTTGAAGGCCGGCCAGTGTGGCCGAGCGGTTCTAGGTGCTGCAGTCTGGAACTGCGCGATCACTGCGGTCGCAGGTCCGAATCCCGCCTTGGACATGGATGTGGGTAATGTCCTTACATTAGTTAGGTTTAAGTAGTTCTAAGTTCTAGGGGACTGATGACCTCAGCAGTTAAGTCCCATAGTGCTCAGAGCCATTGAGCCGTACCTTGAAGTCATTTGACAAACTCATTGTTGCTGTAGATCTCAACACCAAGCATCCAGCTTGGCATTCTCACGTTACTAATTCCAAGGGCAGCCTCCTCCTCGACCTAGAAGATCCTCTGGCGCTGTCGGTCTATGGCCCCCACACTCTCACCCTTATACAAGTTCATGCTGACTGCCAGCTGGACGTTCTGAATGTGGCCATTTTCAAGAACATTGCGGTGCTGATTTCGTTGAGAACTGGCCTTTGACAACGCTCCCGAGCTCCTGCATCTTACCGACGTCGCTCTGTCTTCAGACGACCGTTCTACCTTGACGCTCCGTATGGTAGAAACTCTGGCCAATGCATTTGAGGCCCAAAACCAGTTACTAACCCTAGAACTCACGCCCAATGAACTAAAAGATGAACACGATATTTTAGCCTCCGTTGCCGCTTTCAGAGGAAGTCCACCACTATCTGCCCATCAGCTTACGTCCACTGTGGAAATCCAGCGGATCCTCTGGAAGAAGTATGAACAGTCAGCTCCATGTTTGGATGGTATTTTAAACAAACATCTCTGCTGACTCCCACGCAAGCCACTGGTCTTATTTACCAGCATCCTGAACCACTGTCTCACAACTGGCGTTTTCCCCCACAGTGGAAGCAGGACAAAATGATTGCCACCGCAAACCCTCAAAGGATCCTTGGGTCCCTACTAACATCAGGCCCATTAGCCTTCTAAATACCATGGCCAAGGTTCTAGGCCGTGTCGATGGGTACCCCTCAGGGCTCTGTGTTGTCTCTCATCTTTTTTAACATATATGTTAGCGATATCCCAGTCCTCCCACACTGCCACCTGGTGCAATACGCCGATTATATGACGCTCTATACTACGAGCCATAACACAGACCAGCTCATTGCTGGCCTCCAGAGACAGGTGGACGTGGCAGTGACATTGCTGTTCCAACAAGATTGCCCTCAATACTGCCAAAACTATGGCAGTCTACTTCACCAAACTTCGCCCCATCCTTCGCCACAATATCACTGTAGCAGACGTCCAGGTCCCATGGTCCCCTGATATCAAATACCTAGGTGTCCAGATGGACAAAGAACTGCTCTTCCATCGCCATGCAGAAGGACTCAAGCTGATAAAATTGTTGTACCCACTGTTCACCAGCACAGAGCTGAACCTCGACACCAAGCTCCACCTGTACCAGTTGGTTGTCCACCTTTCCATCACCTATGGCTTCACTGCGTCGGCTACGATTAGTGCCTCTTGGATGCAGACACTCCAGCACCTGCAGAATAAGGTCCTTTGATGGAGCCTGCATGCCCCTCCCCTCACGAGGGTAGTTACCATCAACGAGGAAACAGATATGGCCACTCTCAAGACGTCCATACAAGAAAAGGCAAGGTGTCTCTATTCAAAAGTAGAGGCTCTACGCGACATGGTCGCTGGTTTAGAAAACACTGCCACCACGACAGCCTGGCACTGGCACCAACACCCAGTTCCTCTCACCATCCTTGAGGACTCCGATTCCGAGCATGGTTAACGTTAGCCTTCTTATGACCACTCATTCAGCAATAGTATTGACATGACCACTCGATGGGTGTCGACCATCGTAAACTACCTAATGTTGTTCATCGCTATGTTACCTCTTGCCTTCAACCTGAACTTCCACCGTTGGAGGGTGGTATGGAACTTCAAGTCTCATTGCCACACCTTCAAAGGGCACTCTGGTGATGTCTTTGGAGTGGTATCACTGTCAAATGGAAGTTTTACCATCCACCAACACATCAGACCGTGAGCAACTGGTGAAACTGTACTTCAGCCTCCCACAAAAAACAAGCTCAGGAGTCGGTCTTGTTCCGATAGCGCTCCTGTGTAATACGTCGTACAAATCATTGTACAGTTCCCGATCTTACTATGTGTAGGCTATCGATTTAGTTTACTCTTCGGACTTGCCGTTGTGTCCTATCCGTCCATCGCTGTTGTCAACTTCGTAGCTGTCCATAACTGTTGTCTTTGTGTGATTCTGGCGACTCACCATCAGCGCCCTCTACCAGATGGCCTGTGTCTCTTGGTCGTGTCGGATTCCAGTTACTAGAATTGGCGACGAGGTAAAAGGTTCGTCGTGCATTACGGACGCGAAACTTGTACAACTCGTGGAACAGCAACTGCTGCTCCTGCAGTTGCAATTGCAACAGCTGCTCCATCAGCAGTTCCAGCAGCCAAATGACCTTTTCGTCAAAAAATTCAGCTGCTGTCAGACGGGTTATTGGCACATAGTTCATAACCCGTCCGACAATGGTCACCTCCCAGACAGAGTCCCGCCCATCCGCATTTTCGGGTTTCTGGTGACGCTCTCCAATAGTCACCCTTCCTTTATTGGGCTTACCAGCAGACATTTTTCTTACTTAATAAGTTGGCTCCCCTCTTCAACTAGGTTGCACTCACCTCCGAGGAAATGTCTTCGTTGCTGTCGACCTATTATTCACAAAGTTTCTAAGCGGTCGCATGGCGCCCCGAGTTCCATCACTACCAAAAGCAAGCGTGCCAGTTTTATCGCTCGTGGGCGAAGTATTTGAGAGGTCTGAGTCGTAGTTGTGATTTTTACCTGTGCCGACTCCTCTTGCAAAACTTCATACACAGATTCCCTGATCCGTGACGTAATGGTCCAATTGAATCCTGATCCAGAAGTTCGCACTGCAGCCCTCAACCTCGACATTCCTTCCTTGGACGACCTACTGGAAACTGCGCACTCTTCCGAGATCGCTCAGGTAGCAAATGAACGTCTTACAGCCCGTCCCCAGATTGTTGCGGTCCAACCACCATCACAGGGTCGGAATTTCCGCAAGCCTTCCTTCCGACGGCGGCTTAGTGATTCATCAATGACCTCTGATCAACTAGTCCCGCGCAAAAGCGGCTTCTGCCTTCTTGTCCTGACAGTTATGTACGCACCAACAGGCAGATTGTCCTTATCGTTGAAAGGACTGCACCGACTGTGGCAAGGATCAGCAATGAACTCAGTCTAACACCGCTCGTAACTTGAGTCATGGGATGGTACATGAACTTAAGGCCATCGTTCCCCAGGGCAGTCCTTGCATCCCCAATTTGTTTATTGATCTCACGATTGCTCGTTAGGACGTTCGTTTCCAAGACGATACGAGAGCGACGGTTTACCTGGTCAATCTCCCGATATATGCTCGTCTGTGTTACCCAGCGTTGGTCTTGCCTTCTCGCAAGTTAGTTGCATATGGTGACAGCTCTATTCCCTGGGAGGTCAATTCATCACTATGGCAATATACAAGATGGTTACGTGGCCACAGACGCTGTATGTCGTCAAGTCATTCAGCTGGCAACATTTTCGGCCGGGATGCTTTCTCGCTGTTTGGGTTCTCCATCATGACCGAAGCTCAGTTCATCTCAGACACAGTGCCTTCGTGACCTTTGTGCTTCTTTCGTGTCCCTTTTTGAGCCTGACCTGCGGTGCGCCACCAATTTGGAGGCACATATTTCTTTACGTCCGGATGCGGTGACTCGTTTCTGTCGAGCATGTCCTCTTCCAGTCTCCTTACAGACCGCCATTAAGCTCGAACTCGATCATCTTCACGATGCTGGGGTTATGAAACTGGTCAAAACTAGTCCTTTGGCCAAATCCCTGGTTGTGCTCCAGAAGCCAACGATCAATGCCCCAACTCTGGTGCAAACCTATGAAATACGAAGTCAAGAGGATCTACTCCCAAACCTTGTTTTTCTAAAACAGACCTCGCTATTTCACTTCCATATTCCACTAGATGAGGCAGTGCAACGCATTGTTGTTTCCAGTACGCCGTTCGACTCACACAAATACAAACCTCTGCCTTTTGGATCTCTCCAGCTCCAGCGATCTTCTAGAGATACCTGGAACAGTTAACCATGACCATCCCAGCTTGTACCAATTACTTTGATGACTTAATTGTTATGGGTACTACTCGCCAAGACCACCTGCGTTTACATACCCTCTTTATGACGTTGCATGATGCAGGGCTCAAGTTCCATCTGCACAAATACCAATTTTCCCAGGAACAAGTGAACTACCTTAGCCACTTGCGCACCAAAGACGGGATTCAGCCCCTTGACCGTAATGTTTCTGCTATTGACTCCTCTCCATTCCCAAAACCTGTGGGAGTTGCAGTCTTTTTTGGGGAAAGTGGATTGTTATTCTAAGTTCCTTCCGCAGGCAGCACACCTTATACATCCCCTCAACCAGTTGCAGAAGAAAGGTGTTTCATTTCAGTTGTCAGCGGCCTGTGAGCAGGCCTTCACACTGCTGAAGAACATGTTACGTTCTGAACCCCGCCTCACCCCCTTTTTCCCATCATGATCCCTTGCTTTGGCTGGGGAAGCTTCTTGCTATGGCATTGTTGCAGTGCTGGCACACCTTAATGATGATGGTACGGACCAAACCATCACCTATGTGTCGAAAACACTGTCGTCTGTCCAAAGCAGTTACTACCAGATCGAGGAAGAGGCCTCAGAGATCATTTTTGCCGTGAAAAAATGTGCCTATTTGGGACACGGTTTACCCTCGTTACACACCAGCAAGCATTTCTAGTCCTCTTAGGCCACGCTCTCCACTTCCAAAGCAGATAACCCAAAGGCTCCAGCGTTGGGTTTTTTTTCCTTAGTTCCTACAATTACACCATCAAATACAAGCCTACTTCACAAAATGGATGCCCTCTCAAGTTTACCCTCAACACCAGACACAGCATATGACCAAATGGAACTCTCATGTTTTCACATTAATGTGGAGTGACATCACACCCTGGATGGGTTTCCCATTACCGCTACTCACGTTGCAAGGGACACGTGCTGCGACCCTGTCTTGCTGTGTGTCATACACTAAGTACTTCATGAGTGGCCCACTTATTTTGCGAAGTCAAGTGTCTCTGAGGTCCGGGCCTGGGCTCGCCACTCTCATCGTTTGCCCATCGACTCCAATGTGCTCCTATTGGATGTGGAGACAGGTACCCATCGTGTTGTCACCCCAGCTACCTTATGCACTCACATCTTGATATTCCTCCATCGCAGGAACTGTGGTATGTTATGGATGAAAGCCATTGCCAGGCGACATGTCTACTGTCCAGGACTGAACAAGGTCATGGAGGCTATGGTGCGCTGTCATTCAACCTGTGCAGTCTGTCAGGCTCTCTGTCTGTTGACACTCCCAGCCAGCAAATTATCGTGGCACAGCATCATGATTCTAGTTTCTTTGTCATGGTCTGGGCAGAGCTCTCCATACCCTAGCCCATCTCACAAGTCACCACCACCATAAGAGGTCATTGAGACATCACAACTGGATCTTGCAGCAGCAGCAGCACCACTGCCTGCGCTTTTACGAATCACCAAGTATAAGTCCTGTGGCTGCATTCACTCTATATTTGCTGGCTCACCTAGGGGCAGGAACTCACTTGCCTGCAATGATGACTTGAATGTGGGCTCTCAATATGTGGTCATACTTCTTAATGCTTGTGTTTTTACTGCAAACTGACGCAACCCCCAAAAGAGGACTGTGACCCTGATGTTGAGGAGAAGAGAATCTTTCAAATTTGCGGATAACTGGCGCGATATCACGGGTGAGTCAATAGCAGAGTGTTTCAGAACTTTTACCGTGAGCATCATACTGCACCAGTTTCCCTAAATGCTGGAAAGCATGTCTCGTAAGGCACTCAGCAACATCACTATATATACTCGCTTGATTAACTTATTGTTGGGTCCACTTACATCCCTCTTCTGAGGGATACAGCCAGTAGACAAGCATGCATTAATTTCAAGAATACTGCTGCGTTAAATATATTTCATTTTGCATGATCGCTTTTGGCTAGCGACAGAAATTACCCAAAAATTTCATGCAATATGGAAAGATAACTCCCGGCGGAGGTTAGAGTCCTCCCTAGGGCATGTGTGTGTGTGTGTGTGTGTGTGTGTGTGTGTGTGTGTGTGTGTGTGTGTTTGTTCTTAGGATAATTTATGTAAAGTAGTGTGTAAGCTTAGGTACTGATGACCTTAGCAGTTAAGTCCCATAAGATTTCACACACATTTGAACATTTTCTTTTTTCTAAAGAAACCGTACACCTTATGCCTGCAGACATTTCAACTGCCAAGCATCACATTCCCTGTAAAACTTCAGAACCGACCGATATTTGAGAGGCAGACATGTGATAATTCCATTCACGTATACACCCTGCACGCTGAAAAGCCAGAAGATAAAGATCATGAGTACACTGTGCAAAAGAAAGTTGTCAAGTATAAAATAGTGGGACCTCTTATGGTGTCGACCACAGAAAGAAGTCACATAGGTACTTCACGACGCCACCATATGTAGAGATAGTTACTGCCAGAAGCAACAACGAATTTGAAACGTCGGCATACACATTCCTTTCACTGTCATGAGTTCATTTTCCCTCCCACGACCGGAGGAATTAATGGACAGATTGGGACAGGGTAGATTCTTTCCCAAGACTGATTTACGTGAGGCGTACTTACAGTTACCACTACACGAGCAGTGAAACTGTTATTTTGTGGTCAACACTTACCTAGGTTTTTTCCAGTCTCAAAGACTACCGTTTAGAACTATTTTTCAGCATATACTAGAACAATTTACAGCAAAAGTCCTTCTCGTACAAACTATCTGGGTGATACTGTTGTGTGGGCTGTATACCTGCTGAACATTTGGGAAATTTAGACTGTTTCTTTCAATTCAAAAATGATTCAGATGGCTCTGAGCACTATGGGACTTAACAACTTAGAACTACTTAAACCTAACTAACCTAAGGACATCACACACATCCATGCCCGAGGCAGGATTCGAACCTGCGACCGTAGCAGTCGCGCGGTTCCGGACTGAGCGCCTAGAACCGCTAGACCTTTCTTTCAATTGATTCTGCAGCTGGCTCAAAGTGTAAGAACGAGAACGAAAAGTGCTTTTTTTTCCATGAAGAACTTGAACATTTCTGACATGTATTAAATGCACAGTATATTCATCCAGCTAATTCGCACTTGACTATGGTTAAAGATCTGCCAGTGCCTGTAATATTAAGGAACTCCAAGCTGTCAAGGTGAAGTTCACATTATATGCGTTATGTACATACTGTACAAAATTGCTGCTCCACCGAACCAGCTGCGCCAGAGCGGTGTTCCCTTTGTGTGGTCCCAAGAATGCCAAGATGCATTTCAGCAGTTAAAGGACGCATTGTTCAGTCTTCCTTGTTGATCCAGTTAATTCCGTTGTGTTAGCTGCAGATGCATCTTCTTACAGAATTGGAGTTGTGTTCTCCCATACAGATTGCTTTTGCTTCTAAAACTCGCAACATAGTACTGTGCTATTACAGACAATTTGAAGAAGAGGCTCTCACCATTATATATGGTGTTACCAAGAATATTTGTATTAACAGAAGTTATTTTTGATTACAGATCATTGGTCTTTTAACAGCGTTTTTCAATGCATCCAGACCTGCACGACCATGGACAGCGCTAAAATTGCAATATTCGGGTCTGTTATTGTCCAAGCGTCAATACGAGGTGTTGTAAACACACACTGCGCAACATCAAACGTTTACATGTAGCCTTAGTTCCTGGTTGGTACTGTCATAGCATTTGATTCATCTGAGGACTCATGTTATTAAATTCATACTCAAAATTTTCAAATTCTTCAGAATTTTCCTTTCGACTTTAGACGTGTTGCAGGGGTAACTGCTTCTGACTCATCTCTTCAGGTCATTCTCTAATACGTACGCCTGTGATAGCCATGTAGTTCCATCGGTATCACCAGAATGAGATGTAGCGCACTTACGTCAGTGATTCTGTAGCAAGATTTTTGCTCACAGACCCAGCACACGACTTGGATCAGCAACAGTAGACCTCTCCGTCACTCTGCCCGTCATAGATGGCGCCATCCACCATGATGCTGATCAAGATCAGTGTTGTAGGCCCTGCACCCACTTCTACCACCACTGCAAATGTCGCCGACATCGTCATTGTCACTGCCAGAGCAGATGTCTCTGGATGCGCTGCCACAGGTAGCCACCACAATGCCCTTGGAGTTACACATACAGTTAACCTGACCATGGCATTTGCACAACTGGATGTGGGCGTGCATGCAGTGGCCATATCATGGCCCGTGTTCCATGTCCATCGCAATGTCGATGTCATAGTGTGGGCAGGAAGTTGTCATTAGCCGTTGTTAAGCCCATGTCTCCTTATCTACGTCCGCATTCGGCCTCCGCCCTGCTATTATCTCATGTGACACAGCATTATACGACGACAGAGTGGAGGTTTAGGGTTGGGGGAGGGTGGGAAGATTGTTATATTGTCCAAAAACTGACAGAATGAGGTTACATGCAAAAGCTTGTACCACAAGACAGCACCACAAGTAAAGACGTAGGCATAGACACAGTTTCATGTGTTTTCATACACCACCAAAGCTGGAATGTTATTGACGTCTAATCACAAAGCCGGTCAGCCACAGTTTCTGTATAATCAGCACAGGTCTTTCTGTAATCAGCGACCATTTGCAATCATCACTAACGAAGCCAGTATCGCTATAGTACAGATCTGGCTGCATGCTAATAGAACAGTTATTCAGGACTTTATATTCAGTTACAAATTTTTGTACTGTGATGTGAAACTATAATTATGCAAATGATGAAGTGCGTAATGTCGTAAGCGTCAGCGGCAGCATCAAATACATGGCGTCGTGCGGACAATAATTGCCACCGAAGTTAAGCATTTAACATGCTAACATTTTAATAAATCAGTAATAATTTCTGTGTAACATTCAGTGGCTGCACGACCTTTTTCTGAAATACTCTACTTGCTACAACAATACACCACACCCCTCTAAATTTCCAAATTAGCCAGTCAGTGTCCCAGACACACAGTACTGTTGCTGATCTGTAATGGCGAGCAGCAACACTATGTACGGATCAAAAACATGTCACACCTACTTTCACTCCTTATGTTTAAATATAAAAGTGCAAGGTCTTGGTGCTGTGGGTGCCTCAATTTGTTTACCAAGGGAGAGTATGTTGAAAGGCACCTCATTGGCTGTTTGCGCGAGAAACATTTACATGGTGAAATGCCTACTGAGGATAAAAAGCTCTTCAGGTCTAAGAACACCCAGCAGCAGGAGCGATGTCCCATATTCGTATACAGAGAACTCGAGTGCCACCTAACTCCTGTGGCATCTTGCGAAGATCACCCCTCTGCCTCCCATACTACCTTCAGAGAACTACACGTACCGTTATGTGGCAGCCTGTCAACTTACTTGTTCATGTGACTCTAGTCGCAACAAATTAGAATCTTACGTCGCGAATAATCATGTGAGATGGTTGCTTAATGAGCTCGAAAAACTGATGTGGGAAGCTGATGGGATTTAGCGGAGGAATGTTCTGATGACCGGCTCGCACGAGAATGATGCCTTGTATGACGATACAGTTGAATCTCATATTTGTGGGCTTCCATTTGATAGAGAAGTGGTAACTCCATGTAGAGACCACTTCCATCTACGTGGAAGTTGCGCAATGCAGCTCATAATGTATGCAATTTGAAGTGCTACCTGCCACGTCCCATACCTGTCTTTTTCCACAATTTGAATGGGTGTGATGCCCTCTTTCTCGTTCAACACTTGCTTGATGATGTCTGTGTCATCCCTGACACCACTGAGAGCTATATTTAATTTTCCAAGAGAATCAAATCAATAATAACGCTTCACTTCCTGGATTCGCTTCGTCTGAGATGCTGTATCCATGCTGTGTCAGGGCGATATGCGTATCACCAGAGCAGCATATCCTGATGACACAAAGTTGTGATTAAGAATGGAGTCTTTCCATACGAACTCCTGGATATGACAGACACCATGAACCCGCATTGCCCAACATAACCACGTTCTCCAGTAATCTAACTGGCACTGCCAGAGCAGATGCGGAGTATGAGCACAAGATGAATGTTTGACAGGAGTCTGGCATCCCTGATGTAGAGAAATACTAAAGATTATACATGAACCCTGATGTAAACCTGCTTGCAGAGATCTTCGAGAAGTTTCGCAGTGTATGCCTGGCCACATACTCTCTGGATCCTCCTATCTATTTCGCCATGCCAGGACTTTCTTTGGGCTCACTGTCAAGGATAATACATGTCAGCTGCTGACGTACTGCTCTTCTAAAACAGAGGAGCATTGTGGGACTTTTCCATTATATGCATGGGTACACCAATGCCAACAACCTATAAATGAGTGACGAGGAGTACTGGTCATCTGACGAAGTAAATTACAACCCATACCTAGATGTAAACAACCTCTACAAATATGCCATGCTACAAAGTCTGTCATTTGGAGGGTGCTGATGGCTGTCTGAGGAGAAAATCTTCAGTTTTATGAAAAGACACATGACGTATGCTGGTGACAGATATATCCTAGTGGTAGAACTGGAATATCCCACACGTATGAATAACACATATTTTGACTTGTCACTGTGTCTGGAGCACCTACTCCCGCGAAATAGTTTCATCGCAAAGTTGTTGACAACATTGGGGAACCAGACATGTTATGTTCCGCACTACGTGAAATTACCACCAATGTTTCAGGTTGTTGATATTTTGCACACAATCCCCTTCAAGCAGTTTAATTGGTTGAAGGAGTACATTGATGTTGACACTCAACAGAGGACTCTCGGGACGAATGGCTTTGAAAAAGATGCTTACAAGTTCATGAAGAAGTCAATTTTCATAAAAGGCATAGAATATGTTATAGAATTCGGCGAAATTCATTTAGTTTACCAGTGGTCATTATGTTTCAAGAGATTACAAATTTCGAACAAGTCACCACGTAATGAAGGAACAGTGTCTGTGCTGATGGCTAAGGTTTCAGTGCAGTTCACAAATCTGTTCTTATCGGCATGTCTGTTCTGGACCTCTCAAAACTTCACATGTACCACTGTAACAATGACATTGCGAAGCCAAACTTCGACGATCCCTATTTGCTCTGTATGGATACAGAGTCAGCTACTGGATGAAAGGCTGCAATCTAGATGAAGTAGTTAGATACTATCTCGAAATACGTCTGGAATAACATCTAGAAACAAGAACGTTATCTGCCTCATGGAAAATGTGGCGAATAGATCACAGATTGTGGCATTTGTGGTACTCTGGTCACAGATGTACGCCTACATCTATGTGATTATTATGTTATTCACAATAAAGGGCCTGGCAGAGGGTTCAAGCAGACTCTCTAATGTTCCATTCTCGAACATACACGTACCATATAGGTGGAGGTGCCACCCAGGGCTTCATAATGTGGCATCAAACTACCTCACGATTTATGGTTGCAAGAGGTTGGTTCTTGATGGTATTGACACTGTTCCACACTTGGTCCGCCAGATAATTTTGTGATTCTAAGGCCATAAGGTATATACTGCAGCTGAAAGTGGGACTGTCGCATCTTGATGACATAAGCTGCATCTACGGGGATGGGATCGGGATCCTACCACAGTGACTGAAGTGACTGAGTGCCTGGCTGTGTATATGACGCTAGTCCCCATTCACCATGTATATATTTCATATAAATAAGCATTGCTTAAATGTAAATACTGTAATATTGAAACAAATTATAAAAACAGTCAGAAAGAATATGATTAAAAATGTATATATATATATACAGGGTGGTTCATTGATCGTGACCGAGCCAAATATCTCACGAAATAAGCGTCAAACGAAAAAACTACAAAGATAAAAACTTGTGTAGCTTGAAGGGGGAAACCAGATGACGCTATGGTTGGCCCGCTAGATGGCGCTGCCATAGGTTAAACGCATATGAACTTGGTTTTTTAAAATAGGAACTCCCATTTTTTATTACATATTCGTGTAGTACGTATAGAAATAACGTAGGTATCAGGCGAACAGTCCTCATACTTGGATGATGTTGTCCAGGATACCGAGCAGGATACATAGCACATGTCAGTTGGGCATTTTGATCACAGTAGCTATACATCAACAGGATATAGACCTTTCCCGCAGTTGGTAAACGGTCCATTTTAACACTGGTAATGTATCACGAAGCAAATACCGTCCGCACTGGCGGAAAGTTACGTGATACCACGTACTTATACGTTTGTGACTATTACAGCGTCATCTATCACAAAGCGAAAAAAGTGGTCCAACTAAAACATTCATATTTCTTTACGTACTACACGAATACGTAATAAAAAATGGGGGTTCCTATTTAAAAAAAGAAACGCAATTTATATCCTTTTGACCTATAGCAGCGCCATCTGGTTTCCCCCTTCAAGCTAGACGAGTTTGGTTCTTTGTAGTTTTTTCGTTTGATGCTTATTTCGTGGGATATTTGGCCCGGTCACTATCAATGGACCACCCCGTATATACACTCCTGGAAATGGAAAAAAGAACACATTGACACCGGTGTGTCAGACCCACCATACTTGCTCCGGACACTGCGAGAGGGCTGTACAAGCAATGATCACACGCACGGCACAGCGGACACACCAGGAACCGCGGTGTTGGCCGTCGAATGGCGCTAGCTGCGCAGCATTTGTGCACCGCCGCCGTCAGTGTCAGCCAGTTTGCCGTGGCATACGGAGCTCCATCGCAGTCTTTAACACTGGTAGCATGCCACGACAGCGTGGACGTGAACCGTATGTGCAGTTGACGGCCTTTGAGCGAGGGCGTATAGTGGGCATGCGGGAGGCCGGGTGGACGTACCGCCGAATTGCTCAACACGTGGGGCGTGAGGTCTCCACAGTACATCGATGTTGTCACCAGTGGTCGGCGGAAGGTGCACGTGCCCGTCGACCTGGGACCGGACTGCAGCGACGCACGGATGCACGCCAAGACCGTAGGATCCTACGCAGTGCTGTAGGGGACCGCACCGCCACTTCCCAGCAAATTAGGGACACTGTTGTTCCTGGGGTATCGGCGAGGACCATTCGCAACCGTGTCCATGAAGCTGGGCTACGGTCCCGCACGCCGTTAGGCCGTCTTCCGCTCACGCCCCAACATCGTGCAGCCCACCTCCAGTGGTGTCGCGACAGGCGTGAATGGAAGGACGAATGGAGACGTGTCGTCTTCAGCGATGAGAGTCGCTTCTGCCTTGGTGCCAATGATGGTCGTATGCGTGTTTGGCGCCGTGCAGGTGAGCGCCACAATCAGGACTGCATATGACCGAGGCACACAGGGACAACACCCGGCATCATGGTGTGGGGAGCGATCTCCTACACTGGCCGTACACCTCTGGTGATCGTCGAGGATACACTGAATAGTGCACGGTACATTCAAACCGTCATCGAACCCATCCTTCTACCATTCCTAGACCGGCAAGGGAACTTGCTGTTCCAACAGGACAATGCAATTCCGCATGTATCCCGTGCCACCCAACGTGCTCTAGAAGGTGTAAGTCAACTACCCTGGCCAGCAAAATCTCCGGATCTGTCCCCCATTGAGCATGTTTGGGACTGGATGAAGCGTCGTCTCACGCGGTCTGGACGTCCAGCACGAACGCTGGTCCAACTGAGGCGCCAGGTGGAAATGGTATGGCAAGCCGTTCCACAGGACTACATCCAGCATCTCTACGACCGTCTCCATGGGAGAATAGCAGCCTGCGTTGCTCCGAAAGGTGGATATACACTGTACTAGTGCCGACATTGTGCATGCTCTGTTGCCTGTGTCTATGTGCCTGTGGTTCTGTCAGTGTGATCATGTGATGTATCTGACCCCAGGAACGTGTCAATGAAGTTTCCCCTTCGTGGGACAATGAATTCACGGTGTTCTTATTTCAATTTCCAGGAGTGTATATAGAGAGAGAGGATGAGAAACATAGTAGCTACGTTCTTCTTCTTGTAACTGACAGTCATAAGTCTTCACAAAGAAAATTTTGTATTTGATTCGAGTGTATATGAACGTAGTCATACAACAACAAAAATGAAGTTATTGTGCGCAAAAATATAGCTTTCTAAAAAAATAACAAATGAATGAATAACGACGTATTGTAGACAAAATTTTGTTAATAAACCATAAATTATTGTAAATAAAAAATACACTATGTGTAAAACAAATAACATTTTAAACATAACGATAAAGGACTGTAAATAATGTACTGCAAAAAAGAAATTGTTGATGATAAACGATTATTTATTTCGTTATATCACTATTGTTCATTGTTATTATTTGCAACTACTGCCACTGTAGAACTGCTGTAATTGTTTATCACAGCACAGTTGAGTTGGTTAAAAGGGTGATAAGGGGAAGGAAAGTGAATTCAAATCTTATTGGTCCATGCAGTTTCCTGCCTTTTTAATGTCCTCATGTTGGTCAGCGTTTCCCACCAATTTTATATCACACGACCAGTGTTGAGTAACGTCATGGCCTTGCAGCCTAAGGGGCATAGGTAGGACCATGTAACCGGTAATCAGTTATGTCACGACTTCGAATATATTCATTAAGTAGTCCCTTCCCAAAGAATGTATGGGTTTGCCTGGATGACTTCCATCAATTATCAGTTCTTCCCCGAGGAGGAGAGGTAAGGGGGGTGACCTTGAATATGTCACCCAAGTGTACAAACTGACACCCGAAGTACTCATCAGTGACCTTGATATAAAAATCTGGTTGCAACTAGATCAGGGCCCGGACTGTCACTGATAACACATTTACATAATTCCAAAGAACTATTTCTGTTAAGATAAACTAGTGTCAGTTGTTAAAATAGTAAAGATAAAAACTATTCTGTCTGTATATGTACATGTCACGGCACATTTCAAGTGATATGATTACTTCGTAAAGACAATTTTTTTATTTTTAAAGACAATATTTTCATACAATAAGCATTGAACATTGGAGAAGTTTCTGAATAAATTAATGTTATTACTATCTAGCTTATCACTTACAAACATGTTACGATGTACCGCGCCATGAATAAAAATTTCCTGATTCTTTACATAAGTCCATTTGGTTTCCCTTGTCCCTTTCATGTAATATATGAAGATCATTCACGATAGCATGGAATGGGTGGCCTTTCCGTACAAGCTCTGGTTTCTCATATTTTGTTATGACTGTCTTTTCTCCCTGTGTAGGTGGGAGTCGATAAAATTATTTGCGTCCAGAGGAGAAATTTGCCGAAATAAATTTCGTGAAAATACCTCATCTGAATAGAAAACACCTTTATTTAAATGAATGCAGCTGCAAATCGCTTATCATATTCGCGATAACACAAGTCGAGTTCCCTGTTTTGAACTTTTTCGATGTCCTTCGGCCGTGCTTGGAAGAATACTGTACAGCATGACAATACTTCAGAAAAGGATGGGCCAGCGTAGAGTAGTAAGTCACTCTAGTAGATTCGTTGCATCTTCTTAGTGTTCTCCAGATAAAGTACACACTTTGGTTCACCTTGCCCCCAACGTTTTCTGTGTGATGTTTCCAATTTAAGTTTTTGGTAATTGTAATTAACAGGTCTTTAACTGAACCGAAAATGTTTAAATTCTTGTAATTCGTCGTGAACCTGAAATTTAGCGGAATTTATTTAATAATCATGTGGAGCACGTCACACTTTTTATTGTTTAGGGTCAGTTTAACGTTTTTGCACCATGCAGATACCTTGTCTAAATCCTTTTATAATTTGTTTTGATTTTCTAATGACTTTACGATAGTATCACCTGCAAAAAATAAAATTAATTAATTAACGAAATAAAATAAAAATGTAAGAGGACTGCTAAGGTTGTCTCCTAAGACATTTATATAGATTAAGGACAGCAGAGAGTCTATTACACTTCCTTGGATAACTCTAGATATCACTTCCGCTTGTTACGTAACAAAGGCGTCGTAAGCTGAATAACAGTTCGTCAAGCAAAAACCTTATACGGAATGCTATCGGGAAACGGTAAGTTATAAACGGACATAAAGAATGACAGGAACTAATAAGCTTAGTAATGAGATGTGCTGTATGTGAATCAACCACGTTATTGGTTCTCACAGGATATTCAGCACTTCATATATGTCCTGAATGTGAATCTCCCCTCGACGTACTCATTCGGACACCTAATTGCGGAAACTATGCGATGCTCTGCGTAACGGCTTAGTGAAATGCTAACCATTTTCCCATCACCCCAACTGTTGAGCTCAGAGGTGACTGCAAGACATGCAATAAAGCTGAACGTTAATGCAGCTCGCAGAAGACAAAACGCATCACACGAAAAACAGGCATGAAATGGTTGTAATACTTTAAATTACGTACATTCCAAAAACAAGTGAACGGCTTCCATCAGTTGTCTGCTGATAACGGCTCAGTCTTTCTAAACTCACATGGTCTCTATGTAAGAAGCAGTACAAGTAATGTTTCCAGTAAGCAACATACCGAGAGGATGCTAGAGTTGATACAGTGCCAATACTGCTTTCAAAAAAGAAGAGCTATTGACAACGTGTGCTGACTCTATCGTGCAAGAAACATGTGGGAGGTCCTGTATAGATCCAGTAACCAAATTTCGGAATGTACACATTTCGTCTAAAATGGATAAAAGCCTCAACTAAGATTTTTTGCTTGAAAGCTGCCTCTTCATTTCGCACTTTCCTTTCTTTTCGTAATAACTATCTTTCTTCTGTTTTTTGGGAATCTGCTATAATCAGTTAGATTAATCGATATGAGCACTGAAGCAAGTTCTTTGCGTAGTTTGTGTAGCTAGTTTACCTCTTTGGTGAGTGACTCAACTTGCTCGTAAGAGATTTGGCTATACCAGTTCCCACTAGAATTCTATCATGTGCTGTGTTCTGAAGTCGCGCTTATGGTTTGTCCTGACCACTGTATGGTCCATGCTGTTGTGCAGATACTACAGTGAGCAAAGAATTGAGTGAGATGCTTTCTATTTGTTTACCGTGGTGAAACGTATTGTGAAGGACGAGGATATATTGGCACAGCTTAGAAGCTATTGCATCTCAACTAGACATGGGGTCGTGTTCCTGCTCAAAGTGAGCAAAGTGGAATGGGTGCTCATAGGTTGCTCATATTTGGCTGAATAGGAACCTCATTACAGAACAATACTTATGTATGCTCTTCATTGGCCTGTATATTCAAGATTGCTGCCTTTTCTGGAAGGAGAATGTAGTTTTTATTCGTTAAATAACTATGAGGTGTGAACGCGATGTTTCATTTATTTGTCGAAAAGAAGAACCTCATATTTGTGAGTCTGGATGTCTTCGTTGATTGGTACATATGCTTACTTGTGTGCTGATGCAACACACACTTTTACGAATGCACTTCTTTCGGATTTATTTCAAAATACCTTTCCATTCTTTGTTACTTCACGCTTGGCGTATGTGCCACTCTGGGTGGTAGCCATCTTGTTTTGTTATGTTGGCTAATTACACGGCTCCCACGCACTGTGAAGGATAGACAATCACCTTTTGTGCTTTTTAATAATTAGTTCTTCTCTCTATGCTACTGAGTTTCGGTTGTTGATAAAGCTAGGTCGATGAATACATGTCCAGCATAGTACATTGTCCTTAAGGAACAGTATACCCATTGTGCATTGTATAATTTGATTTGGTCCAATACTTTTTGCTGTGCTCAATTTATGAAAGTGCGTGTGTTGTGTGGCTGTCTTTTTCTAATCAATTTCCGAGTCATATCGCGTCTGCAAATTGTTTTTCTGGAATATTAGAATTATACATGCTGTATATCTTGAAAGTAAAGTTTGTGGGATTAATCTAGACTTTTAAACACACGCATAAAACTTTCAAGCAATTTCATGAAACTGACTGATATTTTTGGTTTCATAGCTAATATTGTGTTGACATTGAAACTCGTACATTGGTCCTCATTCTATTTCTATCACAAAACGTAGTGTCTACATGTTTTATCGAACTGGATAGCGAATCTTGCCTTCGATGGCACACGCAGTCATCTCCTTTAATGTTTTTGCTGTTTTATTTCTTCTTTTAAGGCTAAAACAGTTTTGTAGAAGTTTGATACGCTTGTCATAATGTCGCGAGTTTCTAGAAAAGGAACGTCATTTTTTAGTTGATAACGTTAACAAAATTTCATTTACATCCCAGTCTCACAGTAGTGGATCATGCAGAATTATTTACTGTAGATTAAGCGTTAGTGCGACGCTGCTGTTGTATTATCATTACATCTACACCTGTATATAGATGACTGATGTGCAGTTCACGTATAAGTGCCTGGAAGAGGTTTTCATCGAACCACCTTCACGCTATTTCTTTACCGCTCCACTGTCGGAGAGCGCGGGGAATGAAATGAGATGATCGTGTGACATTGTTTGTCGGCAAGCTCCATCCGGGGAAGTTCGGCGCCGGGTGCAAGTCTTATTTGAAGTGACGCCACATTGGGCGACTTGCGAGCCGGTTACGATGAAAGGATGAGGACAGCACCATACCTAGTCCACGAGCGAAGAAAATCTCCAACCCGGCGGGGAATCGAACCCAGGCCCGCTGCATGATAGGCTAGCACAATACCACTTTTTTTAAATCTCATTTGTTAGTTGTTGTTCATTGCATTTGTTCTGGGCGGATGCCCCATGAAACCCGTTGAAGTTCATTGTTGATCCATTCACTCAGTTTTTTTTTAATTACAGAGGGCAGCTAATCCTCCGACCGAACACGCTGAGCTACCGTGCCGGCGTCAGCTAAGCAGGCGGACAGAGCGCGGGAAAAAATAACACTTAAGTATTTCCGTGCTAACTCTGATGTCTCTTATTTTATTAGGATAATCATTTCTCCCTATGTAGATGGGCTCCAGCAGCTCAGCATTTTCGCAATAGGAGGGAGAAAGTTGGTTATTTAAATCCTGCGCAAAGAGTCTGCGGAACCAAAAAACGCATTTCTTTCTATGACCGTCATCTCAACTCGCATATCATACCAGTGACACTCTTTCTTCTAATTCACGGTAAGACAGAACTAGCTGCTCTTCTTTTCTGTGAATCGCATCTAATGCAGACCTCATAGCTTACGGCAATACTCCAGCAGAAGACGGACAAGAGTAATGAAGACAGTCTTCTTTAGTTGACCTGTTGCGTCATCTAAGTGTTCTGCCAACAAAGCACAGTCTTTGGTTCCCTTTCCCCACAACATTACCTATGACCCGTTCCAACTATCTGTAGATTTGTGTGATTAATCGTGTAACAGAAATATAGTGGATTAGTTTTAGTACTCATGTGGATGACTTCACAATTTTCATTATTTAGAGCCAATTATCAGTTTTCGCAACGTACGTGCATCCTGACTAAATAGTTTTCCAATTAGTTCTGATATTCAGATAACTTTACGAGGCGGTAAATGACAGTATTATTTCCACGTCCTCTAAGAGGCCGGCAGAGATTTTCTCTTAAATCGCTTGTATAGAAAGAAACAGCAGAGGGTCCATAATATTTCCTTGGGGAACGCCAGATGTCACTTCTCTTTTATTCGATCATACTCCATCAGTTAATAGCAACTGTGACCATTCTGACAGGAAATCAATAATCTCTTCGCACAACTGAGACGATATTCCGTTGGTACACACTTTGATTGGATGTCGCTTGTGATCAACAGTGTCAAAAGCCTTCTGAAAATTAGAAATATGGAATCCGTTTGAGATTCCCAGTCGGTACCACCCATTACTTCGTGTGAGTAAAGAGCTATTGTAGTTGCGTTTCACAGGAACGATATTTTATGAATTCGTGCTGATTATTTGTCGATAGATCTCCCTCGATGTCATCCGTAGCGTTCGAATGTAGCATATGTCCCGCAAGCCTACAGCAAATCGATGTCAGTGATAGGGGTCTATAATTTATTTTCCATCTTGACTATTGGTGTGACGTGTGCAACTTTCCAGTCCTTAGGTACGGTCTTTTGTCGTTAGAACTGTGGTAAATGTTTGCTAAATATGAAGCTGTTATACTAGCGCAGGCTACTCTGAAAGGGACCTAATTAGTATACAGCCTGATTGGAGGACTTGCCTTCACTAAGTGATTTAAGCTCTTTCACTAAACCAAGAATGTCTACTTCTAAGTTACTCTTGTTGACAATTGTTCTTCATCCGAATTCTGGAACATTTACCTCATCTCTTTTTGAGAAGAAATTTCGGAAAAGGGTGTTTAGTAACTCCGCTTTAGTGTGACTGTCCGGCCGCTGGTACACTTTAACTGAATTTTCTGAAGCTGAGAAATTAGGAGCGATCTGTTTTACTTCGTAAAAAACCTTCTACAGCCAAGATTGCATAAATTGGATTTTCATTTTTGAAAACCTGTTTCGACAGACATCTGTCATCTTCTGATCTTCAAAATTTTTTTGTTACAAAGCATGATCATTGTGCGTTAGAGCCTCATGCCTTGTTCTCATAATAGTGGATGGCACGAGGTTCAAGCTCACACGTTTTGTTTCGAAATTTTTTGAAGACCAAATGACGACATTTATATCTGTCGAAACAAGTTGTCAAAAAGGAAAAAAAAATCGGTCTTAGCTATAGAAAGTATTTTACCAGCTATACTTTACATATGACCAGTATCTCCTTGAATTTTCTGCCAGATTCCGAGACAGAGTTTCGTTGTAGAAACTATTAAAAGCACCTTGCACTGAAGTGTGCCCTAAATTTCGAGCTTCAGTAAAACATCGCCAGTCTCGCAGATTTCGCTTTCTCTTGAAGATGGCATGCTTTTTCAGTGCTTCTGCAAGAGTGTTCTGACTTGTTTTGAGTACCATTACTTCATCTGACATATTCTCTGTTCCCGTATTTAAGCTACATCTGGTCCGCGCTCTTATACACTCCTGGAAATGGAAAAAAGAACACATTCACACCGGTGTGTCAGACCCACCATACTTGCTCCGGACACTGCGAGAGGGCTGTACAAGCAATGATCACACGCACGGCACAGCGGACACACCAGGAACCGCGGTGTTGGCCGTCGAATGGCGCTAGCTGCGCAGCATTTGTGCACCGCCGCCGTCAGTGTCAGCCAGTTTGCCGTGGCATACGGAGCTCCATCGCAGTCTTTAACACTGGTAGCATGCCGCGACAGCGTGGACGTGAACCGTATGTGCAGTTGACGGCCTTTGAGCGAGGGCGTATAGTGGACATGCGGGAGGCCGGGTGGACGTACCGCCGAATTGCTCAACACGTGGGGCGTGAGGTCTCCACAGTACATCGATGTTGTCGCCAGTGGTCGGAGGAACGTGCACGTGCCCGTCGACCTGGGACCGGACCGCAGCGACGCACGGATGCACGCCAAGACCGTAGGATCCTACGCAGTGCCGTAGGGGACCGCACCGCCACTTCCCAGCAAATTAGGGACACTGTTGCTCCTAGGGTATCGACGAGGACCATTCGCAACCGTCTCCATGAAGCTGTGCTACGGTCCCGCATACCGTTAGGCCGTCTTCCGCTCACGCCCCAACATCGTGCAGCCCGCCTCCAGTGGTGTCGCGACAGGCGTGAATGGAGGGACGAATGGAGACGTGTCGTCTTCAGCGATGAGAGTCACTTCTGCCCTGGTGCCAATGATGGTCGTATGCGTGTTTGGCGCCGTGCAGGTGAGCGCCATAATCGGGACTGCATACGAACGAGGCACACAGGGCCAACACCCGGCATCATGGTGTGGGAAGCGGTCTCCTACACTGGCCGTACACCTCTGGTGATCGTCGAGGGGACACTGAATAGTGCACGGTACATCCAAACCGTCATCGAACCCATCGTTCTACCATTCCTAGACCGGCAAGGGAACTTGCTGTTCCAACAGGACAATGCACGTCCGCATGTATCCCGTGCCACCCAACGTGCTGTAGAAGGTGTAAGTCAACTACCTTGGCCAGCAAGATCTCCGGATCTGTCCCCCATTGAGCATGTTTGGGACTGGATGAAGCGTCGTCTCACGCGGTCTGCACGTCCAGCACGAACGCTGGTCCAGCTGAGGCGCCAGGTGGAAATGGCATAGCAAGCCGTTCCACAGGACTACATCCAGCATCTCTACGATCGTCTCCATGGGAGAATAGCAGCATACATTGCTGCGAAAGGTGGATATACACTGTACTAGTGCCGACATTGTGCATGCTCTGTTGCCTGTGTCTAAGTGCCTGTGGTTCTGTCAGTGTGATCATGTGATGTATCTGACCCCAGGAATGTGTCAATAAGGTTTCTCCTTCCTGGGACAATGAATTCACGGTGTTCTTATTTCAATTTCCAGGAGTGTAGTTTGATAGGAAGGGAGACTGTTCCTAGCAAAGCGTAAAGCGAATCTTTAATTGACTTTTTAAATAAATATATTCTTGGCTTATTTTTTGTGGATTTGGGTGTTACAGTGGCCAACGGCCTTGCCACAGTGGTAACACCAGGTCGCGTCACATCACTGAAGCGGTGTCGGACTTGGCTAGCACTTGGATGGAACACGGTCCGAGTCTGCCGAGTGCTGTTGGCAAGTGGGGTGCACTCAGTCCTTGTAAGGTGAAAAGTAAAGGCAGTGGTAACGAAAACTGACTACGGCTGGAAATATGTTGTGCTAACCACATGCCCGTCCGTATCCGCATCTGGAGACGCCTGAAAAAATTGTTCAAATGGCTCTGACCACTATGGGACTTAACATCTATGGCCATCAGTCCCCTACAACTTAGAACTACTTAAACCTAACTAACTTAAGGACGTCACATAACACCCAACCATCACGAGGCAGATAAAATCCCTGACCCCACCGGGAATCGAACCGGGGAACCCGGGCGTGAGAAGCGAGAACGCTACCGCACGACCACGAGATGCGGGCGAGACGCCTGAGGACTGAGCATTACAATGTGGCCGGTACTAACATTGGGCCTTCAAGACCTGTTCACACGGTGTTTGATTTGATTGAGTGTTATGATATTAATCGTAGCGACCGGGAGAGCGGTGTGCTGACCCCATGCCCCTCCTATCCGCATCCTCCACTGAGGATGACACGGCGGTCGGCTGGTCCCGGTAGGCCACTCGTGGCCTGAAGACGGAGTGCTTTATGATATCAATCGCACTACAACGACCCTATAGTCACTAATCCCTCTATCCAACATCATGCTCCCTATTTGTTCAAGATTATTTATTCGTAAGAGATTAAGTATGTTTACACAAACCATTTACACTTAGAGGTGGCTTCTTAACAATATGGGCAAACTAATTTTCAGAAAATGCATTCAGTACAATTTCGGACCATGTTTTATGCCGACCATCGACTGTAGATATATCTTTTCTCCGAGAGGGTAGTTGAGGTTGTATAAGTGGATTACCGATTTGAAATGAGATTCACGTTTTCTTTGAAATGTTCATCACTGTATCGACTGAGTAAGGTGGTCGGTAAATGGAACCAATTATTAATTTATTCGTGTTCTCAAGTATAAACTCTACCCACACTATCTCACAGAAACTATCTATTTCTGTTTTACCTCAAGGTATACTACTTCTTACAGTAATAAGCACTCCACCGCGCACTTCGTTTAATCCATACTCTGCAGACAATCGCGAAGTTTATGGCAGAGGGGACGTACCATTGTATCACTTGTCAAGGTTTCCTTCTATTCCAATCTTGTTATGGTTGCGCTCTCCAGTACTAACACTGGTTTGATGCGATTCACCATGCTACTCTGTCCTGTGCAAGTCCCTTCATCTCTGAATAGCTACTACAACATACATCATACTTTATTCGTCTCCTGTCTTCCTCTACGACTTTTACCTCTCCCACGTCCTTCCACTACAAAATTGGTGATTCCTTGATATATCAGAACATGCTCCAGAAACCAATCCCTTCATCTAGCCTGATTGTGCCTCAAATTTCTTTTCTTCCCAATTCTATTCACTAACTCCTCATTAGTTTACCCATAAAACCAGGCTGCACCAGAACTCTATATCCCACTACTAATATGGATGATCAACAGTTTAGATAAGAAGAGAATAGAAGCTTTTCAGATGTGGTCTTACATATGATTGAAGGTTTTATGGGTAAACTAATGAGGAGTTAGTCCGCACAGTCCGTGACTGCAACGCCCTAGACAGCTCGGCTAAACCCACGCGGCTGCTGTTCTCCAAACGAGAAAGTTATCACTATGTATGGATCAGATTTCTTTCATCCAAACTGAGTAAGCATTATGGTAAGAAGCATTTTTGCCTTAAGGGCCTCAGTGCATTTTCGACAAGCGACTTAATGGCAAAGAATATTGTGAACTGCTCTACCAATACACCTACATGTGTTGTAATGCCCACTCAGGAAAACAAAATCTATAAATTTAAGAATGCCCTCTATCAGGAGTCCATATATTTTGTAATGTATGCTGACTCTGGTGTCTGCTCAGTCCTGTGACACGCTGTGATAGCGACCCTACAGCCTCACATACCACTTTCACAAATAAGAATGTAGCATATGTGGCAGTGTATGTACATATATCTTAGCCTTCAAAAACCATATGTCGTGGATAATCCTGTGATCTGGTTGCCCACTCAGTTGTAAAACCTTTCGTGGGGGTTGATAACCTTTACAGCACCAACATTCCCATGACCAAGTCAAAGTTGCGCAAGAGGGCAGTTGACTGTCATATTTGTAGGCAGCTATTAGATTGAAAAGCAGAAATTCTTCATAGGGACCATTGTCACCTAACAGGGAAGTTCTGTGGTGCTTCCCATAACACATGCAATCCGAAGCATAAATAAGCATAACACATACCCATCTTTTTCCACAATTTGAGCGGGTATGATACTCATTTTATCATTGAGCACTTGGTTGATTTCGGTATGGATAATGATCAGGTCAGAGTCCTATCTGATAGGGCTGACAAATGTATTTCGTTCTCCTAACGAATGACGACAAGAATTATCGTCCACTTTCCGGACTTATTACATTTTATGTAGGCACCATCCCAGAAATTTGTTGAAACTCAGTCTCAGGAGGATATGCACATTACGCGAGGTGTGTATTCCGATTACACAACGTTTCAACTTGTGACAAGGAAGTGGCTTTCCCATATGAGCGTCTGGCTTGTATGGGAAAACTGCATTCACGTTTCCTTACAGGCAGTGCGATATTGGATACAGAGTATGAGCTTGTTGTGAATGTATGTTAAACATCTCCCCTTTAGGAGAGTATACAAAACTTTATATGGACAAAATATTGCATTTGCTTCCTGATATTTTCGAGAAATACCAGACTGCAAACATGACCACATATTCTCTGGATCCTGCCTTTTATTACAGAGCAACTGCGTTGTCTTGGAACACAATTGGCGAGGTTCGACGGCTGTCTGAATACGAAAACGTTTGATTAGGAAGAATTATCCATAGTGTAGGGGCTGATTCTGTTGTGGGGTATGCTGCAGAGGCAGACCTAAAATACCCTGTTAGTCTGCATGATGCGTGAAGCGATTTGCCACTATGTCCAGACCATCTAGTTTGACGAGGAGTCTCCATCCTCAAACTGAAGAGAACGCTGGGGAAAAAGCAGAGATACGTCATGCATTACAGGAACGTCCAGCAGTTGAAGGAGTATATTGATATAAATACCGAGATGAGGGCTTCCGCGAAAAATGATTTTGAAAAAGATTTTTTTTAAATTAATGAATACCGCGATTTTAGGCAAGACAGTGTAAAATTTGAGAAAATACTGAGAAATTATTATTAGAACACAAGGGAATGAGCATTGGGTGCCAGGGAATGTACCGCCAGAACAAATTTTAAATGTGTCATTATCTTCAATGAGAACTTTTTTGCTGTGGAGATGACAAAGACTGCAGTAGAGTTCATGAAACTTTTCTGTGTGGGGATAGACCTGATCAAACTCCACATGTACAGACTTCTTTATGAGTTTGCAAAAATTCATTTTGCTGATTCAGAGTTACTTTGTATGGATACAGGTAACTTAATCTATTGGGTGAAGGGCTCAATCGATATGAAGTAATGAGGTGCTACACCATTGCATTTGACTCGTCTTCCTATGGTATTGTACCACAGACAACGAAGGTTATCGGTCTTAATGAAAGACGATGGAAATGGGTTGCTGACTGTCGAGTTTGTGGGTTTTAGACTCAAAATGTATTTGTATCGAACACTGGGAGGTGCCACCCATAGGTGGGCAAAGGATGAGTGTGGTGTTGCACCAAGGGCCCTCACCATTGAAGACTACTTGCAGTGCCCGTACAGGGGTGTTCGTTGTGCTCCACCGCAATCACAGCATATGGTACAGCAAACTAGTATTCAATCAGTAGGACATGAGGTGTACACTGTATCGCAATCTAAAATTGGTCTGTCGCCTTATGAAGCCAAATGGGTCTTTAGTGAGGACTTAACTGAAACTCGGTCGTACTCACACTGTTCACTTGAGAGAGTGAGAGTAGGTGTGAGTAGTGGTTGCATGTGAAGTGGAATGCATGACACCTGTAATCCATGGATTTATGTAAATTCCGTTACAAGTTCTCTGGTGACAGTGTACTCTGGTGTATCTGCATAGTCAAGATTTTTGGTTGAATAAATATGTAATAATTATGTTAATCATTTTGGCGTTTTAAGAAATTATGTTGTAATTGTTCCTCTGATTTTATATGTAGTTCTCCTTGAATGTAATAATTTGTAAAAACTCCATATAGTTTACTGCCCCGTAGGTAGGGAAGATAAATGTAGAACTTGTAGTAACGCCCCGCCGCTAGGGAAGTATTTTGGCGGGACTGGACCTAGACTTGACGCGCAATGCGCTTGATTCCTTAGTGGTGAGTGGTATATTCGAGCTGTAACTGTAATACTGAGTTGTCAGCGGCAGCCGTCGTCAGCTATTGTGGTTATTTTTGATGTATAAACAGAGGCCAGAAGAGCTTGTGAGCATATAAATTAGCCTCGGATGGAATGTAAAGTGGACTATCGACCACGGTATAATTATTGGCCCTGTTTGGTTAAATTTACGACTCGAAGAAGAGCTATATAAAGTCGTGGCTAACATCAAGGACCATGTTTGCTTTACCGCCAGTTTTATAGCCACTCTAATTTGCCACAAGCCCTATCGCCTTCAGCAGAACCATTATCCAAATATGTACATCCAATGAACTGGGTATTATGAATTGAATAATAACTTGTTGTAGAATTCGTAAATTACGTGTGCACGTCCTTGATTGTCCAAGTTAAATTCCCACATATTTCTAAGGGAGTTAACTCCGAATATCTTGTTTTTAGTAAACTGACAATTTTGGCAGAAAATATTTTGTAGTTTTATTAACTACATGGATACGAAGTGTTTTGTACAATAGGAAATTATTTACTCCACATATTTTTTCATCTTAAAGTCTCCCAAAATGTGTGTTCATAAGGAAAGCTTTTCATTAAAAATGAAGCTGCCATTAAAATAATCAATGACAAAAATATAAAGTGTTTATAGCTCTCTGTAAGTAAAAGTTGTAGAAAGACAGCAGTATTATTTCACTTTCAATAAGTTTGTAGACTTCTAACTGTTTGTTTCCTAGTATATGTTGTTTTGAAGTATTTTTCAAGTTGTGTAGTCATTTACAAAGCCAGTATAACTTTGAGCCCAACAAGAAACTATTTGCTAGGTCCCTCGTTAACTGTTGAACTAATTTTACATTTTTCATTACGCTTAAAGTTGTTACTAAAGGTATTCGCCTTTTTCTTAATTTTGTGTGTTACTATTTTCAATTAATGATGGTTCTTCAAACCATACCAGTTAAAGGACCCCGTAAGCTACATAACTTATGTGATAAATGAAAGTAAAGGCTGTTTCTGAGCAAAACATTTGCACCAAAACTTTTCCTTTAAATAATAACTGAACTGCCCATTTGTATACATGAACTTCATGTTTCTAGAGCCCATAGTAATTAGTATTGATTCAAAATCATAATATTTTTTGTAATACTTACTTAAAATTATAATAGTTCATGCTATTGCCAGCCAGACTTTATTAATAAATTCATATAACCTTCGGCATTTGTACATTATACTACATAGTAGTTTTTGCCGATAACAAGTTATTGTAACCGAGACCAGAACGGTCGTGGGGATTGCCGTGAACGAAAGCACGACGAGACCGAATGGGAGGGGCCCACAAACAATCAAGATGGACAAACGGGAAAGGATGGACACGCACAACGACAGACAACTGTGCAAGACACCAAGAACAACAACATGCAAGAAGCATAGGGGTCACAAGCGAAAACCTAACGAAATCAACAACGTCCACTAGTACACGGACATAAGCAAAGTAAACACGATGTCTGTAAGCAACATATTGC
Source organism: Schistocerca gregaria (assembly GCF_023897955.1). NCBI lineage: Eukaryota > Metazoa > Arthropoda > Insecta > Orthoptera > Acrididae > Schistocerca > Schistocerca gregaria. Next base: position 89,252,119 of record NC_064931.1, read on the forward strand.
GAGACTCACGCGAATATCAGACTTCCTCACTGAGTTTTTTTTTCTTTATTGTGATTTCATTCCCCTGCCCCATATGGGCGGGGGAGGGCTGTCAGTGGCACAATCCGCTGCTCTTCAGCTGAGTGACATGACCACTTAAAATAAGAATAAAATGTTACATACATAAGGCAATAAAGGGGAACTTAAAACAGAATAACGGGAGAAAATGGAGGTAAAAAATATAGACTAACATGGAGACGTTCACGGAGGACAGTTAAAAAAAGTAACCAGAAAGTTAAAAAACACAGTTGGCGATTCTTCAAAACTCAGAGAAGACACTGAATGGACATGCACACGTTAAAAGTCGGCCACAGCAGTAAAAACACTCTTGAACTTAAAACCCACTTGAAGCACACACGACGATGAATAAAATTGCCAGATGGGACCTGCAAAGGGAAAGGGCAGAGAGGATGGAAAAGGAGGGGAGAACAAGAGGCAGCAGGGGAAGCGGCGGGATGAAGAGAGGAGGCTGCGTCACTGAGTGAGAGACAGACGCTTAAATACATGATACGGTACATCGCTATTGGCCGCTGGGGCCACATGCGCTACAGTGGCGCCCTCACATTATACGTGGGCCAGGAGCGCGCGCAGCCACAGCTTACGGCGCGACAGCTGCAGAGATCTCTAGTGGTGGTCGAGGTCCGGGCCGTCTGGCGCGGATTCGAAATCCGCAGCGCTCGGTACCGGAGAAGTGTTATTGTGAGACAGTGTGTATTACTGCATTTATCGGCCATGCAATGCTGTTGTTAATGTGAGACAGTGTGTATTACTACATTTATTGGCCATTCAATGCACTGCAAAAGAGTTAGTTGTTGTGTTGTTTTCTATGGCAACTTACTGCATAATATTGAGAATAACTGTGTTAGATCAGTTAGGGTAACAAGTGAGGTTAGTTTTCTTAGGTGAAGCGTATTTTGCTATGTTATATAATTAGTTTACTTTTGTATTAGCAGAGTGTAAGTTCAACACCCCTTTGCTCTGCTGTTGTCACTGTTTCAATTACTTTGCGATTACGAAATTATAGTCAAATTCCTTGTCATTTGTTACAGTCATGGTCAGGCTAAGGCCTTCACATAATGTTAACAATATCGGCCATTGCCAATTTGCTAAGGGCTAGTTGTGTTAAAAATTGTATGATCCCTTCATCATAGTGTACATATTTTTAAAGTAGGTATATATACATAACATGTATACCATGTTTGCTGACATATTTGTGCATTTGTAATATATGTATGTCATGTGTTCAGTGATAATGTAAATAGGCAAAAAATCATGTAGATGTATATGCAACCACGTGTGCTGAGAGAATCCTTACTTGTAAATGCCCCTTTAAAATGTGTACACTTGTAAACAGTACCTGCACTTCATATAAATAGAATAGTTTTAAGTTTCATGTGCTACTAGTCATCTAAGTATGATTAGTTTTTAGTGTAGCTATATTTACCCCAGAGGCCATCGAAAAAAAATTGTCGATATTTTCAACCAGTGCTACTTGTGTGACCCAAAAATTCTAAATGCTCAACCAGTGCTAATGTTGGGTGTGCTGTGCGGGGTTTTTATGTCATAAATTTTAGTAATAGTGTGTAAGTAAAAAAGTACCTCGGTGTTGAAAAATATTATGTGAAAAAGATCCCAATTGTATCACTGTGGTGAGAGAGAACGAAATTCTATCTGAATAACCAAATTGTATCTCAAGAACCAAATTGTATCTGAGTTGTGAAAACAAGAATCAAATTGTATCTCAAGAACCAAATTGTATCTGTATACCTGTCAGAATTTAATAAATGAGTTTGATTACAATACGTCTTTGTTGCTGTTATTTACAGAAAACTTATCCCAATTGCATTGTATATTTAAGGGTGTGCAAGCAAGACACAGACATGACATTATTTTTCAACATGAGTGCTATTAACGAGGTGAAGTTTAAGACGCAGAATAAAAAAATATATGTATTGGGTCCATGAGATTTCGCTAATGGTGTGAACGTATTAATTTATTGGAGCAGGAGGCATATAATCATGTCCACTTCCAGAGACATATAGCAGACATGTCTAAAATTCTCACCTGTGCTTGAAGAGAACCACAGACACAGTATACGGACAAAGCTGTATAGTAAATAACTGTTGAAGTGTGAGCAGGGTGAAATCAGTAAAACAGTACACAGACTGTAAGGGAAAAGTTCATTTATTTCTCATCCAACCTGAATTTTACATTTTCGTAAGTGGGCACAACACTATTTTGATACATCATCTTCTTATTTAGTTGATGGACAGCAGGGAACCTGTAGACTTCCAGGCCTTCAATACCTCTGTATTTGAAGATTCAACGCATCCATGTGATTTTTCCTCCCCTTTGATGTAGATGGTGGTATCTGTGCAATAAAATAATCTAAGCAACGAAACTATATCTTTATGGGGTGTACCAGGATCGTCCCAGTGAGTTCCATGGAAGAAATTTGCACTTAAAATCCTTGAAAGACCTCGGCGATGCAATGCTTGCTGGGAATGTCTCTACTGCACCAGCATCTTCTGTGAATGTTATGAATACAATATCTTTAAATACGAACCCTCTGTATTTATGATCGTAGAAAACTTGAACATCCACAATGATGTCCACACTCTGAGATGACATAGTGAAATGCTTTGGGTATGGTACAACACCAGTTCACTTATACAGCTCGCTGCACAACACCAGTGAGTGGGCAATACTTAAGTACAAGGTCATGTGGAACTAGAGCATATGCTGCAGTGCATTCTGGGAAATTTGCTGAAGATTGAAGTCCAATTCCTACATCTATTGGTTGTTATTTAACTGTTTTGAGCAGCCTTTTACGATGATTGATGCTTGAATTTCTATGGGATGAGTAGATATCCTTCCCCTTCAACGTTCTCATATTAACAAACGTAGAACTTCAGATACAAGTCAACTGCTGGACTGTACACACTTTCATCCCACTGTTGCAGTAAATTGTCATATGCATAGAATTCCGAATTCAAGTTGACTCTCGTATCAGTTAACTTCCAACGGCCAAATGTAGCGGAGTCATTTGACATATTCCCCATTCTACCAATCTGAAATTCAAGTATGATGAATCTGGGTGTCTCCAATTCAGTAGACATGTTAATATCCCACATTGTCATCGCTAGCACTGGGTATTCAAAAAGCTCCCATGAACAGGAGCTTAGCATTCAGAACTTATAAAAGCTTCAAATGATTCTCATCAGCTACAGTGGTCTGAGGCGTTTTCCATATTATTTTATTGATGATGATTCCATTCTCCTCTTGGGATTCTTGAATGTATGAGTTGTTATCTGTTGCACTCTGTACGTGACTAAATTCCTGTTTCATTTTCATAATAATTTGCTGCATGTCCTCAAAGTACCCCATAAAAAGTTTCAGAGGTATGCAAACGGTAGATCACTTGCAGTCTTTCACTGTTCCATCCAACGGCTCATCTATGACCCATCCTGTAGTATCTAAACCCCCAAAAAATGAGGTCGAGGTGAAGATACATATTTTAAGGGTTGATGCTATGCCTACATTATGTGTATAGTTAATCTCAAGCCCGTTAAGTTCATAAAGTATCTCCTGAAACAGGAACGCTAAAGCATTTCATTTAAGCTTCAGCACCCCACTGTGGGAGAAACATCCTTTTCCCTTAATACCCCTTCCAATTATATGAAACTTGCATGTGAGAGCTAAAGCGTCTTCATGCTGGATGATAGTCCTAATTTCGATGTTCTTGTTAAATGTGGTCGAAGCATAAGGTCAATGTGGACAGTATTCCTGTCAATTAATTCACCCATCATGTTCTACTGGGATAGTTATACTGAGTGACATCATTGCAGGGATTCAGGCCCACTGATTTAAGAAACTTGTACCTCACACATGTTATCATCTTGCTGTTCTGATGTGCTCTGGTTTCTATGCGCTGCTATGACACCTTATGCTTAGTCTACCTTACGTCTAGTCGCACAATGGCTTCCTCACCACGAAATTCAACAAGTTCATTATTTTTGTCCACATTATGCAGAAGCTCCAGATAGTCCAATGTCTGAACAGTCACTGGAAGGTGTATAGCATCGGTGGGAGCCTGACCATTCATTACCCTGATCCAAGTGACGGGAAGAACCCATAAAATGTATGAATCTATCTATCATTGAGACAGGAGTTCAGTTCAATAGTACTCTCGTCACGGATTGTACTGATGGGTAGTATACCACAGTCTGCACAGATTTGTAAAATTTATTAGTACCCTTCTTCAGAACGTGTACATTTGTGAAACCCTGTAGTCATCCTATTGAAACTTTCTGCTTAAAGTCAATCATTGCATCTGTTCCGGCGTAACCACAAGCGCCGGAACGAAGATGTGGAAGGCAAGAGCAGAGAAGGCGTTGAGGAAACGTCAGCCAATGGTGCACGGAATTGGACCGCGCCATCATCTGGAAGAAGTGAATATAAACGTTGCTCCTGGTAGTCTCAGCCGCTCAGATCGGCACCGGATCACAGACGTTAGTAATCAGTCACGTGTGTCAACTTGCCTCAACAATTCACATATCAAGGACTCAAAATGATATTGCAAGTCGCCCCTCGTTTGCGACTCCTATTTGTAGATCTTCAAACTTCAGTATTGTGCATTGCTTTCTAGAATCCAAATTACCAATTTTTTTTTTTTTTTTAGCTGTTGTGTAGCATTCGGAGAACGCTGTATCCCATAGGCACGCTATTAGCTACGAGTGGGCAAGACCCCACAACTGGCGACAAGTCATCAAGCGAACTACTTGACGATGGCCATGGCCATATTTTTGCAGGCGCCTTCATTCTCTCTTGCCTTTACTTCGCAGGGGTGCTCGCTTTGGTTTAATAGTTTCTTGTTGTCTTTGCTAATCAGTGTTTTCAGGTCGTGTTGCAGAGCACTTATTTGCTTTTGTCATAGTTTCTGTCTTTTTGTTGCATTTGTGCCTTCCAACATGCCTACCAATCCTATCCCGTCCCCCGCTCCGGCGCCACAGACACGTATTGCCACCCCCGACAGTGTAATATGTGTTACACTGTTCCGCTGTTGCGCCAGAGCTGAGAAGGACGCAGATATGTCCTGCAATGCCATTCGGACGAATTGTAGATCTTCTCGGGTGGTGGTCTGGGTGGCGCGATTTGACCCATCTGCTGCTTTCTGTGCAGCATTCTGCACACATCCGTTGCTATGCCAAAACACTTCGTCCCACATGAGCAGCATTTTCCCAGATGTTTGTATCACATTCTTTCATGTTAATAATGCGCCCTCTGTCAAACTAACTAATTTGACGGTACCGGTATGGTTTGCGCATACGTCTGCGAGGCGTCTGCACTTCTGCTCAAGTCACAGTGATCTATTATCTTTAGTTTACAGCAACAACGAGAGCCGCAGACATTTTGCCGCTAGATGGTGTTGCGCCGAGATACCGATGTTAACCACGCACCCGCGGTGATGATGATGTATGGTTTGTGGGGCGCTCAACTGCGCAGTCATAAGGGCCTGTACGAAGTCCCAATTTTTACACAGTCGATCTTTTTTCACAATACAATCTAGTCACTATCACAAATGATGATGATATGATGAGGACAATCCCCGGGCAGAGAAACACCCAACCCTGCCGGGAATCGAACCCGGGACCACGTGATCGAGAGGCAGCAACGCTAGCCACTAAACCACGAGCTGTGAACTTGCACCCGCGGACCGACATGCTTAAAATGCTAATCATTTCTGCAGAACTAATGTACATGTCCTGTGAGTATCAACGTCATGTTTCTATTCGTTCAAGGTGTTCTGGTTTTTCCATTTATGAGTATATTAAACTCCTATTACAGAGCTAGGTACAACACTTTCCCAACACTAAGGGCGTTTAATGGTTGCTGCAGCTCGTTACAAAATTATCACTTGTGTCTATGTTCACCGTCTAGACCTCAATGTTTAGTTTTATTTGTATCTGAATTACTTGGAGACCGTTGTCTCGGAAAAGAAAGACAGTAAGGTTGCTTAAAAGAGACAGAAGCTGAAGGCACAATAAAGGAAAAAAATAGCCGTGCTTTTAATGCAGCAGTAAGGCCGTAAGAACAAGCGGCAGCACGAAAGTTGTGCCCGGCCAGTAAATCACACACTTTGTCAAAGTTATTGCCGGCCAGCGGCTGGGGACGGCGCCGTGCTGCATTCACGACACTCGACCCTTCTCTTTAGTACAAACTGCCCGCCATTCAGTCATTGTCTACCGTCACACCAACACAGGTCGTTATCCCAGCTCCTCAGGGGCGCCCCGCACGCCTTGTGGCAACTTCCTGCTCGTCTGTCACGCATTTCTGATTTTATTATCGTCTTCTCCTATGTTTTTTCGTATGTCCCAGCACACGGATTCTTAAACCCTGTGACAAGTTGTTGCGTTACATTATTTAACACCTGTTACGTCATACACTAAAAACACAATTTGGCCACAATGATGAAACAGAACTTTATGATCATTGTCCATCGTGAGAGTGACTTCCACCTGGTGACACTGTGCTGATGTAACCCTCTAAACTATATACAAGGTGTCCCATTTGTCTTGGCCACCCGAAATAACTGTTTGTCCAGATGCAAATTACAATATGATTCAAGCTGATGTTCCTTAGCCGTCAGGGGGACATCAATCGGCCTAATTGTCTTTGTTGTAGCTTTGTTTTTTACAAAGATATGACCAGCGGTATGACTTTTTCAAATTGCACCCTTTATTTTTTCTTAGGTAACTCATTTCCTCTCCTAAAGACCTATTCAAAAATGCACCACAGTGTACAATTCACTGAAACACAACGTTATTAATTACGTAACTTTGAGCCCTGGATCACAAACTCGTCCACTTGCTGGAGTTGTCAACAAAACGAAAACCAAGTAAAAACATGACACAAAACGGACTTTGACTCTCCTGTACCGTTGCCCAGGAGCGGAAAATTCAAAGGTGCTCAAAGTGGTGCCCCTGGACACCGATACACAGGTGCACTCGTTGAATGAAAGAATTATTTACTGCTTCCAGTGTTTCCTGCTGAAGAGAATTACAAGAAAGCACGATACGTTCCTGCTTGTCCTCTGGAGTTGTTGGAATATCACGATAGACAACGTCTTTAATGCATCTCCAAAGAAAAAAGTCCAGAGGATTTAAATCAGGAGATCTAGCAGGCCAAGTAACTGTTCCGCCTCGACCAATCCATCTGGCAGGATACCTTCGGTTCAGAACACGACGTGCAAGCAAGGCATTATGAGCTGGACATCCATCGTGTTGATACCACATAAGCACTCTGGTTCTTAGCGGCACTTCATCCAGAAGAAGAGGAAGAATTCGTCAGAGGAAATTGGCATACGCTGTGCCGTTTACACCAGCATTGATGAAATAAGGGCCAATAATTTTAGTACCAAGCATCCCACACCAGACGTTAACTCTCCATTGACACTGATGTTCACCTGTCTAAGCCAGCGTGAGTTGTCGTTGGACCAATAATGCATGTTCCTTGTATTTACCTGTCCTTTGTTTGAGAAGGAACATTCATTGGTAAATAGAACATTGGAGAAGAAGTTCGGGTTGGCGAAGATTTGCTGCTGTGCTCACTGTCAGAACTGTACACGATTCTGGAAGTCATTCCCACGCAATTCTTGATGTAGGTGTACATGGTAAAGGTGGAACCGCTGAAGTGTAAGAATATGATGTACACTGGTTTTAGGAAAGCCAATCTCGTGTTCAAGCTGTTATGTGCTCACATGTGTATTCATAGCAACGTAAGCGAGAACAGTAACTTGGGCAGCTTCGTCTGTGCGAGTGCTGTGCCGATTGCGTTGTCGTGGGTTGAAACTTTCCGTTTCCTGAAGCGTCGCAGTAAGACGAGAAAACATCCGTCGGGAAGGTGGGTTGTTGTCAGGATATCGTTCTCTGTACAGTTCCGCTGCCTGCGTAACATTTCGCCTACCTTCGACAACAATAAAAGAAACGTTAGGCCGATGCAGTTTGTAGGAAGGACAGCCTTTACTGTATGCCTACGCTACACAACAGTATTTAAAAGGATTAAACTACAGTACTAAATGTACCCATACATAAGAAAACAGTATTGCAATTACTGTCCTACTAACTTACATTCCTCATAGATGAGTAGCATTTCTACCTTCTCTTCGTTGGTGTACATTTTACTCACACACCTCTGTAACTGCCGATGGCTGACGGAACGACAAGTGCACATTCTAGTTATGTTTACATTTGTCCTCTGTCAACGTCAGTACATTAATGTGTTCCATTACCCCGAGTACCTGCACTAAGCGCTGGGAGCGTCAACGTCAATGTTGTGTTATGTAATTAATAACGTTGTGTTTCAGTGAATGGTACACTGTGACACGTTTTTGAATTGGTCTTTAGGAGAGGAAATGAATTACCGAATAAAAAATACAGGATGCCATTTAAAAAAAGTCATACGACTGTTAATATCTTTGTAAAAAACAAAGCTACAACGAAGACAATCATGCTGATTTGATGTCTCCCTGACGGCTGAAGAACATTTGCTTGAATAATTTTGTAATTTGCTTCTGCACAAAGAGTTATTTAGGGTGGTCAAGATAAATGCGACACCCTGTAAACAAGAAATTTAGAGACGAATAGGGGATCATTCTAGAAACGATCCGAGTGGTAGTTGGAGAAAATCCCTGTCATAAGCGACTTTAACAAAGGGCATATTGTCATGGCCTGAGGCCTGAGAATTATCATCTGTGGAAACTGCTTGAAAGAGGATGAAATAACGAGTTAACGAAAAGGTGCTGGACGTTCACGCCACGTCACAGGACGCGGACCTCGGAGGCTTGCCCGCTAGGTAAAGCAGGACAGGCGAATATCTGTGAAAGTTTTGACGTCAGAACACAACTGTGGTGCAAGCACAAGTGTTTAGAAGTGCTCGGTACAACGCACATTGTACATGACACTCCGCAGCAAACGACTATAAGCGCTCCCATGTTGGCCCAACTACATCGTCAGTTACATTGCAGTGGGTATGGGTCCGTCTAGCTTGAACCGTGGATCAGAGGAAATGTGTCACCTGGACAGATGAAACGTGTGTCTTGTTACATCAGGTCGAGGGTTTGTGTCCGGATAAGCCGTTACCCAACCTAAAGGCTGCTTGAAACGTACACCGTGACACGGACGCAAATCGATGGGGGCAGGTTTATGTTTTGGAGACATGCATCTGGTTTTGCGTGAGGTCCGTGGTAGTAATCGATGGCATCGGTACAGCTTTGGACTAGGTGAACATTATATGGACCACTTGCATTCCTTCATGGTTCATGTCTCCTGACAGTGATGGCATTTTCCAGCAGTACAACTTCCTTGTTACATGGCCCATACCACGCTACAGTGTTCAGAGAAACTTCCTAGTGAATTCACGTTGCGTCTGATGTGAACACAATGGGACGAATCCGGGACGCTGGTGGGGCTGGCTCCGCGCCCAGAAACTACCGCCCCCTAACTTATTGTGATTACGTTGCCTGTTCATAGAATATGGTGCCACGTATCTTCGGAAACCTATCAAGGACGTTTCTAATCCGTGGCAGCTTGGATCATTGCTGTATTCCGATCTAAAGCTGGGCCAGCACGTTATAATGTCTTGGCTCATTAGTGAACATACATTATCACTAGCCGGCCGCTGTGGTCTCGCGGTTAAGGCGCTCAGTCTGGAACCGCGCGACTGCTGCGGTCGCAGGTTCGAATCCTGCCTCGGGCATGGACGTGTGTGATGTCCTTAGGTTAGTCAGGTTTAAGTAGTTCTAAGTTCTAAGGGACTGATGACCACATATGTTAAGTCCCCCCTCAGAGCCATTTGAACCATTTCACTAAATGAAATATTTGATAATACTCTTTTCTATCCACATAAAATATTGTTTCAGTATACAAACGATACATCGCGGGTAATTTTTTTTAATAATTGAAAGAAGCCACATTTGAAACAATGAATCATTACTACCTGACGGTTTCTGATTTAACTGCCTTAATGTACCTGTAAAGTGACGAAGAGAACTAGTGAAAAACATTTACCATGAAACCATCGATGTAACGGTATATCACGAACATTTTCCTGAACACTCAAAAATGTTCAAATGTGTTTGAAATCTTATGGGACTTAACTACTAAGGTCATCAGTCCCTAAGCTTACACACTGCTTAAAGTAAATTATCCCAAGGACAACACACACACACACACACACACACACACACACACACACACACACACACACATGCTCGAGGGAGGACTCGAACCTCCACCGGGACCAGTCCTGAACACTAGCATTACACATTGTAATATATTCGCATAAAGTTATTTACGACAACCTTTATGGCACTGCTGTTGTTGTGGCTTCAAATAAAATAATAGCCATCCTGTGGCACTGAAAACAAGATATAAGGCATAATGTATTTGAACTGACTGTTCATATATTTGAACGAATACACCTATACGGTAAGTTTGTAAGAGTTACCTGCCATCAACAGTAAAATATCTCGATATACTTAATTAAAAATTGTACACTGTTATTCTCAGGTAATTCTTCTGTGTGGAGTGCAATTCGAATACTGACAACTACACGGCTGTCAAAAAACTTCTGAACATTCAGTGTAGAATAAATAATACCTAGATTAGTCAGAATCAATAGGAAAAATCTCGAAGAATAATGCAGAACCTAAAGAACAGAACAAATTCAATATGATGTCTCAGGAAAGAATGAGAAAGCGAAGCATGTTGAACTAAACTGGGATGACGGTTTTCGGGAACTAGCAGTTAGTCGCGTCCAGTAGTAGGGCAGAGCAGGATAAGGATGTAGACATGGACAGCAAGTATACCACCCTGTATCAAACAGAAAGTGAAGATAAGACGTCTGTGACGAGTGTGAAGAGCTGTATAGTTACTATTTCTTTGGAGATCATACGACATACTTAGAAAAATACGTGCATCAGTAAGCATTTCCAAGCGGGAAGTAAGGAACTAGCACCGGCCGGAGTGACCGAGCGGTTCTAGGCGCTTCAGTCTGTAACCGCGCGACCGCTACGGTCGCAGGTTCGAATCCTGCCTCCGGCATGGATGTGTGTGATGTCCTTTTACTGATGACCTCAGCTGTTAAGTCCCATAGTGCTCCGAGCTATTTGAACCATTTTTTAAGGAACTAGCTAGCTCGAGAAACAACCCTCAGTGGCAGTTATATTGATTCAAAATTCCATATATAAATGCATTAGTTACGAGCCACATGTCTCATCTATCTTGGATTATTGCTTTTATTTAAGTATCTTATATTGCAAATAATAGAATTCAGGTTTTGATGGTTCAAATGGCTCTGAGCACTATGGGACTCAACTGCTGTGGTTATCACTCCCCTAGAACTTAGAACTACTTAAACCTAACTATCCTAAGGACATCACACACATCCATGCCCGAGGCAGGGTTCGAACCTGCGACCGTAGCACTCGCACGGTTCCGGACTGCGTGCCTAGAACCGCGAGACCACAGCGGCCGGCTCAGGTTTTGAAATTCATTCTTACTGTTATCTATAAAATAAAAGTATTCTTACACATAACAAATTCATTTAGCTTCTCTTTATTGTAGGCATCTAGACTTTTCCATGCATGACAACTTCGGTAACTTCTCTGACACTATATTATATGCTAAAATCGGCTAACAGTAAGGTTCTTTTTCCTCGAGATTGTACATAATAAACTAAGAATAAATTACATAATATGGACACCTCTACAAGTTCAGCAAAACATTTCATTCTAAACGTTTTTTTTAAATTAACCAGCATATTGTGAGTATTCCGGTAGACGTTTCTCCTGAAGGCGCGACAGTGGCTTGCGGAGCAGTTATATTGTTACTGTTTTAACAGATTCCACACTTCGTATATGGTTGATGTCCTCTTTGAAGAATACTTACAGTACAGAAAAAAGTACTTATATGAAACATAATCAGGGGCATAATCCTGCAGCTAACAACGTTGAAAATTACTTGCGTACGTCAGGGAATTCAGCATGTTATCTTGTATAGCACCTCGATTTACTTACTAGTTGTGTATTTATTCTGTGCTGCCTGCCATGTTGCCTCACCTCGTGTTTTCAGGGCAGCAGAGTACAAAGAATATCAAAAGCAGAGGCAAACTAACTGCAATCAAACGCGTTCCACATTAAGAGATGGAATTCACAAAATTGACGAAGCCACTCCTCTACAATTACTTTCTTTTGTCTCAAGCAGAATTTAAACATACCAAACAAAAAATTAGTACCTTCTAGCAGAAGTTACGTTAACACCGTCATAACGGCCTCTATTCGGTACGGAAGTGAGGACACAAGATTCTTCGGGTGTGCCACATCTCGCTGAAGGCACTCGTTGATGGTTAGGTCCCGCGAGAGCTACCAAATGGTGGGAATGTTGACGGCTGAGATTCCTTGCTGTCTCATATGGCCCCAGGCATTTTCTATGGAATTAAAATCGGGAGATTTAGCGGGCCAGTGAATTTCATCCTGGTTCATGTTTTCGGCAACTTAATTCAGTGGATACAAGTAAAGGTACGAAAGTACCCGCAAAACATGAGAGAATCACCTCCGATCTTACCAACACCCTCCACACACCACGGATTAAGCGCCTCTTTGGGTCGTCGGTGCATTCGACACCTCGCAGCGAACAAAGGCGAATAAACGCCCATCGCATGCTGTTGCCTTAAAAAGAATCTCTCGGAAAGTGGTTCTCATGGGCCTGCGTTCATCGACAAGAGAAATTTCTGTCGGACTTGAAACAAATTATCACTTAAGGCGTGTAACTCTTGACTCTCGTACGTGTTGCTGAGAATCTTTCTGCTACAAACGTTCTTAAACCGTGCTACATGACTGCGAGTAGTAAACCATTCCTGGTAGACACACTAGACAGTCCTAGTGGTTCTAGGCGCGCAGTCCGGAACCGCGGGACTGCTACGGTCGCAGGTTCGAATCCTGCCTCGGTCATGGATGTGTGTGATGTCCTGAGGTTAGTTAGGTTTAAGTAGTTCTAAGTTCTAGGGGACTGATGACCACAGATGTTAAGTCCCATAGTTTTCAGAGGCATTTGAACCATTTGAACCATTTGAACACTAGACAGTCAGCATTTTTAGACCAACAAAGTCACCATTTTCGTTCACGATGTAATAACGGGCACTTCTAGGCGTGATGCGTCTTTTCTGCGTTCGTCACGCCTCTACGTCGATCCACCTCACTGCGCTACCGCCTGGAACCAGTTCTACACCATCTATAGCGCTCGAAAGCGCCCAGTGCGCTTTTTAAAGGAGTTGTCAAATATTTTGCCCGGTGAACGTACGTAGCACTTAATTTCGCTATTTCACTTTGGGATATCATGTTCTTCAAATGAAATTCACAAACAAAAATCTCCACATTTATTCACGTGTCTCTAGAAATGTAGCCAACGCCTCAAGATATACTCTTCGGCATTGTAACTGACATCTTTTACATTTTAAGAGTACATTTGTCGAATCTCTGTCTTCGAGAATGCAGCCGTACATCAAGAATGGTTGAATTACAGCTCTAGACAAATTTAACGGCTACTGACCTCATAGCATTTGCCTACATTTTCAGTGGGACTGATCATGTAAGAATCCAGATCAAAACTTGTGCCATGGACTTCATCTTTCTTCCAATTGTCCACAGTACGAACATAGCTATATGAATATTTTGTATCTCTCTTGATTATACGAATAAATAGTCATCTATCGTTTGACACCGTTAACTTGTAATACTCAACCAAGATGTCAGTACATAGAGCGTATTATTTATTTTTCACCCAAAATCGTTGTACGTATTCCCGTTGACAGATTACATGTTGGGTGTAACGTGTATTTTTTCCTAATAAAAATGACTTATTCCCAAGATGAAAACGGAAAGTCAAACAAGCGTCTGTTATCTTGTAGCTACACTTTAGTTTATAAATTTCCTTTTATGATATGTCTTACATTCCTTGCCCTTTCGTAAACCAAATTGCGATTAGGATGTATCTGTAGCATTCCAACTATCATAACGAACGTTCACGTCACTGACCAGTGGAGGTGGAAAGCGCTACAGGTTTCTACGGTTTTATGTCTTGCGAATAAGAATTAGACTTAGGGATGGGCATTATCCTTTGTCAGGTCTAATACAACATTCTCGATGATGCGAAGAGCGTAATATATTCTGAGCAGTAGTTCTTGTTATTGTTATCGATTATGCAAATCAATAATCATCGAATAAGGTTTCGTTCTCATGATGATTTTCAGTACGTTCCACAATTACAATCAGGAAAAAGATGAACCGAAGAATAACTGGATGTTCAAACAAGTATTAAATTTGCAGAAGGAGATACAAATAGACTTCAAATAAAATTTGAAATTATGAATAATTAGATATTCCGACTAGTATTAAATCTGCAAGAGATCCTACATTCGGAGAAGGCCGATAATTCGCATATTCTTCTAGCTGGCTGCAATTTGTCTACGTACAGATAGTTGCTTTGCATCGTTACATTCCACACGTCGGAATTTCACAGAGATTCCACCAATAAATACTTCTTCATGAATTCTTTTGTTCTATCGCATAGTAATTTTCATACCATATAGGTCGTGAAGCCCGCTACATTCAGAGTTCATGGTGTGAATTCGGAAAATTTTTGGGAACAGCGTACAAGAGAGAGGATGAACGAGATTGCAGGTAGATGGAGAAGAAACGCGAAATCAAGTACCGCTACTGCCCTGTGACGCTAAAGGGCGAAATTTCAGCAAGAAAGAGTGTTGAAACTGTGCGGAACGTATGATCCTGCCAGAAAATGGCGATTAAGCTCGTTAACGCAGTTCTGTGTCAAATCAGTGCCTAGCAGAATTTCGTCCGTATAGCAGCGATAAGTGATGACTGGACAACTCCTCATGACCGCATCACGGAACAATAGGTATCTTGAAACCTCCTGGCCAGCCAGAGTGGCCGAGCGGTTCCAGGCGCTACAGTCTGGAGCCGCGCGACCGCTACGGTCGCAGGTTCGAATCCTGCCTCGGGCATGGATGTGTGTGTTGTCCTTAGGTTAGTTAGTTTTAAGTAGTTCTAAGTTCTAGGGGACTGATGACCTCAGCAGTTTAGTCCCATAGTGCTCAGAGCCATTTGAACCATTTTCTTTTTTTTTTTAACTTCCTGTCATATTAGAACTATTTGCTGAGCCGGAACTCGAACCCAGACAGGTAATGTTCTGTCTGACAGAGTGTCCACCCCCTATCAGTCGTGCTCAAGCCATACAGGATTAGACTGCTACGCGACCTCCATGATGGTGGTAAACAGCAACGCAGGAAGTTTTGTGAATTCATCCTGGCAGTGGCGATAGAAGGTAACAATTTGCTTGCACTTAGTTTTCAATGATTAGGCTACGATCGACTGAAGTGGAAAAGCAAACAACAAGCAAGTAAGATTGTGAAGAGTACAGGAGCCGCAAACCATAGTCGAGTAGAGTCCGATAGAGATTATCCAAAGACTCATGTGTTATTGCGCCGCACATTGAAGTTAGCCAATCAAGCCGTCGAGCGCTCAAATTCAAGCGCCCCACCAGATACATTGTCAATTGTTCTCATGGCGTAGATGACAGCGCACGAGACTGCTCAGCTTTTGGCTCGGATTCAGTCCTTACTACCGTTCCAAGTCCAATTTTTGTATAGCTCTCTTGTTCGATTTTAGGAAACCAAACAAAGAACACATTTCGCGACACCGTGACCAACCGAACGTGGTGGCACAGTTGTTAGCACACTGGACTCGTATTCGGAAGGACGGCGGTTCAAATCCACTCCCAGCCATCCTGACTTAGGTTTTCCATGATTTCCCTAAATCTCTCAGGTAAATGACGGGCTGGTTCCTTTGAATGGGCACGGCCGACTTCCTTTCCTATCCTTCCCTAACCCGATGGGCCGATAACCTCGCTGTTTGGTCCCCTCCCCCAAATAAACGAACCGCCGAACCAAACCGTGAACGTCGTTACCCGATTTGTTGGTGTATCAAATCGAATTATCCAATGATCATACAAGGAGTGGTGTGCAACTCGTAGCTCTGTAACATGGCGTAAAGACAGTGGTTACGACAAGATGTTAACTTACAAGGTAGCACGACCAGCATCCATACTCCTGCTATCATGTCTCAAGTCATTGTAGTCACGGTTGTTGCTATACGGCGTCACTGTTGTTGGAACGGGAGGCATACTGATGGAGTCTTCCACAATCCCCCATGAAAATATCGCATATTGTGAGAATAACCAACTTTTGAGGCCAGTGGAGCAATACTTGATACGCACACCCCTTAACACCCGGTCCATGGTTAAGGCAGTTGATTGTTAAGAATTGTGACGGGGCCGCTCTCGTTCTCTATACAGAATGTTAAAAAAGGTGAGGTGGTAATAACAAAAGATGAAAAATTTCACTAAACAAGGATGCGGAAAAGCATACTTTCTGAAATCTGTATACTTGTCCATAGTGGCTGAAGACGTTTGGTTGTAAATAAGTCCGCCTCCGTAACAGGAAACAAACACGGAAAGGGTTCAATCGTTGAAAAAAAGAGAAGAAGTTCAGATGTGTGTGAAATCTTATGGGTCTTAACTGCTAAGGTCATCAGTCGCTAAGCTTACACACTACTTAATCCAAATTATCCTAAGGACAAACACACACACCCATGCCTGAGGAAGGACTCGAACCTCCGCAGGGACCAGCCGGACAGTCCATGACTGCAGCGCCTTAGACCGCTTTTTTTTCCATTTTGTTCGTTGTCGATGTAATTTGAAATCCGTTCAAACTCCGTTTTGATCCTTTCACTCAGTTTTTTTATTACAGAGGCCAACCAGCTCTCTGACCGAACACACTGAGCTACCGTGCAGGCGTAAACTCTGCGAGACCGATCGGCTAATCCCGCGCGGCTTTATACGTTCAATGCACGTTTTATCGTTTTCTTTTGTACTGAGAATTTTTTGTAGACGAGCTTCCGAGTAACAGATGTCATAAATACTAATAACAAACCCATTTTAATTTTTTGGAGCATATGGCAATGTTTATAGTTTACTGTAAACGTGCAAAGAAGCACAGAGCAATGAATTTCCTTGCTGTGAAACAAATCTGAATGATTTAGCGGCGAGTGACGATGAAGATTTTCCTAGCCCGTCAGGGTCACGTGCAATTTCGACTCAGAAAAAACAAAACACGATATGACATGACTCACGCAGTTTAGTAATTGCTTTAGATATCATCTGTCTTTAGTTCACTGAATCACTGTGAAGAGCCACATGTGCTATAAAACTATGCAAAATGTAACGTTATGCCTCATATTCTTTGAAGGCGAATAATAATCGCCAAAACTGACAATAACTAAGTTAGCAAAATCAGAATTTCCAATCACTTTCTTTCTGTGAAAACTTAGCATGTGCAACTCACTTAGCCGAAGTAACAAAGAATATGTTACATGACTGCAGCACCTCAGATGGTTTTTTTTTTTTTTTTTACTCGGAGCGGACGTCGTAAGACATCCGTTTAAGTTCGTTGTCGATCGATTAACTCAGTTTTTTTTGTTTTTTTTTTTGTTTTTTTTTTTTTTTTTTTTTTCCTTCAGAGAGAGCTAACTCTCTGACGTAACACGCTGAGCTACCGTGCCGGCATCGGCTAATCCCACGCGGCAACAGCTTCACTTCTGTATATGTCACTCTGCATCGAAGTACTCTGGTGTACACATCAGTCTGAGTATTGAGTAGTCTACAGGCAGTTGTATGCGTTGTGCTGTAGTTTCAGTCCTATTAGTATGTATTGTAAATTATCGTGTATCGTGATATCGAATCTACTTACAAAAATGGCTTTACTGTTATGTGTACTGTTATTGTGAATTTTGTACTGTCCTGTATACGACTGGTTCATTAAATTTCGTTTTGTCTTCAACATGCTAGCAATGGAACACAACTGGTACACTTCTTAAGCACCGAGATCCAAATGGAACTCTGAGCTGAAAAAAATAGATAATCTGAAATTAGGCCTTGTACGAAGGCGCATAAACAGTTGTATTTTCTTTGCTCCATTTGCTAGTGGAACAGAAAAGGGAATGACAAGGTCCTTTCAGCCATGCACGGTAGGGCGGCTCGCGGAGTGTAGAGGGGTGCTGAGAAACCGTCTGAAAAGCTTGTAAGGCTGTTGCACGATAGGTTGCGCTGAGAAATTATTGTTAACAAAAAAACCAGCCCACAATCCTATATCGCTGATTCCATACAACCGACGTGCACATACACCCCACTTCACTGCCATCATTTACATCCGTGGAGGGGGTCACATATATTCCTGATACCAGTTCGACACCATCTAGGTGTCCTGTTTAAGGAGAGTAGCTAATATTTTTTCCGGGGAACTTATACGCACGTTATTTATTGTCCAAATAGTCGGAATTGTCAACGATGGTTCAAATGGCTCTGAGCACTATGGGAATCAACTTCTGAGGTCATTAGTCCCCTAGAACTTAGAACTAGTTAAACCTAACTAACCTGAGGACATCACACACATCCATACCCGAGGCAGGATACGAACCTGCGACCGTAGCGGTCTCGCGGTTCCAGACTGCAGCGCCAAGAACCGCACGGCCACTCTGGCCGGCTGTCAGTGATATTCAATAGGTCCAATTCCGTAGCTTCACAGAGGACAGCACAAGCTTACTAAAAACATATATAGACAAATAGTGTCAGAATATAATCCCGCAGAGTTATCAAATTGCTACGTTTCTGCCATTCTGTGTCGCTGTCTCGTCCCCTGCGCTAATTCCAGACGAACGACTCGCACATATGCATCACTCCACTGCCATCTCTTGCGTCAGCAGAAGAGGATCACTTGAGCACGTGGCATCCAATTTATACCCTCTACTTGAGATGTTTATATTTTCCCCACCTCCGCGTTGTAAATGTTTTGAGTGAAATGCCCAGTCGATGCGCTGTTGTTTTCACGTCAATTCTACCAACATTGAGAGTTGTTTAGTTCTCGGGGTTTTTTAAAATTCCTGGATTAATGTCTCGTCGCTCTGCGGCCTTTGAAAAGGATTGCGGAAGACTCCCAAATAAATTCCAAAGTACAGTGCAGTTTTAATACCAATATATTTCGAGGACTCTGGTGTCAGAGCCTGGTGAACTGTACCGGTTACATCAGATGTACCCAAAGTTGACCTCAAACGACGAACAGTTCACAGCAATAATAAAAAAAAAAAACGAGTCAACCTACAATACGTATGCTCGCAACTGTAGCCAAAAAACGAGTGCCCCAAGGCGCCTGCGTGATCTCTATTCATACTTTTGTTAACAATTACCTACAATGAAAATTACAATTTTATGTAAAATCACAATTAAAAGTTAAACCGAATATGAGCTACACATTGCTAAAAATTTACAATCTCAGTGCTGAACAAGGTGAACCTATTTTCAACTTAACTACGAGTTAATATAACATTTTCTGACTAATTATGTTACAGGTAACAATTACATTTCTAAATTTGTTTATAACAAATCAACTATTGCTTGAATTTTAGTGGTAACATATATCGGAGATTCAATTAACGTGCTTTATTTATATGGTCTATTTAAATTGCTGTAGTAATTTTATAATGATAGGTTTACTGGTGCATCCTGACCATGTGCTACATTTCTTTCGATTAGTTACAGTATTAATTTCACATTTATATTGTGTTTTTCACATAAGAACAATGTTAATCAGCAAAGCATCGTTTTCGAATTATATGTATACTGAAATAGTGGTTATTTTTGTATGTAATTTGGAAACAGATCACTTTACAATTGGGCATTTAGGACTGGTGTTTATCTTTAATGCTCTCCGAGGGGTTCTGATAGGTAGCAATGAGATATAGTAATATTTCATACTGCGTTCCAATGTGATCTGACCGCTCTCTTAAGAGGTTGACTAATATTTTGTCCAGTTGGAATATCAGTTCTATTAATGACTTCATGACCTTAAGTTACAACAATGAAGCTTGCGTAATCTGAAAAAAATGTTTTAGTTACCTTACGCTGATTGAAGGCCAGTTATTTTTGCGAACCAGGAAAAGAAGCAGCCCAATATGGAACCTTGAACACAGATTCACTTAATGCCCTCGCCAGTTCCTAGGAGTGTGTAACAGTAATTTCGATTTGCTCAGTTACTGGAACATTCGACCTTTGATGTGACAGCGCTATGTGGAGAATGCAGGCCTCGTTAAGCTGGTGCCACTAATCGCTGTACCTGCCCGCAGCGCAATTTCTCGCAGTGAGGCGCTGGCCGCTTTACGACGCATCAGCCGGCCCAGGCAATCAAGTTCGCACCCCGTGACAAAAGATAAAATACGATATGTACCGGCCGCGGATGGGCACTAAAAACGCACCGTCACAGCCAGAGTAATATCGTTTGACGGATAAGCACCTAGCCATTAATCCCGCAATAAACTAAAAGTGCACTCCATAATCATCGGACTTAATGACTGTGTTTTACTCTCGAGTCCCCTAGCGGAATCCGACTGACTTTTACACTAATTAAACTTAGAGGGTGTAAAAGTCGGTCGAATTACGGATGGAGTTTCCAAACCGAGGTGCCGAGGTTTAACCATTTTAAATGTAACAGCCACCAGAGAGCGTGGAATTATAATCTCGGTCATTATCATTTGCCAAACATACTATTCCGAGAGAAATATTGCGTCGTTAAACGTTTATAGAGCGCCACCGTAACATGACACAGCGGAAACGTAAGTGCAGTATTGTCTCCGCAATGAACGGCTTTCGCACGAAACAGGGAGATTCTAGGACTTTAGTCATTACACGGTGCCATAATTACATCCACATATTCAAAAATAAGGATGTAATTTTCTTGAGTACGTACGATGGAGATTTTCAGTCTATGTCTACATCGTCATCTCCAGAGTACTACACAATGCACACTTACGTGCTTGGCAGAATGTTCCCAGACACGCTTTCTGACTATTCCTCTATGGTTCAACTCCCAAATAGTACGTAGGAATTATGACAACTAAATTCTGTTCGTGAAAGAGTTGATTTCTTCTATTTTATCACGATAGCCATATATTCCAATGTAGGTGTGAGTCAAGTAAATACTTTTGCGGAACTTGGAGGAGAAAGTTCGTGGTTGAAATTTCTCGCCGCAACGAAAAAAACCTTTGTTTTAATGACTGCTACCCCAACTCGTGTATCACGTCCATAAAACCCTGTCCTCTGTTTCGACATGATGCAAAACGAGCTGCATTTCAACTTGTCCGATGTCTTCCGCCAATCGCATCCGGTGAGTATCTCATATCGCACAGCAATTAGACGGACTTTCTAAGTGTTATGGCAAAAATACGCAGTCTTCGATTTGCTTTCCCCACAACAATTTCAATGTCACTGTTCCAATTTACGTTGTTCTTTATTGTGAGCTGACAATGAGGGTGGGGTGGGGGGGGGGGGAATGGAGGGGGGAGAGTGGCGAGTGGAGAGAGGCCCTTATAAATTTCATGCATCCATTCTCAGAAATTCACCGGCAACTTGAGAGAGAACTTACATGTCTCCTGCTTGGTACAACCTTAATGCAGCAAAATTCCGAAGGTAGCAAAAAAGGTAAATGATTAACGTTTTGTCGATTTACGCGTCATTAATGGCCTGCTTCTGGCGGAGTTGGACAGGAAAGGGGACTGAAATATGTCTTCATTTTGTTTACGGAACCAATCTCATTTTTATCTAGCGCGTTTTAGGGAAAACCGTAGAAAATAATTGTACCTGATTTTCCAGAACACGAGACACTTTCTTATCCAACTCCGTTCTTCTAAAACAACACAACACGAGACACTTTCTTAACCAACTCCGTTCTTCTGAAACAGCAGAATTCTTCTCGTATTTCAAATGATTCCGTCAGATTTAGGGAGGAGCGGTAAAACGATCTCAGTATGACGAGTATCGTTCAAAGGTAGGGGAGTAGGTAAACATACATGCTCTGTACTGAAGAAAATTTTAAAATATAACCGTTGACAGGTGAAGTGGAGTGGATCAAACGGAAATAAACAAAATGAAAAGAAAAGAGGCAAAATAAATGTAGGAAAATGGATGAGCAAACAATATCTTAAGGTATATGATTAAAATAAACTGTGATTGCTGGTTGGTAGGGGATCTGTTGCAGACTGGCAGTCCCTGCATTTTGACTATCGGCCTACATTTTTGTCATAGTTACCCTTCTACTGAACGAATTATTTACAATTCAAGCCGCATGTTTTTCACAGCACCGAACTACAGTCAATTGTATAGCACACCGGCGTAAATTTGGTAACCTTTATGGCTAATGTCACATTAGTTACCCACTAAAAGAATAAACACTACAGTTTACATTATTCGTGTTGGAAATACTAATTATTTTTAAGAGAGATTAATTCTGATGTAATTGAGTGTGTTGAGAGTTGTGTTAAAATATCAGTCTTCTGACAGTGTTCTTTTAAAAGTGACAGAATTCTGAATGAATATTAATGAGACAGATTAGCTAAATCTTTCGTATCTCTTCTCTAGCTTTATAAATTGCAGATATGACCTTCTTACTTTCCAGGAAATATTCACAGACAAATCTTGATCTATAGTTTCTTTCATCTATGTTTCAATTCTGACGTATTCTCGCAGAATTTATCGGCCAGTTCCTCAACTAAATCTCAGCTGTATCAGCTGAATAACGATCCAATTTTAACAAGTTTACACGAGTGTATACACATAATCCAAAATATTTAACAAGCAGGAAACTCGTCGGAATGCCGCGTTTGGACGGAGCTTTTACTCATCTGATAGTGGAAAGACTTCGTCACTTTCCGACGTCCGGGGCCAGCGAGATTTCAGACCTATTTAATACTTCGTAGATGCGCATTTCAATACACTCGAGCTGTCGAAAACCCACGACAAAGTTAAGGACTTCAGTGGGTACCTTTTTGTTGATACACTGATTTCCCGTGGGCCGCGAACGTTGCCGAAGATTTGAGGTGTATGTCGGCCAAGGCAGTCACAATTTCGTTTTGGGCCCGTATTTCCCTTGGACTCTTGCCGGCCGCTGTGGTCTCGCGGTTCTAGGCGCTCAGTCCGGAACCGCGCGACTGCTACGGTCGCAGGTTCGAATCCTGCCTCGGGCATGGATGTGTGTGATGTCCTTAGGTTAGGTAGGTTTAAGTAGTTCTAAGTTCTAGGGGACTGATGACCACAGATGTTAAGTCCCATAGTGCTCAGAGCCATCACTCCCTTGGACACAACCCATAAAACAACGCGATACTGTACACTGAAAGAAGAGGTCACGTTAGTTTTAACCGATGTACTTTTACAAAAGCAATCCACGGTCACTACGTAACGTAGACACTGAAACAATGAATACTTTCATGAGGGAGAGTCCACAGTTTTACGGATTACTCCAACACAAACAATTTCTCAACTCCCGTTTGGATGTCATTACACGGAATAACACGGCATGTTTAAAAATTGAGGCAGCAGTTAACGCCAAGGATATCTCCTTTGTCGTCCAAACTAACGACAACCTATTTGTTAATATTCAGTTGTTTCCTATCTTCCAAGTCAAAGCTGCGATAAATGGCACTAAGACAAAGATGTTGCGTTTCGAATTTTTTTGTGCTTCTAGGAGGGGGACTTCATGTCTCCTATAATCAACTAAATCTCTAACTTTCCACGTTTAGTTGATGAATACTAAGGCCAGTTACATTAAGGCATAAAATGAGCTCTTCCCCTATAATGACATTTTCAGTGAAATGTAAACTGACAAACACTTAACGCAATTGGAAGCAAAGCAGAAATAGAAACAAGGTCCCAGATAGCTACCAAAATAATACATGTCTTACAAGATGTCAGTATGGCGAGACAATTAATTCATTGAACTGCCCACGTAATTAACTAAATTGTAATGCCACAAATCTAGGTTCAGTCACATAGAGCCATACTCAAAATTTTTCATTGAATCCTAACTGACACTTTCAGGTAATGCTGTGTCCATATATAATGGCTCTAAGAAATCCAAATCCAAGGGACGCGTGTAAAAAGTCGTCATGATACCGTACGGATAGGTGCAGCAGTATTCCGTTGGTGTTTCGGAATCGGTCAGTGTTACTCCATGCTCAGACAAAGAAGTGTAAACGAAGTACAAACGTAAATTAATAGAGTGCTTATATGCTTCGTCCACGTCAAATGGCGCAATATCTTTGTGCATAAGACAGGATGAGTACCTAATGTGTTCCGAAACACTGCGCATAAAAACGGAATTTTCTGGTGCTCGTACCTCTGGCCCTATTGGCGATAAAAGGGTAGGATCAAGTGGTTAGGACATCCATTGGGTTAGGGACCCAACAGACGGATCGTCTTAGTGTCCTATGCAACAGCACAGAGCCACAGTATAAATATTACACAATACCTCCTCCTTGGGCAAATGGAGCAAATCGGTTGTTCCTTGTTGCATTTGATACGGTCTACAGTACGTTACGTCATGGGCGGCTCCTCGAAATATCCGATGGAAAGTGTGTTTTACTATATGTTCACCGCCACCAGGGGACCAAAATCCAGCTGCACATTCCAAGACGGCTATGCATAGAAAACGGCTGAAAGTTTTACTATACGTTCATAAGATCTCCATCTCGAACATCCTCGAAAATGTTCTTGTTATCTTTATCCGTTTCCAAGTTACAAAGGTTCAAATGTACCCTACTTCTACACGTAAAATGCGGTATGAGGCGAAATCTAAATAATAAATGACCGCAGAAAATTGCTCAGATTTTAACAGTATCTTCTCCAGGTATTTATCTAGAAGAACCATCTTCCCGTTTTTAAAAATCTTTACCCGTTATCGACAAACACCCCAAACATGCCCTGGTGCATCAGGATATGCAACTCACGTGAAAAGAAATATGTTGGTCAGTAAAATTTAGTTTCCTTATGTGAAATTGAAATAACGCAAAAATAATTTTAGACTTAAGACCGGGTTTATGTGCAAAAACATTTTTCATGTTCTTAAGTACTACAATATGTGGTTCCCATATGTTAATTGATGCATTTTTCAGTATATTTCTTTGTGCTACTTGGCTTTTATAAATTATGTTTTCGCCTCACGCTGGATTATGCGTGCGTATTTTATGTGTTCAAGCAGGGTAACTTTGAACCTCTGTATCTCGGAAACGTTTAAAGAAATAAAGAAAATTTTCAAGGTGGTTCGAGAATGGAATCTTAGGAATGCATCGTAAGAACAGCAGCCATTTTCTGTGCATAGCCGTCTAGGAATCCGTGGCTGGCTTTCGGTAACCTAAAATAACTTTTTAGGTGTTTCTGTATAATGGATAAAGGTTTTTGAAAGCGGGGAGATTTATCTTCTAGATAAATGCCTAGAAAATATACCGTTACATTTTGAGCAATGTTCTGCGGTTTTTTGTTATTTATATTTCGCCTTGTACCAGATTTTACGTGCAGAAGTAGGGTATTTTTGAACCTCTTGGAAACGGATAAAGACATCAAGAAAATTTTCAAAGTTGTTCGAGACCGGGATCTTAGGAATACATCCTAAATATTTCATCCGTTTGCTGTGGGCAGCCGTCTTGGAATTCTTGGCTGGGCTTTGGTCCGCTGGTGACGGCGAAAATACAGTAAAAGACCCTCTTCTTGGGATTTTCAGAGGGAACAACCATGAACTAATGGAGTGTCCATACGTCACATCAAGCTCACGGTAGATCACATCTAATGAAAAAAGAACCATCCAGATTTTTCCATTTGCCTAAGTAGAAGCCACAAACAAGGAAGGCCATTTACCACTGGCACAACAAATTCCTTACGACGGGTTGCTTGTGCCCGGCAAAGAGATGCGGACGTCCCAGTGTGAGTGAAGTGAATGTGGAGCGCGTACAAGAGACATTCATAATGAGTCCAAAGAAATCTGAGCGTCGTGCATCCGTGCACTGAAAATGACTCCAATGACTGTGTGGAAAGTCCTGCGACAGAAGCTGTCTATCAAACCATTCAAATTGGAGCTAGTGCAGAAGCTCAGTGACGTCAACAAAGACAAGCGTTTTGAGTTTTGTTCGGAGTTGCAACAGTTGAATGAAGATGGGGATGTCATTGCTGATCGCTTAATTTTTAGTGCCGAAGACACTTTTCACAATAAAGGGAAAGTGAACAGGCATAATTGTCGAATCTGGGGTACAAAGCATCCACACGAATGCATCGAATTTGAGCGTGATTCCCCAAAGGTAAGTTAATTTTTTTTTTTTTTTTTTTTTTTTTTTTTTTTTTTTTTTTTTTTTTTTTTGCCTTGGCACGTTGAAAACTGTACGGGACATTTTTCTTCGGCGAGAAGAAGAACATTTTGCAGCAATGGTTGATGCTTCAAATGCAGTCGGACTCTCCGTTCGTCTTTCAGCAGGATGGGGCTCCACCCCATTTTCATTGGGAAATTCGTGGGTACCTGAACACGGAGCTGCCACATCGATGGATCGGACGTGCTACAGAAGGGTCAGCTGTTTCATGAAATAGCCTCCCCGATCACCAGATCGCACTCCATGTGACTTTTTTCTATGGGGACATATTAAAGATCTGGTGTATGTACCGCCTCTATCACGTGATGTAGCAGAGCTCCGGGAGAGAATACGGAAAGCGACTGCACAGTCGACGATGCCGTGCTGGGACGGGTATGGCAAGAATTCGATTACCAAATTGATGTCTGCCGGGTCACTCATGGTTCACATATCGAATATTTGAAAAAAAAAACTTTTCAGAGTTTCTCTTCAAAATTCAATATGTATAACATCTGTACAGTGTTTAGTTATTGTGTTTCCATACTTTTTGTACACCCTGTATGTATCTTGAGACAGTGTAACTGAGGGCTCGGAAATACTCAGATTTTATTCACCCAGTTTTGGAAATGAGAGCACTTAGTGACGTCCAACACACTTTACAGATAATTTCAAACCTATCCTTAACACATTTTGTGGTCAGTATTCACCTATACTATCAAATGTATTTGAAAAATTACATCATTGTTATTTCCGAAGTTATGACGTCATAAATTTTAGGATGCGTGAAATACACGGTTTTACTTACAGCGGAGCGTAAATTATTCAGGCAACACTCACCCAGAGATGCAATTTGTGACAATGGGAGCACTTAGCTACCGACTTCTGACGGACTCTTAACATAATTTCAAACATTTTCTAAACTTTCTCTATATGGCAACAATTAAGACATTAATTCATTTGTGAAGTGTAGCGTTAATGAACTAGACTGTATGGTGTTTAGAATAATTTGTAATGTGAACAGAAGTTTGAAGCTCTTTGGGCAGGGCGCAGAGGCCGATTGGTTCTAGGCGCTTCAGTCTGGAACCGCGCGATCGCTACGGTCGCAGGTTCGAATCCTGCCTCGGGCATGGATGTGTGTGATGTCCTTAGGTTAATTAAGTTTAAGCAGTTCTAAGTTCTACGGGACTGATGACCTCAGATGTTTAGTCCCATAGTGCTCAGAGCCATTTTATTTTAAGCTGTTTTAGGAGTTCGATTCAGTAAACAATCGCGGGTTTACCGGTATTTCTTAGGAACATATTCAGGCTCTCTCTGCTTCCACGCAAAAGCGATTTCGGTAGAGCTGACGGCATAACTCTGATCGTTTGTATACTGCCAGGTATCGGCTTTGTCATTTCAGTCGCATGTATCATTTTTCGTACTGATATTTTGGTCAAAGTTAGTATTTAATTACTATAATAACACCACATATGTATGGGCCTCAAGAAACGGACTAGATTTGATCGGATTACAATACTGTACTAAAAAACATAATTTGGGAGGGGATTATTAGACATACACGTGCTCAAATGACCCTTCCATTTCCCTCTGTCTAATTCAATGGATATCCATTCGCTGTTGATATCCATCCTTGCTACATCATTTGCAGTGAGGCCCAGTCTCTGCTTCTGTGGCCTCCTCTTCCTGCAGGTCCATCGTTTTTCTAGCGAATTCTTTATTAAGTAGACCATCCTGGCTATTCCTTCTATTCACGGTGGACCTTTGATCGTGACCGGGCCAAATATCTCACAAAATAAACATCAAACGAAAAAACTGCAAAGAACGAAACTCGTCTAGCTTGAAGAGGGGAACCAGATATCGCTATGGTTGGCCCGCTAGATGGCACTGCCACAGGTCAAACGGATATCAATTGCGTTTTTTAGAAATAGGACCCCCCATTTTGTATTACATATTCGTGTACTACGTAAAGAAATATGAATGTTTTAGTTGGACCACTTTTTTCGCTTTGTTATAGATGGCGCTGTAATAGTCACAATCGTGTAAGTACGTGGTATCACGTAACATTCCTCCAGTGCGGACGGTATTTGCTTCGTGATATATTACCCGTGTTAAAATGGACCGTTTACCAATTGCGGAAAAGGTCGATATCGTGTTGATCTATTGTTATTGTGATCAAAATGTCCAACGGGCGTGTGTAATGTATGCTGCTCGGTATCCTGGACGACATCATCCAAGTGTCCGGACCATTCGCCGGATAATAACGTTATTTACGGAAACAGGAAGTGTTCAGCCACATGTGAAACGTCAACCACGACCTGCAACAAATGATAATGCCCAAGTAAGTGTTTTAGCTGCTGTCGCGGCTAATCCGCACATCAGTAGCAGAGAAATTGCGCGAGAATCGGGAATCTCAAGAACATTGGTGCTGAGAATGCTGCATCAACATCAATTGCACCCGTACAATATATCTTTGCACCAGGAATTGCATGGCGTCGACTTTGAACGTCGTGTATGGTTCTTCCACTGGCCACAAGAGAAATTACGGGACGATGACAGATTTTTTGCACGCGTTCTATTTAGCGACGAAGCGTCATTCACCAACAGCGGTAACGTAAACCGGCATAATATTCATTATTGGGCAACGGAAAATCCATGATGGCTGCGACAAGTGGAACGTCAGCTTCCTTGGCGGGATAATATATGGTGCGGCGTTGTGGGAGGAAGGATAATTGGCTCCCTTTCACTGCATGACAGAATGGCGATGTACTTCCAACATGATGGATGTCCGGCACATAGTTCGAGTGCGGTTGAAGAGGTATAGAATAGCATATTTTATGACAGGTGGATTGATCGTCGAAGCACCATACCATGGCCTGCACATTCACCGGATCTGACGTCCCCGGATTTCTTTCTGTGGGGAAAGTTGAAGGATATTTGCTATCTTGATCCACCAACAACGCCTGACAACATGCGTCAGCGCATTGTCAAGGCATGTGCGAACATTACGGAAGGCGAACTACTCGCTGTTGAGAGGAATGAGGTATTGCCAAATGCATTGAGGTTGACGGACATGATTTTGAGCATTTATTGCATTCATGAGGTATTTCAGGTAATCACGCTGTAACAGTATGCGCTCTCAGAAATGATAAGTCCACAAAGGTATATGCATCACATTGGAACAACCGAAATAAAATGTTCAAACGGACCTACGTTCTGTATGTTAATTTAAAAAACCTACCTGTTACCAACTGTTCGTCTATAATTGTGAGCCAATGTTTGTGACTATTACAGCGCCATCTATCACAAAGCAAAAAAATTAGTCCAACTAAAACATTCATATTTCTTTACGTACTACACGAATATGTAATAAAAAAACGGAGGTTTCTATTTAAAAAAAAACGCAGTTGATATCCGTTTGACCTATGGCAGCGCCATCTAGCGGGCCAACCATAGCGCCATCTGGTTTCCCCCTTCAAGCTAGACAAGTTTCGTTCTTTTTAGTTTTTTACTTTGACGCTTATTTCGTGAGATATTTGGCCCGGTCACGATTAACGGATCACCCTGTATAATCACCCCAGTTCATCCTTCTCTTCATTAGCAATATGACGACATATAGGTGTTAACACAACTTCCATAGTTCTTTATTTTTTTCGAATCACCCATTATTTAGAATTCTTGCTGAATAACGATCCAGTACTTTTCTTTGTCAGTTGTCTTTCGAATATCAATAGTTTTTTCTTACGTTTTCTCTAAAACTTATCGCCTCATATTTCCACAACAATTAGCTGAGTACAAGGCGTTACCTGGGAACGTATCCTCTCTCTGTCCATCTCTTCCTCCTGCTTCTCTCTTCACGTTATCACACCTACACCAGTAGGAAGTTGCTGATTCTTAGCCCATAGCATTTATTTCCAGATACTGAGTAATGTGTGTACCAAGTTTGGTTGAAGCCGATCCATGGCTTTACGAAGAGCTTTCTAGCCGCGGCTTTGTCCACATACGCGCATGTCACATATGTTGTTGTTGTCTTCAGTCCTGAGACTGGTTTGATGCAGCTCCCCATGCTACTCTATCCTGTGCAAGCTTCTTCATCTCCCAGTACCTACTGCAACCTACATCCTTCTGAATCTATTTCTCACATATTTTATATATTTGATGTATATTTGTGTATATGTTTCCCCTGCAGTTTTGTTTTCACGAAATCCGTCCAGTGGTTAAGAAGCGGATATAGAGCGTACATACATACAAATATACATACATTTTTGTAATACGTATGAATACTGTGTTTATAGGCGAACATAACGGCAAAAAACGAAGATGTCGTGTAACAGCTAAGACGCATTAGGTGACATCCTGTAAAGTGCTGTGAAGAGTAGGATTAACATAACAGATTGACCATCCTGATTTACTTTTTTCGTCATACTTTATATATCATAACGACATTTGCAAAAGGAGCATCTGAAACTATCTATTAAAGTATCAGAATCTCTCCATAACCAATCGGAAGACGCTATGTTTATTATTCTCTATGATGTTTCGTAAGTTTAGCTTCACCGATAGGTGAAAATATTTCTGACCCGCCCGGATACAGAGCGCGTTAGCACACCACTTACGGGATTCAGAGATGCGCGACAGTCCCGCATCGTATTCGCTGGTGGATTAAGGACGAGGGCCTGGGGTGCCAACCAGCCTGAGTATGGTTTTTAGGCGGTTTTTCACTTCCGATTAACTAAATACTGTCTCAGTTAAGCGAATTCCAAAGACTCCTCATACCTTTACATGGGATAACTCTAAACTCAGGCAGATGGGCATCTGGCCGTTCTCTGGCACTAACATGGCAAATCCAGATTAACATGCCGCTCCTATGACAATTCGGAAGAAGGCCAGCAAAAAGAAGAAGCAGAAAAGAAAGGCAAGTGGTAAGGTTTTTGCTCGTTGGAATGGCTCTCAGGAATACAATGTTTAACTTCTAACAACGTTGGATACCTGCTGACCAGATGAAACCAAGATTGTCAACTAGTTACCGTAATGCACTGTGATTAGAAAATATGATGACCCACCACGAATGTTATTTAAATTATATCCGACGAATTCCTGTATAGTTCTATTTATTTATTTTTCAAAATAAAGCACGGCCGATTTTTTTTCTCGGAAATGACCAACTGCATGTCGACGGTTTACTGAATTTTTACTTCCTTACGAACCTCTTAACTCATGTCTGAAATTCTTATGATGCATACTGAATTTACAGTCTTGTTCGTTGTATTGTTGTCAGCTAACACAACACTGAAAAGTAAGTGTGTACTTAGAAATTCCGCAATGGTAAGGAGAAAATTTCTCCGGCTGGAAAATATACTGCGTTGATATCAATGATCTTTTTTATGTTAGTGCATCCTGAATTATGACAAAAGTCAACTTGCTATGAGGAATAATTTCCTTCATGAACCTTTCTAACTTTTTTGTGTTGTATGTGTTCCGACCAAAAGAATAATTTGGAATACCGCGTCATCATCACTCTGGCAAGCGTTTAAATGAAATATGCTCAGCAGATAGCAGCAATTAAGGTTTGGGTGCGTGAATTCAAAACTGACTCTACTTATCTTTAACGTGGTCTACGTGAAGAACGTCGATAAAGTACAACCACAGATGAAAATGTGGAGATATTGTACAAAATGATACTTAAATAACGAGTATTAAATATGTACGAAATAGGTGACGCAAAAAGCGAAACAGAGGAACGACCACGGTCTATTTCGTGTAAAGAATTACTGTAGGGCAGCTTCGTGTAAGACGAATATCGCATTTGCTTAATTCTGTCCGAAAGGAAATGCGAAAATAAATTTCTAATTAAGCATTGGTTAGTTTTTAAAATAATCTAGTAGATTTTGTTAGCTTATTAGTTTCTGTTGAGGATATGTGAATGGAGCGCTTTTCGCCAAAGCAGTGGGTGGAAGCTACTAACCTTGCACCAACAAAGGAGAAGTTCATTCCATCTGCCGAATAGGAAAGGTGCTGTTTTGTAGAATTCAACTTATCGCTTATCGTGCGAAGGATAAGAACATGATCGTCGAATACTACACAAGGCCTCTAGATCAAGTTGGTAATGAGAGACAAAAGTAGCTTCCTGAATTACGAAAGAAAAATTTCAAATTTCTCTATGTGAATGCACCTGCCCACGCAAGTACAGTGTCAGTGTGAAAACGGAGATATCTGATGTTCGAATTGCGCAACATACTCTCTGTTAGGGAACTTCTAAACTCCATTCATACGTGCCAGTTTGTTGTACAATCACGTACTGAATCCTCTTAATTTATGGCAGTCGTATACATTACGAGTATTTCGAACGTTTTCCAGGTTCAGGTTAATGGATGGAATCTACTCACTTAAAACACGTGCATGACCTAACGGGGATCTAGGTCGTTAGATAAGTATCATTTTGACTCTTGGTGTTTTCGTTACTTCGCGCGCTGCTTCTAAAGCACATCATAATATACTACGTGTGTCGTAAATACCTACGTCATAGCTGACATTTTAAAGTTATAACTACCATTTTACCACAGATCTAACTACATTAGGCAACTGGTTTTTATGATGTTATTAATTCAAGCTATATTCGCTTATGCAGAAATTTAATATCCCCATAGCTTTTCTTTCTGTTTCCACGCAAATGTTAATCGTGCGTGGGCAACTGCCAGATCATAATGCTCATGGTGACCCGACACAACGCTTCATTTGTGTTTATCACAGTTTTTATGGTTTCACGTCTTTGTGTGACTATCTTGGCCACACGTTTAGAAACACAAAAATGCTGTCTTTTAGGTGCTTTTCAGGTAATGTACCATACTGATATTACTAATACTTTTATAGGATATCGTAATAGTGCCACTGACATGTTTCATCACTATTTTTGTCTTTCTAGAAGCATCTCATAGACCGAAACCGTGCGTAAAACAAAGTAAACATTTTGAAATCGAAGACTGTTTCGAGTCACACAAATTTCAAACTCTGCGTCGCTGTATTCTTCAACGTTATTAAAATACACTTCATTAAATACATATGTTTTTTTGTACAGTTGTAAATTCTTCGCCTTGAATTTGTGCACAACTCGTTTTATGAACGTAACGTCGACAAAACTACACCTATGTCGGATGCAACGGTCCTTAGGAAATAAGCTGTTTTGGGGACAACAAGCGATTTTCCGACACAGCGGCGCTAAGCTGCTTCCTCGGGGAGTGCCCCGCATTAGGATTATACCGCTGGCCGCTACAGTGCTCCACAGTTGCAGGAGGGAGTGACTGATTCAACAATGTATCAGGGTGGGGGCCATAATTGCTGCCAAATTGGTCCCATTTGCCGAGGCGCATATGGAATGAGGGAGCTTCATTAGCGCTATCCAAAACAGTAGCACCTCTCGACGTAAGCGGCGGCGTGACAAACCCAGCTGATGACACGCGGGCGCTGCAACACGCTCCGGTTCGAGTGGCGTGATTCACCGCCGCCGGACTCCGACAAAAATCCGCTCCACTCCCCTGGGCGATTGGCGACACGGGCCATTGGCTGCGCCGGCCGCAGCCGCGACTGTTAACGCATAAACGACCCTTCACTGGTCGCGCGCGCCTCCGTTTTAACAGCTCGACACGCAGCCCGCCAGCGACACTAAAATGTCTTGTGACCGTCACTAATGTGCAAATCATTCCGAAGAACGCTCCATCTTTTTGTCACAAGAGAAGCGACGCTCGTCGATTTTCTCGAAAAATATGTTTTGGCACTACGATGACATGCCTTCCTAGAAAATTAATCGAACGTTTATACACGAATACGTCGTAACCATAGTTCCATTAATTCCAGTCAATGATCATGCTATGGATTTCGGTCCACAGTGATCATCTTCAGATCTGAAAGTAAAAGGGAAACGAAGAATAACAACGCTGGGCAATATGAGTATATGGTAATCCGAGTCAGAGATCGATTTTGGGCCATACCACCTACAGCTGCCAAGCTAACGCTGTTTATATATTATGACGATGTCACTTATATTAAAGGATTTTGTTGAATTGCGGGAATACAATTTTAAATTTTAATTCAGCGAAATCGAAAATGAAAACATATAAATCGACAACAACCTCTTCCTAATATTCCTTAAGCTGGAATTATTAGTCAATCTGCTGAGGAACCTAACTCATATCTCCTGATTTAGGTTTCTCACCATTCCTCACAACGATAGAGGTGAGTTAAGGGGTGGTTTGTTCAAGCGGCTAAGACCGATTTCTTCCCTCATCAGTGTCCAGCTGACCAATAGCAGTCTCTAATGACGCCAAAGTCGACATGTGACATTTGGTTCAAACTCTTTTTCGTTCAATTTTGTACCAAATAATCACTTTTTAAGGCGGATTTCGGCTGCTAATTAGCTATCTTCAGACTAATTTTCCTACTATTTGTACGTCTAACGTGTTAGTCCGTATCCATATCTGGCGTCACCATACTCTCATGAAATATTACTGCGAAACTTACCAATATGTATTGAAAATTACAGGTTTCACTTTATGTAGCCTTATCTCCAAAGCAAACCATAAAGGCCTAATACTATTGACACCTGGTAACTGTGATGGTGAGAGGAGATGCGACAATTTTATGCTCGCTCTCACAAAACCAGTCCTGGACGCTACAAGCTGTGTGAACATGGGTCCTGTCGGTTTGGAACACAGCGCCACCATTGGAGAAGCCTTTCGTCTACTGTTTAGCGTTAATGCCTCTGGATCACAGGGTCCCGGGTTCGATTCGTGACTGGGTTGGAGATTTTCTCTGCCGTTGGACTGGGTGTTTGTGTTGTCCTCATTACTTCATCATCATTATCATCATCATCATTATTGACAGTGGCTCGATTGGATTGTGTAAAAAAAATTGGACTGTGTAAAAACTGGGACTTTGTACGGGCGCTGATGAGCGTGCAATTGAGCGCCCTACAAACCAAATATCATCATTATCACCATTGGGAAACAAGCGTTATACCACAGGATGGACTTGATCAGCCAAAACGGTTACGCAATTCTTGGCATTATATGAGCTAGCAGAGTTCCTATTGGGTCCATGGACTACCACGATATGGCTTCCCTAATGATCATCGATCCCCCGCTAAGTTTCACTATTGGGACGTAAACTCGACCTGAAGTTCGAAACAGTGTGCAACAAGACACATCCGACCAAATGACTTCCTCCCATTTCTCCATAGTACAGGTTTTATGGATTCGGCACCACGTTTTCCTGTTACCAGCGTTTGCAACAGTGACGAGTGCTTTTGGGTTTGCAGCTCGCTCTACAGTTCCCTGCTTAAGGAGTCTTTCGTGTTATTTTGGTGCTGACAGCGTTCACGAGTTCAACATTAAGTTCTATAGTGACTTTTGCAGCTATAGTTCTCTTATTTTTCGTCAAAATCCTCTTCAGTGACCATCTCTAACGATCACCCAACACACATTTTCGACCGCGTCGTGCCTTTGTGGATGACGTTTTCCGCTTTCCCTGCATGCGATATAATTATACGATATTGTGCCTCTTTCTTTTCTATTTAATTTATTTGCTGTCTGGATGTGCCTATACAGCCATCTCAATAGAATAATGTCAATTACGAGGATACTAACATGAAGACAACACAGAACCAAGTCCCGGAGAAAATATACGACGCGGCGAGGAATCGAACCCAGATCCCTTCGATTAGCAATCCACCGCGCTGACCGCGCAGCTACCGAGGTGTACAAATATGGTGCCTTTTTGCACACCAATCACTTTGGCTACCTTTGTTATAGACGCACCCACTAGAAGAGCAACAACCATTTGCCCACGTTCGAATTCACTTAACTCCGTTGATGCTGAGTAAGTGTTTAACGAAACCAAACAAGGAACGTGATCAGTCTCCTCTCCATCCCCCCCCCCCCCTCCTTCCCCAGGACAAAACCAGTGTACCCAGTATGTCAGCGTGTACCGTAAGGTCCGTGTGCGTATGTGAGAAATTGTACTAAATGTTTGTATACCTGTATCTGAAGGGAAACATGGGAACCAGCCATTTATTCACCTAGTGGAACGTTGGAAACCGCCTCCCAAAATCCTCATCCAGGATGGGTGACATACCGATCCCTCCTCGTTAACCCGCGGGTAGGATTCGATTCCGGGCCGTATACCTCCCGCTACCCGAACGGGTACTTAGCTCCAACATAATGCACTCACATCTACACAGAACACTGTCTTGATCACGAGTGGCGCTAGCAACGCATTGACGTCATTTCACACGTGCAGTTCGTGGTCAAATACAATAGGTCTGGGTAGGCCTGACTAAGGTCTGCATTTATGTCCAAGCATGCACTTCTCGCAGAGTTTCTACATCTTCGGCCAACCTCTGTACATCGGGCGTAGAAAGTGATCATTGGGATTAAAACTGTTGAACTTCCAAAAATTATCACTGTCTTCTTCTATTAGATTGTGACTTAGAGTCGACCTTTATGACAATTCCTTCTTTCGTTGCCCACAATCGCTCTCATAACAGCAGCGAAATCTCTGGTCCACTTAATTTTTATTCTTTGTCTGTGGCTTATGGCACACCCAACCCGTTGTTTCAGGTTACAAGAGGAAATTGTAGAAAGGAGAACTTAAGAGTAAAATTTAACGCTCCCCCTATGGTGAAGCATTCAGGAATAGGGCGCCAGCACGCTTTGGACTAGGATGTAAATGGAAATTGGCCTTGGATTTTCCAAGGGATGATCCCAACTTTTACGTCAATATAATTAGGAATTCAATGGAAAACATGAAACTATATGTTTTCCGGTCATTCAGATCTTTCTCCTTCTAAACACTACTTCAGTGTGTAAATCACGGGGACATCTGACTCTGCTGCACTATTCCAAGTAGCTTTTGACAATTTTCGCAGGAATGCACACATGCAAATGCTATGTGAAAGTTTTCATAAGCGTTTCTGGTCTTAATACG
The DNA here is from genome assembly GCF_023897955.1 of Schistocerca gregaria. Lineage (NCBI taxonomy): Eukaryota > Metazoa > Arthropoda > Insecta > Orthoptera > Acrididae > Schistocerca > Schistocerca gregaria. The sequence goes on from NC_064931.1 coordinate 89,289,476, forward strand.
AGAAATAAACTCAGTTAAAACCGCAGCACAACACGCAGATCATCTACAAACGACGATCCTCAGATTGCTGTAATTTTCGTGTCTTAGATAGCTTTTCATTGAATATTGTTTAAGATATATTGCAGTTCCACAGAAACATGTAACATGTTACGGTTATATATGTTTGTGAGAGTTATCCAGACTAACTCAGTCTCATATTTAGAATAACTACGGAGTCGTATTATGAGAGTTCGCAGAATATTCCTAGATTTCTGATTATATCGATTCTAGAAATTAATAACAATTTTTTTCTAGATAACTGGTGATTTTAATTCAGAGATTTTCCATTCCAAAGTTTCAGCATTTTGTGACACTCTCCCTCATATGAAACAAACTTCTTATCATTCATTCTTACCTTCTTTGTACACATTCCATATCTTCTGTACGGACAATACGAAGTTAACCTCACAAACTCGGGTAATTTGGTAATAGGTTCTAAAAGCGTAACGTAAGCGATTGCAATTTCACAATACATAAGCCTAATAGTCTCTTAATACTCTCTGAATCTAAAAAAGGAAGCTGTATTAACAGTATCGCAGTAACAATGTTCCCCTAAACAATCATAGAGATAATTCTAACTGTTGATGAGTCTTCCACTTAGTTCTGGTTTAATTTTTATTTTCTTTTGCAGTACGTACAAAGGAGAAGCTGGAAACTGCATAATGTCATGGAAACATTTTGTTGTGATGTCTAATGCTGCATTCTTCATACAGAGAGCACATATACGAAATGACGGCAACTGAAATATGTTCTTGAATTTTATGTAAATATAGTCGGTATATAAGAGAGTAAGAATGAAGAGTACGCGACGGTAACATTGAATAAAAAGTTCTCGGGTTTCCAGCGTGTAAGGGGTCCGTAGGCCCTTACTATAACTTCGCACTCGGCACAGGTCGATAGGGCGAACAATCGATTGTGGCGTGTTGCGAGAGCGAGTGTCGTGATGCGCCAGTGTGGTTGGCGGGTATATGTGTCTGTGAAGGCCATTGTTGAAATATAGGGTCTTTAACCGAGAAGGGTGTCACTATCGCCGTGGTTAGACACCTAAATATTAAATTAATACCGGGGAAGTGAAGAAGTATCATTATGAAAGTGATCAGAGACGTTACTAGTGCGGATATTTGGTTTCGCGTCTACGGCGGCGGCCTAACCTTGGATTGCAGTGTTGGCTGCAGTGATGGATTAGCGTGTGACGATAATGGAGAATGAAGAAAGCCTGTGCTGAGACTAGCCGTAATTAGATATGTATGACGAAGGCAGTGGCTGTCTCCTTTTTTGTGTTTTGACAAGAATATAAGTACGTAATTAGTAAAACTGTGTCGGTGTTCTTCATAACTATACATTCAGTATTATAGTACTGAGCAGAACGAACTGGAAAGTAACAACTTCCGTAGCAGTCAATTCCGATTACCAGCCCCATTAGGTTCACGGTCATGTTAATAATAAATATTGGACTGCTATTCGATCAGATCAGGTCGGGATAATAAACGGAGGTGTTACAAGCGGCGTCAAGTGGTTAAGATTATATGAGCTTTAGGCCTAGCACTCTTTGGTCACTTTGTGGTGACTGCCAGTGGGCTTCTGGTGAACCCTTCCACACTGTGTCTCGAACCTTTTAGATCACGTTGGAACTGGTGACAACGGGTCCACAACCAATTATATTGAGACATGGAACCACTGGTCGGAAATGCATAATTATAGTGTGATGGACATACACAGTGTACACCGCATGACAACAACATTGCGCAAAATAATTGTTCAAAGTGACGATCGCCAGTATTGGTGCATATATTGCAACGGCGCATGCAGTTCTGCCGCACTCTCATAAAGATCCCAGTTGTCTGTTCTGCACTGGAACAGGCAGAGGGTAATAACCCGGATACTCTCCTGACCCACAAACAGACATACTGCACATGGCACGTGTGTCATGAGACCGACCACATCCATCGGACCGGCGCATTAACCTGTGACGCACGCACCCCACTATCCCTGCCTGTCACTTTTCCATAACATTAGACAACTTGTGATGTGTACATTGTGAAGTGTGTTATTGCGTATAGTGGATGACGCGTATTCACAAATGGAACGTTACTCGTCACGAGAATTGGCAGACATGCATGTAATGTATGGTGCGGCAGGATGTTGCGCCCATAAAACAGCACGTGTGTACAGAAAACGCTTTCCCAACAGGCGTAATCGTAATTGGAAGATCCGTGGATATCAAATTATGAGAGACAGCAACCTTCATTTCACACAGGCCGGCCAAGGGTCCCGTCAAGGACATGTTCGAACACCGGACTTTAAGGAAACAGTGTTGGATCGTGTGGCCAATCACCCGGCAATAAGCACACGATACGTTGCCCATGAAACGCACTCTTTGAAGGATACAGTATGGAGAGTAGTGGTGGAACAGATCCTACATGCCGGCTGCGGTGGCTGAGCGGTTCTAGGCGCTTCAGTCCGGAACCGCGCGGTTACTACGACCGTAGGTTCGAATCCTGCCACGGGCATGGATGTGTGTGATCTCTTTAGGTTAGTTAGGTTTAAGTAGTTCTAAGTTCTAGGGGACTGATGACCTCAGATGTTAAGTCCCATAGTGCTCAGAGCAATTTTTTTTAGATCCTACACGCCTATCAGAAGGAACGGGTACAAGCACTGTGACCAACGGATTTTGAGACCAGCATTCACCTCTGTCCATAGATTATCCACCGCATTGCTGTAGTGCCGAACTTCGTACAGTTTGTGTTGTTGAGGCGTCATTAACCTGTGATGATGTTTTCAGCAGGTGCTACAGCCAAGTCTGGAGTGAGAACAATCCCCACGCCACTCATACCGGTGGCCACCAGCAACGATTCTCTGTCAATGTATGGGTGAGCACTGTCCAAGACCACCTAATAGGACATTACATGCTGCCTCCCCGTCTGATTGATCCACGTTACCTGGTGTTGCTGCGACATGTGCTGCCACAGTTCTTGGACACTGTCCCCCCTGTTGTCTGTGGAAGGATGTCGTTTCAACACAATATTGCGACAGCCCACTTCGATGTTAATGTCCGTGAGGACCTGAACAACACGTACCTTCATCACTGGATTGGAAGAGGAGGTCATGTCCAATGGCCAGAGCCATCGCCGGATCTCTTAACTTTGGACTTTTTCCCCTGGGGTTGCGTCAAGGCGTTGGTGTATGAAAGTCCTGTAGAAACAGATGAAGACTTGTTTGTTAGGATTCAACCTGCCTGTGTTCTGGTACAACACACACCACGGTTCTGTGAGAGAACGCAGCAGAATTTCATGCGATGTTGCCATGCATGCATTGAGACTGGCGGCCGTCACTTTGAACAATTAGTATGAGCTTCGTTGTTACCCGGTGAGCGCTGTGAACGTCCATAACACAATAAATATCTATTTCATACTATTGCCTCCCTGTCTCAATATAATTTGTTGTGGATCGACTGTTATATACTTCAATTTGACGAAAATAGTTTGAGACAACATGTATACGCTAGCTGTTTGCTGATAAGTTACTGGTGATCGCGCCATCGCCACATACGGGCATATGTTGACTCGGCGTACGATGTGCTCGTTTTGTCTGCCGACCTAGTAAGGGTAACATTATGGTCTGTTTTAAGTGGTGGCGTTGTTTACGAAATTGCTTGTCAAAGACTATTTTGACCTAGAATTCCAGTACTTTGTAAATGACGGAGTCGAGCTATTTATGGACACTCTTACGTCTTCTTATGTTCTATGCAACCGCTACTATTACGATTAGACGGACGGCGTTGCGGTGGGAAGCCCCTCAGCTCCAGCTGTTACAAAACCTCTTGACGGAGAATTAAGAGAATATTCCCTTCGACGTGGCGCCATTAAAGGCTGGTTGTCTTTTTCCGATTTGTTGACAATATATTCGTCATTTGTCCCCACGGACGTAACATGCTTGACGTGTTCTTAGAGCATCTCAATAGCAGTAACAGTGACATCCAGTTTACAATGGAGGTAGAGAAAGGGAATGCCTTTCAACGACGTACTCGCCATACGCAAACGAATTGGATGCCTTGGCCAAAGCGTCTACAGGGATCCTGCTTACACTGATCTTTACTTCCACGCCATCACCCGTAATCACTCGGCACAAAAGTGTACTGCGTTACAGACATTGGTTCATCGTTCAAGAATGATATCAGACGCTGATAACGTGTCCCATGAGCAGGGGAACCTACGCAAGGGTCTTCACGAACAACGGCTACAACCTCCACCAAATAAATGAAATTAGTTCAAGCAAGAATCGCAATAAGACCATGGACAAACATCAGGAGAAGACACGCCCTTTCTTGCCCTTCTGTGGCTCCCTGTCGGGCATAATAAGCCGCCTACTAAAAATACATAACATGAAATCGATCTTCCGTCCTCCGACAAAAATCCGGTAATTACTAAGACCACTTAAAGATGCAGCAGGTCCCAGAACACCTGGGGTCTATGTGATGCATTGCGAATGCGGCCATTTCAACATCAGACAAACATTACGCACTGTGGAACAACGCGGGAAGGAGCACGAGAAGTTTTATCGCCTACGCTATCCCGTGAAATATCGTTTCGCAGAGCATGCTTCAGTAAACGGTCACCGCATCAAATGTGACGAAACCTCTATCGTGGCTCGCACCAACCGGTTCCTGGGACTATGTAATTAAAGAAGTCATTAAAATAAAAATCACCTCAACAGAGTCGGTGGCTTACAGCTGAACGCGGCGTGGGATCCAGCTAATGCGCGGTTGAAGCCGTCACATCGTACGTCAAGTCAAGGAATATATGGCGATGCCACGAGCACCAGTGACGTCATACGCGGCATGAAGCGTATATAAGGGCGCACTAGCAGCCCACTATCAGTCATACTACTTTACAATGGCCAAGAAGTGTTTGACGAAAGCTCGTGTAACTTCAGCCACTTGACGCGGCTGGAAATCCGAGAAGTTTTTATTCGGTGTATTACAGTAGTCACTCCAGCATGTACAGAGAACAGAATTTTTGTCATAATTCTAATTCTTATATATAGACATTATTGTTCTGTTTACAAAATAATTTGACCCATTTACTACTCTGTATAGTTCGTTACTGTCATAGATGATTAACTTAATTGGAAAGATAAATACAAATAAAAGACATAAATCTACCACAAAATACATGAAATTTAATATTGGCATCTGATTTCTTCATTCAGTTCCGTAAGTAGTGATGTAGTTTGGAAATATGTAGCCATGGTACAATTAGTATGCCCAGCTGATTTCAATAGATTCAGAAAGGGCTTAAGCTAATCAACATTAAAATAACAAAAAGCTACAATGTGACGTATATGTTCCTTGGTCGTTGGAGGTAGAGCCAATGGTGACAGCCGGCCACTGTGACCGAGCGGTTGTAGGCGCTTGAGTCCGGAACCGCGCTGCTGCTACGGTTGCAAGTTCGAATCCTGCCTCGGGAATGGACGTTTGTGATGTCCTTAGGTTAGTTAGGTTTAAGTAATTCTAAGTCTAGGGGGCTTATGACATCAGATGCCCCATAGTGCTTAGAGCCATTTGAACCAATGGTGACCAAACTGGCTCAAAAAGTTAGATTTCAGAAAAGAAAAACCCGGACGAGTGTAAGTAGCACTTGTGTAATGAGGGTTCCGTATAAAGCTCACTATGCTTATAGATAGTTCATCTGTACATTTTGGTAAGTGATTTGCGAGTATCAAAGTATGTGACATAAATAATTACATCTTTTGAGTGCATTGACTTAGGAGCTTACAACTTTTACACCACCAAGAGACAGTGGTATTTCACATAAATTTCAAAGTGATGCCTCTGACCATTCCTGAAAGAAAGGGATCTTAACAGACGGACAGACATACAGACAACACATTGATCCTATAAGGTATCCGTTTCTTACCAGCTGTGGTAGACAAACCTTGAAAGGTAAAAGTTTCCACAATTCCCTCCATGAAGAGAAAACCATCTTTTAAAAATAGCTCATAAAGTGCCAATGGATGGTCGCTGGTTGATAAACTGTGCATAATGCCCTTCATATTACTACGAAAAGAATCAATCATGCACAGATGCCTATGGATTAGGTGAAATAGTCGTCTTCAGTAACGTAATGTTCATTGGTTTATGCTACAAACCAAAGGGTAATCTCTTAGTAGAGAACATTTTTTGTATTGATCAGCAGAACAATGTCTTTAGCATAAATTTATTATGCAGCCTGAAAGAAGACCTCCATAAAATTAGGAGAGTTAGCATTCCATACCAACCTACAGATAACTACAGAAAACACAGAGCACGTAGATGGTTCATTTTTAGAATAATACACGAACTGTAGATTAAACGATGTGTTCGCACATGAAGAAAAATCAGAAAGGGTATCCATAAAGGCTCTTCACAATTTCAAAAACTTATAACAATGGTAAGTGATACCTTCATCAGATTTGACCTATGCACTTAAAGGTAATCAAAGGTTTTAGTCGCACTACATTTGTGTGCTTCAGGTTCCATGTCGATTGACAAGGTACTGTGAAGCGAACTTCAGACCTAATGGCTTAATCTCGAGTGAAGGGGCATTGTGTATCATGGTTTAATCGAATAAAATTGGATCTGCAGGTCCAGTGATGTTTCAGAACTAAGTACGAACGTCCATCAGTCTGTATATCATACAAGAAATTTATGGAGACATGGACAGTTTCCCATAGAGGGGCGAGTGGTCGACAAAGAACATATCGGGAAAACATCGATCTTGTAAGGCAAATCTTCGATCATTCTTGCTGAGTGCCTATCCGTAGCTCTGCCAGAGTGTTGCAGCTACCATGTTCCACAATGCACGAAATTTTGCGAGTGAACATTTAAAACTAAAATAGTTACAGATAGTGCATTCATATGATAAACGAAGACTAATAGATTTTGGAGTTAACATGCTGGAATGGATGTCTATGAATGTAGTAGGAAAAGGGAGGCACGATACAAGAATTGATATCAAATTGATATGCAGATTAATTAAATTGATCAATTAATTTCTCTACCCAACAAAGCCCACCCCTAGCCATGGATGACATCATGCGTTTTCCTCACCCAGCACGTGGGTCTCAGTTTACCTTTTGCAAAACGCTTTAGTAGTGGTTAGGATCACAGTGAGAAATGCAATTCAATTGTTACGTAAATGGTAGAGTAGAGAACTAATAATTAATTTCATGAAGTAGTTGCAAGTTCACTTTTGTTCATGACTGAAATTTTTCTGGATGATCATTGCGTTTATATAATGCACGCGAGTCAGTGCCTTTACAACTGTCATCGACTGACAACATGCTACAATAATAATGTAATTCATTTCAAAGTTAAGAGTTTTAATTGATTTCGCTAACACTAGGTGACCTAGCGACCGTTCATTTACATAATTTCCATATACAGTAAAAATCAATTCATCATTTTTGACAAAAATTTCACTAGCCAGATTCTGTATTATTTAGTGCAGTTTTTATTTCCGCCAATCGTTATTGCGCAAAGTAAAACACACAATAAGGATCAAGTTACGACAGCACCTGACTTCTTCTGGGTAATACTTTTACTTCGGATTTGATGCCTTATCCCAAATTAATATCAAACCATTAGCAACACGGTAAGTCTTTAAATTGCAGGTACAAATATTGTAAAATGGACGCTAAATAATTCGCTGGACGTGGAATACAAACAGACACTCACAGAAAAATGTAAGCTGATGTAGATGCACGAGGCAGTGCACCAGTAATGTTTCTCCTTTCCAGGAAAAGGAGCTTTATACAAGGAATGCTTATCAGTAGGGAGTCCATATGTGAACAGTATGGTGCAAAAAATGTAAATAGCAATTCAAATGTCTCTTATGTCGACACAGATAATGTCAGTGCTATGTGAAAATTAATTTTTGGATAACTATTGATTAGTGAATACACGTGATGTTTAGTTTAGGGGAGATATAAATTTTATGTGGACATAAATGTTATAAATGCTATGTGAAACTGTCTTAATCATTTTTAATTAGTCATTGCTCATGTCGTTTAATTGATGTCCATTGTTAATAGGTTGGTGAGCAAATGTTTTCTTTTTTATTGTATGCTCTGTTGCAAGTTGTTGGACTAAACACTTTCCTATATGATTGAATATGTTTGTGTACATAATGGTTTGTGTAAATTATTATTTTCTGACTAGGTAGTTAGCATCAGTGAGCAGATTTCCAGTGAGCAATGAATACCATGTTTCGGACAGTGGCAAACAATTAATTAAATATTATTTCCATAGTACTACAAGTTGGTTGTTGTAGGAACTGGTTGTTGCGTTCTAACGTTTCCTTGAGTCTATATTTGCCAATATAGATCAATGAAATATGGGCATGTGTAACAACACAGTTTCCATGCATAACATTTTTCATGCTTTATTAAATCTATTCATTTATTTGAAGTGCATAAATATGTTGTGTACATTATTCCGAAGTATATACACTACTGGACATTAAAATTGCTACACCAAGAAAAAATGCAAAAAATTCATTGGACAACTATATAATACTAGAACTGACATGTGATTACATTTTCAGGCAATTTGGGTGCATATATCCTAAGAAATCAGTACCCATAACAACCACCTCCTGCCATAATAACGGCCTTGATACGCCTGGGCATTGAGTCAAACAGAGCTTGGATGGCGTGTACAGGTACAGCTGCCCATGCAGCTTCAACACGATACCACAGTTCATCAAGAGAAGTGACTGGCGTATTGTGACGAGCCAGTTGCTCGGCCACCATTGACCAGACGTTTTCAATTGTTGAGAGATCTGGTGAATGTGTTGGCCATGGCAGCAGTCGAACATTTTCTCTATCCAGAAAGGCCCGTACAGGACCTGCGACATGTGGTCGTGCATTATCCTGCTGAAATATAGGGTTTTGCAGGGATCGAATAAGGGGTAGAGCCACGGGTCGTAACACATCTGAAATGTAATGTCCACTGTTCAAAGTGCCGTCAATGCGAACAACAGGTGACCGAGACATGTAACCATTGGCACCCCATACCATCACGCCAAGTGATACGCCAGTATGGCGATGACGAATACATGCTTCCAATGTGCGTTCATCGCGATGTCGCCAAACACGGACGCGACCATCATGATGCTGTAAACAGAACCTGCCATTCGTGCACCCAGGTTCGTCGTTGAGTACACCATTGCAGGCGCTCCTGTCTGTGATACAGCGTCAGGGGTAACGGCAGCCACGGTCTCCGAGCTCATAGTCCATGCTCCTGAAAATGTCGTTGAACTGTTCGTGCAGATGTTTGTTGTCTTGTAAACGTCCCCATCTGTTGACTCAGGGATCGAGACGTGGCTGCACGATCCGTTACAGCCATGCGGATAAGATGCCTGTCATCTTGACTGCTAGTGATACCAGGCCGTTGGGATCCAGCACGGCGTTCCGTATTACCCTCCTGAACCCACCGATTCCATATTCTGCTAACAGTCATTGGATCTCGACCAAAACGGGCACCAATGTCGCGATACGATAAACCACAATCGCGATAGGCTACAGTCCGACCTTTATCAAAGTCGGTAACGCCGGTCAACTGCTGTTTCTGTATGAGAAATAGGTTGGAAACCTTCCTCATGTCAGCAAGTTGTAGGTGTCGCCACCGGCGCCAACCTTGTGTGAATGCTCTGAAAAACTAACAATTTGCATATCACAGCATCTTCTTCTTGTAGATTAAGTTTCGCGTCTGTAACGCGTGGTGTAGCAATTTTAATGGCCAGTCGTGTATGTTTTAATAATTTCCTGTGTGCAAAATAACAATGTAAAGAATTGTAGTAGATGCACTGGCCAAGTCAGGAAATATCGTTATGAAAACCAAAGATGTTATTGTTATTGTTATTGTCCTGTCGCTGCGCCCGGGAGCGCGGCGCAGTCGGGCAGTGTCTGTCAGGTGGTAACGAGAGTCGGTTAGTAGCGAACGAGTGGGTCGGACGCAAAAGAGGAATTCTACTGCGAGGGTACGCAAAACTTGTTTCACTGCAGGATCCCACGTACAGTATGGCCAGGGACATTGTGGAAAAGTAAATGGGTACAGCGCAAAGCATCAGTGTTAACCAGTGTTAAAGATGAGCGCTGGGGGCCCAAAGATAATTGTGGTAAAAAGCCTGTGGCCGTACATTGTCGTGGTATAGTGGACCTCGCCGCACCGACCACACGGCTATGAACTAAGACCTGACCAGTTTAACATTTAGAAATGTAAAAGGCTCACCTGTGTTAGTTGCCAGTCGTCCAGTAAGAAATACTTTAAAAACTTACTTGTGTTAAGGTGTGTAATCTAAGTAACAACTATCTCACAGGATCCTTTCTTATCCATAATTAACAGTGTGTGTCACTAGTGAAATGAAAATAAAATATTATAAGTACAGTGAAGTTTATCGAATTCACTACAGTTTAAATGAAAGTCTGCGAAAAAGTTAGTTTTCTTGGACTAATTAAGTCCTGATTGTTGAGTAATTTGACAAAGCAGTATATTTAAAAATACCTAATGTTCAGACAAAATTGTATGAAAAGTAAATTACGTAACAATAAGTCACAGTAGCGAACTCCATAATCATTTTAAAAACCAGTTATTATTGTAGAACAGTCAATTTAAATACTAAAATTATCCTTTTCGAAAAGTTAACCTTTTGCAAAACAGTTTAATAGCGATGAGCACCACAGTGAGAAACGCAATTCAGATGTTATGTAACTTGCAGAGTAGAGAACTAGTAATTAATTTCATGAAGTAGTTGCAAGTTCGCTTTTGTTCATGACTGAAATTTTTCTGACTGATCGTTGTGTTTTGATAATGAGAGCGAGCCAGTGCCTTTGCGACTGACCACGCCTGCCCACGTGCTACAATAATAACGTAATTTGATTTCAAAGTCAAGAGTTTTAAGTGATTTCTCTCACAGTATGTGAGCTGGCGACCATACATATACATAATTTCCATATAGAGTAAAAATCAATTCATCATTTCTGACCAAAATTTCACTAACTAATTTCTCGATTACTTAGTACATTTTTATTTCTGTCGATCGTTCTTGCACAAAGTAAACTGCATCATAACGGTGAAGTTATGATAGCACCTGCCTTCGCCGGCTGTAGTGACCGAGCAGTCCTAGGCGCTTCAGTCTGGAACCGCGCGACCGCTTCGGTCGCAGGTTCGAATCCTGCCTCGGGCATGGCTGTGTGTGATGCCCTTAGGTTAGTTAGGTTAAGAGCCATTTGAATCATTTGAAGCACCTGACTTCTTCCGGGTTATACGTTCTCTTCGGATTCGATGCCTTGTCCCAAAATAATATCAAACCATTAGCAGCACGGTAATTCTTTAATTACTCTACCACCCGGTAAGTAACTTCACTGGCGATATGCAGAACAGCACGTCATAAAGCAGGAGGAGGAAATGTGGATTTTTTAGTGGCTTAGAGTGCTCTTACTGATGGCCCCGTTACCACTGTAGCAGTACTGAAATGTATTCCTCGGAGTCCGATAGGCAAGGAGTTTAGAGGTTATCAAACGACTACTGTAATGACTTCAGTGGCTTCAATATTTAACTACGTGGTGAAATCCCAGCAGTGCGTTTTTATGCCGCACATAGCTCATGCAGAAAAATTACCCTCGTTAAAGTCAGAAATTTTCATCGCTCTTGTTCTTAATTGTTGTTGTTGCTGTGGTCTTCAGTCCCGAGACTGGTTTGATGCAGCTTTCCATGCTACTCTATCTTGTGCAAGCTTCTTCATCTCCCAGTACCTACTGCAACCTACATCCTTCTGAATCTGCTTAGTGTATTCATCTCTTGGTCCCCCTCTACGATTTTTACCATCCACGCTGCCCTCCAATACTAAATTGGTGATCCCTTGATGCCTCAGAACATGTCCATTCCATTCAACTGCTCTTCCAAGTCCCTTGCTGTCTCTGACAGAATTACAATGTCATCGGCGAACCTCAAAGTTTTTTATTTCTTCTCCATGGATTTTAATACATACTCCGAATTTTCCTTTTGTTTCCTTTACTGCTTGCTCCATATACAGATTGAATAATATCCGGGAGAGGCTACAACCCTGTCTCAGCCCCTTCCCAACCACTGCTTCCCTTTCATGTCCATCGACTCTTACACAGTCCTGGAAATTGAAATAAGAACACCGTGAATTCATTGTCCCAGGAAGGGGAAACTTTGACGCATTCCTGGGGTCAGATACATCACATAATCACACTGACAGAACCACAGGCACATAGACACAGGCAACAGAGCATGCACAATGTCGGCACTAGTACAGTGTGTATCCACCTTTCGCAGCAATGCAGGCTGCTATTCTCCCATGGAGACGATCGTAGAGATGCTGGATGTAGTCCTGTGGAACGGCTTGCCATGCCATTTCCACCTGGCGCCTCAGATGGACCAGCATTCGTGCTGGACGTGCAGACCGCGTGAGACGACGCTTCATCCAGTCCCAAACATGCTCAATGGCGGACAGATCCGGAGATCTTGCTGGCCAGGGTAGTTGACTTACACCTTCTAGAGCACGTTGGGTGGCACGGGATACATGCTGACGTGCATTGTCCTGTTGGAACAGCAAGTTCCCTTGCCGGTCTAGGAATGGTAGAACGATGGGTTCGATGACGGTTTGGATGTACTGTGCACTATTCAGTGTCCCCTCGACGATCACCAGAGGTGTACGGCCAGTGTAGGAGATCGCTCCCCACACCATGATGCCGGGTGTTGGCCCTGTGTGCCTCGGTCGTATGCAGTCCTGATTGTGGCGCTCACCTGCACGGCGCCAAACACGCATACGACCATCATTGGCACCAAGGCAGAAGCGACTCTCATCGCTGAAGACGACACGTCTCCATTCGTCCCTCCATTCACGCCTGTCGCGACACCACTGGAGGCGGGCTGCACGATGTTGGGGCGTGAGCGGAAGACGGCCTAACGGTGTGCGGGAGCGTAGTCCAGCTTCATGCAGACGGTTGCGAATGGCCCTCGCCGATACCCCAGGAGCATCAGTGTCCCTAATTTGCTGGGAAGTGGCGGTGCGGTCCCCTACGGCACTGCGTAGGATCCTACGGTCTTGGCGTGCATCCGTGCGTCGCTGCGGTCCGGTCCCAGGTCGACGGGCACATGCACCTTCCGCCGACCACTGGCGACAACATCGATGTACTGTGGAGACCTCACGCCCCACGTGTTGAGCAATTCGGCGGTACGTCCACCCGGCCTCCCGCATGCCCACTATACGCCCTCGCTCAAAGTCCGTCAACTGCACATACGGTTCACGTCCACGCTGTCGCGGCATGCTACCAGTGTTAAAGACTGCGATGGAGCTCCGTATGCGACGGCAAACTGGCTGACACTGACGGCGGCGGTGCACAAATGCTGCGCAGGTAGCGCCATTCTACGGCCAACACCGCGGTTCCTGGTGTGTCCGCTGTGCCGTGCGTGTGATCATTGCTTGTACAGCCATCTCGCAGTGTACGGAGCAAGTATCGTGGGTCTGACACACCGGTGTCAATGTGTTCTTTTTTCCATTTCCAGGAGTGTAACTGCCATCGGGTTTGTGTACAAATTGTAAACAGCCTTTCGCTCCTTGTATTTAACCCCTGCCACCTTCAGAATCTGAAAGAGTATTCCAGTCAACATTGTCAAAAGCTTTTTCTAAGTCTACAAATGCTAGAAATGTAGGTTTACCTTTCCTTAATCTTTCTTCTAAGATAAGTCGTAAGGTTAGTATTGCCTCACGTGTTCCAGTATTTCTACGGAATCCAAACTGATCTTCCCCAAGGTCGGCTTCTACTAGTTTTTCCATTCGTCTGTAAAGAATACGTGTTAGCATTTTGCAGCTATGGCTTATTAAACTGATTGTTCGGTAAGTTTCACATCTGTCAACACCTGCTTTCTTTGGGATTGTAATTATTATATTCTTCTTGAAGTCTGAGGGTATTTCGCCAGTTTCAAACATCTTGCTCACCAGATGGTAGAGTTTTGTCAGGACTGGCTCTCCCAAGGCCGTTAGTAGCCTTGTTTCGACTTAGGTCTTTCAGTGCTCTGTAAAACTCTTCACGCAGTATCGTATCTCCCATTTCATCTTCATCTACCTCCTCTTCCATTTCCATAATATTGTCCTCAAGTACATCGCCCTTGTATAGGCCCTCTATATACTCCTTCCCCCTTTCTGCTTTCCCTTCTTTGCTTAGAAAGGGTTTCCATCTGAGCTCTTGATGTTCATACAAGTGGTTCTCTTATCTCCAAAGGTCTCTCTAATTTTCCTGTAGGCAGTATCTATCTTACCCCTAGTGAGATAAGCCTCTACAACCTTACATTTGTCACCTAGCCATCCCTGCTTAGCCATTTTGCACTTCCTGTGAATCTCATTTTTAAGACGTTTGCATTCCTTTTTGCCTGGTTCATTTACCGCATTTTTATATTTTCTCCTTTCATCAATTAAATTCTTCTGTTACCCAAGGCTTTCTACTAGCCCTCGTCTTTTTACCTACTTGATCCTCCGCTTCCTTCACTACTTCATCCCTCAAAGCTACCCATTCTTCTTCTACTGTATTTATTTCCCCCTTTCCTGACAATTGTTCCCATATGCTCTCCCTGAAACTCTGTACAACCTCTGGTTCTTTCAGTTTATCCAGGTCCCATCTCCTTAAATTCCCACCATTTGGAAGTTCCTTCAGTTTTAATCTACAGGTCATAACCAATAGATTGTTGTCAGAGTCCACATCTGCCCCTGGAAATGTCTTACAATTTAAAACCCATTCTTCTTCTACTGTATTTCTTTCCCCCATTCCTGAAAATTGTTTCCTTATGCTCTCCCTGAAACTCTGTACAACCTCTGGTTCTTTCAGTTTATCCAGTTTCCATCTCCTTTATTTCCCACATTTTTGTAGTTTGTTCAGTTTTAATCTACAGGTCATAACCAATAGATTGTGGTCAGAGTCCACATCTGCCCCTGGAAATGTCTTACAATTTAAAACCTGGTTCATAAATCTCTGTCTTACCATTATATAATCTATCTGATACCTTTTAGTATCTCCAGGGTTCTTCCATGTATACAACCTTCTTTCGTGATTCTTAAACCAAGTGTTAGCTATGATTAAGTTGTGCTCTGTGCAAAATTCTACCAGGCGGCTTCCTCTTTCATTCCTTAGCCCCAATCCATATCCACCTACTGCGTTTCCTTCTCTCCCTTTTCCTACACTCGAATTCCAGTCACCCATGACTATTAAATTGTCATCTCCCTTCCCTATCTGAATAATTTCTTTTATTTCATAATACATTTCTTCAATTTCTTCATCATCTGCAGAGCTAGTTGGCATATAAACTTGTACAACTGTAGTAGGTGTGGGCTTCGTATCTATCTTGGCCACAATAATGCCTTCACTATGCTGTTTGTGGTAGCTTACCCGCATTCCTATTTTTCTATTCATTATTGAACCTACTCCTGCATTATCCCTATTTGATTTTGTGTTTGTAACCCTGTAGTCACCTGACCATAGGTCTTGTTCCTCCTGCCACCGAACTTCACTAATTCCCATTATATCTAACTTTAACCTGTCCATTTCCCTTTTTAAATTTTCTAACCTACCTGCCCGATTAAGGGATCTGACATTCCATGCTCCGATCCGCAGAACGCCATTTTTCTTTCTCCTGATTACAATACTGTATTAGCTAAGATCGAAAGCATGCTATGTCACCTAAGAAGCATACAGCCTGAGTTTTACCACAAATTATTCCCTTCTGTTTAAAAATTAATTGACATTCAAAGCTATATTGTTCTCTGTTCGTTTCTTTTTACGTGTTTACTGCAATTGTTCACATCACTGCGCCGGCAAAGCTGTTGGCCCTTATTGTCGCTGAGTCGATGTATACGTAACGTACAACATAAACGTTTCGTCATTAATTTACCTGACTGTACTCGAGAAAGCTTGGATTCCGCTTCACTTGAAACGAAATCCAGTGTGGTACTGAAAACGCGGAAGAGTACATAGCGCAATGTTTGCATAAGGTTTCAAATGTTCAAATGTGTGTGAATTCCTAAGTGACCAAACTGCTGCTGTCATCGGTCCCTAGACTTACACACTAGTTAGACTAACTTACGCTACGAACAACACACACACCCATGCCCGAGGGAGGACTGGAACCCCCGGCGGGTGGAGCCGCGGAATCCGTGACATGACGCCCAGACCGCGCGTCCGTGCCGAGCGGCTTACACGAGGTTTATTCTTATCATGAACAGAATATAAATGCACGTGCCACAGCATGCTGTTATCATGACGGTGTCGGTGACACCTCTGTAACATAATGGAAAAATATTAAGTACCATGCTCAAGTTTTCTTTAAGTATATGCTGTAAACAAATAACAGCAGTTAAATACACCAGCATTCCAGAATAATAATTATTTCCAGTAACGATAAAGGTCACATTGTAATCACCTATTACATGCTTGGTCCCAGGATTGAGCAGTTCAGCCGATCTTTCTGCTGGTTCTCCCACCCAGTCAAATACCACCATCTCCTGTTCCAGAAGGGAGAGATCACACTGCCTTTCAGCAGCCGCCATATCACGCACCCCTTCCGGTATTTCACCCTCGCTGGAATTGTTTCTGTTGTGCAGCCACCGATCCACCTCACAAAAGTCGACTACAACGAGATATTGTTTCTAAGAAACAACTGAATTTGACTACAGCGAGGTAGTGATTATACATTATTACGAAAAAAATAAGTAAAAAGTTCACACCAGATCTGAGTAATGACTCCCGGTTCTCATCCTCGATACATAACCCTACTAGAGTCTCATCCTTCCCTTGATCTATAGTAACATCTACAACAATGGATAATAATTGCCCCACACCACTGTATACAATGAAAAAAAGAGTCTAGCGCCAATATGCTACAAATATACTTACGTTCTTGTTGCACTTCAGCCTTCAGCAGCAGCTCAATGTGCGTCACCTGCTGCTCTAATTCTGCACCAGAGAGATCAAAATTATAAACACTTGTTACTATTTGAATACAGCAAGAGCTCTTTTTTGAACATGTAAACTATCACACAGAATTTGGAGATGTACTTACGTGATGGTAGCACAAGGTCTTCGGCTTGCTGGCGACTTTAAGCTTCCAACTGCTGCTGCTTTACTGTAAGAGATGTTTTCTGAACATGGAAACTATCGCACACAGAATTTTGAGGTGTGCTTACATGATGGTAGCACAACCTCTTCAGGTTGCTGGCGAATTTCAGCTTCCAGCTGGCGTTCTAATTCTGCCAACATTTTGGGAATGAATACTGCAGTAGCAGGAAAAAAGAACTTTTATAACCGCTGGTTACGAAAATGTATCACAATCTCGAAAAATTTTAATACTTCCGTTACTAAATTTTATAAATGTCGCAATTTGAACTCATTATTGTTTTTGTACACACTTACATGGCAACTGACCCAAGTTTGGCCGTTTCCCACAACCGCTATCGCTGGCATCTCTGCTGGCTGACCAGTTCATATTGCAGCAATCATGCGGACACAACTAGGTTCAGATGGTTCAAATGGCTCTGAGCACTATGGGACTTAACTTCTGATGTCATCAATCCCCTAGAACGTAGAACTACTTAAACCTAACTAACCTAAGGACATCACACACATCCATGCCCGAGACAGGATTCGAACCTGCGACCGTTGCGGTCGCGCGGTTCCAGACTGTAGCGCCTAGAACCGCTCGGCCACTCCGGCCGGCGGGACTAATGACCTCAGATGTTAAGTCCCAAAGTGCTTAGAGCCATTTGAACCATTTTTTTTTCAGAGTTCATTGCACTCTCGAGTGACGAAAGTATAGGCTGTTTGCCCATTGAAGTTACTTGTTTTCAGATCTTGAATAAGAATATTACTCATTCTCCTGCCTAATTAGGCTGCCGACAGTTTACTTTATTCTTTGAACAGCGTAGATAGGTACACCATTGTTTGTTACTGTTTAAATATTTACGTAATTTCGACTCTCACTTCCCATAAGCCACCTCCGTTAGGTACAACACGGTCATCATAACAAAATTCCTCTCAGAGGGTAACACTGCTCTGCTTCTTTGTACTATGATTGCTTGAAGAAAAATTATTTCATTATACAAAATGCCTCCAGCTTTGAGGTTATAGTAAAGCAGTATCGGACGGAAGTGTTATAAGGTCCATTCGAGACCCGTGCGACAAGGCAGTTGCGTCATCCGTTATGAATGCGGTCCGGTGGCTAACAGATGGTGCCCCCCCCCCCCCCCCAAAGGTCACATGAGGCGACATGGTGCAGAGGGCGGGGAATGGTTGAAACCTGGCACACCACTACTGCACTCGCGCCTGGCAGGCCAGCACAGAGCATCTCAATGACTTTGCTGTCACAGTGTACGAAGCGATCAGAAGTTAAACAAGAGTGTCCCTGTCCTACAAAATGCTAATTATATTCTTTTCAGAGCATCTTTCACCGATTTCCCATCCTCTGAATTGCTTTTTCTTTCGATTCCCACCACCTATTGCCGTTTTATAAAGAATTTCCATCAATGATATCCGATAATATTACGTACTCTGAATTGACAATTGAATTGTACAGCGAAAATTCGGAATTGCGACAAAATTCGTAATCCCGTCAAAATTCGAAATTCTCGCCGCTATGGTAGGTGGTGGAAGTGAAGGGTGTGGGGAGGGTGTGTGTAGGAGATGGAGGGCGTGGCTGAAGGGGTACATAATTGATCAGTTTAGTTAATTTGCATATCAATTTCATATCAAAATTGGGGTCATGTCCCCCTTGCCCTCCTACTTACGGATGAAACGTTCTTCACCTGAGTTGCTTCAGACACGAGGCATTCAGGGAAAGTGAACACACACAGTGTGAGAATTCAGCCAGATAAATATATATGCTTCCACTAGGTGTATCAATATCATTAAAAATGGCTCTGAGCACTATGGGACTTAACATCTGAGGTCATCAGTCCCCTAGAACTTAGAGCTACTTAAACCTACCTAACCTAAGGACATCACACACATCCATGCCCGAGGCAGGATTCGAACCTGCGACCGTAGCGGTCGCGCGGTTCCAGACTGAAGCCCCTAGAACCGCTCGGCCACTCAAGCCGGCCTCAGTATCATTAAAATCCTTCTGATGGACTGCCGTGTCAGCTCATAAAGTACAAAAAACAACCAGCATTTCGGTTTATGAACAGAGAGAGTAAGTGGTAATAGGAATTCCCCCCCCCCCCCCCCTCCTACATAACGGCAGTCGTCTTAATGCAGGCGTTTGAGTGAACTCCCATGCAAGTTCCGCTCACATTGTTGGCTGCGATCTTCGTAATTTGGCCGTATGGTGATGCAGAGCTGCAGACTCTGAATAGGGTACCAATTACCAGCAAGTCTTGCGACCCACCAATAGCCTGATAATCTCATACAGCCGCTTCCGCTCTCCCAACACCGACCAGTGGTAGTACAGGCCCAGCTATACCCAAGAAATTGGACGTCAGTGGTCTTGTGATGCAACATACTAAATGAGATCTCTAAATACTTCACATAAAATTACTTCTCACTCGATAAAGAAATTTGTAATCTATTTTCACCTAGACGAACAGTGACCAACTTAATTAATAACAGACAAACGGGCTTTATAAAATTGAGTTTTTTTTTGTTAACATAATACATGATCATGATGAGACAAATTAATGAATATAACTCTTTTGTAGATCTAACAAAAAAATCACGCAGTAAAAATGCGTAGTGAGTTGCGTGTTGTTGTTGTGGCCATTGAATGGCCCGCCACCCAAAAGTTAACGACGTTTCTCATGAAAATTTCCGCTGCCGAGGCAGTAGACAGTGATGTTTAGGTTACTCTCTACGGTAAAGTGTGCTTTCGAGACTTTGGAGGAATTAACTGAAATTCAGTGGAACCACTGTCAAAGTAGATCAGGTTTGTTGCTAGGAATGCCACAATTAATTTACAGTATGTAACTTGTAAAACATCTAAATGTTCCAATCCTTAGTAATGCGTAAATCATTGTCACATATAAAATACCATATACTAATGAAGAATTGGCCTACATGCTCATAATGTATGGCGAATGTCACCAAAATGCACCAAGAGCATCAGAACTGTATGCAGAACGGTTAGAAGGTACATGTTGCGAGCTTCTTCCATCTTTTGTAATACCATCAAAAAATTTCACAGAACTAATGTTTTGCCCCAGGAAAAATATACGAAGGACGATAACTGCCAAAGAAGTTGCACAAGTAAAGGTTCTTGCAGCTCCTGCAACACATCCAATTGCCATTTCTTGTCTAATACCAACAGCCAAGAAGCGTTCTGTGTATTGTTTATATACATTTGGTTCACATTTACCTACATCAAAAACATAAGGACAATGATTTCAGCATAGTTTTCTGTACAATCAGAGGATTAATCAGCAAGATAATAATCTAGTGGAGAAAGTACATGTCATGGATGTGGACGCATTCGCAATTCACAGGAATGTAAATCTGAGGAATATATATTACTGGCCAGACTGTGATAGCGGATTGTGAATTCAACGATGGATTAGTACAGGTACGAGCACAATCATTTAAGGCCAAGGTCAGCTATTTTTCTCCAAGGTGAGAGGTCAAACTCTTTTCAGTTGTGGCACTTATCCTAAAGGTCACAGGTCGATGTCCTCCTATGTCAATGACCTCCCATCCACTAAACTCCTTGGGGCAAGGGGTCTATCATTCTCTGCAAGTCAGCTACTAGGCATAGCCTTCTTATCACTTACATTAATGGTTTACTGTTGTGACTGGCACGAAATGGGCGTGGGGGCGGTTGCGGTTGCGATAACTGAGTTTTGGTGTAATGGTGACGGAGGGTAGAATTTCACTTCTGATTCGGACTCTGGTCTGTTAGTGTTATCAAAATTTAATAGTCATGGGTGACTGGAATTCGAGTGTACGAAAAGGGAGAGAAGGCAACGTAGTAGGTGACTATGGTTTGGGGCTAAGGAATGAAAGAGGAAGCCGCCTGGTAGAGTTTTGCACAGAGCACAACTTAATCATGGCTAACACTTGGTTTAAGAATCATGAAAGAAGGTTGTATACATGGAAGAACCCTGGAGATACTAAAAGGTATCACATAGATTATATAATGGTAAGACAGAGATATATGAACCAGGTTTTAAATTGTAAGACATTTCCAGGGGCAGATGTGGACTCTGACCACAATCTATTGGTTATGACCTGTAGATTAAAACTGAAGAAACTACAAAAATGTGGGAAATAAAGGAGATGGAAACTGGATATACTGAAAGAACCAGAGGTTGCACAGAGTTTCAGGGAGAGCATAAGGGAACAATTGTCAGGAATGGGGGAAAGAAATACAGTAGAAGAAGAATGGGTAGCTTTGAGGGATAAATTAGTGAAGGCAGCAGAGGATCAAGTAGGTAAAGGGCTAGTAGAAATCCTTGGGTAACAGAAGAAATATTGAATTTAATTGATGAATCGAGAAAATATAAAAATGCAGTAAATGAACCAGGCAAAAAGGAATGCAAACGTCTCAAAAATGAGATCGACAGGAAGTGCAAAACGGCTAAGCAGGGATGGCTAGATGACAAATGTAAGGTTGTAGAGGCTTATCTCACTAGGGGTAAGATACATACTGCCTACAGGAAAATTAAAGACACCTTTGGAGATAAGAGAACCACTTGTATCAACATCAAGAGCTCAGATGGAAAACCAGTTCTAAGCAAAGAAGGGAAAGCAGAAAGATGGAAGGAGTATATAGAGGGTCTATACAAGGGCGATGTTCTTGAGGACAATATTATGGAAATGGAAGAGGAGGTAGATGAAAATGAAATGGGAGATACGATACTGCGTGAAGAGTATGACAGAGCACTGAAAGACCTGAGTCGAAACAAGGCCCCCGGAGTAGACAACATTCCATTGGAACTACTGACGGCCTTGGGAGAGCCAGTCCTGACAAAACTCTACCATCTGGTGAGCAAGATGTTTGAAACAGGCGAAATACCCTCAGACTTCAAGAAGAATATAATAATTCCAATCCCAAAGAAAGTAGGTGTTGACAGATGTGAAAATTACCGATCAATCAGTTTAATCAGTCACAGCTGCAAAATACTAACACGAATTATTTACAGACGAATGGAAAAACTAGTAGAAGCCGACCTCGGGGAAGATCAGTTTGGATTCCGTAGAAACACTGGAACACGTGAGGCAATACTGACCCTACGACTTATCTTAGAAGAAAGATTAAGGAAAGGTAAACGTACGTTTCTAGCATTTGTAAACTTAGAAAAAGCTTTTGACAATGTTGACTGGAATACTCTCTTTCAAATTCTAAAGGTGGCAGGGGTAAAATACAGGGAGCGAAAGGCTATTTACAATTTGTGCAGAAACCAGATGACAGTTATAACAGTTGAGGGACATGAAAGGGAATCAGTGGTCGCGAAGGGCGTAAGACAGGGTTGTAGCCTCTCCCCGATGTTATTCAATCTGTATATTGAGCAAGCAGTAAAGGAAACAAAAGAAAAATTCGGAGTAGGTATTAAAATCAACGGAGAAGAAATAAAAACTTTGAGTTTCGCCGATGACATTGTAATTCTGTCAAAGACAGCAAAGGACTTGGAAGAGCAGTTGAATGGAGTGGACAGTGTCATGAGAGGTGTATATAAGATGAACATCAACAAAAGCAAAACGAAGATAATGGAATGTAGTCGAATTAAGTCGGGTGATGCTGAGGGAATTAGATTAGGAAATGAGACACTTAAAGTAGTAAAGGAGTTTTGCTATTTGGGGAGCAAAATAACTGATGATGGTCGAAGTAGAGAGGATATAAAATGTAGATTGGCAATGAGAAGGAAAGCGTTTCTGAAGAAGAGAAATTTGCTAATATGTAGTATAGATTTAAGTGTCAGGAAGTCTTTTCTGAAAGTATTTGTATGGAGTGTAGCCATGTATGGAAGTGAAACATGGACGATAAATAGTTTGGACAAGAAGAGAATAGAAGCTTTCGAAATGTGGTGCTACAGAAGAATGCTGAAGATTAGATGGGTAGAGCACATAACTAATGAGGAAGTATTGAATAGGATTGGGGAGAAGAGAAGTTTGTGGCACAACTTGACCAGAAGAAGGGATCGGTCGGTAGGACATGTTCTGAGGCATCAAGGGATTACCAGTTTGGTATTGGAGGGCAGCGTGGAGGGTAAAAATCGTTGAGGGAGACCAAGAGATGAGTACACAAGCAGATTTAGAAGGATGTAGGTTGCAGTAGGTACTGGGAGATGAAGAAGCTTGCACAGGAACATGGAGAGCTGCATCAAACCAGTCTCAGGACTGAAGACCGCAACAACAACAACCCAATTACAATGATTTTCCCCCTTCACCAGTCCCTACCACTCCTGTGGTCTGACTAACGCTCAGGCTGTCTCCTCCTCGCTTATGATCTTTCTACAGCAGGCTGTTCCAACCGAGCTCCAGGGAGCCGGAGCGCTCTGGAGCGCTCAGTGGAGCAGTTTGCCCGCGTGGATGGGCAAAGCGAACTCACTGCGACCTGGCCGCATGCAGCCGCAACTGACGCAATAATCCGCGTTCAATGACAGCTATGACTAGCCGCGGGAGCCCTGTACCTCTATTGGAGGATACCTTTTTATTCATTGAGAGGGATGGTAGTCCGCAGTGTCTTCTAGGTCACACAGTATTTAATTCTGTGAAGAGGTACAATATACAACGAGATTATATACGTCTTCACGCAGCGTACTACGATCAGGTAGAAGGCGTTGCACGCAGAGAACTGGTAGCCAGGCTTAAGAACGACACACTAGGAGCGGTAAGTTTAAAAATGGTTTCGTAATACGGAGGGTATCAAAACATGCAACATAGTTCCTGTTCTGTAATGTGTTTACAATTGTCAAGTGAATGGGAGCGGATAAAACACTACTGAATGTTCAATTCGAACAAACTACAGGGTCGCTCACGTCATTGCGAAGAGTGGCAACCCGTTTTCGGTGGGAGCACTTGTAAAATCGTGCACGGTAGCTGTTGTAGAATGTTTGTTTCCAAGGGAGGTGCAGGCAATTGGAGGGGTTTGTCTGTCAAAGGAAACAATGTCTCGTCATATCCTGGACATGGCAGCGGATTTAGAGACACAGCTCAGGGAAAAGGCGAAAGAGCTTTGTTGCATTTTCGCTAGCGCTTGACGAAAGCACCGACATATCGGGCTGTGCTCAGCTTGCAGTCTTTGTGCGTGGTGTCGACATGGATCTGCAAGTAACTGAAAAAACTCTTGGATATGCTACCACTCGATTAAACCGCAACAGAACGCGACATTTTTGAAGCTGTTTGTCAATCAGTAGACAATATGAATTTGCCGTGGGATAAGCTCCATTCTGTAGCGACAGACGGTGTACCACAAATGATCGTGCATCACCAAAGTTTTGCTTCTCGTTTGAAAAATAAACTCGGGGACGAATTCGGGAAAGACATTTTGACTTTTCATTGTTTTATTCACCAAGAGGCAGTGTGTGCTGAAACAGTAGAGCTAGGTGGCGTAACGAAAGATGTCGTGAAGTGTGTGAATTTTGTGCGGCGTCACAGTATGAATCATTTCCAATTCATAGGATTCCTGAAAGATATGGAAGCGGAGTATGGGGACGTACCTTACCACAGTACAGTTCGTTGGCTGAGTAGGAGAAAAGTTCTTGATGTTTTCTTTGGCATTCGTGAGGAAATATCCCGTTTTCTCGAAATGAAAGGGGAGGAAATGCGTTGTCTGAAAGATATAAAATGGATATCAGACCTAGCGTTCCTAGCTGACATAACTATGCGTCTGAATAATTTAAATCTGTCGTTGCAGGGCAAAGGGCAGCTAACTTTGACATGCACGAACAGATCAAAGCGTTTATGAAAAAGATACGTTTATTTGAGAGGCAGATGAGTAATGGGCATTTAACGTTCTTCAATCGTCTTGCTTCTATTAAATTACCTGATGGTACTACTTTCGGCGATTACCAAGCAAGGTTAAAGCAGCTCGTCACGTAGTTTTAACCACGATTCCGAGGCCTCACTAGTTTGGAAATGGAACTTACGGTGTTCAGCACTCTTTTTTTCAGTTTCCCCCGATGACTTGTCATTGTCACTTCAATTGGAGATTATTGCTTTGCAAAGTTCAACTTTGTTGAAAGAGAGTTACTACAACACGTTGGATTTCTCACGACGGTATCGTTCATTACAGCAAAAAAAAACATTTCCCAAGCTTCACAACAATGCCGCTCAGATCATCTGCATGTTTGGATCTAAGTATTGTTGTAAGCAGCTTTTCTCGGCAATGAAAAGGGTAAAAAGTAAGGAACGATCGTTTCTTCAGGAAGCAACAACGAAGGCCATCCTCCGCATTAACGCTGGGAACGCGTCAGCCTGATATTTCCGATCTTGTAATGAAAAGAAAATGTCAAGCTACAGAGGCCCAATACATTTAGTATGCAATTTCTTGTAGAACAGTTGTTTCTTATTTATTTCCTGAACATGGTATTTCCTGGTGTAGCACGTCACCACGTCTTAGGATCTAAGAGTATTAGGTTGTCGATCTTGTAAGACGCAGCTGGCACATCAAAATGTTTGCCTTGCCGCCTGCCTCAGCCAGCCGTGCCACGTGCCGGCGTGCCGGCCCACTTGAATGGTGACAGCGAGCGACACGGCTCCCTGGAGCAGGGAGCGCTCCGCGGCTCACAACGGAGCGGACGAGCTGGAACAGCCTGGTCTACAGTCCTGATCTGTGCCTCTGCCTTTCGTGCATTTTCGTTCCTTTGCAGTTTTCAGCAGAGTATTGTGCCCAATGACATTTATGCAAACACTCCACTGCCTTCTGCCATTACTAGCTTCAGTTTCTGAGTTATATGTTAAAATTATGAAGATTTCCAAGATACTCAATTTTCGAGATCTTAAATACGAAAATTTAAACACTTAACTATTACCACTGTTCATTTTTTTTTAATTACGCTGACAGCCCATATTTTAAAAAACTGACAGCCATCTGTGGCCTTGTATATTAATACTTAACATTGATTAGATTTCCACTAAGGTGGTGCTTAGGTGTGTTTTGAACAGTGGTATACGTGGTGTCACCGCCAGACACCACACTTGCTAGGTGGTAGCCTTTAAATCGGCCGCGGTCCGATAGTATACGTCGGACCCGCGTGTCGCCACTATCAGTGATTGCAGACCGAGCGCCGCCACACGGCAGGACTAGAGAGACTTCCTAACACTCGGCCCAGTTGTAAAGCCGACTTTGCTAGCGATGGTTCATTGATTTCTACGCTCTCATTTGCCGAGACGATAATTAGCATAGCCTTCAGCTACGTTATTTGCTACGACCTATCAAGGCGCCATATTCAGTTACCATTGATATTGTGAATCATGTACTGTCACGAGCGACGTTCTTCATTAATGGATTAAAGTTAAGTATTCCACCAGCTACGTCCGTTTTTCTCAATTCTAATTCCCTTGTCATGTTCCAGACCTCACGCCAGCCTGCGTGAGCTGAGACGCGTGCATTTCGGCCTCCTTTAGTAATACGTTGTTGGCTCTCCTGCCAACCGGAACATTGGCGACAAGGCAAAGCCACGTTCTTATCGATATTGTCCTGATTTACTTGCGTAATGGCTTCGCCACAACCTCCAGATATACTGTCCGAATTTTATCGCTTACAGAATCAGCAGACGCAGGCCGTACTGGATGTCCTTGGACAGCTCGTCCAGGGTCAACGTGCGATGCAAAACGATGCGGCAGCAGCCGCTTCACCGCTAACGCAGCCACAACACGCTGTTGCAACCACTTTTCGACCTTTTGATGCTGCACTGGAAAGCTGGACTGAGTGGTCACGCCAATTTGGATTCCATCTCGCCGCCTACAGAATTCAAGATAACGAGCGGCAGCCTCTTCTCCTTTCTTCAGTAGGGGTGACCAAGTACCGTGTGATAGTCAAATTATTTCCCCGACGCGACGTAGCAACTCTGTCCTACGAAGATATTTTGTCTCCATTAGATGCATATTTCAAACAATCAGTCAATGTAGTTGCCAAACGGTATACCTTCTTTCGTACAAAACGTACGGCAGGTCAGACTAGAGTGGGTTGCACCCTTGCAAGGCCTTACTACGGTTTGTGCTTTTGAGTGTCAATGTGGACTCCCTTATTCAGATACTATGGTACGTGATGCAATTGCACCGAACGTTTCTGATGTTCGTATAAGGGAACAAATTTTGAAACTAGTAAATCCCTCCCTTCAACAAGTGATGGACATACTGGATCGGCAGGACACACTTGACTTTGCTCAGGAATCATTTGAAACTTCGCCAGCAGTGTGTCAGGTTAACCGGCCCGCCGGGCGAGTTGCACGGAGCAGTAAACAGCCCTCGCGCCCGGCCGCGCCGCTGCCGCCAGGCTCTCAGCCACGTGTGTCGCGCCGGCAAGCAAATGCAATGATCAAATCATGCCCGCGGTGTGCTACTAAACATTCGCGTGAGAATTGCCCGTCACGCCAAGCTATTTGCTTTTATTGTAATAAAAAAGGCCATGTTCAGAATGTTTGCCAGAAAAAGCTCAGATCAGAAGCTCAAAACCATTCCAGGCCCTTTGCTTCGCGCCGGAATCGAAATCGAACCACGGATACTCAGGCTCGCGAAACTTCGCCCATGGAAATTCATGTAGTTCATTCCACTCCGCCCAGTACCACTCTCTCTAACAGTGACTGTGTTCGTCCCAAAAATAGTGTGCGTCGACATCGCCGGAACCCCCGTCAAGTCGCAAGTGATTATGTACCAGTGTCAGTTCACGTTGCATGAGACAGTCGCTCCTGTCGTCAGCAGGACAATAAACTTTTTGTAGACTTGGACATTTACGGCAAAGTGATACCATTCTAGCTCGATACCGGAGCTGCAGTTTCACTGATCAATCAAGACACAAACTGCTGGGCACACCTACGTTGCGCGCCGCAAATGTTAACTAGCTATTCCGGTCAAGCGATCCCTGTGTTGGGACAGTGCAGCCTTCTTGCAACATACAAAGGACAAACAAAACTTGTGTCATTTTACGTCCTTCGTTCTTCTTCTGCAGTGAACTTGTTTGGTTTCGATTTATTTCAGTTGTTTAACTTGTCTATAGTAAATCAGGTCCTATCAGTGAACCAGACTGTGCCTTCAGACAGTGTTTCTCGTCTATGTGAAGAATTTGCAGACATTTTTGTACCGGGGCTCGGTTGCGCTAAGAAATATAAAGCACATTTGGAACTGAAAGTAAACGCGCAACCGAAATTTTTCAGAGAGCGTAATGTTCCCCACGCATTGCGTGATGAGGTCGCAAAAACATTACACGATTTGGAATCACAAGGTGTGATTGAACGTGTGCAGGCTTCTCTCTGGGCATCACCCTTAGAAATTTTTTTCAAAACCTTCCGGAAAATTGAGACTTTGTGTGGACTTCAAGGCAACAGTGAATCCACAACTAGCGATTGCAACTTTTCCTTTACTCCGTCCGGAAGATCTTTTTGACAAACTGTGCCCGGGTCAATATTTTCCGAATTTTGACCTAGCAGATGCGTACTTGCAAATACCGGTGGACGAAGAATCCCAGCGCGTTTTGGTGGTTAACACGCATCTTGGTTTGTATCGCTTCAAACGACTGCCATTCGGGTGTGCATCCGCCCCTGCATTGTTTCAGCAATATCTAAAAACTGTAACTGTTTTTACCGTGATGTCCTGTAGCAAAGATGAGTCATGCAACAGTACTTGACTAAACGAACTGCTGTTCGATTTATTCATTTGCACCGTAAACATCAAAGAGAACTATCTATAGGTCATTACAAATACGACCTTTTTTCCAGGGTAGAGAATCCGAAAACAAATATTATGGTACAGAACGTTTATTAATCTTCGTTTGCACATTTACATTCCGAAAACAACTTTTTCTCTACATCCAGCTTAATTTTTAATCATAATTTAATTCTACATCTAAACCATTTAAGTCCTTATCCGTCCACTAATCTGACCAATACAAACAAGGTATGTTCTCGAATTATAACACGCATCTAATTTTTTTCCTCTAAACTTTTTGTTTCATGGCTTTAAAGATTAGTTCTGCCTCGTCTTGCAATTTCTCTGTCCGAGAGCATTCAGTACTTTGTTTTGCCTCTCATATCCTGCATTACACAACTGCTAAAACATTTCACATCTTCCAGAGTGTATGTTGGCAATATTTCTTCTCCACATTCTAGTAAAATTTCCAAGCAATAGTTCAAGTTTACAACTTTTACAAATGCGTGCACATTAAATACATTTATTCCGCTAGTTTTTAACTCTGCAGAGATATGCAGTCCACCACACATTTTCCAGCACAAGCGGGTGGTACTAAACCAACTGCTGTGATAAACGAAGTTCTCTAAGACTGGTTTTAATGGGCACCTCTTAATGACGGGAATATTGGGAAAGATGAATTAATAGTTTAACAATGCAATGACCAAATAGGCCTTACTGTGGCATCTCAAACTATAAATTGGCTAATGTAGAGCATAAAACGGTATTGTACAGGGCACTGGTAACCCACGAATTGCTCATTTTTTCCCATCTGCTGTTCGAGAGTGTAATGAATTTGATATTAGATTTCGGCTAGAATGGCGGTTAACTTGCTCTGCAAGGGCCGTGTACATGTCTATAGTGGTAGCTGTCTTACGAACAAATGTATTACTTAGAAATATTTCTGAAGACAGAGCCGAATTATACGCTACTGGCCATTAAAAGTGCTACACCACGAAGATGACGTACTAAAGACGTGAAATTTAACCGACAGAAAGATGCTGTGATATGCAAATGATTAGCTTTTCAGAGCATTTACACAAGGCTGGCGCCTGTGGCGACACCTTCCACGTGCAGACATGAGGAATGCTTCCAACCGATTTCTCATACACAAACAGCAATTGAGCGGCGTTGCCTGGAGAAACGTTGTTGTGACGCCTCGTGTTAGGAGAGGAATTGCGTACCATCACGTTTCCGACTTTGATAAAGGTCGGAGTGTAGCCTATCGCGATTGCTGTTTATCGTATCACGACATTGCTGCTCGCGTTGGTCGAGATCCAATGACTGTTACGAGAATATGGAATCGGTGGGTTCAGGAGGGTAATACGGAACGCCGTGCTGGATCCCAACGGCCTCGTATCACTAGCAGTCAAGATGACAGGCATCTTATCCGCATGGCTGTAACCGATAGTGCAGCCATGTCTCGATCCCTGAGTCAGCAGTTGGGGACGTTTGCAAGACAACAACCATCTGCAGCATGGACTATCAGCTCGGAGACCACGGCTGCACTTACTCTTGACGCTGCAACCTGCGATGGTGTATTCGACGACGAACCTGGGTGGCCGGCCGCGGTGGTCTAGCGGTTCTAGGCGTTCAGTCCGGAAGCGCGCGACTGCTACGGTCGCAGGTTCGAATCCTGCCCCGGGCATGGATGTGTCTGATGTCCTTAGGTTAGTTAGGTTTAAGCAGTTCTAAGTTCTAGGGGACTGATGACCACAGCAGTTAAGCCGCATAGTGCTCAAAGCCATTCGTACCTGGGTGCACGAATGGCAAAACTTCATTTTTTCGGATGAATCCAGGTTCTGTTTACAGCATCATGATGGTCGCATCCGTGTTCGGCGACATGACATGTATTCGTCATCACTATACTGGCGTATCACCCGGCGTCATGGTATGGGGTGCCACTGGTTACACGTCTCACCTCTTGTTCACATTGACGGCACTTTGAAAAGTGGACGTTACATTTCAGATGTGTTACGACCAGTGGCTCTACCCTTCATTCGGTCCCTGCGAAACCCTACATTTGAGCAGGATAATGCACGACCGCATGTTGCAGATCCTGTACGGGCATTTCTGGATACAGAAAATGTTCGACTGCAGGCCTGGCCAGCACATTTTCCAGATCTCTCACCAATTGAAAACGTCTGGTCAATGGTGACCTAGAAACTGGCTCGTCACAATACGACAGTCACTACTCTTGAACTGTGGTATCGTGTTGAAGCTGCATGGGCAGCTGTACCTGTACACGCCATCCAAGCTCTGTTTGACTCAATGCCCAGGCGTATAAAGGCCGTTATTACGGCCAGAGGTGGTTGTTCTGGGTACTGATTTCTCAGGATCTGTGCACCCAAATTGCATGAAAATGTAATCACATGTCAGTTCTAGTATAACATATTTGTCCTATGAATAACCGTTTATCATCTGCATTTCTTCTTGGTGTGCAATTTTAATGGCCAGTTGTGTAAATGACCTAATAATTCTTTGAACATCTACAGCTTTCTCCACGCGTGATAGTGTCTATATCGAGAATCGAGATTCGTAACACCCGCATGCCACCTTACATACTGTGGGCAAGAGAACATGTAATATTAAACCCATGTCCATGCTCGATTCACGTGGAAAATGTGATTGTAAAAGGCATGTGTTAACTCTAATTTCCCATTGTTGGAGGATTAATATATCATCTGCAACACGCTCCCTCCGATTTGTCCAACAGTAAACCTCCCCGTGATATTCAAAGCCCTTATTGTAGCGACCGGAAGTGGAGTCTCAATAGCATCTCTTCTATGATCCCACGACGCAATATGCTGCTCTGCATTGGATTAATCCAACTTGGAAACGGGCCCAGACTGATGAGGAAAATAAAAAATAGTGGTCGTATAACTGTTTTGTAATCCACTTTCCCTACGATTTCTCTTATGCTGTCACTATACTTTCGAGCATTCTAGTCAGTTACTCCTAGTTATTTTGCAGCCGCCAACGATTTATCATCAATAGTGTAACAAAACAGTAGTGAATCACCTCACCTACATATGTGCAGTTGTTAAAGTTTGTACCATCTATGACCTTGGGCAGTAAAGGAATACTGCAACGTTTTCGATAATTGTGATCTCAAACTTGAATTCCAGACAGCTGGTCCATTTTAATGCTGTCAACTCAACATGAATTTCCTAAATTTCCTCGAAATGGTTTTCAGTGCTTCCTTGCCTCTTGATGCCACAGTATTTCTTGTTTATAGGAGAAATGTCAATTTCGTCATGACGCCAGGTCTAGTCTGACTCACTATTAAAGTACATAGGCTTACATGTGATGTCACCCCTCTTACATTTAGCGCTCTAATTAAAACACACTGCTAAGGTTTCTCTTTTGCCAGTCCTACACAAGTAGGTGGAAAAGGGCCCATGTCCTGTCAAGAAATGCACCAATTCCCGTGAGGGTTTCAGAAACCGAAGTCTCATCCGCTCTCTCACGTTAGGGAAAATATGGTGCACGCGCCTGCTTGTGCTGGACGGCAGGTCGCGAGACCTGAAGCCCGGTGGCAAAGAGTGCTCCTCTGTGGATATAGAGGGTCCGTTCCCCCTCACAATGGTGACGGTGTGGGGGTAGTTTTTCCAAGACCGCTACCTGCGGTGGCAACGCTGGGGTAGAGTCGACCACTCGCCCACTGTGGAAGGTAAACATTCTGCTGTACATCAGTACTTTACTAATAGTTCAGTCGTCTCACGGCACTGCTTAGTAAATGATGCAGGGCCACATAGATAGATGATACATGCGAATGCTTTTTCTGAGAATATGTATGAAATCAGTGTAATATTCCTAAATCAAAATGATATACAGCGTGACAGTTATTGAACTATAGGAAATAAAATCGTCATAACTTCTGAACGGTTTACATTAGGACGTTCAGACTGCACATGTGGCCGCGGGACATGATGGGAATTTATATGCGCTATACGGTTTGGTTTAGCGACGAAGCCAACTTTCATTAGGATGGGTTCGTCAATAAACAGAACTGGTGCATTTGGGGGACTGAGAATCCGCATTTCGCGATCGAGATGTCTCTTTACCCTCAACGGGAAACTGTGTGGTGTGCAATGTCCAGTCACGGAATAATCGATGCGATATTCCTTGAAGGCACGGCGAATACCGAACGGTACGTGAACGTTTTGGAAGATGATTTCAACGCCATTATCCAAAGTGACCCTGATTTCGACAAGATGTGGTTCATGCAAGACGGAGCTAGACCCCATCGAAGCGAGGAGCAGCTTGGGGAACGCATTCTGGCTCTGGGTTACCCAAAGGCCAACAGCATGGCACTCGATTGCCGGCATATTCTCCGAATCTGGACACATGCTACTCCTTAACGTGGGGACATATTAAAGACAAGGTTTACAGCAATAACCCCAAACCATTGTCGAGCTGAAAACAGCCATTTAGGAAGTCACCGGCAGCATCGATGTTCCGACACTTCAGCGGGGTTATACAGAATTTCGCCATGCGACTGCACAACATCATCGCCAATGATGGCAGGCACATCAAAAATCTCATTCATATACACTAAAGCGCCAAAGAAACTGATGTAGCCATGCGTATTCAAATACACAGGCAGAATACGGCGCTTCGGTCGGCAACGCCTATATAAGACAACTAGTGTCTGGCGCAGTTGTTAGATCGGTTACTGCTGCTGCAATAGCGGGGTATCAAGATTTAAGTGAGTTTGGACGTGGTGCTATAGTCGGCGCTCGAGCGATGGGACACAGCATGTCCGAGGTAGCGCTGCAGTCGGGATTTTCCCGTATGACCAATTCACGAATGTACCGTGATATCAGGATTCCGGTAAAATATCAAATCTCCGACATCACTGCGGGTGGAAAGAGAAGCTGCAAGAACGGGGCCAACGACAACTGAAGAGAATCGTTCAACCTGACAGAAGTGCAGCCCTTCCGCAAATTGCTGCAGATTTCAGTGCTGAGCGTTTGAGTCATTCAACGAAACATCAACGATATGGGCTTTAGGAGCCGAAGGCCCACTCGTAAGCCCTTGATGACTGCATGACGCAAAGCTCCACGCCTTGCTAAGGCCCGTCAACACCGACACTGGACTACAGCTGACGGGGAAAATGTTACCTGGTTAGGATATTCTAATTTAAATTGTATAGAGCGGATGGACGTGTAATAGTATGGAGACGGCCTCATGAAACCATGTACCCTGCATGTCAGCAGGGGACTGCTGAAGCTGGTGGAGGCTCTACAGTGGTGTGGAGCGTGTGCAGTTGGAGTGATAGGAGACCCCTGATACCTCTAAATATGATTCTGACAGGTGACACATCCACCTTTCTGATCACCTGCATCCGGTCATGTCCATTGTGCATTCCGACGGACTTGGGCAATTCCAGCAGGACAATGTGACACCCTACACGTCCAAAATTGCTACAGAGTGGCTCAGGGGAACACTCTTCTGAGTTTAAACACTTCCGCGGACCACCAAATTCCGCAGACATGAACATTATTGAGCATATTTGAGATGCCTTCATCGTGCTATTCAGAAGACATCTCCATCCTCTCGTACTTTTAACGGATTTATGGACAGCGCTGCTGGATTCATGGTGTCAGTTTCCTCCAGCTCTACTTCAGACGTTAGTCGAGTCCATACCACAACGTGTTGTGTTACTTCTCCGTACTCGTGGGGACCCTACACGATTTTAGGCAGGTGTACCTGCTTCTTTGGCTTTTCAGTGTACTTCAATAATTGTCATCCTGTACATGGGCGTAGGCAACGTATTATATAATCCGTTTATCATAAGAATAAACCTAATGTAAACATTGCACTATGTATTCTTCCGCGTCCGCAGCTCGTGGTCGTGCGGTAGCGTTCTCGCTTCCCGCGCCCGGTTTCCCGGGTTCGATTCCCGGCGGGGTGAGGTATTTTCTCTGCCTCGTGATGACTGGGTGTTGTGTGATGTCCTTACGTTAGTTACGTTTAAGTAGTTCTAAGTTCTAGGGGACTGATGACGATAGATGTTAAGTCACGTAGTGCTCAGAGCCATTTGAACCAAGCCATATTCTTCCGCGTTTGCTGGAACCTCATTGTACTTCAGTTTCAGGTGGGACTGCAGCCAAGCTGTCTAGAGTACTGTCAAGTAAGATAATAAGGGTACGATTTGTGCTGTGCGTTACACGCACATCGATTTAGCGATAATAAGTGACAACAGCTTTACCGGCACATTTAACTTAGCACTGGCCGGTCAGCTGATACAGCTAGCCTGAAGTGACGTGGCAAGCTGCAGTTCACACGTAAAGAGAGACGAGCAGAGGAACAATACACCTTCGAATGTCATTTAATTTTTAAGCAGCACGAAATAATACACTGCAAATCTCCCTTCAATATGCTCCTTAGAAGACTAGATGAAAATCGCAACACGTTATCGTTTTTAGCTAACGTACTATTGTAACTAAAAACAAGAATGATGAAAGTTCCTGATAACCACAGGGTAGTTTTTCTGCGTAATCTGTATGTAATGTAAGAGAGTATTCAAGAATTTCGCTGTATAGTTAAATGTTGAAGCCACTGAAGGTATTACTTACAGTTAGTCGTCTGGTAATCTCCTCGCTCTTTCCTTATCCGAATCCGAGGAATACATTTCAATTCCGAATGTGTCACCTACTACGTGGATAACGAGCCTATCAACAACAGAATCCACGAAGCCAACCAGGCGCAGCATTTTTTCTTCTTCCTTTATGACGAGCCGTTCTATATCCCGCCAACGTTCGGCAGTGACGTATGAAAAAGCTACGTGCGTTAGTTCCAGTACGTCTGGCAGCTTAAGTCTTGTTACTTTCGGGTCAAATCTCGCATCTTGGCTCCATATCAGTTCTGTTGGATTCATATTGTTATGGTGCAGTAGCAAATGTAAAAATGCAGCATTTGTGTGATGTGCTCGATGCTGTGAAAATTATTGTTTTCCATGTTTCTACGATACTTATCTACCTCTGTGTTATAAAACGATGAACATAGTCCAAATAAAGAGGATTTGGTTTTTCACTTTTGCCTTAAAAATTAAATTGTTATGTTTTCTTAACTTAAACAACTTTTATGAACAGCCTTTCATAAAACATCGATAATTAATAGTTTGTATTTCAAATGGAGAAAGGAATTTTGCGTCCAATATATAATTAGAAACAAGAAGACGTGCGTTATTCATAAAAAAGATGATGAGTTTCATAATTACAAGATTAAGGTATTTCATATTGAACGAGAACAAAAAAATGATTCTGGGGAAATCTGAAGAAACGCACGATTAACCGATTTGCTTTACATTCCCTTACGCTGCTGACTGCGCTACACGTTCAATGTTAGATTGTTTATCAACTGCATTATATACAAGACTGGGAAAACTTCAAAGCCGATTACTTCCGTAAATTTATGGAAAACATTAAGAACAGCCTATTTCTCGGCACATTTTAACCGCGTTCCACGAGCATGTTTCACTACGGAACAGAAAGCAGTCCTAGCCATACTCATACTGCGTATTAATAGCGCGACAATCGGAGCACAACGCTACAGAAGCTTAGACTGTACACGATTTTTGAAATACAAACTACGTGGCTAAGGCGTGATTAAGATAAACGTTGATGGCTGTTAATACATTTGAATATCTTAAAGTTTTATTTAAAGTAGCTTAGTAATAAGATACCTAGTACATAAGTAGGACCTACTTCCAAAAGCGTAACCAACACCAGTGTATGTGTGCTATGGCTTCTGACCAATCATCGCGTTTGTGTTTGCATCAGGTTTATTCTTATGATGAAGGGATTATGACCGACATGTTATGGTTGGTTCTCGTTGTTTCCCATGCAATCCACGCCGATGCAACATAGTTTCGCTACCAACTTAGTGGAGTGTACGTGTTGCCTCTGGAGTGTCTTTGGTGGAACCGCCTACCTTTTGATGGCCCGCAACTCGATTGCGTTGAAATTCTGTTTGTTGTTCGGATTGAAGTTTTCAGTGGATTCCTGTACTGTATACAATGCGTACTAATGAAGTAAATGACTGTTAAGTACGGACCGTTCCTTTAGCAACAAAAATCAATTTATGGATGGAGTAGGAACCACGTATTGAGCAGGAAAACGCTAAATCGGTAACATCATGCGTTGAATAACTGTCTTTTCCGATGTTTATCAGCCCCTTTGAATTTGGTATTTGTTCTACATGTATTTAGAGGTGATCTTTTCTTCCATTTTCATCTTTTCTATTTAGAAGGTAAGTGGAATGTGATACCTTCATCTATTACTCTCAAACAGTTTAAAGGTATTCGGAGATACTCTTTCCGACTAATGAATGTAATATTTCGTCAACATCAACCAGAATCTCGATGTATTGGTACCTTAGCTTAATTTTGTGATTCAGAGACGAAGAACAGCAAAGTGTCTTCCTGTGCATCCTTTGCAAATAAGGATGTCACTGGACGCCCTCGACGAAAATATGAAACTGTTCTGTGATTCAGAAAAAAAATCAAATACTAAGAAATTTTTTCTCAAGGACGAGAAGGTAATAATCAGTGTTCCCACCGTTCATCATTATTTATACTGATTGCTTACTTTTCTCCCGGACCCGAGCAGCGTTCGTCTCCAACAACACGAGTGACCAGACAGCAGCTATCATGGTAGTAAATGTCCCAGGACATGTGTAAACGAGTTCAAAATCAAATGGCGCTAAGCACTGTGGGACTTAACAACTGCGGTCATCAGTCCCCTATAACTTAGAACTACTGAAACCTATCTAACCAAAGGACATCAGACACATCTATGCCCGAGGCAGGACTCGAACCTGCGACCGTAGCAGTCGCGCGGTTTCGGACTGAAGCGCCTAGAACCGCTCGGCCACAGGGGCCGGCTGAACAATAACAGACACTGCCTTCTCCATATCTGACTGAAGGTATGTGGGTAAAGAATGACCATAATTGTAAGGCAGTCGTAACGTATCAGAAGTCCCGCCACAACTGTAGAAAAACTAGGCGGCAGAAGTGAACTCGGCGATCGATTTTATCCGTCAGACGAAAAAAATAGTAGATTTCTGTGACCGAATTCTTTTCTAAACTCTTCTCGGTGCGCATACAGTGGCAAATCTGGTTTAAATCTCGAGCTTTATAAGATAATCATCGTCTTCTTCGTCAGGAGATAACTGTCTGTCGAGAAGAAAGTATGCGTCCTTTATATCGAGGTTCTATTTCGTCACTGCTGGTTCCTAATTTCAGCGGGTTGGGTGATGTCACCTGGAGAACGGGATTCGTTTGCACAAGGCAGCGATAAGGCAGCAACCCACCATGTATGTGATGTGTTACACCGGCATCTGCGAACATAAATGTGCTGTAGGGAAAGTGACCAGCAAGTATCACTGAACATTGTATGGACAGGTAGTTCATCATTCGGTCATTGGGAAGCACATTATCCTTGATGATAGCTCCCAGAGAACGCCACAGATATATTCCCAGAGCATAACGCTGCAGTCGATAACTTGAGACCTTCTATCGGTGGTCCTGGGAACGTATGTCACGTGTCCTGCAGTCTTCCTTGTTTTACATTCTAATGTTCATCCGACCTACGATGCAAAATGTAGGACTCATGTATTGTAAATTAAAAGGGATTTAATTCAAACACTGTTGCGTAACGTAAGTGGGATGTAATACACCACAGAGTTAACTACCGTATACTATACAGGGTGTTGCAAAAAGGTACGGCCAAACTTTCAGGAAACATTCCTCACACACAAATAAAGAAAATGTTAAGTGGACATGTGTCCGGAAACGCTTAATTTCCATGTTAGAGCTCATTTTAGTTTCGTCAGTATGTACTCCAACGTGATAAAATTGTAAATTTTCACAATCAACATATGTGGGCTGACAAGAGATCGCACGTAATTGTGCAATCACGTCATCAACGTCTGTGAACGTTTGGGCAGGCATTGTTGGTGATGTCTTGATTGGGCCCCATGTTCTTCAACCTACGCTCAATGGAGCACGTTATCATGATTACATACGGGATACTCTATCTGTGCGGCTAGAACATGTGCCTTTACAAGTACGTATAACATGTGGTTCATGCACGATGGAGCTCCTGCACATTTCAGTCGAAGTGTTCGTACTCTTCTCAACAACAGATTCAGTGACCGATGGGTTGGGAGAGGTGGACCAATTCCATAGCCTCCACGTCTCCTGACTTCAACCCTCTTGACTTTCATTTATGGGGGCATTTGAAAGCTCTTGTCTACGCAAGCCCGGTACTAAATGTAGAGACCCTTCGTGCTCGTATTGTGGACGGCTGTAATACAATACGCCATTCTCCAGGGCTGCATCAGCGCATCAGGGATTCCATGCGACGTAGAGTGGATGCATGTATCCTCGCTAACGGAGGACATTTTGTACATTTCCTGCAACAAAGTGTTTGAAGTCACGCTGGTACGTTCTGTTGCTGTGTGTTTACATTCCATGATTAATGTGATTTGAAGAGAAGTAATAAAATGAGCTCTAACATGGAAAGTAAGCGTTTCCGGACACATGTCCACATAACATATTTTCTTTCTTTGTGTGTGAGGAATGTTTCCCGAAAGTTTGGCCTATATATATATATATATATATATATATATATATATATATTGGTTTCATTACCGCAATGGAGGCTGATAGTTTCTTATATATTAGATTATCATGATTTCTGACTGGGCTGCAATGTTGAAAGTACAAAACTATTCATTCCCTACTACTGGGCGCTGTAGGAGTAGAAAGAGTTCTGACACAGATAAACAGTTTACTCGTGAATCATCCATTTTAAACTAGAGGGTGTAGTCCGAAATGCTGTTGTTTTGTAACTGAAGTATAAGAATGGCATGGTGCCTTCAATACCCGTTTTTGGCAAGGTGTTTGCCCAAATAGAGAGAGTGAGTCGCTCAATGCTATGTGCTGTTATGTTACGGGGTAGTCTGTTTTGAGATAAACGCCGTATGGCAGTATTGAGGTAATGGCAATGCATCATGTCGCAGTTAGTGTTGTAGTAGTCTCACTTACTGCAGCGCCCAAAATTGTACCATGTAGAGCCAGCCGCTCTGTCGGAGTGGTTCTAGGGGCTGCAGTCAGGAACCGCGCTGCTGCTACGGTCGCAGGTTCGAATCCTGCCTCAGACACGGATGTGTGTGATGTCCATAGGTTCGTTAGGTTTAAGTAGTTCTAAGTCTAGGGGACTGATGACCTCAGATGTTAAGATCCATAGTGCGTAGAGCCATTTGCACCATGTGGAGTACTGTCGGCTAATCTACATGTACAAGAGTATGGGGTACAAGATTTACCAACTAAATGTGATCTTAAAAAGGATGCGCTTCAATGGTTTCCTCATGCAGAGTAGATATTTCAGTTGTAATCAGTTAGGCTAATGCCATTACTAATCGGTTACAACAATCATATTATTGCAGTCAGATCAAAGTAAAAATAAAAATACGTATTCAACCCAACGAAAACATGGAAAGATGCATGAAATAGAATAATCATAATAAATTTAAAAAGCAAATGTATAAAACTTGGATGCTGTTTTGTTTGCAAAAGTATTACAAACTTAAGCTATCGTAAACGTCGACAGTTGAGTACATGACAACAATTCGTGTACATACGTACACGTGACATACGTCATATTATGTCCTCCTTGCTACGACTATTGAATATCGACTTTTTTTATACAGTTTTTTAGAGACTGTCCGGTCTCTAACATATTACGAGAAATAGGTTAAATTATTTAAAATCGGTCTTCCTCTATTTAGAATCTTACACAGACGTAACTGAAACTCACAGGACAAAATAACTGATATCGGGTGACACGTTGACGCCCTCCAACGCACAGCGTGCACGTGGGTGAACCGTCGCGTAACAGAGGCCCGCGCCAAAACTGGTTGGGCGCGTGGCGGAGGAAGGCAGCTGTGTGGATAACCGTGGCGTGATTCACGAGGCGGTCGACGAACCGCGCCTGACTCAGGAGGCGGCTGACTCAGGCCCGCATCGGCGCGCCCCACTGACCCACCTGCTGCAGCCGATCATCTTGCCAAGCTCGTATGCTGCGTGCGCTTCCTCATCACCGACTCCGTCCTGGCTCATTCTCGTCGTCACTCTATCACCTGCGTAGTGCATGTGCTTCAGTATGCTCTGGGAATTTAATCCTCTATCGGTGTATCATCACGTAATGCGAACTGAACGGAACGTTACAAGGGGTCCTGTAGATGGCTGCTGTCACATTCTCTCCCGTGCAATGCAAGGCATTAAATGTGCACCTACAGATTTAGATGCGAACACTATTAATGACAACTGTTCCGTACTTAAAGTGGATTTGTGAGAATCTAGGTCATGTACACTGCTGGCCAAAAAAATTGCAGTATCAAGAGAGCAGCATACAACAAAAGTCAAATTGCCATCAACTACAGGCAAACGGCAGCATTTTTGTGCCACAGCACAAAGTAGGCAGAAGTATTCTTCGCTATCAGATCAAACGTGTCCGGACATCTCTTAGTGTGTGTCCTCCCTTCGTATTTATGACGCCTTAAACTCTACTGGGAACACTTTCAATTAACTGTCTGAATATCTGCGGAGGAGCTTCAGCCCTGTCTTTCCCGGAAGCCGAAACCAGAGAAGTTGGGATGTTGGGCGCAGGGGTGTGAAGTGAAGTCAACGTTCTAACTCATCCCATAGGTGTTCCATTTATGAAACGTCTCCTTAGAAAAATTATGGATGTATGTAACGTCCCCTAAGAAAACTTATGAATGATTGTGCTGGTAAACTTCTACGTTATTTTGATTTTCAAACAGCTGAGCAAATCTGAACGTACTCAGACATTTCTCTCTTTACTTATTCCGATCATCACTAAACTGACACACAATACTTCTCTAGCGCAAAGCAATATGACTTTCAATAATCGCTACATGATTAAAAAGCGTGGCCCTGACTAAGAATAACCTATACCTTTCATGAATCATTTTCGACGCACAAGTCGTCGAACTGGCGTCAAATCGAAAGACTTGCACCAGGCAAGCGGTCTACCCGACGGGAGGCCCTCGTCACGCGACATGAATCACTTCCCTCACAAAATTCTTCGTTACTCGAACTACTGTAATACAGCGAGCGCCAATATTGCCAGCTAAATAAAAGATTCTAACTACTGAAGGCACTAACTACTGATAGGCATAGTTAGCAAATTAAAGATTTTGATAGAGAACAAACAATCTATTTACGTTAATAGTGTTCAAAATTCATAATATATATCAGTTGATGACATCCAGTCTTACAAATTTCCTTTTTCTGACGGACACACGTCCAGATCGTCCGCTCTCAAAACTCTGGCATCTCTCCCCATATGCACCACTGCTGGCGGCTCAAATCCAACTGCTCAACACTACAATAGCGAATATTCCAACAATTCCAACCAGCCACTGCCTGCACACAGCACAGTCAGTCATTTTCATGCAGAGAGCTACGTAGTGTTACCAACATAAAAACCTAAACAGACTACTTACACATTGCGTTAAGATCGGTACTCTGGGCAGGCAGTCTGTCAGGAACGTCATAATCCACAGACCGTTGCCTGACAGGTGGTTCTTTATGACTGGGTGCCTTGTCATTTCGATACAAACAATCATCGTCTCTAAACTGTGCCCCTAATGTACCTTGTGCACA
The DNA here is from genome assembly GCF_023897955.1 of Schistocerca gregaria. Taxonomy (NCBI): domain Eukaryota; kingdom Metazoa; phylum Arthropoda; class Insecta; order Orthoptera; family Acrididae; genus Schistocerca; species Schistocerca gregaria. The sequence continues at coordinate 89,332,098 of NC_064931.1, forward strand.
ATGCTGCAAAACGTGTTCATATCCTTCTGTATTTAGTGGTTTCTTAAACGCAATAAGGCGACTGCACCATAACCACGAAAAACACTCCCATACCGTAACACCACCTCCTCCGCACTTCACTGTTGGTACGATACCTCGCGCCAGGTAACGTTCTTCAGGCATTCACCAAACCCAAATCCTTCGATCGGAATTGCCACAGGATGTAATGAGATTCATCACTCCAAAACACAATTTTACATTCATCGTCTGTCCAGTGGCGTCTCTATTTACTGCATCTCAAGCGGCGCTGAGGATGAACTACAGAAATGTGTGACTTACGAGGAGCAACGCCATCCATTTTCGTGCGCTTCGCACAATCACTGTGCTATCTGGACTGCAGGTAGCACTTTGGAAATGACGAGTCATTCCTTCCGCTTATTTGATGCGATTTCTTACAACTGCCCTCCGCAATGCTCGACGTCCCCTATCCGTCAGTACATGAGGTGTGCCTGGTCTTATTCCTTAGCCTTTCCACTGCATAATCACAACACCAACAGTCTATTTGAGCAGCTTTAGAAATACTTTAATGTCTCTGATTGATTTGTTACTAAGGTGACATCCAATGAGTAGTGACGGCCGGTGTGGCTAAGCGATTCTAGGCCCTTCAGTTTAGAACCGCGCGACCGCTACGGTCGCTGGTTCGAATCCTGCCTCGGGCATGGATGTGTGTGATGTCCTTAGGTTAGTTAGGTTTAAGTAGTTCTAAGTTCTAGGGGACTGCTGACCTCAGATGTTAAGTCCCATAGTGCTCAGAGCCAATTTTGAAACAATGAGTAGTCTACGTTCAAAACCACAGAGTTCTCCTGACCAATCCATTATGTTGTTACTACTTCTATACTGACAACACAATACTCCCCATTCCCCACCTCCTTTTATACTCGTGTGTCCGCCGCTCGCGACCACTTGTAATAAATTCCACATTACATACAGGTGTCCGAATACTTTGAACAGTTAACGTATACATGGGGATACACCACGCAGCGAGTTACTCGTTCAAAGTCGCATTTTAATTGTGTTTTTTGGTGTGAAGACCGCGTCATGCCTTCAGTAAGAAGCAAAAAGCCTGCCAGAACATGTAATCTCAAAACAACTATATTGTAGCATGTTAAGACAGCAGTTTATCTTTCTGCCATTTCCCTGCTTGCGCTGGACATGCCAGTACGAAATTGATGGGTACAGGAGGCACATAAAACACGTCAACCTGGACCTCAAAGCTCCCACGTGACTAGCGCCTAAAAGGATGGATATGTTGTTCAGTTGGCGATACAGAATGTTACAGCCACGTAATGCACCTTGAGTCAGGAAATGAACTTGTTTGCTGCAAGACGAGTATCAGCCCGTCAGAAACACGGCTGTCAGCATGGTGACCAGTGATGTGACTTCCACTGACGAGGCAGCAGAGAGAGGCGCACGCACAGCGATGCACGATAACACGACACCGTATGTTGTTGGTGCAGTTCTGTCGTACTTCGATACAGGTGTTCGACTCTTGCCCTGGCAAGCTCGTTCATCACATCTCTCATCCACTGAAAGCATTTGGTTATGAGTTGCCGAGAGCCAGGCATACTACCATCACATCATCACTCGGCAGCCCTTACAATTGATGATCCAGGCATAGAGTTGAAGCAGCATGACATGACATGCTCGCGCATATCATACAAGCTCAGCGCTGCCAGGTCAGTCATTGTTGCTGGTAGAGGTGGTAGCTATAAGTACTAAACCACTTCAAAATTTAATCATATATTCTTCCTACTATACTGGATGTGCACAGTGGGTAAGATTTCGTTGTTTGCTATCATTCCTGGCGTTGCAGTTTTACAGTTTCAGTGGCCATCCATGTACAGGAATGCACTGCGTAACAATAGCTTCTAATCCTTCCTTCCTCCTTTTTCTACGTCATATGTGTTTGTGCAGACTGTGTATGTATGTGTGTGTGTGTGTGTGTGTGTGTGTGTGTGTGTGTGTGTGTGTGTGTGTGTGTATGTATGTGTGTCATTTGACAAGCCATAACGTAAGACATGTCGAGAAGAGAGACCGTTCGCTGTTAGCGAAACATTTTTATGTGAACGGCAGCAATTACAGTGTTGCATTGAGAGAGTATCGCCGACAGAAATTCTGAAAAGAGATCCAATGTCATTAAATGGTTGAATAAGATGGTAGTGACACTTGAAAACACGGGTGAGCTTTGTATGTCTCCTGCAAGACGAAGGCGTTCTATCTCGTTGCAAGTTGTGACCACGCAGCACATATCCCGGCAAGTGGCTACTGCTCGTGCAGTTTCACAATTGCCCATCCTATGGTCAATAGTTTGTGGTGTGTTTTACACTGGTACCCGCACAAGATCCAGACAGTGCAACAACTGAAATGCCATGATCCGTAGCAACTTTCTGAATTTGCTCTTCGGTTTCTGGCGCGGATCGAAGTTGATGACATATGGCCGGGCAATATTCTGTGGAGTGACGAGGCACATTTTACACTACTGGGTTCAGCGAATACACAGAACAACCGAATTTATGCTACTGTTAAATTACGTGTTGTGCACGAAGAGCCACTGCGCTCGCCCTTTGTAACTGTGGGATCGGGATTCACAGACACTTGTATTCGCGGTCCGTTCTCCTTTGAAGAGAATACGCTCGTGATGTCTGCACGTCATCGAGACCTCCTAGAACAGCATGTGATTCCTGTTTTGGAAGAGCGCTACTTTATGGAAACCACTGTTTTCAAGCAAGACGGGGCAACACTTCATGTAGCCCTCCTAGTGAAAGATCTGCTTAATGCAACTTCCCAAGAACGAGTTATCTCCATAGGTTTTCCTGGCGCATGGTCTCTAAGATCACTGGATCTGCATCCGTCAATGCGACTTTTGTCTCTGGGGATGTCTAAAAGAATGCGTATACCAGGGACACATTTGGTCTCTACCAGATTTGAAGGCCAGTATACAGGAAAATGTTGCACAAATTCCATGGGAGCTGCTGCAGTCAACTGCTGATCACGTAGTTTTACGGATGCAGCATCTCCACGACGTCTCTGGTACTCATATTGAACAAAATTGTGTGTCAATTAATTACAAACATTATGCTTTTCTAACTTGTTTGACCTTTTCTGCCTACGTTCCGCGTGGTGTCACCGCCAGACACCACACTTGCTAGGTGGTAGCCTTTAAATCGGCCGCGGTCCGATAGTATATGTCGGACCCGCGTGTCGCCACTATCAGTGATTGCAGACCGAGCGCCGCCACACGGCAGGTCTAGAGACTTCCTAGCACTCGCCCCAGTTGTACAACCGACTTTGCTAGCGATGGTTCACTGACTTCTACGCTCTCATTTGCCGAGACGATAGTTAGCATAGCCTTCAGCTACGTTATTTGCTACGATCTAGCAAGGCGCCATTATCAGTTACTATTGATACTGTGAATCATGTAATGTCAAGAGCGACCTTCACCATTAATGGATTAAAGTTAAGTATTCCACCAGCTACGTCCGTTGTTTCTAAATTCTAATTTCCTTGTCCTGTTCCAGACCTCACGCCAGCCTGCGTGAGATAAAACGCGTGCCTTTCGGCCTCCTCTAGTTACACGGTGTTGGCTCTCCTGCCAACCACAACATTCCGTTCCTAATCCATCACATGTGTAAACATCTCCATACGTCTTTCTTGCGAGATTTGCAAAAAAAAAATGGCTCTAAACACTATGGGACTTAACATCTGAGCTCATCAGTCCTATAGACTTAGAACTACTTAAACTTAACTAACCCAAGGACATCACACACGTCCATGCCCGAGGCAGGATTCGAACCTGCGACCGTAGCAGCCACGTGGTTCCCGACTGAAGCGCCGAGATTTGCACCTGGTGGCCAAAGCTAAACCCATTTCTTTTCCAGCGTAAAACAGTTTCACATTAACAGTTTATAATATCTATCATGTTTCGCTGGCACACGATAATTACAGTCCACAGTGGGCCTATGTAAGTAGATGCACTTTAATTATAACCGTCTGGTAATTACCAAAAGCCGCGCGGGATTAGCCGAGTAGTGTAAGGAGCTGCGGTCGTTAACTGTGCGGCTGGTTCCGGCGGAGGTTCGAGTCCTCCCTCGGACATGGGTGTGTGTGTTTGTCCTTAGGATAATTTAGATTAAGTAGTGTGTAAGGTTAGGGACTGATGACCTTAGCAGTTAAGTCCCATAAGATTTCACACACATTTGAACATTTGAATTACCAAAAGTAACTACAGCTTCTAACAAACAACCAGTAAGAATTAACGAAGGTGTTACGAGGTAATGGTCTGATAAAGTAGAGTGGAAAGCAGAGTGCGCCACTTACCATAACAGAGTGAGCGACGTGATGCAGTAGTGTGTTTATGCACGTCACGGTGTGCAGTCTGCGCCGACCTCCTTCCACCACGGCCAGCTAACACGATAAACACATTCATGTTCACAGAACGAGGAAGAAATCAGGTATTGCACGCCTAGCGGTGCACGTCATCATTGATATTAAAGTTAGAGTAATGGGAAAATTCATTTTGTTTCTTGAGTTTCTTGCCAGGTACTTCTGTTTTGGCGGTATAATTGTCAAGTTCTTCAACTACGCCAACATCTGCCCCATGTACTCCCTTCGGGAAATCTGCACGTAATACGTGTGATTTGTTGTTTATGTGCTCCTAAATGTATACCTAGTGTAGTTTTACTTTGTGTAAGCCTGTTTTCTTTGAAGCAGGTTTTAAATCTCCAACGTATCTCTGTTCGTAGTCATCACAGGTTGTATTGCAAATACCGCACAGTTAGTACTGACGCTTCCCGTGTGAAATAGTATGCCGAACCCTTTGTCGCAAAGTGTTTTATGTTCTAAAGACCACTTTTTAATCACATTTAAGTAATGACGTTTCAATTTCATTAGATGTTGTGCCGCGGTATGTCGTGCTGAAAAAATTGCATTTCTTCCTTAATTTAGATTCCTGTTGTCTAAACTTAATTTTTTTTAATTTGTCGTAAGGTCTTAGGGGACGAAACAGCTGAGATCATCGGTCCCTAAGCTTACGCTCTAGTTAACCTAAATTATCCTAAGGACAAGCACACACACCCATGCCCGAGGGAGGACTCGAACCTCCGCCGGGACCAGCCGCACAGTCCACGGCTGCAGCGCCTTACACCACTCACCTAATCCCGCGCGGCTTTTGGTAATTACCAGACGGTTATAATTAAAGTGTATCTACTTACATAGGCGCAGTGTGGACTGTAATTATCGTGTGGCAGCGAAACATGGTAGATATTTTAAATTGTTAATGCGAATCTGTTTTACGCTGGAAAAAAGAGATTGGGTTAAGTTTTGGCCACCATGTGCAAATATCGGCGCTTCAGTCCGGAACCACATGGCTGCTGCGGTCGCAGGTTCGAATCCTGCCTCGGGCATGGATGTGTGTGATGTCCTTAGGTTAGTGCGGGGAGCCGCGCGGACCGTGACAAGGCGCATAAGACCGCGCGGCTACCACGCGCGGCAAAATTTGTTGTATATAGGTGTACAGTAGAGCTGCCTTACCCATTTCTTCTGAAACCATCTTTAAGACCTTAATTTCCTTATCGATCCCGTCCTGTATTGCAGACAGTTGCATCATCCTAAACAAAACAAAACAAAAGTTTGAAATGGCTCTGAGCACTATGGGACTTAAGTGCTGTGGTCATCAGTCCCCTAGAACTTAGAACTACTTAAAACTAACTAACCTAAGGACATCACACACATCCATGCCCGAGGCAGGATTCGAATCTGCGACCGTAGCGGTCGCGCGGTTCCAGACTGTAGCGCCTAGAACCGCTCGGCCACTCCGGCCGGCTCATCCTAAACAACATTAAGTGAAAATGGGCTTCCTTATACCGCTTAAAATGGTATTTTTTGGCATGGAGAATAGTATCCATGCACGTCGCTCACCTAAAGATGATGAATTTGTGTTTGCCATTAGTGTTTATAATGGTTAAGTCAAGATGACTCCGGATATTACCTCTCCCTATTTCTACAGCAAACTACGTTCTAGGATGCAAGTACATATTTTCGCACCTAACTGCTTGATGCCCTTCTCATTCCATCAGGTAAAATTATTGCGTCATCGTTATACCTCTTGTAGTACAGACTTCGATTTTTAACCAACGGGTGTTTTAGGAATAAGTTGTTTTCCAAGTAATGGAGAAAAATGTGTGCAATAGTGGCTGCCCGACTGTTACCCATGGTACTTGTTACATATTTATCAACGCATAACCATCGAATTATTGGTATTGCCAATAACATGGAGCTTTTCCGTAGAGCAAACCAAGGAGCATTACTTTAACGTGCTTGAAAACCTTGTAATTTATATTGCCAAAAGAAAATATCCTGTCAAGAATCTTAACTAACAGGATGAATTTTACCGTAACACTTACTTAAATATTCCCACTTACGTGCTCCGGTAGCCGTCCTATATAACCCATCATACACGTTGAAATGTATTACATTAACGTATCTTTAATTATCGAGTTCTATTAATTGTTTTTATGTTATATTAAGATGGAGTACAATGAGGTGACAGAAGTCATGGAACAGCGATATGCACATATAGATATGGCGGTAGTACCGAGAACACAAGGTATAAAAGGACAATGCGTTTGGTGGTTCCATGGACCCAAGTTGTCAACAAATCACTGTGCAAGCTGGTGGTGGCTCCATAATGTTTATATGGAATTAACTGGGTCCTTTGGCCCAACTGAAGCAATCATTGACTAGAAGTGGTTATGTTTGGCTACTTTGAGATCATCTGCAGCCATTCATGTACTTCATATTCCCAAACAACGATGGAATTTTTATGGATGACACTCCTCCGTGCCACTGTGCCACAGTTGTTCGCGAGTGATTTGAAAAATATTCTAGACAATTCGAACGAATAATTTGGCCACCCAGATCGCCCGATATGTGTCCGATCGAACATTTGTGGGACATAATCGAGAGATCAGTTCGTGCACGTAGTCCTCCACCGGCAACATTTTCACAGTTGTGGACGGCTGTAGAGGAAGGGTGGCTCAGTTATTCTGCAGGGGAATTCCAACAACTTGTGGACTCCACGCTATGTCGAGTTGCTACACTACACGGGGCAAAAGGAGATCCGACACAATATTAGGAAGAATCGTTTAACTTTTGTCACTTCAGTGTTATATTGTTTCGATGTGCTTGTCTATAACCGATGCAGACATCATATAACTATACGAAATTCTTTATGCCAACGCCGGCCGGAGTGGCCGTGCGGTTCTGGGCTCTACAGTCTGGAGCCGAGCGACCGCTACGGTCGCAGGTTCGAATCCTGGCTCGCGCATGGATATGTGTGATGTCCTTAGGTTAGTCAGGTTTAAGTAGTTCTGAGTTCTAGGGGACTAATGATCTCAGATGTTAAGTCCGATAGTGCTCAGAGCCATTTGAATGATAGCTGAACTTTACGGACACCCTGTATGCGAGGGGGTGCTGAAAATTAACGCGTCGTTTTTTTTTATTTCAAAGTGCTTGCTGTTTTGAAAATAAAAACATTAATGTTCAACATCTTTATTCTTCATGTCTACATATTTTTATTTAATAAGATGGTCACCCTGCCGACGAACACATTTCTCCCAACGAAAGACCAGTCTGTTTGTACTGTTCTCGGGTCTCCAGCTGGATGCAGTCGTTTTCAAACCACGATATTTCGACAGCGTTCCTTGCCGTCGTCTTCCACTGAATCTCCTCCCCTTTATACTCTGATCGCTCCCCACCCCTTCCACCCCGTCATGCCGCACGCGGCGCTGCGTGGAGTGGTGCTGGGGAAGGGCGGGCTCCTGGCTGCTGGATGCGAACTGTGGGCCATCAGATGTCCTGAGGCCTTCGTCGGGTGCTTTGGGTCGGCGCTGTGCTTTTAATTGGCTGAGTGCTGGGTCCCAGGCTTTTCTGAGGTTGAACCCGGCGTCTCTGTTGATCAGTTACACGTGTTTCAATCGCCTCCTTCACATCACAGTCCCAAGAAGACGAGACCTGCCGTAAAACCTCCATTTTCGCATACTCCATAGTATCTCCAGGATACTCCGACAGGCCTCGTCTTTTTGGGACTGTGTTCTGAAGGAGGCGATTGAAATACGTATAGCTGATGGGCTGGTCAACAGAGACACCGGGTTCAAACTCAGCAAATCCTGGGACCCAGCACTCATCTAACTAAAAGCACAGAAAAGTGACTTCAGCGCCCGACGAAGGCCACAGGACATCTAATGGTCCACAGTTCGCATCCAGCAGCCAGCAGCCCGCCGCTCCCCACCAACGCTCCACGCAGTGCCGCGTCTGGCATGACGCGGGGAAGGGGTGGGGAGCGATCAGAGTATAAAGGGGAGGAGATTCAGCGGAGACGCGAATAACACTACACATCTTGTGTATATATTTTTATATAATTTTAACAATTATAATAATTTTACCTTTAATTTTAATTTTATTTTATTTCAATTATATTTTAATCTTATTTTATCGTATTTATCATTTATTTATTTATTATTATTGTTTTATCAAAAGGTGAATGAATGAGTGTGAGAATGTGTTAACTGTAATATGTATGTGTGAGTACAATGTATATATTGTGTGTGTGAATGTGTGAGCGAATGGACAAAATAAAAAAAATAAAAAAATTTAAATAAAAAATTTATATATATAAAATTTACCACACAGATAATGTATTTTTAAATCATTTAAAAGCAGAAAAAATATGAAAACCAAAAAGTTATTGTTTCAACGTCAATTTTTATTATTGACGGCGTAGCCGCATGGCTTGAACGTCTATTCTCAGACTGGGCAATCCTTGATGCCCCAACATATTCTGCATCGCGGAGACGCTGTCTGCAGGTATCACTTGAAGATGACGGCAAGGAACGCTGTGGAAATATCGTGGTTTTAAAACGACTGCACCCGGCTGGAGACCCGAGAACAGTACAAACAGTTAATTCGCAGGGAAAGCCTGAGTCACACAGAGACCAGTCTGTTGATACTGTCACTGTAAAATGTTTGACATTGTTGACGGAGAAACAACCTCACCTATGCTTGCACCGCTTCGCCACCATCAAAGTGAAGTCCTCGAAGGCATTCTTTGAGTTTTGGAAACGGATGAAGATTAGATGGGGCAAGTGGGGACTGGATGGAGGATGACCGATGACAGTTAACGCAAGGCGTCGGATTGTTGCAGATGTCACAGCATCCGTGAGTTGTCTTGCACTATCATGCTTAAGGAGAGGGTGCTCAATATGTAGACGAACTCTTCGAATTCGAAAATAGATTACAGCATGCTATTTCTCGCGGAGCGAAATAGTTACGTTACACACCACCACGTAACATGGCACAGTTCGGAACCGTCTGGCGCATAGGACTGCAGCCGGCCGGAGTGGCCGAGCGGTTCTAGGCGCTACAGAGTGGAACCGCGCGACCGCTACGGTCGCAGGTTCGAATCCAGCCTTGGGCACGGATGTGTGTGATGTCCTTAGGTTAGTTAGGTTTAAGTAGTTCTAAGTTCTAGGGGACTGATGACCTCAGCAGTTAAGTCCCATAGTGCTCAGAGCCATTTGAGCCATTTGAAATAGGACTGCAAATATGTAGATATGAGGAATAAAGGTGTAAAATGTTCATAACGATTGTTTTATTTACAGAGCTTGAAAAGTTTTCAAATAAAAGATTCAGTGGCGTTATTTTTCAGCACGCCCAGCTGCAGCGCCCGTTGCTGGCGAGACCAGGTGCAGATACAAAGGCTTGAAAGATGCGTATCTGGACAGCGGTCTCTCATTTAGAAGAATGCACCAGCAATGGCGGACTTTCACACAGGCTAAAATATGGCTTCTTACAGCTCTTTGAAATTCGACAACAAATTACAGTCAAATGATAAAAAAAATTTAAAATACATCTGATATCTCAGAAAAACAAGGCACTTCCAATAACGCAGTATTTGCAATATCTTGAAGACTACAGAAGTTAATGTTTTACCGTGATCAAACATTTTCAGAATAAACCTCTGAATTAAGTATTTAAATCCTTCATGCGATTTCAGCACACGATATCTCAGATGATAACACTGCACTATAGCTGTCATTCCTGAAAGATGTGTGTCTGTATCTATTTCATTTTTTGATTTATCACATTTTTATATCTTTTCAGTATGTATATGTCTGTGAGAACATCGTATTCTCCACAGTAACACAGCTAATGAATGCACCATGAATATCTTGTACCTTGTCATACTGGTGTTACAATTTTTGCCAGATATTTATTTAATTATTGATTGCAGTTGCTAACAAAGTCATGGTAACTTAAGAAGTGGTCAGTCGTATGCATTAGTTGGTACCACCATTAAAAAGATTACCAAAAGATGCTTCTGTAAATCAGGGATAAATAATTGTTTAAGTAATGTTTGCCTCGCAGGATTAGCCGAGCGGTCTAAGGCGCTGCAGTCTATGGCAAATTCCCGACTAATAGTCGACTTCATCACATAGGACTGGCCAACTCCCCACTCTTTACTGTTGTCAGCTCGAAGACACCGACGAGCACCGTCTTACGTGCCCCTCAAACGAAACGTGTGGCTCCTCATCCAACCTCCGTGCCCCGCCAACGACGGTAGCACCAGATTTATTGTTGTTGGCCCAGACATTTCACTATCCTCTGTAAGAGGTCCATAATTAAAGAATTTGTTGCTAGCGCACTCGAGCTGATGTAATTTCGATGTATTGCTCACGCGCTGCCTGCGATATGTAAGCTAGAAGAGAATCTGAAACCAAAGAGATAAGCGTAAATTATTTACAAAAGCAAAAACATACGTAGACAATAACATTGCTACAGTATCAGACGAAATCAATACTATTAAACAGTTGAACACCGAATTGCATGATGAAATCTCCGATCTTAAAACAAAAATACACACACACAGTAGACTTTCAGACAGTGACCAACAGACTTGAACAATTAGAATTAATACAGGATCCCGATGCCACTAAAGCAGACGTTAAGAAATTGAACAAAACTACCCGTAAAATCCAAAAACAAATTAATGCTTGTGACACTAAAAATGATCAGGTTAAAGCACTGACTGAAAAATTTGATGAATTGGCCAGTCGTATTGACGTTATCGAAAATAATAATGATACCAAATCAGACGATACGTCACCAGTTTCGTTTAATCAAACACCCGAATTCCTAAATTTACAGCAGACGATTAGTGAGATAGGTTCGTCCAATAATACATTACGTAGAAAATTGTCATGTTTACAGCACGAATTGACGGAGATGAAAAATATTTCAGCCTTTAACACATCACAGCATACGCCACTTCCCGAACATTTCTCACACTCACACAGCCAGTACAATTTAGGTAATTTACAGAGAGTACGTGACTTAGATTCCGAACAGTCACAGACAAACAGATTATCATACAATCCTGAACCTGTTCAGACACTCAGAGACGAAAATTTTGATTACAAGCACGTTCTATCCGTGAGAAAATTTAAAGTATTTAAAAATGACAGAGCACAAATACATCCTTTGGACTGGATACGACAATTTGCTTTTGTATTTTCACCAGCTTGGCCTGTAATGCAGAAACTAGAATTGGCCTGGGTACAACAATTTGCATTTGAATTTTTACCGGCACTGCCTGTAATGCAGAAACTAAAAATTACTTGCAGCGCGTAATTGACCTCAGGGGATTCATTACTCTTCGATGAATATGTGCCGTAGCGTGCACAGGGCCCGAGCCGTAGTAGTGCTATTTCCTCTTTAGTTTTCTGCACTGCTGCCTTCTCTTTTACTATCCTTTATATCTATCAAAACAGCTCTTCAACTATCGATCTATCTAGGATAAAGAATAAGTAAAGAAAACCTGATATGACAAGTTTTACCGAAAGTGACAGTTTTCTTTCGACACTCCCGAAGCGACAAGAACTACCAGCGTAATTTTAATAACAGACAAAATTTTAATCATCAGTATATGCAAAATTATCAGCAATCGCAAACACATTTTGGGAACAGTAGATGGTTTTCACCGCAACAGTGTCAAATGCAGCTGGTTAGCATACCAAACCAACAATGTAGTCTGCACGGTCAACCAAGTTTTAATGTTTCGTCGCCTACACGTATAACGTCGGCTCCACCAAATAGTAACGCACAGCAACAAGGAAATCACTACGCACAGAAAAAACACCATTTCAGCTCATATCGCAATGCGCCGTATAGCAACGATTATTATGACAGACGTAAAAGTAATGAACACAGTTTTCAGCGTAGCAGACGGTCTTACCAGCAACATAATCAACCACAACAAATTATCATGAATGAACCAGACAGTAGATATCATCCCGAACGTAATAAGTCAGGGAGAAATAACAGAACACCACAAATAGTGGAAATGCCGCAGCATCCTCCCGCAAATAACAGCACGTCAGATAGAATTTGACTAGATACAGCACAGATTTAACCTTCCAGCAATACTTTTGATACACAGACTCTTGTTCACGAAAATGTTATTACTTTTGACGAAATCCGAGACACTCTTTTGCACGAAAAACCAGTTATTCAAGAAACCATTTCCCACCCTGGCATTGAAGAAAAGATTGGATCATCCACATTTTCAGCAGTAATCGACTCTGGATCACCTATATCAGTTATAAATGAGGAAACTTTCAACGAATGTAACGAAGAGAATACGTATCCTACGTTACCATTAGGTAAAACTAAAGTAAAAGGAGCAGTATCTGGTAAAGGAGTAATGTAAAATTACAGACACACTTATCATTTTGTATTGCAGGTCATACGTTCCACTCAAAGTTTTGGATTGTTCCCTTATTGACAACAGACGTTATTTTAGGTACGAATTTTTTGGTACAACACGACGGAATTATTGACTTTCAAAATTCCTATTTAATGTTAAAGGATGAAAATGTACAACTGGCATTAGAATTTCAGCACTCTTTATCTGCAGAAGAACAAACAATTAATCGGACAGAGGTCATTTCTGCATCACGTAACATAAACTGTCATTCCACATTGTTCACAGATACGTATGTTCACAACTACAATACACCAGACGAAGCCGACTATGACGTTATACAAATGATTTCGGATAAGGTTAAACAGAGCAGTGCAAATACAGACGACGAACGTACGCAACTACGCAAAATTCTTCTACAGCAAGCTCCAGTTTTTGGCAACATCCCCGGTACTATGTCCGGTTTCATGTATGAATTTCAAGTTAAACAGCACGAAACATTTAAAGCCAAACATTATCCCATTCCGTATATTCACAGAGAACAGGTTAAGAAAGAATTGCAAGCTATGCTTGACCAAGGTATTATTGAACGAGCAGTTAGTCCGTACATAAACCCGCTCCATATTGTTAAGAAAAAGGATGGCTCACTTCGCCTCGTACTTGATTCGCGTCACATCAATGACATTATTATTAATGAAACAGATCGCCCTCAAACACTAGAAGAACTTCTACAGAAATTTCATGGTACCGCTGTTTATTCCACATTAGATTTGAAATCGGGATTTTGGTAAATTCAGCTCCATCCGAACTGCAGAAAGTACAAGGCATTTCTCTGTTTTGGCGACTGTTATCAATTTTGCAAATTACCGTTAGGTTTAACAATTTCTTCAGCAGCATTTATTCGCGGTTTGAATACTATACTTCCGACAGAACTTAAAGACAGAATCACAACGTATGTAGACGACATTCTTATTGCAGACGCTAACTGGTCTGAACACGATTTGATTCTCTGTTCACAGAGGAAGACTGCACTGTGCTTCCTTCTCTAGATTGTCGCACAGTTGACAAAATGTTAGATATCGAAGTAGACGACAGAGGGATAGAGAAACAATTAAAATCGCTCAAAAGAGGAAAGGCCGCTGGTCCTGATGGGATAACAGTTCAATTTTACACAGAGTACGCAAAGGAACTTGCCCCCCTTCTTGCAGCGGTGTACCGTAGGTCTCTAGAAGAGCGAAGCGTTCCAAAGGATTGGAAAAGGGCACAGGTCATCCCCGTTCTCAAGAAGGGACGTCGAACAGATGTGCAGAACGATAGACCTATATCTCTAACGTCGATCAGTTGTAGAATTTTGGAACACGTATTATGTTCGAGTATAATGTCTTTTCTGGAGACTAGAAATCTACTCTGTAGGAATCAGCATGGGTTTCGGAAAAGACGATCGTGTGAAACCCAGCTCGTGCTATTCGTCCACGAGACTCAGAGGGCCTTAGACACGGGTTCACAGGTAGATGCCGTGTTTCTTGACTTCCGCAAGGCGTTTGACACAGTTCCCCACAGTCGTTTAATGAACAAAGTAAGAGCATACGGACTATCAGATCAATTGTGTGATTGGATTGAGGACTTCCTAGATAACAGAACGCAGCACGTCATTCTCAATGGAGAGAAGTCTTCCGAAGTAAGAGTGATTTCAGGTGTGCCGCAGGGGAGTGTCATAGGACCGTTGCTATTCACAATATACATAAATGACCTGGTGGATGACATCGGAAGTTCACTGAGGCTTTTTGCAGATGATGCTGTGGTGTATCGAGAGGTTGCAACAATGGAAAATTGTACTGAAATGCAGGAGGATCTGCAGCGAATTGACGCATGGTGCACGGAATGGCAATTGAATCTCAATGTAGCGAAGTGTAATGTGATGCGAATACATAGAAAGATAGGTCCCTTATCATTTAGCTACAAAATAGCAGGTCAGCAACTGGAAGCAGTTAATTCCATAAATTATCTGGGAGTACGCATTAGGAGTGATTTAAAATGGAATGATCATATAAAGTTGCTCGTCGGTAAAGCAGATGCCAGACTGAGATTCATTGGAAGAATCCTAAGGAAATGCAATCCGACAACAAAGGAAGTAGGTTACAGTACGCTTGTTCGCCCAATGCTTGAATACTGCTCAGCAGTGTGGGATCCGCACCAGGTAGGGTTGATAGAAGAGATAGAGAAGATCCAACGGAGAGCAGCGCGCTTCGTTACAGGATCATTTAGTAACTGCGAAAGCGTTACGGAGATGATAGATAAACTCCAGTGGAAGACTCTGCAGGAGAGACGCTCAGTATCTCGGTACGGGCTTTTGTTAAAGTTTCGAGAACATACCTTCACCGAAGTGTCAAGCAGTATATTGCTCCCTCCTACGTATATCTCGCGAAGAGACCATGAGGATAAAATCAGAGAGATTAGAGCCCACACAGAAGCATACCGACAATCCTTCTTTCCACGTACAATACGAGACTGGAATAGAAGGGAGAACCGATAGAGGTACTCAGGGTACCCTCCGCCACACACCGTCAGGTGGCTTGCGGAGTACGGATGTAGATGTAGATGTAGAACTGTTGCAAACTTTTCGTGCACGAGGACTGACAGTTAATCTTAGCAAATCACACTTTGGCAAAACTTATATAAAATTTCTTGGACATGTAATTTCAGCAGAAGGCATAGCGCCTGACCCGGAAAAACTTCAAGCTTTACGTGACATTACTGTTCCAACGACAAAGAAACAATTCTACATCTACATCCGTACTCCGCAGCTTTCTGGGATTAATTAACTTTTTCCGTAAATTTATTCATTACTCTGCTTTAGACACCCCTAGATTATGCCAATTGACGAGTAAAAACGCTATTTGGTCATGGGATAGGCAAGCACATTCTGAATTTGTTAATTTGAAACATGCCTTGTTGAATGCACCTTTTTTATCACTCCCAGATCTTACTAGAAATTTTTCCATTGCCACCGACAGTTCTAACACCGCTTTAGGCGTACAGATTTTTCAGGAAATTGAAGACGGTAATACAGTAATTAAAAACATCGCCTTTGCAAGTCGCATTCTGTCACCTGCTGAACGCAATTATTCTGTTACAGAACTTGAAACATCAAGTGTTGTATGGGCATTTATCCGATTTAGGCATTTTCCCCATGGAAGACATACTACCGTTTACACAGACCACAGAGCTATCCAGTTTTTACTTTCCGCTAAATTTACACATGACAGATTAAGCAGATGGAAACTTTATTTGCAGGAATTTAATTTTACATTCCCGGTACACAAAATATTGTAGCAGACGCACTATCCCATTCTCTCTGCAACAGCCAGCAAGACATCGCAACCAACTTCTGCCAAGCAAATTGTAGCGTCATGTATATTCAATATGTCGCATTTGAAAATTTCATTTCATCGTCATTACGAGACACAGCACAAGAGCAGAGTAAAGACAACGTATGGAAAGAAATTAAACACCTTTGGCAAGATAAGAATAACGTTACCATTAGAAACCATTACACGGTAAGCAATAACATTCTGTTTCGCCGCTCTCACCCTGACGGCAACAACTGGTTATTATGTATTCCTGACGAGCTTGTTAACAAATTAATTTGGTATGCTCATTTAAATTACGCACATTATGGAGCCAGGAAATGTTTTCTTATACTGAGACAGAACTGTTATTTTGCCAACATGGAGAAACGTATTCGACTACTTTTAGCGTCATGTAAAATCTGCCAGAAAGCTAAATTAGACACGACTTCACATATTCCTCAGTTACATCCCATTGTACCTGTTAAATTGAGACACATGGCCGGTGTAGACATTTTTGGTCCGATTCCCAGAACTAATAGAGGTTTCTGCTACATCTTGTCGCTGTTGAACTCACTTCGAAATTTGTTACCTTCACTCCGTTGCGCAAAGCTACTGCTAAATCTATTTCGAATGCATTTGTAAAACATTTTTTATTTCATGTAGGGCATGTATTCAAAGTAATTTTCGACAATGGACCATAATTTCGATCTGCGATATGGACACGTATGTTATGAGCTAGAAACATTTCTCCGATCTATATATCAAAGTATCACGCTTCTTCGAACACTTGTGAACGACTGATGAAAGAAATTGGTAAACTGTGTAGAATGTATTGCCATAAAAGACATATTGATTGGGATACACAAATACTCTCATTCCAGGATGTAATTAACTCCATACCAAATGAATCTACTATGCTATCTCCAACTGTTATATTGAAAAATGTTGAACCACCTAACAAAATTAAAGAATTAGTATCCTTTCCTACATCTCGTCGACTACGCCACCATGAAATAATTGAGATTGCGCTCAACAACATCAAACGTGCCGCAGAGCGCCGGAGAAGACAGCCAAAACAGGTTTGTACACGCCGTGACTTTCACATTGGACAGAAGGTATTAGTACGCACACACTATTTAACCAACAGAGGATAGAGTAGATGCAGTACACTTGAACTTCTATACGCAGGTCCATACAGAATTCGCAGCATTCCTCATCCCAATGTGGTACATGTTGAAACTTTGAGAACCAGAAAAAGCAAAGGCAATCACCATGTCTCCAATATTAAACCCTTTATTGAATGAACATACTTTATGATTTATCACATTATAATGCCTTTTCCAGTTATTGATATAAACACTTACTGATGATTATCATATTTTTTCCTGGCAACTGCCCGGCAAGGTAAGGTTAGCAGGTCGCTTTTCTTGTCGTTATATATCAGACCGTGCACATTTTCGATTTTGTGTATGTATGATTGTTTTCCTATCGAAAGTAGAATTTTTGTCTCTATGCACTATGAAATGTTTAAGATGTAACAAACACCAGTTGACATTGACATTTTGCATTATGATATCTCAACATCTTGACTATTTTACATTTTTTGCTACTACATTATGATACTGTGTGTACATTTAGCACTTGAAAACTGTCTATGTTTTTGACCTAATACGTTTTCTGTCATGCTATGCTCTATGCTTAATTATATTACTAGAAACAAGTTTTTATTTAATGGATATATGAATTAAATGCAAGACATTAATCCATATTCATTATTTTTCAGAAAGCAATACCGTGTAAAAGAAATGAATTAAACAACCACAGTGGTTTACTATGAAATGAAAATTTTACCATCAGAATGAAGGAAGGAAAATGCAATATATTGTCATGAAGAGTAAATGGATCAGAATTAACTAGCATTATCCAGAATATACTGTACACATCGTATGATAGCAGTCTTGACTAATTATTTTTCTTTCAGAATACAAGGCGATTGATGCAGACTGTCAGACAGAACTACAGACGTTAATTTATTGATGAAATATGCTAGAAGTAAGAAACTCTATACTATATGAAGTAATGAATGATAATGAATAGTTGTATGAAGTAAATGGTAATATGAATATGCAAATGAAGTGTCTATATTTTGCAGATGATAATAAATGATGATGAATAGTTATATGAAGAATATGCTAATATGAATAATGAAGTTTTTCTTTGTAGATGATGATAATGATGAAGTTTATATATTTACTGTTAGTTAAGAAATGCTATGTAGTTATTTAAGTATTTGTTGCAGTTACTTTTGACAGTATGTCTTATGTCGCATAGTATAATGACTGAATGTTTTGGGAAAGACAGCTAGAGTACATACATATTAAGTACACGTTTCATTACCTGTTAATTCGAAGTTCACTATTTTTCAGCATAATATGCATTTCTTCTTTCAGCTCAATAATCTATTTTGTATTTTTTCCAGGAGAAGCTTTTCGTGACATAACATGCTATAAGCAGTTAGTTATTAAACCTGTTCTAGTACTTGAATTTTTTTTACCCAGTTGTGTCTATCATTTATGAATGTGATCACATATACTGTACTTGTTTCATAACCTTGCTACAGCTGACTCATGACGAATGACGTTAATAATCCTTATTTCCAGCAATAAGTCAAAAGCAAATATTTTCATGCCCCAGCAATTAATTATCGATCCCAGTGCAATGCATTGCTTAAAAAAAATTATTACGAGTCCCAACTGTCACCAGTATACAACTAAATAATGCTACCAGTTTAAGATATATTTTTAGTCCTAAAGATAATGCAAATTTTCTGTGTATTGATTCCATTATGTCTATGTATTATTGGACTACCGACCTTGAGTAATAATTCCGATGTCTTACATTTTAAATATGTCTTATGTCACTTACATGTTATCATATATAAACACTAGTAACTTGATGCTGCACTCAAGAACTCCTGTTTTAAATGATAACTTGTGAATAACACTGAATAATGTTTTGTAACACTATATGAATACTTTGTAACTGACCAATGAATGCCACAGATTCAGTCAGATAACTTATGAATAGTGTTTTGTAATACTCAATACTTACTACATCTTTAGTAATTAGCCAATGAGTGCCAATAATTGTTCATATCGGTTGATACACAAGTGTAATTCTATGATGACTAGCATAAGACTTAATGTGTCCTTCACCTTCTGACCTAATTACCAGCAATTACTGCAATATCCGTTTGTCCTGTCCATCCTCATGATCATGGAGCACTATATTGGTTTTTGCACTAATTCTACGTTGCTGTAAGAGTTTGGATTCTACAAGAATATGGTGTTGACATATCAAGCTGTCCACCACCTTGAACGATGGAGATGTTATTATGGTCCTACTGTTTGGTGTACCTAATGTATTACCGAAATGATAACATTGAATATTAATACAACATTTCAGTGTCTTGGCTACGCTGATAAATACTTCAGGGAAGAAAACTTCAGATTGTCTCACTTGGTGTTGTGCTTCTGTAGAAAGATATGGACTTTCAGTGCAGCTACGTGCAACCTACTGTGCTACAACCATGATGCAATCTTTCCCATTCCTTTCCTAGTTCTTACAAAATGCTAAAAACTTTTATAGTGCGTGTGCACTTTATTTGATTTGTTAATGTGATCAGTTCATGTAAAAATGCTAAGGACCTCTACAGTGCGTGTTCACTTTGTCATTTGTTAATATATTTTGTACTCATTGCGTATATACTTTGTCATTTCTGAATATGTTTTGTACTCAGTGCATGTGAACTCTATTTAATTTTTTTAATGTTCTGCACTTATCAATTATGTATATACTCTGTGACTGTAGACACAGTAACTAAATAGATTATAAAAAAATTGTTGCTCATGGCAAGTCCAATTGACTCACCATCGCTGCCAAATTTTTGCGCCCCAGTGGAGGGTTATTAAGAGGTCCATAATTAAAGAATTTGTTGCTAGCGCACTCGAGCTGATGTAACTTCGATGTATTACTCACGCGCTGCCTGCGATATGTAAGCTAGAAGAGAATCTGAGACCAAAGAGCAGTATTGACTGCAGTAAGTGCTGTGTAGCAGTAGGAGTAAGTTGTTGCTAGCCAGCACTCGTGTCTGGTGTATCGTGTTGGCTGGACCGGTCGTGTGCAGAGATGGCAGAGCCTGAGCGTTGTAGGATAAGGTAAAAGCAGCCTCGCGCATATGTAATATTGTTACATCAAGTCCCATGTAAATGTTTTTAAAAAATCTGTTAATAATAATATTTCTCATAAAAAGTAACTTTTGACATTCAATTCAATTTAAAGAATTCACTGATTTCTCCAATCCTTGGCCATTCCGATTATTGAAAAGAAAAATCAGTTCTTTCCTTTTATATAAGACAAATCTATCAGCCTGCATTGCACTTAGCTGCGCCAAGAAAATTGCTTATAGGAACAGATATATACGCGTTATCCGGCGATCTAATTAAGGTAAGATTTTTCAGTTTATTCAGAATGATGTATCAGGGCCATGACGCAGCATTGCTGACGTCCAAAATTTACCAGGTTAAATTGACTGTCAATTATTGAAAGGTTATAAGTGACCCAAATTTTTTATTGAGAGATTAGTCACATTTTATTATTGATACGTTACGCAATTTTCCTGTTGGTGGGTTATACTGAATGTAAACGACATAATTATATTTTTTTTTACTGTTGAGAGGTTTAGGAATTTTTCTGTTTTGCGGTTACACTAAATGAGAATATTATTCATATTATTTTATTATATGGCGAAGTTACACATTTCACTATCCTCTTTCTAAGTACCATACACTCACCTGGTTTCGGGGACAGGCTTTAGAACACCTCTTTCAGAGTGGTCCGCATACAGTCCTTGACTTCTAGTACAAAGTTGTGACCGCGCATAGCACCCTCACCCCCCGAAAACCATCTCACCGACAAACTTTTGCCTGTTATCTCCGCAGCGTCTTCCTTGACCCTCCTCAAAGTTGGGGCGCTTCTAGTGCCGTCTTCTAGAGCGGCCGAGGCTCGACTCGAACGGCCCCTATATTCCCTTCGTACGGGTGCCACTCCTGTCGCGGTGTCGTCATAGTCAGCGTTCTGTTGGCTGACATCGCTTACATATCTACATATATACTCCGCTAGCCACAAAGCGGTGTGTGGCGGAGGGCACAATTAGCGCCAAAGTCATATTCCGCCCCCCCCACCCCACCCCTCTTCCACCCGCGCATCGCGCGAGGAAAAAACAACTGTCTCAACACCTCAGTACGAGCTCTAATTTCTCTAATCTTTGAATGGTGATCGTTGCGCGATTTGAAAGTTGCTGGTAATAATACACTCCTGGAAATGGAAAAAAGAACACATTGACACCGATGTGTCAGACCCACCATACTTGCTTGTACAGCCGTCTCGCAGTGTCCGGAGCAATGATCACACGCACGGCACAGCGGACACACCAGGAACCGCGGTGTTGGCCGTCGAATGGCGCTAGCTGCGTAGCATTTGTGCACCGCCGCCGTCAGTGTCAGCCAGTTTGCCGTGGCATACGGAGCTCCATCGCAGTCTTTAACACTGGTAGCATGTCGCGACAGCGTGGACGTGAACCGTATGTGCAGTTGACGGACTTTGAGAGCGAGGGCGTATAGTGGGCATGCGGGAGGCCGGGTGGACGTACCGCCGAATTGCTCAACACGTGGGGCGTGAGGTCTCCACAGTACATCGATGTTGTCTCCAGTGGTCGACGGTATGTGCACGTGCCCGTCGACCTGGGACCGGACCGCAGGGTCCTACGCAGTGCCGTAGGGGACCGCACCGCCACTTCCCAGCAAATTAGGGACACTGTTGCTCCTGGGGTATCGGCGAGGACCATTCGCAACCGTCTCCATCAAGCTGGGCTACGGTCCCGCACACCGTTAAGCCGTCTTCCGCGCATGCCCCAACATCGTGCAGCCCGCCTCCAGTGGTGTCGCGACAGGCGTGAATGGAGGGACGAATGGAGACGTGTCGTCTTCAGCGATGAGAGTCGCTTCTGCCTTGGTGCCAATGATGGTCGTATGCGTGTTTGGCGCCGTGCAGGTGAGCACCACAATCAGGACTGCATACGACCGAGGCACACAGGGCCAACACCCGGCATCATGGTGTGGGGA
Organism: Schistocerca gregaria; assembly: GCF_023897955.1. Taxonomy (NCBI): domain Eukaryota; kingdom Metazoa; phylum Arthropoda; class Insecta; order Orthoptera; family Acrididae; genus Schistocerca; species Schistocerca gregaria. The sequence goes on from NC_064931.1 coordinate 89,354,426, forward strand.
GCGATCTCCTACACTGGCCGTACACCTCTGGTGATCGTCGAGGGGACACTGAATAGTGCACGGTACATCCAAACCGTCATCGAACCCATCGTTCTACCATTCCTAGACCGGCAAGGGAACTTGCTGTTCCAACAGGACAATGCACGTCTGCATGTATCCAGTGCCACCCAACGTGCTCTAGAAGGTGTAAGTCAACTACCCTGGCCAGCAAGATCTCCGGATCTGTCCGCCATTGAGCATGTTTGGGACTGGATGAAGCGTCGTCTCACGCGGTCTGCATGTCCAGCACGAACGCTGGTCCAACTGAGGCGCCAGGTGGAAATGGCATGGTAAGCCGTTCCACAGGACTACATCCAGCATCTCTACGATCGTCTCCATGGGAGAATAGCAGCCTGGATTGCTGCGAAAGGTGGATATACACCGTACTAGTGCCGACATTGTGCATGCTCTGTTGCCTGTGTCTATGTGCCTGTGGTTCTGTCAGTGTGATCATGTGATGTACATGACCGCAGGAATGTGTCAATATAGTTTCCCCTTCCTGGGACAATGAATTCACGGTGTTCTTATTTCAATTTCCAGGAGTGTATTACGCTGCCCTGGGGCACACCTGAAGTTACGCTTGTTTCTCTTGAAGTCACCCCATTCAGGACGACATACTGCTCTCTGTCTGTTAGAAAACTTTCAATCCAACCGCATATGTCATGTGATAGACCGTAACCGCGCACTTTTTGGAGCGAGCGACAGTGCGGAACTGAGTCGAACACCTTTCGAAAGTCGAGAAATATGGCATCAATCTGGGAGCCGGTAGCTAGAGACTGTTGTATATCATGCACAAAGAGGGCCAGCTGTGTCTCGCATGACCGCTGTTTCCTGAAACCGTGCTGGTTTCTGCAGATGAGTTTCTTAGAGTCTTCTCTGCTGTTATGTTTCTGGCCGACATGCCGGCGCTTGATGTTGCGCCGGAATAACTTTTGAGGTAGTTACCCTTTAGATCTTGAAAAAGATTTTTAAATCTTGTTTATGATGAAGGCAGATCTGCCTGTAATAACATGCGTAATTCAACGCGCGGGTGATAGATTCTGGGCGGTGAATGGCTACTGCTATACTCTAACTTTTGCTATTGAATTACGGAATTGAGAATAGACGGGGTATAAGTTTATACTCGTTATCTTGCTTGTATTAATTTGTTAATCATCATGTTGAACTCTCAACTATTTTGAAATGGAGATTATTTCATGTATTGTGATCGCGAAATGGAATTATTTTTCGCCCATCTCTAAACATGGGCAAGTCTGGTACCATTATCATAAGGCTCTCAAAGTAACTTTACTGCATTTGATCAGGTTATTTTCTAGAATGAGATTTTCACTCTGCAGCGGAGTGTGCGCTGATATGAAACTTCCTGGCAGATTAAAACTCTGTGCCCGACCGAGACTCGAACTCGGGACCGAGTTCGAGTCTCGGTCGGGCACACAGTTTTAATCTGCCAGGAAATGTCAGGTTATTTTCTGTCTGTTTTTTAAATGCATGTCGTAGGACCACTTACCATTTATTTGAAATGTATTTTATTGAATAAGCATTATAAACATAATTCTCCGTCGTCTACATCAATTACTGGCGTTCGAATCCAATTCGTTTCATTAAATTATTCCTTATCTTTCATTTTATATTTCTGTGCATTACAGTACTTCGCAGTTGTAGCCAATTATAGCCTGTTTGACTGCAGGGTCACAGCATCTGATTACTGTTTGCAGGAGTTAGGTATTGGGCATAAAAGCAGGCTTTCGCGGCTCGACCCTATCACTACATCGAGCTAATCTTTTTAAACAGAGACATACATAGCCCTATCATCTAAGGTAAGAGCAACATCAGGTAACGTCGCAATTGGTTTCCTCGTATGAACTGCTGGTTAGAGCGTAACTACTGAGAAGATTCTTTCTTTCTTTCTTTTGCTGGTGCCTTGTCCCGCTGTTAGCAGGTTCGGCGTGGTTAGGAACGGATGTGGCATGGTTAGAGATAAGGGGTGGCCGGATGTCCTTCCTGCCACAGCCCCATACCCCGAGGTCGGAATTAGTGTACCCCAGAGGTCTGTGTCGGTGGAATAGTCCAAAGGGGGTCAGATGTCTGTGAGTCGTGTAACTGAGGTGGAACGTGGGGACCAGCCCGGTATTCACCTAGCAGGATGTGGAAAACTGCCTTAAAACCACATCCAGGCTGGCCGACGTCGGTAATCCGCCGGGCGGTTTCGATCCGGGGCGGCGTGCCTACCCGATTCCAGCAAGCAGCGCATTAGCGCTCTCGGCTAACCTGGAGGGTCAGCTTAACTACTCAGCAGATAATCATTAGGTAATGGTGCACAGTAAAAAGACAGAGTGAGAGTCATAGAATGTGGAAGTCGGAAGGCTTACCCGCTCTGTAAAGCAGTATAGGCAGCCACTTTGGGTAGGTCTGATGGGAGCACACTGTTCAGCGCGTATTGCAGAACATGGAGCTTTGTAGCAGATGTACACCTTGTGTTCCCATTTTGACCCTGAGACATAGTCGGTTACGATTCCAGTGGACACTGGGTCATTGAAATTAGACGGTGAATCAACGGAAAAGTGTATCGTGGTAGGATGAATCACGTTGAATCACGAAGGTCGTGTCCAGATACGTCGTCATACAAGAGAATGGCTGCTCCAAACATGAAACACAATTATGCGGGCCAGTGGGTACAGTATTATGCTACAGGTGACGCTCATGGGATTTGTGATGTTAAGCGGAGGCACCGTTCCAGGTGTGGAGCACCACCAGCATCCCTTTATGTTTGATGTTTACCTGATGGCGATGGCACCTTCCAGCAGGAGAACTCTCCACATAAAAAGGCGACAATCGAACTACAGTGAACTTCAGGAGCGTTATAGTGAACTCACGTTTCTGTCTCGGTCAACAATTTCTCCTGATTTGAACATGATGGGGCACTTCTGAGACACCATTGGACACCAGCTCCACCTCCAAAATTACCAGCCACTTAATTTGTAGGACTTGCGTGAGCTGCGCACAGGTTACTGGTGCTACATACCTCAAGAAACCTACCAAGAACTTGTCGAATTCATTCCATGCAGAATCGCAGTTATATTGCATTTCCAAAGTGGACCAAACCGCTATTAAGCAGGTATTCATAACGGTTTGGATCATCATTGTAGCTAGGCACAAACTAATACATTATACATAACCGATTATTTCCGCTTGCAAGTATTAAAAGATTTGTGGTAATGAGTGGTGATTGTTAGCAGTATGGCATTTCATCCACAGAATCTGAACAGCGAAATTAATCGGAATATTCGGTATGTGAATTATGGTGTCTTTAGTTCTTGTCGTTTAGTTCAAATTGGTAACGTCTTCATGTAAGTTCTCTAAATCAGTTACGACTTCTGATGGAAGGAGGGGATGGATGGTGTTTAATGCATCCTATACGTTAAGGAAATTAGAGACGAAGCACTTTGTTAGGATAGTGCAAGAATGCGGAGGTAAACCGTTTGTGTCCTTATCAAGCGAACCAACCCGGCTTTTTCTTTAAGAAATTTAGGGAAATCACAAACAATCTAAATCAGAATGCCCAGACTGGGATTTGAACCCCTCTTATGTTGAATGACCAGTATCATAACCAATGTAACACTATTCTCGGTATGGTACGTGTTGTACTAAATAGCTCTTACGTAAGGCAGTGGTACACTCATAATCAATGGTTAAATGAGCGACAAAACGAGAGACGGCTTCTGGAGCAGTACCGCTTTGCCGGCACTAGTCGTATGAAAAAGAAAGACAGAGAAATCTAAACGAATTGCGTGTAAAACATTGTTTCTGAGTGCATGTGTTCTCTGATTAGAGGAGGCTCATTAAACTCCGCACGCTCTTACGATGGTTTACTGAAACTTGGAGCCAACTCCAGATTGACACCGTCTGCGCAAATAAGGGCTGTGTAAAAGGCAAGGCTGTCAGTTTCTACACACTTCTTATGGCAGGGGTACACCCAAGATTACTCTGCATTACAGCCTTACATTCCTCTCGCCAGAGAGCAGTAGAGTGCAGAACCTACAAAAGCACAATTGTGTCATCTAGCGACAATGTTAGACTGAATTCCTACATTTAGCGGAAATTAGACTAGCAATACGGACAAACAACTGATAGCCACAACAAACAAGTAGAAAACAAAAGATGTATATTGTATTTAATTGTAAATTGCATTCTGTTATGTACGCATTGGAAATGGCTCTCGGGGTCACGACGAATCTGATTTCTCTAAAAATAAGAGCTTTTTTCTCAGTTTAGTGCGGAACTGGATAAAAACATTCAAGTTCATCTCAATCAAGCGTCAGTGTCCAAAGGCACTTCTAGGACTGTTCAGAACGAACTACTGCAATGCGTGCTGGAAGTGTACCATGAGGAAGTTCGTAAAGAAATAAAACTTACCGATTATGTTACAATTATCACGGATGAAACCATAGATGTGGATTGGAAATTTCAGTTGGTTTGGAAATTTCAGTTGGTCACTGTTGTGCGATATATTGTTGAGGGAAAACTCGTTGAAAGATTTTGAAACTTTCTTAATCCAGGAAGTATGAATGCTAATATTACCTCAGAGAATATTCGGAAAACAACTGAACCCTTAATTGCCGATGGCAGAGCAAAACCATTAGCTCAGAGCTACGACGGTACAAACGTTATGAGTGGTGTCAGGCGGGGTGTAGAAATTAATTAAAGATCAATCCCAAATGCAAACTACATCCATTGTTATGTGCACCATCACAACTGTATTATGTCTACGGCAGCCTCTGTTAATCGCAAAGCCCGCATCTTTTAGCACATCTTTCAGTTATTTCTGCTTTCTTTTCAAATTCGCCACAAAGATCAAACTTCTTGAGTAACATTATTCAGAGAAGCTTGCCCCGTGTATCTGTCAAGAGGTGGAATTACCATTCGCGAGTAGTAAAGGATGTTTATGAAAAAATGGAAGACTTTATTACTGTCATGGAAGCCACTGACACTTGTCAGAGCATAAAACTATTCAAAAAAGGTGGTTCATACAAAGAGAGACTACAAGATAAGGAATTCGTTTTGTGGCTGTAATTTTAGTTTAGGATAATGCCTTATGCGCACATACTTTTTAATCAGTTTCAAAACAAGATAAATTAACCAACTAAAGCAAACAAGACGTACAAAATTTTCTAGCAGTAATGAAAATTATCAGAGAAGACATTGACTCTATCATTAACGAGATTAGTTTTGAACGATGTCTACCAAGAAAACAGGGACTGTTGATGGCTATAAAAAAAATGATTTGGAAGTATGCGAGGGCATCTTTTCTGAAATAAAATTGCGTTTTCAGTTCACTGGGCACCTCATCGCAGCCAACTTATTAGACGCAAATCATATTGATAAATACATAAAAAAATTCCCAGACAAATTCCTTGAAATTACTGATGATGCATAGCCGGCCGGAGTGCCCATGCGGTTCTAGGCACTACAGCCTGGAGCCGAGCGACCGCTACGGTCGCAAGTTCGAATCCTGCCTCGGGCATGGATGTGTGTGATGTCCTTAGGTTAGTTACGTTTAATTAGTTCTAAGTCCTAGGCGACTGAAGGCCTCAGAAGTTAAGTCGCATAGTGCTCAGAGCCATTTTTGAACGGACGCATATTCATTTCTGGAGAAAAGAAAGTTAAAGGGAGAACATCAAATTTTCTATGCTAGGTATGAGTAGAGAACACTTTCCGGCGCAGTTCCGCTTGTTTCGCTGGTTCTAAAGGGTGAGCTTTGCTATACTTCCGAAGAACTATTGTACAGTTTTGAAACTGCTAATCACGATGTCTGTGTAGACATCAGAAGCTGATAGGTGCTTTACAGTGCTCAATAAAATTAAAAGGTTTGTGCAGAACACTATGAAAGAAGAGTGACTGAGTGCCATAGGAATAGTATAATGTGAAAAGTCATTCGTGTGAAAAATTGAAAATTTCAGTTCAAGAGCGATGGATTTATTTACCAAGAAGAAGGAGCGACGAATAGATTAGCAATACTACTAATTATTTTGAAGCAGTCTCCCCAAAGTCATGGAGTTTTGCTTTTGGTGAGTACAGGGATTTTAATTTTAAATGTTGGTAATTTGATTGAATTTTTTTCCCAGTATCCAGATTACAAGTTAGAATGATTTATGCATATTCAATCATTTCTCGTACTAATGGCACTCATGTTGTATCGGACACTATTGTGGTAGGCCGGCCGTGGTGGCTAAGCGGTTCTAGGCGCTGCAGTCCGGAACCGCGCTGCTGCTACGGTCGCAGGTTCGAATCCTACCTCGGGCATGGATGTGGGTGCTGTCCTTAGGTTTAAGTAGTTCTAAGTCTAGTGGACTGATGACCTAAGATGTTGAGTCCCATAGTGCTCAGAGCCATTTGAACTATTGTGGTAGCCGGCCGCGAACGTAAAAAAACGGGGGCTTCGGCCGCTCGAGAGAAGAAAAGCGCTGCCCCTTCGCAGGGGGCAGGATTGAGGTAATGGTCACAATGAATGCTGCTCCCGTCTGGCGTTGTGGAAGTCTTATTCGAACACTGTGATAGAACAGGACTGGTCTCTGGACTGGTTTGAAAATAAGAGAAGGGAACAATGAATAAGCACAACGGCAACGGCTGAGTTTGGGAGTGTCATAAATGTGGTAGTTCAGGCTCGGCCTCTACCATTATCTTTTGCAATCATACATTAAAACACCACCTACATAGGACTGTCGTCTCCATATGAGCAATCAAAAACAACGCGTTAGTGCCTTACAAAACAAATACCTAACGGAGGTAATATTCTTCCTTAGAGAATGGGGTGACTGAAGTTGCGTTACTGAAAAGTTCCATTAAGTGTTTTGACATCACACCCTGCATCGCCATCATCACTGGAAAAAGATTCCCTGCTGCTTGCCACTGTGCAGCAAATGTGCTCTCCTGTGAATATTTCTTATTGGGAAACAAAGACCCCCTCACATGACGAGCGTCTCTCCCAGTATCCATTGGCTTCTTCACACATAATCACTTCAGTTAGGTCAATAAATTCACACTTAATTTCCTCTCCAGAATGTCACGTACAAACAGTAGCAGTAACGACATGGCTTACTCTTGGGCTCTACGTCTCAGGGTGGGTGAGAGACAGAGTTACTCCCGGGCATACAGCCAAACAGTGGTAGTACTGAAGTGCTGAAACGTGTTTATTCAAGCATCCTCACACAGCACTCCTGCCGTCCTCACGATCGCGCTGTGCGCTTGTCAACGGAGCCGATCGCGAAATGCGAATGAGCTGCCGCCCCTGTCCGCTGATGACGTCCCTTGTCCTGCTACAGCGACGCCTAACAGTCCACCAGCAAGCGACGCCGTGCGTGCTGCCGGCGGTAAAGAAAGAACGCGGCGCGCCCAGATCCTCCAGAGTCTTGCCGATTACACATCCCTGTGCTGATTCGTGGTCCAGATATCGCGAACTTTGATGCAGTATCGCATACCACATGTTTGATGCCGAGCAGCGATGCCCCAGTCACACCCCACCCCCTCAGGGTTCCATCAGTGTGATGGCTGATAACGCCTAGGTGGCTAGAAGGCCATGAAGGCGGGCCTCCCCCAGCCAAATCGAGGACACCTCCCTGTCTATCGGCCAATGTCCTACAGAGGCCGGATACTGGCTGCACATCAGCTCCCCGCATCGGTGAAGTTTTCCAAGTCCCATGACCACTACGCCCACATGGAGGCGCACCTCGCCAGATTTCAGTGAGTCATCAGCAGCACATAGCCAGGCCGATCTTCATCACCAAGGGTGCATCGTGGTTTCTCTGATACTAAAGAGCCTATCATTCTGTCCAGTTCAAGAGACAGGCAGAACGACGACATGACTGAATGCTTTGGGCCCCTAAGCTATATTACTTAAGCCCTTATAGCTATGGTTCTAACGTTACCCTACTGGAGGGAACGAGTAGGTTTGCTTTGTACTACTTGTCCTATTAGCTTTCCCTAGCTCGCTCTACACCAAGCACATGTTGGTAGGCCCAGTTTATTTGCATCATGTGAGTTTCGTAGTAGCATGCAAGTACACAAGTTACAAAATTTTACTCCACTCTTGTTCACACCGTGTTAACTGTTCTATGTCCGCGCCGACAGCTGAGAGGTCAGCGTGGCGGATTGACGTCCTATGGGTCCGGGTTAGATTCCCGGATGGGTCGGGGATTTTCTCCGCTCAGGGACTGGGTGTTATGTTGTCTTCATCATCATTTCATCCTCATTCGGCGCGCAGGTTGCCCAATGTGGCGTCGAATGTAATAAGACTTGCACCAAGGCGGCCGGACCTGCCTCGTTAGGGTCCTCCCGGCCAATGACGCCAAACGCTCATTTCCAACTATTCCATGTGCTCGACTGTTGACCGTTATCACAAGGCCCCATCTGCCCAGAGTGCTGTAATGTCAACTGTACCACCCAGTGACTTACCTGATCAGCACATCAGCCAAACTCGCCTCCACTGCCTGGCTGCGGCAGAAATAAAACTTCAAAAAACTCACAATGCGCGCGCAGAATTTTTCGGCCCACAGCGCAGCTCCCGTCTTTCAACGGATTAGTCCTGAATATTTCAAGGAGAGTCCTTCATTAAATTACTCTTAACCCAATTAACAACTGCGCACCGCGATGATGGCAACACCCAGCTGTAACCATGAGCTGTCCCATATTGCTTTTTCCTTATCCATTACTAATACCACCTTACTCCCAAAATGCCGTCTCCAAGACATTATTACAGCACAGTCCTTAATTTAATGCTTATACTACTTAATACAGAGGTTCTACTTTCATCGGAAGTCCCTTTGGCCTTTGCTCGGTAGTTATTCCACTGACAACTGATGCGTCAGTGGATCTGTCAACAGAGCTGATCTGCGTTCATCACAGAAATAAAATAAGCTAATACCTAATAGAAATACGCCACAACTGGTAGCTGAAATTCTTACCGATATAATGTTGTGAAGACAATTTTCTCGAAAATTTTGAACTTCTAACATCTGCTCCTTTGAAATTCTTAGCTCCTGTGCTTCTATAAATTTGTCTAATGAACGCATTAGCTTAGACCTGTTAAATTCTGGGTGAATAATATCCTTAGTGACCCTACAGCGTATGCCATGTCAGTATCATGACAGTCGTACCAGTGAGTGTAGTTGGAACTTTGAGATCCCTGCAAACTTTCTTACAAGCCATAAAGGTAGTGATAATATTGCTTCCCTGTAACTCTAATTTTCTCAACTCCCCCCACCCAGGTTTCTCTTTTACACAGCAATTTTCAAGCAAAATTTCTGACGATATGACTGAGTAGAGCCAATGCCTCTCTTCCTTCTGAAAGTAAGACCACATGGGCTAGATTTCGTTTTCACACCTTGTCTCATTTGTTTTCACTAAAAACACACTTGCCTCACGTGTCTGTGTCGCTCTGTCTGGACAGACAACAATACACCCTTGAGTACAGTACTGGTGAATGGTGTAACACTGAAATTCCAAACCAGTCCCTGCTATTGGTAAGTGAACAACTGTATATACCCATGTTCCACCCTATTCTACCATTATCCTAGCCATATGAAATTACCCTGTCACTTCTACTATAAGTCTTCATTCTGCCGGCAACTGCTTCTCCGGTAGGCGCAATCTAAACATAAACTCCCGTACTGGAAGCAACACTGAATGGAGCCCTCCATTTACCGCATGATACATTGCTTCCTGCAATATGATCACCTTACTGCCTGTTTCCCCGGCTTATCTGCCAATGCTCGGAACAACCTTCCAATAGCCATCTTGTAATCCGACAACTTAATTGTCCCTGTATCTTACACAGTTCGTTATACACCTTATTGTATCACTGGTATACCGAGATAGCTCCATAGTTAAGTCCCTCATACTGTTGAATACTCCCTCCTCTAAACTAGACAATCGAGTGGCCTGCCATTCTCCAACACTCTTAATAGAACTCACTATTTGCTAGACCAGACCAAGTGCATAATTTAATTTCTGAACTTTCTCATCATCCGTTGTCACAGACACCGTTTCTAGTAATTTACCTCCTGCATTTAACCAACCTCTCTTCCTCTGAATAGTGGTCTGTGCTACAATATCCACCGGTTGTGATGAGTGTGCTCTTAATTTACTGTGAAGAGTGTGTTCTTTATTTACTGAAGGCAAACTGTAACCTGTAACTCATGACACTCCTCTTCCATTTCCCTCGAGAAGTCACTTCTCTGAACCTCTTTTCACAGTTCCAAAATAAAAATAACAATAAGAAGAAGAAAAGATCTTCCAATCTCTGAATTTCATTTCCAATTTCCCAAATCTCTACTGTTGATTTCAGTGTTCACTGATGTCTCGTAGGCAATGCATCTGATTGCCTAAAGAACAACATACTTGATTCCTAAGTTTGAACGACAATTAAGCCTTCTGCCCCACTCCCAATGAAATATAGCCAAACCAGGATCATTCCTATCATTGAGGACGTTCTCATGAAGTCACCACCTGATGAAAGGAACCATCCATCAAACCCTCCCTCCTTCTGAAACTAATTACGTGACCTTAAAGCAAAAGCCATGTTTTGTGCCTTGCGCTGTCGAACCGCTAGACGTTTCTTCTTTCTGCTTACAGCACCTTTGTGTACTGGGCCGATTACAGCTAATTGTGGTAGCACATCCACCTTAACCTTATATGGTTTCACCCAACTGACGTGCATGATAGACGTTTTGATAAAAATTCTACCTTTACCTTAAGTGGATCAGCTCTATGATAGGATACGGTGGATCTCATTTCGACAAGAACTTCTTCATCTTTCTCTTCAGTGTATAGTGAGTAGTGAGCAATATCCACTGCACTGTCTAATACCGTGGTAGTCTGCCTGTGCACCTATTCTTTTTTTCCAGGCATTCCAGAGTCTATGTGTTCACCTTTTGTACATTTCTCCATACCTCCCATATTCTTTTCGCAAACTTCTCTACTGATTCGCAATTCGGTGATAATTTAGCATTTAAAAAGTGAAACGGGGACGACATCTTTCTCCTGTGCATTATCTACTTATATAATGCTGACATGGTTGTTACAATGTGAACAATAGAGTTGTATATGCAAACCAAGTATGGAACATAGGTATCCTAGTTGTCTTGTCTAGCATCCACATAAAAACTTAGAAATTAGAAATGCTGTTATGGAAGTGCTCCATTCTAACGCTGGTTTGAGGGTTGAACGGGTTCAGTCATAGCTTCTGGATACGCAACATATGGCATCGCGGCTTATGAAGTTCTGACATGAAGTTCGTATCCTCATCAGGGACTAAGGTGTCAGGCACTCTAAGCTTCAAAATTCAAGTGTTAACTAACATCTGTACCACAGTACTGGCCAATAAGTCTAGAATTGATATCGTCACTAGAAACAATGAAAAATGGTCATTGATCATACGCACATCCCAATTCACTGCAGGCGTTCTTTTATATGGTCCGCAAATGTCGAGTCCAAGCATTTCAAATGGCTCTGACACCTCTGGTAACGTCTGAAAGTGATTTTCTGGTAACAAATATGAAACACTCCATATTTGCTACAGAATGGCTCCAGGAACGCTCTTCTGCGTTTAAATACCTCCGCTGGCCAGCAGACTTCCCAGAGATGAACATTACTGAGGACAACTGGGATGCCTTTCAACATGCTGTTGAGAAGAAATCTCCACCCCGTCGTACTCTTACGGATTTATGGACAGCCCTGCAGGATTCATGGTGTCAGTTCCCTCCAGCAGTACTTCAGACATTAGTCGAGTCCATGCCACGTCGTGCTGCGGCACTGTACCAGTTTCTTTGACTCTCCGGTGTAATTATGGTGGCCCCAGGCTGCTCCTACTCACTAGGTTCACGCTGGTAACAGACAAATGCACCCCTCTGTCAATTAGAAACCTCTGCAACACATCTCTCACTAAGCCCACTAAACAGCATTTCGGCTGTGCATTAACTTGTGCAGTGCTACGGTCTATCGGGACTGCTTTCTGAAGGTCGAAGCATTCCTGTTTAACGGCTCAAAATGGGTCAAATTGCTCTGAACACTATGGAACTTAACTTCTGAGGTCATCAGTGCCCTAGAACTTAGAACTACTTAAACCTAACTGACCTAAGGTCAGCAAACGCACCCATGCCCGAGGCAGGATTCGAACCTGCGACCGTCCCGGTCGTGCGGTTCCATACAGTAGCGCCTAGAACCGCTCAGACACGGCTGCTTATCCAGATGGTGCCTCTCGTTTTCCTCTCGCGATATTCCGATTCTCTGTGGTCCATTTCCGACCACTACCGACACTCTGGTTACTTACACTGTTTCTGCGTATGGCCCTTACGTCGACACCTATAGAATATGACCTCGGTAGGAAGTATATGGTGATGGACCCCTCACTTCGTGGCAAAATCGATTCTTCCAATTGTTCAGCAATTACGAGCTGCTGTTAAATGACTTGGATTCAACTCTTCATGGCATTTCTGCTGAAATTCCGCGCAAGAAAACGTCTAGCGTCTTGTATTCTACCTCCTGCAGGAAGACCTTATTGGACCGCTACGGTCACAGTTTCGAATCCTGCCTCGAGCATTGATGTGTGTAATGTCCTTAGGTTAGTTAGGTTTAAGTAGTTCTACGTTCTCGGGGACTGATGACCTCAGAAGTTAAGTCCCCTAGTGCTCAGAGCCATTTGAACCATTGGAAGACATTATTAGCCTCAGCATTCTTGGAAGGCACAGAGATCTGAGTACTGACTAGCGAATTCTGTATTCAAATACTTCCACTCACTCACAACACTTAAACGTCAAGGTACAGATACTGAGCTTCTCCATAAAAACCATTTGCTATTTTGGTTCTTAGCTGGCGCAGTTCATCGGCTGACTGCTTAAACGATGGGCTTCCAAACCCTCAAATCTATGAAGGAGGTCATCATGCCCTGATTTTGGTGAAAATTTTCCTGTGTTAACACCCCTATTTTCTACGTTAGAACAGCAACCGTCTTTGTATTAGTACTAGAAGGTGTTTCTACTATTCTGCGTACCTTACGTTCACTGTAGTTAATACCAGAAACACAAATAACCCACTAATACGCTAAGAAAAACCTTATAAATTACTTTTCCCCGCATATCATCACCCATCTACACTCTGAACAACTGTGAGAAAAATGACCAACGCGTCTACATGTAAAACAATTGGTTGCTAGAGCCTTAGTGCACAGCAGTTCGTACCCTGCAAGACAGCAAAACTGACACCGTACTGGTACTAGATTATCGGATCTACAGTTACCCCTTAAATATTGACAAGTCTGCTGGTTCGCGTGGTTCTGCAAACGTAAGCATAAACATACCCTAACCATTACACACAAATTAGGTCCAATAACTGAGAACAAATACTGAATCAAACATAAACCAATTGAGACTCACCGCACCCCATTCTTCTCTGCCGATACTGCCGAACGAGAGATATGGTAGGTAGCACTGCGTATGTAATTTACTAAAGTAGGCAGTCTTACTGCTCGACACCAGACCACACTGTTTGGATGTCAAGAGTTACCCAAAAATCACTTCTTTCACCAAACCGTAGCATTTGGACATTGGACGGACACTTCCCGACACAAACTGCGTCGTCAGGTATAATGGCCACTTGATGACACCACCTGTCACCACCTGGCGTATTCCCGGCCGCTATGTGTTGGGGAAACGGTGAGGGAGGGGCAGAATTATGCCGAGGCGGGCAGTTAGACAGTGGCAGTAATTACTCAAGTAGCCTTACAAGCACTCCGGCTGCCCTCACGGCCATGCTGTGTGCTGCAAATGCAGTCGATCGCGAAATGCGCTGATGCATCCAATGTACTGGGCTGGGGTGCCGAACAGTCCATCAGCAGCCGTCGCTGTGCTTGTTGACAGTAGCAAAGAACGAGTCCTCCGGAGTCTTGCCGGCTACACACCCCTCACACTTGTGTTCCCCATGGGTGCAGTAGTTGACACCAGGTGGCTACACCGCCGAGCAGCAATACCTCGGTCACCCTTCCACCTCCCCCCCCCCCCTCCCTTGGATCGACCAGGTCGATGACCGTTGCAGTCCGTCGGCTGAAGTCCCTCAGAGGCCGGATGCTGGCAGCATATCAGCGTTCTGCATTGGTGAGGTTTCCGCGATCGCTTCGCCACAGCTGTGCGTCCCGTGCCGGAGTTCGATGAGTTAATGAAGGGCAGGTTGTCAGCTGATCTTCATTACCAATGTTGGGTCCTGGTTCCTCTGAAACAGAGAAGCCCGTCGTTCTCTCCAGTGCAAGACGCAGACAGAATGGCGGCACGACAGTGCTTTGAACCCCTAAGCTGTTTATACCTTTATAGCTACAGGTTTGATGTAGTCTACTGGAGGGCACGAGCAGGTTTGCTTCATATTACTTGTCCTGTCAGCTTTTCCTAGCTCGCTCTGCAGCGAGTACAGGTTACTAGGCGTGGTTAAATTTGCAACATGTGAATTTCTCGGGGCACACAGGTGCACGAGTTGCAACATATTACGTCACTCTTAGTTGCTCTGTGTTAGCTGTTCGATGTGCTCGATCACTGACCGGTATCGCAAATACCCACCTGTCGGATGTCTACAACATCCATTGGTTTACATCATCAGCGCATCAGCCGGATTCACAATTAGCTCACTGAACATTTCCGGGGTGCAGCGGCTCTTTACATACCATAACCAATGCGTGTCACCATGCTCATGTCTCATAAACGACAGATGAAACAAAAAATTACTCTCTGTGCCTGACATTCCATCAGAGACACCATGAAAAGAACTGTGCATTTACTGTCCTATGAAGCTTGTTCTAAAAAGAAAAAAAAAATGTTAAAATTCGCCGGCCGCGGTGGTCTCGCGGTTCTAGGCGCGCAGTCCGGAACCGTGCGACTGCTACGGTCGCAGGTTCGAATCCTGCCTCGGGCATGGATGTGTGTGATGTCCTTAGGTTAGATAGGTTTAAGTAGTTCTAAGTTCTAGGGGACTGATGACCAAAGCAGTTGAGTCCCATAGTGCTCAGAGCCATTTGTTAAAATTCGAAAGGTATGTAACCAGCTGTTAATGTAACAAAAAAATGGTTCAAATGACTCTGAGCACTATGGGACTCAACTTCTGAGGTCATCAGTCCCCTAGAACTTAGAACTACTTAAACCTAACTAACCTTAGGACATCACATACATCCATGCCCGAGGCAGGATTCGAACCTGCGACCGTAGCGGTCTCGCGGTTCCAGACTGTAGCACCTAGAACCGCATAGCCACTCTGGCCGGCGTTAATGTAACACTATTCACAATAATGGCTTCTGTTACCCACAAATAAACGTTGCTGTTTCCCAAAGACGACTTAGATAAGCATTCACAAACGTGTATAACAACCTTTTTTGTGAATTGAAAGTAATGACAGACAATGAAATCAGATCTAAAAGACTGAAATTAATTTTTCTCAACAATTCGTACTACCCCTTGGATTAATTTGTGAGCAGATATAGAGGGTGATTATAATAAAACTTTCGCTAGTTGAGATAGCCCCCATGAAAAACAAGTGATCATAGGACAATGAAACTTTGTGGATACATTCGTAAGGACATGTGGAAGAGGAATAACGAGTAAACCATTGGAAAACTACATTCTAATTTTCACATGTGAGGGTAACGTGTGTTATTTGTGTTCCATGTTACGTTCTAGGTTACAAACATTCTTCATTATAACGACCATCTGCATCTCAGCCATGGCAACTATAACTTCTTCAGCAACACGTGGTGCCTGCTGCGAACAGTTCCCAAATCGCCAGTTAATTCGAAATTCTGAATAATGCTCTTCAGCCCCAGTGTGGGAGAAAGACCTCTCTGTATTCATTTAGTGCGTTGATACCCACGAAGGCAGCAGCAGTATTGCTCTTTCAGCAGAATGATCAGAGACATGAAATGAGTATTCAGCACGTTCTCCGTGATTGACGACTACTGCAGAATATAAAGATTTTTGGATTTTACCTGATGAACGAGACAGTCTAATGGGATGGAGAAATCTTGCTCGGTGAAGTGGGAAGAAATTGTAAATAGTGAGGCTGACGTGTGTATGTGCCGACTGAGGGAACGCCCTGCTCCGAACGTAGCTATAGACATCACTGACGGGAAAAAATCGCAACACCAAAAAGGAGATCTGTGACAAAAACGAAAGTTGGTAGGGGTGTTTCTACATCTGAAAGATGATTTCCATTCACATTTCGCGCAACTCACATGAGAGTGGCGCCAGTAGCCCCACTATCTATCTATCGCTGGCGCCTTGTCCCGCAGTGACGCAGGGTCGGCCATGGTTAATCGGATTTGGCTTGTTAATGTTAAGGGGTGGCCGGATGCCCTTCCTGCGCCACGCCATACCCCCTGGGATAGAATTAGTGTACCCCAGCTGTCTGCATCTAGTGTAAATCGTGCAATAGCGTGATGTGTTTCAGATGTCTGCGAGTCATGTAACTGAGGCGGGACGTGGGGACCAGCACGGTATTCACCTAGTAGGATGTGGAAAACCGCCTAAAAACCACATCCAGGCTGGCCGGCACACCGGCCGCCGTCGTTATTCCGCCAGGCGGATTCGATCCGGGGCCAGCTCGCGTACCCGAGTCCAGGAAGCAGCGCGTTAGCGCTCTCGGCTATCCTGGCTGGTCGCCAGTAGCTCCACTATGAGGATGCAAATCAAGTTTGCTTTAAACACGTGCTGTAGCGGTCATGAGCATTAGATACCTTTGGTACTGGATGTGGTGAGTTGACGTTAGGGAAGAATCCCTCTAAGGCGATAAACATGTCATTATCAGCACCTCAATGAGTTTCTACGACGTCGTGTTATTACTACGAGAATCTGAAAGTTCCTTCTACATTATAACAGAATGACTTGGCAGGAATGTAGCCACTGTGAATGATTGTTAGCGGCGGTGGTCACGAGAATGTACAGTCAAAAGAAGACCGGGCTACGGGAGGCCACGTGGCACTACATGGAGGGAACACCATAGAGCCCGGCGTATGCCTCTGGCACATCGTGCTGCAGCTGCAGCAGCAATGTGAACAGCAGTTGGCACCACAGCGACACAACGAACTGTTACAGATCCATTACTTCGAGGACAGCTCCGAGCCAGTCGCCCTGTAGTGGGCATTCCAGTGACTCCAAACCACCACCATGTGCAACTTTAGTGATATCAAGCGAAAGCTCATTGGCGGGCAGCGCGGAGATCTGTTGCGTTTTCTGATGAAGGCTTGTTGTTCCTCGGTGTCAGTGATGGCCGTGTGTTGGACAGAAGTAGGCTAGTTACCTGGAGTTATGGCCTGAGATGTGAGTTCGTATGATAGCAGGAGCACTCTCGTGGTTATCCCACGCACCCAGGCTGCAAATTTGTGAATAAGTCTTGAGTTTCGACATGTTGTGCTGCCATTCATGAACATATTCCAGCGGGTATCTTCAAACAGGATAACGCTCGCCCACATACCGCTTTTCTAAACCAACTTGCACTTCAGAGACTCGACATGTTGCCTTGGCCTGCTCCATCACCAGACCTGTCTCCAATCGAGCATATACAGGGTTTAAAAAAAGGTACGACCAAACTTTCAGGAAACTTTCCTTACACACAAATAAAGAAAAGATGTTATGTGGACATGTGTCCGGAAATGTTTAATTTCCATGTTAGAGCTCATTTTGGTTCCGTCAGTGTTGTGGTTGGCAGGAGACCCAACAACTTGTTACTAGAGGAGGCCGAAAGGCACGCGTTTTAGCTCACACAGGCTGGCGTGAGGTCTGGAACAGGACAAGGAAATTAGAATTTAGAAAAAACGGACGTAGGTGGTGGAATACTTAACTTTAATCCATTAATGACACACGTCGCTCTGGCCATACATGATTCACAATATCAATAGTAACTGAATATTGCGCCTTGCTAGGTCGTAGCAAATAACGTAGCTGAAAGCTATGCTAACTATCGTCTCGGCAAATGAGAGCGTATTTAGCCAGTGAACCAGCGCTAGCAAAGTCGGTTGTACAACTGGGGCGAGTGCTAGGAAGTCTCTCTAGACCTGCCGTGTGGCGGCGCTCGGTCTGCAATCACAGATAGTGGCGACACGCGGGTCCGACGTATACTACCGGACCGCGGCCGATTTAAAGGCTACCACCTAGCAAGTGTGGTGTCTGGCGGTGACACCACAGTCAGTATGTACTGTACTTCCTCGGTTCACCGCCATGATTTCATAGTGGATGCTCTACCTGTGCTGCTAGAACATGTGCCTTTGCAAGTACGACACAACATGTGGTTCGTGCACGATGGAGCTCCTGCACATTTCAGTCGAGGTGTTCGTACGCTTCTCAACAACAGACTCGGTGACCGATGGATTGGTAGAGGCGGACCAATGCCATGGCCTCAACGCTCTCCTGACCTCAACCCTCTTGACTTTCATTTACGGCGGCATTTGGAAGCTCTTGTCTACGCAACCCCGGTACCAAATGTAGAGACTCTTCGTGCTCGTATTGTGGACGGCTGTGATACAATACGCCACTCTCCAGGGCTGCAACTGCGCATCAGGGATTCCATGAGACGGAGAGTGGATGCATGTATCCTCGCTAATGGAGGACATTTTGAACATTTCCTGTAACAAAGTGTTCGAAGTCACGCTGGTACGTTCTATTGCTGTGTGTTTCCATTCCATGATTAATGTGATTTGAAGAGAAGTAATAAAATGAGCTCTAACATGGAAAGTAAGCGTTTCCGGGCACATGTCCACATAACATATTTTCTTTCTTTGTGTGTGAGGAATGTTTCCTGAAAGTTTGGCCGTACCTTCATGTAACACGCTGTATAGGAGATCATCGGACGACATCTCCAGCGTCATCCACAAAGAGCATAAACCGTCCCTGTATTGACCGATGCAACAGTCATGGAATTCCATTCCACAAACTGACATCTGACACATGTACAACACAATGCATGCACATTTACAAGCTTACTTTCTACATTCTGGCGGTTACGCCGGTTATTAGTGTACCAGCATTTCATATTTGCACTGGCTTATCTCTCACTTGCAGTAAACTATGATCTTACGATGTTAATCACTTAAATATGTTACCTAGAAAAATGTATTCATGAAATTTAGTTGCTCTACATTGATTATTTTCGGTGTAGCGATTCAGCGTGTACGTGTAATTGCTTAACTAACCAAGCGGTAAGGGGACAGCTTCTGTTCCTAATCGATCCTTTGCGCCAAACTGAACACCATACCAACGTTCTCGTAATTCTAACTGATAGCCCGTTGTAGTGTTACTCTTCATAATGAACAATTTGCTTTGTTCATGGTTTCTCCCTTCAATTTCAATCCAACCAGTGTGAAACAGGCTAAACATTCATCTACAGAAATTTGAAGTTTTAGCTAGTGGCAATTTCCAGTTGTTTTCCGTGATACTACGTAACTTTTAATGCCCTCTATGTACATATGAAGTCAAGGACTGAATGTAATAATGCTGTTCTGACAAGCGTATCGCAAAATACAGACGTTTTCAAGCACGAACGTCTTAAAAGCGTACTGTGTCTCATTCGAAGCATACTTTTAAATTTTAGTATAAAGTTCAGCCTATTAGTGATTTTATCTCCGTTTAGAATCCACCATACATTCAGAAGTCTGACACACGAATGAACAAGCCTAGATGTAATAATGGATTTTGTGTTATATTGTTACACTGTGTCGACACAATGAAATTTTGTTCTATTTCTACACCTTAAATATTTTTTTAATTAACAGGAATATATGTACTACATAAATTTTCAATAAATAATACTGCTTCAATTTTTTATTCGTAAGCTCCCCATTACATTCCTACATCAGTAGACACCTTTCTTTCTTTTCGCATGTTTTAATCTTTTACTAAATTCTCTGTTTGAAGTCATTCAGTTTAATTTAGTTTATCCGGGTTCCATGAGACCATTGGAGCCTAAGCTAACCATGGAAAGAGTCAAAACGAAGGTCATATGAACTCATAAAAAAAGATTTTGCAGTAGAATTTAAAATACGTAATATGTTTCAGTTCCATGCTCTAAGCCGCTACGGACGGCGTCTGTACAGAACAAGTAGAATGAGCTAAAAAGAAGCCTTTGAGCTTAGAATTGTAGATCTTGTGTTTACCACTCGAATTGTTTTATTCTGCTGCGGAAGCCAAATGTAAACGAAATTTCCTTTACAATGAATAAAGAAGTACCGAGCGAGGTGGCGCAGTGGTTAGACACTGGACTCGCATTCGGGTGGACGACGGTTCAATCACGCGTCCGGCCACCCTGATTTACGTTTTCCGTGATTTCCCTAAATCACTCCAGGCAAATGCCTGGATGGTTTCTTTGAAAGGGCACGGCCGCCTTCCTTCCCCATCCTGCCCTAATACAATGAGACCGATGACCACGCTGTCTGGTGTCCTTCCCCAAACGATGCAACCGAACCTCTTCATCTCAAGAGTAAGAGTAATAAAGAAGTATTGTCCAAGTGCAGATCGTTAACATGGCCACATATGACATGTATCACATTTCTTGTTTTGTACTCATGTCAAACTGAAGCATTGCGTTTTTCGTATCGATGAATAATCTATAAATGAAAAAAGTCTTTGGAAATAAGTCTTCGTCTAGATAGAAGCTCCCACTGACGTTGTGTAAACCGTCTGTGCAATCTTAAGTTTTCTGACAATTTACTAGGAAGCTGAAAACCAATTCATATCAAAATATTAAATAAATATTATTACAAAACATAAATACTGGGTATTTCAGTTATTAATATGTATGTGTTCTTCCGGTTACCCATAAGTGCAAGAACAATGCGCCAACGCCTTAAAAGTGCTTACTGCCAATATGTCTGACCGGAGACAATCGAGTAATTTCAAACAGATCATGACTACACTGAGATGACGAAAGTTGTGGGCTAGTGATATACACATACACTATGTGATCAAAAGTATCAAGACACCACCAAAAACATACATTTTTCATGTTAGGTGCATTTTGCTGTCACCTACTGTCAGGTCTCTGTATAATCGATCTCGGTAGTCATTAGACATCGTGAGAGAGCAGAATGGGACGCTCCGTGCAACTATCGGACTTCGAACGTGGTCAGGTGAGTGGGTGTCACTTGTGTCATACGTCTGTACGCGAGATTTACACACCCCTACACATCCCAAGGTCTACTGTTCCCGATGTGATAGTGAAGCGGAAATGTGAAGGTACACGTACAGCACTAAAGCACACAGACCGACCTCGTCTGTTGACTGACAGAGACCGCCGACATTTGAAGAGGGTCGTAATGTGTAATAGGCAGACATCTATCCAGACCATCACACAGGAATTCCAAACTGCGTCAGGATCCACTGCAAGTACTACGACAGTTAGGTGGAAGGTGAGAAAATTTGGATTTCATGGTCGAGCGGCTGTTCATAAGCGACACACCAAGCCGATAAATGCCTCGCTTGGTGTAAGGAGCGTAAACAATGCCCGGTGAACGTCTTCTGCCAGCGTGTGCAGCGTCAATGGTAAAATTCGGAGGCAGTGGTGTTATGGTGTGGTCGTGTTTTTCATGGAGGGGGCTTGCACCCCATGTTGTTTAGCGTGGGACTACCACAGCACAGGCCTACACTGATGTGTTAAGCGCCTTCTTACTTCCCACTGTTGAAGAGCAATTCGGAGATGGCGATTGCATCTTTCAACACGATCGAGCACCTGTTCATAATGTACGGCCTGTGGCGGGGTGGTTACACGACGATAACATCCCTGTAATGGACTGGCATGCACACAGTCCTGTGCTGAATCCTATAGAACACCTTTAGAATGTTTTGCAAAACCGACTTCGTGCCAGGCCTCACCGACCGACATCGATACCTCTCCTCATTGCAGCACTCGGTGAAGAACGAGGTTCAATTTCCTAAGAAACCGTCCTGCACCTAATTGAACGTATGCCTGCGAGAGTGGAAGCTGTCATCAAGGCTAAGGGTGGGCCAACACCATGTTGCATTCCTACATTACCGATGGAGGGCGCCACGAACTCGTAAGTCATTTTCAGCCAGGTGTCCGGATACTTTTGATCACATAGTGTATACGCTTGATTTTAGTATAGCGGACACGAGATACAAAAGAACAATACATTGTCATAGCTATCATTTGTACTCCGGTGACACGTTTCCGACGTGATTATGGCCGCACGACGGGAATTAACAGATTTTGAATGCGGATTGGTAGTTGCAGCTAGACGCATCGGATATCCAGTTTCGGGCATCGTTACGGAATTCATTACTCAGAGACCACAGTGTGAAGAGTGTAGCGAGGATACTAAATTTCAGGCGTTACCTCTCACCAAGAACAACGCATCGGTCGACGGCCTTCACTTAACGACTGAGAGCAGCGGCGTTTGCATAGAGATGTCAGTGCTAAAAGACAAGCAAGGCTGCATGAAATAAACCGAGACATCAATGTAGGATGTACGACGAACGAATCCGTTTGGACAGTGAGGCCCAATTTGGCGCTAATGGGCTACGGCAGGAGACGACTGACACTTGTGCCTTTGAGCACGACATCGTCTGCAGCGTCTCTCATCGGCTCATGACCATATTGGTTGTACGCTAGACGACTGGAAAAAAGTGATCTGGTAAGATGATTCCCGATTTCAGTTGGTAAGAGCTAATGGTAGGGTTTGAGTGTTGCGCGGACACCACGAAACCGTGGACTCAGGTTGTGGTGGCTTCTTAATGGTTTGGACAGTGTTTACATTGAATAGACAGGGTTCTCTGGTCCAATAGAATCGATCATTGAGTGGAAGTAGTTATGTTCTGATCCTTGGAGGCCATTTGCAGCCATTCATGGACTTCATGTTCCCGAACAATGGTGGAATTTTTATGGATGACAATGCACCATGTCACTGGGCCGCAATTGTTCGCAGTTGGTTTGGAAAATATTCTGGAGAATTCGAGCGAACGAATGGCCACCCAGATCGCCCGACATGAATCCCATCAAACATTTATGAGAAATAATCGAAGGTTATTTCCCGCAAAGAATCGTGCACCGACAGTACTTTCGCGATTATGGACGGCTGCAAAGTTAGCATGATTCAGTACTGCTGCAGCGGAGTTCCAGCGACATGTTAAGTCCTGACATGACAAGTTGCTGCTCTAATCCGGGTGACATGCATGTTCCGAAGACAATAGTGATCTTACTGGGGAGTGGAACGGCTGGGCAAGCATTAAAACCTCTCCTACCACAAAGTGGCATGAAAGGAACGAGTACGTGGAATCAGTAGTAGGGAATATGAGTGGAAGATTGATTTGTTTAAAAAATTCTAGGAAAGTGCCCTCTATGTGTAGAAGAAGACGCGTACTCTACGCTAAAACGAACTGATATAAGGTACTATTGCAGTATTTGGGGTCCTAATCAAGGTCAGAGAGGAGTCATCGAAAGAGTTCAGAAACGGTCGACTTGGATCATAATAATTCGGCACATGTTCTACAAAAGTGTAATAGAGATGTTCAGGTAAACTAATGGAAACATTTCGAAGAAACGGGACCTTGATATGGCGAAAAAATGTTTCATAAGAGCTAGTGTTCGAGTTAGATTATGCATAAATTCTTTCGCTTTCATTGTGTACCTCTCATAGGCAACGAGAGAATAGGAAAAAGAGACGTTAAAACTCATATGGATCGAGAAAGTCCTTTCTTCCCACCAAGGACGCGAATATAATGAGAATTATGGTACAGTAGTCATTAAGTTTTAATTACACTGTCTGACAAATGTAGTGAAACATTTAGAAGACATGAAACTTCCTGGCAGATTAAAACGGTGTGCCGGACCGAGACTCGAACTCGGGACCTTTTCCTTTCGCGGGCAAGTGCTCTACCAAGTGAGCTACCCAAGCACAACTCACGCCCCGTCCTCACAGCTTTACTTCCGCCAGTACCTCGTCTCCTACCTTCCAAACTTTACCGAATCTCTCCTGCGAACCTTGCAGAACTAGCATGCCTGAAAGAAAGACGGGTTGTAACGTTCTACTAATAAGGGTGTTCACACAGGGAACGGAAATAACAGCACATATCCTCCAAACCTGCGATATTTCATTTCTTTTCCGCCTACCCTACATACATACATACATCACTCTGTCTTCAGGCCACGAGTGGCCTACCGGGACCATCCGACAGCCGTGTCATCCTCAGTGGAGGGTGCTGATAGGAGGGACGTGGGCTCAGCACACCACTCTCTCGGCCGTTATGATGGTATTCTTGAACGAAGCCGCTACTGTTCGGTCGAGTAGCCCCTCATTGGGCATCACGAGGCTGAGTGCACACCGAAAAATGGGAACAGCTCATGGCAGCCTGGATGGTCACCCATCCAAGTGCCGACCACGCCCGACAGCGCTTAACTTCGGTGATCTCACCAGTCGATCCACTGCGACAAGGCCGTTGACCACCCTTCCTGATGCTTCACTTTATTGTTAGGTAGTGTATCACCTCGAAAAAAATAAAATTAAGTAATTAATTTTTTGTTTTCTTTGCAGATACACGTCTGCCATCTAGGTACATACTGAAATCATATCGCTACAGTAACGTAACATGCCGTCCGAGGAGCGAGAACAAAGATGGCACGAGCCATCGAACATTATCAGTGAGCTGGATTACTTTCTTTTGGCCCCTCTAGCTAAGTGCTATGACTGTAGCACGGGAATTCATCGTGTACCAGGATTGCCGACATGCACCTGTAAACAACAAAAAATTAATTTCGTAACCCTGTTGTTTCGAAATGATAATTAAAACTTTATGACTACCCCTTGCAAAGCACCATATATTGCACAATGGCTGGGGTGTATCTAAGCAGAACTGAAGAATGTGCAGCATTATTTATTGTAAAAAAAAGGGGGAAGGAAGATCAGTACGTGTTGAAATAGAGAAGCAGAACTTTTTATTGTTCCGCCTCACCGTCCTCGATTGTTTATTCGAATTACCTTTTAATTTAGCAGCTCGTTCCGAAGATCGTTATCAGGCGGTAAATCTGGAGCGTACGGTGACTTTTCCGTTTGAATTAAGCGGCTGATACGACTGGCGCGAAGGGAAATTGTGGGGCGCAGAGGAGCGTCCATCAGGGCAGGCAGCAGGCAGACAAAAGCTGGCACCCGGCTCCCCCAGCGCTCCGCTCATCACAATGGAGCCATCCGCTAATTAAATGTGGTGCGCACGCAGTTTAAGTCTGCACCAGCCGCAGAGTGGACGCTGCCACCTCGGGCACTTCTTCCCTTAATTAAGGACGTGTTCCACCGGAACGGTCCTCTCCTCCGCCGTCAGTTTAATCAGGTTTCGAGGCGCCCGTGATAAGCACCCTCTGCTAAGCCGAACCGAGACCATCGTGGCGCCCAATTTAATTTCGCTTATTCGCTCGCGGATAATGCCACACACAAAAGCGGTCGCTGTTATAGTATCTGTTAACATCTGCAGCGTGTATCTCCATTTCACTCTCCTGGAACTAAAACAATCCGCAAAACAGTGTAAAATTTGTCCCGATGAATTTGAGTATAACTTTTATATTGGGAGAATCTTCCACGTATGGAAAAAATAATGGAAATGCTTGGCCACGATACTCACTATTAGATTAGTATAAAGTTGCATCACCTCTCCCCTTCATTTTGTCGACAGACAAATGTTTCTTTTAGTCGCACAGCTCCTGACAAAGCGTCGAGGGCTGCAAGAAAATGAGTAAACCGCTGGAGAGCGAATAAGATCCCACGTATTGTTCACGGGCTGATCACGTCTGGATATCTTGCTTCCATCTACTGAATTCGTGGTCTCGTTAGTATTCTTACTTGGCGCCTACTTCGTTCTGAAGTACTGTTTGGTAGAAACAGGCGAGAAAGATTGGAGTTCAATATAGCATCAACGGCGAAATCATTAGGGATGAAAGTCACATCTAGCCGGCCGAGCGGTTCTAGGCGCTACAGCCTGTAACAGCGCGACCGCTACGGTCGCAGGTTCGAATACTGCCTCGGACATGGATGTGTGTGATGTCCTTAGGTTCGTTAGGTTTAATTGATTACGGGACTGATGACCTCAAAAGTTAAGTCCCATAGTGCTCAGAGCTATTTGAACCATTTTAAAGTCACATTTACATCTATGCAAACCACTGTGAAGTGGCAGAGCGTACGTTCCATTGTGCTTCTTCCCATTCTATTCGCGTACAGAGAGTGGTTGCTAAAATGCCCCTGTGCTCGCTATAATCACTCTAATCTTATCTTTATCGTCCCTACAGGAGCGATACGTAAGAGGCAGTAATATATTCCTAGATTTTCCACCTGATACTGGTGTTAAAATTTAAAATTTACCAAGCAGTTTTCCACGGGATGATTGGTGTTTATTTTCAAGCCTTTGCTAGTTACGATTTTTGAGAATCTCAGTGGTGCTCTACCGTAATTAAAACAAAAATAAAAAAATAAAAATGGAAGGAGGTCCGCCGTAGCTTGGCGGGACTTGGGCAACCTCCCACCCTAGCGACCCTCACCGGACATAGCACCTAGGCAGGACCTCCGAGAGCCATGACTGCGCCCGGGACAGAATGTATGATTGTGCACATATGTTCACAAACGCAGTTTACATTATAATACTACTGTTACATATTTCTGGCGGTATACGAGCAAACTAGCATTTGCTTATTGCGTAGTGGGCCGAATAAGAGCATGCGGTAAAATACACACGCGTATCCTCCAGCCACTGTTAATGGCATTAAGTCCGGCTGGACGTTGTATTCGAGCAAATTATGCAGATTGCGACGTGTCATCGCAATGCATTTAGAAAGCAGACGACCCCGAAGAAATCGCGTGAAGTATTCAGAGGCAGAGGAGAGAGTTTATATACAGGTGCATCAGAGCAATTGTTCCTAATTTTTTGATATCGTACAGAACATGAACGGAAACATTACTTATCTATAGAGCAGTGTCTGCAAATGCAGGTTTCCACAAAAGCCAGTGCTGCTCACTCAAACTTCATATTCTATTGTTTCAGCTGTTATTCTCGCTAAAGAAACAATGAACTACTGAAGTTAGTTTGTTATTGTAATTCACATAGCATCTACCGATTTTTTTTTTACTTTCTTCTGGTATTAAAACACGTAACATTGTTATCTACTAAAGCACGGAAAGACAGAATTCCTAATCACAGAACTGACACTGAAAGTTAAAATTCCCGCTTCCAGTACGTAATTTTTTCCGAGTACAATTTCTGCCCTTGCATTCCAGATTTCCACACACATTTTCAGTCGGAATTAAAATAGATTGCCGATACTTCAAATTTAAATGTGACTGACAAATACATTTGCAACTTTGATTATATTTAATTACAACAACTTCGTAGAAAGAAACCAGTTTGTAGTGCACTTGGAGGATGTGCCACTGCTAAGATCGTGCTTTAAATTTCACACTCTTTTTGTAATGAAATCGTTCCAACTCTTTTATTACAATATATAGTTTCCTTCATTCGCGCGACCGCTACAGTAGCAGGTTAGAATCTTGCCTCGAGCATGGATGTGTGTTATTTCCTTAGGTTAGTTAGATTTAAGTAGTTGTAAGTTCTCGGGGGCTGATGACCTCAGATGTTAAGACCCATAGTGCTCAGAGCCATTTGAACCATGTTTTTGTAATTAAAATAATTTGCAACGTAGTTAAACTAAACAAAAAAATAGTTGTAACTATGTCTCCGATTATATATATTTATTGGCGGCTGAGGATAGTGTGCTGAACAACAATACATCAGTATTTACTTCATTTTCAGACTAATAATTATAACTTTTAGGAGTAATATGTTTTTATGTTGGTTAGAACCTCCAAGTATATGTGGCAAGAGCATGCTCATTTTCCCCTGGGTAGCAGGTCAGGTGTTGGAGTGCAGATGTGTGGATGTAACACGGTTAGCGTATGCTGACAGCTGTAGTTCACATAGTGATACAGTTATGACTATGCATTATGTGATTTGTTTGTGGGAAGAGTGTTTGACACAGAAAAACAAACAACTAACATAGAGAAGTGGGTACACATTAGTAGGGGAGCAATGTTTGTTTCAGTTTAGTCTGTATTGTTGCCAAATTTATTCAAAATGGTGGTCTTCCCTGGGTGGTCCCCCCCCCCTTTCTCTCAGTGGGGGGTAGATACGTCAATGTCGCATTGCTTACGTCATCATCCTCACTCATCCTAACTCCCCCACTTCCTCTTCCCTCTCCCACCTCCCCCTCTACCTCCCCCCCCCCCCCACTTCTCTTCCCCTCCAACACTTGCAAATTGGTGGGAAAAGGATCAGTCTGTGCTGGGCTGCTGGAAAGGAAGAACGTAAGGTACTGTCTTTACTTATTTACTTTATTTGTTTTGAGGATGTTAGCCTGCTGCTGGATTGTTCTACAGCCGCCTCCACTTTCTATGTATCCATGTCCCACTTTCTGTCGTCCCTGCCCCACTTTTTCTGATCGTGTGTGTGTATTTTTGCCTTAAAGTCTGAATACCGACTGCTCTAGTCCACAATACCAGCACAAGAAACTCGAAACTGGCCTACAATCACTCCTCACCTGCCACTGCTCCCAGCCCCCATTTCTGCTCGTCACATGCGTGTATATGTTCACCTTTCTGTATGCACTAGTCCAGAGCACCACTCGAAATTGGTAGCAAACAGTCCTACAGCTGCTGCCAGAAGAATTGCCTTCTACTGATTTACAGGTGTATAGCTGCTGAGAAAGTTGTACACAGATGCATGGTGGCCAGGGATAGGGCAGCAAACTATCAGTGAAGTGTAGGGAGAATTATCTCCTACTGACCTACTAGTGTATAGCTGGTGAGGAACTTGTAAACACACATAGATGCATGCATGGTAAGAAGGAATACGGCAGCAAACTATCACGCATTTGTAGGAAGGCCGAGACACGCTACTACAACTGAAGGAACATGCTTCACTGCTCTAATTACACATCGAAATTGTGATGAAAAAACCACCACTCGTAAACAACGGATCATAATCTAACACACACTGCGGACTGAGAAAAATCATTGTAATAGTGCAAGTACTGCAGAAACAAAGTCCTTAAGATAATTGAGATATTTTGTTGACATGACAAGTGGTTTGGAACTCGAGAATAGGGTAAAATGTGTTTAAATTATGGGAAGCCTGGTAAAATTAAGAATGTTGATGGAAAATGCGTAAACAGTGAGAAAAATACAACAAAATGATGATTTTTACATGTTCAGCTGGGTGTATGAAAATCATTCCATTCCTTCACTGGTGCGATTGAGAAATGATGTAGCATACTATCCGCGCTCTAGGGGTTAAAGTCCTGCAGAATACACCCTGTTCCACATTTAGTTTCAGCATTGTAAGGTATAAAAAGTGAAGGACGCAGTGTCCAAAGATTTGGAGGTCAGGATGGCCAACACGTAAGTAACTAAAACATTGATCATGTGCCCGGATGCAATATGAGCCATCAATGCCCTTCGTCTGTTCGAAAACGGAACATATTGACATCTGCCACCACATCATTGCGGTATATGAGATTAAATGTAGAGGTCATCACCTTTCGATAGCTGTTTAGAAATGATCCACAATATTGCAAACTCTTCCAGTTTCCCATATCTTGTGATGTGTTCCACATATTTGTCAATAATCAACACTGCCTCTTTCTTTTATTTTCACCAATCTGCGTATGTTGTCAGATCAACACACCTTACACCATGTGATGTCCAGCTTTTTGTGAGAGCCAACGGATTGAAATATGTCCATGCCAGTGTAGCACCTGACCTCAAAGTCGTGCTATGAAAAGAGGTTGTATGGCAGTGTACAAAGCTGTAGTCTTACACTGCTTGGATGTATTACAGCAAAAAACAATGTACCAAAATGCTTACAAAACTACTGCACAGGAGCCCAGTATTGTAATTAATAGTCTGTGTTGTATGGTCATCTTCCAGTTCAGGTGACAAAACTTTACAATGGCTTGTGGAAGTGACTTCGATCACTGGACCAATACATATACAGTATATTTAAAGGGATTGGTACAAATGCTCGATGTCAACAAGAAGATCTTGTTTTCGGTATATCAGAAGACAAAGACCACTAAAACTCTTATGAAGGTCTCTAACAGGTGACATTATTGAAGTTTTTATATTTCATTGTTTTACTCCATTAGCTGTTACAAAACAATGAGAAGAGAGAGAAAGATGCGAATTGTAGCTTTCTGTTGAACACAAAAATGATTGTGGTTTTTTTCTTCGCAGCATGTGAACAGATAAAGTGAAAGATACTGCTCTACACTGATATTTCATGCATCTGAAATGTATGTAATACCCACATGCATGACATGCATTTACAAGAGTTTAACACACACACACAAATTCTGAACCCAAGAAACACCCTCAACTATGCCAATTTGTCCATTAATGAGACAGAAATCGGTTGCATCTGTTCTTATGAAACCATGAATCATTTATTGTCATGGCGAATGTGTGTTCTTTTAATAGGAGGTCGCTTCTAAGAGGTAGGTTGACGCTAAATATAACTGTTCCAGTAAAAATTACGGTCACACAACATCTTATAACTTAAATGTTTCAGACAGATCACATTTCTTCAGATGAATAAGAAGTATCTTCTGTGGTGATCTGTAGTTTTCATATACAAATAGTAGAAGTTTTCGATTCATTTATGATGTGTTACCAATTTTATACATGGTAGACATGTACAAGAGATGTGTGATAGATTAATACATGTATCAGATGTATTACACTTCTGGCCATTATAATTGCTACACCAAGGAGAAATGCAGACGATAAACGGGTATTCATTGGACAAATATATTATACTAGAACTGACATGTGATTGCATTTTCACGCAATTTGGGAGCATAGATCCTGAGAAATCAGTACCTAGAACAACCACCTCTGACCGTAATAACGGCCTTGATACGCCTGGGCATTGAGTCAAACAGTGCTTGGATGGCGTGTACAGGTACAGCTGCCCATGCAGCTTCAACACGATACCACAGTTCATCAAGAGAAGTGACTGGCGTATTGTGACGAGCCAGTTGCTCGGCCACCATTGACCAGACGTTTTCAATTGGTGAGAGATCTGGAGAATGTGCTGGCCAGGGCAGCTGTCGAACATTTTCTGTATCCAGAAATGTCCGTACAGGACCTGCAACATGAAATCGTGCGTTATCCTGCTTAGGGTTTCACTGGGATCGAATGAAGGGTAGAGCCACGGGTCGTAACACATGTGAAATACAACTTCCACTGTTGAAAGTGCCGTCAATGCGAACAAAAGGTGACCGAGATGTGTAATCAATGGCACCCCATACCATACGATGTCGCCAAACACGGTTGCGACCATAATGATGCTGTAAACAGAAACTGGATTCGTACGAAAAAATGACGTTTTGCAAGTCGTGCATTCAGGTTCGTCGTAGAGTACACCATGTGATGCAGCATCTAGTGTAACCGCAGTCCTTTGCTGCTGCAAACGTCGCCGAACTGTTGATGCAGATGGTTGTTGCCTTCAAACGTACCCATCTGTTGACTCAAGGACTGAGACGTGGCTGCACGATCCGTTACAGCCATGCGGATAAGATGTTTGTCATCTCGACTTCTAGTGATACGAGGCCGTTGGGATCCAGCACGGAGTTCCGTATTACCCTCCTAAACCCACCGATTCCATATTCTGTTAACAGTCATTGGATCTCGACCACCGCGAGCAGCAATGTCGCGATACGATAAACCGCAATCGCGATAGGCTACAATCCTACCTTTATCAAAGTCGGAAACTTGATGGTACGCATTTCTCCTCCTTACATGAGGCATCACAACAACGTTTCATCAGGCAACGCTGGTTAACTGCTGTTTGTGTACGAGAAATCGGTTGGCAACTTTCCTCATGTCAGCACGTTGTAGGCGTCGCCACCGGCGCCAACCTTGTGTGAATGCTGTGAAAAGCTAATCATTTGCATATCACAGCATCTTCTTCCTGCCGATTAAATTTCGCCTCTGTAACACGTCATCTTGGTGGTGTAGCAATTTTAATGGCCAGTAGTGTGTTATAGATCTCTGAACCTGGCAGTTTGCTCATCCGTCATCAACAACAGTATCATAGACACAGTTCGTTGATTTCCTCAGCTGGATGTTCTGAAATAAGGAAGAGGGAGGCGATGCGAATGTAGCTTGCTGTCAGGTAGAAAAATTACTGTGTTTCATGAAAGTCACTGTTTTGTATTGATCTTTGCGTGTCTGAAACGTATGCAATATCCACATCCATGACAATTTATTTGCAAGACTTCCACAGGCACTAATTTTGAGTACTCAGAGGCTAGGAGAGTGCACAGGCTACGGGAGGCTGCTGAAACAACACCACCTAGACTACGGGCCTGCGCGCACACTTGTGACGTCACATACTGATGGCCGCGTCTGTATCGCAACGCTCCTGTTAAGCACTCTGCAGCTATACGAACTTTAAAGAGCTGCTTTCCTCTCCTACATGTCCTTGTAATGAAAGTATGGAAATTTATATCATTGCGTAAAGTAACTGAACAAAACTGCCCTTTGTTATTTCAAGATGTAAAATTATTTTAACGATTTGCCTTAAATACGCGTTTCTAGGCTTGAATACAAACTGTAATTTTAAATTCTGTCTTTTACCTCAGAAGCTACGCTTTCTTGCAGTAAAAAATCGGCAATGTGCAGCAACAAGCAGAAGTTTTCGGTTTTAAATAAAGCAACTGGAGCTGCTACAGAATTTAAGAATTTGTTTCCCTGGTTATTTTCGTAAATTTTCCTCTCCACTTCAAAATTTGCTGATCACACGAAACTGAAATCATTCGACGAAATGGAGCACCTCCTGAAATAATGTTTAATAAATAATTTTATTTCCCTGTTTCTCCAGAGCTTTAGAACCTTAAACATGAAAAGATTGTTTCTCCTATATCCTTGATTGAAATTCGTGTCACAGAGTGCTGTTAATTTAATCATAATGCACTTACCTCGAAATTATGCCTTCTATACTGCTTAATCTGTCGAGCACTGAATTCATTAAAGCAATTTTCTAAGGTAGTTTACTCAAATTAAAATTATTTCCGAGTAGCTGTATATGTAAAACTAAACAAAATCATTCTGTAGCTCTTCCAAATAAAAGTACTGGAAACTCAATAATCTGGTAGGAGTGATAAGGAATACGAAACATTTTCGAGTCACACTAGTTAATATAACTATTCTGTGTGACAATACTTGCAAATATGAGAGACATTTCACTGCCAGCTTCGTATTAACCTCGCAGCAATGGTCCAGAATTAAGAAACAAATGATACTGGTACATGATACATAACTTCTTTTAAAAACAATTGGCAAATGTGTTGCAATGGAAACAAATAACACGCTACAATTTTTTTGTCATTTACTTACCCTTGAATGATGCGTAGACACAAATTCCTATCTGGGAATAGCTGCAATCCAGTGGTTTCTCAACTTCGCACATTTGGGAAGTCGAAACATGTGCACTTTCATGCCTTTATGGGATTTGTAATTTCCCTGGCAAAAGGGAACGCAGCATTTGTACCCCATATTTCGAAGAACAGTAGGCGAATACTGTATGAAATATACGTCACTTTCACGTGTCACACAATTTCAACAAAACATACACCCCAACAGGACTGCCGACTGAAGGTAAGATGGCCAACAGTTTGCGACGTCACGTGCCAATATGGCCGCTGTGCGTAGGCCTTGTATCTAGGAGGCTTTGGCTGGAAGCGGCCAGCAGCAGCAGGGTGCTCGGCGCTGACGTACTGAATACCGACCACCTACTGCAATCTCAACAGCCGCTCGTCCCGGCATCCACGTCTCTCGCGAGTGCACCTCCTGGAGCTGCTTCCTCCCACCATGAGATGTAGCCGAGGGCCACAGCTTACTTTTGGCCGATCGCCCTGCGCCATCTGTGACGAATAGTCTAGTATTTCGGTATTGTTCCATCGGTAGGTATTTCCTACAAATACGTTCGATCTCTGCATACATGAAACAGTTTATCATTTTCAACACGACACTGACTAAAGTAGGGCATCACCAGCAGACGGTTCTCTTTGTGTACCCTCAGTGAGAGGTTACAATAGGCCTAGGAAAGGAGAAGCACTCTCTATGGGAGTGTCCAGCTGCAGACTGGAAACAGCATATCATTGTCAGCCCAACACCGATCAAAGCAGACCACCTGCAGTGGATGGACCTGTTTGTGTACCATCAGCCACAGGTTAGAACAGGCCGGGAGAACCAGTATCCCTATCTATATGGGAGGAGAGGGAGGGAGGAGTGGAGCTAGGGCGAGAAGTAAGACTGGTTCTAAGCTGCTTAGTCTGTATCCACACATCAATGCGTATTGTTCTGGTGGACGTTTTCTTTTTTTCTATAGTTGTGTGATGTTATTATAGGGCTTTATCATCCTGTCGAATCAAGGTAAAGATGCAGTCGTAGCCCTGACCTTGTTGAAGAATTTTTCCAGAAACGGATCATAGTGACTCTAGAGCTCTAATACCCTGAGGAAATTTACATTATTTGAATCTCTAATTTTATGAGACGACCCTCAGGAGGCTAAACTTCTTTGAGCAGAAAAAAATGTCACATCAAGTAGCATGGGAGCTTCCATGTAAGTTAGCATTCTACGAAAAACAGAAGAACGTTACATCTACTTATAAACACTAACAAAGCCAGAGTACCTTCTCTAATGTCATTTCATTTCTTCATTTTTACGATTCTTCAACGACAACTATATATAAAAAGATATACATTATTTTGTGTTTGTTCTTGAATGAAAAATATTTTCTATATATTTTCTGTAAAATCACCTTGTGATGGAATCAGAAGTACATTATTTTTCAATGTTGTTGGCAATCCTACCAAATTACAACGAAGTTTCACAGCTTTTGCCGTATGCATTAGTTGGGAAAAAGTTTTAGGAGGATTTCCAACGACATTTAAAGAAAGAGCATTTTCGACTATATTACAGGTGGTTTTAACGCACAATGTCTAAGGAAAATATTTTGTATTCTGAATTAAACACTAAATGGAATTTTATGCATTTGGCCTGTAAGAATCATAAAAGTGAAGAAATGAAGTGGAAAGCAAGAGCTAGATTGGCTGTACTTGTGCTGGGGTAATGATCGTTTATTTGTTATATTTTACAAACTTTATTGTACAAAGTAGTCTGATCTTGCAAACTGAGTAACCCAGGAGTTCTGAAACTATTGAGAGACTCGGGCGTCCCATGAGGCACGGGTCCCGGGGATTTTGCCCCTCATCTCTGCAGGCCTGCAACTAAGTGGCCAGTTCAGGATCACGCTTAAGAAATCAGGCGGTGGCGCATTTAAAATAAAGAATCAATTAAAAAACAGAAAAAAATAAGATTCAAACCGGATTGCGACCATTCGTGTCACACATTTGAGCAATATTGTTGGATGGGTCACAAGAGTTTTTTGTAATCAATCAATGGAAATCCATTGTATTTCCACATTAGCGTAACACCTGCTCTGCTTATGATTTTTCCTATATGGTCATTACAGTTCATATCCCAAGAAATTGTTACATTCTGTTTCAGTTGTCAGTCATTGTTGCTGCAGTCATTGGATATTATGTTTTTAGTTTTCTGAAATGCAAAATTTTACATTTCTGAAGATTTGAAGGATGTTACAAATCTTTGCGGTACTTCAAATCTCATCTGTATAATATTTAATTGGCAATAGGAGAAGGAGATTTGGTGTGTTTCTACATCGACTAGTACATTTATATCTACAAATATACTCTGCGAAAAGTTGTACATTATATAATGGAGGTTACTTCATACCAACATAACCAATGTTAAGTTCATCATTGCGAGGTTTGAAAACTTTCCGTAGTTTCTCATGCGAGGAGGTAATATTACCCTGTAGTCGAATCGGAATTGAGTTCATCGACCTATTTGATGATATTAAACTATGGCATACTATGTTCAGACACTGCCTAAACTTTACCCTGCTTCTACCCTGCTTCTAATTGCCATCAACGACATGAAAGATCCCCTCTTGCATTAAAACTGCATCAGTCTCACAGAATACGAACCCGTGACATAGGAGTTGCACAGTTAGACAGATCTTGAATTTTCATCCGAGACTGCAAGTTAAACGTTTTTAATTAACTTTGCGAATTGACATGTTTTGTTCAGTACTCTCGTTGATCTCTTCCCTTGAAGCAGATATAGCAATGGAAACATTTTGAACTGCAGAAGTTCTGACTGTTTCATAATGATTCGTTGTGCGGGTGGCAAAACATCTTTAAATAATATTAACGGATACCATTATGGTGAGTTTATCGATAATCAACGAGCAATAATAAACAATTACTGAGTTTGAAAAAAAATATTTTCGTACAGTACTGAAGATTGAAAGAATGGCTGACATGGATTTCAGACCTGTACGTCCTAAGGCTGACTAGCGTACTTGGCGCCCGACAAGAATCACTAGCAGACTTCGTAATTCATCTACAGAAATCGTATTTTGTCGACAGTTTATTAACATCAAGTTTTTCTTATTACAATTAGCTTACGGTATAGTGCAATACTAGTAAAGAAGCTTTAGTGATCATTAAACTGCCCCTGCCGTTTATTATGTTAGCTGTAGAATCTAATAATTAATATCTGATACTGGAAAAATAGTTGTTTAGAGCCTGAATGTCAGGTGGTCCCCGGAATCTATGACTGCAACGACAGATACACTCTAATGCACCGTTCACCTTACCACACGACCAGTGTACCTACAGCGACATATAGTGTTACCATCCTCGTTTTCCTCCACCCACTGTGGAAACTGCATCATGCGGCATTGGAATAGCTGTTTGTATTACCACTCACGACAGAAACTTACCCATTTTACACGTAGCGTTCAGACACGAAGCAGCGAATGGCAACTAAATGGTGTCTAAAATAAGAGGAACCTCGCAAACACCATCACGACACTGCACCCTACACGCATCCATCATAGCAACTGACGCTATGCTGGTCCACACACACGTCGGATATCGCTGAACTCACGCCATGTTGAAAGGTTGCAATAGCAGTGCGCCACACAGAAAGTGTTTAATCATCAAATGGAACAACAGACATTTATTGTTCACAAACTATTGTACAGGAGGGCCAGTCATCCGGGAATAAGTTAGAAAGTAATGTTAAAAAAATTTAGTTCTGAAGTAATAGCCGCG
This sequence comes from Schistocerca gregaria, assembly GCF_023897955.1. NCBI lineage: Eukaryota > Metazoa > Arthropoda > Insecta > Orthoptera > Acrididae > Schistocerca > Schistocerca gregaria. Next base: position 89,391,726 of record NC_064931.1, read on the forward strand.
GCTTTCGAGAAAATCCAACATAAATTCCTTCAGGGCCTACGTGCCTGGGAATCGCGGTATCAGCATCACGTCACATTTTTCCTGTTTTTTTGGTAACTACCCACGCTGCCCCGTTTAGCCGATGGGGAACGTGTGAAATGAGTCACATGTGCGACTGTTGGAGTGTCCTGGCAACACCGACTCAAAGGAAGGCCTCGGCGCTTGTTGGTGACGTCACGTCAGCTAGGCAAGGCGAACGCCACGTCCGTTGCAGGCAGAAACGCCTGGGCGTGCTTATCACTATAAATCTCTTATTTTTGGACAAAATGTTTGGTATTGTTTTGGATTCTGCAGTTTTATTTAGATGAAAGATTGTCTTACTATCGTAAAGCCACACGTGAAGATCATAGTTCTGTATTACTGAATCCTGTCGTAACAAACGGAGAACAATATGAGAAGATGATTTGCCCCATTGCAAGCTTTGGAAATTTTACATTCAAGCAACTATATTTACTTGATCCATTTTGTTATCGAAACTTACCCAACCCCCCTACAATGAACTCGTTCCTTTTATTTATTTATTTATTTTCGTTTGATATCGTCACTGGAAATGTGAACTAATTTTCATGTGTAAATGTCCAACTGTTGCCAGTAATTATATTACAGTCGTTTTCAACGAAAGAAATTCTAAACAGGAAACAAAATATCTTCATACATCGAAAATACTGCTGAGCTTAAACTTTTTTTTAAACAAGCACATTAGAAAAGATAAATATTCCCCTCTTGCAACTGAAAGGAGAAACTTTATAATATAAAAAAATTTAATTTTATGAAACAAGTATCTCTCTTTTGCCTCTTCTTCTGTCCCTCACCCCCTCCCCCAACGTGTACAGTCGCAAGATATTTCATTAACATTCAATGCTCCTCACCCCATAGTCAACCATGATACCTAGAGAAGAGCACCAATATGTTCACAGTTTCTTGTAAATGCAACCCAGTACAAACATAACTTCCTCAGATTTACAAATAAGATAAAGAAGCACGAATTCTGTTGCTGCTGGACCATGAAGTTGTTTTTGTATGTCAATCCTTAAAACAGGTGGAAATTTAAGTTCAGGAGTACACTATTTGTTAAGGAGTGTAATGAATTGCACAATTAATTGATTGCAGAAATCTCTCAGAACACTGTGTGTTGGTCAACTACCACCAATAGTTTCACGTTTTCCTGTGTCAGAGAGGAAGACACCACCATTATGAGTATGCCTGCAACAGACCTGGCGTTCGCCGTGCCTAGCTGACGTGACGTCACGAACAAGCGCCGAGGCCTTCCTTTGAGTCGGTGTTGGTCCTGCACGGCAGGACGCAGGGTATATGCTGCCCTGGACTTCAGCCTTCAAACAGAGTGGAAGTTTCCGCCGTCTACCTCTGGTTCAGTGCTCACAATCGGCCACCAGCCACTCTCTTCCTACCCCTTTATTTCATTCACGCCACAGCTAGACTGGCAGTAGACCCTTACTCTCTCCCCAAGGTGAGCCTTTCTGTATCCCGATTACCGAGAGTATACTTACTTTCGCTTATTTCAATCTTTATTTTCTTTTACACTTGCACACTGTGAATAGTAGCTGCAGCGAAAGACACGGGGTAGTCATATTCTTAAGGCAGTCACTAAATTAGCAGGCCGGGTTTCTTGCTCCGTATTTACCCTTTGGTTTTTCTTCAACAGTAAAGCGCTTCGAAACGTCTGTAATATCCCATTTGTTAGAAACCTTCGCAGGCTTACGGAGACCCCAGTACCGACAAGGTAAAAATTAGACGGAGAATAACCTGCAAGCCGGCCGCGGTGGCCGAGCGGTTTTAGTTGCTTGAGTCCGGAACCGCGCGACTACTACGGGCGCAAGTTCGAATCCTGCCTCGGGCATGGATGTGTGTGATGTCCTTAGGTTAGTTAGGTTTAAGTAGTTCTAACTTCTAGGGGACCGATGACCTCTGATGTTAAGTCCCATAGTGCTCAGAGCCATTTGAACCCTTTTTTGAATAACCTGGTAGTGAATAAACACTCACAAGGAAGAGGGACCGACGTAACTTAAAATGTCCAAACCACTACAGAATCTTAAAGATCACTTCCTTTTTTGTTATGGATCTTCTGGTTGGTTTGATTCGACCCAACATGAATTGCTCTTCTACGTCAACCTTTCTTCTCAAAGTAGCACTTACATCCGACGTTCTCAAATATTTGTTGGCTATATTCCAATTTTTGTCTTCCCTTACAATTTTCACCCACTACAGCTTCCTCAAGAACCATGCAAAATAATCGCTGATGCATCTACACCTGCCGCATGATCCTATCGCTTCTTCTTGTCAAAGTTTCCGACAAGTTGCTCTCCACGTCATTTTTGCAGGGTACCTCGTCATTGCTTATCTTATCAGTCCACCTAAATTTCAACATGTTTGTATGCCACCACATCTTAACCACCTCGATTCTCTTCTTTAAGATTTTCTCACGGTCCACAATTCACTTGCCTACAGTGCTGTGGTCCAAACATGCATTCTCAGAAATGCATTTGTCAAATTAAACCCGATGATTAATACTAATGTACTTCTTTTTGTCAGGAATGTCTTCCTTTGCCTGTGCTAGTCTATTTTATATGATCTTGCTTCGTTCGTCACTAGAAGGAGGAAAGAGTTTATCGTAACGCCTGGCAGACAATATGGTCCTTCGAGGCGGAGTGCACGATTACTTGTAGAACTACAGAGGGAGAAAGAGACTGTTCATCTTATTTGAGAAGTCACCCCGCCATTCTGCTCAAGCACTTTGGTAACACCATACATAAATCAGAATAGATCGAAGAGAATAAGGAATCCTGTGAGCTCGACTAGAATAGTAATAATGTATGGCGTTTACATACCTATGTTCCTTATCTGATGGCCATTTACCGAGAGAAATTACGTATTGGTTATACCTCATGGGTCTTATTTTCAACTCGCCGGTTATTTCTTCCTCCAAACGTGCTACTATTCCGTATCTACTTTCTTCGATGGATGCAAGGTTGTACATTAAAACCTTATTTTCTTTTATTAATTTATTGCAATTTATTTCTTTGTAATGTACGAAGCATAGTGACAGGTTGTGTATTATCTGATTTATTTTGACCTGTTTTGCTCGTCAGATGGGAGCATACTGAGGTGTCCATTGCCCTACTGCCAACAGGATACAAGTTAAAAGCGCCGTTACACACCATCGTCGACGACGGTGCTAAGTGCTGCTTTCAACATATAGCAACTTTTCATAAAAAGAAAAGTAAAATCGTTCGGCATTGTTGTCTAGGAGACTTGTAAGGGCAGGTTCAGTTGCTAATTGGAAGGATTTCCTGCCCTTCCCCGCAAAGGCACCTTTCCTTGGCGAAGAGTCAGAGGTGTGTGTTTAAGCGAATTTAAAGTACGTGGTACGACTCTAATGGATGTTTGTAGCGTGGTGTCATGTTTGTGTTGGATGATGGTGATTGTGATGATGAGAGAAGTTAGAGGGTTAAACCCAGAGCCAGCATATAGCCTACATCTCTCGAATAGCACGAAGGGGTCCGTCGAGCTTCGTGGCCAAGCGATGGATGAGTCGTCATCCACAGTGCTCCATGGCCACACTTACATGCGACACTCCGGAAAGATTTGGAATTTAGCCCAGGACATAGGCGCAAAGTCTGATGCTCAAAATCTTTCCTTCCCTTTGCCATACAGACAAAGGCGTAACAGCCAGCAGCACATGACGTACCCAGACGATTACCCACCCAAACACGAGGGCGTTCAATAAGTAATGCAACATATTTTATTTTGAGAGCAGGTTGGTTTTATTTAGGATTTCAGTACGCCATAGCCGGCCGCGGTGGTCTCGCGGTTCTAGGCGCGCAGTCCGGAACCGCGCGACTGCTACGGTCGCAGGTTCGAATCCTGCCTTGGGCATGGATGTGTGTGATGTCCTTAGGTTAGTTAGGTTTAAGTAGTTCTAAGTTCTAGGGGACTGATGACCACAGATGTTAAGTCCCATAGTGCTCAGAGCCATTTGAACAGTACGCCATATTATTCCCCACTCTTTTGGCTACAGAACCCTAGTTTTCAACATAATCTCCGTTCAGTGTGATGACGTAACCCACCTTACTGCGAGGGCCTTTATGACTGCATGGTACCACTCTACTGTCCGATTTCGGAACCAACGACTTACTGCATCAGTAACCTCCCCATCATCCACGTACTGCTTCTCGCGGATTGCATTCTTCATTGAGCCAAACACATGGAAACCGGCAGGTGCGAGATCCTGACTGTACGGTAGATGAGAAAGAACAGTCCAAGAAGTCTTGTGAGCTCTTCTCAGGTGCGTAGACCTGTGTGAAACTTTGCGTTGTCATGGAGAAGGAGACGTTAGTTTGCATTTTTGTGGCGAAGAACCCACTGAAGTCGTTTCTCTAAATCCCTGACGGTAGTACAACACACTTCAGAGTTGATCATTGCACCATTATGGAGGACATCAAACAGAATAACCCCTTCAGAGTCCAAGAAGACCGTCGCCAGCACTTTAGGGGCGGAGGGTGCGGATTTGAACTTTTTCTTCGAGAGACGTGGTGTGAATCCACTCAGTTTTGTTTCGGGTTCGAAGTGATGAACCAATGTTTCATCGCCTGTGACGGTTTTCGACAAAAAAAATTTGCACGATCAGCCACGTAATGCGCAAGTTATTCTGCACGGATGGTCCTTGGTTGCTCTCGTGGTCTTCTGTTCAGCGATGACGAAGCCGCGGGCACACACTTTTGAGTACACCATCTGGTGGGCGCTCTGTCAGCACTACTGATAGAGATGCCCATTTAAGCAGCAAGGTTTTTGATTGTGATTCATCGATCACCACGTTCCAACACTGCAGGAGTCACAGCTGTGTTTGGCCGGTCGGTGGGCTGGAGATCGGACAGGTTTGGACGACCTTGTTGCAGTGATGAGAGACTCACTGTGCTTTTGTTCACTGCCGGGTAACTGTAGACATTCTGCAAGTGCCTATGAATATCTGCGATTCTCTGGATTCCCACCAAAAGATTTCTGTTTGGACCGCACTTCCGTTACTCACGCCATTTTGAAGGCTACGTATATCGTCGACACCTATCGACACTTCATGAAACTATAAGCGCTGAAGCGCGAATATTTCATGATACACCGCAACAAAATCGCCAGTTTTTCAACTTTCATCTGAAATTGGCTGTGGTGAGCGTACTGTAAGAACTTCAGTACACACACCATCAGATTATTTGACTTGTCGCTGTAACGAAGTAGGCGAGTGTCAGCAATATGTCTCGTGGTCTTATTGTGACGTGTTTATCTTCTGCCGTTAGATCAGACGATAGAAATGCCACTTGAATGCTTAGAGTAGCAGATTGACGGTGACCAACTTTAAACAGAACTTGAATAATTTTCACACACATTTATTAAAATAATAACTAGCATAAAAATTACTTAACTTGGTCCTGGATGCTATTTACAATTGACAATCTGAAGTTCCTTTGGTATTGGTACGTTAATCTTATTCTCACATATATCTCTGATACTTGACAAAAGTGTCTATACATTTATCTTCATGGCTATGTACAGGAATATGGTAGTCTCATTGGGAGCAGACTGAAAATTGAGTATAGAGTGGTACAGACAAATGTAGAACTCGTTCAGACTATTGCAGACAAATGCAGACTGACTAATCGGAGGCCTGTACACTCGTTATAATACCTCGCGTGTTCATGTATCACTGCACGAGTGTGACCGACGAGGAGAAAAGGTTCTACGTTAGCAGCAATCTCATTGGCTGCGTTACATATTAATACGCGGATCGGCGGAAGCAGAATTTGGTCCGTCTCTGTGGCAGCGTCATCTCGTAGTGCGGAGACGGACGAGCGCTGCGCTTGCGCTGTTGTGCTTAGCGGGGCGCTCTCTAGTGGGAAAGTTGTGTACGTGCTGACTACGCGGAACTATGTACACAACATTGGCCCAGAAAAAAAAATGCGTTGCCTTACTTATTCAATATGGGTTAACTGCGGTAATCTAAGAAAACCCGTGTATTCTACGAAATAAGGCTGCTGGAGCAACTTTTGGTGACTACGTATGGATCCGTAGCAGCCAAGTGACACATCCGCGATCTGTCAGGAAGTAATATGTTACAAGGAACATTTTAAAACGAAACATAAAATGGTAAATTATTTCATTTTTAACATGATTTCCGTATTGTTTGAGGATGTTGCAGTAGAAAAACGAAGTACGGAACTGTTTTTCCAAAACGGAAACGAAACCATTTCCATTTGATGATCTATTTATATGAAATACCAAAATATGGTGATTGTGATATTATAACACTCTCATGAATTGTGCACAATGAGATTTCGAATTTTGCATTAACAACATGAGATACTAAATAATGAAGCCTATTAACGTTGCAGATTATCATACTGGTCTAAAGCGTGTATAAAAAATGACATATATAAGCTTTTCCATTGGGTCAACCGACTGATACCGGCTGACTACAGAGTCAATCTCTGCCAGTGACATCATTTGACTTCAGTAAGGAGAGTCATCTGTTTAAAATATTGCTGCCCTAGCCTTCCCCAAACTTGTGTCTCTGCTAATCTCTTCCGAACTTGGCATCAAGAGAGTGAGTGCATCTCATTGCAGGCTTCCCAATAAGAAATAGCTGCTGTAAGTGGGAATTACCATATTGCAATGGAAGGACACGATTGTGAGAAACGTGACTCGAAGACACAATCTACACGCAAGCTTTAAGTCAAATGTTTCTAGATTCGAGTTATTTTTGGTCTGTTGTTTGTAGTGGGTGAGTAGGAGCGCAACTGTGACAAACGTTTGTAATTCAGCGAGTGGCGTATTGTCTAAAAGCGGCGAGGGCGTGCCGCCGCGGCGAGAGACCCGGAGTGCTTGTGTGCGGCACAATGCGTTCTTCCGGCTGACTTGGCGCCGCCCCGCATGCAGCCACTTTAACTTCTGGTTCAAACGTCACGCAATGACTCACGCCGACGCGGCCTACAGTTTTAACGCCCGTCTTCGAGCCCGTCGCGCCTCATCGCGTCATTTGCACGTATGTCACTTGTAGCTCTTCTGGAGTGGAACCGTCGATACAGGCACTGGAAAGGGTCGCAACTGAATGGGGGTAAGCGAGGACATAGCAACCGCCACTGAACAATGTATTTTACATGGTGATCAAGCGCCGCAGTATGTACGCTGCCACAGTTCTGTAATTATTTTACGATAATCTGTGCAACTCATTTTGTAACGCACTCTGTAATTACTTTTGAAGAGATTAATATCTTAGATTAGGCTTTCCATGTGTAACACAAAACCGTCCGCGGTGGCCGAGCGGTTCTAGGTGCTTCAGTCCGGAACCTCACGACTTCTACGGTCGCAGGTTCGAATCCTGCCTGAGGCATGGATGTGAGTGATGTCCTTAGGTTAGTTAGGTTTAAGTAGTTCTAAGTTCTAGGGGACTGATGACCTCAGATGTTAAGTCCCATAGTGCTCAGAGCAATTTGAACCATTTTTTTTGTAACACAAACTGTGTGTGCTCGCGCACAAGCGAGGATTGTACGGATACCCTCGAACTCTCTTTAGACCATTAGCAGGAGCTACAAAATGGTTCAAATGGCTCTAAGCACTATGGGACTTAACATCTGAGGTCATCATTCCCCTAGGCTTAGAACTACTTAAACCTAACTAGCCTAAGGACATCACACACATCCATGCCCGGGGCAGGATTCGATCCTGCGACCGTAGCAGCAGCGCGGTTCCGGACTGAAACGCCTAGAACCGCTCAGTCACAGCGGCCGGCCAGGTGCTACAAGTATCAAGTGTCAGTCACCAAACAGCCATACCACTCCAGAAACTGTTGATGCTGTCGAATCGAAGTTTCACTTAGTGATTACACGGTAAAGCGTTAAAAAGGTTTCATCTGTCGATGTATAGAAGCAACTGTAATTTTTATTTATTTTATTAGTAGCGCACGATAATTTCTGAAAAAGCGTGCACGTGGACACAGCGCATATCAGTGTTCAGCTTTAAATTTGACGTATGAAAAACTGGGAGCTCTGTTAAAAGCGACTACGACGTCAGCGGGCCTAAATGTATTTAATCTCCATTTCTCCGAGAGTTTAAAAAATGGTTCAAATGGCTCTGAGCACTATGGGACTTAACTTCTGAGGTCATCAGTCCCCTAGATCTTAGGACTAATTTAACCTAACTAACCTCAGGACACCACACACATCCATACCCGAGGCAGGATTCGAACCTGAGACCGTAGCGTTCGCCCGGTTCCAGACTGTAGCGCCTAGAACCGATCAGGCCTCCCAGCCGCCTCTGAGAATATAGACAACAGGGCTGAAACTGCTATGTCCAGGCAGATTAAGGCTTCCACATTTAGCACAGCTTCTATTTCTTTGCGAAAATGATCACTGTTTTCAGCGACATGTTTTATATAACAGTTCTCCCTTTCTCACGGGTTTTAGATTGCCGCCCCGTTTAAAGAAAATAATGAATAGCCTTGATATTTGCGTTAACAAAAGGTTACGAGTATTAACCATACAGCTTACTGTTAATTACTGAAACCTTCATTCCATTATTTTTAACTGTCGATGCTATATTAGGGATATAATTACTTAGGTGGTACATGCTGTATATAGGTTTCTGCACGTAATGTGGTAGCTCCCAGTATTCCACCAACGATTCATGACTCCGAAACCCAATTTTTGACAGGTGTGAATATGTAAAGGTTACTTTACTACATACTTTCTACTCCTAGCTGTTATATCAGCCCAGCGGAACCATGTAATTTCTCTTAACTCCATTTGGGTACTCATCAAAACGGTAGTATGTTAGTTTGATCTTTCTCAATGTCTCAATGGAACTATTCACGAAAACAGCTGGGAAAAAAGGCTAAATGCGGTGGCCGCGTTTGCTGGCGCGGAACAGTTCCGAGGTGAGTGTAGCGTAGTGTGGATGAGATCACTTAGCGTTGGTCTTCACATTCAACACACTACCGAAGAGATTCACCACAGAGATTAACTTGAGTCATATCAGTGTATTTTTCTTTTCAAGAGCTCTCAGATGCTGTTACAAAGTACGTTGCACGATTCCAATAATATATCAGCTTTAGTTCCTTGGTAGATAAAGTACCTAAGAATGTTAATACTGCAGTAAATTACTCACCCATCTGCACTCAATTACCTAAAAATAAATTTGTTTTGAAGCCTCGAACCACATATAAAATGGTAGGGGTTAAACGGAACGCCTTGTGAACGATGCCAAAGTGAAGCCTTTTCAGCATGTCAATAAAAGATTAATGTTTAGGCATATAACCTTACGAGGAAAGTAGGACTCGAACTCTGAGAGTTTCGTTCCAACTTAATTATGTATATAGCTAATAATAATAATTACGTGTGGCTCAATGGTCTGAAGCAAGTCCATATCTTGACGCCACTTCGGCGATCTGCGTGTCAGTAACCTACTCGTTACCCAAACGGGAAAAGGGGATCTGCAGTTTAACGACTATCTGAACCAAGTATTGTTTCTGGTGATTCTTCACATCGTTGAGAAGCGAAGGCTGGATTAAAACAAAGACTGAAAAAGCCGTGGTAAGACAGATATTCGGTTCCACAACCTCTCGTTTTCTCGGTGCATACTTTTCTACATTTGTTTCCTTTCGTGCTTATTACCAGATTCTTCGTATGTTTTCGTCAGTAGTTCTGTGCAGATTGCGTACGATACCTCTCAGACACCATTGCTGCAAACTTTAATTTCTTTTTTCATAGGATGGGCAAGCACGCAGGCCGAAAATACCTTGCAGGCGACCGCTAGACTAGCGGGCCAAACGTCTATGGAGATAATTCGTCTATAGTGTCTCATGAGTGAGCTTAGGAGCATTAAAATATGTCGCATATGTTACTGTAGCTTTGGGTTGCATTGAATTAGAAGGTTGGAGTATTTATCCCGTCAGGGCATCGTAGATTATCGAATCTGATATAAATTTCAACGTAGTAGCTACACCCATTTCTACGTGGTAGCTATATCCTTTCCTGAGAAACATATGTCTTAACAGACGCACAGACAGAGAGACAAACAATAAATAGCAAAATAATTATGTCCTCTACAGCAGATGAACAGTTTTCGGATTCTTTCCTTTACATGTACTCTGAAACTTTGTTTCTTGTCAAATTTCATGATTCTTGTTCAACGGCAAGAACCCTACAGATTTTGATGAGTCAGTTCGCGAGTACAGAAATATGTGACATAAATGGCCGTATCTTTTGACTGCACTGTTGTAGAAGCTTCAATGTTGCTCATCACCAAGGAATCACAGACCTTAGTGCGTGACATAAATTTCAACTTGATTCGTGCGTCCGTTCCTGAGAAAAAAGTGTCTTAACAGTCGGACAGACAGTGGAAACAAAGTGATACTATAAAGTGTCCGTTTTTACCGACTGAGGTATATTGTTGTTGTGGTCTTCAGTCCAGAGACTGGTTTGATGCAGCTCTCCAATCTACTCTATCCTGTGCAAGCATTTCATCTCCAAGTAACTACTGCACTCTGCAACCTTCTGAATGTGCTTAGTGTATTCATCTCTTGGTCTCCCTCTACGATCTTACTCTCCACGCTGCCCTACAGTACTAACCTAGTGATCCCTTGATGCCGCAGAATATTTCCTACCAACCAATTCCTTCTTCTAGTCAAGCTGTGCCACAGATTCCTCTTCGTCCCAATTCTATTTAGTACCTCCTCATTACTTACGTGATCTACCCATCTAATCTACAGCATTCTTCTGTAGCACCACATTTCGAAAGCTACTATTCGCTACTTGTCCAAACTATTTATCGTCCATGTTCCACATCTATACATGGCTACATTCCATACAAATACTTCTAGAAAAGACTTTCTGACACTTGAGTCTATACTCGATGTTAACAAATTTCTTTTCTTCAGAAACGCATTTCTTTCCATTACCAGTCTACATTTTATATCCCCTACACAACCGGCCGCTGTGACCGAGCAGTTCTAGGCACTTCAGTCCAGAACCGCGCGACTGCTACGGTCGCAGGTTCGAACCCTGCCTCGGGCATGGATGTGTGTGATGCCCTTAGGTTAGTTAGGTTTAAGTAGTTCTAAGTTTTAGGGGACTGATGACCTCAGATGTTAAGTCCCATAGTGCCCAGAGCAATCACCTTATATCCTCCTTTGAAGACACTGTCCATTCTGTTCAACAGCTCTTCCAGGTTCTTTGCTGTCACTTACAGAATTACAATGTCATCGGCCAACCCCAAAGTTTTATTTCTTCTCCATGGATTTTAATTACTATTCCAATTTTTTTCTTTTATTTCCTTTACTGCTCGCTTAATACACGGATTGAATAACATCAGGGATAGGCTACAACACTGTCTGACTCCCTTCCCAATCACTGCTTCCCTTTCGTACCCCTCGATTCTTATAATTGCCATCTGGTTACTGTACAAGTTGTAAATAGCCTTTCGATCCCCGTATTTGACCGCCGACACCTTCACCTTTCTGCTTTCCCTTCTTTGGTTAGAACTGGTTTCCCATATGAGCTCTTGATATTCTTGTAAATGTTTCTGTTTTCTCCAAGGGTCTCTTTAATTTTACTGTAGGCAGTATCTATCCTACCCTTGGTGATATATGCCTCTCCATCATTTCATTTGTCCTGTAGCCATCCCTACCTAGCCATTTTGCACTTCCTGTCCATCTCATTTTTGAGACGTTCGTATTCTTTTTTGGCTGCTTCGTTTACTGCATTTTTTATATTTTCTCCTTCATCAATTAAATTCAATATCTCTTCTGTTACCCAAGGCTTTCTTTTTAACTACTTGACCCTCTGCTGGCCGGCTGGCGTGGCCGAGCGGTTCTAGGCGCTACAGTCTGGAACCGCGAGACCGCCACGGTCGCAGGTTCGAATCCTGCCTCTGGCATGGATGTGAGTGATGTCCTTAGGTTAGTTAGGTTTAAGTAGTTCTAAGTTCTAGGGGACTGATGACCTCAGAAGTTGAGTCCCATAGTGCCCAGAGCCATTTGAACCATTTTTTTTTTTTACCCTCTGCTGCCTTCACTATTTCATCTCTCAATGCTACCCATTCTTCTTCTACTCTATTTCTATCCTCTGTTCTTGTCAATCGTTTCCTGATGTTCTCTCTGAAACCCTGGTTGTTTCAGTTTATCCAGGTCCCACCTCCTTAAATTCCCACCTTTTTGCAGTTTCTTCAGTTTTAGTCTAAGATTGAGGTAAAAACCCTAAAATCCAACTACCTTCTTCGCAGTCCTCCTTTAGGTCAATTAACTTCTTCCAGTGTCTTTGCTGTGCGTAGATTCCGCTCCTATATAAAGATTTTGCAAGCTCTCCAACTTATCCGTTTATGGCCATCATAACGTCATTAGTAGGCTCAAAACATTTTCGCATCAGAGTTGTAGTAGGATGTGACTGCAACAGGGAGCTAAAACTGGTGAATAAGGTGGATTCCTACTTCAAAATCGTCACTTCTTCCTATGCCAAATCACCAATGTTGTTTAGTGTGCTGTCCTGATGTGAGATCTTTTTTGTTTTCTTTTACAGTCACGGCTTCTTCTCTCGTAATTTTAAGATCCAGGTGGTATGCAAGACTTGCTTAGTATTCTCCAGTTATTGTTGAACGCCTTAGAAGTAAATCAACAAGAAAAACTCCTTTAGTGTTCTAATACTGCTCATAGGCCTTCAGTACGGTGAAGCCTTTTTTGGTAAAGAGGCAATAGTTTCCAGCCACTGGTTGATCGTTATTCCGTTTCCGTCGTAATGTGATGGACCTATGTCCAATTCGCAGTAACAGATTGTTGGATCAGATTAGTTGTACTCGTTTTACAATTGTCCAAATATTTCTCTGAAATTCCTTCAAGTGTTTGCTTTGTATCTATAACGTACAAAATTGGCAAAATTCTCTAGCACAGTTAATTCTCGATACACAATGTAGCGTAATCTTCCTTCCGATGTGTCTGTTGCCCGAGGTATTTGATATACTTGTCATCACCAGTCGTTCTGCACTACACTACACACATTTGAACGTTTTCCTTTGCGCTTGCTGTTCTCATCCTTTTCATGAGAAGTGCGACTGTGTTTGAATGCAGTTACCATTGCATTAACTGTAGAAGATATAGCTACTTTTTACGAACTTTAACAGGACGCCCGTTGTTCATTAACTTTAGAAAAAAACTATATACTGATAATTGATTCTTTGATGGTACGAGCCATCCGCAGTGGCCGAGCGGCTCTAGGCGCTTCAGTCTGAAACCGCGTGACCGCTACGGTCGCAGGTGCGAATCCTGGCTCGGGCATGGATTTGTGTGATGTCCGTAGGTTAGTTAGGTTTACGAAGTTCTAAGTTATAGGGAACTGATGACCTCAGATGTTAAGTGCCATGGTGCTCAGAGCCATGTAACCATTTTGATGGGAAGACATATTGCCCAATAATAGGGACTTTTCGTAGCCGGCCGCTTTCTCTTGAACAAATATAGTGTCTAACATTTACTGCCATCTACTTCGCGCCAAATCGTTTAAAGTTTGATAAATATTAAGTAAATTTAGCCCTAATTTCTTCCACGAAGAAAAACGCGCAACATAAATCTCACTACCGCCGAACATCAAATCGACCAATGAGGGCTTGGACTTTATTAACTGTTTCGTAGTAGCTTCTTCCTGCAGAGTGCACGAGGATCTCAAAATGAAAGACGACGTGTTGATATGCAAACTGGGGAAATGTTTAACGTACTAAGCTGGTTAATAGAACGAATTTACTCTTTAAGACAAAAAAAGAAGGAAAGAAAACAACGAACCACGAAGGAATAATCGAAATGGGATGTATCCGGTAGATATGACGAACGTGTGTAGACAAACAAATGATTACAGTTTCAGAAAAATTGGATTATTTATTCAGTAGAAAGGGCTTCAAAAACTGAGCAAGCCGATAACGGGCTTGTTCATCTCTGACCCTTATGCAAGCATTTACTCAACTTGGCATTGATTGATAGAGTTACTGGATGTCCTCCTGAGTGATACCGTGCCAAATTCTGTCTAGCTGGCGCATTAGAGCCTCAAAATCCCGAGCTGACTGGAGGGCCTTGGCCATAATGTTCCAAATGTTCTCAATTGAGGAGTGATCATGAGACCTGGCTGGGCAAGGTAGCGTTTCCAACCAAGAAGGCAAGCAGTAGAAACTCTCACCGTGTGGGGGCGGGCATTATCCTGCTGCAATGCAAACCGAAGGTGGCTTGCTATGAAGGGCAATGAAACGGGGCATAGAACGTCATCGACGTACCGCTGTGCTATAAGAATGCCGTGGATGATAACCAAAGGTGTCCTACTATGGAAAGAACTGGCACCTCCATATAATCACTACTGGTTGCGGGTCTTACGGCGGGCGACGGTGAAGCCAGTATCCCACTGCTGTCCAGGGAATCTGCAGAGACGTTTTCGGCTTGGAATATCATTGACAGGAGCAGAATTGTCTTCAGCAATGAATCCCGCTTCGAATTGAGCCCCAATGATCAGCGAACACGTGTCTGGACACACCCCAGACAGTGGTGGGACACTAACCTCACCGTTGCCCGCCATCCGGCCCGACAATTAGGAGTGGGTTGCCATTTCTTTTCATAGCAGGACGTCTTTGACTGATATCCGGAGACACAAAGCACAGCGCTATGTTGACGATATACTATTCCCTGTTTTGTTGTCTTTCGTGGCAAGCCGTCATAGGCTTACAATGCTGCAATGTACATGATGAGAGTTTTTGCTGCTTTTCTTAGTGCTTGCCTACTTCTTCATTACAAGCAAGATCACCGGATCTCTCCTCAAGTGGGAACGTTTGGAGCGTTAAGGGCAGGACTCTCTAACATGCCAGTTGGACTGAATTTGGCACGATATCCCTGAGGAAGACATCCAACAACTGTGCCAATCAATCCCAAACCGAATAAATGCTCGCATAAGGGCCAGAGATGGACTAACACGTCAAAGACTTGCTCAGTTAGCGAAGGTCGTTCACTTAAATATATCAGCCAACTTTTCTGAAACTGTAAAAGTTTGTTTGTCTGTCCACGTAAATAATATCTACCGGTTTCCGTCCCAGTTGGATAGTTCCTTCTTGGTGCGTCGTGTCTTTCCCCTTTGATTGTATTTACGAAAGGGAGCGTACTCCTGATTCATCATTTTCTAGCCGATGTTGAGTTGTCAAAACTGGCTTGTTTCGTCCAATAGGAAGGAGGCACGAACATAATGAGGATCACGATGCATGAGATGAATTGTGACCGGGAAAAGACAAGATCCGTCTCATCTAAATGTAATGAAATGATAGCAAGGTTAGCATGCGCAAGAATCCGCATTAATGACTGACTTTAATGTTAGAAAGTTCCTAACTAGAAATGTCTGATCTATCTCTGTCCAGAATCGCCTTCTAAGTGCGAACAGAAGTAGCGACTCTGCCACATCTGTGCTCGTCAGCAACTTGGTAATTTCTGTTCTAAGCCAACCTGCCTTGCTTCTCAGAGCACAGAGCGAAGGACTAGCAACGAGCGAAATGACAAATTGACAAGACGAATTCTTTCGTAGTTCAAGGCTCTCCTGCATCCAAAAGGACAGGAGAGACGACACCCGTTTACGCGATCTCAAAATTTTCTGTCGGTACAAAGTTTGATATTTGAACGAATGCGGCACTTGCGTGTGGCTCTAAGAGCCAATAGCAGGAGGGCCCGTTATAATACCCGCCCAGATAACGCCCCAAACGACGCCTGAGTCTCGCATGCCGGTTTTGAAGGTCCTACAGCTGTTCCCAAGCCTCTGCGACAAAGCTAAAACGAAGACGTTCCACCCGGATATACCCAGCCGCATGCGTATGTAGCTGCACCCAAATTCATTCAATCAACCGAACACACATGTGTAGAACAGGTGGTAAAAGGTACTAAGTGTGCTGAATGTCAAACGTAATCAAAATGAAAGTAAAACACATTTACTTACAGTCCCCGGCGTGTACTTCCTTCTTGGCATAGAAAAACCTGTGACAATACAGCCAGAGAGAAGACACTCTGCAGAGCTTGATGAGTCCACAAAATTATGAAACCACAAAATTATGAAACCACAAAATTATGTGGAAGCACGATTGATTGTCCCCTTTCAACTTCACTAACACAAAAAAATGATTAATATCGACAACATCTCTGCGACATAACGACAACTTCTATCCTTTTCCCCGCAATCTGTTTCGCATTTCGTAATGGAAGAAGAACCAGTTTATGTTGAGCGTCTGTAGAGTTAAATGTTGTAATAATAACTTCGATGGTTAGTCGTCATTGAAATGAATGGTATATGAACTTCACCGTGCTATTTTTGACAGTAGTGGTCTGTAAAGAAGGGGATGATGAGGAGAAAATACATGCACTAAGGACAAATTGAAATGCAAGCGCTTAAATATCTGCACCCCATGTCACCGTAACTTTATGCACGGGACCACTAAATTTGCGGGTTTCTGTAATACTACGATATAAGTAGAAAATTAATCTGCATGTAAATGCAACAGTAATTTAAAACTCTATATACATGCAAGGATAAGGAATTCACTACATTCTTAAACGCCGGCCGGAGTGGCCGTGCGGTTCTAGGCGCTACAGTCTGGAGCCGAGCGACCGCTACGGTGGCAGGTTTGAATCCTGCCTCAGGCAGGGATGTGTGTGATGTCCTTTGGTTAGTTAGGTTTAATTAGTTCTAAGTTCTAGGCGGCTGATGACCTCAGAAGTTAAGTCGCATAGTGCTCAGAGCCATTTGAACCATTTGAACATTATTAAACACATGTATGCGTAAAAAGAACAGAACAGAATATAACATCTCAGGATGTTTGATAATAGTGTATTTCAGAGGTTTGTTGAAGCGAAAAGCTTGATTTCTCGGGTGTTACATTAGTAGTAAATGCATCTATCTCACAGGCGGTGCCAGTGCATTCTAGAGCTTTGTGGAAAAGTACGCGATGCACCAAAACATATAGACAGATGCATCAACCAGTATAAGAAGAAATTTAGAATATGTCAAGAGGCTGAGATTTTATGGAGGTTTCCCTAAGTACACGAGCAAATGCTGGGGCCGATTTCGTCTCTCTGACGTACAGATAAATTAATAACAGGAGTAGGACGTAAGTTGAGCAGTGACAACAGTCATACCAACGAGTATCCAAATGAAATGGAATCCCGATAGTTTAAGATGGGGCAGAAAAAGGAAACAAAGAGCCGTCTGCTCTAACTCAGAGGAGAGAATGAAAGAAGAAAAAGTAATCCTCCAAGCATCAAAGATTTTCCAGGTATCATAGATGCAAAACTTTAGATGTTAGAAGCATAACACGGAACGTTTCCCGTTTACATCAGCATCAGCAAGCATTATGCTTCATGATACCAGACAAGGCTCTTCAGATTTCATCTCTATAATCTCCTTCAGGCGCATCATGCCAGTAAGGATCATGAAATAGTAAGCTCATAAGACCTCGCTCAATTAATTGTCTTTTACGTTTTCAGCTTTCGCCCCACTTCGTCTTCTCTAGGACGATGACTCGTCGGTTCACCGGGATTCGTACTTTGTGATTGCGTTCCCCCACTTTCGTTGTCACAGTCAAATACACTGGCGTACAGATCTGAGGGGAAAAAAGTAACTTTTGCCGGTCTTGTGAAGGATGTTCGTTCCTTGCTTATGATGGAAATAAGCCAGCGATTCTTGTCTTTGAAGACCACCAGGCTGTCGCGACCGCGGAAAGTAAGCGTTTCTATGCGACCGTCGCTGTGCATTGACAGCGGAGCTCTGGTAACAAATTTTTGTAGATTTTGTTAACCCTCACTGGCCTGATGAATCGTTAGATGACGATTAAAGATGGGTTTTAAAATCTAACCTTATAGTGCTAAGAAATATGGACTCATGGAAATCTGTATCGTTGATAACAGTGAATCACAACAGTTTGACATAAATACTAACTCAAATGACATGCTAACTGTTAATTATGCCGAAGATTTAAATGATATTTTCAGCTATAAAATTTCAAATGTAAAAAGTACGAGCTGGAATGGGAGATTGATCCGTACCGATGGAAGAACTGTAAGCAAATAGTGGCGCGTTGTCGAATATCTGTGGTACGTGAAGCCCGGACTGCTGATGTGCTAAACAAGAGACTGATTTTTATAACGGATAACTATTTAAACTGTTTAAACATGTCAGAAACAAGAAACGTGGACATGTGTTTTAAATACTTGTAATGTACAGTTCTATTAAGAATCGCTATGGACCTTGCAATCAGAATTCAGAAGATAAGTATAACACATAAGTTATTTAAGAATGTCCGTAACTCGCAGACATTGATTTTGTGACAAACGGAAGTTATCCTTAAAGTGTAAGAATCAAAGTAACAACTTTCAGTGTAGTACGAATATTTGATCTGAGGCCAGTAGTGTTAAAATTCTGATCAATTGGTGAAAGTTGTACTGACAACTGTTTCGATTGTATCGCAAGTGAAAAAGTGTTTTGTATATCTACGATTCTGTCACTAATGGTGGAGAATATCGCTTAATTGTGGGACTAGGGAAGCAATCCACTTAGCAATTTCAACTGAGTTTTTTGTAATTGTTTTCAAATCAAAATGGCTCTGAGCACTATGGTACTTAACATCTGAGGTCACCAGTTCCCCAGAACTTAGAGTTACTTAAACCTAACTAACCTATGGACATCACACACATCCATGACCGAAGCAGGATTCGAACCTGCGACCGTAGTGGTCGCGTGGTTCCAGACTGTAGCGCCTATAGCCGCTCGGCCACTCCGGCCGGATGTAATTGTTTTGATATATGTAGGACCACCCATTCACAAGCAGAACCACTTGTGAGTTGAAAACATGGAAAGGGATGCTACTGAGGGCAAAGATGAAATGTTTTCCCATTACGAAATAGCTTTTTTTGGAGAGTAAAATACCAGTCAAGGATCCCATGATACAGTTTTTGGACAGCGAATGACCATTACCCAAGGGACCTTAGGCCTCTTATGGAATCACAAAGCGAGGAGACAGTCGTGGGGCCAGCCATCCAGGCGGAGGAGCTACAGGCTGGGGTTTGTTGCCACAAGGTCTCAAGAATAATGCCAAGCAAGCGTGTATTGCTATGTCTGTGTTCGATGTAAGTGTTTTCAAACCCCAATTCTGCTTCATTTTCTTTCTCAGAATGCGAGTTTTCAAACCCAGAATGCAACATTTGACAAGCATAGTGCAAGGATGAATAATCTAAGATAGAGTTTTGAATCATATGGTACCGATATAGGAGTAAGGACCGATTCACAAAATGCCAAGTTAGATTTTGGCAGGACAGAGGAAATTCAAAGAAAATGGCTGAAGTTACGTCTGATTACGAATCGGTAAGCCAACGGTGTGAGGAAGTGAACAAGAAGGATTTTGGCATGATGTTACACCAGTCAGAAATAGAAGACTGCATTGGAAACTAGATGGCAGATTTAGAAGGTGAACTAGAGTTGAGAAGCAAGGCTACACCAGTCGATTGCATACGAGTACGATAGGTTACTGACAAATCTAAGACAGAACAGACAGAAGTCCTGAGGAATGTGTTAACAAGTATTGTGGCATGATTAGATATTGCAACAGCGAGCTGAGGATGTAGGAAAAGTTATAGATTGGCTAGAGATACTTAACACTGCGGTTGAGTAACTTTCACTTCACACTCATGAGGAATTTCATCGTACCTGCACCGTCGCAGTGAGGAACAGAGCGCTATTTCAATCCTTTATGTTGCAAAGCAGAAATAGGCCCTAAAAATCGGAGGAATTGTGAAGCACTGTCTGAGTTTGAACGGCTCATGAGCCATAGCGATACTGAGTCGAGTAGTAAAGTGAATGACAAAATTAGCATTCGAAACAAACGAGAATGAGGAATTTCATGGACTGGAGGAAAGATAGTGCAGAGTGCGTAGCGCACCCATTGTATGCTAAGCCAAATGAACCTGAGATGATAGCCGATATAGATGAAGACAATACAAGCGTTTCCATGATCCCGTAAATTATCGGTATCCAGGTATGTGAGTAAATTAATGTGACGGGATTTACCCATGTCGTGGAGTTCACTATTACAGGTAAATTTCCTGTGTGGACATCTGAGGGGAAGGCTAGCCGCACGTGTGCGACAGCTAATGCGTGATTGTGAAACATATCAAGAGGTCAGATGGCTGTTTCTGGGTTCTGATCTAACAGCACTCAGAATCATTTAAAACTTACCATTTTGATAATGACTTAGGTCACAGAAGTCCAATTTTGATCTTTAAAGAAATGATAAAACGAAATCAATACATTGACGCACAGCGTGATGTAGTGGAGAATATGTCTAACCAAGCTTCCACAGCGTCAAAAGAAACATGTAACGATACCACCGACCACCTTAAACGGTTCTCGTTATACCTCTCAGAAGAATTTTTGAGACGTTATGACCATGAGATAACCTAATGGAAACAGAACAATAAAAGTGGGAATCGTTTCAGAAACGCTCCAGCAGAGTATAAACAGTAGTTAACGGTGTATCTGGAACAGACGCTGTCCCAGCACAAAAGCAAGTTGTGACATTATATATTAATATCGGTCGCCAGCCTAATTAGGCATTCATGTGTCAAGCAAAATGATAAAGCAGAGAGCAGTGCTAAGGTTAACCTAACCCTCCTTCACACACACTAAACTCCATCCTTATATCTGTCCACATTACAACACAGTAACCTAACCTTTGGCCGTGCGGTTCTAGGCGGTACAGTCTGGAACCGCGTGACCGCTACGGTCGCAGGTTCGAATCCTGCCTCGGGCATGGATGTGTGTGATGTCCCTAGGTTAGTTAGGTTTAAGTAGTTCTAAGGTCTAGGGGACTGATGACCTTAGAAGTTAAGTCCCATAGTGCTCAGAGCCATTTGAACAATTTTAACTTAACCTTGCAGATAAATGTGCTCCTAACTTGTAATGCAGATAAACAAGTGGCCAGTGAGATAGCAAACAGCAGCATATGCTTCTCAACAGTACATACCTTAAACGAAGTAGGTGCAACAGTTCATACAACCAATTACCGACACACGTGGAACTAGAAACAATACTGAACAGGGAAAAGCTTGAAATGATTCTGAATTTAAATGAGAGGTTCTACTAATGATCATACTCTGTTATTTTACTGCTTAGTACAGGGTCTATATGCCTGTGCATTAACCAGCTTCCATCAGAATAGATAACACAGTAAATAGTTCTTTCTTAAACTCGGTTTGAAGCAACTAAACAGAATGAAAATCTAACTACACTGGCTCTGAAGGGTCCTTTCCATTGCTTCATTAACTAACTAGCCTAGTACATGAGGACCCTTAAACTTTCATGGTCTGAAGAACCATGCTCATTAACAAAAATACTCCAGTTGAGGAATGATAAGTATTCTTATCATTAATTATTAATTAAGTAACGCACAACAAACTATAACTCTTAAACTAACAAATGTGCTTTCATAAGCAGCCTTTTGACCTGCTCAAAAGTATAATTGGCTGTGCAAATGACAACACAAGATTAAATTCAAGTTCAGCCACTTTCTCATAATAAATTAGGACACTCGGAATTAAATTCATTAGGATAGTATTCCTGTCCAGGTTTGTGATTTGGGATAATCACGGGTGTACGACAGTTTTTAGCAAAACCACGATTATTATCAAAATCAAGCAAATTTCTCAAATACCCGATCCATTTACAGAGTGCCCAATATAAACAATTTAGTGGACGGCTGGTAACACTGGTGGCGCAATTTGCAGTGGCTATTAACCTGGCGGCGATGTAATCATAGCAATACTGTTGGTCTCGTCCTGTTACATATCTTCTTGGCGTCGAAATTATATTTTTATAGGGCCAAAAACCATGTCATGATAATGGTATCACCAAATGCAGTATACGAGGCCCACAAATACTGCCCTTAAGCTCTTCTGGCCTCAAAACTCCAGGAATATGAGACACAATCATCCGCTACTGCTAACGAGATGCTGAGTCCAGACTCCTTACCCATCGCAATGGACGAGTGCCACTTACTCGCCAACCACACCTTTACCATTCCGCCAGGCTACTTCCGCAGATGCAGTATTTCCCCACATCTTTTACATTCAACACTAGTACCCTAAACATGGACCAAGTCATTGACAGTACATTATATAACAATCATTTCAGTAGTTATTTAAATTCACATGCATAATTTAAACAACATCGTTCAAAAGTTTACATAACTGAAATATGTACACAAAGACAAAGAATTTCCATGACTGATACAACATTATACATAAGCAATACTACAAACTAACATAGAAATATCGATACAGATACGAAACAGGTCAAAAATAGGTGTTACAAAGTAATCGTCAAAACTCGGGGAACATGAATGACGTAAGAGCGTCTCAGTGTCTTTTACAAGAGGTGGGCTATACAGCCATAGTCAGGCGCTAGTACTAGACAAGGGAGAAGTAGTCCCCCTCCTGACCAGCTGTCAGAAGAATGGAGTGGATGGTAACTTCGAGACCAAGTGCATCGGAACAGTGGTTGGTGGCATTGTGGTTCGAGAGGCGGCTGCTGATTCCCGAGAAATCGTTACGACGACTGGCACGACTTTCCTAGCAATGAAATAATTCCAAGTAGTGATTCGCCACTAAAAATCGTAGAGGTGTAGGCCGTCGCTCTGTGAGGAATTGGCGCGAGATACATAGGCTCGGTAACAACGTAAATAGCAAAAAAGGAATCAGTGCCATATTTAGTAAGATTTGAAGAGATAAGACGGATGCTACTGGAAGAAGAAGACGACATAGAAATTCCTGGTTTTCCAGTGTTTCTGATTATAGCCAGTAATAAGGAAATAAAGTGTATCCTCAACACAGGAGATGTGCCGCATCTACTGCCACACACAGCATAGAAATTGGAACATATTGTTGAACAGAATCGAAGATGTGCTAGATATATTACGACATGAAGGTACGCGGCTGGCTCACATCCTGGTTTTAAAGAATCAGCGACCCAGCTGACAAGATCAGAGAGGGAAAAGACATACTGAAATTGTTTGCAAGCGACTGAACAAATACAATGAGCAGTGGAGAGGCGAAGAAACAACCAGAAAAACGCCCTTCGTGTTATACTCTTAACAGAAGGAGACAATGTCTTGAGTGAGGCATATTGTTTATCTACAAAACAAAAATTATAATGTTATATGTTAACATATATAGTGGACAATTTTTTGTCTATAGAGTTATTCAGCCAAATTTAGTTGAGGTAGAGATGCTTTGCCCAAAAATATCTTGTGACGTACATCGTGTGTCTAATCTTAAGAAGTTTTGAAAGTAAATTGATGAATGAGAGTCTGGAGGTTAAATGTTCGTAGTAGCTGCAACACCTATTTCTGGTTGCTGAGTGATTTTCTGCCTGTTGCTTATCGCTGAGAGGTTGCTAAACTATTTTTGTCCTTGAAAAGCAATAGAAAGTGATACGATACATGTTTTCTTGATGTCTGAGATGCATTATGGGAAACGAAATGTTCTTTCACATTTTTCATTCTGTAAGAAAGCTTGATTGAGTTGCGAAGAAGAAGTTTTGCGTAAGTCACGACAGGGACCGCTGATACGGAAATATGAGTTATGAATGTGCTGAAAGAATTTTTGTCTATTTTGAGTGGCAGTGCCATGCATGGACGAGCAATGCCCTGTTGAAAAATGAGGAGCATAGTCTTAAATGGCATTACGTGCGAATATCATAATTTTACAGGAAGCGGAAAAAACGTTTTACTTCCTACCCAAATGAAATGTGTTAAAATTCTCGATGGCAAGATGTAGGTATTTAGCTTATGTTCTAGAATTAGTCATAACTGGAATCATTTCCCAATGAATAAAGGCGCCATCTCAATTTTTAAATGGTGCTTAATAGGTGTTGAAACCCACCAGGGTAGCCGAGAGTGCTAATGCTCTGCTTCCTGGAGTCGGGTAGGCGCGCTGGCCCCAGATCGAACCCACCCGGCAGATTAACGACGTGGGCCAGTATGCCGGCCAGCCTGGATGTGGTTTTTAGGCGGTTTTCCACATCCCACTAAGTGAATACTGGGCTGGTTCCGCCACAGTTACACGACTCTCACACATTTGAACACGTTCGCGTTCTTCCATGGCTCACACTCGACCCAAACAGCTGGGGTACACTACTTCCGTCCCAGGGGGTTCGGGGTGGCGGCAGGAAGGGCATCCGGCCACCCTCTGCAGCTTACACTGTCAAATCAGTAGTAACACTGCCGACCCCGCGTTGAAGCAGGAAAATGTCTCCAAGAACGAAAACAAAGAACTCAATGGGTGTTGAACCAATTCACTGTACAAAATGCGTTTTGATGCAATCGTGTTTTCACATAATGTGATTTGAACGTCCATTTCAATTTTTATTGATTTTACTATTTAACACAGCCCATCACGCTAGAAAAGAAAGTTGTTAACATGTTCCAAAGGGTAAAATAAGTCTCTATTGCAAAAGGCTTTATTGCTAATGACGCGTTTTGCGCGACTGTCACAACTTGAAGTTATCTTAAAACAACTAAAGCTGCATTAGCCAGCTAACGATATCTTAAGTAGTCAGTACATTCAAATAGTATTACGTTCTTTCAAGATGATTTATTCTGCAGCTTCTGTTTTCAGACGTAAGCCATTCTTGTCGGATTAAGTATTTACAACAAGCAGCTCCGAAATGCGATTGTCATTAAGCCGTCTCTATAAACAGACCGAGTGAGTTGGTGTTGTGAATGCATTGGACTCGCGTTCTCGAAGAGTGCGCCACATATCTCAACATTCCAATGCAGATTTAGCTTTCCAGTTATTTCCCAAGATCACATTAGACGAGAAACCAGTGACCGATTTCTGCTCCCATCCATTATAAATCAATTATTGTGCCGCGTCTCGAACAATTAAATGCGACCTTCAACTTAATGCTCCTCATTCTTTGTTTTAAGAAGAAGGTAATCTCTGTGTGAGCTTAATTTCCTGCTGATGTTTACATTATGAATAAAAAATTCCCCGGTGTGTTACCACGTCGTCGTGTTGTTATGTAATCCACCGTTTCGGACACTGTCACTAGTGGCCTTCATATGGGTTATCTATCCACTACAGGCTCAGTGACAAATTGATATGTTACACTATTTCAGCCTATCATCCTGATCCTAGTATCAATTTGTCATGAAAATCATTGATCAGTATTTCCGATAGGATGTTAAGCCTGGGAGACAGCGACTGACCTCATTTACGACAGTAATTTTTATTTTAATTGTTGTTAGTTGGCATTGGCGAATGAGTGGCAAGCGTTAAGTCAGACTGCTTCCGTGCTGGTTGGCGGCGGCTAAGAAAAATCTGTGCGTGCCTTCAGCTGTTGTGTTTACTGCTGCCCCTGCTGAGGCAGCCTCGCAAGTGTTAACACTAAAGGACGTCAGGCCCCGCCTCTCCACGTCTAGCGTCCAATCAAAAATCGAGTTGTGTTACGTTATTGACAAACTGACTCTAGAAGAAGGACTAAATGAGATTTGTATAAGATTTGAGCGTGGCTCTGGGACAGTGAGAATGTAACACTCTCATCAAGGCCACTCGAAAAACTGACAGACACTCAGGTCTGTGTAACAAGATTCTTACGCGGTCACAGTACCGAAGCAGTTTTGTGGTTGGTAGTCTTTTCAAGGAAGTAAGGAAGATAGTCATTAGGGACGCAGCACAAACTGAACTGGGAGAGGATGGAGATGGAAATCAGCCATGCCATTTCATAGGAACCATCTACATCTACATCTACATGAATACTCTGCAAATCAAATTTAAGTGGCTGGCAGTTTATAGAACTATCTTCACAATTCTCTATTATTCCAATCTCGAATAGCGCGCGGAAAGAATGAACACCTATATCTTTCCGTACGATCTCTAATTTCCCTTATTAAATCTCGGTGATCGTTCCTCCCTATGTACGTCGGTGTCAACAAAATATTTTTGCATTCGGAGGAAAAAGTTGGTGATTGGAATTTCGTGAGAAGGTTCCGCCGCAACGAAAAACGCCTTTCTTTTAATGATGTCTATGCCAAATCCTCAATCATTTCTGTGAAACTCTCTCCCAAATTTCGCGATAATCCAAAAGGTGCTGCCTTTCTTTGAACTTTTTCGATGTACTCCGTCAGTCCTATCTGGTAAGGATCCCATACCGCGCAGCAGTATTCTAAAAGAGGACGGACAAGCGTAGTGTAGGCAATCTTCTTAATAGGTCTGTTACATTTTCTAAGTGTCCTACCAATAAAACGCACACTTTGGTTAGCCTCCCCCACAACATTTTCTATATGTTCTTTCCAATTTAAGTTGTTCGTAATTGTAATCCTGGCGTTTCCCTCAGGCGATTTAGGGAAATGGCGTAAAATCTAAATCCTGAGGTCCAGACGGATATTTCAACTGCCGCTCTCTCGGAAACGAGCCGGGTGCCTCACCAGTTTGTTCTTCTATTGAAACTTCTTCAGATCCAACGTTGTCGGCTAAAACAGTAAACTAACACATTCTATAAGAAAATTTGAATGCTACGTCATAGAACAATATTAACATATATGCCTACAGAATTTGACGGCTGCTCTACTAGCCAGCATACTCAGATCTGAAGACGGATAGATAAAACCGTCCTGGCTCACAATTTTACAAATATATGCAATCTAGACACACAGGAAACTTCGTTGTTCAACCTCGCTCGGTGACAATTTCCTCACAAATAATTGATCAAAAGACGCGTAAAAATTCTCTCTTGATAATGTTAACAAAGTTCGTTTTAACTTATCGCCAGATATTGTAGATCTTGCCTTTTGCGTTTACCTGCCCTGCTACTACTATGGCAGTCTGGATCCAATGCACGTTTTAGGACACCGTCAGGTGGATAACTTGTGATGAAACAAGTATGTTTCACAATGATGCAGAACCAGTTGTTTCGGTGTTATACTAAGAAAAGAACAACGCCTGTGTCTTTGTTTTCCTGGGAGTGAGGAACGGAGCCAGCAACACGTGACCATCGTGTGGTGGCGTACAAAACTGGTGATGAAGGCCGAGTGGGGGTGAGAGGTGATGCATGAGCGGCAGCGACCCCTGCAGCGGCAGCCCTCAGCCCTCAGCCCTCAGCCCTCTCTCATTGCTGGGCTCCGCTATCGATCGCCGCTAACACTGTTAACTGAGCACGGGGCTCGGGTTCGATTCAGTGTGTGGCTGCTCTGCGGGGACCCCGCAGCCTCGCTTGGCCCAAGTGAACGCATCGTTTCAAACGCATTACGGGGTCTTCCCTCACGTCTCTGTGAGCAGAATCAAATAACGCTTATACCGGTACGTTCGAGCGAAGGGTTTCGTGTTACGAGGCAAGCCACCTACAAACGGCAGGATCTTTAAAAACTGCTTCTCATTGTCGTGCTTCGTGGGTAAAACTGAGTTGAAAACATTTATAATACAGGGTTATTTTAAATGATGGACCTATTTTCAAAAATCCGTATGTACTGAAGTACAAATCCAAAATGAACAAGCTTTACACCAATGAAAAGAAGAAGTGTCAGAGTTTGTGGCGGGTGGCAGCTGGCGCAGAAGTAGCCGGTAGAGATCACGGGGCAATAGGGACGTCATTCCGTTTCTCTGTCAGTTGTGAGTGAGATGGCGATTATGGAGCACGTTTGCTGCGTTCTTGGGTTCGCGAAAATGAGTCGCAGATTGCAGTGCAGTGGGCATTTCGTACCAAATTTAGTATTCAACCACCAGCTCGCAAAAGCATTAGCCGTTGTTTTCAGCAATTTAAACAGACTGGGAGTGTGTGCAAGGGAAAAAGCACAGGCCGACCGCGTGTGTCAGAGGATGATGTCCGACAGATTCAAGGTAGTTTATTTCGCAGTCCAAGTATGTCTACCAATAGAGCCAGTCGAAATTTAGAACACCCCAACGAACTGCATGCAAAGTTCTGATACGACGTTTGCTGTATTAGCCCTACCGATTACAACTTGTGCAGGCTCTCAACCACTATGACAAAGAGAAGCGCCTCGCATTTTGTGGTTATGTGCTGGCAAAGATGGAGGATGACGCATTTCTCCAGCGTATAATTTTTAGGGATGGAGCGACGTTCTATTTTCTTGGTAAAGTCAACAGACACAGTGTTCGCATATGAGGATCGGAAAATTCACATTTACCATTGCAGCACGAAAGAGAGTCACCGAAGATCAAAGTGTTCTGCGCCATATCCCGTATAAAGGTTTATAGAAAATTTTTCTTTGAGGAAAGAACTGTAATGAGAATCACGTACCTGGACATTTTGGAACAATGGCTCTTTCTTCAAGTTATGGAAGATTTCCAGGACTTCATTTTCCAACAGGATGGAGCTCCGCTCCATCGGCACCGTGATGTACGAGGCGATTTGAGTAACTTCCTTCCTCAGCACTGGATCAGTCGCAGGGGACTTGGGGACCTGGCTCTGCACTTCTGGCCACCTAGATCTCCTGATCTCACACCCTGCGACTATTTCTTATGGGTTTATGTGAAGAAAACTGTGTACGTCCCGCCTCTACCAACCACTCTCACTCTGAACGATCTGCTGAACCGGATCACTGCTGCCGTGCACTCTGTAACCGCAGATACGCTTTCGCGTATGTGGGACGAGTTTGTATACCGCTTCGATGTTTGCCATGCAGCCAACGGTGGCCACATAGAACATTATAACATTTATCACATTTCTAATTATTAAGTAATTATTAAAAACTAATTAATTACAAATTATTAAATTTATTGAATTGATACCAAACGTCATGAAAAAAGCCTTTGGTACTTCCTCTTTTCATTGGTATAAGGCTTGTTCATTTTGGATTTGTACTTCAATAAATACTAAGTTTTGAAAATGCGCCTATCACTTAGAATAGCCCTGTACTATGCAGGAAAGTTTAACATATACAGACAGATACTATTTGGAAGGGATTAGTAGCGAATTAATTTTGTCGCCAATGCTGTTAGCAAATGCTCTCCTGCCAAATACGAGTACAGTACCGCTCTGTCCCCAAAATCGTTGTCCACATTGTCGTTTCATCGTTGTTCGTATTGACTTACATTACTGAAAAGCTTTTCTTGTCGACATACGGAGGGGCTTAAGACAGTAAGCTACACATATCGGCGCGTGCGTGCGAGTGAAACGGGGCGTAACTGGAAACGTACTTCAGAACTGAAGTACGCGGAAAAATAGGATTCTTGTGAGCAAAATGATTAAATTTTAAACAGATTCAGTTGAAATATAGTGTAATGTATCTGTGCCATTTTGAAGTGTAGTGCAGCATTTAATAAAAGTTTCCGTGCCTGCCATAATAATACATAACTTTCTTTTTGAAGAACTGTAAGCCCCTGTCACGTTTTGACTTATTATCTGTTTCACCACAACATTAAGCCTTGGCCCAGGGTGATCCTTGGGGGTAACTTGGACAGTCAGTCACTAACTTTTATTATCACCTAAAACAATAATTAAGCTACGACCACGAAACTTGATGGTGCAGTTAGTACTCCTGTATGTCTTCACACTTCAGTTCCACTCATTTTTACCGGCGACGAATGTATTGTTGGTGACCTCGGTTGCAGAAGTCTATATTTTGGCTGTTTCGGAGATGTTCTATTTTAAAGAACATCTCGCCGTCATTCTGAAAAAGCTAGCCACGCTGTCCGAGAAAATAGGACGAAGTGACTGACTGGAATGTCAGCTAAAATTTGACAGCCCACAGAAGTAGCACGCGTGAATGTGCTGCGATGTGTTCGCGGAGTAAAATCATCACCTCGGACAGAACCCTCCGATGCTTCGTCTCGATAGCATCCCTTAATCTAGTCAGAAGATTGCGGTAATATGTTCCACTAGCGGTCTGACCCTCGTGAGCATGGTTAGTATGCATTATACCGTAGCAGTTCCAAGAAACTCTCGACGTCACCTTTCATGATGATAACTGGATCTTCGCCGTTTCCGGCGATAGTCAATCAGCGTGCTTCAACTGCTGACTTTGCTCCTGTATTTCGGGTTCATAGTAGAACACCCAACACTCGTCTACGGTTATTCGGTGGCTAAAAAGGTGATCTGAACTGTCTATAACATTTTCGCTGTTGCAGCGATTGGTAAGCATTTTGAATGGGTGCGAGCATTCGCGGAACCCAGCAAGCGGCTACTTTTAACATTTACAGACTGTCGTGAAAGCTATTGAAAACTCTTTTTCGAACACAACGGCCCACCATTTCACTTGTGATTCTCAGTTGTTCACCGAAGTACCAGTGCCAAAGAAGTGGCCGTAGGTAGCGGCGAAGCATGATTTTTATTAAATGTGAATGTATGCCGTCCCGGCGTATACAGCTGGCGAAGAGTTCTCGGGCTTCCAGCAGGGTGGCGGTGTCTTCAAACTGCGACGTTTCGACGAGTGACATACTCGTCATCTTCTGCCGAAGTCAGAAGCCAGAAGATGACGAGTATGTCACTCGTCGAAACGTCGCAGTTTGAAGACACCGCCACCCGGCATGATTTTTATTTATTTATTTTTACTTGTTTTGTATCACTGTCGGAGTACTGCCGCTCTTTGGTCCATTTGACCTTCATTTCTCTTATTTATTGTGGGATATCTATTATTGCACGAGGTACTTTCATTTTGTGCCAGATTTGTGGTTCTACCTTGGCGATGTCTTCGATCTGCCTAATATTTGGCGTTATTACACCGATTTTGTTTAGTACGTTCTGCGTGCTGTTTTTGTTTATTTGGCCTATCATTTGAACGTTCAATTCGTTGCGCATGGTTTGTTTTCTTGTCTACCTTGGGCCCCTGAATATTATGCAGAGACATCTGTTTTCGATTAGTAGTTATTTCTTGACTTTGAATCTACTGCCTATCCCCATCTGGGAGCATTCTGTTTTATAAATGACAAAGCATGTAAAGCTTTTTAATGTATTTACGCTTTGTTCTCAAAATGTCGACGACACATGAATGTGAAAATATCAGCAAACGTATGTAAAAGTTTTTCTAAAAATTTGGGTCATCGCAAAATATCGTCGTGTCTTGTATCGATTACCTATTTTCTTTCCATACAATGTAATGCCAATATGACGATGACAGCACTGTTGTGTTGAAACTAGTAATTTGAACAAAAGGTCTTAAAATCAAGCGATCTTGGTTTTCAAAAAAAATATATACTATTATGGAACTACGTTTGTAAGCCGTTCTTGTGTTTGTGAACAATAAACATAGCTTTTATCCTTTTTTTTGGCTGGAAAGCTTCTCTTAACTGAGACACTGGATGCAGGGGAAATCAAAATATGTTCATACAATATACCAGTTTCACAGTATGCCGTCTGAAGTCCACTAAGCAACAAAATTCCACAAATCACTGATACTTTTATGAATTCATATCTCTGGAAATACACGCAACCGTCACCTTTGATCTTAAAGAGGAAAAGCAATAGTTTAGTGATTGTGTCAAGTTCCGGATGACATTGTTTACATTGCTGAAAGTTATGTTAATCTAAAAGTTTCAAAAGTAACAGTATAAGTTACTGAATCTATCTTATAACAACCCCATCACTGAGTGCCAAATTTTACCGCATGTTCTCACAAATTTATTTCCAAATTAATCCTAGCATCATGCTAGGACGTTTAGTTACTGGCCATGAATGATTTTTCCATAGTTTTTCAGATTCGTCACATTTCCAACATTTCTTGTTATTCATTAATTTTTATTACACATTAGACAATGTCGTAAGCTTGACTTGCAATGCATCAAATAAGGCCCACTTATCTGTATCTGTTATTTTCCTGAGAAGAGGAAAATGTTCACTACGATATAAGTTTTCTACCAAACGAGATACAGATTTCCACCACGTGGTAGACACTTTAGGATGTCATATTGTTACTTCTTATAGCCCATATTCCTTTACTGGACTCGGGAAGAAAGAAAGATCATTCAAAGTGGGAGAACAAATCCTGCATTTTTAGTCACTGACACGACTTGCGACATTACTGAATTCTGTAGAAGAAAACGAGTTTATCTCTCTTTATTGCGATCCATTCAGATGACCAGCCATAAGCATAGCTCTATCGTATCTCTGATCATGTTTTTAATTTTCCGTCGGTTTAACCAACAGCTGCGACATAGCGAAGTACTGAGGAGACCTACGAGATATTGCACACGTCTGTCACTTCATCTGGAATAACTAAGACAAAATCAGGTTCGCTTACCTCCTTTCTTGTTTTATTCATGAGCTTGTTTGAAACAGAAGCCGTCAAGTCATTCTGTATTAGATTTTATACTCCTTTAAACACGAGAAGAAATGTTATAAATGACGTTTCAACTTTTAGTTATATTCACTGCGAACACGTTCATGTTAAACAACCATACGTTTAATCAGCTTTTGGATATTAGGGCACCTTGACAGCCGCGCGTGGTAGCCGCAGGGTCTATGGCGTCTTGTCACGGTCCGCACGGCTCCACCCGTCGGAGGTTCGAGTCCCCCCTCGGACATGGGTGCGTGTGTCGTTCTTAGCGTAAGATAGTTTAAGTTACATTAAGTAGTGTGTAAGATTAGGGACCGATTACCTCAGCAGTTTGGTCCCATAAGATCTTAACACAAATTTCCATTTGCACCATGACAGCCACTTGTTACAATTGTAAAGGTGCGTAGTGAAACATCGTTTGCAAGATTTCTAGTTATGATGCACGATCCAGTTGTAAGTCAACCCAGATGTGTTATGTACTTTTCCTGTTTCAGACTGCGGGCAGCTGAGCTGTGCCACAGAGTCCCACATTCACACTGGTGCTTCACCACTTGGGTTTTCATAATATCGCCACTCAGTGGTACGAGTACATTTCTCTACCATTCCGCCAACAGCAGCGTACGTATGTGACGTTTATTACAAGCTGCTAAGATTATTTGTGGCGTTGAGATAATACACTACTGGCCATTAAAATTGCTACACCAAGAAGAAATGCAGATGATAAACGGGAATTCATTGGACAAATATATTATACTAGAACTGACATTTGATTACATTTTCACGCAATTTGGGTACATAGATCTTGAGAAATCAGTACCCAGAACAACCACCTCTGGCCGTAATAACGGCCTTGATACGCCTGGGACTTGAGTAAAACAGAGCTTGAATGGCGTGTACAGGTACAGCTGCCCATGCAGCTTCAACACGATACCACTGTTCTTCAACAGAAGTGACTGGTGTATAGTGACGAGCCAGTTCCTCGGCCACTATTGACCAGACGTTTTCAATTGGTGAGAGATCTGGAGAATGTGCTGGCCAGGACTTGCAACATGCGGTCGTACATTATCCTGCTGAAATGTAGGGTTTCGCAGGGATCGAATGAAGGGTGGAGCCACGGGTGGTAACACATCTGAAATGTAACGTCCACTGCCGTCAATGCCAACAAGATGTGACCGAGACGTGTAACCAATGGCACCCCTTACCATCATGCCGGGTGACACGCCAGTATGGCGATGACGAATACACGCTTCCAATGTGCGTTCACCGCGATGTCGCCAAACACGAATGCGACCATCATGATGCTGTAAACAGAACGTGGATTAATCCGAAAAAAGGACGTTTTGCCATTCGTGCACACAGGTTCGTCGTTGAGTACACCATCGCAGGCGCTTCTGTCTGTGACACAGCGTCAAGGGTAACCACAGCCATTGTCTCCGAGCTGATAGTCCATGCTGCTGCAAACGTCATCGAACTGTTCGTGCGGATGGTTGTTGTATTTGTTGACTCAGGGATCGAGACGTGGCTGCAGGATCCGTTACAGTCGTGCGGATAAGATGCCTGTCATCTCGCTTCAGTCTGGAACCGATGGCTGTTTCTGGGTTCTGATCTAACAGCAGTCAGAATCATTTAAAACTGACCATTTTGATAATGACTTAGGTCACAGAAGTCCAATTTTGATCTTTAAAGAAATGATAAAACGAAATCAATACATTGACGCACAGCGTGATGTAGTGGAGAATATGTCTAACCAAGCTTCCACAGCGTCAAAAGAAACATGTAACGATACCACCGGCCACCTTAAACGGTTCTCGTTATACCTCTCAGAAGAATTTTTGAGACGTAATGACCATGAGATAACCTAATGGAAGCAGAACAATAAAAGTGGGAATCGTTTCAGAAACGCTCCAGCAGAGTATAAACAGTAGTTAACGGTGTATCTGGAACAGACGTTGTCCCAGCACAAAAACAAGTTGTGACATTATATATTAATATCGGTCGCCAGCCTAATTAGGCATTCATGTGTCAAGCAAAATGATAAAGCAGAGAGCAGTGCTAAGGTTAACCTAACCCTCCTTCACACACACTAAACTCCATCCTTATATCTGTCCACATTACAACACAGTAACCTAACCTTTGGCCGTGCGGTTCTAGGCGGTACAGTCTGGAACCGCGTGACCGCTACGGTCGCAGGTTCGAATCCTGCCTCGGGCATGGATGTGTGTGATGTCCCTAGGTTAGTTAGGTTTAAGTAGTTCTAAGTTCTAGGGGACTGATGACCTCAGAAGTTAAGTCCCATAGTGCTCAGAGCTATTTGAACCAACCAGGACGCCTTTTAGATACATACGGACTGTGTTTCAGATACTTGCTAATAATTACAATTCCATGAGGGTGAATTTTTCTCTGTTTGAGTGTTAACAGTGAGGGATGACACAAAATTACTCAAAATTTTGAAACAATGTAACTTCTTTAGAATTAGAGTGTTATCTTTAAAGAAAAATAAGTGCAAAATTTTTTCATTGATCCTGATAGAATATATCTAAAATCTTTGCACAGGTGACGATGAAGTTTTCCATTCACCTCGTCCACTATCTTGAATTTTAAAAAGAGGAAAGAACTCTTAAAACAACGATAATTTGTTCGACGGTAACTCTATATCTTTACCATTGTATTCCAGATGTCTTATTTCCCCTTACCCATTCACTTCCCAAATTATACTCCAAAACGGTGGCAAATGGTAATCAGGATTTTTGAATTGCCTTAACAACTTGGAACCATTTAAACGTAAATACACAGTTCTAGCTTAAGAATTTCTCCATTCTCCAATAAAACATCAGTTTCCGTGTTGCCTACAGGTAATGTCAGCGAAACTGTAAATTGCCTGTGTAGTTTATCACTCTTTCGCGGAGAAATTATCATAGTAGTTGGTCGAAGAGCAACATCTCGTTCGCCTTAATATTAGTGAAGGCAGCGAATTACTTCAGTTGGAGGTTGAATCGTTCCGACATTCATCTGCAAAGATTAATTAAACTACGGAAAATACCAAGTATAAGGCCGCTTCGCATCGATATAAATGCTTTGTCTTAACTACTGCATCAGCGAAGCGACGGTCGCCGAAAAGAAGTTGCTTCCTCCAGGGCAACCGGAAAATCTGTTGAAGAAAGTAACAAGTGAAGAAATGTACCGCGTAATTCAGTAAAAGGAAAGCGCAGTGAACTGAGAGCGTGACGATGATAAGCAAAAATTTAATTTCGGCAGAATTTGACGTTAAAAGTACGCAATCCTAGCCTTTATAACCGTAGCGTTTATGGACTTTCTTCGAGAAGCCTTCGCCTGTGACAGGTTTGTTACTCTGCAACCTCAAAAGTTGGTCAGAAGGTTTAAGGATTTAAAAGATAGTGCTCCCTTTACAGGTCGTGACCTTGTCATGAGGTGCGAATCTGTCGTCATCTACCTCTAGTGACTTGCTGTCCTAACCAGCGCTTATGTTCACTTAAAACAGGCGAGAAACTCCACCGACGTGCCTTTTCAGTGGACGGGGAATCAGCGCAGTAAAGAAATATTGACTCGCGGCAGCTTGACTGTAAACGTCAAACAGACAGCATTTCTTCATTAGCATTCCTGCGTGGATGAGACAGCGAATATTATCTTGTCCGAGGCAGCGAACCACAGAACAGGAGGGACACCAAAGTCATTTCACAGTAGCGGCGCAGTGGCGCGCTGATGTACGAGCAGATAAGTTGTTTGTGGAGGGCACGCTGCAAGTAATTAACGAAGTGATTAATACATTGTAAATGAGGGTTAGCAACCCTTTGGGCAGTAATCCCGCGTCCTCGGAGCTTATCTAATCCCTGGTCATGATTCCGCCATCAACGTCGCAGCGCGCCGGCGCCGTCATCTGACAAGCCGAGGGCCGCATCTAACATCCCCGCTCCTTCCTCTCGCTAATGTCGCCACCATTTCGACAATCCTTTCCAGGGCCGACACGTGCCTAATAAAATGGGATACTCAGCGCTCCCGGGAGACTCTGTTTCACAGCATGTCCGCAATGTACGCTACCCACGCTACACTGCATTTACAATTGACATTTACAATTCATTCTCAAGAGTCTTTACATTATTTGGGGTTTTTATAGTTTTCTGCATTTTCTTAGGTTAATATTCCCGTATCCAAACATAATACAGGCCGATTATTTCATCGAGCACCATAGTGTCTTTCGTTTGTTATTAATATTTCAAATAATTCATTCTGTCTTTAATTGTACCCATATTTAGTGAATAATATGACGTTGTAGGCTTCCTCTACTTTTGCACTCTGCAGACCAATGTAAGGCTGACCGATGACACTCTCGTTAAAATCCTTCTGAATATAATATCGCAACACAACGTTCCGCAGAGTGTAAATTCTGTCTTCAGGAAGGCCGCTGCAAAAAGTTTGAAGTTGGTTAATTTACCATTTAAATATTTTACATTATCACACAATAGTACACCCATAAGGTTTTTAATTAAACTCAAATGAATGTTTCTTTAATTGTTGCAGCACTTTTACTATTATTATTATTATGAATCTTGCATACAGTGAAGTGCCAAAGAAACTGGTATAGGCATGCGTATTCAAATACAGAGATATCCCAACAGACAGAATACGGCGCTGTGGTCTACAAAGCCTATATAATACAACAAGTGTGTGATTCAGTTGTTAAATCGATTACTGCTGCTACAGTGACAGATTATCAAGATTTAAGTGAGTTTGAAAGTGATGCTATAGTCGGCGCACGAACGATAGGACAGCCTCTCCGATTTAGCGATGAAGTGGGTATTTTTCCCGCACGACCATTTATCGAGTGTTCGGTGAATATCAGGAATCCTGTAACGCATCAGATCTCGGACATCGCTGCGGCCGGAAAAATATCCTACAAGAACGGAATCTACGACGACTGAAGAGAATCTTTCAAACGTGACAGCAAGTGTCAGCGTGCGAACCATTCAACGGAACATCGTCGATATGGGCGTTCGGAGGCGAAGCCCACTAGTGTCAAGCCTTGATGACTGCACAACACAAAGATTTACGCCTCGCCTGGGCCCGTCACATTAGACGGTTGGTGATTGGAAACATGTTGCCTGGTCGGAGGAGTCTCGTTTCAAATTGTATCGAGTGAATGGACGTGTATGGGCATGGAGACAACGTCATGAATCCATGAACCTAGCCTGCATGTCAGCAGGGGACCGTTCAGGCTAGTGGATGCCCTGTAATGGTTTGAGGTGTGTGCAGTTGGAATGATATAAGAACCCAGATACGTCTAATTACGACTCTGACAGGTGACACGTGCGTAAGCATCCTGTATGATCACCTGCATCCACTCGTGTCTACTGTGTATTCCGACGGACTTGGGCGATTCCAGCAGGTCAATGTGACAACCCCCACACGTCCGGAATTGCTGCATAGTGGCTCCAGGAACAATCTTCTGAGTTTAAACACCCCCGCTGGCCATCAAACTCCGCAAATATAAACATTATTGAGAATGTCTGGGATGCCTCGCTACGTGCTGTTCAGAAGAGATCTCGAACCCCACGTACTCTTACGGATTTGTGGACAGTCCTGCAGGATTCCTGGTGTCATTTCCCTCCAGCACTACTTCAGACATTATGCGAGTCCATGCCACGTCGTGTTACGGCACTAATGCTTACTTGCAGGAGCCCTACACGATATTAGGCAGGTGTACGAGTTTCTTTCGATCTTCAGTGCATATTTCGTGAATAATATGGGGTCGCAGGCTTCGTCTACGTCACTTTCGCACTCTGCAGACCACTGTAAGGCGAACCGATGACAATCTCGTTAAAATTTGTTGGATATACTGTCGCAAAGTTTCGTCCATACTGTACACAACGTTCCTCAGAGTGCAAGCCGGCCGCAGTGGCCGAGCGGTTCTAGGCGCTCAGTCGAGAACCGCGTGACTGCTACGGTCGCAGATTCGAATCCTGCCTCGGGCATGGATGTGTATGATCTCCTTAGGTTCGCTAGATTTAAGTAGTTCTAAGTCCTAGGAGACTGATGACCACAGATGTTGAGTCCCATAGCGCTCAGAGCCATTTGAACCATTTTTCAGAGTGCAAAATGTTTGTTTGGGAAGGCCTCTGCAAAAAGTTTGAAGTTGATTAATTTAGCATTTAACTATTTTACATTATCACACAGCAGTACACTCATAGGGTTTTTAATGAAACTCAAACGAATATTTCTTTAATGGTTCACCACTTTTCCTATTGTCATTATGAATCTTATACATTAACTTAACACAATTAAGATTTTTCTCATTTGGTTTTCAATATATATGAGTTCTTATTATCCCAACTGACAGAATTACAGAATGACTATGCTGCTATATACAGGGTGAGTCACCTAACATTACCGCTCGATATATTTCGTAAACCACATCAAATACTGACGAACCGATTCCACAGACTGAACGTGAGGAGAGGGGCTAGTGTAACTGGTCAATACCAACCATTAAAAAATGCACGGAAGTATGTTTTTTAACACAGACCTACGTTCTTTAAATGGAATCCCGTTAGTTTTGTTAGCACATCCGAACATATAAACAGATACTTAATCAGTGACGTTTGTTGCATTGTAAAATGTTAATTACATCCGGAGATATTGTAACCTAAAGTTGACACTTGAGTACCACTCCTCCGCTGTTCAATCGTGTGTATCGGAGAGCACCGAATTACGTAGGGATCCAAAGGGAACGGTGATGGACCTTACGTACAGAAGAGACTGTACCAGCACATTACGTCCTCATGCTAACACCTTTTTATTGGTCTTTTTCACTGACGCACATGTATATTACCATGAGGGGTGAGGTACACGTACACACGTGGTTTCCGTTTTCAATTACGGAGTGGAATAAAGTGTGTCCCGATATGTCAGGCCAATGGATGTTCAATGTGGTGGCCATCATTTGCTGCACACAATTGCAATCTCTGGCGTAATGAATGTCGTACACGCCGCAGTACATCTGGTGTAATGTCGCCGCAGGCTGCCACAATACGTCGTTTCATATCCTCTGGGGTTGTAGGCACATCACGGTACACATTCTCCTTTAGCGTACCCCACAGAAAGAAGTCCAGAGGTGTAAGATCAGGAGAACCGGCTGGCCAATTTATGCGTCCTCCACGTCCTATGAAACGCCCGTCGAACATCCTGTCAAGGGTCAGCCTAGTGTTAATTGCGGAATGTGCAGGTGCACCATCATGCTGATACCACATACGTCGACGCTTTTCCAGTGGGATATTTTCGAGCAACGTTGGCAGATCATTCTGTAGAAACGCGGTGTAGTTTGCAGCTGTTTTGGCCGCTGCAATGAAGTGAGGACCAATGAGGTGGTCGCCAATGTTTCCGCACCATACATTTACAGTCCACAGTCGCTGTCGCTCTTCCTGTCTGAGCCAGCGAGGATTGTCCATGGACCAGTAATGCATGTTCCGTAGATTCACTGCCCCGTGGTTTGTGAAACCCGCTTCATCGGTAAACAGGTAGAACTGCAACGCATTCTGTGT
This sequence comes from Schistocerca gregaria, assembly GCF_023897955.1. Classification (NCBI taxonomy): domain Eukaryota; kingdom Metazoa; phylum Arthropoda; class Insecta; order Orthoptera; family Acrididae; genus Schistocerca; species Schistocerca gregaria. The sequence continues at coordinate 89,431,649 of NC_064931.1, forward strand.
TAATGCCCATTGACAGGATTGCACTCGATGATTAAAGTCATCACCATGTAATTGGTGATGTAGCGACACATGAAACGGGTAAAAGCGGTGACGATGCAATATGCGCAGGACACTACTTTGACTCAGTCCACCGGCTCTCGCAATGTCCCGTGTACTCATGTGTGGGTTCATGGCAACAGCAGCTAACACACCAACTGCACCCGCTTCTCCTGTTACGGACCCGTTTGCGTGCAACGACCATACCTGTTGCATACAGTTGGCGGTAGATGTTTTGCAATGTGCGGCACGTTGGATGCTCTCTGTTGGGGTACCGTTCAGCATACACCCTGCAGGTTTCAGCTGCATTTCGTCGACACTCGCCACAGATGAGTATCATCTCCGCCTTTTCAGAGTTCGAATACACCATGGTCACAGTTCCTACAACACTACACTATCACAGACGTCTGGTAACACGGTGTACTACAGTTGGTCTGCGTGCGGAGACGAATGCAGAATAACAATAGCAGCAAGCGCTACGTGCGGACACTGTGACAGCTAGACCAAACCACAACAGTGTACTACAGTCACACTCGTAAACACGGTCGTCATCGTAAACATGTCCCTGCACATTGCTGCTCGCCGACCGTGGCCCGTGTTTGTTACAACACGCAACTGAACGTCGGAGGTTTCAAGCGTCAACTTTAGGTTACAATATCTCCGGATGTAATTAACATTTTACAATGTAACAAACGGCACTGATTACGTATTTGTTTATATGTTCAGATGTGCTAACAAAACTAACGTGGTTCCATTTAAAAAAAAACGTAGGTTTGTGTTAAAAAACATACTTCCGTGCATTTTTGTGTGGTTTGTATTAAACAGTTACACTAGCCTCTCTCCTCACATTCGGTCTGTGGAATCGGTTCGTCAGTATTTGATGTGGTTTACGAAATATATCCAGCGGTAACGTTAGGTGACTCACCCTGTACATCTTTTACACTAAAAATCTTTAATGGTGACTTTTTTAATTTAGGTATGCTTTTGGAGCTAAGGAATAATATTTTTGGAGGAATCAATCTAAATTCAATAACTATATGCGACAGTAATACGGAGAACAATATCCTGGATTGAGGAAAATTTATTTCTCCAGCTTTAACATGACATTTACGTATAATACATGTGTCATGTTCGTTGGAGTCTCCATTATAATTTTAAGACCTCATAGGTGTACGGAGGGGGAGGCGAAATGGTATAGAGTACATCATGCATATTTTAGAAAATGTTGTTCGTTGATATTTTATGAATTTGGACAAGCTTCCACAGGTTCAAACACCCAATCCCTTCAGTGTTGCCTCGTGATGACTGGGTGTTGTGTGATGGCCTTAGGTTAGTTAGGTTTAAGTAGTTCTAGGGGACTGATGACCATGGATGTTAAGTCCCATAGTGCTCAGAGCCATTTGAACCTTCCGTGCTTAGAAATCATATCTTGTAGTAAATTAATACAACGATCTTTAGCCAAGGCAGATGTATTAATCTTATTATCATTTTCAGTAACATTACTCTTTTGCACACAGAGATCTTCGTTTCTTACAAATCCCCAAGACAGTCTTGTATGATGTCCACATCCATAAAGTGATAAACGACTACACTAAGTTACTGCAACCTCCAGGCACTTGATCCATAGACCATGTATTTTAATGGCAGCCAACTCAACTTTATATGACATACCTATAGGTTTTTTTTTCATTTCCTCAAAATACTTTACAGCACTTCCTGCCAACGTTCTTTCCAATATACCTACTACTGATGCAGAATCTCATGTGTATGGAAATATGACACCATTTATCTAGAATGTCACGTCTTCCCACTATTAAAGTAAACATATGCACTGTCATCCCTCTCATATATCTAATAGTTACCACAAATTCTTACTTGTTCGTTTTTTATCTGATAGAATGTGTGGTGTCATTCCTGTCCTATATCTAGTGCTAACGATAAACACCCCCAGCTTATGAGACAAATTTCGGTCACTCTCTTTGTATATTTATTTCTTTTCGAAGTGTGTGTACAATTCACTATAGCCAAATAAATATAATTGGTATGTTACAAATGGTATGTGTGATTGTGGAATCAGATATTTTTCAATGCAGTACAGCTTGATACAGCGGCAAGTTGCTATTAGCCTAGTGGAGGGTGCAGTACAAACTGCCTCTGCCATGCTGTTCCCACATTATGAAGCATTCGTTAAAAGATGATACACATCAAAATGTTTCACCAGTAGCACTCTGAGAGAAATAAAATGGAGTCTTTTTAACCTTGTGCAAGATCTTTCACACCGAAAAACTGTGTTAGTGTCTGTCATTTCTACGTTTAAAGGACCACAAACATAATTCCTTGATTATGACCAATGTTTTCGAAGGAAGTATTAAGATCACGCTGTAATCGCATGAAGAACTGACCTATCTGGATAAAATCTGTATCAAAATGGGATGTCGATTTGTGGTGCCCCACTTTAACAGAAATAAGAAACGGCCTTATCCTTTGAGTATACAGGGTGTTCATTTTAACTGGAGACGTTGAAATATCTCGAAAACTACACATTGGAACAAAAATTGTGTAATTCCAAATTGTTTGTCACGGAGGGGGACATCCAACAATACCACACTCGACCCGCCACCCAACCCCATGCGTGGCTGCCGAGGGCAACTTTAGAATCGTACTATTGCAGATTACGATCCTGCAGCAAAATCTACATACGATATGTGTAAAATATTTTCTTCGTTTCACCGGAAATGGCACTGTAATCGAAGGAATACAGATGGGTACACAATCGTAATTTACAACTTGCTAGTAAATGGCCCTTGAATACCAAATGGCGTGTGGGACCCCACCTTCAGGGAGCGAGAGTAGGACAGGCCATTATTTCATAACTTCTAATTGAAATCCCATTCGCAATGTTCTATTCCTCCGACATATCGAACAGGGTTCTACTCGACGTGGCGTAGTGGCCGTGTAATGACCGACAGGAGCTCACACATCGTGTAGACGTGGAACAGGCAGCAGCTCTGAGCGTTACGATACCTGCGCAGTGTTTATTGCCTGCACACTTGCCTATCATTCGGAGAACAGACGTACAAATGGACGATGAATGTTCAACCGCAGAAGAAAAAACCGAAATGAACCTGGTTTACGGAGAATGTCGGAGAAATTTTGAGGCTGCTGTTCCCTTGTATGCTGAGCTTTTTCCAGAGAAAGCTCTCTCTCGTTCGTACTTTACAAAGTTGTGACTGCCTTTATGCCTGATTACAGCGTACAGACTGGCGAAAGAAAACGAAGCAAAAGTGTTACAGGAGAATCTAATGTAACAGCTGTGCCAGCGGCAGTGCACCACAACCCACGGCTAAGCGCCCGGCAATTACACTGCGATTTCGGCATGTACGTAGGTAGTACTATCACTATACTGTATCGTCATAAGTATCATCCGTACCAAGTGTCAGTGCGTCAAGAACTTCGTGGCGCTGATTTCCATAACGGCACAGTGTTTTGTGAATAGGCATGTCAAGAAATGAAAATCACTCCCATGTTTGTTTGCCTAGATACTATTTTCTGATGAATCTACGTTCAGAAACCATGGTCGCATTAACCAGCATAACATGGATTACTGGAGGGTAGATAATCCCCACTGCTTACGGGAAGTTGACCATCAACCTCCTTTGTCGATTAACGTATGGCGTAGCAGCATGGGTGACAAACTCAGTGATTCGTATTTTATCGACGGCAAGTTCAATGGACGCAAATATCGAACGTTTTTGAACAGGAACTATTTAGTAGTGAGGATGGATTTACTGTGGAAAGTGTTGCGTCGCGATCGAATAGTAAACCATAAATCTGAAAACTGGGGCTGTGTTCCAAACTTTATGACGTAAGATTACGTCACTCGTTAATGGAAAACAGCTTTTCTTATTAAATCTATGTTAATCCTACAAACATCTAGCGTTCCTGTTAAATTCGCAAAGGTAGCCCACGTTCAAGGAGTTGAGAAAGAGAACGCCCATTATTGGATTAGACGCTCGAGGATCATGGACTAAAGACGCGGACGTCGATGATTCGTTGACAGCATCAGCTAAGTGGAAATTGGTTTGAAATAACATTGACTAAGAGACGCCATGAACTACATTGTTCTAATCACTGATGTAAAAGCTCATTATGCAGAAACAGCTACATCTTTCTTGGTCATTCATTTTAAGTGTTGTAATTGTAAATTCTCATATTGTAATATTATGATTTTGTTTTTCACTGACATTCAGAACAACAGTCAAAACATGATTTCATTCATTGAATTATTTCTTTCTATAATCATAACAATTTGCAAACTCGTTAACTTACGATATAATCCTAACTACTTCTAACAGCTGCTATTAATGCTAACGAAGTAAAAGTTAAACCGTTTATTGCTTCACATTCTCTTTTCATTGCCACTATTTCTTAACTACGTAGTCTATAAGTGGTTGTGTGCTTGTGCATGTTTTGCTTTGCATTTAATCTCGTGTTGAGTACTGCGCTGTGCTGATGAAGTACACACACTATGTATTATCTACCATTATACTGATAGACCGTAGCACGCCATGACTTGTTCACTTTGCTTATGAGAATATCTTATCAGTGGTAATCTGTTTAATTTAGACTAATGGTTGATCACTCATAATGTTATGATTTTTGGGTAATTGCTTGTATTGCGAGTGCAATGTTCAGTTAAACTGAGGCAAAAGTAGAGTATTCCTAGTTTCAGCTAGCTTAAAATTTTCAGGCCCGTGGAATTAATAGAGACGGATCAGGGTATTGTCAGTATGAGTAGTTGAACACAGGCGGTTCTAGCTCAGTCGATCTTCGAGAAGGTACTGATTGGTATAATACAGGTTCATTTTGCGATACTCTCTGAGCCGTAATCTTTACAAAGCGAATTTTCTCTCGTGTTTCGTTTTGGTATTGTGTAGCAGGAGAAAGCCCAAAAATATAGTGCTCATCATGTCTTCCATACGATTGCCAGTGCCGACAGAAAGCGTTACACATTAAATGGTTTTTAAAGGGTAATTTTACGTGTTCATTTGACAGAACCGTCCCAAATTAGTCTAATGCGATATTTGTTTTATCAATATGTATCAACAGGAACAGTAAAACTCGAAGAAAAACCAGTACTCCAGCAGTGACAGCACTGCCCTGGCCGACCCTGACTGCTGCTGGCCAGCAGGCAGCACTATTGAATCATGGTAGGACTGCTTTTTATTATTCGCGTTTTAGGGTTGCTGTGAATATTCTGTTGAATGGGCAGATAAAATTGAAATTAAACTAAAGCATGTTTGTAGTTAGAAACAAATCAATGATATCTGTTGACACTGGGCACAGAGGAAACATATGACAAGAAGTAATTGTCTTGGTTGGCTCTAGATACACTATGCAAAAACGAAATCTCATATATGTGACAAAACGCCAGAGAAAATGCACGTGAGGAGTTTTAGGAGAGATACTCAGTATATATATAGGGTGGTCAGAAAGAGTTTGAAAAGCTTGAAAGGGTGTTGCAAGGAAGTTTTGTGCTAAGAAATAATTGTAAAGAAAACTATCCGTTTCTGAGTTAATGAGCATTGAAATTAGCCAGTCAGGCTGTTGCACATGCAAATTCAAGAGGCTCTTCAGATGCGAGATGTTCTCATAGCACATATAATAGCAAATGAGACTGCTCAACCTTTGGCTGAGGTTCGATCCTTGCTACTGCCCAATATACAGTTGTGTTATCAATATCTTGTTCAGTTTTAGGAAAGCAAATGAAGAGCATGTTTCGTGACAGTGTCTCTGGTGGGCCACTTGAATTTTCATGCACAACAGTCTGACTGGCTAACTTCAGTGTTAATTAACTCGCTAACAGCACATCATACCGAATTTTTTCTTAACTATTATTTCTCAGCACAACCTACCCTGTAACACTCTTACAACCTTTGAGGCCTTCTGCCCATCCTATACACAGAGTGGGGCAAGTAAAAGTTGCCCAGATGAGTGGATACGATTGTATATGAATGTGAGCATATAACCACACCCTGTGAGGTACACACCACGTGTAAACCTGTCACATGACCCACACCAGTTCAGAGTGTAGTGTGGGCTGTGTCAGTGGGAGTGGAGCAGTGGAAAGGGGGCGATGATACTCACAGTGGGCTGTGGGTCTCCACTGTGGAAAGTTACATGACAACAAAGTCGTGAAAATCGTGTGGTGAGTTGTTTGCTGAGAAGTTTAATGGTGCCAAAGTGGCAGTAAAGAGTGTCGTGCAATGCTTAGTCCACAAATGGCGTCAGATAGGATCTGCTTTGAACAAGTCAAAAAACGTTCCAAAACGTGGTCGCACCGTCGAAAATGTGATTGCTGTACCCCAGAAAATCCTTAAGAGTCCTACCAAATCAACCGAACACCTGTCACAAAAGACTGACATACCACATCGATCATACAGAAAAATACTCTACCTGCACATGCACCTAGTATCTGTTGTTCATGGCCACCAGGTCACGTGATCTCTCAGAGTGCAATTACCTTTTGTGGAGAGTCCTCAGGTCTAAGGCGTATTGGAACAACCCTCATAGTCTTCAAGACCTGCAGTAGGACATTTCGGATGCGACTGCAGCAATTTCAGCTGTCCAGCTTCGATCTGCATTTAGCAACGTGCTGACATGTCCACATCGATCATGCAGCCAATAACTCCATCTCGACCTGTATATGCATCCCCACGGAGTGTCTCTTGTTCATGGCCACGCAGGTCACCTGATCTGACAGTGTGTGATTACTTTTTGTGGAGTGCCTTTAAGTCTAAGTTGTACCACAACAACTCTCATAGCCTTCAAGAACTGCAGTACAACATTTAGGATGAGACTGCAGCAATTCCAGCTCTCTAACTTCGATGCCCTTTGAGTAACTTGCTGACCAGGGCACAAAAGTGCCAAGAGATGAATAGTGGTCACTTTCAACGTCTGCTATAGTCAGGTTAGTACTGTGTTTCCTTTCCTCTGCTGTGTTTATTGGTACTCTTGAAGTCTGTTCTTTGGTATACTTTTATTTGCTCTACCCTGTATGTGTGTAGTGTCTCTCCTTAGAAGAAAAAAGCAGCAATAGCCGGGGGCTTTTTTTTCTTCTAAGGTGAGGGTTGTGAAGTCTGCGAGACAGGTCCAAGTTTTTTAACATAAGCGTTGATCTGCAGTGAGATTATAGTAATAGCGTGTTTTGAAGTTGTAGTCTCTAAATGAATTTCATGTGTACATGAAGAAAAATGCAGAAGGGCACTTAACTTCCTGGTATTTTGGAAGAGGCAAATGCTTATATGAAAAATAAATACACCAATGAGGTGTATTTTAGCCAAGGAGAAGAATGATTACATAACAAAATGGGACGAAAATCTGTCTAAAGCTACGTCAAATAACAGTACAGTTCTGCTACTGTAGAGATAAATTTAGTATTAGAAAACATCATCAAAGGATGACGATTCATACGTCGAAGCAAAGCTTACCTGTACGGAATGAAACGTCTGTCGGATCGTTATCTGCTCACGATGAGGGCTGCATGCAGTATATTCATCCCATTTCTCGTGGGAAACCCTCTGTTCTGCTGTTCTATAGAAACAGTTTCTGTGTAGCCTCTGTAAACAGTCACAACCGACAGTACGGTACAAACTGCTCATGACAAGAACAACTGTTAATCGACTCTGTCTCTAAATGTGTACGCAATCGCGTGTTCTGCTCAACAATAGCCTTTTCTGTATATGTAAATATCTCATAATAGCTGCTCCTAAGAATCAAGCATCTTTGAAGTTCAAAATAAAACATACAAAAGGGAACCAGCATTCGTGATGAAGTGATCCAGCTGCGCTCTTCACTCTCATTAGTACCTTGTCACATTTGAAGTTCTCAAATGAAAACATTCGTGTGTTGTACTGTGAAATAACGAGCGTATTTCAGTAACATGTCTTTATCAACGCGTTTTGTTCTTAGTCGTCTTTTGAGATCCATTTCTCGAATTTCCTCCATTCAGTGTCGAGAAAGACATTTCAAACCTCCAAAAGGTTGCAGTAGGTTTCTAGAATTTGCAACTCGACGGAATTATTTCGTAGCTAGTTTGACATCTTGTGTTTCACTTTCATAAATATGCTACAGCTCAGTGCTACTAGTTTTGTCACCAGCAACCACAGAATCATCTGCGCTCGCTAATATGAAGTCGTTATTTTACATTACATGGCTGACACGTGAACTGCAATGCTTTGCGATGGTGTATTCTGGGATATGGTTTCCAGTTCACGAACAACCTCAATTTTTTATAGAAAGTTTCTTGAAAATGAGAACTTGGACGAGATAGTTTACCCTTATTTGAAGGCAGTACTGAGATCTGAATGTCTGGTTTATTTTATATTCAGTATTAAGATAAGATCCAGATAATGTCTCGTACAAGTGGCCAAATAAGGAACAGAAGATAACAAGACAAGTCACACAATTTTTTTTTTATCTTTGTTATATGTTACCATTAAATATCATCAAGATGTATACCGATTATCCTTGACGTTGGTACTCTTTAGTCATGTGTCAGCAATCCGTGCACCTTATATACAAAGCTGCAGAGACAGCTTTTTTAAACGTAGGAAGACTTGGTTGATATTCCTCCACATCAGCCGCACGTGGACAGACTTAGACAATTAGGAATCAAGCTCTAAAAACCAAATAACTCTGATAATTTTATTTCAGAGTATTACTGTAATGGGGAGTAGTTATAGGATGCAGTGGATGAAGGGCATTACTTAATTTTTGTAGCTTCACAGCATGATCTTTAGGTGATGGATTAAAAAAAAATTCTGTAGAACTTCTGAATGAGAGGATTGTAACAATATATAAAAATAACAGATTTCCTATTTTTTTTAAATATTTAATGACAGCACAAATTTAAAAACAGCAACAAAACTCCTTTACTATATTATACAATACATGCTTTCTAACAAAGCTGCTCTCTCGCTGTTTCACTCACCAACTCATGCATTGAGTTTTTAACTGCTCCTTTACTATATTATACAATATATGCTTTCTAACAAAGCTGCTCTCACGTTGTTTCACTCACCAACTCATGCATTGAGTTTTTAACTGCTTCACAAAAAAGAAAGGTATTGAATTTCAGAAGCACCGGTCATCAAATTTTGTAGTTTGATGTTCGTCAATTTCTTCATATTTCACCATATTACTAACATTTATCACGCCTACGTGCGAGTAAGATCAGAGACGTCCATACTCTCTGTCTGCATTCATTTTTGATTAACGTCTACAATTCATCACGCCACTCTTCAGCCTTGAGACTCTTTTAACAGCAGCACAGCAGGAACAATCGTTTTCATCAGAGCAAAAGCTTTTCCGCTTCACTCTTTAAAACAACCGATTTTTTAAATTCTTTTTCTGTAGCGAGAGAGAGATGATGCAATGACGTCCCCTTCAATATAACAGAACTGGCCCACATCTGTTTCTTCAAAAGACAAGGACTAAACAACCTTCTTGATTTTAATGGCACCCTTAACATCCACTATAAAAGAGGACCCTCTTTTACCATCATATGTTTCCGATATCCCAAGGAACCTGGCTGGAACATTTGATCAACATTTCACTTTTTTAGAACTGATCATGTTATAAGCCAGACTTTCTTTCGTCCCTTATTTCAGGCATATATTTGAGTCTGGCTATTTTTTTATTTTTTTTTGCTATCAAAATTGAGGGTATGAGCTGGAAACCTGCTCTGGACTAGTTACCTTTAACTTAAGAAATTTAGCCGGTTTTATTATTTTTCTGCAAAATATGAAGGTAACTCTAATTTTATTACCAGGGATTATTATCAGAAAAGCGGTGCTAGTATGTTTGTCTAGCGTAACTGACAACTTTGTTTATGAAATTGGAAAGTGCGTGTACATATGCTATGTTGTAACTTAATTCATTTTGTTACTTTCAAGATGTAAGATGCGGTATGAAAAGATCTGGTAAATAAAGTAAGGATAAAAATTAGTACAGCCTTTTAGAAGCTTCTAATTCTCTCACGATTTATTGTCGCAACAATGGATATTGAGTACATGAAATGATTACACTTAAAGATCAAGAGCACAAGTGGTTCTGAGGTACCAGGTATCGACCTATGCTAAAAACCCCATATTAGACTTGGTGTAGCCTCCATGGGCAGTAATCCAGGCGCTGACTCTGCATCCAGTTGATCGTACAGATGGCGAATACTGTCTCACCTGTTCGCATAGTCCTGTAAGAGTTGGTTGACGAATCACACGAGTCACTTTTTGTCCCCTCATATACCACACGCACTCAATTGGACGCAAGTCCAGCGATCGTTCTGGTTAGGGAAGTTGCTGCACATCTTGCAGAGCACGCTGGGTTTCACGGGCAGCGTGTTGGGCGAGCATTATTCTGTTTGATTAACACATCACTTTTCTATTGCAAGAATGGCAAAAACACGGGCCTAACAACAATTTGCACGTACCGAGTGCTGGTTAGCGTCCCCTCCAGGAACAGCAAAGGTGAACGAGAGTTGTAGCTTATCGTACCCCAAACTATAAGGCCTGGGATTGGGCCAGCGTGTCTGCGAGACCGCGCCCAGCCGGTCTACAGCGTATACGCGGACGACCATCATTTGCGAGCAGGCAGAATCTGCCCAAGTGGTCCTCTAACGGCACTGGTCGAGCCGTGCATGTCGATGCTGTGGCATGAGTGGAAGACAGACTACAGGTGTGCTTGCCTGTAGTCGCTCTGCTAATAACCGGTTCGCAGTGGTTTATGTTGACATGTCTGGGCTCACAAGCCCTCCTATATGTGCTGTGGTAACTGTACGACTTGACATTTCTGCCCTTAATATTTGATGATCCTGGCGGGCATCTGTGCCTCATGGACATCCAGAACCTCTTATACAGGTGTGAAAATGTCACGTGACCATTGATGCAAGCATCGTTCCACAACTGACGCAGCATGTCCATGATATGCTGTAATTGTAAGACAGGGCCATCCCGCCATTCAAAAGACCACACCTTGATCTGTTTCAAATTTGTTCATTTGACTATAGGAAGAACGAGTGCGTCTCCGTGGGATGGCTGGTTACCTGCTTGCTTCATACGTTCGCACCACACTGAGCCTTCTAGCTATCAGCATTCCCTATTACAGGGCACACACAGATGGCGCCTAGGTAGCTACGCCACTACGCTATCTGTTGGCGGACGACGCTGAATCCCCCACGTCGCATATGCCGTCGACGGATCGAAATCGTCATCTTCTTTCCAGGAGCACTATTTTTTCATGCAGTGTACATTTATGCATACTCTGCATACATAATACCCCATTTAATCACTATCCGTATCCTGCAGTTCATACTACTTTCACGTTTAACGTTTGAAAGGTTTCCATAATTGTCAAAGATGTCCTAAAAATACTTCTTTTACCTGGAAGCACCCGGGTTCTCGGGTTCGATTCCCGGCGTGGTCAGGGATTTTCTCTGCCTCGTGATGACTGGGTGTTGTGTGCTGTCCCTAGGTTAGTTAGATTTAAGTAGTTCTAAGTTCTAGGGGACTGATGACCATAGATGTTAAGTACCATAGTGCTCAGAGCCATTTTTTTTACCTGGAAGGGACGCTGTGCGCTTATTTCCACGTATAATTATTGTCTTCAGTATCTGCAGACGTACTTCATGGTGATGGGTATTGTTGTGTTGGCAGAAGAGCCAACACCATGTTACTAGTGGAGGCCGAAATGCACGCGTTTTTGCTCACGCAGGCCGGCGTGAGGAGGGAAGCCTATACTGACGTGAGGTCTGGAACATGACAAGGAATTAGAATTCAGAAAGCGGATATAATTAGTTTGATACTTAACTTTAATCCATTAATGATGAACGTCGCTCTTGACGGTACATGATTCACAATATTATATGTTCAGAATAAATGCATAGTAACTGAATATGGCGCCTTGCTAGGTCGTAGCAAATGACGTAGCTGAAGGCTATGCTAAACTGTCGTCTATGCAAATGAGAGCGTATGTAGACAGTGAACCATCGCTAGCAAAGTCGGCTGTATAACTGGGGCGAGTGATAGGGAGTCTCTCTAGACTAGACCTGCCGTGTGGCGGCGCTCGGTCTGCAATCACTGATAGTGGCGACACGCGATTCAGACGTATACTAACGGACCACGGCCGATTTAAAGGCTACCACCTAGCAAGTGTGGTGTCTGGCGGTGACACCACAGGTATTATGTTACTCATGCTTAGAAATTTCGTTGTACTTACCTGTGTGTTCTAGTACCTTACATGGTGTTATACACCGAAGAGTCAAAGAAACTGGTACACCTGCCTAATTTAGTGTAGGGCCGCCGCGAGCGCGCAGCAGTGCCGTAGCACGATGTGACATGAACTCGGTTAATATCTGAAGTAATGCTGGAGGGAACTTACACCATGAATCCTGCAAGGTTGTCCATAAATCAGTAAGAGTAGGACGGGGTGGAGATCTCTTCTGAACAGCCCGTTGCAAGGCATCCCAGATACGCTCAATAATGTTCATGTCTAGGGCGTTTGGTGGCAACAGAAGTGTTCAAACTCAGAAGAGGTTTCCTGGAGCCACTCTGTAGCAGTTCTGGACATGTAGGGTATCGCATTGTCCTGCTGGAACAGCCCAAGTCCGTTGGGATCCACAATAGGCATGAATGAACGCAGGTGACCAGACAGGATGCTTACGTACGTGTCACCTATGAGAGTCGTATCTAGACGTATCAGGAGTCCCATATTACTCCAACTGCACACGCCCCACACCATTACAGAGCCTCCACTAGCTTGAACAGTCCCCTGCTGACATGCACGGGCCATGGATTCATGAGGTTTCCTGCATACACGTACACGTCCATCCGATCCATGCAATTTGAAACAAGATTCATCCTACAGTCACCAACAGTCCAATGTCGGTGTTGATGGGCCCAGGCGAGGCGTAAAGCTTTGTGTCGCGCAGTCATCAAAGTTATATGAATGGGCCTTCGGCTCCGAAAGCCCATGTCGATAATGTTTCGCTCGCCGACACCCGCTGATGGCCCAGCATTGAAATCTGCAGCAATCTGCGGAAGGGTTGCACTTCTGTCACGCTGAACGATTCTCTTAAGTCGTCGTTGGTCCCTTTATTGCAGGAGCTTTTTCCGGCCACAGCGAAGTCGGAGATTTGATGTTCTACAGAATTCCTGATATTCACGGTACACTCGTGAAATGATCTTACAAGAAAATTCCTACATCATTGTGACTTCGGAGATGCTGAGTTCTATCGCTCGTGCCCCGACTGTAACTCCACGTTCAAACCCACTTAAATCTTGATAACTTGCCATTGTAACAGCAGTAACCGATCTAACAACTGCGCCAGACACTTGTTGTCTTATATAGGCGTTGCTGACCGCAGCGCCGTATTCTGCCTGTTTCCATATCTCTGTACTCAAGTACCCATACCTATACCAATTTCTTTGGCCCTTCAGTGTAGTTTGCCTAATCTGATAAAATCCAGTGATTACTGAGAGACCGTCTTTTATTTTACGGAGGTATGTCTTGATAACATTAAACATGTCCTGGTTTATATAAGTAAATGTAGCGTCTTTAGAAGTATCAGATTGAAATATATGAACAGATTGTCTTGATAACATTAAACATGTCCTGGTTTATATAAGTAAATGTAGCGTCTTTAGAAGTATCAGATTGAAATATATGAACAGATTTTTCTACACTGTAGAGTACGTAACATTTATGTTCCCTGAATACCGAATGACCGAAGTGTCTATCACGCAAGTTCAGTACTAAGGATAGAAGAAGATCTGAGCATCGTAGCCCATAACCATATCTTGTGACCATAAAACTTGTCAGCTATTGGGATACAGTCAAATGGAATGTTCATGTTTTCCTTTCTTGTCAGTGTTCTTCTCTTCTTGAATCTGCAATCCTCGTTTCTGACTGGTGGGACACACATCTGTTCTCGACTGACCAAATAGAGGATTAAATACATATCGGTGATAATGAGCGAGTAAGTCATATTTCAAAGGGGAATGTCCTTCTTTCCCACCTCTATCAAATAGGTCACTGACTAATATTTCTGGAGATACATCTTCTCTTCCTCTCCGCCTTTACATAACGTACCACATTAATGGGGAAGTTGTACGTATATTCCTTTTTGTATATGACTGACAACAAGACTTATCATAGAATCCGCTCCTTAAATTTTTTGCAGAGATCGATCCTTGCTGAATATCGCTGTTTAGGCAAAGAATGTTATTTTTTTATTTGCCATTTAATGGAAGGAAATCAGCCTCATGTAAATATTTTCAGAGGTAGAATATTTCATCTATAATAACGAATTTTAAAGGGTCAGCCCCCTATGTTACTGAATAATTATTATTGCTGTTACTATTCTAACTATTGATGACATGCAGTAACGTAGATCTATGGTTCGTCCTAAATATTACAGTTGACTTCACTACTATTGTACGATGTTGAAAGACCTACGACTGAAGCGGAGGTGGGAAGGGAACACCGCCTGTCGCATACGAGTCTGCTGTTCAACTGGCGACAGGACCATCCCTCTGATTCAACGGACACCAAAAAATATGGTAGATGTTGCGATAAGCTGTAAGTTTTTGTTGGGATCCCCTTGTTTCTTTTTTGCGTTTAAACGCTGTTTTCCTTACTTTGTAACAAAATACTTCATTGTGCCCTTTACTGGGGTCCTAAAGACGACTACATTTTTTTTCTGAGAAGCTGCAGTGGCATTAATAACAACCACATACCTATCTTGAATGTTTTTACTCTCCAATTAGTTCATGGACTTTCATCTTGTATATAACCGATGTGCCAGCCATACATCGTCTCCGGCACCTGACACACGCAACCAAACCATTTAGGATATTATTTTTCATGTGTTCATACCGTAATAAATAAAATATTAACTTAGCAGGATCAACTTGAACTGATGATTCAAGAAAATCAATTTTTTGTTGGAGGAAATTTTGTCTGTGATCTAATTCATATACAGTCCAAAGAATTTCCCTGAAAAATCAGTTTTCAGGCTCTTATTTTGGGAGGTTTAAATAGTGTGATGGTCTTCTACGGCCACCACTGCGATTATGCTGAGATGTGACGTTTCATTTGAGTCTTCTCTTCTCGTTCTTTATTTTATATCCAGAAGATTTGTCGTTGATCTGCTTAACGCGACTGAGAAATTCAATTATTTCACACGATCTGCTTTCTTGAGGTTATTTCGTTGGTTGTTGAAATCAAGATGTTCGCGTGTTCTGTTTTTACTACAGCAATGGGTGATGTGCAGTCCGTACAGTTGCACGTTCTTTTACGGACTTAGATATTTTAAGTCCTGTTGCCTGTTTGAAAATGGCTATTTCTACCAACAAAATCTCCTAACTCTGAATGTCAACAATCTCCTCTAGACATTTCTGGATGTGGAAAAATTACAGTTGTTTTTAAGGGTTCAGTACACCAGTTGGCAAAAACGGAAACCTTATAGGATCAAAATGTTGTCCAGACGTCTGTCCGTCTGTCTGTTAAGACCCCTTTCTCTCAGGAAAGGGTAATAGTTGACATTTACGTCAAATACTAAGGTATACGGCCCCCCGGCATTGAAAAAATATTAACCTTTAACTCAGTGCAATGGAAAAGATACGGTCATTTATGTCTCTAATTTTACTGCTCGCGAACTCACTCATCAGAACCTATACACATAATTAAATTCGTGCGGATCCCTCAGAGCCCGAATACTACGCGCCCTTGTCCGGATTCGTTTACCACTAAAACTACATTCTAACAAGCAGGCTATGTCCTTTTACCATTGTTTGAAAGAGGGTTTGATTTAGTAAAACATGAGTTCTTGAAAAAGTGTTTTCATGGGAAGACACAAATCCCAGATGAGTGTTACAACATCTTGATTGAGAATCTTCTACCAAAACGTATATTTGCAGGTACGTACACGTTACAAATAGGGTTCCATGATGAATATCTCACATGTAACAGTAGAAATATCGTCAGTTGTTGCTTACAACAAAATTAGGTATTAGTCCAGGGGAATGTATGGTCTCGTGTCTTCGCTATTGCGTCATTTTGGGAGTACACTATACTAATAGATCACTAATAGTCGTGTCAAAAAAAATAGATAGAGATGGATAGACGCTGTACAAAATCTGAATAACTAGCTAGAGAAGGAAGAAGTTAAGGCATATGTTGCTGGCAGCTTTTAATCACCTGTGAGCGTTAAAAAATATTTTCTCGATACGAGTTTCGTTCTAGAACTATCTATATTCGCTCCAACGCTATTAAAAATAATAAAGTGAAATTTGTTGGCATAAAGATAGCAAACGTCTTCAACTATGGAACATCAAATAATGTGACATTTTGTATCAGTTACTACAAAAGAAAAATCGTCAAAATGTTGGAACCTTTTATTTTCTACTTCATTTTCTAATTACAGGAAACTAAAACTATATTGTTGAGTTTCAATATACCTAGAATAGCAATAGAAACTTGGTAGAAATTTTATTTCTGTTCGTTTTATATATTTCTTCACAGATAGGACTTAATTTAATATGAAATTAGTACGGTTTGCATAGTAATACGTGATCACGTATTGATCTTCTTCATTTTTAATCGTTTTGATAAAAGGGTGTAAGGTTTTGAGGACAGAACAACAACTGTGTAAGCTGTAAATATTTTTGGTTTAATGTTGAAATCTCATCACAGAAATGCACGCATTTACACAGTTTACAATGTGACAATGTTACGACAGTTGGGAAACGAACGCATCTCGTCCTCAGAAAGTGAAATAATGGCTTCAAATGGCGCTGGGCACTATGGGACTTAACATCTGAGGTCATGAATCCCCTATAAGTTAGAATCAGTTTGAGAGACATACATGCTGAATTTACTGCATACAAAAAACAGTTATTTGGAAAATACTAGAAAAAATAAACCATTTGCTTTTGTTTTTGATGATGTAATGCAGCCTGTGTATTATTGCTGAAATGTAAATGAAACATTTATAATCGCAAAGCTTTGTTGTTTTTCTTATATAACTACCGTACAAGTATACTGAAGGCAACTTTTGGTAGGCACACTAAAAACAAATTGCAGCTGGTGTTGTCCACTCACAATGTTAAGTGTGGTATTGCTTATTATTACAATGGTTCATTTTTTCTATAAAAGTCCATTGCACACCATAACCTGAAGTAGTCAGTATCATGGTCAGGTGAGTGAAGCATCAGGACTTTTTTATAAGCAACTGGTCCTGTGATGATGTAGGAGAAGACCAGAAGAAGAAGAATGGGTTCTCCTACCCGATAACATAAGAGTGATGATCGTAGGTCCATCCAAATGTGGCAAGACAAATGTTGTCATGTCACTACTAGCGCATCCGAATGGAGTCCGCATTGAGCATGTATGCGTATTTTCAGAAATGCTGTTTCAGCCCAAGTATCGGTTACTGCAAAACGTAGTGGAGAGTGTTGATGGTGTGACGTACACGATATTCAGTTAAAGCAGTCAAAGCCTCAACCAGAAAAAGTAAACCCAAAGACAGTGTTCGTATTCGACGATGCTGCTGTAGGAAACCAAAATATATTTCTTTGATATTTCTGCTTTGATCGTAATATTTTATTTGAGTCAGAAATATTCTAGAATCCCGAAACAGTTAGTGAGGGATAATGCTAATTTCATTATAGCTATCAGGCAAGACAATTTAAATCCAAAACAAATTTACCACGCACATGCAGGAACCGACATTTCATTCAAAGATTATGTAAAGATATGTGTAGATTGCTGGAGTCACACATAGTGTGGGTTTCGTGTTACTGATAAGTCAAGAAAACTGAATGATGGTAGGTATAGACGGAACTTTCAAGAGTTACTATGTATATATAGCTATGAAAAGAGTTATGAGTATGGCAGTAGACATCACACCATGCCCCCCCCCCCCCCCCACCACCCATGAACCATGGACCTTGCCGTTGTTGGGGAGGCTTGCGTGCCTCAGCGATACAGATAGCCGTACCGTAGGTGCAACCACAACGGAGGGGTATCTGTTGAGAAGCGAGACAAACGTGTGGTTCCTGAAAAGGGGCAGCAGCCTTTTCAGTAGTTGCAGGGGCAACAGTCTGGATGATTGACTGATCTGGCCTTGTAACATTAACCACAACGGCCTTGCTGTGCTGATACTGCGAACGGCTGAAAGCAAGGGGAAACTACGGCCGTAATTTTTCCCGAGGGCATGCAGCTTTACTGTATGATTAAATGATGATGGCGTCCTCTTGGGTAAAATATTCCGGAGGTAAAATAGTCCCCCATTCGGATCTCCGTGCGGGGACTACTCAAGAGGATGTCGTTATCAGGAGAAAGAAAACTGGCGTTCTACGGATCGGAGCGTGGAATGTCAGATCCCTTAATCGGGCAGGTAGGTTAGAAAATTTAAAAAGGGAAATGGATAGGTTAAAGTTAGATATAGTGGGAATTAGTGAAGTTCGGTGGCAGGAGGAATAAGACTTCTGGTCAGGTGACTACAGGGTTATAGACACAAAATCAAATAGGGGTAATGCAGGAGTAGGTTTAATAATGAATAGGAAAATAGGAATGCGGGTAAGCTACTACAAACAGCATAGTGAACGCATTATTGTGGCCAAGATAGATACGAAGCCCACACCTACTACAGTAGTACAAGTTTATATGCCAACTAGCTCTGCAGATGACGAAGAAATTGAAGAAATGTATGATCAAATAAAAGAAATTATTCAGATAGTGAAGGGAGATGAAAATTTAATAGTCATGGGTGACTGAAATTCGGTAGTGGGAAAAGGGAGAGAAGGAAACGTAGTAGGTGATTATGGACTGGGGCAAAGAAATGAAAGAGGAAGCCGCCTGGTAGAATTTTGCACAGAGCACAACTTAATCGTAGCTAAAACATGGTTCACGAATCATAAAAGAAGGCTGTATACATGGAAGAAGCCTGGAGATACTAAAAGATATCAGATAGATTATATAATGGTAAGACAGAGATTTAGGAACCAGGTTTTAAATTGTAAGACATTTCCAGGGGCAGATGTGGACTCTGACCACAATCTATTGGTTATGACCTGTAGATTAAAACTGAAGAAACTGCAAAAAGGTAGGGATTTAAGGAGATGGGACCTAGGTTAAACTGAAAGAACCAGTGGTTGTACAGAGTTTCAGGGAGAGCATAAGGGAACAATTGTCAGGAATGGGGGAAAGAAATACAGTAGAAGAAGAATGGATAGCTTTGATGAATGAAGTAGTGAAGGCAGCAGAGGATCAAGTAGGTAAAAAGACGAGGGATAGTAGAAATCCTTGGGTAAGAGAAGAAATATTAAATTTAATTGATGAAAGGAGAAAATATAAAAAATGCAGTAAATGAAGCAGGCGAAAAGGAATACAGACGTCTCAACAATGAGATCAACAGGAAGTGCAAAATGGCTAAGCAGGGATGGCTAGAGGACAAATGTAAGGACGTAGAGGCTTATCTCACTAGGGGTAAGATAGATACTGCCTACTGGAAAATTAAAGATACCTTTGGAGATAAGAGAACCGCTTGTATGAACATCAGGAGCTCAGATGAAAACCCAGTTCTAAGCAAAGAAGGGAAAGCAGAAAGGTGGAAGGAGTATATAGAGGGTCTATACAAGGGCGATGTACTTGAGGACAATATTATGGAAATGGAAGAGGATGTAGATGAAGACGAAATGGGAGATACGATACTGCGTGTAGAGTTTGACAGAGCACTGAAAGACCTGAGTCGAAACAAGGCCCCCGGAGTAGACAACATTCCATTGGAACTACTGACGCCTTAGGAGAGCCAGTCCTGACAAAACTCTACCATCTGGTGAGCAAGATGTATGAGACAGGCGAAATACCCTCAGACTTCAAGAAGTATATAATAATTCCAATCTCAAAGAAAGCAGGTGTTGACAGATGTGAAAATTACCGAACTATCAGTTTAATAAGTCACAGCTACAAAATACTAACGCGAATTCTTTACAGACGAATGGAAAAACTAGTAGAATCCGACCTCGGGGAAGATCAGTTTGGATTCCGTAGAAATGTTGGAACACGTGAGGCAATACTGACCCTACGATTTATCTTGGAAGCTAGATTAAGGAAGGGCAAACCTACGTTTCTAGCATTTGTAGACTTAGAGAAAGCTTTTGACAATGTTGACTGGAATACTCTCTTTCAAATTCTGAAGGTGTCAGGGTAAAATACAGAGAGCGAAAGGCTATTTACAATTTTTACAGAAACCAGGTGGCAGTTATAAGAGTTGAGGGACATGAAAGGGAAGCAGTGGTTGGGAAGGGAGTGAGACAGGGTTGTAGTCTCTCCCCGATGTTATTCAATCTGTATATTGAGCAAGCAGTAAAGGAAACAAAAGAAAAGTTCGGAGTAGGTATTAAAATCCATGGAGAAAAAATAACAACTTCGAGGATCGCCGATTACATCGTAATTCTATCAGAGACAGCAAAGGATTTTGAATAGCAGCTGAACGGAATGGACAGCGTCTTCAAAGGAGGATATAATATGATCATCAGCAAAAGCAAAACGAGGATGATGGGATGTAGTCGAATTAAGTCGGGTGATGCTGAGGGAATTAGATTAGGACACTTAAAGTAATAAAGTAGTTTTGCTATTTGGGGAGCAAAATATCTGAGGATGGTCGAAGTAGAGAGGATATAAAATGTAGACTGGCAAGGAAAGCGTTTCAGAAGAAGAGAAATTTGTTAACATCGAGTCTAGATTTAAGTGTCAGGAAGTCATTTCTGAAAGTATTTGTGTGGAGTGTAGCCATGTATGGAAGTGAACATGGACGATAAATAGTTTGGACAAGAAGAGAATCGAAGCTTTCGAAATGTGGTGCTACAGACGAATGCTGAAGATTAGATGGGTAGATCACATAACTAATGAGGAAGTATTGAATAGGATTGGGGAGAAGAGAAGTTTGTGGCACAACTTGACCAGAAGAAGGGATTGGTTGGCAGGACATGTTCTGAGGCATCAAGGGATCACCAATTTAGTATTGGAGGGCAGCGTAGAGGGTAAAAATCGTAGAGGGAGACCAAGAGATGACTACACTAAGCAGATTCAGAAGGATGTGGGTTGCAGTGGGTTCTGGGAGATGAAGAAGCTTGCACAGGATAGAGAAGCATGGAGAGCTGCATCAAACCAGTCTCAGGACTGAAGACCACAACAACAACATCACACCATGGACAACTTCACATGTATGTCAGGAACTCATGCTGATAGGACAGGTGTTCATAAACAAAGAATGCGTCTGTACGTAGACGGAAAATTTCAGTCTCTCGAACAGAAATTTAGGGAGCTAGAGACGTAGGCCGAAACCCTTTTGAGACAAATCAGTGAATTAGATGATAGAGTTAGGGCACTAGAGACACAGACTCGCATAACTCTGAGAAAGAAACTTAGCTGTAAGAGTTGATGAAACAGAAAAGAAGGTACATATCTTAACTGTAAAAGTTGAGCGAAATGTATATAACGTGCAGCCTCTGAAGAAGCCCTCTTAGTATACAGCAACACATTAACCGCGCATAAGGCATTGCTGCACGGAAGGCCGTCCGAGAGAAGTTGCGATTGCTGAGGGTACGGCGTGTGGATCGAGAGCAGACACTGCAAGAAACGTTTAAACCAGTTACTGAATCTCTCGATGAACTCTCAGAAAAATTACACTATAACGAAAATGATGCTGTTGCCGGTTTCATTAACCGTCACAGCAATGATAGGATAGACAAAAAATACGGTGCCAGTGGTGAAAAACCATTGATGTTGGACACACAGTCTATAGCTTTAAATGAAAAACAGTACAAACAGAGGTTGGCAATTTCAAAGAACACCAGGTCTACTGAACCTCATTTTCCTAAAACCCTCAAAAACAGTAAAATTTTCACCCAAAGGTATGGAGATGTATGGTGAAATATTATTATTGAGTGGTGCACACAGGAAAGCAAGAAGCTAACGCAGTGTGAAATACATAGATATTATGAAACCATTATTATTAGGCCATCGGTATAGCAGTGGTGGTGGTATTGACAATCAGCATAAAGGAGTCAGCAATCAATCTCCTCAGTATATCTACTACGTCCACCCCAATGAGATAGTAGATCAACTACGAAAAGAGATGGTACTGCTACAATGATATCGAACCTTACACGTAATGCTTTAGCGTTCCTGTTTCATGAGATACGATATGAACTTAAAGGGTTCGAGATTGACCTTACACGCAATGTAGTCACACCATCAACTCTTAAAACGTATGTCTCTGCTTCTCCCTCGGATCTGAACGATTTAGAAACTGCCAGACGGTTGCTCGACTGGCCATTGGATAGAGCAGTGGAAGAGTACAAGAGATTTACTGCACGTATAACTTTAAAACTGCTTATGGAATACTGTCAGGACATGCGGCGAATTGTTCTGAATACTAAACAGGAACTTATTCTGGTATGGAGTCCAACAGATAAAAACTCATAGATTCGAGGAGATCACCATCAGTAAAATAATATGGAAAATGTTACACATTATATTACCGGATGAGCAGCATTTGAAGCTTTTAAAAGTTCTGAATGCCGGTGTATTTGTACCGCTATCTTTCCATTCATGTCTAATCTAAAAGCCGTAAATTCAACTAAATACCTAAGTATTACAATTATGAACAACTTAAATTGGAGGGAACACATAGAAAATGTTGTGGGGAAGGCTAAGCAAAGACCGCGTTTTATTGGCAGGACACTTACAAAGTGTAACCGAACTACTAAGAAGACTGCCTACACTACGCTTGTCCGTCCTCTTTTAGAATACTGCGGCGCGGTGTGGGATCCTTACCAGGTAGGACTGACGGATTATATCGAAAAAGTTCAAAGAAAGGCGGCACGTTTCGTATTATTGCGAAATATGGGAGAGAGTGTCACAGAAATGATACAGGATTTGGGCTGGAAATCATTAAAAGAAAGGCGTTTTTCGTTGCGACGAAATCTTTTCACCAAATTCCAATCACCAACCTTCTCCTCCGAATGCGAAAATATTTTGTTGACACCGACCTACATAGGGAGGAACGATCACCACGATAAAATAAGGGAAATCAGAGCTCGTTCATTCTTTCCACGCGCTATACGATATTGGAATAATAGATAATTGTAAAGGTGGTTCGATGAACCCTCTGCCAGGCACCTGACTGTGATTTTCAGAGTATTCATGTAGAGGTAGATGTAGAGATGCTCCAGTATCGGGCTAGCGCCAGAAGCCTGGTTGCTGCAGCACTGACCAACTTGGCAGAGGAAGTTTGACCCATGCACGCCAGAGGGCAGCTGGGGCGGCACCGTGGTAGAGAGCCTGTATAGGGAGAGAGTGGCCAACCGGACGATACGGCGGCCAATTTTCTGCCAAACTCTGTATACTTTTGAATGGACAGTAGTGGAGTACACACTCACCGACTCAAAAGCACTAGACAATATGGCGAAATCATTCGTTAAATGCCTTTGTTTATAAGACTAACGTGTTATAATAATTTTCACACAGCCAATTTACAGGTCTGTTTTCAAATTTAACTATGTATATTGCAAGTTGTTTTATATGTAGTAAAAAGCAAAAACGACTTACTTCGCATAGGTAAGAGTACTTGGTTGGTTTCCACAAGGCTCCTGTTTGATTTATGTCAGCGCTGGTGACTGCTTTCGTCTTTCTTCATTGCGTGGAAATGCTAATATGCGAAATCCACCTTCGCCTCCATTGGAAATACCAAATGCAGCACAACCTGGCATCGTTTACGAACGTCTGCAGAACGAATTACAGATGTCAAAAACAATACTGTAAAATTACCAACGTGTTTACTTCAAACATATAGGCCTACCGACTTCATCACAAAACGCTTCATTATTTCAACTCGTATTTAAGATCGCAAACGCTAATTACGTACTAAAAACGATATACAACTAAGTCGAATATGCATGCGCAACGCATAACACGTCTCTGAATAATTCAAATACCTTTTAATCGTTTCCAAAAGTCGTCTGCACTTCAATTCAACTCAAAAGCACGGCGAACATAGGAAGCGCGAGGGACCTTTGGCGCCATTTTTCTGCCAAAGCTAATCAACCAATCACGGGCAACTTCACCTACGGCCACTCTGTATACAGGCTCTCTACGTGGACGGCGGCGGCGGCAGCGGCGACGAGCGGAGCCCTTAGTGGCGAGGCATGCCTCTCGGGGCGCCCACGGTACCTGAGCCACGCCATATTGCAAGAATTGTTCCCTTGGTGCGGCCGGTGAAGAAGAAAGAGAACAAAGAAAAAAAATTAAGTACAATGTTCCAGACATCGCCAACTGCTGCAGGGAAAGAAAGGATACTGATTATTAATGAGTAGAAGTAAATATCCTCGGAGTAGTGAGGCCGGCCGCGGTGGTCTAGCGGTTCTAGGCGCGCAGTCCGGAACCGCGGGACTGCTGCGGTCGCAGGTTCGAATCCTGCATCGGGCATGGATGTGTGTGATGTCCTTAGGTTAGTTAGGTTTAAGTAGTTCTAAGTTCTAGGGGACTGATGACCACAGTAGTTAAGTCCCATGGTGCTCAGAGCCATTTGAACCATCGGAGTAGTGAAGCAACTTAAATCGCTTAATAAAAGCAAGTCTTCTGGTCCAGACTGTATACCAATTAGGTTCCTTTCTGAGTGTGCTGATGCATTGGCTCCATACTTAACAATCATATACAACAGTTCGCTAGACGAAAGATCCGTACCCAAAGACTGTAAAGTTGCACAGCTCACACCAATATTCAAGAAAGGTAGGAGTAATCCACTAAATTTCAGGCTCATATCGTTAACATCGATATGCAGTAGGGTTTTAGAACGCATATTGTGGTCGAAAATTATAAATTACCTCGAGAAAACGATCTATTGACACACAGACAACATGGGCTTAGAAAACATTGTTCCTGTGAAACAGAACTAGCTCTTTATTCACATGAAGTGGTGAGTGCTATTGATAAGGGATTTCAGATCGATTCCGTATTTCTGCATTTCCGGAAGGCTTTTGACACTGTACCACACAAGCGGCTCGTAGTGAAACTGCGTGCTTATGGAATATCGTCTCAGTTATGTGACTGGATTTATGATTTCCTGTCAGAGAGTAATTGATGGAAAGCCATCGAGTAAAACAGAAATGATTTCTGGCGTTCCCCAAGGTAGTGTTATAGGCCCTTTGCTGTACCTTATCTATATTAACGATTTTGGAGACAATCTGAGAAGCCGCCTTCGGTTGTCTGCAGATGACGCTGTCGATTATCGACTAATAAAGTCATCAGAATATCAAAACAAACTGCAAAACGATTTAGAAAAGGTATCTTATTTATTCTTTTTGTTTTTTTAAAAAAAATCTTATGGAACTCAACTGCTAAGTTCATCAGTCCCTAAGCTAACACACTACTTAACCTAAATTATCCTAAGGACAAACACACACACCCATACCCGAGGGAGGACTCGAACCTCCGCCGGGACCAGCCGCACAGCCCATGACTGCAGCGCCGAAAAGATATCTGAATGGTGCGAAAAGTGGCAGTTGACCCTGAATAATGGTTCAAATGGCTCTGAGCACTATGGGACTTAACAGCTGTGGTCATTAGTCCCCTAGAACTTAGAACTACTTAAACCTAACTAACCTAAGGACATCACACACATCCATGCCCGAGGCAGGATTCGAACCTGCGACCGTAGCAGTCGCGCGGTTCCAGACTGCGCGCCTAGAACCGCGAGACCACCGCGTTCGGCCGCAGACCCTGAATAACGAAAAGTGTAAGGTCATCCCCACGAGTGCTAAAAGGAACTCGTTAAACCTCGGTTAGACGATAAATCAGTCTAATCTAAAAGCCGTAAATTCAGCTAAATACCACGAACAACTTAAATTGGAAGGAACACATAGAAAATGTTGTGGGGAAGGCTAACCAAACATTGCGTTTTATTGGCAGGACACTTAGAAAATGTAACAGGTCTACTAAGCAGGCTGCCTACACTAAGCTTGTCTGTCCTCCTTTAGAATATTGCTGCGTGGTGTGGGATCCTTACCAGACAGGACTGATTGAGTACATCGAAAAAGTCCAAAGAAAGGCAGCACGTTTTGTATTATCGCGAAATATAGGAGAGAGTGCCACAGAAATGACATAGGATTTGAGCTGGTCATCATTAAAAGAAAGGCGTTTTTCGTTGCGACGAAATCTTCTCACCAAATTCCAATCACCAACTTTCTCCTCCGAATGCGAAAATATTTTGTTGACACGGACCTACATAGGGAGGAACGATCACCTAGATAAAATAGGTGTTCATTCTTTCCACGCACTATATGAGATTGGAATAATAGAGAATTGTGAAGGTGGTTGAATGAACCCTCTGCCAGGCACTTAAATGTGATTTGCAGAGTATCCATGTAGTAGATGTAGAAAGTGAGTATGTATTACCTATTTCGCTCTGGCGATCTTCCTGCATGTCCTCCACCAACGGTGGCTCTTCGTCCTCGCCTGAACTTGGGAAGACCCATCTGTCCAGCTCCCCTAAATAATGATCTAATAATAATACAAATGCAAAAAACTACGAGGAAAAAATACACTTACAGGTGATCTGCGATGACTCCAACTTATCCACGACATATACCCCTCCCTGTTCGCCTTCTTCTACGAGGAAATAATCTATAACAAAGAATATACGACATATTTCATGTATATTATGAAATCTTTGTCAAACAACAACATATTACTGATACACTATACTACTCACAGTGCTGTTGTTGCTGACTTTCAGCAGCCAGGTCATCAATTATCCGCTTGGCATGCACTAAAACAAAATGAAATTCTTAGTGAAAAGAAAAAAGAAGTTTCGTTTTATCGATCCTAGAAATCTTCTGTAATAACAACAATTTACGTATACAATGAAAGTTTTAGAAAAAAATAATGCTGCAGATGTACGAAAAAAGAGAAATAACGTTTATCGATTTCGATCCTCGAAATTATCTACAACAATATATTACAAAAAAAAATTAGTGGGTTTATACGAAATTCATAGTGAAAAAATAACATTTATCGATTTTGATCCACGAAACCATGTACAACAGCAAAGACTCACTGACTGACCGCTAAATAATAGCAACATATTACGTACACGAAGGAAAAAGTATATATACTACTTACGACGATATTGTTGCTGCTGCTGCCGCTGTTGGACCTCTACCTCCAAATCTTCCACGATTTTGTGGATGTACGCCGAAACAATAAGAAAAAAAAATTAACACCTAAATCTAAACACATATACTACGAAACACTTTTTAACTGTGAAATCTGAACATACAATAATTTGATACTTCTATAAACACTGTGCAGAAAAGTGTGATGAATGATAAACCCCGAGTCTTCAAATCTAAGTTGAAAGGTTTGCTTCTGACACACGATTTTTATTGTGTAGAGGAGTTCCTCGCAGTAGTTGAGAGCTTTACTCCGTAATGTGTTACTTAGCCGTACACGCAAATAAATTTTTTTCGTGTTTTTTTTTTTTTATTCTTTTGTGTCCTTTGCCTATAAACCTACTGATCAGCAGTCTGTAAACTATTTACTTAGATGTTCCACAACGAAGTACCTTTTTTCCTACGGAACCTGCTAAATAAATGTATACACAGGGAGCCAAGATGAACTTGTAGCTTCGTTTTCGGTAACGTATTTTCACTAGCAATATAATAAAACTTAACTGATACTAAAGCCATTCTGTACCAGAGAGAAACCATGGGGTTAGCTATTGATAATGATACCTCGTTCAGAAGGAACAGCAAAAACCATTCAGCGAACACTAGACGAAAAGCAAGATTTGCACTCGCACAATGTTTCATTACGCGTTCTACAGAAATTATGGGAATCCAGGTCCTCCTGTTATGCAAACAAATGTTGTTCCTAAATACGCATAGATATTTCAGCACCTTTGTGTGACCATCAGTGGATACTTTATTCGGTTCTGTAAAACTAAAATGCAAACACGTTTTACGTATTAGTAATTCTAACGAAAGTACGCCTATAAACTGTTATTGCATTTTAGGGGGGAGGGGGGGGGGGGTGTCGTTAGTCTCCTGGCTGGTTTGATGAGGCCCGTCACGAATTCCTGTCTTGTGCCAACCTCTTCGTCTCAGAATAGCACTTGCAACCCACGTCTTAAAGGACTATGGGACTTAAGCTCTAAGGATTATGGGACTTAACGTCTGAGGTCATTAGTCCCCTAGAACTTAGAACTACTTAAACCTAACTAACCTAAAGACATCACACACATCCATGCCCGAGGTAGGATTCGAAACTGCGACCGTAGCGGTCGCGCGGCTCCAAACTGTATCGCCTAGAACCGATCGGCCACACCGGCCGGCCCTACGTCTTGAATCATCGTTGTTATTATCTTATAGTCTACGCTCTTGGGTTCTGTAGGAATCAGTTTACATTTTTGTACACCGGTAGCTTATCATGTGCAACTAAATAATATTATTACGAATTTTATTAGTCGCAAATGACAAGGTACAGGTATACAGTAATGTAAATCTTCTAAAGAATTGAATAAAGTAGAATATAAGGTAATAACTACATCTTACATAAGCTGCTTTAGGTCCAGTTTCATTACAAGATTCAGTACTTAATACATGTTTACACTTTACATAAGCGAATGAAAGTACCTACAGTTGTTGGTACAAAGGCGCTGAAACGAGTCTGAGCATTTATAAATAACGGTTGTTTGCAAAAAATGGTTCAAATGGCTCTGAGCACTATGGGACTTAACATCTGAGGTCATCAGTCCCCTAGAACTTAGAACTACTTAAACTTAACTAACCTAAGGACATCACACACATTCATGCCCGAGGCAGGATTCGAACCTGCGACCGGAGCGGTCTCGCGGTTCCAGACTGTAGCGCCTAGAATCGCTCGGCTACTCCGACCGGTGATGGGCCTGAAGTCTTTAGATCTACGTTGAAAAGTTTATTTGTGGAACACTGCTTTTGTTCAGTACAAGAGCTCCATACTGTAGTTGTGAAATTTCTCTATAATGTGTTATTTATCGTAACTTTCTCACTTCTTTGTTTCATTAATTCTTCAGTTTCTTTTGTATGTGATATTTTTAGTTCTGGCTCAATCCATAATCAAGTAGCTTCGACTCGCGCAGGTCCACGAAATCTAATAAACAGATGAATAAGTACACCTCAATTCAAGATGAACCTGTAATGTAGTGGCTTTCTACTGCTAGAGGTGAGTGTGTGCGTGTGTGGTGTTACGGCGGCGGAATAAGACACAGGAGCTGGCGCCGGGCGAGGGCTCGGTGTTTGCACAAAGCGGAGCTGCGTGAAGTCGCGGGTGGGAGGCAGTTCCTCCACAAGACCACCACCACTCTCCCGGCCCGGCCCGGAGCAGGGACAGTTCTTCATCGGCGCGAACTCGTGGAGCGTGTAATTAGCTATCTTACAGAGCGCTCGCGTCACAAAGTAATTAATCCGAGTGACATCCTGGCAGCGGGGGCGCGCTCTTTCTTCTGGCCGTATTAATAACTCGGGCTAATCTTAATGGTCGCGCCAGCTCGGCTGGCTCCCTCGCACCGCAGCTTGGCTGCTCCTCATTAGGAAGGCCGACTTAATAGACGCAGCCCGACTCTACATCATGCGCGCGTCTGTCGCGGGGAGGCGCCCGCGACAGACAAAAAACCTGTAAACAAACCGCGGCTCGTGCTGGCGTATTTTGTGGCATGTGCCTGTTGTGCGCGGCCCGTCTGGGCTCCGGGACAGAGAACAGGTGCACAAGTGTACGTTATGAAGGAGCCCTAAATAACAACCGAAGGGATGGCAACACGTGCTACTTATTTACTCTTTAATTTTTTGCTTCGTATGCACGGTTCTGATTTGTCTCAGTGGCAGAGCAGACTAAATCACTAGATCACAGTTGTATCGGAGAAGATTTAGCTTTGCTCTCGAGACAGCTTTGTGTTATACGACCAGGAAATATTTCATACCTTTTGTTTCCTTCCATTGTTGATAGACTAAGATAAACTCATTTGACATAACTAGGTTAAACCCAGAAGGAAAATTCTTGAAAAAGTTAAGCACTGGTAAGCGACGACTGTTGGTGAAATGAAGTTGATGAGATAAATTGAACAGTTCGACATGAAGTGTAAATCATGTCTTCCGTAAGTATTTCCGTTTTTCAATCGTCCACAGAACAGCTAAAAACGCGAAATACGTGTACCGACAATCTCTTTGAGACATTTTAAACATTTTCATAACTCGAGATCGCAGTGGGGACGGTCCGCTAAGCGTTACTGTTGTTGCCACACTCATGGTGCGATGCAGTCCTCATCTAGCATCCCACAAGTTCATCGAAATGGTCAGCAGTTATATAGTTCCAGAAACGCAGAGGAAGAGAGAGAGATTGATAGTCCAAAAATCACAGAAAATGAAATATGTCAGTTTCCACGGAATAAATACCGATTAAACTTACTTTAACAAGCTCAGTTACATCATACTAGTCATGAGGGATGCAGGACATGGTGATTAATTTCGGTAGGATATTAGTTTCTGATGATCGACATTTAGGGGCCATAAGAATTGGCCGGAATATTTTTCTAGTGTGAAATACTGCAAGAATTCCATGTTCCGAGTGCGGGCGTGGAGTTACATCGGCAGATACCTGAAAGTACACTACACAACACAATTAAAGGATCACATTTTCGAAATCCCATAATTGTTCTCATTGCGACGGAGAAGTGAGAAATGTGTCTCAGAGATAGCTATAGCATTCCTCTTCAAATGCGCAAAAGCTTGGCTTCGCCGACGCTTCAAACAGCTATATATCGACACATCCGCAAAAAAGGCCAGAGCTT
Organism: Schistocerca gregaria; assembly: GCF_023897955.1. Lineage (NCBI taxonomy): Eukaryota > Metazoa > Arthropoda > Insecta > Orthoptera > Acrididae > Schistocerca > Schistocerca gregaria. Next base: position 89,462,628 of record NC_064931.1, read on the forward strand.
AGAAGTGCATTGAACGCGGGTTAATGACGTCACATTAGCACTTTCACCACGTTTTCGCCCAGTGTCACCGTAATGGGAAGATCGTCACACCCCCTTTTACTTACTTTTCGCCCCTTCTTTTCAAGCTTCTGCGATGGAGGTCAGGTGTTTTTATGGGCGGCCAAGGAATTCATTTCAGATAAACCGCCGCTCAGAATCGACGCATAGAAGGCGTAAATGAAACCACACTTCTCGCCGTCGAAAACGACAGTTCACAGGGCAGTGGGCAGCAGGACGACATTCTTGGAAACTTTTGACACTGCTGACACTCTTCAGGCGATTCAACCCTTCTCTAAGGACATAGTGAGCCAGCAACCGCACTGAATGTGTTAGCATCCCTGCGGAGTGCAATGCGATGGAATGTTTGCTCTGGTGTACAGTGTAGGGAGCGTTCAAAACAATTCAACTATATCTCAGCTAGATCCGAAACAGCGAAGAGTGCTTATGCTTTTTAGCTCTCCTGTTTTGCGTCTTCCTGTGGTGTAATCACACAAGGTTGCAACGCTGACAATGAGTGAATATTGTGACAAAGAGGCCCCCAGTTAGGTACGCTATCGGAACCACCCAACCACATTTGCGGAGCATTTTAAAAATTTGCCTGTACAGAGAAAATCCGTAGCGAGAGTCCTAGGTGCTTGTATAGACAACCCTCCGATCCAGCATACCTACTAGCAGGCGCAAGAGCAGCTTCTGCAGGCGCCTAGGACTCTCTTCATGGGTTTTCTCTATACCGGTACATTCTTAAAGTGCTCAACAAATGTGGGTGGATGGCACCGAAAGCGTTGTCGAACTTAGGGGTGTCATAGGGACACTTTACCGTTTTATTCACCTATTCATCAGTGTTACACTCCTCCACGACCACTCCAGAGGAATGCGCGAAACAGGAGGGCTGAAAACGTATAAGCACCCTTTCCTGCTTCAGATCAAGTTGAGATGTAGTTGACTAGTTTTCAACGGTCCCCAGTAGTTCTACGCTGTACACCCGAGCAAAAATCCCATTGCACTGGATTCCACAGGGTTGCTATCTCATTCATTGTGGTTGCTGGCCCACGATGTCCTGAGAGAAGGGTTAAATCATGTGTAGGGTATCAGCTGCGTCACACGTAGTCAAGAACGTCGTCTTGTTGCTCATCGCACGGCAAACTGCCGTTTCCCAATGTGAAATATGTGGCAATCAACACCCTATATGCCACTCGCTGAGGCTTTTTCGTGTCAATTCTGAGCGGCGGCGAACTGAAATGTTTTCCTCCGCCACCCCTAAGAATACCGTGTGATTTAAGCGCTGGGTGTCTTAGATCCGACTCCCTCGCAGCAGAGTTAAAAGAAGGGGTGAAATGTATGTAAGAGGGGGTGCGACGATCTTCCCATCGTGTGACACGTTCAAGTTGTTGCTGGGTAGGATTGTGGTGAAATTTTGTGCTAATGTGACATTAATGGACCTTACAGCGCACATGAACTTCAGCACTCTAGCTTTTTTTTCCGCATATGCTGACACCAAGCTGTTTGAAGTGTCACCGACAGTGGCGGCTGCTGTGTAAGAGCACAGTAACACATGAACACTCTAACTTTTTTTTTTCTTTATTGAGATTCGATTCCCCCCGAAAGGGGCGGGCTGACAGCAGCTTAGGCTGCCGCACTTTAGCCTACATAATTTTTTGTGCAAAAATGAATAATAAATAATAAAAGCAGGCGATAAAAGCCGTGACTTAAATTGTAAAATGGCCGAAAATTGTGGAACAAAAGGTTGACAATGCTAATAAAATACCCAGCAAGCAGACAGGGAAAATAATAAGACAAACAACTAAAGAACACGGCGACAGTCCGGTTTCTAGAATGAGATTTTCACTCTGCAACGGAGTGTGCGCCGATATTAAACTTCCTGGCAGATTAAAACTGTGTGCCGGACCGAGACTCGAACTTGGGACTTTTGCCTTTCGCGGGCAAGTGCTCTACCAACTGAGTTCGAGTCTTGGTCCGGCACACAGTTTTAATCTGCCAGGAAGTTTCAGTCCGGTTTCTGTTCGCAAGAGGTATAGAAGTCACACCCAGCGACAGCATGATTTCTGTTCGCAAAACTTTGGAAAAGACACACAACACTGAACACCCACTTTAACACTGCACTAGAAAGTTGGTACAAATATGACATATCACAGCTGAGGGCATATGGGGGAACCTGGACAGTTGATGGGAAAGAAAAGGGGGAAGGAGAGGAAAAACGAAGTGGGGGGAGGGGGGAGGGAGGAACCGACGGAGGACGAGCGGGTGGGGCTAGGCAGACGCGAGAGGGGAATGCAAAAGGACGGGGGGGGGGGGGGGGAAGAAGAGAGGCAGAGAAAAGGTAGGTGGGGAAGAAACATGACGGATGGGGGGAAGAGGGAGCCAATGGAAAGGACAGAGGAAAGGAGGTGAGGATCAGAGTCGATAGGAGGGATAAATGGAGGGAGAGAGGGCATCACCTGGGAGGGGGAGCTGATGGACGCCACCTTGGAAAAGGAGATGAAGGGTGCAGAGATGGAGGGTACTCTAACTTTTGATTCCTTTAGGATTTATTGGTTATTTTTTAATCCAATTCAACGTAACAGACAAGTGGTAATCTGAAATATACAGCACAAAATCTTCCGCACTACCTTATATTGCTACTCCTCTGGAGTCCATGAAACTTGGCATCAGACCCACGAGCACACCTTCAGTTGGGCACAGCCGCAACTGTCGTGACGCAGCTAGCTTATGGATCAAATACATACTGATTTGATGAAAAACGTTCACAGTTCACGGCGTGCACAGGTAGCCCCTACGACTCAACTATAAGCTTACATCAGTGCCACCAGGTGGTAGCACACTGCAGTAAAGTTATATGCCCATTTGCTTGGCATAAATCCCGTTAGACGGTTGCACATTCCGCTGATATGTCAATTCACTCACTAAGTAGTAAAATTAGATCGGACGTCACTATACGTTATAGTTATACTCATAGCAAAACCTATTTTGTGGGTTTCAGAATGAGTGCCGTATTACATTTTGGATTTTATCTTGTTGTTGTGGTCTTCAGTCCTGAGACTGGTTTGATACAGCTCTCCATGCTACTCTGTCCTGTGCAAGCTTCTTCATCTCCCAGTTCCTACTGCAACCTACATCCTTCTGAATCTGCTTAGTGTATTCATCTCTTGGTCTCCCTCTACGATTTTTACCCTCCACGCTGCCCTCCAATGCTAAATTTGTGACCCCTTGATGCCTCAAAACATGTCCTAATCTATTTGAGACGCTGAGAACCGTAAGCACATCATCGTCAATTGTATGAGGGTAGCATTTATTCATGCTTTTGACGCATGTTGAGATTACAGTGAGTAAGGTTTATCTGGGCTGTAAGCCCTCATTGTACTGTATAATACGAATACGCACATTCGCGAAAATCTGTCTTAGTTTCTGTGATATTCACTTAAATGTATGATGGACGACAGTTTGCTTTAAGCCCATATGATTCTGACCCCCTCGTTTGTATTCTCGTAAAGTGACCGTGTTGGTAGACATAACTGCTTGAATTTAATAATTTATACAAACGGGAGTTTTTGGAGTTGGTTGTTTATTGTGTGGGAATCGGCTTTCGTGTGTAGTGTTGACATGAACTCTGTTGAATCTATTTACAGTGCTAACATAAAATTAATTACCAGGAAAAGATAGCCGCGAAGGAACTAAGGCCTCCCAGACCACATCCGTTGACTGAGAAAGAGACGAAATCAAATAAGCGTGACTATAAGCGAACATTAAACAAAGAAGTGCACAATAGGCGTAAGTTGTTGTGAGGGCGCAACCTAAGAGTGTCCGATTTTCAGCCCGGAAGTTAATTCGTCGACTAATACAGGTGTTTGAGATTCTGTACATTTGTCCAAAAAAATTTAAAAAAACAGGAAAACTCCCACTTACACAGATCTGCGAAACGGAGAGTAGTGAAAGCTTACACATTATTTTGTTCTTGTCCTAAACTGTACTTAATTACGTATAAAACAACGAAATTTCACAAAAGCAATTCCTGCTTTTGTCAGGCAAGTAATGCATATTATTATTATTACTGTTATTGTTGGTATTATTGACAGTGGCTACAGTTGTATAAATTTGTTCATAAGTATAACTGTTACACGGCAGATTCTATTAGTTTCACACTCTCAAATTTGTCTGCAACACCCAGAACGACACAACACTACGCCATGGACTACGCGACTCAATTCTTTTGGCTTCGAGAACCTCCCCCGTCTTTCAGGCGGGTGATACTCATCGTCTCAGGACGCTTACGAAGCCCACCGTAGGGACCAACGCCACTGTTCTCAGCTATCATCGCTGTTTCCTTTGTGGACTTAGACTGCATTAAGGATAAACTTTTCTGTGCCTGTGTTAAACCTAATCAGGACGACATTCTTGGAACTTGGATTATTTTCCTGCAAGAGTATTTTCCTACGAAGCTCCTGTTGGTGTTACTACATACTATAAACTATCAGGGGACTTGCAGGTAACATATCTGTCAAGCCTCTGTACCAGTATCTAGCGAGACTCTGTGTTTTATGCGTTTTGTTCTTACCATACAAGCAGACGTATTTTTGTTGTCAGTAAAGTTGATGAAACTGGATTACAGTTTTCCTTGTGTCCCCGTGAGGGACACTTCATCGACAGTGTTGTAACGCTACTTCCGTATGGCTGTGAACTGACCGTACACAGAGACTGTTTCGAAACCGAATGTGTGTCATCTCGTTAATTGATAATTGTCTCTTATACTTACTTTTTATTTTAAAAAAATCTTTTTTCGTAACGTTACTACGATAAGTTGCAATTCATTTGTACAAGTACGGTGTGTACCAAATGGCATTTTTTTATTAGTTTATTGATCACAGCATGTAAACATAAGAGATAAAACAAATCAGCAATAATATAGTCTCCCACATTATCTAAAATACTCTGACAATATTGGGATAGTTTTTCGAATTCACGGCTATAGAGATGATGTTAATAGGTCTTTGTCTCCTTGCATGTCATGCTGTGTTAATAGACATAAATCTGTGCAGTTCAGCGGTCTCGCAAATTCTGTCACTGGACTGTACACTATCTGATCAGAAGTATTCGCGCAGCTATTAGTGGACACTGATATGTGGTGTGCCCATCTCCCGACTTTATGACGGCTTCAGCACTACTGCGGACACTTTAGACGAGGTGTCTGAATGACTGTGAAGGAGTGGCAGATTCTTCCACAAGAGCGGAAACCAGAGAAGTTACGGATGTTGGGCGCTGAAGTACGAAGCGAAGTCGACATTCTAGCTCAGCTCAGAGGTGTTAGATTTGGTTCAGGTCGGCATTATGGGCAGGATCGTCTAATTCAGGAATGTTACTGTCCACAAACCATTGCCTCACAGATGCTGCTTTGTGACACGGAACACTATCGCATGAATACCGAAAACACAGTATGCGGTAATCCTTTCTCCAGTCATCATTTCTGAGGCACGCGTCTGTGAGAAATAGGTTCCTAAAGGTTTAATTATGTGTAATAGTCATTAAGTGCTCTCATTCTGCCGGCCGGTGTGGCCGAGCGGTTCTAGCCGCTTCAGTCTGGAACCGAGCAACCGCTACGGTCGCAAGGTTTGAATCCTGCCACGGGCATGGATGTGTGACGTCCTTAGGTTTAAGTAGTTCTAATTTCTAGGGGACTGATGACCTCAGGTTTAAAGTCCCATAGTGCTCAGAGCCATTTAATTTTTGCTCTCAGTCTCAAATGCTGGATGAATATAGACCGTACACTTCTTTCATCCCTACCCGTTTGAGAGGTAGCACTTTTTAAAGTAGCCTATGTTCTTCCTCAGGGTTCAGACTCTATATCAAATTTCATCAATATCGGTTTAGTGGTTTAGCCGTGAAAACGAGAGATACAGAGATTTTTCTCATTTATAATATTAGTATGCATTAACTTCACATAACTTTTCCGTCTCTCACTGTTCTACTAGTATTCGATTACAATATCCAGTGGCAATCAGAGTAGCAATAGTGCCGTGCTAGATTCGTAATGTTTCACTATAAGTCTTCCGTAAGCTCGGCGTGATGCTAGAGTAATCTCAGGCGGAGCTCTGACTGTAGCTGTTTAAAAACACCGACGGTCCTGTCACAATTGCAGGCTGTGGGCGGATGCCAGTTCGGCGGCCGATAGCGATCCCCGTGTGGCAATGGCTCACGGAGTCTTTCTAAATGTTTCTTTTGCGAGTATGTTAGCGGGACGCGACGAGCAGTGCGCGGGCGACGAAGACCCCGTCCTGACTGCATTCCTCTAAATCCCAGATTGGGCACTGTCGGCGGTGACTGTGGTGACGCTCATGGAGTTGGCTGTGGCGCGATGGCGGATGGCGCCAACCAAATCCCGTCCCGAAATTCGCCTTGTGAGCCACTGGAACATCTGTCAAAAAGCCGGAAATAGGGCGTTCATCCAGGTGGGTGCAGTAGTGGTGCTGGTATGCAATCCGAGGGTTATACGGCTGATGCAGGCTCCATGTCCGTGACTGACGTCGCTGTGAACACCGACGGATGGCCTGGCTGCGGCAGTGGTTACACAGCCGAGCCAGTCATGGGACGATCCATGCACCTTCATCAGGTTCCGGCAAGGGCTGGTCTGTGTCAGCAGTCTGCGATGCAGGTAGCGTTTCTAAAACATGAAAATCTACGGCCAAATCACAATAATCACGAAAACATAATTGATTTCGGTGCTGATGGTGTTTTGATACGAACGATATAATGACCTCGACCGGTCGACCGGTCGTTTGACTAATGATGCCGGATTTCCAAATGGCATGCCACTTAAACACACGATAGAAGACTGTACCTCTCCTGGGAAGCTTCGTTGCGAATTTGGCACCTGAAGCAGGTTTCGCGAGTCAAATACATGCAGCAGAGTGCAGTGATGACGACTATGTAATAATTCTGCCAGATAAGCGTAGTGAAAAGGTAGAGTGCGATAGGTGCAACAACAAAGCACTTCCTCTGGAGTGCGAAGAACCAAAGTTGGACATCTGAGCCTTGAAAGTACGAGCGAAACGTTCATCTTCACCGTTAGATTGTGACGGCGCTGGTGGCGTTCGGATACGATGAACCCCATTACGATGGAAAAATTTTTGAAATTCCAAGGAAGAAAACTGTGAACCATTCTCCAAAAACTTTGCTCGTGGCATGCCTTCGAAACGAAAGACAGAGGCTAGTGGTCTTATAGTGATAGCACTAGATGCCGAATTTCTTGGAATGACAAATCTGCTGGATGTATCGAGGGTAATAAGTCACCGAGTGTTCCAGAAAGAACCTAAAAAATGTAGATGCTTTTTCAGTGACCGTCTGGCTGGTTATCTGCGGATGCGTGACAGTGGGCAATCACATGCTCTATCTGCGCGTCAGGCCCCAACTTCATACAATGTTGGCGCATTAGCTGCTTGGTTGTAACGATTCCGTCGCGTCTTGTGTGTAACTATTTAAAAACATGTTGCTGGAATGATGTGGGCATCATGACTCGCGTTTATTTATTAGGAGTATCCAATAAAATTACACCATTTTCCAGGCAAGTTCCACCAAGTCTCCTATTTCTTCATCTTGGATTACTTTAAGTACATCACTGAGTGAAGTATTGCGATGCTTTGAGACCTCAGCCATTATTCTGTTGTCTGCAAAGTTCGCAATAATAGCATCGCGAAGCATTCCTCGTTGAAAAGAGGCACCACAAGTGCAGTTAAACTTAGTTTTCCTTGTCCTGCCCTGGAGTTCAGAGACCCATTCCTTGTAAGACTGATTACTCTGACAACATGTAAGGAAAATTTCGAAACGAGCAGCAACTAATTGAATCTAAGCTTCAAAAAATTCATCAGACTTACGAAAGTCTTTCTCAAGAGTAGAGCTTTGGGACCCACTTGAGGGAACAGTATGCATTCCTCCCCCCCCCCCCCCCCTCAAAAAAAGAAGAAAGAACGTCATGATTTACAAGTGATTTTGTAGGCTGTGATGTATTGATCGAGCTGTATACGGTACTCCATCCATTCTTCTTGGTTTCCATGAAAAGTGCGGCACTTGGCTGTCGACATTCCGTGCCGCACTTGTATTTACTTGCTCTACTTCCAGCACTTTGGCAATGCTTGCTAGCAAAGTTTGGATTTATTGGTTCTGAAACTGAATAAGTGCAATAAGTGGTTGTCCTCCAGAAGTTGACACTGCATACATAATTTAAATCACTTCAACAACAGATATAACAAATTTAGGAACGCTGTGAAAAATAACGCAAAAATATTTCAAGACAGTCACTTTTCGTTCCTGGCTGTTTCTAGAAAGGAAAAATTTCGATTTGTTCTGCCGATTCTGATAGACATATTGATTAGTTCAGAATGTAGAGATGTAGAATCTACTTCCGTGAATCCAAGTAGGCACAAATCACAAATCCGTCGCCAGAAGTGGATGTTGGGTCCGGCCGTATAACGAGGTGGATGAACACTAGAACACATCAAACACTAAAGAATCACTGGAACATAAATGTATTTATTTGCAATATATATACGGTATCGGCGGTGTCTTCATCGACTGCACTCGATGCGCTACGAGTAGCTCTCATCTCTGCAGAAAAAAAACCATTTAAATCGGCCGCTGCGAGCCGTTGCAAGAAGGTGCTAGCGAGACCATCACTCACAGCTCCGCCTTAGATTAACATGCGACTTAGATTATAGACTACTGTCTGATCACACGGAGTGTGCGGCCGATAGTGCACTGAGATTGTGAAGGTAGCACGAAGCCAGTAAAGCTTCAGGAACTACCCGAAAGTGTTGTTTCTTTCATTGCTCTGGGAGAGGGTGGAGTGGAATTACAAATTATGAAATATTAGTTCCATTTATTACAAGAATGATAAAAACATTACTTAACTTTATACAACCCGTTACAAGAGGAATGTGCCGCAAATGTGTCAATATTTTAACTCTTTGAATATTAAAGCATCACTTGCTGCACAGTACAACGCCCTTGCCGCAGTGGTATCATCGAAAGTTAAGCGCTGTCGGGCTGGGCTAGCACTTGGATGGGTGACCGTCCTTTCTGCCGAGCAGTGTTGGCAAACGGGGTGCACCCAGCCCTTGTGAGACAAACTGAGGAGCTACTTGATTGATAAGTAACGGCTCCGGTCTCGTAAACTGGCATATGGCGGGAGAGCTGTGTACTAATCACATGCAGCTCCATGTCCGCATCCGGTGACGCCTGTGGGCGAAGGATGACGCGGCGTTCGGTCGGTACCCTTGCTCCTTCATGACCTGTTCGGACCGAGAGGTTTTTACTTGTTTCACACATTTACTAAACTCTTCTCTTGAAGTACAAAGTTTACTAAGTTCAGAATGACAGTTCAATCTAAGACATGAGTAACACATGTGTCCTAACTAGACGATGTTGTCTGCTTGATCGGAGGTCACGATCTGGGCAGAGCCTTCGTCTGCTTGGATATATATCGGCATGTCGGTGCGGTTGCGCTGCGAAGCTGAGGGAGGGTACGGTTTCGGCAGCCCCACCCATTCGTCGTCACATTATGCAGCGGGACATCGTTAACGTCTATGGTACCGATGCAGAGTGTCGACTTTGCTACGGCACCACGATCTTTGTACTATACCACGTCGTTCACTTCGTTACAGCGTCGGACTATCTCCGCATACTTCAGTAATTAATATTTCTTTCAGGGGACGAGCGGTTCTAGGCGCTACAGTCTGGAACCACGCGACCGTTACGGTCGCAGGTTCGAATTCTGCCTCGGGCATGGATGTGTGTGATATTGTTAGGTTAGTTAGGTTTAGGTAGTTCTAAGTTCTAGGGGACTGATGACCACAGCAAAATGGTCCCAATGGCTCTGAGCACTACGGGACTTAATTTCTGAGGTAATCAGTCCCCTAGAACTTAGAAGTACCTAAACCTAACTAACCTAAGGACATCACACACATCCATGTCCGAGACAGGATTCGAACCTGCGACCGTAGCGGTCGCGCGGTTCCAGAGTGTAGCGTTTAGAACCGCTCGGCCACCCCGGCCAGCTAACCACAGCAGTTAAGTCCCATAGTTCTCAGAGCCATTTGAACCAATTTTTTTCTTTCAGTGTCAGCGGAACAAATCGAGATGTTTCTTTTCTAGAAACAACCAGGAGTGGAGAGTGTTTAGATTTCCTCATTTTTTCATTATTGTTACAGTTTTCCTAAACTGGTTATATCTATTCTTGAAGCGATTTAAGTTTTGTATGAAGTGGCAACGACCGGAGATCAACAACTGACTGCACTTATTTAGTATTAGAACCAATGAATTCAACACTTAATGTCGTGCATTTTGAGACTGCTAGATGCACAGCAAGCACAACGAACTACGAATGAAGCACAGATTTTCGGTGGCCAGGTGCGGCCTCCAAAACGATGGGACGAAGTACCAGATACATTCCAAACAGCACTTCGCAGCCTAAAAAATCGTAGGTGAGTCACGTCGTTCTGTCTTCTTCCTTTGAGTATGAGTGTCACCTTTTAGGTTGTATAGGAAATTGCTCCTTCAAGTGGAATCCCAAACCCTACCCGATGAGGAAGTCGTTACTAAAAATAAGCCGCGCCGGGTAAACGCGTTGTCTTAGACGTCTTGCCACGGTTCGCGCGGCTCCTCTCGTCGGAGGTTCGATTCCTCCTTCGGGCATGGGTGTGTATGTTGTCCTTAGCGTACGTTAGTTTAAGTTAGATTAAGTAATGTGTAAGCCTCGGGACCGATGACAGCAGTTTGGTCCCATATGAACTTACAACCACCACTAAAAATGATGACTTTTATGAAGCCCGAATTCATGTAGCTGCTGCTCGTTTCAAACTTTTTCGTACTCGTCCTCAGAGTAATCGCTCTTACAAGTAATGGATCACTAAACGCAAGGGCAAGACTAGGAACAGTAAATTTAACTGCACTTCTGGGGCTTCTTTTCAAGACTAAATGCTTCGTGATGCCATTTTCCAGAACATTGCACACAACACAATACGGGTTAAGATTCTAAAGGATCGAAATCCCTGTCTCAGTGATGTGTTAACAGTAACTGAAGCTCAGGAAGTACAAGACCTCGTGGAACTTAACTTCACTGTGACTATTGTTACAGCACTCCCCGACCCTACTTCAAAGCAGGGTCCGCTCCCGTAGTTCATGTTATAGTTGCAAACCACGGCGTAAGCAGGGTGTGAGAAACCCCATCATTATGCAACAAATTCATGCTCTCCGAAATCATGTGTCAAGTGTTACATCACGCAAGAGCACGTACATTACTTCCTCCGCGAAGCGGAATGCCGACACTGTCACAAGTCAACACACACACAGCATTTGTGCCTGCAAAAGAAGCACAAACCTAAGTCTACATCTACATTTATGTCGATACTCCGGAATACACCTTACGGAGCGTGGCCGAGGGTAGCTGTACACTACGACTAATTTTCTTTCCTGTCCCACTCGCAAGTAGAACGAGGGAAGAACGATTGTGTGCATGCCTCCGTAAACAACAAAATCGTCCTGCAGTCACCTTCGAATACCGGTTTTCTAAATTTTCTCAATGGTGTTTCCTCGAAAACAACATCGTCTTCCCATCAGGGATTCCCATTTGAGTTCCCGAAGCATCTCCGCAACACTTGCTTGCTGTTAGAACCTACCAGTAACAAATATTGCACCCGGCCTCTGAATTGCCTTGATGTGTTTCTTTAATCCGACCTGTTACAGATCCCAAACAGTACTCAAGAGCAGATCGCACTACTGTCCCATGTGCGGTCTCCTTTACAGGTGAACCACACTTTCGTAGAATTCTCCCAATAAACCGAAGTCGACCATTCGCTTTTCCTATCACAATCCTCACATGCTCGTTCCATTTCATATCGCTTTGCAATGTTACCCCCAGATATTTAAACGATGTGATTGCGTCAAGCAGGACGCTGCTAATGGCGAATTCGAACATTACGGATTTGTTTGCAGACGTTTCCAGGCGTTTCAGTTCATCAAGCAGTCTTGTGAAGCAGCACGTCGTAAATAGAGCGTGCGGTGCAGTAAGAAAGTGCAGTGGGCTCCTGCAGCGCAGCTGGCAAACATACAGCAGCAATCGCCATCTGGCCGGAGCGAAGGCGGCCGCTCTTCCACTAACTGTGCTTCAACGTTTACGAGCCAGCTTGCATGATCCATTGCTGAATAAACACCAGAGCCCCGCAAGAAGATGCAATGTTTAGCTCTTAACGTGCACATACCGTGCTCTAAATACACTCCCTTCTTTGTTTTGTACTGTTTTCCAACACTCTCAGTCCTTGCAGAACCGCACAATCCCGTTAGATTACCTTTTGGATTCTTAGTAGAGGGTTCTTTTTCTTTCTTTCTTTCTTTTTCCTTATCTAGAAATATTGTACAGTCATAATTTAGTCGAAACCGTACAGATTTCTTTACTTGTCTCTGCAATACCAGAGATAGACTAAGAATTCTTGTGAGGTACCAGCGACAGAACGGGGCTGATTACTATTGCGCCGTCGAGTTTACTGTCAGTTGATACCATCATTTTATTTTCTTATCCCTCACTTTGCGACATACATTTTTGTGTGATCCGTATCTTTTGTGATAATGCCGTCTAACTGCAGCGTAGCAAAGAATCATATCGGAATATCTTTCGTTACTCTTCACTTGTTGTGGTACTCAGCTAAAACGTTGGACTCGTACGGTGGTTCAGATCCCCATCCGGCTAACTAGATTGAGACATTCCGCCATTTTCCCCAAGTCTTCTAGATTAAAAGCTGGAATGGTTTCTTTTAGGGGACACGGCTGACTCCTTCCCTTTCCTTCCTTAATTTGAATTTGTTAATAGCGACTGAGTGCAGATCAGTGATTTCAGTTATAACAATAAATATTTTTTGCAGTTAGTCACAGCGTTGTTGTTGTTATTGTTCTGATCTTCAGTCCGAAGAAGCGTTTCATGCAACTCCCCACGCTACGAATCCTGCACAAGCCTCTTTATCTCCGGCAGCTACTGCAACCTACATCCTTCTGAATCTGCTAACTGTATCCATATCTTGGTCTCTCTATATGATTTTTACCCTCCACACTCCCCAATACAAAATTGCTGATCCTAACATGTCTCAGAATGTATCCTATTAACTTATCCTTTCTTTTAATCAACTTGTGCCACAAATTTCTTTTCTCTCTAGTTCCAATCAGTACCTCCTCATTGTTTACGCAATTTTCCCATCTAATCTTCAGCATTCTTCTGTAGCAATACATTTCAATAGCTTCTATTCTTTTCTTGTGTAATCTGTTTATCGCGTATGTTTCACTTCCATATATGGCTATACTCCGTGCAAATTTCTTCCGAAAAGACTTCCTAGCACATAAATATATATCAGATGTTAACAAATTTCCCTTATTCAGAAACGCTTTTCTTGCCATTACCAGTCTACATTTCACATCCTCTCTACTTCGACCGTCATCGGTTATTTTGCTCCCTAAATAGCAAAACTCGTCTACTACCGTGTCTCATTTCCTAATCTAATTCCCACAGCATCACCTGATTTCATTAGACTCCATTCCATTATCCTCGTTTTGCTTTTGTTAATGTTCATCTTATATCCTCCTTTGCAGACACTGTCCATTCCGTCCAACTGCTCTTCCAAGTCCTTCGCTGTCTGTGAGAGAAATTTCACCGGCAAATCTCAAAGTTTTATTTCTGCTCCCTGAACTTTAATTCCATGTCCATTTTTTATTTGTAACTTTGGAGAAAGGATACAGCCTTGTCTCACTACCTTTTTAACCACTGCTTCCTTTTCATGCCCATGACTCATAACTGCTGTCTCGTTTCTGTATAAGTTGTACATAACCTTTCGCTCCCTGTATTTTACCCCTGTCACGGCGTTATTCATTCAATGAAAATTATGCCTGTTACGTTTTAGTGTATATAATTGTTTAGTGAAGTGATAGTTAAACAGTATGAGTTCCTGCTTAAATGGACGCTCACATTTTTTAAGTTAAGTTCGCTTTTACCTTTTGCACTACCTAAAGAAGAAGTAACGTCACTAGCTACAGACTAACGCGTGACTAGATTACACTGATAACATAATGAAACAGTTCACATGAAGCAAATATCAAGTTTGTATTTCCTCCAGAATATTTCTCTGAATGCATCGTGCATTGGATAAAGTAAATGTGTGAATGTATACAAAGTGATAAATATGATACTAATACATATTTTTGTTGGCTATTCACATCAGAGAATAGTCTCCCTCTAACGCTGTTTCTTTGCCGCAGTTCGCTCATTATCTTCCGCGTAATAGATACTGCGTCCATCGCTTCTCACAATAAATTTCAGTTGTGTGATACGTCTGTGGAAAGCCAGTTCCAGTGACAATCCTTTCTATATGAAGTTTTGTACGCGCGTCACACAAAGAGCGCTGGTTTAGTTGTGAAACTGACGCAGTTTACAGCTGACGAGTACTTACGTGCGGATACTGCCAGTTTATAATGGAGATGGGCAGGACACAAAAAGCCACCCCATCGTGCGAAGGTCCAGTCTTTGAATGCGCGGAAGGTGACAGCAGAACACATTCCCTGTCAAATATATCATGTTTACGTGAACAAACGCGAACCCCTGTATAGAGGAGCGAGACCTCAACGTGGAGTTTTAGTAGACGGTTTCCAGCAGTTCAGCGAACACGCATTAGATTTTTGTGGTGTTTTCGCCGTAACAGTAGCTAGTCGACGATTGTGTATTTCCAAATCAAGTGTAAGGCTATTATTAGGTTGGTCTATAAGTTCGTAGCGTTTTTGTTTTGCATGTTGGTATTCCGGTTCCTAAAGGTTTATTTGTCGACTCTTATTTTGTATTTGTAGTTCACTGTTACTATTAGAATTTACGTATTGTCATTTTGTCATTTGGAGATAGTGAGTGGAGCTGTGGATGCCAGAAAATGGAGTGCCAAGTGAAAAAAATCCGAACATTTCTGACATATCGTTCTGTTCGATTTCAGTTGACGGGCGGCAGAAGTGGAGGCAGCTTAAAACATGTGCGCCATGTGTGCACGGCAAGGAAATTGTTTTCTCGTTTTGATATTAGTGACTCTTCACGTTTAGGAAGATATTCGGACTTTGATGAAGATCGTTTAAACGCATTATCCACAATGATCAACGTCAGTTTACTTTAGAATTGGTAGATGTGATGAACTGTGATCATTCCTGTACCGTGTGACATTTGCATGCAGTGGGGAAGGTTCAAAAATCAGATGCATGGGTACCGCATGCTCTAACCCAAAATCACAAAAATCAAGGTGTGGCCATGTAGGCATCCATGGTTGCTCGTCACCAATTGATCGTGAACAACACCGTCTATTCCTGTACTGTATCGTTACAGGTGACGAGAAATGGTGTCTTTATGCTAACACAACGAAAATAAAAGAATGCTTCAGCCGAATATAGCAACATCTCCTCTACAAACAATTGCGCGCATCCACAAAAAATACAGGGTGAAAAGTATTTAAACCGACAAACTCTGGGAGGTTGCAGGGGACATCAAAACAAATATTTTTCCCTAATGTTATTTTTCCTATGGGGATTATTTAAACCGATGGAGACCGTATCACGCTCTTCAGCTGTTAGAGGCCGTATTACGATCCTCAGTTGTTAGAGTGCGTATTACGCTCTTCAGTTGTAGGAAACTGCTGTCCACCAGTGTAGAAGTGCATTGTGTCTGTTTACTAATGAAGCGATGCACCTGGAGTGACTACACTGATATAGTTGGCGCGTACTACGTAGCGCACCACAACGGCATAGCTGCACAGCGGGTTTATCAACAACAAATCCTAATCGCCGTATCCCGCATCATACGACCTTTGCTGCTGCGTGAGACCGTTTCATTTAGCAGATTAACTGGACAGGGACGCCGTCGCAAGGTAAGAACGTTACAATTTGAGGAAGCTGTCTTGCAGCACGTAGAGCGGGATCTTTCAATTAGCGCTCGTGCAATTGCACATAACATGAGTACGAATCAGACGAATGTAAGAACAGTCCTTCGAGAGTAATTGTAACGTCCATTTCACTTACAGCGTGTCGACAATCTGGAACCAGTTGATTATCCACCCAGAGCACAGTTTTCGCAGTGGTACCTGGAACAGTGTGAAATACATTACCATCCTCTTTGTTGTTTACCGATAAAGCAACGTTCGGGCTTGATGCAGTCTTCAACATGCACAATTCGCATGTTTGGAGTGAGGATAACTCACATGCCACAGTTACTAGCGCTCATCAAGTGCGATTCTTCGTTAATGTGTGGGTCGGTGTTGTTGGGGACTGTTTAATTGGGCCGTATCTGCTACCTAGTCCATTAAATGGCAAGCACTATTACAATTTTTTCGCCAGAGCATTGCCAGAATTGTTGGAAGGCGTCCCGCTTCCTACAAGACAACGCATGTGGTTCCAACATGACGGGGCGCCGGCACAGTTCAGTCGTGGTGTGGGTCGATTCCTGGACCGACGGTTATCAGAAACGTGGATTGGCAGAGGTTGTTCTGTACCATGGCCTGCTCGATCCCCAGATATGTCCCCTCTGGAATTTTTTGTCTGGGAAGAGATGCGCAACCGTATTTGCCGCCAGAGAAATCTTCTTGTAGCGGTTTAAATACTCCTCATAGGAAAAAATAACATTAGGGGAAAATATTTGTTTTGATGTCCCCTACAATCTCCCAGAGTTTGTCGGGTTAAATTCTTTTCACCCTGTACATTGAGGTAAAGTCATGAGATAGAGATATGCACATATACAGAGGACGGTAGTATCACGTGCACAAGGCATAAAAGTGCAGTGCATAGGTAGACCTGTCATTTGTACTCAGGTGATTCATATGAAAAGGTGTCCGACGGAGGTTAACAGACTTTAAACGTGGACTAGTAGTTGGAGCTAGACGCATGGGACTTTCTATTTCGGGACTTGGGAAAATCAGTATCCACAGATCCGCAGTGCCAAGAGTGAGCCGAGAATACCAAACTTCAGACATTACCTCTCACCACGGACAACGCAGTTACCGACTGCCTTCACCTAACGACCGAGAACAGCGACGTTTGAGTTGTTTTCGGTGCCAAAAGATAAGCAACGCTACCTCAATTAACAGCATAAATCAATGTTGAACGTAAGACGAAGGTATCCGTTAGGGCAGAGCGGCAAACTTTGGTGTTAATGGGCTATTGCATCAGACGACCGACGCGAGTACTTTTGCTAACACTATGGCACAGACTCCACGAAACCAGGCACTGTACAAGCTGCGGATGCCTCCACAATGACGTGGGCTGTATTTCATGGAACGACCGCGTCCTCTAGCTATGTTGGGCTACTTGGAGACCATCTACGGCCATTCATGTTCCCAAACAACGATGAAATTTTTGTGGATGACAATGTGCCATGACACTAAGCCACAGTTGTTCGCGATTAGTTTGAAGAACATTTTGGACACTTCGAAAGAATGATTTGGCTATCCAGATCGCCCGACATGAATCCCATCGGGCCGGCCGCGGTGGTTTCGCGGTTCTAGGCGAGCAGACCGGAACCGTGCGACTGCTACGGTCGCAGGTTCGAATCCTGCCTCGGACATGGATGTGTGTGATGTCCTTAGGTTAGTTAGGTTTAAGTAGTTCTAAGTTCTAGGGGACTGGTGACCACAGCAGTTGAGTCCCATAGTGCTCAGAGCCATTTGAACCATTTTTGAATCCCATCGAACATTTATGGGACACAACTGAGAGGTAAGTTCGTCCACAAATTTCAGCACCGGAAACACTTTCGAAATTATGGATCACTATAGAGGCAGCATGGCTCAGGGTTTCTGCATGGGAGTTCCAACGACTTGTTGAATTCACGTTACGTCGAGTTGCAGCCCTGCGCCGGGCAAAAGGAGGTCCGACACGATACTAGCAGGTATCCTATGACGTCTGTCACCTCAGTGTAATGTTATGAATCTAGTGGAGCAGCGACGGTGTGGTGTACTACGAACAGCTTCCCCACCATCTAACCAACACTGCTGACATTTACTATCAACAACTGAGTCGTCTTGCAGACACAGTCCGAGGGCAACGACCAGGAAGAATGCATAAAGTGTTGCTGCTCCACGATAACGCCCGCACACATTGCACTAGACTGACAAAAATACCATACAGAAGTTGGGTTGGGAAGTCATTCCGCACCTATCACGTTCACCAGATCTTGCGCCCTCAGTTTTCATCTTTTCCTCTCTCTATCGAATAGCCGGCAAGGAACTTCCCTTCCGGATGAAAATACGCTCTGGGCATGACTCGACGGCTTCTTCGTCCCAGAACCATGGGATTTCTACAGTCACGGAACGGAAAAATCACCCCAGTGTTGGCAGACTATTGTAAATAGAGAAGGAGAATACAATATTGATGAATTAAGTCTTTATTATGTGTATGTGTTATATATATTAAACTTAAGGAAAAACGCTGCTGACTTATGCACCAACCCAACATCTGGCGGCAGTCTTGTATTAGATCGGAGAGCTAACAGTTAGCTGGAGAGCTGCTGATCGAAGAAATGGATTTGACAAGGTTAGTTAAAGTGGGACTAAATATACATTTGCTTCTACATCTACATAATGCACATCACCTTACAAAGTGTGGGGGAGGGGGCTTCTGAAACCACAAACTGTTGCCCAATCCGTGTTCTATTCGCAACTGACGCGTGGGAAGGATTACTGTTGATAAACCATCGTATAATTCCTCTGATTTTTTTCTTGTGGTTATTTCAAGAGAAATTAGGAACGGAAATTGATATATTTATCAACTTTTCCAAGAATTTCAACTGTAAACCTCTCTTTGATGCACAACATATCTGTTATAGCGTCTGCAAATGGAGTCCGCTGAGCAACTCCGTAACGCTCCCCCTCCGAGTACACAAATCCGAGACGAAACATTCCGCTGTTTGTGGGATCTTCCGTATTCCTGTGTATAGCAAGCTCATGGGTCTGAACCACAGCCATTATAGATTCAGGAAAGAGAAGGCTGTAGCTGAGACGGCTTATAAAGGTCTTCAGATGTTAGAAAATTCTACTTAGAAACATAATGATTGGCGTCGCAGGCATATTGTATAATGTCTGGTGGCCTGCGAACTTCCCATACCTCCGACATCATGGCATTCTCAAAAGTTTGTACAAGAGTTTTGCCTATTATTATACTGGACTTAATGCCCAGTGGCTTACGGGGAAAACCAAAGTAATCAAAAATAATGCCACAGGCTCTCCCCAAGCCTCCATAAGTGGTCCGTTGTTCAAGCATCTTAGTATTGAACTTCTACTGAGTCTGCTACAGGGGACCGATACTGTAGAAGGTGTTGTTACATACACGGATGACTTCCTGGTAGTTGTATGAGCGGAATCCAGGGCGAGACTTCACGAAAAGACAAAAGAAGTGTTTGTTCAGTTGCATCTGTCTAAGGTTTGCTGGTTATTCTCGGGATATGTGTGACGGATATCGCTGTACGTTACAGAGCAGCGTTGTTATGGGTGGTAGGTGAATAATATGATCGTGTGTACGAGATCACAGGAGCTCATATCCATACATTAATACTTATTATAAAAATGGATATATATATATATATATATATATATATATATATATATATATATATATATATTCCTCATCCCCGTCGACGCCACTGCACCGATTTCAACCTAACTTGTTACTCGTATCGCTTACTGTGTGGAAGGAATCGCTGTGAGGGTAAAACCATCGTACCCATTAAATGAGTGGGGTTGGAAAAGTAGTGTAGCTCACAAGCGAATCCCGTCTTTATTCATCCAGTACTTATGAATGAGAGCAGTTAATGACTTGCAACAAACTTTACATGTAATTTCAAACCTTTACAAAACTTTTTCTTGCTGACAGCTCTCACAAAATGATGAATGCAAAAACGTTTATTGCTTACTACATTTTCGCTGTAGCTACAATTACAGCGGTTAAATTTGGGGAAGCGTTAGCACTAAGTACTTTTTCAACTTAGATGAAATTTGTTGTCATTCCTCCCAGACCATGATGAACAGCTGTTGCTGTAATTTTCGGTGAATTAAATGGCACACAACTCACTTTCTAGTACGTCGATATAATTTTACGGGCACATTCAGTTTTACATGACAATACTGTCTGCAAAAAGTGTCGCAGTAAGTAGCAAAGCTGTAATAAGTCAAAATGTGATGCGTGATGCGACGATTTTAGTGCATGAACAGCGACAATGTAGTAAGCAACAAACTTTTTCCTTTCATCATTTTGTAGGGCTGTCAGCAAGAAAAAGTTTAGTGTTGTTGTTGTTGTTGTCTTCAGTCCTGAGACTGGTTTGATGCAGCTCTCCATGCTACTCTATCCTGTGCAAGCTGCTTCATCTCCCAGTACCTACTGCAACCTACATCCTTCTGAATCTGCTTAGTGTACTCATCTCTCGGTCTCCCTCTACGATTTTTACCCTCCACGCTGCCCTCCAATGCTAAATTTGTGATCCCTTGATGCCTCAAAACATGTCCTACCAACCGATCCCTTCTTCTAGTCAAGTTGTGCCACAAACTTCTCTTCTCCCCAATCCTATTCAATACCTCCTCATTAGTTACGTGATCTATCCACCTTATCTTCAGTATTCTTCTGTAGCACCACATTTCGAAAGCTTCTATTCTCTTCTTGTCCAAACTAGTTATCGTCCATGTTTCACTTCCATACATGGCTACACTCCAAACAAATACTTTCAGAAACGACTTCCTGATACATAAATCTATATTCGATGTTAACAAATTTCTCTTCTTCAGAAACGCTTTCCTTGCCATTGCCAGTCTACATTTTATACCCTCTCTACTTCGACCATCATCAGTTATTTTACTTCCTAAATAGCAAAACTCCTTTACTACTTTAAGTGTCTCATTTCCTAATCTAATTCCCTCAGCATCACCCGATTTAATTTGACTACATTCCATTATCCTCGTTTTGCTTTTGTTAATGTTCATCTTATATCCTCCTTTCAAGACACTGTCCATTCCGTTCAACTGCTCTTCCAAGTCCTTTGCCGTCTCTGACAGAATTACAATGTCATCGGCGAACCTCAAAGTTTTTACTTCTTCTCCATGAATTTTAATACCTATCCCGAATTTTTCTTTTGTTTCCTTTACTGCTTGCTCAATATACAGATTGAATAACATCGGGGAGAGTCTACAACCCTGTCTCACTCCTTTCCCAACCACTGCTTCCCTTTCATGCCCCTCGACTCTTATGACTGCCATCTGGTTTCTGTACAAATTATAAATAGCCTTTCGCTCCCTGTATTTTACCCCTGCCACCTTTAGAATTTGAAAAAGAGTATTCCAGTCAACATTGTCAAAAGCTTTCTCTAAGTCTACAAATGCTAGAAACGTAGGTTTGCCCTTCCTTAATCTTTCTTCTAAGATAAGTCGTAAGGTCAGTATTGCCTCACGTGTTCCAACATTTCGACGGAATCCAAACTGATCCTCCCCGAGGTCTGCATCTACCAGTTTTTCCATTCGTCTGTAAAGAATTCGCGTTAGTATTTTGCAGCCGTGGCTTATTAAACTGATAGTTCGGTAATTTTCACATCTGTCAGCACCTGCTTTCTTTGGGATTGGAATTATTATATTCTTCTTGAAGTCTGAGGGTATTTCACCTGTCTCATTCATCTTGCTCACCAGCTGGTAGAGTTTTGTCAGGGCTGGTTGTCCCAAGGCCGTCAGTAGTTCTAATGGAATGTTGTCTACTCCGGGGGCCTTATTTCGACTCAGGTCTTTCAGTGCTCTGTCAAACTCTTCACGCAGTATCGTATCTCCCATTTCGTCTTCATCTACATCCTCTTCCATTTCCATAATATTGTCCTCAAGTACATCGCCCTTGTATAAACCTTCTATATACTCCTTCCACCTTTCTGCCTTCCCTTCTTTGCTTAGAACTGGGCTGCCATCTGAGCTCTTGATATTCATACACTTGGTTCTATTCTCTCCAAAGGTCTCTTTAATTTTCCTGTAGGCAGTATCTATCTTACCCCTAGTGAGATAAGGTTCTACATCCTTACATTTGTCCTCTAGCCATCCCTGTTTAGCCATTTTGCACTTCCTGTCGATCTCATTTTTGAGACGTTTGTATTCCTTTTTGCCTGCTTCATTTACTGCATTTTTATATTTTCTCCTTTCATCAATTAAATTCAATATTTCTTCTGTTACCCAAGGATTTCTAGCAGCCCTCGTCTTAGTACCTACTTTATCCTCTGCTGCCTTCACTACTACATCCCTCAGAGCTACCCATTCTTCTTCTACTGTATTTCTTTCCCCTATTCCTGTCAATTGTTCCCTTATGCTCTCCCTGAAACTCTGTACAACCTCTGGTTCTTTCAGTTTATCCAGGTTCCATCTCCTTAATTTCCCACATTTTTGCAGTTTCTTCAGTTTTAATCTACAGGTCATAACCAATAGATTGTGGTCAGAGTCCATATCTGCCCCTGGAAATGTCTTACAACTTAAAACCTGGTTCATAAATCTCTGTCTTACCATTATATAATCTATCTGATACCTTTTAGTATCTCCAGGGTTCTTCCACGTATACAACCTTCTTTCATGATTCTTAAACCAAGCGTTAGCTATGATTAAGTTGTGCTCTGTGCAAAATTCTACTAGGCGGCTTCCTCTTTCATTTCTTAGCCCCAATCCATATTCACCTACTATGTTTCCTTCTCTCCCTTTTCCTACACTCGAATTCCAGTCACCCATTACTATTAAATTTTCGTCTCCCTTCACTACCTGAATAATTTCTTTTATTTCATCGTACATTTCTTCAATTTCTTCATCATCTGCAGAGCTAGTTGGCATATAAACTTGTACTACTGTAGTAGGTGTGGGCTTCGTATCTATCTTGGCCACAATAATGCGTTCACTATGCTGTTTGTAGTAGCTTACCCGCATTCCTATTTTCCTATTCATTATTAAACCTACTCCTGCATTACCCCTATTTGATTTTGTGTTTATAACCCTGTAGTCACCTGACCAGAAGTCTTGTTCCTCCTACCACCGAACTTCACTAATTCCCACTATATCTAACTTTAACCTATCCATTTCCCTTTTTAAATTTTCTAACCTACCTGCCCGATTAAGGGATCTGACATTCCACGCTCCGATCCGTAGAACGCCAGTTTTCTTTCTTCTGATAACGACATCCTCCTGAGTAGTCCCCGCCCGGAGATCCGAATGGGGGACTATTTTACCTCCGGAATATTTTACCCAAAGTTTAGTGAAGGTTTGAAATCACTAACTGCTCTCATTCTTAAGTACTGGATGAATAAAGACGGAATTCGCTCATGAACTACACTACATTTTTTTTCTTTATTGTAATTTTAAAACCTGTACAACAGGCAGGCTGGCAGCAGCGTTCTATGCTGCTCTTCAGCCATAGGATACAAAATGAGAAAAAATCAGAAAGATTACACATAGGTTACAGAACGGTGGGCAAGAAAACAGTTGACACAGAAAGGCAAACACGGAGCCATTCACACTCGACGATAGTACATACTTGAAACTGTTGACACGACACACAAACACGGAAGACGGCAATGGCACAGGTGAACGATGGAGTGCGACGGTGAACACTGAACACTTAACACGACGGCACACACGAGACACCGATGGCGATGATCTCCAGCGCGCGAAAGTCCACGTAGTATGTGCGAGTCCGGGGACCTGCCAAGAGGGTAAGAAGGGCGGGGGGGGGGGGTGGAGATGGGAGAACAAAGACGCCAATGGCTGAGGAGATGGGAGGAGGAGTAGAGGGACAGGGGAGGGGAAGCCCGGGGGAGGAGTGGGGAGAAGGGGATGAGGGAGGGAGGGTGCCCATAGGAACAGAGACAGGAAGAGGGAAGGAGGACCAAAGTTGGTAGGAGGGGTATATGGAGGGAAGGAGGACATCATCAGGGAGGGGGAGCTGGCGGAAGAACACCTTGGGAGAGGGTAAGGAGGGTAGAGAGATGGAGACCAGGTGGGACGTGGGAATACAGGCGCGACAGCGGGCGGGAGCGGGAGAGGATGGGCGAGACAAGCGGCTGAGGAGGATCGAGTTTGCGGGAGGTGTACTGGATCCGTATCCTCTCAAGGAAAAGGAGGGGGTGGGGGAATGGAATGAGATCGTACGGGATCCGCGTGGGGGAGGGGAGATGGATGCGATAGGCGAGGCAGAGAGCATGGCGTTTAAGGATTTGGAGGGATTTGTAAAAGGTAGCGGGGGTGGAGATCCAGGCCGGATGGGCGTAACAAAGAATAGGGCGGATGAGGGATTTATAGGTGTGGAGTATGGTGGAGGGGTCCAGTCTCCACGTACGACCGGATGGAGACGGGAGCGTGCCTTGGCTTGGATTGTCCGGAGATGTGGGATCCAGGAGAGTCGACAGTCGAGGGTGACGCCAAGGTACTTGAGGGTGGGGGTGAGAGTGATAGGACGGCCATAGACGGTGAGATAGAAATCAAGGAGGCGGAAGGAAGGGGTGGTTTTGCCTACAATGATCGCCTGGGTTTTGGAGGGATTGACCATGAGCAACCACTGGTTGCACCAAGCGGTGAACCTGTCAAGATGGGATTGGAGAAGGTGTTGGGAGCACTGCAGGATGGGCGCAAGAGCAAGGAAGGCGGTGTCATCGGCAAACTGGAGAAGGTGGATGGGGATGACGGCGGCGGCATGTCCGCCGTATACAAAAGGTACAGAAGGGGGGAGGGGACGGAGCCTTGGGGCACACCGGCGGAGGGAAAAAAGGTGTAGGAATCTGAGTTATGGATGGTGACGTAGGAAGGACGTCGGGAGAGAAAGGAGTCGATCAGACGGACCTAATTAATGGTAAGGGCGAAGGTTTGGAGCTTGAAGAGGAGACCGGAATTCCATACACGGTCATAAGCACGTTCGAGGTCCAGGAAGAGGAAGATTGCAGAGCGACGGGAATTAAGCTGTCCAGAAAGGAGATGAGTGAGGTGAAGGAGAAGGTCGTCGGAAGAGAAGGATGACCGAAAGCCACACTGGGTGATGGGAAGGAGGCGGTGCTGGCGGAGATGCTGGTGGATGCGGCGGGTGAGGATAGATTCCAGGACCTTGCTGAAGACCGAGTTAAGGCTGATGGGACGGTAGGAGGAGACGGCGGATGGCGGTTTACCGGGTTTAAGGAGCATCAGGATACGTGAGGTTTTCCACAGTAGTTCGCGAGTAGTAACCGGTGGACAGGACTACAGTGTAGAGCCTGGCCAGGGTGGAGAGGAAAGAGACAGGAGCTTCACGAAGGTGACGGTAGGTGACACGATCGTGACCAGGAGCGCTGTTGCGTTTGGTGCGGAGTGTAGCAATGAGATCCTGTGTAGTGGTAGGGCCATTGAGTTCTGTCTGTGCAATGTTGTCCAAGTACTGGAAACCAGGCGCTAGGGGAGGGACAGAGGTGTCAGTTCGAACGCGGACATCCGGGAAGAGGGAGTAATCGAACTGGGGATCGTCAGGGATGGTACACTACTTTTCCAACACCACTCATTTAGTGGGTAGGAGGGTTTTACCCTCAAAGGGATTCTTTTCACACTGTGAGTGATGTGTGTACCAAGCTAGACTGCAATAGGTCCAGTTGCTTCGAAGCGGATGTGGATCATATATACAGGGTGGTCCACTGATCGTGACTGGGCCAAATATCTCACAAAATAAGCGTCAAATGAAAAAACTGCAAAGAACGAAACTTGTCTAGCTTGAAGGGGGAAACCAGATGGCGCTATGGTTGGCCCGCTAGATGGCGCTGCCATAGGTCCAACGGATATCAACTGCGTTTTTTAAAAAATAGGAATCCCCCATTTTTAATTACATATTCATGTAGTACGTAAAGAAATATGAATGTTTTAGTTGGACCACTTTTTTCGCTTTGTGATAGATGGCGCTGTAATAGTCACAAACATATAGCTCACAATTTTAGACGAACAGTTCTTAACAGGTAGGTTTTTTAAATTAAAATACAGGACGTAGGTACGTTTGAACATTTTATTTCGTTTGTTCCAATGTGATACATGTACCTTTGTGAACATATCATTTCTGAGGCCGGCCTGGGTGGCCGAGAGGTTCTAGGCGCCACAGTCTGAAACCGCGAGACCGCTACGGTCGCAGGTTCGAATCCTGCCTCGGTCATGGATGTGTGTGATGTCCTTAGGTTAGTTAGGTTTAAGTAGTTCTAAGTTCTAGGGGACTGATGACCCCAGAAGTTAAGTCCCATAGTGCTCAGAGCCATTTGAACCATTTTGAACCATCATTTCTGAGAACGCATGCTGCGTGATTATCTTGAAACGTCCCCTTAGAAAAATTATTGAATTACTGTGCTAATAAACCTCTTACATTATTTGATTTTCAAACAGCTGAGCAGAACTGAACGTACTGAGACATTTCGCACTTTCCCTATTTTGATCAACACTAAACTGACACACAATATTTTTAGCGCAATGTATTTTTAGCGCAATGTATCCCTACAAAAAAATGGCCCTGGCTAACAATAACCTATACCTTTCACAAATCACTTACCTCACATAATCTTCGTTACTCGAACTACTGCAATACAGCGAACGCCACTACTGCCAGCTAAACAAAAGATTCAAACTACTGAAGGCACTAACTACTGATAGGCATAGTTAGCAAATGAAAGATTTTGATAGAGAACAAACAATGTATTTACCTTAATAGTGTTCAAAAGTCATAATATATATATAGCAGTTCATGGCATCCATTCTTACAAATTTACTGTTTCTGATGGACACACGTCCAGATCATCCGCTCTCAAAAATCCGCCATCTCACTTCCCCACATCCACCACTGCGGGCCGCTCATCTCCAGCTGCTCAACGATACGCGCTGTTAACAGCCAACTGCCCAACACTACAATAGCCAACAACAATGCAAATCAGCCACAGACTGCACACAGCACAGCCAGTGATTTTCATACAGAGCGCTACGAAGCGTTACCAATAAAAAAACCTATACAGCCTATTTACACTCTGTAAATACCACATTAATGCAAAAATGCTCAAAATGATGTCCGTCAACCTCAATGCATTTGGCAATACATGTAACGACATTCTTCTCAAAAGCGAGTAGTTCGCCTTCCGTAACGTTCGCACATGTATTGACAATGCGCTGACGGATGTTGTCAGGCGTTGTTGATGGATCACGATAGCAAATGGCCTTCAAATTTCCCCGCAGAAGGAAGTCCGTGGACGTCAGATCCGGTGAACGTGCGGGCCATGGTATGGTGCTTCGACGACCAATCCACCTGCCATGAAATATGTTATTCAATACCGTTTCAACCGCATGCGAGCTATGTGCCGGACGTCCATCATGTTGGAAGTACATCGCCATTCTGTCATGCAGTGAAACATCTTGTAGTAACATGGTAGAACATTATGTAGGAAAGCAGCATACATTGCACCACTTAGATTGCCATCGATAAAATGGGGGCCAATTATCCTTTCACCCATAATGCCGCACCATACGTTAACCCGCCAATGTCGCTGATGTTCCTCTTGTCGCAGCCATCGTGGATTTTCCGTTGCCCAATAGTGCATATTATGCCGGTTTACGTTACCGCTGTTGGTGAATGATGCTTCGTCGCTAAATAAAATAGAACGCGTGCAGAAAATCTGTCATCTACCAGTAATTTCTCTTGTGTCCAGTGGCAGAACTGTACACGACGTTCAAAGTCATCGCCATGCAATTCCTGGTGCATAGCAATATGGTACGGATGCAATCAATGTTGATGTAGCATTCTCATCACCGACGTTTTTGAGATTCCCGATTCTCGCGCAGTTTGTCTGCTACTGATGTGCGGATTATCCGCGGCAGCAGCTAAAACACCTACTTGGACATCATCATTTTTTGCAGGTCGTGGTTAACGTTTCACATGTGGCTGAACACTTCCTGTTTCCTTAAATAACGTAACTATCCGGCGAACGGTCCGGACACTTAGGTTATGTCGTCCAGGATACCGAGCAGCATACATAGCACACGCCCGTTGGGCATTTTGATCACAGTAGCCATACATCAACACGAATTCGACCTTTTCCGCAATTTGTAAACGGTCCATTTTAACACGGGTAATGTATCACGAAGCAAATACCGTCCGCACTGACAGAATGTTACGTGATACCACTTACTTACACTTTTGTGACTATTACAGCGCCATCTATTACAAAGCGAAAGCGCCGTTGATAGCCTTTTGAACTATGGCAGGGCCATCTAGCGGGCCAACCATAGCGCCATCTTGTTTCCCCCTTCAAGCTAGACGAGTTTCGTTCCTTGTAGTTTTTCGTTTGAAGCTTATTTCGTAACATATTTGGCCCGCTCACTGTCAATGGACCACCTTGTATACGTACATCCATTTTTTCAATATGCATGGATGAATCGAAATGAGCTCCTGTGATCTCGTACACACGACCTAATTTTCAAGCACCAACCAGTATAACGCTGCTCTGAACGCACCGTGATATCCATCAGGTGTATCCCGAGAATAATCAGTAAACCCCAGACAGGTATAGTGCGAAAGGCACTGACGAGCGTCAGGAGTACGCTCCGTTGTATTCGTGCAGTATCGTCCTGTAACCCTCCTATCGAAGGCGATGCGCCTTGA
Organism: Schistocerca gregaria; assembly: GCF_023897955.1. Taxonomy (NCBI): domain Eukaryota; kingdom Metazoa; phylum Arthropoda; class Insecta; order Orthoptera; family Acrididae; genus Schistocerca; species Schistocerca gregaria. Next base: position 89,491,356 of record NC_064931.1, read on the forward strand.
CGCTGGCAGCGAAGCCCACAACGGTGTAGAAAATAGCTTCATGTTGTGGCCGCACAGCATGTGGCAGCAATTTATAGCCGGTAGTGCTAGCACAGGCAGATTTATGCATATTTTAGGCGCTTTCTGAGTAACGGATTCTACGTGTTCCACGAAGTTCCTTTTTTCGTCTAGAAGAACTTATAGAAACCTGCAAATAGTACTGAAATTTAGACGGATTCCGTCAAGCCACAGTGTAGTGTTTCTTCCGAGAGAAAGTCTTTCCTACAAAAGTAATTATGTGGTTTATGGAGATCTGCACTAGTTTGTTACCCGCATCTGTGTAGCTGTCTGTGTAGCAGACTCAATAGAAGTTCAATACTAAGATCTTATAACAATGAACCACTTATGGAGCCTTGGGGAGAGCTCTTGGTATTCTTTTTGATTTCTTTGCTTTTTCCCGTATGCAGCTGGGAGATTACCCAATGTGCCTGCGATGCCAGTCATGAGTGCATGTTTCTTAGTCGAATTTTCTACCACCTGAAGAGCTTTTCTAACCGTATCATCTATAGACTTCCCTTTCCTGAACCCATAATGACACTGTTTCAATCCCAAGGGCTCCCTGTACACTTGCCAGCCGTCATAAAGCAGACACTTCTGATCTTGGCCAAGATGATCAATAAGGAAAAGGATTAGTAGCTTCTCTGTAAAGCTGGGTCTTAATCCTTTCCGTTTGTAATCGCTTCTGGCCTAGCTGGTATCCAAATCTCTTGGAGCCTACCTATTGCCAAAGTCTCGTGTAGCAATATTAAGGTATTGCTACACGAGATTTTGGAGTTTTTGAGTGAACCGCACAACCTTAGGATAGACACCTCCTGGTCTTGATACATTACCAGTTTTGAGCACAGACATAGCAGCAGCAACTTTCCTCGAGAGCAAAAGGTGATATCAACATCTGATTGTCATATTCATTGCGTAATTCACTTCTAAACTGTGCATTTATTTCAGTATATGCGTTTGTGTTATTAGAAAGTAGCGCGACTGGCAAACATTCAGCTGATTCCCTTCACCAAACTATCATTAAGCCATTCTCTCCACGAATTGTGGACAATTCCTTTTCACTCAACAGCTTACATGGGCTTCCCTATACGTGAAATTGCAAGTCCATTCGAAAATACTTCTTCCAGTTTATTCTGTTAGTTTCCTGAAGCGTTGTCTTATGGCGCTACTTAACTATCATGTATTCATCGAGTCTCGCAGCACGCTATGATTGACCTAAAGCGAGTTGATAAGCTCTTCTTCTTAATCTTACCCCTGGCCTCAGCATGAGAAGTCATGGGCTCCATGGGATTGTAGGCTGACTATGTATTTTTTCATAGGGATATGTATGTCCTGTGCTCTTTGAAAGAGTTCATTTACTAGTTGCACACCCAAGTCTACATATAGCGGTAGTTACTGCAATGAAGATGCTGTAATTTAGGCAGTTACGACGTTCTGATCTGTTTTCCTAGTACCTGACTCATCTATGCTTTTCTCTCCTTGTCTACTTCTATTATTGCCACTTTCCTCTTTGATGACATTTACATTATATTGACTAGGTTTCGTCTACGCTAAAATACACTCCTGGAAATGGAAAAAAGAACACATTGACACCGGTGTGTCAGACCCACCATACTTGCTCCGGACACTGCGAGAGCGCTGTACAAGCAATGATCACACGCACGGCACAGCGGACACACCAGGAACCTCGGTGTTGGCCGTCGAATGGAGCTAGCTGCGCAGCATTTGTGTACCGCCGCCGTCAGTGTCAGCCAGTTGGCCGTGGCATACGGAGCTCCATCGCAGTCTTTAACACTGGTAGCATGCCGCGACAGCGTGGACGTGAACCGTATGTGCAGTTGACGGACTTTGAGCGAGGGCGTATAGTGGGCATGCGGGAGGCCGGGTGGACGTACCGCCGAATTGCTCAACACGTGGGGCGTGAGGTCTCCACAGTACATCGATGTTGTCGCCAGTGGTCGGCGGAAGGTGCACGTGCCCGTCGACCTGGGACCGGACCGCAGCGACGCACAGATGCACGCCAAGACCGTAGGATCCTACGCAGTGCCGTAGGGGACCGCACCGCCACTTCCCAGCAAATTAGGGACACTGTTGCTCCTGGGTATCGGAGAGGACCATTCGCAACCGTCTCCATGAAGCTGGGCTACGTTCCCGCACACCGTTAGGCCGTCTTCCGCTCTCACCCCAACATCGTGCAGCCCGCCTCCAGTGGTGTCGCGACAGGCGTGAATGGAGGGGCGAATGGAGACGTGTCGTCTTCAGCGATGAGAGTCGCTTCTGCCTTGGTGCCAATGATGGTCATATGCGTGTTTGGGGCCGTGCAGGTGAGCGCCACAATCAGGACTGCATACGACCGAGGCACACAGGGCCAACACCCGGCATCATGGTGTGGGGAGCGATCTCCTATACTCGCCGTACACCTCTGGTGATCGTCGAGGGGACACTGAATAGTGCACGGTACATCCAAACCGTCATCGAACCCATCGTTCTACCATTCCTAGACCGGCAAGGGAACTTGCTCTTCCAACAGGACAATGCACGTCCGCATGTATCCCGTGCCACCCAACGTGCTCTAGAAGGTGTAAGTCAACTACCCTGGCCAGCAAGATCTCCGGATCTGTCCCCCATTGAGCATGTTTGGGACTGGATGAAGCGTCGTCTCACGCGGTCTGCATGTCCAGCACGAACGCTGGTCCAACTGAGGCGCCAGGTGGAAATGGCATGGCAAGCCGTTCCACAGGACTACATCCAGCATCTCTACGATCGTCTCCATGGGAGAATAGCAGCCTGCATTGCTGCGAAAGGTGGATATACGCTGTACTAGTGCCGACATTGTGCATGCTCTGTTGCTTGTGTCTATGTGCCTGTGGTTCTGTCAGTGTGATCATGTGATGTATCTGACCCCAGGAATGTGTCAATAAAGTTTCCCCATCCTGGGACAATGAATTCACGGTGTTCTTATTTCAATTTCCAGGAGTGTATCTGATTAATTGAAAAAAATTTGAATACTAGACGCAACCTTCTACTTATTTCCCACTGTAGTGGTCGAAATGTTCCTCTACGATGGTGAGTTAATTGGGCTTCTAGCAGGTCAAGATGAAGTACAGTTCACCAGCCACGTCGTGAACTGCAGTGTTTGTGTTGACTGAAGTCAAACAGTGGACTGTCAGTAAAATAGCCCTAATTAAGGAAATCTTTTCTTCGTGACAGTTGCAAAGACAGTATCGTAGCTGGGAAGGCGTCGGTGGCCTCTGTGAAGTAGATGGCCATGGACGCTGGAGTGCTGGTGTTAGTAGTTGCCCATCAGGTGAGATGGTGTGTGATCTTGGCAGCACATGTTGGTGTCAGCACAGCCATAGAGAGGTGACGCAAAGTGGCATGTCATCAGTGGCAGGTGGTAGAAGTCAGCCCCAGCGGTTTGGCTGCTAATGTAGCATCACCTTACGACACATCAGATCAGGCAGTGCAGACACACAGCTTCTGGTATGACTAAACATGATAGCATACGCCCACTATGGGGGTTGGGTAGCAACAATGTAGCCCCACACATGTTGGTGGAGAGGAATGGTGCAGCTGGCAGCTACCTTGCCCAAGCTTGAACCCACAGCTCGCTGGGGTAGTGGCTGTCAGCAGGCTTGTCTAAGTTTTTCAGATTCAAACAGCAGCCAGGACAGTCCTGCAAGCAGTAGGTAACAGAAATTCGTGGCCTCACTAGACACTGTCACTTTCAGTGTTCCTGTGGGTTAAGTTACGATGACATTATGATGAGAGATGTGATTCATCAGAATGTGTTTCATTCTCGTATTCGTGCTGCCATTCTAAAGCATCCAAACCCTGACCTCAGTGGCGTATTGCCAATTACTGAGTCACAGGACATTGCCGATGTAACTGAGCATGATATTCAGACACCTGCAATAACTGTTGTCAAGAGTAAGACAGTTCAGGGGCCAATCTCCCTTTCTTCCCATGGCCATGTGCGAACTGGTCACATCTTCAGGCCGCAGCACAGCTCGCACAATTGCTGAAGTCTTGCCCACATTGCTTTGAAACACATGATAGGGCACAGTGACCGTGTCACAAAGCCAAGTGCTCTGCATGTGACAAATAACACAACATTTCATGTCAGGCGGTGATTCTAATGTGGTGTACGTTGTGTCTGCAGCCCAGATCCTGTTGCTGTTTCATTAGATTGCATGGACACTGACTCTGTACTTATCAGTCGACAATCCAGTAAGTTGAATGTCAGTTAGTGCATTCAACAAGTGTGTTAATTTGTAGTTAGACACTGATGCTACTGTTACGCTGCTCAACCACGCTATGTATAAGTAGTTAGGTAGCCCACAGCTTCAGCAACCACATAACCCGTTGACAACATACACTAGACAATGTATTCCAGCGCTTGGCGTCTACTAAAATTTTTGGCATGGAGAGCTTTGACCTTTTCGGATTGTCAATTCACAGGAAGGTGTTACAAATTAATGTATATGAGTTTCTGGCCAATATTATTGCATTATGTGATAAGTACTCTGTTCCATGGTAGTTTAGGCAAGCCCCAAGGGTTCGAGGCCCATTTGAGATTGAGAGACAACGTGCAGGTCACGTTTTTCCGTGCTCATTGGTCCCTCATGCATTATGGGACCGGGTTGGCAAAGAGCTGCAGGACAGTGACATCATCAAACTGGTGTCAGTCAGCCAATAGCCGTCACCTCTGGTCTTCTTTACTACACCGTCGTGTGGGTTGAGCCTTTCTGAAGGCTTTAAATCATCCGTCAACCCACAAACTGTTGTTAATTCTTTCCCGTTGCCCCGCCCTGAGGGTTTTATGGATAAATTAGATCAGGATCATTTCCTTTAAAAACTAACTCTTAGGAGGCGTACCGTCAACTGCGTTTAGATATAGAGTCAAACAAGATTTTCGTGATCAACACACATAAGGAATTATTCCAGTTTCAGCGGTTCTCGCTTGGTAGTGCTTCCACTCCACCCCAGATAGTTTCCAAAGGTACCTTGAGCAACTGATGTCGTAATTACCACGCGCGATCTGAGACGCCTTGTCAGGGTCCGAGCGGCTCCCCACGTCGGAGGTTCAAGTACTCCCTCGGGCATGGGTCCTTAGCGTAAGTTAGTTTAAGTTAGATAAGTAGTGCCTAAGTTTAGGGAACGATGACCTTAGCAGTTTGATTCTGTGGTGTCACCGCCAGACGCCACACGTGCTAGGTGGTAGCCTTTAAATCGGCCGCGGTCCGGTAGTATAAGTCGGACCCGCGTGTCGCCACTATCAGTGATTGCAGACCGAGTGCCGCCACACGGCAGGTCTAGAGAGACTTCCTAGCACTCGCCCCAGTTGTACAGCCGACTTTGCTAGCGATGGTTCACTGACTAAAAACGCTCTCATTTGCCGAGACGATAGTTAGCCTAGCCTTCAGCTACGTTATTTGCTACGAACTAGCAAGGCGCCATTATGAGTTACTATTGATATTGCGAACTATGTACCGTCAAGAGCGACGTTCATCATTAATGGATTAAAGTTAAGTATTCCACCAGCTACGTCCGTTTTTCTAAATTCTAATTTCCTTGTCCTGTTCCAGACCTCACGCCAGCCTGCGTGGGCTAAAACGCATGCCTTTCGGCCTCCTCTAGTAACACGGTGTTGGCTCTCCTGCCAACCACAACATTGGCGACGAGAGTAAAAGTGTTCTTATCTAAATTTCCCTGATTTTCTTGTGTAATGGCTTCGCCACAATCTCCAGATGTACTGTCCGAATTTTATCGCTTACAGAATCAGCAGACGCAGGCCTTACTGGATGCCCTTGGACAGTTCGTCCAGGGTCAACGTGCGATGCAAAACAATGCAGCAGCAGCCGCTTCACCGCTACCGCAGCCACAACACGCTGTTGCGCCAACTTTTCGACCTTTTGATGCTGCACTGGAAAGCTGGACGGAGTGGTCACGCCAATTTGGATTCCATCTCGCCGCCTACAGAATACAAGGTAACGAGCGGCTGCCTTTTTTGTTATCTTCCGTCGGGGTACAAACATACCGTGTGATAGTCAAATTATTTCCCCGACGCGATGTAGCAACTCTGTCCTACGAAGAAATTTTGTCTGCATTACATGCATATTTCAAACAATCAGTCAATGTAGTTGCGAAAAGGTATACCTTCTTTCGTACAAAACGTACGGCAGCTCAGACTAATCAGTAGTGGGTTGCAACCTTGCAAGGCCTTACTAGGGATTGTGCTTTTGAGTGTCAATGTGGACTCCCTTATTCAGATACTATGGTACGTGATGCAATTGCACCGAACGTTTCTGATGTTCGTATAAGGGAACAAATTTTGAAACTAGTAAATCCCTCCCTTCAACAAGTGATGGACATACTGGATCGGCAGGACACACTTGACTTTGCTCAGGAATCATTTGCAACTTCGCCAGCAGTGTGTCAGGTTAACCGGCCCGCCGGGCGAGCTGCACGGAGCAGTAAACAGCCCTCGCGCCCGGCCGCGCCGCTGCCGCCAGGCTTTCAGCCACGTGTGTCGCGCCGGCAAACAAATGCAGTGATCAAATCATGCCCGCCGTGTGCTACTAAACATTCGCGTGAGAATTGCCCGTCACGCCAAGCTATTTGCTTTTATTGTAATAAAAAAGGACATGTTCAGAGTGTTTGCCAGAAAAAGCTCAGATCGGAAGCTCAAAACCGTTCCAGGCCCTTTGCTTCTGCGCCGGAATCGGAATCGAACCAAGGATACTCAGGCTCGCAAAACTTCGCCCATGGAAATTCATGTAGTTCATTCCACTCCGCGCAGTGCCACTCTGTCTAACAGTGACTGTGTTCGTCCCAAAAATAGTGTGCGTCGACATCGCCGGAACTCCCGTCAAGTATCAAGTGATTATGTACCAGTGTCAGTTCACGTTGCACGAGACAGTCGCTCTTGTCGTCAGCAGGGCAATAAACTTTTTGTAGACTTGGACATTAACGGCAAAGTGATACCATTCCAGCTTGATACCGCAGCTGCAGTTTCACTGATCAATCAAGACACTTAAAAACTGCTGGGCATACCTCCGTTGCGAGCCACAAATGTTAAGTTCTCTAGTTATTCAGGTCAAGATATCCCTGTGTTAGGACAGTGCAGCCTTCTTGCGACATACAAAGAACAAACAAAACTTGTGTCATTTTACGTCCTTCGTTCTTCTTCTGCAGTGAACTTGTTTGGTTTCAATTTATTTCAGTTCTTTAACTTGTCTATAGTAAATCAGGTAATATCAGTGAACCAGACTGTGCCTTCAGACAGTGTTTCTCGTCTATGTGAAGAATTTGCAGACATTTTTGCACCATTTGGAACTGAAAGTAAACGCGCAACCGAAATTTTTCAGAGCGCGCAATGTTCCCCACGCATTCCGTTATGAGGTCGCAAAAACATTACACGATTTGGAATCACAAGGTGTAATTGAACGTGTGCAGGCTTCTCTCTGGGCATCACCCTTAGTCATTTTGCCAAAACCTTCCGGAAAGTTGAGACTCTGTGTGGACTTCAAGGCAACAGTGAATCCACAATAGTGATTGCAACTTTTCCTTTACCCCGCCCAGATGATGTTTTTGACAAACTGTGCCCGGGTAAATATTTTTCGAATTTGGACCTAGCAGATGCGTACTTGCAAATACCGGTGGACGAAGAATCGCAGCGCGTTTTGGTGGTTAACACGCATCTTGGTTTGTATCGATTCAAACGACTGCCATTCGGGTGTGCATCCGCCCCTTCATTGTTTCAGCAATATCTGCAAACTGTTTGTTCGTCGGTCCCTACTGCGGCAAATTATCTGGACGATATAGTGAACTCGGGAAAGACGGAAGAAGAACATTTGACCAATCTCAGAACATTATTTCAGGTCTTCGCTTGCGGAAGGACAAATGTGTGTTTTTTGCTCGTAACTTGCCCTACTTGGGACATGTACTCAAAGCCCAAGGCATACATGCCAGTCCAACGCACCTCCGTGCCATGCAAGACTTGCCTTCGCCGCAGAATTTGAAGCAGCTACAGAGTGAGCCGGGAAAAATCAACTATTATCATAAATATGTGCCGCATGCCTCTTCATTTCAGCTCCGCTTCATCGCTTACGCCGTAAGGGTGTTCCGTTTGTCTGGACGACGGAGTGCGAACGCGCCTTTCGCCATTTGAAATCGGCGTTGCTTTCCAATACTTGCCTTACGCCATTCGATCCCCAGAAGCCCATTTTGTTGATGGTGGATGCATCGGATTTCGCGATCGGTGCTGTGCTTGAGCGCAAAGATGGACCGCACGATCGCCCTATTGCGTTTGCGTCCAAATTGCTCTCGTCTGCTCAAAGAAATTATTCACAGATCGAGAAAGAAGCATTGGCTCTCGTATTTGGTGTTACAAAGTCTCATGATTTCTTGTATGGTCGTCACTTTACCATAATCACAGACCACAAACCTTTGTCATCGCTTTTTCATCCGACCAAGCCTGTACCTCCACGTACAGCGCAGAAATTCATTCGCTGGTCTATTTTCCTCTCGCAGTACCGCTACGATATCTTGTATCGGTCCACTGCTAAGCACGGAAACGCCGATGCGTTGTCCCGCTTGCCTGTTGCTGAAGATAGGGCATTCGATTCCTCCGAACTTGCTTGCACGTTCGTTGATGCGGAAACCGATGACGTGGTCGAATCGTTTCCGATTAATTTTCGTCGTGTAGCTACACCCACATCTGCCGACCTTGTCCTCCCGTTATGCGTATTGTTTCTACGCAATGGCCCTTGTCAAAGTCACGGATCGGGGACTCGTTGGTTCGTCGATTTTTTTTGCTCACAAGAAGAGACTTTTTGTTCGACGTGGTGTTTTGCTTTTGCGTTCTGATAATGATCAGTCCAGGGACGTGGTCCCACGCTCGTTGCAGTCCTTTGTCTTACAGCTTCTCCACCAAGGACATTGGGGTATAGTGAGAAGGAAACAAGTTGCTGGTCAGCACTGTACTTGGTTCGGAATCGATGCCGCAGTTACGAATATGTGCTCTTCTTGCATGGTGTGTGCCGAACAACAATCAACACCACCGCGGAAATTCTTTGCATCGCCAAAAGGCACTTCCCCTTGGCAACGCTTACACATCGATTTTGCTGGTCCATTCTGGAATGCTCGATGGTTGGTTGTGGTAGATTCATTCAGTAATTTTCCTTTTGTTGTCCGGATATCTTCCACGACGTCATCTGCCACCATCCAAGCGTTATCCGCTATCTTTTGCATTGAAGGTCTTCCACAGACTATTGTTTCCGACAATGGCCCACAATTCATGCCTGCAGAATTTCAGTCATTCTGCAAGGCCAATGATATTCAACATCTGACGTCCGCGCCGTTTTCGCCACAGTCAAACGGTGCCGCTGAACGATTGGTCAGGACTTTCCAGTCACAGATGTTGAAGTTGAAAGAGTCGCATTCTCGGGAGGACGCTTTATTGCTCTTTTTGTCCTCGTATCGCTATCAGCCCCGAGATGGTCCCTCGACGGCTCAGCTGCTCCACGGTCGTCATCATCGAACTTTGATGTCTTTGCTACATCCGCCGCATCAGGTTCCTGTGCAGCGGCAGACACCTGCTTTTGCTCTAGGCGACGTTGTCTATTATCGCCACTACCGAGGTTCGCGGCGTTGGCTCCAAAGGCGCATTCTTCGCTGCCTCGGCAGCGCTATGTATCTGGTTTTGGGGGCCTCTGGTGAGGTGCGTCGGCATCTCAATCAGCTGCCCTTCTGACGTCGCACGGGATCTGCCGCTCGCCGTCTGCTTTCAGCGACGGTGCCGTCCGGTCAGCGCCCCGGGGACCCATCTACTGGCTCGTCTCAGCCCCAGGTGTTACCGACGCTACCTTCCATTTTGCCCCATGGCGACGCGCCGCCGCCACCGCCGCCGCCGCCTGTTCTCCCGCCGGCGACGCCCGCAGTGGACGCGTCGCTGCAACCGCCGGGCGCCTCCCTGGGTCACGCGCCGCCGATCGCTTCCCGTGACCAGTTGTCCTCTGACATGGAACTCTTGCTCGCTCCGGACCATATGTCGTCTTCGCCCGTCGGGTGCCCCGGCCCGATGGAGGTCGACCCTTCGGCCCCTCCTGTCTCTCTACGGGCGCATACAGCGCATGTTGGCGTACACTCTGGAGCAGATTTTCAGGCGTTTCCTAGCTCCCCGCGGTCCGAATGGCAGGGTGCGGGTGGCACAGCCTCGCCTGTTGATAGGCTCCCCACCTCGTCGCATACGTCAACATGGGGCCCTCCCCACGGAGGGCGGAAGCCTTATGCCACAACCGTACGCCGATTTGCGGGCCAGGAATTTGGTGTCACCGCCAGACACCACACTTGCTAGGTGGTAGCCTTTAAATCGGCCGCGGTCCGGTAGTTTACGTCGGACCCGCGTGTCGCCACTATCAGTGATTGCAGACCGAGCGCCGCCACACGGCAGGTCTGGAGAGACTTCCTAGAACTCGCCCCAGTTGTACAGCTGACTTTGCTAGCGATGGTTCACTGACTAAATACTCTCTCATTTGCAGAGACGATAGTTAGCCTAGCCTTCAGCTACGTTATTTGTTACGACCTAGCAAGGCGCCATTATGAGTTACTATTGATATTGCGAACTATGTACCGTCAAGAGCGACGTTCATCATTAATGGATTAAAGTTAAGTAATCCACCAGCTACGTCCGTTTTTCTAAATTCTAATTTCCTTGTCCTCTTCCAGACCTCACGCCAGCCTACGTGAGCTAAAACGCGTGCGTTTCGGCCTCCTCTAGTAACACGGTGTTGGCTGTCCTGTCAACCACAACAGATTCCATAAGACCTATCCACTAATTTCCAATTTTGTCGCAAGTACCTCATTGTTCTAAGTATTTAGATGATAAAGTCATATGCAAGCAGAACACTTACAAAATTTAGAGGCATTATTTCAACTGTTGTCCAAAGTGGGACTGACATGCATCCATTCTAAATGTTCCTGCTTGGAGATTTGAGTATATTAGCCACGTGATTAATGTGCATTGTATCCACTCGTCACAGTCACACTCAATGGCCATTTACGGCATGCCTGCTCCAACCAATTTATCAGAATTGCAAGCTGTAATTTGGAGCTAACCTGTAGCATCCATATTTGCTCCAATGCTGCTCAGACCGAGGTGCCTCTAAATTGGCTGCATCACAAGGGCGTTCTGTTCGTATGATCGGATGAATGTCATACCTCTTTCTAGTGGCTGCGATGCATTACTAAGTGATTGGTGTTCCGCCCACTTTCGCCTCAGCAAGCCTGTCATTCTAGCAGTAGAGGCCTCATCTTATGGCACTGGTGCACTGTTATCACACAAAGTGGACTCCAGTGACATGTTCCAGTTGCGTTTGAGTCAAAGAGATTGACCAATGGCAACCGCAACTACAGTCAAACTGAAAGGAGGCGTTGGCTATCATTTATGGGATCACGCACTTCTATCAGGACCTATACAACCGTCACTTTTCTCTAGTTACTAACCACAGACCATTCACGGCTTTGTTCATGTCCTCCCAGCCTGGCGCAACATGTAAAATGCAGAAGTTACCACGGTGGGCATTTCTCTTTTTCAATTACCAGTACATGTTGTTGTATCGGCCCACTACCAAACATACTAACCTCCTTCTAGACTCCATATTGGCATTGATGCTGCCTTTGATTCCTTTGAGGATTCCTGTCATCACATTTATTCAGAAGAGATACGACTTTTGGAAGATTTTCCAGTCACCTTGCCCTGTGATATGCAGGAGATGACGTTGGATCTGACAATGCAAATGGTACTCGAGTTTGTTCGTCGTGGGTGGACATGAAGTCTGCCATCCGGTGGTTCGACGCTACTTTGTTCATCGGCGTGCTATCTTTGTGCAGTTTCGGATCCTCCTAACGACACCAGAAGTGGCAATGGAAGAGTCATGATCCTTCAGTTCCTCAAGTAGGAAGTTCTTCAGTTGTTGCGCCAAGGGCATTGTGTTATTGTCCATACCAACCAAGGCGCCATTTGTACATAACGAGAAATGGGGGCACAAACAGAGGCCGTGACTTCACAGTGTGAAATGCATACAGAGTACCAATCCACTCCCTCACAGTAGTACTTTGAGTTGCAATGTCCTGAGACGCCTTGGCAACGCCAGCACATATACGAGGGTCAGTCAAAAAGTAATGCCTCCTATTTTTTTTTCTACGTTTAATTGTCAGGAAATTTAAATGCAATTACATAGGTTGAAAACCACAACATTGAGGATCATTTTGTCATTTTTCATTGTAATCTCCGCCCATCTCTACAGTTTTGGTCCATCTTTGAACAAGGGCATGTATCCCAGCACGGTAAAAATCACAGCTCTGCTTCCTAAGCCATTGACGCACGGATGTTTTGACGGCCTCCTCATCTTCAAAATGAATCCCACGATGAGCTTCTTTTAGTGGCCCGAACAGATGGAAGTCTGATGGTGCCAGGTCAGGGCTGTATGGGGGATGAGGCAAAACTTCCCATCCAATTTTGACAATCTCGTCAGAGGTGTGACGACTGGTGTGTGGTCTTGCATTGTCATGCAAAAGAAGAACATCTGCCATTGATTTTGTTGGGCGAACTCGCTGAAGACGTGCTTTAAGTTTTTTGAGGGTTGTGACGTATTGAACAGAATTTATTGTGCATCCCTGCTCCAAAAAATCAACCAGAATCACACCCTCTGTATCCCAGAAAACTGTTGCCATAACTTTCCCTGCCGATCGCACAGTTTTGAATTTTTTCTTCCTCGGCGAGCTTGTGTGACGCCACTCCATTGACTGCCTCTTTGATTCGGGTTCAAAAAAATGCACCCATGTTTCGTCCCCGGTCACAATTTTTTTCAGAAACTCATCTCCCTCCAAACGGAAGCGCTGCAAGTGTTGGGAGGCTATTGTTTTCCTTGCCTCTTTATTCTGATCGGTTAACATTCTTGGAACCCACCGTGCACAAACTTTTGAGTACCCCAATTGTTTAATAATCGTGATCACACTGCCTTTACTAAGAAAAATAATGCGACACACTTCATCTGCAGTCACCCGACGGTCACCACGAATGATGTCATCAACTTGCTGAATGTTGTGTGGAGTCACTGCACTCACCGGCCTGCCGCTCCGCTTTTCGTCAGTCAACGGTGTTTGCCCTTCAGCTTCCTTACAACGACGAACCCATCGTCTAACAGTGCTGACATCCACTGTCACAACACCATACACCTTCTTCAGTCTTTCATGAATGCGTATTGGCGTTTCACCTTCTGCATTCAAGAATTCAATCACACAACGCTGTCTCAAACGAACATCGATGTCGGCCATCTTACAAACTTCTGCTGTGCTGCCACCTGTTGACACAGAAAGTTACTACTGCAGTGGATTGCAGAAGAAGGTTTGATGAATGGCGCCAAATTCAAATTTTTCACTTAACTTAATTTTTTTAAGTAGAAAAAAAATGGGAGGCATTACTTTTTGACCGACCCTCGTATTTTGCTGGGACATAGTGGAACATACGCTGGCTAGTGGTTGTCGATGTGTGCAGTAAGTTTCCTTCGTAATTCCAATGAAGTCTACGTCATCAGTTAACACAGTATCAGCTGTTCCGTTGATCTTCTGTATTGAAGGCTTACTTGAGGTAATAGTCTCAGGTAATGAGCTGCAGTTCACATCTTGGAAATTTGAACAGTTTCGTGCAGACAGTGGTATTCAGTATGTCGTTACAGTCCCCTTTTATCCGCAGTCGAATGCTGAAGCCAAATATTTCGTAAAGACCTTCAAATCACAGTTGGGCAAGCTGCGAGCGACTCACATATGGAACCAGGCTTTGAAAGTTTTTATGTCACTGTATCTCTCCCTGCCTAAAGACGGGTAGTCGCCAGCGGAGCTCCTGCGTGGTCGACACCATGGGACTCTGCTCCATTTGCTATTTCCGCTGCAGAGATCTTGTGTCCCTACTTCCAAGTCACAGTTTTGGCTTCAGCAACCAGTACTCTTTCGTGTGTTTGGCAGGGGTCAAAGATGAGAATGGGGTGTGGTATCTGAGGTGTTGTCCCGTTCCACCAGCATCATTCACTTTCAGATGGGGTCGCACAAGTGACATCATAATCTGCTTCAGGCAATCCAGTCCAGATATTTTGCCAACCCCTTTTTGTTCACAGATCCGGCACGCAGGTAGACCGTGCAGCAGCCACCGCCACAGGTGCAGACATCGCCTCTGGCAGCACAGTTGTCTCTCCAGTGAGAGACACCCATGGACGTCGACTTGGCGCCGCCGCCAACGTCGCAGCCGTGCTGGCAGCCTGTGACCCACTCAGCAACAGCGTCGCGCCCGGTCGCCCGACCGGGCGTTACAGAGGGCCCACACATCTCCAGTGGCCCACCTGTAACATCGTCTGCCTCTGCGACTACGGCCGCCTACGCGCATCCTGTGGTTGGTTTCGCGGTCGGCGTCTACAGCCATGGACAGGGTGGATAGCGGAGCGCGGGTGGGTTCTCACCGCCGACTGAAATTTCAGCGCCTACCTCACCAATTTCGTCGGCACTCCGTCCTCTTCCCCTACCTTCGCCCCCTCCCCCTCCCCCGCCCAACGTCGTGTCCCATCTCAAAATCTGACGCTGGGGCGAATATTGGTGGGGAGTCATGCGCGTCGTCGAGCATCGAGAGCAGTGCAAGAAGTATCAACCACTAAAGAGATACTGCACAGCAAAGGGCTATATGAGGTGCCAACTGCTAGGAAGAAGGCGTACCTCCCCTAGTTCTGAGGCCCCATCGCCCCACCTCTACATTGAAATAGCGTCGACAGAGGCAAGGGGGCCGTCCTGTTGGACGTCGGATCTTGTTCACTTCCAAGAAGTTCTGGTCGGAGTAACGTGGACGTGCTGCCTCCGGGCTGTGACACACCCTGTGTCAACCAATAGTGAGGGAAGAGCTTTCGATCTTCTGTGAATGGTGCCTACATGCCAACGCTGTCAGAACTGTGTCACAAGTGTCTACGAACTTGTGTTTTCTAGTGATTCTAGTGAAACCACTGTACAGCCATTTTATCAATCCGCCACTCTGTAATTGTTGTTGACTTAGTGTGTTCTGAACCACACGTTCAGATGCAGTTTCATAGCTCCATCCGAGCCTGGCGAGCAAAGATAAGTTTAGTTTGCCATTAATAAAGTATTACTGATTCAGAGTGTTCTAATTAACTGTATTACTAGTAGCCACTTCAGTGCCCAAGAAGTCGGACACAACTCTAACGGAGTCACAGCATACAAATGTAGGAGACACATTACCGGTTTGGGAGCTCCAACAAAAACTGTGGAACCTGCTATAACTGACTGCTACTAAACTGTCATCTGCAATCAGTTTTCATGTGCTGTAAAAGATTTGACTGCAGCACGAAAGCCGACCGGTGTGGCAGAGCGGTTCTGGGCGTTTCAGTCTGGAACCGCGCGACCGCAACGGTCGCAGGTTCGATTCCTGACTCGGGCATGGATGTGTGTGATGTCCTTAGGTTAGTTAGGTTAAAGTACACTCCTGGAAATTGAAATAAGAACACCGTGAATTCATTTTCCCAGGATGGGGAAACTTTATTGACACATTCCTGGGGTCAGATACATCACATGATCACACTGACAGAACCACAGGCACATAGACACAGGCAACAGAGCATGCACAATGTCGGCACTAGTACAGTGTATATCCACCTTTTGCAGCAATGCAGGCTGCTATTCTCCCATGGAGACGATCGTAGAGATGCTGGATGTAGTCCTGTGGAACGGCTTGCCATGCCATTTCCACCTGGAGCCTCAGTTGGACCAGCGTTCGTGCTGGACGTGCAGACCGCGTCAGACGACGCTTCATCCAGTCCCAAACATGCTCAATGGGGGACAGATCCGGAGATCTTGCTGGCCAGGGTAGTTGACTTACACCTTCTAGAGCACGTTGGGTGGCACGGGATACATGCAGACGTGCATTGTCCTGTTGGAAGAGCAAGTTCCCTTGCCGGTCTAGGAATGGTAGAACGATGGGTTCGATGACGGTTTCGATGTACCGTGCACTATTCAGTGTCCCCTCGACGATCACCAGAGGTGTACGGCCAGTGTAGGAGATCGCTCCCCACACCATGATGCCGGGTGTTGGCCCTGCGTGCCTCGGTCGTATGCAGTCCTGATTGTGGCGCTCACCTGCACGGCGCCAAACACGCATACGACCATCATTGGCACCAAGGCAGAAGCGACTCTCATCGCTGAAGACGACACGTCTCCATTCGTCCCTCCATTCACGCCTGTCGCGACACCACTGGAGGCGGGCTGCACGATGTTGGGGCGTGAGCGGAAGACGGCCTAACGGTGTGCGGCACCGTAGCCCAGCTTCATGGAGACGGTTACGAATGGTCCTCGCCGATACCCCAGGAGCAACAGTGTCCCTAATTTGCTGGGAAGTGGCGGTGCGGTCCCCTACGGCACTGCGTAGGATCCTACGGTCTTGGCGTGCATCCGTGCGTCACTGTGGTCCGGTCTCAGGTCGACGGGCACGTGCACCTTTCGCCGACCACTGGCGACAACATCGATGTACTGTGGAGACCTCACGCCCCACGTGTTGAGCAATTCGGCGGTACGTCCACCCGGCCTCCCGCATGCCCACTATACGCCCTCGCTCAAAGTCCGTCAACTGCACATACGGTTCACGTCCACGCTGTCGCGGCATGCTACCAGTGTTAAAGACTGCGATGGAGCTCCGTATGCCACGGCAAACTGGCTGACACTGACGGCGGCGGTGCACAAATGCTGCGCAGCTAGCGCCATTCGACGGCCAACACCGAGGTTCCTGGTGTGTCCGCTGTGCAGTGCGTGTGATCATTGCTTGTATCCCTCTCGCAGTGTCCGGAGCAAGTATGGTGGGTCTGACACACCGGTGTCAATGTGTTCTTTTTTCCATTTCCAGGAGTGTAGTTCTAAGTTCTAGGGGACTGATGACCTCAGATGTTAAGTCCCATAGTGCTCAGAGCCATTAGAACCATTTGCAGCAGGAAAACCCAGTTACAGCAGCGTTAGTGATCAACAACAAGCTGATAGTGCTGACACACTGCTCTCAAGCCATTTCATTCTACGAATAACACATCATGAAGTTCGCCTGGGTGGCGGCATATGTAGCAAATCTACGTCACTATAGTAGCATACAGGGTGTTTCAAAAATGACCGGTATATTTGAAACGGCAATACAAACTAAAAGAGCAGCGATAGAAATACACAGTTTGTTGCAATATGCTTGGGACAATAGTACATTTTCAGGCAGACAAACTTTCCAAATTACAGTAGTTACAATTGTCAACAATAGATGGCGCTGCAGTCTGGGAAACTCTATAGTACGATATTTTCCACATATCCACCATGTGTAGCAATAATATGGCGTAGTCTCTGAATGAAATTACCCGAAACCTTTGACAACGTGTCTGGCGGAATGGCTTCACATGCAGATGAGATGTACTGCTTCAGCTGTTCAATTGTTTCTGGATTCTGGCGGTACACCTGGTCTTTCAAGTGTCCCCACAGAAAGAAGTCACAGGGGTTCATGTCTGGCGAATAGGGAGGCCAATCCACGCCGCCTCCTGTATGTTTCGGATAGCCCAAAGCAATCACACGATCATCGAAATATTCATTCAGGAAATTAAAGACGTCGGCCGTGCGATGTGGCCAGGCACCATCTTGCATAAACCACGAGGTGTTCGCAGTGTTGTCTAAGGCAGTTTGTACCGCC
This sequence comes from Schistocerca gregaria, assembly GCF_023897955.1. Taxonomy (NCBI): domain Eukaryota; kingdom Metazoa; phylum Arthropoda; class Insecta; order Orthoptera; family Acrididae; genus Schistocerca; species Schistocerca gregaria. The sequence continues at coordinate 89,509,159 of NC_064931.1, forward strand.
ACAAATTCACGAAGAATGTCCAGATAGCGTGATGCAGTAATCGTTTCGGATTTGAAAAATGGGCCAATGATTCGTTTGGAAGAAATGGCGGCCCAGACCAGTACTTTTTGAGGATGCAGGGACGATGGAACTGCAACAAGGGGCTTTTCGGTTCCCCATATGCGCCAGTTCTGTTTATTGACGAAGCCGTCCAGGTAAAAATAAGCTTCGTCAGTAAACCAAATGCTGCCCACATGCATATCGCGGTCATCAATCCTGTGCACTATATCGTTAGCGAATGTCTCTCGTGCAGCAATGGTAGCGGCGCTGAGGGATTGCCCCCTTTGAATTTTGTATGGATAGAGGTTCATCTGTCACTTTCCCAGTCCGTTGAAATTTTTCAAACAGATCCTTTATTGTATCGCTTTTCGGTCCTTTGGTTACATTAAACCTCCGTTGAAAACAACACTGTGTTCTAGGCGGTGGAATTCCAACACCTGAAAAATCCTCTGTTCTAAGGAATAAACCATGTTGTCCACAGCATACTTGCACGTTGTGAGCAGCACACGCTTACAGCAGAAAGACGACGTACAGAATGGCGCACCCACAGACTGCGTTGTCTTCTATATCTTTCACATCACTTGCAGCGCCATCTGTTGTTGAAAATTGTAACTACTGTAATTTCGAAAGTTTGTCCGCCTGAAAATGTACTGTTTTCCCAAACATATTGCAACAAACGGTGTATTTCTATCGCTGCTCGTTTAGTTTTTATTGCCGTTTCAGATATACCAGTCATTTTTGAAACACCCTGTATATACTGGCGGCGATGCAAATACTGTTTGTTAATACAAATTTCCAAGTATTCACTGATGTTTCCCCCTGCTTTAATAAGACATGCCACTGTAATACTTTTATTGCCGTTTCAGATATACCGGTCATTTTTGAAACACCCTGTATATACTGGCGGCGATGCAAATACTGTTTGCTAATACAAATTTCCAAGTATTCACTGATGTTTCCCCCTGCTTTAATAAGGCATGCCACTGTAATACTTATGTTGTCTTTGTTGGAATCAGTTTTAAGAATCTCCACGTAATTTACAGGTAGATGATTAAAACTGTAGCCTATGCCTACAGAGCACAATTTATAAGCCTTTCTCTGTCGTGAGTCTCAGGGAGGGTTACCTGTGCACCAGTGAATTTTCCGTATTCTTATTATCCCACTAGACAAACAGCAGAACGTTTTCAAGCAGCACTCAGCAGCTGTTTTGTCAGCTAATAATTAACTGACACCGCATGTATTTAACTGGCACAGAGTACAGAGGACGCGTTAGAAATACTGTTTGTTATAGTCTAACAGACTTAAACAGTCTTGCACAGGATCAAACACACTATCTGTATTGTAGTTGTATGTTGCAGCTTTCAGCCTGGTAATACGATGCTCTTAAGCCACGGAAGTAGTAACAGTTTCCTGTAGTCGCATGTGTGGTCACATTATAAAATCTATAAGGTGATTACCAATAATTTTGTTTTCTCCAGGACTTGTGATTTGGTGTAAAAAACTTATTACTTATCTTAATCGTACAACTGGAGGTCATCTACATTAAGAGGCCTATTCCAGATGTCTTATGGGTGTCCTCAATCACATTGCTGTTTCCCTGTCAGTTTCTTTCCATGCAGCAGTTGTAGTTTGAGCCGGCAGGTGTAGCGGAGCGGTTCTAGGCGCTACAATCTGGAACCGCGCGACCGCTACGGTCGCAGGTTCGAATCCTGCCTCGAGCATGGATGTGTGTGATGCCCTTAGGTTGGTTACGTTTAAGTAGTTCTAAGTTCTAGGGGACTGATGACCTCACAAGTTATGTCCCACAGTGCTCAGAGCCATTTTGAACCATTTAGTTGTAGTTTGATGTTAGGTAGTCCTACATCTCCACTTTGTTAAAATACTTGGAAAAATCTTACGTTATGTCCAAATTCAAAAGGTGATAATTATCTACATTAAGGTGGTGCAGTATTCCAGGCATCTCTTCCATTAGAGAACCCACTTTAACGTTAGCTAATTCCACTTTATATGATATAGCCGTAGGATATTTATGTTTCCTCGAAAAGGATTTCAATTCTTCCTCTTGCTGTCACATTATCGTTCCTGTGTAGGAGACGTAGTGTTAAGACGATGGGAACGATAGTGTGACAGGAAGGGGAATACTGGAAACAATCAGCAACGAAGCACTGGAATCAATTTCGGGGAAATATAAATATCTTATGGCTGTCCCATATAAAGTGGAATTAGTCGACGCTAAAATGGGTGTTCTAATGGAAGAGCTGACTGGAATACTACAGCGGCTTAATGTAGAGGACTATTAACTTTTGGACTTGGACATAAAGAAAAATTTTGCCTTGATTTTTAACAAAGTGGAGATGTAAGACTACCCAACATCAAACCACAACTTCTGCATGGAAGGAAACCGCACAGGAAACAGCAATGTGATTGACGATCCCCATGAGACATCTGGAATAAACAGCTTTATGTGTATGACCTCCAGTAGTAGAGTATGGACATATAATAAATTTATATGTCAAATCAAAAGTCCAGCAGTAAACAAAGTTATTGGTAACCACCTTATAGATTTTATACCAGGCTGGAAGATACAACACACAACTACAGAACAGGTCGTGTGTCTCACCCTGTGCCAGAAGTACGTTTAAATGTGGACATTAACTTGTGCTTTCTTTTACATTGCAGATTTTTTTTACAATATTATGACATCAAACAGCGTTCTTCATGTATTAACCTCAACTAGCAATGTAAACATCGCACTTTTTCGTGCTGTTCGCATAGTTATCAGGTTTACTACTGTCCATTAAAATTGCTACACCAAAAGGAAATAGAGATGATAAACAGGTATTCATTGGACAAATATATTATACTAGAACTGACATGTAATTACATTTTCACACAATTTGGGTGCATAGACCCTGAGAAATCAGTACCCAGAACAACCACCTCTGCCGTAATAACGGCCTTGATACGCCTGGGCATTGAGTCAAACAGAGCTTGGATGGCGTATACAGGTACAGCTTCCCATGCAGCTTCAACACGATACCACAGTTCATGAAGAGTAGTGACTGGCGTATTGTGACGAGCCAGTTGCTCTGCCACCATTGACCAGACGTTTTCAATTGGTGAGAGATCTGGATAATGTGCTGGCCAGGGCAGCAGTCGAACATTTTCTATATCCAGAAAGGCCCGTGCAGGACGTGCAACATGCGGTCGTGCATTATCCTGCTGAAATGTAGGGTATCGCAGGGATCGAATGAAGGGTACAGCCACGGGTCGTAACACATCTGAAATGTAACATCCACTGTTCAAAGTGCCGTCAATGCGAACAAGAGGTGACCCAGACGTGTAACCAATGGCACCCCATACCATCACGCCGGGTGATACGCCAGTATGGCGATGATGAATACACGCTTCCAGTGTGCGTCCACCGCGATGCCGCCAAACACGGATGCGACCATCTGGTGCTGTAAACAGAATCTGGATTCATCCGAAAAAATGACGTTTTGCCATTCGTGCACCCATGTTCGTTGTTGAGTACACCATCGCATGCGCTCCTGTCTGTGATGCAGCGTCAAGGGTAACCACAGCCATGGTCTCCGAGCTTATAGTCCATGCTGCTGCAAACGTCGTCGAACTGTTCGTGCAGATGGTTGTTGCCTTGCAAATGTTCCCATCTGTTGACTCAGGGCTCGAGATGTGGCTGCAGGATCCGTTACAGCCATGCAGATACGATGCCTGTCATCTCGACTGCTAGTGATACGAAGCTGTTGTGATCCAGCACTGCGTTCCGTATTACCCTCTTGAACCCACCAATTCCATATTCTGGTAACAGTCATTGTATCTCGAACAACACGAGCAACAATGTCGCGATACGCTACAATCAGACCTTTATCAAAGTCGGAAACGTGATGGTACGCATTTCTCCTCCTTACACGAGGCATCACAACAACATTTCACCAGACAACGCCGGTCAACTGCTGTTCGTGTATGTGAAATCGGTTCGAAACTTTCCTCATGTCAGCACGTTGTAGGTGTCGCCATTGGGGCCAACCTTGTGTGAATGCTCTGAAAAACTTATCATTTGCATATCACAGCATCTTCTTTCTGTTGGTTAAATTTCGAGTCTGTAGTACGTCATCTTCGTGGTGTAGCAATTTTAATGGCCAGTAGTGTATTTTAGATTTTTTCCAACATCTTATTTACGTCTTCAGAGCTTGTAAGATAGTGTTTAACGTGAAAATATTATTTTCAACATATAAGAGTTCGTATTTTGTTACTTATATTTTATAAGCAAGTATCGATTTTTAATTATTTGTAGAGAGTTATCCTATGTATGTGTCCAGTTGTCCATGGCAAATTATACATAGCTTCAGATCAAGGGAACCAACATGAGTGCTGGTGAGGCAGGCCTTAAACGAATTTTTGGATGTCAGTAATGAAAAAATAGTTGCAGAGCAGAGGCACTCTGCGTGCAGCACCATGCACGGCGCACGTGGTGTGCACAGCATGCATTATTCACTGAGTGCTTCATGCAAAATTTGCAGAAGTGGAGGCTGCGAAAGAAATATGACATGCATGTGACGTGTAGTCACATCTCACTCCCGTGAATGCAGTGCAGGTGAGGGAGAGGGGTGCTTCATGCAAATTGGCTGAAGTGTGGTATGTGGGGAGCCCCTCCCCTCATTGATCTTGGCACATGGTAGGATGCCATGATTCCTGGAATGACTTGGAGATAAGGAAATGCTGATACTGATGTCAGCAAAATATGACATATACAGTCGTCTTACCTGTAATATGCCACTACAGGCAAAAAAAAAAAAAAAAAAAAAAAAAATGCTGATACTGAAATCAGCACTTTTCAGCCCAGTCGGAAGCATACAGAATTTTTATACAATAATGTAATTCACTAGCAAATCAAGTTGCAGTGCGCAGCATAGCCCTCAGACTTCGTTCTAGACTGATCTGCCGGGCAAAATATGCGAAAATGTTGCAACTTAATATTTTAAAATTGTAAATGTCATCGTCAAGTGTGCTAATCCACTCTATCGTGCGATCCAATTATAAGTACAAGGTAGGTGTCTCCTAACTTTCTGGAAGTTTTTCTCATATTTGTCCTCGTTTTGACTTATTTTGCGTTACGTTATTAACGTTCATTAAGGTCTAAATGATATTTTTGCATGGTTCGAGTGCGCAATGCCATGATAATCGACTATGTAAATAAATAAATTGCAGTGGAAGAGGAACTCTGGGTCAGAAATACATGAACCAATAAAACACACCGATTTCGAATCAAAGGCAGTGTTTTATGTGTACTCTCACTCTCAGCACTACAATCATGTGTACATCTAATAATAATGACTGTTGTTGTTGTTTTTGTTGTTGTGGTCTTCAGTCCTGAGACTGGTTTGATGCAGGTCTCCATGCTACTCTATCCTGTTCAAGCTTCTCCATCTCCCAGTACCTACTCCAACCAACATCCTTCTGAATCTGTTTAGTGTATTCATCTCTTGGTCTCCCTCCACGCTGCCCTCCAACACTAAATTGGTGATCCCTTGATGCCTCAGAACTCGTCCTACCAACCGATCCCTTCTTCTAGTGAAGTTGTGCCACAAAGTTCTCTTCTCCCCAATTCTGTTCAATACCTTCTCGTTAGTTATGTGATCTAACCATCTAGTCTTCAGCATTCTTCTGTAGCACCACATTTCGAAAGCTTCTATTCTCTTCTTGTCCAAACTATTTATCGTCCATGTTTCACTTCCATACATGGCTACACTCCACACAAATACTTTCAGAAACGACTTCCTGATACTTAAATCTATACTCGATGTCAACAAATTTCTCTTCTTCATAAACGCTTTCCTTTCCATTGCCAGTCTACATTTTATATCCTCTCTACTTCGGCAATCATCATTTATTTTGCTGCCCAAATGGGTACACTCCTTTAATACTTTAAGTGTCTCATTTTATAATTTAATTCCCTCAGCATCATTCGACTTAATTCGACTACATTCCATTATCCTCGTTCTGCTTTTGTTGATGATCATCTTATATCCTCTTTTGAAGACGCTGTCCATTCCGTTCAGCTGCTCTTCAAAATCCTTTGCTGTCTCTGCCAGAATTGCAATGTCATCGGCGAACCTCAAAGTTTTTATACCTTCTCCATGGATTTTAATACCTACTCCGAATTTTTCTTTTGTTTGCTTTACAGCTTGCTCAATATACAGATTGAATAACATCGGGGAGAGGCTACAACCCTGTCTCACTCCGTTCCCAACCACTGCTTCCCTTTCATGTCCGTCAACTCTTATAATGGCGATCTGGTTTCTGTACAAATTGTAAATAGCCTTTCGCTCCCTGTATTTTACCCCTGCCACCTTCGGTTAGTAATGACTAACATTTTACAATACAGTATTATTTTTATGCGACGCTCCGGAACAAAACGGAGAGAAAAACGTTGACCGTTATTGTCAACGTAAAACAGTTTGTGAATATATTCCAGACTAACAGATTAGAAGATGCTGTCGCAGTACGTAAATGGTAGTGAACTAGCCATGGAATCCCAGCGCCTCACGCTATTTTATTAGAGCGTGCAGTCAAGCTGACGTTGCCGATGCCCTTTGGCGAAGTCAACCGCATTATATACGGTATTACATTCCGCACGATCTCTCTTGGTGATATGGGTTATATGGCGAGACAATGGATACAGTCGAGGTGACACTGGACATCGGAAGGCTACTGTGCTGGAAGACTATCTCTGCGAAGGACGAGGGTCTTCTGCCAGATCCCTGCCAGAATTATTGACGCAGCTTCACGACCAATAGCTACTGCGAAGAAATTATGCGACATCCAAATGTGAGAGCCGATTTTCCTCGAAAATGTAGAAGTCTATTTGAGAGGGTGTTACTCAGTTAGGATAGTCTTCGATATATACCTGATGGTAAACTGATTACATGTATTCGAGAGAGTATAACCAATCTCTCCCTTGAGGCTTTGTTGTAGTTTGTGACTGAGTATCTGTAAATTTAATCAGCGTTGTCTTCTCTATGAGAACCTTTACTCTGTTGCTTCGGACTGACGATGATGACTGTAGATATTTTAACAGTAGCATTTAATGTCAGTAAAAGTGAACATGTAAAAAACATTCTATAATTACGAGTAACTGAGAGCAATGGCACGGTTGATAACTGTAAATCATCTATCAAACGGTGTACGTTATCCGTGGCTCCAAAGAAAGATTAGGTAAGGGCGAAGAAGAGCCCTAGAATCTGAGAATACATACACATTGAGACACACTCGCAGCATTTACTTAGATAGGCAAAGAAGGTTAAATAACGTTGTAGTGGCAAATGTATCATGCATTCCTTAGCAGACAATGTCGGAGACTACCTCTTACAGCTTGCTCCTGGAAGCATCGGTTGCAGGTATTACTCTCACAAAGCCTGTAACCCTAGAAAATGGCATTTCATTTCCTACTTCCCGTTTGTCTTATCCCGATGAATTCTGGTAGTATAGTGAACTCGTGTTACAATACGGACATTCAAGGTTTCTTTGCTGTTCTCTCTTTATGATGAATTGCACTGACTAAAGATCGGAATGCGTGAGTCTCATAGACAAAGGATAAGATACATAAAGATTAAGAATTCAGATACGTAGATCACCAGAATACATTGCCTCCAAAGTCTGGGGTACCCTGATAAGACGTAAATTTTGCCCGTAAGCACACATTAGATTTTATATGTCATTATATCCCCAGTACAACTATTTTCGTTCAAAAGTATATTGAAATTTGTACATTTAAATGATAGTCGTCTTACTGCGGGTAATTTGTAATCCACTTAAAGCTCTGAAGACATAAGCGAAAGAAATTTCTTTTCTTCGTGACAATTGCCACATCTCAGACGTGGTTCTTTATTTGTTGTGGGAAAAGAAGGGATGGCCACCGCTATTTCTAGATTTCGTAGTACACATTTTCTTATTTCCGAGTCTTTGTTTTGAAAAATTATATTACAACGACGTTGAGAAATGTCTCAGAATAGAAGTGAAACTGTCACCTGATGATGGAGTAACAGCAGAAAATCGGTTAGTAAACGAAAATAATAAATAATGTAGAAGATTACACCAGTCTTGTACACGTTTTCGTTCATAATGGCCCCAAAAAATAATCTTATCCACGTCATCGACATCTACATGTACATGTACATATATTCACCGCAAGTTCCTTCTCTAAATCCTCGCACACACGAAAAAATGACTGACATCAAAATAAGTGTCCAAGGAATAGAAAAGCAACTGGAATCACTCAACAGAGGAAAGTCCACTGGACCTGACGGGATACCAATTCGATTCTACACAGAGTACGCGAAGGAACTTGCCCCCCCCCCCCCCCCCCCCTTCTAACAGCCGTGTACTCCAAGTCTCTAGAGGAACGGAAGGTTCCAAATGATTGGAAAAGAGCACAGGTAGTCCCAATCTAAAGAAGGGTCATCGAGCAAATGCGCAAAACTATAGACCCATATCTCTGACGTCGATCTGTTGTAGAATTTTAGAACATGTTTTTTGCTCGCGTATCATGTCGCTTTTGGAAACCCAGAATCTTTATTTGTTCATGAGACCCAGAAAATATTAGATACAGGCTCCCAGGTAGATGCTATTTTCCTTGACTTCCGGAAAGCGTTCGATACAGTTCCGTACTGTCGCCTGATAAACAAAGTAAGAACCTACGGAATATCAGATCAGCTGTGTGGCTGGATTGAAGAGTTTTTAGCAAACAGAACACAGCATGTTGTTCTCAATGGAGAGACGTCTACAGACGTTAAAGTAAACTCTGGCGTGCCACAGGGGAGTGTTATGGGACCATTGCTTTTCACAATATATACACTCCTGGAAATTGAAGTAAAGAACACCGTGAATTCATTGTCCCTGGAAGGGGAAACTTTATTGACACATTCCTGGGGTCAGATACATCACATGATCACACTGACAGAACCACAGGCACATAGACACAGGCAACAGAGCATGCACAATGTCGGCACTAGTACAGTGTATATCCACCTTTCGCAGCAATCCAGGCTGCTATTCTCCCAAGGAGACGATCGTAGAGATGCTGGATATAGTCCTATGGAACGGCTTGCCATGCCATTTCCACCTGGCGCCTCAGTTGGACCAGCGTTCGTGCTGGACGCGCAGACCGCGTGAGACGACGCTTCATCCAGTCCCAAACATGCTCAATGGGGGACAGATCCGGAGATCTTGCTGGCCAGGGTAGTTGACTTACACCTTCTAGAGCACATTGGGTGGCACGGGATACATGCGGACGTGCATTGTCCTTTTGGAACAGCAAGTTCCCTTGCCGGTCTAGGAATGGTAGAACGATGGGTTCGATGACGGTTTGGATGTACCGTGCACTATTCAGTGTCCCCTCGACGATCACCAGAGCCGTATGGCCAGTGTAGGAGATCGCTCCCCACACCATGATGCCGGGTGTTGGCCCTATGTGCCTCGGTCGTATGCAGTCCAGATTGTGGCGCTCACCTGCACGGCGCCAAACACGCATACGACCATCATTGGCACCAAGGCAGAAGCGACTCTCATCGCTGAAGACGACACGTCTCCATTCGTCCCTCCATTCACGCCTGTCGCGACACCACTGGAGGCGGGCTGCAAGATGTTGGGGCGTGAGCGGAAGACGGCCTAACGGTGTGCGGGACCGTAGCGCAGCTTCATGGAGACGGTTGCGAATGGTCCTCGCCGATACCCCAGGAGCAACAGTGTCCCTAATTTGCTGGGAAGTGGCGGTGCGGTCCCCTACGGCACTGCGTAGGATCCTACGGTCTTGGCGTGCATCCGTGCGTCGCTGCGGTCCGGTCCCAGGTCGACGGGCACGTGCATCTTCCGCCGACCACTGGCGACAACATCGATGTACTATGGAGACCTCACGCCCCACGTGTTGAGCAATTCGGCGGTACGTCCACCCGGCCTTCCGCATGTCCACTATACGCCCTCGCTCAAAGTCCGTCAACTGCACATACGGTTCACGTCCACGCTGTCGCGGCATGCTACCAGTGTTAAAGACTGCGATGGAGCTCCGTATGCCACGGCAAACTGGCTGACACTGACGGCGGCGGTGCACAAATGCTGCGCAGCTAGCGCCATTCGACGGCCAACACCGCGGTTCCTGGTGTGTCCGCTGTGCCGTGCGTGTGATCATTGCTTGTACAGCCCTCTCGCAGTGTCCGGAGCAAGTATGGTGGGTCTGACACACCGGTGTCAATGTGTTCTTTTTTCCATTTCCAGGAGTGTATAAATGACCTAGTAGATAGTGTCGGAAGTTCCATGCGGCTTTTCGCGGATGATGCTGTAGTATACAGAGAAGTTGCAGCATTAGAAAATTGTAGCGAAATGCAGAAAGATCTGCAGCGGTTAGGTACTTTGTGCAGGGAGTGGCAACTGACCCTTAACATAGACAAATGTAATGTATTGCGAATACATAGAAAGAAGGATCCTTTATTGTATGATTACATGATAGCGGAACAAACACTGGTAGCAGTTACTTCTGTAAAATATCTGGGAGTATGCGTGCAGAACGATTTGAAGTTGAATGATCATATAAAATTAATTGTTGGTAAGGCGGGTACCAGGTTCAGATTCATTGGGAGAGTCCATAGAAAACGTATTCCATCAACAAAGGAGGTGGGTTACAAAACACTCGTTCGACCTATACTTGAGTATTGCTCATCAGTGTGCTATCCGTACCAGATCGGGTTGACGGAGAGGATAGAGAAGATCCAAAGAAGAGCGGCGCGTTTCGTCACAGGGTTATTTGGTAACCGTGATAGCGTTACGGAGATGTTTAGCAAACTCAAGTGGCAGACTCTGCAAGAGAGGTGCTCTGCATCGGGGTGTAGCTTGCTCGCCAGGTTTCGAGAGGATGCGTTTCTGGAGGAGGTATCGAATATATTGCTTCCCCCCACTTATACCTCCCGAGGAGATCACGAATGTCTATGGTTTCGAGAGGATGCGTTTCTGGAGGAGGTATCGAATATATTGCTTCCCCCCACTTATACCTCCCGAGGAGATCACGACTGTCTATGGTACTCCATACGAGCGCTAATTTATTTTATTTTTATCTTCGTGGTTCGTACGCGAAATGTCCGTTGGCAACAGTGTAATCTTTCTGCAGTCAGTTTTAAATGCCGGTTCTCTAAATTTTCTCAGTATTGTTCCTCGGAAAGAACGTCGCCTTCCCTCCAGGTATTCCCATTCGAGTTCCCGAAGCATCTAACGGGCTGCACTAATGTCCTACATGCAGTCTCCTTTACAGATAACCCAGACTTCCCTAAAATTATCCCAATAAACCGAAGTCGACCATACGCTTTCCCTAATACAATAGTTGCCGTCCGCGGTGGTCTCGCGGTTCTAGCCGCGCAGTCCGGAACCGTGCGACTGCTACAGTCGCAGGTTCGAATTCTACCTCAGGCTTGGATGTGTGTGAAGTCGTTAGGTTTAAGTAGTTCTAAGTTCTAGGGTACTGATGACCACAGCAGTCTGTAAGTAGGCTGTTTAGGTTTTCTTATTGGTAACGCCGCTTAGCGCTCGGTATGAAAAATCACTGGCTGTGCTGTGCGCAGTCTGTGTTTAGTTTGCATTGTTGTCTGCCATTGCAGTGTTGGGCAGCGGCAGCTGGATGCTAACAGCGCGTAGCGTTGCGCAGTTGGAGGTGAGCGGCCAGCAGTGGTGGACGTGGGGAGAGAGATGGCGGAGTTTTGAAATTTGTAAGAATTGGTGTCATGAAGTGATATATATATATATTATGACTACTAAGGTAAATACATTGTTTGTTCTCTATTAAAATCTTTCATTTGCTAACTATACCTATCAGTAGTTAGTGCCTTCCGTAGTTTGAATCTTTTATTTAGCTGGCAGTAGTGGCGCTCGCTGTATTGCAGTAGCTTGAGTAACGAAGATTTTTGTGAGGTAAGTGATTTGTGAAACGTATAGGTTAATGTTAGTCAGGGCCATTCTTTCGTAGGGATTTTTGGAAGTCAGATTGCGTTGCGCTAAAAATATTGTGAGTCAGTTTAAGCACAGTCTTGTATAAATTTTTCTAAGGGGACGTTTCATAGCCAAGGATACCTCACTGGAATCTTCAGATTTTTTCTTGTAGTTTGTGTAATTAATGTAGATTTTGTTTATTGCTAGCGCGTAATTGTAGAGAGAATCTCCTTTGTAGTTGTAGTCTTTCATTGTTGTACAGTACAACAGTTGTAGCATGCATGTAGAGTTGCACCAAGTATTTAGCAGCTGCGCTTGCAAATAACTAAATATTATTTTCTATGTTAATGTATTCTCTTATTTTTGCTCTTCAAATTGTTTTTTTTTCTGTGTTGTCGTGTGAAATATTGTGACAATAATGGCGTGTGAAAAACGTAATACTAGGCTCCAAAGTAAACTGAGAAATGACAGTGAAGACGAAAGCAGTGTGTTAGCGCCACCGAGTAATGAATTAACTAATGTTCAAAGTAGTAATTTGGTAATTGTACATAGGGAAATGGAGCAGGCTGCAAACAATGGTGTAAACAGTGAAATAAGTAGTGAACAGGGAACACTTATCGATCGATCAGTCGGCAACAGCTCGCCTCAGGATTCCGAAATGACAGGACACATTCTTGCAAATACTGTAGATTCAGGTTTTGCGTCCTCACCGCTGCGAATATTGCCGGTTCAAATGCATTGCCGAATAGCACTAAGGAACATGTTTCAGACACCAGTGCATTGTTATTACAATTAATGCAACAAATGGGACAAAAGCTTAAAAAGTTAGACACAATGGAACAAAATCTTCAAAAGTTAGACACAATGGAACAAAATCAGAGACAAACACAGCAAAAGCTTCAAAAGTTAGACACAATGGAACAAAATCAGAGACAAACACAGCAAAAGCTTCTAAAGTTAGACACAATGGAACAAAATCTTCAAAAGTTAGACACAATGGAACAAAATCAGAGACAAACACAGCAAAAGTTAGACGCAATGGAGCAAAAGCTTCAAACGTTAGACTCAGTGGAACATACGCTTGAACAAACACGTGAAGATTTAACTACTGGATTACACTCCTGGAAATTGAAATAAGAACACCGTGAATTCATTGTCCCAGGAAGGGGAAACTTTATTGACACATTCCTGGGGTCAGATACATCACATGATCACACTGGCAGAACCACAGGCACATAGACACAGACAAAAGAGCATGCACAATGTCGGCACTAGTACAGTGTGTATCCACCTTCCGCAGCAATGCAGGCTGCTATTCTCCCATGGAGACGATTGTAGAGATGCTGGATGTAGTCCTGTGGAACGGCTTGCCATGCCATTTCCACCTGGCGCCTCAGTTGGACCAGCGTTCGTGCTGGACGTGCAGACCGCGTCAGACGACGCTTCATCCAGTCCCAAACATGCTCAATGGGGGACAGATCCGGAGATCTTGCTGGCCAGGGTAGTTGACTTACACCTTCTAGAGCACATTGGGTGGCACGGGATACATGCGGACGTGCATTGTCCTGTTGGAACAGCAAGTTCCCTTGCCGGTCTAGGAATGGTAGAACGATGGGTTCGATGACGGTTTGGATGTACCGTGCACTATTCAGTGTCCCCTCGACGATCACCAGAGGTGTACGACCAGTGTGGGAGATCGCTTCCCACACCATGATGCCGGGTGTTTGCCCTGTGTGCCTCGGTCGTATGCAGTCCTGATTGTGGCGCTCACCTGCACGGCGCCAAACACGCATACGACCATCATTGGCACCAAGGCAGAAGCGACTCTCTTCGCTGAAGACGACACGTCTCCATTCGTCCCTCAATTCACGCCTGTCGCGACACCACTGGAGGCGGGCTGCACGATGTTGGGGCGTGAGCGGAAGACGGCCTAACGGTGTGCGTGACCGTAGCCCAGCTTCATGGAGACGGTTGCGAATGGTCCTCGCCGATACCCCAGGAGCAACAGTGTCCCTAATTTGCTGGGAAGTGGCGGTGCGGTCCCCTACGGCACTGCGTAGGATCCTACGGTCTTGGCGTGCATCCGTGCGTCGCTGTGGTCCGGTCCCAGGTCGACGGGCACGTGCACATTCCGCCGACCACTGGAGACAACATCGATGTACTGTGGAGACCTCACGCCCCACGTGTTGAGCAAATCGGCGGTACGTCCACCCGGCCTCCCGCATGCCCACTATACGCCCTCGCTCAAAATCCGTCAACTGCACATACGGTTCACGTCCACGCTGTCGCGGCATGCTACCAGTGTTAAAGACTGCGATGGAGCTCCGTATGCCACGGCAAACTGGCTGACACTGACGGCGGCGGTGCACAAATGCTGCGCAGCTAGCGCCATTCGACGGCCAACACCGCGGTTCCTGGTGTGTCCGCTGTGCCGTGCGTGTGATCATTTCTTGTACAGCCCTCTCGCAGTGTCCGGAGCAAGTATGGTGGGTCTGACACACCGGTGTCAATGTGTTCTTTTTTCCATTTCCAGGAGTGTACATAACATCGAATCGAAATGTCAAAAAGTCTGTAATGACGTAAAAACACAAATCTGTGAGCATTTCCAACCTATTTTTTCGCGGCATGAAAATGCATTACAGAATCACGAAGCAGCCATAAAAGAACTGCAAACTGTTGTTCATGAAAATCATGAGACCTTGCAAGCTAAAATTGACTCAGTTGCATCTACCGATTCGGTTACGCAACTTGCAAAAACTCAAGAAAACTTAAAGGACACAGTAGATACTCTGAAAATTGGTTCAGAAAGACACATGGAGGACATTAGTTCATTATCAGAGAAATTAGTTGAACTTTCGGATCAGCTAAATAATTTATCTACGAAGGTAGATGATAATCTGAATGACACAAAACCGGTAGTCTTTAATGACACAGAAGAGTTCGAACAAATTAGGAAATTCAAACAAAATCAGAATCAAATTAATACGCAACACCAAAGAGAAATCCGGGAAGTACTAGATCAGCTGACACAGGTAATACAAGAATTACGTATTTCAGAGGACACTCGCACTCCAATATGGGAAGAGGGACATAAAAATACGGAACTGCCACAAAATAACAACACAGGGCACTTTGGAGATATGAAAGAAATTGGCAAAGTACACCGAATTTTGAGATGGAACCGCCGAAACGACGTAACAATGACCAACATGCGACCCGCCGACACGATGATTTTGACTATAAGCTGTTCATTACTACACATAAATTGAAAACATTTAAGAATTCTGGCAACGACATTCATCCACAAGCGTGGCTTCATCAATTCTCTCATTGTTTTCCTCCCAACTGGTAGCTAGAACACAGATTAGAATTTATGTGTGGCTACTTAGAAAATGAACCAGCTGTAAGAATGCGATCGGTCATTCACGATTGCCACAGTGAAGGAGAATTTTATCATGCTTTCCTCTCAGCATATTGGTCTCAAGCTACACAAGACAGAGTAAAACATAGCATAATGATGATGAAACACTTTGAACAATCTGAATTTTCCAGTCTTGTCAAATACACTCCTGGAAATTGAAATAAGAACACCGTGAATTCATTGTCCCAGGAAGGGAAAACTTTATTGACACATTCCTGGGGTCAGATACATCACATGATCACACTGACAGAACCACAGGCACATAGACACAGGCAACAGAGCATGCACAATGTCGGCACTAGTACAGCGTATATCCACCTTTCGCAGCAATGCAGGCTGCTATTCTCCCATGGAGACGATCGTAGAGATGCTGGATGTAGTCCTGTGGAACGGCTTGCCATGCCATTTCCACCTGGCGCCTCAGTTGGACCTGCTTTCGTGCTGGACGCGCAGACCGCGTGAGACGACGCTTCATCCAGTCCCAAACATGCTCAATGGGGGACAGATCCGGAGATCTTGCTGGCCAGGGTAGTTGACTTACACCTTCTAGAGCACGTTGGGTGGCACGGGATACATGCGGACGTGCATTGTCCTTTTGGAACAGCAAGTTCCCTTGCCGGTCTAGGAATGGTAGAACGATGGGTTCGATGACGGTTTGGATGTACCGTGCACTATTCAGTGTCCCCTCGACGATCACCAGAGGTGTACGGCCAGTGTGGGAGATCGGTCCCCACACCATGATGCCGGGTGTTGGCCCTGTGTGCCTCGGTCGTATGCAGTCCTGATTGTGGCGCTCACCTGCACGGCGCCAAACACGCATACGACCATCATTGGCACCAAGGCAGAAGCGACTCTCATCGCTGAAGACGACACGTCTCCATTCGTCCCTGCATTCACGCCTGTCGCGACACCACTGGAGGCGGGCTGCACGATGTTGGGGCGTGAGCGGAAGACGGCCTAATGGTGTGCGGGACCGTAGCCCAGCTTCATGGAGACGGTTGCGAATGGTCCTCGCCGATACCCCAGGAGCAACAGTGTCCCTAATTTGCTGGGAAGTGGCGGTGCGGTCCCCTATGGCACTGCGTAGGATCCTATGATCTTGGCGTGCATCCGTGTGTCGCTGCGGTCCGGTCCCAGGTCGACGGGCACGTGCACCTTCCGCCGACCACTGGCGACAACATCGATGTACTGTGGAGACCTCACGCCCCACGTGTTGAGCAATTCGGCGGTACGTCCACCCGGCCTCCCGCATGCCCACTATACGCCCTCGCTCAAAGTCCGTCAACTGCACATACGGTTCACGTCCACGCTGTCGCGGCATGCTACCAGTGTTAAAGACTGCGATGGAGCTCCGTATGCCACGGCAAACTGGCTGACACTGACGGTGGCGGTGCACAAATGCTGCGCAGCTAGCGCCATTCGACGGCCAACACCGCGGTTCCTGGCGTGTCCGCTGTGCTGTGCGTGTGATCATTGCTTGTACAGCCCTCTCGCAGTGTCCGGAGCAAGTATGGTGGGTCTGACACACCGGTGTCAATGTGTTCTTTTTTCCATTTCCAGGAGTGTATTTTGAAGACATGTTGCATAAGAACCAATATCTTTCAAACCCATATAGCCCTTCAGAACTCATCCGCATTTGCATAATGAAATTGCCTGAACATTTAAGGAATATTATTTTGGCAGGCCGTTGCAAAGACGACATTGAAGCTTTTCAGGGACTCTTACAAGAATTAGAAATTGACACTGACAATCGCGGAACGCGAAAACAGGAACGAAACAATTACAGGTCACATCCATCGCAATTCCGCGTTGAAAGAAACAATAACTGGATACGACAGATACGACAAGGCCATTCTCACAACACAAATCGTGACCAAAACAGACACCACCCATATGACAACCACTGGCAGAGTAATAGTTACAGAGAAAGATCGCATTTCCGTAGTAATGAATATCACAGAGACAATCAGAGAAACAGACAATACGGGAACCAAAATAATTATTATCAAGGGAGACAGAATAACTTCAGACGCAACGGTCCAGCGCGCAGTTACGATTCAGGGAGAAATTCTCCACCACGTGACCGACAACAAATTAATTACAGAAATTACCGACATGACAACAGACGATATGATCGTAACGACAGACCTGAATTGCATCAGAACTGGCGGGATTCAAACAGAGCAGGGCCCTCTCAGCAAGGTGAATTTGTAGAAGTTAGGTCTCCTAATCCCATTAACAACGCGCGCCAACAAAGAAACAGACAATGACTCGCACCGCAGGCAGCCGCGTGCGCCGGCTGGCTCAGAGAAAAATAACATAAGCTAACCTTGAGCAACATTCCAGTGTTCCTTACCGACTTAACCACATGATAATTGCTTTTCAGTTGACAGTCTGCGTACTAGGAAGAGTAAAGGTTTACACCACATTTTATATGTAAAACCGTTTATTAAGAGATAATCTGCTTTTTAACTTTGTCTTTGCCATAAAACATTTCACTTCACATTTCTAGTATGCTTTGTCACACTGAGAAACTGTTAACATGCAACAATGTTTGAAGTTAAATATCCAGTCTAGAACCTAGGGAACATTTTTAAACAGAAATTACGAATGCATTGTATAGTGAACAGACGACACAGTGTTGTTATATGTACATTCTTGCTTGTTAGTTGCACGATTACATAACGACTATAAGGCTTACATACTTAGAACATATACTGTTAATGAGATTTTAATGCAAAATTTTGGTTTACTTGAAAATAAATTCTGGATTTAAAGTACTTTCTGTGAGATACCAGATGACTCAGTGGTTAGTTTATGTGACAGCTACACGATTTTATCACGACGCTACTAATGAGTGACAATTTACAATGTTGCTTTTCACTAGATCTGTTTTATATCTGCACAGTTTTTCTGAATTATTCTGGAAAGTAAAACATGTTTTAGTAGTAACTTTGTGGTATAGCTACAATGAGACAGCCTTTTCTGTAGCACAACAATACGTACAGTACAGTACTTACTTCATCACGGCAATAAGCGTAATAACTAAGATATCTATACGCAAAGCATTTCAATTTCGTTTATCATGAGGTAAGTACATTGACTTCTGCAGAACTTAGCTTTCGGAGGACAATAACTACAACACTTCCACAGAGATTGTCTTACAGCAAGACGCACATTTAGCGCTACAGGACACGCATTAAATTATTTATTTTTCAACATATTTGAATTACAAAGAAAGTTTTCCGTGATACATTTCATTCCATTGCTGTAATCTGTAACACCTGAGGATATAATTACATTAATCCTCAGGGGGGTACACGCCTTCTTTGTGTACCATGTGTCTGGCAAGCACAAGGAGCCCTAGCTAATATGGTATTTGCTAATACAACTTTACACATTGGTAGCATATTACTCTAAAATATAAATTACACAGCTATCTGGTCATTTAACTGAGAGAGACAAACATTTATTTTACTACATCAGTGACAGATGTTTACGTAATTACACCGTTGGATAACGTCACACTTATGAAATTGTATTTGTCTGTACTTTGTGAACTGTTCATATTTTTTCGGAACCATTGTTATATTATGAGAGCTTTGAATGATATATTTGGTATGGGATCATGATTTTTAAAGTACGTTTGAGGTAGATGACACTTCTGATATGAGCAGAGAATTTTTTTTTTAGGTTTTGAAATTATTGGAAGAAGCTACGACGATTTTGAGATTTGGCTGAGGTTTTATGATGTTATGATGACTATGTGTATTCCGCTGTTGCGGTATGTTTATGATCAATAAGCTGATGCTATGTGAGTTATTTGATTATGCTATGCACCTTTTATGATGAAATATTGAAGAAGTGTCGACGAATAAGGTAAGGAATAATGAGTAGCGGTTAGGGACTCTGGTTTGTGAAAAAGGTTGTTGGAAACCAAGAATCGTACTTTAAGAGTTACGAAATGTATGTACATGCGTGAATGTATTACAATGCCGACGAAAATTTGATGAACACTATTATATTTAAAGGATTTTGTTTCTACAGATTTGTAACGCAAATTCTTGACCTGTGAATTTTTTTTATATGAGACTGCCACTGTAGCGGAAACTGGTGTCGTAAATATTTCGATAAGACAGTTAAGTGACCACCTGCACGTAATGCGTCGTGGGCACCCAGCTGCGCGACAACCACCTGACAAAAGAAAGCCTTTGAGCGACACAGGTAAAAAAAAAAAAGAGAGAGGCCATTATCCTCGCTATTGACATTCATTCCTTTGTAGAAAGCATCGCAAATACGACACGCCCAAACTTGAAAACATATGATTACACTGTGGAGCTCTTAATTTATGATATTTACTGAAATGAAATGATGAGAAACATTTCACGGCTATTGTCTTGCTAGTTGGAGGATTGTTTACTGCATTATGAAATGCCTTATGGCTAGCGAATGATGTTTCATGCTTGCTTTGCCTATTCTGTTGAATATCTAGTTTCTAGCTGCAGCATTGGTTAAAGTAAAATTTTATAGATGTACTAATATAAATATTTTATGCCTACAGACCCAGTAAAGAATAACTACGTGATATACTTCCAAAAAAATGAGGGAGCACAAAAAAACATTTCCCTTCACAGGAACTGCATACATAATTTTCTTTTCAAGTACTTGGTAATTTATTTCATTGAATAAGTAGTGGTGCACCATTTTAATTACATAGACATTAAGATGTGAATATACATTTCCCTTATCTGCGTTGTAGTCTTTAGTGTACTATTTTTTCTGCTTGTGGGTTTGTCATGTTTAGGTATAAGTTATTACATTTATTAGTGCTTGCTTTGCTTACCTGCACTTTTTTCCATTGCTGTTTGTATTAATTGTTTTGTGCTGCTGCATTGCCTCGTCCCTTAGTTTAGCATCTGAGCTCAGTAGATTTAAGTTAGCTTAAGAGGGGGTAGCCTATACAAGAGAATGAATTTGAAGAAATGCACTGAGAGGTTATATGAGAAAAGTACAGAAAGCAGGTATAGATAGGACTTTTTGGATATAATGAAGAACGAAAGGAGATCTCCGAGAAGTAAAGAAAGTTTTGTTTGCAAAGTACTGCAGTAAAACAAACCCTGTCCTTTCCTTTTGTGTTATCCCACTATGTGTTTGTGTACCCTTGGGTATTTGTGTTCTTCCTGTGTTTATGTGTTTATCTGATGAGAGTTACGTAGTAAAATTTTTATGATAGTGTGTTATTTACTTTGTAAAGATGTTTAGACATTATTTATCTGTTCTGTTTTATTACTCATGTGTGAAGTTGATGTTTCAAAAGTTATTCTGATCTTTTATGTATGTACTTATGTCGTAATTTTTGTAACACTGATGTATTTGTTATTTCGATTCTTTTGTAAAGCCTGTATTACAGCAAATTTTATCTGTACTATTATGTTCTTTAATGATATATTTTGTCCTTTGTTATTGTATTCTTATGTTATAAAATTGTAATTGACACCAGTTCATCAAATTAAGTAACTTGTAAATTACATTTCACTGCACACGTTTCTGTTGGTCATAGTATATGGACAATATGTGAGAAGTAGGGGCTGATAGTGTTTGCACATGTGTTAATAATTCAGTAAGGGACTGGATAACAGCATTGCTGGTTGTAAGGACATTTCAAAAACAATTTTTGTGAGTGCACAAGTGGTGATTATGGACCTGCTATATTATACGCAAGACCCTTCAATGGTGATTGTGCGCCTGCACAGTCAAACAGATGGCTGCTGGCCATCTCTACAAGGACTACAGTGGGTCTACACCTTTGATGACCCACCAATACCATTGTTTCTACAAGGACTGCAGTGGGTCTGCACCTCTGGTGGCCCACCAGTAGTAATCTCTACCAGGACTACAGTGGGTCTGCTCTGTGATGACCTACCTACCGATAGTCTTCAACGTCGACTGACTCTGCTGTGGCCCATTACCTGTCTGCATGTCAAGAGTCAGCGCTGTCTTTCGTTGGAAGGACAACACTACTTCTTCAAGACTGCTTAGAAATCGACTACTTCCAAGTGCAATTTCTTTTATTGCTCTGACTTTGAGAAAAACACAACTATTTTACTGTGATGAATGATCAGGACTGTCTATATGGACTGTGAGAAAATTTTAGCTTTTGACCAACATTGTATCAATAAGTGTGTGCATTTGATATCTCTGTTATAGTAATTATGAAAAATTTTATCAAATCATTATTGGCCACTGCCCAAAACAATTTGTAAAAATTTTTTTTGGGGAGCATGGGGGCTATGTAAGTAGGCTGTTTAGGTTTTCTTATTGGTAACGCCGCTTAAAGCTCGGTATGAAAAATCACTGGCTGTGCTGTGCGCAGTCTGTGTTTAGTTTGCATTGTTGTCTGCCATTGTAGTGTTGGGCAGCGGCAGCTGGATGCTAACAGCACGTAGCGTTGCGCAGTTGGAGGTGAGCGGCCAGCAGTGGTGGACGTGGGGAGAGAGATGGCGGAGTTTTGAAATTTGTAAGAATTGGTGTCATGAAGTGATATATATATATATATTATGACTACTAAGGTAAATACATTGTTTGTTCTCTATTAAAATCTTTCATTTGCTAACTATGCCTATCAGTAGTTAGTGACTTCCGTAGTTTGAATCTTTTATTTAGCTGGCAGTAGTGGCGCTCGCTGTATTGCAGTAGCTTGAGTAACGAAGATTTTTGTGAGGTAAGTGATTTGTGAAACGTATAGGTTAATGTTAGTCATGGCCATTCTTTCGTAGGGATTTTTGGAAGTCAGATTGCGTTGCGCTAAAAATATTGTGAGTCAGTTTAAGCACAGTCTTGTATAAATTTTTCTAAGGGGACGTTTCAAGTTGAGTCCCATAGTGCTCAGAGCCATTTTTTACTACAATAATTACATCCTTGTTCCATTTCACATCGCTTTGCAATTTGACGCCTAGATGTTTATTTGACGTAACTGTGTCAAGCCAAACACTACTAATGATAAATTCGAACATTCCGAGATTGTTTTTCCTACTCATCTGCATAAACTTACATTTTTCTATATTTAGAGCTGGCTGCCATGCATCACACCAACTATAAATTTTGTCTAAGTCATCTTGTATCGTCCTACAATCACTCAACGACAGTATCTTCCCGTACACCACAGCATCATCAGCAAACAATAGCAACTAGCTGCCCAACCTATCTGCCAGGTCATTTATGTATTTAGAAAATAATAGCGGCCCTATCACACTTCCTTGAGGTGCTCCTGAAGATAGCCTGTGATGAACACTTGCTGTCGACGACACTGTATTGAGTTCAGTTACACAAGAAGTCTTCAAGCCACTCGCATATCTGGGAACCTATGCTGTATGTCCATACCTTCTTTAACACTTTGCAGTAGGGCACTGTTTCAATTGCTTTTCTGAAATACAGGATTATTGAACCTGCCTGTTTCCCTTATGCAGGAATTTTGCACGAGCTATGGTTTCTAAAACCGTGCGGATTTGTGGACACAAGCTTTTTCGATTCAAGAAAATTTATTATAGTCAAAGTGACAATATGTTCAAGAATTTTGCAGCAGTTCGATTTAAAGAATAATGGTCTGTAATACTGCGGGTCTTTTTTTTCTCTTATTATATACAAGAATCATATGCGCTTTTTCCCAGTCATTTGAGACTTCGCGTTGGGCGAGAGATTTGCGGTAAATGCAAGCAAAGTAAGAGGCCAATGCCGTAGAGTTCTCTTTGTAAAACCAGACTGGGATCCCACCCTGACCTGACGACTTACTTGTTTTCAACTCTTTTATTTTTTTTCTACGCCAGTGATGCCTATTACTATGTCCTCTATACGGGGGTTTGTGCGATAGTCAAACGACGGTATGTTTGAGATTCTCCTGCGTGAACGATATCTTAAATGCGAATTTTAAAACTTCGACTTTCGATTTGCAGTATTCTGGTGCCATACCAGACTTGTCAACGAGTGACTAGATAGTAGACGTAGACCCGCTCAGCCAGTTTACATATGACCAGAATTTTTTTCGGGTTCTTGGCAGGATCTAAGGTGGTCGCACTCTTCACCTATCGATCAATTTACAGACGCATGAAACTCTACTAACTTTTACCTTTCGTTATTTGCGCGTTCTCTCTTGAAACAACTGTGCAACAGCCTTTGCTTCCTCAGCCTTTTTCCGAATTTCATTGTTAAACAACGGTGTGTCTTTTCCGTTCTGAATCCACTTTCTCGGCACATACTTCTGCAGAGTACGATTTACCATCCTTTTACTGAAAGTAATTCATTTAGTTCACTGTCTAAAAGGGCTGTTAACAACTGCTTATTCCCTCCTTCTCGTAGAGACACTCTCCTAGCCTTCTTGACTCATTTGTTATATTTAGTGATCATAGTCGCTATGATGACATCATGATCAGCAATCATTGTCTTTATACTGACGCCGTCGATGAAGTCAGACCAATTTGTAGGTACATGGTCTAAAACATTTCCACTGAGCGTGGGCTGTCGAGCTAGTTGCTCAAGATAGTCTTTGGTAAATGTGTCCAAAAGTAATTCCGAAGATTGTCTGTACACTCTGCAATGGACCCATAGACGTCCCAGTCTATGTTTGGTAGGTTAAAGTCGCCTCCAACTAATACTGCACGATCTTGGTATTTCCGTGCAACTAGTCGTAGTCTTTCTTTGAATGACGGTAAAACTGTCAAGGCGGAATCTCGTGGCTGGAAAAAAACATCCAACAATTAGCTTGACATGTAATACGTGGCTAGATAACGTCACTGTGACCCTCAAATTCAACTAGTTTTTGTCAAATGCATTGAATACTTTCCCTCCGACAGCGTCTAATCCGTCTTCCCGATATACTTTCCTTGACTCGCTAAATATCTCATCGCTTTCTGCTTCAGGTTTCTCGGTTTGGAGAACAATTTAAGCGCGAGAAATTTCCTAGAGGGCAATATAGTATAAGAAAGGTTCTACTTCTATATGCATTCAAGTATGTTCCACATCTCTTCCTAAACCACTGGAACCATTTCAACGAAACTTGGTACATATATTTCTTACTGTTTGCAGTGAATTGCTGTGGGAGTAAGAATCACCTACCTCTCAACGGAGTGGAGGTGAAAAAGCAGTGAAACCGACGACGTGAGAATACCAATATTTTATTTATCATATTTGAACTGCGTTAAAATGAAACAGCAGGGCGAAATTCGCTAGAGATATAGGTGATATATGTGCACAAATACAAGTGAAATATGTTAGACATGTGTAAATTACGTTTGACATGAACGTACGTGGACAAAGGCACGGGTAAAAAGTTCATCCTAAAACACTGAAACAATTTCAACCAAATTTGGTACACATACTTGTTATGATCTAGAAAGAGATACTGTAAGGGTGATAACCACTAGCCTTCTACTAGAACTACAGCGGTAGCATCGAGAAAGAAGTAGGAAGGAGAAGATGGACAGAGAATGGGGAGAGGAGGTGACGGACACGGATAGGAAAGAGAAGGATATGGACAAAGAGAGGAGAGAGGAGGAGATGAAGAGCTATAGAGAAAGAAGGAGATGGTCAGAGAGAGAAGCAGGAGGAGAGGGCTTGAAAGAGGGACAGGAGGAGGTGGACAGAGAAGATGGACAGAGGGAGGCAGGACGACTTGAACAAGAGAGGCGAAGAAGGAGGTGGAAATAGAAGTTGGAGAAGTAAATGGCCAGTGGAGGCAGGAGTAGGTTGACAGAGAAGGGAGGAAGAACAGATAGACAGACAGAGACGCAGGAGGAGGTGATTGGAAGGGGTGGAGAAGATGGACAGAGAGATGGGATAGGAGGAGACGGACTAATCGAAGACTGGAATAAATATGTATCCAAGCAACTCCAGGTACTCAGCTAGTCAGCAATAAAATTTTGACAGTCGAAGTGTCTTTACCCTGAATGAGGACTGATTTCGCTATCTGTGTGTAGTCTGGCGAGTACCTAGCTTAAAAAAATACGTGCACTCCACAAGTACTCTGCTACTGGAGTAGCTGCTTCTGTTGTGTAGTGGACCCGTGGTACATCAAAGGGAGTTCTGCATTTCCGTACCCAATAATGCAGGTGCTGATATCTACAGCGGAGACCATCACAGAGTTGATGAAGCCTTTGGCTGAGACCTTCCACTCAGCTCCAAACCAAAGGATCCTGATCAATTCTAGGAAAAATGCTGCAAAGTGCAAGCTCTGCTTGCACCCCAAATAGGAAATCAACAGCCTTCAAAACTTCCGCCAGCCACCTTTATCAACTGAGGAAGGTCTCAGAACCCAAGCAACAGGCGTCGTTGGTCCTGATTGAGCCTCAACTTGCAGACGACTGCATCCTCCACCATGCACGCTTGATAGCCACTAGGTAGGTCTCGTCCACATACCGGATGAGCCCCCCCCCCCCCCCCTTTCAGATATACCGAGGGCACATTGGCTTTCTTTGCAGTCACAAACGCTGTTTCCCTAAGGGACTCTATACCACGCTTAATGTAGGCGCTGCACTAGGAAACCTCTTCCCCTGTATGCCTGCTCAGACCCTGCTGAAGGACTGAAGGAATGGCCATCTGTGCGCTCACAGGGCGAATGGGCGAGGCCAGACCGCCAGTCTCCACACTGGCCTGACGCAAACGCATTACCACCCACCACTCACCCTGCTGTGAGGGCCGGCCGTGGTGGCCGAGCGGTTCTAGACGCTTCAGTCTAGAACCGCGCGACCGCTACGGTCGCAGGTTCGAATCCTGCCTCGGGCATGGACGTGAGTGATGTCCTTAGGTTAGTTAGGTTTAAGTAATTTTAAGTTCTAGTCCCATAGTGCTCAGAGCCATTTGAACCATTTGAACCTGCTGTGAGGGAGGATCTAATGCGTCAGGTACACTAAGTACTAGGTGGCTTGGCAGCAGTGCCTGTGGACAAAGCAAGCGACACCTTAGGTGACCCATGCGATGCGCCAAATTCTCCGCCGCCGTTGCACGCTCAGGCAGCAACCTGAACAAGGCTCACCATAGCCAAAAGCGCATTTAGCTGTTCGTGAACTGCATCCAGTTCCTCCTACGTCCACATACAGCATGTACACACCCTATAAATTCTAACATGAGTAACTGAAGAAGTAAACTACACTCCTGGAAATGGAAAAAAGAACACATTGACACCGGTGTGTCAGACCCACCATACTTGCTCCCGGCACTGCAAGAGGGCTGTACAAGCAATGATCACACGCACGGCACAGCGGACACACCAGGAACCGCGGTGTTGGCCGTCGAATGGCGCTAGCTGCGCAGCATTTGTGCACCACCGCTGTCAGTGTCAGCCAGTTTGCCGTGGCATACGGAGCTCCATCGCCGTCTTTAACACTGGTAGCAAGCCGTGACAGCATGGACGTGAACCATATGTGCAGTTGACGGACTTTGAGCGAGGGCGTATAGTGGGCATGCGGGAGGCCGGGTGGACGTACCGCCGAATTGCTCAACACGTGGGACGTGAGGTCTCCACAGTACATTGATGTTGTCGCCAGTGGTCGGCGGAAGGTGCACGTGCCCGTCGACCTAGGACCGGACTGCAGCGACGCACGGATGCACGCCAATACCGTAGGATCTAACGCAGTGCCGTAGGGGACCGCACCGCCACTTCCCAGCAAATTAGTGACACTGTTGCTCCTGGGGTATCGGCGAGGACCATTCGCAACCGTTTCCATGAATCTGGGCTACGGTCCCGCACTCCGTTAGGCCGTCTTCCGCTCACGCCCCAACATCGTGCAGCCCGCCTCCAGTGGTGTCGCGACAGGCGTGAATGGAGGGACGAATGGAGACATGTCGTCTTCAGCGATGAGAGTCGCTTCTGCCTTGGTGCCAATGATGGTCGTATGCGTGTTTGGCGCCGTGCAGGTGAGCGCCACAATCAGGACTGCATACGACCGAGGCACACAGGGACAACACCCGGCATCATGGTGTGGGGACCGATCTCCTACACTGGCCGTACACCTCTGGTGATCGTCGAGGGGACACTGAATAGTGCACTGTATATCCAAACCGTCATCGAACCCATCGTTCTACCATTCCTAGACCGGCAAGGGAACTTGCTGTTCCAACAGGACAATGCACGTCCGCATGTATCCCGTGCCACCCAACGTGCTCTAGAAGGTGTAAGTCAACTACCCTGGTCAGCAAGATCTCCGGATCTGTCCCCCATTGAGCATGTTTGGGACTGGATGAAGCGTCGTCTCACGCGGTCTGCACGTCCAGCACGAACGCTGGTCCAACAGAGGCGCCAGGTGGAAATGGCATGGCAAGCCGTTCCACAGGACTACATCCAGCATCTCTACGATCGTCTCCATGGGAGAATAGCAGCCTGCATTGCTGCGAAAGGTGGATATACACTGTACTAGTGCCGACATTGTCTACGCTCTGTTGCCTGTGTCCATGTGCCTGTGGTTCTGTCAGTGTGATCATGTGATGTATTTGACCCCAGGAATGTGTCAATAAAGTTTCCCCTTCCCGTGACAATGAATTCACGGTGTTCTTGTTTCAATTTCCAGGAGTGTATAACAGCACTAACAGAAATCTCGATAGATATAACTTGCTACACTGCTGATGTGTCACCAAATGAGGCTAACGCTTTAATTAGTTGTGTAGCTGGCTGTTTGGAAAAAGGATAACAGGTTACCTGACTCGACACTTCAGATTAACAAAAACGCGAAATTACATCTCTTAAATAGAAATATACCGCTAAAAACATAGAGAAAGTTAAATACATAACATGTCATAACTGTTACTTTGTACTTATTGTACTTAAGCACAACTTATCAGTCCAGTAGCGTCTCATCCTCTTACATACATACAACGATCAGTTCCATGTCGTTGGGCCATGTTTGCTTCAAAAGGAAATTCTTCACCTTCTCTATCAAGGCCGTTGGGGCACTGTACACACAGTGTAGCTCGCCCAGTACCAGTGCACATGGAAAATTTTTTTGAGTGGCCCAAGCTGAGTAACCTTTGGAAGTGTTTACGTATTGACTTTGTGGGTCAAATCTGGAATTCTCGTTGGCTTATTGTTGTACACGGCTTTAGCGAGTTTCCATTCTAGATGCCCATGCATTCCACCACAACAGCTAAAACTATCAAGACTCTAACATCGATCTTTCGCATAGAGGAGGTTTCGGACAAGGAAACCCAGTTCACATCACCAGAAATTGTGCAGTTTTGTGATGCCAATGGTATCAAGAATGTAACGACTGCACTACTCTACCCTCGGTCCAATGGTGAAATGGATGGACTTCCAGTCAACAGATGAACAACCTATGTACTTCCCATACATGGAAGTAAGCTTTAGTGTTCTTTTTATCGTCCTAGCAATCCCAGCCAGGCAACGTCACATTACCACCAGAGCTCTTGCATGTACGCCAACAATGGACACTGCTTCAGTTGATGTATCCTCTCTGCAGCGCTATAATGCAAGTTTATTGTGCGTGATGTGATATTCTTCAGAGTTTTTTGCATATACAGGCGTTGGAAATGAGGAGTAATAACTGAAGTCTTGGGCCACTCTTTGTGTGTTGTACGGGATACCACTGGGCTGCAGAAACGCCATCAGATCAGCTTCGTTTGTGTAGGCTCCGTCATTCTGCCGCGAGTTACTTATTTTCAAATTCAATGCCCGGAAGGATCCCTTAGCCTCAGCCACCATCGCCTCCCTCAGGGGACGCGGAGCCGACGGACGACGATGCTGCGCCGTCACTGCAGCGTCAGCAGGCTCAGCCGTGGTGGGTGGCCCCCCTTCGAAATGTGGCCGCTGTTAGAAGAGGCCTGGGCATGGGTGGTCACCCTATGGAGGTGTTTTTCTGCTGATTTTTCCAAGTATCAGGAAGAAGAATATCAGGGTGCAGGCAAGAGCTTCTCATCAGCTGAAGTTTCGTTTCCTGCCTCCTCAGTGGCACCTGCAATGGGACTCCAACCCCCTCTGTCATTACACCAGTCACTGTACACCACTATGGCAAGGATTTTTTGATTCGGGGGGGGGGGGGGGGATGTTGTGCTCTATTGATACCACACAACTAGTCCCTAGTCCACGTCTAGAAGTTGGCATGTGACTGCACTGCCAATATGCCATTGGCTCCAAGACTACCCTCTTCAGCCCATACATCCAGTGCCTCCACGGTGCTGACAAAAGGATGCCGCACCGAACTTCAGTCTAGTGTGTCTGTTAGTTCAGTTCTGCTTGTCAAGTCGAAGCATTGCCAGTTAGCCTTTGTTGTTACCACGGATATCGAACTGGCCTATGTCAAATTCTCACTCTGGACTGTGCTCTGGAGCTGCTGTTAACCAGTTAAGTAAAAGAAGTTTCTTAAACACTAGAACCCACCAACTTCTTGGTATCCACCACCGGGCCAACCAAACACATTTAGTCGTTCTGCAGCAATTTTTATAATGATACACACACACAAAAAGTTTTGTATCATCCCGGTTCCCAGAACCCCTGAAGATAGACGTTGACTGTGGATATTGTATCACAGATACAGTCCCTTTGACTGTTCAGAGATGTCACTAAACCCGCTCAAAGATGTAAACAACCATACATTAACAGCGCCTATTAGATGGAAGGGGTTCGACAGTCTGTCATTTCCAGTCATTGCACCAGAAATGAGTTACGCGGTTTGTGCTGTCTGTAGTTCAACCATGCCTAGACGGTCAATACCGCGGTTTGATCGCGTCCGCATTTTCACTTTCTGCCAGGAAGGATTCTCAACAAGGGAAGTCTCGGAGTGAATACAGAGAGACAGGAACTGTCTGTGACATGCCTCGCTCTGGTCGCCCAAGGGCTACTACTGCAGTGGATGATCGCTACCGACGGATTATGGCTCAGAGGAACCCTGACAGCAACGCCACCATGTTGAATAATGCTTTTCGTGCAGCCACAGGACGTCGCGTTACGACTCAAACTGTGCGCAATAGGCCGCATGATGCACAATTTCACTCCCGACGTCGATGGTGAGCCCCACCTTTGCAACCACGACACCATGCAGCGCGGTACAGATGGGCCCAACAACATGCCGAATGGATCTCTCAGGATTGGCATCACGTTCTCTTCACCGATGACTGTCGCATATGCCTTCAACCAGACAATCGTCGGAGACGTGTTTGGAGGCAACCGGGTCAGGCTGAACGCCTTAGACACACTATCCAGCGAGTGCAGGAAGGTGAAGGTTTGGGGTGCCATAATGTGGGGACGACGTACGCCGCCGGTGGTCATGGAAGGCGCCGTAACGGCTGTACGATACGTGAATGCCATCCTCCAACCGATAGTGCTTCCATATCGCAGGATATTGGCGAGATATTCATCTTCTTGGACGACAATTCGCGCCCCCATCGTGCACATCTTGTGAATGACTTCCTTCAGGATAACGACATTGGTCGACTAGAGCGGCCAGCATGTTCTCCAGACATATACCATAATCGAATATGCCTGGGATAGACTGAAACTGTCTGTTTATGGAAGACGTGACCCACCAACCACTCTGAGGGATCTACGCCGAATCTCCGTGGAGGAGTGGGACAATCTGAACCAACAGTGCCTTGATGAACTTGTAGATAGTATGCCACGACGAATACAGGAAGCGTCAATGCAAGAGTACGTGCTACTGGGTATCAGAGGTATTTCAGTTTTCTGTACAGGTTCCGGAACTCTCGGAACCGAGGTGATGCAAAACATATTTTGATCTGTGTATTTTTCCACGATTTAAGGAATTCTCTTTCGACGCTTCTTCACATATTAGTCTCAGGCACAATCTGCCATATGTCATTGAGTTGGAACCCAAAGGGCACTACCATACTTCATATTATCGCACATAAAATTATGAACCGAACATGTACAGATATGAGTAACAAACTTCTCCTTGTTTGGCATATGTAGAATTTAACGAGTCTTTCATCAGTTTGGCATCTGACCAGTGAAATGCCTCTGCTATACCTGTTTTCTCCTCAGTCAATTTTGCTATATTATCTGAGCATCTGCAGGTCGATAGAAGTTTCGGTCCCCGAATGTTAGCATGGTCATTTTTCTGAATTTAAATGATTGGTTTCTTTCACCAACAATTCATACCATTGTCCTTATCCGCCATGCATATAATTCTAGCTTGACTATGGTAGCATGTCCATACTATTGACGCTGAAGTACCTCTGTTTTTATCGGACCATAGCGTTTTTCTTGTTGTCTACGTTGCATTGGCTGACTTGGAATCAAATTAGGTTCAGGAGCTGCAAAAAGCCGAGTGACTATAGAATCTATTTCGTCCTCATATCATGATAGTCTGATCAGATGACCCCTGCAACAACACGCACAATGGAGTACAGGTAGAAAACCAACGGAACTGGCTATAATAAAATATGAGTGAGAAACTGGGGAGAAAAAGGAAGACTCGGGAATATTTTATATAGACTGCGGGGATATTAGGAAGACACTACTTGAGGAAACTGAGGAAACAAATCTCATTAAGTCCCACAGTACATTTCAATATAGATCATATTTTTATTCTGTATGTTCTGTATTTGGATAATCAAGTGTCGGGTATCAGAGTAGATGTATTCCGATGCTGCAGTGAAAACATGGCATGGCCAGTGCCTCCACTACGAAAACTGAGGTTAGGGGGGAGCAGCCCATGGAATGAATGGTGGAAATCAGACGGCAAGTATAATTAGATTTCATATGCCAGTCACACATGCTACGTGCAAATTTACTAATTATTCAGGGAATAACTGTTGAGGTGATAGTGACCTAGAATTTTTAAGTCGATTGCAGTTTGTCCTTCATTCGATAGCAAGTTGTGCCATAGTAAATGTGGCTGGCTCTGTAGTCATGCTCACATTGTAGGACTGTATAAATAAAGAAGATTATGCGAATGAATCTGTCAAGTGTAGGGGTGAAGAATGAATTAGACAACACCATGAGACTGCAGCATGATGATAACATAGTAAAAGACGTAACTGAAATGATCAATAAAAAAAAGTGCAGCGTATACATGTGTGGACTAAGCAAGAACAGTCAGCTCAGATACTACAAGCAAATACAACCCTATTTTCTATTTTGTTAGGGACACCTAAGAATCTCATGTCCCAGTTTCGGGTGAAACAACATCAATAGTTCTTCGCGCAGTCCCATCCAATACCACTCTTGTATGAAGATCAGTTCAAGGCAGAGATTCATTCAGTGTTAGAACAATGCGCTATAGAGCCATCTGCGAGTAAATACGAGTACAAAAGTACACTTTTTTGTGCCAAAAACGGATAGCTCAATCAGTCTAGGCTTAGGCTCAAGACAAAACAATACCGTCATCGAAATGGAGACGGACCGACCAGAAAGTTTTGGCGAGCTACTCCAAAGATTCCATGAAGTTAAGGTGTCAACTTCAGTCGACCAGAGGGAAAATTACTGGCAGATGAAATTGTGCTGGGAGTAAACCGCCTTCTGGCGGTGTGGAAAGTGATTTCAGTCTGGGAAATTACCTTTTGGATTGAATGTATCTTCATCAGTGTTTGTTCGACGATTAAACACCAAAATGGTCTTATTATCGAGTAAACAAGCCACACTTTATGTGGATGATGTATTCTTAGCTGAAAAATCATGGACAGAGCACAACCGAATATAAGTAAATATGAGTTTGGATTTTTTTTTTCATCGAACTCAAAATTCAAATGGCTCTAAGCACTATGGGACTTAACATCTGAGGTCATCAGTCCCTTAGACACAACTACTTAAACCTAACTAACCTAAGGACATCACACAAATCCATGCCCGAGGCAGGATTCGAACCTGCGACCGTAGCAGCCGCGTGGTTCCGGACTGAAGGGCCTAGAACCGCTGGGCCACAGCATCTAGCTTAGGTGTGACTGTCTTATATATGCAGCTAAACTGTACTCAGACAACAAGGTATTGCAGTTCCTAATGTCAGCATAATTAACTCATGAACAATTAGCACAATGAGCAGAATTTCAGTTTAAGATTATTTATGTCCCAGGACCACAGATTCTAGTGACATGCACGATATCATGCTGTAATTGTACTTTTCTGAGGAAACGACTAAGAATTAAACGGGAACCAGTACAACATGATGTGCATGTACCAAGTCGCTTACTAAAACCATGCTGTAATTGTACTTTTCTGAGGAAACGACTAAGAATTAAACGGGAACCAGTACAACATGATGTGCATGTACCAAGTAGCTTACTAAAACTACATGTGAACAACCCTGCCAATTCTCATCCATGATCAAAACACAGTCCCCACTTTGAAATTAGTGAAATCGAGACAAGAGAGAAGTAACGTTCTACAACTTCTATATGGTACAGAATAACGGATTGTTTTGCAAGAGGAATTCTGGAAGAGTGAACTGGGTAGTATATAACCCAGATGAGCTGATAAAGAAGTTAATATGATGTGAACACCTGAGAACTCGTTATTTCGCCTCACAGAAAAGTTTTACAATACTGATAGTGTTGCGTTCATCCTAATAATAAGGAAAGGCAAATAATAAGAGTACTCATCTCCTGTAAAGCATGCCAGAAGGCGAAATCACTCAATGTTTCACATAAGTCGCCCCTGTTTCCAATTGATTGGCACATCGTCCTACAGTTACAGTGGTGGATTTCTTTTGGCCATTACCACAAACCACAGGGTATTTCGGTATGTCTTTGCTGTCATAGACCTTGTTTCTGAATCTGCAACGCTTACGTCTTTGTGCCGTGCAACAGCAAAAGCTGTGATGATGGCATTCGCAAACCGTTTTCTGAAGTGCGTAGGGCACGTTGAGAAAATTATCTCTGATAACGGAAGCAGTTTTAATCACAACAGAGGCAGACAATCCTCAAACAGGGGCAAATAAAATCTGTATTCATGTCAGGTTATCACAGAGTGTCAAACCTGAAATTAGTAAAACTGTGTCAAGTGTTTTGCAATAGGCAGCACTGTAGTTGGGACTAATTCTTAAATGACTTTCATGGCGTAACGAGTGAGTTACCCTATTCATCAAGTGGAATGTCTCCCATGACAGTTTTTGTAAAGAAGTTGCCGCCAAATAGTATTCGAGAACTGTTGAAGTTTCCACCCAACGGAAGTCGTAGACCGGATGAGATTGTTCAATTCACAACTGATCGTATCGAGACAAAGGCAGGGGGAAAGAAACGCAAGAAGATTTGACAGTAAGGCGGAAAGTGTGTCAAAGAAACACACTATTTTGTAGAACAAATTTTTAATAAATATTCTGGTTTTTTCGCACTGGGAGACGCTGATAACGAAGAAATCATACGAATTATGTCACTTCTCGTCTCCTACAACTTGCGATATGAGGATGCATAGTTCACCCAGGAGCATTGTAGAACATGAACGTATTGGTAGTCCAGGTGTCATGGTGTTAGGAGGCATAATGTAGCATTGGTGTACTGACCTCAAAATCTTTGTACACGGGAGATTATTGTGACACTGAGCAGGAGGGCAGATCCAGTGCGAGCACAGTTTTTATATGAAAGTGATATTAAAATTAATTAATTCATCAAATAATTACCCCCACCCCCAGATGACGTCGTGGGTTTCCCCTATGAAGGTGTCAATGAACCAGCTTAGGGGGAATACTATTCAGCAAATAATGGTGATGCAGCGGGATGGGCTGAAGGTTCATTTCACTCATACATAGTATTACATGTGCTGGAGCTGTTCATGTTTCTGAAATGGCCGGTCAATCCACAGTGCAGGAGACGATTTCGCGCGCCCACAGCCAACCCTCTGTACTGACCGCCTGTGTGCCTTGCTGTTTGAAGTTGGGGCTCGCTACAGACGCCTCCCACTGCATTGCTTGCCAAACACCCTTGTGATCGAAATTGAAATAAAAGGTGCTCTCTTTATTTTGCGACAACTTCGTCCTATTCCACTGCCCTGAGAGGCAACCTTGGCATGGCTGCTGCGTAGCTTATGTACTGGTACATAGTAATAATGGATAGGGCAGCAAACCGTCGCTGAAGTGTAGGCAGTCCAATATATGATACCACAACTGATGTAAAATGTTTCACTTTTCCAACTAGACATCGAAACTGTCATGAAAAATATATACAGCAGTCATAAACAACTGGCCATAATGTAACACTTGCACTGAGAATTGAGAAAATCATTTTAATAATACAACTAAGTACAACTACAGTAAAAACCGACCATGAAAGCGCACCAGGAGAGTGGGGTGGCAACTGCAAGTGTGTTCATCCCCATGCGTGGTCACGGACTAACCAGCTTAAAGCCAGTCATACCTGCACTCCTACCTCCCCTCATGTCTCCCTCTCCTCGCCATAGGTAATTATACTGGACTGTTCTACCCTGTCACTGATGGTCCTCCAAGACATCCATCTGATGGTAGTGATATACTGTGGAAATTAGTCACAGATGGACAAAAGACTCAATAACAGGATGCTTCCTGCAAGCCATTGAATGTATTTCTGGAAAAGACAGTCTCCGCAGGAACAACTACAAAATTACAGAGAATTCTCCAGAATTCTTTCTCTGACCTCTGTCCACCACCGCCATTCGCCATCCACCACCAACTGTCATAGCTGAGAGCACAGTCTTCGGCCAGCCACAGTCAGAGACAGCATCTCCAGCAGAGCACATGGCTGGTGGTGACCAGCGCTATCGTTGCCGACAAAAGCTGCACACACACAATAAGCCGTGACTCCAGTGGGCCATAGAACAAAGCTAGATAAATGATGGATATCAATGAATATCACAGCTGGATGTTCTTCGTGTAAAAGTGCAGCTGAACTGTCTATGAGGCACGCCCCACATTACCAGTACCATCCACCCCCCTCCCCCTCCTACACGCAAACGCATGCTGTTCTCAGAGAGAAGGTACTTCAGTGTAACAATTGTACTTAACGTCAATGCACTTCTATACGTGAGCATCTATTAGAAAAGGAAGCACATTCGCTACGATAATAAAAGTCCTATTTCCATGAAAACAGGCGCAGTTCATTTTCTTTTATCATTAGTAAAGTCAGTATACTTTTTACGTTCGACTGCTGGCTACAGTTCACATCTATTTCCCCCCCCCCCTCTCTCTCTCTCTCGCTCTCTCTCTCTCTCTCTCTCTCTCTCTCTCTCTCTCTCTCTCTCTCTCTCTCTCCCTCTTTCCCCACATCCAGTTATTCTGTGACATCCAATGATGTGAAAAGGAAAGAAACTACAGCACTGCTACCGATGACAGATGAGCTAACCGCAGAGGTCGGAGCTCCATAGCGATACATCAGCTAGATATATTAACTTCTCTCACATCTGCTTACATGTCTCATGCATAAAATCGAAAAAACTTCCATTATTTTGCTATGCAAACTACCAATTACTGGAGAATGTTATTGTTATTTCGAAATTTCCATCTGAGTAAAGGAAAAGCGAGAATTAAAACTCCAATAAAAGACATACACACATACACTGAGACAGTCTAACGAAACATAGCAGCGATTTCTTTCAGTCTGATGGACGAAATCAAATGGTTTGAGAGCGTTCCTGGCGTTCAAATCAGTGTCTGTAAATAAATTTTCATTCCGTGTGTATTACATACATTTCAGCCACATGAAATAACATTACAGAATACAAACTTTCATGTTATCTATTCAAAAACACAATCTTTTTATCGTTTTACGCTGGGCAACAACAAGCTAGAATTTAAGAGAACATTGTTGTTTGTACACTATGACAGGACTCGTTTTAGCAGTGCAATGGTATATCGTGCTGGCGTTTACAAAACGTAAAAAAAAAACGAATTGTGAGGGCATGCATTGTAATAGAACCTCCTAACATCACCTGGCGGAGAGCCCTATAAGGTTCCACCGGTACATCGAAAACAAACACCCTCTGTGTGCTGACATCTGACATTTTTACTCAATAACTCGCCTTTTCTGTCCTATGTGTAAAGTTCATGTCACCCATACTAGAAGAAGAAAGCCACACCCAGCAGACCATCATTCGCAATACCTTTATTACATGAGTCTGCAGACAAGCTCCCTAATGTGTCGTAACAGTACACAGATGTGTTTCCAGACCGAATTTCCAATGTATCCATCATGTGCTCCACTCATTGACCCTCATTTAGGTACTAAGCGAATGTTACTATACTTTTCATGATCGTGCTATGCGTGTAGATCATCGGGAAGAGGGGAATCCTTTGGATTTTTTAATAGGCTGGTGTATAAGACACGCAAATATCCTCATATAAAAAGTAGACAACGCATGGGTATGTCAGCAATATGGCCATATAAGTGTGGAAAACGGTCGAAAAAATATGAAAAGTGACATAAAAGCGTTAATCATTGGGAAAAACCTTGCAGAATTCCGACATATTGATAGGAAATATCTGCACTCTTAGACGAACAACACATGATTGTGAAAGCCATCATTTATCACGCTTTGCCCAATGACCCATTGGAATCGTGGCCTAATATGTGTGTGTGTATGTGTGTAGCTTTTGTCGCCACTGATAGCGCTGGTCGCCCCCAGAGATGTGCTCAGCTGGAGATGCTGTCTGTGGCTTTGGCTGGCCGAAGACTGCTATCAGCTATCACAGTTGGTGGCGGATGGTGAATGGTGATGGTGGGCAACAGCGAATGTCGTAAAAAGCACTCTGATATGGATGATGTTTGGTCTGCGGGGTGCTCAACTGCACGGTCATCAGCGACTGGACTAAGTCCCAATTCTTACCCAGGCCATTTTTTTTTTCACAATCCAATCTGGACGCTGTCACAAATGACGAAGATGATGATAATGAAATGACAAGGACAACACAAACACCCAGTTGCCGGGCAGGAAAATCCCCAACCCAGCCGGGAATCGAACCCGTGACCCCATGATCGACAGGCAGCAACGGTAGCCACTAGACCCCGAGCTGCGGACGAAAAAGTATTCTGTCTGTGACTGTGGCTGGCCGAAGACTGTGCTCTCAACCATGACAGTTGGTGGTGGATGGGGAATTGCGATGGTGGACAGCAGCAGAGGTCAGAAAAAGCATTCTGGAGAATTCTCTGCAAGTTCATTGTTGTTCCTGGGGGGACAATGTTCCTGAGAAATACCTTTAATGGCTTGCAGAAATTGTCCTATTATTGAGTCTTTTGTCCATCTGTGACTGATTTCGACAGACCGGAGACAGTATATCACTAGCACCATATGGATGTCTTTGTGTACCATCAGCGACAGGATAGAAGAGGTCTGTATCCCTACCTACAGAGGGGAGGTAAAATTTATGGTAAGGTCTTATGGGACCGAACTGCTGAGGTCATCGGTCCCTAAGCCTACACACTACTTAATCTAACTTAAACTAACCTCCGACGTTGGGAGTCGCACCGACCGTGACAAGTCTCCGCAGACCGCGCGGCTACCGGCGCGGCTGGAGGGTAGGTAAGAATGGCTCTGCGCCGGCTAGCCCGTGACTGCACATCGAGGTGAACACATTAGCAGCTGCCACCCTTCTCTTCTGAGGTGTCTTTTTGGGTCGGTTTTGCAGTAGCTATGTAATTATAACAGTTTTTCTCAATTCCCAGTACAAGTGTTGCATTGTGATTCATTGTTTACGAGTGCTTTTCTTTTCATGACAATTTAGATGTGTAATTAGAACAGTTAAGCATTTTACATCAGTTGTGGTAGTATGTATTGACCTTCCTACAATTCAGTGACGGTTTGCTGCCCTATCGCTTCTTACTATGCATCAGTGAAGAAGCTACATAGCAGCTATACCACGGTTACCTCTTAGAGGCAGTCGAACAGAACAAAGTTGTCACAAAATAAAAAATTTATTTGAATTTAGGGTACCAGGTGCTTTTGAGGCATTGCAGGGGAAGGCGTATGTAGGAAAATCCAACGTCAAACATCGCCACTCACACACAGGTTGTAAAAAGGGATGGCTGTGGGCGCGCGAATTCGTCTCCATCATTTGCTGAAAAGTATTCCCCCAACGCTTGTTTATTATCACTTCTTTCCATTCCTCATGTAGGAGTCTAAAGACACAGTCCTCAGCTGTACGCTTACAGCGAATACACCTATTGAACTCCTCTTTGTCCAAAACCAATATCTCGTCACTTGAGCACATTTCCCGCCAAAAATAAAGATAGTACCTTCCATTTCAGTCTTTCACCTGTCAAGCTACAGGTGGAACAGAGAGATTCATTTCGACTTGTAGGTGAAGGCATTATCCTCTGAAGAGTTGATATTTATTTGATGTACATCTGCCACTATTTTCTGGTGGTACTGTGAAATTTTTTCCAGCAGGATAACACTAGTTGCATGACGTCGTAAATTTTTTAGCTGTATCGTTGTTTTAGGCACTCCATGTAAAGCGCTATGCATATAGATGTGTAATTATGCCTGATCTTTATGATTAATTACCTATTTGACACCGCTTTTTTCTCAGTTTCCCACGACAATAAATAAAGTACACTAAGCTAACCTGCCTCTCCTGTAGCTGGACAGAGACTGACCGTTTCCCTGTGTAGGGGGGGGGGGGGGGGTGCACTTGCGCTTTTCACCCAGAAGGACTGGGGTTCGAGTCCCACCATTTTGAATTTCCTGAAAATTTCTGGGTCGGGGTGGGGCTGTGACGTCAGCACAGCCTTGACAAAGAAAGTCCCGCCATCTTGAAATTCCTACCACTTTTTGAATTTCTCACCAAAATTCGAAATTACCACCCATAGGGTAGGTGGGGGAGAGG
Source organism: Schistocerca gregaria (assembly GCF_023897955.1). NCBI lineage: Eukaryota > Metazoa > Arthropoda > Insecta > Orthoptera > Acrididae > Schistocerca > Schistocerca gregaria. The sequence goes on from NC_064931.1 coordinate 89,549,347, forward strand.
GTGGGAGAGGTGGGGAGGAGAGGGGGAGGTGGGAGTGGGAGTGGGGATGGCGAAGGGGTAGGGGTGACCCACGTGTGGGCTGGAGAACAGCCATTACTCCATCTGGGGTGGGGATAATTAATTCATCAATTAATTCAGTTTCAGATCGATTCATACCAAAACTGTGCTTGCACTGGCTCTGTTCTCCTACCACACTGTACACCTTCCCCATGTATGTCTTCTTAGTGTTACATTTCGGCCCATATTTCATCTTTATGGCCGGCTGCTGTGACCGAGCGGTTCTAGGCGCTTCAGTCCCGAACCACACTGCTGCTACGGTCGCAGGAATGGATGTGTGTGGTGTTCTTAGGTTAAGTTAGGTTTAAGTAGTTCTAAGTCTAGGGGTCTGATGACCTCAGATGTTACGTCCCATAGTGCTTAGAGCCATTTGAACCTTTCATCTTTAGGGGCTACAGTGCCGTCCGCTTCCAGTCGGGCAGATGGTGGAGCTCTTGGAAAGAAAGGATAATCTGCGAATGGACTGGGGTGCTGTTCCTCTGATTTAAGTACCATAGACTACGTTTGGCATGCATGCGGAGACATAACGCAGCACCAGAGGCCGACCAGCAGTTTTCAACAGTGCTAGTGGAGGAATGAAACGCCCTGTCATAAAAGCTCCTTGTCGATCTTGTGGCCAACATGGGAGCAAGTTGTAGAACATGCACTGCCATCGGTGGTGATCGCACAACCTATTCAGAACCATATGCCGCCTTTTGTATTGTTCACAGGACAATCATGAATCGCGGTGACTTCAGTGTAATTATTGTCTTTGATTAAAAATATGATTTCTGTTCGTCTCATTGAGTATTTCTTTGATTTATCTTCTGCACTATACTGTAGTAGCTCTTTCCACGTATGTACCAAGCTTCATCGAGCTATGTTACTTGCCAGTGACACATCATGTGGAAGTTACTTTTGTCATCAAATTTGCTCATCAGTGTATTTTATGTGACTTCGTAGGCTTTCCCGGCGTAATAAGTCTTGAAAATCTCTTCGGGTTTGCTGCCGGATCCTAAAATCAACTTGACTCGATATTTTAATCAATAGAGACAATGGGTTTCCTCTTAGCAGGACGTGGAATCCGGTACTATCCCGCATCAAAATTGAACGTTCTTCGGTGCGACCATGATTGCGACATATCGTTGCCGCAAAGTTCTACCAGGGGCGGCGCCCCTTCCCTGTCTTGGAGGGCAGCAACTGTGACGGGCGGCGCACGCGCCGTGTACTGCACGGTGGGCTATATAGGACGTCGTTTTGCAGCCAGGCGTTAGTTCTCAGCGGGACTCATCAGCAAGCAGCATTCTCCTGAAGATGGCGACCAGTTGGATCGCTGAAATATCGAGCCAAGTTGATTTTAGGATCCGGCAGCAAACCCGAAGAGATTTTCAAGTGTATTTTATGATTTAATTGTGTATATCTCTCGACAGATACATGATTCCAGCAGAAATGGTCTGAGTACTATAGGACTCAACATCTATGGTCATCAGTCCCGTTGAACTTAGAACTACTTAAACTTAACTAACCTAAGGACATCACACAACACCCAGTCATCACGAGGCAGAGAAACAACCAGGAGTGATGGTCTGAGGTGCCTTTTTTTTTTTTTTTTTTTTTCATTACAGAACAGCGACATGTCGACGGTATTATACGTCCCGTTTTGCTTTCCTCCGTGGCAAGCAATCCTCGACTGACATTTCAGCAAGATATTGCCCACCTGCACACGGCGAGTATTTCTTCTGTTTGTCTTGTGCTTGCTGAACCATACGTTGGTTAGCGAGGCTGGAGGATCTCTACCCAAATTTGGAGCGTTATGGGCAGGGCCCTCCAGCCAGCACTGTATTTTGACGATCTAACGCGCCAACTGCACAAATTTGGGCACGATAACTCTCACGAAGGCATCCAACAACTCTATCAATCAGTGCTAAGCCAAATAACTGCTTTCATAAGGACCAGACGTGGACCAAAGAGTTACTGACTTGCTCAGTTTGTGAAGCACTTTCTCCTCAATAAAACTTCCAATTTCTCTGTAACTGTAATCATTTGCTTGTCTGTACATGTGCATCACACCTACCGACTTCCGTACCATTCGGAAAATTTCTTCATGGTGGATATCTTTCTTTTTGTCTTAGAATGCATAACAGAGTAATATCTGAAAAAGAAGTACAAAAATATTTATTCAGACTTTGATAAGCGGTGCAAAGACGCAAACTTGTCTTAAATGCTCATAAATGTAAAAGTGTGAACATTACAAAAATAGCTAAAATTTGAATGAGTCGCAACCGGAATCTGTCACCACATACTAATATTTGATGTAACTGTTTGTAGTATGTGAAATGGAGCGATAGTATGGGATCAGCCGCATATAAATTAGGTGGCCGACTTCCTTTAACTGGTTGGATGCTGGAAATGCGCAGTCTGTCTGTGAAGGACACTGCGTACGAAACACTCGTGTGGTCCAAAGTAGATATTACTCAATTGTGTGGGACCCGTATAAGACTAACTAGAGATTTTTAAAATACACAATGAAATGGATCAAAAATGATCAGAGGTTTGTTTGATCTATCTGTGAGAGTTATAGTGATGCTGAAAAACATCAACTGGCCGACGCTTTAACTGCCTCGCGCGAACCTACTTAGAATATTTTCAAATCAGCTTAAAAGGAGTAATGTAGGAACATTCTACAACGCCTTACGTATCGCTCCCTAGGAACAGACAAGCAAATTTAGTGAAACTGCAGACTGCAAAAGGGATTTTTGTAATCATCTTTCCCCTGATCCATATGCGAATGGAATGGGAAGCAGCCCTCGCAAGCGGTACAATGGAAAGTTCCCTCTGTCACTTCACAGTGGTTTGTAGAGTATACATGCCCCTAACGACGTCATGGTAGAAGTGACATTGAACTTGTATCTTTCTTCAAATACTATTTCTGCAAGTGCGAGCTAAAAATGTTGTCGAGACCGTCGTTTCACTTTAGATTGGCAATTATCCGCCCGTGAAAAAGAGCACCTGTGATATCATTAGTTTTCTAGTGGTTTACTCGTCCCTCTGCAGGCCTCGAGGCTCTGCCAGGAGCGGCGCGACTAAGATATCTAGCTGTCGACAAGATATTAAACATTAGAGAGTGAGCGGGTCAGCGGGAGCCGGGCTCACATCACAAAAACAAACACCGCCCCGCATCCAGAGGCACGCTGCAGGCGAGCAGCAGTGATAACAGAACAAACAGCCCGCCCCCCGGAGTCGGCACCGCCGCTGCGAGCTTTGAAAAATTGACATTCTTCTTTCACGAAACGAACAAAAAGCATTAAGGAGCGGGGGCGGGGTGGCTCGCCCGGGGACAAAGGGCACGAAAATATTGAACGGCAGGTCGGCGCTCGGCGTTTCCTCTAATTCGGGCCGGAATGCGAGGCAGGCACGCGCCCGGCTGACAGTTGACGCCTAACGAGCGCAGCTTCCCGCACTTCATTACGACACAATTCGCACTCTCGCCCGGCTCCGAGCCCTAATCACGGGACAACTACGAACTTCGCGAAGGACGAGGAGGGAAAATGAAAGAAAACCTGCCATATTTGTCTGATCTCACCAGAATGACAACTGACATTTAAATCCTACTTCATCACAACAGCTTACTATTGTACTTGGTTTTCGTATTTACTTAGCCCGTAAACTACGTATACTAATTAAAAGCAGCGATAGTAGTTGTAATGAAACATGCTGTGATTGATTATATGGAGCTGCTGCGTCTCATGAATGGTTCACCTCGAAAGATTTCGCGAGACCGGTTTGGTATTGAACGGCCAGATGTACAGTCCCTAGCTTTAATATTCGGCTACCCCTACAAATACGCCGCTCACGTTTTACTAATGCTTATCAGATAATGAAACGAAACATTTAAGCGATTTTGCGATACCGGTACTTCCGCATTTCTGTCACCAGTGGTAATCACAAATAATGATTATAAAATTCAGAAATAGTGAAAAGCAAACACTATTAAATAAATGGATTCAGTATCGACGCCACTATCATGTTCTTTCCCTTTGTCTTCAAAAAATAAAAATTCCACCGTACAGCAACTTCTTAAAACATTTTCTGAGACACTGGGCGGCCATAGGTCGATCGTCGTTTGCTGGAGCCTATGCGGTAAAATCGTGGTATAAGAGGGTCCCTGTCTCTCCACATTCATCTCAGTCATAGTAGACCGGCGATTGCCCCCTATGGCTTTGCGTAGGTGACGTGACGGCACATCCACTTTCCACTCTGCTGACCTTCGAAACCCAATTAATATTTCACTTTCAAAATTTACTAGCATGCGACATCTGCCATGTTGACTACACACACGTCCGTGACAAAAGGCGCTGTAGTCGCAAGATGCAGCGTCATACACAGCATCTTCTAGTAGGACAATACTTCATCCGATCTGTGGATATTCTGTTGAAATTTGCCTTCTTATTATATCTGTTTACAAGAAAATGGTCTTGCGTATTTCTTTACTCAATCTATTGTATTCACACTGAATAATGAGCCATTGTGATGTAAAAAAGATACTGTACGTATGAAACGCTGGTCCGATGAAGAAGAGAGCCCGATAGCCTTAATCAAATATCCTTAACTAAATAAATAAATAAACACAATTTTCTCCCAAATTTTCTTTAACTTCTTTCTTCATGAAACTGATCTTTTCTTTACTCTCCTTTCCTGAATTTCAAAACAGTTCGCAGTGGGGCCGAGAGCTGGAAATTGTGGAGATCCTTAACTAACATTAAGTTCGACACGTTAGTGCTATGGGAAACATAGATAACGCTCCAATTGATTTGAAAATGGTATTACACACAGAGATTCAATACTTATGGGTGGCTACATGTTACTGGTGGAAAGAAGGAAGATGGCGGTACTTGCTTGCACGCAACTACGGCAAAAACAAAAATAAAACTGTCCGTTTTATAAGGGGAAATCAAATGAAACCGAGACAGATGGAAAAAATTAAATAAACTATTTATTATTTCGATGGAGTGATCATAAGTGTTAATGCATTTATCTTTCTGTGAGACAAGAGTGCCAGTACCTTCATGGAAAAATGTCAGCGTTTACCTACGGAGCCACGATTATACCCAGGCGCGCACCTCTTCGTCCACAGCAAATCGACGGCCTCTTTCTTCAGGGCTCCAAGAAATACGAAAATCTCATGGGGAGGGATTCAGAGTCCATGTATGACGTGTAAGAGCTTCCCTGCGAAACTCCTGGAGAGTGCTCGAAACAACCTGGCTAACATTTGGGTGGGCATTATCCTGCAGTAGAATGATGCTGGCCATCAACATACTAGGTGTTTGGACTTCATGTTGCGTTTCAGTTTTTGGTAAGTGTCCACGTACCGCTGTGCGTTTTTGGCACCGTGATCGAGAAAGTCAATGAGCAACGGGCCACTGCAGTCAAAGAGAATCATGACTCTCCCGGAGCTGGGTTGCCTATTGTTTCGACTACGCTGCAAATGTTTCGCTACGAAGCCCTAACACATTCTCTATACAGCCACGATCTCTCCCCATTCGATTTCCATATTTTTAGTTTCCCTGAAGAAAGACATTCGTGGCTGTCAAATAAATGGTTCAAATGGCTCTGAGCACTATGGGACTTAGCTTCTGAGGTCATCAGTCCCCTAGAACTTAGAACTACTTAAACCTAACTAACCTAGGGACATCACACACATCCATGCCCGAGGCATGATTCGAACCTGCGACCGTAGTGGTCGCGCGGTACCAGACTGTAGTGCCTAGAACTTCTCGGCCACTTCGGCCGGCTCGTGGCCGTCGACTTGCTTCGGACAAAGAGATGAATGCCTGCGTACAATCATGGCTCCGTAGGCCACTACAAACATTTTTCCTTGAAGACATCGACCGTCTTGCCTCGTAATGGGATGAATGTATTAATATATATGGCGACTACTTTTGAAATAATGAAATCATAAACAGTTTATCCATTTTTCCATCCATCTCGTTTTCATTTGTCCTCCTCTTATAACTCAATTAATAATATGACAAACCACGTGTGTACCTGTACCTCACCCCTCATGGTAAAGTACATGTGCGTCAGTGAAATGGACCAATAAAAAGATGTTATCATGTGGACGTAATGTGCTGTTCCAGTCTCTTCTGTACCTAAGGTGCATCACCGTTCTCTTTGGATCCCTACGTAATTCGGTGCTCTCCGATACACACGATCGAACAGCGGAGGAGTGGTACTCAAGCGTCAACTTTAGGTGACAATATCTCCGGATGTAATTAACATTTTACAATGCAACAAACGGCAATGATTACGTATTTGCTTATATGTTCAGGTGCGCCAACAAAACTAACGGGGTTCCATTTACAAAAACTTAGGTTTGTGTTAAAAAAACATACTTCCGTGCGTTTTTTTATGGTTTGTATTAACCAATTATACTAGCCCCTCTCCTCACGTTCGGTCTGTGGAATCGATTCGTCATTATTTGATGTGGTTTACGAAACATATACAGCGGTAATGTTAGGTGACTCACCCTGTATAATCGTGGTAGGTGAAATAAAGAAGACGATGATCACAGAAAAAACAAAGGAAATACTGGTGACAAAATAATGGCACTACTTATTTAAATGGTTGTGTGAAATCTGCGATCTAGCTATGTCTTTACTTTTAATGGTTCATCGTTATCCAGATCACTTCAAACGAAACAAGAGCACTGCAAGTTTTTGTTAGGACGCTTCGCGACTAAAATATTGCCTCTCAGTTCCACAGCGAGAGCCGCCTCTAAAGGAACGCGATAGACATGACATAATACACAACCAGCTGACAAGTGGCGGCCAGATTGGAGTGGGTGGTTCTCTGCAGAGGGAGCAACCGGAGCCGAGCGTAATCTCGAATTTTACTCCCAGGGGGAGTGGAGCGCGGCTGATACAATGGTCAGCTCCTGCTCCATTTGTCATCTGGCCTCTGTCCTCCGGCCGACTAATAATGCTCTGAAAATTCGAAGCAATCGATTTCTGCTACCAAAAGCCAGCTCTCCTCCGGAAAACAGCTACAGATGTACATGGCGATATTGCTCTTCTTATTTTCTTTTCCGAATGAGGCGGCAACATTTTTTGCTGCCTGTCGGTGGGAGAACACGAACGTTGTAGTCAGTTACTTACGTGCTCCATACATCGCACTGACATTTTATTTCGTGTTGTGGAACTTGTCAGTTGAAACACAGATGCACCCATTTCTTGCAAAAATCCATTTAAACGGTTCCACGCTCTCTACTGACATATTAATGATTCAGAATTTTTTTCCTACTCAGGTATCTCTCTGTTGTATGGAAGGGATTCTCAAGAAGGAATAACTTCAATCTAAATCTGAAAACAGTAATGTTGTCTGAAACTACCTAGCAGATTAAAAGAGTGGCTCACCGCGCCTCGAATCTGGAACATTGCCTTTTGCAGACAATGCTCTTAATGACTGAGCCATCCAGGCTCTATTCCAAGCTAACGGCCCGCCCCCACACAACTTCTCTCCTCCTTACCAAATATCAAACAAGTTCTCCTGCATACTAAGCTGGGCTAATACTCCCGGAAGGAAGGATACAGCGAATAAATTGCTTAGCTACAGCTTAAGGGCTTGTTTTTAGAATGAAAGGCAATGTTCCTTGTTCATGTGTCAGTCTGGCACGCAGTTTTAATCTGCCAGCAAGTTTCGGAACGCTGCACTCATCGCTACAAGACGGACGTTCCGTTCTGCCCAGTGCTGTCTGTCAGAAATTTGGTTTCCTTTGGATAGGTTGTGCAAGGATGTTGTAGCTTCCTCAAATTTACATTCACTATAGGGCACTGCAGATCATTTTTTTCTAATGTTGCATTTGTAAATACTGAATGAATTGATGGTAACAAATCACATCCATGTACAAATCTACTGTGAGGCTGAAATTAATATTTCCATCTCGTTAAAAAGAGGCTTACAGCATCTATCTTGTGAGTTCCATACATTATTACAATTACTTTATGTTTCAAAATGAATATTTGTTTCTTAGAAAGTAACATTCGCAGAACATCGTGTGTGGTGTGGTGTGTACGTGTGTATGTGTGTGTGTGTGTGTGTGTGTGTGTGTGTGTGTGTGTTTTGTGGCTTTGATCTGAGGTGTCATGTCTACAATACGTGCTTTAACCAGTATAAGTGGTAAATTCCAAGTTTACTACATATTAAATTATAGTTTCTATTATAACATTGAAGGCTTGTTGTTTTCTCATCTCGGAGTAGGTTAAAGGTATACAGCTCTAATGCGGTTCGGACTAGATTGTTAAAAGGTAGCTTTCTCATAGTTTTGTGGAAATATTTTTTCATGTATATTATTAAATAGTGCTTTCGTAAAGTTACATATTAAAATATGTACACAGAGCTACAATTAGGTACACACCTAACAGGAAGCCAGAAAAAAATTATTTTGTCTTGTCCAATTAGGTACTTTTAACACTCAATAAAATTTAAAGTAAGGTTTTTCTTCAAATAACGCAGATTTTTATTAAATAATGAGTAATATCATTCTTCTTCTGGTGCTGCCTATCCATTAATGGATGTTGGCGACCACATGTTACATCTTTCTTCTGTAAACCGCAGTGTGTGATAGCTGGTCTACACTTCGTAGTCCTGTCCACTGCTTTATATTGTCCAACCAGGATGTTCTCCTTCGCCCTTGTCTTCCTTTTCCTTCAATCTTACCTTCTATTATTAACTGCAGAAGCATATATTAGGTGTTCCGTACTATATGTCCTAGGTATGAAGTTTTTCTTCTTTTAAGCACTGTCTGCATTTCCCGCTGCTTGTTCATTCGTTCCAGTACTTCGGTGTTGGTTCTTCTTGAAGTCCACGGTATTTTAAGTATTCTGCGATAAACCCACATTTCAGAGTCCTCTAACTTCTTCGTTGTTGTCGCATTTACTGTTCATCCTTCAGAGCTATATAGAAGCACGGACCAGATGTAGTATTTTACAAATCGGACCCTATGGTTTAGGTCTAGGTCTGTGCTTGTAAGAATACTCTTAAGGGCGTATCGGTTGTTCTCTATGCGACATTTTATTTCCAAGTCTGTTGGCCATTCTTCACAAAGCCTGGTTACGAGGTACTTAAACTTGTTGACTCTTTGTATTACAGATACTTGAAATCGTAGATCTGCATCTTTAAATGAGTCGGACTCCTTACGTCACATTAAAAATACAAATCTTTAATAGTTAATGACTACTATTATTACAAAGCTTCTTTTCCTGAACCTTGTTAATTATCATGGAGAGAAACAGATACTACTGGCCACTGTAAAAGTTAGTGGTAAAAGCCTTTATGGTTTTCTACAATATACGGCATAACTGTCTTTCAGTCTTGAATTTTGCTATTTTTGATAGGTATTTTTCCTTGTGGATAAGTTTCTTGTCTAGGTAAAGATACTTGATTAGTGTTGTTGAGGATAAAGGTGTTCAGGCTTGGAAAACCACCTCATCTTATGCACTCACTTGTTCCTACAATGCTCATGAGAGTATTCAGAATAATGATATTTAAAAAACCAAACCACTCTTTTTCATTCCTTGGAAGATATCTGGTTTCGACAGAAATTGTCGACTTCTTATAATAAGTAGGCCACCAAGTAGAGCACTTACTGATCATGTCGGTCTCGGCAGGCGTAATTGTCCCTGTATGTTTCTTTCTCAGCATTAGCTATAAGCTCGCAAACTTCACGTGGAGAGTAGACATGCTCACATATCTTATTTGGCGTTTCATTATCCTGAATTTTCGGTCACATGGTTTGTATGAATGACCATGTAAAAGAAAAGAAGGCTGTTTAATCATTTTAAACCTGTACGTAATGGTTAGGGCAAGATAGGTTCTTGACAAGGTATAATTTTTATTTTGCATGGGACAATTATCATGAAACAGTTGTAACTCGGTAGCTGTATCTGGTAAATGGTTTTCAGTATAGTCCAACAGAAAGAGAAATCTTCATCGGGCCCTTTGTGGACCTGGCCGTCATCGCCCATGTATTAATGGGCTAATTCTGTTTTGTTGTTTAAAATACAAAAAAAGTTTCACTGTGAGTTGCCTGAAGCAGTAAATTTCTTCAACAGGTATCTTCGGTAAATTTGCATTTTGCATGTAGTCAAATATAAGTTCTGAGTTTTTTTTCATTTTCTTTATTCGTATGTAGACGTGAAGTGTTCAACTCGCCTCATGTGCACCATTAATTCTGCAGTCGCGACTTTTTCACAGTATCCTGTAAATGAGGGTTACATGTTGGCAACTTTTTTTCTTCACAAAAGGAACAGTTGTCAATCTGTGGTTTTCGAGCTTCAGTTTAAAATTTTCTTTGAAATATGTATCGAGAAACTCATACTTGATATTTGTACCAGGATATTTTATGTTATACAAGTCATATATTTCTTTGACGGACAGTTCAGATGATAAATAGCTAAAGTTTGTACCAGATACATAGTGCCTTTTGCACATGGGAAAAGAGCTTATATGTTCATGTATCAAATGGTTCAAATGGCTCTGAGCACAATAGGACTTGACGCCTGAGGTCATCAGTCCCCTAGACCTTAGAACTACGTAAACCTAACTATCCTAAGAACATCACACACATCCATGCCCGGGGCAGGATTCGAACCTGTGACCGTAGCAGTCGCGCGGTTCCGGACTGAAGCGCCTAGAATCGCTCGGCCAGTTCATGTACCTTCAAAAGTCCGTTTGGGCCAATTTTCCCATACACAAGAATACCTGTCACGTTTGTCACGTGTAATTTTACTTTCAGAAGTAACTGTCTAATACGTTTAATTAGCTTCTCAGTAATATCATCCTCCCGGCATGAAGAATTACATGGTATTTAAATGAGTTCCTCCATAAAGATGCATCATCATTCCTAGCATCTCTATCATCCATTTTAAGTACAAATCTTGTTCATCTTTAGACGGCAAATCAGCATATAAAGAGTTTTATACCAAGAATTTATCTGTGTCGGCAAACTTCGTAAAGATTAATAAGATTGAAATGAATAACGATTATTTTCGTTCCCAGCGGTAATGTTAAGTTATGTGTAAACAAATAGTCTCATACTTCCAGGCATTTACCATTAGGAACAAATCTACTATCCACGTACTGAACTATTCATTGTGATAAGCTACGTATCTATGTATATCAGACAGTTTCCCAAACATACAACAGTACGTTTTACAATAATTAGCTCATTCCCTGCAAGTTGAAAGGGTTGATCTACTTTGGTGCTCTTTTCCTGCGCGTCCATTGCGTTCTTTGACTTGTAATTTCAACTTTATTATAACATACCTTTTGTAAGGTTTTGGTTGTTCCTTCCTCTGTCCTGTTTTTGATAGACTGTCATGTAAATCGCTACTTTCACTCATTTTATAGTAATTACCATAAGTTCATAACACTACAATAACATAACCATCGCTTTTTGCCAATCATTACCATATACACAGCACAACAAACAGAAGAAGCAAAAGAACAAGCTGCAGAAAACAATTTGCAGTGTTATCAACAACTGAGTGTTAAAAGCGACAGGAGTCACTCACTGACGTCGGTACCTTTTGTCACTCACTTCAGAAAAGACACTGGCAGAAAGACTGCTTGACTAAGCCACGTTTTGACACTCAAACGTGTGTAAATACCCTACAGAAAGCGAAAATATAATTATCTCAAGAAGTCAAAAATATGACTGAGGTACCTTTTACCAATCAACCATTAGACGTATAGTTGTGAACTTGCGGGTTCACGACTGAGAATTACTGACACATATATTTTCTGATAATCGTTATTTATTTTTTTCCCGCTGTTGTGTCACTTTTTCCTTCAGAATCCACTTCAGACATTTTACTTTCATGCTGAAACACGGCCATTCATTTTTTCTTCGTTATTCCCAGTGAACGGCTACGCCGCAGAAAAAAAGACACGCAACAGACGGCTACTTTGGATCACGGAAGCTGTTTCGTGTCGTGGAGTCCAGCTGCCACGCGAAGACCATTTACCCTGCGTGCGACTGAGTGCGGCCTTATCGCGCAGCAGAAGGCAGCGGGAGCGGTTAGTAGAGTGAGCGGTACCTGCAACTATCTGGGTCCGGCACAATTTCCGCAGAGGAAATGAGAGACAGACAACAGCTGCCGGTATCTCCCGCGCCGCATTAGTAGCGGCCGAAACCTACTGCCCGGCCTCGTAGCGCAGTGCGCACTTGTTTAATACCGGCCCACAACCGCCGCCTTGTCGACGATAATCGTGAAGCTGTTTCGTGAAAGCAGGTTTGCTCTCTAGTTACGAGAACAGTTAACAGAAATCCTGGGAAATGCTTGCATCTAAGAAATCCGGTTGAATAGAATACGACTTAAATCTGAATGAACTATCCAGAAAGTAAATTAACTAGGGCAACGTTAGGTGTATTTACGATTGGTAACGACGATGTAAAACAGTACAAAGTCGACAGACGCAAAAGTTCTGTTTGAGGACTGGATGATGTTCTGCTACACACAAGATTAACTATAATCTATATGTTGCATATTTTACAATAAAGCAGTATTTACCTTTTTAATTTCTCGAGTCTGGCAGATATACAGGTTGTTACAAAAAGGTACGGCCAAACTTTCAGGAAACATTCCTCACACACAAAGAAAGAAAATACGTTATGTGGATATGTGTCCGGAAACGCTTACTTTCCATGTTAGAGCTCATTTTATTACTTCTCTTCAAATCACATTAATCATGGAATGGAAACACAGTACCAGCGTGACTTCAAACACTTTGTTACAGGAAATGTTCAAAATGTCCTCCGTTAGCGAGGATACATGCATCCACCCACATAAATGAAAGTCAAGGGGGTTGAGGTCAGGATCACGTTGAAATGAAGCCTCATCCGTAAAGAGAACATTTGCACTGAAATGAGGATTGACACATTGTTGGATAAACCATTCGCAGAAGTATACCCGTGGAGGCCAATCAGCTGCTGATAGTGGCTGCACACGCTGTACATGGTACGGAAACAACTGGTTCTCCCGTAGCAGTCTCCATACAGTGACGTGGTCAGCGTTACCTTGTACATCAGCAACTTCTCTGACGCTGACGTTAGGGTTATCGTCAACTGCACGAAGAATTGCCTCGTCCATTGCAGGTGTCCTCGTCGTTCTAGGTCTTCCCCAGTCGCGAGTCATAGGCTGGAATGTTCCGTGCTCCCTAAGACGCCGATCAATTGCTTCGAACGTCTTCCTGTTGGGACACCTTCGTTCTGGAAATCTGTCTCGATACAAACGTACCGCGCCACGGCTATTGCCCCGTGCTAATCCATACATCAAATGGGCATTTGCCAACTCCGCATTTGTAAACATTGCACTGACTGCAAAACCACGTTCGTGATGAACACTAAGCTGTTGATGCTACGTACTGATGTGCTTGATGCTAGTACTGTAGAGCAATGAGTCACATGTCAACACAAGCACCGAAGTCAACATTACCTTCCTTCAATTGGGCCAACTGGCGATGAATCGAGGAAGTACAGTACATACTGACTAAACTAATATGAGCTCTAACATGGAAATTAAGCGTTTCCGGGCACATGTCCACATAACATCTTTTCTTTATTTGTGTGCGAGGAATGTTTCCTGAAAGTTTGGCCGTACCTTTTTGTAACACCCTGTATACAGTGTGTAACGGGTGAAATGCAGATATACTGTACTGAACAATATTACATCAGTGTAACTTCATTTTCAGACTAATAATTATTCCTATTGGTAGTAGTATATTTTTAAGTTGGTTAGTACTTCCAAGTACATGTGGCAAGAATTAGCCATTGATGGTTACTTTTCCTTGGTCAGTAAATCAAGTGTTGAAGTGTGGACACACACAAAACGATTAGCCCTATAGTGAGTGGCGTTGTCCAGTTAGTGGTGCAGTTAGGATTGTGCAGAAAACATCAGGTTGCATAATTTGTGGCGTGTTTGTGGGAAGACCGTTCGATGCTGAGAAAAAACAAGCAACACTCTGATGTGTGTGCATAAGAAGATACCACATACAAAGATGTCTGCACTTTCACCCATTACGCCTTATATACATACAGGGTGTATGAAACCACTTGTCAGAAACTTTAATGATATATTATTGACATCAGTACATTACAAAAAGTTCGTATGAACTTGGGTCAAAAAAGGCACTTTTTGGGACGGATCAAAGGAATTCCCTGTAGTGACTCTAGGTTGTGTAATTTTATGAAATGTGCATTTTCGTTTACTTGCTTGGACTAGAACATGGAAACGGGGACACAATACCTCACCTTAATGCTGAACGTTCCCCTTGTAGGCAGTTACCTTATGCAAAAACGTTTCTAAAACCCCGACAACGTTTGACAGAGACAGGCTCAGTTGACAAGAAAGATACAGATGGCGCGAGACCACATGATATATGTTCTACATACGCCAGACCTTAAAGAACGGGTTCTTAATACTGAAGATTAAACTCCATCAACTATTAAGAGAACTGCGAGAAGTGAAGGCGTTAATCACACGACGAAACAAAGGAATTAAGATTAGAGTTTAACGTCCCATCGACAGAGCAGTCATTACAGACGGAGCACAAGCTCATATTACGAAAGGATGGAGAAGGATATCGGCTGTGTCCTTTTATGAAGCAAACGATCCCACCACTTGCCTGGAGCGACTAAGGAAATAAAGGAAAACCTAACTCCGGATGGCCGGAGGGGGGATTCAACCGCCGTGCTCCCAAATGTGAATCGCAGGCCACAGTGACCGAGCGGTTCTCGGCGCTTCAGTCCGGAACCGCGCTTCTGCAACGATCGCAGGTTCGAATCCTGTCTCGGCCGTTGGTGTTTGTGATGTCTTTAGGTTATTTAGGTTTAAGTAATTCTAAGTCTAGGGGACTGATGACCTCAGATGTTACGTCTCATATTGCTTAGAGCCATTTGAGCCAAATGTGAGTCCAATGTGTTAACCACTGCGCCACCTCGCTTGGCATCACCTGACGATGTGAAACATTTTCCGTGAACGTCTTTTGTACCCGCCTCATTTTTAATGGCTGCAAGTGTTAAACGAGACGGACTTCCAGCCTAGAATGACATTCTGCGAACGCATGTTTGAGTTGTGTGCTGCGTTTCTGCAGTTATTAGCACGTTCCTTATTCAGTGATGAGCGTCGCTTTTCACGTGATGAGATCTTCAGTTATCCTAACAACCATGTCTGATATTATGAAAACACTCATGAAGATCGACAAGATAGACATCAACAGAGGTTCAGTGTCAACATTTCGGATGAAATCATTCACTATCATGTCACTGGCCTCAATTTTTTTCTTCAGCGTCTTACTGGGCAAACGTAACTATTGTTTGCAGACATGAGTTGCTTCATTTGCTTGCCGATCTATCTCTAGACGTCATCCAACGAATGTGGCTTATGCACGGCAGTACTCCGCCTCATTTTACACGGATAGTTCGCTAGTATCTGCATAGCTAGCTTCCAAACAGGAGGATTGCTCGAGGGGGACCCTTTGCATGGCCTGACCGATCGCCAGATTTGTGTCCAATGGTATTTCTCTTTGAAAACATTTAAAATGCTTGGTGTGTTCAACTCCCGTACCCATTGTCGATGTTCTGAGGGAGCGTAACCAAACTACACTCCTGGAAATGGAAAAAAGAACACATTGACACCGGTCTGTCAGACCCACCATCCGGACACTGCGAGAGGGCTGTACAAGCAATGATCACACGCACGGCACAGCGGACACAACAGGAACCGCATTGTTGCCGTCAAATGGCGCTAGCTGCGCAGCATTTGTGCACCGCCGCCGTCAGTGTCAGCCAATTTGCCGTGGCATACGGAGCTCCATCGCAGTCTTTAACACCGGTAGCATGCCGCGACAGCGTGGACGTGAACCGTATGTGCAGTTGACGGACTTTGAGCGAGGGCGTATAGTGGGAATGCGGGAGGCCAGGTGGACGTACCGCCGAATTGCTCAACACGTGGGGCGTCAGGTCTCCACAGTACATCGATGTTGTCGCCAGTGGTCGGCGGAAGGTGCACGTGCCCGTCGACCTGGGACCGGACCACAGCGACGCACAGATGCACGCCAAGACCGTAGGATCCTACGCAGCGCCGTAGGGGACCGCACCGCCACTTCACAACAAATTAGGGACACTGTTGCTCCTGGGGTATCGGCGAGGACCATTCGGAACCGTCTCCATGAAGCTGGGCTACGGTCCCGCACACCGTTAGGCCGTCTTCCGCTCACGCCCCAACATCGTGCAGCCCGCCTCCAGTGGTGTCGCGACAGGCGTGAATGGCGGGACGAATGGAGACGTGTCGTCTTCAGCGATGAGAGTCGCTTCTGCCTTGGTGCCAATGATGGTCGTATGCGTGTTTGGCGCCGTGCAGGTGAGCGCCACAATCAGGACAGCATACGACCGAGGCACACAGGGCCAACACCCGGCATCATGGTATGGGGAGCGATCTCCTACACTGGCCTTACACCTCTGGTGATCGTCGAGGGGACACTGAATAGTGCACGGTACATCCAAACCGTCATCGAACCCATCGTTCTACCACTCTTAGATAGGCAAGGGAACTTGCTGTTCCAACAGGACAATGCACGTCCGCATGTATCCCGTGCCACCCAACGTGCTCTAGAAGGTGTAAGTCAACTACCCTGGGCAGCAAGATCTCCGGATCCGACCCCCATTGAGCATGTTTGGGACTGGATGAAGCGTCGTCTCACGCGGTCTGCACGTCCAGCACGAACGCTGGTCCAACTGAGGCGCCAGGTGGAAATGGCATGGCAAGCCGTTCCACGGGACTACATCCAGCATCTCTACGATCGTCTCCATGGGAGAATAGCAGCCTGCATTGCTGCGAAAGGTGGATATACACTGTACTAGTGCCGACATTGTGCATGCTCTGTTGCCTGTGTCTCTGTGCCTGTGGTTCTGTCAGTGTGATCATGTGATGTATCTGACCCCAGGAATGTGTCAATAAAGTTTCCCCTTCCTGGGACAATGAATTCACGGTGTTCTTATTTCAATTTCCAGGAGTGCAGATTGCACCAAGTACGGATTACTCCTGGAGTTTTCCATAATCTACGGCAAAGTACAACGCAAGCTCAGATACATACGAATTGCAAGACCTGCAAATTATGGACTGGCTGTTGCTGCTGAACGTAAACTATCGTTACGTATTATCCGTAATAAGGCGATAAGTCTGATTAGTGTTCTACTGTAGTATTCACAATAAATTAACGAAAAAATTAGCACCATAAAATATCGAGGGATGTCCGGTCGGAGCGGCCACAGGTGAAAAGAATATATGGAATTAATTGGAAGAGAAGCAGGTGGCAGGCTGAAACTCGTTGGCAGGTTCCTAAGGAAATTTATCCACGAAATAAGTAACTTACAAAACACTCATTCGAATTATTGTTGAGTATTGTCAACCAGTCTACGACGTTTATGAAGTTGTTTTAGTTGTAGAGCTAGAGATGATCCGACTAAGAGCTGCGTGTATCGCCATGGGTTCGTTCAGTAAGCGCGAAGGCGTTATGAAGGCTCAACACCCTCTAGCGTCAGGTGCTGCAAGAGAAACGTCTTTCATCACACAGAGGGTGTCTGTAAAAATACAGCGTACGTGTAATAGGGCAGGTACTATCTAAAATTTACGTTGGCTAACAAAGTCGTGAAGCAGCCACAAGACATGGTAGCATGTCAATATAACTTCGTAATCGTACATATCACCGGTATGCATTGAATGGCCGGCCAGTGTGGCCGAGTGGTTCTAGGCGCTTCAGTCTGGAACTGCGCGACCGCTACGGTCGCAGGATCGAATCCTGCCTCGGGCATGGATATGTGTGATGTCCTTAGATTAGGTAGGTTTAAGTAGTTCTAAGTTCTAGGGGACTGATGTCCTCAGATATTAAGTCCCATAGTGCTCAGAGCCATTTGAACCTTTTTTTTTTGCATTGAATGATTAGAGTTGCAAAGGGGGCTCACTGTGGGTCTCCTTTTACCCGGCTGGTCGAATCGTACAATATCCATATCTGTCAGGTAGTCGGATGTGACAGTCACTTGATGGAATGCATGGTAATGTATGGGCAGCGATGCGCGTCGACAAGATTCCGGTCGACGACGTCTGATCAGCACAGAGGATCAATGTGACACCAAGCATATTGTAACCCATTCACTCAAGCGCATTTCATCCAATAAATCCTTACGACATTCTACGCCATCCTCCACCATTGGTAGGAGACTAGAAACAGCCCGACTAGGGAATTAGCATCCCATGAGTAGATTGCCGTTCATACCGTAACATAAACGGCTGCTATTGGAATGGTGCCGTGACTGGGAAGCGTGGACTGCTAATGAATGGCGTCGCATTGTGTTCACGGATGATTCACTGTTCTGCACAATTCGGGATGACTTTAGATCGCAGTTGGTAGTCATTAAGGGAACTGTGACTGCACTACGGTACATCACGAAAAATTGGCTCTGAGCACTATGGGACTCAACTGCTGTGGTCATTAGTCCCCTAGAACTACTTAAACCTAACTAACCTAAGGATATCACACACATCCATGCCCGAGGCAGGATTCGAACCTGCGACCGTAGCAGTCGTACGGTTCCGGACTGCGCGCCTAGAACCGCGAGACCACCGCGGCCGGCGGTACATCACGGATATGCTATGTTCTCATGCGTTACCTCTCATGCGATAATAACTGGTTACATTTTTCAACAGTGCAATGCCCGTCCACAAATGGCACGAATATCTATGAACTCTCTGTATGATATCTAGGCGCTCCTGGTGCCACAAATGTCCCCAGATTCACTGAATAGCCAAACAAACCGGTACAACTGCCTAATATGGGGTAGCCCCTTCCCTCCCCCCCCCCCCCCTGGCCGAGCACGCTGAAGTGCTGCAACACGACGTGGTAAGGACTCGACTAATGTCTGAAGTGGTGCTGGAGGGAGCTGAAACCACGAATCCTGCAGCACTGTCCTTAAATCCCTTAGAGTACGAGAGGGTGGAGATCTCTTCTGAACAGCATGTTGCAAGGCATCCCAGATATGTTCAATAATGTTCATGTATTGGGAGTTTTGTGGCCAGAGGAAGTGTTTAAGCTCAGAAGAGTGTTCCTGGGGCCACTCTGTAGCAATTCTGAACGTGTGGGGTTTCAGATTGTTCTGCTGGAGTTACCCAAGACCGTCGGAATGCACAATGGGCATGAATGGAAGCAGGTGATCAGACAGGATGCCTACGTAAGTGTCACCTGTCAGAGTCGTATATAGACATATCATGGGTCTCATATCATTCCAACTGCACACGCCCCACACCATTACAGAGCCTCCACCAGCTTGAACAGACCTCTGCTGACATGCAGGGCCCATGAATTCACGAGGTTGTCTCCATACCCGTACCCGTCCATCCGCTCGATACAATTTGAAACGAGACTCGTCCGACCAGGCAACATGTTTCCAGCCATCAACAGTCCAATTTCGGTGTTGACGGGCCCAGGCTAGGCGTTAAGCTTTGTGTCGTGTAGTCATCTAGGGTTCAAGAGTGGCCCTTCGTCTCCGAAAGCTTATATCGACGATTTTCGTTGAATGGTTCGCTCACTATCACTTGATGGCCCAGCATTGAGATCTGCAGCAGTTAGCGGAATGGTTGCACTTTCGTCATGTTGAACGATTCTCTCCAGTCGTCGTTGGTCCCGTTCTTGCAGGATCTTTTTCCGGCCAGGGATGTCGGAGATTTGATGTTTTACCGGATTCGTCAGATTCACGGTACACTCGTGATATAGTGGTGCGGGAAAATCCCCACTTCATCGCTACCTCAGAGATGCTGTGTCTCAATGCTCGTGCGGCGACTGTAACACCACGTTCAAAATCACTTAAATCTTGATAACTTGCCGTTGTAGCAGCAGTAACCGATTTAACAACTGCGCCAGTCACTTGTCCTAATTGGCGTTTCCGAGCGGAGGGCGGTATTTTGCCTGTGTACACATCTCTGTATTTGAATACGCATGCCTATACTAGTTTATTTGGCGCTTCAGTGTATTCTCCCGACAGAGTATGAGTGGAACTGCCTCGGATGTTAACTCTATCACAGTGCCAGTGTCCAACATATCAAGGACGAGTTACAACAATTGTTGGTCCTGCTTGCCTCAGGTCAGAGGATACAACAGCTTTATGACACACTCCCCAATCGAAGCAGTTCATTCATCCAGGCCATAGGGGGTGCAATACCTCACTGATAAGAGGGCTTATACTACCAGATTCTTTGAAATTTGACTCGACTTTGTAATCAATGAAAAACATCACAGTCCCTCTCAACCTTTCCATTTCGTTTATCTTCCACTTCTAGGTGCTTCACATTTTTTGTAACGCTGTGTATATAAATGATGTAGTCGATAACAATGGTGGCACCGTGAGGCTATTCACGAACGATGCTACTATCTGTACAAAAGTTGCAACGCCAAAACAATGCAATGGAATGCAGGAAGACTACAGAGGATCAGCTATTGATAAAGAAACTGGCAGTTGATCCCCATCGTAAATAAATGTAACATATTGCGTATATACAGGCGAAGATATCCACTGTTTTAAAAGTTTATTTGATACTACAATGTTGAAGCCATAGTCACAGTACATAATTTTTTTTTCTTCGAAAAGAAAGGGTTACATTACCAGTTTCAATTAACTACGTCGTCATTTTCAAATGCAAAAACATCAGTTGGCCAATATATAATGGGAATTATGCCCATACATCTGATAAAAATTGTGAGTAATTATGATACCAGACAACTGGGCTAATGGTGGCACAACCAAGTCACTTCAAGTTGAATCCATGCTTGCCCAAACGTTCATTCCATGCCCTAATGTAGAATAGGTAAAAACTACACCATGGTGAAATTTGCCAAGAATTCTTGCTGTGACACAACGATCGTATGGCTGATATAAGTTCACAATTCTGAATATTAAATACATACATGTATATTTCATCATTGTCATGGCGCAAACTCCCACGGGATAAACACATATAATAACATCAACATGGAATGCAGCACATACTTTTACTATGATCCGAAAAAAATTTGAAAACACAATGTACTTTCATATAGAACTGACACACTACTAACTTGCTAACATAACATTGCTCCATTTGCCTGGTAGCCCAGTCTGTCACTAGAGGACATGAATGTATTATAAAAACACAAGAAAAAAACAGGACTTATATAATGTACAATAACAGGCGCTAGATGGCGCCAGTGACAAGTCTTAACGAAACTAGTTTCTAGTTTAAATATAAACACAATCTGAACACTGGTGCACAACCCAAAACATTGCTATAAATTATTTAAAATTAGCTATCACAGCATAGTCTATAAAACATGAAAACAAAGAAACGAAATTTCGTCTCAATACAGCTTATAGCGACCAAAATATTGTTGAATGCACGTTACAAAATGCCAGCCTCACGATTCCCATTAACATGTCATTTGTTACAGTCTTTCACACAGACAATTAAAAAAACAAATTAAAATCCTATTTATCACAAGTATAAAGGGCTGGATGTGCTGTGTATTTGAATGGGGGAGGAGGAAAGGAAAATGTAATTTAATTTTTTATTTTTTTATAATATATGTACATGAGCAACCGATGCATGATGGGGCAGTGGACAACAGCAACATCAAAGTTACAGCGAAACTGAAACTACGTTCTAGATACTACATTCTAGCAATCTTAAGTAACGATACAGACAACCTATGATAATAGGTACACAGTGTGTACAAGATATTAACTAATACAAAAGATACATAAAAAAAGTAATTGATGACATTGCTATTTATATGTAGTAGTCAAATCACAGCATCTAACAAGGTAGGTTATACAATCTGCAAGATTCCTTGTCTTACGTAATGGGATAAACACCACAGAAAACAGAAGTTGAAACGTCGCCTTAGAAAAATTGTACATTACTATGCTTAAACTGACACAATATTTTTAGCGGAACGCAATCTGACTTTCAAAAATCCCTTCAAAAAAATGGCCCTGACTAACATTAACCTATACGTTTCACAAATCGCTTACCTCACAAAAATCTTGGTTACTCGAACTACTGCAATACAGCGAGCGCCACTACTGCCAGCTAAATAACAGATTCAAACTATGGAAGGCTCTAACTACTGATAGGCATAGTTAGCAAATGAAAGATTTTGATAGAGAACAAACAATGTATTTACCTTAATAGTCATAATATATATAGCAGTTCATGACATCCATTCTTACAAATTTCAAAACTCCGCCATCTCTCTCCCCACGTCCACCACCGCTGGCGGCTCACCTCCAACTGCGCAACGCTAAGCGCTGATAACATGCAGCTGCCCAACACTACAATGGCGAGTATTACAACAATGCCAACCAGCCACTGACTGCACACAGCACAGCCAATGATTTTCATACAGAGTGCTACGTGGCGTTACCAATAAAAAAACCTAAACAGCCTATTACAAAGTATTGAAGGCTACTAAAATTCCATGCTATTACACAATTGCAAAGTACATTTAGTGTCTAAACTGTGCCATAGTGATATAAAAACAATCTGATGCTAACTTGTAGTGACTTGGCTGTGCCACCATTGCGTCAGTTGCCTGGTGTCATTATTTCTCGTAACTTTTGTCAAATGTATGGGCATGATCCCCATTATATATTCTCCAACTGATGTTGGAAATGACGACGTAGTTCGTTGAAACCGGTAATGTGACCCTTTCTTTTTAAAGAAAAATTTTTATTTCCTGTGACTATGGATTCACTATTGTAGTGTCAAATAAACTTTTAAATTACATTTTAGTCACACTCCTTATGACAATTGTGTCAGAATACAGATCCACTGTTGTTCGGTTACACTGTTGGCGACAAATCACTAGAAACAGTAACTACCCTAAAATACCTAGTGTAGCCATCCGAAGCGATCTTAAGTGATATGACCACATACGGTAAAATAAACAGTAGGAAAGCAGCTGCCAGACTAAGACTCATTAGGAGAATATTAAGGAAATGTGGTTTATTCCCGTAAGAAGTGGCTTACGAAACACACGTTCAATCAATTCTTGAGTAATTTTCATCATTCTGGCACTCTTATCAAGTAGGGTCCAACGAAGAGCGGTGCGTTTGGTCAAGGGGGGGGGGGGGGGGGGCGTATACTCAGCACGAGAGCGTTGCTAAGATGCTTAAAGAACACCCGTGGCAGACGCTACAAGAGAGGTGTTTGCTGTTGAAATTTGGAGATCATGCGGTCCAACAAAACACTCAGGAAACATTACTTTCTCCCATGTAGTCTTGCGAAACGACCACGACAAGAAAATCACAGAAATTAGATGTCGTACGTAGCCTTTTCCATCTGTCATTCTTCCCGAGCATAAAGATGATTCACAGTAAACTGCACCTTTCGTCACGCGTTCGCTTGTACGGGGGCGTGTACTGAAAGTAATAATACCGAATTTTATATACGAAAACTCTTAAAGCTTTTTTAACAAAGCAAACGTTGTTAACGTACTTCATGCTACATATTTGCAGCCCTCTGCGGCTCTAGGACTCTGAGTTTTACCATGAACATGGCGGTATGTAATGTAACTATGTCGGAGCGTAGAAACAGAGTGCTGTAATCGAGTTTCGAGTTCGAAGAAATCATCCACACTTGGAGCACCCTCTCCCTCAGAATGACAGTGCTATACCACACACGAACGCTGCAACATCTGCATCAATCTGACGCCTTGGCTTCCTGTCATCGATCATCCTCCGTAAAGTCCTGACTTGGCCCCATCCGATTTTCATCTGATTCCAAAACTTGAAGAACTCCAGCTGGACATCACTTTCATAGTGTTGAAGAGGTGCAGACAGAGATGAGGCTGTGGTTCTGTGAACGACGTCAAATATTCTCCAGTGACGGTGTCAACGAACTGGTCTCTCGTTGGGAGAGATACACTACTGGCCATTAAAATTGCTACACCAAGAAGAAATGCAGATGATAAACGGGTATTCATTGGACAAGTACATTATAATAGAAATGACATGTGATTACATTTTCACACAATTTGGGTGCATAGATCCTGAAAAATCAGTACCCAGAACAACCACCCCTGGCCGTAATAACGGCCTTGATACGCCTGGGCATTGAGTCCAACAGAGCTTGGATGGCGTGTACAAGTACAGCTGCCCATGCAACTTCAACACGATACCATAGTTCATCAAGAGTAGTGACTGGCGTATTGTGACGAGCCAGTTGCTCAGCCACCATCGACCTGACGTTTTCAGTTGGTGAGAAATCTTGTGAATCTGCTGGCCAGGGCAGCAGTCGAACATTTTCTGTATCCAGAAAGGTCCGCACAGGACCTGCAACATGCGGTCATGCATTATCCTGCTGAAATGTAGGGTTTCGCAGGGATCGAATGAAGGGTAGAGCCACGCGTCGAAGCACATCTGAAATGTAACGTCCACTGTTCAAAGTGCTGTCAATGCGAACAAGAGGTGACCGAGACGTGTAACCAATGGCACCCCATACCATCACGCCGAGTGATACGCCAGAATGGCGATCACGAATACACGCTTCCAATGTGTGTTCACTGCGATGTCGCCAAACACGGATGCGACCGTCATGATGCTGTAAACATAACCTGGATTCATCCGAAAAAGTTACGTTTTGCCACTCGTGCACCCAGTTCGTCGTTGAGTACATTATCGCAGGCGCTCCTGTCTGTAATGTAGCGTCAAGGTTAACCGCGGCCATGGTCTCCGAGTTGATCTTCCCTGCTGCTGCAAACGTCGTCGAACTGTTCGTGCAGATGGTTGTTGTCTTGCAAACGTCCCCACCTGTTGACCCAGGGGTTGAGACGTGGCTGCACGATCCGTTACAGCCATAAGATGACAGGCATCACGGCTGCTAGTGATACGAGGCCGTTGGGATCCAGCACGGCGTTCCGTATTACCCTCCTGAACCCACCGATTCCATATTCTGCTAACAATATCGACCAACGCGAGGAGGAATGTCGTGATACGATAAACCGCAATCGCGATAGGCTACAATCCGACCTTTATCAAAGTCGGAAACGTGATGGTACGCATTTCTCGTCCTTACACAACAACGTTTCACCAGGCACGTTGTAGATGTCGCCACCGGTGCCAACCTTGTATGAATGCTCTGAAAGGCCAATCATTTGCATATCACAGAATCTTCTCCCTGTCGGTTAAATTTCGCGTCTGTAGCACGTCATCTTCGTGGTGTAGCAATTTTAATGACCAGTAGTGTATGTTTGTCGTCAGGGTGTCTAAGCTGAGAAATAAATATGTAGTCATGAAAAGTAATGATGTAGAATATTAATAGCGTTTATTTCATTGAAAAAGCTTGAAGGGTTTTCAAATAAAAAATTCTGAAAGATTACTTTTAAGCACTCCCTTATACAAGGTGGTCCATTGATCGTGACCTGGCCAACTATCGCACGAAATAAGCATCGAACGAAAAAACTACACAGAACGAAACTCACCTAGCTTGAAGGGGGAAAGCGGATGGCGCTATGGTTGGCCCGCTAGAAGGCGCTGCCATAGCTCAAGCGGATATCAACTGCGTTTTTTAAACAGGAACCCCCATTTTTTATTACATATTCGTGTAGTCCCTAAGGAAATACGAATATTTTAGTTGGACTACCTTTTTCGCTTTGTGACGCATGACGCTGTATTAGTCAGGAACATATGGCTCACAATTTTAGACGAACAGTTGGTAACAGGTAGGCTTTTTAAATTAAAATACAGAAAGTAGGTATGTTTGAACATTTATTTCGGTTGTTCCAGTGTGTTACATGTACCTTTGTGAACTTATCATTTCTAAGAACGCGTGATGTTACAGCGTGATAACCTGTAAATACCACATTAATGCAATAAATGCTCAAAATAATGTCCGTCAACCTCAATGCATTTGGCAATACGTGTAACGACATTCCTCTCAACAGCGAGTAGTTCGCCTTCCGTAATGTTCGCACATGCACTGACAATGCGCTGAAGCATGTTGTCAGGCGTTGTCGGTGGATCACGATAACAAATATCCTTCAACTTTCCTCACAGAAAGGAATCCGGGAACGTCAGATCCTGTGAACGTGGGTGCTTCGACGACCAATCCACCTGTCATGAAATATGCTATTTAGTACCTCTTCAAACGCACGCGAGCTATGTGTCGGACATCCACCATGTTGGAAGTACATCGCCATCTTGTCATGAAGTGAAACATCTTGTAGTAACATCGGTAGAACATTACATAGGAAATCAGCATACATTGTACCATTGAGATTGCCATCGACAAATGGGGGCCAATTATCCTTCCTCCGCCGGCTGGAGTGGCCGTGCGGTTCTAGGCGCTACAGTCTGGAGCCGAGCGACCGCTACGGTCGCAGGTTCGAATCCTGCCTCGGGCATGGATGTGTGTGATGTCCTTAGGTTAGTTAGGTTTAATTAGTTCTAGGCGACTGAAGACCTCAGAAGTTAAGTCACATAGTGCTCAGAGCCATTTTTATCCTTACTCCCATAATGCCGCACCATACATTAACCCGTCAAGGTCGCTGATGTTCCACTTGTCGCAGCCATCGTGGATTTTCCGTTGCCCAATAGTGCACATTGTGCCGGTTTACTTTACCGCTGTTGGTGAATGATGCTTCGTCGCTAAATAGAGCGCGTGCAAAAAATCTGTCCCCGTCCCGTAATTTCTCTTGTACCCAGTGGCAGAACTGTACACGATTTTCAAAGTCTTTGCCATGCAATGCCTGGTGCATAGAAATATGGTACGGGTGCAATCGATGTTGATGTAACATTCTCAACACCGACGTTTTTGAGATTCCCGATTCTCGCGCAATTTATCTGCTACTGATATGCGGATTAGCCGCGACAGCAGCTAAAACACCTACTTGGGCATCATCATTTGTTGCAGGTCATGGTAGACGTTTCACATGTGGCTGAACACTTCCTGTTTCCTTTAATAACGTAACTATCCGACTAACGGTCCGGACACTTGGATGATGTCATCCAGGATACCGAGCAGCATACATAGCACA
The DNA here is from genome assembly GCF_023897955.1 of Schistocerca gregaria. Taxonomy (NCBI): domain Eukaryota; kingdom Metazoa; phylum Arthropoda; class Insecta; order Orthoptera; family Acrididae; genus Schistocerca; species Schistocerca gregaria. The sequence goes on from NC_064931.1 coordinate 89,576,500, forward strand.
CGCCCGTTGGGCATTTTGATCACAATAGTCATACATCAAAACGATATCGACCTTTTCTGCAATTGGTAACCGGTCCATTTTAACACGGGTAATGTGTCATGAAGCAAATACCGTCCCCACTGGCGGGGTGTTACGTGATACCACGTACTTATACGTTTGTGACTATTACAGCGTCATCTATCACCAAGCGAATAATGGACCACCCTGTATATAGTCAGCCCGAAAGCGGCAGTGCGATGCTCACCCAGCTCCAGTGAAAGACACTACAAGAGAAATGTTACGAGGCAGCAGGAGGGACTTACTTTGAAATTCCTCGGAAGGCATCAGCAACATACTACTGCTTACCACACACGTCTTCTGAAACGGCCGTGACGGCAAAATCAGAGAAACCTGACCTTATATAGATTCTTAATGACTGATGTTCCTTTGTCACTCATCATTCGTGAATGAAACAGGAGGAATGGGAATAATGATGGTACAGGATTTGCCCATCAGCACTCCACCGTAAAGTGGCTTTGGAGTATAACTGTATACGTGAAATAAATGGTAATATAATATTACAGGTGAAATGATTTTATGACTTTAATGTTAATTTGTACTATCTTGGCTTCAGTGCATTGCTTATACACTGCCTTACTGTTATTACCTGGAAATCTCAAAATTGGGGATGTTCTCTTATTTTATTTTGTTGCTAGGTCTCCTTTCAGGCTTTCTCCTTTTAGTTCGTATATTAGTTATCACAGACAACCTACACTAAAGGCAACTAACAAAATGAAATATTGCTAGCAAAATCGACGACGTTCATCTGTCTCGTTTTAGCACGAAACCTTTTCACTTTCCCCCAGTTTAAGCTTGCGAAAAATCTTCGATGGACTGTTTAGAATAGCTTAGCTGATATTGGAATTCCTTGTCTGACACATCTTTCAGTTCCGATTTTAACAAATTAGATCTAATGGAAACTGTACCATGGATGTATTTTCATCAATATATTTGCGTGTGTTTAACCATTACCTTTTTTCTTGAGGTCTGTTACTGAAGATTTCATTGAAACAAAGTAAAACGCTTACTCAAAGTCTTTGAATCCACGCAAGATAGTAATTCATAATTATTTCTCCAGTCTATAATTAAATAACTACCTGAAAATGGTTCATTGTGCTAAATCCTCTTCTAAAGCCAACTTGTTCTTTCTCTTAAGTGAAATCGATTGTTTTCCTATGCGGTTATCAATAATGGCAGTGAATATCACGTACAATACGGAAAGAAGTCTGGATGGTCTAAAGATTTTTCATGTCTTATCTGTTTCATTTCTTGTGAAGTATACAAGTACCGGTATAGTGTTCCTGAAATGTAGGGCACTCATCATCTTTCACGTGAATAGTTTTGTAGGTGCGTATATTATTATTCTCCCGACTGTAATCGCTTCTATTACAACACGATCTTCTCTAGGAGCTTTCCCTATCTTCACACCTCTATTATCTTTATGCGCCTTACCAGGCGTTACTCTGGGAATGCCATTACTTTGATTACTGATTATCTGTACTTCTGATTCATCCCCTGAACAATAGAAGCAAATATGGAACTCGATTTCTCATATATGTTTTTCTCTGTTGTTACGTGAAATGTATTACTCTAAATAAGCTTATGTTTCTTATTCTCTTTATGCTCTAGTTGTTTTCAAGTTTTTTTTTTACCAAATTTCCGTTGTACGTTCTCACATCCCCTCCAAAAAATTTCCGGATATTTTTCGATAGTTGGGCACATCCTCTAACATTCCTTCGGTCCTTTGCTGGATATTTACGGCTTCTCTTCAATTGTTGCTTTCTTCTTCTTTAGGTTTCCCTTTGATTTTGGTTTCCATTAGTACTTTCATTCCACAATAGCTGCTTTCGCCTATGTCTTTATGACGCTGACTTTGTTCTTATTTAAACTGGAGTATACCTGCCTATACTTAAGTAATTTCTCATAATGTGCATCACTGACTTGCGTCCCGTTCAGTCAGTGTAGTGTTTAAGAGTGCATTACATGAAACTTATGAAAGCGTTGTCAGGCGGGATCTTCTCGTCTTATACCGAATTCACATCAACAGAGAAAGATCATAAGGTCGCGTTAAACAATGAACAAAGAACTGAATGATTGTGTACACCACTTCAGGGCTTCATATCTGACATGGAAATTGGTGAATAGGATAGCAGAGTCTCAGAAGGTAATGCCTAAATATACGCTAGTTTTCCTGTCGGTTATACAGACCGAGTGTGGTCTGTACTGGTGGACAGTCTTTCACTCGCCATGCACTCAAATCTTTATGGAGTATTTGGCTGCAAGCATTCCACTCCACGTAGGCAAGACGTCTCGTTATGACGTCACAACGTAATTTACTCTCTGTGTTAATTACTACAGCTCAGACATGCGATGATACTTTTATACATGGTCCTCTGGAAGAAATATGCTCTGTTTCGGTCGAATTCGCAATTGCCATTAATATTATAATTCTTCGCATTCAAGTGAAAGAGTTTTTGTCAGTGGCGCTTGAGAATAGCAATCTTTGTTTTATTCTAACAACTCAAAGTTGACAGCACTGTCATTTAAAGCCGATTGTACGGGTGCCAAGCGCTCCACTACTGCATCGCATGTTACAACTATGGCTATCGTCGATTGTTGAACTACTGGTCTAGTTTAATGACACTCAACAAAATTCTTCATATCGCCAACAAATGCACTTTTTGTCGGATTGCTAACTATAATGAGATCTCTGCAAGTGTAGTTACCAGGATTCTGTCGATGTACATCGGCCGACCGATGACGGTGTTCGTACGCTGAAGGTAATATATGTGTGCATATTGATGTGAGATTAACGGAAGTACCGACGGGCAGTGGCGTTTCTTAGCCGTCAGTTAGAACATTCTTCTGAAGAGAATTGAAGAAAATGTGGAGGATTTGCTGAGTGAAGATTAGTTTGGATTCAGGCTGTGATTAGGAACAAGGGAAGCGATTCTGGCACTTACGCTTATATTTTCTTTGTAGACCTGGAAACGGCATTTTATAGCGTTATCTGGCAAGAGATGTTCAGAGTGCTGAAGAAAGTAGGTGTAAAATACGAAGACATGAGGGTGACGCACAGCTTCTATAAGAATGAAGCGGCTATGATTAGGAATTTTCATCAGGAGCAAGAAGTTAAAATTAGAGAAAGCGTGAGACAACGATGGGATCTCTCTACTCTTACATTCAATGCTTACATCCAGGACGCTATCGACCAACATCGTGAAATTGCTGAGTCGGGGATCAAAATTATTGGGCAAAAGACAGACATGCTGCGTTACGCATATGATACTGCTGTCGTCAAGAAAGATCTTGAGAAGGTCCTCAGCACAATGGAAAGGATTTTCTATATCAGTATTGTATGAGAATAAACAAGCGAAAGATTAAAATAATGGTTCGTAGTGCTGAAGAAGAATGTGAATCTTCAAGAAAAAGAACTGGAAGAGCTAGGAACAATAGATGAAGTTACATATTTGGGAAGCGGGATTACAAGGGATGGAGAAGCCGAGAAGAAATTGTGAGCAAAATGTAACAGGCCAAATTGCATTTAATTTAAGGAAGAACTTACTCACCAGCAAGAACATCAGATTGAAGTAAGAACACGAATTATGAAGGCATTTGTTTGAAGTGTTACCATATACAGTTGTTAAACTTGGACAATAGAAAAGCAAGAGCGACGACCGTTAGAAGCCTGGGAGATTTAGTGCCACAGAAGAAAGATGAAGATCAGCTGAAGAGACAGAGTCACCAATGAAGAGGTACTAAGAAAGTAGAGGAAACCAGAGCTCCGTGAAGGCACATCCAAAGACGAAGAGAGAACCTCGTAGTACACGCTTTATGACGCAATGACATTACTGGACCAATGGCAGAAGAAGCTACTGAGGGAAGAAATCGCCGGGTACGACCAGTGATGTCGTACATGTAGCAGATAATGAATGGTGTGGGATGCAGTACACACGTGGAAATGAAGATAGAGACAGATATAATGGCCTACTGTTACGGCCCAATCGCGACCGACTAGCTGCCGTTTCATCTCTACCTATGGCATCATTCAGATGCGGCACGGGGGGCATGGAGTCGGCACACGCCTTTTCCGCTCGTTGTCGGTTTTCTTGACACTGGAGTCGCTACGTTTCATTCAAGTAGCTCCAGTGCTTCGACCCAGGGCCTCCGCGTAGTAGCAAGACACGCTGACCACGCAGATTCGGACGCGGACTAGTTAGTTGATGGCTTTCACTAAATTATAATTTTATGATAGATTTAAGGTAATACAATTATCAAATATTCATGAGTAGGTTATAAATTTCGTTTATTCTGTCCTAATGGCTATTGGACGCTCCTTGTGCTTTCTAAATTAACCTTGTCCTTACAAAAACTGTCAGTTATCTGTGAAACAGAAATGTCAGCTTATTATGATATTGGTTTGTACGATTGTTCTTTATTATTTATTTTATATAAATTTAAAAATCTTTGCGTTAACCCCGTACACAGTAATCTAACAGACAGATTTTAACAGTACCGGAACTCCTTGGAAATTTACAAATTTTTATGGAGCAAAAATTTAGCACCATAGAACTTTAGAAGACTGTGACACCATCTGATGCTGCTGGTTAATATTTCTGGCACACCTAAAGTGGTAACGAGTTTCACTTATATTGACCTTTTCGTTGACTTCAATAAGAGTGTAACTTTTCAAACAAGTTAGTGCTAAACACTCTTACGTTTACTTCGGGCTGTACTGACTCCGTGACGTTTGATGTTTCAAACGTAATTTGTAAATCATTTCTGATCCCATTTAAATGCTTCGAAATTTACCTGTCTATTACGACTAGATTCGACCATATCGCTCACAGAACAGGAACACACAAACACACACACACACGACCTACTCTCGTCTTTTGTCGGATGTCCTTCAGTGGATATACCAACAACGAGTGTACGGGATGGGTGTCTGTAACTTATTATAGGAACTTAGATTATTTACACCATTTTGACATATCATTTCTTTGGAATTTCCTTAAATTTAATAAGTCTGAGACAGAAAACTTACGTCCCTTCTGTGATGGCCATAAAATGATTAGAACAAAGAAAAAATACCAACTGAGGCTTCATGTTACGTACTGTGATCGCCCTCCACCGTAGTGACGACACTGTTGGCCCAGAGTGACCCTTTAATCCGCTGTTACGATCCGAGCTGGCCGATGGCGACCCTTGTCATGCACACGTTTGTGACCACGGCATTTAACCCTGGCGGCAGCGGATTTATCCGAATCGAGGTACTCACTGAGGACTCTTGACTCGGTGACCCGCAAGAGGCCCAGGGCCCACTCGACCTCCAGAGATGGCGCGACCCATGCTAGTTGCCTTGGCCATCTTACCGACACCAAACGCGCTCAGCTGTTTCCTCGTGTTTCGTTCGTGACTGTCACGAGGCTCTCACTTTCGCTTCTTTCAGAACTTAATCATTCTAGTTTTGTTGAAATAACGCTAGATGCAAGTTTCGTGTCAGAATGTGCTTTAAATGACGGCTAGCGGCGTTAACTCAAGTACACTGATGTGACAAAATCCATGGAACGTGTGAAAAGGTTCCGGCGTGATTATGGCCTGTCGACGACAGTTAACGGGCTTTAAACGTGGAATGGTAGTTGGAGCTAGACGCATGGGACATTTCATTTCGGAAATCATTCGGGAATTCTATATTCCGAGATACGCGGTGTCAAAAGTGTGCCGAGAATGTCAAATCTGAGGCATTACCTCTCACCACAAAGAACGCAGTGGCCAGCTGCCTTCACTTAACGACCGAGAGCTGCGGCGTTTGAGTAGAGCTGTCAATGCTCAGAAACAAGCAACACTGCGCGAAAGAACCGCAGAAATCATTGTGGGGCGTACGACGAACGTTTCCATTAGGACAGTGCGGCGCAATGGACTATGGCGGCAGAAGGCCGACTCGAGTGCCTTTCTTAAAAGCATGACATCGCCTGCAGCGCCCCTCCTGGGCTTGTGACCATATCGCTTGGACCCCACATGACTGGAAAACCGTGGCTGGTTAGATGAGACCTGATTTCTGTAGGTAAGAGCTGACGTTAGGGTTCGAATGTGGCGCCGACCCCATGAAGCCATAGACCCAAGTTGTTGACAAGGCACTGTGCAAGCTGGTGCTGTCTCTATAATTACGTGGGCTGTCGTTACGTGGAATGGACTGGGTTTTCTCGTCCAACTGAAGCGGTGATTGACTGGAAATGGTTATCTTTGGCAACCTGGAGACCATTTTCAGCCGTTCATGGACTTCATGTTCCCAAACAATGATGGAATTGTTATGGATGACGAAGCGCCGTGTTACTGGCCCACAATTGTTCGCGATTGGTTTGAAGTACACTCTGGACAATTCGAGCGAACCATTTGGCCACACACATCGCCCGACATGTATCCCATCAAACATTAATGGGACATAATCGGAGGTCAGTTCGTGCACAAAATCGCGCACCGGCAACACTTTCTCATTTATGGAGGCTACTGAGGCAGCATGGCTCAGTATTTCTGCAGCGGAGTTCCAACGGTTTGTTGAGTCAACGCCGCGTCGAGTTGCTGCAGTACGCCGTGCACAAGGAGGTATGACACGATATTAGGAGGAACTCATGACTTTTGTTACCTCAATTTATGCAGAAGTAATCTTGTTGAATCTTGTTCTCTCTTTAAAGTATCAGCTGCTTGACAGAATCAATGGCGACCACAGAATGTACGCCTACGAACCGAGTTTCGAGAAGAACAATATATTTCAAATGCTACCACAAATAAAAATGAAACTGATTTCCGTTTGGGAAAGCGAAGACAGTGCAGAAGATGCTGCATAATCTATGCATGTGACAGAATTTTTTAAACTATTTATTTAAAATATTGAGGTTCACCGTTATGAGCATAATTTTTCTGACGTCCAATGGGCTGTCTATTAATACTACAAAAAGTTATCCAGTTATTCTCCTATCAATGAAAACAGGTCTGATTAAAATATTACCTGGGATTCTTGCCCGTACTCTGACTAAATAAATGTTACCATCGTGCTTTTCCGATGACACTAATAAAAAATTTGAAGTCTTTTTCTTCATGTGTTTTTTAAGTGGGTGGATTTGCCTAATTTTAGGGTGCTGAAATCAGTTGTTCTCTACCACATCATATACCCTAGATATACAACAGAATCAAAAACAGTACTGGCGAACATTGAGGAAACTTAGAACTCAACACTGTGTAGATAAATGACACCAATTAGTTCACGAATTATTTTCAACTTTAATTTTATTTAGCATTCTAAAAATGCGAGAGATGCTCTGTTTCTTTTTCATCACTCTGTCTAACAACAGATCATAATCTAAGGGTTCCAGTGACCCTGATAACGGCGTTCCTTTGTACGGATGTCTTGGGGAAAGCATTCATCCTGCTCTTTACTTACGGCTCCCAAATTTTTCGGAAAGAAATCAAGGCGGGGATATAATAAGCGCATTTTAAGCGACATTCTACAACCCATGTTCTTGCAGCTGTCGGACAGATAATTCATGTTGGAAATGTAGCTGTCATCTCTTCTGTATCCCATAAAGCCAGTGTCAATCGATTTGAAAAATGACCAGCAGCTAATACGTTTTTTTGAGTTTGGTATCAAAGGTTGGAATTCCATCAGTTTTCATATTTGCGGTCCAACAAATACAGGGAAGAATGAGGAAGCACCGATCATTTAAGGAAATTGATCACTCAGATAGAATGTATCCATCTCAAAATTTAAAATATTGTATAAAACGATAGATAAATACATCCTACCGCCTTTGGTCAAGAACTAAATGTCGCACAAGTTCTTTAGCCAGACTTCCCAAAACGAATAAACAGCTTCAATTCACATTCCCCTACCTGTGGGGTAATAGCGATCATATATTTGTCTCATGTACTTTATATACTAAACACTGAAATATAATTATTATATACATATATATGATCCACTGTGTTAAATTTTTTTTACTAATAATAGAAGCTGCATTTATTTTAACCAAACGATTGAAATAGCTGACTAACCTGTGACTCTTAGGGTAAAATTATTAAATTTATGGCTTAGAAAACAAAATTATTGTCCGATACAAACATGTTACGAACTAACAACGTAATGACACAATGGTTTAAATGCAAATATTAATAAGCAAGTAGGCCTTGTAAGAAAATTAAGTGCATAGCCTCTCTGAGGGAAATAAATAAAATTTTGAGTCAATTTGTTATTTAAGCTTAAGTTTAGACCTACTGTTTTTTTTTCAAGTAAATGTCAAACAAATAGTTCAAAACTGAATCAGCCCCACTGCAGAGAGCTGGGTTCCAAAGCTCACAGACAGACACCTGTATCACTCTCCACCGTATTGCCCAAATTGGCTCTGAGCACTATAAGACTCAATATCTGAGGTCATCAATCCCCTACAACTTAGAACTACTTAAACCTAACTAACCGAAGGACATCACACACATCCATGCCCGAGGCAGGATTCAAACCTGCTACCGTAGCAGTCCCGCGGTTCCGGACTGAAGTGCCTAGAACCGGACGGCCACCACGGCCGGCTTGCCCAGTTCACGGCAAACGAAGCACATATCTTCTTCTTTATTGCCTAGCAAATCATCAAGTTCATCATTGTCACACAACTAATCTTCTTATGTTAATATCACTGTCTTCAGTACCTGAAGCAAACTTTGAATTGCAGCTGTGTTTCTTAGCTTTCATCCGGTTTATTGGTTTATTTCGCTTTGTCCCTTCCGGCCTACGTTCCTTAGGGGATTTCTTGTTTAGTAGTTTGCCTTCTGTTCTTTCTTTTGAGGACTTCCACTGAAAATTTTTGAATGTTGTTTGGGTTTTCATTTTTCTTTCTTTGCTTTGTTTTGGCCTTCTGTAGATGGTACTGGGATTAACCCTTCAAAGTTTGAATTAGGCCTACATTTTGATTGAGAAATTATGTCAAGAATTTCTGCGGGATGAGACACTGGAGCCAAATGACCACTTGACGCTGATGTGGCTGGCTTCTTCGCCAAACAGAATGCTGAATGCTCTGAGTCATTCGACTTCGTTTTGCTTGTAGATGTTGTGCTCATTGGCTCATCACTTTCTACGCCTATTCCTGGAATTTCATCATGTTGCAAGATGATTTCAGCAGGCAAATAATCTTCATCTGTGACTGTACCTGCGTTCATAGCAAAAATACCTATTCGTCTGAACCCAAAAACAACATTTTCAATAGGGGCTACTTTGGAATACGCAGTGTTAAGCAAACCAGCAGTCTCATATGGGTTTATTTGCTGTAGGCAGGTGGATCTGATTATGATATCACATTCACGTAGAAAGGGAGATTTCAAAGGCAAATACAGTGAGACGTCCAGGGACTGAAGTCAATGAGGCATATGTGGTGGGATGAAGAGCATAATTACGTCATTATCACGACACATATCATAGGACTATAAGTTTGGCATGGCTGTCATGGTTGTCAAATACCAAAAGCACTTTACTCTCTACACTAGCATTTGAGTGTTCGAATGAAGCGCTTAAATCAAGTAGCGAAGAAAGCTTCGTTTGACCAACCGTTATAGGAACAGCACATATGGAGAGCAATCCTTTTGCAAATGAATGGAAACTCTTTTTCGGGGGAATGTAAAGAGAGGCGGAATATTGCCCGTTGCAGCAGCATTCATCCAACAAATCACAGTTGTTATTTTCCCTCGCTCCCAGGAGACCGCAGAACAAACTCCTTTTTTTTTTTTCATTGTAGTGGTAACCACTTTTTCAGGGTCTTAGACAGTTACCCCGTCCTTGTCGTTCACGTAAAACACGATCGGGTGTGAAAGCAAAATTTATCATCACAGCTCCCAAACGATCAAAATATATATTTTACTTTCTGTCTGTTAAAGGTTGGAAGATGATCGATACTAATTAGTGCTGGTTTTCGGATACTTAAGGGAACCCATATGGAGGAGCATAAAGCCAGTCTTTACCAGCTAAGCAGGAAACTTTGGAAAAATTGTTATGCACATTGTTAGCCTCGGCATATGCAAAAGCCACTCTGCGGAGTTGTAGTGGTGTTAGTCCAAAAAAAATATTGTCCATCAGCTTTATTCATTCAGCCAAAACTGTCTCCTACTCTTGAGTAAAAACTGCTTTTCGGCCAAGAAGTGGGCTTCTCGAAATTCCCTTAAATTTTCTGTCACGCAGCGCTGCGAGTGGAATGTTGAACCGTTTACTTGCTGCTCTTATGGAATGCCCTTCATTAGTAAATAACATCGCCTGTTGCAGCAGTTCATCAGTCCTTTCTCCCTGGTAGTAGTTCTTTTCCATGTCCTAGGCATCTGAAAGAGGATGCACTTCCTTGCAACCTACTATAGCTAAAAGTAATACAGATATAATGTGCCCATTACTCGATCACCATTCCCCCACTAACTTGACGGTGCAACTCAACACGTGTGCTATAGAAGAATATCATGCTTTAACACTGCAATAGGATAGTTAAAAACATAAACCTTGAACTCAAATGATGTTGAAAACGTGACCAATACATTAGTACAATTAACTCATCAAAAATACTTGTGCAAGTGTTACTTATGTTGCTTTAAGGACGTGAAGAAATAAGAAGGAATTTGTTTGGAAAGCATTTGTGTACTTCACTGCACAACAATACGAAACTTGGTTAGTGACCGATTGTAGTTAGTTCAACCGCCTAGAGGACAGCATCCGCCAGACTTCCTTAGAGCAGACTGTACTGACGTTTACCGAATGGTTCAAATGGCTCTGAACACTATGGTACTTAACATCTGAGGTCATCAGTCCCCTAGAACTTAGAACTACTTAAACCGAACTAACCTAAGGACGTCACACACATCCATGCCCGAGGCAGGATTCGAACCTGCGACCGTAGCAGTCGCGCGGTTCCGGACTGTAGCGCCTAGAACAGCTTGGCCACCGCGGCTGGCACTGACGTTAACAACCTGATAGCCGGCCGGAGTGGCCGTGCGGTTCTAGGCACTACAGTCTGGAGCCGGGCGGCCGCTACGGTCGCAGGTTCGAATCCTGCCTCGGGCATGGATGTGTGTGATGTCCTTAGGTTAGTTAGGTTTAATTAGTTCTAAGTTCTAGGGGACTGATGACCTCAGAAGTTAAATCGCATAGTGCTCAGAGCCATTTGAACCATTTAACAACCTGATCAGCGCTGCCCGCTGATCGGTGCCACCTCACTCTCCCCTACCTCATTTCAGCTTGGCTTTACTCAATTTAGGAAATTTTTCTTTCAAAGTCATTTAAACTTGATTACTACTTTCCTCTATTTCCGAGCTATAATTTCCATCGCACCTGTTAGGTGTACAAGAATGTGAAAAGTGCGTCCGCAGGTAGTATATTAAAAAAATATTTTTCTCTGTGCAAATCATCACAGAAATGTCAGAAGATAATTTATTCAAACCAAGGCACATACGAATATAATGTATGGAAGAAGCAAGGCATCTTAAATAGATCGTTTATGCCTTATGTATCACCGAGATACATGAAAAGTCCAGCGCACATTCGTACGAGTGCGATTAGCATGTTAGTTTGGAAAGTCATAGTCAGTCAGTCCTGAGCATTAATATCAGATCGAGGGTTAAAGTACAGACAAAGAATATGGTTACTCTAGAATCCCAAGAACACAAGCAGCAGAGAGTGCCTAACGGACGACCGTGTGGACAATTTTACGGTACCAGCAGTATACCTACACAGTTTTCAGAGAGTATAAACACAATTTTCGTATAAAATTCTTTTGCTGAGCATGGTCTTTGCGTATGTTTGCCGCGGAAATAAATTTTGTAAGCATAGTGTTATCTGTGATTATGAAGAAATAAAGTCTTCATTCTACATAATACTCATCTCATCGACAGAATGAAGAAAATCTTCGTATTACACTACTCAAGAACTATTTTGCATATGGTATGTGATATATCACTTGTTCTTTAATATGTAGAAACCGAATCTATTTTTCAAAATGTTCTATGACGTAACCTTTTCGAGCTTTTCAGCTTTTTTTACTATAGAATCTCAGTTTTTTCTTCTGTGGCTGCCAAATTCATCGTCTGTTTGCACGTGTTTTCTCCAAATAAACAGGCAATAAACACTGATTAAGTGTTTTAATGTTTAGAGGCACTAATGTTCTACGCGTGCACGATACATGCGCTCCAGTTGCAGTGTGCTGCGTGTTACGATACGTCGTAGTTCGCGAGACGGCCACAGCTGCGCGACGATTAGTCTCCAGTTCGATACATCGGAGGAATACTATGTGGCGAATGGGGTTTCAATTGGAACTTATGAAATACTGGCCTGTCCTACCTTCGCAGCATGGAGGTGCTCTCCCATGTGCCATATGATGTTCAAGGGACAATGAGTAGCATGTCGTAAATCACGATTGTGTAACCATTTCTGTTCCTCCGATTACAGCGCCATTTGTGACGAAACTAAGAAAATTCAAAACGTATGCAGATTTTGACGTATAATTGTAATCTGTAGCAAAAAACGGAGGTTACCACTGACGATTTTTAAAGTTGTCCCCCGCCACTCACACACTGGGTGGGGTAGCGGTTCGAGTGTGGTATAATTGGATGTCCCGCTCTGAGAGAAGCAAATTAGAATTATAACTTTTTTTGGAATCTATGTGTAGGATTCGAGGTTTTTCATGTTCTTCAGTTAAAATTAACACCCTGTGTATGATCATATTACGGTAATAAACATTTGTCACTTGTCAGATTATGATAGTACCTAACAACGTATCGGTATCCATCTCTCCGTTAACTTACATTTACTTCATCTAAAAATATAGCATCCACGAGTACAATGTCTTGAAATTCTGACCTACGAAACATGTACGAACTTAAACATTACCTCATATAGGACGAATATCGCTTGCAAAATTTCGTTATTCCATTCGATTCAACCAATGTAAAATGACAGCGAGGAACAACGATCGACCTCAGCACATGTGACAGAAATTCAATAACGTAGGGACATTAAACGGTTTAGCATTGAATGAAACAGTGACAGTTCATGTTTATTCACTGGATCTTCAAACTACGTAATAGCTGAAATATGGAGTGGAAATAGGAGCGGGCGAAGGATTTATTCCTGAATGTTGGGCAAATTCCATAAAGCGGATATTACATTGAATCTGTGATGAGCAGCGAAACGGTCTAATAGACAGCCGGCGGGCAGGCCGGGGTGCATACAAACGACATGGCAGCACAAACACGGGCGCGGGGGCAGCAATGATCCCATATTGACAGCGCAAGCAGCGACTAAGGGGCTACGCTGCACACCATTAGGGGAAATTACACTGCACCTAAAAACCAAACACGTCCACTACAAATGTATTTAACAGACAAGCATCAAATATCGTTACTGCGAGAGTTGCTCACAAAATTTTTATCATCACCACGAAAACTCAAGCAGCGACCATAAAATTCGGTGTGATGTTAGTCGTTCGGTAGATATTCACCGTTCAGTGCGACAAATCTCACGAACGAGGAATGACTTAGCGGTGACACTGGTTGTAGAAAGCCTCGATGATGGCTTTCCACGACAATTTCGATCTCTAAAATTCCTTCGTTCCGTCTCAGAGTGGGTGCCGCGCAATAATTTCTTCATCAGCGGAAAGAGGAAGAAATCAGTGAGTGCCATACCAGGAGAAAAAGGCGGGTGAAGCAAAATTTCATAGCTCAAAGTAGCAGTATGTGTGTGAGAGAGAGCTGCGTCGTTGTCATGGAGCAAAACCACCCCCCCGAGAACGGGGCATCGTCTTCACAGTCTTTCTTAACCTAGTCAGGAGATTCCGCTAGTATGTTCCTTACGAACATGATGTGATATCACCGCACCGTGGCAGTCTCCAAAATTTTTGATGATGAAGTTGTCTTCGTCTCTTTCGCCGATGTTTATCCTGCTTGCTTTGCTCCTTTCTCTCGGGATCAGAATTATATAGCACGCACTCGACCGTGGTGATAGCCGGCTAAAGACGTAGTCCGAATTGGGTGGGACAGGTGCACAACATTTCTGTTGCTGCTTCGACTCGACTAGCTTTTCGAATGGGTGTGAGCAGTCGCGCATTCAAGACATTGAAAACTGATCAATGACTGATTTTCATATTTCTCAGCATTGGTTCGACTGTGACACGCCGACCTTCGGCCTACAGGACCTCCGCTTCTCTCGCTGTTACCGATTCTGATCATAATGTTTGTCTACCGCTTCTTTCTCGGACATTCAGGCGTGTATAACTGCAGTGAAAGCGTCTCTACTACGTTACGAATTTGTCGTACGATGGTGCACTGTTTCCGCACACTCTCACCAACTCACTATAAATTGTGCAACCTTGTTCCGTTTCACATATAGAAAACGAATTACCACGCGATACTCCTGTTTTGATGCGTTGGGCCGTTGGTTTGTCTCTCTTACAGGCTTGCAACGGTGCTGTGCCGCATGGATTTCAGTATGTACAAGGACCGCACATACAGGGTGTTCGGAAACTCCCGCTACAGACTTCTACGACTTGTAGAGAGGAGTGAATAAATAACATTTTGAGCTGGAACCCATGTCCAGAAACGTACTGTTTCAGTGCTACAGGCCGGCCGCGGTGGTCTCGCGGTTCTAGGCGCACAGTCCAGAACCCTGCGACTGCTACGGTCGCAGGTTCGAATCCTGCCTCGGGCATGGATGTGTGTGATGTCCTTAGGTTAGTTAGGTTTAAGTAGTTCTAAGTTCTAGGGGACTGATGACCACAGCAGTTGAGTCCCATAGTGCTCAGAGCCATTTGAACCATCCGTGCTACAGCCACTAGAAAACCTTTTGGTAAGGCGATCACTTTTACAAGTAAGTGATTAGGCGTGACCCAGTACATCAGTTGTTTTACAGTTCCACTCATTATATCCAGAGAAACTGCTCGTATACTCGTTGAAGGGTTCTCTTCAACGTGATGCGGTACGGCATCTTCCAATTCGGGTGTGCGGCGTCTCGTTGGAACACCAAAGTCGCGCCTGCTCACGCTGAAGATACCCTTTCTCGAAGCCGTACCGTAATTGTGGTGTAAAGGCTATGCGATGGAACCGGACGTTGTGGAAATTGGAAATTTGTGATAGGTTCCTATGGGACCAAACTGTTGAGGTCATGGGTCCCTAGGCTTACACACTACTTAATCTAATTTACGCTAAGAACAACACACACACCCATGCCCGAGAGAGGACTCGAACCTTCGACGGGGGGCAACCGCGCTACCCGTGCAAGACGACTGAGACTGCGCAGCGGACGTTGCGGACAACGACCTTGATAAAGAAGACAAGCAGGTCTTCCATTGCCGTAAGCTTCGCAATTCAAAAGGATCAAATCAGTGTATTCTGAAAACGTGTACTCATCCATGTTGCTCTCACACTCACAACAGATGAATGAGGCTCGAACCAGGCCAGAGAGGTAGGACAGACGTCAAATGACATCAGCCGATCCGACTTAACCATGCCCCACCCCGCTGCAGACCTACCTACCAAACATGTTTTCAATCGGCTGTAGCGCGGAAATGATACGTTTCCGGACATGGGTTACTATCCAAAATATCATGTACTCACTCCCCGCTACAAGTCCTAGAAATATGTAACGGGAATTTCCGGACACCATGTATGCGTCTGCAAATAAACAAAACATCAATTATGTAAATTTACTTTTTCGAGATGATAATTAAAACCGTATGTGTACCCCTGGTAGTACGAGTACCTTACGCCACTCTGTGTCGCACATCTCCATCTAAACGAGTAGCTAGTTTGATATGGACATCAAAAAGTGGTGTCATGACACAGGCAGAATCCAGAGGAAAGCCTAATTCTGAATAACTGGACTACGATTTGAAACCCACTATCTCCGAACCAACTCAGAAGATGACTGGAAACATCACAACTGAAATGTCGCTACAACAAGTAAACTACACTCAATTTCATGCGCGTATGTCTCATTTAAATTTTGCACTTGCACAGTTGAGAAAGTAGATAATAAACAATTTTTTTACGGAACATAGTCCATAAGTTATTGAACTTTGAACAGCAAAGTAAAAGTAATAATTGCGCCTTATACATGATAAAATTTTCATCACAACGCTTACCAATGATGCTGTTAGCCCGAATAGATATATTGTGTATCAATTCGTTACAGGCCGCAGTGATACCTATTCGCTGCTTCATCACTGAAGGTGATTTTTCAGAGAAAAACTTTTCATCGAATAAATGCGGCATTTTATCCCTTAGAAGTCCCGAGTAAGAATGTCAACAGAATTAAACGATACCTTTTCGAAAGCCAGTCTGTCAAAACGGCTTTAAAAGGAAATTACGTTTATGGTTTCAAATATAAATTCCAAAACAACTTAAGCAATTTAAGTGGTCTGGCAACATCGTGCACGAACCACTAGTTTCGTAATTGAAACACTTTTAACAAGAAGTGGAGAATCAAAATTATTATTCAACATTTTTATAATTTCATCGTACAGTATATATTAATAGAAACATGTCTGTACTGTTTCCTGACCTACGATAGCTGCAAATACAATACAGTATGTTTCATTTCTTGATGCATGCGTGGTTTCTTAGAAGACCTAAACAGGAAGTATTTTCGTTAACTACTCTGTCCAGGCTAACATCTGTCTCATCTGCAAACAAAATCTCATTGACCACAGTGAGAACAGTGTTCTCAGCATTTTGTTGTAAACTGTCACTAGTATGATTCATAAAGATACACTCCTGGAAATGGAAAAAAGAACACATTGACACCGGTGTGTCAGACCCACCATACTTGCTCCGGACACTGCGAGAGGGCTATACAGGCAATGATCACACGCACGGCACAGCGGACACACCAGGAACCGCGGTGTTGGCCGTTGAATGGCGCTAGCTGCGCAGCATTTGTGCACCGCCGCCGTCAGTGTCAGCCAGTTTGCCGTGGCATACGGAGCTCCATCGCAGTCTTTAACACTGGTAGCATGCCGCGACAGCGTGGACGTGAACCGTATGTGCAGTTGACGGACTTTGAGCGAGGGCGTATAGTGGGCATGCGGGAGGCCGGGTGGACGTACCGCCGAATTGCTCAACACGTGGGGCGTCAGGTCTCCACAGTACATCGATGTTGTCGCCAGTGGTCGGCGGAAGGTGCACGTGCCCGTCGACCTGGGACCGGACCGCAGCGACGCACGGATGCACGCCAAGACCGTAGGATCCTACGCTGTGCCGTAGGGGACCGCACCGCCACTTCCCAGCAAATTAGGGACACTGTTGCTCCTGGGGTATCGGCGAGGACCATTCGCAACCGTCTCCATGAAGCTGGGCTACGGTCCCGCACACCGTTAGGCCGTCTTCCGCTCACGCCCCAACATCGTGCAGCCCGCCTCGAGTGGTGTCGCGACAGGCGTGAATGGAGGCACGAATGGAGACGTGTCGTCTTCAGCGATGAGAGTCGCTTCTGCCTTGGTGCCAATGATGGTCGTATGCGTGTTTGGCGCCGTGCAGGTGAACGCCACCATCAGGACTGCATACGACCGAGGCACACAGGGCCAACACCCGGCATCATGGTGTGGGGGGCGATCTCCTACACTGGCCGTACACCTCTGGTGATCGTCGAGGGGACACTGAATAGTGCACGGTACATCCAAACCGTCATCGAACCCATCGTTTTACCATTCCTAGACCGGCAACAGGACAATGCACGTCCGCATGTATCCCGTGCCACCCAACGTGCTCTAGAAGGTGTAAGTCAACTACCCTGGCCAGCAAGATCTCCGGATCTGTCCCCCATTGAGCATGTTTGGGACTGGATGAAACGTCGTCTCACGCGGTCTGCACGTCCAGCACGAACGCTGGTCCAACTGAGGCGCCAGGTGGAAATGGCATGGCAAGCCGTTCCACAGGACTACATCCAGCATCTCTACGATCGTCTCCATGGGAGAATAGCAGCCTGCATTGCTGCGAAAGGTGGATATACGCTGTACTAGTGCCGACATTGTGCATGCTCTGTTGCCTGTGTCTATGTACCTGTGGTTCTGTCAGTGTGATCGTGTGATGTATCTGACCCCAGGAATGTGTCAATAAAGTTTCCCCTTCCTGGGACAATGAATTCACGGTGTTCTTATTTCAATTTCCAGGAGTGTACAAAGTGAAATCTGCTTCAAGACTTTGCCGTATGGCTGGGGCAGGCGGCTCTGCTGCGCCGCCAGCGGCCTCGTGATAGTCAACATCTTAAAATGTGCAATACAGACCGTCTGGAAATTCCTGTACGTCATTCTGTTTTCCGTGTAGATGTTCCGAGTGTCTTATGCAGCGCCGCCTTGACTACTGCACCGTTCATACTCTACAGGTCGTTTGCATGGCCTCTCTAGCAGTGGGATTCCACAATGAAATTTTTTGAACTGCGTTTTTAAGGGTACAACACTTTTCACTTCATTAATAAAAACAATATCTTCGTATAGCGTTCAACAGTGTGTTATTTTCGTCTTCCATCATTTATTGCTTGGGAATCAGCGCTCTGAAAGAGCAGGAACTGTTCTTCACGAACTACTCGCCACATCTAACCACAGAAAAATATCAGTTTTTCCAGAATGAATCTTCCACTTTCCAGCAGCGTGTACGCTAGTCTCGAAACTTGCACGTCTACTGGACCGGGACTAGAACCGTGCTAGTGTCACCAGTCTTCTCTTTTAGATGATCCTTCGTTCGACAAAATCGCCTTAACCAGCGTAAACTTCTTCTGCCATGGATTAAATTTTAAATGCAGTATTTGCTTACGCTATTCAACACTTTGTACTTTGTTTCATTTATTCTGTTGAAATAAACGAAATAATTGAAAATGTCGTCGCTTTGTTCTTCTTCATCAAAGGCTAAATCACAGAACTGGCAGTAGATATATCTCTTTGACTTCACCCACATTTTTTTTTCTTCTTGAAAGGCGTGAATCTCAGTTACCTTTCGTAAGATCGTTATTTGTAATGATTAACGTGACATTACCACGTTCTGCCGATCTCGTTCATTTTGCTAATCATATAGACATGCCTGAAAGAAGGATGGTGTGGGGGACCAATTTTATTTTTATTTTATTTCTTTTCTTTGCTTATCAGCATCATATGTTACCCATAATTAAGGTTAGCCCTGTGATGTATCAATGTGTAGTTAGCTGGGAGTGCATATGCGAACGTGGGATCAGTATAGCTTCCTTCGTTTACGTTAGGGAAGATGGCTTATAGCGTGACAGGCAAGAGACAACAATTTGTCCCGCTTTTTTCAAATAGATATGTTTTGCGATTTGTCTACCAGAACAATGGAAAATTTCACGGAACTTTTCTTTAAATTTTGTACGATGATGTGCTGGGGGACTTCCGCATTTTTAGCACTCTCCAAATAGGACAGGGTGCCTGCCACCGCGATATAATTTATTGATGTCTGAATGGCGTCCCCGTCCTCCAATCTGGGATGAGACGTCGTACTACAACGCCTGCGAAGTTTTAGAATATTTTGGGGTTGGTTAATCGTGGGCTGACGATGGGGTGACTAACACGTGCTGCTTTCGAACGCACTTAGGATAAAACTTTTTATTTGGGATGCCGTTTCGATGTTTCATTATATAATATATGCATTTCCTGCAGTAATTAAATTTAGCTGTCAAGGGAATTACGTGGCTTAATTTGCTGTGTGTAAACATCATCGCTCTCCAACTTAGACTTTGAAAGAATAATTTCTTTTCACCTACCCACCCTTTTTAGAATGGCTTTATTATCCTCCGCCCTCCCGTAGTGGGTACACCGGTTCTCGTGAGATCACCGAAGTTAAGCGGGGTGGCCGGCACTTGGATGGGTGACCATCCAGCCGCCATGCGCTGTTGCCATTTTTCGGGGTGCAATCAGCCTCGTGATGCCAATTGAGGAGATACTCGACCGAATAGTAGCGTCTCCGGTCAAAGAAACCATCATAACGACCGGGAGAGCGGTGTGCTGACCACACGCCCCTCCTATCTGCATCCTCAGATGAGGATGACACGGCGGTCGGATGGTCCCGATGGACCACTTGTGGCCTGAAGACGGAGTGGTTTTTTTATTATCCTCCATATATTTTCTTGAGCATAATGACTAGTCACAAGCCAGATCTGACGGCAAGCGCCCATGATTCGTGTGAATTATTAGGATTTGGTTTGATTGGTGATACTGTGTTCCGGTGATTTCCTTTTACGGCAGTAGAGAGTGTTTGAGTTCTAATGTTTTTACTAGAGCAACCTTGTTTCTTCCTGACAGAATAATGCCCTATAGTTTGCTAAAAAAAATCAACCCCCATTAGGAACGATAACATTAAGATGATTTTCAATTGTTAAATGATTATCAAAATTCGAGGGCAGGCTATACTGTTTTTAATAATTGTCTTCTTAATGGAAGGAAGTTCGTTAGTCTTGTTGCCCACATGCATTCCGCCCCTCATTTCCACCATCTGTGATTACTGTCAACGGCCTGCTCGAGGAAAGTCTTTTAAATGATTAATGGAATTAATTCCTTGATCTGTGTTGCTGAAGTCGCTAGAGTCAGTTACGTTGCATATTACGGATTGATCCTTGGGCCAAATTCATTTAAATTCTCTTATCAGCTTCAGATCACATTGCACTCAGTAGAACTTACAAATAGAAAGACACTGCCAGCTCAATATGAAAAGCACAGTGGCTTCACCAAGTCCACGACATATGCCAAAAAGATAATAAAATCCAATTACAGAATTAGTTAGTAGTCAGACAACATGTAACATTAGTGGGTACAGTAAATATTAAAATAGCAGAAGTAAGGTGCATCCTTTATCTGACGACGCTCGCATGGATTTTCTCGATACTGTGGATTCTTTGATCAGTCGTTAAATTTAGTGAAGTGTATAATCTGTAACAATTCTCTTGCATGGCGTCGTTCAAACTGTCTTGCGGAAAATAGCTTTGAGATATGGCGTTGTACTACAACGGTGGTTTGTTTCACATGTGTGTGAATTTTTATCTAGTTTGAATTATCAGTGTAATTAATTACGGAGAAACAGTTTTGTTTAAGCATTCATCTGAGTTTTGTGTTAGTCTTGTGTTCGGATATGCATGGATGCACTCGATCGCAGCCAAAGGACTTTTCCGATATGATCCCTGAGCGACGGGAAAACGTGGGTTGGGATGACAGCGAGAACGACGTGGAGTCTTATGGTCAGGGAGACATAGCCCTATCAGCGGATACGCTGCAGTCAAGTGGCACGTGAGTGGAAGCTTAGCAGACGGCCCTTCCCTTGGGGCCCCTGCAGTGAGAGACGGCCAGCACTTCGAATCTAGTTATGCAGCAGTTCCAGGAGCAGAGTACTGGGCTAGAGGACGTAGGAAAGTGCATGCAACCACAGAGTCCTGATTTAGCGAAAACGCTGGGAGAAAGGACTGAGGCACACAGTACCAATAAATGCATATATTGCCGAAATCAAAGACACTGAAGAAGAAATTAGAAGGAAGCTGAGTGAATTTAATTACCTGCGGAACAGTGAATCAGTGGCGTCAAGAAGTAACTAGAGGTAGCACGAAATCACTCCATGGAAGCTGAAATAAGTGCTTCTGGACGATGAAGCATTAAGGCAACGGTGTTGTCAACTTGGTTTTTGAAAGAGCGGTTTAGTTTCACCTGCCCACCCACGTTTTGAAGTATTCATTGTGCTCCACGGATTTCCTTGAACATAACGAATTTTATTGCAACCACTAAAGATTCATAGGAATTATTAAGATTTGGTTCGATTGGTGAACTTATCTTCTACTAATTTCCTTTCCCCAGCAGTAGCGAGTGTTCTAAAGAGTGTTGCAACGTGTTTACCCAGTCCATCATTTCCGATGACACGTTGTTTTCTTTCTTGCGGAATAGTGCTCACAGAGTTCTTTAAAAAAGCAACCCCATTAGGAACCATAATATTAAGATGATTTTCATTTGTTAAATACTTACAAAAATTCTAGGACAGGAAGAATAGTCTGTTTCTCTTTTCACACACATGCATTCCGCCTCTCGTTTTCCACCTCCTGTGATTATTGACAACAGCTTGAAAGTCATCTGCTGTAACTTGGAAACTGTGTGTGACAAAACCTCTTACTTAAGAATGTGTCTTATTACTATTAGTGTATACTAAGGAGCGACGCTCCTGGCGAGGACATGTTAGACCCACCATACGAAATAAAATTCGGGTAATGGAAAAGTATTCCATACTATTTGAATATTCATTTACGAGACGTGTGCTATGTGCTCAAGAGTTGCCGCTTGCAATATGAAATCATTGTACAGAATCTTGTTTTCCCGAACATTTGTATCAGTGAGATTGTGAAAAAATATGTTTGGATATTCTCATCCTGCCTTCAAATTCTAAAACGATCTAAAATCTATGCTTTCTATTTCGAGTGATCCCAAATCTACAGAATCTAAGAATGAAGGCGTAACATTATTTATGTTCGTCTCAAAATGAGACTTCCGTGATCGACACAAAAAACATTTTCACTCTAGTGATGGTGGCGCGAATGTTGACTTTACAGTTTAGTCATGCATCTCATTCTGAACAACAATTGCCACTACTACACCGATGTGAGAATGTCTGACTAGTTAGCTGCTGGAGTGAAATGAATTACGAGCAGAGCCGTCCTCCCAGGCCCTATGTAAGGTTTAATGCTCTTACGTCACCGACGAGATTAACTAGCTCGATAGTAAGTCTGCTACTGCTTTCAAGTACACGGCCCACGTAGGAGAGTGGATGAATCATCGCATGCTCCAGACCTTGGCCTTAAACAGTCTTCCGTTTTGTGAGATGGCATCGCACGATATTGTGGCCGACGCCCAACTTCCCGTCCGAAAGAGGACACGCCCACGCGTCTGTCCTGCTCGGCGAAATTAGCTGCACATCTGGGAACAGTACGCCTGTCATCCAGCGCGCCGCCAGCGGAGCATGGGCGCGGATCCAGTCATCTTTCTATTTTTATTTTTCCTTAATTTACTGTTAATGGTACTTTCAGCAAAATGTCGTGTAACTTTCATTTGCTAGTATTGTAGTTGTCATTGGAAATTGCCAATTCGCTAAAACATGTCAATTTAACGTGCTGTTCAAGTTCTTTACGTATGACGTCAACAGTTGTACATGTCAAAGTAGTTTCTCGCGGCAGCATAAATGCTTCATGAAGTTCAAAAAAATGGTTCAAATGGCTCTGAGCACTATGGGACTCAACTTCTGTGGTCATTAGTCCCCTAGAACTTAAAACTACTTAAACCTAACTAACCTAAGGACATCACACACATCCATGCCCGAGGCAGTATTCGAACCTGCGACAGTAGCAGTTGCACGGTTCCGGACTGCGCGCCTAGAACCGCGAGACCACCTTGGCCGGCATGAAGTTCTTTCCGTGTCATATTTGGATTCAATCTAGAACTTTCGAAAGCTCGGGGTTGAACATAAATCTGAAGCAGCAAGAACTTCATTAAGTATTTATTCGGCAATCTAAACACTTCGTTTTTGTAAATATTGCAATTTTTACGATATGAAAAAATGACACGAGAAAACTGGCGACGTGTGAAGGCGTTAATGACATAAAAAACGTCGCAACAAATGTGTCATTCTAAAAACACTAAGATCAGAGCACAGTTAACCCCTGAAAGTATGTACCTTTAACAGTTTTCGATAGAACTTCCACTATGTTTGACGCTTTTTGCCCATAGTCCTGTGACTTTAAAATAATCTTTCAGACACAACTCTGAAAGCTATACAAAGGAAGTTATATTTCGAAGGAGGCAGTTCTCTGCTGCATAAATGCTTTCTTTTAAAAAATTCACTCAGCCCCACAGAAGGTCACAACACCGTGAGCCATATCCGGACAGCTCTTGATGTGGTACTACGCATCACATCACAAAGCGTTCAAACATTCGCCAGCAGATCAGACTACTTGTCATTTCTGTAAAATTTAGCTGCACCCACACACATCCTGTGAAAAAATTTCAGTCTAGGCTTTCGGTATAGGTTTTAGTAAATAAATAAGTAGGGTATTCCTGTGTCGTGATAAGCTTCTAATATGCAAAACTACATCTTCCCCAAATTATTACAGCGTTCACAGCGTTAGCAGATACAATAATGTTGGTCAAATGGAAGCTTTCAATCGTATCTAGCACCTTAATACACTCAACGTGCGAACATCGTTTGTTCCATTATTGGCTGCAAGAAGATAATTCATGCTTCAGTCGACCACACAGTGATTTTACTTACTTATTTCAAATATAATAAAGTTGTCATCGAGAAGAGCACGTATCAGCCGGACCAGCTAGGTGAATAGACGCTGACTTCTAACTACGGGCTCTTCGTGATCTCAACAGTCGAGTTGTAAGCATGTGACCTTCACAGAAGACCACTACAAAACAGGTTTCATCATGAATAGGCACGAACAAAAGGAAATATTTCTACTACCCCAGGCGCCAGTCTCTAGACTGAATATTCCTGGTCATCGGATTCTGGGGGACAAGGAACATCATGTGCAGAAGAGTCGGAGCTTCTTAAAATCACTAAGACCAAAACAGAAAAACTTCATAGGAACTCTCGACCCAAACACTCTCTCCAAATTAGGTAAACCCAAACAGCTGACAAATACAATGGAAAAATTCCACATAAAAGTCCTTGCGATTCCAGAAACATGATATACCGATGAAAATCATTTTGATTCAGTAAACTTCAGAATCTACAAAGGAAAAAGTACAATCCAGCCTAACAAGGGCTCAAAACAATTTGGCACAACTTTTGTTGTGCACAAATCAGTTATAGATTCAGTAATAAACTTCCATTCAACAACAGAAAGACTCTCCATAATCGCAGTAAAATCTGGAAACAAGGCATGCACACTGATGAATGCACATCCTCCAAATGACTACAATAGGAGAGACGAACAGGTTACAGATGATTTCTAGGAACTACTGGAGGAAGCCTCAAATAAAATCCCTACAAATCGAATGAAAATTCTGTTAGGAGATTTCAATGGTCAACTTGGCAAAGAGAAAAAAAAATTAGGAAAACAACAGGAAGTCACACGGCTCACAAGAGAACAAATAAAAATGGGCCAAATGGTTCAATTGGCTCTGAACACTATGGGTCTCAACATCTGAGGTCATAAGTCCTCTAGAACTTAGAACTACTTAAACCTATCTAACCTAAGGACATAACACTCATCCATTCCCGAGGTAGAATTCGAAGCTACGATCGTAGCGGTCGCGCGGTTCCAGGCTGAAGCACCCACAACCGTTCGGCCACCACGGCCGGCAATAAAAATGGTGATAAGCGTATCAACTTCTACGAAAATTTTGATCTTAAATCATCTCCACACAATTTCTTAAATCTGAGAATAAATTTACAAAATGTAATTCACCAAACTCGACTTTGGGTGAGTTTCAGATAGACTATGTTGCTATATCCAATAAGAATACCAAAGAAATACTCAATACGAGCAATGAAGGGATTTTTTGAGTCATACTACACTTTTCTGCAAGTAAAGATTAGATTTAAACCTAATAGAGTAAACCACAAGTGAACAAAACATTCAGAATTGCTCCAGAATACCTAAAATTCAACAAGAGAGATTTCTACAGGAAATTAGGCAAACCCAACGAATTGGAAGGAACTTGCAGAAGTACTGAAAAACACTGAGGCTTAGCAAACCCCCAAGAAAGCGAAAATACAGGTTGCGGAACAGTGCATTTAATCAAGCAATATAAGAGAGATTAAAAGCATGGAAAACTTTCAATAACAACAAAACTCCAGAAAAATGCCAGGCATTTTTGAGAATACAGAAAAGTTCATCTAACGCAATACGAAGAGAAAAACGTAGATATGGTATTAACCGGCTTAAAGAAATTGAACAAGAGTTTATAAAGCACAACACCAGAAGTTTTTACAAAATTTTCAGAGAAAACATGACAGCATATCAACCACCTAATCTGTGCTTTCGGGACTGACGGATCACTGGAAGCCAACACAAGAAATAACTGTCAAATTTTAAGTAATTATTTTTAGTCACTTCTCAACTGCGAGCCTCCGATAGAAGAACTAGATTTTAAAAAATCCAATCCTGATTGAAAATCGTCATCACTTAAAGTACAGGAAATAATCAACTCTTTGAAGAACAACAGATCTCCTGTAGAAGACGGAATCATAGCATAAATATGGAAATTAAATGACAATAATCTCACAGAAGCAACACGCAGAATTATATCAAACATTTGGGAAACTGAACAAATACCTGCAGAGTGTAAATGTTCATTAATTCATCCCCTCCACAAAAAGGAACGAAAACCGATCCAAATAATTACAGGGGAATTGCACAGTTCCCTGTAGTACATAAAATTCTTTCAAAAGTACTGTTATGTCGACTAGGAGAACTGGCGGACCAATTAATAGGACAATATGAGGCAGGGTTTCGCAAAGGAAGATCTTGCAGTGAACTGATATTGAACCTAAAGACAATCTTGCAAATGAGATGCTGTAGAAATACTGTAATAAATTTTGTTAAATAAGCTTATGATTCAATAGAGAGGCAAACATTTCTCTTCAATTTAGAGGAATTCAAGATTGACAAGAAAACAAAATCAGTTACCCAACAGACATTAACAGGTACAACTTCCAAGGTAAATTCAGAAGCATTTCATATTCATACTGGCGTTTGCCAAGGAGATGTCCTTTACCCCTGTCTATTTAACATGTTCTGGAAAAAATTGTGAGCGCATGGGAAAAATAAATACAGGGAATTCACTTCGGGATTAAAAAAGAGCAGAGGCTCCATGTGACGTGTATGGCTTTCGGGGACAATCTTGCTATTCTAACCAACAACAGAGAAGAAGCCAAACTTTCACTGGAATAGCCTCACGAAATCTCACAGAAAACTGGTCTACAAATGTCCTGCAAGCCTGCAGATAATCTCCCTTTTACAACTCAGTACGGGAAAGTGGAACGAGTTGCGCACTTCAAATATCTAGGAGAGGTAATCCAACCACCAGGACTTAAGTCCATAGCCAGTCAGGAAATATTCTCCAAATTACAGACAACATATAAGTTCACTTGGAAACTTCACAATGAAAAATCTATTTCTATCAATGCAAAACTAAGACATTACAACACAGTAGTTGCACCAGAAGCACTCTATGTTCAAGAAACTACAATCATTCATGGTCATACAAAAATTAGAGAGATTGAAAAGCAAGAAAGAAAAATTCCGAGGAAAATATCCGGACCCGTGTTTCGTTAAGGAATTTGGATAAAGAGGCCAACAAGAGAGATCTACAAAGAGGTAGAAACACCTTTAGAAAGAGAAGGATGAAATTTGATGGATATATCGGCGGATGAACAAGAGCAGGTTCATAAGGCAAATCTTTGACATAGCAAACACTCCCAAGAACTACGCAAAGTGAATCACTGAAACAGAAGAAGGCGTTAATGAACTGTAAATCACACAAGACAATAGAAAAAATGGAGGACCGTTCAGGTACATCATAAAGAAACATACACTTAAACAAAACACACCCATAAGCAGGAAATAAATTGTCGGAAGAACGCAAGAGAGAGCACAGTGAGCGATGAAGAGAATTTGGGAAGTACGAAGTAAGAAGAAGAAGTCATGACTATTCAAGTTCATTCGGTCCCTTCAAAGGGAATAATCGCTGTCATCACCTTCTTCACAACTGCATTTGAGGGGCTGAGAGTACACGTAATACAAATGACATTTCACAAGAGAATGATTGAAATGCCCATTCGGAAAGCTAAAGTGTGGATCTCTTCTGCGTAAAAGAAGTATAACCAATTTCTTATATAGTGGCGCACTCTGTGATGATAAATTTTAAGCTCTAAGCCAATGGCTGGTCTCCATTTAGAATACAATTAGTAAAGTGTAATAGCAGACAGAAGATGAATTCCCGCCATCTTTAATGTAGGTGTAGGTATGCCTTTTTCGAAAGTGCAGCTGTAGCCTAATGTGTACGCTTTTAAGAGTGCTTGTAGTAATATTTAATGCATGTCTAATCTGGCCGTATTTTGTTGGAATACCGCTTGTGCATCTTGAGGAAAAACCACCAACCACATAGACACAATAGATCATAAGGTCCTTCAACCTGGCTATATGTATATGGAATGTGATAAAAATTTTGGTCTCTCTGAGAACACAAAGGAACACTTGAAACGTGTATTTGTTCCCCAGGACAGAATGGAAACAGTGAACCAGGTCAGCAGAAAGTTTTCCGAAATGGAAATGAAAAGAGGAAACCTTCTTCAAATTTTTAAATTAAAGCCATGGATGCCATAGCAAAGGATAAAGCTCTTGAAGGCACAGAAGGAAATAAAATATGACGAAGAAGTATCAGGTCGATTTGAATCAGCACAAAAAACCCTGTAACAATATGGTTCAAGTATTTACTAAATCGTGATCTCGAGTTTATAGAAGCAGACTGTAGGAAACACGATATTGGGCCCCATCAATACCTCTGCTGCAACCTTTTGATTGAAAGAAAAATTTGAGAAATGGAAAAAATCTTCAGGATCTGAAGAACTAAATCCTCTCACTTTATCATGGGTTCTACAACAATGCTTCCCATTCCCAGACAACACCTACCGAGGGTGTAATAATAGGGAGAGGAGAAATAAGAGGACATAGTCAAAGAAGGGGACGAGGAAGTCTGAAAAATGCACGACACAGTGGTGAAGCATCATGAGTGTTGCCCAGGAAGGACAATCTTCGAGAGATGCCACAGAGGGAAATGATTATGATTCTATAGACACTGAATGTGTGGCGCTTTAGAAATTGGCTATCAATAATGTCTATAATGTGCTGTAACCACAGCAATATATTCTCGGTTTGGTATTTTAATATTATTTGCTATTTACCTATTACTTTTTCAGCTTGTTCTATTAATTTCACTTTAATTATTCACATATCTTTGTTTTACAATCAGCATGTGTTGTACTATTTATATATTGTGTGTTGTACCAAAAAATCTTCAAAATATAGCATAGTAAGTAAAATGTTTTTGCACTGACCCCAGTTTTACTCTAAAAAATTTTAAGACACAAGGACTGTAAGTATTTTTAATACAGTAGAAAAGATAATGTACTAAAAGTCTAATCATAGGTACAATTACACACAGACGAAATGACCACTATAAGAAAGTTAACTCACATAATTTATAAATAGCGATTTAACTTTGTCAGTCATTTACTCATTTTCCTTCAGCAACCAGTTGTACCCCATGTACTGTCAACCCCCCCCCCTCCCTCATTTACATACACTGATCAGCTGAAACATAATGAGTGCTGCCCACCACCTGATTGCGTTGCTGGCACGTGCCGTAATAAGTAACACGTACAAGCAGAGCCGAATGGGGGAAAATTCTGTCGGCAATAGGGGCAGCAAATGGAGAAATCAACTGACAGCAGCGACTTTGAGGAAGAGTAAATTGTGAAGGCCCCACGGATGGGGCGAACGTCGCAGAAACGGAGTAGCTGACCGGCTTTTAGCATATTTCTGTCGGGATCATCTGTGGAAGGAGTTTAAAGGATGGTGAAACCACAAATAGGTGACTCTTCAGAGACAGTAATTCCTAAAGAACTAAAATCATGTACAGTATCTCAGCGTCATGACAGCTTAGATGCATTTATTGTGGATGAAAAGCCACAAACGCTAAAACAGCCACGTGATTTTGGTATAAAAGCAGATAGAGTGATGTCGAGAAATATATAAGGAACTGCTTGCCTTGTGTACAGAGATAACAGCAGCCAAGGACATGGTTCCCTTCGTAAACTCTTTCAGAGGCTGCAAAGCCACTTCAGATCGTTGCACTGGGTATCCTAGGACCATTTCTGCAAAGTAACAAGAGATTAAATATATTCTATCCATCATTGATTATTTTTCCAGGTATTTAATTCTGGTACCACTCACTGACGTGACTACAGAAATGTTGGCTTGTGCCTTTGTCAATCATTCAATCTTGTCATTCGGAAGTCCTGATGCTATTCTGACCGATCAGAGGACTAATTTATGGCCGTTTCTTTCATACAGGCTGCAAGCTTTTGCGAATTAAGAAA
The DNA here is from genome assembly GCF_023897955.1 of Schistocerca gregaria. Taxonomy (NCBI): domain Eukaryota; kingdom Metazoa; phylum Arthropoda; class Insecta; order Orthoptera; family Acrididae; genus Schistocerca; species Schistocerca gregaria. The sequence goes on from NC_064931.1 coordinate 89,606,683, forward strand.
TGGAGAGCAACTCCTTCCCATGCTAAGCAAATAGCTATCTAGAACGTGTCCATCGAACTATATTTCAAATGCAGTCTTCTTGTGTGAATAGGACACATAGTGACTGGTACAGGTATATTCCTTACGTGGTGTTTGGATGTAACAATCATATCCACGAATCAACTGCGCACACAGTGAGATGTGACGGAAATGTGATAACAGAATCAGAAACGAAAACAGATGTCAAAAGCTAATTTTAGCGGAAGCCGAAATGGAAGCGGATGCGGAAGCGGAAGTGTATATATTAAGAAAAAAGTGGCAGGTCTTGATCAAACACTATTTCTATTATATTAGTACTCAAAACTTATCAACGGCAAATTATATTTAACAAAAAGTATTTTTTCTGCTACGCTACTGGCAGGAGCTGACAGATACAAGCAAGCTAGTGGCAATCGCTAGCGGTACATGTGTCCATTTGATTTCCACCACATTACCGGATCATCTTTTAGAGGAACTTTTTTTTCCTTTTTGTACTGTAGCAGGTTTGATTGTAGCATCAAAAGTGGACTGTCTTTTTCGTTAGTCTTAGTCGGGTCTTGCTGATCTTCCTTCATATTTAACATGAATTCTAATGTTTGCAACTATGTTTCTGATTTGAGATTCTGCGATTAAGGCACAACTTGTCGGAGGGTGATTTTCAATATCAAATCGATACCTTTTAGAGCTAGTGTGTATGCAGTTATCTTGGGATGAGTCAAGATCCCAAGCTCTCATCATCATCAGATAAAGTATTTGAGACTTCACTTGCTCTGTGACGAAGCCATTGAAAAATTTTGACTTCTGTAGTGGATATAAATACGTCGCAATTGTGTACTTACCATTTTTGGCCAGTTCTCCGAATCTCTTGCTTGAATTTAATTCATCACGTAATTTTCTTGTAAAATTTTGGAATTGTTCAGAAGTATCAGTTTTGTTTTTTTTTACTATAAAGTGGTCGCAGGAACTTGAATTATAAGTAAGACTGATGAAATGTTCGCGTGAAAGCTGCTTAAGTTTCAAGTAATGTATTCGAATGATTTCATTACTTCTACAGATTTTTGAACATTTATCGAGTCTTCAGTGGAACGAATCCTTTAGCTTCCAAAATCGTTCCATCATGTAGAACGTGCCCTTCCAGCTGGAAATAGAAGGAATTAAATTAACAGGTAGGATTTTCATAAAAATAAAACACACAATGCTTACGCTAAAGATATACCATAAAATTAAAGTTCATTTAACAGTACTCACAGCGCTGGAAAGTCAAGAATGACAGATAAAGCAGGTTGATTAAGGCGTTGGCTTTCAATTTTTGCCATCTTGATTTGTGCGACCAAGGAATTATTGAAATGAGCGGCAATTTTTTTCAGTTTAGCAGTAAGTTCTAGGAACAACTCCTTTGATTCCACAGCAGTTCGAATACAAACTTATATCTGATGTATTGCGTAATTCACATCATTAAAGCCAGACACCTAAAATCCTTTAATCACGTCAGATCCATGGTCACGAATAATACAATGCACTGATTGGTGATTTATAGTTTCAAATTTTGTCAATATTACGTCACCTTATGACGCCCAGTCATGACTTCACGTTTCAAAGTTATAGACGTCTTGTGACAATCGTTTGAGAAGTCAAAGTAAGTAATGAAGTTTCAGAATGTAGATCAGACCATATGTCATTTGTGAAAGACATTGTTTCAAATACTTCAAGGAAATTTTTGATTTTTATTGCCAGCTTATTGTACAAGTTATCGTACAAATACAAAGTACAAAAAATAACGACCTTTCGGTTTATGCTTAGGAACAGCATCATTCATAACTCAGTGAAAACAAGTAAACGATAAGGTCTGGAGTGCAATCACTTCAGCAGTCATACAATGCGTTTGTTGAGACTTCAGGTGAAAGGAATCCCAATAATAATTTATTTGCTGACTTTGTTGAAATGTAAATTGTTCAGCATCTTTGGCTGGAGTAAAAGAATCCTATAAGAACGACACAATTAAAATAGTAAAATACCCCATGAAATTAAATACGTAAAAAAACATAAAAATAAAATTTCAGGTTGTTAAGTAGAGCGCGTCAATAATTCGCAGCGTGCCCAACTAAAGCGACAATTGTAAAAGAGATCTTTCTGAACAAACTTATAAATCACACTGTACTTTCTCCGTAAGGTGTTAATTTATAAATACTGTATTTTATTCTTCATATTGCATACTAGGTTTTTGTAACTTGTTTACCATCGTTAGCGTTTATTTTATAACTGATGATGGTAAAGAAGTTAACGCACATGGTATGTAATACCGAGAATAAAATGCAATAAATAAATTAACATTCTACTGAATAAATGCAACGTGATTGGTATTGGATCTAATTATAAACTGTTACGTGAGTACCACTACGTTTCTATTGATAAATGGAAGAAACATTTCTTAGAAATGTTCTTATGTAGAGTGCGATAACTTTTAAAATTCTATAGTATCTTGAATCATTCGGATAAAACAGCTTTGCACCAGCACTGGACAGAGCTCAGACTACAATAATCGAACTATATTAGTAGTGCCGACTATACTATTATATAAATATCGACTAACTTTTTGTTTCTTAGCCTCCACGGAAAGTTTGACAATTTCATCTAACTTCTCAAAGTCTGAAAATTTCTGGACATGTATTGATTTAAGATGAGTCTTCAGTGCGGTGGTCGTGCACCATTTTCGCGAATATGCTTTGTCTCTTATTTTGGATTTGGCACTCAATCATTAATCTCAACGAAATATTTCCAAATAGGACTTACTTTTTAATTCATTATGGCAATCTTAACTTACATTACACCAGGATGAACAGGGTATTTCATTTACTACTTTCTTTATGACATATCCACCAACGTTCGCCATGAAGATTTAACAGTATTAATCTGTGTATCTGGAAAAAATTACTAGCACCCGTAGGTAAAAAAAATGAAAACTTAGTAAAAGTGATTTATGTAGGGAGAAAATTTTACTTTCTAAGAAAGATATGCTAGATTGCTCTGATAATGTTTTAATACACACAAAGACTTAAGCTGCATCTCGCGCGTGGCAGCTAGTATCTGGATAATATGAGCAGGCAACTGTTCTTTCTCTTTGTTCACCTCTTGACTGGCTGTTGATGGTTTTGCACCTGAGTTTCTCCATACTGGATGGAAGTGCTTTTTTGTCCGTGTCTGTGTTGGTACGCGAAGATACTGATAAAAAACCTGTTTTCAATATTCTGTCCATACTGAAACACACTGCTCTGCAATCCGACTTGTCGTTAGTGCCGGCTGTTAGTCGCAGTCCACTGCAGAACATTTTCATACAGCCACTGTTATAACTGTGACTGAGGACAAAGTGAAAGCCATTATTTAGCAAATATTTTACATATTCGACTGTTGAGATGATCGTTCGTTTTATTGCATCATATGTTTCATCACTTGTGAATTGCTTCTCAGATCTAGTGCTCTCATTTTTAATAGAGTCTATATACTGCAGAAATTGATTTTTTAGCCATTCTAGCCTTTAGTCGTCAATTTCTTAGGTAGTGCATTCTGCCGTCTTCGCGTGTACGTGTATAATGTGATGTACTGCTAACATCATGAAGTGTATACCATTGTTAACGCTTGCTCCATGTATTTTATCGTACTTCCAGAAGAAATGAATTACGAAGCTTTCTAGTGAATGTGACTATTGTCTTCAAAAAGCTTAAGTGCAGAAATTATTTCCGGTGAAAATGCTTTTTTAGAACGCTTAAAGTTCATTTTTTCTAAGTTATTGGGATCAACAAGCTTACTGAAAAGAAAACTTCTTCTACTACTACTGTAAGGTGTCAGACAAATCCAACACCTTCCATGAAAACCCTGACATGATATGCAAATCCAGCACTATGTCACATAGCTCCGAATAAATCGTGACATTAAATTAACCAAAGTAATACGATCAACGAGTGAGCAAATGGAATAGCACAGACTAACACAAGAATGCCTAAATGCATGTCATACCTTCCCGCCGTGAAACAGACGCAGTTCTGAGGAGAGAAACGAGAACAGAAGCCGAGAACAGAATCGTGTAGGCTAGGAGGCCCTACGGTAAGGGACGGACACCCACATCGCCAGCCGACCGCCAAAATCACCCCCAGTCCATGTTAAAAGATAGAGCCCTCCAGCCCATGTTAAAAGATAGAGCCCTCCAGAAGAACAGTATAGATCTTACGATAACACTAAAAGGGCCACACCAGCTGCAAGTTTTAGGGTGAGACTTTTTTGTGTCTCTGTTACAAATGTTAAAAACATTGCCCCACCACGAAAAGTATAACGTTTCTCATTGGATAGACAGAACTTTTGTAGGCGGAGCTTAGGGTTAACATTGAGACCCTGATTGGTCATATGAAAACACAAACGAGATAGTTTTTTTTTTAAACCAGCTTCGGTAAATTGTAGTAATGAGAAGTTAGGAGAGAGTTGCTTCCGAGATGGAGAGCTGTATGGAGCTGCGCCGCCCACCACCCCCTGACACTGCCTAACCAACGACAAGGTAATGAAAGCACGCGATGCCGCATAACAGCGCATAAAGCTTCACTCAGAACTGCAGAAGTCTCATCTGTTACACCCCCTTTTTGCGTAATACTAGTGTCGATCGTCAAGTAAAGCTCATGGTATTCACATTTTCTACGTAAGCTAAAATCTGAAACGCGCTGATTTTTCTGTTATATAATTATTGATAAGCCACATCAGCCACTGTAATTTACGACAAGTTAGATAAGTAATTAAAGATAATTGAGGGTCACTGTAGACCATTTTGATAGTTTTCTCTTTTGTGAAAATTATTTAAACCTAGATTATAGATGTGATATGGCATAGGTCATCCTTCGATCCATTGTAGAACTTGTAAACCCACTCAGGGAATATTCGTTCACATTTTTGTTGAACGCAGTTGGTTTTTATCATCCTGTATTAAAATATTTCCTTTTATCAATAGTGCAATTTATAAACCATGTTTTGTGAGTAGAATAAAATTTCCAATGGTAAACTTAACTGCTTTTTCGACGTTATATTACCAGCAAACTAAAAATAGGAAAACCTTGAACCCCTTCCACTAAATGTAGTTAGTATTAAGATTCTTTTACAGGGAGTGCAGTGGAGCTGACCCTGAAATCATTAAGTATTTGGTTATATCTTTGCTAGTGTCACTGAACTCTTCTGAACTCTACATGTCATGTGTGGTCTCGCGTCTCCTTACCAGCAACAGGTCCCAGGTTCAAACTAGTCAATTCCCTAAAAAACACCCTCAGAGCGTCGTTGCGCGAAAGTGGTAGGCAGACACGACTTAGAACAAACAGACACCACGCAGAATGTTAGACTTCTACTACAACTACTACTACTCCCGAACAGGCCAGGAAGGCCCAAGGTGAGCACATCGCTCTCCAGGCCGTATGTCCGTTTCCGAGATCGGAGCTGCTACTTCTCAATCAAGTAGCTCCTCAGTTTGCCTCACAAGGGCTGAGTGCACCCCACTTGTCGAAAGCGCACGGCAGACCGAATAGTCACCCATCCAAGTGCTAGCCCAGCCCGACAGTACTTAACTTCGGAGATCTGACGGGAACCGGTGACTACAGCGGCAAGGTCGTTGGCAGAAAGAAACTGCCAGGTTTTATAATTTCTGAAGCTTGTTGTTCGTACATCTGTTTCACTTATTTCCCAGAAATCATTCCCTCGCCATCAAACGTAGCTCTTTCTACAAAGAAAGTTATCAGATTTTTTTAAAATGTGATAGTGATCGAAAGCTAGAAACAGCGGCAGTTCACAGTTTTCTGGATGTGGCACTCTGCGAGACAGTGATTTACTTCGACACAACTTTTTCATCATTGACGTTTGTTCTATGATTATCTGTTACGATGCGAAGCACAAAAAAGCCACACTGCTCGGTCTCGTGAATCACAGACAACTTAAGTTTATATAGCTGTGCACCAGAAAGCTGTTTAGTGAAAAAATACGCTGCTGGCAAACTGAATTTAGTTGAAAGTCCATTTATCATGAAACATAATAAGCAATTAGCCAGAACTGGCAATTTTCTTTGCCCACATTATTTTGACTCGCTACCATTTTCAAGCTGCTGTGTCTGCATTGTATCTCGTTCTTCGAAGAATACATCTAATTTTCTGTCGTACTGAAGTTGTTGCTTAATTGACATTTCATCAATTACTAAGCTATATAGCAACTCCACCTTGTTTAGACAGGTAGATTCTGCTTCCAACCTTGACTTCATCGGAGGCGTAACTCCTGTCTCATGTGAAATGTCACCAACAAACAGAGAAAGAGCAAAATTACTAGGCAATTTTAGCAAAAAACCTCTGGCATAGTTGTAACCTTTGGGAGAGCAGTTTTGCCAAATGACGGACTGTTTTATTACGGTCTCGCCCCAGCGTGGCGATTTTTTATCTGCATTTTTTATTTGCAATAGCAAAAATTCAGTTTTAAAAGTTTTATTTTCTAGTTATATTAACGTCCCCAGGGCTTTATGATGGTCATTTTTTTCATAGAGTGAAAGTCATCCTGACAGCACGCGGATGTTACGTTCCTGCCTTTTCAGTCTGCTCCTTAGTCTCGATGCCTTAGTTTTCTGTGACCTTAGTTCTTTTTCTAAGAGTTTTAGTCTGGAAATCGTGTCGTCTTTTGTCTGAACTACAGCTGACGTCACTTCATGTGATGGAACATTTGAGCTGGTTTCTTACCCAGAGTCTGCACTTCTATTGCATTTATGGGATATAAGATTATTTGGAGGCTCCTTATCAATTTGTTGGCTCTATATTACTGCTACAGGAATTTTATGGGGAGGATAGGCCCTAATCAGGAAATCTGTAGTAATGCTACCTATTTTAAGAATCTTTATCTTGGAACTTGATTTATAATCTGCCTCCGTAAAATGTTCACTGAATACTATTGATGAGTTTGCCAGTGTATTGGGCATGAAGTAATCTCGAGAAATCAGTCTTAACCAGGTTTGCCTTAGGTCATTATCAGTCAAAAACTAGTGGTAACTTATGCCAACCGTTTTCCCTCTTTCGTTTCCGCAGAACGGTACACAACACTACGGCATTTGTAAAAAATTACTGCTTTTCAGACTCTTATACGTCGCAGGAGCGTAGTAGCAACGTACTTTTATTTCAAATATTTCTACCTATCAACAACATGTACAACTGTAGTACGAGTGGAAATACAACAAAAGTTTTAGCATTATATGCTTCCTGTATCAGTTATTGTACCTTCGTTAAAAGATTACTTCAGTTAGATGATAATTGGCCGTTCGGTCTAATGCACGGCTTTCCTCTCGGGAAGGAGCCGGCCAGTTTGTGGATACTTTTTAGGCGGTTTTCTATCTGCCTCGGCAAATGCGGGCTGGTTCCCCTTATTCCGCCTCAGCTACACTATGTCGGTGATTGCTGAGCAAACGAGTTCTCCACTTACGCGTACACCACCATTACTCTACCACGCCAACATAAGGGTTACACTCGTCTGGTGTGAGACGTTCCCTGGGGGGTCCACAGGGGGCCGAACCGCACAATAACCCTGGGTTCGGTGTGGGGCGGTGGAGGGGTGAAGTGGACTGAGGTAGTCGTCGTGGGGTTGCGGACCTCTGCGGCTGCAGCGGGGACGGAGCCTCTCCATCGAACATAGCATAACATAACATAGATGATAATCCTCAAAAATAAAGAATGCTGTAAACCACTATTGACAGACGGATAATATGTTTACGGCCTACACAAGCACATATAATTTCAACAACAACAATCCGTCAGCGCAGTCCGATAATGCCTTAGGCTAGGGAACAATCGGCCAGTGGCGCCGTGTGCGGCAACAGTGGGAACTTCTACAGACATGCTAAACCCCATTAGATTCCGCGTAGAGCCGAGGCTGTTAGGAGCATACTAGCGGGCTGTGGTAGAACTGGCAGAAGTGAAAGGGCTCGCACACTGCGTTAAAACTATTTGAAAAAAAAAAAAAGGATTACAAAACAAACCATGGCTGCTGCCGAACAAGTCTAACAGAATAACAAACAAAGAAGAAACACAGAAATTCTCACCTCCGCATGAAGGGTCTTATCCAATCATACTCTTAACATCTCCTGTTAACGTGGAAATTCAACTATCTGATCATGCCGCAGTTGCTGATTTCGGTAGACTGAAGCCATGTCGCGGACAGGTTCTGTCGCCTCACACTGCGACTGCACGTCCAAAATACGCTTCGAAATCCAGGCACACGTAAGTGTTAAGGTCAAGACACGGAATGTATACCTTATTTCTCTGTAAAGTTTTGATGCCTGTTGAGCTATGTGTCCTATGGTTACATTTGCATTGCTAGTGTTCTGACAGTTTTGAAATGTGATTTGATCTGTCGGTGTAAACTATATCATTTGTCATATTGTGAATGATTGTTCCGTAGTTTTAGTGATTGCCTTGTGTTCTTGTGCCATAGGAAGTGGATGCAGTAGCAGATTTACAGTGAGAATACTACTTAGTTGCTAGAATCAGTTCCTTGTTTTCACTATAAAAAGGGTAGTTTCGTGGGATAAAGAGTTTTTATGACCTGTTCTGTAATAATGTTGTGCTAGGCTGTACTATAAGTTACAGTGTGCTATAAGGGTTAGCAATGTGGCAAGAGCAGAGACTCGTCTTTGGTTTTGATGTGTAAAGTGTGATAATAAAGTGAATATTTATGCATTAACTAGGTCTCTAGAATTAAGTTGCCTGTAAGTTGTCCTCTGACAGGTGTTGGTAATTGGGCAGTAAGAAATGCTTTTATGGAGTCCTAGAAGTCCGACTACGCATCTAAAGATGAGACACACTATACTGATACAGGGTACACAGACCAGTTTTACATTACAGCTGTTCAGAAATTTTACATTGTTCTATTCGAACTTTCCATACACATTAAGGTTTCACTTCAAAAAATAGCACTGGACAGTCATTACTTAGTATAAAGAAATAAATGGAAGTGTAAGCATGAAAAGATATTTTTACACCGCCATATATTAATTCTTACAAATAATACAAGGTTTAAGTGCACACTTGCAGATGTTCACGTAATAAATTGTGTTTGAATTATCTGTTGCCAATGGATCAATTTTTACACAACCAAGTAAGAGATTTGCATTCTAACAGTCTAATACTGTTCTGGTGAAGTTTTACTGATAGCACCTCTACTATTTACATTTCTCTGTACAATAGGCAAGTGAAGTCATTTGTGTAATCGATTGTAAAGCAAGTCTACAACAAAAAGTGAATATGTTCCCTGAGGTTAATATTAATGATTAATTTACGCAGTGGATAATACAGAAAGAAGGAGGATGGTATCAGGGGCGTTACATATTTGTCACATTTTTGCGATACTCGTGAGAGACAACTGTTGATATATAACTAGACTCTCTCGTTAGTACACATTAGTTGATAACACTAATTCTTGAAACAATAGTGTTTAAAATTTATGACAATTTCCTGTGGACATTGGACAATTTAAGCTCTATAGCTTTAATAACAAAGAAGTCCCCACACAAACAAAATGAAACAGTCTATTACTGTTTAGCAGCAATCGAATTCACTAGGTAATATTTGTTTTCTTTACGCAAAAGAGAGTAAATGCAGCAAAGGTAAGCCTTTGTGTTCATGCTCTGTAGTGAAGAGTGCAGTGTTATGTATAATGATTTGACAGTAGTGCAATGAAGCTGGTTACACACTTTTCTGCATCATTTAGAGGAAATTTATTTTGCTCTGAGTTGAAACAATAGCATAAGTGTAATTAAGGTACTCAAGGAAAACATGCAAAATGTGAGATAATGTTAAGTTCTCAAATTAGACAGCCGTGATACCAACTGCCAACAATGTGCTACACGTCGGCAATGAAAAAATGGTTCAAATGGTTCTAAGCACTATGGGACTTAACATCTGAGGTCATCAGTGCCCTAGACTTAGAACTAATTAAACCTAACGAACCTAAGGACATCACACACATTCATGCCCGAGGCAGGATTCGAACCTGCGACCGTAACAGCAGTGCAGTTCCGGACTGAAGCGCCTAGAACTGCTCGGCCACAGCGACCGGCCGTGGACAATGCATCTGCCATATTGTCGAGGCGTGGCTCCTGTCCGCCCCAAATATTCGTGAAGCACTATATAAGACAGCGTGTGGCTAGAGCACCGCCTACCGCTCCAAGCACATCTACTACCAGAACGGGAATGAATTCTCGCGTAATATTGCTAACCGGATTACCGATCGTTGTATTTGACATTATTCTACTGTCCATCCTGTGATTACGTAAGACAAGATTTACTGGGAACTGCTGAGCCTCCTCTGTAATGGATTTAGTTTGTGAAATCCTAATAATGACTATGGGAAATATAACTGCACTTCCCCACATTGCGGTCGATCCAGTGACAGACTATCCTATCGCAAATGAATCAATCTAGGTGGTTACTTTTCCAAAACCATTGGTGTATTTCTCACCGACAACCGTATCTTGCTACAAACTGTCTTACTTTTTCCCCATCAGTTTTTCCTGTACAGAACACTACAGTCCTTTTCACTTTTGATTTGTACTGCGTAATCCTCGGTTCTGGCCAGCGGTTCGGGTCATTAGTAGTAAAAATCAGTATTTCCTTCTTGGTTTGGTATCTGTACTGAGCTCACTAACGGGTGAAATAGAGCGCCAAAAACCGGCATTTTGCAGTGAAATATATTTAAACCTATCTTTTCGATAGTCCATTCTGTACTAACCATGTAAATGTGTGGGTAAAGCACTTTATAGTGGTATTCAACGACTCTCCTGTTAATATAACAATGTTGTCAATCGTACTGAGAATTTGTGATAGAACAATAAGTAGCCGACATGTTCTGTTGGAGTTTGGTCGATCCTGCCACCCTTTATATGGGCATGTTTAGCAGAGGAATATGTCCTTAACGAAGCCGGCCATTTCGGCAGTTGGCACACAGTCTATTTACTTGTGGGGAGTAGCTGTTACCTGGGAGCCTAATCGAAAACGTCGATATCAGTTCAGTAATAAATATCCAAATAGTAGTTTCTTATTACATCCAGATTCCGCCAATGTCATTATTGGTCGCATTCCATAATTAAGTTATTGGTTTCTCTGGTTCAATACTGCCTTTACACATAATTCAGTTTGTGGAAAATTTTGTGTTTCTTTAATAATCTTTAATTATTTTTCTTTGGAAATTTGTGATAAGGTACTATGGGACCAAACTGCTGAGGTCATCGGTCCCTGAGCTTACTCACTACTTAATCTAATTAAACTAACTTATGATAAAGACAGCACACACACCCATGCCCGAGGGAGGACTCGAACCTCCGACAGGGGGGCCGCGCGAACCTGACAAGGCGCCTCAGACTGCACGGCTATACTCCCTAAGCAAGCCCTAGAGAACCAGTCACGTTCTTGTGTTCTAACATTGTATTCCTTATTAATTACGAAATACTCATTCTTCTTAAATGAACTACACCTTCACCATATGCACACGATGCCTGGGCATGGCCACCCTCACGGCACATATCGACTTAGATAACGCGTGCTTCCTGTTATGCCACGCGCGTCTCACTGTCCACGCCATTACTATTGGAACACTGTATAACATTTGTGCATTAATACACAACCCACACATGACCTTAAGTAAATCTGTTACCTTACAATTCCCATACTGGTTTACTGTTTACCATATGACCATTATTTCTTTCCCTCTTGTTCTACTGGCTGAAGATCGTGTTTTCTTCGTTAGTTAATGGTAGTAAGAATAAAGCTAAACAGAATATCTCTCTACAAAGCGTCGGGTCTTGTTCCAGTTACATATTTTTTCCACTACTCCGGCAGATACTCTAACAACTCCCATCTGAAGGAGTGAAACGTTTTCTCAGAACACCAGAGTGCCATGCCTAATAACATGCATGTGCGCGCCCTAAGAGTGAAATAAGACAGACTACGACAGCCCTATAAAAAAGGGTCGCCCGTTGTGCGGCCCATGCACCCCGCAGCCCGCGACTGGTTCGTGAAACGCTTCCTGGAAAGGACCCGAACTTTTACGTTTCACTTTAACCTTGTTGCCTGTAATTGCCTTGCGCGAGTTGCTGTCTTAACTAAAAACCCTTGACAGTATTACACTCTAATTAAAAAAAAAAGACGCGACATGGAGGAAGTATCCGAATGGAGCGGAAATCGGTCGGTAAATGTGATGTACATGTACAGAAGAGCAAATGACTACAATTTCAGAAAAAAATTGGATGACATATTCAAATGAAAGAGCATCACAGATCGAGAAAATCAGTAAGTCTACCACTCGCCCTTACGTAAGCAGTTATTCGGCTTGGTATTGATTAATAGGGTTGTTGGATGTCGTCCTGAGGAATACTGTGCCAAATTCTGTCCAAATGGAGCATTACGTCGCCAAAATCCCCAGCTGGATGGAGGGTCCTGCCCATAATACTCCAAATGTTCTCAATTCGAGAGAGATCCGCAAACCTGTTGGCCAATGTACGGTTTGGCAAGCACTAAGACAAGCTGTAGAAACTCTCGACGTGTGCAGGAAAGCATTACCTTGTTGAAATGTAAGCCCAGTATGACTTCTCATGAAGAGCTACAAAACAGGACGTAGAATATCGTCGACGTACTGCTGTGCTGCAGGGGTGACGCGAATGACAGCCAATGAGATCCTGCTATGAAAAGAAACGGCACTCCAGACCATCGCTCCTATTTGTCAGGCCATATGACGGGCAACAGTAAAGTAGGTACCTCACTGTTGTCATACAGCCTGACAGCCAGGAGTGTGTGTGTGTGTGGGGGGGGGGGGGGGGGAGGTGTAACTTATTTTCATAGCAGGACCCTTCTGACCGTCTTTGGCGGCGTCCTTGAGGCACAACAGTACGTCGATGATATCTTGCGCACTGTTTTGTTGCCCTTTATTCCAAGGCCTTTTGGGCTTGCATTTCAGCAAGATAACGTCCACTCGCAGTTGGCGAGAGTTTCTACTGCTTGTCTTACGCTTTCCAAACCAGATCTGGGCTAGCAATGTGTCAAAATCTCTTCCTAATTGGGCCCTTTCAACTGGCTCGGGAGTTTGACACAAATTGGACAGTATTTGGCACGATATACCTCAGGAGGACACCTAACACCTTTATCAATAAATGCCAAGCTGAATAACTGCTTGCGTAGGGACCACAGTGGGACCAACGTATTATTGACTTACTCAATTTGTGAAACTCTTTCTCTGAAATAAATAATACCATTTTTCTGAAATTGTAATCATGCGTTTGCCGGTAGATGTACATCACATAAATCACATCTACCGATTTCCGTCTATTTGGATAATTCCCTCGAGGTGCTTTGTCTTTTTATTTATATATACAGAGTGCACAGCATTGTTAGTCATCCTACAAGTTTGTGCCAACCACAGTGTGAGTCATTCACAAGAAGACAACTAAAGGAAACAGTATCTCTTATAGCTGCTTTGTCATTTAGGTGATTACTATCTCAACGGTAACTTTTCTCCTGCCATACCATTTTGGGGAAAAAATGGTTCAAATGGCTCTAAGCACTATGGGACTTAACATCTGAGGTCATCAGCCCCCTAAACTTAGAACTACTTAAACCTAACTAACCTAAGGACATCACACACACCCATGACCGAGGCAGGATTCGAACCTGCGACCGTAGCAGCATCACCGTTCTGGACTGAAGCACCTAGAACCGCTCGGTCACAACGGCCGGCCCATTTTGGAAACTACAGTCATCCGTTACTACTGTCTATTTAAGGTATACCAGATTTGAAGCGTACTACTGGTGAATTAAATTCGAATTTTCATTATTTTGTCTTGTAAGACTCAGCCCCCTGCAAAACTTCTCCATTGCCATTGGCACCCTCATCCTGTTGCACACTTCGAGAAACACCTCGTCATAGCAAATTGAACTCTGAAGTAAAGCACGTATAGAGTCATTATGGACCCACACATCTGCAGACACCTTTATGAAGTACATACTCCGAATGTAAGACACGATATTAATGCCAAATGTCCATTCCCTGATGCACGGTGCAGGCTGCTTATAACAGTGTCACTCAGGATATTACCAAATGCTTAGCGGTGCTGTACTGTGGACGTAGCTTGCCCAAGTTAGCAAAAAGTCGCTTGCATCTCAGCTGAAGACAAACCACCAGATGTAGTCTGCTGGAATATGAACGCCCGTGGCTTCGAGATGAATTTTCTGTCTAATTACCCATTTACCACATGTATGCTTGGGTGCAAAATAGGTTGGGACTGCATCTCTTGCACATTCACCACCTTGACGATTACCTTTACACTATTAAAGAAACACCTACATCCTCCAATGTGGCAGTCACTACAAGATATATCGCATCTAGTAGGGGTCAAGAACAGGAGATACAGAGGCAATACGCATAAAAGAATTTACGACTTGATTTTGCGCCCACTTTGTAGGGAGGCATTAAAATGACATAATTATCACTGCAGGTAAGTCAGTCATGTATGACCACCACTGCACGGCGGGATCTTTAACTCAACTCCACGAGGACCAGCATTTGACTCCAGATGTGTCAAACGGAACAGTTCTGATAACAGGTCACTGGATTTTTACTGCACTGTCGTCTCACTTCTATTTTCACTTAGGGATGAAATGATGTATTTGGAAAAAGAGGAAACAGCTACACACTTGAAGAAAACCATATCTAAGATATATAGCTGAGGAGAAGTAAAGAATAGTTGTGTCGCATTAAGCTCAAAATATGTAAAGGGTAAATTAAGTGATTACAATAATCACACTATGGAGAGTGTACTGCTCACGTTACGTTACAATGCAAGTTTTATTTTGTACCTAAGCCAGCCATTGTAACCGATGCATCGCTCCTTTCTTGTTACAGTGTCCACTTCAGCTATTCTCTGAGGATATACCGTTTGATATGAACTAGGTTTTAAATGGCTAAGTAAGTAAGTAGCCAGTGTTATCTTTCATTGCGTCGATTCAGTATATCGATTGCCAATCACTAAACTTTTAGGCAAAGCCACCCGCCTGCTACCTATTGCAGCAAGTTGTTCGAACCCTAGGGATCAAACCACCTACCTGTAACCTCAAACTGTCGATACGAGGAGGTCCTAATTAGGCCTACACATCGACACTATCATCTGATGATTGAGTCTTTCTTCGTCATTCGCTCCTAGTACGTATCCAGTGAGTGCACTGCATCTGATTTTTACGGCTATCCCTGATCGTAACGTGTGGTTGAAAGATGTTTACTTCCTTGTAATAAATTACATAATCAAGTGTCCCCACCTATTAACCTCGAGCTCACAGATTCATGAAGGTTCACATTTCCATCTTAACTTCAAAATTTCTGACATCAGTTTCAGTGCAAATTGTTATACTGTCCATTCTTGTGCTTTTCCAATATCTACCCAGCACATTTTCATTATCTGTACTGTTTAGCAAGACCACAGTCCTTTTCGTAACGAACGGTGGCTCAGTTAGCGTACCGGATTGCCAAGGATGTTATGTTAATCCCTCTACCTCTACTTAAATACAAGCTCGATAAGCAGATGTGGACATCTTGCCTAAGTGTAGAGTTTCTAAATATCTCTGATATATCAGAGATTCTACTAATCCATCGTCTGGGCCTGAGAACCGATCGTACGCTATGCATTCTTTTACAACTGTTAATCTCCCCCCTCCCCAAATGCTGACTGTTACAGAGTGGTAAGCATAGCATATTCAATACGACGACGGCTCTCCCCCTCCCCCCGCTTTATGCTGACATTCTTCCTTTCGTTATATTACAGACGGTGTTAGATCATTTAGTTGAGTGTCAGGCCACACAACTTTACCACTGTTGAACCACTTTCACTCGTTCGCCATAACAGCAAGAGGTTAGTAATTTGATCCAACCACGAGGAGCTGTACAACTTGATGTTTGCTTTGGAAATTACAAAATCGTAGCATGTTCTGTTGTATAAAACCCATGCAACACAGTTGCACATCAGCAGCCTGCACTCCATTGTTAACTAGGCCTGCAACTGATACTGACTCCTAAACTATTGCTTGACGAGTCTTTTTTTACGTCTCTTAACAAATATTTCATTTCACTTGTTGACACCTACGCAAATGATCTACCCCTCCAAGAATCACCTTTACTTTACTACCACACAGCTCTTAGAGGACACTTGTCTTTACTTTTTGGCACCTTAAACGAACGGATCTTTTTATCTGCATCTTCCATTAGTAGCGAATTTGAGGGAACATACTGCTTGGCAGACAAATGTAGTTCTGCAGCCGAGTGTGCGCTGGTATGAAACTTCCTGGCAGATTAAAACTGTGTGTCGGACCGAGACTCGAACTCGGGACCTTTGCGTTTCGCGGACAAGTGCTCTACTATCTGAGCTACCCAAGCACGTCTCACGCCCCGTCCTCACAGCTTTACTTCTGCCAGTACCTCGTCTCCTACCTTCCAAACTTTACAGAAGCTCGAAATTCTGCACAACACCGGATACCTTATGTCGGTGAGCATGACTGCACCCTGGAAAGAAATCACATTCTTCACGTGCTTTGGAAAGGCACAGTGGCGTTATTCCTGGCGTGATAGTGTGGGGAGCCGCCGGCTATTACGTCACGTCACGGCTAGTAGTGATTGAGGGAACTCCGTCGGCATAACAGTGCGTCATGGACATTGAGCGCACTCATATGACACCTCTTATATGATAATGTCGTGGCACCGTTTTTTAAGAGGATGTGCCTCTATAAACTACGTGAATGATGTTGAGGTGCTCCCAGGTGCAGCAAGATCTCCCGATCTGTCCCAGGCAGAACATCTGTGGGAGAGCTCAACCCTGCCCCAGTGTTCAAAAAAATGGCTCTGAGCACTATGGGACTCAACTGCTGTGGTCATTAGTCCCCTAGAACTTAGAACTACTTAAACCTAACTAACCTAAGGACATCACACACATCCATGCCCGAGGCAGGATTCGAACCTGCGACCGTAGCAGTCTCACGGTTCCGGACTGCGCGCCTAGAACCGCGAGAGCCCCAGTGTTAGTGTACTGGTTATGAAGGACTAGTTGTTTACAACAGTTGCTGGGCAGCTTGCCTCAGGATTGGAGACAGCGGCTTTATGAGACCCTTCCCAATCGAATCACTGCATGCGTCCAAGTCAGAGAGGATGCAGCGACATACTTGTAACTGGACTCACACTGCTAAGTTCTTTGTAAATTGGACTCGATCACTGAAGTCACTGAAATAATATCACACAGCCCCTCAAGCAGTTAAGTTTAATTTCGTCCTCTCCCCCCCCCCCCCCCCCCCCAACCATTCCCATCTTCTGGATGTTTCACCTTTTTGTCAGCGTGTGTAGTTCGAAGGAAACTCGAAATTTTGGGGCATGACTTTAAGGAAAAAGACTCAATTCAATCTGTAATAAAAGCTGTGGGAGTCTCAACGGATGTCAAAATTCCAAAGAAAGAAGAATTTACTGTTATGGAGAAATGTTCCTCTACTTGGTGGAATCCCAAATGTTCTTGAGAAATTGCAAACCGCGGACTTGCTTTGAAAACCTGCCGCCATAATTCTAACTTGGATAACTTCTTGGAAGTCAGAAAAATAAATTTACGTGTCAAACAAATTCCTGTAAAAATGAGAAAAGGAAAATTTGGTAAATTTTTTTCATTCAGTAAAGTGCTACAATGACAAGGATTTGGTACAGAGGAAGTCCTTTACAAAGAGCAACCTGCCAACCAATTTTCTCGCTTCAAGTACCTGTAATGAGGAATTTATTGAGACGCTCGCTCCATCCATCGTCCCATATCAAAATCATCTGTCTCCTGTTGAAAATGTCTATCATCATATCCTGTTCCGTCTAGTCTCTAATGAACTAAATCTGACTAGTAAATCATCGGGCTACAGCTGTCCTGGCATTGCTACCACTCATTAGTCTGCCCATGGAAGCAAAAGATGTGCAATTTTTCAATTTTAATTAGTACTGGATCAAACACGACGTAATCGAAAAATAGAAGAAGCAAGTTACAATTCTAGTTCTAACAAGTGGGAAAGATACAAATATCGCCTCTAGGTATCGACCGATCGCATTGTCGTCTTGCGTAGAATGCTCCTGAAGTGAATTGTAAAGGGGAGAATGTTATGGTGGATTAAAATTAGTAATTTCATGCCTCGGAGAAAAGGGAGCATGGAAAATCTGTATACGCTGGCTAAGTACATTACCTCAGCCAACGAAAGAAACGTATGTAGCTGCTTTTCTTGACATTAAGGGGCTTATTATCACGTTTAGATTCAGATTCTTTTGGAAAAGCTGACGGGTTTTTAAAAAAATGGTTCAAATGGCTCTGAGCACAATGGAACTTAAATTCTGAGGTCATCAGTCCCCTAGAACTTAGAACTACTTAAACCTAACTAACCTAAGGACATCACAAACATCCATTCCCAAGGCAGGAGTCAAACCGGCGACCGTAGCGGTATCGCGGTTCCAGACTGTAGCGCCTAGAACCGCTCGGTCACCAACGCCGGCTGACGGGTTTCGGTATTCCTTAGAGGAAGATATGCGGCATCAGTACCCTGGTTCCTCAAAGAACAATCTGTCTCAGATTCAAAGGAAACATGCTCGAACCTTTTCTTGTGCCCCACAGCTTGCCCCACGGTGCAATTTTCAGTCCTCTTTTCTATACTTTTGTGCACCCATGAAATAGGACGATCAGTCACTTTTACCGCAAAAAATACAGTATACAAACGATGTATGTGTGTATTCAAATGCAGGCTCGTATCTTCGGACCAAAACAGAATTGCTCAGTACTAGGCGCTTCAGTCCGGAACCGCGCGATTGCTATTGTCGCAAGTTCGAATCCTGCCTCGGCCATGGATGTGTGTGATGTCCTTAGGTTAGTTATGTTTAAGTAGTTCTAAGTTCTAGGGGACTGATTACCTCAGATGTTAAGTCCCATAGTGTTCAGAGCCATTTGAACCATTTGATTTTGAATCTACTAATGGGCTGGAGATTTCGATTGAGAAATCGGTGATTTACCGATTTACAGGCCGAACACTGATCGCGTTGACGGTCCCGCCACAAGAGGGAAGTATTCATTCCACATAAAATCTCGTGCTCGATACCTCGGAATGATGTTGGGTCACGACAAAGTTGGAATCCTCACGTATACTCTACAGTCAGTAAATGTGAGAAAGGATTAAGTGTAATTCGCTCATTATTCTGTGTGTGGTGAGGAATGCATTCAGTCTCTAGAATGGACCATGGCTGTCAGTGTATCAAAAGACCCCTAACGTTTATTTCAAGAAATTAGATACTTTTAGATACAGACCCATTTGTAACTGTCCTAGAACAATACGTTCGACGCCTACAAATGGCTATTTAGTGGAAGCAGAAGAGAAGTCCTTGGGCACTAGACGTCAAATTATGTCAGATAAATTTTTCATTCAAGGCATGACAATACAGTGTATAAAAGTAGAGACTGCACTTACTAATTAAAGACTGCCATCGACAGAAGAAATAAAATTCCGACCATCTGTGCTGGCTTTGAAATTTGGTCTCCTATCTTTCATTCTATAAGATATTCTTCACATTTGCCTTTATGTGACTATGACCTCTACACACTCGGCTCCCAAATTCCAGGGTAGTATTTTAATGCGACAGGATCGGAAGGTGTAAACATAGTGATCTCGTTGAAACTAGATGGGCTTGTTGTATCTGCGTACATACAGATGAGATGCAAAATTGCCCAAGAGGAGTATACTATATGTGCCTTTCAATGCCCTCAGATCTATACCTCCAAACTACGTACAAGCGCTTCAGTGTATTACGACGGAGACAGCGAAAATTTTGGAAATACTCAAGTCTGTATATCTTCAGCTCCCTTCTCCAAGATATTAACCGTGCCTGAATTCATGAGTCTCCTTAAAAATATTCAGCATTGTAGGTGGAACAAAATAAGCAACCGTTATACACTGAATGTGTTACTAGATAATGGTCGCAATAAATGGAAATGTCAGACAGTCCTTCTGCTGTTGGTGCATTACCGCATTAATGTCTGCTGTAATAAGGAAGTTAACGTATCAGCGAAGCGAGTTGATCTATAGGGACTGCCCTCGATTAAAAATTGCCGTACACAGGCTACTTACGTGAGGTCAAGAGCAATGGGAAACATCAGTAGCAAGAGATGTAGAACCTGTTTCCTCCAAGGACTCACTTTGACAGTCAAAGATTTCCACCTCTATCCTACTCTGTTCTAACCACGTCTCTTCCTTCAACGCACACACAGTCAACATTTGCGGTTCTCCTCCATGTGAAATGATTCTGAGCAAGAAATTGATGTAAACTACACTCCTGGAAATTGAAATAAGAACACCGTGAATTCATTGTCCCAGGAAGGGGAAACTTTATTGACACATTCCTAGGGTCAGATACATCACATGATCACACTGACAGAACCACAGGCACATAGACACAGGCAACAGAGCATGCACAATGTCGGCACTAGTACAGTGTATATCCACCTTTCGCAGCAATGCAGGCTGCTATTCTCCCATGGAGACGATCGTAGAGATGCTGGATGTAGTCCTGTGGAACGGCTTGCCATGCCATTTCCACCTGGCGCCTCAGTTGGACCAGCGTTCGTGCTGGACGTGCAGACCGCGTGAGACGACGCTTCATCCAGTATCAAACATGCTCAATGGGGGACACATCCGGAGATCTTGCTGGCCAGGGTAGTTGACTTACACCTTCTAGAGCACGTTGGGTGGCAAGGGATACTTCGGACGTGCATTGTCCTGTTGAAACAGCAAGTTCCCTTGCCGGTCTATGAATGGTAGAACGATGGGTTCGATGACGGTTTGGATGCACCGTGCACTATTCAGTGACCCCTCGACGATCACCAGAGGTGTACGGCGAGTATAGGAGATCGCTCCCCACACCATGATGCCGGGTGTTGGCCCTGTGTGCCTCGGTCGTATGCACTCCTGATTGTGGCGCTCACCTGCACGGCGCCAAACACGCATACCACCATCATTGGCACCAAGGCAGAAGCGACTCTCATCGCTGAAGACGACACGTCTCCATTCGTCCCTCCATTCACGCCTGTCGCGACACCACTGAAGGCGGGCTGCACGATGTTGGGGCGTGAGCGGAAGACGGCCTAACGGTGTGCGGGACCGTAGCCCAGCTTCATGGAGACGGTTGCGAATGGTCCTCGCCGATACCCCAGGAGCAACAGTGTCCCTAATTTGCTGGGAAGTGGCGGTGCGGTCCCCTACGGCACTGCGTAGGATCCTACGGTCTTGGCGTGCATCCGTACGTCGCTGCGGTCCGGTCCCAGGTCGACGGGCACGTGCACCTTCCGCCGACCACTGGCGACAACATCGATGTACTGTGGAGACCTCACGCCCCACGTGTTGAGCAATTCGGCGGTACGTCCACCCGGCCTCCCGCATGCCCACTATACGCCCTCGCTCAAAGTCCGTCAACTGCACATACGGTTCACGTCCACGCTGTCGCGGCATGCTACCAGTGTTACAGACTGCGATGGAGCTCCGTATGTCACGGCAAACTGGCTGACACTGACGGCGGCGGTGCACAAATGCTGCGCAGCTAGCGCCATTCGACGGCCAACACCGCGGTTCCTGGTGTGTCCGCTGTGCCGTGCGTGTGATCATTGCTTGTACAGCCCTCTCGCAGTGTCCGGAGCAAGTATGGTGCGTCTGACACACCGGTGTCAATGTGTTCTTTTTTCCATTTCCAGGAGTGTATATCTTGTTCTCGTGTACCAGATGCGACTGTAAAACATCAGAAATTTTGAAGACATTGATGAGTATGTGCTACCACCACCGTCAAGTCCCTACTTCTATTTTGTTTACTGAAGAGACTCCTGTTTATTCAGTGACTGTTAGTTTCCCCAAGACTAACGGAACAATCTGTAGGTTTTAGTAGTATTCATATTTTCATTTTTAGTCTATGTATAGCCTATAATGAAATTTAAGAAATCGTGTGAACTGATAGCACTAAAATGTCGAATTCAATCTTAACGCAATTTGTTGAAAATTTAATGCGGAAAATATTGTGGCTGCTTGAGATTTTAAATCTGTAAATATTCTTTTACATATTTCCTCCTTAAATGTAAGTATAAGAAGTAAACATATTTTCTGATGAGTAAATCGTGTACAAACTTTAAAGGCAAAAAAAAGTCTGCGCTCTTACACACTCGAATAGCCATAGTTTGTAAACCTGTGTTCACAGTCATAGTGCTACACTGATATCGATGAGCACACGTTACGATTTTATATAGTGTAAAACATCTCGCTGTAAAATTTTTAAGTGTTTGTGGGTATTATGCACACATCAAAACAAGTTTTGCATCACCCGGTTCCCAGAACTCCTGAAGATAGACATTGACTGTGGATATTGTACCACAGGCACAGCCCCTTTGACTGTTCGGAGATGTCACTAAACCCGCCCAAAAATGTAAACGACCACGCATGAGCAGCGCCTATTAGACTGAGGGGGTCCGACAACCGATCAGTTCCACTCATTCTACCAGGAAAGAGATACACGGCTCGTGTTGTCTGCAGTCTGCCATGCCTAGACGGTCAATACCACGGTTCAATGGCGTCTGCATTGTTAATTTGTGCCAAGAAGGGCTCTCAACAAGGTAAGTGTCCAGGTGTTTCGGAGTGAACCCAAGCGATGTTGTTCGGACACGGAGTAGATACAGAGAGACAGTAACTGTCGATGACATGCCTCGCTCAGGCTGCCCAAGGGCTAGTATTGCAGAAGTTGCCGCTACCTACGGATTATGGCTCGGAGGAACCCTGACAGCTACGCCACCATGTTGAATAATGCTTGTCGTGCAGCCACAGGACGTCGTGTTACGACTCAAACTGTGCGCAATAGGCTGCATGATGAGCAACTTCACTCCCGACGTCCATGGCGAGGTCCGTCTTTGCAACCACGACACCATGCAGCGCGGTACAGATGGGTCCAACATGCCGAATGGACCGCTCAGGATTGGCACCACGTTCTCTTCTCCGATGAGTGTCGCATATGCCTTCAACCAGACAATCGTCGGAGACGTGTTTGGAGACAACCCGGTCAGGCTGAACGCCTTAGACACACTCTCCAGCGAGTGCAACAAGGTGGAGGTTCGCTGATGTTTTGGGGTGACATTATGTGGGGCCGACGTACGCAGCTAGTGGTCATGGAAGGCGCCGTAACGGTTGTACGATACGTGAATGCCATCCTGCGTTCGATAGTGCAACCATATCAGCAGCATACTGATGGGGCATTCGTCTTCATGGACGACAGTTCGCGCTCCAATCGTGCACATCCTGTGAATAACTCCCTTCAGACACGAACCCTATACAACACGTCTGGAATAGATTGAAAAGGTTTGTTTATGGACGACGTGACCCACCAACCATTCTGAGGGATCTACGCCGAATCGGCGTTAGGGGTGGAACAATCTGGACCAACAGTTTCTTGAGGATCTTGAGGATAGTATGCCACTACGAATACAGGCATGTATCAACGCAAGAGGTCGTGCTATTGGGTATCAGAGGTACCGGTGTGTACAGCAGTCTTTACCACCATCTCTGAAGATCTCGGTGTATGGTGGTACAGCGTGATATATGTGATTTTCATGAGCAATAAAAAGGGCGGAAATGATGTTTATGTTAATCTCTATTCCAATTTTCTGTACAGGTTCCGGAACTCTCGGAACCGAGGTGATGCAAAACCATTTTTGATTTGTGTATAACGTGCATCCAAGAAGAAGCGAGCGAAAGTATCTAAAATGAAAATCGCTGAAAGGACAATAATCTCATTGACAGCAGAAGAAGGTGCGGTCCTTACAAGTGCGCTGAAGTCCCAAACTAACCGCTAGAGGAACACGGGCACAAAGGCATGTGACGACAGAACGATCACAAACGCGCGTCTAAGGTCCGATATACTCAGTTGTGCTGAAAAAAGCGAATTATGGCTTCCGAAGAAGAGCAAATGGGTGTAATGCGTTATTAAGTCTTAACTTCACTATTTTCAGCATGGCAATGCAGTGGATGGTCGGCGCTTGCTCGTGCTCACACTGTTATCACGTTAGTGTGCGCCTGTTTTGTTCTGGCTTCGAATTTGGGACTTCAGCGAGGTTACTATTCCTTCAGAAATTTTCGTTTTCCAGCTCCCAGCTCGCTTTTTTAACGTATCTTATGGTTTCTAATTCCGCTGTGTGACACATAAACTTCTCAGAGTTTCACAAGAATTATTTTTAGGTGCTGTATCTTTCTGAATTGCTATTTCTTGGAAGTTATGCTTAAGTGGTATAGCAAACACGAAGATAAATAACTTACCATATTTTTCTGTTCAAACGTTTTATGTTTACTTTAACGAACCAGTTTATTATTACCATTAATAATATTGCTATTCAGATGATTGTTAAAATTGTATTCATCTGTGGCATGTTAAAAGTAACGGTAACGGCAATATGTATTTATTTTTTTGGTGGGGGGGGGGGCGGATATAGTAACAATACAAGACCCCCTACCTCAGAATCGAGCCCTGTATCTGCGCGTGTACCGAAGCAGTCTAGCAACTATAGGAATCCAAAGCACCAATATCATCCAAGATGGGTAGGATGGTCAGAGCCTTCAACATCACGTGAACACAAGCCTCAGGGTCTTTCTGTCTGGACTCATCTCAAAACTGAAATGTACAGTACTCGTACTGATAAATTTTCAGAACAGCGAATTGTATAGTTTTGTCAAGCTCTGTGAGATAATGCTGGTGTGTTAGAAGGATTCGTAACTAAGTACAGTAATGTATACAAATGGATAATGACACATGAAACACCTCTTTTAACAAGCAGGAATATACAGCAAACTGTAACGTATAACGTGCTGAAGTACTATTGTATTTCTTGCTAAGGTGGGTCGTGAATGAAATTTTTGCACAGTTTGCTACTGACTGAAATAAAAGTTTTCATTTGAAATACACTTGTAGCAACTAGGACAATATTCGTATGAATACGTATATTGTGTTCGAACATAATGAAATACCTCGAAGAAAACGTTCTATTGACACACAGTCAACATGGGTTTAGAAAACATCGTTGCTGTGAAACACAACTAGCTCTTTATTCACATGAAGTGCTGAGAGCTACTGACAAGGGATTTCAGATCGATTCCGTACTTCTGGATTTCTAGAAGGCTTTTGACACCGTGCCACACAAGCGGCTATTTAGTGAAATTGCGTGCTTATGGAATATCGTCTCAGTTATGTGACTGGATCTGTGATTTCCTGTCAGAGAGGTCACAGTTCGTTGTAATAGACGGAAAGTCATCGAGTAAAACAGAAGTGATTTCTGGCGTTCCCCAAGGTTTGCTGTTCCTTATCTATATAAACGATTTGGGAGACAATCTGAGCAGCCGTCTTCGGTTGTTTGCAGATGACGCTGTCGTTTATCGACTAATAAAGTCATCAGAAGATCAAAACAAACTGCAAAACGATTTAGAAGAAATATCGGAATGGTGCGAAAAGTGGCAGTTCACCTTAAATAATGAAAAGTGTGAGGTCATCCACATGAGTGCTAAAAGGAACGCGTTAAACTTCGGTTACACGATAAATCAGTCTAATCTTAAAGCCGTAAATTCAACTAACTACCTAGGTGTTGTAATTACGAACAACTTAAATCGGAAGGAACACACAGAAAATGTTGTGGGGAAGGCTAACAGAAGACTGCGTTTTATTGGCAGGACACTTAGAAAATGTAGCAGATCTACTAAGGGGACTGCCTACACTACGCTTGTCCGTCCACTTTTAGAATACTGTTGCACGGTGTGGGATCCTTGCCAGATAGGACTGACGGAGTACATCGAAAAAGTTCAAAGAAAGGCAGCACGTTTTGTATTATCGTGAAATATGGGAGAGAGTGCCACAGAAATGATACAGGATTTGGGATGGACATCATTAAAATGAAGGCGTTTTTCGTTGCGACGGAATCTTCTCACGAAATTCCAATCACCAACTTTCTACTCCGAATGCGAAAATATTTTGTTGACACCGACCTACACAGGGAGGAACGATCACCACGATAAAATAAGGGAAATCAGAGCTCATATGGGAAGATATAGGTGTTTATTCTTCCCGCGCGCTATACAAGATTGAAATAATAGAGAATTGTGAAGGTGGTTCGATGAACCCTCTGCCAGGCACTTAAATGTGATTTGCAGAGTATCCATGTAGATGTAGATGTACAAGTCAGTACCGGCTCGTAACCAATTATCTGGCAAACTGCTAATTTATGAACGCATATTTACTGTCATTGTTATGATTCACCCTTCACCACTGATTTTAAAGAATCTATTTCGTTGTGTACCTTAGAAATTTTTCTCTGCGGGATTGTGAGAGACATACAGAGATTGCCGTTTGCCGGTACAAGACATTCCTAGTGTAGTGTAGTAGGTATGACGTTGATGGAGGGATTCCGCTGTAAACTGTAACGCGCCTGCATGTCGGCGTAATAGAGCGCAAGACGTGGACAGATCCAGCTATCAGGCTGTGCCCTAATCCGCTTACTGAGCGTGATTGATCGGCGAAGAGACGCCCACAATGGCTGCTGACACTGACCGATGGCTGACGCGCCGCCGTCAATGGATTTAATTACCCACGGCAGCAGTAAGTCGCCAGCCATTACTGTAATGTCCCCCGTCACACATTCAAATGCAAGTGTGAATGCATAATTCCGAGGAGAGTTACTTCAGTAATTTGCCGTTTGTCCATAGTAAGTCTGTCTGGCCGTCTTTGACACTGGTTAGACACGGTATAACAATCGCAACAGATTTCACAGGAAATCTGAATCCATAATAACCATATTTTGACGAATATATTTGTTTCTACTTCCAACAGAAATAACACTTCGTTATGCATTCGCAATCGAGGAGACAATTCTCATACTCGATAAGGTTGTTTTTGGGGGGGTAACAGTGTTGCTTCCTCTCCCCCTCTCCACCGCCCCTTCCTCCCAACCACGCAAATATAACTTGCTGTGACCTTTCTTTTAATGAGAAATAATACTTAATATTTTAAAACTTATAACCATATTTTATTACTATTGTATTAAACATTTTATATGTAAATTGGTTTACTTCACTACTTAATTCATCGTTCAGTATAAATTCCAAAACATTTAAATTTATATAAATACATCATCTGAAAAGCATTTATCTGAAAATCTGGTAAGTATGTGTCCTGCAATTGTTTTAAGAACTATAATAGCAGCCAACTTTCACAACTTCGACAAATTCATGATTTACAGCACATAATATCGAAATGTGCAGTCGGCAATATCAGTACTTCGTTCAGCTGTAATGCTTTCAACACACGCTTATACACAGCGGCTGTGCGGGCATATAAACGGGAGGAATGTTGTATCTTTCTGTCGTTTCCATCTGCGTTCGGGAAAGTCAATCTTTATGTTATTTCTTATTATTTTGGCGTTTCCCACCCGGCGTTACCTTTCCTCAACTTCTAGTGGTTTACCGCTTCCTCCTGTGGACTCACAAATTATGTCAAACTTGTTATTAGTAGCAGTGTGTGAATGGTAACCTTTTCCTGGCTGGAATTTCTTACTATTTTTGAGACTCAAAGGTCTCACCATACTGTACTCTCCGAAAGATAACTGAAAAATTCTGGGGGATTATTATTACAACAGTACGCATTTTAGTAAAATGTTTGGGGTTGAGGGGTCATGGCTCCTATCCTACGGATCCGCGTCTGCTCACGGAAAATGGGAACATTTATTGGCAAAAAAAATTCTGCTGCATTGTTTTCAGCGCATTCGGGTGCATAAAGGCTTACCAAAAATTTGAAATATTTAGTTTATCGGGTACAAGTAACATTAAATGTAATGCTCGTATATCTCTCGAGACGTAAATTGGATAGAAAACAACTATTTTAATCGCTGGGACTGATTTCTTTTAACTGTAACAGAAGGATGTGAGGTAGTAGGTAATGCGCTCTATTCGTGTTCAGGAGCAGCATCGTTACTGAATTTTGCGTTGTTTTCTGAAGCAATTTCATGTGATTATTGGTGGTGCCCACAGTCGCTTCCTTTCCCCTCGCCTAATCTGCACTTGTCCCGTGCATTTAGAAACTACGATGTCATCGAGTCCATCCTTTCTTTCCCGTCACTACCACCTGTATTAATCACCGTCTCACTGCCCTTTTACTAATTCCCAGGACATGTACTTCTTCGGTAGGTGACAGTCACCTTCTTCGTGAACAGCTTTCTTCTGTATAAATTGATGGAAAATCTAGAAGAACTGTGCTCACAGCATAGACGCGGCAAGGTCGCGTAAAGGTTAAGATAATGGACTCTTAATTAGCGCTTCAACCTCACTTCTGCTCGTCCTTATTTACTTTTTAGAAGACTTTCTTGAACCAGTAAAGGCGAAGTCATGACAGCTGTGGCTGATTTCCTCCCAAATCTTCCGTGAATAGTATACTGGTCTCCGCGATTGCGAATTAAGTGTCTTATTGAATTTGCCGGTTTGCTGGGTGGCGCGAACTGATTTTCAGTTCAGTTTGTGTTCCATAACACTTCAGTCCTTACGTGGCTTACAAGTTAAATACATAATCCAATAAAGTTCAACCCTGCAAATGAATGTAGTTGATATCTGAGGCTAATATTCCTACTAAGAACGGCAGCCACCCTTGAGTGATCTAGCACCGACGTCAACCTTACGCTTTCACTACAAGTCTACTGCAAAAATTTTACGCTCACTTAGAATATGACTTCGGTAACGGCCTTGCCGCAGTGGATACACCGGTTCCCATGAGATCACCGAAGTTAAGCGCTGTCGGGCGTGGCGGGCACCTGGGTGGGTGACCATCCAGGCCGCCACGGGCTGTTGCCATTTTTCGGGGTTCAATCAGCCTCGTGATGCCAACTGAGAAGCTACTCGACCGAATAGTAGCAGCTCCGGTTAAAGAAAACCATCATAACGACCGGGAGAGCGGTGTGCTGGCCACGTGCCCCTCCTGTCCACATCCTCAACTGAGGATGACACTGCGGTCGGATGGTCCCAATGGGTCACTTGTGGCCTGAAGACGGGGTGCTAGAATATGACTTCAAGCTTCACAGCTGAAACATTAATAAAGTACGACAACAGCTACAACCAACTTCAAAGATTCATTTAGAACGTTAGGGAGATTATAAAATTCATACCTTAAAGAAAACGACATCGAGGGGAAAAAACACAACAAGGAGTTGTTTGCATAAACGAAAGTATGTTGTCATGTTTCTACATCTGAAACGTGATGTCTATTCAAATTTCGCTCCAGTCGCGTCAGAGTGGCGTTAGTAGCGAGGAGAGTTGATGTTGGTCAAGAATACCTTTAAGGCGACAAAGACGCCATTATTAACATCTCACTAAGTTTGAACCATGTCGTGTGATAGGGCTACGAGAAGCTGGGTATTCCTTCTGCTATATAGCATAAAGACTTTTGTGGTTGGCAGGAGAGCCAACACCGTGTTATTAGAGGAAGCCGAAGGGCACGCGTTTTAGCTCACGCAGGCTGGCGTGAGGTCTGGAACAGGACAAGGAAATTACAATTTAGAAAAACGGACGTAGCTGGTGGAATACTTAACTTTAATCCATTAATGACGAACGTCGCTCTTGACGGTACATGATTCACAATATCAATATTAACTGAATATGGCGCCCTGCTACGTCGTAGCAAATGACGTAGCGGAAGGCTATGCTAATTAATCGTCTCGGCAAATGAGAGCGTTTTTAGTCAGTGAACCATCGGTAGCAAAGTCAGCTGTACAACTGGGGCGAGTGCTAGGAAGTCTCTCTAGACCTGCCGTGTGGCGGCGCTATGTCTGCAATCATTGATAGTGGCGACACTCGGGTCCGACGTATACTACCGGACCGCGGCCGATTTAAAGGCTACCACCTAGCAAGTGTGGTGTCTGGTGGTGACACCACAAAGACTGTGTAGGATGTAGACACTTTACATGATTACTGCCAATGGTGTTCACGAGAATGTACGGTCGCAAGAAGACCGGGCTCAAGAAGCTCACGTGGCATTACCGAGAGCGAAGAGCATCGTTTTGGGTGTATGGCTCTGGCACATCATATTGCATCTGCAGCAATAATGTGGCCAGCAGTTGGCACCATAATGAAACAACGAACTGTTACATATCGGTTACTTCAAAGAACAGCCGCGGGCAAGACGCCCTGTAGTGTGCAATACACTTACCCCAAACCATCTCCATTTGCGAGTTCAGTGGTCTTCAGCGAGAGCTCAGTGGAGGGCAACGTGGAGGTCTGTTGTGATTGCTGATGAAATCTGCTTTCGTCTCAGTGCGAGTCATGGCCGTGTATTGGTTAGGAAGTGGCCAGCCGAGCGTCTGCAACCAACCTGTTTGCGCACTAGACACCTTGAGTTATGGTCTGCGATTTCGTATGACAGCAGAAACACTCTCGTGGTTATCCCACGCACCCAGACTACAAATCTGTTCGTCAGTCTGATGATTCGATCTGTTGTGCTGTTATTCATGAACGGCATTCAAAATGGTTCAAATGGCTCTGAGCACTATGGGACTCAACTGCTGTGGTCATTAGTCCCCTAGAACTTAGAACTACTTAAACCTAACTAACCTAAGGACATCACACACATCCATGCCCGAGGCAGGATTCGAACCTGCGACCGTAGCAGTCGCACGGTTCCGGACTGCGCGCCTAGAACCGCGAGACCACCGCGGCCGGCAACAGCATTCCAGGGGATGTTTTCCAACAGGGCAACGCTTGCCCACATACCGCTATTGTAACCCAATATGTTCTACAGGGTGTTGAAGTGTTGCCTTGGTCTGCTCGATCACAAGATCTGTCTCCAATCGAGCACATATGGGACACCATAGGACGACAGTTCCAGCTTCACCCACTAA
Organism: Schistocerca gregaria; assembly: GCF_023897955.1. Lineage (NCBI taxonomy): Eukaryota > Metazoa > Arthropoda > Insecta > Orthoptera > Acrididae > Schistocerca > Schistocerca gregaria. The sequence goes on from NC_064931.1 coordinate 89,637,716, forward strand.
CAGCATTAACTGTTCCTGTATTGACTGACGAAGTGCAACAGACACGGAACTATCCTACATACTGACAACCGGCACCTGTACAACACAATGCATGCTCGTTTGCATGCTTGCATTCAACATTCTGGCGGTTACACCGGTTATTAATGTACCAGCATTTCACATTTCCAATGGCTTATCTCACTCCTTTGATCTAGCAACGTTACCTACACAACTGTACTCCCGAAGTTTCATTAGTCTACATTAATTACTTTTCAGTGTTGCAATTGTTTTCGTCAGTTTACATTCAATATATTTATATAAATAGCGAAATAAAGTTCGTAAGGTTTCCCAGGAGTAAGACATTCCCACCGTTTTAATTAATTAAGAAGAGTGAATATCTTCGGCGGTCTTGAAGTTGTGATCTTGAACCGCTGTAAACTCTTGATAAACATGTCGGTGTCCGTTACGAAGAATATATTGATAACGTGTAAAAATCGTTTCGAATACATTGTGAAACTTGTTTTAGTGTCTCTCCATTCGGAAATATTAATAAACCGTGCTGTATGTAAATGCGTTGTCTTTATCAAACTATCAGGTTTACTCTGCGGACAGCGTTAACTGCTTTTTCTTTTCATTTTAATTCCCAAACTTTTATCATTATGCGGCAAAAAATTTACCGGTCGATGGTGTTGACATTGAATGTTGTTATCTTGTATGTTTTCTCAGTATACAGGGGTACTCCAGCAATTAAGTTATATACGCTCTTTTCTTATATGATACTTATTTCTGCTAGTGAGGAATAAATGACGGGCTGAAAGTAAATGAAATTCGCTCTGAACACTATGGGACTTAACTTCTGACGTCATCAGTCCCCTAGAACTTAGAACTACTTAAACGTAACTAACCAAAGGACATCACACACATCCATGTCCGATGCAGGATTCGAACCTGCGACCGTAGCAGTCGCGCGGTTCCGGACTGAAGCGCCTAGAACCGCTCGGCCACAGCAGCCAGCTCAGTGGATCTTCCAGCAGAAGTTCAGCGCGAGGATTTCACCGTGGAATATATGATTTTTGGTGTGTTTTTGGCACTAATAAAAACGTTGCTTGCGACTACCAAAGAAAACAATGACGCCGCGGAATCACAGTAATATCCATTATGACGGCACAGTGACATTCTGGTACGCATCGCTTAACATGCATCGCTTAACCATTTATATTTTACTTAATACTTTTTGTCAGGCGGAGTGTTCGTTACCATCAAACCGGTATAAATGCTGGCAGAAATATCGAATGTGCTTGCTCACCTGTGAAGTTATTTTGCCTGACGCACGTTTAATTCAGTTGCCTCGCCAGCTTTTCAACAAAAAACCATTGAAATAATTGTAAGTTATTGCAGAAATAATTTAATACTGGTGGAACAAAACCCTATCTTCTGTTACAGTATAATAGCTCCATTTTTTATGTACATATTTCGTTAAAGGAGAATAAATAAAAGTACCAAAAGCTGTTCTACAGCTTCATGAAACAATAATAAATTATTGAGCCACTGATTTCAGGTAAAAGGTATTCAACAGAGGTACAGGACATGCAGGAATTTTTGTAAATCAGAGGATAGCATCTTATAACTTACTTCTATTATTTTGTTTATGATGCATGCATTTTTAGTTTGTCAGTGTATAACACGATAAAACTCTTTTTGATGACAGTTTGAGCTGGACGTCACAGCGTTCTTCTCCTAGAGTAAGACCTGAAGTTATTCCAGAGTTTCCTCCATAATAGACTGAGGAACATTCTGATTTTGTCGTGCATTACCGTGCATTGTGTCGTGCATTATATAGCTACCAGCCACTGTGTAGGTTTCCAAATTTATTTTATTTGTCACTGGTCTGTGATAATTTTACGTCAGTGTACGGAATATGTTCATTTAATTTCACATTAAAAGAAAATAGAAATTCACTGATATTTCCTCTCATTACTCGCGTCGTCTTCCTTCTTCAAAAGGTGGCAAAGAGATTCTACAAGGTTACGCACTTTGACACATACAATACACTTCAAGATACGTAACATAAACATACAGCGGCGAATGGGGTGTGGAATATACAAATAACTTTTACACTTTTGATATAAGATTTATTTATAGATATATCATGTTCATTTTGTATATTACAATCTATACGTTGAAGAATTATCTTACACTAAAAAGCACACGAGAAATACACGTTACATTTTAAAGACGCTAAAGCTTACATAAATCTAGAACGATTATTGTGACAAATATTTACAGATATGTTTCTAAACTTTATCATACACACAGTTCGATACAGGTGTATTAAAAATTACGTTGGTCATTTTGTCTCTGTATTTGAGCAAACAAATAATTATATTCAAGTGAAGTACTCTTTTAAATCTCTCAAAGTATTAGTGAAGTATAGAGATACTGTATAAGCTTAATAGGACAGAGTGACTTTTTGAAAAATACATTCGCACAATTGCAAAATGTTTTGGCATTAGCTGTATTGGGTATAGTTATACTAACCATCAGTGATATATGAAAATTTGCACCAGACTGGGACTCAAACCTGGATTTCCGCTTACCACGAGTAGTCGCCTTAACCACTTTGACTCGCGCACCACCGCAAACTTTCGTATGTCATGCTGTCTATTTCCTTATGTCATAGTCTAATCTGTTCATCCGTTAGTTTGGGCCGGTCCAGGAGCCGTGCACGGATAGCCCATTGGATAAGGCGACCGTCCGCGATAAGTGAGAAATCGGAGTTCGATATCCGTCCAACACAAACTTTCATATGTCACCGATAAGTAGCATAGCTAACCCAGTACAGATAATGTTAAATCATTTCACAGTTCAGCGAACATATTTAGAAAAATGTTTCGACAGCTGTAGGATCGTCAAGTAAAATACGTAAGGTGAAATTTCTGTGGTCTAATGTGTGCTTGCGTGCAAGTGTGTGTGTGTGTGTGTGTGTGTGTGTGTGTGTGTGTGTGTGTGTGTGTGTGTACTTGTGTGTGTGTGTGTGTGTGTGTTTGTGTTTGTGAGGGAAAGAGAGAGAGAGACAGAGAGAGAGAGAGAGAGAGAGCGAGAGAGAGAGAGAGATCCCTTAGAGCAAAACATCATGAAGCGCTTACTCATCAGCTCAGTTTGTTCATTAAGCGTACAGCGTTAGAATGCTCTGTTATAACTTACGCGTAGTTTGCAATTTCTTCGAGTAGAGTCACTTTTCAGAACTAAATTTTCACTTTGCAGCGGAGTGTGCATTGATACGAAACTTCCTGTCAGATCAAAACTGTGTGCCGCACCGAAGCTCAAACTCTATACGAAGTTTCAACGTCTACATGCAATAAGCACTCGAAGACGGCAGATGGCAACACTAACAGGGGGTTGTATGTAAATCGTCTCCAGGTGGGGGGTTCGTTGCGGGGTACGCAGTTAACACGGTATGCATTGTCGTGATGCGGATACGCAGCGATTTGTCTGACGTCCAAACGGGCATGCTCATTGCCTTTCAGTTCAAGAGTGGAAGCATTTCCGAAGTGGCAAAGTTTGTACATTGTTCGCAAGTCGCCGTGGTTAAAGTACACTGATGAGCAAAAATATTATGATCACCCGCTTATAACTTGTTTGAGTGTCTTTGGAACTAAGTACATCACTGATTCTGTGCACTAGGGATCCGACAGTTTACTGATAGGTTTGTGTAGGTATGTGACATGTCTACGCACAGGTCATGTAATTAGCGTAAATAACGGGCCACAGAATTTCTTACGCGAAGGTGGCGCCCGATACCGACACAGATGGACTCCACATGGTATACATCAGGTGAATTTGGTCACAAGACATCAACGTGAGTTCACTATAATGCTCCTCAAACCACTGCAGCACTGTTCTGGCTCCGAGACATGGACAGCTATACTGCTGAAAGATGACATCGCCGTCAGGGAAGACATCAAGCATGAAGGGATACAATCGTGTCTTCGATTAATACTACAGGACCCATGCCAGAGCAGGAGAATGTCTCCCACAGCATAATACAGCTCCCACCATCCTGCATCTGTGGCACTCTCCAAAGTTTCGAGCCACCGTTCACCCCAACGACGGCGTTTGTGGAGATGACCATCGACCTAGTGTAGTTAAAATACGAAGAGCCGGCATGTTTCCATCGATCGGCGCTAGAATCCCGATTGTCCGGTGCCCATTGCAGTCGTAATTGATGATGTCGTTGGGTCAACATGTGATCTGCTGCGGAGCTTCATGTTCGTATGTACGATGAACGGTGTGCTCCGAAACACTTCTGCTTGCACCAGCATTGTGCACTTTCGGCAGAGATGCTACAGATCACCATATACCGTACTTTACGGAGCAGACAAGCCTCCGAACCCGACGTTATGTGAAGAGTCGTGGACGTCCAACCATTTAGTGCCTAGTGGTAGTTTCACTGTACTTCCACCTTTTTCCGTAGATACTCAGGACAGTAGCAGGTGAGAATTCGACCAGCTTTGCCGTTTTTGAGATACTCGTTGTCAGGCTCTGTGTAATAATAATCTGCCCTTTGTCAAAGTCGCTTATCTCAATGGATTTTCCCATTTGCAGCCCATCTCTTCGCTGGGCGGATCCCCCGTCTGTGTCTGCTTGGCTAGCATACTTCTGTTGTTGTGTCACATGTCCTCAACGCCACCAGGCGACATCCAACGCCGCGGTGGGCAGTGATCACTATGTTTTAACTTATCAGCTTATCTCAAAATGGCGCTATCCAATACCAGCTGCAGGACAACTACAGTGCACTACGGGCCATAGTGCGATGAATGGAGAGATGTGTAAGGGGTGATGGACGTGCAGCCTAGGCCAACTGACCGTCCAGATGAAACAAGGGGGCAACCAGTAGTGTCTCCTCAACGACTGTTCAGCGAACGTTGCTGCTTATGGGACTTTGCAGCAGGCGCCTGGTTCATGCGCCCATACCGACTGCTGTTCATCGGCGACGAAGGCTGGAATTTGCACGTCAATACCGGAAAGGTTCATTGGGGGTACAAGTGAACTTTTCAGATGAATCACGTTTCAGCTCCGTGGAACAGAGGATCGTTGGCGTGACGGCGTGAATGCACATTCTGTAACAATCTTCGGAAAGGTCCATGTTTTCTTGGCATTTCCTGGGTGATCTCATCATTCTGGAAGGCAATGGATCACCAGTATGCATCAATCAGTGGATCTCACGCACACCTCTACACACAGTTTGTTCTTCCAAGGCACTATGACATCTACCTCCAGGACAATGTAACGTGACACACAGCTTGGAGTGTATGTGCGTAGGTTGAAGAGCACAAGAATGACGCACTACCCTGGCCACTTAACTCCCCGTATTTAAACATATTTGAGAATATGTAGGACCACCTCAAGCGGACTGTATGGGCCGCGGATCCACAACGGAGAAACCTAGAGCAGCTGGCCACGTCACTGGAGTCCACATCCTTGTCGGCACGTTCCACAACCTCTCGAACTCTCTTCCTGCACGTCTCGCAGCGGTCTGTTATTCAGGCTTTTAACAGGTGGTCACATTAATGTGACTGAACACTGTGACTATGTACTGCGTTTGCCGCTAGCGGCAGATTTCATGAAACCTCATGCAATAAAATGAGGACTAGAGAATTAACTGAAGTCAGTAACTCCTCTTCATTTTATTTTCCTGTCAGTTATTAATCTTGCTTATACACCTTAAATTTGTGAGACCTTAGTTTCCCCCCCGCGTATACAATGCTCAAATAACTCACTGGAATGCAGCCGCCGGCCGGGGTGGCCGTGCGGTTTTAGGCGCTACAGTCGGGAACCGCGGGACCGCTACGGTCGCAGGTTCGAATCCTGCCTCGGGCATGGATATGTGTGATGTCCTTAGGTTAGTTAGGTTTAAGTAGTTCTAAGTTCTAGGGGACTGATGACCTCAGAAGTTAAGTCCCATAGTGCTCAGAGCCATTTGAACCACTTTGAATGCAGCCGGGTGACGTCATCGACAACCACCGATGTTTCGACAGGACCACACTCCATCATTTTCAAGGCAAAACTTCGCCTTTGAGTTTGCTTCGAAAATGGTGGGGTGTGCTCCTGTCGAAACATCGGTGGTTGTCGACGACGTCATCCAGCTGCATTCTCGTAACTTATTTGTACCTTAATTTTTTTTTTCATCCAGTGTTATTGATGGAAATTACTGTAGCAAAAAAATTCTCAGGCAGAGCAGCAGCAGGCACGATGTTAATCCCACGAGCTGTTTCCATACTGTATAGTTATTCATTAAAAAGTAGTCACAAACTGTTCATAATATACAGTCGACGACGAAACAGAGTACCTACACAAGAAGAACGGGAATGGGGAAACTTTGTAGGCTATGCCACCAACATGGCGGCCATCTTGAAAGCCGCTATCTTGGATTCAACTCCAAAATTTCAAATGGGAATGTGGTCATATGACATATCAAACAGATAGAGAATTTCACCAGAAAACAATGCCGGTGTTATTTTAAACATAGTTTTATTCATTCTCGGGTTATAGCCAATTACTTGCGGCAGCAGTGGGATGCTCGGCAGCGTGAGTACTACGTACTGAGAAGTCATAAAATGGAGTCTGAAACGGTGTAAAGTGGCTATCCCATGCCTGATATGTTACATGTGTTTAGCTGTTAGGTATCATTTACTCGTGCTAACGTTTTAATCATTGTTTCTTTATTTACAGGTTACAAAATGTCCTTAACACATGAAGAACGCATTGAAATCATCTTGATATCAGGAGAAATAAGCACACGGGTCATTGCTGAGGATTTCAACAGTCAACCAGATAGCCCATCACTCACAGCGCAGTTGCCAAGCTTTTGGCCAAATTCCGAGCAACAGGCTCTGTCGCACATAAACCTGAGGCTGGAAGACCAAAATCCGCCACCGATGAAGCAACAACAGTGATCGTGTTGGCATCATTTAGCAAGAGTCCGCAACGGAGTACTCGTCGCCTGTCAAAAGAATGTGGGGTTAGCCGTACCTCCATACTGTGAATTTTATCGCAGCACAAATGGCACCCATACAAAATTCAGGTGCTCCAACACCTGAACGAGGATGACCCAGACCGTCGGGTACAGTTCGCCGAATGGGTGACACAGCAGCTGCAGATAAACCCACGTTTCCCCTATCAGGAGCTGTTCAGTGATGAAGCCAATTTCTTTATCAATGGTGAAGTGAACAAGCAGAATCGCAGATATTGGTCCGATACAGATCCGCACTGGATTGATGCTTCCAAAACGATCGACTCACAAAAAGTGATGGTCTGGTTGTGGTGTGTGAGGTACCAAAGTCTTTGGGCATTTTCTTATTGATGGTACGTTAACAGCCAACGGTTATCTGAGGTTATTGGATGGAGAAGTGTTTCCCTCGTCGTTAACGGAGGACGGGACATTTCCGGAATTCTTCCAGCATGATGGAGCCCCACCACATTATGGGCACAATGTGTGAACATACCTGGATGTGCAGTTCTCTCAAAAGTGGATTGGTCGTAGGGGTGCTGTGGAGTGACCACCACGTTCACCAAATTTGACTCCTTTGGATTTTTATCTTTGGGGCCATGTCAAAGCACTGGTTTATTCTGTGAAAATACGGGATTTGCATAATCTAAAGCAGCGTAATGTTGATGCGTGTGGTCAAATTCAGCCAGATGTGTTGGTCTAAGTTCATCAGGACTGGGTTAGAACGATAGCATTAACAATCCAACATAATGGACAACATATAGAGCCATTCCTATTATGACTGTTGGTGGTCACTCGGGACTGTGTAACATCGGCGTAATGTCTCTTCGGCACATAACACACATGCTGCCGAGCGTCCCAACGCTGCCACATGTAACTGGCTATAACCCGAGAATGAATAAAACTATGTTTAAAATAACAACGGCATTGTTTTTCTGGTGAAATTCTCTATGTGTTTGATATGTCACATGACCACATTCCCATTTGAAATTTTGGAGTTGAATCCCAGATGGCGGCTTTCAAGGTGGCGGCCATGTTGGTGGCATAGCCTATAAAGTTTTCCCCTTCTCGTTCCTCGTGTGTACTTCCTACTAAACCGAACGCAGTTGTGCACCAGAAGTTCCTTCAGCATGACCTCTCACAGTTCCTAGAATACGTGCCACTCAGAATTCGTCATCTTGAGTAGTTTCAACATGGCAGGGGGCTGGCACATTTTGCGCTCGTTGTTAGGAACAACATTGATCTACAGTTTGGAGAGAAGCGAATTTGTCGCGATGGTCTTGTTGCAGTGTCAACGATTCACTTCTTTCTGGGGGCATGTAAAGAGCCAGTATCTGCTAAAACAATGTTCGAAATTTAAGAGGAAATGTGCCCCAGCTTCTGCGACTTAAGACTTTTCAACAATTCACATTTTAATATAGACTAACGTATAGCAGAACCATGAGCAGTTACTGATACTTATCTAATTCTACATAGAGGCGTGTAATTATCCCGGTTCCTTGACTACTGCTAAAAATGTTTTGTCATGGTCCTGATATGACTTATTACCTGCACAACCAGGATACCATAGCTCATCTCTGCTTTGCCGCCTGGCTGTAATGGAACATATCGCTGCACGCTGAAATAAATGACGCGACTTATGCTGCAAACTCTCTTAAGCAAATCTTAGTAAACATATCACACAAAGTGCAACGCGCGTGAGCATGCTCCAGATCATGCTACTGCTCAATTCGTGTGAGCCTGCCAGTACTCACTACATTTTCAATCATCAAACGAAAACATTAAGGTCCAGGATTAAGTATATCGAAAGCCTCTTTCACTTTAGTTCGTGTTGTTTAACTGAGAAAGCAGAGACGGTTAAAAGATTTGTCTTTGAAAGTACGAGGGCGTGCTGAAAAGTAATGTCCCCGAATTTATCATGAGAGTTTTCACATGAAAAATTCGGGGGCATTATTTTTCAGCACGTCCCCTTATGTATGTGTCTCTGGTAAACACTTTTCAATAACAGTCACGTAAACACATGCACGAAAACAAAAACTGTGTTAGTAACCTGTATAATAAATTTAACTGAGTTTAGTTTCTGCAGTAAATGCATTTGAAAGGGCGAAGAGTAATGTAATATTTACATGAGTACAAGCATGATAATTATTAAATAGCTGTCGAGAAAATGTTCTTTTAATCAAGAATCGAATTTCTGCATCATGACTTGCTAAATAAAAAGTCCTTCCCAGCTAAAACGCTCAAACGTTTGTAATGCAGCAAACAGAAAACACATTGACGTATGTTACCTCATTCAGCGTACCCCGAGATGGAGAAAGCGGCATTCCGAAAGCAAGTCTCTACACCATTACAGACAATAGAACAAACTAAAGCGCAAGCAGGACAGCTATCAGGGCCAGTGAGATACACAGGCCCTACAACGAACCTGTGACGTCACACTAGTCGTCTTGTCCGCCATACTTCACGAACGCTCAGCTCCGTGCAAGGCTGACGGGAAATTAATACTTAACTGAAAAAGTACCCCTTATACGTCTTAACTTTGTCGTGCACTATCGAGAACTTGCATGCATTTAAACACGCTGTCAAGAATTATTAAACTGGTCTGCATTAGTTACTCATTCCCCGCAGGAGACGGCTGCTGGCATTCGTAAGACCTACAGCATCACTTGCTGTGATCTAAGGACCAATGCTTGTCTCGTGAGCCTTGGAGAGCCAGTAAATGACGTCACCTCTTCGTAAGAGCATCAACTCTGGAAGCCCGAAGAGGTATCCTCCACAAATGAGCTTCCTGTGGCAAAAATTACAGAACTATTGCCACTTCTCCTGAGATAGAAATCTTACAAACTGAATAAATTATATTTACATTATTACCCTGCAACAAGTCATTGCAGATCAAGTGTCCGTTATACCAAAACGCTTAAAAAATATCGCTGAACAACCACCACTTTTTTTGGCGGTGGAGTTCACGTTCAATCTATTTGTTCTTTCAACCAGTGCTGCTCGAGACCAGTAAGAGATCCTCCTTTAGGGCAGCGTAAAACTAAATGTGGAAACCGTACCACCATGGTACGTTTCTTTTTATTTCTCATCGCAGTCGCCATAACAAATAGATGCCTGCTTTTGAGTACTTGTTCAGTAACTTGCTAGCTACCTACTTTTTCTTGCTCATAAAGCGTTACCTGGGTGGCACATGTATCCTCTCACTTAGAAACATACCGATAATATAGTGGCAAAGTTATGAACTAGAAGGAAACTAATTTAGAAAACCTTTAGGATGATCTGGAAGTTTCAAATGAAATGTTACACTTATATTGTGCTGCCCTATTTTTTTTCCTTTGCAGAACACTGTATTCTGTTATGCTTGAATAGCTACCATACCAAATTAATTGACAACCGAATTAGGAGAGGGATGGCTGTTGTAGCACAGCCATCATCCAGGATTTTTCTCATAAGGGGCTGTGACTTCAAATTTCAGCATTCTCTCTTTTGAAACCAGTTTCACACTGTTTCACAAGGGGAAGCGGGAGATGTGTGCGGCTGACGATTGTGGTGGTGGGAGATAGGGGATGTGGGAAGGGAGGTAAGCATTCATGTGTTCGTGATGTCGCAAGGTCATTGCTATGTATATGACAGCAGATCACATTACATCTGCAGCTTGAGACACTCACAGATGCACGATTCCACACAATCACACACATATACATAGTTCTTGAGGTACGTTAATCAAAAAGGAGTTGACGTTAATTCATTAAACTGACCTAAAATCACATTGACATAGATGCATCGGGCGCTGAAGTTACCACAGCTCTGCTGATAAACTGGTTGTATAAGAGTACTCCTCTTCCACAGCAAAAACTCTGAAAATAAAGTGGGGAACAACGACTATTCACATGCGTGAAATTCATTAAGTAACACGTGGCCTGTGGGTGGTGGTAAAGAACAGTCACTTCCAGATAAAATACACAATTCATCAAATACATATTTGACCATCATCTGTTTTATTGAAAACCTTAAGCATCAACTGATTTTGGTCTTAGACCACCATTAATGGATATCTATCAAAACATACAAAAATAGATAAATATAGTATACGAAAATATGTTAAGAAATTGCAAAGAGGTACGAAATGAATGCGAATGCTTACAAGGTTAAAAACAGTTCCACCAAATACGAATCTCATGTCATTATTTGACAATGGCTACATCTGAGGTGTTGTAATACGTAATAAATTACAGCATAATAAATTCTGCACAGGACATTTATGGAGGCCCTTAATACTGATATCACTCAGCAGGGCAGTATATACACTAATGAGAATGCTAGAGATGTAGGACTATCACAGTACAAGCACTGAAGAGCACTGAAGAGTCAAAGACCTTCACTAAACCTTTTCATCCAATGATGCAAAGTCCATGAGTTGTCTCCTAATTGCAAGAGACTAGATAAATAAATGTCGTGTGACTAGGCACCCGTCTGGTAGACTGTTCGCTGGTTGCAAGTCTTTCAATTTGACGCCACTTCAGCGACTTGCACGTCGATTGGTGGGGGGGGGGGGGGGGGGGGGGGTGAAATGATGATGATTAGGACAACACAACACCCAGTCCCTGAGCGGAGAAAATCTCCGACCTAGCCGGGAATCGAATCCGGACCCCTTAGGATTTACATTATGTCGCGCTGACCACTCAGCTACCGTGGGCACATAGGAGACCAGATTATCTTTGACAAACTTCTTTGGTAGTTTCTCACTTAAGCAGACAGTGGGAAACGAGGTTGCCATTACGGGTACAGTACAGCAAGTGGGTACAGACCTCTGCAAGATCTAAATGCTGAACAGTAGCACAATCATTGCACAATAATCCATGAGGTGTGTAAAAACAAACATTAATCACAACATAAACGAAATGTAAATGGTGTTTACAGCATAAAATAGGTTAGAAAATGAAGTGCTTAAAAATAGGTACAAATTGACAGCTACCACTCATTTATGTCCTAGTTACATTAATGAGCCAGTGCCATAAGGTAACGACTACGTATGAAGGACCGCATCACATTTGAGTGTCACATCAGTTTACTTTTAAAACCAAATCTAGCAGTAATATATATATATATATCACGAAAATGTAACGACAGTATGACAAAACGAGTAACCAAGTTTCACTTTATGAAGTGCTTTAGCAAGTGTAGTCATACATAACAGTAATGATGATCAGGCAATTTTCCTTTTAAGAAACACAATGTCACTTTAAGGTACTGAATAATCTGTCACTGCGATATTTAAGAAGCTAGCAGAAAGTTACACCTAATCCAGGTAGCTCATTGTCAAATGGAGTATGTACTTCTAGACATGTTGACCAAAACACATTACAAGGAGCGTAGACCTCAGGCTACAATTGAATCATCCAGCAAATATTATACAGTATCCAATACTGAGGGTTTAGTAAACAAAAACGTCAAAAGAATGTCTATGAATGATAAGTAAGTGCAAAACAATACATATTGTCTAGAACGAACATGTGGTCACATACTGACATGCATATACGCTAGTAGTGAAAATTTATTCAGATGATGCAATAATAATTGGATAGTGTAGTATCTGTTAGAGAAATACATGACACATTATTTATTTATATGCAAAGAAACTGCATCTTCAATAATAGGAACATACTTCACACACAAAAAAAACAATTTATTGACTAGAAGTTTGTATATATAATTGAGATGAAAACTTTTTGCTAGTATTGCCAAATACATAACATAATTAACATAAAATAAAAAAAATATAAAAATCTGATATAACGTAGTAAAAACTGCTGTAGGCTTATACTATAAATTTTTTAACAGTATTGTCAAATACATTACTTAATGTACAATAACACAACAGAAGTTATATAACTTTTACTGACATTTAAGATAATTTAACAAATACTATTGCATACTTATGCTATAAATGTCCTCTTTAGAGGAATCGTCTCAAGTTTTCAACATGGAAGGGTACCTCTCGGCAAATATACCAATAAATTACGGAAAAAATACGATAACGACAGTACTACTGGTGTATTCCAGTTTATGACACTATTTTTTACGAATAATTTTCGAGTAACTATGATTTGTAAGAAAACGGTCCCAGTAAACATAGAAGCGAAGTTTAGAGTGCCTGGGATGGTGATGCAGTGGTCACTTGTGTCTCCTGTCCCCTCCATTGGCTGTGAACTCTCCCGGGACTCGGAAGATAACGATTTGGACTGTGCGCCCAATAAGGCGAGGGAGCAAACACGAGCGCGCCTCGGGCTCAACTATTTCCTCTGCTCAAACAGCGCCGGAGACGCGCCGGTCAACAAATTCAGGCGGCGCTTTACGCATAATTAAATGCGCTCGCACAGAGGAAAACTGGCTGCCGGGGCGCCCATGTATTATTCATAGGCCACTGCGCACCCTTCCTGCCCCCGCGCATATCAATGGACAGTTCGCGTATATGTCGCCACGCGTGCATCACATCGGAACGAATTAGTTCCTAACACTCGTAATCGAATTTATTCCATACCCGAAAGCGCTGTTTTATTCAGGCATTAAAACAGCAGCGATCTGTTACCAAACACAGAGATAAAAAATTACAAAGTCTTGCGTTTCACTCCAATATGTAATAAAACTTCACGAAAACAAATGTAGTTACTGCGGCTATGTGGCATCTACCCGTTTCTTCCTTTTCACCGAAATAAATATTATATTATGTTGAGGCTTTCGTGGCCACTTGTTGACAAACTGCCTGTTGTCTTCTGTCTCTGGTTCTTCGGCAACGTCTCTTTGATGCTTTTTATGATGTTAGCCAGCACGAGTGGCTGGCATTGTCGAAGTTTTACCCTCATTGCTGGTGGTGGACAGGACTAAAGTTCGCGACCGCAGATTATACTGTAGATATGTAGGGTACTTGGTGCGGCAGTGGTCAAGGGCTTTCCCGTGGTCATTACCGCTGCGGATCTCCCCTTGCTACCTGCAACGATCGTTCATTGCAGCACAGGAATCGAGAATCCGATCAACTCGAAGCTTTCTTATTCTACATCTACATCTTCATGGATACTCCGCAAATCACATTTAAGTGCCTGTCAGAGGGTTCATCGAACCACCTTCACAATTCTCTATTATTCCCATCTCGTATAGCCCGCGGGAAAAATGAACACCTGTATCTTTCCGTACGAGCTCTGATTTCCCTTATTTTATATTGGTGATCGTTCCTCCCTATGTAAGTCGTGGTCAAGAAAATATTTTCGCATTCGGAGAAGTAAGTTGGTGATTGGAATTTCGTGAGGAGATTCCGTCGCAACGAAAAACGCGTTTCTTTTAATGATGTCCATCCCAAATCTTGTGTCATTTCTGTTGCACTCTCTCCCATATTTCGCCATAATACAAAACGTGCTGCCTTTCTTTGAACTTTTTCGATGTACTCCGTCAATCCTATCTGGTAAGGATCCCACACCGCGCAACAGTATTCTAAAAGTGGACGGACAAGCGTAGTGTAGGCAGTCTCCTTAGCAGGTCTGTTACATTTTCTAAATGTCCTTCCAATAAAACGCAGTATTTGGTTAGCCTTCCCCACAACATTTTCTGTGTGTTCCTTCCAATTTAAATTGTTCGTAATTTGTAATACCTAGGTATTTAGTTGAATTTACGGCTTTTAGATTAGACTGATTGATCGTGTAACCGAAGTTTAGGGCGTTCCAAAAGTACTCATGTGGAAGACCTCTCACTTTTCCTTATTTAATGTCAACTGCCACTTTTCGCACCATTCCGATATTTCTTCTAAATCGTTTTGCAGTTTGTTTTGATCTTCTGATGACTTTATTAGTCGATAAACGACAGTGTCATCTGAAAACAAATGAAGACGGCTGCTCAGATTGTCTCCCAAATCGTTTATATAGATAAGGAACAGCAAAGGGCCTATAACTCTACCATGGGGAACGCCAGAAATCGCTTCTGTTTTACTCGATGACTTCCCGTCAATTACAACAAACTGTGACCTCTCTGATAGGAAATAACAGATCCAGTCACATGACTTAGACGATATTCCATAAGCATGCAATTTCCCTACGAGCCGCTTGTGTGGTACTGTGTCAAAAGTCTTCTGGAAATCCAGAAATGAGAAATCGATCTGAAATCCCTTGTCAATAGCACTCTGCACTTCAAGCGAATAAAGAGCTAGGTTATTGAACCTATTGCCATGTTTACGTATTTCTATAACACCCTGAACATGCGAATGTGATAGCTGTTCTCTTCGTGTCGGTGAATTTTACTGTGTATCTGTATCACAGGACGCGTGCTCCGTCACTGCCGAATTCTCCATCTGCCCCAACCTGCAACGCTGGCTATTTTCGGTGATCCTAGTATCGATTGAACGTTCACTCATTCCAATATAGACTTTTCCACATATACATGGTGTGCGGTATATTCCCGGCATTGCACGTGGGTCGCTTTCCCGCTCTGCCGACTTGAGACACTCTTTGATCTTCTTTGTTTGTTTATAATTAGTGTTTACGCCGTGTTTGTACAATATACAGCCAAGTCTGTCCGTAGCTCTGGTTCTGAGAATGTATAGCAGCAAGGCAGTAACCGACATTTCTGTTTCCTATGTGTCACTTCGCCGAGTGTTTGAGTATGTGACATCTCTTATGTAACTGGCAGACTACCCATTGCTACTTAGAGCACTTTCTAGGTGTTGTATCTCGCGTCTGAAGCGCTGCGGCTCACATATTTGTCTTGCTCGCGTTACGAGCGTATTAATCGTGCCTCTTTTCTGTCCCGGTTGGTTATGTGGGTCGGTTCATACCTCTCGTGAGCAGCACATCTAGAAATGGTAGCTGTTGCTCCTTTTCTACCCCCATGGTAAATTTTATGTTGGCGTGGATACTGTTGAGGAGTCTTTGGAAGTCCCCACCATAGCTCCACTCAACGAATGTATCGTCGACATATCCACACCCTAGGTTTACAAGATGCCAAGTCTAGAGCCTGTACTTCGATATATTCGACCAAGATGTTAGCCACCACCAGACTAAGTGGATTAGCCATGGCGACGCCTTCCAGCTGTTCGTAGATTTTGCCACTGCACGTGAAATAGCTCGTGATGGGACATGCATGAATGAGCCTGGTGACATCTTGTGGGAAAATGGAATCGATATACTCCAGAGAATCACTGAGTGGCACTTTGTGCTCAAATAAACAACATCAAAGCTGACTAGGCTGTCGTTTGATCCAGGTTTTAGTTTATTAATGTGTCATTTTTTTCACGGTGCGGATCTGGGAGAGAGGCCAAGTTTATACGTCGGTTAGTTGTGACCGCTAACAGTCGGTCTTAATGGAACATTCGTCTTACAGATCTTTGGTAATCCTAACAGCGGAGATGGTAGAGCTTCTGTATTGCGCAGATTCCTCTGTATGTCCGTCGAGACAGAAGACGCCTTTATTAACCGATTCGTTTTCCTTGTGATCCGCTGCGCATTGAAACTGCCAGGTTACTGTGCCGAGCAAAACCACCAGCCTGCAGACTGAATAAAGAAGAGTTGCAAGCTATCGGGTGTCTTAACACTAACAAGAGTATATCAGTACTGCCTGCCTATAGGGGAAATGTGACCGCCGTGATGAAGCCCGAAGATTATGAGCAGAAGATCAGAGACCAATTAGATCCGACGATGTACCGACGTAGCGGACCAGTAGGATTACGAATCGGTTAATCAATGTGTCTTCTCTCTCGGAGGACATACGGGGGAATCCGGGCAACACAGAAGCCCTACTACCGCTGTTATATGGATTACAGATAAGACCGATTGTTAACGCGCCTGGCTCACTGACGTACAAAACTGGCAAAATACTTGACCGCTGTGAACCAGCCGCACGTGAGGAAGAATAAATTTTGTACAGTCATAGGGGAAAGAAGAGTAAAGTGGCCAGGTTGGGAAAAGTAGCCACTGCTTATTTGACGTCTGCAGCAGTGCTGCTTCCTAGCGAGAAGTGGCCAGACTAGGTGTAATTGACACCATTAGTGTTGTCGGTGACGTTGGCAAAGGAAGCTTGCTCCGTTATCTTTCTGAAGAAACTTTTAGGTTTTTCCGTCGTTTGAAGTTGTGGTGTGCATACTGTAAGACCTTCGGTACACACACCATCAGATTATTTGACTTGTCGCTCTAACGAAGTAGGTGAGTGTCGGCAATATGTCTCGTGGTCTTATCGTGGCGTGTTTATCTTCTGCCGTTAGGTCAGACGGTAGAAAAGCCACTTGCACTCTTAGAGTAGCAGATTGACGGTGACCAACTTTAAACAGAACTTGACTAATTTTCACACACATTTATTAAAATAATATAAAATAATAAATAGCATAGACATTGCGTAACTTGATTCTGGATGCGGTTTACAATTGACAATCTGAAGCTCCTTTGGTCTTGGTACGTTAATCTTATGCTCACATATCTCTGATACTTGACAAAGCGTCTATTCATTTATCTTCATGGCTATGTACAGGAATATGATAATCTTATTAGGCGCAGGCTGAAACTTGACTACAGACTAATGCAGACTAATGCAGACTAAGGCAGACTGACTAATCGGAGGTCTGTACACTCGTTATAGTACCTCGAGCCTTTCAGGTATCACTGCGAGAGTGTGATCCGCGAGGAGAAAAGGTTCTACGTTAGTAGCGATCTCATTGGCTGCGTTACATATGAATATGCGGATCGGTGGAAACAGAACTTGGTGCGTCTCTAAGACAGCGCCATCTCGTAGTGCGGAGACGGACGAGCGCTGCGCCTGCGCTGTTGTGCTTAGCGGGGCGCGCTCTATTGGGAAAGTTGTGTACGCGCTGACTACGCGGAACTATGTACACAACAGAAGTAAGGCAAGTCACTCTGTTTTTTGCTCACATTTATGTAGAGCAATAGGCTTTTGCTATATCATTGTTCACGCAACGCCTTTTTTCTTACAAATATAAGTCACTGTCGTGTCCTTGGTTGTATTGTTTCGGGTGTGAACCACTGATAAAGATATGTTGTCCGTTTGGGAAAATTGCGCACGCAATAAGTCCCCGGCGCATGGCCACTATTCCGGACAGTTCAGTTTTAATCTGCTTATCCCAATGACAATTAGCTGATGCCATATTTTTGCGTTGTATAACATGTGAAATTAAAACATAACAAATCGTTGTACACATAAAGCTAATATCCGTTATTGTGCTCTTCTGCAATGGTTTGCAAGAGCTTTAAGATGCTAAGAAAATGCGAGGGTTGCCCAGAAACTAATGCACCGCATTTTTTTCTCCAACAATTCTTTATTGAACATAATGAGAATTACACCCACGAAAAAATGGTGTTTTATCTACACACCCTATTTTTCCCCGTAATCTCCATCCCGTTCTATGGTCTTCCTCCATCGCGAAACAAGGGCGTGTATGCCCTGTCGATATCAATCCTTGTCCCGTTGGCGGAGCCAATGCTTCACTGTGTTCATCATCTCCTCATCGTCCTCAAAATGTCTTCCACAAGTGGCATCCTTTAATGGCCCGAACAAGTAAAAATCCGTGGCGGCTAGGTCAGGTTTGTCAGGTGTCACAGTGTGGATGGTCCCCCCGATCGCTCCACACCGTGGAGCTCCATCGAACCGCCTTCTGATCACCTCACCCTCCCTGCCCAGCGACTAATTGTACTTCTGTCGACAGCAAATGCTCCATAGAATTTGCACAAACGTTTGTGAATATTCCCCACAGTTTTTTTCTCTGTAGTGAGAAATTTAATGACCGCACGTTGCGTGTAACGTACATCACCCACAGATACCATTCTGAAACTGTCCTGCAGCTACGCCAGCTGTCGGAAGTGACGCGCTCACTCAGGAGACTTGAAATACACTCCTGGAAATTGAAATAAGAACACCGTGAATTCATTGTCCCAGGAAGGGGAAACGTTATTGATACAATCCTGGGGTCAGATACATCACATGATCACATTGACAGAACCACAAGCACATAGACACAGGCAACAGAGCATGCACAATGTCGGCACTAGTTCAGTGTATATCCACCTTTCGCAGCAATGCAGGCTGCTATTCTCCCATGGAGACGATCGTAGAGATGCTGGATGTAGTCCTGTGGAACGGCTTGCCATGCCATTTCCACCTGGCGCCTCAGCTGGACCAGCGTTCGTGCTGAACGTGCAGACCGCGTGAGACGACGCTTCATCCAGTCCCAAACATGCTCAATGGGGGACAGATCCGGAGATCTTGCTGGCCAGGGTAGTTGACTTACACCTTCTAGAGCACGTTGGGTGGCACGGGATACATGCGGACGTGCATTGTCCTGCTGGAACAGCAAGTTCCCTTGCCGGTCTAGGAATGGTAGAACGATGGGTTCGATGACGGTTTGGATGTACCGTGCACTATTCAGTGTCCCCTCGACGATCACCAGAGGTGTACGGCCAGTGTAGGAGATCGCTCCCCACACCATGATGCCGGGTGTTGGCCCTGTGTGCCTCGGTCGTATGCAGTCCTGATTGTGGCGCTCACCTGCACGGCACCAAACACGCATACGAGCATCATTGGCACCAAGGCAGAAGCGACTCTCATCGCTGAAGACGACACGTCTCCATTCACGCCTGTCGCGACACCACTGGAGGCGGGCTGCACGATGTTGGGGCGTGAGCGGAAGACGGCCTAACGGTGTGCGGGACCATAGCCCAGCTTCATGGAGACGGTTGCGAATGGTCCTCGCCGATACCCCAGGAGCAACAGTGTCCCTAATTTGCTGGGAAGTGGCGGTGCGGTCCCCTACGGCACTGCGTAGGATCCTACGGTCTTGGCGTGCATCCGTGCGTCGCTGCGGTCCGGTCCCAGGTCGACGGGCACGTGCACCTTCCGCCGACCACTGGCGACAACATCGATGTACTGTGGAGACCTCACGCCCCACGTGTTGAGCAATTCGGTGGTACGTCCACCTGGCCTCCCGCATGCCCACTATACGCCCTCGCTCAAAGTCCGTCAACTGCACATACGGTTCACGTCCACGCTGTCGCGGCATGCTACCAGTGTTAAAGACTGCGATGGAGCTCCGTATGCCACGGCAAACTGGCTTACACTTACGGCGGCGGTGCACAAATGCTGCGCAGCTAGCGCCATTCGACGGCCAACACCGCGGTTCCTGGTGTGTCCGCTGTGCCGTGATTGTGATCATTGCTTGTACAGGCCTCTCGCAGTGTCCGGAGCAAGTATGGTGGGTCTGACACACCGGTATCAATGTGTTCTTTTTTCCATTTCCAGGAGTGTAGTACATACGTAACGTTTCGTATTCGTAGGATTGCTTTCGGCTGAGAAAGGAAATGCGGTGCATTACTTTCTGGGCAACCGTCGTACATCTGGAAAACAGTGCAATAATCATGGGATCCAGTTGCAGTGCAAAAAGAAATTGAAGCAGTAAAGAATGATAACACTGAATACCATCTCAGTACTGCCTGGGATCCGGCTCTTGGGCTTCTGAAAACTCAACGCAGGAAACTACGAGATTTCGAGAGAAACAGAATGTAGACCGAGAAAATAGCGATGAGACAGAGCACCAGCCATTATACATTGTATTTAACATACCTCAGAAGACGACCACTACCCCAAAGGACGGTCGAGACGGGCGCAGATGGCAGTCGGAACAGCAGCGCCCAAGCAGGACCATCGGAGCCGCCACAGGTGTGAGCGTACCGCGGCCGGAACACTCGTGGCGCGGAACGGTTACTGAGCGCCCAGCGCCATGCAGGCACAAATATTGGACTCGATCCACCCAAGGACCATTCTCGAGTAGCACCTGAAGAAGACAGCGAGTTCTACTGTCGAAGTATCGCGAGAGAACGATGCGAACATCCGGCAGAAATCCCGAATGGTCAACATGCATCCACATTATCACACGTTAACTCAGCACCATTGACCAAAAGACTGCATTCTACACGCAAAGTTCTGTGAATAGCTTTCCCACTAAGTAGAAGTAACAGATGTTTTATAAATTATGTGATAGGGACTGACGAATCTAGCTTCACTCGTGAAGGTATTTTCAAGTACAACACCAGCTGTGATTGATTGAAACGCAACCCACGTCTCACCCGTGGACGTGACTTTCACGCACGCTTTGGGCGAGAATCGTTGGAGAAGTGCTTCTGGGACTTACCTGTTTAGATGTTGTCGGCCAAGTTGAATGAGCTCGTGTATCATACATTTCTTTGCAGTTATTTGCCCGACGTATTAGGCAATGTTCGTCGACTGCTATGGTTCCAGCATGATGACCCACCACAACACTTGCGAATGAATGTACGTAACTATTCCATTGAGGTGTTTCCAGATAAATGGGTTGGTCGTGGAGGTCCACTGTTTTGGCCTCTCCATTTCCGGACCTCAGTACGGTAGAATTTTTTTTTTTTTTTTTTTTTGGGGGGGGGGGGTGGACATCCGCCCATGGATGTACACAACCTAAAAGCTCGCCTGCATGCCGCTTCCGCAATGGTGGATACAGGTGTGTGGCGTAGGGTGCAGTAAAGTATGATCCAGTGAGTGGTGAAGTGTTTGCAAATACAATTCGATCACTTTGAAAATCTTCTCTAAAGTGAACGTTCCTCGTACGTTTACATACTGAGTATGTGAAGATAATCCTGGACGTCAGGCGTACAGAATGGAATTATTGTGGGTAGCTTAATATACAAACTAGTGTAGCCTAGCGATTGTGTTTTTGTACCTCATTGGATATAGACGATGTTAATGTATCCACTATTATTTCCTATTTGCTTTATTTGTGTCATGGAAGGAACAAAATTGTCATTTACGTCTGTGAGAAGCTCTTGTTATATCTAAATGTTTAAATTAAGGTAACAGTAACAGAAAGAAACACACAAGATACCGCGTTGTGGAGGTGTAAGTTAGATACATTTTGATGCTTTAACGGAAAAAAGAAGGTTGAGTGCGAATGCGACTCGAACATTGAAGAGTATGGATATCCGTTCACAACGAATGTGCATCACCTCACTGAACTAATTGGACACCTGCAGCGCAACGCAGGGTTAATTCTACCTGCTGGCCGGCCGATGTGGCCGAGCGGTTCTAGGCGCTTCAGTCTGGAACCGCGCGACCGCTATGGTAGCAGGTTCGAATCCTGCCTCGGGCATGGATGTGCATGCTGTCCCTAGGTTAGCTAGGTTTAAGTAGTTCTATGTTCTAGGGGACTGACGACCTCTGATGGTAAGTCCCATAGTGCTCAGAGCCATTTGAACCATTTTTTCTACCTGCTCTTGGCCACCTGCACTCAGTTACAGCGTTGTCAGAGACTAGTTTTTTTAAATCGCATCTCTATTTAACCTATTGGAGAGACTAGGTTTTGCTAGATACACTTTTTTCTGTAACTGGGATGAGGAATCGCATGCCGACCTCCAAGTGCGGTATTTTTCTTATCCCTGTAGATTTAAGGGTATAGGCGAATGACTGAATCTCTGCCTTACCCCATTCTTAGTGCTAGTACTTGTAGCTTACTCCCCATTCTCTCATACTTTCGTCTTTCTTGGACAATTTTACATTATCGAACACCCTTTCCAGATCGACAAATCCTATGAACGTATCTTGGTTTGCCTTCAGTCTTGCTTATATTATCAAGCACAGCGTCAGGGTTGCTTCTCTAGTACCTTTAACTTTGCTACATCCAAACTGGTTGTCATCTAACAGATCCTCAGATTTCTTTTCCACGCTGGTATATGTTATCCTTGTCAGCAATTTGGATGCGTGAGCTGTTTAACTGACTGACATGAACCACTTTGCTACTATTTAGTTTCGTGCTTCAGCCGTCAGTTTTGTCACAGTGATAATTTCCTTAGCTATATTTTTGTTAAATAACAGCTCAATATTAAACCCTTTCTTTAAGATAAAGATAAGAAACAGTAACATTCACAGAAATATTACACCTGGTTGAAAGTTTCGATCATTTCACTCTCAACCACAAATTTCATACTAAAATAATGGTTCATCCATGGGTTTCAGTATTTCAAACACTATGACTCTCACTTTTATTATTAAATTGAAAGATAAAATCTTAACATCTGAAGAAACCATAATGAGAAAAAAATGTTACAACCATTACATGGATGACATGTTTCTGCTCATTTAAACTTGAATTGTATCAAGCACTACTGAAGTGATTGAATGAATATAATTATTATTCACGCAGTGGAAAATGAAGATAAGTAGTCATTAGGTTTCGTTACGGTTTATGTACACAGAGACTTGGAGAAGAAAATTTCCCATTCTGCGCCCCCAACATGAGTCAGCTGACCGTCAGCATGAAGGCTGAACTGTACACAAAAGCACTTTGATAGATACAGTCCCAATGGAGGTAGAACGCCCGTGCCTTCCTCGTACAACGTATAGCCAGGTATTATGTTCACCATCATGAACAGAAAAATACTTAGATTGACAGAGAACTGAATGTACACCTTTTCATATATATAGTGCGGAAATTATCGTGTTGAATGTTCACTATTTAAACTAAACTCCATCCGAACAGGCCTTGAAAGGCCCAACGGTACCGTCCGGCCGCCGTGTCATCCTCAGACCACAGGGGTCCCTGGATGCGGATATGAAGGGGCATGTGGTCAGCACACCCCTCTCTCGGCAGTACATCAGTTTACGAGACCGGAACCGCTACTTGTCGATCAAGTAGCTCCTCAGTTTGTCTCACAAGGACAGAGTGCACCCCGCTTGCCAACAGCGCTCGGCAGACCAGATGCTCAACCATCGAAGTGCTAGCCCAGCCCGACAGTGCTTAACTTCAGTGATCTGACGGGAACCGGTGTTACCATTGCAGTGAGGCCGTTGGCATGTTACCCTATTTACAGACCTAAATTTGTTTTAAAAAATAACAAAGTCACCAAATCACATGTATCTATAGACTCCAAAATGTACGCAAGCGCCGGCCTGGGTGGCCGAGCGGTTCTAGGCGCTGCAGTCTGGAACCGCGCGACCGCTACGGTCGCAGGTTCGAATCCTGCCTCGGGCATGAATTTGTGTGATGTCCTTAGATTAGTTAGGTTTAAGTAGTTCTAAGTTCTAGGTGACTGATGACCTCATATGTTAAGTCCCATAGTGCTCAGAGCCATTTCGAATCTACGCAAGCATCCGAAGATTTGGTATTGTTTCAGTGGTTTGCAGCTTCGTTGATCGGGTCACTTACTGAGTTACCAGTGATAACTGTCGCTAATATTAAGTGTGTGGGAGTTTCGAAATACATCTTAGGAACTACGACAAATTTGCTGAATTTACATCGGCTCGAACAGTGATATCCGTATGCTTATTGTACGTGAGTCGTTTTATTGTCATTTTTCCTTATTAGGCCATGGCCCATTGCATTACCAAATCAATAGAAGTATGAAGTCTCAAATATACAATTACTAATCGATTCAATACCATCTTAGTGTTTGAAGGACAAATAATTTTCTGTGGAGCACTTGTCGTTGTAAAAGCTGGGGAATGCCTCAAAGTTCGTCGTTAACAAATTGCTCTCTTCACTTACTTATATGCCGGTCGAAACTCAGTAGAAGAGAGGTCGTGATTTGTGTCTGGATCGCTCAGTCTTTAAGAGCACTGACAATCAGAGGCAAGATTTTGGGTTCAAGCCAGGGACGTGGATTTGCTGCCCCAGGAAGTTTAAAACCTAAGATGCTGGAACACCTCGCCTCCAATCTCTGATGGCTAATGCACGCTAGTACGGTGGATCACTGTCAGGACGGTAACATGTGAATGTCGTCGTGGTGTAAGACACTTTCAACGGTAGTATGTATGTGATGTAGTGACGTTTAGTTCCTAAGCAACAGCCGTTGTGCCATTGAAATGTCGAAGTTCACTACAGGTGCTATGTAGAGAAGGCGTGTGGCATTGTTCACGGTGATTCGTCCATCGGATTGGATCGTCACGCTCGGCACCTTCTCGGTGCTTGTGGTATACCATACCAACAGGATAGGGGCTGGCATCAAATGGCGTCCTCTCCTTTTCCTTTATTCCACAGTAATCGATAAAAACACAAATACGACTGAACACTGCAGGATTACTCATCACAGTAATCTACACGTTACAGATGCACACTTGACAGTTCATAACAGCTCGGAGGAAGGTAAAGTTTAACCACCTTCTGCATGACCTTGCCCAGGAAAAGTAAGCGGGATTCTGACATTGTTCCAGATTCACGAGCTGATTATGGGACTGAGTCGTAGTGTTACTTGTTGCATATAAAGTGTCATCAGTAGCTTTATCCTAGAAGTGTGTGTACTAGTACCACAAAGCGCAGATAAGGAAAGGAATCGACACGGACATTCTTAAAGAACAATCACGTTCTTAAGAAGCATAGAAATCAGGCAGACCAGAGAAACGCCACATTCGCATGGGTCCAATTATGTGCTTCATACTTCGTCATGCGTAGCACGTCCACCAGTTACAGACCTTTCACTTGAAAGGTAGACATCTATTTTATTTTAAAAATTGGAGACCTTTCGTATATTGACGCTAGAAACGAGAATACATCGAATTCCTGACTGCTGTATGTAAATCATTAGTTGTCACTACCTCACGAGCACAACGCATGACAAAAAACTCCAGTGGATCATATTCATTTTACTCGATAATTTGAAACATGAAGAACGGAGCGTAGGTTCGAATTAAATGTCTCATCGACATCAGGGTAATTTGATGTGGAGTGTTAACTCAGTTTGAGGACGGGGCTAAAAATCTGACCATGGCATAGATAAAAACATTTGCCTGGAGGACTTCTAAAAAATATAAGCCTGCGTGATCTTACGTGGATGTGACACAGACTTCTCAAATGCACCTCACTTTGCTCATTCTGGAATTAAGCCGCAGCGAGAAAGAAATGGAAAATCTTAGTTAGCATCGCCTGAGTATCAGTTGAACCCTGTTTCCCAAAATTTGAATCCAGTATTTTACCACTACGGCACCTTAACCCTTGTGGAAACTTTTACAACAGATCATTATAAGCGTGTTAACAGAGCTGTGAAGCACTTGCGATCAGATAAGACCGAAGGTATAGACAACATTTCTTCGGAATGTCTGAAGTTATCTGGGGAACTGCCAACCAAACGACTATTCAAGTTGGGGTATATGTATGAGAATGGCGACATACCATCAGACTTTGTGAAAAATATCATCCATACATTCCCGAAGATAGTGAAAACAGATAGGTGCGAGGACTCGGTTGTAAAATGGAACAGAGCAAACAGAACAATAACAAACAGAATGCTACAATTGACTGATTAACAGTTAACTTCATAAATAAAAAGATAATTGAAGTAAGATCATGGCCAAAAAGGCAGATAGAGGAAACACAATTTTGGTACTCATGGAAGAGCAGTCGATTACAAAGACAATGACACTATTGCCAAGAATGACATTTTGCTGGCGTAAGCTGTTGACAGCACGCCAGTCGGCAAAGATGTAGATAGGAAGCGCTGGATCAAGTGCGCCTATCACAATAGGGGCCAGAGACACACACACGAGCAACACCCAGCCAACGCCCTCCTGACAGCATCTATTTAGGCCGCCGCCGCTGACCGGAGGCTCTCACTGACTCACTCACCGAGTCTGGCGTCTGTCTAGCAGAACAGACTCAGTCCACGTCACGGTCTACGTCTATACATTGCGACCAGATCATTGCCTATAGTGGGACTAGCAGTTAGACTAACGTTTGTAATAGCAAGATTACCGGTATTCTCTGCGAGAGGACTACTACTGATGAGCTTGTACCACGTAACATGGACTCTACTTCAGTTAAGTAAAACTTCAAGTTATACAAATAAAGAACCGTACTAATCTACGTGTACATTTGTGTTGTAAAAAGAGGATACTGGCCACCCATAACACCATCCTCTCACTTGCGGTACAAGGCTCTACAGACGTCACAGAAATCCCAAGCACTTAACAGTAAATTTTCTATTGAAGTTAACAAATATCTCAAAACTAAATGTTTTCAATTAAAAGATGCCAGAAAGAGATGGTGCTTAATTATTAACCAAACTCCACCCAAACCAAAGTTAGAGTTTAAAATACATAAAGCTAACCTCACTCTTAGATTAGTACTGAATTCAACTGACAGATTTATAAGATGATTACTGGACTTGATTCTGAAAAAAAAAGAACTACACCAGATTCTGTCGAAGTGGTTGAATCTAAATAATTGTTTCTGATAAAATACAACAACCGCTTTCTCAAATCTGAAAAGATACATAAAAATAAAAATTTTCTCTATATTCTGCATATTTGGCATAGCTTCACGTGAACTTTGAAAGATGTGATAAGGCGTTAAATGTTGAAGCATTTCTTGATACAAGGAACGTTGCTTGGCTTTCGTAGTTAGGAACGACTGACTTTCGAATTACAGGTGGTCTATGAGTTTATCATCTAAATCTGACCGTAACGTTTTGTAAAAAAAATCTGTCCTTACTAGAGGTTTATTTCCTGTGACGGTAGTAACACGTGAACCCCGCCAAATTTTAATCTGAGACATTATTTGCCATGCTCTCAAGTTCCCACGATCTGTCACGATTCCGCGAAATTAAGTGATGTTACCGAGCTGGTTCACGATTGGTAAAGAGAGTGCTGTTTGCAGAAGTATGAGAGCATTTGGGAAGGGTCTGGGCAGAGATGGCGCCTCAGCGGCGTCACTAATCGAGCTGCAGAACGCCTCGAGCGGTCAGCGCGGCCTACATTCCCTTTGTGCATCGCAGATCTGCGCACGGTCACTGCCCGCTGTCAATTATTCAGCTCGGTTAAACAGTCCAAACGCGCCGCAGGTTACCGGAGGCGCCGGAATCAGCGACGCCCCGTTTACTGCCGCTGGCGGCGTGATCCCTTCTGTGACTGGGGGAAGGACAGATGTTTCAGCCGTAGCTGGTGTTTGAGTCCGTAATTCTCCCTGCACTCTCATTTATTCGTCTGTGTCGTATCCGCTTCTACATCTGCATCTACATTGTGCGTTCCACCTCACACATTGTTGCGAAGGGTATTTAGTTCATCACAGGTTCGCCAGAAGAACAATTGCTTGTAAGCTTCCGTGTCCCTGGTTTTGTCTACATCTACATCTACATCTACATCCGTACTCCGCAAGCCACCTGACGGTGTGTGGCGGAGGGTACCCTGAGTACCTCTATCGGTTCTCCCTTCTATTCCAGTCTCGTATTGTACGTGGAAAGAAGGATTGTCGGTATGCTTCTGTGTGGGCTCTAATCTCTCTGATTTTATCCTCATGGTCTCTTCGCGAGATATACGTAGGAGGGAGCAATATACTGCTTGACTCTTCGGTAAAGGTATGTTCTCGAAACTTTAACAAAAGCCCGTACCGAGCTACTGAGCGTCTCTCCTGCAGAGTCTTCCACTGGAGTTTATCTATCATCTCCGTAACGCTTTCGCAATTACTAAATGATCCTGTAACGAAGCGCGCTGCTCTCCGTTGGATCTTCTCTATCTCTTCTATCAACCCTACCTGGTGCGGATCCCACACTGCTGAGCAGTATTCAAGCATTGGGCGAACAAGCGTACTGTAACCTACTTCCTTTGTTGTCGGATTGCATTTCCTTAGGATTCTTCCAATGAATCTCAGTCTGGCATCTGCTTTACCGACGATCAACTTCATATGATCATTCCATTTTAAATCACTCCTAATGCGTACTCCCAGATAATTTATGGAATTAACTGCTTCCAGTTGCTGACCTGCTATTTTGTAGCTAAATGATAAGGGACCTATCTTTCTATGTATTCGCATCACATTACACTTCGCTACATTGAGATTCAATTGCCATTCCGTGCACCATGCGTCAATTCGCTGCAGATCCTCCTGCATTTCAGTACAATTTTCCATTGTTGCAACCTCTCGATACACCACAGCATCATCTGCAAAAAGCCTCAGTGAACTTCCGATGTCATCCACCAGGTCATTTATGTATATTGTGAATAGCAACGGTCCTATGACACTCCCCTGCGGCACACCTGAAATCACTCTTACTTCGGAAGACTTCTCTCCATTGAGAATGACGTGCTGCGTTCTGTTATCTAGGAACTCCTCAATCCAATCACACAATTGATCTGATAGTCCGTATGCTCTTACTTTGTTCATTAAACGACTGTGGGGAACTGTGTCAAACGCCTTGCGGAAGTCAAGAAACACGGCATCTACCTGTGAACCCGTGTCTAAGGCCCTCTGAGTCTCGTGGACGAATAGCGCGAGCTGGGTTTCACACGATCGTCTTTTTCGAAACCCATGCTGATTCCTACAGAGTAGATTTCTAGTCTCCAGAAAAGACATTATACTCGAACATAATACGTGTTCCAAAATTCTACAACTGATCGACGTTAGAGATATAGGTCTATAGTTCTGCACATCTGTTCGACGTCCCTTCTTGAGAACGGGGATGACCTGTGCCCTTTTCCAATCCTTTGGAACGCTTCGCTCTTCTAGAGACCTACGGTACACCGCTGCAAGAAGGGGGGCAAGTTCCTTCGCGTACTCTGTGTAAAATCGAACTGGTATCCCATCAGGACCAGCGGCCTTTCCTCTTTTGAGCGATTTTAATTGTTTCTCTATCCCTCTGTCGTCTACTTCGATATCTACCATTTTGTCAACTGTGCGACAATCTAGAGAAGGAAGCACAGTGCAGTCTTCCTCTGTGAAACAGCTTTGGAAGAAGACATTTAGTAATTCGGCCTTTAGTCTGTCATCCTCTGTTTCAGTACCATTTTGGTCACAGAGTGTCTGGACATTTTGTTTTGATCCACCTACCGCTTTGACATAGGACCAAAATTTCTTAGGATTTTCTGCCAAGTCAGTAAGTACATAGAACTTTACTTTCGAATTCATTGAAAGCCTCTCGCATAGCCCTCCTCACACTACATTTCGCTTCGCGTAATTTTTGTTTGTCTGCAAGGCTTTGGCTATGTTTATGTTTGCTGTGAAGTTCCCTTTGCTTCCGCAGCAGTTTTCTAACTCGGTTGTTGTACCACGGTGGCTCTTTTCCATCTCTTACGATCTTGCTTGGCACATACTCATCTAACGCATATTGTACCATGGTTTTGAACTTTGTCCACTGATCCTCAACACTATCTGCACTTGAGACAAAACTTTTGTGTTGAGCCGTCAGGTACTCTGTAATCTGCTTTTTGTCACTTTTGCTAAACAGAAAAATCTTCCTACCTTTTTTAATATTTCTATTTACGGCTGAAATCATCGACGCAGTAACCGCTTTATGGTCGCTGATTCCCTGTTCTGCACTAACTGATTCAAATAGTTCGGGTCTGTTTGTCACCAGAAGGTCTAATATATTATCGCCACGAGTCGGTTTTCTGTTTAACTGCTCAAGGTAGTTTTCAGATAAAGCACTTAAAAATATTTCACTGGATTCTTTGTCCCTGCCACCCGTTATGAACGTTTGAGTCTCCCAGTCTATATCCGGCAAATTAAAATCTCCACCCAGAACTATAACATGGTGGGGAAATCTACTCGAAATATTTTCCAAATTATTCTTCAGGTGCTGAGCCACAACAGCTGCTGAGCCCGGGGGCCTATAGAGACATCCAATTACCATGTCTGAGCCTGCTTTAACCGTGACCTTCACCCAAATCATTTCACAATTCGAATCTCCGTCAATTTCCTTCGATACTATTGCACTTCTTATCGCTATAAACACGCCTCCCCCTTCACTGTCCAGCCTATCTCTGCGGTATACATTCCAATCAGAGTTTAGGATTTCATTACTGTTTACGTCTGGTTTCAGCCAACTTTCTGTTCCTAGTACTATATGGGCGTTGTGACCGTTTATTAATGAGAGCAGTTCTGGGACCTTTCTATAGACGCTCCTGCAGTTTACTATTAGCACATTAATATTGTTATTCCTTGTTGCATTTTGCCTACTCCTGCCTTGCCGCGTCTCAGGAGGCGTCTTGTCGGGCCTAGGGAGGGAATTCTCTAACCTTCGTGGTCTTCCTCTTCGAGGAACGGACTTTCTCGTTAATTTAACAGTTAACCGTAGCGAACTTCCCTATTTACTGCACCAGTCCCATCTGGTACGGATCTCACAAGGAGACGGCACGGCCGTGGGGTCGGGGATTTGGTCAAAGTATTAGGACGCACTACTTGGAAAATCCAGAGAAAAATCGATCCAAAGTTTCTCAGGTGCGGCATGAGCATAAAATGTGAGTCCATTGTCGAGCCGCCGTTTGGCCTACATGGTTAGCGCTCGGACCCTTACGCCAGAGGCTTCGGGTTCGATTCGTCCTCCGGCACTTTTTTTCCCTTCCGTTGCTTGCAAAATTGCAGCGCGTTGTTACAGGAGAATCGTGAAATTAATTCCCGGGAAGACTGTATAAAAATTAATTCTATAGTTCACCATCAATTACCGTCACCAATATTCCGAGACATGATCAATATTCCTGGTTTGCCTCAAAATTATGAGAAACTCAAAACATTTTCCTAAATGTTAATGGGGCATGTTTTTGAACAGATTTATTGCAAATGCAAATGTGATTGTAAGAAATCCGCTTTTATATGTTGCGCAAGATGTCGCAAAAATTATTGGTTTGTTTGTTTTTATGATGATTACCACTGCAGTTCTTGTTTATAATTATTATATGTATGAAAATTGAATGTTTCCCAATCGACTTTGTTATTCTGATTGAAAACCCAGGAGGCAGGGTAAACAAACAATCTTTATTCGTACAACTGTGCTCTCCTAGGGATAAGAAAAGTATCGAGACAGCAAAAACAATTTGGAAACCATAAAATCAAAGCAAAGGCGGCCTTTTTTTTTTGTAAGAGGAATAAAGTAAATGACAATCCTAGTCACGGGCGGGAGTGAAAATGAAGTTATCATCGGCATCACAATCCCTGCAGCACGCGGTGTCGCATTATAAACCTGGCAGAAAGCCATATAATCTTGACCATTTCTCCTGCGTCGACCATTCGAAAGACCATTACCTGAGGCGGTTTCGGTGTTTACCATCGTTGTGTGTGTGTGTGGTTTTTTTTTATTTCAATGTAACATAATCCAGTCATAACTGGCGCCAACAGGTAGGGGCCAGTTTTCTTCTCGGTGTGCTATATGCCAATATAACTGAACCGCGCAGTATTGTCTCTAGTCGTTCTGCTGCAGGAGTCTTCTCAGTTCTGGGACACCTCAGCTGTCGGGCGGATTGTGAAAAACACTTCCTAAAAAATTGGAAAGTAAGTCCTGTATTTCGTATGACTCCGTATGAGCTCGTGTTGTTCCTGTAAATACATCCAATAATCCATCACGGTCTTAATATCGTACGAATACAAATATTTCGTCGAATGTCCAGCGATCCAATTGACCGCATATGTCTTTTGTTTGGGAAAAAAGGTCTAGCCGGTAGAAAAAGTACATCCGATGTGATTTCTGTGTAGTTAGTGCGCCGACGGAAGGCCAGTATTCGACGCGTCAGCATCCATACGTCCCTCGCTGCGCCACACACTAAACCATGTTCTTCCGTTGCTAACAGTCCACAGTTAAAGCAAAGAGGAGAATCGACCATATGAATTGTATGTAATAGACCCCTGGTCACAAGTTTACGGTTTAGAAGAATATACCACATCGATCTCGCTGATGTTGACAGTAATGGAGTACGCACTGCACACCAAATGTGGTTCCACGTTCTCGACGGGTATTTGAATTCCATTATATTGCGGCCATGGTGATCCATCAAGCATCTATAGATCTCCCGAGTCGTGGGTATTCTCGTCGAAGGTACTTTCAGACGAACATAACTGTAATCAACAAGAAATGAGGCAATGTGTGCAAGAGAAGGCGAAATATTGCCCATCGCAATAGGGTGTTCGTACGAAGGCGGAACAAGTACTTCTATCAGAGCTGACGTTATGGTATGCCTTCTTTGTTGCCAATTTCGTATCATCGCTCGCATGTAAAGCGCCAGAGCTTTGTATCGCACGTTTGTGAGGTTGAGGCCACCGTTCCGGAACTGTAGCGTTAACGTATCATATTTGATCTTAAATAACATTCCAGTACTAACATAGTAACCAAAGGCAACCATGAGGCGGTCTGCAATACCCTTCGGTATTGGTAGGATCTGTGCTAAATGGGGCAGTCGTGACGCTATGTGCACGTTGGTGTATGCCACACGTTGGATCATGTCAAAGGCTCTCAGTGAGTTGTTGCGTATCGTCAGACGAACATTCTGCAGAAGCCGTCGAGAACTCGCCGCTGCTGACCGCCGTAGTGAACGGGTGAATGTGGTCCCCAGACACCTCAGCAATTCCACCGTCTGAAACGGTCCCGGTACGTCTTCCAGACCCCGTCCAATGTGCATAATTTTCGATTTCGTCATGTTAACGACACTGCCTGCCGCTGTCCCGTAAGAGTCTAGATGATCAACAGCCTGACGCACTTCATGTCCTGATCCGACAAGAAGGATCAGGTCGTCCGCATATGCACGAGAAACGAAAGAGTTCTCATTAAGCGCTATCCCAGTATGTGAGTGCCTCATAAGACACATCAGCGGCACAAGCGCTATCGCAAACAGCGTCATGGAGAGTGGGCACCCTTGTCGGACTGAGCTGTTAATAGAAATGGAGCCTGCTTCCCGACCGTTTACAATCACCTTCGATGTAGCCCCTCGTATTAGCCTCATAACGATGGAGATGAAAACATGTGGAATCGCCATTCGGCTCATGACTGACGCCAAGAAGTCATGGTTTATCCTGTCGAACGCACGATCAAAGTCCACAGATATCATCGCTGCTCGCATTTTACACGTTTCCGCAAGGGCGATAATGTCACGATATTCACTTAACGCCGAGGAGATGTTGCTTCGCACCCCTAGACAAGCCTGATCAGGGAATACTGTCCTGGATATCGCCAGCTTGAGACGAGACGCTAGAAGTCGTGCAAAGATTTTATAGTCGGTGTTTAGCATAGCGACTCCCCGCCGTCTTCGGGATGGGAAGAAGAAAGCCCGTCACAAAATCCGACGGTAGGGGCATGTCCGGACGCATCGCCTCATTGTACATCGACACCAACTGTGGCATCATCATGTCCACGAATTCTTGATAAAACTCTAGCGCAATCCCATCTGGCTCTGGTGATTTATAGGCCGCTCCTTTTGTGAGTGCCACCTTCATATCGTCTTCTGTGAATGGCTCCATGAGCGCTGCCTTATCAGTCTCTGTCAGTGTCGTTTGCAGATGATGCAGTATCTCTTCCCCCACCAGACGGTCCGTCGGTGTACCGGCATAGAGGTGGCTCTAAAAATTCACTTGCAATGTCCTGTCGTGTTGCAGTTGACGACCATCTAAACCGTGGAGCACTGTTACCAATGCCCGGTGGTATCGTTTATGTTCCCGCGACTCATGGTGCATCGAGGTACGTTCCCTAGTGATGGTGTCGAGAAATCTTGCCCGTATTGGGATGCCACCCAGTCGTCGTCGGGTGATCGATAGGATTTGTGCCTTGACACGATGAACTTCTGCATGTTGTTCTGCAGACGGCACCTGGAATGACAGCTCACGAAGCATGGTGTAATAATAATCAAGAGTGTTTCATTGCCATCTCGTCTTATCCCGACCATACGGTATGAGAGCTTTTCTTATTGCCGGCTTAGTACACTCGAGCCACCATTGAAGCACGGAGGTATATGTTGATAGACGGCGTTGACATGTGGCCCATACCTCCTCGACACTCTGACGACATTCGGGGTCCGCCAAAAGTGACGAATTGAGCTTCCATGTCCCGCGGCTTCTCCACACACTTTGCCTAGGGAGTGATATGGGACAAATGTAATCCAGATGATCAGTAAATGCCGCAGGCCATCGTTCCGCGTCGACCACCTTATCCTGTAGGGCGTAGGCCAACCGAAACGTATTTTCGATCGAGTCTGCTCGGCGAGTGACTGGTATAAAAAGTATATCCCTCGCGGTTCCTATGAATCATGTCCCAGGTATCGCTTAACTCCAGATCCCGGCATAGCACATGCAACTCACGATAGGTATTTTAATGTGGAGTCTGGTCTTTTTGAGCTAAAACACAATTGAAGTCACCACCTATAATTAAATGATCGAATCTGCCGGTAAATAAGGGCACTATCTCTTCCAAATAATATCTCGCACGCGCCCGTCTGTTGTCTGTGCCGGAAGGGGCATAAACATTGAGAATGGGAATTCCATTAACAGTTAGCGCCAGTCCTCGTGCCGAAGGTAGATAAGCCAGGTCGCGAACCGGAATCCCGTCCGGGACCAATATCGCCGTTCCACTGTCGTTGTTCGAGTGCGGCGAGGTGTAGGCGATGTATCCATGGACTTCCTGGAACTCAGAAATGTAAATTTCCTGCGCCATCAGTATATCCACATACGACGCGTATATCATGTCCCTAAACAACTGCTGTTTCACGGGCGATCTAATGGTATTTACATTCACTGTCCCTATTCTGTATGCCTGGGATCGAGTAGCTGTCATATCTACATGTTAAAATGACAAAGTTTCACTGTATCGACAGTCCCTTTGCACATCCTCAGAGGGCCGCCCGACGGACGTGTCCCTGCGGCATTAGGTCTCTTGAGATGCGGACGGATGCGAGTCGCCACCTGTAGAATGGTCCGCATCGGTGATTTCGTCGTCCTGCTCATACCAGCTGATATTATTGGGGTGCACCAAATTTTCCTGTACGGCACTGATGTGTGACATCTGTTGTTCTTTCGCAGCTTTAGACTCCACCGCAGATGGTGTAGCAGGCCCCTGAGCGGATGCGTCGTCTGAACGACATGACATCTTTTCACTGTCCGAATTCATATGGTCTGCGACGTCCGAAGCTTGTGGTTCCAAGTCAGACAGGTCCACAGTGTTAGACTCATCTGGACTCCCAAGAAGAGAAGGGAGCGTCTCCGCAGACTTTAGTCGGCGCTTCTTGCGGCGCTTTGGCGAGCGTTGTTTGCGGGCCCTAACCTCGGCCTCTGGTGTTGGGGAATCTTGCATTACCTGCGTTCTCGCCGCCGCCACAACGCCCTGGGGCCGTTCCACTTCAGCTTCCATGCCTGTTGTGATGCTGTCATCCTCTTTCTGCACCACCTGTAATGTCTGCGATTGGAGGTTGGTCGGAGCCATTCCTTCTTCAGTGGGGCCCGAAGACGCATCAATCAACTGCGGCATCGGTTCAATAGTGCGCTCCGACCTCGGCGTCACCTCCCCGCTAAGCGACGCCACGTAAGTCATCGGCAGTGACGTTGGTGTAGTCGGATTCTGGAAGTCTCCGCTGGGGAGTTGCACGAGTCTCCTCTGCATACACGCAGATCGAAGATGTCCTTCACTACCACACCCGGAGCACGTCCGTGGCTGTCCATCGTAGATGACAATAGCTCTACAGCCGCCGATGTTTATGTACGATGGCACATGTTTCGTAAGGGCAATTCGCACCTTTCGGACACCATTGAGCACTGGATACTGCTAAAACTTGCCCAACGTTCGGCCGTATGACTGATAAATCTGCCATATGGCTGGAGGGATTCAGTGACCAATGATTCTGGTACCTCGAAAGGTAGCTCGAAGACTCGAATCGTACGCACGCCCAGGCCCGAATGAGCGATTAAAACTTCGCCAATATGACCATCGGAGTGTCGGCACTGGAATCCTCGTTTGGCGGCTTCAATGATCCTATCGGATGCTGCGTCGTCAATCATCTTTACGTAAAGAGTGCTGCTCACGATTGATAAATGAATTCCAATAATCTCCGTGTAATTAAGCTGCACTTCGTCCCTCAAGAAACGTTCGATTTCGAAAGCCTTCGGTCGTGCATACCCGTTACAGAACGTGAACTGTATCGTGGTTTTTCGGAAATTGTGTGCCATTCCGTTCGATTCAAACAGTAACACACACGAGTGACGACGGTGTAAACACCGCTTCTTCCGCGAACGTTCGCAGCCGGGACGTAAACAAGTCCGAGCTGCTCCGCGGCTAAAGGCGGACTGTTATATGTATAAAAATTAAATGTTTCCCAATCGACCTTGTTATTCTGATTAAAAACCCAATGTTTTTTCCTCATATACTTTACAATGAAAAATGGAAAACCCAACGCTATGAATTGTGTTGTTGGACAAAAAGAAAATAATTTTTATTGAATAATGTAACTAATTTGTTAAAGATAATGTAGGTTTGGGAAACTTTCTGAATTATTGGTGGAATAACAAAAGAAAATGAAACAGAAGAAAAAAAATTGCTAGGGGAGGAATCGAACCCGAGATCTCTGGCGTACGAGTCCGAGCCCTAAACATCTAAGACAGACCGCGGCTCGGCTATGTGCTAACATTTTATACTCATTTGGCACCTAAGAAACTTTCGATAGATATTTCCCAGGATTTCCCACGTAGTGCGCCCTAATATTTTAACCACGTGAGGTGTTAGGTGTCCTCTTTCACCACACAAAATTTCGGACAAATCCCCGACCCCACGGTCGTCCCGTCTCCTTGTCGGCCTGACGAGAAATATTGAAGTATTGCTCGAACGAATGGTATATAAGCCACGTCCCTTGATGATGGACCTCATTTCCTCACATTCTTTCAATGAATCACAGCATTACTCGCGATTAATTTTATGTGGTCCTCTCAATTCAATTAGCCTCGTTCCCATACTCCTAGCTGTTTTATGGAAGTAATTGCTTCCAGTGATTGTACTGCAACCGTGTACTCATACAATAACGGATTTTCTTTCTGTGTAATCGCATAGGGTACATCTGCTTATGTTGTAGTCAATGGCCTCTCCCCGCACCAGGCGTCGACCCTGTGTAGGTCTTCCTGCATTTCACCACAACTTTCTAGTTTTTTGACTTCTCTGTATACAACAGCGTCATCCGCAAAAAACCTCATAGACTTCCGACGTTATCTGTTAGGTCATTTAAATGTATTGTGCGAAGCAGCGGTCCTATAACAGTTCCTTGGGGTACATGTGAAATTACTTTTACGTATGATGACTGATTTCGTTGAGAGCGACACACTGTTTTGTGTTTGCTAGAAACTCATCAACACAATCATGAAGTTCATCTGATATTCCGGATGCTCATATTTTCTTCACTAGGCGGTAGCGCAGACAGCATCGAACGTCTACCGGAAGTCAAGGCAAGGAACACGGCACCTGTCTGTGTGTCTGTATCTTTTGCTTTCTGGGTCTTGTGGACGAACAGAGCGAGCTGGCTTTCACACTATCGTTGTTTTCGGGGCCCATGTTGATTCTTAGAGAGATTTTCGGTCTCCAGAAATGTCGTGATATGCGACCATAAACCATGTTCCAGATTTAAACAACTGACCGACGCCAGATGTATAGGCCTATAGTTTCGTGCGCCTTTTCGATGTCCCTTCTTGAAAACGGGAATGACCTGTGCTTTTTTTCAGTCATTGGGAAAGCATTACTCCTCCAGCGATGTAAGGTATAGTGCTGCTAGAAGAGTATATGTAAAATCGAACTGGTATCCAATAAGTCAAGTGGCTTTTCCTCGCTTGAGCTATTTCAGTTGTCTTTCTATCCCATGGTCGCTTATCTCGATATTGTGACATTGTGAAACAATTTTGGAAAAAGACGTTAGTATTTCGGCCTTTTTCAATGTCATTATGGTCATAGAGTGTCTGTACAGACGGCTTTGATCTGTTAATTGATTTAACGTAAGGCCAAAACTCCCTAGGATTTTCTGTCAAGCCGGTAGATAGAAATTTATTGTCTAATTCGTCGAACGCTTCACGCCTTGCTCTCCTTATGCTTATTTCGGCTTTGTTCAGTTTTTATTTGTCTATGAGACTTAGATTCGTTTAAACTTGCAGAAAAGCTTTCTTTGCTTCCGTAGCAGCTTTCTAACATGGCTGTCCAACCACGTCGGGTCTTTTCCTACCCTCACAACCTTGTTCGGCGTGTACCTGTCTAAAGAGTGCTTTACAATGCACTTAAACTTTGTTCATTGATGTTCAACGATGTTAGTGCTTGACATGAAATCTACATGTTGACCTGTCAGATAGTCTGAAATCTGTTAAACATATAGATCTTCGTACGTTTCTTTGTGTTCCTATTTTCAGTCGTACTCAGAAATACTGTAACGACATTATGATCACTGATTCTTTATTCTACGCTGACTTGAAAAGTTTAGGTCTGTTTGTCACCAGCAGGTATAACATGTTACCTTCACGAGTTAGTTCTCTGTGACTGCTCATGATAATTTTCGAATAAGACACTCTGAAAACTTACACACGATTCCCTGTCCCTACTACCTGCGTAATCACTTCAGTCTCACAGTCTACAGCTGGTAAGTTGACAAATCTCTCATCCGCAAAGTTATGAGGTAAGTACATATTTTTACTTGTTCGTCAGACAGAAATGTTGTGCCATTATATCTTGGCGCCGTAACGTCTTTTCTCGTACTTCCCAAGAGTTCCCCCACCCCACATCCCCTCCCCATGGCAACATCTTGTGTACCGGTATGTGAGAAAATCACATGTTTCGGTGGATCGTCTTCCTCTTCAAATTACAGATCCCACTTTAAGGCGCTGGTTGGGACAGTTCAATGGTTGAGAATGCCCTTTAATCCATACACCATATTACGTGTACAATGTATCTATATTGACATAATTACCTTCTAAGTGTGTCACAGCAGGTGCACGGAATCACTTTCAGACTATTTCTCCACCATTCCACTACCGAATAATACCTTGGAAAAATTTGGAGCTAAATCTTTCCGTGGGAACTCTGAGTTCTTTTATCGTATTAAGATGGTTAATTTCTGCCTATGTGGAGATGAGTCCCGTATGTTTTTACTGAAGGCTCGGAAAATATGGAAACCGCAATTCTGGGGAGAGATCAGATATGTATGGAATATGTGCAAGGGCTACCCAGCGAAATTTCTGTAGCGTGGTTGAAACAACCTTGACAAGACGTGAGCGGTCGTCCACGCGTCAAGTCCAAACGCTCAAGAATTTTGACGGACCGCGTCATTCTGTTGTAGGGTAATACGACATGTTACCAAGGTTGTTTCGACTACGCCACAGAAGTTTCACTGGGAATCTCTTACATACCCACCAAACAGTCCAGATCTGTCCCCATCCAGTTTTCACAATTTTGGAGCCTTAAGAAAAACATTCGTGGCCCTCGATTTCCTTCGAAGGAAGAGGTGTTCGCCTGGGTACAATCATGGTCCCATAGGCAGCAGCAAACACTTTGCCATGAAGCCACTGACTCACTTGTCTCACAGTGGGATAAGTGAATTAACAGTTACGACGGTTATTTTTGAAATAATAAAGAGTTAACTTACATTTTCCCCTCTTTCTCATTTTAATTTAACTGTCTCTTATACATTTAGAATGAAACAATGGATGAAAGATAGTAAGTGTCCCCGCAAGCTGTTCCAGCATGCGATCCCTCTGTATAGTATCAGAGACCTACCCAAAGATGAGGAAAATACCAGACTATTAAAAATGAGATAAATTTGCTGGTAGTAAAAACGTTGCATAAATTTTATTGAAATCGTGTTCTCTGTAAAAAAAAGCCGGGCTGAACGTCCCAGTCAACCTGACGGATCATCGTCAACAAAATCATTTCCCTTCAGACTATGCGACATTGAGCTGAGGTTGGCATGCAAGTTGGTCCAGACCATCCGAGCACAGCCTAGGGATTAGTGACTGGACAGCACCATCTCTTCTCCAGTTCCTGGTCGAATTCCTGTAATGCAAATTTCTTTAACAGTTGCGTTTTCAACCGGGCACTTCCCGGTAGGGCGTCACATAGCTAACGTTCCTTAGCGAATGACTTTTATGGAAATTGATGTTTTAACATGTCATCATCATTACTATTGTTATTATCTTTTGTAACTGATAATACTGTTTTAACGTCTAGTAATAATTCGAAAAGATACTTCTGACACATTTCATACAGAATGGCTTCCTTAATCTCAAAATCACGGGCGTGGCTTTGATGAATCTCTGTACCTCCTACGATATAATTATTATGGGACTCCTAGTGCAAAAGATTTACACTATAACAGAAGACGACACATTGGCTTTCGCTATTAGATGCATCCTCGAACATTGTATGTCCTTTTATGGATATCCAAGACTGATGAAGGAGGTGCTAAAAACAGAAAATTGGTTTCCGTCAGTACAACGTACTGTTCGCAGTACTTCTTAATTCTTCTGCCAATGATCACCCAGTACTGTGAACTTCATATATGCCTATGATCGTGCAGTAGCCGT
The DNA here is from genome assembly GCF_023897955.1 of Schistocerca gregaria. Taxonomy (NCBI): domain Eukaryota; kingdom Metazoa; phylum Arthropoda; class Insecta; order Orthoptera; family Acrididae; genus Schistocerca; species Schistocerca gregaria. Next base: position 89,678,977 of record NC_064931.1, read on the forward strand.
CCAGAATGGTGTGCTCGCAGAGGCTGAAGCGACACTCAGTAAATCGCCCGAGAGAGACTCGAAGTAAGTTATGCATAGAACCAACTCAAGCCTAACCCTAGAAGGAAACAGATATGCGTCTCTCATATCTGCGACGGCAAGCATCCAGGGGGCTCCACTTTGCGAGGAAGAAGCGCTGCTGGGAAACGACACCTGCCCCCAAATACATGGGTGTGAACCTTTGTATATAAGCTGTTCTACGCCAACACCAAAATAAAAATCATTCGTTAAATCAATTTCCTCCGTAAAATTGTAAGCTCAAATTGGGCTCTGAACTACCAGCGGTAAGAACAGCACCACTGGCAGTTTGCTTCCCCGCAGCTTAACATTCCTCTATCGTGTGCTACGAATCCGTCCTCGCTAAGCACAGCTGCTGAACAAGGTCAAATTCAGAAAGAGTATATCAAAAGGAGAAAAGAACGATAGGGACAGAATTTGTCTGTGCCTTTCGAAAATAGTTTATTGTAACATACAGCTGCACTATATTCGATTATCGAGGACTCTGCTGGTACAACTGCTGTTAGGTCTCATTTATGTTCTGTTTGCGTGTGCTAACCAGAAAAGTGGCTCTTGAACTTTCTATATGTACTTAAGAACTCTATTTTTTTTTTAAACTGTGGTCCTTGCGCGTTATGTGTGACGGGAAAAGATACAGTGTTCATGGAACCTTATATAAAGAAAAATTTTCTGAACTTTAAAAGTATTCCGTCAAGCGATAAAAATGGTTCAAATGGCTCTGAGCACTATGGGACTTAACATATGAGGTCATCAGTCCCCTAGACTTAGAACTACTTAAACCTAACTAACTTAAGGATATCACACACATCCACGCCTGAGGCAGGATTCGAACCTACGACCGTAGCAGCAGCGTGGTTCCGGACTGAAGTGCCTAGAACCGTTCGACCACAGCGGCCGGCTCGTCAAGCGATAAGTGACAACTTTTCCTAGAGGTTACCATTAGAAAATCTAGAAAAAGTTTTCACTGCCAGTATTTAGCTGGCAAGGGGAGGAGAGGTGGTGGTGTATAGTATCTGTTCTCTAGACTTTGCGCCAACGTCCGGGTTTAAATCAAACCGCGTCGCCGTGAGTCATGAAGTGAGGGCATGTGACACCGTTAATGGTGATCCGTCCGTTAGATGGGAACGTTAAGCTTGGTGGCCCCCTTGGTGCTATTCGAGAGGGATAGGCTATGTGCCGGCACCGGGTTTCATCCTCTCCCTTCTCATCATTATTATCATCATAAAACAAAACATTACACACACACACACACACACACACACACACACACACAAACGCGCGCGCGCGCAATACCTACATAGATTTAGTATTAGAAACAGTTTGTAATGGAGCATGTTGTAAGTAATCAAAGCAAAAATTTTGAAAATTTATGTAACTCTTATGTGACGACCAGATATGTGAATCAAAAAATGTGCATTTCATTTATGAGTTAATGAGTTGGTTAAGTTTCTTGATTGTTCAGATTTGATACAAATGCAGTACAAAACTTTAGTGTTCAAGGAAAGCAGTGTCTTGCCTAATAAGTCCTTTGAAGAGACGTTTCACTTACGAGGTATTCTCTTAAAGAGAACAGCTTTCACTATTATAAGACTTATGCTCTTATCTTCATTTAAAATCTAGTATGGCTACCAACTACGTGATTCACTTTGGAAAACAAGAAATGCTACACAATGAAGTTATAAGGTCCTTAAAAGTGACGTCCTGTCTGTTATGAGTGAGTTCATCAGCCTCATGAATGACGTCATCGTCACCATCTGACAGGCCACGCCGCTTCTCCTTCCCAGTCCCCTTCCCAATCCCTGCGCCGCCCTCCTTCCATTTTTCTCCTCTCCAGTCAGGCTCAGTGTAGTACTGAAATGAGGTGTCAGAAAAATCACGCCAAGTTCGAAGATATTACCTCAGCGTAACTGGCTTCATGTTCAAAGATATTTCCGTAACGTTGCGTTATGTTCAAAGCTATTTGCTGCGTTCACAAACACACGTTCGTACTTTAAGCATCAAATTTTGTACTCGTTGCAGATGCTGAAAAACATTGTTTCTAGCTGTTTCATTCTTCACTACGAAAATTCTACATGTTAAATAATGCACTGTCTCGTCAGCAAATTTCATTTGACATGTGTAAATTGTATAGGAAACTATACAGCATTTACTATGGAATAAGAGAACAGGTACTAAACATACCTTCCTTATATAATTAAAAAGCAGCCTTCGTTAATACAATATAATTAACAAATTAGAAACATGGAGCCACCAAAGATGATTTTAACTTTCAGTATTGTTCCACAAAATTACAAATAGTTCCTTTAGTTTCCCTACGCACCCTGGTTGTTAAAAGTGGCGCAACGCCACTCTAAGACAGTCTTTCGTCGATATCTGCACCAGGCGCTGACTGCATCCACAGTTGTTCAGTCAGAATCTCGATAGGAACCTTTGCTATGTGCGACGCCGCACCTCACCAGTCACCGCCGACCAAGTGAGCCGTCACTATCTGCCTTCACCATCACCAGGACTTGGCCTCTGCGTTGGAGACGACGTGGACTTGATCTCAGCTGTCAACCTTATCTATGTATTTTATTCTACTTTTGAGCAAATATTAACATTACAGCCGTCAGCCTGTGTTCACATTTGTGTATATTCAAGGCTAATCACAAACTTCTCCAAACTATGGTAGTGATTAATATTTCTAAAATCGAGGAGCATTTTGGTTTATGTATTTTTCAAAAAAAAAAAAGATTTTACATTGCTTACCTGGGATGTGTTTTCGTTGCAGTTAAACCACTGCAAGACATATCTGTTGGCGACTAGGTTATGTTTTGGCCCCAGCGACTCCATTGTCTCTAGTACCGCTTCCAAGCTTTGTTCTATATCCGTTGGTGACCAGGATTTTTTGGGCCCCCAGGACTTCATCATTTCCAGTGCCACCTTCATGTTTCGTCTCGTATCAGTTGGCAGCTAGAGTTTTTCGTCGGAACCCATCGCCTCCATCACATCCTGTGCCAAGTTTTGTTCCGTAGTAAGTGGGACAATTTTTTTTTTATCGTGTATTCTTCATGGCACGAAGACAGCCTCTGTGCAAATGTGACTCCTACGTCGCGAAGACCTTAATAGTGACTTTCTGTACCACCATCCCTATGTCCCTGTTGTCCATACTCATTAGGGAAGAAATGATTCAAATCCTGTCTTTGTTTTCCAACATGCAACAGATGCTGAGACGCTTTATGAATCAGGTGGTTGGCACCTCCATCACACCAGACGCAGGCAACCACCATCACAGACTCTTCTCCAGGATGAACCACTGTTGGACACAACTGGACCAGCTTCCTGCTTCTGGCACGGCATTCAGGACCCTTGACCATCGTCATCACGATTCTGTGCGACCCCAGCTGCCGTTCTGGACGCTCCTCCAGAGGCAGCTACCACCAAACAGCAACGCAGCAGCTTCCTTCTTTTCAGGGAACTGTGCTTGCATCCACATCTGCCCTCACGCATCTATTACCAGCACACCTCCCTAGCTAGGCCCATTCTCTCTTGCCTGGCCCATATCATGCCTCATCCATAATTGAAATTCCAGTCTTCTGTGTCTAATCTTGGCACATGCTGTTTTTACTTTCCTTCCAGACGCTATCATGGCATGGCAGTCATTTTCCTATTTTTCTGGTACTTCTGCAGCCATCTAAGCCCTCCGGGCATAATATTCTTCAGTGTCAAGTGTTCACGCACGCACCTCTACTCTCTCGGCACCATGATTTTTCTTTTTCCTTGTTTCCACATAAATTTATGCCATATGGGCCCAGCAGGTTAACATTTCATGTATTCCCACACTCACTTCCACCCCCTGGGCTCCACAGTTTCCCTTTCCAAGCGATCCTGCCCTTATATACACCCCCTGGATACAGTTTGTCCACGTCATTTTCAGAGTGCTTTTGTACCACTTACAACCATCTAGGTCCTGTATGTCTGTTTCTTTGTTTGGCCTGCTTACAGACTACCTCCAGATGGCTCACACCTCAGCCGCTGTCAGCCTTGTCAGTTGTTCCAGGTTCGCCCACACAAGCCTCTTGGTGGAGCCTCGATCCCAGCCTAGGGACATGGCTGCTGGACATCTCGGTGCCTCCATTCCTCGATACTGCCAGTATTGGACACCAGCTGTGGTGATCCTGCTCTTCTGTCTGGCTGTGGGATAAGTGAAATTACACGTGAAATCCACATGCCTCCAACCAGATCGCCCTGGTGTGCCCAGCAAACACCAACGCCCCCTTACCAGGGGATTTTCGTGACCTTGTGTTCCGGACTCGGACTTCCTCCCTCCCATTCCCAGTGACAAAGCCAACCTTCAGCCACCTTAAGGCAACATACTCTCATCTTTCACACGAGGGAGGGATGTGGTGTATAGGCCACTTGCCCTGCAGACCTCCAACCCATCTCACACTTGTGGTATGTGAGCAGCCTAACCAAGAAGAGGTCACATCAGCAGACAACAGAATTTCAATCAGGCGGACTGAAAGGACAAGGAGACGGCAATGCGAGCGCCACTAGAGGTCGCTGGCCATGTGGGCCCGTTTTTTTCTGCAGGCCGAATGATCGCAAATAGTTTCCTCGTATCACTAAGTGACCTGGGTATTTAGGGCGGAGCAACGCCGCTCCAAGGCAGTTTTCAGTCGAGCCCTGGGCCAGACGCCGACCACACCCGCAGTTCTTCAATCAAAATCACCATCGGAACCTTTGTTATACACTCCTGGAAATTGAAATAAGAACACCGTGAATTCATTGTCCCAGGAAGGGGAAACTTTATTGACACATTCCTGGGGTCAGATACATCACATGATCAGACTGACAGAACCATAGGCACATAGACACAGGCAACAGAGCATGCACAATGTCGGCACTAGTACAGTGTATATCCACCTTTCGCAGCAATGCAGGCTGCTATTCTCCCATGCAGACGATCGTAGAGATGCTGGATGTAGTCCTGTGGAACGGGTTGCCATGCCATTTCCACCTGGCGCCTCAGTTGGACCAGCGTTCGTGCTGGACGTGCAGACGGCTTGAGACGACGCTTCATCCAGTCCCAAACATGCTCAATGGGGGACAGATCCGGAGATCTTGCTGGCCAGGGTAGTTGACTTACACCTTCTAGAGCACGTTGGGTGGCACGGGATACATGCGGACGTGCATTGTCCTGTTGGAACAGCAAGTTCCCTTGCTGGTCTAGGAATGGTAGAACGATGGGTTCGATGACGGTTTGGATGTACCGTGCACTATTCAGTGTCCCCTTGACGATCACCAGAGGTGCACGGCCAGTTTAGGAGATCGCTCCCCACACCATGATGCCGGGTGTTGGCCCTGTGTGCCTCGGTCGTATGCAGTCCTGATTGTGGCGCTCACCTGCACGGCGCCAAACACGCATACGACCATCATTGGCACCAAGGCAGAAGCGACTCTCATCGCTGAAGACGACACGTCTCCATTCGTCCCTCCATTCACGCCTGTCGCGACACCACTGAAGGCGGGCTGCACGATGTTGGGGCGTGAGCGGAAGACGGCCTAACGATGTGCGGGACCGTAGCCCAGCTTCATGGAGACGGTTGCGAATGGTCCTCGCCGATACCCCAGGAGCAACAGTGTCCCTAATTTGCTGGGAAGTGGCGGTTCGGTCCCCTATGGCACTGCGTAGGATCCTACGGTCTTGGCGTGCATCCGTGCGTCGCTGCGATCCGGTCCCAGGTCAACGGGCACGTGCACCTTCCGCCGACCACTGGCGACAACATCGATGTACTGTGGAGACCTCAAGCCCCAAGTGTTGAGCAATTCGGCAGTACGTCCACCCAGCCTCCCGCATGCCCACTATACGCCCTCGCTCAAAGTCCGTCAACTGCACATACGGTTCACATCCACGCTGTCGCGGCATGCTACCAGTGTTAAAGACTGCGATGGAGCTCCGTAGGCCACGGCAAACTGGCTGACACTGACGGCGGCGGTGCACAAATGCTGCGCAGCTAGCGCCATTCGACGGCCAACACCGCGGTTCCTGGTGTGTCCGCTGTGCCGTGCGTGTGATCATTGCTTGTACAGCCCTCTCGCAGTGTCCGGAGCAAGTATGGTGGGTCTGACACACCGGTGTCAATGTGTTCTTTTTTCCATTTCCAGGAGTGTATATCCCACATGCTGCGCCAGCGACTACTGACCAAGGGAGCCACCAGTATCTGTCGTCACCATCATCAGGACTTCGCCTCTGCATCGGAGACGACCATGCCCTTGGCATCGACGTCGACCTTCACTACGTATTTAGTTCTACTTCTGAGCGAATATTAAACTTTGTTTCATCATTATGGCCTTCAGCCTATGTTCACACTTGTATATATTCAGGGATTATTGCCGACCTCCAACAAACTGTTGTAGTGATTAATGTTTCTCCAAAAGAGGAGTACTTTGATTTACGTCCTTTTCAATAAAACTGTTCTACATTGTTACCTGGACTGCTTTCTTATTCCGCATAAACTGGCGCAAGACGTATCTCTTTATTTCTATGATACTCTTTGTGCGCTCTTGAATTCATAATACTGGTACATCATCTTGAGAAATGAGTACATGGAATGAACCTCTGCGAACGATTTTTGTAGAGAGAATACAGTCAAGCGTATCCTGAAAACAATGAACGAGTGTCAACGACTAATCTTTCTACCACTGACAAACATAAGAGACAAATGGAAAACACACAAAATTGGACCTTTTCAATATCAAAAAATGGGATGACTTCGTTAAATATTGAAGAATTGAGAGAGAAATAAATTTTACTATCAGAAAAGTGCAAACAACATTCACGGGACAGTTTAGCATTACCGGAAATATACATAAGGGTAAACGACCGATGACTAAAAATATAAGGAATGAAGATGCAACGCCATCATGAACAAAAGGGCAGTGCTATCTTCGTAAGACCAGATACAGAGATTAAGTTAACAAGTATCATGGACACAAACATATTGAAATTTTAGCAGATGAGCTACAGTCGTGTAGTCTTAGGTCAGTGTACATATCATCTAAGTTGATTTTATCTTCCATAAGCCAAGTAATTTTCATAACCAAAACATCATTGGGAGAGTTTGTCTGTCAAAGTATCAACTGGGGATGTAACTCAACTGATGAAAACGGTGAAGAACAAGAAAGCTGGACAAAAAGAGAATGGCCGAAGCTTATTTTTGATCTTCAATTAAGATCATCATTTAATAACGGGCAGATAGCATAGAGACTATAACCCTGACATCTTCATTACTGAGAACATTGCTCATCATGTTACAAAAACAACAAAGTACCTTACCCCAGAACACATATTTCCCTATATTCTCTATATTTTATGGAGTTTGCCCGAGTAGAAAGTGTACCCTTCAAACGTCGTTTAAACTTCAATAAAGCGAAAAAGAAAGCTTTCAGAGAAGAATTTGATCTCAAAGTTGAAAAGGCAGATACAAAAAATTTAAAATAATTAGCAAACTTGTAAAGAAAACGTTATGGGTCATGGAGGCATATTCCATGTGGATGTAGGACCCAATTTACATCTGGCTTGATTCAAGCTCACAATACCTCTTGAGCGACTATAAGAGCAAGTACAAATACAATTAAAATTAGAGGAGAACTATATTGAAACATAGCTGACCAAAGAAGAAAGAGATAGATTAAGTAATTACGTGGAAGCTGATAAAAAATCTTCGAAAAGATCCTACGAACTCGCCGTTGAGTACAAACGTCACTTCGAATTAGAATGCTCACCAACTGCTACTGAATGGAAAGACAAGACTGAAGATGCCTACGTTTAATCTCAAGCGAAATACAGGAGGAGCGAAGGAATCTTTAGAAATTCCATTCTCACCTGAAGAACTGGGAAGAGCAATGCGAGAACTGAAAGAAAATAAAGCTGCAGGCCGTGATGACATACGAACTGAACAAATATAGCACTATGGTCCAAAAACTAATGAATGGCTAGTGACAATGATGAACAGATGTTTGGAAGCATTTCAGATTTCCAAGCTGTGGAGGAAAACATAAGTAGTAGCATTATTAAATCCTGGCAAAGTGCCAAGAATTTCCGTCCTATTTCTTTAACCTGCCACCTACATAAGTTTCCTGGACGAAGGATTCTGTCAATAACAGCAACCAAAATCGATTCAAAACGTATCTCTGAACGAGCTGAATTCAGACCAGGGAAAGTATGTTGTATTCAAATATTAAATCTGACCCAGCACATTGAGGACCTTTTCGAAAGGAAATTAATAACTGTTGCTGTCTTTGTTGACCTTGCTGCTGCATATGATATATTAAACCATCAACGATTCCTCACGAAACCCTATGAAATAACGAAATACATTCGACTGACTAACATGTTAAGTGGCATGCTGCAGAATCGAAGATTCTACATAAACCTCCAAGGGAAGAAAAGCAGATGGAGCAAGCAAAATAATGGATTACCACAAGGGAGCGTTCCTTCCCCCTTTTTGTAAAATATGTACCAAATGACTAGCCACACGAGCCAGAAATAAAGAGATAAATATATGCAGACTACACAGCCATTACTGATCAAGGAAGAACATTTGAAGAGGTTGAAAGGAAAGTAACAGAGGGTTTGGATAGCTTGGAGAACTATTGTGCTGAAAATCACCTGGAAAGCATGCGCATTCCACCTGCGTAGTAGAGATGCCTCAAGACAGTTCGAAATAGAGTGGAGAGAGTTAGACTACAACACTGCACCAAACCGAAGTACCTGGGATTCAGCCTAGACAGTACACTGTCATTTTAAAAACGCTGCACTGATCTAAAAGGAAAGCTATGTGCAAGGAACAACATTATGCGTAAAGGGATTGGTCCTCCAAGATGTGGAGTGCAGCCTGAACTTCTTCGATCATCGGCAGTGGGACACTGTTTTGCACCCGGAAACTATGCAGCACCAGTATGGGATGCGTCTTGCTCTCCAAACAAGTAGACGTCGCATTAAATTAGATTGTCACCAGATGTCTGAGGCCTACATTCGTCCATAAAATTTACCTATTTGCAGTCATAGCAACACCAAGTATCAGAAGTAAAGTAGCCAGTGAAACAGAGAGGAAAAAGCAGCAAATTGACCCACGGCTTTTAATGTATAGCCACCACACAGTTCCAAGTCGTCTTAAGTCCAGGAAGAATTTTATCCAACGGACAGTACCGTTAGAATAGTGACATGACGCCCACATTCGTCCATAAAATTTACCTATTTGCAGTCATAGCAACACCAAGTATCAGAAGTAAAGTAGCCAGTGAAACAGAGAGGAAAAAGCAGCAAATTGACCCACGGCTTTTAATGTATAGCCACCACACAGTTCCAAGTCGTCTTAAGTCCAGGAAGAATTTTATCCAACGGACAGTACCGTTAGAATAGTGACATGACGCCCATACTGTGTCTTTATAGTTGGATTCTCTGCGAAATACAAACGGGCGTCCCAAACAAGACATCACACAAGAGCACCTACTACAGTAGAGTACACGGAGAGCACTGAATATATTAAGAAAAGGGTCGCAAAATGCAAAGTAAATGTGATTAAGTGGGGCTACTCTGAAGATGAGCAGTGTGAATGCGGAGAAACACAGAAGACTGAACATTTGCTCATGTCCCCAAGGATGGAGTTTGTTTGCACAGTGGAAGATTTACTTTTATGCAATGACAAGGTCATTAAAGCGGTAGAGTTTTGGAACAAGAGTTCAGAGGTTCTCGCAAGGATAAGGAAAGTAAGTAAGTATCTTAATGAAGTAGTGGTCTCTGGAATTATATGTATAATTTCTGGGTCCCTTTGCTGCTTTACTCACTCACATTAAAATAAAGAATTTTCGTTAGACATGTTGATTTGTAGGTAATACGTTTTCCCTGGCAAATAGGTATTGATGCTCCGAAAGTGGTTGGATCTGTTTCGCCATGACTTATTCTGCATTAGTTTTCCATAACATAAAATTTAATTCACTATGCCTCCTCTGAGAGCTCGCTTGGGCGAGAAGGAGCGGCTTACGACTGGCAGTGCATGCTAAGATGCTCTTATTCGAGACTTACTCAGTCGATGACGAGAATTAGACAACTGAGTTGATTTCACTGGAAATTATAATTATTTCCAGTCAGAATAATGAATACAAAAAAATGGTTCAAATGGCTCTGAGTACTATGCGACTTAACTTCTCAGGTCATCAGTCGCCTAGAATTTAGAAATAATTAAACCTAACTAACCGAAGGACATCACACACATCCATGCCCGAGGCAGGATTCGAACCTGCGACCGTAGCAGTCGCGCGGTTCCGGACTGCGCGCCTAGAACCGCTAGACCACCGCGGCCGGCTGTAATGAATACAGCATAGAAGTGAGAAAATGACACATATTTTTGGTTCCCTACAAACAGCGTATCTGTCTCCTATTGCATAAAATGGAGAAGCAAAATATGGTGCCAGCAATGATAGACCACATTCATTTGAGATTGCATTACAGTTTCCCAGGTTTGGAAAATGGGAATTTGCTGAGTAGGTGTTTTACATGAGGTAATAAATTTCGGGGAATCCTTTCCCTACCACTTGCTGATTAAGTAGGATTTCACATGAGATAAGATATTCTGGGAAATCCTGTTACCACTGCTTGTTGACTCAACGTAGGATTTGTTCTGAATACTATTACGTGCAATATTTCCACATTTTTATCATAATCCGTAAGCTTCATCTCTCTGATTTATACGCTACAGTAAATACCCTACCATCACCCTCTCTCTCTCTCTCTCTCTCTCTCTCTCTTTCTCTCTCTCTCTCTCTCTTTCTCTAATGCTTTCTTTAATGAGTCAACAACATTATAATATGTTTAATATATTAGAGAGTGAATGCAAGGAATAGAGTATTCTGCAGTAGCTGCCACGCCAGTACCTGACACCCACTGCACCGTGGAAAGAAATCTTGATTTGATAGGTCACAGTTTGCTTATTAATCCCTGCAGATTGTCGGAAGAAGTCACAGCTTACAGGAACAAGTCTCGACTAGCTTAGTTGACGTCATGATTTGTGTTGCTGATATCTGCATGTGCACATTGACACATTCTCCAAGCATTTCATATATTATCGAAATGAAATAAATGCACTTGTGTGATAATGACAGTAACCTTGTCAATTGACCATCACTGCAACATCTGATAGTGTCCATGGGTAGTGGCAGTCATTCTCTCAACTGACCGGACTTTGACAACAATTCATTTTCTAATCGTTTATCTATTTTCATTATATAAATTCATTCTCTAATTATTTTATAGCTTCGACGATTATGTGTCCTCAGTAGATTTTAGATATTCTATCAATAAATATTATTTTACCAAATCAAACTTGTGAGTCAACGAGCATTGCGCTCTCATTTAAATACATGGCCGGAGTGGCTGAGCGGTTTTAGGCGCTACTGTCTGGAACCGCGCAACCGCTACGGTCGCAGGTTCGATTCCTCCCTCGGGCATGAATGTGTGTGATGTCCTTAGGTTGGTTAGGTTTAAGTAGTTCTAAGTTATAGGGGACTTATGACCTCAGCAGTTGAGTCCCATAGTGTTCAGAGTCATTTGAACCATTTTGAAAGAGTCAGCCTACAGGAATTGTGAAACGAACCCTGTCGTTGAGGACCGTGTGCCACAAAGGGCGCAGATTCACCACGAAATGGGGAAATTCACAGGCGTCTATTGTCTATTGAGGCCTAAGCTCTGTAGTGTGCGAGTGAGACAGACAAGAACCTTCGTCATAAGGAAACCCAGTAGAAGCCTTTGTGGCCAAGGAGACGTAGCAGTGTTAAATATGGTGCACCTAAGATTAGCTATGAAGGAAATCATTTATGGACACTGTTTAATTCTGTAGTAATGTAGGGAATCAAGCCACAGTAATTTTAATCTGCCATCCACCATAAATTTTCATGATGATCCCATTAAAACTTGAATATTGATCATATCTATAATAGTTTAGATTTGCTGTTAAAGTGAAATTAACCAGTTTTGTGACAAAGACCTGAATGCTAAAATGGGAACGGTTTGGTCGATCTCAACGATTGACATTTCATATAGAAGCGCATCATTAAAATGACAAACGTTGTAAATATCATCTCCGTAACTTTATTTGCTTAAAAGATATAGTAAATTTAATTTATCCGTATTTTCAGTTAAGCATCAGCTCATTATTTCCTCCCTACAAATCACATTGAACAATAACAGCATGACACCTTATTGAATAATTAGGTAATAGAATATTTGTTGTAAAGTTTAGTGCATAAAATCAAATGGCTCTGAGCACTATGGGACTTAACATCTGAGGTCATCAGTCCCCTAGAATTTAGAACTACTTAAACCTAACTAACCTAAGAAAATCACAGACATCCATACCCGAAGCAGGATTCGAACCTGCGACCGTAGTGGTCGCGAGGTTCCAGACTGAAGCGCCTAGAAACGCTTGGCCACACCGGCCGGCGTTTAGTGCATAATAGTTACTTTTTTTCTTTATTTATTTATCAGAAAGCACATTGGTGCGAGGCTACTGGCCGTGACTTCAAAGTTAAGAAGGAAATTGTATTGGTTTTATGTAAAAGAATTTAACGTATATTATAGAATGGATATTATTGTTACTTTATTTAGAACGTGAAAGTGGTCAAGCTTTGATTATTTAAATATATTAAAATGTAAGATAATGTAGAATAAGCTGTAGGCTATCAGATGGACGGCTTCAGGAAAAGGAACTGCCCAAGTCAATTGAGCGACGATATTCGGTGCGCGGGAAACGCGGCCGGGGAGGAGTAGAGAGACAGTGCGGGTGCAGACGCGAAAGCGGACAGTTCTGGTCGAGACGCCTTTGGAGACAGTTCCGCCGGAGACACCAAAAGGGACAGTTTGGATTGAGACGCGAAGGCGCATAGTCGGTCTTTAGCCAGCTAGGAAGTGAGACGACTTGGAAAATGTCGCGTTGTGTTGTATCACGGGAGTTAGTCTCTGAGCGGTGAGCAGCCGTGCGCCTGGTGTCAACTCCAATTTTTCGCATAGATAACGAGGTGGAGTATCGAACTTGTAATTCGCGATGAGACTGTGAAGGATCGAAGTGTGTCAAATGGATATTCGCTCGAGTGTAATATTGTTGTTGTTGTCTTCAGTCCTGAGACTGGTTTGATGCAGAACTCCATGCTATTCTAACCTGTGCAAGCTTCTTCATCTCCCAGTACCTACTGCAAACTACATCCTTCTGAATCTGCTTAGTGTACTCATCTCTCGGTCTCCCTCTACGAGTTTTACCCTCCACGCTGCCCTCCAATGCTAAATTTGTGATCCCTTGATGCCTCAAAACATGTCCTACCAACCGATCCCTTCTTCTAGTCAAGTTGTGCCACAAACTTCTCTTCTCCCCAATCCTATTCAATACCTCCTCATTAGTTACCAGATCTATCCACCTTATCTTCAGTATTCTTCTGTAGCACCACATTTCGAAAGCTTCTATTCTCTTCTTGTCCAAACTAGTTATCGTCCATGTTTCACTTCCATACATGGCTACACTCGAAACAAATACTTTCAGAAACGACTTCCTGATACATAAATCTATATTCGATGTTAACAAATTTCTCTTCTTCAGAAACGCTTTCCTTGCCATTGCCAGTCTACATTTTATATCCTCTCTACTTCGACCATCATCAGTTATTTTACTTCCTAAATAGCAAAACTCCTTTACTACTTTAAGTGTCTCATTTCCTAATCTAATTCCCTCAGCATCACCCGATTTAATTTGACTATATTCCATTACCCTCGTTTTGCTTTTGTTGATGTTCATCTTATATCCTCCTTTCAAGACACTGTCCATTCCGTTCAACTGCTCTTCCAAGTCCTTTGCCGTCTCTGACAGAATTACAATGTCATCGGCGAACCTCAAAGTTTTTACTTCTTCTCCATGAATTTTAATACCTACTCCAAATTTTTCTTTTGTTTCCTTTACTGCTTGCTCAATATACAGATTGAATAATATCGGGGAGAGGCTACAACCCTGTCTCACTCCTTTCCCAACCACTGCTTCCCTTTCATGCCCCTCGACTCTTATGACCGCCATCTGGTTTCTGTACAAATTGTAAATAGCCTTTCGCTCCCTGTATTTTACCCCTGCCACCTTTAGAATGTGAAAAAGAGTATTCCAGTCAACATTGTCAAAAGATTTCTCTAAGTCTACAAATGCTAGAAACGTAGGTTTGCCTTTTCTTAATCTTTCTTCTAAGATAAGTCGTAAGGTCAGTATTGCCTCACGTCTTCCAACATTTCTACGGAATCCAAACTGATCCTCCCCGAGGTCCGCATCTACCAGTTTTTCCATTCGTCTGTAAAGAATTCGCGTTAGTATTTTGCAGCTGTGACTTATTAAACTGATAGTTCGGCAATTTTCACATCTGTCAGCACCTGCTTTCTTTGGGATTGGAATTATTATATTCTTCTTGAAGTCTGAGGGTATTTCGCCTGTCTCATACATCTTGCTCACCAGCTGGTAGAGTTTTCTCATGACTGGCTCTCCCAAGGCCGTCAGTAGTTTTAATGGAATGTTGTCTACTCCGGAGGCCTTGTTTCGACTCAGGTCTTTCAGTGCTCTGTCAAACTCTTCACGCAGTATCGTATCTCCCATTTCGTCTTCATCTATATTCTCTTCCATTTCCATAATATTGTCCTCAAGTACATTGCCCTTGTATAAACCTTCTATATACTCCTTCCACCTTTCTGCCTTCCCTTCTTTGCTTAGAACTGGGTTGCCATCTGAGCTCTTGATAATTCATACACGTGGTTCTCTTCTCTCCAAAGGTCTCTTTAATTTTCCTGTAGGCAGTATCTATCTTACCCCTAGTGAGATAAGCTTCTACATCCTTACATTTGTCCTCTAGCCATCCCTGCTTAGCCATTTTGCACTTCCTGTCGATCTCATTTTTGAGACGTTTGTATTCCTTTTTGCCTGCTTCATTTACTGCATTTTTATATTTTCTCCTTTCATCAATTAAATTCAATATTTCTTCTGTTACCCAAGGATTTCTAGCAGCCCTCGTCTTTTTACCTACTTTATCCTCTGCTGCCTTCACTACTTCATCCCTCAGAGCTGCCCATTCTTCTTCTACTGTATTTCTTTCCCCTATTCCTGTCAATTGTTCCCTTATGCTCTCCCTGAAACTCTGTACAACCTCTGGTTCTTTCAGTTTATCCAGGTCCCATCTCCTTAATTATATCTAACTTTAACCTACCCATTTCCCTTTTTAAATTTTTTAACCTACCTGCCCGATTAAGGGATCTGACATTCCGCGCTCCGATCCGTAGAACGCCGGTTTTCTTTCTCCTGATAACGACATCCTCTTGAATAGTCATCGCCCGGAGATCCGAATGGGGAACTATTTTACCTCCGGAATATTTTACCCAAGAGGACGCCATCATCATTTAATCATACAGTAAAGCTGCATGTCCTCGGGATAAATTACGGCTGTAGTTTCCCCTTGCTTTCAGCAGTTCGCAGTACCAGCACAGCTAGGCCGTTTTGGTTAATGTTGCAAGGCCAGATCAGTCAATCATCCAAACTGTTGCCCCTGCAACTACTGAAAAGGCTGCTGCCCCTCTTCAGGAACCACACGTTTGTCTGGCCTCTCAACAGATACCCCTCCATTGTGGTTGCACCTACGCTACGGCCATCTGTATCGCTGAGGCACGCAAGCCTCCCCACCAACGGCAAGGTCCATGGTTCATGGGAGGGGGGGGGGGGTGTAATAGTAATTCTAAATACGACCACTTTCGCTATTAATTTGCTTTTTGAATAAACATTATTCTAGCCAAATAGCAACTTTGTAGTCTACATTATTTATGGGTCGTTAATTTAGTTCCCGATATTATTATTACTGTTATTATATGTTACGTTAACTTTGTATTTTGCAAGCTTGCTCTCACCCAGACAATTTAACCAAAGGGTCGCAAGTGGCTAATTTAGGGCGTGTAATGCGACCCGTGCGCTTCAACCCCTAGACGAGTTTGAGCCAAGACATTTCGACGAAGAGGAACCGCATGTGAGCCCGAACATATTTGGTATGTTAGCTCTGAAACTCTATGACTGAGCTACTATTAGTGTCAATTATTCAGCTGAAATTCCCAGGTCCTCAGTCCATAAGCAATAGCCGAGGCCTCTGACGAGTTCAAGAATTTATCAAATAACGTTTTTCGATATGGACTGCAATTAATTTTTCAAGGAGTCTATTATCTTTATGAGGGTAATATATCATTTTATATGAGCTTGGATGATACATTCAGCATCAGTCTAATCTGCATACCCACGGAGTACCTGGTAAGCAAGCGGTCGTTCTCACAACAAACCCGGCTTCTGGCAAAGCTTGTGTGTGGCAAATAATATTGTGGCACTTGTCATAAGTATAGCCTTTTTTGTATTTATTCCATATTTGTGCAAACATTTTAGACGTGGAAAGAACATTGTGGCACTTGGTAAACATCATAGAAAAATTAAGATGTGGAAAATAATTAATTTGAGGGTCTGACGTGGCATACAGCAAGTATGGTCCAACAATCAAATTACGAACGCCCCTGGCAATGACAAGCAACAGGAGCAAGAAGCAGCAGTTGTTTTTATTTCGCATTTTGAAATTTTGAAGAATAATATTGAAAGCAAAACCTATCCTCGGCCACTACGAATTTCTGTTCCATTAATTACATTGCACAAACGAGCACTGGTTTTCAACTAGTTTTGGAGAGTATTATTTCAGCTTTCTCTCATACTCCAAAGCAGTTTCCAATGAAATTTGAAAGTGTGAGGTTAAATTTACTGACGAGGACAATCCTGTATTGAAAAAAAAAACATTTCTTTAGTGAAGTATGACAACACAGTTTGCAATATTTTTAATGTGGTGCCAATTTACGCATTTCTGGGGAAAATTATGTATTTGTTAAGCGTGCGAGAGTGTGTGTGTTGTTAGCATATTTTAGATGTGGAACTACTTCAAGTTATACTGTCTACGCAGCTTTTTGATAAATAATGTAGGTCGTTCGGATACTTCTTAGAACAGTCAAGATTGCGATTGGCTGTTTCATTTTAAAGCCCTGTATTATAAAGGGATGTGATTGCAGAAGACGGGAGAGAAAGGTGAAGGAGGAGCGGTAATGGACTTGCTTCGTCACGCGATTTTGAAGACATCATTGGTAAGACTTATGGCACCAGTACTAATGAAGACTGCACTGATAAGGAAGGCAACACTTGTGACGTCGTGGGATTGCATTCCTTCCATTCCAAAGGGATCAAAGAGTTGGTAGCCATACCCCTACTTCTTGATCTGAAAAATTTTTAAATCTTAATTAATGCTGCTCTATTCTCAAATAGCTTAGAGGATCTTTATCTGCTTAATCGCATTATAATTTATTTGCTTTTGTTTGTGATCATCAGTCACTGAATTACGTGAGTCCCAGTAAAGTAAAATGGATTACTAGGTTGGTAGCATTTTTCCATAAGTTGGATAAATACAACACACACATAACAGAAACTTTAATCATCAACTGTATGTTCTCTGTCGCTGCTTACAACAGTCTGCCAACAGTGGGGTAATTTTTCGATTTCGTGACTGTAAAAATCATATGGTTTTGAGGCGAAGGAGTCGTGGCGCCTTGTTCAGAGAGCATTTTCATTCGGATAGAAAGTTCATTGCATGTAGTTCGATAGAGAGCGCAAAAGGTGAAAATCTGATGGCGCAACATCAGATGAATAAGGTGGATGCGGAATGACTTCCTAACCCAACTCTTGTTTTGTGTCTTTTGTCAGTCTAGCAGAATGCTGACAGACGTTATCGTGGAAAAGCATCACTTCACGCAGTCTTCCTGGCAGCTGTTCCCGGACTGCGTCTGCAAGACAGCGCAGTTGTTGACAGCGAATGTCAGTAGTGATGGTTACACCTCGGGGAAGCAATTCGCAGTACACCACATCTCGCTCTTCCACCAGATGCATAGCGTTACCTTCTGCGGATACACGCAGGGCTTTGTACAGGGAATTGCTGCTTTGGCTGGGCTCAACCACTCCTTCCTTTTACTTATATTACCATGAAGACACCATTTCTCGTCACCAGTAAAGACACAGGACAGGAAAGGTTGGTAGTGTTCACGACCCAATCGATTAAAAGCAAGCAGAGGTGCAAATATGGCTACCCACTGATTTTTGTGAATTTAGCGTAGAGCATACGATACCCATATACCTGATTTTTTAACCTTCCCCACTGCAGACAAATGTCACACGTTGGTTGAATAATCACAATTCATCCCATTGGACAGTTCTCGAGTACACTGACTTCGATCATTGTGGATTAAAGCGTTTAAACATTCTTCATCAAACCCCTAAGGTCTTCCTGAACGTGGAGAGTCACTAGTGTCAAAACGAGAGAACCATTTTCTTGGAGTGCCGTATCCAATGGCACTATCCCCACATACGGGCAAATGTTCGTGGCTGTCTCCGCTGCCGTCATCTCTCTACTGAACTCAAACAGAAGACTATGTCGGAATTGTTCCTATTTCTCGAATTGTTGCTCCATTTTCTAGCTTCCACAGCTCCACTAACTATCTCCAAATGACAATACGTAAACACAAATAGCAACAGTTAACTACAAATAAAAAATGACGATCGATAATTGAACCCATACCAACCGGAATACCAACATGCAAATCGAAAACAGTACGACGAACTTAAGCACCAACCTAAAATATGTGACAGGATCAGAATTGTGAATGGATTGATGTTTTGGGATACTTGACACGGGATCAGAATTCCTCACCGTTCTTAATTATCCTCAACTCAGAGTGTCATTTCCATTCCAGAAAAGACTATATTGATCGCTCTTCTTATTGACTCTGTCTAACTGGACATTTTAACAAAAAAAGTCTGTAGCGAAGGAACTTTCAGATAGGACACGGTCTGGATGTTCCTTTGTTAAAAACTTCCACCAACAACCAGAATGAAAATAGTATTAGGCTGTAATGTCAGCTACGTAATTTGAGTACTTTAAGTTGAAGAAGTCATACTAAATATCAAAAGAATTTAAAGAGAAGTCGATACCAAAAAAATTAATTATGAATCAGAATTATTCGCTATTACTTACTTGCTAGCAGTCGACGGTGACAGACAGAATTCCTATTATTATAACGCCTTTACATCTACGCCACGGCTGCTGCCTTCACATATGGTAAATGTTTCATAGCTATTTTACAAAATGTGTTATCTTCATTTTCGCTAGCAGCAGTGCTCTATGATGCAAAAGCATCTGACAAGGGAAGGGTACGAACCTCCTCTCACCCCACTGGGAGGCTGTGTAGGGTACGACTAGGACTTCACGATAACTAAATAGGAAGACGCAACTCACAATAGTTTTCGATACAATCTAGTTACAAAATATTAGACCTGCTTGTATATTTTCTATGAACGCTGTCAGTTCAGGAATGTGCAACTGGGCGACTAAGCCGGTAGTCCCATAAGCGTGAGGTACCTGGATCGAATCTGCTATCTGGTACATTTTTTTTTTCAATCCCGCGGCAATCTGTCAGCGTACAGTATTAAAGTATCCCTCCCAAATATACTCCGCTGCAGCAGCGTTGTGACGTTTATTTTTACATGTAGGCAAAGAACCTAACAAAACGACTACAAAATTGCGTGTACATTATCGAAAACAATAGACATAGCTTCTGGAGAGGCATGCACAAAAATTCAATCAGACGTACACCATCAGTGGTCTGTATCAATATTCGGTGATATGCTTCGATATTCGTTGTACGCCGCTAACTTGTGTGATGACCTAGAATCGTTTCAATAAGTAAAATTATGCACATGCAAAAATTCAGTATTCATTACACGTCCTGCATGTGGCAATAATTATTATTTTCCATGTTTCTAAGACAACTATCATTCCGATTCATGCAGTGCTCTATAGGTTACATATTATACTACTCACAAATGTAGATACAGTGATGTAAATGAAATGACTGCACTGATCTGATTGTAAGTTCTCGTGCATCGTCTTTTATTTCCACTCTTCTTATCAAAACGTTTTGTCTCCTTTTTTCGTTATAAACATTATATAAATAATAAATGAATCATTAAATATTGATAATTACGACAGTCACAATAAATCTGTTGTTAGAATTACGTGGGAATGAATAAAAGTGTCAGCAGCGAGGTTCGATGTAGAGACCTCGCGCTTATGAAACTATGCGCTTACTGGCTCTGCTGCGAGTTGCTTGAATATCTGTTACCAGACAAAGTAGATAAGCACACCTAAAATTTTCAAACACAATCTTCTCGAAAAGGTTGAGTGTTGAGTCTTCTTGATTACATATACTGAAGGCCTGGTCCATATGAATAAAATCGGTGATGGGAAGCTCGTACAGTCCCTTTCTGAGAGGTTAATGTGGGATGTGAATTCTGGCTGTTCAAATGTGTGTGAAATCTTATGGGACTTAATTGCTGAAGTCATAAATCACTAAGCTTACACACTACGTAACCTAAATTATCATAAGGACACACACACACACACACACACACACACACACACACACACACACATACACACACACATGCCCGAGGGAGGACTCGAACCTCCGCCGGGACCAGCCGCACAGTCAGTTTACTAATAAGTCGATAGTTAATGGCTTTCATTACTTCGAAGAGTACTCTGAGCGCTTCACCTTTTACGTCGAAAGTTCTTAGTATACATGAAACCAGTGGCACGTTTTAAAAGTATGAATCACCTCTAAAAAATATTAATTCATTCAAACACAGCGCAGTGGCTAGGTGCACCCGGTCACTATTTTGTTTCCTGGAAAAATCCAGGAAACACCCTGAAATAAGTTATTATATTTTTTTAGCCTTTCTAACTGGGTTAACATCACGTAGAAATACGAGCACAAGTTCCCCGTCTAGACAAACCCAGTGGGGCGTGCTTTCCGCTGAAACCTCGCCGCTTTCCTCACAACCCCGCGGTTGACGTCGTTGGGCGGGTTGAGAGGAGCGAGTAATGGCCACACAGTCGCATTCGTATGCATATCGTTCCGAGGACGTAAATTTAATCAGCGTTCCTGCAAGCCCCTATTGCCTCACACGTAATTTGTTTTTATGTGCGTGGAACTTGTAAGAGCTAGTTGCAGCTTAGAAAGAGGTGCTAATCTCGCACTAAAAGCTTATCGGAGGCGAGGCGGGCTGTTACTGGCGACCTTCATTACGTGGGCGCCCGCTTGCGCGAATCGCCGTTCAACAAAGGGCAGTCAAATGTTGCGTAACGGCCTTCCCTCGCGCTAAATCAGTTTATCGTTTAGACCCTGTGCACGCAGGCACTCTTGTCACAATGTCTAACAAACTGTCTAAACATTTGTGATTGGAAAGTAAGTAATTAAATTTGTTTCGTGAATTTTTGTCGTACCAAGCTACTGTTTTAAGAAACGCAAACCGGTTACTCTTTTGTTTTTGCAAATAAATGGGAGGCGGAATATTTTGCTCCGTATGTACCGCATATGAACAAGAATAAATCTTCCCGGGGTTTGAGATAAGCATTACGTTCAACAATTGCTTCAAGATGAACGGTTACAGAGCATTCATTGCAACTGAAAATACACTACTGATCATTAAAATTGCTACACCAAGAAGAATTGCAGATGATAAACGGGTATTCATTGGACAAATGTATTATACTAGAACTGACATGTGATTACATTTTCACGCAATTTGGGTGCATAGATCCTGAGAAATCTGTACCCAGAACAACCACATCTGACCGTAATAACGGCCTTGATACACCTGGGCATTGAGTCAAACAGAGCTTGGATGGCATGTACCGGTACAGATGCCCATGCAGCTTCAACACGATACCACAGTTCATCAAGAGTGGTGAAAGGCGTATTATGACGAGCCAGTTGCTGGGCCACCATTGAACAGACGTTTTCAGTTGTTGATAGATCTGGAGAATGTGCTGGCCAGGGCAGCAGTCTAACATTTTCTGTGTCCAGAAATGCCCGTAAAGGACCTGCAACATACGGTCGTGCATTATTCTGCTGAAATGTAGGGTTTCGCAGGGATCGAATGAAGGGTAGAGCCACGGGTCGTAACAAAGCTGAAATGTAGCGTCCACTGTTCAAAGTGCCGTCAATGCGAACAAGAGGTGACCGAGACGTGTAACCAATGGCACCCCATACCATCACGCCGGGTGATACGCCAGTATGGCGATGACGAATACATGTTTCCAATGTGCGTTCACCGCGATGTCGCCAAACACGGATGCGACCATCATGATGCTGTAAACAGAACCTGGATTCATCCGAAAAAATGACGTTTTGCCATTCGTTCAAAATGTTCACATGTGTGTGAAATCTGATGGGACTTAACTGCTCACTTCATGAGACCCTAAGCTTACACACTACTTAGCCTAAATTATCCTAAGGACAAACACACACACCCATGCCCGAGGGAGGACTCGAACATCCGCCGGGACCAGCCGCACAGTCCACGACTGCACCTCCCGAGACCGCTCGGCTAATCCCGCGCGGCTTTGCCATTCGTGAACCCAGGTTGGCCGTTGAGTACACCATCGCAGGCGCTCCTGTCTGTGATGAAGCGTCATGGGTAACCGCAGCCATAGTCTCCGAGCTGATAGTCCATGCTGCTGCAAACGTCGTCGAACTGTTCGTGCAGATGGTTTTTGTCTTGAAAACGTCCCCATCTGGTGACTCAGAGGATCGAGACGCGGCTGCACGATCCGTTACAGCCATTCGGATAAGATGCCTATAATCTCGACTGCTAGTGATACGAGGCCGCTGGGATGCAGCACGGCGTTCCGTATTACCCTCCTGAACCCACCGATTCCATATTCTGCTAACAGTCATTGGATCTCGACCAACGCGAGCAGCAATGTCGCGATACGATAAACCGCAATCGCGATAGGCTTCAATCCGACCTTTATCAAAGTCGGAAACGTGATGGTATGCATTTCTCCTCCTTACACCAGGCATCACAACAACGTTTCACCAGGCAATGCTTGTCAATCGCCGTTTGTGTATGAGAAATGGATTGGAAACTTTCCTCATGTCAGCGCGTTGTAGGTGTTGCCAATACTAGAACTGTCGTATGCCAACGTCGAGCATAAACTGTCCATTGCTGCCTGTGGTCGCCGCTTATGACACGTCGGAATCCTTGTCATCGGCTTCTGGGTGGAGAGTGTTGGTTGGGCTGCGCTTTTGGTTGGCGGTGAACTTCAAAGTGCCGCCCGTGGCTCCAGTGCGTAACTGTCTCAGCGCGCCAGCTCCGATTGCGTCCATTGGCGAGGGCACAACACTAGTTTCATTCACAGTCCTCGTGTATCCTTTTTTTTTATTTCCAACATCCTTACGAAAAAATGATAATTAGCACAGTCATAATAACTCTGTTGTTAGAATTACGTGGGAACGAAAAAGAAAGTACTGGCACTGTGTTTCGATCCTGTGACGAAAGTTTTATTCGCTCGGTTGCCACTTCTTAAACACTAGCAACCATTCAAAGTACATAATCACGCCTAGAATTTTAAAACTCGAAACTGTTGAGAGTTACGTCTTCCTTACTCGTTTAAAGATGTTGAGACAGCGATGTGGATTAAAATTAGTGGTTGAAAATACACTCCCTGAAACTCACATAGAGTAGACACGGAGAGAGTAATAAAATTCAGTTCCTGAATGCAGCCTTCACCAAAGAAGTTTGCTAAAGGAAAAAAAAACAGAGACGTCAAACGGAAAAATTATTAGTGAACATCAGAAGTGTCTTCTTTTGTTTTCTTAATGTGCAAAAAGTTCATCAGATACAAGTAGAAAGCTTAAATCCGATGCCACAGATGTTCTCTTCGTCATGATAACATATAACTCAGGGAAAAAAATGTTTACTCCGTGAGTACGTGACTCCTCACACACAAGCCATATACTTTCAGAATTTCTGGCTTGTATTTTAGCTACAAGCGACTGTATGAAACCCTGAAATTATTATCCATAATAATAAGGCTGCAGGTGTGCGACTCGATAATTGTAAGCAGATACAATGTACAACACAACAACAAAATTTTATTTACCTAGGTCTATTGCTTCAGAGTCCAGAGTTTTCATTTACTACTAGTATTGCAGTCATCACCTTGACGCTGCTGTCCACGATAGTCTTCCACGTATCTTTTGACATTTTCATCACTATAGAGACATCTATACTCTGTTCAAGCTTTGGTCATCCCCACTAACTGTCCCCCCACCCAGGGCGACATATATGCGGATTTACCAAAGTCTTTATTAGCAAGTTCAGCCATATGATAAGTACGATAGGCAATTATGTCTCTGTCCACAAAACTTTCCAGTCCTGGTACAGATGGAGTACCAGACCCACCTCGTACAATAGCTACTGTAAGCCAACCATTACCATGATCGAAAGTGTCGTTAATATCAAGGCTAAAATTAAGTCTACATCCGACAAATATACAAGGTCCATCCACAAGAGCAGTAGCGGCAACAGATTTAACTGGTATGTGGTTCTTCTTATCACCAGATGCTGTAGCGAACTCAATGTTCTCGATCGTTTTATCTCTTTCTTTCGCTCCCCCAGAATTTCTCTCCATTCACGAATTAACTATTCTCTGGTGTCTCAGTGTGTGTCCTAAAAAGCTATCCCTTCTATTCTAGTCAAGTTGTACCGTAAGGCCAGTCCGAGTCACTACCTTTGCATTAGTTACTCGATATACATATCAAGTTTTCAGATTTCTTATGTGTTATCACTTTTCAAAAGCTTGTATTCTCCTTCAGCCAGAGGCTGGTATCTCCCTTTCTTCAGCCACGAATCTCAACTACCATTATTACGGAAAAATTACTATTAGTATTTTACACGAAGGCCTTCCCTGCAAATCTTTATTTTAGTTTCTAATTCTCTTGTTCAGTTCCCTCAACATTTCCTGACTTACTTCGACTACAGTACATTACCGCTGTTTTAACCCATACCAGCTGAGTACCCGGAGTTGCCCTAGTATGTACACACATCAAAAAAAGTTTTGCATCAGCCCGGTTCCCAGAACTCCTGAAGACAGAAGTTGACTGTGGATACTGTACCACAGACACAGTCCCTTTGACTGTTCAGAGATGTCACTAAACCAGCCCAAAGATTTAAACAACCATGCATGAGCAGCTAATATTAGACGGAGGGGTCCGAAAGCCGATCTGTTCCAGTCATTTCACCAGGAAGGAGGTACAAAACTCATTTTGTCTGTAGTTCAACCAAGCCTAGATGGCCAATACCTCGGTTCGATCGCGGCCGCATTGTTACTCTGTGCAAGGTAGGGCTCTCAACGAGGGAAGTGTCCAAGGGTCTCGGAGTGAACCAAAGCGATGTCGTTCGCACATGGAGGATATACAGAGAGATAGGAACTGTCGATGATATACCTCGCTCAAGCGCTCAAGGGCTACTACTGCTGTGGATGACGGCTACCTACGGATTATATCTCAGAGGAACCCTGACAGCAACGCCACCATGTTGAATAATGCTTTTCGTGCAGTCACAGGACATCGTGATACGACTCAAACTGTGCGCAATAGGCTGCATGATGCACAACTTCGCTCCCGACGTACATGGCGAGGTCCATCTTTGCAACCACGACACCATGCAGCGCGGTACAGATAGGCCCAACAACTTGCCGAATGAACCGCTCATGACTAGCATCATGTTCTCTTCACCGATGAGTATCAATATGCCTTTAACCAGACAATCGTCGGAGACGTGTTTGGAAGCAACCCGGTCAGGCTGAACGACTTAGGCACACTGTCCCGCGAGTGCAGCAAATTTCCCTGATGTTATGGGGTGGCATTATGTGGGGTCGACGTCCGCCTCTGGTGCTCATAGAAGGCGCCGTAACGGCTGTACGACACATGAATGCCATCCTCCGACCGATAGTGCAACCATATCGGCAACATATTGGCGTCCTTTCGTCTTCATGAACGACAATTCGCGTCCCCGTCGTGCACATCTTGTGAATGACTTCCTTTAGGATAACGACATCGCTCGACTAGAGTGGCCAGCATGTTCTCCAGACATGAACCCTATCGAACATGCCCGGAATTGATTGAAAAGGGCGTGACCCACTAACCACTCTGAGAGATCTACGACGAATCGCCGTTGAGGAGTGGGACAATCTGGACCAACAGTGCCTTGATGAACTTGAGACCTTCAGAGGTGGCCTCCTTATTGCAGCTTCAGAACACCTCCAAGAAACCTCTGCAGTGGCTATTTGTCTGATCATCTACAGTTCAGTGGGTTCCAAGCGCCAAGCACACAAATTTTGATAGCTTTATTTGTACCTCAGTAAGCAGCCTGCATCGTCTGTGTGGGCGATTAGTACGCCACGACGAATACAGACATGCATCAACGCAAGAGGTTGTGCTACTGGGTATTAGAGGTACTGGTGTGTACAGCAACCTGGACCACCACCTCTGAAGGTCTCGCTGTGTGGTGGTACAACATGCAATGTGTGGTTTTCACGAGCAATAACAAGGGCGGAAATCATGTTCATGTTGATCTCTATTCCAGTTTTCAGTATAGGTTCCTGAACTCTCGGAACAGAGGTGACGCAATTTTTTATGTGTGTATTTATTCCATTCTTCCAGTAGCTCATCTCCTCCTTCCCCCTCTCTCTCTCCTTCTCCACCTCTTCTCTTTCTGTCCATTTTCCCTCCCCAATCTCTGTCCATCTGTTCCTTCCCCCTCTCACTGTCCAACACCTCTTCACCCTCGCTCTGTCCGTCAAATCCTCCCTCCTCACTCTGTCCATCTTTCCTTCCTCTGTTCATCTCCTCCTTTTCTCTCTCTGTGTTTTTCCCCTCCCCTTCTCTCTGTCCAATCTCCTTCACCCCCCTATTTGTGCCGATCTCTTTCTTTCACCTCTCAGTGTCTCCTCCCTTCTCTCTCTATGTTATCACACCTCTCCCCCTCCATTCCCTAAGTAGGAAGTCGCTGGTTCTTATCCCCGAAGCATTTCTTTCCAGATAATAAGTAAAATGTGTACCAACTTGAAATCGATCCGTCTACGCACAGGTTGCATATATTTAACATAACTCATACCTACTTGTACACATATTTCATCCACATCTCTAGAGACTTTCGCCCTGTTGTTTCGTTTTCACGCAGCTAAATGTTAATGACCTCATATCGCCTGAACTGTGTGTCGTACACTGGTATGTGTTGGCACCATTTGTGAAATGTGATGTAAATAGAGTTAGCAGTAAAAAAGATATAAATAAAAAGGTCATGCTTGACGTGGCAGTTTTACAGCATAAACGACGAAAATGTACTAAGCGTTGAACTTTTTTCCTTCCGTAGTTTTGTGTGGGTAGGGGGGAAGGGCGTCAGCGAGAAGAAGCCTTTTGTAGTTTTGAATTTATCTATAAAGTTAACTGCAAGTTATGTGCTCTCGTCATCAAATACTTGCTGAAATCATTGTGGTTATTTGCGTTTCGTTAGCAAAGCATCTTTCCACCACCACCCCCCACCACCACCACCACCACCATCATCTCTCCCATGACATGTAGGTAGTTCAGAGCTTGTAAGAGGTTACCAGCCAGTATATGCCTGCTGCTGTGATGATGCTGTGTTGTCGTTGAGTGAGTGTAGGAGGACTCAAGATGACTTACACAAAATTTGCAGTTGATGTGATGAATAACAGCTAGAAAAATGTATGGTAGTGCAGATGAGTAGAAAAAAGTATCCAGAAATGTTAGAATACAGTATTGGGAATTTGCTACTTGAAACATTCACGTAGGTTAAATATCTAGGTGCATCGTTGCAAAACGATATGAAATGTAACGAGAACGTATGAATTTTAATAGGGAAGGCGAATACTCGCCATTTATTGGGAGATTTTTAGGAAAGTGTGGATCATCTGTAAAGGGGACAGCGTATAGAACACTAGTGCGATCCATTCTTGAATACTGCTAGATTTGTTGTCGGTAGGTTCGATCAACAAACAGGTATTACGGAGATGCTCTGCGAACTCAAACGGGAATACCTGGAGGAAAAGCGACGTTCTTTTCGAGGAACACTATTGAGAACATTTAGAGAACCAGCATTTGAAACTGAATGCAGAACTATTCTACTGCCACCAAAGCACATTTTGCGTAAGGACTTAGATAAGATAGAGAAATTAGGGCTCGCTCAGAGGAGGAGGAGGAGATTTAGTGTTTAACGTCCCGTCGACAACGAGGTCATTAGAGACGGAGCGCAAACTCGGGTTAGGGAAGGATGGGGAAGGAAATCGGCCGTGCCCTTTCAAAGGATCCATCCCGGTTTTTGCCTGAAGCGATTTAGGGAAATCACGGAAAACCTAAATCAGGATGGCCGGAGACGGGATTGAACCGTCGTCCTCCCGAATGCGAGCCCAGTGTGGCTCGCTCAGTGGCATATATATAATCGTTTTGCCCGCTCTCTATTTGCAAGTGAAGTAAGAAAGAAAATGACTATTAGTGGTAAAAGGGACTAGCCATCACCCACCATACGGTGGTTTACGGTGTATGTATGTAGATGTAGATGCCTAAAATACAACGACAGACAGATAGAAGAAATTGACAGTGTCAAATTCTTGGGGCTATAGCTTGCTAATAAATACAGCTGGGAGAAGCACACCGCATAACTACTAAAGTGGGTAAGCAAAGCTTTGTTTACAAATCGAATATTGTCAGACATAGGTGATATAAAATCAAAAAGCTGGCATATTATGCTTACTTTCATTCCATAATGTCATACAGGTTCATTTTTTGCTGTAACTCATCAAGCCAAACCAAAATTTTCCCGGTATATAGACGTGCAGTAAGAATTATTTGCGGTGTGAACTCAAGAACATCGTGGCGAAATCTGTTAGGGAACAAGGGATGTTAACTATTGCTTCCAAAATATTTATTCCTTAATGAAATTTTTCATTAAAATGTCTTGTTTTCAAATCAACAGCTTGCTTCACGGAATCACTACTGGAAATAAGAATAATCGTTACAAAGATTTAAAGTCATTTAATTCATTCAAAAAGTGTTCATTATTCAGGATCATACATTTTCACTGAGCTGTCAGAATTTATAACAAGTTTAGCTACTAATAAAGTTCATTTTAAGAGGGGCTCAAAAATGTATTGGCGGCTAACTCCTTCTCCACTGATGAGTTTCCTAGTAGAACCAAAACATGTGTAAATGTCAATATGTTACTGATAATATCAAATAAAGCAAACGTCACAATAATCTGACTTCCATACAAATTCAGTTCCGCACTGTAATCATTGAAAATAAGTGTTATAAAATGATTTTCTACTTGATGATGCATGGCTACAGTAACCGAAGAATTATCGTATGAATCTGAGTGTATTGAACATTTACATGTTTATTGCCTTTCAAACGAAATTATGTTTAAGATTTTTTTACTTATTCCCCATCCCTGATTACAGTTTCACTTGGAATCTGTGGAAGACACGTTAGCATATTTGTTTTTCTGTGTAAACGTTTACTGTGTATTTTTTATTTTCTGGCATGATCTCCTCACCATGGGTCTATTCAAAAAGTACATCTAATCCAATCTCATCTAATCTACTCCCATAGTAGTTCTTTCTAGACAGTAAGTGATATGCATATTTATTTCGGTTGAAATCGATCCAGTGCTTTAGAAGGGGATGTGGAACATACATATAACGGTACTCAAATAAAAGAGACATATGTAAAAAAAGGTAAGTAAACAGTTTTACTATTTCAAAAGTAATAGCAGTAACTATTAGTACATTTATCCCACTGTGAGACAAGACGGTCAATACCTTTATGTGGGTGCCCACATGTAGCCAAGGTTGTTTCGCTGGGGAGCACTTGCACTTCCTTTATACAGTTCCGGTCTCTCCCCATGCAATTTCTGTATTTTAGGAGACCTGAAGAAAGACATTCGTGGGAGTCAGTTGGCTTTGGGAGAAGAGATACACGCCTGAGCACAATGATTGTTCCATAAGCAACCGCAAACATTTTTCCAAGAAGGTATTGACCGTCTCGTCTCCCAATGGGATAAGTGTTTTAACAGGTATGCCGATTACTTTTGAAATAATGAAGAGTTTACTTACGTTTCTTACATCTGTTTCGTTTTCACCTGACTGCCCCTTATACTAACATACATTCACTTTTATAATATGTGTCGTTTAAGTTTATCTCATGATTTCCTTTCGGAACACCATCCATTTAGTTGAAAGGGACGACACCCTGCCAATCTAACCCATGTTAATCTAAGCAGGTATTTGACCCATTTCCGAAAAAAACTATTTGATGCAGGACCTTAATACTTTTACTGTATGTTACATGATGCTAATAGAGTCAACTGTACTAAAATCTACTTTATCCATTTCATATTTTTTAAGAAACACTTTTTAAAATTTATTAACAAAAAATATTAAGTTTTCTCTGCCGAAAATATTTTTTGTGAACTTCCTAATGGGGGAATATTAATGAATGTAGTACAAGAGGTGGCTTTTTATGTTATGCAGAATCTATGAAAATTTCATTCATTTATCTATGACAGTTTCTGGTATAATGGGGCGTATGTACTGAAAATTTTAGTTTGCGGGCAATTGACTTTAAAGAAAAAACTTTTGAAGTTTGTTACTTACAGTTAACTAAAACTGTCCTGCTGCATATTATAATATGATGGCCCTTCTTTGGCCTCTAGCAGGTCTTCCAGCTTCTTTTTCACCTTCCTGGACGTTTGTCTTGCTTTCTTGGCCATATTACATGCAGACCTGTCTGCATTGGCTATCCTCATTTTATCATAATGTTGCAGCCCAGTGATCATACTTTCAACAGGATTAATTCCCAGCTTTTTCAGTACCCAACACTTTCTAGTATTACCACAATTTGAATGTAATAAGAGCATCATGAACTCCTAGTTTCATTGTATGCATGCCCACAACTACAATTTTAGGACGGTGGTTCCAAATTATGCTGTTGAAACTTTCATTTCGATTCTGAGTCTGTCCATGCAGACATTTCCTTAGAAGGTCAGGATGAGCCAAGTCTCTGAAAATAGGCTTAACTTGCAGGACCTTCTATATAAATAGCTGTGAAAGAGGTGAGTACATTTGTAAACAAGTACTGCAAACGTAAGTATAACAACTACTCGCAATCACACTTGAACAAAACTAATCGAGTGTTTGAAAGTGTGTTGTTTACAAACAGCAGAAACAAAAGAATGTCAACCGCTGCATTCCAAGGATGGCCAACACACTCGGCAGTAAAAAAAAAAAAAAAAACCTTACGCGCAATGTATGGGATGTAAAAATCTAAATGCAGAAAAGTGAGTGACAGAAAATTGGGCGTGGCACGTAAACACACGTGGTAAGAAAATGCTCTTTAAATGCTCGAAAAAAATTTTTTTCAGCAAAATCCAATTCAGAGTACTTAAATAAAACCTTAATCTACCGAAATATGATAAAACCCGAAAATAGATTTTTTTCTACCTGAACCACGGTTTGGTCCCCTTAACTGAAGTTCCAAGTTCTTTGCTCACTCTTCTAGAATTACAACGTTATCTGGCAACCGTAAAGCTTTTATTTTGTGTCTCTGAATTTTAGTTCCCTTTCCAAAGGCATTATTCCAACTGGATATTGCAGTCTATGTGTGATGGAGACTTTGATGAAGTGTGGCTACATTTATCAGGAAACGTGAACTACAGTCAGTCGATGTTGCACTTGTGAAAATCTTTCTGAGTAGCATGAAGAGCCTCTGCATGATTTGTGGGGTGAACTTAGTGCAACACCCATAATTGAACTGAATATTTCCGGTGTAGTGTATGAATAACATGCTGCATCACTCCAGCTTGCACGTAAGTGTGTATTACAAAGTAATCAGATAGCTCTAGATGGACCTTTTTCAGTCAACAATTACCGGAACGACATACGGTTCTTCACGCGGTACAATGCAAAAGTAAATGCAGTAATTATTACGAGAGTTTTTGACAGTAAATATTTCAGTTTAGTTTAATAGATTTCATATCGAATGTAGTAGAGTGGTGGTTGTAACCAGGAATCCAGTGAAAGCAATTTCTGAAACTGACATTGTGGAGCGTTCGACTGTCGTTTCACAGTACTAATAACTAGCGCCTCTTAGCTATAAGCGGACAAATACATCTCAGTGGCATGAATCGTAGGACCGACAACGCATTTATATCACAATAGTTACTAACGCTACTGATAAATAAACCAGACGCACAATACATATCTGTGTGTAACCTGATAAATAAGAGAAATTCACTTCAGTTGGAAAATTATCTAGCATAAGCTGAAGGCCTGTTACGATAAGACTGCAGTACGTCTGATGTGAAGTAGCAAACAAAATGAGAATTATTACCTAAAGCTAACTATTATAGTAAAAGAGAATCAGAGTCAGTAATCAGTTCTCTCATCGCGAAAGTAAAGTTTGTCACACGCATTAATAATCTGGACCTCATAAAATTGCAGATATGACTTCTGTAGGAAAAAAATGAGATTTCAGTGCCGCTAAAAAGTACAAGTTCATAAACGTAACGGATTTCTTGCTAGATTCTACGCAGAGCATTCTAAAATCGTAGTACAACACATATATGGTAAGGCTTTTGTTTTTTTTTTGTGTGTGTGTGGAGGGGGGGGGGGCGGGCGTGTTGGGAGAGTAGATGCGAGTAGTAGTAAAACTGCAACAATATTGAAAAACTTACGCCTCAGTTTGTATATTTGCATTCTTATCTACTTTTTTCCGTGTCCGTGTAATGTTCAGAGTACTCATTCCTTCACTTTAATGAAGCTCGAAACAGTAGAAGATTGTCTCATTTAAACCTGTTGTCTAAATCCTTGTTATGTTTTTCCACAGCTCCAAATACATAAATAATTACGCAAAAAATAACGAATGTTTGGCTTGTAATGTAGTATAATATGGAATGAAGGCTGAAATGGAGCAGAAGACGCTGCAAATTAGGCTAAGAAACGTCCTCCTGCTTTACTCTTTCGCTAGACGTGGTCCCTGATAGTGCGTGAAGGGAGTTTTTTCCTTTCGACGGGAAACAAATGACGTAGCGGAGCGGCTCTCGCCCCACCGCAAGAGATACGACGGACAAATGACTGCTGCAAAATGCAGTGGACACAAGATAAGTCCCCGCTCTAAACGAATTCCCAGGATGAAGCCGGCGACAAATTAAATGAGAAAAAACAAGATGGAGGGCAAAGTCAATACGGGAATGGAAAGTCCACAGAGTGAGGAACAGCATCTCCGGAGGTAACTCACTGCCGGCCTAACAAGACCTGCAGAATACGTATGTAAGGAAGACTTAGAGTCTCCGGAAATTGGACACGTATCTCTTTCATTCTCTTCACTCAGTATAGATAAGTTCTTTAGGGAGACTGTTTTATCTGAACAACCACAGCAGACGTACTCAAACATTATGAATCGCTTGTTTACAGGAGACCTAACACAGGAGGTTAATTCCCTAAAAGAATCTCGTCACTTGCTCCTAAAATAAGAGAAGAAACATACGTACCGGTTTTACGACGCAGAATTTACAGTTTACATAAAATTAAATTATTATGCATAGTGACAGACGGGAATTCGTATATTTTGCTGTTATCTGTTACAAATGCATATAATGGGTCGGATAAAGTTAAGAAAACGGATTATGAAGTGGAAGAAGGAAACGGCAAATTAAAAATTATTCGCGTTGCGCTCACGTTTGCTGATATTCTTTGTAGCTTTCAAACTACTCACTCAACGAACCTCCTGTATTATAGGTCTACAAGATATTAACGTTTACAATCTACGTTCTGTCGTAATGGCGACAGTTTGCATTACGTCTTCAGAATCAAACATTTGCGCTAAAATTTATTTGTAAAGATCGTTCGTGTCTGTTAACTTAAAAAGTTTCCACAAACTCAGAATATTACATTATTGCCTATCGATTATCACTCAAACTTTTTCAAAATATTTATAACAATGCACGAGATACCATCAAAAAGCCATTACCCCTTAGACTCCGGAAAATGACCGAAAGGAATATAACTCACAATACAAATGCTACCTCGTAAAGCACACGGTTATGTTCTGTAGGCAAGACGTGAATTGTTCAAACAAAATGGCAACAGAATACTCATGAATGACGTAAATATGTCGATAACGCGTGATCACTCGCTAGTCTCCGTCATCTGTCAACAATCAATTAACTTGACGTCTTATTCCGCAGCACCAGACACAGGTGCTCAGCAAAAATGTCGTTTGCCTTTTTATCCAATGCACTGATATGTGTTTCCAACGACTGAGCTGAATCTTCAGCGCAGTGTAATCTGGCACTGATTTACTCATTTCATCAGTTGCAGTTCTGGATTTTAATATTTCTCATCTATGTCTTACAACCTTCAGTACTACACTAAAATTGGTTCAGTCACTTAAAAACACATTATGTAACGTAGATTTGTGTGCTTGTGCTTATACGGCAAGTACACATAATGTAACGGTAAACGAACTGAGTTTCTGACGGTACATCTTGGCATAGCGTGGACAATTATTCAAACCAACAAAAAGTCGCTAGGTTATTCATGATATGCTGATCCATCGACAGACAGTGTCCTACAGTGTTAGAGATATTCTGCAATCGGCACTGAAACCTGTACATAACATGTTTTCAACCCAAGCCTCAATTTTACTGCAGTTATATTCACAATGAAATTTATATCTGTATCTGAAATTTGCTATGCAACGTCCAATGAATGAAGAAATTGTATTACCAGCATCACCTCCCTCCCACCCCCAAGTTTAAGAACAGTGCACGGAAAAAAATGCTAGCAGTATACTCCCTTAGTGAGTCATAATTATCAGTAACTACTTTAAGATGGAATCACTACTCTTTATCTTAAATTGATTTATATGACTTTGCAATGTTACCTGAAATTAGTATAGGTGTAGCTGCTAATATCTTCTCTTTTGGAAACAGAAATTCTCTGGGGATTATCGTTTCTACAAAGCGAGTTTCTCGAGCTTGATATCCGTTCGTTTTTCAAGTTCCAACTGCGAGTCTGAGAGTAGGAGTCGAGAGTCGAGTACGGAAGAGTGGCGCGATGGGATGTTGAAAGATACTAGAGTGAAAAGAGTTACATTGAATATTGTGAGTGTTGAAACTACCGACACGAGGTAAGAAGTGGAAGTTCCTTAAAAGGTAACATATTAATAAAAGAATTCAGGAGAAATCAATGAACACATGTTGAGGAATGGTAATTGTCGAAAGCGATACATGATATAATATTCAGTAAATTTCATGAGTATTATTCCAGATTGGCGACAACTGGAATGAAATCAGCGGTGTAAAGACAGTGATGAGTATGAGTACAAAGTGAAGTATCGTTGGTTTGAAATTACGTAATAAATTGTGACTTTAATCGCAAGTACTTGTCATCGATTACTAACTATAACCAAGAATATCATATTGTTTATTAAATTTAAATACAAAATGTTGCTAACTATATCAAAAGCTAGAAGCAAGCACAATGGACTTGCATTCGGGAGGACGACGGTTCAATCCCGCGTCCGGCCATCCTGATTTAGGTTTTCCGTGATTTCCTTAAATCGCTCCAGGCAAATGCCGGGATGGTTCCTTTGAAAGGGCCGACTTTCTTCCCCCTCCTTCCCTAATCCGATGACACCGATGACCTCGCTGTCTGGTCTCCTACCCCAAAACGCCCCAACCCTAGAAGCATGGGTATGAAATTAGGAATAGATACGTGATCACGGCTCTTAACCTTCCTTTTTTTTTGTTGACTGTATGTAACTTTTTCGCCCCAAAATAAGTAAGTCCGGATGACTTATGTAAAACTACCGACCGCTGAATGAACATTAACGACACGAGTACAAGTGTTACACGCTTCTGGAATTGTTCATATTAACAATTTAGATCACTAGATCTGAATTCTCACTTCACTTGCAAATATCAGAGTCATTAAAAATCCTTCTTAAGTTTTAATGGAACAAATTTTGTACAAGTTCTGTTTCAGATTTAATTATTACGTGACAGTTGCAGTCCTGACTCATTGTGCAACAACGAAAGCACAAGATAAATAAAAATTTTAAAAAAGTGCCTATGAATATCGGATCCAAGTCGTTACGTATTGATCCCACCAAAGGCAATTACAAATAAAGTGTGTCATTTTCTAAACTTATAAGGATTTATGTCGATCCCCAGTAATAACACGAATATATAAAATGTTTGGTAAAAACAACTTTCTCTTTACGGAGGAAAGTGATTGAGATGTACTGGGATCCTCAAATTCGTTATAACTTTGCCAGTTCCTCTTAAAAGTCACATAAACTAAAATTAAAATGTTTCCAGGCGTCTTTGCCCCTGAAGTTTCTAACGAAAGGTCGAAATCAGTCACGACTAAATATTTGTTAGTGTGATTGTGTCTAGAGGAAATAAAAGGAATTGAACGATATGTTAAATGATACCGAAGATTCCCGTGAAAGGCTGCTAATTCTTTTTATACTCAAAATATCTATTTATTTTCGAGTTAATATTTGTGTTTGCTGTAGATTCAATTTCAGCAATGTTTAAATTCTTATAAAAATATTAATTGAGCCATAAGTCTATTCACTTTTTCAAGTATGACTTTAAAGGATGTTGGAAGGAATGTTGGTTGGAAGCTCGGTCCCGTCATTCAGAAACAAGCGGTGTGGTGTAGGTAAACTTCGCATCTCTAACGAAGTGCTATCACTGAGAAGAAAGACATGGAGAGTAACGAATGATTAAACGTATATGAGCTAACTTGAAATCGTTTTATAACATTTGAGACGCGCACAATTAATTTTAATATCAACAAAATTCGAAATTAAAAATAGGTAAGCTTAACAACGGGACTGTCTGCCCTGATGCGTTGTAGCGTTATTTGCCCACAAGTGTTAATGTCTACTGATGAAGCTACTCTACGTGTCCGACGTCATCTGACCTCTTCCGACTGGGGGATAGAAAACTAAAGGTGTATACAGCACAACAATGGGTAACAGAGGAGATGTTGAATTTAATTGACGAAAAAAGAAAATTGAAAAATGTTGTAAATGAATCAGGTGATATAGAATGAGATTTTCACTCTGTAGCGGAGTGTGCGCTGATATAAAACTTCCTGGCAGATTAAAACTGTGTGCCCAACCGAGACTCGAACTCGGGACCTTTGCCTTTCGCGGGCAAGTGCTCTACCAACTTTTTTTTTATTTTTTTTACCAACTTTTTTTTTTTTTGAAGACTTGAACCAAGAGCCTCTCATTCTTTTTTTTTATGAATTAATTTATTTATTTTACATATATTTGTTCATATCACATAGGACGCCCTCCAGGCGAAAAAAAAATTATGTGGAATTACCATCAGTAACATATAAAATAGAAAGGGAATTATAGGAATTAAAGAAAACGCCCTCCTGGCGGAACAGACAAAGCAGCATCCGCGTCCCGCCAACTTGTGGGTAGACGCACACCGAATCCCAAGGCAGTCAGGCATGTTCCAGGCACGTCTTCACGAAGAATATTGCATTTTCCGGTACATGGGACTGAGTCCTGGTATTACACACTCTCATTGAAGTCATCTTCTCATACCTGGGACACCCCAGCTGCAGGGGGGATCGAAGAAGGCACTACCCAAAAAGTTGGCATAGTACTGACGGTATCGCGGATGGTGCATGAGAAAAGTAAAGCGATCTTGCAGGAATGTCCAAAAATCAAGAACACTCTTATCACCTTCATGGAACAAATAAGAGATCGAGAGACCTTTTATCCAGATCACAGCGTTGGTCTTCGTACTTGGGAAGTATGTCTCATCTGGGAACAGAAGAGATTTCGGTGTAATGGCATGGGGAGCCGTACGTAGAAGAAAGGCAAGCATCTTCTGAATCAGCTGCCACACCTCTGCAGAAGATCCACACATCAGTCGATGTTCGTCCGTATCAAGCGTTTGACAGCGAGGACACAGCGGCGAATCTGTCATTTTTATGGCATGTAGACGAAGTTGTGTCATGTATTTTCCATTAACGACCAAATACCAGGTCGCACGTGCGCTCGTGTCTAGGTATATATGGTGTACAGAACGCCATACCACGGGCCATGCGATCGTAGGATATCGCCTTTCCACAACATTCCGAGTGTGATTTCTCATCATGATTCGGTAAACATCACGTGCCATAGGGGGTCTGGTACTAGGCAAGTCGGCATGGACATAACTGTATTCGATGAAAAAGGTCCGGATATGTGAGAGAGGGGAAGAAATATGGGCTACTGCAACGGGTGCCACTCGAGAGGGAGGGGCCACTTCATCAATCAGGCTTCCCGATAATCCGTTTCGGCGGCGGATCCACGATTTAACCATCGTACTTACATAAAGGGCAGCTGCTCTCGCTCGGACGTTGACAAGGCCGAGGCCGCCATCTCGAGGAGGAAGTGTCAGCGTGTCGTAGCGGACTTTGAAGATAAGACCCGCGCTAACAAAGTAGCCGAACGCCGCCTGAAGTCTGTGTGCCATTGCCTTTGGCATCGGTAAAATCTGTGCTAAATGGGGTAGTCGCGAGACTAGATGAGTGTTAACAAAATCCACCCTTTGTAACATGTCCAATGCTCTCAGGAGGTTGCCACGAACGTTCGTGCGGATAGCTTGAAGCAGGCGTTTGTAGTTAAATGAGATCGTGCGCTGTATATCACGCGTGAAGGTGATCCCCAAACATTTGAGCTTGTCCACTAATGGCAATGGTGCCACACTCTCAGCTGGAAGGCCTCTACCGATGGACATAGCACTAGATTTCGTCAGGTTCACACGGCTGCCCGCAGCAGCCCCGTACTGGTTGATCCACGCCAGTGCCTCTCGCACTTCATCCTCTGATAGAACCAAGAACACCAAGTCATCTGCATAGGCGCGGCAGATGAAAGAAGTCCCCCTCATTGTTATGCCTGTCAACCGGCTCCTCAAACATTGTAATAGTGGCTCAAGGGCAATGGCGAAAAGCAGCATCGACAGCGGACATCCTTGACGGACCGACCGCATGACGTTAATAGGGCCCGCCACACGGCCATTGACCAGCACCCGCGACGTGGCACCTCGGAGAAGCCGCAAGACGATGTGTATAAACCTGTGGGGAAAGGCCATCCGTCGGAGTACGTTTTCGAGAAAGTCATGACTCACTCTATCAAAGGCGTGGTCGAAGTCCACTGTCACTAAGGCACCACGACTGCGACAGGTCATGGTCAGGGCTATAACGTCACGGTAATCGCTGAGTGCAGTCTGAATGTTACTATCACCTCCAAAGCACGTTTGATCCAGAGAGATAACTTGAGGGACGACGCGCCTAATGCGAGCGCCAAGAATCCGGGTAAAAATCTTGAAGTCACAATTTAACATGGTCAGCGGCCGATAATGTTCCACTCCTCGACCTCCCGATGGCTTGGGGACCGGGATAAGCAAGCCTTCTACGAATTCGGATGGGAGAGGAAAGTCAGGGTTCATCAGTTCTTCATACATCGCAGTCCAGCGTGAGCCCATGATGTCATGAAATGTGTGGTAAAACTCCAGCGGGAACCCATCTGGACCTGGGGCTTTGTTTGCCGCACCCTTATGAAGAGCATCGGCGACGTCATCAGCCGTAATTGTCGCCGTGAGAATCTCCGCAGCAGACTCGTCCAGGGTATCTGTCAAGGAACGGAGGACATCAGACATTACCGCCACGTTCCGGTCCTCTGCTGCATAGAACTCGTTGTAGTGATCCACAAAGGCTCTTACGATGTCATTCTGGGACGTCAATCGACGACCATCTGGCATGTCGAGGGCGTTGATCAACTTTCTACGACACCGCTGCTTCTCTCGGATAACATGATGCATGGACGGGAGCTCTCCTGGTACACATTCGTGACATCTTGCGCGTACTACTGTGCCTTCAAGGCGGTGACGCATAAGAGAAATTATCTTCGCCTTAATACGTTGAATTTCAACCTGTCGTTGAACTGAGGGGGCAAGGTTTGAGAGTTCCCGGAGAATTGTGAAATAGTATTCCATGGTATGTCGGTGCCATAACATTTTATCGCGACCGTAATTCATCATAGAACGACGTAAAGCAGGCTTGGCGCAGTCGATCCACCACCGAAGTGTTGAAGGATACGCTGGAAGGCGTCTCACACAGTTGTTCCACGTCGTCTCTACGACCTGCCTACATTCCGGATCCTTGAGATGGGCCACATTCAGCTTCCACAGGCCTCGACCGCGCCACACCTTCTGCCTCTGGAGCGAAACAGTGCAAATGTAGGCGATATGGTCGGAAAAGGCGGTAGGCCATAACTCAGCGTCAAGCGTGGCAGTTACGAGTCCTGGGGACACGTAGACACGGTCAAGACGACTTGCTGAATGGCTGGTGACGTACGTATACCCAGGCCAATCGCCATGCACGCGGTCCCAAGTATCGGTGAGTTTCAGTTCATGCACAAGCAGCTTGAGTTCCTGGCATGTGGTGAAATGGGGATGTTGGTCCTTTTGGGATAACACACAATTGAAGTCGCCGCCAAGAACAATATGGTCGTAGCGTCCGACAAACAAAGGAGCGATCTGTTCTGAATAGAATCGCGACCGCTCCCGTCGCTTGGCCGTGCCCGAGGGAGCGTAAACATTGATGATTCGAACACCGTGGAAAGTCACAGCAAGACCCCTAGCCGATGGTAGGTAAATCACGTCATCTACATCAATGCCTTCCTTTAAAAGAATAGCTGTCCCACTGCCACCGTCGGCACACGGCGTGAGGTAGGAAACATAGCCATAGACATTAGGAAACGTCGCCAGGCGAACTTCCTGCAAAAGGGCAACATCTAGGTCCGACGCCCTCAACAGATCACGGAGCAATTGTAGTTTGACAGGGGTGCCAATGGTGTTGACATTGATGGAGCCAATCCTGTAAGCTTGTCTTAGAATTGGGACTACAGGGACGCTCATGGAGGCACGAAGAGCAGCAGCGAACAAGAATGTTGTCCCAGTAGGCTGCACATCCCCATCCTGTAACCCTGTCGATTAGAGTCGTGGGCTGGAGCAGCGGCATTCGCGGCTGTCTCACTAGTTGGTGTTTCGTCGGCTACATCGTCAGACCACGCAAGGGTGCGTGGATGGTGTGCGTCCAGTGGAGTACCAGCAGAGTCCGAAGGCAGTGTCACGTCGGTGGTGGAAGAGTTGTCCTGGCTCAGCTGTTGTTCAACGTCCATAGGTACAGCGCCTGGTGCATGCAAGGATGGTTGTACGTCCGACAGAGTGCAAGTTGGTGCTTCCACCACGGATTCGTCCTTCGGGGGAACAACTTGATAATTTTGATCTTCATCGTCTTGAGACTGCGTCCTGCAGGTGTCAGACGGGGCGATCCGCCGTTTCCGACGTCTCTTCGGCGACCGTTGCTTGCGCACGTGATCTTCAGTGTCCGAAGACGCCTGGGGATCCGGATGTTCAGGCACAAAAGCATCGGTGTCATGGAGTCAAGGGCCATCCCCTGTCCTTGAGATTGCTCACCACTGCACACGTCGGGAGGAGGAGGCAAGGGCGTCGGTCCGTCCGCAACAGCCTGAGGCAGTACCGGAGACGACGATGTACCAGTAGTAGGAGCCAGTGGTGTTCGCGGTCGGGGGTCGCTATGGAGAGCTTCGACAAACGTCAGCGGTAGCGACGTCGGAGCGGTCGTGGCCGGCAGGTCCCCAGGCGGTAACTGTGTGATTCTGCGCTGCAGACAGCTGGAACGGAGGTGTCCTTCTTTGCCGCATCCCGAACATGTCTTCGGCTGTCCATCATAAATAATAATTGCACGGCAGCCACCAATATATAAGTAGGACGGCACATGTTTGGTTAGTTCTATGCGGATCTGCCGTACTCCATTGAGAACCGGGTATGTAGTGAACTGAACCCACTTCTCAGCTGTGTGGCTAATCACTTTTCCATATGGATGGAATGCAGATACCACTACCTCTGAAGGCACCTCGAAAGGGAGTTCAAAAACACGTATCGTGCGCAGTCCAAGTCCCGCATGTTCCACAGTTACGTCACCGATGTGTCCATCAGAGTGACGGAACTTAAGACCACTTCGAGTTGCATCTAGAATTTTTTCACATATGTCTTCGTTGACCAATTTCACGTATACCACACTGCTCACTATAGAAAGGTGGATGCC
Source organism: Schistocerca gregaria (assembly GCF_023897955.1). NCBI lineage: Eukaryota > Metazoa > Arthropoda > Insecta > Orthoptera > Acrididae > Schistocerca > Schistocerca gregaria. Next base: position 89,721,283 of record NC_064931.1, read on the forward strand.
AACAAGATCGTTGCAGTCAATCTTGACTTCATCTCTGATAAACTGTTCGATTTCCAGTGCTTTTGGTCGGGCATATTCAGGTGCAAAGCTAATCTTCAGTGTCGATTTTCGGTGGGCATAAGCCATTCTCTGTCGAATGAAATATAGCGCGCTAAGACGGCAGAATCACGTAAACAACTCCGCGAGCGAGCTGCGCGGCGAGGACGTAAACAAGACGTCCGTGCCGCTAGCGTGCCGAAAGGCGACTGCCAACTGAGCTACCGAGGCACGACTCACCCACGGTAATCACAGCTTTACTTCTGCCAGTACCTCGTCTCCTACCTTCCAAACTTTACAGAAGCTCTCCTGCGAACCAAGCAGAACTAGCACTCCTGAAAGAAAGGATATTGCGGAGACATGGCTTAGCCACAGCCTGGGGGATGTTTTCAGAGCTTCTGTAAAGTTTGGAAGGTAGGAGACGAGGTACTGGCAGACGTAAAGCTGTGAGTACCGGGTGTGAATCGTGCTTCGGTAGCTCAGTTGGTAGAGCACTTGCCCGCGAAAGGCAAAGGTCCCGAGTTCGAGTCTCGGTCGGGCACACAGTTTTAATCTGCCAGGAAGTTTCAGGTGATATAGAATTTAGCCGTCTAAAAATGAGACTAACAGAAAGTGCAAATGGCTAAGCAGGAATGGCTACAGAACAAATGAAAAGCTATAGAATCAGGTATAGCTAGATAGCTAGGGAACAGATAGATGCTGCCTACATGAAAGTCAAAGAGAAAAGAGAAGCTTCTGTATGAATATCAAGAGCCAGAAGGCAAGCCAGTGATAAGCAAGGAAGAAGAAGCGCAAAGATGGAAGGAATGTACATAAAGGCTACACAAGGGAAATGAATTAGAAGTCAGTATTATAGCAAGGGAAGAAGAAGTAAATGAAGATGAGGTGCGAGATATGTTACTACGAGAAGAAGGTGATGGAGCAGACAGACCTAACCTAAAATATGACACCTGGAGTAGATGACATTCCCGCAGAATTATTGAGACCCTTGGAGGAGACAGCCATGAAAAAAACTGTCTGAACTTGTGCACAAGATACATGAGCCAGATGAAATACACACAGACGTAATGAAGAATTTAATACTGTTAATTCCAAAAAAAGCGTAAATATTACCGAATCACCAGTTGAATAAGTCATGGGTTGAAAATATTGGTACGAATAATTTGAAGTAGAATGGAGAAACTGGTAGAAGCCGGCCTCGAGGAAGTTGAGTTACGGTTCAGGAGAAATTTAGAAAAATGCTAGGCAATACTGACCATGCAACTTATTTTAGACGATAGATTAAAGAAAGACAAACCTACATTTATAACACTTGCTTATTTACAGAATGCTAGTGGCAATGTTGTCTGGAATACACTGTTCCCATGGTACCACAGATAAAATTAAAAAAATTAAATATTATTGAAAGCGTGTACAGAATCCAGACTGAAGTCATAAGAGAAGGAAGTCAGACAGGGTTGTAGCCTGCTCCCAAGATTATGCAATATGGTTCAAATGGCTCGGAGCACTATGGGACTTAACTTCTGAGGTCATCAGTCCCCTAGAACTTGGAACTACTTAAACCTAACTAACCTAAGGACATCACACACATCCATGCTCGAGGCAAGATTCGAACCTGCGACCGTAGCGGTCGCGCGGATCCAGACTGAAGCTCCTAGAACCGATCGGCCATATCCACTATGGACATTGAACAATCAGTAAAGGAAATCATGGAGAAATTTCGAAAGGAGATTCACGTTCATGGAGAAGAAATAAAAACTTTGAGTTTTGCCAGTGACATTATAATTTTGTTAGAAACGGCTAAGGACTTGGAAGAGAAGTTAAACGGAGCGGATAGCGTCTTGAAAACAAGGTATAAAATGTACATCAACAGAAGTAAAACAGAGGTAATCAGACGTAGCCGAAATAAATTACGCGATGCTGAGGGAATAAAACCAAAAAATGAGACATTAAAAGTTACTACTTTTTTTGTCTCATTTTCTGTCTTTTGTCAATTTCGACATCTAGTCAGAAAAATAATTGATGATGGCCGTAGTTAAGAGGAAAGAAAATGCTTAGTGGCTAAAGCAGGGAAAATCCATCTTCGTCCGAACAGCTCTTGAAGGCCCAATGATATCGACCGACCGCCATGTCATCCTCTGCCTATAGGTGTAACTGGATGCGGATATGGATGTGTGGTCAGCACATCGCTCTCCAGGCCGTTGTCAGTTTTCGTGACTGCAGCCGCTACTTCTCCGTCAAGTATCTCCTCAATTGTCCTCACAAGGGCTAAGTGCACCCCGCTTGCCAACAGCGCTTGGCAGACACGGACAGTAACTTCGGTGACCTGATGGCAACTGGTGTTACTGCTGTGGCAAGGTTTAAAAAAAAGGAGTAACTCCAATGTAAATGTAGCTGTTAAGAAGACTTTTCTCAAGTTATTTTCGTGGAATGTAGCCTTGTATGGAAGTGAAGCATGGACATTTAGCGGTTCAACACGGAGAATAGCAGCTTTTGAAATGTGGTCTATAGAAGACTGCTGAAGGTTAGATGGACTGATCGAGTAATTAATTTACAGATACTGAATAGTAATTAGGAAAAAACAAATTTATGAACAACTTGAGAAAAATAAGCACTCCTCGGTGGAGGATGCGAATAGGAGGGGCGTGGGGTTAGCACACCGCTCTCCCGGTCGTTGCGATGGTTTTCTTTGACCGGAGCCGCTACTATTCGGCCGAGTAGCTCCTCAATTGGCATCACGAGGCTGAGCGGACCTCGAAAATGCAAAAATGCATAATGGCCTGTATGGTCACCCATCTAAGTGCCAACCACGCCCGACAGCGCTTAACTTCAGTAATCCACTGCGGCAAGGCCGTTTGAGTAAAATAGGAGGTTATTTAATACTGTGCATATTAAAGCACCTAGGAATCGTCAGTTTTGTAATGAAGACAAATATAAGGGGTAAAGATTGTAGAGGGAAGCCAAGGGATGAATACAGTAAGCATTGTCAAGTAGCAGTAGTTATAGAGAAATGAAGGGGCTTGTACTGGATGGTCTCGTGTGGAGAGCCAGTAAAACCAGTCTTCGGACTGAAATTCACAACAGCAAAAGTGGTCGATATTTTGTGCAGAGTGTTGCTCAGTGCGAGGAAATATCAGCTCTTACACACATATTTCGGGTTGAATTTATGATAGTAATCGTAATTACTTCAAATGTTCAGCCACATCAGATCACTACGCTAGTGAAATGCAATGCGAAAACGAAGGAAGTAGGTTACAGTACGCTTGTTCGCCCACTGCTTGAATACTGCTCAGCAGTGTGGGATCCGTACCAGATAGGGTTCATAGAAGAGATAGAGAAGATCCAACGGAGAGCAGCGCACTTCGTTACAGAATCATTTAGTAATCGCGAAAGCGTTACGGAAATGATAGATAAACTCCAGTGGAAAACTCTGCAGGAGAGACGCTCAGTAGCTCGGTACGGGCTTTTGTTAAAGTTTCGAGAACATACCTTCACTGAAGAGTCAAGCAGTATATTGCTCCCTCCTACGTATATCTCGCGAAGAGACCATGAGGATAAAATCAGAGAGATTAGAGCCCACACAGAAGCATACCGACAATCCTTCTTTCCACGAACAATACGAGACTGGAATAGAAGGGAGAACCGATAGAGGTACTCAGGGCACCCTCTGCAACACACCGTCAGGCGGCTTGCGGAGTATGGATGTAGATGTAGATGTAGACGTAGTTACGAGTAGCGTCGTAACTAAAGACAATTGCTCGCGCTTTACCCTGATTACGAAATAGCACAGTGTAGCACAGTGGTTAAGACACTAAATTCGTGTTAGAGGAGGCCAGCGCTGAAATGCGAGAGACAATACTTACATAGGTTTTCCTATACCACTTCATACGAATGCAGGGAAGTTTTCTCTAACAAGGCCATTATCGATTTCTTGCCATACCCATCGCCACTAAGCCTGAGCTCACTCTGTAATGACTTCGATATGTAAGGACTTAACGCTTCTTCTCAATAATACTCCCAGATTTACATAATAGATGCAGAGTGAGCAACAGAAGGGAGAAATTAGCAGATCTTTTATATTCACTCTTCCGCACTGCTAAGACGGAGAGGCCTCTGTGAATCAATCGGTGACAGTGTGTTTCAGAATACCCCTCATCCTTCCATGTCTACTACTTTCCTTTATATTTCTACATTTTTGTACAGTGTGCATATTTTTTATTCCACGTTTTATCACTAACTGCCAAAGGTTTACTAAATGTACAAGTCGAATAAATTACTGTTTTGAAACCTTGCACACAACTTGATACGCAGTACACAACGGTTCGGTAAAGTATTGAATGCCGACGGCTTTGGATATTTCCATACTGAATGATTCTTTACTGTATTGAGTTTCCTTCCTGGAAGTTACCTCTAGGACAAAGGTATTGTACCTTGTGTATTTGGCTCTCCGCACCTGGCGTTTGCTATTTACATCTTGTTAAAGCACCTTAAGCGGCATGAATGATTATCCTTCTTTCATTAAATAAGCAAGGGGCATCAGCAATTATCAGTGGTATATCAGCAGTCATAACTATATCAGTGGCATCGAACTGTAAGCTTGAAAACACCCGGAAAAGTTTCTCGATCATGTTGATTGATTACGAGACAGTTAAATTTATCCCAAAATTTTGAAATTTACAGAAGAATATCACTAGGTTAAACGTTCATGCTTATGCAGCACTGAAGATGGGTTATGTTCGATAAAGGTTCAACAAAAAAGTAATTAGCAGTGCATCTTAACGTGTAGTAACACTTTTATAAAGAGACAGGCGTATCTCGTGTGAACGTGAGCATCTTTTCCGATTTTATTGCTTGGTAAATGTGAAGAGGGGCAGCAGACTTTTCAGTAGTTGCAGGGGCTACAGTCTGGATGATTGACTGATCTGGTCTAGTAACATTAACCAAAACGGCCTTGCTGTGCTGGTACTGCGAACGGCTGAAAGCAAGGGGAAACTACAGCCGTAATTTTTCCCGATGGCATGCACCTTTACTGTATTGTTAAATGACGATGGCGTACTCTTGGGTAAAATATTACGGAGGTAAAATAGTCCCCCATTCGGACTACTCAAGAGGACGTCGTTATCAGGAGAAAGAAAACTGGCGTTCTACGGATCGGAGCGTGGAATGTCAGATCCCTTAATCGGGCAGATAGATTAGAAAATTTAAAAAGGTAAATGGATAGGTTAAAGTTAGATATGGTGGGAATCAGTGAAGTTCCGTGGCAGGAGGAACAAGACTTTTGGTCAGGTGAATACAGGGTTATAAATTCAAAATCAACTAGGGGTAATGCAGGAGTAGGTTTAATAATGAATTTAAAAAATAGGAGTGCGGGTAAGCTACTACAAACAGCATAGTGAACGCATTATTGTGGCCAAGATAGACACAAGGCCCACGCCTACTACAGTAGTACTCGTACAAGTTTATATGCCAACTAGCTCTGCAGATGATGAAGAAATTGATGAAATGTGCAGTGAGATAAAAGAAATTATTCAGGTAGTGAGGGGTGACGAAAATTTAGTAGTGATGGGTGATTGGAATTCGAGAGTAGGAAAAGGGAGAGAAGGAAACATAGTAGGTGAATATGGATTGGGGGTAAGAAATGAAAGAGGAAGCCGTCTGGAAGAATTTTGCACAGAGCATAACTTAATCATAGCTAACACTTGGTTCAAGAATCTAGAAAGAAGGCTGTATACATGGAAGAACCCTGGAGATACTAGAAGGTTTCAGATAGATTATATAATGGTAAGACAGAGATTTAGGAACTAGATTTTAAGTTGTAAGACATTTCCAGGGGCAGATGTGGACTCTGACCACAATCTATTGGTTATGAACTGTAGATTAAAACTGAAGAAACTGCAAAAAGGTGGGGATTTAAGGAGATGGGACCTGGATAAACTAACTAAACCAGAGGTTGTAGAGTGTTTCAGGGAGAGCATAAGGGAACAACTGACAGGAATAGGGGAAAGAAACACAGTAGAAGAAGAATGGGTAGCTCTGAGGGATGAAATAGTGAAGGCAGCAGACGATCAAGTAGGTAAAAAGACGAGGGTTAATAGAAATCCTTGGGTAACAGAAGAAATATTGAATTTAATTGATGAAAGGAGAAAATATAAAACTACAGTAAATGAAGCAGTCAAAAAGGAGTACAAACGTCTCAAAAATGAGATCGACAGGAAGTGCAAAATGGCTAAGCACGGATGGCTAGAGGACAAATGTTAGGATGTACAGGCTTATCTCACTAGGGGTAAGATAGATAATGCCTACAGGAAAATTAAAGAGACCTTTGGAGAAAAGAGAACCACTTGTATGAATATCAGGAGCTCACATGGAAACCCAGTTCTAAGCAAAGAAGGGAAGGCAGAAAGTTGGAAGGAGTAGATAGAGGGTTTATACAAGGGCAATGTACATGAGGACAATATTATGGAAATGGAAGAGGATGTAGATGAAGATGAAATGGGAGATATGTTACTGCGTGAAGAGTTTGACAGAGCACTGAAAGACCTCAGTCGAAACAAGGCCCCGGGAGTGGACAACATTCCATTAGAACTACTGACGGCCTTGGGAGAGCCAGTCCTGACAAAACTCTACCATCTGGTGAGCAAGATGTATGAGACAGGCGAAATACCCTCAGACTTCAAGAAGAATATAATAATTCCAATCCCAAAGAAAGCAGGTGCTGACAGATGTGAAAATTGCCGAACTATCAGTTTAATAAGTCACAGCTGCAAAATACTAATGCGAATTCTTTACAGACGAATGGAAAAACTGGTAGAAGCGGACCTCGGAGAAGATCAGTCTGGATTCCGTAGAAATGTTGGAACACGTGAGGCAATACTGACCTTACGACTTCTCTTAGAAGAAATATTAAGAAAAGGCAAACCTGCGTTTCTAGCATTTGTAGACTTAGAGAAAGCTTTTGACAATGTTAACTGGAATACTCTCTTTCAAATTCTGAAGGTGGCAGGGGAAAAATATAGGGAACGAAAGGCTATTTACAATTTGTACAGAAACCAAATGGCAGTTATAAGAGCCGAGGGACATGAAAGGGAAGCAGTGGTTGGGAAGGGAGTGAGACAGGATTGTAGCCTCTCCCCGATGTTATTCAATCTGTATATTGAGCAAGTATTAAAGGAAACAAAAGAAAAATTCGGAGTAGTTTTTAAAATCCATGAAGAAGAAATAAAAACTTTGAGGTTCGCCGATGACATTGTAATTCTGTCAGAGACAGCAAAGCACTTGGAAGAGCAGTTGAACGGAATGGACAGTGTCTTGAAAGGAGGATATAAGATGAACATCACCAAAAGCAAAACGAGGATAATGGAATGTAGTCGAATTAAATCGGGTGATTCTGAGGGAATTAAATTAGGAAATGAGACACTTAAAGTAGTAAAGGAGTTTTGCTATGTAGGGAGTTAAATAACTGATGATGGTCGAAGTAGAGAGAATATAAAATGTAGACTGGCAATGGTAAGGAAAGCGTTCCTGAAGAAGAGAAATTTGTTAACATCGAGTATAGATTTAAGTGTCAGGAAGTCTTTTCTGAAAATATTTGTATGGAGTGTAGCCATGTATGCAAGTGAAACATGGACGATAAATAATTTGGACAAGAAGAGAAAAGAAGCTTTCGAAATGTGGTGCTACCGAAGAATTTGGGAGAAGAGGTGTTTGTGGCACGACTTGACAAAAAGAAGAGACCGGTTGGTAGGACATGTTTTGAGGCATCAAGGGATCACAAATTTAGCACTGGAGGGCAGCGTGGAGGGTAAAAATCGTAGAGGGAGAGCAAGAAATGAATACACTAAGAAGATTCAGAAGGATGTAGGTTGCAGTAAGTACTGGGAGATGAAGAAGCTTGCACAGGATAGCGTAGCACGGAGAGCTGCATCAAACCAGTCTCAGGACTGAAGACCACAACAACTGTTATTAACGAATTATATCAATATTCTATCAGTTTTATAGTTACTTCGTAGATTTTATTGACATCTAAGTCGTATGCTATTAGTTGTCCTCTCTTTCTATAAAAATTAGCTGAAACACGTTCACAATAATTATTATTTTCAACCATACAGTCAGCCTCAAAGGAAGTAGTGAACTTCCCTGACCAAAGAATATATATCCTGAGCTCATAAATTATCTTCGTACTTAAGTCTCGAAGTCTCAGCTCCAACTTTAGAAGTCCATACGCTTGGAGGGCTTAGAACTTTCATCGTCCCTCTCTTCCCTAATTCTCCGCCCCCCCTCCACCCCCCTCCACCCCCTCCACCCCCCTCCACCCCCCCCCCTCTCTCTCTCTCTCTCTGTGTGTGTGTGTGTGTGTGTGTGTGTGTGTGTGTGTGTGCTTATTTCTACATTATAGCTCTTTTTCTGTTGTCGTCTCTCTTCGGTTACTCATATAAACAAAAGTGACTACTGGCTTTGAAGCGTCTTTCATAACATCAAAATGGCTCAAATGCCGCTAAGCACTGTGGGACTTAACATCTGAGGTCGTTAGTTGGCTATATTTAGAACTACTTAAACCTAACTAACCTAAGGACATGGCACACATCGATGCCCGAGGCAGGATTCGAACCTGCAACCTTAGCAGCAGCGCGGTTCCGGACTGCCTAGAACCGTTCGGTCACAGAGGCCGGCTTCATAACTTCGCTCAGTGGCATTTCCTGTACCATATCTATCAGCAGCACTTCGATTGCAGTCAGACAGTTAGAACAGGATAGCACAACTTCTTTTACCCAGACTATATGGGATTAGACGTGTTCCGGTAAAACGAAAATCCTGAAAATCGGGATAATATGGGTGAAAAGACAAGAAAGGTACATCGAGAAAACTTGAAGTTTATTCTTATTTAAACACACGTACGTTATTTATATCAATTATTAAAACTAACCGTTTTATACAACTGTTTCAAACATAGAATTGCACAACTGTCGTTTGTTTTAACCCGGAGTGATGTTTGATAGCAACATGACCTGGCAGTCACTTGACAGTAAAAGACAGCTGGAGCGCTAAAGAACAGGTACTCTAGTCATGGCGATAAGCTGGACAGATCATGCGTACGTCTGCTGCGATCGCTGCTCGCTAGCCACCCCATCGTCAGCCTCCTGTGCAGTGGTCGTAAGTGCTCTCTTCCGTCACTTACCGTCATTGTTGTCGTTCAGCCCCTGACGTACATCTTCAACTGCAACACCTGGACATCCATGTGCTACTTCAAATATTTGTTACAGTCAGAGATCGACCATTTGAATCAAACTTTGGTTACTGATTTTGTTTCCATGATATCGAAAGCGGGTCACTATTTTTTCCGTGTTTTCATTGAGCATCAGATTTCAGACTGTTGTAGTTATTTCCTGTACAAACTCGTTTAATGTTTTCTAGTAGTCTTCAGTCAGTTTGCTACAGTTGTGGAGCTATATTAGTGTAAGGAAGTCAACTTCTATTTCCCCGCTCAAAAGTACTTTAGCCCACTGATGAGATGGGTCATTTTCAATTACGAAAGCGACTCTTTAACTACATACAGTGTTCTTAGAGAAATTTCGCATCCAAGTAGCTAAAATCGCAAACAAAATAGTTATTAATCGGAAGTATGTCCACTCCGCATTGAAAGGGTAGACACAGTAACTTCGATTTACAGGTGGGAGGCAACCTAGCTAAGTGCAGAAGACGCTGCCAAAATGCAGGCGACCACCGGACGCCGAAGACCTGGCACGCCGCAGCCGCCGACACAGCAGCGTCATCCAAAGCAGAGAAACCTACCCACCCAGATGCTGCAACACTAACTAGCGTCCGGCCACAATGGAAACTCGTTAAGCACGGAAAGTGCGGTTACGGTTCGATCCGGCAGACATTTCTTAGTACGGGCTGTACTCGGCCTGCCGCTTCGGGCAGCCGCGAGGTCTTAGGCGTCTTGCCACGGTTCGCGCGGCTCCCTCCGTCGGAGGTTCGAGTCCCTCTAGCATGTGTGTGTGTGTTGTCCTTAGCATAAATTAGTTTAAGTTAGAGTAAGTAGTGAGTAAGGCTAGGGACCGATGACCTCAGCAGTTTGGTCCCATAGAACTTACCATAAATTTTTGCACTCGGCCTCGCGATGCCAGTTGAGGACCTACTTGATCGGGTAGCAGCGGCTCCAAGGAATGAAAATTCTGAAAAGCGGCCGGGAGACCGGTGTGCTCACAACACGCTCCTCCATAACTCTTCCGCATGGCGTCGCAAGCCAGATGATGACGCGGCTACCGATAGGTATCCCTTGGCCTGGACGAGAAGCTCGTTTTAGACATTTGTTAGCTCAAATTAGTTAAACTTTTTTTCTTTTTGGAAGGTGTGGTATAGTGACATCAGGTCACAGATCACTCCGCATCTCTCCATTGGCAAATGTCGCGAACGAAGAACACCGAAAGGACCTCGCTATACAGCAACCAGTACACCGAGGCGCGAGGATCAAGAGTTTGTGCAGTTGCCGCACACGCGTTATATAAATTAACAAGCGGGACTATAATAATATATGTAATAGTGGTTATTTATTTTCTTGTTGTGCAGTCTAATAAAGCGTCTTAGCTTTACGTGACGTGCATCGTTCATTAAGTATGTAGAAGTTCCAAAATTAGGGATCGGTCGACACAGGGCATCACGGAGCATAAATAAATCGTCAGTTTGGTAATTAAGGGAGTGCGGGGCTTGAAATTGTTAAGGGTGATCAAAGCGTGGGTACAATAAGCAGAAGCTACGCACAGATAAAAGTAGAGCGTGAAGAGCTTCATAAAAACCAGACTTAGACAGAAGACCATAACAAACTAATTTGGCCTCTAATGGTGCCCTTGATGTTATTGATTCAAATGGCTCTGAGCACTATGCGACTTAACATCTGAGGTCATCAGTCCCCTAGAACTTAGAACTACTTAAACCTAACTAACCTAAGGACATCACACACATCCATGCCCGAGGCAGGATTCGAACGTGCGACCGTAGCGGTCGCGCGGTTTCAGACTGAAGTGCCTAGAACAGCTCGGCCAATCCGGCCGGCTTAAAGTTATTTTCTGATGTCTTAACACATATGCTGCCATCTGATCCTTTCTTACAACCAGTATTTTTCACAAATTCCTGTCCTCGCCGGTACTGAGGAGGACCAACTCACTTCATAGCTTAGCAGTCCACCTAATTTTTAGTTTCCTTCTGTATCGCCACATCTCAAACTGTAAGGGGTACTACATCCAACAGTGAGTGGTAAATCGTATCCCTTACACATCACTGGTTCTTTGCAGATTTCGAAGCAGAGTGCCTTTTCGTTGGCAGAGATACTGTCCTGCTATTTTAAGTTCAAAATCGTCGAAGCGCAGCCGGGTACGCGAAAATATGACAGGAGAGAGTGGTTGCGCGTGGTGTGTGTTGCGTCGCAACTAAAGTTCTTGGAAAGTTTACTGCAGTGGTTGATTTTGAGTTCAGAAGTATTGCGTCGATTAGTAGGGTAACAGTGAGCGATGATTCATTTTATTCCCAAAAGATGCGTGCAATTACATACGAAATCAGCGATACGAAACAATACCGTCATTCTTAGACAGTATCTTCCTTTGGAGTAACGTATTATTATTTGTACAGTTATAAAACTGCTAACGTGGACAGTTACAACGTGAATAATTCGGAAAAGAATTTAGAAAAGGAGAACTTCAGCGAGGAAGTGGAACAAACGGTTGCGACCAGGCAATTTTAAGAAGTTTGTTACGCACAAAAAGTCTATAAAGCAAGTAAAATGATAGGTATTGTTATCCTTTCAAAGAACTTTCTCCACTAAAATTTTGAGGATCATTAATATTCATAAATTAAAGTGACATGTTTTGTATTAGGCAACACGGTCAAATTTATGTTACAACGAAGCGAGCTGTCTGATTGAGTATAATTAACATAAAAAGAACCACAAATCTTGCCGTTGATGGGGAGGCTAGCATGCCTCAACGATACAGATGGCCGTACGCAGGTGCAACCACAACCAAGGGGTGTCTGTTGAGAAGCCAGACAAACTTGTGGTTACTGAAGAGAGGCAGTAGTCTTTCTAGTAGTTTCAGGGGCAGCTGTCTGGATGACTGACTCATGTGGCCTTTTAACATCAACCAAAACAACCTTGTTGTGTTGGTTCTGCGAACGGCTGAAAGCAAGGGGAAACTACAGTCGTAATTATTCCCGAGGGTATGCGGCTATGCTATATAGTTAAATGATGATGGCATCCTCTTCGGTTAAATATTCTGGAGGTAAAATAGTCCCCATTCGGACCTCCGGGCGGAGAATACTTAGAAGGATGTCGATACCAGAAGAAATAGAACTAGTGTTCTATGTATCGAAGCTTGGAATCTCAGATCCCTTAATTGGATAAGTAGGCTAGAAACTTTAAAAAGGGAAATACCTTGATTAAAATTAAATATAGGGGAGTTAGTGAATTTCGGTGGTAGGAGGTACAGGACTTCTGTAGAGGTGAATACTAGGTTATAAACACAAAATCAAATAGGGATAATGCAGGAGTAGGTTTAATAATGAATAAGGAAATAGGAACGCGAATAAGATGCTATGAACAGAACAGCGAACGCATTATTGTAACCGATATAGACATGGAACCCACACCCGCCGTAGTAGTACAAGTTTATATGCCTACTAGCTCTGCAGATTATGAAGAGATTTGAGAAATATAGAGGGAGACCAGGAGATGAATACAGTGAGCAGATTCAGAAGCATGTACGTTGCAGTAGTTACCCGGAGACGAAGAGACGAAGAGGCTTGCACAGGATGAAGTTGCACACAGAGCTGCACCAAACCAATCTTAGCAAACAGCAAGGGTAAAGTTACAAAACATTTCGATTCTTTTCTTTCTCGGATTTCCCACAGTACATGATTACATTGATTAAGAACAAATTAATGGTTGAAAATGATTTCTTTCTCTGGAAAGAATGGAAATGCAGGTAATATTAAGAAATTAACACTAGTCTAATAACAGCGGCCCCATAAATATCAACACTCATTTGCCACAGCAACTGTTGAGACGGAAAATTTTGGAGACTCGTGATTTCATTTCTTGAACGTAAGCACTTTAGTTCAAATGGTTCAAATGTCTCTAAGCACTATGGGACTTAAAATCTGAGGGCATCAGTCCCCTAGAACTTAGAACTACTTAAACCTAACTAACCTAAGGACATGACACACATCCATGCCCGAGGCAGAATTCGAATCTGCGACCGTAGCAGTCGCGCGGTTCCGGACTGAAGTGCCTAAAACTGCTCGGCCGGCCACTGTAGTTAACTGTTTTGCTATGACTTATGGTCAGTCCTAACTTCAGTTAATCTGCAACTTTTGTCTGATTAATTACTGACCATAATGGTCTCGCTGCACATGGCGTCGTTATAAACAAAACCTTAGACACATAATATCGTAATCGCGCTCGCCGAGAACAACAGTTCAGGTGCAGCCACTTGCAGAGCGCTTTATGCAGCAGTGAACCAGGGCAGGCAACCATAGTTGAGCAGTCAGTCATGCGAACAACATCAATAAGCGATATGAAAATTAATCGCCTTAGCCTAAGCTCATTTTTGCGAGCTCATAACGTAAGCCGTGTAGGTAGTGTGTCAGCTGCGCGCATGGTGGCCTCGTATTCGGGGAAAGATCCCCCGCTGCAGGCTGCAGGTAAATAATGAAACGATCATCTGCAGCGCTCCCCCGCACTGCATTGTGATGGAAATAGAGGATGCGCTTGCACCTGCGCTGCCCGCACGTGCACAGCCGCGGCTTGCGAGCTCACAAAAAAAAAAAAAAAAAAAAAAAAATCATACGAGTACATGTCTCAAATTTTCGCTCTAGTCATCTTCACCCGTTCACATCCGTCCGGTGGTTATAGATTTTAGAAGACGATTTTGAAGCGAACGAGAGTTTGTGCGTATTTGCATACAATGGCCATCTCACTGACATTTTCGGGCCCGGTCAGAATTTTCCAACGGCACTTTGATCACAGAAAAAGACGTATCTTCCTTTAAAAGATGTCAAGACCGATGAGAATGGCACATGTGGACATCCCCACATTTACTTCCTAGTACTCCGCTAACACTGTCAGTCTGTAAATAAGAGTCTCTTGCCATGTAACAGCACCGAGATGAGATAAACAATGTTTTTTGGTTGCTGATTTTTTTTCTCGAAAACTTGATAATAAAATCAGAGTAGGAATTAGATACATTGTAGTTCTGTCAGAGACAGCAAAGGACTTGGAAGAGCAGTTCACCGCAATGGACAGTGTCTTGAAAGGAGGATATAAGATGAACATCAACCAAAGCAAAACAAGAACAATGGAACTTCCTGTCAGATTAAAACTGTGTGCCCGACCGAGACTCGAACTCGGAACTCCCGAGTTCTAGTCTCTGTCGGGCACACAGTTTTAATCTGATAGGAAGTTTCATATCAGCGCACACTCCGCTGCGGAGTGAAAATCTCATTCCCAAGGACAATGGAATGTAGCCGAATTAAATGAGGCGAATCTGTGGGATTAATTTAGGAAACGAGACACTAAAAGTAGTTGACGAGTTCTACTATTTTGTTGGGAAAATAACTGATATTGGTCGAAGTACAGAGAACATAAAATGATGAGTGGCAATGACAATAAAATCTTGTCTGAAGAAGAAGTTTTTAATATCTAATATAGATTTAAGCGTTAGGAAGTCTTTGAAGTCTTTTCTGAAGGTATTTGTCCGGAGAGTAGTCCTGCAGAGAAGTGAAACATGGACGATAACCAGTGTAGGCAAGAAGAAACTAAAAGTTTTGAAATGTGGCGCTACAGAAGAAAGCTGAAGAACACGTGGATAGATAGCGTAACTAATGAGCCGGTCGCAAATAGAACAGGAGAGGCAAGAACTTTGTGGCACAACTTGTCTAAATGAAGGGATCGGTTGATAGGACACCTTCTGAGACATCAAGGGTTCACCAATTTAGTATTGGAGGAAGTATGTGGTGAGAGGAGGGGGGGGGGAGGTAAAAATCGTAGAGGGTGACCAAGGGATAAATACAGTAACCAGGCCCAGAAGCATGCATGTTGTAGTAGTTATTAGGAGATGAAGAGACTTGCACAGGACAGCGTAGTATGGAGAGCAGCATCAAACCAGTTTTCGGTCTGAAGACTACAACACAACAATAAAATCAGCATGTTGTCTATCCAATAGCGTCAGCGTAATCACCAGGGCTTCCGCAGTTATGTAAGGCAATACATACACACAAAAGCAGAATAGTAGAAATAATTTTTTGTTAAATTTAAGGTTTATTAACACAACGTCACATATATTCTTCCGTAGTTCTGTATATATATCACCAGATTTGCCAAACTGCAATTAATCATGCTCTCTAGCTCTCACAAATAAGTGTATCTAGCGTTTTCACATCGTAGTGAAAGTCCTTACATACAAGGTGTAGTTTGGGTGTCATGATATGGCGTTCGTAAACGGATTTAGCAACTGATCTGCAATTTTATTTTCACAGAGCGTTTTCCGCTCTTCAATGCTGACACTCATTGTTCTATTTTCCTGTCATCAAAACAAGTACGCATAGTTGTTTATCGGTATTAACATGATTTTATGTCTATATGGAAACTATATTGCCTGTTAATGTAGTCATCGTAGTTATACTAATATAGAAATAATTTTTTTCCTTTTGTTTACGATCGTCAAATCTTTGAGTAAAACGAAAACCGCTAACTAGGTGGGACAGTACTCTCAGCAATTCTGCGTTGGCCGGACAAACTACAGTCGGCCGATATGGCCGAGCCGTTCAAGGCGCTTCAGTCCGGAACCGCCCTGCTGCTACGGTCGCAGGTTCGAATCCTGCCTCGGGCATGGATATGTGTGATGTCCTTAGGTTAGTTAGCTTTAAGTAGTTCTAAGTTCTAGAGGACTGATGAAAATGGTTCAAATGGCTCTGAGCACTATGGGACTTAACTTCTAAGGTCATCAGTCCCCTAGAACTTAGAACTACTTAAACCTAACTAACCTAAGGACATCACTCACATCCATTCCCGACGCAGGATTCGAACCTGCCACCGTAGCGGTCGCGCGGTTCTGGACTGTAGCGCCTAGAACCGCTCGGCCACTCCGGCCGGCGGGACTGATGACCTCAACTGTTAAGTCCGATAGTGCTTAGAGCCATTTGAACCATTTTGAGAAACTACAGGGATCTTGCTTTAGCCCATTCTCTACAAAATAATCTTAAAAGGCACTCAGCCCAATCATTTTCGACTGGCAGCGTTGCGAGTTAAACCCTCCGGCTCCGTTAGGCGTTAGGAAGGCGAAAACTTTCTCGTATTTCAAGTCACTTGTTTCTTTTAATTTTTTTTAAGGTGACCGTTTCATTTTAAGTGTAGTCTCCATTAGTTTCACCATTTATTGTAGGACACAATAGATAAGATGTTAGTTTAATTGTAAGACAAATATAAGCTAGATGTGGTATCATTGCTGACAATTTCCTTCATACATAAATCATACCTACAACAACCTACCAAGCGGTATTAATCCATGTGGAAACAAAATTTTTAAAGGTACCCAGATAAAAATAAGCTTTTAAGTTGCAGTTAACGATGGTTATTAGTTTTACCAATAGCACGTCTAGAGAGCGCACATAATAGAGAAACAAATTTAATAATTTCCGAAATGATATCGGCAAACTTGAACCTGCTTCTTGTTTATAATTCCCATACGTTAATACCTACAACTAAAAATGTTGATATCGGTTTTGGACCGTTTCTGTTACAGGCAGGAGATCGAACATTGCTAATTTATTCAAATACACTGGTCTTCAAATTTATACCTTTCAATTTTTCTTATTCATTTTTGAGGATTCTAATGTTTTCTGATCTTCATCTACATTTACATCGACACTTACGGTGCGTGGCGGAGGGCATCCCGTACCACTACTAATCATTTCCTTTCATGTTCCACTCTCCAATAGAAAGAGGGAAAAACGGCTATCTGTATGTCTCCGTATGAGCTCTGATTTCTCTATCTTATGTTCATAGTCCTTACGCGAAGTTTATGATGGAGGCAACAGAATCGTTCTGTAGTCAGCTTCAAATGGCGATTCTCTAACTTTTCTCAGTAGTCTTCTTCGAAAATGATCCCGCATTCCATCCAGGGATTCCCATTTGACTTCCTGAAGCATCTCCGTAACACTTGCGTGTCGTTAGTCTACCAGTAACAAAAAAATCTAGCAACCTCTCTCTGAATTGCATCGATGTCTTCCTTTAATCCAGCCTGATGCGGATCCCAAATCCTCGAGCAGTCCTCAAGAATAGGCCGCACCAGCGTCGTACATTCGATCTCCTTTACGGATGACGTTAATTCCCTAGTATTCTCCCAATAAACCGAAGCCGAGCATTAGCCTTTCCTACCACAATCATCACATGCATGAGGACACTCCCTGTGCAGCGTCCAGCAGTAGCCAGCTATCACGCTAACATCCCATCGGTTCTCGTATACCCCTTCCTTTTGTTTAATGCCTTGATGGTGTTAGTTGAGATTCCTCTTTCATCTGATGATGTTGCTCAGCAACAGGATCAGGACCCTACTTGGGCACCCGTTAAGCAACGCCTGTTGGCTGGGGAACTGTTGGATAAGCACGTTATTAAGGAGGGCATTTTGTCTAAAAGGGTGGGACGTGGTAATCAATTCAAGATCTGTTTGCCAGTAGCTCTTGTGCGCCCGGTTTCTCATTGTTTTCATGATTCGTTGGTTTGTGGGCACTTACGATCTTACGACCTAGCAAAAAATTAAGGAGCTTTTGACTTGACCCTCCGTAGACCGTGACGCGAGAGAGATGATTTCTCGATGTCGGTTGTGTAATGTAGCTAAACCTAAGAATGCTATTCAACAGGGTCTGTTGAGTTCAGAGCGCGAATCCTGTCCTATGCACAAACTCTATATCGATTATGTAGGGCCCTTTCCTTGTACTAACAGAGGTCATCGGTACGTATTGGTTATTATTGATGCGTTTTCGAGATTTACCTGGCTCCTTCCGAGCCGTAACGTGAGTGCTACCACCACTATTTCGCATTTAACTAATGTTTTCCGTGTTTTTGGACCCTCTCCCCCCCCCCAAACAAATCGTTAGTGATAATGCGCCCGCCTTCCTTTCGGCTCCCTGCCGGCCGCGGTGGTCTAGCGGTTCTAGGCGGCCAGTCAGGAACCGCGCGACTGCTACGGTCGCTGGTTCGAATCCTGCTTCGGGCATGGATGTGTGTGATGTCCTTAGGTTAGTTAGGTTTAAGTAGTTCTAAGTTGTAGGGGACTGATGACTGCAGATGTTAAGTCCCATAGTGCTCAGAGCCATTTGAACCATTTGAACCTTTTGGCTCCCTTCAAGCCTTCTGTTTCCAGAACGGTGTCAAGCACATCACGACTACGCCGTATTATCCGCAGGGATCTTTTGGGAACATGGTCAATCGAAATCTCAAATCAGCATTCATTATTTACCATCAGAAGACGCCTAGCAAGTGGGATCCTAGTCTTCCTCGGCTTAGTTTTGCTTTCAATACCGCCAATCATGAGGCCTTGAAAGCTACCCCGCCCCCCTTTATCCTTGCCTATCCTGTTAATTCCCCCTTACGAACTTGTTGGGAATTCAAGATCTAATTCCGGCGGATATTACCTCTGAATTTGTCAAGGAGAACTGGAACTGTGCCAGACATAATATTCTTAGGGCCCATAACAAACAAGCTGAGCGTTACAATCGTAATAGGCGAGCCTTTGAGGCAAGGCCAGGAGATCAGGCTCATGTCCGTAATTTTCCCGGGAGGCAACTGCGTGTCGGAAATCTTAGTAAATGCACTTCCAAATTTTTTGGGCCCTGCTCCATTGAGAGTATTTTAGGCCCGGTTATCTGCTGGTTAAGGATAACTGCATCGGTAAGCAGTAACGGGTCCACCTTAGCCAAGTTAAATTTGGTTAGCCCAATTGTTGAGTTACCCACCGAGTTGGTGTTTGAGGGGGTGGGGGTGGGGGTGGGGGGGTGGGGGGGGGGGGAACGTTGAGCCGTGGCCGGCTCGCATTGATGCCATTTGTTCTTCGGCATTTTGCAACAATCGAGTAGCGTCTTAGTTCTCCCTGAGTTACTACCATAATGAGCTGCTGACTTGCCTCCGTCAATGGCAGCAGCAGCGCTTATCAATACTAGTACTGCTGTACCATCTGTGGTGTGACCGCTATATTTCCGTGTGGTGGTGTGTGTGGCAGTCGGTCGGTTTGGACAGAGCAGCGATCAAATCTCCGCAGCGCTACATCAGGCCGGGACCGCTGGCGGCGTGCACGCGCAGTCAGATTGTGAGGCGCTAGCTGCGAGAGCTACAAAGTTCGTTGCCCACTAAACCTCTACACGGAAGTTCAGTGATCAGTTAACCTATTATGAAACCTCAACTGCTGTGACATATCTTCGTTCATTGGCGGTTGTTGCTTCCTGGACAGTTCCGGCTAGCAGCAACGTATGGTGTGTTGGAGTCGGCGAAAGTTTGCAGCCGTCTTCCTGTATGGTCTTTAATTATTAAATTGGTTGTTACTTATCAGTGGAGTGCACCAGCGGTATTTTCTGCCTTGTGGCCGTTAACGCCCAGTTACCTGCTCTGGTCGTTAGTGTAGTTTTCCGGCAGTGTGTTTATCCTTGCCGTGTTGATGCTGCCCGGCATGGGATGTAGTCTGACAGCCTTTTAATTGTTTGTTCATATTTTTTTCTTAAGAATGGTTATTGTGCCTCGGCTGTTTTAGACGCCAATTTTGAAGACGTAGTGCTGCTGGGATCTTCGTCCTCGGCTGATATTTCCCATCGCCATGCCACTGGTCGCACGGAAGGGAATTGTTTAGGTTGTTGGTCGGTCCTTCAGTCGTCCTTGGATCGGGTCGCCATCCGATTATTTAACCTTACTCTGGGCTGCCTGTCTCACCTCACCTTACGTTAGAGCTACCTCCTCAGGCCGTCCCTTGGAACACTTTAGGGCGCCACTGTTCTGTTGTGATTTTCATTTTAGCCTGATGTACTGTGGGAGCCCTTCAGCTGTCTATTAATTTAGTTTGATTTACTTTTGAAATAAGGCCTTCAGCTGACTGAAATTAAAATTTGAAGATTGATTTGCTTAATAACTAAAATTTTGAAACTTTGTACTATCTCAAATTCTTTTCCGTCTCTAATGACCTCGTTGTCGACGGGACGTTAAACACTAACCACCACCATCAAATTCTTGTTATCCAGGCCCTGAGTCCTGAGTTGTTCAATGTCCAGTGTGTGGCCTTCAGCCGAGCTTATGCGTGAAATGTTTTTAAAATAAGGCCTTCAACTGACTTAAATTAAAATTTTGAAAATTGATTTGCTTAAACTATTTTTTCTAAATTTGCTCTATTTGAAATTCTTGTTATTCAGGCCCTAAGCCCTGAGTTGTTCAATGTCTTGTGTACGGCCTTGAGCCGAGTGTTTATGTCAAGTTTTTTTTAAGAAAGGTCTTCAGCTGCGTGTATTCTTTAAAGCAATTTTTACAACTTGTTTTCAGGCCTTCAGCCATTCTTGTTTTTGGTGTTGTTTTGGGCCTTCAGCGCAGGAAGTATCGCAAGTTTTCTTAACTAGGCCTTCAGTCGTATTGTTTTAATTTGATCCTTTTAAGGCAATGTGGAATTAAGTGGTTCTTAGGAAAATAATAGTTTATGTGTTTTGTGCAACTAACAGTAACTCATTACAGCCCTCTCCACAACCATAACCTGATCCGCTCTATCCTGCGAAACTCGATACTTTATTAGTTGTTGCATGGTACACCACGTATTAGAGAGCAGTCTCTGAAACAAAATATGATGGAATAAATGGTTTCTAGCATGGGACCATGCATTTCCGGATATAAGTTCATTAGACGTTTTTTTTCCGTCGATCAATCTCTAGAGTTTGTACACGGTGGAAAAAATCACACTGTCCCATGAGTTTTGTCGCCTCAGTTTATACTCGAAATGTGGTATGCTAAGTCTTACTGGAGTTTCAATTGACTGACATTATGATGGCAGGAATCTAGAAAAACGTGTGTCTGCTGTGAAGAGCTTAAACGGCTGTGGGAAAAATTAAATTGCACATCAGTTGCTAACTCCTTTTACAAACTCCACATCATATCATAAAAAATCGGAGCTTCACGAAGAATGTTGTTACTAATGTATGTGATGCTCTAAGATGACTATCCTCCTTCCTTGTTTCATTTTAGGAGAAAATAGGCATGGATGTCAATCCGTTTTTGCTCGAAATACGCTTCCTAACTTCAGTCCAATTGATATATCACTTTGTGTTTCGTGTAAGGTGCAGGAGGGACATTTATGTGTAGGCGCTATGTTGTTATCTACGCCCGTGCCGAGGTGGATATACCACTTACCTACATCTACATGACATCTACATGACTACTCTGCAATTCACATTTAAGTGCTTGGCAGAGGGTTCATCGAACCACAATCATACTATCTCTCTACTATTCCACTCCCGAACAGCAAGCGGGAAAAACGAACACCTAAGCCTTTCTGTTCGAGCTCTGATTTCTCTTATTTTATTTTGATGATCATTCCTACCTATGTAGGTTGGGCTCAACAAAATATTTTCGCATTCAGAAGAGAAAGTTGGTGACTGAAATTTCGTAAAAAGGTCTCGCCGCGACGAAAAACGTCTATGCTGTAATGACTTCCATCCCAACTCGTGTATCATATCTGCCACACTCTCTCCCCTATAACGCGATAATACAAAACGAGCTGCCCTTTTTTGCACCCTTTCGATGTCCTCCGTCAATCCCACCTGGTAAGGATCCCACACCGCGCAGCAATATTCTAACAGAGGACGAACGAGTGTAGTGTAAGCTGTCTCTTTAGTGGACTTGTTGCATCTTCTAAGTGTCCTGCCAATGAAACGCAACCTTTGGCTCGCCTTCCCGACAACTGAAACGTCCCCTTAGAAAAATTGTACAAGACTGGTCTATGTGAAACGTCCTCTTTGAACAATTATACACGACTGTGCTTAAACTGACACACAATATCTTTAGCGCAACGCAATCTGACTTCCAAAAATCCCTACGAAAGAATGGCCCTGACTAGCATTAACCTATACGTTTCACAAATCACTTACCTCACAAAAATCTTCGTTACTCAAGCTACTGCAATACAGCGAGCGCCACTACTGCCAGCTAAATAAAAGATTCAAACTACTGAAGGCACTAACTACTGATAGGCATAGTTAGCAAATGAAAGATTTTAATAGAGAACAAACAATGTATTTACCTCACTAGTCATAATATATATAGCAGTTCATGACACCAATTCTTACAAATTTCAAAACTCCGCCATCTCTCTCCCCACGTCCACCACTGCTGGCGGCTCACCTCCAACTGCGCAACGCTACGCGCTGTTAGCATCCAGCTGCCGCTGCCCGACACTACAATGGCGAGTATTACAACAATGCCAACCAGCCACAAACTGCACACGGCACAGCCAGTGATTTTCATACAGAGCGCTACGTGGCGGCGGCGTTACCAATAAAAAAAACCTAAACAGCCTACTTACATAGCCCCCATGCTCCCCACAAAAAAATTTCCAAATTGTTTTGGGCAGTGGCCAATACAGATTTGAAAAAAATTTTCATAATTACAATATCAAAGAAATGAAATGCACACACTTATCGACACAATGTTGGTCAAAAGCTAAAATTTTCTCACAGTCCATATAGACAGTCCTGATCATTCATCACAGTAAAATTACACTGTTTTTTTTTTTTTAAAGTCTGAGTAGTAAAAGAGAATGGACACGTAAGTAGTGGATTTCCATGCAGTCTTGAAGAAGTAGTATTGTCCTTCCAACGGAAAGACAGTGCTGACTCTTGACATGCAGACAGGTAATGGGCCACAACAGAGTCAGTCGACGTTGAAGACTATCGGTAGGTAGGTCATCACAGAGCAGACCCACTGTTGTCCTGGTAGAGATTACTATTGGTGGGCCACCAGAGGTGCAGACCCATTGCAGTCCTTGTAGAAATAATGGTATTGGTGGGTCATCAAAGGTGTAGACCGACTGTAGTCCTTGTAGAGATGGCCAGCAGCCATCTGTTTGATGGATAATATAGCAAGTCCATAACCACCACTTGTGCACTCACAAAAATTGTTTTTGAAATGTCCTTAGAACCAGCAATGCTGTTATCCAGTCCCTTACTGAATTATTAACACACGTGCAAACACTATCAGTCCCTACTTCTCACATATTGTCCATATACAATGACCAACAGAAACGTGTGCAGCGAAATGTAATTTACAAGTTACTTAATTTGATGAACTGGTGTCAATTACAATTTTATAACATAAGAAAGCAATAACAAAGGTACAAAATACATCTTTAAAGAACATAACAATACAGATAACATTTGCAGTAGTACAGGCTTTACAAAAGAATCGAAATAGCAAATACATCAGTGTTACGAAAATTACGACATAAGTACATACATAAAAGATCAGAATAACTTTTGAAACATCAACTTCACACATGAGCATTAGAACAAAATAGACTAAATAATGTGTCAACATCTTTACAAAGTAAATAACATGTTATTAATGCAAATTATATTTGAGGATAACAGTATTCCTCATCATAGTGAATGTAGCTTAGTATTAGAAAAATTCTGCAACATAAGTCTTATCAGATAAACATATAAAGACAGGAAGAATATAAATACACAAGGGTACACAAACACATAGTGGGATAACACAAGGAAAGGACAGGGTTTGTTTTACTGCAGTATTTTGCAAACAAAACTTTCTTTACTTCTCGGAGATCTCCCTTCGTTCTTCATTATTTCCAAAAAGTCCTATCTATACCTGATTTCTGTACTTTTTTCGTATAACTTCTCAATGCATTTCTTCCAGTCCATCGCAAATCATTCTCTTATATAGGCTACCCCCTCTTAAGCTAACTTATATCTACTGAGCTCAGATGCTTAACTAAGGGATGAGGCAATGCAGCAGCACAAAACAATTTACACAAACAGCAATGTTAAAAAATGGAAATTGGCAAAAAAAAGGCAGCAATATTACAGCTAATATAAAGCAATGCGCAGCAAACAAGAAAAATAAATCAGTAATAAAATTGGCTTAACCTAGTAATACAAAGTGACATTCAGTAGCACTATGCCTGGCACATAGCAGCAGCAGCAAATGCTATAAATTATACCTAAACATGACAAAGCTCAAGCAGAAAAAATATTATGCTAAAGACAACAATGCAGATAAGGGAAATGTATATTCACATCTTAATGTCTATATAATTAAAATGGTGCACCACTACTTATTCAATGAAATAAATTACCAAGTACTTGAAAAGAAAATTATATATACAGTTACTGTTATTAGTCGCTTCTTATTGCTCTTTCCATTCCAAGAGCTCCTTTTTCGCAGAATGTGGATCATAAAATAATTATTTAATAGATCTGTCGACAGAAAGTGTTCACATTAGCAAATGCATTTAATTTTATAAAACCAAAGCTGCAACACAGCTGGAAAACAGATATCAAGTGAAATAAGCAACTATGGACAAAGCATAAAAATATCATTCAATAGTCATGTGACATTTTATAAGTTAGTAGAATTCTCCCAACTTTCGTAGAAAGACGTTTGTTATAATCAGGTGTCAGATGTAAGTATCTTTCTCAGTAATGAGCGTGTCGTATTTGCGGTGCTTTCTACAAAGGAATGTCAATAGAGAGGATAATGGCCCTTTTTTTTTTTACCTGTGCCTCTGAAAGGCACACACTAATGGCTTTCTTTTGTCAGGTGGTTGTCGCGCAGCTGGGTGCCCACGACGCATTACGTGCAGGTGGTCACTTAAGTGTCTTAACGAAATATTTACGACACCAGTTTCCGCTACAGTGGCAGTCTCATGTAAAAAATTTCACAGGTCAAGAATTTGCGTTACACATCTGTAGAAACAAAATTCTATTAATATAACAGTGTCCAAAACATTTTCGTCGGCATTGTAATACATTCACGCATTTACATACATTTCATGACTCTTAAAGTACGATTCTTGGTTTCCAACAACCTTTTTCACAAACCAGAGTCCCTAACCACTATTCATTATTCCTCACCTTATTCATCGACACTTCTTCAATATTTCATCATAACAGATACGTAGCATAATCAAATAACTCATATAGCATCAACTTATTGATCATAAACATACCGCAACAGCATAATACACATAGTGATCGTAATAATAACATCATAACACCTCAGTCAACTCTCAAAATCGTCGTAGCTTCCTTCAATAATTTCAAAACCTTAAAAAAATTCTCTGCTCGTATCAAAAGTGTCATCTACCTCAAACGTACTTTAAAAATCATGATCTCATACCAAATATGTCATTCAAAGCTCTCATAGTATCAAAATGGTTCCAAAAAAATATGAACAGTTCACAAAGTACAGAAAAAATAGAATTTCATAAGTGTGAAATTATCCAACTGTGTGATTGCGTAAACATGTGTCACTGACGTAATAAAAAAAATGTTTGTCTCTCAGTTAAATGATCAGATAGCTGTGTAATTACGTGTTAGAGAAATATGGTACCGGTGTGTAAAGTTGTATAAGCAAATACCATGTTAGCTAGGGCTCCTTGTGCTTGCCAAACACATGGTACACAAAGTAAGCGTATACCCCCCGGAGGATAATGTAATTATATCCTCAGGTGTTACAGATTACAGCAATGGAATGAAATGTATCACGGAAAACTTTCTTTGTAATTCAAATATGTTGAAAAATAAATAGTTTAATGCGTGTCCTGTAGCGCTAAATGTGCGTCTTGCTGTAAGACAATCTCTGTGGAAGTGTCGTAGTTGTTGTCCTCCGAAAGCTAAGTTCTGCAGAAGTCAATGTACTTACCTCATGATAAACGAAATTGAAATGCTTTGCGTATAGATATCTTAGTTATTACGCTTATTGCCGTGATGAAGTAAGTACTGTACTGTACGTATTGTTGTGCTACAGAAAAGGCTGTCTCATTGTAGCTATACCACAAACGTTACTACTAAAACATGTTTTACTTTCCAGAAAAATTCAGAAAAACTGTTCAGATATAAAACAGATAAACTGCAAAAGCAACATTGTAAATTGTCACTCATTAGTAGCGTCGTGATAAAATCGTGTAGCTGTCACATAAAGTAACCACTGTATCATCTTGTATCTCACAGAAAGTACTTTAAATCCTGAATGTATTTTCAAGTAAACCAAAATGTTGCATTAAAATCCCATTGGCAATACTGGTAAATGTTCTAAGTATGTGAGCCTTATGGTCGTTACGTAATCGTGCAACTAACAAGCAAGAATGTACACGCACAATAACACTGTGACGTCTGTTCACTATAACAATGCATTCGTAATTTCTGTTTAAATATGTTCCGTAGGTTCTAGACTGGATAGTAAACTTCAAACATTGTTGAATGTTAACAGTTTCTCAGTGTGACAAAGCATACTAGAAATGTGAAGTGAAATGTTTTATGGCAAAGACAAAGTTAAAAAGCAGATTATCTTTCAATAAACGGTTTTACATGTGAAATGTGGTGTAAACCTTTACTCTTCCTAGTACGCAGAGTTTCAACTTCAACGCAATTATCATGTGGTATACGTCGGATTCTGTAAGGTCCATTGTAAACTAGAAAGAATTTGTGACTCAAGTGTTTCTTCTTATGTGACAATGGATGAGCTTTAATGAGAACTTTCTGACCAATATATAATTTCTTTGCATTTGCTTTACCGTGTAATTTTTTCCTTTTGTCTGCAGCAGAATTTATATTTTTAATAGCCAAATCAATTATGTCTTTGTGTCGAAGTTTACGTGTATTCGGAAAAGGTACAAGCTCTCTGATTCTGTTTGGTGGTTCTTTATTCTTCAGTACAAGAGCAGGTGGTAAAGCAGTGGAGTCATGAGGCATTTCATTCAGCACGTTTTGAAATAAGTGTAAATATCTGTCCCAATGCTGATGCTTTCTGTGACAATAAAGTCTGCAAAGCTTATTGATTTCTTTCATAATCCGTTCAGACGGGTTACAATGTGGTGAGTACAATGAAATAAAAACAGATTTGATTTTATGGTTACGAAGCATGCGTGACCAAACAGCAGATCTGAATTGCGGTCCGTTATCTGAAATTACTTTACTAACGTGTCCAACTTCACGTAAGAAATTTCTAACAAAGGCGTTGGATACAGACCGTCCAGTGGCTTTACGTAACGGAGTGAAAGAAACAAATTTTTAAGTAAGTTCAGCAGCGACTAGAACGTACGAAAATCCATTAGATGTTCTAACAAGCGGTCCCAAGAGATCAACAGCAGCAAATTCTTTTAATTTAGTGGGAATGATAGGAAACAATGGAGCACGATGCGAGACAGTAGATGGTTTCGCCTTTTGACAAAGTTTACAAATAGACAAGACTCTTCGAATTCTCTTTTCCATATTGTTAAAATAACAAGTCGTTCGAAGAATATGATAACATTTTCGTGGACCAAAATGTGCATAGCTGAAATGAATGTACCAAATGAGCTTATTAACAAAATCGTCTGGAATGCAAAGTACCCATAGCTTGTCATCAACAGTGCATCGTTTGAACAGTATGTTGTTTCTAACCAGATAATAATGCCGAATCTGTGTGTGTGTCTTTTCATGCCATTTACTTTTGATGTCTTTCCAAATCGGATCTTTATCTTGTTCATGAGCAATGTCCTTTAAAGATGTGGTGATGAAGTTTTCAAAGGTGGCTTTCTGGATGTAAAGAATACTGAAATTTCTCTCGAGGTTGCTTTCTGTGTTACTTTTCTCAAGCCCAGCCGGTGCGCGTGACAGTGCGTCCGCAACAATGTTCTCCTTGCCGGGAATGTAGACTATTGTGAAGTGGAATTCTTGCAGGAACAATGCCCAACGTTTTAACCTGTCATGATTTAATTTTGAAGACATAAGAAATTGTAATGCACGATGGTCACTGTATACTTTTACGTGCTTACCATAAAGAAAGAAACGGAATTTGTTAAATGCCCAAACGATAGCTAAAGCTTCTAATTCAGTAACGGAATAATTTTTTTCAGATTTTGTTAGCACTAGGCTAGCAAAAGCAATGGTTTTCTGAACAGTAATGTCATTTTCTGTGGCTTCTTGAAATAAATGGGCACCAAGACCGACTTTAGAAGAATCCGTGCTAAGGCAAAAATCTTGTGAGAGATCTGGATGAGCTAGTATTGCCGCGTTAAGTAACGATTCTTTCAAAGAATTGAATTCCAACTGTGCTTGTTCGTCCCAGTTCCAAATAGTATTTTTTTCAGTGAGAGAACAAAGTTTTGTTGTAACTAGAATTTGCATATTCAGAAAACGACGGTAAAAATTTACGAGACCTAGAAAACTGCGGACTTGTTTTTTTGTGGATGGAACTGGAATGGCTCTGATTGCTTCTAACTTTTCAGGATCCGGCTGGATGCCTTCAGAAGAAATAATATGTCCCAAAAACTTCACTTTTGTCCTACCGAATTCAGACTTTTCCAAGTTAACTGTCATTCCAGATTCTGCAAAAATATGGAACACGCTGTTGAGGATGCGATTATGTTGTTCCCATGAGGCTTCTGCTATCAGAATATCGTCCACATATAAGGTGATGTGACGTTTTAAGAGCTCAGGTAATATGGAATTTAGCCCGCGAATGAATGTTGCCGAGGAAATGTTCAAACCAAAAGGAAGTTTCCGAAACTGATAACAAACGCCTAAACAAAGGAAAGCTGTATATTTTCTACATTCTGGATGAAGTTCAATCTGATAAAAGCTGGATCTGAGATCAATGGAAGACAACACTTTTACACCATTAAAATTTTGAAGAAGTTCTTCCAACGTTTGCGGCCTGTCTGTCTCGAATCTAAGACAAGCCTGATCGATCCATTTTTCTTCTCAACAATATGTAATGGATTGTTGTATGATCTTACTGCAGGCTCAATAATGCCCTCGTCAAGCATAGATTGTATTTCTGTTCTAACACGGTCCCTATAATGTGCTGGAATTACGTATGGTCTAACACAAAATTTAGTATGCTCACGAACACGAAATTGGTATTGAAATCCCTTGATTGTTCCTGTTTTGTGAGTAAAAACTGTGGAATGTGCTTGTAAAATCTCAAAAAGGTCCTGCCTATCAGTGTCATTACAATTCTCAATTGTTTCAATTTTATTCTGAATTAACTCATTAGTTTCAATTGTGCCATCGATATCATCCCTGTCAGTACTTTCAGAGGGACTGTTAGTGTCTAGTTCCGTAGAAAATTCTGAACTGTTGTCTAACAGAAGGTAAAGCCGATTAATTTCCTCGTCATGGTTTGAGAGCCAATCTTCAAATTTCAAAGCTATTGACTTACCTTCTTTCTCTAAACTTACTTCAGCATCGTGAAAGTTTAAGATTGCTTTGTATTCATTCAAAAAGTCTACTCCCAGTATAACTTCCGTCGACAACAATGGAACAATAAGAAAGTTCATAGAGAAGCTGTGGCTCTGACAAAAGAATTCTAAGTTGGTTTGTTGGCGTACATCTACACTTTTTCCAATGACTGCACCTTGTAATTTAATCTTGTGTAACGGAAGTGTGGGGCAATCGTTCGATTTGTTGCATTTGCTAAAAGCTGTTTCACTAATTACTGAAATGGGACTGCCTGAGTCAAGTACTGCCGTAAATTTTACGTCATTTACAGTAAGGTGAATCATAGGATATGCAATGTTGTTATGTTTTACGTCGTGTTCCTGGAGTAATATGTCCCTAATGTCTTCCATTTTAACATAATTACTAGCTACGGCAGCTGCGTCGTCAGTTTCATAAGTACGTTTTGAGGCTGACAGCGGTATGAGTCATTGCCTATTGTGTCTTTGTTGGCGCGCGTCGTTATTGGGATTTGGAGACCTAACTTCTACAAATTCACCTTGTCGAGAGGGCCCTGCTCTGTTTGAATCCCGCCAGTTCTGCTGCAATTCAGGTCTGTCGTTACGATCATATCGTCTGTCGTCATGTCGGTAGATTCCATAGTTTCTTTCTTGTCGGTCACGTGGTGGAGAATTTCTCTCTGAATCGTAACTGCGCGCTGGACCGTTGCGTCTAAAGTTATTCTGTCTCCCTTGATAGTAATTATTTTGGTTCCCATATTGTCTGTTTCTCTGATTGTCTCTGTGATAGTCATTACCGCGGAGAGGTGACCTTTCCCTGTAATTATTACTACTCTGCCAACGGTTGTCATACGGGTGGTGTCTGTTTTGGTCACGATTTGTATTGTGAGAATAGCCTTGTCGTGTCCAGTTATTATTTCTTTCATCGCGGAATTGCGACGGATGTGACCTGTAATTGTTGTGTTCCTGTTTTCGCGTTCCGCGATTGTCAGTGTCAATTTCTAATTCTTGTAAGAGTCCCTGAAAAGCTTCAATGTCGTCTTTGCAACGGCCTGCTAAAATAATATGCCGTAAATGTTCAGGCAATTTGATTAAGCAAATGCGGATGAGTTCTGACGGGCTGTATGGGTTTGACAGGTACTGATTCTTGTGCAACATGTCTTCAAAATATTTCACAAGACTGGAAAATTCAGATTGTTCGAAATGTTTCATCATCATGATGCCATGTTTTACTCGGTCTTGTGTGGCTTGGGACCAATATGCTGAGAGGAAGGCATGGTAAAATTCTCCTTCACTGTAGCAATCGTGAATGACCGATCGCATTCTTACAGCTGGTTCATTCTCTAAGTAGCCACACATAAATTCTAATCTGTGCTCTAGTGACCAGTTGGGAGGAAAACAATGAGAGAATTGATGGAGCCACGCTTGTGGATGAATGTCGTTGCCAGAATTCTTAAATGTTTTGAATTTACGTGTAGTAATGAACAGCTTATAGTAAAAATCATCGTCTCGGCGGGTAGCATATCGGTCATTGTTACGTCGTGTCGGCGGTTCCATCTCAGAATTCGGTGTACCTTGCCAATTTCTTTCATAATTTCCGAAGTGCCCTGTGTTATTATTTTGTGGCTGTTCCGTATTTCTATGTCCCTCTTCCCGTATTGGAGCGCGAGTGTCCTCTGAAATACGTAATTGTTGTATTACCTGTGTCAGCTGATCTTGTACTTCCCGGATTTCTCTTTGGTGTTGCGTACTAATTTGATTCAGACTTTGTTTGAATTTCCTAATTTGTCCGCACTCTTCTGTGTCATTAAAGACTACCGGTTTTGTGTCATTCAAATTATCATCTACCTTCGTAGATAAATTAGTGAACTGATCCGAAAGTTCGGCTACTTTCTCCGATAGTGAACACATTTCCTCAGTGTGTTTTTCTGAACCAAGTTTCAGAGTGTCCATTTGTGTTGAAATCGAATCTACTGTGTCCTTTAAGTTTTCCTGAGTTCTTGCAAGTTGCGTAACCGAATCGGTGGATGCAACTGAGTCCATTTTAGCTTGCAAGGTGTCGTGATTTTCACGAACAACAGTTTGCAATTCTTTTATGGCTGCTTCGTGATTCTGTAATGAGTTTTCATGCCGCGAAAAAATAGGTTGAAAATGCTCACAAATTTGTGTTTTTACGTCAATACAGATTTTTTGACATTTCGATTCAATGTTATGTAACTCAGTAGTTAAATCTTCACGTGTTTGACCAAGTGTGGTGTCTAACTTCCGAAGATTATGTTCCATTGTGTCCAACTGTTGCTGTGTTTGTCTCTGATTTTGTTTCATTGTGTCTAACTTTTGAAGATTATGTTCCATTGTGTCCAACTGTTGCTGTGTTTGTCTCTGATTTTGTTCCATTGTGTCTAACTTTTGAAGCTTTTGTTGTGTTTGTCTCTGATTTTGTTCCATTGTGTCTAACTTTTGAAGCTTTTGTTGTGTTTGTCTCTGATTTTGTTCCATTGTGTCTAACTTTTGAAGATTTTGTTCCATTGTGTCTAACTGTTGCTGTGTTTGTCTCTGGTTTTGTTTCATTTGTTGCATTAATTGCAATAATAATGTATTAGTGTCTGGAATCTGATCATCTATGCTTTTCGGCAGTGCATTTGCACCGGCAACATTCACAGTTTGACAAGCAGAAAATGTGTCTCGGCTTATTTGAGAAAACGGTGAGGACGCAAAACCTGAATGTACAGTATTTGCAAGATTGTGTCCTGTCATATCGGATTCCTGACGCGAGCTGTTGCCGACCAATCGATCGCTAATGCTTCCCTGTTCACTAACTGTTTCACTTCCTACACCATTATTTGCAGCCCGCTCCATTTCCCTATGCACTATTACCAAATTACTACTTTGAACATTTGTGAATTCATTACATGGTGGCGCTAACACATTGCTTTCATCTTCACTGTCATTTCTCAGTTTACTTTGTAGCCTAGTATTACGTTTTTCACACGCCATTATTGTCACAATATTTCACACGATAACACAGAAAAGCACAATTTGAAGAGTAAAAATAAGAGAACTCTACTTGGTGCAACTCTACATGCATGCCACAACTGTTGTACTGTACAACAATGAAAGACTACAACTACAAAGGAAATTCCCTCTATGATTACGAGCTAGCAATAAAAAAAATCTACATTAATTACACAAACTACAAGAAAAAATCAGAAGATTCCAGTGAGGTATCCTCGGCTAAGGGTCGACATATGAAACGTCCCCGTAGAAAAATTGTACAAGACTGGTCTATGTGAAACGTCCTCTTTGAACAATTATATACGACTGTGCTTAAACTGACACACAATATCTTTAGCGCAACGCAATCTGACTTCCAAAAATCCCTACGAAAGAATGGCCCTGACTAGCATTAACCTATACGTTTCACAAATCACTTACCTCACAAAAATCTTCGTTACTCAAGCTACTGCAATACAGCGAGCGCCACTACTGCCAGCTAAATAAAAGATTCAAACTACTGAAGGCACTAACTACTGATAGGCATAGTTAGCAAATGAAAGATTTTAATAGAGAACAAACAATGTATTTACCTCACTAGTCATAATATATATAGCAGTTCATGACACCAATTCTTACAAATTTCAAAACTCCGCCATCTCTCTCCCCACGTCCACCACTGCTGGCGGCTCACCTCCAACTGCGCAACGCTTCGCGCTGTTAGCATCCAGCTGCCGCTGCCCAACACTACAATGGCAGACAACAATGGAAACCAGCCACAGACTGCACACGGCACAGCCAGTGATTTTCATACAGAGCGATACGTGGCGGCGGCGTTACCAATAAAAAAAGCCTAAACAGCCTACTTACACAATATTATCTATGTGGTCCTTCCAACTGAAGTTGTTCGTAATTTTAACACCCAGGTACTTAGGTTAATTGACAGCCTTGAGAATTGTACTATTTATCGAGTAATCGAATTCCAACGGATTTCTTTTGGAACTCATGTGGATCATCTCACACTTTTCGTTATTTAGCGTCAACTGCCACCTGACACACCATACAGCAATCTTTTCTAAATCGCTTTGCAGCTGATACTGGTCTTCGGATGACCTTACTAGACGGTAAATTACAGCATCATCTGCGAACAGTCTAAGAGAACTGCTCAGATTGTCACCCAGGTCATTTATATAGATCAGGAACAGTAGAGGTCCCAGGACGCTTCCCTGGGGAACACCTGATATCACTTCAGTTTTACTCGATGATTTGCCGTCTATTACTACGAACTGCGACCTTCCTGACAGGAAATCACGAATCCAGTCGCACAACTGACACGATACCCCATAGCTCCGCAGCTTGATTAGAAGTCGCTTGTGAGGAACGGTGTCAAAAGCTTTCCGGAAATCTAGAAATACGGAATCAACTTGAGATCCCCTGTCGATAGCGGCCATTACTTCGTGCGAATAAAGAGCTAGCTGCGTTGCACAAGAGCGATGTTTTCTGAAGCCATGCTGATTACGTGTCAATAGATCGTTCCCTTCGAGGTGATTCATAATGTTTGAATACAGCATATGCTCCAAAACCCTACTGCAAACCGACGTCAATGATATAGGTCTGTAGTTAAATGGATTACCCCTACTACCCTTCTTGAACACTGGTGCGACCTGCGCAATTTTCCAATCTGTAGGTACAGATCTATCGGTGAGCGAGCGGTTGTATATGAGTGCTAAGTAGGGAGCTATAGTATCAGCGTAATCTGAAAGGAACCTAATCGGTATACAATCTGGACCTGAAGACTTGCCCGTATCAAGCGATTTGAGTTGCTTCGCAACCCCTAAGGTATCTACTTCTAAGAAACTGATGCTAGCAGATGTTCGTGTTTCAAATTCTAGAATATTCCATTCGTCTTCCCTGGTGAAGGAATTTCGGAAAACTGCGTTCAATAACTCCGCTTTAGCGGCACAGTCGTCGATAACAGTACCATCGGCACTGCGCAGCGAAGGTATTGACTGCGTCTTGCCGCTTGTGTACTTTACATACGACCAGAATTTCTTCGGATTTTCTACCAAATTTCGAGACAATGTTTCGTTGTGGAACCTATTAAAGGCATCTCGCATCGAAGTACGTGCCAAATTTCGCGCGTCTGTAAATTTTAGCCCATCTTCGGGATTTCGCGTTCTTCTGAACTTCGCATGCTTTTTCCGTTGCCTCTGCAACAGCGTTCGGACCTTTTTTGTGTACCACGGGGGATCCGTTCCATCTCTTACCAATTTATGAGGTATGAATCTCTCAATTGCTGTTGCTACTATATCTTTGAATTTGAGCCACATCTCGTCTACATTCGCATAGTCAGTTCGGAAGGAATGGAAATTGTCTTTTAGGAAGGCTTCTAGTGGCACTTTATCTGCTTTTTTAAAATAAAATTATTTTGCGTTTGTTTCTGATGGATTTGGAAGAAATGGTATTCAGCCTAGCTACAATGACCTTGTGATCACTAATCCCTGTATCAGTCATGATGGTCTCTATCAGCTCTGGATTGTTTGTGGCAAAGAGGTCAAGTGTGTTTTCGCAACCATTTACAATTCGCGTGGGTTCGTGGACTAACTGCTCGAAATAATTTTCGGAGAATGCATTTAGGACAATCTCGGAAGACGTTTTCTGCCTACCACCGGTTTTGAAGAAGTATTTTTGCCAACATACCGAGGGTAGGTTGAAGTCCCCACCAACTATAACCGTATGAGTGGGGTATTTATTTGTGAAGAGACTCAAACTTTCTCTGAACTGTTCCGCAACTGTATCATCGGAGTCTGGGGGTCGGTAGAAGGAGCCAATTATTAACTTAATTCGGCTGTTAAGTATAACCTCCACCCACACCAATTCGCACAGAGTATCTACTTCGACTTCACTACAAGATAAACCACTACTGACAGACACAAACACTCCACCACCAATTCTGCCTAATCGATCTTTCCTGAACACCGTCTGAGACTTCGTAAAAATTTCTGCAGAACTTATTTCAGGCTTTAGCCAGCTTTCTGTACCTATAACGATATCAGCTTCTGTGCTTTCTATTAGCGCTTGAAGCTCAGGGACTTTTCCAGCGCAACTACAACAATTTACAACTATAATTCCGACTGTTCCTTGATCCAAGCACGTCCTGTAATTGCCAAGCACCCTTTGACATTGCAGCCCATCCCGCACTTTCCCGAGGCCTTCTAACCTAAAAAACCGCCCAGTCCACGCCACACAGCCTCCGCTACCCGTGTAGCCGCCAGCTGAGTGTAGTGAACTCCTGACCTATTCAGCGGAACCCGAAACCCCACCACCCTATGGCGCAAGTCAAGGAATCTGCAGCCAATACGGTCGCAAAACCGTCTGAGCCTCTGATTCAGACGCTCCACCCGGCTCTGCACCAAAGGTCCGCAGTCGGTTCTGTCAACGATGCTGCAGATGGTGAGCTCTGCCTTCATCTCGTAAGCATGACCGGCACCCTTCACCAAATCAGATAGCCGCTGGAATCCAGAGAGAATTTCCTCAGATCCAAAGCGACACACGTCATTAGTGCCGACATGTGCCACCACCTGCAGCTGGCTGCACCCTGTTCTCTTCATGGCATCCGGAAGGACCCTTTCCACATCAGGAATGACTCCTCCCGGAATGCACACGGAGTGCACACTGGATTTCGTCCCCTCCTTAGCCGCCGTATCCCTAAGGGGCCCCATTACGCTCCTAACATTGGAGCTCCCAACTACCAGTAAGCCCACCCTCTGCGATTGCCCGGACCTTGAAGGCTGAGAATGATCCTCTGAAACAGGGCAGGCAGCTGCATCTGGCTCAGCCAGAGACAGTGCCTGAAACCCTGAAACCGGTTTGTCAGACGCACCGGGGAGGCTTTCTGATCAGATCACTGCAGTACAGTACCAACGGGTGTTGTTCTTACTTGCGTGGGTGACCGTCTGGGATCACCACTCGCTGTAGACGATTTTCCCTTCTCCTTTACGACAGGTAGGCAGGTAGGGTGGCGGCGTATAGTCCCTGATCACTATTTTTTCTAATGCCTTGGATTTAACTCCATATCTCTCCGTAGTGTGTCGCGATGTGAAGGCATGTGACACTGTTGATGGTGTTCCGTCAGTCGTTTTAAGTTCGATGGCTGCCTTGGTGTTTTTCGTAAGGAGTAGGCTATTTGCCGGCACCGGCTTTCACGCTCTTCCTTTTCTCATCATTCTCATCATCTCCTACACGAAAATGACACTACACTAAACATACACACACCCATTACAGTCGCCTATACTTAACAGATACGCTTACGCACAAAGCTCCAATACTTCGCAAAGGATAGACGAGAACGGGTGCAATGGATACAATTAATAGGGAGACATCGACTTAAATGAATTGGTAGAGCGCTTAGTTTAATTACGGCAATAATTCACATAATAAGGAGAAATATCTATTGAAGAGGAACACTGAGGAGTAGCTATTATTCTCTGAAATTTCGGCAAATAATGTGAAAGTTGCGTACGAGAAGAGTCTGTCTAACTAGAATGGGTAAGATGATGAGGGAAATATGTAACCGCATCTTGCAAACATAAAATGTTGTCATTGTTTACTTCGTTACATCTCCATGCTTTTTAAACTGCAAGTTAGATCTGCAGCAGTGCCCATGTGCATATTTTTTAAATCAGTTTTTACATGTTTAAATGAATTTAACGTGTCGTACAAAGATGAAATTACTATTGTCTACTAAACTGTTATTTATTTAAGTAGCGCCAGTAAGCGAGCTGCATGTATTTTATTTAGATATAGGGACAATTAAGATACAGAAATATTTTATTTCAAGGTTCACAGAACTGTAAAGTGTGGTACAGCTGTCGAAATATCCCCGTTAACGAGTGCTGCTTAACTTGATAAGTTTGTACCATTAGTGCCAATATGCAAGCTGCGTGCGTTTTAATGAGTAATATAGACAATTTAGATGTGAAAATATTTAACTTTACTGTACATTTTGCTTGTAGACTGTGATAAATGTTATTCATTCGAATTTTCGTAGATGTCCATAATTTTACTTGGATTTTATGATATGCATTCTGTGTGTGTGAGTGTGTGTGTGTGTGTGTGTGTGTGTGTGTTTGTGTGTGTGTGTATGTGTTTGTACTCGATAAATGATAAACATCATATTCCTTCCTTCCTAAATTTATGTTATTGTGTCTGTATGTGTGCGTCCATGTGGTAGTGTATTTATTAGATCCTGGTCCAGGTGATTACAATTTTAGTAAGTCCATTTCCGTTGCACCAGTTTGTTTTGTGCTGATCTCAGCTACCTTCACTCATCTGTAATACATGCTGATCCGTATCATCTGTTATGTTTTTCCTGTAGTATATTATCTTTGATCTCATCTTAAATTCATGGTGAAACATTAACAGAAAAAAATGTTAGATGGTATACAGCGTCAGATTGAAGATCCTCTATGTATTTAAATACAACTGTAATGCTTCAGTATTTAATTTGAGAGTGTTATAACAATGTAGGCCTAAATAATTATGTTCAGTATTTTTATTTTTTTGTGTATTTGTATTTCACCCTGGTCAGGTTGGCTTCGACTTTCAAGTCTAACTTTATTTTATTCTTAAACTATTTGTGTTTAGGCATAGAAGTAGGACTGAGACACTCAGTTTGAGACTCCACACCGATGTCGTTGTGTGTGTGCCTAGTATCTTAGCTAAGATGTACTTCCTGCAGTTGTCAGTCTGGTCAGATTAGTTTCGATCTTTTAGCCCTAATTTGGTTCATCAGCTGCCTGTTATTCTTTTGTTTTATTTATTTATTTTCGTATTCATGAAAATAGCATTGAGTCACTTAATTTCAAAGTCCCAAGCGATATTTTAGACACTACTTTCACGAATATTTGTGGAAAATAATGCTGTGATACTTGACATAATAAGTGTGATACTCGAAATAACCACTGCGCTTTTTGCTTTGCTGATGCATTTTTGCAGACATTTTAGAATGTTGTGACATGTGGTAGTGTATTTATTAGATCCTGGTCCAGGTGATTACAATTTTAGTAAGTCCATTTCCGTTGCACCAGTTTGTTTTGTGCTGATCTCAGCTACCTTCACTCATCTGTAATACATGCTGATCCGTATCATCTGTTATGTTTTTCCTGTAGTATATTATCTTTGATCTCATCTTAAATTCATGGTGAAACATTAACAGAAAAAAATGTTAGATGGTATACAGCGTCAGATTGAAGATCCTCTATGTATTTAAATACAACTGTAATGCTTCAGTATTTAATTTGAGAGTGTTATAACAATGTAGGCCTAAATAATTATGTTCAGTATTTTTATTTTTTTGTGTATTTGTATTTCACCCCGGTCAGGTTGGCTTCGACTTTCAAGTCTAACTTTATTTTATTCTTAAACTATTTGTGTTTAGGCATAGAAGTAGGACTGAGACACTCAGTTTGAGACTCCACACCGATGTCGTTGTGTGTGTGCCTAGTATCTTAGCTAAGATGTACTTCCTGCAGTTGTCAGTCTGGTCAGATTAGTTTCGATCTTTTAGCCCTAATTTGGTTCATCAGCTGCCTGTTATTCTTTTGTTTTATTTATTTATTTTCGTATTCATGAAAATAGCATTGAGTCACTTAATTTCAAAGTCCCAAGCGATATTTTAGACACTACTTTCACGAATATTTGTGGAAAATAATGCTGTGATACTTGACATAATAAGTGTGATACTCGAAATAACCACTGCGCTTTTTGCTTTGCTGATGCATTTTTGCAGACATTTTAGAATGTTGTGACATTTGACAAGCATCATACATGTGATAAAATATTAATTTGAGCTTCTGTTATGTCATACACTATGGTACAGGAATCGGACTTAAAAGGTTTGCCAATGCAGCCACTTTCGGCGAAGACCGGTAACAGGGGACATAAATCGGTAGTTGACTTCATTTTGCGCTCTTATTTTTTGCGTAGTATTTAAAATAAAACTCATATTAAGCAAATACATAACACTAATTTGTTAATTACACTGAACAAGAAAATGTGGGTTTTTAACTATTTGTGGAAGTGTTTTATAATGGTTGTAATACTCCATAGAGAAACACATTCAGCTTCCAATGAAATTCACATATGCAACTGGTTAGCCGGTCTATAAACTAGTTTTTGTAGTCACATAATTGACACTGTTTTTGGCGTAATTTCACGCAGTTCAGGCGGGAATAGGTAAGTTTCATGTGGAAATATTGCAGACGTATTTCTTGAAAAATAAGTCAGATACTTTGCAGCACAGCCTAACTGGATCTTCAGCGTGATTGGCACCTTCGTTTCAATGGTGGCTAAAATATTAGATGATGGTGATGGTGGTTAGTGTTTAACGTCCCGTCGACAACAAGGTCATTAGAGACGGAGCGCAAGCTCGGGTTAGGGAAGGATTGGGAAGGAAATCGGCCGTGCCCTTTCAAAGGAACCATCCCGGCATTTGCCTGAAACGATTTAGCGAAATCACGGAAAACCTAAATCAGGATGGCCGGAGACGGGATTGAACCGTCGTCCTCCCGAATGAGAGTCCAGTGTGCTAACCACTGTGCCACTTCGCTCAGTTAAAATATTAGATTCTGATTGGAAGGTAAGGGAGGAAGGTGGTATATCATGGAGTGTGTGTTCATCCAATTTTACGTAAAATATCATGGAAATAATGCAGCACAGTTGGGCTTGTTGGATTTTTAAAATTTATCTATTTATTTATTTATTTAAACTAAAATTGACTCTATGCCTCCTTATAATACTTTCCTATGGTTGCTTGGGAGAGGGGAGAGGGTCTTAAATTTCCCACTAGCACAGATGGGCCATTTCCACTGTCTTGGATTTTTTGATTGACTGGAGACAGAAGAGAGGAGGGGAAGGGTG
This sequence comes from Schistocerca gregaria, assembly GCF_023897955.1. Lineage (NCBI taxonomy): Eukaryota > Metazoa > Arthropoda > Insecta > Orthoptera > Acrididae > Schistocerca > Schistocerca gregaria. Next base: position 89,761,698 of record NC_064931.1, read on the forward strand.
GAGAGGGGATAGATAAGAGGAGGTGTGATGTTGATCTGTGAGCTCAGTGACCTGGGTAACATAATGTAAACTAATTACAACTTTATAACAGGTAAACGAAGTGTGCTGGAATCCTCACAGATACACTACTGTCGCAGGAGATCAAAGAAGATATCTGCAACAAACGACTGTCGATATAGAGCAGCACAAGTGACAACGGAGTCCAATGAAGATCTCGAAGGAACTGTTTAGGGGAAACAGCAGAGCCTCGTAAAATTCCAGGGCGTGCAGAAAAGTAATACATCCGAATGTTTTAAGTGAAAAATCGTATGTCTTTTTAAGTAAAATAAACGTTACTAACATTTTACATCTTTGTTCTTCATGTCTACACTCCAAGTCCGAATCGTATCGTGTAACATGGCGATGTATATGATAGCCATATATGTTGGTGCTTGTAAAACAGCGGGCTGTAATCGAACTCCAAGACTTCGTCCGCACGTGGCGCACCCTCTCCTTCAGCGTGACAAAACCAGAAAACACACGTGTGTTGCGACATCTGTAACAACCCGAAGGCCTGGGGTCGCTGTTAATAATCATCTTCCATGCGGTTCTGACTTGGCCGCATCCGAGTTTCATCTGTTTCCAGAACTTAAAGAACACTTTCGAAGTCTTCACTTTAATAGTGTTGAAGCTTTGCAAGCCAGGAGAGGTTGCAGCTTCCTCAACAAAGTCAAAAAACCTTATGTGATGGTATCAGCAAACTGTTGTTTCGTTTGGAGAAATGTTTTCGCCGTCAGGGTGACTGTGTTGAGAAATAAATATGTAGGCATGTAGAATAAAGATTTAGAATGAAACTTTCTGACAGATTAAGACTGTGTGTCGGACCGAGACTCGAACTCGGGACCTTTGCGTTTCGCGGGCAAGTGCTCTACCAAATTAGCTACCCAAGCACGACTAACGCCCCGTCCTCACAGCTTTACATGTGCCAGTACCTCGTTTCCTACCTTCTGTACCTCCTTTCCTACCTTCCAAACTTTACAGAAGCTCTCCTGCAAAACCTTGCAGAACTAGCACTCCTGAAAGAAAGGATATTGCGGAGACTGAGCTTAGCCACAGCCTGTGTGATGTTTCCAGAATGATATATTCACTCTGCAGCGGAGTGTGCGCTGATATGAAACGTCCTGGCAGATAAAAACTGTGTGCCGGGCTGAGACTCGAACTCGGGACCTTTGCCTTTCGCGGGGAAGTGCTCGGCGCATACTCCGTGCTTGGGTAGTGTAGTGTAATGACGTAAGTTTTTGTATAAATGATTTTTTTTTTTACATATGACCACGTGCAGACTTCGTCACCTACGTCAGTTACAAAACACTTCAAAATTATTTAAATTCTTTTTAAAGTTGTCTCTGAATGGTTCTTGAACGAAACTGTAATTAAAACATCATCTTTTGAGTCGTATGCGCAGAATTACGTCACTCAGTCCAATTGGTTTGCGCAAACTTTTTTCAATTTATATGTCGTTTGTTTCTTCTCAGAAATTATATTAATGCAAGTTATCTGCTTTAATAAATATTAAAACCACATTGAATAAACTTTTAAGACTCAAACTCACGATGAACGTTGTCAAAAATTAATAATCTTGTCAAATAAATCAGTAATACTTCTTCCTTAATACAGTTGTTCATAAATAAATTCTCGGAACAAGTGTTTAAACTTTTGTAGTGTACACTAGTTTATTATCTTCATATATACTACATATAGACGTGAACATGAGCCTTGACAAGACAGGACTAAACATTTACAACATGATTAAACTTTCTATGACGTCACTATTGTAGAAACATTGCAAATTCTTATTTTTTCAGTTTTTAGAAGCACGACGCAACAACTCGGTTTCAGGATCTTCTGTTCTCTTTGGCTGTCTACCCGCGACGTATAGTGACCAACAATTTTCTCTCTGGTCCCAGGAGTGGAGATGCTGTCTCCGTTCGTTGCGCCGCCCTCTCCGTACATGAAACATAAAAATAAATACAAAACTTTAGATAATTCACAAACATTACATATATTACCAAATACATAAACAAAACACTAAATTAAACTTATATTCACCTGGAAACTGGGCTGACACTGGTGGATGGGAGACGCTTTAATTTCGCGTCGTGCTACAGTAGCTCATGTGGTAGAGCACTTGCCCGCAAGGCAAAGGTCCCGAGTTCGAGTCGCGGTCCGGCGTACGGTTTTAATCTGCCAGCAAGTTTCATATCAACGCACGGTGCAGAGTAAAAATATCATTCAAGATTTAGGATGTTAATAATGCCTGTTTTATTTAAATGCTTTAATAGTTTTCACATAAAAAATTCGGAGGCATTACGTTTCAGCACGCCCTCATAAATGCCTTGAACAGGCTTAGACCACCGGATCCATGATTAGGGACGGCAACGCTTTAAGAAAAAAATATTATGTATGAAGCATACAAAATGGAGAGTCGACAACTTACGAAGTGTGGTGTATCATGCGAAAGTTCAAGATCTGCGTGAAGTCTTTTAATGAATAATGAAAGCTGTAATGTCAGTTTAACTTCCAATGCCTTAAAAAGGGCAGAACAAGGGATATTTTCGTGCTTCCGTCGTTTTGCACTCTCCGCGAGCGATTCTTTACTACGTGCTACCGCAGGCGGACAAGCGGCTCTTCCGTCCCCCTTCGCTCGTGATGTCGCAACAGACGCCCAGGAAGCGCGATAACACGCGGAATCGGGGGCGGATTATCAGCGGAAATCTTGCTCTAATGAGCGGTTGGCATCCTGTTCTGGAACAGTACGACCAGGAAAGCGTGGGACGAGCGAGTGCCAGGTGGGGAAGGGGTCGCTGAATTTCAATAAATTAGCATAGATGGCGTGACGTCGCAGGCTTAGCGCATCACTCAGCCCGCTAAGCCCTCCCCTGACGCTCTGCCGCTTCCGCAAATTATTACCGCTCACTGCCACCGTGTGATCGGTTTCTGGGTGCCACAGAATCACGTGTCTCGTCAGCGCGTCCTCCGCTCAACTACAGTATATCTAAATCTCTGCTCTCCTCTGTTCCTTCGGTTAGCACTGTTAGATCTGATATTGTAACACCCAGCACTCCTTAGCTTGACTACGGGGCACCACCAGCTTATCTATTCACAGATAAGAACTCAGGTTCATCAACGTGCTTCACATTGAGGTACGGCGGTCGTCGTGGCCATCGTCGCCTGTCTTCCGGCGTCTCCTTCAGCATGTCATCTGTCCATCGAGGCGCTGTCGTCGAAGATCGAAGGATTATTCTTCAGTAGGCTATTGTTAGTATCTGGCTCTTATCCTCCACCCTGCAATAACAATCAATTATTTGTCTTTCAACTAACACTCTTCCAACTCACCAAAAAGCCTTTCCCCGATGCGTAGGTTTCACCTATACAATCACTGACGTATATGCTTCGTAATTTTAAACCTACACGATAATAACACGGCATCTTGCCTGTACCATTAAATGAAACTTTCCTCACCGGGTTTCACCTTTCCTATTCCGTTACTTACTCCATTAATATCTTCAGAAATAGAGCCAAAAGGTTTAACAAATGGTGCAAAATCAGTATGGACGTGACTACACACAGAAAAGCCTTACCTGCTTCGGCATTGTTTGAAACAGAAATAGTCTTAATATTACCATATTCATAAAACGCTGTATGACACAGTGATAACCCCTTCAATAAAGGCCAGTAGAAAACCCAAATACGTGTGACAACAACTATCTCAAGAACAACTAAATGACTTCAATACATAAACTAATCATATGCGTGACCCCCTGAAAGCCCAATAAAGGTATACAGTGTGTCCCAGGAGAAATGGTCCATATTCAGGGATACAAAATCAAAGATCATTCGAAGCAAAAAAGTCTCGTAAAATGGGCTCTAAAATGCGTACCTTAAATGCTACGAGCACTTCATCTTCGATACTATGAAACAAATCTTTTCTATTGCCAACTCTTCGTTTTCCATATTTCTACAGGTGCTGTTATGCACTAAAGCAAGAAAATATACCCAGTAAATATGAGCTCTAAATTACATACCTTAAGAGTAACGGTCACTTCTTCGTCTTCGCGACTGGGAATCGTACATCTCTTCTTGTGAACAAGTGCTCATAGCTCTTCAACTACGTATTTTAGAGCCCGTGTTTAATGGATAAAAATGGTTCAAACGGCTTTAAGCACTATGGGACCACTGAGGTCATCAGTCCCCTAGACGTAGAACTACTGAAACCTAACTAATCTAAGGACATGACACATATTCATGCCCGAGGCAGGATTCGAACCTGCGACCGTAGCAGCAGCGCGGTTCCGAACTGAAGCGCCTAGAAACGGTCGGCCACAGCGACCGGCGTTTAATGAATAACTTTTTCTTATTTTGGTCCATACTAACTCCTCCCAAAATGAGGAAAGCAGGAGAAGAGATTTGTTTCACTGCATCGAAGATGTGCCCATAGTTCTTAAAGTATGTATTTTACAGCCGATGTTCGCTAGACTTCTTTGTTTCGAATAATCGTTCTTGTCATATCTCTGAATAATGACCATTCCTCGTGGGACACGCTGTAAATGATGTACATGGACTACCACATCATTCAGACCCGATCTATTATCATTAATACACACACCATTTTCCTTTCTCTACCAGTTCCAGTTCCCTCAGTCACAAAACCGAGATATTTGAAACCCAAAAATAAGTTTCCCCTATTGTCTATAGACCAGAACGTTCCATATGAGCTAATAAAATCCCTCACCCTTCAGATACATAGCAAGCTTCTCCAGAAAGTTCCCCACATTACATTTGGTACTCACACCATACCCTGTGGACGCATACGCAAAGGTACCCCAATCTCCACACCATTTCCCCATCCTAATTTCCATGAGCAAAGGGAGCAGGAGGAGCAATGAGAAAGTAATTCTAATCCTGAGCTTGGAACCAGATAAGTCACCCCAAGAAACAGTGGTTCAGACTGTACATACCGAATGCGAATCTTTACATAATTCCAACCCACAATTAATCACCTAATCGCTCATAGTGACGTTGCAAGAATTCTACCTTGTAGGGGTTGAATCGAATCCTTGAATAAAGTCCGACAACCTTATTGATCACCTTACATTGTTTGTAATAAAATACAGGTTAAACAATTACAGGTGGGAACAGCTAGCAAACGACACAGACCAGGGGCTGCCAATTCAGTGCGCAAGTCGTGCCGTGGGATGAGTGCCATTGCACTCACAAATGTACCAAACGTACTTGCCGTCGCCGATTTGATTCATATTGACAGCGTGTGTAGCACTCCAACATATGTAAAAAGGGTGACGCAACTCTCACCGTTTTCGAGAAAACTGTGTTTGAAAACTTTAGGCTTGCATACATAGGAGAGTGTGGTCGCTAGCGCCTAAGGAGTCCGTATGTGACGGCGTTAAGCGCTTGGTTTCATAAGGTGGAGGGCTCTGGATCGAATTTTGCTCCCGGTCCTTTTTTCATTCCAACATAATTCTATTGACAGTTTATTATGATTCTGCAAATTATCAGTATCTAAGCAATCATTTATTGTTAATACGATCTTCACCTTGAAAATTCGGGTTTTCCTCTAAGATTTAGGAAGTAATTAACCATTATAACCGTATTCCCCCAGGTACGTTTCATCCACCGTGAGCCCATTTTCTCTGTACATATAGAGCTACGGTAAGACTCATCGCGTGAACATATTTCCCTTGTCAGCCTGCAGTTAGTTTCAACCCACCAGAAACACCTGCATTTGCACGAACAACTTCAGTTTGGTGGAGGGAGAAAGGGAACAGCGTTTACAAACACGAAGAATACTTCATACGTATGTTAGTCCACGAGTAGTTACACGTCAGCGCCCCATTATCCTGATTTTACGAGTAAATGTATTGATGTGCCCGGTACTTCGATAGCAGTAGTACATGAGCTTGACTGTGAAGTCTAATTGCTTTACAGTGAAGTTTCAAAAGTACGATTAAAAATATCACTTGTGTATGGTGAACAGCTCCTTCTCCAAAATAACCTCATCACTCTGAAAGCTTCTGCAGTAGTAACACAAGAACACATGGAATTTGGAGAAAAAGTATTTCGCAGAGTTTTCAAAATGCTAGCGGAGAAAAAACTTGTGGTGGAAGATGAACTAATTGCTCACCAAGACAGCGATGAAGAGGGTGTGTTTGTAGAAACTGATGAAGTCTCTTCATTAGACGATTACGAGGCCGAAGAGAAGCAGTCAAAAATGGACAGCGATTACGTACCGCAGTATTACAAGATTAGGGTCGTCAATCTAAGGAAATGGCTCTGAGCACTATGGGACTTAACATAACCGGTCATTAGTCCCATAGAACTTAGAACTACTTAAACCTAATTAGCCTAAGCATTTCACACACATCCTTGCCCGAGGCAGGATTCGATCCCTCGACCGTAGGAGTCGCACAGTTCCGGACTAAAGCGCCTAGAACCGCTCGGCCACCGCGGCCGGCGTCGTCAGTCTAGTGAGAGACTATCCAGGATGGAGTATGGCCACTCTTCGTAGAAGGGGAGCTTCACGCCTCAAAGCGTGAAAGGTCTGAAAAAATAGGAAGAACATATAAAACAGGGTAAAGCAAGGCATGAACAACTTAAAACAGTTGATTCATGGACCTATGATCGTATGTAATCAGCAGGTGACGACGTGAAACCTGCAGGAATGGACTCTTGCTGTTGCTAGCCATTTTCCTGATTTAAATTTTCAAGCTTCTGACTCGTGGGTCGAGCTGCTCAAACGAAGCCATCCGATTCGTCAGAGAAAACTCTCCAGATTTGTATCCGAGAGGGAAAGCGCATTACTGCAGTAAATCCTTGATGCAGCAGCAAATTTCCGAATGCAGATTAGTGCCCTCATACCAACACACGACAAAGATATTGTTATTGACACTTATCAGACAGGTACCAGAGGTAAATGTAGCTGATTCATTCACGTCAATTGCAATAGTATTGTTATAGACCATACGATGCTAACTTGTGAATGTTTGTTCTAGGGTACTAATATCAATCATCTTATGACCGAACTCTCGCCAAGCACGGAACAAAGGTGGTTCTTGTGCAGCGAATAGATATGCACAAGGTGACATTCGTATACTGCACAATATACTGTCACCTTATCTGGAAAATTACTACCTTCTGTCTTCGTCTGATTGCAAGAAATCATTGGCCCATTTGGACGAAGGGTGCAAAAACCAGCTGATGAGTACGCACACAAATACAAAAACGTTAAGAAAACATTTTCAAAGTCCGGTAAACTCACAACAGTACTATACAGGAAGTTTCTAATTGACGTCTTGAAGCTGTACATGAGAGAAGAACAGTTTCCTTTGCTACTCGATTCATGAAGAAGGCAAACGAACCCGGTTTTATACGACGAAATTTTTCAAGATAGAGAGGGTCTGCCAGCGCATTGTATTAGAGTTATTCCTCCAAAATGTACTCCGTCGGTGCAGCCCTGCGACGTTTATTTTTACAGACAGGTGAAAAACGTTATAAAGCGACTACAAAATTGCTCGTACAGTGTATCATCGAACACAATAGAGAAATAGCTTCAAGAGAAGACTGCATAAAAATTCAATTAATCGTACACCATCAGTTGTCTGCAGCAGTATTCGGTGATATGATCAGATGCACGTGGTACGCCGCGAAGCTGTGTGGTGACCGAAAGCCATTTATGAAGATAAACCAAGTCTGTTTTGCAATAAAAACACTGAAAAACCCACGCTCATGCCAAAGCCCATTACATGTGCTTTATGCCACAATAATGATAGTTTTTCATGTTTCTAAGATCAGTATAATCCTGATTTGTGCAGTGCTCTATAAGTATCACAAATGTGGTTACAATAATATCAATAAAAACACTATACTTATTTGCTTCAAAACTATCGTGTATAGTTTTTTATTTCCAATATCCTTACAAAAATATTTAGTTTTCCTATTATTCAGGATTAATATTACGCAAACAATAAATGAATCATTAAAGATTAATATATTATACAGCCACAGTAAATCTGTTTTTAGAGTTACGTGGGAATTTTAGAAAAAGCACCACAAGCGAGATTCCATTCAGAGACCTTTCGCTTATGAAACTAAGCACTTAATCCCTTGGCTACGGACTCCTTACCTATTAGCGACCACACAATAGCATATATACGCATGCCTAAAACTTTCAAACTCGATTTTATGGCAAACGGTTGAGAGCTGCGCCTTCCTCTTCATATAACTTGAAGTCCTAGACATGCTCTACGCACCCTGGTAACATGAATCAAATCGGTGTGTTTAAGTCCTCTTGTCTGCATGTCTGCACATTTCCCATATCGCCACGGCACGCTGTCAGAGGTGGAAGAGACGGATACTGCGAACAAGCCGAATTTTGATGGCAATGCAGTCGCATTGCACATGACTTCGTTTTATGTTCCACATTTCTCAACAACATAGATAAAAAAGAAAAAGTTTTTTTATAATATAGTTTTTATCTGGTACAAACTATCGGCTTACGGACAGACGCTGACAATATCACAGATTTTTTCACTCAGGTTCCTACGTAATCGTGACTTATTTACTTTAGTAATCAAAAAAAGGTCTTTTACACACATATGCTGATCGACACATTTAATCACTTTTGCAACCTCATTATGGAGACGTGAAAACTCTGCTTCAGGAAAACAATGTAGACCTCCCGAACAGTTTTCACGCAAAAGCATTTATCTTTAAAACGGCAATTACACTGCCAATAGCCACTTCCATCTGCACACGCACAGAAGCAGTTTCAACTGAAACGGCATGTAGTCTGTAAAACAGATGTAAGATTGACAGTGTCCTCAAAACATTTGGAAAAATATTCTTGTAATTTCTTCAAGGTCACAATGAATTCTTCAAATTGCACGTTTTCTTTGACGTCATTGAGCTTAAGGAACTGGACTGTGTTTGACGGAATTCGTCCCTTCTACAATGCGATTTTCTTTTTAAATGCATCCCCATCAAGTTAGAAATAATTTCTCACCTTGAAATATCTTACTGTTGGCAGCGTGCAGTGAAGTCCACTTAAAATGCGAGATCTGCAATCCATTTTGAATATTCTAACTTTCTTACCTGCACTCCTTTTTTTCTTTTATAAGTTCAGCAATAGCTGTTTTTAAATCGAAAACTCGCTCCAGGCATGCCCCTTTACCTAACAAATGTACGTCTCAGTATTACATAAATTCTCCGAGCACTTTTTTCATTACCATCGAAAACTGTTGTAACTATGATTCAAATGGCTCTGAGCACTATGCGACTTAACATCTATGGTCATCAGTCCCCTAGAACTTAGAACTACTTAAACCTAACTAACCTAAGGACATCACACAACACCCAGACATCACAAGGCAGAGAAAAATCACTGACCCCGCCGGGAATCGAACCCAGGAACCCGGGCCTGGGAAGCGAGAACGCTACTGCACGACCACGAGATGCGGGCTGTTGTAACTGATAGTAGAATAACATGTGCGTCTTCAAAAATTTTGCTATTGGTACCACCAATTTCTCCTCTTGCCCCATACCTACAAATTTAGCACAAGATACTTCTTATGTACAGAGCAATGAATCCCGTATGTTGATCATTTTACCCGACGATTATACGATTGTATAATAGATATTGAGAATACTCATTCCTCTCTTCTGTCATACCCATTTGGTTTTAATGGCTTCTGACAATAATCGTTAGATAGCAACTTTTATACAAATATCCACTGTACCTGTGAACATCATTCATTCTACGATTTTGCCGAACTGAGTGTCTTCTGGAACAATAAAAAATAGATGTACAAAAATAATTAGTTAGATGTAAAGGGAAAGGAAAGGTCTTTTCTGTCTTAAAATAATTGTTGTCTGATAAGGTTGTCTTAGTAAAATAACTTCCAAGCACATTCGAAGTGTCCCTTTGTAATTTTTACGTTCTCTCATTCTCTGCCTTTGTGTTTTTAGAAAATTAACAAAACTTTTTCAATTTTTGGCGCTTTCAATTGACATAGGCGAACAAAGTTTACCATCAGCCACAGTACAGCATTTTTGTTTTGTCTGCAGATAGTCTCTCTTCTCTGATAGTACAGTTTTCGTTACCTGTATACGCCATGGGTAAAAAAATAAAATGTCGTGTGACTAGGGCCTCCCGCCAGTAGACCGGTCGCCAGGTTCAAGTATTTTGATTTGACGCCATTTCGGCGACTTGCGCGTCGATGTGGATGAAATGATGATGATTGGGACAACACAACACCCAGTCTCTGAGCGAAGAAAATCTCCGAGAATCGAACCCGGGTACTTAGATTGACATTCCGTCGCGCTGACCACTCAGCTATCGGTAGCGGACCGCCATGGGTCTATCTTAGGCATTCAAGTAAGTTTAGTTTCTCTCTACTGGCGTATCTGCTTGTGTCTGATGCATTAAAATCTGTACTCCAGACTTCGCAGAACGAACAGTTACTAGTTTCACATAGTCTAAGTTAAACTTTTCATTTGTTGCTGAGACTATGCTGACAGCAACTGAAGAGTTAATGGTTGTTGGATATGTTTGCCCATACTGCTGTCGAGTTTCAGTCGGTATATTTCGTTGCCATCCTTTAATCCGGATTTATGGAGCATCTCTTCATACACATCCGCAGTTTTTACAGAATTTTTGTGTCTGATGCTGTCCAGTGTAAAATTACATTCTATTTGGTATAGCCTAAATCAGTCATAGACGAGACTTAGGTCAAATATTTTCAATAGTGGATGCAGGCTTTGTGGTCGTATCTCTTTCAAAATTGCAGTTGTTACATCATTCGCCAGCGCTTTTTCTCCCTTCCGCGATCTGTGCAAAAGTAAGGCATCACATCTTTTTTGACATCACACAGCCCTAATCCTTTTTTCATTCTCGGGTACAGCTAAAAGTGACATTTTAACTTTGAAGATACTACAGAAATATAAGCCATCCTCTTCCAGACTTCACCCTATTTGCGATCACTTTGGGTACTGGTATTATCTGTGCCACATACTATATTTTGGTTAAAATGTTATTATTAACACATCTCATATTTAAAAGTAATGGAAGATCTGCGTATGAATTTTCCATCATTTTTCCTCTAAATTTTTTCAACATCTTTTACAATATCCCGCAGTGTGTGACTGTGGAACCTATCAGAGTAACGGACCTATCCCGACTCTGTCTAACTATCCCTAAGACTCCATGTTAACTGTAAATTACGCAACGAAATCGCTACCTTGAAATGCACTAATATAGAATCATAAGGTGGAAAGTTGTATAATCCTGCTATATAACTATCCATTCCATCAGTAGAATAAATCAGTGAATTGAAAGGAACCAAGTGCTCCTTCAAATAAAAATGCAAATGAAAGTTAATTTATTATATTAACGAATTACGAAGTATTTGCATCAACATTCTATTAAAAAGGAAAGTTAATTGCTGACAGCAACTAGCAAGATAGGCAGGCTGAGGGATGGCTACCGTATCCTAGCTGCACATTAAATCATTAACCCACTACAACCCAAAGATTAAGACAGAAACTATATTGGTTGAGTGGATACGACATCAAACGATTCTGAGGCTTGAAACGGGTATAGCCGAGCTGTGGCAACGGTACACTTCCTATTTAAACATGAATCCCCATCTAGCAAGCCGTGCTGCCGTATACTCTCACCAGTCAGCTGAGGCGGTAAGTCGGGGAACCGTAATAGGGGGGAGAATCAAATCTCGCACGTCAGGACTCGGACACTTCCAAGCGCCACGACGTCTCGAAGCAGTGACGTGTGTCCAACCAAAATCAACAAAGAACGTCCCTTTCTTTCCATCAACTCCCCACTCGGCAATTTGCCCCAATCTGGCCGCAAACGCCAATCAGGAAAAACGTTACTGTTTTTCGCCAATAGCATTTCAGTGCCACATATTACAAATTCCCGCCCCAGAACGTAGTCAGTCAGGGGCCAATCAGAGTACATCTTCCTCGCTAGCTCGTCCCAGAAATTACCGTCTGACGTCAGCCGGCGATGGAAGAATAAGAGTGTTGTTTAACACTTCTAATTTTCCCTAGATCCCTGTTATCGCTGTGATTTACTCCAACATTCCAAGACTTATACATTTCCGCCATAAACTGTGGTGTTTCAGCAAGCACTTGAAACTGTTTGCCCTCGGTCATTTCCAAAGGCGAATCGTGTCACATGCCGCTAACCCCGACTTACGTTAGTGATAAGGACCGTTAGGCTCTGTAAACTTTCGTCAGTGGGCACTTGACACGCGCAAGCCAGCAAAAAGCTCTGAGTTACCACGGCACACCTACCGCGTTCAGAGCAGTGTGTGAGCTGTGCATTTTTCACATACTCACAGAGTGGAACTTTTAGCTCTTTACCGACGACCACTCAGATTTTTATAAAATAAATTTCCCTGTAATACAGCAACGTAATGAGACCTTAAGCAGATGCAGAATGTCATGCCTATCGCCAGTCATGACAAGGGAGAGATAAATTCAGTATCAATGGAAGGAGGCAAGCCAGAAGGCCTATAACCTTCCATATCTCCACCTTACAATAAAATTTTAAGCAGGATTTGTCCTACACAAGCATGGTAGTAGGGCAACCTCAAACAAAATTTCTAAAAAAAAAAAGAAATGGAACGGTATAGCACGTTTAGGAGCAGAACAAACACTCCACGTTCAACCACATGATAGGCATCTCCTGCACACAACTAGAACAAATATAAACCGGCAAAATGTTTATGGTACACAGTATCTGCATCAGCAGACTTAACAAGGACAACAGGACTAACGTAAAAAGGAATATCTGATAGTAGAATTACTAACTGCCTAGCATTACAGTTTAATACAACGTTATCAAATAGGACTCTGGTCTCATTGTATGTCTATTGATTTGCAAGAAGATCTATTTATACGACTTCAAAATCCTAGCTGTTCTCGTCTAATTAAGTTGCAGTTTCTGCCTCTTTCAAGCAGAAGTGCGACGGAAAAATTTTCTAATAAGCTGTAAGATCTATTGCTTACTGAAGGATGTGATACATATAATCTCTTGCCACTGGACTCATAATCATAAGAATGAGCTGGCTCTTATTTATACAAACATGATGAACAATAAGTCCTGGACAATGAAATTAGAAGTGAACAAAATGGGTTTGCTTGAAGCGCATTACTGGCAAAAATGTGATACAGGTTACATGATGGAGAGTAATTTGTGGTCATACAAATGACGTTAGGCAAATTATCTAGTATGTAACAGTGAAATACACTCCTGGAAATTGAAATAAGAACACCGTGAATTCATTGTCCCAGGAAGGGGAAACTTCATTGACACATTCCTGGGGTCAGATACATCACATGATCACACTGACAGAACCACAGGCACATAGACACAGGCAACAGAGCATGCACAATGTCGGCACTAGTACAGTGTATATCCACCTTTCGCAGCAATGCAGGCTGCTATTCTCCCATGGAGACGATCGTAGAGATGCTGGATGTGGTCCTGTGGAACGGCTTGCCATGCCATTTCCACCTGGCGCCTCAGTTGGACCAGCGTTCGTGCTGGACGTGCAGACCGCGTAAGACGACGCTTCATCCAGTCCCAAACATGCTCAATGGGGGACAGATCCGGAGATATTGCTGGCCAGGGTAGTTGACTTACACCTTCTAGAGCACGTTGGGTGGCACGGGATACATGCGGACGTGCATTGTCCTGTTGGAACAGCAAGTTCCCTTGCCGGTCTAGGAATGGTAGAACGATGGGTTCGATGACGGTTTGGATGTACCGTGCACTATTCAGTGTCCCCTCGACGATCACCAGAGGTGTACGGCCAGTATAGGAGATCGCTCCCCACACCATGATGCCAGGTGTTGGCCCTGTGTGCCTCGGTCGTATGCTGTCCTGATTGTGGCGCTCACCTGCACAGCGCCAAACACGCATACGACCATCATTGGCACCAAGGCAGAAGCGACTCTCATCGCTGAAGACGACACGTCTCCATTTGTCCCTCCATTCACGCCTGTCGCGACACCACTGGAGGCGGGCTGCACGATGTTGGGGCGTGAGCGGAAGACGGCCTAATGGTGTGAGGGACCGTATCGCAGCTTCATGGAGACGGTTGCGAATGGTCCTCGCCGATTCCCCCGTGAGCAACAGTGTCCCTAATTTGCTGGGAAGTGGCGGTGCGGTCCCCTACGGCATTGCATAGGATCCTACGGTCTTGGCGTGCATCCGTGCGTCGCTGCGGTCCGGTCCCAGGTCGACGGGCACGTGCACCTTCCGCCGACCACTGGCGACAACATCGATGTACTGTGGAGAGCTCACGCCCCACGTGTTGAGCAATTCGGTGGTACGTCCACCCGGCCTCCCGCATGCCCACTATACGCCCTCGCTCAAAGTCCGTCAACTGCACATACGGTTCACGTCCACGCTGTCGCGGCATGCTACCAGTGTTAAAGACTGCGCTGGAGCTCTGTATGCCACGGCAAACTGGCTGACACTGACGGCGGCGGTGCACAAATGCTGCGCAGCTAGCGCCATTCGACGGCCAACACCGCGGTTCCTGGTGTGTCTGCTGTGCCGTGCGTGTGATCATTGGTTGTACAGCCCTCTCGCAGTGTCCGGAGCAAGTATGGTGGGTCTGACACACCGGTGTCAATGTGTTCTTTTTTCCATTTCCAGGAGTGTATGATATGTGTGACTGTGACGTAATCTGACGTTGTGAACATGATATGATTAAGATAAATAAGACATTATTAAACTAATATTGTAAAGACATCTTAGGTTATATCAAAACATACAGAGAACAGCACCCTACTAAAGCAAATTTTGTTATGCAATATTGATATGATATGGTGGCATAGTATCGATCATGGTCATGATGTTCGTTAGAATTGATTTTGACAAGATTCTTGTTATACAAATCAGCATTTTGATATCGTAATGTGCTATATTTATGGACACTATAGTGAAAAGAGTTTTAGTACTCTTGATAAAGGGGACACTGCAGTTGTGCAGAATCTGCTGTAAAGAAAACAATGAAAGTAGTAATGTTACCGAGACGTCTGTCTAGTATATGAAAGAAGTCAGAGCTGCGTGTCACTGTCACACTATCACACAAAAGGGCATGGCTCACTACACTTGGGTCAGTGTGTCTTTTCACAGAGTGTGGGGAGTCAGAGGGCTCTGCACTGCTGTATGCGACGCTGGAGTGACGCCCGTAGTCTCCATCACTGTTGCATTGGGGGCAAAGAGCGGGACAGCTGTGGGTACATCCCAGGCCAGCGCCTTCGTGGGCAGCAGTGGCAACGGCGGCCATCAGTCGTGGCAGCCGGCCTGGACAGCAGGATAATCCTCCGGTCGCTGTCCTCTCGGCGCGTCGGGTCTCGCCCCGACTGGCAACACCTATGGGGTTAACTCAACTGTACTCAGACAGAGAATTGCTGAGCGCTCATGAGTAACAACATATGAAATGAAGTAGAGCAGGGCCCACATATGTGTACCACATCTAAGGAGCTGTTATTAGAAGTAACCATTACATGGGGTCTCGGACAGACAAATAAATGGATCCTCTGGAAAGCCCAAATTGGCAAAGTCGCAACCTGGCTGTTATGATACTCTCCAAAGGGAGAAAGACAACGGCGCAATCCCAGCCACGTTGGTCAAAGCCTGCAATTGAGACGCGCTGCCCTTGAGAGCAAGCAGCATGCCGGGTGACCTGGACTAGTCAGTCGGTGGCCGAAAGTGTTCGTCCTTTCCGCCGCTGGTGTTTACGCCGATGCGGCGTCCGGGTGCACCCGGGCCTCCGCCCATTGTCTGGCCGCCGCCACTGTGTAAAACCCGGATTAGCGCACTTTTCGGACTGCTGCTCTTGTCGCGGTGCTGTCTGGACGAACCTGCACAATACTACAGCTGTGCGTTCAGGTTCTGCACGACTGGACAACATGACACGAGACACAAGAACTAACCTAAAAGAAATTACTGTTGCTAATTCTACAGCTACGTTCTTGACTAAGCCGTGGCTACCTAAAACATGTACATGTCCACACAAGCAACACATTCACATCATTGGGATACTTAGGGAAACTATGCGATTACCTATTTACCAGCGAAATTAAAATTCTAGCTTGGCCCTGTAAGTTGAAGTTATGTGGTTAAGGACAGACAAATGCGCGTCTTTTTCTTCTACCTCACTTGCTCCTTGTCTTTAGTTCAGACTATATTGCGGAGGAACCTAAATGGAACATGTGTTAAAAAACTCATTAGTATGTGTCTTAACATAAGCTTTTGAGCAAGAGGGTGAACTGTTCCTGGAATTTCTGAAAACCTGTATGTAAACTTGAATTTCTGTAAATATGTAAACATTGGTGTATCGTTTCTTCTCTTAGGCCACGTCTCCTCACTAACAATCCTGCATACTCTGTCCATCTACAACAGAGATAAAACTCATTTTTATTATACGTGGTAATTGTCAATGCTCCCTGGCATTACACTACATAAAACATAACATAATCTCCACCCTACAGATACGGATCCACGGAAGTGGTGGCAGGATTCGTCCCAAATCAGAATTGAACGTCCTGAGAACGTGCTACAGGCGCAGACGTCCACAACAAACGACAACAAAATGAAAACGTACGGCTTAGGGAATTTCCTATTCGCTGTAGACACAAAAGCTTCATCCGTATTATCTACAGGAATCAGACTGTTTACCCCTCTATCACAGTCATCTCAATGATAGATGTTTTACAATCGCTGCAATGCCAAGTAAAGATAAAGAAGACGTCAGACAGTGCATCATCTTTCCTCCATTATTCTTTACAGCTCACACTGGCGTTCCTTCCTGGCGCGTTCTACCGAGGAGACACATTACTTGGGGACCCACGTTGTCCTAGTCACTACCACACAAGTTCTATTTAAACAGGTTGTAAACGTATATCAATATTCAACTAACATGAGATTTATAATAGATGTTGGAAGTAAAATATCACAAAGTTTCCTACTTAGCATAACTGTACTCTATACTATGGATTCCTACGATATAATACTATGTCAGTCGATGAAGGGTTTCAGGTGGCTGAGGTGGTAAACGCCCACTGATTTCCCTGTTGCTGACAGCTCTTAGGGTTAGGTGGGCGACGTTCAAAGACCTCTCCCTGTAGTTTGTCTGGTTCACGAACAAACTATTTGCACCTGAATTTGCTCCTATTATCACACTGGCGGTAGGGCTGGTTGCTCCAGGTTCCTGTTTGGTATGGCTGGCTGCTGTTGTGTCTGTTTACACTTTAGGTTCTATCTCTGTTTGCATGCCCTTCTTTGGAATCATTTCTCCTCTGTCAGGTGTTGTACCGGTGATCAGGCTCACGTCTTCTTTCAATAGTGCTCTGATCAGCGAGCATGAATTCTAAATCTCGCAGAATATTTTTAAAGAATTCAATATCGTTACCACATCTGCCAATCAAAATTTGTTCGTGGTGTGGTGGGAGCGTCATATGGCAGAAGCGGATTATTTCGGCATCACTATGCAGATTATTAAGGAACCGGTTCTTTCTGACCAGAGACTAGAAACATTTGACAGGGCTTTATCTCGCAACATCGCTGTCTTAACGTCTTGATCGCCGAATGAGCTCTCTGACCGCTGTTGCTAACTGTTTAGCTTCTTTTGCCTCTCTCAAGGCGCGCACAACTAGTGTTAGAAACTTTTTGCCTTCCTCTTTCTCTTCCGATTTAATCTTCTCGATAACTACTTGTGCCCTCTGTTCTCTCGTCACTGCTCTTTCTTCCACTTATCTTCCCCTTTGCATTATCCTCGCTTTCATTCCTTTCTCCCTCTGTTTTGCCGTTTCGTCTGCCTCTTTTAACTCGGTTTTTGGTATTTTCTTGAATTCTTGTTCCCTCCCTACTGACCTCGCTTCCATTTTCTTTGAGAACGTGAACCAATCGTCCCCACCTTGCCGTTGCGTGAAGATGTGCTTGATTTCTTTTTTTTGGGGGGGGGGGAGGGGGGGTTTAGGGCGCTCAACTACTAAGGTCATTAGCGCCCAGTCACAAATGTAAGTGCACATATAATCTGGTAAAACTCAAGGGGGGAGGGGGGGAGGACACCAGAAAGTGCTTACAAAGACGCATATCAAATAATTAAAAGAGTTAGATGTCTTTGGACAAGTCCATCAAAGTAATAAAACGAAGAACACGAGCAGCTGCTCGAGCGTCATCAGCTAAAATTTCCTGTAAGGTAGATGGCAGAAACAGGACAACACGAGAGTGATTAAAATGGGGACACGACAATAAAACATGGCGCACTGTCAATGCATGACCACAAGGGCACTGCGGGGCGGGATCACCTGATAGTAGGTAGCGGCGGCTAAACCAGCAATGCCCAATCCGCAACCTGGCCAAAAGGAACCCCTCTCGCAGAAATGGTCGGGAGGAGGATGTCCAAGCAGCTGGGAACGGTTTTATGTCCCGGAGCTTATTTTCTTGAAGTGACGACCAAGTATCCCACCATAATGACACAAGCCTCTTACAAACAGCCCCACTAATGTCAGACGATGGGACACAAAGGGACGCTGGTCGAGGCAGGGGGACTGCAGCCTTGGCCACAGCATCAGCACCTTCATTCCCAGGCACTCCTACATGGCCTGCAACCCACATAAAGCTAGAAGAGCCATCATCAGTAAAAGAATGGAGGGATTGCTGGATCCGTTGCACCAAGGGATCGAAGGAATATGGAGCTCCAAGGCTCTGAAGAGCACTGAGTGAATCAGAGCAGAGTACATACGGAGAATGGTGGTGGCGGCGGACATACTGAACGGCCTGATAGAGAGCAAAAAGCTCGGCTGTAAAGCTGGATCACTGGTCGAGGAGCCCGTATTTAAAGGTGACATCCCCAACGACAAAGGCACAGTCGACACCATCGTCAGTTTTGGAGCCATCAGTGTAAATAAAGGTGTCACTAACGAGTCGCGCACGAATTTCGAGAAACCGTTAGCAATACACCGCATCTGGAGTACCCTCCTTCGGGAGCGAGCTGAGGTCAAGATGAATGTGAACTGGAGCCTGGAAACCAAGATGGTGTCGGGCTCTCACCCTCTCTGAAGGTGGTAGGGAGGGCAAAATCCAATTGTCGAAGCAGGCGACGAAAGCGAACTCCAGGGGGCAGCAGGGCAGACACATACAACCCATACTGACGGTCGAGAGAATCGTCGAAGAAGGACTGATAAGAGGGGTGGATGGGCATTGACAACAGCTGGCAGGCATACCGACAAAGCAGTAAGTCGCGCCGGTAGGTCAATGGTAAGTCGGCAGCTTCAGCATAAAGACTCTCGACGGGACTAGTATAGAATGCTCCGGTCGCAAGACGTAACCCCCGATGATGGATGGAGTTGGGACGGCGTAAGAGGGATGGCCGAGCAGACGAGTAGACGAGGCTCCCGTAATCCAGCTTTGATCGGACTATGGACCGATATAAGCGAAGCAGGACAGTGCGATCCGCTCCCCAAGATGAACCACTAAGAACACGGAGGACTTTAAGGGAATGTGGACAACGGGCAGCCAAATAAGAGACATGCGGAGACCAACAAAGTTTCCTGTCCAGTGTGAGCCCTATAAACTGCGTTGTCTCCACGAATGGGAGAACAACGGGACCGAGATGGAAGGATGGTGGAAGGAATGCTTTATATCGCCAAAAGTTGATGCAAACTGTCTTCTCTTCAGAGAACCGGAAACCATTAGCCACACTCCATGAGTATAGGCTCTCAAGACAACGCTGAAGGTAGCGCTCCAGGAGGCACATTCCCTGGGCACTGCAATAGATCGCGAAGTCATCGACGAAAAGAGAGCCGGAGACGTTAGGTGGAATGCAATCCGTAATTAGATTGATCGCTATGGCAAAAAGGACTACTCTCAAAATGGAGCCCTGAGGCACTCCGTCGTCATGGAGGAAGACGTCGGACAATACGGAACCCACACGTACCCTAAACATTCGATCTGTTAAAAATGAATCAATAAAAAGGGGCAGGCGACTACGTAGGCCCCACCTGTACATAGTGAGGAGGATACCTCCTCTCCGACAGGTATCGTAAGCCTTCTCCAAATCGAAGAACGCAGCTACCGTTTGGTGCTTTCGCAAAAAGTTGTTCATGATTAACGTCGACAAGGTCACAAGGTGGTCAACAGCGGAGCGGCGTCGAGGAAAGCCGCATTGAACATTGGTAAGTAGCTGTCGAGGTTCAAGAATCCAAACCAACCGAGCGTTAACCATGCGCTCCATCACCTTACAGACACAGCTTGTAAGAGAAATGGGGTGGTAACTAGAAGGAAGGTGTCTATCCTTCCCAGGTTTGGGTATGGGAACAACGACGGCCTCACGCCAACGCATGGGGACCTGACCTTCGGTCCAGACGCGATTACAGGTACGAAGGAGAAAGCATTTGCCTGCCAGAGAAAGGTGTGTCAGCATCTGAGCGTGAGTGGCATCTGACCCCGGAGCAGAGGACCGGGACAGTGCAAGTATGAGTTCCTGCTTGGTAAAGGGGGCATTATAATCTTCCAGATTCAGCGAGTGGAAGGAAGGTCGCCGAGCGTCTTCTGCCTCTTTTCTGGGAAGAAAGGCAGGGTGGTAATGGGCGGAGCTTGAAACCTCCGCGAAAAAGCGGCCGAAGGCGTTGGAGACATCCACAGGGTCCACAAGTACCTCATTACTGGAAGTCAGGCCAGGTATCGAGGAGTGGGCCTTAATGCCCGACAGCCGGCGCAGGCCACCCCAGACGACAGAAGAGGGAGTAAAACTGTTAAAGGAGCTTGTGAAAGAGGCCCAACAAGCTTTTTTGCTGTCTCTGATGACTCGACGACATTGCTCTCGGAGTCGTTTGTAATTAATACAATTCGCCAGCGTAGGATGGCCGCGAAAGGTGCGTGAAGCACGTCGTCGAGCACAGGTAGCGTCTCTCCAAGCCTCATTCCACCAGGGGACTGAAACGCGACGTGACGAAGGGGTAGTACGAGGAATGGAACGTTCGGCAGCATTGATGATAACAGCCGTGAGGTATGCGACCTGACCGTCACAGCTGAGAAAATCTTGGTCTGAAAAGGCCGCCAGGGAGGAGTAAAGTCCCAGTCAGCTTTCGGTACGTTCCAGCTCGAGGGACGTGGGGATGGGGTGTGGTGCAGGAGACGAACGACACAGGGGAAATGGTCGATCGAATAGGTGTCAGAAAGGACATACCACTCGAACCTACGGGCAAGAGTGGTAGAACAGATCGAGAGGTCCAAGTGGTAGGTATGAGTAGAGTCCGAGAGGAAAGTCGGGGCGCCAGTTTGAGGCAGACAAGATTGAGATGGTTGAAAACATCCACCAAGAGGGAGCCTCTCTGACAAGATTCAGGAGAACCCCAAAGGGGATGATGGGCATTGAAGTCGCCAAATAATAAAAACGGCGCAGGAAGCTGAGGAATCAGGTGCATCATGTCAGCCCGACTAACTGCAGATGACGATGGAGTAATACAGACAGCTATTGCTTGGAGTGGGGTGGTCAATGGGATGGGATGGTAATAGACATCGTCCCGAACTAGCAACATGACCCCACCATGAGCTGGAATACCGTCCACAGGGTTAGGTCAGATCGCTCGGAGGTATAGTGGGTAAAAGCAATACGGTCAGTTGGGCATAACTTCGTTTCCTGGAGACCAATGGCGAGCGGACAGTGCAGGCGGAGGAGCAGTTGTAATTCCTCCCGATTAGATCGAATACCTCTTATGTTCCAATGTAAAAGAGCCATCGCAAATCAGAGAAAGCGGGAACATAACGGGTGAAGAGCTGGTCACCTCAATGGCTGCGGAGGACCATGTTTCGAGGGAACATCGCTACAGCCATCGGGAGGCGGATCCTGTTCCATCGAGTCGTCACCAGCTGTGGCCACATTTCTGGGTTGCCCAGGAGGGGCAGCATCGTCCGCCGACGACAAGCCAGCTGAGCGCCTGGCGGCAGAGCGTCCCGGCGAAACTGAGGACGGCAGGGAGCAGTGACTGTCGGATGGAGCATCAAATGAAACGTGCCGCAGTGGAGAGGGGGATAAAGACTTCTTCTTTGAGGCCTTCTTGGAAGACCGATGTGTCACAGGGATGGTGGGCTGTGGGGGCTGAACCCAAAGAAAGTCCTCACGCTCGGGGTCCTTTTTTGAATGCCGGACCTCAGAAGCCGGGGTCCGTAACCTGTCCCCAATGTACGCCTGAGAAGAGGATCGCTTCTCAAGCAGCAGAGGAGGAGGAGGAGGAGGAAGGTTGGCCCCTGGGGCAGAGGGGGTAGGGGCCACGAGGTAGGAGGATATGGAAGGGAGGGATTTGGGAGACGGAGGCATAGACCCCAAATGGGGTGAGGAGGTGGAGGGGGGACAGAATAGGGGTGAGGATACTGCGGAAGGAGTGGACACGACCAACTCAAACGACGTTGTCAACATCACGGGCTGGAGGCGGTCATATTTCTTCCTGGCCTCAGGATAAGACAGGCGGTCCAAGGTTTTCAATTCTTGTATCTTCTTCTCCTTCTGATATGCGGGGCAGTCGAAAGATCTAGGCGAGTGGAGGCCAGGACTATTGACGCACCAAGGTGGTGGGGAGTATATATGTCGCTCATGAAGAGGACGTCCACAATCGCCACAAAGGGGCTCAGCTTCACACCGTGACGACATGTGCCCGAAGCGCAAACAGCGAAAGCATCGCATAGGAGGCGGTACGTAAGGTCGCACGTCGCACCGGTAGCACATCACCCATCACCTTTAACTTCGGGAGAGCATCCCCCTCGAAGGCAAGGATAAAGGCCCCAGTGACGACGCAATGATGTTTGGGGCCGCGCTGGACTCGCTGGATCAAATGTACGCCACGGCGCTCCAGGTTGACCCTGAGCTCCTCATCAGATTGCAGCAGGAGGTGCCGATGGAAAATAATCCCCTGCGTCCTACTGAGCGCCAGATGTGGGACAATGGACCCTGGGATGTCCCCTAGTCGGTCGCATGCCTGTAGCGCCGCCAGCTGTGTAGTGGAGGTGGTCTTTATGAGAATGGACTGCGAACGCATTTTACGAAGAGCCTCGATTTCTCCAAAGACATCCTCGATATTCTGTACAAAGAACATGGGCTTGGAGGTGACGAACGTACCCCCATCGGTCCGAGAACAGACTAAATAGTGGGGAAAGTATTTCACCCCAAGCTGGCGGGACTGTCCTTCCTCCCAGGGAGTGGCCAAGGGGGGAAACGCAGAAGTACCAGAACCAGAGACAGAGACAGAACTTTTCCTCTTAGAAGACGCGGCCGCAGAGCGACCTGATGCATGTTGACGTTTCACCTGCGAAACGTCCACCCCGATACCACCCACTCCGACCAGGAGCTCTCCCCACGGGCGCCACCCAGCCTCAGCAAGGGCCACCTGGCAGGATGACCATTGCCGGGAGTCCTGATGCCCCAGGTAGACGGGCATCTACTCCTTGGCTTACTTGGGGAGGGTGCAGCTCAGGTATCGGCAGTACGATCCCTGTGTTGTCAGCGGGCTACAACCTAGAGGGTACATGACGACCCCACTATAACGGGCTGGATACCGTGCTGGATTTCGGGTGCCATCGAAAGTCTATCATGATCGTAGGTGCAGATGGGGACGCACTATGGGCGTAACTTGTGCAACCCATCAGGTGTTTAGGCTCAAATTGATGAACAGTGGGTGCAGTTACGTCGCCGTTACGATGATGAGTGCCAAGGTCTTAGTGCAGTGAGGACCGGTGATACACCACGTAAGGTATCCTTCCCCAAAAGGCTCGTACTTCTGTAGAATTTTGAAAAATGGAGGTCAAACCCCAATGGGGACCATCACATAGAATTCCGAAATGGGGTATGTGCTTGAGTTTGACCGTGATGCGACCTAATCATCGTCCTCATTTATGCTATCATAACCGTGGTAGGCATCAGCCTCACCTTGGATCTGATGCCATCAACTGCGTGGTCGACACAGTTCGCATGCATTGAGCATCCCTTACATATGAGTAGAAAGTATCAGGTGCAACAAAGCGGTTAACGTCCTTCAGGAGATGGCATCGAATTGCGCATACACAAATTTTGCAAAGAAGGTGCCCAAATGCTAGAATTACATACCCCTGCACAATGATGCTCACGCCGCGGTATAATAATACAAAATACATCATGCAAGCAAGGAGAGCCTCACTGCCTCCGATTCTTTCAAAAGTACTGCGGACCTCGTCATTTTGTTATTATTTGCGTCCCTGCTTCTCAAAAAATCTACACTCCCCCCAAAAATGTTAGGAATCAAATCTAAATATGTACACAATAAATTACATTTATTCAAATCCCCTTCAGATTGTTCCTCTTCTTTTGATATCCCCCTGAGCTTGCCCAGTGCTTTCTCTACCCACATCTACCTGCTTTCGCCCTTCACGCATGACTAAATCCTCCATGCTAACATCTGCCGCTGCATGCACGAGCGCTCTTACGCGATTCATGTCTGTGTTACTATACTCCACATTCGCTATTGTGTCAATTTCTAACAAAGCTTTCTGTTTCCGTGCCTTAATACAGGTGAGCATATACACTGAAAACTAATACACAAGGCTAAAAAATTCACTGCATAACATATCAGATTTGCCCAGCAACTGATAATCTTTAAGGTACCTAGACACCATTAATGAACGGACAACGATCACAATATCCGTCCAGATCACAAGACCAGCAGAAAACACCGCCAAACGACTTAGAGACCAAAATAAAGACACAAATAATGAAAAATAGGCGCCAGGAAATTAAGACTAATCTAATACTAGCGCCCATCTAGTAAAGGTTGCCACAGATCGTGAAATAGGCTGAACAAAATTGAAAGTACATCAATCAACTAACTGACTACGTAATAACAAAAGAAAAAGTTAGACTGCTGACACAATCTCCCAAAGAACGAAGACTCAGCAGCGTTCGCCAAGTTCTCCAATATCCCACAGTGTGTGAGACGATGAAACCTGGGTCGTGGAACTACCTAGACTCTATCGCACTACCCTTAAGACTCCATGTTAACAGTAAATTACGCATCGGAATCGCTATCTCGAAAAACCATAACACAGAATCATTATGTGGGAAATTGCATAGTCCTGCTGCGTAATTATCCATTCAATCAGTAGCACAAATCAGGGAATTAATGGGAACCACGTGCTTCTTCAAATAAAAATGCAAATGAAATCTAAACCGATTATTTATTATATTAACGAATTACAAAATATTTGCATCAGCGTTCTACGAAAAACAGCAAAGTTAATTGCTGACGACAGCTAACAAGATAGACAAGCTGAGGAATGGCTACCGTATCCTACCTGCACGTTAAATCATTAATCCACTACAACCAACGACTGAGATAGAAACTCCAGAGGTCGACTGAAACGACATCAAACGATTCTATGGCTTGAATCGGGTTTAGCGGATTTGTGGCAACGGTACGCTTCCTGCCTAAACATGAATCCCCACCTAGTGAGCCGTGTTATAGTACAATCTAACCACTCTGTTGTGGTGCTAAGTCGGAGGACCGTGATCATAGTGGAAATCAGAATCTCTCTCGTCAGGACTCGGACACTTCCAAGCGCCACGATGTCTCGAAACAGTGACCTGCCTCAATTCACAATCAAACCAAGAGTGTTCCTTTTTCTTCAACAGCTCCCGACTCGGCAATTTGGGCCAATTGTGGTCGCAATCGACACTCAGGAAAAACGTTACTGTTTTCTGCCAATAGCATTTCAATGCCACGTCCTCCAAATTTCCACCCCAGAATGTGGTCAGTCACGGGACAATCAGAGGACATTTTCCTCGCTAGTTTGGCCCAGAAATTACCGTCGCCGCGCGGAGTGGCATTGTGGTTTAGGCACCATGTCGTGGATTGCGCTGCGTCTCCCGACGGATGCTCGAGAGCTCCCTCGGGCATGGATGTGTGTGTTGTTCTTAGTATAAGTTAGTTTAAGTTGTATGTAATTCTAGGGACCGATGACCTCAGCAGTTTGGTACTTTAGGAATTCACACACATTTTCAAATTACCGTCTAACGTCAGCCGGTGATGGGAGAATCAGAGCGTTGTTTAACGCTTCTGATTTTCCCGAGTTCCCTTTTCTCCGTGGCTTCCTCCAACATTTCAATATTTAGACAATTCCGCCATAAACTGTGGTGTTCCAGCAAGCACTTGAAACTGTTTGCCCTCGGCCATTTCAAGAGGCGAGTCGCGCCCACAGGCCTCTACCCCCGACTTACGTTAGTGATAAGTACCGGTAGGTTCCGAAAGCTTCTGTCGGTGGCCACTTGACTTCGCAAGCCAGCACAAACCTCTGAGTGCCCACGACACACTTACCGCATTCATAGCAGTGTTGGAACTGTGCATTTTTCAAGTATTCCCAGAGTGGAACTATTAGCCCTTTACCGACGACCACTGAATTTTTTTAAAAATATTTATGGGTTCTTCCGTCGTTTCTTGATAGAACAATTCGATATTGAGGGTTGGATAACACTTAAGTGGCATTTTGTTCTACAGGTTGTTACTTGTATGAACTAGTTTTCGGCTTATTAGGCCTAATAAGCCGAAAACTAGTTCATACAAATAAAAATCAATAGAACAAAAAACCGCCTAAGTTTTATAAAATACATTTCCCTGTAATACATCAACATAATGAGACCGTAAGCAGATGTAACCAAGTGTCCTGCCTGCCGCCAGGAGGAGCAGATAGATTTGGTGTAAATGGAAGGAGGCAACAGAGATGTCCTGTAACCTTCCGCTTTCTCCAATATTTTCAGCACTTTTTTGAGCGTTGGTGTGCTTATCTATAACTAGTATTTTGTGGGTCTCTCTGTCTCGTGAAATTCGTGATTGTTAGCCAATCTTATACGCTTTCCCAAGATAGAAATCTTATTTTTATATGTATAGTGTTTGTTACTTTGAACATTTCCAAAATAACAGACAGCAGTCGTGTTCTGCAGTCATGGGTAGAGTCTTTGATTAATAATGAAAAGGTCCTCGGTCCTGGGTTCGAAACCCGCCACTACTTAAATTTTGGTTAATAATCAGCATTGTCGGCCAAAGGCATTCTGCAAACGGCCTTGTCAAAGAGGCAGAGGAGCGGACAGAGGTTCAGGGCAGTCTCTTGTTCCTGGGGTGGGAAACTGTCCCTAAAGGCCGAAGACTCACCAATGATCAACGGCATGAGAATGCAGAAGGCAAGGGAAACCATAACATTATAGACACATAACGTGTATCCACAGGACATGTGGCTTGCAACTGAAAAACTCTCATGATGATCTCTCCATTGGCAGAAGATTCAGGAATAGGTCTCCATTCGTATCTCTGGGAGGGAACTGCCAAGGGAGAGGTGACCATGAAAAAAAGATTGAATAACCAGCGAAAGGATAACGTTCTCTTCTTCGGGACGTGGAATGTCAGAAGATTGAACGTGGCAGGGAAGCTGGAAAATCTGATAGGGGTAATGCAAAGGCTCAATCTAGATACTGTAGGCGTCAGAGAAGTGAAATGGAAAGAAGACAAGGATTACTCGGTCATGTGACCAACAGCAGCAGAAAATGGCATAACGGGTGCAGGATTCATTATTAATAGGAAGGTAGGGCAGAGAGAATGTGACTGTGAACAGTTAAGTGATAGGGTTGCTCTTATAATAATCGACAGCAAACCAACACGGACAACGATAGTTTAGGTATACATGCCGACGTCGCAAGTTGAAGATGAAAAGATAGAGAAAGTGTATGAAGATATTGAAAGGGTAATACAGTATGTAAAAGGACATGGAAATCTAATAGTCATGGGGGAGTGGAATGAAGTTGTAGGGGAAGGAGCAGAGGAAATGGCTTCAGGAGAATATGGCTTGGGACAAGGAATGAGAGAGAAGAAAGACTAATTGAGTTCTGTGGCGAATTTCAGCAAGTAATAGCGAATACTTTGTTCAAGAACCACAAGAAGAGGAGGTATATTTGTAAAAGATCGGGTGACACGAGAATATGTCAGTTAGATTAGATCATTGTCAGACAGAGATTTCGAAATCAGATACTGGACTGTAAGACGTACCAGGAGCGGATATAGATTCAGGTCACAATGTAGTTTTGATGAAGAGTAGACTAAAGCTTAAGAGATTAGTCAGAAAGAATCAATATCCGGAGAAGTGGGATACAGAAGTACTAAAGAATGACGAGATACGTATGAAGGTCTCTAAGGCTATACATACAGCACTAAGGAATAGCTCAGTAGGCAGGACAGTTGAAGAGGAATGGACATCTCTAAAAAGTGCAATCACAGATGTTGGAAAGAAAAACATAGATACAAAGAAGTTAAATGCGAAGAAACCATGGGTAACAGAACAAACACGTCAGTTGATCGATGAAAGAAGGAAGTACAAAAATTTTCAGGGAAATTCAGGAATACAGAAATTAAAGTCAATGAGGTATGAAACAAATAGGAAATGCAGGGAAGCTAAGACGAAATGGTTGCATGAAAAATGTGCAAAGATCGAAAAAGAAATGATTGTCGGAAGGACTGACTCAGCATATAGGAAAGTCAAAACAACCTTCGGTGAAATTAAAGGCAAGGATGGTTACATTAAGAGTGCAACGTGAGTTCCATTGTTAAACGCAGAGGAGAGAGCGGATAGATGGAAAGAGTACATTGAAGGCCTCTATGAGGAGGAAGATTTGTCTGATATGATAGAAGAAGAAACAGGAGTCGATTTAGAAGAGATGGGGGATCCAGTACTAGAATCAGAATTTAAAAGAGCTTTGGAGGACTTAAGATCAAAGAAGGCAGAAGGGATAGATAACATTCCATCAGAATTTCTAAAATCATTGGGGGAAGTGGCAACAAAACGACTATTGACGTTGGTGTGTAGAATGTATGAGTCTGTCGACATACCATCTGACTTTCGGAAAAGATCATCCACACAATTCCAAAGACTGCAAGCGCTGCCAAGTGCGAGAATTATCGCACAATCGGCTTAACAGCTCGTGCATCCAAGTTGCTGACAAGAATGATATATATAAGAATGCAAAGAAAAATGAAGATGTGTTAGATGACGATCAATTTGGCTATAGGAAAGATAAAGGCACTAGAGAGACAATTCTGACGTTGCGATTAATAATGGAAGCAAGACTAAAGAAAAATCAAGACACGTTCATAGAATTTGTCGACCTGGAAAAAGCGTTCGACAATGTAAAATGGTGCGAGATGTTCGGAATTCTTAGGAAAATAGGGGTAAGCTACAGTGAGAGACGGATAACATACAATATGTACAAGTGCTCGGATTAAAAAAAGTATAAGACAGAGACGCAGTTTTTCACAACTACTGTTCTATCTGAGTATCGAAGAAGCAATGATGGAAATGAAAGAAAGATACAGGAGTGCGATTAAAATTCAATGTGAATGGATATCAATGATACGATTCGCTGATAACATTGCTATCCTGAGTGAAGTGAAGAAGGATTGCAGGATCTGCTGAATGGAATGAACATTATAATGAGTACAGAATACGGATTGAGAACAAATCGAAGAAAGACGAAAGAAATGAGAAGTAGCAGAAATGAGAATACAGAGAAACTTAACATCTGAATTGCTGATCATGAAGTAGATGACGTTAAGGAGTTCTTCTACCTGGGCAACAAAATAACCAATGACGGACGGAGCAAGACGGACATAAAAAGCTGATCAGCACTCGCAAAAAGGGCATTCCTGGCCAAGAGAAGTCTACTAGTATCAAACACAGACCTTAATTTGGGGAAGAAATTTCTGAGAATGTATGTTTGGAGCACAGCATTGTACGGTAGAGAAACATGGACTGTGGGAAAACCGGAACAGAAGAAAATCGAAGCATTTGGAATGTGGTGCTCAACACGAATGTTGAAAATTATGTGGGCTGGTAAGGAAAGGAATGATGAGGTTCTGTGTAGAATCGGAGAGGAAAGGAATATGCGGAAAACACTGACAAGAAGAAGGGACAGAATGACAGAACATCTGTTAAGAGATGAGGGAATTACTCCCAAGGTACTAGAGGGAGCTGTAGAAGGCAAAAACTGTACAGGAAGACAGGGAATGGAATACATCCAGCAAATAATTGAGGACGTAGGTTGCAAGTGCTACTCTGAGATCAGAATACTAATGACTCAAAAAAAAAGTATATGGCGGAAGAGAAATTCCGACATCGGCAGCAATCAGGGACAGAAATAAATCTAATGGTGACACACTTATCGTGAGTGATAGCCTTAAATATTTCGGCTATCCGAACACGATTGCCGTCCTACCCAAATTCCCACATGTCCCACTCTATTTACTTATTGTCCCCTTGTCCATTATTCTCATTGCACTCAGCTTCACCCGATTTCCGCAAGAGCTCGAATGAAGACTGCATCTGCACTCAGGATATGATTATATGCGGTCAAGGCGCATGTGTTTGTACGTGTGGTGCTGCCCCACACACAGTCTTCATTCTCCAATGGATGTTTAATGGCGTTTGTCCTTCGGCAGCCAAGAAAAGAATAACAACACGTTGGTCCAGCTTGGACGTATTTGGTATTTGGTAATAACACAGCCATATTTCACGTTTCTGCATTTAGCGAACGCACGTTGGAAAGAAACTAATGTGAAACAGATCCCTTGCTTACATGTCGGAGGTTATATACCCGCATCGGAACCACGCTGAGTTGCATATATGCTGTAGCAATGCCTTCAAAAGGAAGGTTTTTTATCACCCCACATACAACTGTTCCTCAATGAGAAGCTCCTTCTCACATATAACGGATATTCGAATCCATTTCATGTCAACAGACCGAGCAAGATGACGCAGTGCTTAGCGCACTGGACTCGCATTCGGGAGGATGACGGTTTAAACCCGCGTCCGGTCATCCTGATTCAGATTTTTTGTGATTTCCCTAAATCGCTTCAGCCGAAGGCCGAGATGGTAGCCCACCCACGGCGCTTCCATGTGCACAGGTCCAATAATTAGTGTTTCGTTTTTATTTTAAACAAATGCTTTAGAATAGCTCTTGTTTTCAGGAATGTTGCTGCAAGCTGCTCTTATACAAAGTGTCCACGCACTCTTTGCTTTATTTTAATATTTGATTCACATGAACAATGCCAGGATCACATTAATAATTACATCCCATTCTTTATGAGTGACTTTATAATGAATGTTCTTTTATGAGTTTTTCTTATGAATAAATTAAGTAATTTTCCGACTCAGACCAACCTCTTATTTGTCGTGCGGCTTGAGTTGGTGGCGACCCAATCTTTTACGTTGACTTCAATGTCAGATAGTATTTTCTTATTCAAAGTGCGCTTCACGCAACTTATATTTAGTGACCCTTTACTCACGCCATTTACAGAGGATAGAAAATTAATCAGTTTTCATAATTGTGAATAGGGTCTGCAAACGCATGTTTTGCGAGAAATCGGGAAAAGAAACTTTTAACTGCTCTCCGTTGTATTCGAGTAATGTCAAAGCTACTCAGCCGACCGGAGTGACCGAGCGGTTTTAGGCGCTACAGCGCTACAGTCTGAAACCGCACGACCGCTACGCTCGCAGGTTCGAATCCTGCCTCGGGCATGGATGTGTGTGATGTCCTTAGGTTAGTTAGGTTTAAGTAGTTCTAAGTTCTAGGGGACTGATGACCTGAGAAGTTAAGTCCCATAGCGCTCAGAGCCATTTGAACCATCTGATTTTTGAAAGCTACTCAATAAAAGCAGCGTTGGCCGAGCGACCAAGGCAACAGTCTGGGAAGCGTAGGAACTGTGTTCTATTCTTACATGCTATCTACATTTTCTTTATATTCTTTTTTCTATGTATCGATATTGGTGGATCCGGAATGGTTAGTTCACAATCACTGTCCTCGTTTTTATGTTTTCACATTTCACATTTCGTCGAACAAGTGTTCATATTTGCATTTCGCTTTTGGAAACCCAGCGGGAGTTGTACGACCGCACTGATACAGCAATGACCCACAGCATCGTTCATGATCAACTTTCAGTAGATTTGTTAGGTGATGGTATTGTATGCATGGTGCACATCATAGTTAATTCCCGGAAAAAAATGTTTCCCGCCGAGTCTTGGGAAGGATCGATATACACTCCTGGAAATGGAAAAAAGAACACATTGACACCGGTGTGTCAGACCCACCATACTTGCTCCGGACACTGCGAGAGGGCTGTACAAGCAATGATCACACGCACGGCACAGCGGACACACCAGGAACCGCGGTGTTGGCCGTCGAATGGCGCTAGCTGCGCAGCATTTGTGCACCGCCGCCGTCAGTGTCAGCCAGTTTGCCGTGGCATACGGAGCTCCATCGCAGTCTTTAACACTGGTAGCATGCCGCGACAGCGTGGACATGAACCTATGTGCAGTTGACGGACTTTGAGCGAGGGCGTATAGTGGGCATGCGGGAAGCCGAGTGGACGTACCGCCGAATTGCTCAACACGTGGGGCGTGAGGTCTCCACAGTACATCGAAGTTATCGCCAGTGGTCGGCGGAAGGTGCACGTGCCCGTCGACCTGGGACCGGACCGCAGCGACGCACGGATGCACGCCAAGACCGTAGGATCCTACGCAGTGCCGTAGGGGACCGCACCGCCACTTCCCAGCAAATTAGGGACACTGTTGCTCCAGGGGTATCGGCGAGGACCATTCGCAACCGTCTCCATGAAGCTGGGCTACGGTCCCGCACACCGTAAGGCCGTCTTCCGCTCACGCCCCAACATCGTGCAGCCCGCCTCCAGTGGTGTCGCGACAGGCGTGAATGGAGGGACGAATGGAGACGTGTCGTCTTCAGCGATGAGAGTCGCTTCTGCCTTGGTGCCAATGATGGTCGTATGCGTGTTTGGCGCCGTGCAGGTGAGCGCCACAATCAGGACTGCATACGACCGAGGCACACAGGGCCAACACCCGGCATCATGGTGTGCGGAGCGATCTCCTACACTGGCCGTACACCTCTGGTGATCGTCGAGGGGACACTGAATAGTGCACGGTACATCCAAACCGTCATAGAACCCATCGTTCTACCATTCCTAGACCGGCAAGGGAACTTGCTGTTCCAACAGGACAATGCACGTCCGCATGTATCCTGTGCCACCCAACGTGCTCTAGAAGGTGTAAGTCAACTACCCTGGCCAGCAAGATCTCCGGATCTGTCCCCCATTGAGCATGTTTGGGACTGGATGAAGCGTCGTCTCACGCGGTCTGCACGTCCAGCACGAACGCTGGTCCAACTGAGGCGCCAGGTGGAAATGGCATTGCAAGCCGTTCCACAGGACTACATCCAGCACCTCTACGATCGTCTCCATGGGAGAATAGCAGCCTGCATTGCTGCGAAAGGTTGATATACACTGTACTAGTGCCGACATTGTGCATGCTCTGTTGCCTGTGTCTATGTGCCTGTGGTTCTGTCAGTGTGATCATGTGATGTATCTGACCCCAGGAATGTGTCAGTAAAGTTTCCCCTTCCTGGGACAATGAATTCCCGATGTTCTTATTTCAATTTCCAGGAGTGTAGTTGCTCGTGTACTGTATTCAGTAGATGTCATTAGTACCGCGAATATATTAGCTTCGAATGTTTATATGATAAATAATATATTCAGTAAAAGAGGATTGTAAAATGACTAGGACTAAAAAGTTTAATTCTTCACTAATCACAGTTGTTTGAGAAATTTGTTTAGCTACCTTGTTATTATTCCTTATTGATTTATTATTCTCGTTAATCGTCCTACGCCCACAAGTTCTGATACGGAGCAAAATATTTGTGAAAAAGCTATAAAAGACAGGTTATCCGCTTCCTAAAATGGTTCAAATGGCTCTGAGCACTATAGGACTTAACTGCCGTGGTCATCAGTCCCCTAGAACTTCGAACTACGTAAACCTAACTAACCTAATGACATCACACACATCCATGCCCGAGGCAGGATTCGAACCTGCGGCCGTAGCAGTCGCGCGGTTCCAGACTGTAGCGCCTAGAACCGCTCGGCCACCATGGCCGGCCTATCCACTTCCTAACCAAATTACCATGGGCGCTCGGCTAGCGGCGCATTCCTATGAGTCCTACCTTTGGGTACAGAAGCGCCAGTCGTAAATTTTCTTTTCTCGATTTTTGGAAGATATGCGATTGTGGGCCACATGCATGATGATGGAAACCGCTTAAAGGCAGTTATCTGAGGACGCCGTTAACTTTGAATCGTTTGCGAGTCGTGTATTTTAGAGGTAGTTTTCTTAAAAAATGTGAGAGGAGAGGGTTGTGAGCCATTGTACCCCAAAGTCCTTTATTTTACGAGGTAGACAAGCGATCTGCCAAGTATCAGTCGATCGCTGTGTCCTTCCCTTGTAACAAAATACTTTTACATACCTGGTGCTGTCGCTTTTCGCAGCGAGAGCATAACTCAAGCTCTCTGCATTTATTTGTGTATTTGAATTTCTATTTGTAACTTAGCCAAGCTGCAAACCGACTAGTCCGTTATGGTGAGAACATTGTTTTAACGCGTAGCTGACCTTTACCATTAGTTCATATTACTATGTTAATAACCAGACATAATTAAAAAATTATCTTCTCTCCTTCTTATCTGCAACTGATTTTAAGATATGATTACTGTGATAACAGACTTAACGCTGGTAGGAACTAACAAAAGTCGATTTTCCTCGTGTGAAATATCAGGAATTAAACTGACAAAATAAAAATGTAAATTACACTTTCTGAATTTTTGGTATGGTGTTGAGTAATGGAAATCATGAAGAATAAATTTCCATTATACATGCCTGACATC
This sequence comes from Schistocerca gregaria, assembly GCF_023897955.1. Lineage (NCBI taxonomy): Eukaryota > Metazoa > Arthropoda > Insecta > Orthoptera > Acrididae > Schistocerca > Schistocerca gregaria. The sequence goes on from NC_064931.1 coordinate 89,796,564, forward strand.
AGGCTAGTGTGGGAGCGATCTACAGTAATGTGAAATATATGAATAAAAATTTCAAAAGCCAAGATCACTAGCATAATTTCATTTCTGCCAACCGGGTTCGGCAAGTCTAAGTTGTCATCATCGGATGCTATGATAGCAACAGATAAGCAGAAACCGGTAATCAAAAATAAAACTGGCTGCGTGGGATTATCCGAGCGGTCTCGGGCGCTGCAGTCGTGGACTGTACGGTTGGTCCCGGCGGAGGTTCGAGTCCTCCCTCGGGCATGGGTGTGTGTGTTTGTCCTTAGGGTAATTTAGGTTAAGTAGTGCGTAAGCTTAGGGACTGATGACCTTAGCAGTTAAGTCCCATAAGATTTCAACACATTTGAACATTTTTTTCTTTTGAAAAATATAAATATAATTAGCGATCTTGGCTGTTGAAGTTTTCACTTCCATGTTTCAATAAATTTCCAATTTATAGCACCATTATAGATGGCGCCTACCAATGGACCTAATTATTTACAGTCCATTCTTACTTGCAGAAATTAGCCCAACTGGTTCCCCATTAGATTTATTGGTCGGATTAAACTAATTTATTGTGCTTACTCAAAACATTGACGGGTACATTTATATAGGACTGAGGAAATATCAAACATTTTACTTACAACACTGATTTTTGAGAGAATATTGCTCCATACAGCTAAAAAATAAATGAGGTTAAAAGAAGCTACCGAATATAATAAACAATGGGCTGTGTTCGTGTTATTATCTGGCCGAAAATGGTAGCAGGTTTAATTATTTCAATTTATCATGTCTTCACTTAACTACAATCTGTGGTTACCAAATTCCACTGTCCCACCTTAAACAATTTCCCCATTTTATGCTCAACCAACTGACATGAATATTTAGAACTTAACATCTGCAGGAGGATCCTGGAAAAAATCTGTAGGCCATTTCGGTAATTTTAACAGTGTGAGATGTAAACTATTAGACTAAATATTAATATTTGAGCCGCTATTATTTCCTCTCTACTCACGTTCAAGACGTATAATTCCTGCAAGACCTTCTTTAAAGATGTTTACAGTCTTTCCATTGTTCTGTCTGTAAAAGGATAAAACCGTACATCGTTTCTCGAACTGATCCATTACATTTATCAGTAATCAGAGTTGACTTCAATTGAAATCCACTGAGTGCTGATGGTATTTGAGTTTAAATAACGAATCACTGAATAATATTTCCGACTTTTCACAAATTCTTTGATTATTAATTTTGTATCACGTGTTAAAACAAATATACTTTCATGCTGAAAAACGCTGTCTCCTTATGAGGCTACCTCATGTTTGCAGTTTCAGGTTGTGTAATGCTATTGTCATGCAGTGAGATACTGGGATTAAATGTAGCAGATATGTCTATATTCCTTAAGAAACAGAGGTGGGACGGTCGTGCAAAGCACTCTGAAACCAAATGACAAATGGTGTCGCAAGATTATATAATCTAACTACGTTTTGCAATAGACAAATATATAGTGCCTACATAACGAACTGCTAGTACATGCTAGATAAATTGACTGCTTGGTTTTCTTAGACCTTAACGTTTAGGCGTAAGAGATCATTATTGTAAGACTACTAATATTTCTACTTTCCTCTAGAAGCATATAATGTTATCTGGAGTGACCAACCCAGAATTAGGTAGTGTGCGTGTGTGGTTACTCTTCAAGCGAATTATAACCACATTTAAATGCAGTCACCAGTTCTTACCGTATCAAAATGAAGCAACAATTTACAGATATTACTCTATGTTGTTTAATCATTTGTTCTAAAGGCCCTCAACACAAATTACTTAAAAAGACGTATAAACAATATCATTGGACAAATAGATGACACCTGAGTCACGTTTATGTGGAAATTATAGTAAAGTAAAAAAAATTATGTCGAGGCCATCTCTGTGCAAGTGCGATAACAAGGAATATATACTAGCAACTTCGTGTCACTGGCAAGTTGCTTCACCCTTCTCAGCGACGTGTTCAGATTAACTGCTAAGATTACCTTTCTAACAACATATTTCTACGATGTAGAATTCAGTTTAAATTTCAATATTTATTTCAGTTTTATTTGTCGCGTTCCATGTTTTCAGAAGTAATCAAAGCACGTACTTTATCATTGTTTTGTGATTTACACACGTCTGGGTTCCTGATTTAAATGTGAGTGATCGAGATGAAGTATTTATTTTCATCGTAGCTTCTACAGTGTTCAACTGTAAGTCTTGAAATTACATTTAGGCCTGAATGAAATGTCTCGTGTTGAACCACTGAAAAGAACTATGTAAAGTTTGCCTAGATAAACGACGCCCGATGCTACAGCCATCTCCGTATACATGCGTCTGTCTTTTGCAGTCATCTCCACACACATATTTTATGTATATATACCTACTAATCTTAAAGAGTTAATCACCTAATTTCTGCAAATTTAAGAATTTAAAAGTATTAAACTCCATAAACAGTATAGCGGAGGAATTAAGATAATCAATAATTCAGTATCCATAACGAAATGTTATTTACATATAAAACTGGCAACAGAAGGTATCAAACACCAAAAAGATAATAGTAAGCGTAATTAAGGTAATCTGTTACTTGGCATTTATCCCCAAATGTTCTTGGTATGTATTCTCCCCAGTTTCAGAGTGTGATACACCATAAATAAGATAGTAGCCGTAGTTAACATAACTAAATATTATATACCTATAAAAATATTAATAAGAAACGAGGACGAAAGGATGTGAATTTTTTTCTGTCTTTTCTTTTTCATTCAACGAAGTACTGCATTTTCCGTGGAAGCAAGAGCATTTTGTAGTACAGAAGCCCTCTGTGCCTCCTGTAAATAAAAGTTTGTTCACATTTTGTGATTCACTCTCAATTAAAGGAAGCCTGTTAACAAAACTGCAAATGTAACTTTTCTGCGCCCAACTTTATTTCTCAAAATTAACCTCCTCTCTACCTCCTCCACCGCTACGCCAGAAGATCTGAAAATGAAACAGCCCCAACGTGAAACCATTTAAATGTCTCCAAAACTTTCAATATCGTGAACAGCTTTCCATGTGTATTACTTGCAGACAGTTTAACAGCAGTGCAACAAAAGCTTTATTAAAAATACAAAACCTCAGTGAAATTTTCTCCATCCAGCTATTTCAAAAGACTCTTAACATGATCTTCACAACACGCAAACCTTACTTTCAGGTTTATAGATACATTATGGACGCATCGTGGCTGCTATGTCACAAAAATATTACTCTCTCCGTTCATCATTTATATGACTAATTGAAATTTCGCAATATTGTCTTCGTTTGTTTGGAAAACAGCTTGAAAAGCGGACTTCGTGTCATATTAAGAGTGCATCATGCACAAAAAAAGCTGAATGAATAAATTGACCTCTTTTTCAGCTGCCCACATTTTTAATACGTTTCATTCGCTGGATTAAGACATTGACAAAAGCGTTATTTTGTTTTGCCTCTGAGGTATGGCAGCTGACATTTCCTCAGTGAATGCGAGTCACTTATCCCCTTTACGTTCTTCTTCCAAATAAGATACCACACTTCTGTTTCTGACGATCTATGTCCGTAGCTGACAGAATCAGTCGTTGACAAAATGGGGATGTGTGAAGCGACAAGTTTTCTTTGTTTATCTTCAGAGGATCACATTATTTATTCACACTTCCTGTGCTTCAGTTTAGCGTAAAATTGCTATGTGATACGGTAATGCTACAGTTCAACTTTTTTCTGTCTTCACGATATTAAGCGCTTTATTTTTTATTTTTTTAAGATATCTCGTCCATGTAGTCTATTCTTCTAGGTTATCATCGACGCATAACATAACGAATGAGTCTGCAGAATCACCAGCTCTCTCCAGGATCAGAAATACCACACTGATTAACCTTTATTGTGTTCAAAGTTATAAGTGTGTTATTTTTACTTCAGTTAATTTAGCGAAAAAATTGCTGTTTTTCAGATGCCACAATATCATTATTAGTGGTTGCAAGATTCTAAATGTGTGTTCGACAGTTGACTTTCCTGTATTTTCGCATTCTCACTTATCTGGGTTGTTTCTTGGTGAGCTGTTAGAGGTAACGTACCTCAACTAACGAAGTCCTACAATATAAGACTGTCAGTCACGATGCATTACGATGCTCGTTTAGTTTTCAATCCGCCTACGCAATTAAATAGAAGGCTTTATTATTCCATATACGTTTTGCTTCCTTTTATTTATTAAGCATTCTCAGCGGCCTGCAGTACAGGTTTTTGTAAGTACGTCCAGTCACATTAATATGAGCACCAACTACTTTCAAGAATCAAGAATTAATTACAGAATGCCGGTTACAGTACTAGTAGTGGAGGGTATTTAAAGCGTGTCTGGGGGCCACAGAAAACAGTGTAGCCGCAGTCGTAATGCGGATCCAAAACCGGCGCCGAGGCAGTTGTGGTATACCCTGGGCGACGAACGGCGGCTGAGGAGATACGCTACTGGCCATTAAAATTACTAAACCTTGAAGATGACTTGCTACAGATGCATAATTTAACCGACAGGAAGAAGAAGCTGTGATATGCAAATGATTAGCTTTTCAGGGCATTCACACAAGGGTGGCGCCGATGGCAACACCTACAACGTGCTGATATCAGGAAAGTTTCCAACCAATTTCTCATTCACAAACAGCAGTTGACCGGCGTTGCCTGGTGAAATGTTGTTGGGATCCCTCGTGTAAGGAGGAGAAAACGCGTAGCATCACGTTTCCGACATTGATAAAGGTCGGATTGAAGCCTATGGCGATTGCGGTTTATCGTATCGCGACATTGCTGCTCGCGTTGGTCGAGATCCAATGACTGTTAGCAGAATATGGAATTGGTGGGTTCAGGAGGGTTACACGGAACGCCGTGCTGGATCCCAACGGCTTCCTATCACTAGCACTCGAGGTGACAGACATCTTATCCGCATGGCTGTAAGGGATCGTGGAGCCACGTTTCGATCCCTGAGTCAAAAGATGAGGGACGTTTGCAAGACAACAACCACCTGCACGAACAGTTCGACGACGTTTGCAGCGGCATAGACTATCAGCTTGGAGACCACGGCTGCGGGAGGGTAATACGTCACGCCGTGCTGGATCCCAACGGCCTCGTATCACTAGCAGTCGAGATGACAGGCATCTTATAGGCATGGCTGCAACGGATCGTGCAGCCACGTGTCGATCCCTGAGTCAGCGGATGGGGACGTCTGTAAGACAACAACCATCTGCACGAACAGTTAGACGACGTTTACAGCAGCATGGACTATCAGCTCGGAGGCCATGGCTGGGGTTGCCCTTGACGCTGCATCACAGACAGGAGCGCCTGCGATGGTGTACTCACCGACGAACCTGAAAGCACGAAGGGCTAAGCGTCATTTTTTCGGATGAATCCAGGTTTTGTTTACATCATCGTGATGGTCGCATCCGTGTTTGGCGACATCGCGGTAAACGCACATCGGAAGCGTGTATTCGTCATCGCCATACTGGCGTATCACCCGGCGTGATGGTATGGGGTGCCATTGGTTACGCGTGTCGGTCACCTCTTCTTCACATTGACGGTACTCTGAACAATGGACGTTACATTCCAGACGTGTTACGACCCGTGGCTTCACCCTTCATTCGATCCCTGCGAAACCCTACATTTCAGCAGGATAATGCACGACCGCATGTTGCAGGTCCTGTACGGGCCTTTCTAGATACAGAAAATGATCGACTGCTGCCCTGACCAGCTCATTCTCCAGATCTCTCACCAATTGAAAACGTCTGGTCAATGGTGGGCGATCAAATGGCTCGTAACAATACGCCAGTCACTACTCTTGATGAACTGTGGTATCGTGTTGAAGCTGCATGTGCGTCTGTACCTGAACACGCCATCCAAGCTCTGTTTGACTCAATGCCCAGGCGTATCAAGGCCGTTATTACGGCCAGAGGTGATTGTTCTGGGTACTGATTTCTCAGGATCTATGCAACTAAACTGCGTGAAAATGTAATCACAAGTCAGATCTTGTATAATATATTTGTCCAATGAATACCCGTTTATCATCTGCATGTCTTCTTGGAGTAGCAATTTTAATTTCCAGTAGTGTATGTGCCCTAGACGGCGACGAACGCCGGAAGTTAACACCTGAGTGGTGACAGATGGACTTTCCAGATGAATCACGTTTTATGCTCAGTCGGACAGATGGCCATCAACCAGCAACAGTCGTCAGAAGGGTCCAGATCACATGAAGGAGCGTTATGGTCTAGGGAATGTTTTAGTGACATTCCCTGTCTGACCTCATCGTTCTGTAAGCGTCTTTGTTAAATAATGAAATTAGGTTACAATGTTTAAAAAACATGAATTAAACAAAAAACATACACAATTTGCAGCTGCAGATAATTACTTTCTTGAATAATCCCACCGTTCTTTGACAAAGTTCACCCATTAATATACACTGAAGCGCCAAAGAAACTGGTATAGGCATTCGTGTTCAAATACAGAGATATATAAACAGGCAGTATACGGCGTTGCGGTCGGCAATACCTGCATAAGACAACAAATGTCTGGCGCAGTCGTTATATCGGTTACAATGGCACGTTATAAAGATTTAAGTGAGTTTGAACGTGGTGTTATAGTCGGCGCACGAGCGTTGGGATACAGCATTTCGGAGGTAGCGATGAAGTGGGGATTTTCCCGTACGACCATTTCACGAGTGTACCGTGAATATCAGGAATCCGGTAAAACATTAAACCTCCGACATCGCTGCGGGCGGGATAAATATGTTGAAAGAACGGAACCAACGATGACTGAAAAGAATCGTTCAACGTGAGAGAAGCGCAACCCTTCCGCAAATTGCTGCAGATTAGAATGCTGGGCCATCAACATGGGTCAGAGTGCGAACCATTCAAAGAAATATCATCGATATGGACTTTCGGAGCCGAATGCCCACTCTTGTACCCTTGCTGACTACACAACACAAAGCTTTACGCCTCGCTTGGCCACTTCAACATCGAATTGGGCTGTTGGTAACCGGTTACATGTTGCCTGGTCGGACGAGTCTCGTTTCAAACTGTATCCAGCGGATGGACGTGTACGGGTATGCAGACAACTTCATGAATCCATGGACCCTGCATATCGGCAGAGGACTGTTCAAGCTGATGATGGCTCTGTAATGGTGTGGGGCGAGCGCAGTTGGAGTGATATGGGACCCCTGATATGTCTAGACACGACTCTGTTGGGTGACACGTACGTAAGCATCCTATCCGATCACCTGCATCCATTCATGTCCACTTTGCATTCCGACGGACTAGGGCAATTCCAGCAGAACAATGCGACACCCAACACTTCCAAAATTGCTGCAGGGTGGCTCCAGGAACACTCTTCTGCGTTTAAACACTTCCGCTACCCACCAGACTCCTCAGACGTGAACATTATTGAGCATATTTGGGATGCTTTGCAGGGTACTGCTCGGAAGAGATCTCCACCCCCCTCGTATTATTATGGATTTATGGACAGCCCTGCATAATTAATGATTTCAATTCCCCCCAGCACTACTCCTGACTTTAGTCGAGTCCATGCCACGTCGTGTTGTGGCATTTCTGTGTGCTCGCGGGGGCCCTACATAATATTAAGCAGGTGTACCAGTTTCTTTGGCTTTTCAGTGTACTTAGCGTACCATCAGAAACTATATTATACTAGACTACATAAAACCCGTTACCATTAATCCAAAAAGTAAGAGATATCCACATCTCACCAAGTGCAAAACCGATTTTCCTTGATGTACAAGACGTAAATACTTTACTCCAACACAGTGACACAATAAACGTCATAATAAAACAACTGGCAGCAAATGTATATATATATATATATATATATATATATATATATATATATATATATATATATATATATATCTCCTCCGTGATGACCTAAGGACACCTACTTGACGCTTTCCTTGGGGAGCAATTATCTTCGAACGCCCCTATGAAACAAGTGCTTCAGTTTGTTTTTCTTTACCAGCTGAAAAGGTAAAACTCTGAATTCCATCGTCAATCCAAACATTATACTTTCCATACCTTTAAATATTCGAGAAGCTCTTACTCTTGCTCATTCGAGAAAAAACGAAAACATTTTCCTTTGACTGGTCAATCTGAAAAGTCTCATTTTTAAATCTGTTATGAACTGCTATCTGAAGAGTTCGTTTAGGATCGTTGGACTCAATACTGGCTTTCCTAAGTCCCATTTCCTTTTTCACAACTACTGCCACTACCTCTTACATTTTTTCTGTAGACCAAATTTGATGATTAGTTTTGCTTTACTATCTTGTAACCAACTATGAAAAAAATTGTAGCTAGCAGCAATGTGAAAAACGGAAAATATAGTTAAGTAGCTTGTAATGTTAGAATAAATATGAATACTAAAAAGCAAACACTAAGAAAGAATGGTATACTACCTGGGGCACAACGGAATCTCGGTCAGATTCGCCCTGGTCCGTTCCACCCCAATCTGCGAGGCTGGGGTACTACCATATCCTGAAGATATATTTTGCTGTGTTCATGCACACATCAAATAGAGGTACCCACGAAACTGCGTGTTTGGAGCCATGATATGTGGCCGTGGCAAGTTTCTGAGTGACGAAATCTCACGTTTTACCTCCTAAAAGAACAGCATAGCTATTAGACTATTTGAAGAGTTCTAGAATTAAACAATGCTACGCAGCAAATAACATACACTACTGGCGATTACAATTGCTACACCACGAAGATGACGTGCTACAGACGCGAAATTTAACCGACAGGAAGAAGATGCTGTGATATGCAAATGATTAGCATTTCAGAGCATTCACACAAGGTTGGCGCCGGTGGCGACACCTACAACGTGCTGACATGAGAAAAGTTTCCAACCGATTTCTCATACACAAACACATCAGCAGTTGACCGGAGTTGCGTGGTGAAACGTTGTTGTGATGCGTCGTGTAAGGAGGAAAACTGCGTACCATCACGTTTCCGGCTTTGATAAAGGTCGGATTGTAATGTAACGTATCGCGATTGCTGTTTATCGTATCGCGACATTGCTGCTGGCGTTGGTCCAGATCCAATGACTGTTAGCAGAACATGGAATCGATGGATTCAGGAGTGTAATACGGAACCCCGTGCTGGATCCCAACGGCCTCGTATCACTAGCAGTCGAGATGACAGGCATCTTATCCGCATGGCTGTAACGGATCGTGCAGTCACATCTCGATCCCTGAGTCCACAGGTGGGGACGTTTGAAAGACAACAACCATCTGCACGAACAGTTCGACGACGTTTGCAGCAGCATGGACTATCAGCTCGGAGACCATGGCTGCGGTTACCCTCGACACTGAATCACCGACAGGAGCGCCTGCGCTGGTGTAGTCAACGTCGAACCTGGGTGTACGAATGGCAAAACTTCATTTTTTCGGATGAATCCAGGTTCTGTTTACAGCATCATGATGGTCTCACCCGTGTTTGGCGACATCGCGGTGAACGCATATTGGAAGCGTGTATTCGTCATCGCTATACTGGCGTATCACCTGGTGTGATGGTATGGGGTGCCATTGGTTACTCGTCTCGGTCATCTCTTGTTCGCATTGACGGCACTTTGAACAGTGGACGTTACATTTCAGATGTGTTACGACCCGTAGATCTACCCTTCATTCGATTCCTGCGAAACCCTATATTTCAGCAGGATAATGCACGACCGCATGGTGTACTCAACGACGAACCTGTCTGCACGAATCACAAGACGTCATTTTTTAAGATGAAACCAGGTTCTGTTTACAGCATCATGATGGTCGCATCCGTGTTTGGCGACATCGCGGTGAACGCATATTGGAAGTGTCTATTCGTCATCGCCATACCGACGTATGGGTCACCTCTTGTTCACATTGACGGCACTTTGAACAGTGGACGGTACATTTTAGATGTGTTACGACCCGTAGCTCTACCCTTCATTCGATTCCTGCGAAACCCTGTATTTCAGCAGCATAATGCACGACCGCATGTTGCAGGTCCTGTACGGGCCTTTCTGGATACAGAAAATGATCGACTGCTGCCCTGGCCACCACACTCTCCAGATCTCTCACCAACTGAAAACGTCTGGTCTATGGTGGCGAGCAACTGGCTCGTCACAATACGCTAGTCACTACTCTTGATGAACTGTGGTACCGTGTTGAAGCTGCATGGGCAGCTGTACCTGTATACGCCATCCAAGCTCTGTTTGAGGCAATGCCCAGGCGTATCAAGGCCGTTATTATGGCCAGAGGTGGTTGTTCTTGGTACTGGTTTCTCAGGATCTATGCACCCAAACTGCGTGAAAATGTAATCACATGTCAGTTCTAGTATAATATATTTGTCCAATAAATACCTGTTTATCATCTGCATTTCTTGTTGGTGTAGCAGTTTTAATGGCCAGTAGTGTACAAAAACATCACAGAATAAACAAATGAAAATAAAAAAGTCTCATTCAGGAGACTCGAGCCCATGTGAATATTAATATATGAATAAAAAGACTAGTGCGCTACCCATTGCACTATATTAACACTACAGCGAGCTGAGCACAGCAACGAGATGCTCTGTAAAAGTGTACCTGCATGGTCGGGCCAGTCAAGACTATTATTATGGATGATACGATGTTTCGGAAAAAAAAGAAAAAAGAAAGCTGCCAGGAAGTGGACTCAGGACAAAGTTGTGTATTTAATTAGTTTGTACAGTGCCTGGACTAGAGGAACCGAGATACGGAGCAAAATTTGTTGGCTGTATTATTTCTTCCATCTCCATCGCTGTAATTTAGACAATGAGGTGCTTGCATACTCTAAAATCATCCCCCCGTCTTATACACTCTATTATCCAACACGAACACGGTCGTTTACGTTCTTTATTTGTCACTGAAGGTATTAGACGTGCAGCTGCAGCCCGACGCTCTTCCATTGCAACGTCTTCCTTCACGCACAGAAGTACGACAGAAAAGTCTCGTAGAGATTATTCTCTCAACTCTCAAAGACACTCTCATCCAGCTGTGTGTAAAAGCTTCCGACATCTGCTCTCACAATAATCTCAGACACTTACAAAAAGTACTCGCAAGGAACTCAGTAAAGTCTCACAGAGATTGATCTCTCAGCTCTCAAAGACACTCTCATCCAGCCATGTGTAAAAGCTCCCGACATCTGCTCTCGCAATAATTTCAGACACTTACAAAAAGTACTCGCAAGGAACTGTCAGATAGTAACTATCATAGAAAATTTGCCTCTAGTGCAATTAGTTCTTAGTATACTATCTGAGAGTTCCAAACTGTCTGAGATCAAAAACTCTCATGTGCATCCCAGCCTTTAGCAAAGATATTCGTCCAAGAGACGATCTCTCTGTGGGCGAGTGTTGTCGTCTTGTAGGGTGAAATAAACACCTCTTGTACAGGCATAAGTTCGTACATAAGCGTCAATAACGCCTTATCTGTAGACATACAGTAATGGTTCACCATGGGAAGTCTTGAGATCTCTGCGCTCATCTAAAAAATATATTTCACTCGGACACTGCCTCGTCCTCTCTCAAGTGTCTGATGACTCATAACGATTGCCACCTTCTCACCAAAACGACACACGTCTGACGCAATGGTCCAAGCTAAGCAAGAATTCATTCGTGATAATAATCGTCTGCCCTGACCTGCAGCTTTTCCTAGGTGTCAGCGTGCCCACTGAGACACTGCTTCTTGTGACGAGCGGTGGACATTAACCTTAAGACTAGCGACCCTACTTACTTATCCGGTACCTACAGCAATGACAATCGGTAGGTACGATGGACTCACCGTCACCTTAACTTAAATATGTAACAGTAAATATCGCTCACTGGCGCTTGTAGTAACAGTTATCGCAGAGCCTTTGTTAACAATTTTGCGTCCATCATAAGGGACACCATCATAAGAGTGAACACGTAGCAATGTCGCATACTCGTCTGAGTTTGGTTTGCCTCAGATTTGCCAATATGACTCAAACCTCCCGTAAAATGATGCCTTGCTGTGATTTGATCAAGTTGGCTCTCCCATCTTTTGTGTATTATCCTCACAGAATCAACTTTAGTCTCACTATCATATGACGTTTTCTGCTACGTACAGGCCCGTGTACAAATGCTCGAAACTGACTGAAGTGTCGCAGGTTGGCATGTGGCAGTCTGGTGCAGCTATGTTTTAATTATAACATACTCTACTTCAGTTTCATTTACTTTACACTGAGATGACAAAAGACATGGGATACTTCCTAATATCTTGTCATATCTCCTTTTACCCGGCGTAGTGCAGTAGCTCGACGTGGCATGGACTCGATAAGTCGTTGGAAGTCCCCTCCGGAAATATTGTATCATGCTGTCTCTATAGCCGTCCATAATTCCAAAAATGTTGCCGGTGCATGATTTTGTTCACAAAATGACCTCTCGATTATCTCCCATTTCGGTCGCTCTGAGTGGCCAAATAATTCGCTCGAACTGTTCAAATGGCTCTGAGCACTATGGCACTCAACTGCTGTGGTCATTAGTCCCCTAGAACTTAGAACTACTTAAACCTAACTAACCTAAGGACATCACACACATCCATGCCCGAAGCAGGATTCGAACCTGCGACCGTAGCAGTCGCACGGTTCCGGACTGCGCGCCTAGAACCGCGAGACCACCGCGGCCGGCGCTCGAACTGTCCAGAATGTTCTTCAAATCAATCGCGAACAACTTGGCCCGCTGACATAGGTGAATTATCATCCATAAAAATTCAATCGTTATTGGGGAACATCGAGTCCATGAATGGCTGCCAATGGTCTCCAAGTAGCTGAAAATAACCATTTCCTGAAAAGGATGGTTTCAGTCGGACAAAGAATCCGTCGTCTATTCCATGTAAAGACAGCCCACATCATTATGGAGCCACTAGCAGCTTGCACAATGCCTTGTTGACAAATTGGGTCCATGGTTTCGCGAGATCTGCGCCACACGCGAACCCTTAGAAACTATAACTGGCATTCAACTGAAAGTGCCGTGGTTTTGGCAAAGGCACTTGCGTTGATCGTCTGCTGGCATATCCCATTAACGCCATTCGAGTCGTCCGTCGGGCATGACTGATAACCTCAGAAGTAGAGTCCCATAAGATCTTACCACAAATTTCCAAATGTCTCGGTCGATTAGTGGAGGTTGTCAGCCACTGCATAGTCCGTGATGACAAGTAACGCCTGAAATTTGTATTCTCGATACACTCTTGAGTCTTTCCCTATCGGAATATTGAATTCCCTAACGGTTTCCAAAATGGAATGTCCCATGCGTCTAGCTCCAACTGCCATTCCGCGCTCAAAGTCTCTTAATTCCCGTCGAGAGGCTATAATCCCGTCGGACACCTTTTGACATGAATCAATTGACTACTAATGACATCTCCGCCAAGCACTGCTGTTTTATACCTTGTACACGAGATACTACCGGCATCTGTATATGTGCATATCGCTATCCCATGACCTTCGTCACCCCAGTGCAGAATTCAAAAGTTATTGTGTTTATGACTTCTTCCTAATTCTTGAGTATCAGCGGACATCTATACAGCACAATGATAGTATTGTAATTAGCATTGATGGACTGAATTCAAATTCAAACTCTGTGTAACATATGGATATATCGGGTACGTCACACCATGGAGTACAGTTGCGCCATGCTTCATGTTCGTGATATCTCGCTACGATGTGACTCGGCGCTGCTACGTTTACTAACATAATACCCTACTTCATTGAAAATACCCCTGCGAGATAACCATTTACATGCTTGGCCTTTTCATTAAACTTAAACCACGTTCAACTTTTATAGCTGAGCCCATTCAGAAATTCATCTATGGTATAGACGGAAAGTGAGTACGTCATGAGCCAACAGTGCTCTGTTGCTGCCACGCGGTACTAACGCACAGATGCGCTCAGTTGTCTCCTGGTAAAGAACCAGCTGCATTTGTCACTGCAAGGTATTGCATTCAGTCACTGTCTGGAGGCTCCAACAAGTCTAGATTAAGTAAAGCATATATCATTCACAGAACTGCTTTTTCGTTTTACACATGGTGACAATTATTTACTTATTCATTAAGGAAAGGTCCATGCTAGCTGCGACAACTTTAATATTCACTACGACAACTGTTTCATTTTGATTGCCTTTCTCAAGTAACCTGCAAGCACAACTTATGGTAGTTGCCATGCGAATAATTATACAATGGAATTATACATTGGTACTTACGTTTAGTTTGAATTGACGTCAATATTGCATCTATATGAAACTGTCATTGTCGAATTCATGGTGATTAGGTACCATGTAGCAGTTACAGACGTAAGGAATACGTTCTAAAACTCATTAAATGCTACTTGCTATAAGGCCCCTGACTGTGAAATTACAGGGTGACACTTATTGAACTATATGAAAGAAAACGTAAATTATTCACGAACTACGGCGTACACACACTTTATTCAGTATGTAAACTTCACAACAGATATTCGGATTTAGGTTATGACATGGTCTATATGCCTGCCATCATTCGCGATGATGTGGCGGAGACGAATAGCGAAATTCTGCATGACCCGCTCAAGTGTCGGAACATCGATGCCGTAGATGACCTCCTGAATGGTTGCTTTCAGCTCAGCAGTAGTTTTGTCTTTAATATAGCCCCATGAAAAGGAGTCGTATGCCTTCAGATCCGGAAAATATGGCCGCCAATCGAAGCCAATGCTTGTGGCCTCTGGGTACCTCTGAGGCAGAACGCAGTCCCCAGCAGGCAACTCCAGGACACCAAACACTCTCCTGCCTCGATGGGGTCGAGCGCCATCTTGTATGAACCACATCTTGTCGAAATCAGGGTCACTTTGGATAATGGAGATGAAATCATCTTTCAAAATCTTCACGCACCGTTATGTAGTCATCGCGCCATCAAGGCATATGGCACCGATTATTCCGTGACTGGACATTGCATACCACACAGTCATCAGTTGAGGGAAGATCTAGATCTCAAAATGCGTCAGTTTTGCTTATTGACGAACCCATCCAAATGAAAGTGGGCTTTGTCGCTGAACCAAACCATACATGCGCATACCAATTTCCATCATGCCTCGCAGCTAACCGCGCAGTTTGAAAGTCCTAATGCAAACCGTTCAGAAGTTTTTATTTCATATAGTTCAATAATTGTCACCCTGAGCGTGTAGCACTGTAGACACAGCCTCGTCATCCTGGAATATGGAAGTGTTATGAAGGTGCAAAGGAAAGGGCAGCAATTGGTAACTAAGGATGCTCCCAGGTACGTAGAACACCCCCAAAGCCTCACACAACCACCTCTAGTCTGAATTACACACTCCACATACTGTGTATTAAACGCCTCATTCGGCTGTGACATATCATTTGAAAACAGGCAAAATCGTGACTCGTCGCATCACAGTACACGCCTCCAGTTAAATAATATCTGTTTCAGCTTGGGTCACCACACTGAAGCCGTACATCTGTATTTGCTGCTGTGATCAGTGGCTTTTTGCGAGGTATACGACACCAGATGTTGATTGCATGCAATTCCCTCCGAGATGTTCTCTCCAGAAACTGATCGAGATGGACTTGCATACACTCACAGCAGCAATTCTTGTTGGATACGAAACCGATTGTAATTGACAAAGCCTTACGCTCGTCTTCTACTCCTGTCTGGTTTGATGTTTTTGAGACCACTGTTCTTACGCCGTGTTACATGATTGCGAAGGGCATACCATTACATACGGACATGCTGGGCAGTCCACGTTGATGCCCAGGCAACTCTGGCAACTTCTTTCACAGTCTGTGACGGAGGAACTACGACATATGGAAGCTTGGGTCTGGCCGTGAGTCGTGCACAGATAGCCAAATCGGCCAAGACGATCGCTCGCGTACAGCAGGTAATCTTACTTCGAATGCCAATCCGGCTCAAATTTTCATTGTCGTCTTTCCTTATATATCTAATGGTTGTTAGTATTCGGAACTTTGAATACATTTCATGTAAGACATATACAGGGTGGTCCATTGATAGTGACCGGACCAAATATCTCGCCAAATAAGCATCAAACGAAACACTACAAAGAACGAAATTCGTCTAGCTTGAAGGGGGAAACCAGATGGCGCTATGGTTGGCCCGCTATATGGCGCTGCCATAGGTCAAACGGATATCAACTGCGTTTTTTAAAAATAGAAACCCCCATTTTTATTACATATTAGTGTAGTTGTAAAATGTAAACTTTCACGGCCGGAACTGTCATGATTAATAAAATTCTTTTCCGGGCTATTATGCCGTGGTCTGATGGATTTCGCATTGTAACCCAACGTTTCGTCCCCATCTGCGGAGGACATCTTCAAGGGGGTTCGTGGCTTCTGTTAACTTCCGAAACACACACTGTCTCACTACTGACTGCGGCAAATTTTTGTTTTCGCGTGCTCCCGCGCATAGGCGTGACGTCACATGTTTTGAATACGCGAGCGCAATTGGCCGTTGTCGGTTGCCGCCGTCCGCTGTTGCTATCATCCCATGGCGGAAGACTGGTACACATCTTCTTCAGCACCGGCATCCAGATGTCATTCAATTTCACGCCCTCCTCCTTCCTATTAAAATTCCTGGGGTGTTTCATAATCTCTATAGCCTCTCTGTAAAGCCTTTCATGATATCCGCTTGTGGCTGCCAGTACTTGAGTTCTATCAAAATAAATGTGGTGGTCTCCTGACTGCAAAGCGTGTTCCGCAACAGCTGATCTATCAATCTCTCCCCTTCTACAATTGCCCTTGTGTTCTTCTAGTACCACAAAAAGAACGGTCAAAAAACGACTAGAAGAGCACAAGGGCAATTGTAGAAGGGGAGAGATTGATAGATCAGCTGATGCGGAACACGCTTTGCAGTCAGGAGACCACCACATTTATTTTGATAGAACTCAAGTACTGGCAGCCACAAGCGGATATCATGAAAGGCTTTACAGAGAGGCTATAGAGATTATGAAACACCCCAGGAATTTTAATAGGAAGGAGGAGGGCGTGAAATTGAATGACATCTGGATGCCGGTGCTGAAGAAAATGTGTACGAGTCTTCCGCCATGGGATGATAGCAACAGCGGACGGCGGCAACCGACAACGGCCAATTGCGCTCGCGTATTCAAAACATGTGACGTCACGCCTATGCGCGGGAGCACGCGAAAACAAAAATTTGCCGCAGTCAGTAGTGAGACAGTGTGTGTTTCGGAAGTTAACAGAAGCCACGAATCCCCTTGAAGATGTCCTCCGCAGATGGGGACGAAACGTTGGGTTACAATGCGAAATCCATCAGACCACGGCATAATAGCCCGGAAAAGAATTTTATTAATCATATTAGTGTAGTACATAAAAAATATGAATGTTTTAGTTGGACCACTTCTCTCGCTTTGTGATAGATGGCGCTGTAATAGTCACAAACGTATAAATATGTGATATCACGTAACATTCCGCCAGTGCGGACGGTATTTTCTTCGTGATACATTACTCGTGTTAAAATGGACCGTTTACCAATTGCGGAAAAGGTCGATATCGTGTTGATGTATGGCTATTGTGATCAAAATACCCAACGGGCGTGTGCTATGTATGCTTCTCGGTATCCTGGACGTCATCATCCAAGTGTCCGGACCGTTTGCCGGATAGTTACGATGTTTAAGGAAACAGGAAGTGTTCAGCCACATGTGAAACGTCAACCGCGACCTACAACAAATGATGATCCCCAAGTAGGTGTTTTAGCTACTGTCGCGGCTAAACCGCACATCAGTAGCAGACAAATTGCGCGAGAACCGGGAATATCAGAAACGTCGGTGTTGAGAATGCTACATCAACATCGATTGCACCCGTACCACATTTATATGCACCAGGAATTGCATGGCGACGGCTTTGAATGTCGTGTACAGTTCTGCCAATGGGCACAAGAGAAATTACGGGACGATGATAGATTTTTTGCACGCGTTCTGTTTAGCTACGAAGCGTCACTCACCAACACCGGTAACGTAAACCGGCATAATGTGCACTACTGGGAACGGAAAATCCACGATGGCTGCGAAAAGTGGAACATCAACGGCCTTGACGGGTTAATGTATGATGCGGCATTATGGGAGGAAGGATAATTGGCCCCCACTTTATCGATGGCTATCTAAATGGTGCAATGTATACTAATTTCCTACGTAATGTTCTACCGATGTTACTACAAGTGTTTCACTGGATGACAGAATGGCGATACTTCCAACATGATGGATGTCCGGCACATAGCTCGCGTGCGGTTGAAGCGGTATAGAATAGCATGTTTCATGACAGGTGGATTGGTCGTCGAAGAACGATACCATGGCCCGCACGTTCACCGGATCTGACGTCCCCGGGTTTCTTTCTGTGGGGAAAGTTGAAAGGTATTTGCTCTCGTGATCCACCGACAACGTCTGGCAACATGCGTCAGCGCACTGTCAATGCATGTGCGAACATTACGGAGGGCGAACTACTCGCTGTTGAGAGCAATGTCGTTACACGGATTGCCAGATGCATTGAGGTTGACGGACATCATTTTGAGCATTTATTGCATTAATGTGGTATTTACTGGTAATCACGCTGTAACAGCATGCGTTCTCAGAAATGATAAGTTCACAAAGGTACATGTATCACATTGGAAGACTCATGTCAGCGATATAGGGTCACATAAAACGCCTGCTACCAGTGCTACGCCATCTACAATCGTCCGAAGACACCAATGTGCTCTTTTCTGGACGGTAATTAATAATCTGTGTCGTGAGCTTACGAATTTCCACGTATATTTCAGTGTGGCATATCTGGATAAATATATTTTCAGCTAAATGACTTCTGCTCCTTGCCAAGGACCCGATATAGCTTTAACACATTGTCTACTTCAAAATACATTGCACATTTTAACGGTGTCAAAAAGTGAAACAAATACGTGACTAGAGCATAAATTGTGCAGTTGGCTGACACATAATGCAGTACGAAATAAGCTTCGTCAAAGCACATGGGTGCTCAGTAAGTAACAGAGAAATAGAAAAGGGCGACGTCCAGAGCTGTGAGTAACGGCCTGTCATTGGAGTACGTTGTGGGCGCTCGCAGGACAAAGGATTACGACGCGCGCAGCGGCCGTGAAATCGTCATTTTCTCGCAAACTGTATGTCGTCAAGCGTTTGTGACGAGCAATCAAACAGAACCACTTTCCACCCGCAGGAACAGCCTCCCCGCCGGCGGTAAAAGTCGGAGATGGATGCCGCTTGTAGCCAACTGAATACAATAAGCGAGACGTGCTTATTTCTCTTTTAGAGGCAGCTCGTCGAAGCAGGGGAAATAAATTCTTACGACATGTGCATCCACTTCTGAAAATCATATTGCGCAAGAGCTGTAACAAGTGAATAGATATCCAGTTTTATTCTCCAGTTCCATTTTTGAAATTAAGCGTGCTAACTGATGGGCATGTAAAGCAGTAGTGTAAACGCACGAGTGACATGTAAGCGATTCAGATAAAAAGAGTAACTGCTCAGAGCAGAGATAACATACAATAATTTCTTATGTCTGATATCTCCTAGCTTTTATAGGATACTTGGATCCAGTGTTCTGTGAAAGAAGGCTCTGTAGCACTCGAACTTAGTTTAGCAATACTGTAGAGGCAGCCGCAGTAACAAATGTAAACAACCCAAAGTGACAGAGAAAACAAAAGATGTAAGCAAGAAATGCTACATACCCATTTTCTCATTCTACTTGACGTAGTTTCCAAAACAGTTATCACAAATAAATGAAATCCTCATAAAAGCAGCACAAATGTTTGTAATAAAGATGCAGTGAGCTATCTCCTTCCTGTCATGCTTTGAGAACTTCTGCTTGCGGATGCAAGAACATTATGAAGGGAGTAATTTGTAAAATACGTTATATAAGGTAACAGATAAATTCATTCAACATGTACATAACAGTACTTCAACAGAAAAGAAAACAGGAAACATTGATCAGGTATTATTAATTTTTTATACACGCACCAAAGAGCTTCAAGATTTTGGCAGACACAGTGTAATCAATAGCTAGTGATTCATTACTACAGCCACTTGAAAAATTAACGATTTTGATGGGTTGTACAGGTTGTCCCAAGCGGTTATGGTCAAAAATATCGAGCCTTGTGGTCTAGCGATAAAGCGCGTCCATGGAGACCAACAGCTCGCTGGATCAAATCCTGGTCGGGCCACTCAAATCTTTAGTCTACCTTTAACGTAGCCTTCACTTCTAAAGAATGTGAAGAGTCACCCCCCGTCAACATATTGTCAGAACCGTGTGGTCCCCTGAGGCAGACTAGAGACAAGCAAATTGCCGAAGTAACGTCCACTTGAAAGATTTACACCCGGCCACTGAGTCACACACATTGTCAAAATTGTACAAACCATACAGGATCTTAAACTGAGAATTTTGAGATAACGAACTAATGGTCATAAATGAACAGTAAGGGCTAAACTGGTAATAGTTCTGCATCAACGTTGGTGGCACCACCTTGGAAACAACACACAGTCGTCAGTGATTTGTCCATCGCTTGTTTTTTTTTCTCTTGTGGGAACACACAAAGTGCGTGTGATGTGAAACCGTAATTACAAACGTAAAGCAACTTGTAGTAGCAAAATTTTGTGCGCCTTTGTTATGCGTTAAGTTGTTGCTACACGGTGTAAGTTGTTTATGTAAATAAGAAACTGAATATTATTTCCAAACATTTATTCTTTATCCCAAGCTACATAGTTCAAGATAAAACTATCTGGTTCCTGATGATACGAATAAGGATTTAATGAGAGTGGAACATGTTTAATTATTGTCAGTTGAACATAGTCTTCTTTTCAGAAAATAACGAAGATTAGAGTTCATGTCCTGTCGATATGGAAGTCAGTGGTCATGATGACGTACACTGGTGTTCAAAATTAAAACAACAGACCGCTATTTCTCCGTCTGTGTCTAACTCAGGATATTATCATTCAAACTGTCAACCAGATGTCCGCACGATCGTGTTATGCACGGAAAATGGAATTCCGGTCAACGGAGAACCATGCCAACGATGACGTCAGGACACCTATGGAACGAGGTAGTGTTTGCCGGGTAGCCCCACATGCAAAATCTCTGCGTACTGAGTCACTGACGGTACAATGTGGCATAGAGAAGATGACTACCAGACTCGCTGTGGTGGAGGGCCAGAGAAAGAAAGCAAACAGGACATCGCCAACTGATGTGGCACGGTGGCATATTGTGAATCGTTCTGTTGTTTCTCGGATATGGTGACAATGTATAGGGACCTAAATTACATCCCGAAGACCAGAGCAGGGCCGACAGCATGTGACTTCAGAAGAGAGGACCGTTATTCGGCCGTCTTAGGACTGCACGGTCACTGGCATGTGAGCTCGCAACTTCCACTCGTCGTGTTATATCGAGGCAAATGGTGTGCAGAAGGCTTCGGCAGAGTGGCCTTTGTTGTCGGAGACCTGCTGTATGTCCGCCTCTAACGTATCTCCACAGTAGGAACGTCTAGAGTGGGGTCATCAACATGCCACCTGCACGGTCGAAGAGTAGGCCATTGTTGTTTTCACAGATGAGTCCCGATTTAGTCTGGACAATTATTTTAGAGGGATTCGCATTTGGAGGGAACGTGCAACACGATTTTGGGACCGAAACATTATGGAAAGAGACGGATGTAGAGGATTTCCAATGATGTGGGCAGAGATTATGTTTACCACATGAACACTTCTTCATGAAATTGTACAGGCGAATCAGCAAGGTTTAACTGCTGTCAGGTATCGTGAGGAGATCTTGGGACCTCATTTGCGGCTGTGCTGTGGGCCCAGATTTTGTACTGAGGGATGATAATGCTCGACCTCATATAGCACGGGTGATATTTTTTAATTTTATTTTTTATTTTTATGGAAACAGAAGATACTGCACGCTTGGCGAGACCTGCTCGCTCTCCCGATTTGAATCCCATAGAGCACATCTAGTATGCACCAGGGAGATGGCTTGCATCACGTCAGCATCCATCAGCCACTCTCAGAGACTGCGAGCAGCTCTCCAGGGAGAAAGGGTGTTACTGCCTTAACATGAGACTGATGACATCATTCACAGAATACCCCGTCGTTGTCAGGCCTGTATTGCTGCCAGAGGTGGTCACACCCCATACTAAGAACATTAAAAAGTTGTCGGAATCTGTGTGCAAATCAACTAAGTTGGAGAAAACGAAGAACATTTTTGTCTACCGTTATACATGTTGCAGTTGTTTACGGTCTGTATTTGTTCCATTGTTTCTCCGTTACCATCACCTGTTTATACTGGTTTGTACCAAAATAAACGTAACCTCGCAAAATTTCCGTCTGTTGGTTTAATTTTGGACACCAGTGTAGATCGGATCACAGCAATGGTAATCGGCCGCGGCCTTCTTGAAAGCACCAGCTAACTGATGGTGTAGAGAAATAATGGCAAAGCTATATCGGATGCCGGACAGGACTCGAACCCCGCTGTTCCCGAACACACATCCAGTGACTTAATAGGTGTGTTACCCGTCCCTGAGTTCTGTTAAATAGTGTTCAAGTAAGTCTAACGGATGAACTGTTACGACATCATGAGTGAGAGGAATATTGTCCTATCGTCATAGTACAGATACTAAAAAGACAAAGTCAATACATCAGTTTAAAAATATGCTATTAAAGTAGGAAGTACATCTGTGTATGTGCACCCAGATGTCAGTAACTGGAACTTACGAACTTAATAAAATAACCAAAAACTCTTTCATCTCAGCACGTAGGTGAAACAGACCACACGAAGGTGACAGTGAAGATCTTTGGAAAATGAAAGAAGTGAAACTTCTCTGGCAACCAAAATACAGGTTTTTATTTAATCGCAAAGACACTAAGATCATGCTAATAAAGAAAATACTGTTATGAGGTATTTTCACTTTACTCGGTGCTATATTTTAAGTCCTGAACAGTGCTGATGGTGTAATAATTACTATTGTGTTTCTTGGTGTGCATAATTCGTTGACAGATGTACTCAGATGGTGTAATTAAGCTCCCCAACTCTTTAGCAATTGTTTTTTTCATTGAGTCCTACTATTGTGCTTAGTTATGATTATTACGATCATTTTCTGTAGTTGGAAAATTAACTTTTTAAACAAATCTTGCATCGTGCAGGGCGACTGGACATTCTCTGCTGCGCCTGGACTGGAACTAGCATTGTGCTGACGTCAAAAACCATATACATCTCAGAAAGCATCTGGCACGTGAACGCCAAACACGGATGCGACCATAATGATGCTGTAAACAGAACCTGGATTCATCTGGAAAAAATGACGTTTTCCCATTCGTGCAACCATGCTCGTCATTGAGTACACCATCGCAGGCGCTCCTGTTTGTGATGCAGCGTCAAGGGTAACCGCAGCCATGGTCTCCGAGATGATAGTCTCCATGCTGCTGCAAACGGCGTCGAACTGTTCGTGTAGATGGTTGTTTTCTTGCAAACAACCCCATCTGTTGACTCAGGGATCGAGACGTGGCTGACGATCAGTTACAGCCATGCCTGTCATCTCGACTGCTAGTGATACGAGGCCGTTGGGATCCAGCACAGCGTTCCGTATTACCCTTCTGAAACCACTGATTCCATCTTGCATCTCGACCAACGCGAGCAGCAATGTCGCGATACGATAAACCGCAATCGCGATAGGCTACATTCCGACCTTTATCAGTCGGAAACGTGATGGTACGCATTTCTTCTCCTTACACGAGGCATCACAACAACGTTTCACGAGGCAACGCCGGTCAACTGCTGTTTGTGTATGAGAAATCGGTTGGAAACTTTCCCCATGTCAGCACGTTGTAGGTGTCGCCACCGGCGCCAACCATGTGTGAATGCTCTGAAAAGCTAATCATTTGCATATCACAGCATCTTCTTCCTGTCAGTTAAATTTCGCGTCTGTAGCACGTCATCTTCGTCGTGTAGCAATTTTAATGGCCAGTAGTGTAATTGCAATGTGTGCTTCCAAAAATTCATCCGATTTCACAAAACCCTACTTTTACCTAAAAGGGTGCACAAATCTACTCGCACTAGGGAACCACGTCACTGAATATGCGGGGATATCATAATTATCGTAGTGGCGAGAACATGCTTCAGGACGGAGCACCACTGCACTGTCACCTGTCATGACGGCGTACAAATCTTCCGTTGGGTCATTGTGCTCCAAGATAGACTGGTCTCAAGGTACGTTTTTATTTTTCATATTTTTATGGGGTTTTATGAAAGACTCCGTCTATATGCTTCCTCCTCCAACAACTTTGGGTGAACTGCGACGCCGCATTGCAATGTGAGGGAACGTAGTGACTGCACAAACGCTGGAAAAATATGGGAGGAGTTTGACTTTTGTTGAGCGGACGGAGGAAGGCAAACTGGAAATTTATGAAGGTAAACTGAAACTTTGATCCTAATTGTAGTAGTAAAATTGTTCAAATGGCTCTGAGCACTATGGGACTCAACTTCTGAGGTCATCAATCTCCTAGAACTTAGAACTACTTAAACGTAACTAACCTAAGGACATCACAACATCCATGCCCGAGGCTGGATTCGGATCTGCGACAGTAGCGGTCGCGCGGTTCCAAAATGTAGTGCCTAGAACCGCTCGGCCACTTCGGCCGAATGTAGTATTAGAAACGACTCCAATGTTTTATGTGTTTACATGTAAAAGACATGCACTTGTAAAATCGGATGGCTCTTTGGTTAAAAAGATTTGTGCGCCTATGCGTGAGTTAAAATTTACCTCAAATTTCTTTCTTCATTCACATATAAGATGTAGTCCTCGGAACTCTCATTAATCTTTTTGAAACAACCTATACAGGGTGTTAAAAAAAGGTACGGCCAAACCTTCAGGAAACCTTCCTCACACACAAAGAAAGAAAATATGCTAAGTGGAGTTGTGTCCGGAAACGCTTACTTTCCTTGTTAGAGCTCATTTTATTACTTCTCTTCAAATGACATTAATCATGGAATGGAAACACACAGCAACAGAACGTACCAGCGTGACTTCAAACACTTTGTTACAGGAAATGTTCAAAATGTCCTCCGTTAGCGAGGATACATGCATCCACCCTTCGTCCCATGGAATCCCTGATGCGCTGATGCAGCCCTGGAGAATGGCGTATTGTATCACAGCCGTCCACAATACGATCAAGAAGAGTCTCTACATTTGGTACCGGGGTTGCGAAGGTAAAGCCACTGCCAGATTTATTTA
The DNA here is from genome assembly GCF_023897955.1 of Schistocerca gregaria. Classification (NCBI taxonomy): domain Eukaryota; kingdom Metazoa; phylum Arthropoda; class Insecta; order Orthoptera; family Acrididae; genus Schistocerca; species Schistocerca gregaria. The sequence goes on from NC_064931.1 coordinate 89,821,866, forward strand.
GCCGTTCTTTTGCCATTTTGCCTGGAAATGCAACAGGATCGGTGCAGCTGGAACTCATCGACACTCAAAAAGATGAGACCTGCTAAATTCAATTCGATGAAACAAATAATGTTGAATTTATAGCGTTGTGTCAATAGAAACAACTAATAAGTTATTAGTAGATAATGTGCTAGCCCTTTTGTTCAGCTTTTATATATGAACAAACTTATTTCACAATGAACATCAACAAATCAAAAAATAGGAACTTTTCGTGGAATGAAAATGTTTTGAGTTAATTTTGCGCTTGTTTACGACAAAGATTGTGGCAAACATCAAAGAAATTGTAAACTCAGTGGAGTTTCATGTTTCTACTTAAACTGTATAAATAACGGTTCCTTACAAATACGTTGTTGTAATAGAGTTTGTTAAATAAAGTGAATATTTGTGAAAGAAATTTTTATTCTCCTTGCAGCCACAGGTGTTTGCGACCAACGGTACTACCGTCTCAACACCCCTGCTGTACACTGTCTACATCTTCGAACTTCAAAAAGAGTTGAATGTTGCTTACTATTTCTCAGATATGAACTTCTTGAAAAGCAATAAACAGTGCTATAAAATGACGGAGGATTTCGGATAGCAACACCACCCAAAGAAAATTTCTCCACAACGGCCAACGTCGCACATATAGCATGAGCACAATGTCATTTTAAACGTAAACAGATGTCTGATAATGAAACTGTCGGTTCCAAACCGGTAACGACATAATTTTTTGCTAATAAATAATGTTATTATCATGTTGCCTTCTTCGTTTCTCGGCCTATTCTTTCTACAGCTGTAAATATACAAGTTGTATAGGTTAACTGCAATCTTTTGCAATTGTAAATTTAATAATCTTTTACCTTATTATGTCAATGTGCAACGGCCTTTCCGCAGTGGATATACCGGTTCCCGTCACATCACCTAAATTAAGCACTGTCGGGCGTGGCCGGCACTTGTTTGCGTGTTGCCGGCCTTTGTGGCCGAGCGGTTCTAGGCGCTTCAGTCCGGAACCACGCAGCAGCTACAGTTGCAGGTTCGAATCCTGCCTCGGGCATGGATGTTTGTGATGTCCTTAGGTTAGTTAGGTTTAAGTAGTTCTAAGTCTAGTGGACTGATGACCTCGGATGTCAAGTCCCATAGTGCTCAGATCCATTTGAACCGTTTGAACTTGTATGGGTGACCATCCAGGCAGACATGCGCTGTCCATTTTTCGGGGTGCACTCAGCCTCGTGATGCCAATTGAGGAGCTACTCGACCGAATAGTAGCGGCTCCGGTCGAAGAAAACCATCATACCGACTGGGAGAGCGGTGTGCTGACCACACGCCCCTCCTATCCGCTTCCTCAGCTGAGGATGACACGGCGGTCGGATGGTCTCGATGGCCCACGTGTGACTTGAGGACGGAGTGCTTTAAGTATGTCAATGTAATGATCAAAAATAGTTCACATGCAACTCAAAGAGCAACATCATTACTCCAAAAACTCTGGCAAGAAATTAAAATTAGAACGTTATACACAAAACAACGTGAACTGAGTCATGAATTGTATGAAGCACACTTGCTGTTAGCTGACACAGTAACAATACCCTGCTCTGCAATATGCTGGACGAAGGTGAGAATTATACTTGTAATGCCATAGAACAGCTAAAGCAAAGACAGAATAAGAAACTAAAGATACTTGTTGTTGTTGTGGTCTTCAGTCCTGAAACTGGTTTGATGCAGCTCTCCATGCTACTCTATCCTGTGCAAGCTTCTTCATCTCCCAGTACCTACTGCAACCTACGTCCTTCTGAATCTGCTTAGTGTAGTCATCTCTTAGTCTCCGTCTACGATTTTTGCCCTCCACGCTGCCCTCCAATGCAACATTTGTGATCCCTTGATGCCTCAGGACATGTCATACCAACCGATCTCTTCTTCTAGTCAAGTTGTGGCACAAACTTCTCTTCTCCCCAATCCCATTCAATACCTCCTCATTAGTTCCGTGATCTACCCACCTAATCTTCAACATTCTTCTGTAGCACCACATTTCGAAAGCTTCTATTCTCTTCTTGTCCAAACTATTTATTGTCCATGTTTCACTTCCATACATGGCTACACTCCATACTAATACTTTCAGAAATGACTTCCTGACACTTAAATCTATATTCGATGTTAACAAACTTCTCTTCTTCAGAAACGCTTTTCTTGCCATTGCCAGTCTACATTTTATATCCTCTCTACTTCGACCATCATCAGTTATTTTGCTCCCCAAATAGCAAAACTCCTTTACTACTTTAAGTGTCTCATTTCCTAATCTAATTCCCTCAGCATCACCCGACTTAATTCGACTACATTCCATTAGATTCGTTTTGCTGTTGTTGATGTTCATCTTATATCCTCCTTTCAAGATACTGTCCATTCCGTTCAACTGCTCTTCCAAGTCCTTTGCTGTCTCTGACAGAATTACAATGTCATCGGCGAACCTCAAAGTTTTTATTTCTTCTTTATGGATTTTAGTACCTACTCCGAACTTTTCCTTTGTTTCCTTTACTGCTTGCTCAATATACAGATTGAATAACATCGGGGTGAGGCTACAACCCTGTCTCACTCCCTTCCCAACCACTGCTTCCCTTTCATGTCCCTCGACTCTAATAACTGCCATCTGGTTTCTGTACAAATTGTAAATAGCCTTTCGCTCCCTGTATTTTACCCCTGCCACCTTCAGAATTTGAAAGAGAGTATTCCAGTCAACATTGTCAAAAGCTTCGTCTAAGTCTACAAATGCTAGAAACGTAGGTTTGCCTTTCCTTAATCTTTCTTCTATGATAAGTCGTAGGGTCAGTATTGCCTCACGTGTTCCAACATTTCTACGAAATCCAAACTGATCTTCCCCGAGGTCGGCTTCTACTAGTTTTTCCATTCGTCTGTAAGGAATTCGCGTTAGTATTTTGCAGCTGTGACTTATTAAACTGATAGTTCGGCAATTTTCACATCTGTCAACACCTGCTTTCTTTGGGATTGGAATTATTATATTCTTCTTGAAGTCTGAGGGAATTTCGCCTGTCTCATACGTCTTGCACACCAGATGGTAGAGTTTTATCAGGACTGGCTCTCCCAAGGCTGTCAGTAGTTCTAATGGAATGTTGTCTACTCCCGGGGCCTTGTTTCATCTACATCTACATGACTACTCTGCAATTCACATTTAAGTGCTTGGGAGAGGGTTCATCGAACCACAATCATACTATCTCTCTACTATTCCATTCCCGAACAGCGAGCGGGAAAAACGAACACCTAAACCTTTCTGTTCGAGCTCTGATTTCTCTTATTTTATTTTGATGATCATTCCTACCTATGTAGGTTGGGCTCAACAAAATATTTTCGCATTCGGAAGAGAAAGTTGGTGACTGAAATTTCGTAAAGAGGTCTCGCCGCGACGAAAAACGTCTATGCTGTAATGACTTCCATCCCAACTCGTGTATCATATCTGCCACACTCTCTCCCCTATAACGCGATAATACAAAACGAGCTGCCCTTCTTTGCACCCTCTCGATGTCCTCCGTCAATCCCACCTGGTAAGGATCCCACACCGCGCAGCAATATTCTAACAGAGGACGAACGAGTGTAGTGTAAGCTGTCTCTTTAGTGGACTTGTTGCATCTTCTAAGTGTCCTGCCAATGAAACGCAACCTTTGGCTCGCCTTCCCGACAATATTATCTATGTGGTCCTTCCAACTGAAGTTGTTAGTAATTTTAACACCCAGGTACTTAGTTGAATTGACAGCCTTGAGAATTGTACTATTTATCGAGTAATCGAATTCCAACGGATTTCTTTTGGAACTCATGTGGATCATCTCACACTTTTCGTTATTTAGCGTCAACTGCCACCTGACACACCATACAGCAATCTTTTCTAAATCGCTTTGCAGCTGATACTGGTCTTCGGATGACCTTACTAGACGGTAAATTACAGCATCATCTGCGAACAGTCTAAGAGAACTGCTCAGATTGTCACCCAGGTCATTTATATAGATCAGGAACAGTAGAGGTCCCAGGACGCTTCCCTGGGGAACACCTGATATTACTTCAGTTTTACTCGATGATTTGCCGTCTATTACTACGAACTGCGACCTTCCTGACAGGAAATCACGAATCCAGTCGCACAACTGAGACGATACCCCATAGCTCCGCAGCTTGATTAGAAGTCTCTTGTGAGGAACGGTGTCAAAAGCTTTCCGGAAATCTAGAAATACGGAATCAACTTGAGATCCCCTGTCGATAGCGGCCATTACTTCGTGCGAATATAGAGCTAGCTGCGTTGCACAAGAGCGATGTTTTCTGACGCCATGCTGATTACGTGTCAATAGATGGTTCCCTTCGAGGTGATTCATAATGTTTGAATACAGTATATGCTCCAAAACCCTACTGCAAACCGACGTCAATGATATAGGTCTGTAGTTAAATGGATTACTCCTACTACCCTTCTTGAACACTGGTGCGACCTGCGCAATTTTCCAATCTGTAGGTACAGATCTATCGGTGAGCGAGCGGTTGTATATGAGTGCTAAGTAGGGAGCTATAGTATCAGCGTAATCTGAAAGGAACCTAATCGGTATACAATCTGGACCTGAAGACTTGCCCGTATCAAGCGATTTGAGTTGCTTCGCAACCCCTAAGGTATCTACTTCTAAGAAACTCATGCTAGCAGATGTTCGTGTTTCAAATTCTAGAATATTCCATTCGTCTTCCCTGGTGAAGGAATTTCGGAAAACTGCGTTCAATAACTCCGCTTTAGCGGCACAGTCGTCGATAACAGTACCATCGGCACTGCGCAGCGAAGGTATTGACTGCGTCTTGCCGCTTGTGTACTTTACATACGACCAGAATTTCTTCGGATTTTCTACCAAATTTCGAGACAATGTTTCGTTGTGGAACCTATTAAAGGCATCTCGCATCGAAGTACGTGCCAAATTTCGCGCGTCTGTAAATTTTAGCCCATCTTCAGGATTTCGCGTTCTTCTGAACTTCGCATGCTTTTTCCGTTGCCTCTGCAACAGCGTTCGGACCTTTTTTGTGTACCACGGGGCATCCGTTCCATCTCTTACCAATTGATGAGGTATGAATATCTCAATTGCTGTTGCTACTATATCTTTGAATTTGAGCCACATCTCGTCTACATTCGCATAGTCAGTTCGGAAGGAATGGAAATTGTCTTTTAGGAAGGCTTCTAGTGGCACTTTATCCGCTTTTTTAAATAAAATTATTTTGCGTTTGTTTCTGATGGATTTGGAAGAAATGGTATTGAGCCTAGCTACAATGACCTTGTGATCACTAATCCCTGTATCAGTCATGATGCTCTCTATCAGCTCTGGATTGTTTGTGGCCAAGAGGTCAAGTGTGTTTTCGCAACCATTTACAATTCGCGTGGGTTCGTGGACTAACTGCTTGAAATAATTTTCGGAGAAAGCATTTAGGACAATCTCGGAAGATATTTTCTGCCTACCACCGGTTTTGAACAAGTATTTTTGCCAACATACCGAGGGTAGGTTGAAGTCCCCACCAACTATAACCGTATGAGTGGGGTATTTATTTGTTACGAGACTCAAACTTTCTCTGAACTGTTCCGCAACTGTATCATCGGAGTCTGGGGGTCGGTAGAAGGAGCCAATTATTAACTTAATTCGGCTGTTAAGTATAACCTCCACCCATACCAATTCGCACGGAGTATCTACTTCGACTTCACTACAAGATAAACCACTACTGACAGACACAAACACTCCACCACCAATTCTGTCTAATCTATCTTTCCTGAACACCGTCTGAGACTTCGTAAAAATTTCTGCAGAACTTATTTCAGGCTTTAGCCAGCTTTCTGTACCTATAACGATATCAGCTTCTGTGCTTTCTATTAGCGCTTGAAGCTCAGGGACTTTTCCAGCGCAACTACAACAATTTACAACTAAAATTCCGACTGTTCCTTGATCCAAGCACGTCCTGTAATTGCCAAGCACCCTTTGACATTGCAGCCCATCCCGCACTTTCCCGAGGCCTTCTAACCTAAAAAACCGCCCAGTCCACGCCACACAGCCTCCGCTACCCGTGTAGCCGCCAGCTGAGTGTAGTGAACTCCTGACCTATTCAGCGGAACCCGAAACCCCACCACCCTATGGCGCAAGTCTAGGAATCTGCAGCCAATACGGTCGCAAAACTGTCTGAGCCTCTGATTCAGACCCTCCACCCGGCTTTGCACCAAAGGTCCGCAGTCGGTTCTGTCAACGATGCTGCAGATGGTGAGCTCTGCCTTCATCTCGTAAGCAAGACCGGCAGCCTTCACCAAATCAGATAGCCGCTGGAATCCAGAGAGGATTTCCTCAGATCCAAAGCGACACACGTCATTAGTGCCGACATGTGCCACCACCTGCAGCTGGTTGCACCCTGTGCTCTTCATGGCATCCGGAAGGACCGTTTCCACATCAGGAATGACTCCTCCCGGAATGCACACGGAGTGCACACTGGATTTCTTCCCCTCCTTAGCCGCCGTATCCCTAAGGGGCCCCATTACGCGCCTAACATTGGAGCTCCCAACTACCAGTAAGCCCACCCTCTGCGCTTGCCCGGACCTTGAAGGCTGAGAATGATCCTCTGAAACAGGGCAGGCGGCTGCATCTGGCTCAGCCAGAGACAGTGCCTGAAACCGGTTTGTCAGACGCACCGGGGAGGCTTTCTGATCAGCCTCCGGGGACGCCTTTCGCTGCCTTCCACGCCTTGGAACGACCTCCCAATCAACCACAGGCGAGGGCTCAGCCCCACTGCGGGCAGCAACCGGGGCAACCACAGCGGCGGACCGATCTGGGGACAGACGGGACGAGGTTGACATCCCCGTGATACCCGAGTCCGGCTCCCCACAGTGGTGCCCATTGGCAACAGCCTCAAGCTGCACGACCGAAGTCAGCGCCGATTGCAGCTGTGAGCGAAGGGATGCCAAGTCAGCCCTCATCCGAACACAGCAATCGCAGTCCCTGTCCATTCTAATCGATGTTTAACAACAGTTACCGAAACACGAGTCAGTGCCTAGATAACGCAAGCGGAACACGCAAAGAATGTATCAACTAACCTGTACAAATGCCTTACGACTGCGCTACAATCTGCTGAATTTACGATTACAGTAACTAAAACTCGAAATTGCACCTCCTATACGAAACTCACACGCAATTTAAATAAGAATCTACGAAGTAAACACTAAAGCGCGATGCTACAACTGTCAAATACTATAATACGCCCTAAATATATGAATTAAACAATGCAAGTACCCAAAAACACGCAAAGAAATTAATTAAACTATCTAACAAATAAGTAAGCTAGGGTTATACGACTTGCTGCTGCAGCTGCTTATCCAACGGCGGCAGGGAGCACACTGACTGGCCAACCGACACTGGCCGTTCACAACAAAAACAGAAGACAGATGACTACGCGAATTTGCACTATTCAGGTACTAAGGCACGATGCTACAACCCTCAAATACTATAATACGCCCGAAATATATGAATTAAACAATGCAAGTACCCAAAAACACGCAAAGAAATTAATTAAACTATCTAACAAATAAGTAAGCTAGGGTTATACGACTTGCTGCTGCAGCTGCTTATCCAACGGCGGCAGGGAGCACACTTAGGTCTTTCAGTGCTCTGTCAAACTCTTCACGCAGTATCATATCCCCCATTTCATCTTCATCTACCTCCTCTTCCATTTCCATAATATTGTCCTCAAGACCATCGCCCCTATATAGAACCTCTATAAACTCCTTCCATCTTTCTGCTTTCCCTTCTTTGCTTAGAACTGGGTTTCCATCTGAGCTCTTGATATTCATGCAAGTTGTTCTCTTTTCTCCAAAGGTCTCTTTAATTATCGTGTAGGTAGTATCTATCTTACCCCTCGTGAGATAAGCCTCTGCATCCTTACATTTGTCCTCTAGCCATCCCCACTTAGCCATTTTGCACTTCCTGTCGATCTCATTTTTCAGACGTTTGTATTCCTTTTTGCCTGCTTCACTTACTACATTTTTGTATTTTCTCCTTTCATCAATTAAATTCAGCCCTCGTTTTTTTACCTACTTGATCCTCTGCTGCCTTCACCATTTCATTCCTCAAAACTACCCATTCTTCTTCTACTGTATTTCTTCCCCCCATTCCTGTCAATTGTTCCCTTATGCTCTCCCTGAAACTCTGTACAACCTCTGGTTCGTTCAGTTTATCCAGGTCCCATCTTCTTAAAATCCCACCTTTTTGCAGTTTCTTCAGTTTTAGTCTACAGTTCATAACCAATAGATTGTGGTCAGAGTCCACATCTGCCCCTGGAAATGTCTTACAATTTAAAATCTAGTTCCTAAATCTCTGTCTTACCATTATATAATCCATCTGAAACCTTCTAGTATCTCCAGGGTTCTTCCATGTATACAGCCTTCTTTCTAGATTCTTGAACCAAGTGTTAGCTATGATTAAGTTATGCTCTGTGCAAAATTCTACCAGGCGGCTTCCTCTTTCATTTATTAGCGCCAATCCATATTCACTTACTACGTTTCCTTCTCTTTCTTTTCCTACTGTCGAATTCCAGTCACCCATGACTATTAAATTTTCGTCTCCCTTCACTACCTGAATAATTTCTTTTATCTCATCATACATTTCATCAATTTCTTCATCATCTGCAGAGCTAGTTGGCATATAAACTTGTACTACTGTAGTAGGAGTGGGTATCGTGTCTGTCTTGGCCACAATAATGCGTTCACTATGCTATTTGTAGTAGCTTACCCGCATTCCTAGTTTTTAATTCATTATTAAACCTACTCCTGCATTACCCCTAGTTGACTTTGTATTTGTAACCCTGTATTCACCTGACCAAAAGTCTTGTTCCTCCTGCCACCGAACTTCACTAATTCCCACTATATCTAACTTTAAATTATCCATTTCCCTTTTTAAATTTTCTAACCTACCTGCACGATTAAGGGATCTGACATTCCACGCTCTGATCTGTAGAACGCAAGTTTTCTTTCTCCTGATAACGACGTCCTCTTGAGTAGTCCCCGCCCGGAGATCCGAATGGGGGACTATTTTACCTCCGGAATATTTTACCCAAGAGGACGCCATCATCATTTAATCGTACAGTAAATCTGTATGCCCTCGGGAAAAATTACGGCTGTAGTTTCCCCTTGCTTTCAGCCGTTCGCAGTACCACAACAGCAAGGCCGTTTTGGTTAGTGTAATAGGGCCAGATCAGTCAATCACCCAGACTGTTGCCCCTGCAACTACTGAAACGGCTGCTGCCCCTCTTCAGGAACCACATGTTTGTTTGTCCTCTCAACTGATACCCCTCCGTTGTGGTTGCACCTACGGTACGGCTATCTGTATCATTGAGGCACGCAAGCCTCCCCACCAACGGCAAGGTCCATGGTTCATGGGGGGAGGACATAACTTACACACACAGTAGCTAGGTCACGTTAGCTCCCTTCACAACCACACACACACTGTTTCTCCCTCCCTCTCGCTCTCTCTCTCTCTCTCTCTCTCTCTCTCTTCTCTTCCTTTCTCTTCCTCGGCGGGAAATATGAACACTTACAGAGCGACAGCAGATGCTTCCACCAGTACCAAAACAAATAAAAGACGAACACATCCCACAATAGCAAAACAGAACACACGAAATGACTAGAGGTCGGTGATTCTTCCCAATACGGAATATGTATATACAATATTAAGTTTAGTGGAAGTGCTGCGTGCAAAAACTCAACACATACATGTGGAAGACGAAGAATAATGCAGTGAACAACAAAAAATTGTGAGTAACGAAAAGAATAAAAACTGTATATGGTAGTAAGTAAAGCATGCGATCTATTCATGATGGTAACAAACACAATTGTAAGAGAAAAAAAACATATTGCTACAGTGAACATTTAAGATGTCTTATAGAATAAAGCGAAACTTAGCTGGTCATAATAAGACTTTTATTACAGTTGCAAGAGACGGCAATTAACCTATGCAACTCGATTATTACTAAAACTATCTTATCGCTGTTTTTACATTTCTGTAGGAATTAACCTGTAATCTGAAACATGGCCCTCTGTTCGGGAGGTTTTAGAACCTGAGATGCAGCCCTTCCTCCAGACAATGTCATATACCCTCTTTCAGTAGCAGCTTGCCTATCCACAAGTGGTGAACAAGTGCAAGTTTTTGTTGCAGAATGCTAGAAATCGTTCCTTCCGTGGCTTACTCGTTCGCCAGACATTTTCCACAACGTATGTGTCTAGAGAATAGTTTATGGGCAGTCTATGAGTCATGGTCTTTCATCAGTCATTGTTTATGTTTTTAATAACATACTAAATTCTTAAAGTATGACATCGGTTGAAGTTCCGTAATCTTAATCACTTGTGTACTTCTTGTACAATGAGAGGCAAAATTGTTGCCCTGCCCGAATAATTTATTCGAAGAACAGAGCATTGCGCATGCCCAAATTCAGAAGTACCAGTCCTTCCAGCTCCGGTCGTCTGTGCAGCTAGCTTGAGCTTGATGTTTACATCGTCAAATAGAAGTAATATGATAGTTAGGATACAGTATATGTCGAAATTCATTGCGGAATCGTATCATTTCGTTTGAGCCGCGCGGTCTAAGGGGGCCTTACGACGGTTCGCGCTGCTTCCCCCGTCGGAGGTTCGAGTCCTCCCTCGATCATGGGTGTGTGTGTTGTCCTGTGAGTAAGTTAGTTTAAGTTAGATTAAATAGTGTGTAAGCCTAGGGACCGACGACCTCAACAGTTTGGTCCCATAGGAACTTACCACTTACCATTTCGTTTGAAAATCATTATTCGAGCGCATAGAAACGGTGGAAATATAAGAAAGAACTCCACGTCGGTAGAATTACTACAGTGAGGGGAGATTCCCATCTGTTTCAGCGGCGGAGTGTATAGGCTGACGCTTTGCGAACTTAAAGGACGACCGTTAGAATCTATCTTATTTTGTTGTTTAGACCGGTGCAAGTAATATTTTAAACCTTAACTCGCTACAAATTGTGCGTCTGTAGGCTTTTTTAGGTTCCACATTCTTTCAAAAGATTCCATCTTATAAGAGTCTAATTCTCAAACAAACAGGCAAATTGTCATAGTAAAAATATTGAAAATGGATGTGTTTATTTGTAATTACTTCGACCGCCACCTTGTTTCTCTATAGTTTATAGCTAAGACAAACGTATCGCTGATTGGCATACGTCATAGGTCTGCTTTAAAGTGGCTGATATGAATGTTCACGAGCGATTAATTGCTGTCTTTGAAAACGATGTTAGTGCACCTGTGGTAGAACGTCGTTATGGTGTTGATGTTTCGACAGCAAGGCGATGGATTAGACGATTTAGAGATGATGATGAGGTAGCGAGACGTCCAATGCCAGTGTTGATGTTTCGACAGCAAGGCGATGGATTAGACGATTTAGAGATAATGATGAGGTAGCGAGACGTCCAATGCCTGGAAGACGACGAGTCTCTACTTGGAGAGAAGATGAAGAATTGGTCGGGACGGACCAGGATGCACCTCTGTCAATCATCCGGGAACTAAGGAGAGCTTCACATATCCCGGGCTCGTTGAAAACTGCTCTCAGAAAATTAAGGAACCATGGAATCAGGTCCCGTCGTGCCCTTATCAAAGAACCGTTGTCTGACGAACAATCTATGGAAAGACTAGCAGTTTTGTGTATCGTATTTACATTGTTCAATGACGGAACGTGCTATGAATCAGCGACAGATCCATTCACTACTCACTGGTGTTCGGAGACGTACAGTTCAACACGATGGAGCACCACCGGTACGTTATTTCCTGGTCGCTGGATTGGACGGCCTGCGTGGTCACCTCACCTGAATTCCCTTCATTAATGCCTACGGGCGCCGGCCGCTGTGGTCGAGCGGTTCTAGGCGCTTCAGTCCGGCGTCGCGCGGTTGCTACGATCGCAGGTTCGAATCCCGCCTCGAGCACGGATGTTTGTGCTGTCGTTAGGTTAGTTAGGTTTAAGTAGTCTAAGTCTAGGGGACTGATGACCTCAGATGTTAAATCCCATAGCGCTTACAGTCATTTGAACCACTTTTTCCTACAGGTATATTTAAAGTCACTTGTGTACAAGACCTCAGTGGATACGGAGATCGAACTAGTTTCCAGAATTGTAGCTGCTTGTGATGTTAATTGAATTGAGGTTGATGGCCGTCAGTTGCAGTACATTTTGTAAGACACAGTACAAATGGTACATTCATTGTGTCTATGATGGTATTTGCAGTTAACTAATGTAAACGAAAGTACATAGTAATGCGATTTTATTCCTATTATGTCTTTAAGCTGACTTCTCCGACCCCAGGTTTCCTACCTCAAATTGTTCAGTGTAGCATCCTCTACATCCTATTAAATTTTTGCACGCACTTATGGAAACGCCCTGTATACACGGTGTATCTCCCAAGAGTCGGCAGGCACATTTTCTCTGGTGTTTAAACATATATTTCAATTTTGGTTTTTGCAACGTGTAGCTGGGTTTTCATGTGACATCCAGCGATGATGTAAAGCTTCGATTTCTTTCTCGTTATAAACAAAATAATTTTTCAGTGGATTGTGACGTAGCCATTCGACAGAGCGGTCCCAAATTAGTCTAGTTTATTCGTTTTATCGATGTTTATTAACAGGGCAATAAAACACCGCCTCGCGGGATTAGCCGAGCGGGCTGGGACGCTGCAGTCATGGACTGTGCGACTGGTCCCGGTGGAGGTAAGAGTACTCCCTCAGGCATGGGTGTGTGTGTTTGTCCTTAGGATAATTTAGGTTAAGCAGTGTGTAGGGACTGATGACCTTAGCAGTTAAGTCCCATAAGCTTTTACACACACAGTAAAACACCAGGAGTCCAGCAGTGACATTATCACACTGGCCCGCGCTGATTGCTATCTCTATGCAGAAGCGCTGCTCAGTGTCTACTGGCGTACTGATTATTCTTCGTGCTTTACTGTCCCTGCTAATACATATCCATGAAAATGACAAAGCACTAAACTAATTTGGTACTGCTCTAAAGAATGGCTACAAAAAAAAGATTTAAAAATTACATTTTTTTATTTTTTTATTTATTTATTTATTTATTTATTTATTTTTTTTTTGCAACAAACCGACCCTTTCCGTCGATGCTGGGCGTCGTATGTGAAGCGTGAAGACCCTGATTTATTTGGGCTGAGTCCAGCAACATTTTGCAAAAACCAAATTGCAAATATCTGCCGAAACGCCAGAAAAAATGTACCTGATGACCTATAGGAGAGACACCCGGCATATATTCGCTAGTGAAATTCGCTATAAATAAAACATCACAATTTGAGAAACGTAGTGATGTCCATACCTAAAATACTACAAGAGGAAATTACCTTCATCACCCATTATGATCGTTGCCAGTGGCTTATAAAGTTAAATATGCATCAATAAAACTGTTTTGATCATTTCGTCAGTGACATAAAATGTCTGACAGGTTGTAAAGCAAGTATTAAAACTGTTTCTTCTGGACAGCTTCTTCCACTCCTAAGACGAATGTAGGACTGAAAAATCAATAAGTTCATTGATGTTAAATTAAGGCCAGTGTGCCATTTAGAGGTTTATAAGTGACCAGCATATAGCCATTCACTGATACCATCCATGTCTTGTAAATTCACTCGTTCCACGTTATTTTAATAAAAGATTCGTTCAGATGTTCTATGGAACATGTTACTGCCAAACAGCATATTACAGCCTACCTCTTAGATTTTTATGATACTTTGTTTTCTCACGCATTGTCTTGGTATTAAATACATGACTGTCTAGTTATTATTTGGTAGCAACAGTACTACAATAGTATTAACAAGATTGGGCTTCTTAATTGTCTCTAAATCGTCTTCTGCGTTTACATTCAGTCACGAGAGCGTAATTCCCACTTTTCTTCACAGTGCAACATTATGCAGTGAAGGGGCAATATTTAATCAGACTCAAAATAAAACTTCCATATAGTGGAGACCATCTTTATAAGACAGAAAGCCTGGAGGGTGACTTTCTAAAACGGGCAGTGGATTCCGGGGGCAGGCGTGCGAGGCGTCACTGCTTGAAAGGACAGCGGACACCCTCGGCTCGTCTCACTTATAGGTGGAGACGGGCGAGCACGTAAAACACCAACGAGGACCCAGCGCCGTAAAACCGAAAAATCTTTAAAGATGGATGCTTTGCTTTATCGCCAGGGGCTATGCAGATAAAGAATCCTGTCTACTCGAGGAAGAAGACAACGGAACGCGTCCGTTTTCCCCCGTCGTAAAGTCGAAGCATCGACAACGAAAAAGTGTAAAAAGTTGAGTACACGTTTAGTATACAAATACGGGTAATAGTATCAGAGAGGAATAGCGTAAACGTAAAAAGGACTCTCGTAAAAGTGAAGCGCCGGCGGCACGCTTGTTATTGAAGTTTATCTTTTGTTTCGCAACCTCTACACGAGGCAGAGCGCAGCCTTTTTGAATAATTGATGCACCAGGGTGAGCCATCCCTGGGATCTGATGCGTCTTACTGCTAACAGACATGATGTTATCTCACGACAAATTGCAGCTAGCTATTCGCAGGCAGAAGCTGTTAAACTGTCGTAATAACAGTTTGACGTTAAGAGCACACGATTCGTGAGTCAACTCAGTTCGTGTCCAAGATATCTAGCATCGTTCAGGGAGGCAGTAGAGGTGTCTCAGGTTGGATGATACTTTGATGGGATTAATAGGACATCTCCTGGTCATGCTCAAAAAAATGGTTCAGATGGCTCTGAGCACTATGGGACTTAACATCTGAGGTCATCAGTCCCCTAGACTTAGAACTACTTAAACCTAACTAACCTAAGGACATCACACACATCCATGCCCGAGACAAGTTTCGAACCTGTGACCCTAGCGGTCGAGCTGTTCCAGACTGAAGCGCCTAGAACCGCTCGGCCACAGCGGCCGGTCCTGCTTATCCATAACGGATCATGTCCACCGTCTGCTTGCCTACATCACTCCGCAAACGACCTGTACTTACAGCCAGATAACGCACCACCGCATCGGCCTCGAACAACGTCAGACCGGTATGAGGAATTCTCCACATTTCATAAAATACGTCAAATTATAATGGAAATGCATTTATTCATCAATTCAGTTCGTTTTAGAGGTATGGCTCAAGTGTTGCCACATCCACCTAGGGGAAACTTCGCGCATTGTATCCAGAATGCTTCTGCGTATCACAGTTGAGTGGCTCCAACTGCTAAGCAATATCACAATATCACCCCCCCCCCCCCCCCCCCCCACACACACACACACACACCACGCCACGTAAAAATACAGCAACATCACGCGCGGCTACGAACAAGAATAGAGAATAATCAGTCTCTTCCAATACACGATATCATTCAACAAGTTTCTGTTAACCGACTAAAATCTTGTCAACCAGGCCGGAGAACCACCTTCCACCTGTCAGCCGCCGCTTTCAATTCTATCGCTGTCTGGGAATCGGAGTGCTAATCTTCACCCCAGCATGGCAACTATGAATCCACGGGCTTCAATGTTTGTCGCATTATATGGTTCAGACTGAACTGAATCCACTTTGGGGCAGGGAAGACAGATTGTTTTCTCTGCAGTTGGCGATGGCAAGACTCTCCAAGCTGTGACTGCCATGAGGTGGTGCACAGTGCAGACGGTATCATATATCGTTCAAGACTTACGAGCGTTCAGTACTACGGGGGGTACACAAAATTATGGAAACACCAAAAACACATCACGTTACATTCCAATTACGGTGTAGGTCGTCTATTAATGGATAAATACTGCTCCTGTGTGGGTTTTGATGGAATCTTATACCATTCTTCCTGCAAAATACATTACTGGCCATTAAAATTGCTACGCCAAGAAGAATTGCATATGATAAACGGGTATTTATTGGACAAATATGTTATACTAGAACTGACATGTTATTTCATTTTCACGCAGTTTGGGTGCGTAGATCCTGAGAAATCAGTACCCAGAACAACCACCTCTGGCCGTAATGAAGGCCTTGATACGCCTGGGCATTGAGTCAAACAGAGCGTGGATGGCGTGTACCGGTAGGTACAGCTGCCTGCTATCAGTTGTTCCGTTAAATGGATCGTGGAACGATAGCGAGAACACTTAATTTGATCTGTCCGCTACCACTGTGGATACTGGTAGCCTTACATGAGAATTCCAAGACACTTTCAGAAGTAGTCAAAATTTGAAATTTGAAAGGTGTGTATTACAGAATTATGTATGTGCTCCTGATCATTATAAGTAACATTCATGCGCTACGGAAATACTTTTCTTTGCGGTCGTTTCACTTCGAAACTGTCTCTGTCATGTCCTCCTCCACCACTTATTATTGATCCCCAAATGATATTAGCAGGTTTCTGTTAAACAAAACTAGAATTTAGTTCTGTATGTGGAGCAGAAATGGTGTTATTAATGGTAAATTCTATAAAAATCTTTATCTTCTGGAAAATAATTTATTTTTTACCATAAAATCACAACATTTTGCTCTTTGATCCTAAGTCACACAAAACTGACTTCAACTCTTGTTTGGATTTAAATCAACTTTACTAAATGTGCAGTGAAAAAAAGAAAGAATTAAAAAGGAATTATGCACACAATGGATGTGCCTCGAACAAGCAGAATTTCTATCTGTTGCAACAGAAATCACCCGTAATTTCCTATAACCACTACACACTAAATGAAAACAGACAATGAACAGCACTTTTTGATGAGTTGTTTTACCACAAAAAGGTATTTAATGTTCCAATTAGATTCATCTCGTTATTGAAATTTTGAAAATGGCTCTGAGCGCTATGGGACTTAACATCTGAGGTCATCAGTCCCCTAGAACTTAGAACTACTTAAACCTAACTAACCTAAGAACATCACACACATCCATATCCGAGACAGGATTCGAACCTGCGACCGTAGCGGTTGTACAGTTCCAGACTGAAGCGCCTAGAACCGCTCGGCTACACCGGCCGGCGCCGAAATTTTAGCTCCGTTGAATTCTACAACAGGGTGAACCAGAACTCCACCGAAATAATTTCGGAGATTGTTTAGGAATATTTGGTGAGTAGTTTCTTATAAGGGACCTGTGGTCTCCGGTGGCTCATTAGAGAGCAATAATGTAATTGTGATTTATTGGGCTGTTTCTGTACAAATACTTTGACTACAGTGAAAAACCTGTAACACGTAATCACTAAAATGCGAAAGAATCCGGTTATGCGTGGTCGTTTGCGTACAGATGCAGAATTACTGGGATGTGGTGGCTGCGGTAACAGCTGAGGATACCATCGACGTGCTGCTTTCCCATTTCATTCAGTTAACCCATAGACGAAATGCATGTCGGCAGGTTCTTCATCAGTAAACCTACCCATACAGCTGTGTGTCACTGTTAACGTACTAACACTGCTCCGGACCAAGTCTAAAGTAGGCCGCACTGTTGTCAACAGCAAGCACCATAAGAGAATAGAACAAGTTTCTTCACAAGCCAGACGCACAGCGCATACAATCGACATTTGCACTATTGTGTGGATATTTTCAATACAATATTCATGAAAGGGGTAAGAAATCAAACGAAGAGTAATTACTCTGTAACGAGGCACTGGTATCACGAGTCTTTTTTACCAAAATACTCGAAAAACTTTCCTGGGCAATTGTCAGTGGAGCTCTAGTTCACGCTGTGAATTCCTAATGGAACACAAGTAGTTATTCGTCTAACGTTCCGTCGGCGACGAGGGTATTATTTATTTATTTTAGCATTTATTTCACCTGGCAAAATTTATAAGCTCCAGGTCCTCTCCTACACCCAACCACACATTCTTAGTGAATCATCATTACAATTTGTATAGTACATGAGTAATATATAATTATAATGATGATGTTGATAGTAATAGCAATACAGTATGCTTGTAATGCAGTGATGCAGAGGCTCAAATACAGGAGGAGGGGGGGGGGGGGAGCAGTACTTCAAAAAAATGGTTGAAATGGCTCTGAGCAGTATGGGACTTAACATCTGAGGTCATCAGTCCCCTAGAACTTAGAACTACTTAAACCTAACTAACATAAGGGCATCACACACATCCATGCCCGAACAGGATTCGAATCTGCGACCATAGCTGTCGCGCGGTTCCAGACAGTAGCGCCTAGAACCGTTCGGCAGTACTAGCAAAATAAATAACTGGAAGTAAACTATAATCTGTCAAACCAACATTAACAGCATTCTTTGACAATATGTGTGCGTGTGTAAGTTAACTACACATTAGAGTGTCATACTGTGTGGGTAGTGAAGATTTATTTGGAAAATTAACAACTTCCGACACAGGAGCTGAGAAACTGCGTACTAAAATTGCATCGCAGGCTTGTACTAGGCGGCACCTACGTAAATATGCTATGAAATCGTCGAAGCTTAACAAGTGAAAGAAGCAAGACCTCTTTTCAAAATCTTGACAATATACCATACTTCATTGCTATGAAGACCTTTGCAATCATTAAAGGAACCAGTTTTTGATCTGTCAGCAGTTGAAAAGCCTCCAAGGTATATTCGTATAATCAATAAACAGTTACACTACTGGCCATTGAAAATGCTACACTAAGAAGAAATGCAGATGATAAACGGGTAGTCACTGGACAAATATATTATACTAGAAATGACATGTGATTACCTTTTCACACAATTTGGGTGCATAGATCCTGAGAAATCAGTACCCAGAACAACCACCTCTGATCGTAATAACGCCCTTGATTCGCCTGGGCATTGAGTCAAACAGAGCTTGAATGCCGTATACAGGTACAGCTGCCCATGCATCTACATCTACATCTACATCCATACTCCGCAAGCCACCTGACGGTGTGTGGCGGAGGGTACCCTGAGTACCTCTATCGGTTCTCCCTTCTATTCCAGTCTCGTATTGTACGTGGAAAGAAGGATTGTCGGTATGCTTCTGTGTGGGCTCTAATCTCTCTGATTTTATCCTCATGGTCTCTTCGCGAGATATACGTAGGAGGGAGCAATATACTGCTTGACTCTCCGGTGAAGGTATGTTCTCGAAACTTTAACAAAAGCCCGTACCGAGCTACTGAGCGTCTCTCCTGCAGAGTCTTCCACTGGAGTTTATCTATCATCTCCGTAACGCTTTCGCAATTACTAAATGATCCTGTAACGAAGCGCGCTGCTCTCCGTTGGATCTTCTCTATCTCTTCTATCAACCCTACCTGGTGCGGATCCCACACTGCTGAGCAGTATTCAAGCAGTGGGCGAACAAGCTTACTGTAACCTACTTCCTTTGTTTTCGGATTGCATTTCCTTAGGATTCTTCCAATGAACCTCAGTCTGGCATCTGCTTTACCGACGATCAACTTTATATGATCATTCCATTTTAAATCACTCCTAATGAGTACTCCCAGATAATTTATGGAATTAACTGCTTCCAGTTGCTGACCTGCTATTTTGTAGCTAAATGACAAGGGACCTATCTTTCTATGTATTCGCATCACATTACACTTGTCTACATTGAGATTCAATTGCCATTCCGTGCACCATGCGTCAATTCGCTGCAGATCCTCCTGCATTTCAGTTCAATTTTCCATTGTTGCAACCTCTCGATACACCACAGCATCATCTGCAAAAAGCCTCAGTGAACTTCCGATGTCATCCAGCAGGTCATTTATGTATATTGTGAATAGCAACGGTCCTATGACACTCCCCTGCGGCACACCTGAAATCACTCTTACTTCGGAAGACATCTCTCCATTGAGAATGACATGCTGCGTTCTGTTATCTAGCAGCTTCAACACGATACCACACTTCATCAAGAGTAGTGACTGGCGTATTGCGACGAGCCAGTTGCTCGGGCACCTTTGACCAGACGCTTTCAATTGGCGAGAAATCTGGAGAATGTGCTGGCCAGGGCAGCAGTCGAACATTTTCTGTATCCAGAAAGGCCCGTACAGGACCTGCAACATGCGGCTTTGCGTTATCGTGCTGAAATGTTGGGTTTCGCAGGGAGCGAATGAAGGGTAGAGCCACGGGTCTTAACACATCTGAAATGTAACGTCCACTGTTCAGTCTATGTGACCAAAAGGTGACCGAGACGTGTAACTAATGGCACCCCATACCATCACACCGGGTGATACGCCAGTATGGCGATGACGAATACACACTTCCAATGTAAGTTCACCGCTATGTCGCCAAACACGGAAGTGACCATCATGATGCTGTAAACAGAACCTGGATTCATCCGAAAAAATGACGTTTTGCCATTCGTGCACCCAGGTTCGTGGTTGAGTACGCCATCGCAGGCGCTCCTGTCTGTGACGCAGCGTCAAGGGTAACCGCAGCCATGGTCTCGGAACTAATAGCTCATGCTCCTGAAACGTCGTCGAACTGTTCATGCAGATGATTGTTGTCTTGCAAACGTCCCCATCTGTTGACTCAGGGATCGAGACGTGGCTGCACGATCCGTTACAGCCATGCGGATAAGATGCCTGTCATCTCGACTGCTAGTAATACGAGGCCGTTGGGATCCAGCACGGCGTTCCGTATTACCCTCCTGAACCCACAGATTCCACATTCTGCTGACAGTCATTGGATCTCGACCAACGCGAGCAGCAATGTCGCGATACGATAAACCGCAATCGCGATAGGTTACAATCCGATCTTTATCGAAGTCGGAAACGTGATGGTACGCATTTCTCCTCCTTACACGAGACATCACAACAACGTTTCACCAGGCAACGCCGGTCAACTGACGTTTGTGTATGAGAAATCGGTTGGAAACTTTCCTCAGGTCAGCAGGTTGTAGGTGTCGCCACCGGCGCCAACCTTGTGTGAATGCTCTGAAAAGCTAATCATTTGCATATCACAGCATCTTCTTCCTGTCGGTTAAATTTCGCGTCTGTAGCACATCATCTTCGTGGTGTAGCGATTTTACTGCCAGTAGTGTATAATTAGTTATTTGAGAAAGAGAAATCCTGAGCTTCCACAGACAACCATTAACTGTCGAGCAGCAAATCAGTAAAATACGTATTAAGGTACGTAAAAGATAAATTTTACACGCATATGTACACAGTCCAAACATGTTATATGACCACCACCTATGTTCGACGCCAACGTGCAATAACCACTCACAGGCAGCAGGTGGCGGCATTAGCACTGGAGGACATATAAAGCATGTCGGAGAACACTGCTGTCGTTGTCGTAATGTAGAAACGGAGAGATTTATCTGCCGACCAAATGGTCATCACCATTGGCTTTCAGGCCAAGGGTGGTAGCATTTCCGAAACAGCTAACTTAGTAAACCGTCCGCTTGCTACCGTGATTAACGAATACCATGCATGTCACAATGGTGGTATCTAAACCTAGCGCAGCCGCAACTGTGGTGCAACACGGGCCATAGATGACAGATCTGAACGTCGGCTGCGTAAAATTGTATGAGCGAAACTGTTGACCATCTGACCGCCCAGATGGAACAAGGGGGCCATGTGGTTCTGGGCGCTACAGTTTGGAATTGAGCGACCGCTACGGTCGCAGGTTAGAATCCTGCCTCGAGCATGGATGTGTGTGAAGTCCTTAGGTTAGTTAGCTTTAATTAGTTCTAAGTTCTAGGCGACTTCAGAGGTTAAGTCGCATAGCGCTCAGAGCCCATTTGAACAAGGGGCTACCAATAGTGTCCTCAATGACCGTTCAGCGATCTTAGCTGCTCATAGCCTCTGCACCGTCACTTGGTTCGTGCAGCTATGCTGACTACTGGAATCCTGACTGCCAGAATTTGCACGCCAATACCGCAACTGGACGTCAACGGAATGGCGAAAGCTGGTCTTTTCAGATAAATAATGTTTTTGCTCCTTCGGACAGATGGCCGTTGGTGTATACTTTGTGGAACGTCTGAAAGCAAACACGCTGCAATCACGAGGGAGCGTTATGGTCTGGGGAATGTTTTCGTGGCATTCCGTGGGTGACCTCGTCATTCTGGAAGGCATAGTGGATCACCACAAGTATGTATCTCTCCTTAGGGACCATGTCCTCCCCTGCATTCCCTTAGGGACCATGTCCTCCCCTGCATTCCATCTACTTTCCTCGGCACAATGGCACCTACCAGCAGGACACTGGGACGTTTGCAGCTCTCAGTATACGTGCCTGGTTCAAGAAGCACCAGGGTGAGTTTACCGTACTCACCTGACCACCAAGCTAGCCGGATTAAAACCCAATCGAGAAACGGTGAGACCACCTCCAGGGGCTGTTCGTATCTTGGATTCCCAACCAAGATATCTACTGCAATCGGCTACGACACTAGATTCGGTATGGTTCCACATCCCTGCGGATACCTTGCAGAGTCACATAGACTCTCTTCCTGCACGTCTGGCACTGCAATAGATGTTTACTCAGGCTTTTGACTGAAGGTCACATTAATGTGACTGCACAATGTATTTGATAATAAAAGAAAAATCCTTTGGTAATCCAACACTGATAATTTAAAGCATTTTTCACATTTTTAACTTACTACCAAAAAGGGTAGGAAAATGTTGGCCACATAATGCCTACTGAATGCCTTTTGTGTTAAGTCATTATTTTCTGACACAATGGCATAAAATACGACCCTTTCTAGAGGAGCGTGTGATCTGATTGAAAACCTTTCGGAAAAAGACCTCTTGTATTTATCTATCAGGAATAAGGTAAATGACACGATTATACTGATAGTTTCTGAATGAACTGTGACTTATCTTCGTGGAGAACCATCTCATGGAGTACCTTTCTATGCTCCAGAGGCACCCATCATCCAAAGTGGATCGCGAGAACCACCATTTATATACTGAAAAAGTTTGTGTTCCTTGATGAAGGTGGATTGCCACCGCAAGAATAGACTGCAGTTACTTTTGCTTGTATTTTCCGTACCACTGTGTATGTCTAAGCATGAACCTGTATCACTTCAAAAGACAAAGCTTCCTATTTGGATTTCAGATATTTTCAGAATTTCGTAATCTTCTTGTCGATAGTGATATCCCGCGCGTGGTTTTACAAAAACTGAAGTATCATTTACGGTTCCCGGCCCTTGTTCTGTCGCCTTAATCTCCTGAGGCAAAAATAACAATATTCACTACAGTGAATCTTGAATCACAACCAACAAACAGGGATACACACGGATTCAAGAAGATACATTGTGATTCAAGTAGAGATCGATCAAATGCCAAAAATTATGGGTAACTGGACTGAACTGTACATTTCTAACAAAATAAGAGTGCATTTTAACAATTTCATGTGAATGACAAGTTCTGTAAGGCAGATTCTAAACAGTGGCATTTAAATGAGGATGTCAGCGCTGTATACCTACTTACTAAACTGAAGGTAAATTATTCGATTGAAAGAGGTATGAAGCTCATGTAACACTGTAATAAATTATTTACTAAAAAACGAAGAATAGAAATTATATATACTTCAGGTTGTACCTGTGTATCCCAAAAGATTCCATGGCAAAAAAGACACTTCACCGAAGAGCAAGTATACATAAAAGAAAATGTGTTTTTCTCGCCATATTTGCCTCACACGCTTAGAAAATAGTAGGTTTATAGGTTATTTTATTTAAGTTAATGCTGCAATACAGTATTAATAATTAAGTTGAAAGTAACAAGGTTTCTCTGTAAAAAGGGGCTTCTGCACAACATTTTAGTAGATAAAAAGGAAATACGATTTTGTGCCATTCTACGATTTTTCAGATGGAGAGGCACCCCTTCCGCTTTTCCTACGGAGCCGAAATCACAAAAATCCGAACTATGTGCAGCACAAAGAAACAATCAAGCGAGGCACGTAACAGCCTTCTTACGTGTCTTGTTTTATTTTACGAAATTGCAAGACGTTTTCGTCTCATGTACCTAATGATATCTAACAGAAACACATGCCAGCAGTACAGAAAAAATCAATGTGAAGAAGAAGTTGACAGAGGAAGAGTGAGAAATAACATGTTAGGATTAGCAAATTGGTTGGAAAGAGAAAAACAGAAATAGAAAGGGATAGGAAAAGCTTAGACGTGTACAGTGAGACTACTTCCCTGTTGGACAGGAAGAAAGCAGCTAGGATATGCCAAGAGGGAAGCTGCACCTATGATCACAGCTAAAGTTTAATATCCTCTTGAATGCAGTTTGGATTAAAACAATACGAAGGCTACAGGTCTATTTTTTCCACAGTCGTGTGACTGAAATGGAGAAGGAGATGGGAAACGATTTAGTGTTACGTAAAGGAACAGCCAAGATGCAGCAGTTGTCCGATCTGGTGCTGCTGGAATTGCGATAGGTATCTGATAAGTGAGGACACCAATGACTAAGACATTGGTGAAGTAAATAGAATGTATGAAAATATCTCTCCTAACTAAGTATAGGAAGGACTGATATTAACAAACAACCGAATGTTACGCACGTATCTTACTGAAGCGTTCGTAGTTAATTCGATTCGTTTGGAGTTTTCACTGTTTGTGCTGTCTTGAGTTAGACCGCTGTCGTAAATATCTCACAGGCTTAAGGAACGGTTTAATGTTTGGTTGCTTTGAGATATAAATATTTTCCTAGGTATCTGGATCGCATGTAAGCAAATGTGTGCGAATTGCTAAGGGACCAAACTGCTAAGGTCATCGGTCTCTAGTCTTACACACTACTTAAACTAACTTAGACTAACTTAGGGTAAGGACAACACAACACCCACGCTCGAGGGAGGACTCGAACATTCGGTGGGGGCAGCCGTACGAACCGTGACAAGACGCCACAGACCGCGCGGCTACCCAGCGCGGCTGCATGTACGCAAGCGAGAGGTCTCCTGCATGCTGTAATACTTTATTAGGTATACAACTTGGATGGGACGGGGACTGGGAAAGAAATCGGTCACCACGTAAAAATTTGGCGGGGTTAAAGACTGAAATAATTTATACTAATTGTTGCGGTTGGCAGGAGAGCCAACACCGTGTTACTAGAGGTGGCCGAAAGGCACGCGATGTAGCTCACGCAGGCTGGAGTGAGGTCTGGAAAAGGACAAGGAAATTAGAATTTAGAAACAACGGACGTAGCTGGTGGAATACTTAACTTTAATCCATTAATGACGAACGTCGCTCTTGACGTTACATATTTCACAATATCAATAGTAACTGATAATGGCGTCTTGCTAGGTCGTAGCAAATAACGTAGCTGAAGGCTATGCTAGCTATCTTCTCGGCAAATGAGAACGTAAGTAGGCAGTGAACCATCGCTAGCAAAGTCGGCTGTACAAATGGGGCGAGTGCTAGGAAGTCTCTGACCTGCCGTGTGGCGGCGCTCGGTCTGCAATCACTAATAGTGGCGACACGCGGGTCCGACGTATACTACGGGACCGCGGCCGATTTAAAGGCTACCACCTAGCACGTGTGGTGTCTGGCGGTGACACCACACTAATTTTTAAATATAATTATTTTTGTAAATATTTGGATCGCATGTGAGCAAGCGAGAAATTTGCTGCGTGCAACAGTTTGTTAGATATCCATCTTGGATAGGACAGCAATAGGGAAGGAAATCGGTTACGGCTTCTCAGAGGAAACATTCTGCATTCATCTTAACCTATTTAGCAAACCAGTGGATGGAAGTATAGGAATTCGCTCCTCATAATGCGAGTCCAATGTGTATGCACTGTGCTTCTTCGGTCGGTCGTGATATATACGACACGAGGTTACTAATTCTTTTCAGTTCCATCATTTTGACGGCAAACGCAGCTAACTTTTACCTACTTTTCGAAAGCACTTACAGAAGGTCAAACACAAAAGAGATAACGTACAAGAGCAAGGCAGTTTCTCTTGGTGAGGTGCATATTTTGTACATTTCTGCTGACGTCATTGGAAGCGGTAAATCGCTCCGCTTGTCTTTGAGATCAAATAACAGAAACAAGAGGGGAAGTAAACAGATGTTTCTGTTTTCCTATTTAATAGATAACACCAGGTCCATTTGCAGAATGAATTTCAAATTTTTATCGGTGCTTCAAGTACCTCAATAATTTTATTATTTACCACATGCTTTCTAGAGCGTCGAGGGCTAGATTATAGACATCTGTTGTGTTAAATTACATGTCTCACTTACAGATGGAGTCATAGCAGATTGATTACTTAAGCTGGGATAATTTCTAATACAAAGTGATTGACCAGTAATGACAAGTATGTTAACATCGCATGAAAAATGTATGGGAAAAGGACATTACAATTTCAGTGCTGATCTCCCCATTTACGACAAGGGTATCTTTTTACTTCCACTTCTTCAGAGTGTATGAGCCAGAAAGCGTGCCATCGTCCATTTCCGAAGTTGTTGCATCCCAACAAGAGCCTCCTGCTGGAGGTACAGCCGGTAATTACACGCACCGCCGAACGCGGGTTTCTTTGTCGTCGGACGATACGTCAATTTAAGCGCAATCTCGTGCCTTCTGCTGGCTTCGGAGGCATCTCAATCCCAAACAGCGGACAGACATAGGAGGGGATCATTTCGTTTGTTGTGCTTGCTCACTGCGTCTCGTTTGACAAGGAGGACACCCGCACTGACCTTCATTTTCCACGTTTTTTGAGACGTGTATTCCAAGGTATCATCTGTTACAAAATTGTTAATCTATTCGCAAAGAAAACTAATAATAAGCTTTACAATTCACAATGCATCCCAACATAATATGTTTAGTAATTTTATAACAAAAAACTAAAAACGTGAGTAATTACGTGTTAATAAAATTATGCCAAACTATTTTATTTCTTTCGGTGTTGGAAAAATAAGGAGGAGGTTTAAAAATAAAGTTCATATAACACCGAGATGCATTAAGCTTGAGCAACACAACGAAACCATCGTTTGTACTACATTTAGTGGGGGAATCTACAGAATAATTAACATAGGACAGATTATCTAAATTATGCAGTTCCTTGGTAAAAGTAAAAAAGTGACTTTCTGATAAGAAATAGAAACATTTGTTCATAAGAACAGTACCCCTCAATATATTTTTAATGAACAACTTAAGCTGGCCATCATTTCGTTTCCTAAAAGTTTGGATAAATACGATGTGCACCAAGGCTTATTAAATAATACTAATAATCAAGGAGTCATACATTTAAAAACTTAGCTCGTAAGCTATTAATTTATCACTGTCAATGGTGGTTGAGCTACATGCCTGTGGACTGAATTACTTCAAGAAGTAGAGCGACAAGCCAATTTTTATCTAGCTTTGATTATGCCAAGACCCTTTTCAAGACGCAGCCCATGTTTAATTGATGTGATAAGTTCATACCTTGAGAAATACAACGTCTTTACATACTACCTTCTTAGCACACCACCCGTAAATAATATGTAGTGTAATAGGTATTAATGCCATAAGAACTTTCCTTATAGGTATTGTTTGTGGTTTGAAAAATTTATAATCTAAGTTGTTTATCTTCAGTGAAACAAAACAACAAATAACTTAAAGTCTCCAACGTATGCTATATGCAATGCATTCGATAGCGACGGTTGGAAATGTTAGAAGAAAAGCTACACATCTGTTTAATTTTTTTTATTGCACAACCCGCAGAAACCGGCAAGTCAACCTTATTCTGCCGCATTTTCGTATGGACAATAATGTGTTAACGTGTTAAGTATCTGCTGTATCGTAAAGTACGGTTCAGCATTGGCGTAGTACAACACGAAAGTTCAGTTGTATAATAAACAATGCACACCATCTGAAGATACCCTTTGCAGCACTAAGCCCAAAATGGCATGAATAAATGGCTGAAGGGTTTTGTTGTGTTATTACTCATCAATCGTTCCACTTCTTACAGTCGCAAAGATTCTCATAATATCGAATATGGCTAAAAATATATTTACCGAGTTGTTTCGCAAGCAAAATTCTTCCCTTCGTCAGCACTCTACAGCAAGAGTCTGAACGAAAAGTAACATGAAGAAAGACCTTGGTCTCTTCCTATCAATTTTGGCGTAACAGTTGAAGTGTTAGTTCGACGGTACAGCACATCGCAGCGGAAGAAAAATAACAAGCAACTAGCTAGTTCAAAAATGGTTCAAATGGCTCTGAGCACTATGGGACTCAACTGCTGTGGTCATCAGTCCCCTAGAACTTAGAACTACTTAAACCTAACTAACCTAAGGACATCACACACATCCATGCCCGAGGCAGGATTCGAACCTGCGACCGTAGAAGTCGCACGGTTCCGGACTGCGCGCCTAGAACCGCGAGACCACCGCGGCCGGCAACTAGCTAGTATAAGTCTTCTTGAGGGCTGCCTGGGGACAAATTTTTGGAGGAAATATCTCACATTTTCGTTGCAAAAAGTGAATTTCACACTTTAGAGTGTTAATCAGTTGGGCTTACCTTCGTCATGATTCTTTAAAAAGAATGTTACTGGAGTACCGAAAACAGTTGAAGAATACGGGTCTGTCATATAGTTAGCTAGCGGAATCTTTGATACTGCCCTTACTTACAATTCATACCTTTCGCCAAGGCCAGTTGAAATGAGGAAGTTTTGCTCTCTCATACCGCAAAGGAATAGTCAAAAGAATTTTAAGTCATGCAGCATGACAATTGAAAACTACTTTTACTGCGAAGATTTTTCAACCAAATACGCCAACAGAGACAAATGGTTATGATCACGTCGCAGTCCGAAAAACTGGGCTGCAAAGATGATTTTTCTTCACTGTAAGGGGAGTGATGAAACGTGATGAGCTCTACTCGCCAAAAGTGTCAGGAAAAACGATTCCTCTTACAGTGGTTCATTTAGCTCACATCCCAGTATACTTTAAATAATCCAGCCAGTGCCAACATGAGTAACTTAGAAGTAAATACCCTTGGCATAGCGAAGCAGCTAAAATCGCTTAGCAAAGGCGAGGATTCCGGTCCAGATTGTATACAAGTTATGTTTCTTTTAGAGTATGCTGATACAATAATTCCGTAGTTAGCAACCACATACAACCGTTCGTTCGACGAAATATCCGTACCAAAAGACGAGAAAGTTGCACAGGTCATACGAATACTCAAGAAAGGAAATACTAAAATCCACTCATTTACATACCCATATCACGACGTCGATTTGCAGTAGGATTTTGAAACATATACTGAGTTCAAACATTATGAATTACCTTTATTTACAAATAGCCAACACAGATTCAAAAAATATCGTTCTTGTGAAAGACAACTAGCTCTTTAATCACACGAAGTAATGAGTCTATCTAAAGGGGATCTCAAAATGATCCATATTTTTAGATTTCCAGAACACTTTTGACACAGTTCTTCATAAGAGACTGCTAATCAAATTGCGTTTCTGTCTCTGTTGTGCGATTGGATACGTAATTTACAGTAAGAAATGTCACAGTTAGGCTATGATGGAGGACATCGAACAAGTCCAAATAAGGGCAGTTCGTTTGGTATTATCACGGAAAAGAGGAGACATTGCCACAGATAAGATACGCAAATTGGAATTGCAATCATTAAAACATAGACGACTTTCGTGAGGCAGGATCTTCTCATGAAATTTCATTATTAACTCTCCTCCAAATGCGAAAACATTTTGTTGGCGCCCACTTTCGTAGGTAGAAATGATAAACGTCATAAAATAAGAGAAATCAGAGTGCTCACGGGAAGACTGAAGTGTTCGTTTTCCCCGAGCTCTGTGCGAGAGTGGAAGAGTAGAGAAATGGCTTGAAAGTAGTTAGATGAACCGTCTGCCAGGTTGCTTATTGCCACACCTTAACATTCACATCTGAAACTACGGCGATGTTTTCGGATCAAGAGCTCCTGCAACCGTGAATAGTTAAATGTATAAGAGCGTGCTGAAAACTAATGCCTCCCACTTATTTAAATGAAAACTATTAAAGCTTTTAAAATAAAACAAACGTTATTAAAATTCTATATCTTTCTCCTTCATGTCTGCACATTTACAAGCGTCTGTCGTTAGAGGGCTCCGAATTGTAGCATGTAACATAGCGGTGTGTAACGTAACTGTGTCCTAGTGTGAGAAGCAGCGTGCTGTAATCGACTTTCCAATTCGAAGAGTTCTTTCACATTTGGCGTACCCTCTCCATCAGCATTATAGTGCAAGATCAAGGGCGAGCGCTGCGACATCTGCATCAGTTCGACGCTTTGGGGTCGATGTCATCGACCATCCTCCATACAGTAGCCACTTGACACCATCTGATTCTCATCTGTTTTCAAAACTTATACGAAACCACGCGGCGTAGCAGCGCGGTGTCGGGCGCCTTGCCGCAGTTCGCGCGACTTCCCGCCGTCGGAGTTCGGGCGTGGATTTGTGTGTGTGTGTGTGTGTGTGTGTGTGTGTGTGTGTGTGTGTTGTCCTTAGCGTAAGTTAGTATAAGTTAGATTACGTAGTGTGTAAGCCTAGGGACCGATGGTCTTAACAGTTGGTCCCAAAGGAACTTACCACAAATTTCCAAAATTTACTCAAACGAAACCTTTGAAGACTCAACTTTCACAGTGTAGAAGTGGTGCACCAGAGATGAGATTGCGGCTCAATCAACAAAGTCTGTAGTGACGGTATCAACAAACCGGTCTCCCGCTGGTAGAAATGTGTTCATCGCCAGGGTGACTCTGTTGAGAAATAAATATGTAGACATGAAGAATAAAGATGTAGAATGTTAATAATATTTTTATTTATTTAAGAAACTTTAATAGTTTTCACATAAAATATTTCGAGACATTTATTTTCACCACGCCCTGATATTTTACCGCCAACAACATTTAAAATGGTCGTATTGGAGGTCTTGGAAAGGAGAAGAGTAGGTATAAATGTTAAAAAAAGATAATGTGACATGCATCCACATATTATCTCTACGAGAGTTGGCATTAGCTGCATAAGTCTTCTAGAATCGACCTAAACATCATCAACAACTTCTGAATCGTCAGTCAACGAAGATAATGTTAGAATGAACTTTCACCATACAACACTCATCCGATTCCTGATTCAGAGGGAAAGTTAAATGATTTCACAGCTTCGTGGTGGGAATGGACGACAAGCAATTATCAGAAGAACAGACCATAGACCACATTGTCGATGACTTTTCGTTGTATGGATCTACAGATGGTATGATGTACTCATCGCTTAAATATTAATTTATAATTATGTAATATTACGTAATTTTATGTACAATTATTGTATATGTACTGTACTGTTGTCTACTGAATTTGCATATACTAACAATAACAGAAACAGTAATAATAATAATAGCAATAATAATAGTGGTGTTAAGGAATGAAGATATGCATGTTTAGCTAAAACTAAAACTAATTGTTTACAAAGTTTAAAATAAACAGTGCTGAACTTAAAAACATTCCTAGTAATGTTGATATTAACTTTATGGGGCACTTCTGAGAGGAACATCAAACTCCCTAAAACCCTCTTTCCTGTTTTAATAATGGAATTATGTCCTTTTAACTCATATTATTAATTTAGTTCATATAAAATTATGCGCATATCATCACGTTGCCCACTCAACAAATTTTGTATTATTGGTAAGATTTTAAACAACAAATTTCTGTTATTGTTCGGTCTTCACGCTTCTACATCTACATCTACATTTATACTCCGCAAGTCACCCAACGGTGTGTGGCGGAGGGCCCTTTACGTGCCACTGTCATTACCTCCCTTTTCTGTTTTCTGTTTTGGTGTCATCGAATTCTACATTTCTGTCCCTTGTCAGTTATCCTCTCCACTTCAGTGCAACTGCTACATTACACATCATCGATACAAGCAGTTGGATGGTCTAGCTAACGAATCCCCAATCAGTCCAGCCTAAGCTTAAATCTTGATGGAAAATTCTGAAAAACATTCTTGAAAAATAACCAATTCTCTTCAAAGGTTGGATACTGGTTTAGGTAAGTTAATGATGTGTTGTACTTATGGACAAGTACTACTAAACAGCTTCAAAAATTTCCTAATCAGTTATATTCTAAACATAACACTATCAAAGTCACAATTTGGGTAGCTCCATACATTACTTAGATCTGATCATAGATATCAGTGATCATATTCATACTTTTAACAGTTATAGGAAACCTACCACCACAGACATTCTAATACATACCAATTCTCAACACCCAGCGACCCAGAAGTATGGCGCCTTTCATTCAGTAATAAATCGCCTAGCATTCAACTCCACGAGCGAAGACAACTTCCAGACTAAATCAAATAGAATAAAAAAGGGCATCAAACAGTGTCTACAGTCCTGCCTTGGTGGACCCCATAATGCATAAAAATTGAAAGTACAGATCTCCTCGCTTCTGTACCCTGTTCTACACACACCGTCTCAAGACCTAGCATAGTTCTATTTTTAGGAAAAGTCTCTATATTTGACCAAAAAGCTTACTTACCTCCATGAACTTGAAAACATGCTATATGCCCAACACTATTAGTCACTATTAGCCCAATGGTAATGACGGAAATAAAAGATAGATTCAAGAGTGGGGTTAAAATTGAAGGTGAAAGGATATCAATGATAAAATGCGCCGATGACATTGCTATCCTCAGTGAAAGAGAAGAAGAGTTACAGGATCTGTTGAGTGGAATGAACAGTCTATGAATGAGGAATATGGATTGAAAGTAAATCGCAGAAAGATGAAAGTAATGAGAAGTAGCAGAAATAAGAATGTCGAGAAACTCAACATGACAATTTGGGATCACGAACTATACAAAGTAAATAATTCTGCTTCCTACGCAGAAAAATAGCACATGATAGACGAAGCAAGGAGGATATAAAAAGATACTAGCGCTGAAAGAAAAGGCATTTCTGGCCAAGAGAAGTCCACTAGTACCAAACATAGGCCTAAATTTGAGAAAGAAATTTCTGAGAATGTACGCTGGGAGCACAGCATTGTGTCATACTGAAATGTTGACTGTGGGAATACCGGAACAAAAGAGAATCTAAGCGTCTGAGATGTGGTGCTACAGACGAATGTTAAAAATCAAGTGGACTGATAAGAATGAGGGGGTTCTACGCAGAATCGGAGAGGAAAGGTATATGAGGAAACCACTGACAAGAAAAAATGTTCAAATGTGTGTGAAATCTTATGGGACTTAACTGCTAAGGTCATCAGTCCCTAAGCTTACACACTAATTAACTTAAATTATCCTAAGGACAAACACACACACCCATGCCCGAGGGAGGACTCGAACCTCCGCCGGGACCAGCCGCACAGTTCATGACTGCAGCGCCTGAGACCGCTTGCCTAATCCCGCGCGGCCACTGACAAGAAGAAGGAACAAGATGCTACGACATCTGTTAAGACCTGTTAAGACATTGGACAATAACAGAAGTAGTGACACTGACATTTTACGACCATATATCGACACAAAAACATTAGCATAAGGTAATTCACAAATGAGCTCTGAACAAATAAATCTTATACTACATTGTATAAAATGATAAAAAATATAGGAATGTATAAACCAAATGTGTTGTAGAAGAGAGTAATGCTACAGACCACTATGTTATACGAACAGATTGGGGAATGTAATTAGTAGGCCAAAAAAAGAGGGAAGGAGGTGGGCAGAAGGAAGAAAGGAGTCTATGGAATTTGGATGTGCAACAGTTACAATAAGTATGTTGCCGAACGGCGAAAAAATTATTAATCGGCTGCTTCTAATCTAGTAAGGGTAAATAATGAAACTGTGTTTGATCGTTAAGGACCAGGTCAGGATTCTTTGATCGGTGTTTATTAGTATCCAAAATTTAGAGTATGCCAGTTTTCTGTCTTGCAGGGTGTCAACGGTGGTAAGCGGCTAGCAGTCGAAAAGACCAGTGTTGTTCAGTCGAGCATTCAGGATCGAATACCATCGTCACGTCCCTTAGATGTGGCTTGTTTGTAACGAAGATGGCAAGACTGCGTGTTTCATCGTCATACAGGCCTAACACTAGCAACCATAGTATGGGCTGCCACTGGTTACACAACACCATCACCTCTGGTTCGCATATCAGGTAATTTGGATAGTAACCGTTACATTTCTGATGTGAGCCTGTGTCCTATTTTGAGATATCCGCGAAATTATCTTTCAACAAGACAACACAAGCCCTTATCTCGCGTATGCTGCCCGTACCTATTCGATACTGAGTGGAGTCAACTGTTATCCTGGTTTTCAGATATATCACCCATTGAAAGCACCATATTGCGCAAGATCTGGCATGCTGCTAGTTGACTGCCACTACAGTTAAACACTTGCACAGAGACGTTGTATGGATTGTCGTACCCACATCTGTCATTTAAGCTCACAAGCGGACCGTACGAACTTCCTCTCAGCGATCTGATTCATATTCGCATGGGATGCAGAGGACGCCTAGGACTTATAACATATGGCACCCTGGCGAGAGTAGTAAGACAACTCAAAAATGCCGTGCTTGAGAGAAATCGACTTAAAGAATCCTGTAACAGTTGTAGTGAAATGGTATAGGCTTGCTTTAAATTTCAAGTAAGTGTTTTTGGCAGAAATTCCATTGTATTCTATTCAGTAGTAAAATGGTGATATAGTCCTGTCCTCGTCGAATGTGAGGTGTCATCAGGTAATGGATAATTATTTCTCTGAATTGTGTCACTTTTCCTGCTTGTCCAAAAACTTTTTTGTTTTTGTTATGACCCCTCACGTAATATCTTTGCCACTTTTCCACCTCAAATAATTTTATTGTATTTTTTTATTTTTTACTTACTGTAATACAGTACGACATTCGAACCTCCATAAGACAAAATTAGTACTTAAACTAGAACAAAAAATGAAAATTAAGTTGAAATTGTTTTATTAGACACATACAGAACGCAAAATTACAATTTATAGAAATTAATACAATTTAATGAGGAACATAAGTTAGTTACATATACAAAACGTAGAATCATAACTGGGCTTATCTTATAATGTAGGAATACTTTTCGCCGAAAAAAAGAGATCCAATATGAACTTCCTTCATAGCAGAACTTTTTACGTTCTCCCTTTTACGTTGCAACGAACGAAACTTCGTAATACTCTTAACAGGTGTAACCGTCAAAACATTGTGTGTTTCTTCACACATTGATTCATGCTGAAGCGACACTGTTCTTGCCACGTAAACTACAACAAAACTGACACAACTGCTCTGATATATGAAGATGGTATCTGTTCTTTCGGGCATGTCTGAAAGAACAGACACCATTTTCATATAGATAAGGCTTACCAGGCAATGATCTCTTTTTCAGTGAGGTTGCACTCACATTGTCCGAACTCATACGGGAATCTGTAGATTGACTGCCACGAGTAATGAGTATAGTGGGCACCGGCACTACAAATGTAGTGTGTGGATAGTAAGTTGCAAGTGTTGGTCTTACGGGGAGCCTGCCAGAGGCAACTCCCTGAACTCGCACTATCCTTTTGTATCTTCGGTGGCTCAGTCGGATAGAACGTCTGCCATGTAAGCAGGAGATCCTGGGTTCGGGTCCCCCCATTGATGTTTATCAACGTGTGTAAGCAGCTGATGGTCTGGATTTCATTTAAATTTCAACTGCTCTGAAGTGGACAACTTGCCAGGTAAATATATGACGTGTTTCGTACACGCTGACGAGCTTCACAGGTATTTTTGAGTAACAGAAACTAAATTTGCTGTTGTCTCTTTTCTTGCCGAGTGCGATATGTAAACAGGAAGACGCAGCTCTCAACATTTTTCGAGAAGGTCGTGTCTGGAAATTTTGGGCATGTTTGTATACTTCCTGTGGTCGGCACGGTAGGTCAGCCTGTTGGGTCAGAGGGGTTAGCTAACCTCTGTAATAAAAAGACTGAGTCAACGGATCAACGATGAACTTGAACCAGCGACATGGGCCGTCTGTCCCGAACAAATAGAAAGAACAATAATGAACATAATGAGACTAAAAATATAAAAAAGTGTCTAAGCACATAGTTTCATAAGTGCAAGGTCTCTGGATCGAATACCACTGCTAGTACTTTCTTTTTCGTTCGCAGGCAATTCTAAAAACACATTTATTATGACTGTGCAATTTATCAATATTTAATGATTCATTTATTATTCACATAGGGTAGTGTGGGGCTAATTGAATAGATGACCCATATGAATAATAGGGTAGTGTGGGGCTAATTGAATAGATGGCCCATATGAATAAATGTAAGCTTTTATGCAAGCACTGTGACAACAGGAAACAGGGAACGCCATTATGTCGGTGATTGTTATTGTCAGAAGTCTTGCCAGTCCAGTGAACACATTTATTTACTGACTTCAAAAATTTATTAAAGTTTATTTAAAGTGTAGAGGCTAAGTGGCTCACAACTGGTCATTGTACGGTTTGTAAACTGAGATGGTATTCGCCAGGGATTTCCTGTAGTTTGTAAGAACATAAAGCTGTAAAATACGTTGAGGCATGAGACAGGTGACTGGCGCTGCCATCTGTTAGTGTATTTGGGAATTACTTCACAGTATCGTTTAAATGTACTTTGGAGGTAGATGAATAACTGAGAACTGGGCTTTATGAACAGATACTGGAAAACTGATTGAATATTACATACAGTATATTTACAAAAATTTTCTATTTTGTACTACTATTTGTAATTACTCCTTCATCTCCTTCAGCTGGTGAGAATCTATAAAAAAAAAAAAAAAAAGGAGGCAGAATGGAACAGGACAAGGTGTCGATGAAGGAGTCAGCTGAAGCAGAGCTGAAAGTTACATCATTACAAGAAGCCAGTCAAACTTATGGAGTGCAATTTACAAGCTTGTACCGACGTTATCAAAAGGAAAAATATAACATTATGAGTACACAGCAATCGATTTGTGGAAAAATTGTTTAACTAAATAAATAAACTATTGTATATTCCCTATACTGCCATAAAAAATGAAATAATATTCTATACATTGTCTAAAGTGCTTAAACAATATTCCATACACTACAACTGAATTCCCTCCAAATGACCGATCAACTGAGTCTTTTTCCTGCCAATTTCTGGGAGGGAGGGTGGGAGAGGAGGGGTTTTACCAGACAGGGAGAGGTTAATTAATTGATCAATTTAATTAAGTAGTCAATCAAATTGATAAGAGTGAGAGGGACTATTTCAATAACTCAGACCTGAAAGTGTACCTTTGACAGCGAGGGGAGAGGTTTCCTGTGGGGGGGGGGGGGATGGGGAGGGGGAGGTCTAGGAGGAACAGTAGGTTAAGTGCCTGTCAATCAAAAGGAAGGATCCTTTTAGCAGAGCAATAGGTTGAGTACCTGTCAATCAAAGGAGAACAATAGGTTTGACCCTGAGTTCATACCTGGCTCTGATGTAGGCTACTCGCACTAACAAAATGCGCTGGTACTAAGTTTGTCCTACTACTCACGTGTATCTCCAGCATGTCTACCAAGCAGCCGAGTTGGTTGCAGACTCTCAACTCTCCTTCTTCTAACCAACACACAGTCATCACTGGCACCAAGGCAGAAAAAATTTTCATCCACCCTGGCCTCCAATGAGCTCTCAGTTGACATTACTGAAGTCGCATATGGCGGTGGTTTGAGATCAGCGTGATACTCGCTACAGACCATCTTGCTTGGGACTTTCCTTGAAGTAACCGATTTGTAACGTTTGGTTGTGTCACTGTGATGCCAGCTGCTACTCAAATCACTGCTGCATATGCAGTACGATGTGCCAGAGCCATACTCTGCACACGATGGACTTCCCTCTAGGTAGTGCGACGTGGCCGTACGGAGCCCAGTCTTCATGCGACCGTACATACTCGAAACCACCACCGCCGGTAATCATTTACAGTGGCTACATTCCAGTCAAGCCTTCCTGCAATATCGCAGAAGTACCATCGAGCTTCTCGTAGCCCTATAACACGATTTTGTTCAGACTCAGTGAGGTGTTGATTAACAACATCTTAGTCGCCTTAAAGGCATTCAGCTCACTACGTCCAATCTCAAAGTTAACTAACGCTCACGACCGTTACAATGTGTATTTCAAGCTGATGTGATTTACATCCTCATAGTGGCGCCACTAACACCATGAGCATGAGATCTGAATAGGTATCCTCCTTCTTGGTTTTACAGTTTTTCAGTCATTGTGTATAAGCAGGTCCAAAATTTTCTAGAAGAGATTTTTCTCGAAAATAGTTGAGAATTGCGCCCTCCCGTTTACATACGTCCTAGTCGTACCCTGCACACCCTGTCAATATGAATCAAATCGTACAGTTCACTTGTCAGTTCGACTCCATGCTCAGTCGTGTTACTACATTGTTGCTACCAGAGGTGGCAGTACTATGTAATAATCTCGTAGTCCTGTTTAATCATGTATTCCTCCCGCATTACTGCTTAAGCACGATAAGAAAGATTTCATTATTTTCCATCATTGATACTGTTGCAGTTTTAATGACCAACGCTGTGGTACTCCTTTCAATTTAAAAATCTTATCCCTTGTCCTTTTTGCTGATCGTAAAATACACAAAAGGAAAGACAAGACTGAGAAAACTTTATTAAAATAATTTATACTCGGAAATGAGAAACAGAAACATAATATATTTGACCATAATATAACATATAACTGAGAACCGATTCATAAAAACGCGATTAGTACCGGAAATGTTTAAATCTCTTATTAATTATGGTTACCGAATATCTGCTGAATTTTAAAGATTTCAGGAATCGTTTAATTATTTTTACATAACAACTTTAAAGTTCCATTTAGGAAGTGTCTGGTGCTCGATTTTTTATTTCCAAATTTTCACTGGACATGCACAATCCGCTGGCTCACTTATACTTTCAAATATTATGATGAATTTTTGCAGGTAACAAAGTTCAAACATCGACACATTAGAACTTTAAGAGGTCAAAGAGAATTATTATAAACTAATGAGAAAGATTTGTTATGTTTCCATAACTACCTCAGCTAAGTGATGAAAAATGTTAGGAATGACAGTACCAAGATCCACATTTCCATTAAAGTATCTCAGTTTGCAAAGTTCGTACAGTTTACTCGCAAAATGAATACAGTATAAAAATTATTGATTAACTGGAGTAAGATCTGTAATTACACACCATTTCATGAGGATCTTTTTTATGCCAGTTTTTTTTTCCTCCAAGTAACTGTAATGAATAAGCATTGTGCACTGAAGAAATGAATATGGTCGTCAAGTTTAACAGTTACTCGCTAAAAGACAGAGGCGAATATCATTCAGTAAGCCTTTGTGTGGCTACAACACTCTGTGTCAAAAATTTCAGTATGTCCAGTGGTTTAACAGAAACTGGAAGAAACGGCAAGTTCACTCTATGTAAGTTAAAATTGGTTCTCAGTTACTAAAATCGTGCAACTATTACAAGATTTTTCATCAACTGACTTTGATTAGAGTGTTTGTTTTTCAAAGTATACGTATTTGTTGTGTGACTTCGTAGTCTTTCCCGGAGTAATAAGTCTCGGATGTCTCTTCGGGTTTGCTGACTGATCCTAAAATCAACTGGATTCGATATTTCGGCGATCCAACTGGTTGCCACCTTCAGGAAAGTGCTGCTTCTGCTGATGAGTCCCGCTGAGTCTAGTAGTCTCCTGGCATTATATGTTTTCTAATGTAAAAGGGAATTCACGGTCAAGACAGGCGCAGGCGCTAAATATGCACAACGGTTTTAGGTGTTGTCCTTGAGTGCAGGTTCCTTCGCATTTTTACAGCTGAAATCTCCCATTTACGTTAAAAATTACGTATGACCAACAAAATCCATAACTCAGAACGGAACACGTCTTTTGGGAATAGGACAACTACATTAACTGCTTTTTTTCACGTCGGTGTCTCCACGCTTATCTGTGCCTGAGGAACACCACTAAGATTGAAAAATACGGAATGGTTTATCATCCGCATGCCTGTGTTGAAAGCTGTTAAAAAACGTTTGTACGTAGTAGCAAAAAACAAAGGGCTTGAAGCTTTGGAATTTTCATCTTCTAAAGTGATGTAATCGCTCCCGATAGTTGTAAAATAATAGGGATTTTTTATGCATGGGTACAACGAAAAGAGGTTCTTTTTACTGCCTTTATTAATAAGATATTGATGATATCTTGAAATATTTCAGTGGCATTTTAGAAGTTTGCGTTTACATTTTTCGCTCTTTTTGTTTGGTGCTTGACGTGATAGAATTTAAGCCAACAAAAAGATTCACGCTTGCTGGGTTATTGAGGACAGCTCGCACAAAATTTATCACTGAACTCTCATGTAGCAATAATCCTCCCGTTGTCGCTACATCGTGGAAAATTCGCTGCTAGTGGCTCCGAAGAATCAGTTGCAGCCTTAATGCATCAGTTTTATCACCATTCGATAGAAGAAAATAGTGGTTTAATGTTTAGCAGCCTGTCGATTTTGATGTCGTTAGAAATTATTCACAAGCTGAGAGTAGATAAAGAGATACATGTCTAGGGAACTACCCTAGGATGTGCCCAAACTAACTTTTGGAATGTTGTGAAATAAAACGGCTTGAGCTGTAATATCCTTTTTTTTTCTTAGTTACTACCGGTTTCAAAACATAGCTGCACCTTAAGGGAAAACTGCATACAAGCGGAAAAGCAATGATGTTGAAAAATAAATAATCCCAAGCTAAGATGAAACCGTAGGGAAATGTACTCACTGGAGAAAGTCATGAAATACATAAAGTATTACGGGAAGACCAAGTGTCAGTCTCATACAACAGATTATTCGCAGATATGGTGGATGTCCTACAAGTAATGAGATATGGTGGAGAACGCTCCCATAAAATCTATGGAGAAGGGTACAAACAGTGAAACAGGATTTTATGTAATGTCACGGTGCATAAGAAGAAGATGTAAGAGGCACCATACATAGGTGAACACCTACTGCCACACGCTATCTAGCTGATAATCAACCAGCTAAAAGCTTTGACCGCCAGAACAGCAGTACGTCAAGGAAAATGAACTGCCATGTGAGGGTTCCCACTGAAACCTAAAATAAAAGAGCCAGTCAGGCAGTAGCAGCCAGCCGAGAAACAAGCAGCAACAGGGAAGTAACCGATTTTGTGACATTTTACAAGTTCCTAACCAGGAGCGAAATATGTAGTTTCATCTGTGTGGTTTTGGTAGTTTAGTTTCTTGTGTTTTGTGGGTGTTAATTAAATATGTAATAGACACAGTTCTCGAGTTTTCGATTGTGTTGGAAAGTAAACCGATTTTGTGACATACAGCTAATATTTACAGAATTAACACGCTGTCACAATCAAACATTGTTATGCAATGTTAATAAATTTATCATACACAAAATAGCTAATTAGACTGTTGTGACCAAGTGCTGTCAAAACTGAAATCTAACAGACTTTCTTACTTAAACTGCTTTAACAGCCTCTGTTAAGATATTCATCTATAGAGTTGGTTGTTTGCAGATGATGCTGTCGTTTATCGTCTAGTTAAGTCTTCAGTAGATCAAAAAAATTGCAAAACGATCTACAAAATATATCTCTGTGGTGTGAAAATTGGCAGTTCACCCTCAATAATGAAAACTGTGAAGCCTCCCACATGAGTGCTAAAAGGAATCAGTTAAACTTCGGTTACACCATAAATCAATCAAATACAACGGCCTCAAATTCAAGTAAATACCTAGAAATTACAATTACGAGCAACTTAAATTGGAAAGAACACATATTACATGTTGTGTGAAAGGAGAACCAAACACTGCGATTTATTGGTAGAACACTTAGAAGATGCAACAGATCTACTAAAGAGACTGCCTACATTACGCTTGTCCGTTCTGTCTTACCGTACTGCTGCGCGGTGTGGGATCCTTACCATACAGGATTACCGGAGTACAGCGAGAAAACTCAAAAAAGGGCAACACGTTTTGTATTATCGAGAAATAGGACGTGATACAGGATTTGAGATGGACATAATTAAAACAAATGCGTTTCTCGTTGCTGCGGTATCTCCTCAAGAAATTTTAATCGTCAACTTCCTCCTCCGAATGCGAAAATATTTTGTTGACGCCACCTACATAAGGAGAAACGATCATCGTAATAAAATAAGGGAAGTCAGAGCTCGCATGTAAAGATATAGTTGTTCGTTTCTTCAGCGCGCTGTTCGAGTGTAGAATAATAGAAAATTATTATGAAGGTGATTACTCTGCCAGGCACTTAAGTGCGATTTTCAGAGTATGTATGTAGCTGTAGATACAGATGGAGATGTAGATGTAAGTGATACTATAACAAGTAGGCGGAATCCATGACATGACCGTTTAGTTAGCAACTCAAATTACTTGAACATGGCACGAAAGTTGGACCTAAGGAAAGAGAATATTAGCGAGCAGTGCTGGAACGGAAGTAAGTACAACACATCTTACCCAAAAGGAGGATGATACGTTGCAAAGACAGAAGAGATTTTGAAGATTTATTACAAAGGAAGAAGGTGACCAAAAACAGAGGTAGGCACATGAGGATACAGCTGTTAGTGCTAAGGAAGAATAAAAGGATTTTACAACTGGAGTGGTTTTATTTCTCAACATGATTTATCGTGACTGCGCTTCCCAGCCTATAAAGTTTCTGCATAACTTTTGGAAACTAATGAAAACCTAAATCAGTATGAGTAGACGCGGATATCAACCCTGATTGTCCCTTATTTGTGTGCAGTGTCTCACGCACTAAGCCATCGCAGTCGCTGACCGGCTGTGAACCAAAAAAGGAGAACACTGGCCGGGTTTTTACAGGTAAGAGGGCTGGGGAAGAGGAGTTGGGGGGGGGGGGGGAGAGAGAGTTTTCCTCTCCACTGGACATTACGAAAATGAGTATTTTTGTAACTGATCGCTGTGTCCTGGCTAGGGACGCGCCACACAGCTGACGGTGAACCTTCCGGCACATCGGACCAAAAAGATCGGTGACCCTCATACTTTTCCAGAGTGAAAGGCCAATACTGGTAATCAGTTTCATTTCGTACATTCGTTTCATTCAGGCTGTAAACATTACTCTGCACTTACGCAAGAACTTCTTTCTGTCGTTAAAACCATCCGATATAAAAATTATACACAACTAACAGGCGGTTTTAATCCGTTCGCTCCAAGTATCGTGGAAACTTTTATTAGCTATGAAGCAAAATCATCTTTTCATTTCCTTCGTTTAGATCTCTACATCATGAAATTAATTAATCCGACCTACCACCCAGCTGAACCGGGTTTTATAGTTCGGCATTTCTGGAACTTCGAAACAACAAGAAGCATGCAGAAAAAAGATTGGATAATCCAGTTAATGATTTTTAAAGTTTCTTGGCCAAGAAATGAAAGAT
The DNA here is from genome assembly GCF_023897955.1 of Schistocerca gregaria. NCBI lineage: Eukaryota > Metazoa > Arthropoda > Insecta > Orthoptera > Acrididae > Schistocerca > Schistocerca gregaria. The sequence continues at coordinate 89,865,151 of NC_064931.1, forward strand.
CCGAGACAATTTCAGCATATGCGTACGAAAATGATCCTGTAAAACTTCGCTGCTCCTAGCGTGAACTCTGCTCCTAGCGTGAACTTTGTCACACTCTTGTACTACTTTGGCGAGTACAGCCGTCAGAGTATTTGTATATTCCTAACAACCAGTTTCTGTTCTCACCAGATTTTTAACTGGATTAAAATTATGAAAACTAATTAGATTTTTTACAGCGTTTACAATTTAAACAACCATTAGTCCCAATTATAGTTTAATAATTTTATTTAAAAGAAAACGTTACTGTTACGGATTTATTAAAATGCACTTACAGACGCTGTTACATGTTTTATTGCTCTCCCGCTGGGGCCTCGTTTTCTTCTCGTTACTGGTTTGGTGAACTACTGTAAAAAATATATTTTTCGTTCAGAAATCGGCAAACTTACGAGCGATTTTTTCTTCCGACGTCACAAAAACATTCGTGAAATGATTTTAATTCAACGTCTGACAAAGCGAAAATTACACTCTATACAGCATCTGCAACTTAACAGCTTTCCTATAGTTACATCCTGGAAACTATTTTTGTTTAATTTTGGTTAAACGCGTTGAAACAGATGAACTGAATGCGCTTCGTGAATGTTGAGTGCATTTTGCACCTTGACATTTTGGCAGTGTTCAGTCCCTTTGACATTTCACTCTGCCGCAGCTACCCACAGCCTCAGGAAGAGAGAGGAGCTGTTTCGTTTGTTTTTACACCTCTGTACAGCAAGTTCCGTTCCCATTCTGCCCTGTAAATGTGTTCACGTGAATGACACGAGTGTGAGAGTATTCTGAAGACGACTCTAGTATTCCCAGAGTTAATAGAAATATGAGTTATAATTTTATTTATAGCGGCTAGGCAAGTGTTTCGCGATCACTTTACATTTGCATACCTTCATGTAAATTTGTGTGTTTGAAGGACCTTTAAATGATACCTTGTCTGATAGTTGGTGTTGCTCAAAATGTAGATCATGAAGCATAGAATCCAACTGACTGCCACATGCAGATCGATTTCCTTTAGTTTTTTCCATTTCTGAAGTTATTGGAGATTGAGTCATTCTCTCCCTTTAGTCCACAATGTGTCTTGAGTCCCACTATTTCGGATCCGTGTGACCGGAGGTAGGCCTCACTGGCCTCCTGCAGGGCCATGACGGCGGAGCTCTGGAAGCGCAGGTCGGTCTTGAAGTATTGGGCGATCTCACGCACTAGGCTCTGGAAGGGTAGTTAGCGGATGAACAGATTAGACTTAGATTAGATTAGATTAGTTTTTCGTTCCATAGATCCGTGTTGAGGAGATCCTCTAGGATGTGGAACATGTCATTTTTTAAGCTGAAATAACAATACTAATAGTGTCTTGCTGGCCACTAGTAACTCTTTCAGGCTCCTTTTAAACTGATCTTTATTCGTAACTAAATTTTTTATGCTTGCTGGCAAATTATTGAAGATTAGTGTTCCTGAGTAGTGGACCCCTTTTTGAACTAAAGTAAGTGCTTTTAAGTCTTTGTGCAGATCATTTTTGTTCCTGGTATTGTATGTATGAACTGAGCTGTTTGTTGGAAAAAGAGATATATTATTTAGGACAAATTTCATTAAGGAGTAAATATACTGAGAGGCAGTAGTTAGTATACCCAGTTCTTTGAAGTGGTTTCTACAGGACGTCCGTGAATTTACTCCACAAATAATACGTATTACACGTTTTTGGACTCTGAAAACTTTTGTTTGACTTGAAGAGTTACCCCAAAATATTATACCATATGACATTATGGAATGAAAGTAGGCAAAGTATGCAAGCTTTTTCATTTTTATGTCGCCTAGGTCTGCTAACACTCGCATCGCAAATACAGATTCGTTAAGGCGTTTCTGCAGTTCTGTGGTGTGCTCCTCCCAACTGAATTTATAATCAAGTTGTAATCTCAGGAATTTAAGACTGTCAACCTCTTCTATCTGCTCTTCTTCGTACTTTGTGCATATTCTGTGTGGAAACCTCTTACAGGTGCCGGCCGCGGTGGTCTCGCGGTTCTAGGCGCGCAGTCCGGAACCGTGCGACTGCTACGGTCGCAGGTTCGAATCCTGCCTCGGGCATGGATGTGTGTGATGTCCTTAGGTTAGTTAGGTTTAAGTAGTTCTAAGTTCTAGGGGACTAATGACCACAGCAGTTGAGTCCCATAGTGCTCAGAGCCATTTTGAGCCATTTCTTACAGGTTCTGAATTGCACATAGTGACTCTTTTAGAAGTTTAATGTCAGTGAGTTGGCTTTAAACCATTTATTAATACCCATGAAAATATCATTAGCAGATCTTTCGAGAACTACACTCGACATACTATTTATTGCAATACTTGTGTCATCCACAAATAAAACGAACTCTGCTTCTGGCAGTGTACCTGATGAGAGATCATTAATGTACACAAGAAAAAGCAATGGCCCTTAGATGGATCCTTGTGGGACACCACATGTAATTTCTTCCCATTCTGATGATGACTGATGACTTAATTCACTATTCCCTTTGTTTCCTGTTAGGGAGGTATGACTTGAACTATTTTGCAGCACTTCCTGTGACACCATAGAATTCTAATCTATTTAAATGGATGTTGTGGTTCACACAAGCGAATGCCTTTGACACATCACAGAAAATACCTGCTGCTTGTAACTTGTTATTTAATGAATTAAGTACATTTTCACTGTAGGTGTAAATAGCCTTTTCGATATCAGAACCCTTCAGAAATCCAAACTGTGTTCTTGACAATATGTTATTTATGGTCAGATGGTTGAGAAGCTCTGTGCTCTTATGCTAACGGTGGATTTGTCACAGAGCGACGGTGCCTGACCCGTAGTGGTGAGGCTTCTTAACTTTATATGGTACATCATCCTGAGTAAAATGACAACCTGTTTGTGTGGAAAAATTCTCTCAGTTATTGATTTAAGCATTTTCACCATGGTGGTAAACAAAGAGGGGAGGTGGCACTACGTCACAGACTTGAAGCTGATGTACGCCATCTTAACTAGCCCAAAACATAAGGTTCGCCGCCGTCATACTCCTATACTTCACTGTGGTGATACCTCCCAATGACGTTACTCTGCGTCATATTACTAGAGCAAATATGCATTCAAGAACATAAAAACGTTCAAAATTGCCTCTCTGACACTGTTATTCTACATCTACATCTACGTGATTCACAATAAAGTGCCTGGCAGAGGGTTCAATGAACCACCTTCATGCTGTATCTCTACCGTTCCAGTCTCGAACGGCACGCGGGAAAAACGAGCACTTAAATTTTTCTGTGCGAGCTCTGATTTCTCTTATTTTATCGTGATGATCGTTTCTCTCTATGTAGGTGGGTGCCAATAGAATGTTTTCGCAATCGGAGGAGAAAACTGGTTATTGAAATTTCATGAGAAGATCCCGTCGCAACGAAAAACGCCTTTGTTTTAATGATTGCCACTCCAATTCACGTATAATGTCTGTGACACTACCTCCCCTATTTCGCGATAATACAAAACGAGCTGCCCTTCTTTGTACTTTTTTGACGTTATGCGCCAGTCCCACCTGATGCGGATCCCACACAGCACAGCAACATTCCAGAATAGGGCGGACACGCGTAGTGTAAACAGTCTCTTTGGTAGACCTGTTGCACCTTCTACGTATTCTGTCAATGAATCACAGTCTTTGGTTTGCCGCACCCACTATATTATCTATGTGATCGTTCCCATTTAGGTTATTTTTAACTGTAATCCCTAAGTATTTAGTTGCATTTACAGCCCTCAGATTTGTGTGACTTATCGCGTAATCGATACTTAGCTGATTTCTTTTAGTACTCATGTGAATAAATTCACACTTTTCTTTATTCAGGGTCAATTGCCACTTTTCGCACCATACAGATATCTTATCTAAATCATTTTGCAAGTCGTTTTGACCATCTGATGACTTTACAAGCCGCTAAATGACAGCATCATCTGCAAACAATCTAAGACGGCTACTCAGATTGTCTCCTATGTCCTTAATACGGATCAGGAGCAATAGAGGGCCTATAATACTTCCTTGGGGAATGCCGGATATTACTTCTGTTTTACTCGATGTCTTTCCGTCTATTACTACGAACTGTGACCTCTCTGATAGGAAATCACGAATCCAGTCGCACAACTGAGGCGATACTCCGTAGGCACACAGTTTAGTTGGAAGACTCTTGTGAGGAACGGTGTCGAAAGACTTCTGGAAATCTAAAAATATGGAATCAATTTGACATCCCCTGTCGATAGCACTTATTACTTCACGAGTATAAAGGGCTAGTTGTGTTTCACAAAAACGATATTTTCTGAATCTCTGTTGACTGTACGTCAATAAATCGTTTTCTTCGAGGTGCTTCATAATGCTCGAATACAGCATATGTTCTAAAACCCTACTCCAAATCGACGTTAGTGATACAGGCCTTTAATTCAGTGGATTACTCCTACTTCCCTTTCTGGATATTGGTGTGACTTGAGCAATTTTCCAGTCTTTAGGTACGGATTTTCCCGTGAGCGGGTGGTTGAATATAATTGCTAAATATGGAGCTATTTTATTAGCATACTATGAGAGGAACCTGACTGGTACACAATCTGGACCGGAGGCCTTGACTTTAATAAGTGATTTAAGCAGCTGTGTTACACCGAGAATATCTACTTCTATGTTCCTAATCATGGCAGTTGTCTTCTTTCGTCTTCTTTGGTGAAGGAGTTTGGGAAAACCGTGTTTAATAACTCTGCTTTAGTGGCACTGTCATCAGTGACTTCACCGTTGCTGTCGCGTATGAAGGTACTAATTGCGTCTTGCCACTGGTGTGCTTTATGTATGACCAGAATCTCTTTGGGTTTTCTGCGAGATTTTGAGACAGAATTTCGTTGTGGAAATTGTTAAAAGCATCTCGCATTGAAGTACGTGCCATATTTCGAACTTCTATAAAACTTTGCCATCTTGGGGATTTTGCGTTCTTTTAAATTTGGCATGCTTTTTCGTTGCTTCTGCAACAATGATCTGGCCCGTTTTGTGTACCACAGGGGGTTAGTACCGTGGTATATATCTCTCAATTGCTGTTGATATTATCTCTTTGAAAACATCCCACAACTTTTCTACTCTTACATGATCAGATCGGAAGGAGTGAAGACTGGGTCTTAAAAAGGCGTTAAGAGCATTTTTATCAACTTTTTAAAATAGATATACTTTGCGTTTCTTTTCGTTGGTTGTAGGTGTTACGTTATTCAGCTTAGCACCGACTGCCTTGTGGTCGCTAATCACAACACTCACTATTTGCCCAGTATTATTTGCTGCTAAAAGGTCAAGTATGCTTTCGCAACCATTTACGCTTCGAATGCGCTCATGAACTAACTGTTCAAAAAAAATTTCTGAGAAAGCATTCAGTACAATTTCGGATGACGTTTTATGCCTGCCGCCGGCTTTAAACGTATAATTTTTCCAGCATATCGAGGGTAGATTGGAGTCACCACCGACTATAATTGTATGAGCATGGTACTTATTTCAAATGAGACTCAAGTTTTCTTTGAACTATTCAGTAACTATGTCTTCTGAGTCGGGGGTTGGGTAAAACAGTTTAGTCCGATTGTCAGGTATTACCTCTACCCATACTATTTCACATGAACTATCTACTTCAATTTCACTACAAGGCAAACCACCTCTGACAGCAATAAATACTCCACCACCAACTCTATTTAATCTATCCCTTCTGAACACTGTAAGATCGTTTGAAAAAATTTCGGCTGAACTTATTTCCGGCTTTAGCCAGTTCTCTGTACCTATAACTATTTGAGCTTCAGTGCTTTCTATTAGCGCTTAGAGCTCTGTTTCTTTCCCAACACAGCTACGACAATTTACAACTACAATACCAATCGTTTCTACAACTACCTTACTGTGTTTTACCTGCCCACTTTTAGAAGGACGCCCCTTCTGTGTTTCCCTGAGACCCTCTAACCTAAAAGACCGCCCAGTCCCTTCCACACAGCCCCCGCTACCCGTGTAGCCGCCTCCTGTGCGTAGTGGGCTCCTGACCTAGTAAGCGGAACCCGGAAACCCGCCACCCGATGGCGCAAGTCAAGGAATCTGCAGCGTACCGGGCTCACAGAACCGCTTGAGCCTCTGATTCAGACCCTAAACTCGGCTCTGCACCAAAGGACCACAGTCGGTTCTATCGACAATGCTACAGATGGTGAGCTCCGCCTTAATCTCGGAAACAAGACTGGTAATCTTTAACATTTCCGCTAGCAGCCCGAAACCAGACAGAATCTGCTCCGATCCAAAGCCACACACGTCATTGGTACCGACATGAGCCACCACCTGCAGTTGGCTGCACCCTGTACTCTTCATGGCTTCCGGAAGCTTCCTTTCCACATCCGGAATGACTCCCCCCTCCCAGAATGCACATGGAGTGCACAATGGCTTCCTTCCTCTCCTTGGCAGCCATGTTCGTAAGGAGCCCCATTACGCGCCTAACGTTGGAGCTCCCAACTACTAGCAAACCCACCCTCTGTGAATGCCCAGACGTTGCGGGCCGAGAAGCTTCCTCTGGAACGGGGTGGACGACTGCATCCGGTTTAGAGACATCGTCAGCCACAGATAACGCCCGAAACCTGTTCGTCAAACGAACCGGGCAGGCCCTACGAGCGGCCCCTCGGAAAGTTTTTCGCTGTCTGCCAGACTTTGGAATGATCTCCCACTCGACCGCGGGTGAGGGGTCAACCTCAGTGCAGGCAGTAGCCGGGGAGGTCACAGCAGTGGTCCGATCGGAGGACACGTGGGACGTGCTCGACGTCCCTCGCATCCCCGCGCCCAAACTCGCCTTATTAGTGGTAGGAATTAGCGGTGCGCTTTCACCGACGGTCTAAGTGACACTGAGCTGTTCTAACCAAACAAACAAAAGCCTGCACGATACGAGAGTCGATACAACGGTCGATAGCAACGGCGGTACTGTACACTACACTGATATTGAAATAAAAGGTTGTGCCTACTAAGCACTCGAACACGGAAGAAATTACAAAAATAAACTAGTACCTACACATAATTGAAAATAAGTCGCTCTTGTTTGAAGCTCGTAAAAATACTTAACAAGCGACCAGTGTACTCGCCTTATTAGTATCAGGAACTAGCGGTGCGCTCTCGCTGACGGTCTAACTGACACTATAGAATGCTCTATAATTTTTAGTATTTAAAATAGTTGTTGCGCCCATACGACAGAAATAATGAACAAGAAGCACTCGTAAACAGTAGTCTCCTAATCATTTGGACTTCTTAAAACACCGGCAGGACCCGCTCACTTTGGCTTCAAAACAACGTACAGCGTAAGTCTGCAGTACCACCTCCCTCGTTTTTTTACCTCGATGATTTTGACCCTTTTTGTGTATTGACTGTGGAGACATCTACCCAGGCCTGAGGTGCATCCCTGACAGTCCCGATAGCCGTCTGGTCATTTGAATAATAGCGAAGTGTGGAGTGAATATTGCTGGGCTTCTGCATGTGTTCACATGTAAGTGATTTAAGTGCTCTCTGGTATCCCTGTTATGTAGTTTCCCATTCCCTAAAGCCGAGGTCTGTTAGAATGGTTAAACAATTGAGGACGCATAAACTAACATATCAAAGTGCTTAGGTCGACTCTAGAGTCCAGACGTCTGTCGAAAAATGGACCTCTAGATCCTATAAATGTACGATGATGATACACAGAGAGATGCTTTTGATATTAACAAGTTTAATAAATTCATATTGTGATTATCGAATCTCACTCTATATTGCACCACCTAACTTCTTAAATTGTTCTCCTATGATATCCAAGGTGTTTCTGTGCACGACACCTAAATAAGATTCCGAAATTTGGAAATAAACAGTGAATAAGAACCAATTTAGTGAATCCGAAAATCAGATATCGTACATAACGTCACCTTACTCCTCCTTCACATGCCTATGGCACAACAGAGCAGTTTCATACTGATTATCCGTTGCTTGTGAGTGGGCTCCTGAAACAATAACCGCCATCCAGGAGTGGATTTTCGAAAAAGACAGTTTGGAGCTGGGCCACGTTTTGTAACTGCTGAGCGTCTGTGCTGCCATAAAACAGGACTGTGCGTGTTAAAGCAGTTTGCATATAATCAAACACCACTGACATACTAGGGGCACAAAAACCTGCTAACTTTAAAACGCATGATACAAATACAGGACAAGTTCGTCACAAAGAAATATAAACTACGTAATGTGTCGTGAAATGCCACGTTCTATCAGCTTTAAAATCATTCCGAAAATGTTTTAGTAAATGTCGAAAAGAAAACAGAAATCAGTCATAAGTTTACGGAATTGTGAACACAAGATCCAACATGGATAGAATAACATTGAAATTGCCAAGTCAGCCATTCCGACCTCTTTATAGTATAAACATTCAAAAAGAATTTGCGGCTGGTTGCGTCATTCACGAACATTTTGTTCATCTTATTGCACAAAGCCGGGAACTAGTACAAAATGAGGCCCCAGTCGCAAAGCAAGGAAACCTCTAAGAGCCATCTGAAGAGAGATTTTCAATAAGTCTGGAAACGGTAAGGGCCTGTTTCAAATTTGTGTCTGTACTTCACTTTGCATAGACTTACGTAATATTCTATTTGAAATTAACGAAAATATCAGAAAAGAGTATTTAAGTGACAAACACTAGTGATTTGACATTAAATAAAAATGATTTAATTATGTTCACAAATAACACAGTGAATCAGTAGTCACCGTGAGCGGAAAAATAAACGATTCAAGAATAAGCCTTAATTGTGAAGTACCAGCTGTATCAGGTTGTTTACTAAAAGGGTGTATCGTATTCTACATCCAGTGCGTACCGGTCCGTTACATTATATCTTGTACGGAGGTGAAACATGGGCGATAAACAGTTCAGGAAAGAAAAAAGTACAATCTTTTACGATGTGATGCTACAGAACAATTCTGAACATCTGTTTGATCGGTCTTGTTACAACTGGGGAGAAGACAGCGTTGCGGCACAACCTGACTAAAAGAAAATATCGGTTGATAAAATAGATCCTGAGGCAGACAGAAAGGAATAGACAGGGAGGGAGAGGGAGGGGTGGGGATGTTAATTGTGGAGGGAAGCCAACGCTTAACTACAGTAACCAACTACAGGCTGTAATCGTTTAGAGACAACAAAGAGGCTTACACAGGGTAGACTATCGTGGATAGATGAATCAACGCAGTCTTCGACTCAAAACTACAAAAATAACCAGTTCCGTTATTTTGTATGAGTATGTAACCGATAATTTCAGATGCTTTCCGCTTTCGTAGATATGAAATTTGATCTAACGTAGTTTAGGAAATTCACAAATTGATAATTTTCCCCTATTATTTTCTTTCAGTACTACACTATGCTTACAATAAAACTGTTGTACAAGAACAGATGTAATTGATCATCATATAGTAGCAGTAATTTTTATAATCCAACTAATACAGTTCACTGTTTTATATCTTTTCTTTCTCAGTTTTGTCTGATTCGTCTAAGAAAACACTTTTGCGTAAGCAATTAGTGTCTGTGTAAAACAGGGGCAAAAATGAGTAAGAAGAAATGTTGTTTTGATTGAAATTTATGAAAAGACAATTACAATGAAATTACTTCCTGGATGATAGTATTAAAGTTGTTCGTATATTTCAATGAAGCAGACTACCGATTGTGAGGCAGTTGATCGATTTCTTTAATGAGTTATAAGTTGAGTTTGAAATTCAATACAAGATTTCGGCAGTGAGCTTAAAATTGGCGCCAGCCTAATTGATGTGAGTACTTCTCTAGTTTTGTGTGTATAGCGAGTGAATGTAGTGACTTACTTACTCAGTAGTATACCAGCTTTTATTAAATTTAAATTTTGGTGTCTTTATAATACATCTCCAAGTTTAGAAACCACCTCTAAGGGCTATCATATAGCACTGTCACCGTCCCTTTTCTGGTCGTTTGTGGTATGCTATTTTCCTATCGTTGATATAATGCAAAATGAGCTATCGTAGTTTCCAGAAAAGTCTTCTATGGTAGCGGGTAGGTAGTCCGTTGTGTAACTCACCAGCTTAGACAATCACGTAGAGACGCCCACCGCTCATCGCATGACCTTCTAGACACCACAGCAGAGATGCAGGACTGGAGCACTGGACAAATGTTTTCGACAACGGTTGCCGCTGGGAGCTCCGCCTGTGATGACGATGGGTCTTGGAATTTCCGGACCGGATGTGCGTGCATTCCTCTGAAAGCGGTACGACGGGCTTTGGACCCTTCGTGCAGTAAAAGACCGGTTTAAATTGACGGTCTGCCCACAGGCGCCAGGGCTTACAACAGTTTGTCCACATCTTCTCTGGGGAATGCTAGTGTAGTTTATTAATATTCCCGTCCTGATGAGCTTTACCTCTCGGACCTTATCTCCCCCTTTTCAAATGAAGTGATGAGTAGCCCACAATCTTCCGAAACTGACCGGTCGACCTTAAGCGTACCAAAAAACAGGAGTTGAAACTGAAATTACATCACATTTTCTCGTTTATTTATTATCACATCTCGGAGTGACAGATTAATGATCGTTTTAGTCAAATACATTACAATAACAACCAAAATGCTGACATATCGCAGTCCTGCACATAGGACGCTACACAACATAATTAAAAGTTATAATAATTAAACAATACAATTGCACACGTACACAGTGAGGGTTGTCATTTGTTCTGCACCCTAGAGCAAAAAAAGTAGCCTTAGCTATATTGATAATATTCTAAGGAAAAGCAGCTCATATACTTAGAAACTGCTGATGAGGGTTCGTTGGTTACATTTCTGTGTGACGTATAAAGAAATAACAGATTATCAAACCCTGTCACATTCAACTTCAATTTCACGTGTTTCCATTATTGTGGTCGAGTTGGGTTGAGTACATTGCATGTACAAAATTATAAGAAGAGTACGATAGATCACAGTTGCAGATCGTTCCAACTGAGACTTTAAATTTTGTTTTACCATGTGCCTAATACATACTGGAAACTGTTTTTCTGTAAACTAAATTTAAAACGACCATATTTGGAAACAATATACGTTGTGTAATTGACCGCTACTGTATTCTTACAAGAGACTACTTTTGTTTATTCAAACTCGTGGTGACAAGTACAGCTGGAAGCTACAGCTTTCTAGTATAACACACGCCAAGCATAGAATAACCTATCTACTCATGAAGCCTAATTACACGCAAATATTTATCAGCACCAACATCATCATCATCAGCAGCAGCAGCAGCTGTATGCCGGTTCTTTCTATCTTCTTGTGTCACCTATCTACCTAGCATACAGTCTTTGTCTCGGTTTTTTCTTATCTCTTGGAATCTATGAAACAACTTCCTACGATCTATTCCCCTAGTTTCATATCTTCTCATATCTACTTCATTTTCATCATAGTCATCATTACGCCTACCGACTTGTCTCTGATGCATTTGATTACTTTCTTGTCTCGCCTAGGAATTTTCAATGTGCACCTGACCATATGTCACAGAGCAATACGCAGTTCTCAGTGGTTTCCGCATCAAAGGTCCATGCCTCACTGCCGAAAGGAAAAACTGTAAATACACATTCAATGAAAACATTCCGTTTCGAGAACCATAAAACTTCAGTTTTGAAAGCTCTGTTTGTTTTACCAAAAGCGTCCACCCTGTGGAATGTGTAGAACGTTAGATAAATTGTTACTTCATTTCCAGAATTTTTATTCGCCAGTAAGAAGATTAACTATTTTCCCATCGCACTGTAAAATCTTTACCCATGATTAAGTACTTGTTCCCACATGCAATAATTTTAAGTTTTTTTCGCAGTGCACTAGCTCACACCTCTAAAGTACTTTACGATTTTCATAATAGATCTTGAATTCACGGCGATACTGTTTCATTACTAGTTGGCTTTTACTTCGTGCATCGTTAAGTACGAATCGTACAACGCTAGCAGTATTTTCAATTTTATTTAGGAACCTTCTTGATGAATTCGGGTTACTACGAATCTAGACAACAGTATCAGGCATGGTGTAAACTTATAAAGATATAAACAGACAGAGCAAATATTTATGTAGGGACAGAGGAAATGACTCTGTAAGTGATGGAGTACCCCTGAGAGTCTACAACGAGTATCCAGAGGAACTGGTCCTTCCACTAGTAACAGTTTATCGTAGATCTTTGCGGTAAGGGAGGATTCCACATAATTAAAAAAAAAAAGACACTGGTTGTTCCAAACTTTAGGAAAGGCTGAGGAAATTAAAGACATATTTTACCGACATTGGCTTAGTACACAGTTATACTCGTTTATGAATACTGTTTTTAGAACCCGAACAACTCGTATGTAGAATGCGGTATGGTTTCTATAGATAAAGATTATGTAGAAGAAATCTTGCTCAGTTCGTTCGTGAGAACTAGAAAGCCGAACCCAGTACACTCACGTTGTTGCAGTATTTATTAACTTGGACTGATGACTTACTATCAAACAGTTATCACGTCGATATTAAAGCTCATACACCGTCAGAATCTAAAGTATGTTTCGAATATATAAATTATATGACAGATAACTTTTGGAGGTTGCAGCTAACGCAGATGTGAGCTGTGTGCAGATACGTCGCTTTGTTAGAAGAAAAACGGTTACAAAGCAAAGAAAGACACGAAGATGATCATCGCTCGCCCCCAAAAGTGGCGCCTACACATAAACATGAATAAATGAACTGCAATGGCCATAAATGGATGAAAGCATCAGATATCGTTAAACAACATTATTGCCAATTAGGCACAGAAATCACTCACGATCATTATTTACCTGTTTTTATCTGTCTCTGTTGGTTTATGTACTAGGTGTGAGAGGACAGATACTAGACTGAGATTTGGACGAGGAGTTTTGTTGCATACGAAGCAAGAGGTGCAAAAAAAATACCGAGAGAGCAGCACAGCCACTCGGCTTGCGTCTCTCAGCTCTGTGGAGTTGCCTCCAGATGGCGCTCCCTAACCCGGTCTGCCTCCTACTTCTGCACCACTTCCTCCAGCGTGTCGTATACATCCGCTGGTAGAGCGGATAGCCGCCATAGGGAGCACTCTCAACTTCGCTCCTACTTTGCACCGGTGGACCTGCGAAGCTTTCCCTGACAGGCACCAAAACACAACGCGCCACGGGCACTCAGTTACCAAACAGAAATTAGACAGTTACTACAGTCAATAAATTCATAAAGAAGGCTAGGAGACTATTTATTTTAGAAACCGCCGTTAAGCAGTTGTTAGCATTCTACTTAGACAATGAATGAACATTACTTATAAGGGAAACTCCCCACCACACACCTCTCAGATTTAGTGGTTACAGAACCCAGTTGATAGCCCGTCAAAAACTGAACACAGATAAACCATGAAACCAGGAAGAAGGTGTACTGAACTGTAAAAAAAAGCAAAATACACACAGTGGACGGTTCAAGGACAAGTGCAATATTGAGCAGCATCTAATAGCAACGGCGTCGTGATTCAGTGGTTAGCCGTCACGGTAGCTCAGCGTGTACAGTTTGCCTTTGGCAGGGCAACAGAGCGAACGCGTCCATATTTACCGTGTGCGGAGCGCGAGCTCGCCTTGTTTACATTCTGACGACGGCCGTTGCTTAGGTGCCGCCTTACCGTATACGATACATGGCGAATAGTCACCGTAAATCTACACTCCTATTCACTTTCTGCAACGATGATGCCCGACCCAAAGCATTCGAGGTGGAGCGTTTTCTGCGAGAGGAATTGAAGATCTGGACGACCGATATTATCTGCATACATCTGTCGATCGTGAGCAGCACGGTCTACGATAAAATCATTAACGACGCGGCGTGCGAACGCATCCGTCATGAGACCAAACAGGGGCTCCGCTCCTGTCATGCTGATGGCAATTTGGGGGCAGAAACCGTCGATCACGCGGGGTTAGGTATGCGTACGACACGCATTTTCTAATTGCTATTCGAACATCCTGCTGAGGAAGTCGTCGCGGCACTCCGACCGAACGGCACAGTCCACGGCCATACTGCGGAGAAGTGGATACATTTTCGGACATATCCTGTCCTAAACGGCGTCCGACAGGTCACCATTGATCTCCGAAGCCGCGTCCCGTCCTACTTACAGATTAGCAGATGCCGCGTAATAATTATATACGACGGCCAGCCTCGGACCTTTTCCGGGTGCTGCAATGAAGGGCATCTGAGATCCGAATGCCTACAACTGCGTATTACGCAACTTCCAGCCGCCGAAGGACCACCCATGTCGCAACCTACGGTTCTACCAGTGACCTACGCCGCTGCTCTAGCTTCTACCGCTTCCCAACTGTGGCCGGACGACACGAAGAAACCCCACCAGACCCCGACGGAGAGCGCCTCGGACGTCCCGCTGCCTCGGCTGGCCGTCGACGCCGCTCCGACGATACCGACGCGATCGACCGGCGACCCCTCCCTCGGCAACACGATGGAGATCGACTCGCTCATCGTCCCTACGGCGGCCAGGGCGCCGCGACTCCCTTCCATCGTCGGACACGGAGGGTCACATAAGGAAACAACATTCTCCAAACCGTCCCAACAGGAGGCGTCGCACCGTTTCCGGTCGAAAGGAGACGTTGCAAGTCGAGGATGACGCAACCGTCGACCAGCACGATGCTCCGAATCCGCTACTGCCGATGAAATACGAGCGCAGAGACATCCATCGGTGTGCCTGCGCGAGTCTCCACGACGCCCCATGTGGACGCTGAAATACTTGATGGACATAGCACAGCCGACTCTACACCTAGAACCATTAAATCATCTTCCGCAGACATAATGGACGATGCACCGGTGCCCGCCGCCACGGCGTGGCACGAGAAGGAGGTCGAGGAGCAGGACCCGTTACAGGACCCTGCGCCGTCGGAGCAATCCACTAATCTTACTCTCCCCAGAATCCCCTACGGGTAACCGGAATGACGTTCCACTGCGGCGCCCACGCCCTCGCGCTGACGCCAGAATGGCCCAGCCTCCAGCAGCCCGCTAACAGGCCTACCGGATAGCAACCATCAACATCAACAACATCCGTTCTGGGGTGAAAATCCGCCTTATGCAGGAGTTGTTCTGGGCTTCTGATATTGATTTCGTCCTACTGCAGGAATTTCACTTGGCCGGTCTCCCGGATATCAATGGCTATACCGCCCACGCCTCCGCGGGTGATCCCATGGGCCAGGGAGTGGCCATCTACGTCTGCCACGGGATTTCCGTCACCGATGTCGCCTTCCTTCCATCAGCTCGGAGCGTGGCACTCGCTGTCATGGGGACACGCATCATTAATGTGTACGTTCCGTCAGGCACTGACAAATGACGTGAATGGGCCCAGTTTTATTCAGAGGAAATGCCCCCCCCCCCTGATTTTAGGGCTATCTGACCACTGCCTACTAGGAGGTGATTTTAACTGCGTTCTGCGCCCCAAAGATCAGTTTCCACACTATACTACATGCCAGGGACTACGTATAGTCGTGCGGGACCGCCTGCTTCACGATACCTGGGAAGTTCAACACGGTGACATTTCTGGCCATACCTTTCTTACCAGTCATTCCACAAGCCGACTAGACATGATATATGCCTCACAGACTCTTAGATCTGCGATACAGGCCGCCGAAAGCTGGCCACTGGCCTTTTCCGACCATTGTCCTTACATTTGTACAGTTCTCTTTCCGCCGCAATCTGTATGGCGCAGCTGGGCCCAATGGAAACTAAATACTCTTTGTTTGCATGACCTGACTTGTCGCCAACAAGTCACTGATACGTGGACAGCCTGCGAACGACGCCTTCCCCCCTACCGCTCGACTTTGGCATGGTGGATGGACTGCGCCAAACCAGCGATCCGAAGGACACTGATGATGTAGGGGAAGGACTTGGCCGACTGGCATCGCACGCTTTTGACTTCAATTATGCGGTTCTCCGAGATCTGGACAGTCAGCCGCCATCCCCACACAACCAACTGAAACGGCGAAGAACTAAAGCGGGGATAATTGCGCTGGCACGCCGGAAATTGCAAGGGGTGGTGATACGGACAGTGCACCACCATCATGCGGATTTAGAAATTCCATCCATGTATCGTATAGTATCCGACGAACGACGGCGTCGTCGGCAGATCATCAATACTCTGACCACACCTTATGGCACACAGGTGACAAATCAGAATGACATCGTCCATGCATTCATCGAACACTACCGTTGTACTTATAGGGAAGAAGATGCTGATACTGAAGCAGACGACTCCATTTTGCATTACGTCACGCGCACCCTCCCCCAAAAGGAGGCGGATGATTTGACAGCGGCGGTCACGCAAGACGAAGTCGATAACGCAATCGACAAGGGTGCAGTCAACAGATCGCCCGGCATTGATGGCTTACCGATTGAGTTTTACCGTGCCTTCAAAGACCTCATGGCACCGCGGTGGACGATTGTGTATCAAGAACTGATGACATCTGACCAAGCAATCCCACCTGCCTTTGTGGAAGGCATCATCATTCCGGTCCACAAACCAGCCAGTGGTTCGAGGGCCACGAGTTACAGACTGCTCACCCTACTCAATGCCAATTACAAGATTTTTGCTCGCTTACTGGCAATGCGTCTCCGAACGATACTGCCTCATATCCTATCCCCACAGCAAATGATGCCTGGGGGACAGGTTAACATACAGACTGCCAGCGGGGAATGCCGCAATTTAATTGCAATGGCGGCGGACTGCAGACTCCGTTTAGCTGTCGTCGCTACAGACTTCGATAGCGCCTTCGATATAAAGTGCGCCATCGTTTCCATTCGGCACGAATGGGTATCCCCCTCCGCTCGTCGACGTCCTCTGGCGTCTTTATAACAGTGCCAGTTCACGTGTCCAAGTCAATGGACGTTTAGCAGGGCCGGTACCCATCTGCCGTTCCATACGGCAAGGGTGCCCCCTCTCTACCTTCCTGTATGCCATTGCCCTTGAGCCCCTCATTGGGGCTTGACAACCAAGCTCTCTGGCCTCACTCTTCGCCAATACACTTTTCGCTGTCGGGCATATGCTGATGACCTCCTCCTCCTCCTCCTCATTCGCTCCGGCTCTGTGATTCGAGCAGTCCTCTAATTGATCACACACTACGGGGCTGCCACTGGCAGTGCCATAAATGTCGAGAAATCTTCTGCGATGCACGTTGGACGACGCCTCCAGGAAGATGAAGTGGCAACTCTGTCACTTGTGCGGACTTTCTGGTACTTGGGCATTACCTTTACCCCTACAGTCTCACGCACAGCGGCAACGAATTTCCGTCACCTGTTACACGTCATCCGCAACGACGTCCGCCAGAACCTTCTGCGCCGCTAGGACACACTTCAACGCGTTGAGTTTATTAATCGTTATGTGGCATCAAAATTGGTCCACATCACGCAGGTTCTACCGCTGCCGACGGCGATTGGGCGCAGCCTTCAGGCGGCCTTTGGCTATTATCTCATGGCGGGTTCCTTGTTCAAAGTTCGTTATGAGACACTTGCCCTGCCCCCACGGGATGGTGGCCTCGGGCTCGTCAGTGTCCGTATGCGAGCTGCGGCCTTGTTTATGAGCACCATGAGAAGACAGTGTACTGGACGGGGCACATCATCCTCCTGCCTGCTTCCTCCTCACCACATCACCACAGGTATCTGTTGGGCACATCGTGCTTCATTTGCTTCTTACATTTTGACCTTTTTCGTCGACTACAGTTACACACATACCAGTCTCCCAGATACGCGTCCACCCAGAACTAAGGATTTTTACAGCCTACTATTGTGCCGTGTTCCCCAGAATGTGATGGAGACCAAAACATCCCTCCATCCAGTGGCCCATAGTGTGGACTACCATCCACGAGCCCTCCCTTCCCCCCCCCCCCCCCCCCCCCCATCCATACTGACGTCCGGGCACTGTGGAATCACATTCTCAACAGGAAATCTGCTACAAAACAGCGACTGCACAACATTAGCTTGTCAGAATCCCCTCTTTGTCTCCTTTGCCAGTAACTGGACACTGATGATCACCGTCTAACATGCGCCTCTTCGCACGATGTCTGGTGCTTCGTCCAGCAAATTATTGCCTGCTATCTCCGAGTACCACCAGACACAATCGAACCTCGAATGTTTCTATACCCAGAGGACAAACATTTTCCAGCCGCCAAATGTCATGCAATTACGTGGGTCCAAGGGTGAGCGGTCGCTTATCTCTTTCATGAGGGACCTAAATCCTGCCTCGACTTCTGGACCTATTTACTAACAGCCCATGCAGCTCTCGAAAAGACGGCACGTTACTGAACGTTTTTTGCTAACTATCTTCGAGGGGTCTTTGTTAGACCTCCACTAAGTTGGGGGGTGTGTGGAGCAGCTGAAGCAGAGGGCACCTACCCCTCCTCTCTCCTCCCCCCCTCCCTCCGGCGGTGTTTGAGAAGCCGCCTATGATCGATTTTACCTCTGACCTCCGCAGATAAGCGTGCGCGTCGGAGATTGTGCGGATTTCATTTCCTTTTTCTTTTCCTTATTCTTTTCTTTTTCTTTACCCAGCATTATATTATTTACTCTGTCACTGTTGTATGTTCCACATAATTTCATAACAATAGTGAATATTACAAAAAACAAGATGCAAATAAATAAACAACAACAACGACTTGCTCTTCTGTTGATTCCTGTGTCTCCCACTTCCCTATGCTCCACGGGCTCGGTGGTGGTGAGGGGGACACTGTGGCCAAGCCTCGGGTTTCGACCCCTGCCCACTTTGCCCCATGTGTTCCCACTGGTCCACTGCCCATTTTTTTGTTGTTTTCATTTCTGTGAGACTTTTATGTTGTATCACGCCTGCTCTCACTATTCGTCACGTTTACTTACGACGATAATGTATTTATAAAAGATGACTAATATTCAAAAACCAGTGTGTAGTATGACAGCTGCCAAGACTACAGAAGGAAAACAAACATTGCAGTGATTCGACAGACAGTTCATAATGATATGAAACAAATAAAATAAAAATTGGTATAATGCAGATTTGAACTGAGCTCGTCCGTCTGGCAGCCGAATATCATAACCACTTCTCCTAAAATTGCATTTATTTTCCCTGGACCGTTCACTGTTTCTATTTTCCTTTTTTTCACGGTTTAGTACATCTTCTTCTTGTTTTCATGCTTGATCTGTATTCAGTCTTTGAAAGGCTGTCCACCGGGCCCTCTTACCACTGAATCTAAGAGGGGCGTAATGGGGATTATCCCTTGTTAGTTCCAATACGACGGACGTAGAGGACTTATGGACAAAGTTTAAATTGTTTGCTAATTGCACTCTGGAAATGTATGTGCCAAATAAGTGCATTAAGGATGCCAAAGACCCACCATTGTTTAATAATCAGATTTTGAAAATGCCGAGGAAACAGAGATTGTAGCATTTTCGATTCAAGCTAGAACGCGCAAATGTCTATTGACAGAAGTTAGTAGAAATTCTTGTTTCACTAGCGAGATCAGTACGCGAAGCATACAAAACTTCCACCGTCATGTCTTAGTGCAATATGTTGCTGAGGCCCCTAAAAAATTTCGGTAGTACGTAAAATCGTTGACCAGTCTGGTGTAGCAATACAAGACAGCAAAAAGAAAGCTGGAGTTATACATTTCGCGTTTAAGAAATCATTCAAGTAGGAGGATCGTACAAACATTCCGTCGTTTCACTGTCTCACAGACTCCGGCGTGGAAGACATAGAAACAGGTATCCCTGGCGTACATAAGCAACTGAAAAAGTTGAAAGCTAAGAAATCGTCAGCCCCAGATGGAATACCAATTCGGTTTTACGGAGAGTACTCTGCGTCACTGACCCCTTACTTTTCTCGCAGTTATCGCGAATCTCTCGTCCAGCGCAAAGTCCCAAGTGACAGGAAAAGAATTCAGGTGACTCCTGTATATAAGAAATGTAAAAGAACGTACCTGCGTAATTGTAGGCTAGTACCGTAGAATTCTTGAACACTTTCTGATTTCGAATATAATAAATTTCTTTGAGGCATAAAAACTGTCCACAAATCAGCACAGATGTAGAAGTCAAAGCTCATGCAAAACTCAGTTTGACCTCTGCTCACATGATAACTTCCAAATCATGGATAGAAGGCAACAGGCAGATTCCATGTTTCTAGATTTTCGGAAGGCATATGACATGGTGCGCACTGCAGACTGTTGGAGCTCCGAGCATACGGTTTAGGTTCCCAAATATGTGAAGGGCTCGAAGACTTTTTAACCCAGTAAGTTGTCTTCGACGGCGAGTGTTCGTCAAATGCAAGGTTATGTATCGTCAGCAACGCACCACGGAAGCTTAATAGGACCGCTTGTATTCTCTATATACACAAATTATCTGTCGGACAGAGTGAACAGCAACTTACGGATATTTGCTGATGACGCTGTGATGTACGGGAAGGTGTCGTCCTTAAGTGACTGAAGGGGGATAGAAGGTAACTTTTACAAAATTTCTAGTTCGTGTGCTGAATATCATTTTGCTATAAATGTAGAAAAATATCAGTTAATGCTCATGAGTACCAAAATCAATCCTGCGATGTTCGAATACAGCATTAGTAATGTGCTGCTTGACAGTCACATCGATCAAATACTGGACGTAACATTGCAGAGTGATTTGAAATGGAACGAGCACATGAGGAAGGCGACTGCATGACTTCATTTTGTGGGGAGAACATTGGGAAAGTGTAGCATCTATAAAGGACACGGCGTTTAGAAAGCTAGTGCGACTCGTTCTTGAGTACCGTTCGAGTGTGTGGGATCACTGGGTCAGATTAAAGGAAGACATCGAAGCAATTCAGAGGCGTGCTCTAGATTTGTTACCGGTAGGTTCGATCACTACCCAGGTATTACGAAGATGCTTCGTGAACTTAGATGGGAATCCTGGAGAGAACACGGCGCTCTTTTCCAGAGACACTATTGCGGAAATTTAGAGAACCAGTGTTTCCGGCCGCCTGCACATCGATTCTACTACCACCAACGTTCACTTCGAGTAGTGGTAGTAGTGAAATTAGGGCTCGTATGGAGGCTTATAGACAGTCTTCTTCCCCTTGCTTTATTTGCGAGTGGAACAGGGAAGGAAATGACTAATAGTGGTACAGGGTACCCTCTGGCTTGCGGAGTCTCTATGTAGATGCAGCCACAGACGCAGAGTCCCTGCACCGCGCTCACTAAAGCGCTCTGAAGACTACCTTCCGACTTAGCAGTCACTATTTCCGAAGTAATTGGATTGTAAAAAGTGCCTGCAACATAGTGACAAGCTCAATGACTGGCAAGAAACGGCAAAGTTATTTACATTTTATTGTATTAATTTTAGGACATCGAGTGCCACGCATCAAACTGTGTCATAGTTAAGCACCACTTGTAACATACTCTTAATAAATGTTATTTGTTATTTCTTATTGTGTTGCCCCATTTCTGCTATAGCTCTGCCCTATCAAACATGTGCTATGTACCAACAGTGTCATTCCCATTTCCTGCGCCGGCCGGAGTGGCCGAGCGGTTCTAGGCGCTTCAGTCTGCAACCGCGCGACCGCTACCCTGGCAGGTTCGAATCCTGCCTCGGGCGTGGATGTGTGTGATTTCCTTAGGTTAGTTAGGTTTAAGTAGTTCTAAGTTCCAGGGGACTGATGACCTCAGATGTTAAGTCCCATAGTGCTCAGAGCCATTTGAACCATTTCCTGCTGCTGTGGGTGTTTGGGATGAGTTAATACACGGAAGAGCCAAAGAAACTGGTATACCTACCTAATATCGTGTAGGGACTCCGCGAGCGCGAAGGAGTGCGGCAACATGACGTGGCATTGACTCTACTAATGTCTGAAGTTGGTTGACACCATGAATCCAGCACGGCTCCCTAAGAGTACGACGAGGTGGAGATCACTTCTGAACAGCACATTGCAAGGCATCGCAGATATGCTCAATAAGCTTCATTTCTGGGTAGTATGGTGGCCAGCGTAATTGTTTAAATTCACAGGAGTATTCCTGGAGCCAACTGTAGCACTTCTGGACGTGTGGGGTGTCCTGCTGGAATTGCTCAAGTGCGTCGGAACGCACAATTGACATGAATGGATGCCGGTAATCAGACAGGATGCTTAATTACGTGTCACCTGACAGAGTCGTATCTAGACGTAACATAGTTCCCATATCATTCCAACCTCCACCAGCTTGAACTGTCCCCTGCTGACATGCAGGATCAATGGATTCATGAGGTTGTCTCCATACTCGAACACGTCCATCCGCTCGATACAATTTGAAACGAGACTCGTCCGACCAGGCAACATAATTCCAGTCATCAACAGTCCAATTTCAGTTTTGGTGGGCCCAAGCGAGGCGTAAAGCTTTGTGTCATGCACACAGCAAGGGTACACGAGTGGGCCTTCGGCTCCGAAAGCCCTTATCGATGATGTTTCCTTCAATGGTTCGTAGACTGACACTTGTTGATGGCCTACCATTGAAATCTGCAGCAATTTTCGGAAGGGTTACACTTCCGTCCTGTTGAACGATTCTCTTCAGTCGTTGGTCACGTTCTTGCAGGGTCTTCTTCTGGCCGCAGCGACGTCGGAGAATTGATGTTATACAGGATTGCTGATTGTTGTGCCTAGGAATCCTGCCTCTTCGGTTCGCTAGACAAACAATCAAACAACACATAATAGTAGGTTTTATATCAATAAGACATGATGCAAACTATAACTTTGACAAACGTGTCGCAAGCAAAGGGTGTCATACAAAATAGTCAGTTTTCTTCAGAATAGACAAATAGAAGTCAGTACTTCATAGATATTCCTAAAGAAGTGGCTATAGTTGACGCTGCTACCAAAGTGCCTAACGTTGATGCTGCTATCGAAGTGGCCGTCACCAGTAGGGGGCGGCGCTTATGTCGTCTTCACGTAGGAGCAGCTGCTATCGCGTTGTCGTCCTGAAAGGAAGTTCGGTCAGCGTGTGGTTAGCTGACTGCATCTCACAGCCTTCTCTTCCCTGTCGTTCCCGACTGGCGTGCCGGCGCTGGCTTTACGCCGTAAGGCTCGGTGCACACGAGCGATTTATTATCGCGCGATCGCAGCCTCAGTAACTCGCGAGTTTCAGTAGTGTATGTGAAACAATGCAGCGGCGCACACTACGGCTCCAGCGATGCGAAATAGCAGCGAGATCACGGCGAGCGAACTGCGCTCGCCCGCCACTGCTGCGTCGCAGCGATCTCGCCGATCGCCGCGGAACAGGAGTCGTTGTCTAACATTCATGGTGGTGTCTGTTTGTTCTATATCGTGTCTCCCTACCACTTTCGCGCAACGACGCCCTGAGCGTGTTTTTTAGGGAATTGACTAGTTTGAACCTGGGACCTGTTGCTGGTAAGGAGACGCCAGACCACACATGACATGTAGAGTTCAGAAGAGTTCAGTGAGACTAGCGATGATATAACCAAATACTAAATGATCTCAGCGTCAGCTCCACTGCACTCCAGTTAAAAGAATCTTAATACTAACTAAATTTAGTGGAAGGGGTTCAAGGCTTTCCTATTTTTAGTTAGCTGGTAAAATAACGTCGAAAAAGCAGTTAAGTTTACCATTGGAAATTTTATTCTACTCACAAAACATTGTTTATAAATTGCACTATTGATAAAAGGAAGTGTTTTAATACTGGATGGTAAAAACCAACTGCGTTCAACAAAAATGTGAACGAATATTCCCTGAATGGGTTTCCAAGTTCTACAATGGATCGAAGGATGACCTATGCCATATCACATCTATAATCTAGGTTTAAATTATATTTCACAAAAGAGAAAAACTATCAAAATGGTCTACAGTGACCCTCAATTATCTTTAATAACTTATCTATCTTGTCGTAAATTACAGTGGCTAATGTGGCTTCTCAATAACTATATAACAGGAAAATCATCTTGTTTCAGATCCTTACTTCAAGTGGCAAATGTGAACACCATGAGCTTTAATTGACGATTGACACTAGTATTACGCAAAAAGGGGGTGTAACAGATAAGACTTCTGCAGTTCTAAGTGAAGCCTTATGCGCTAAAAAATGCGGCATCGCGTGCGTTCATTACCTTGTCGGTGTTTAGGCAGCGTCAGGGCGGCGAGCAGCACAGCTCCGCTCACCTCATCGTCTCCGAAGTAACTCTCTCCTCACTTCTCCTTACTACCATTTACCGAAGTTAGTTTTTAAAAAAAACTATCTGTCTGTGTTTTCATCTGACCAACCAGGGTCTCAATGTTAACCTTAAGCTCCGCCTACAAAAATTCTATCTATCCAATGAGAAACGTTATACTTTTCGTGGTGGGGCAATGTTTTTAAAGTTCGCAACGTAACAGAGACGCGAAAAAGTCTCACACTAAAACTTGCAGCTGGTGTGGTCCTTTTAGCGTTATCGTAAGATCTATACTGTTCTTCTGGAGGGCTCTATCTTTTAACATGGGCTGGGGGGCGGTCCTAACGTAACAGAGACGCGAAAAAGTCTCATGCTAAAACTTGCGGGTGGTGTGGTCTTAGCGGTAGGCTGGCGACGTGGGTGTCCAGTCCGTCCCTTATCGTAGGGCCTTATAGCTTAACACGGTTCTGCTCTCGGCTTCTGTTCTCGTTTCTCCCCTCGAAACTGCGTCTGTCTCACGGTGGGAAGGTATGACATGGATTTAGGCATTCTTGCGTTAGTCTGTGGTATTCCATTTGCTCACTCGTTACTCGTATTACTTTGGTTAATTTAATGTCACGATTTATTAGGAGCTATGTGACATACTACTGGATTTGCTTATCATGTCAGGGTTTTCATGGAAGGTGCTGGATTTGCCTGACACCTTACAGTTGAATGCGAATGGGGCAGCACACGCGTGTTCGCGAACACACCAACAGCTGCAGTCAGCCTGCCATGGATGCAACCGGTTTCGACTTCGTTATTGAAGAGAAGAAAAAATACCCAGAAATATGGGATACTTCTCGTAAGGATTATCACGATCGAGTTAAGAAGAGAATCGCTTGGTTTCAAGTGTGTGAAGAGTTTTGTGAGGGTTTTGCTGCGAAACCGGATCAGGAATAAAATGATATAAGTATCATTGTCAAACTATTTTCTGTTTGTGTTCTAGTGGTTACGATTTTGCTCGAATGTGAGCATTCAAAACTTAAAATAGCGTTGGGCAACAAATGCTTTGCGCTCCGTGACAAGAGCTCATCATCTCAATGAACAAATCTCCAGTTAATAATGAAAGTTAAAATAAATTTTGTTACTTCAGCTTTATTGTATTGCAGCCACGAACTACATAATTACACACATTTCAATAGTAACGTAGAAGTAAGTATCCTCAGAGTAGTGAAGCAACTCAAATCACTTAATAAAAGCAAGTCTTCTGGTCCAGACTGAATACCAATTAGGTTCCTTTCGGAATATGCTGATGCATTAGCTCCACACTCAACAATCATATACAACCGTTCGCTAGACGAAAGATCCGTACCCTAAGACTGGAAAGTTGCACAGGTCACCCCAATATTGAAGAAATGTAGTAGCAGCAATCCACTAAATTACAGGCCCATATCGTTAACGTCGATATGCAGCAGTATTTTAGAAATATATTGTGTTCGAACATTATGAATTAACTCGAATGAAACGGTGTGTTGACACACAGTCAACATGGGTTTAGAAAACATCGTGCCTGTGAAACACAACTAGCTCTTTATTCACATGAAGTGCTAAGTGCTATTGACAAGGGATTTCAGATCGATTCCGTATTCCTGGTTTTCCTGAAGGCTTTTGACACTGTACCACACAAGCAACTCGTAGCAAAATTGCGTGCTTATCGAATATCGTCTAAGTTATGTGACTGGATTTGCGATTTCCTGTCAGAGAGGTCACAGGTCATAGTAATTGACGGAAAGTCATCGAGTAAAACAGTAGTGATTTCAGGCATTCCCCAAGGTAGTGTTATAGGCCCTTTGCTGTTACTTATCTACATAAACGATTTGGGAGACAATCTGAGTATCCGTCTTCGGTTGTTTGCAGATGACGCTGTCGTTTATCGACTAATAAAGCCATCAGATGATCAAAACAAACTTCAAAACGCTTTAGAAAAAAAATATCTGAATGGTGTGAAAAGTGGTATTTGACCCTCAATAACGAAAAGTGTGGGGTCATCCACATGAGTGCTGAAAGGAACTCGTTGATCTTTGATTACACGGTAAATCAATCTAATCTAGAAGCCGTACATTCAACTAAATACCTAGGTAGTACAATTACGAACGACTTAAATTGGAATGAACACATAGAAAATGTTGCGGGGAAGGCTAACCAAAGGCTGCGTTTTATTGGCAGGACACTTAGAAAATGTAACAGACCTACTAAGGAGACTGCCTACACTACGCTTGTCCGTGCTCTTTTAGAATACTACTGCGCGGTGTGGGAATCTTACCAGGTAGGACTGACGGAGTACATCGAAAAAGTTCAAAGAAAGGCAGCACGTTTTGTATTATCGCAAAATATGGAAGAGAGTGTCACAGAAATGATAAAGGATCTGGGCTGGAAATCATTAAAAGCAAGGCGTTTTTCGTTGCGATGGAATCTTCTCACGAAATTCCAATCACCAGCTTTCTCCTCAGAATGCGAAAATATTTTGTTGACACCGACCTACATAGGGCGGAACGATCACCACGATAAAATAAGGGAAATCAGAGCTCGTACGGAAAGAGATAAGTGTTCATTCTTTCCGCGCGCTATACGAGATTGGAATAAAAGAGAATTGCGAAGGTAGTTCGATGAACCCTCTGCCAGGCACTTAAATGTGATTTGCAGAGTATCCATGTAGATGTATGTAGATGAATGAAATCATCCTTCACATTCGACAATACATTGCTTCACTGTTCACTATGATTGATACCGACAAGATTTAAATACATTTGTCTTGCCATAGTACTTTTCCAGCATGGTTTATGAAGCAATCAGCAAAAATATTTCTGCTATAATGAAGTGAACTTCCTCCTTGGGTTGTTGTAACTTCACTGCCAAGATCACATCGGCCCTGTATACTTAAAGTGCCTTCAAAGTTAAAGCCATCTCTGGAACGACAGTAGTTGTGAAGGACACAGCAAAATTTGATGATGCTGCCAGTGAAGTTCAGCTTAACATTGATAAGTCTGTGAAACATTCGCCATTTATTTGTCAGAATACCAAATGCGCACTCCACATATCTCCGAACACGACTTAAACGATAGTTAAAGATGCGTTTCTTGTAGGAGTGGAAAGTTCCGGTGTACGGTCTCATGACGAAATTAGACAGAGAAAACACTTCATCCCCCAATGAAGTAAAGGCCACAGAAGGTTCTGTAGTTCCTGAAAGAGGTTATCCTTTTGGTAGGCTTGCTTGGCCGCTATCTAGCAGTTTATACAGCTTAGGATTTTCGAAGATAGTGCTATCCGATTCTCTACCAAGAGATCCAACTTCAACATAGTTGAACAAACAGTTTATACCTGCAACTACGAACCGAACTACAGAATGGAATTTCTTATAGTTGCAGAACTGAGAACCCCAGAAATCTGACTTAAATATTATCACGTGCTTGCCATCTAAGGCACATAACCACTTTGGGAAGTCTCGATGCTTTTCAAATCTCTTGGCATTTTCAGAAACCATTCTTCTGTAAATTTTGCTATACACTCTTCACGCAAGGCTTCCCACACAGCTTTGCAAACTTTCCTTACTGCCGGCCAGGGTTCACCCGCTCCCTAGTTCACGACTGGTGGAAGGAGCGTTCGTGACTCTGTTTACAGATTTACGAGAAGATGAAAGTAAATTCTTTAATTATTTTCTAATGACTGTACAGTCGTTTGATGAAACTGCAGTCATTCGTCAAAAGCATAGAGTCTGCGATGTGGCTTCCAGTTTCACCTCAAGAAATGTTGGCTGTGACTTCGAAGTAAGCAGAGAGTATTTAAGGATTCACACCATGTTAATTATTTTAATCAAAAGCTAAAATATATTGACCTGTATTATAACTGTAAATGTTATTCTCATATCAACGACATTCTGTTGTCGTATTACTGAGTATGGGATTTTACTGGCCGGCCGCTGTGGCCGAGCGGTTCTAGGCGCTTCAATCTCGAAACGCGCTGCTGCTACGGTCGCAGGTTCGAATCTTGCCTCGGACATGGATGTCTGTGATGTCCTTAGGTTAGTTAGGTTTAATTAGTTCTAAGTTCTAGGGGACTGATGGCCTCAGAAGTCAAGCCGCATAGTGCTCAGAGCCATTAGAACCAAATTTTCACACCTTAATTTTCAATATGAATTATAAGACGTATCAGGCTACGATCACACGAGCACGTTTCTCACACGCGTCTGTGACGTAGTTCAGGCATCAGGCAATGCATTGGTCAGTGGTGGCCACACTGAAGCTTTTCTCACGCAGCGAGAAACCAAGGGAAATTCCATCAGTAGTGCGTCGGTGGAAGGTGCGCTAACATCTTCTGTGTACAGTTACAACTATGAGTGGAATTTCATTAAATAAGAATGTGGTCCTTACACTATGTGCTGCAATACTTGTCCACAGGCGTCGGAAACGACCAAATGAGAAAAAATACTGGATTCGTCGGAAATTAAGCGAGAGATCAACAAAGGGAAAGTTCGTGCTTCTACACAGAAAACAGAATGCAAATCCAGACAAGTTTTTCGAGCTATAGGTTGTCTCATTTGAAATGCTTTTGAGAATGGTCAGAGACGAAACTTCTAAAAGGAATAGTCGCAGTTACTATAAGGTACATTTAATTTTGTATTTTCTAATCTTTATCAGATTGCTTAAAAACTATGTTCAGAATAAGTAAACCCAAAGAATTTAGAAAATATAGTTAAAGCTCAAAAATGCAACAAAAGATTCTTATTCACCTTGTTCAATACAATGTCATATACAGCATTCGTAGTGTTGCACTGCAAGCTGCTTAAGTAATTTTACACTAAACGCGTTACACTGTGCGAAATACGGAAATTTCTAGCTAATGTAAGTATCGAAAAAATGCACGCGAACAGACTTTGGGTAAATCACCGATTGCTTGCTGCACTTGCTATAGATTTAACAGATTCTTAGTCACTCAAATGGTTCAAATGGCTCTGAGCACTATGGGACTTAACATCTGGGGTCATCAGTCCCCCAGAACTTAAAACTAGTTAAACCTAACTAACCTAAGGACATCACACACATCCATTCCCGAGGCAGGATTCGAACCTGCGAACGTAACGTTCGTGCGGGTCCAGGCTGAAGCGCCTAGAACCGCTCGGTCACACCGGCCGGCCCTTAGTCATTCAGTACTGCCGTTCTTCCTGGAAGGCAGCTTCCCTCTGACAGATTATAAAAACACAGCACGTTTCGCCTACTTGTGACCAGTGCCCGGCGTGAAAATGCAGGCATTGTGTCTGTCTCAAGATGACTGGGTGTTGTGTGTTCTTCATCATCATTGACTTGCAAGTCGCCGAAGTGGCATCAACTATAAAGGACTTGCAATACGGCGGCCGAACTCCCCCGTATGGGGCCTCCCGGGCAACAATGCCATACAATCTTTTCGTTTCATATGTTTTCACGCACCACAAGGACCTCTGCGAATGCCAGTCGGTATAACACATTTTCCTCGCTGAGTTCCTGTTTTACAACGGATCTCCGCCTACGGCGAAATGTGTCACTGGAACCGGGGAAGTTGATTTCTCGCCACAACTGCTTCTCGTTTAGGATAGGAAGCTGTCGGCTCTTATGCAAAAGCTCTGTGTCGCACTTTGTGCTCAGTCTCTTCCTGCCATAGCCATGAATTCTGCTGGTAGTGTCTCTTTCAACATGATTCTTCCACCATCTCTCTGCGGTAGTGCCAGCATCTCCGATAATTTACCTTCCTCAACCTGAACGACGACTCTGTCTCGAACTGAACGCTCCCAATAAGCCACTTCAACTGACTGCCTGCGATACTGCATCGGCTTGCCGCTCTTATGCTGACCACTAGAGAGGAAGTAAAATACACTCCTAGAAATTGAAATAAGAACACCGTGAATTCATTGTCCCAGGAAGGGGAAACTTTATTGACACATTCCTGGGGTCAGATACATCACATGATCACACTGACAGCACCACAGGCACATAGACACAGGCAACAGAGCATGCACAATGTCGGCACTAGTACAGTGTATATCCACCTTTCGCAGCAATGCAGGCTGCTATTCTCCCATGGAGACGATCGTAGAGATACTGGATGTAGTCCTGTGGAACGGCTTGCCATGACATTTCCACCTGGCGCCTCAGTTGGACCAGCGTTCGTGCTGGACGTGCAGACCGCGTGAGACGACGCTTCATCCAGCCCCAAACATGCTCAATGGGGGACAGATCCGGAGATCTTGCTGGCCAGGGTAGTTGACTTACACCTTCTAGAGCACGTTGGGTGGCACGGGATACATGCGGACGTGCATTGTCCTGTTGGAACAGCAAGTTCCCTTGCCGGTCTAGGAATGGTAGAACGATGGGTTCGATGACGGTTTGGATGTACCGTGCACTATTCAGTGTCCCCTCGACGATCACCAGAGGTGTACGGCCAGTGTAGGAGATCGCTCCCCACACCATGATGCCGGGTGTTGGCCCTGTGTGCCTCGGTCGTAAGCAGGCCTGATTGTGGCGCTCACCTGCACGGCGCCAAACACGCATACGACCATCATTGGCACCAAGGCAGAAGCGACTCTCATCGCTGAAGACGACACGTCTCCATTCGTCCCTCCATTCACGCCTGTCGCGACACCACTGGAGGCGGGCTGCACGATGTTGGGGCGTAAGCAGAAGACGGCCTAACGGTGTGCGGGACCGTAGCCCAGCTTCATGGAGACGGTTGCGAATGGTCCTCGCCGGTACCCCAGGAGCAACAGTGTCCCTAATTTGCTGGGAAGTGGCGGTGCGGTCCCCTACGGCACTGCGTAGGATCCTACGGTCTTGGCGTGCATCCGTGCGTCGCTGCGGTCCGGTCCCACGTCGACTGGGCACGTGCACCTTCCGCCGACCACTGGCGACAACATCGATGTACTGTGGAGACCTCACGCCCCACGTGTTGAGCAATTCGGCGGTACGTCCACCCGGCCTCCCGCATGCCCACTATACGCCCTCGCTCAAAGTCCGTCAACTGCACATACGGTTCACGTCCACGCTGTCGCGGCATGCTACCAGTGTTAAAGACTGCGATGGAGCTGCGTATGCCACGGCAAACTGCCTGACACTGACGGCGGCGGTGCACAAATGCTGCGCAGCTAGCGCCATTCGACTGCCAACACCGCGGTTCCTGGTGTGTCCGCTGTGCCGTGCGTGTGATCATTGCTTGTACAACCCTCTCGCAGTGTCCGGAGCAAGTATGGTGGGTCTGACACACCGGTGTCAATGTGTTCTTTTTTCCATTTCCAGTTGTGTAGTTGCTGTCTAACTGAGCTGCAGTGGTGACAGACTTGAGGCTTTAAGTCTGCCCATAAATCTATGTGGCTCCAGCCTATGGATGCATCGTAGGTCAATACAGACGCTTTTTCAGGGGTCGTGGATTCGAATCCCGCCCACGACATGGACGATTCTGTCTTAAGTTTATGTATGCTTTTATATTCAAGCTGATTCAATTCAGTAGCTCCTTGACATTTCCCTGAAGTCGCTTATCAATGTCTCTTATTTCGCAGATACGCCTGAAGAATGCTTACAGTTGCAGAAAGAATAGAAGTTGTTTGGGTTCGACTAAGAGGAATGACCCACCAAGAGCTCCAACAGGCCTTCCTGGGGAAGTTTAGAAAGCCAGGTCAATCTAGACAAGCCCTCCTGAGGGTACAGGGGTTAGAATAGGCCCGACGCATTCCTGCCTGTCGTACGAGGCGACTAAAAGGAGTTTCACACGTTAAGGCTTTTATGTGACGGTCCCCTGTAGAGTTTGACCTCCATTCTTCAAAATTTTCCCGAAGAACTAGCCAACTGGGGAAGGGCGCCTTAAAAAGTGCGTCGTGTCCATCTTGCATTGAGATATTTAGTCCTGTTTCTCATCGTCGCATTGCAGTCCTGCCCATTCTCCATCCCTTGGGCGAGGGCACCTTCCTGGGTGCATTTCTCAGCATGCACTATGCAGTGCCGATTTCTGCGTCGACGATGACGGTGAACTTCTTTGCACCTGATATGCAGCACAGTAGCCAGTCCATTGTGGTGGGGCCGCCATGTACCCTGTTGGTTGTAGCCGCCTGACCACACAGGGATCGCTCTGCTGATGCCTGCGCCGTTAACTCCCCACGTATGCCAATGGGTAGATGCCCATCCCCCTGGGGTATCAGGACTCCTGGCAAAGGCCATCTTGCCAGGTGGCCTTTGCTTCGGCTGGGTGGCGCCCATGGGGAGGGCCCCTGGTCAGAGTGGGTGGCATCAGGGCGGATGACACGCGATGAAGCGTAGTCCATCATCTCTTGTTGGTAGTGAAATACCAGCAGTCTCTAAGCGATCACGAGCTCAATTCAATGCACAGAAGTATGACCCCAAATCGTTCCCCTCCTTGGCCACCCCATGGGAGGAACGTCAGGCTAAGGATGGCAGCGGATGTTATTCGCCCTGGTACCTTGTATGTTCGAGAGCTGATGGGGAATCTTTCATGACAATGAAGCCACAGTTTCTTGTTGAGCATTTATAGGACAAGTTCGGGGAGATGGAGGGCTTGTCCAAAATGAGATCTGTGTCAGTCTTGATCAAAACAGCATCCTCTGTCCAGTCACGGGAGTTACTCGCTTGTGACAAGATGGGGGATGTTTCTGTAACCATCGCAACCCATAATATGGTCCAGGGTATCATATTTCGTAGACACCTTCTTTTGCAGCCCGATGATGAGCTGCGTGGCAATTTAGAGCGGCAAAATATACATTTCGTCCGGCGTGTCCACCGGGGTCCGAAGGATGATCAGGTTGCCACCGGTGCCTTCATCTTGGGCTTTGAGGGTGATCCATTGCCCAAGAAGGCCAAGGTGATTGTCTACTCGTGTGATTTAAGGCCCTATATCCCTCCCCCGATGCGGTGCTTTAAGTGCTGGAAGTTCGGCCGTATGTATTCCTGCTGTACTTCCAGCGTCACATGCCGAGATTACGGACGCCCATTACATCCCAATACTTCATGTGCCCTGCCTCTCATCTGTGTCTACTGTGGAGAGCACCATTCGCCTTGCTCACTTGACTGCAGGATTCTCCAGAAAGAAAGGAAAATCATGGAATACAAGACCCTGGAAAGACTGACCTATACGGTGGCTAAGAGAAAATTTGAACGCATGCATCCTGTGCGTATGACATTTCCCTCCCTGTTGCTTGTGCACCACCTACTTCAGGAGCAACGCCCCCCCTCCCCCCAACCATCGGGGACATCTGTCCCCACTTCTAAGCTGGAGAAGCGTAAGTCTTCTTTGGCTTCTCTCGCTAGGCTGTGGTCCCTTGGGTCACTCCCTTCCCAGGTTTCTTCTAGTGGGAAAGATGACACCCACCAGTGGCTGAAGAGCCCAAAAGCAGCTGGTCGTACAGCTTCACGCTCATCCTCAGTCCCGGAGACTTTGCCTGTGAAGTCCTCCCGGCCAGGGAAACCCAAGGAACAGCGAGAGCAATCCAAAAAGAAAACCCCTAAGACCAAGGACATTGCCGTGGCACCAACATCACCGCTACCTACAAGCCCTGCGACTAAGGATGGGTTGGAGATTTTGGCGACCGCTGAGGACCTAGATTGCCCCAGACCCTCAGACACAATGGATATAGACTGCTAAGGCAATAAATCGGTGGCAGCAGGTGACTCTGAGGCGTAAACTGCCTCATTGAATGTTCCCTGCCTTCCCAGTGGCACGATGTGATCCTCCAGTGGAATTGCGGCGGTTTTTTCCACCGCCTGGCTAAGCTGCGGCAACTGTTAAGCTTTACACCTGCTATCTGCATTGCCCGCCCTCCAAGAAACCTGGTTTCCAGCAATGCGGACCCCTGCCCTCCACGGCTATAAGGGATATTACAGGAACCGTAGCGTCTATAATAGAGTGTCACGTGGAGTTTGCGTTTATGTTCTAAACTCGGTTTGTAGTGAACATGTACCCCTTCAAACCCCTCTTGAAGCTGTGGCTGTCAGAATAAGAAAGACGCAGGAAATTACTGTCTGCAATGTATATATTCCTCCAGATGGTGCAGTATCCCTGAATGTATTAACTGAACTGACTGATAAACTCCCTAAGCCTTTCCTAATTTTGGGAGATTTTAAGGCCCATAACCCCTTGTGGGGTAGCACTGTGCTTACTGGCCGAGGCAGACATGTCGAAACTTTACAGTCGCATTTCGACCTCTGCCTCTTAAATACTGGGGCCGCCACACATTTCAGTGTGACTCATGGTAATTACTCGACCATAGATTTATCAATTTGACGCCCAGGACTTCTCCCATCTATCCACTGGAGAGCATATGACGACCTGTGTGGTGGTGACCACTTCCCCATCTTCCTGTCACTGTCCCAGCGTGAGGCACACGGACGTATGCCCAGATTGGCTTTGAATAATGTGGACTTGGGAACTTTCACCTCTGCTGTTACCGCAAAATCTCCCTCACACAGTAACATCGATATGATGGTTGAGCAGGTGACTAGCACAGTTGTTTCTGCTGCAGGAAATGCGATCCCTCTCTCTTTAGGGTGCCCATCGCTTAAGGCAGTCCCTTGGTGGTCGCCGGAAGTCCCTGAAGCAATTAAGGAGAGTTGGCGAGCTCTACAGCAGCATAAGCGGCACCCTTCCCTGTAGGACCTCATAGCCTTTAAACGGCTCCGTGCCCGTGCTCGCTATCTTATCAAAAAACGGAAGAAGGAGTGTTGGGAGAGATACGTCTCCACCGTTGGGTGCCACATGGCACCTTCCCAAGTCTCGGCAAAGATCAAACGTCTTTCCGGCTACCAGGCTCCAACAGCAGTCCCTGGTGTTACCATAAATGACGAATTATGTACCGACGCAAACGCGATTGCCGAACACCAGTTGCGTCTTCCCAGTCGCAATATCTAGGAGCCTATTCCATATGCACGTACCTTCGTTAACTGTCTACGGTGGGGTACAGTGTCGAATGCATTTCGGAAATCTAGGCACTTTGCTCGAGCCTGTGCATCGGAGAATTACCCCTCAGGCTTTCGCACACTCAAACGGCGGCTGGAACGGAACGTCCTCTCATTCACTACACGCTGCAGTGAATCCTATAACGCCCCATTTACAGAGTGGGAGCTCCTAAGTGCCTTTGCACATTGCCCCGATACAGCTCCTGGGCCTGATCGCATCCACATCCAGATGATAAAACATCTCTCATCTGACTACAACCGATATAGTCTCGTCATCTTCAACTGGATGTGGTGCGATGGCGTCTTTCCACCCCGGTAAAAACCCGCTTTATGTGGATAGCTATCGGAGCATCAGCCTCACCAACGCTCTTTGTAAGCTGCTGGAACGTATGGTATGTCGGGGTTTGCGCTGGGTCCTGGAGTCACGTGGCTTGCTGGCTCCATGTCAGAGCAGCTTCCGCCAGGGTCGCTCTACCACTGATAATCTTGTGACTGTCGAGTCTGCCATCCGAACAGCCTTTTCCAGATGGCAACAACTGGTTGCTGTATTTTTTTACTTACATAAAGCATACGACACGAGCTGGCGAAATTATATCCTTGCCACATTATATGAATGGGGTCTCTGGGGACCACTCCCGATTTTTATCCAAAACTTCCTGTCCCTCCGTACTTTCCGTGTCCAAGTTGGTGACTCCCATAGTTCCATCCATATCCAGGAGAATGGAGTCCCGCAGGGCTCTGTATCGAGTGTCTATTTTTAGTGGCCATTAACGGTCTAGCAGCAGCAGTCGGGCCTTCCGTCTCACCTTCTCTGTATGCAGACGACTTCTGCATTTCATACTGCTGCTCCAGTACTTTTGTTAGCGGCGCCTCCAGGGAGCCATCCACAAGGCGCAGTCATGGGCTCTAGCCCACGGCTTCCAGTTTTCAGCCGCAAAGTCGTGTGTCGTGCACTTCTGTCGGCGTCGTACCGGTCATCCGGAACCCACACATTACCTTAATGATGATCCACCCTCTGTAGTGGAGACACATAAATTTCTAGGACTGGTTTTCGACACTCGATTGACTTTACTCCCTCATCTTCGTCAGCTTAAGCAGAAGTGCTGGCAGCACCTTAATGCGCTCCGTTGACTCAGCAACACCATTTCGGGTGCACATCGCTGCGCGCTGCTACAGCCCTAAGGAGTCCTTCTCCAATCCCGAATTGGCTATGGGAGTGTGGTTTATGGTTCGGCAGCGCCTTCAGCATTGCATTTACTCGACCCTGTGCGCCACTGTGGGGTTCGATTAGCGACAGGAGCTTTCAGAACGAGTCCGGTGACCTGCGTACTGGTGGAGGCTGGTGTCCCTCCACTACAGATCAGAAGTGAGCAACTGCTCGCCAGTTACGCACCACACATTCATAGTTCCCGTGCGCATCCGAATAACCGTCTTCTTTTCCTGCCCGTGGCAGCCAATTTCCCGCATCGGTGGCCCAGATCGGGGCTAACGATTGCGGTTCGCGTGCATGGTGTACGCCTCGGCTGCAGCTTCGTCTGGACCTTTTTCACCGACGGCTCAATGGCTGATGGTCACGTAGGCTTCGCATGTGTTCATGGAGGACATACTGAGCAGCACTCCTCGCCAATTGGCAGCGGGTTTTTACTGCAGAGCTGGCGGCCATATCTCGTGCTCTTGAGTGCATCCGCTCATGCCCTGGCGAGTCATTTCTCCTGTGTACTGACTCACTGAGCAGCCTACAAGCTATCGACCAGTGCTGCCCTCGCCACCCTCTGGTAGCGTCCATTCAGGAGTCCCTCTATGCCCTGGAACAGTCCCGCCGTTCCGTGGTGTTTGTGTGGACCCCAGGACACGTCGGAACCCCCGGCAACGAACTTGCCGACAGGAGCTGACCTGCGTTCTGTCTTATACCGCAGGGTTTTCCGGCTTTGGGAGACGGAATGGCATAACAGCACGCACAACAAACTGCGTGTCATTAGGGAGGCTATGAATGTGTGGAAGTCTTCCATGTGGGCCTGTCGCAAGGAATGAGTTGTTCTCTGCCGGTTCCGCATTGGCCATACGTGGCTAACGCATGGATACCTACTCCGTCGCGAGGACCCACCTCAGTGTCTCTGTGGCTCCCAAATGACTGCCCACTTTTAGCCGCTCTGCGGCAGTCTTTTAACTTTCCCAGCAACCTGCCTTCGGTGTTGGACGAGAATGTCTCCACTGCAGCTTTAGTTTTACGTTTTATCCGTGAGAGTGGGTTTTTTATTGCTATATTGGTTATAGCGCATGTCCTTTGTCCCTCTGTCTTCCACCCTAGTGCTTTTAAAGTGGAGGTTTTAATGTGTTGCAGAGTGGGTGGCTTTCCCTTTTTATTCTCGTGGTTGGCCAGCCACTGTGATCTGCTTTCATATTTTACTCTCTTCTGTTTCTAGCGTCTCTCTGTTTTCTTGTCCTCTTTTGTACCTTTTAGTATTCGTTGCCTTCCCTTCGTTCTTGTGGATTATCCTTTCTTTCCGTTTCGTGTTATATGTTTCGACTGTTTTATTCTCAAACTTGTGGCAGTGTTTTATTAGGAACACGGGACCGATGACCTCGTAGTTTGGTCCCTTCTCCCGCCTTGAAACCAACCAACCAACCATTTAGGCAAGCTACCAGGGATTTAGTGAATAAATTCAAAAGAACAGGAAGTGCTATTGATGGAATACGTTCTGAAAGACCAGTAGCATCATCGGAGTCCATAGACGCCATACAGAATGCTTTCAACCGCATTCCAACCGCCTCAACACGACTGCTCAATAGGGAACTAAATGTTCCGAAAAAGTCAGTGTGGCGGAGACTGAGATTCACGTGGAATAAATGTGAATACCACCTCTAGACTACGCACCACCTTGACCCTGAAGACACTGCAATGTGTGCAGACCCGCTACAAGCAATCGAGGACGAAAATCTAATGGAGAACGTTCTTTTTCTTACGTTCCGTTGGGCCAGCAGCATAGTATACGTCAGTATAAGACATTACGAAAACCAATGCTCCCAAAGTAGCTGCAATAACGTAACAAATGTTTTTAAAAAATATTTTACGTGATGGGACTGTTTCAGCTTATTGACATTATCAAGTGACGTCTGGTTGGAAGTCAGAGCTCAATTTTGACAGTTCTTCACATAGCATCGTAGTAAACAACTATGCATCGTAGTAGATAACTATCAAAATTAAACTGTTAAAATATATGAAAAAACGAATTTTTACGTTTCGTAAATATAAAAAGTAATATAATTGCCAAAACATGACAAAAAAGTTACTATAGGTGCTATTTGGTCGTCACTTCCAACTAGACGTCACTTGATAATCGGAATAAGCTGAAACAGGCCTGTCGTGTAAGATATTTAAAAATATATTACCCGATTATAGCTACTTTTGGAGCATTCATTTTCATTATGTCTGTTACTGGAAAACGTTCTGTTCAGTGATGAATCCACATTTTACAAGCGTAGCAAGGTGAATAGCCACAACCGTCGCGTTTCGGCGGATGAACAGTCAAATTCATTTCAGGATTAGCATGGTGATACACCAAAAGTGAATGTGTGGATGAGAGTGACCAAAACAATGGGATAAGGAGCTTTCATGTTTGCCGAAAAAACAATTACGGGAGCAATTTACCTAGACATTCTTCAACAGTATCTGGAACCATAACTGGATCAGGATGGGAGAAAAGACTGTTGTTTCCACACAAGATGATACTTCTCCGCACTTTGCAAATCATCGTTCGGTGTGTAATGAAGTTTTAACTTCCATTTTGTGAATAAACATGTGTTTCCCCTAAATGTCGACGGACTTTTGTATCACCTCGTATATATAATCTTAAATTCATCACACACACACACACACACACACACACACACACACACACTAATAAAACCAACAAACTGCGGGACTGCAGGGATGAATTCCAGGAACAGGACATATATGTTGGTTTGTCCTGAATACCATGCGTTTACTGATTCCAGGGATCGAGTGTCGGGATAGACTTTAGACCTTCCGAGGTTCCATTCATCACACGAGTTGATATTTAATCCACAGTTCCCAGTACACAGGCAACTTCCATTAGCACAGCCATCCTTGACGAGAATTTGTGTACCTTTAACAATGCATGTTACTGCCGCTGAACAGTTGTCGTGTGAATGCTGGATACCTAAAACCTCATGAATGTGCCAGCTATGTGGCACGCGTTGATGGCTAGTCAATTCATCTTCAAGCTGCACATATTTGCTGAATTCCATGCAGCTGGAGATAGGCTTCCTTTGGAAGAAAGAAATTTCATTACACGTCTTCGACATCATCAGCACGACAAGAGAGATAAATCAACACCGTTTCAATATGCTACGTCTGACATATGTCATAAACACCTTTGAAACCACCTCAATTACAGTCATCCATTTACAATCAGCACCTCGAGCATATTGCAGTTAAGAAGAGGTCAACAGTTCGAGTTGAACCCACGGCATGAGTAATGATATCCGTTGGTGTATTCGTTTGTTTATTTATATTTATTTATTATATTTGTTTCTAGCAGTTAAACCATGATGGTCCATCACAAGATTGCAGCTCACCTCGCCATCGTCTTCCTCGTCTTCCCCATCTCGCTGTTCCTTTTTGGGGCATCTGGTTTTGTTATTAATTTGTAAATAACAGCAGGGGCATCCACTCGATATGCAGTGTCCCAGAATTCGTGTTTAAGACATAAATCGTGTATGAAGAAAACCTGAATAACACTGTAAACCCCGTGAAGGAATTCCAGACTTTTTAGCCATAGGGAAGTTTGTGGAGCTGTATTTCGCAGAGTCGACATTGTGCTGGATCGTACACAAGCACAGTAATAGAAAGTGAAGTAATAGCTCGGCAACTGTTATGGATGACATTTGTTGGTATATTCGAGCATTGTGGTGCAACATTTTGCTTAACTAGGCAGGTCACGAATTTTAAAGTTTTCATTCTCTACCGCGATGTTTCATTTGTATTCAACGAAATATACCGAGCTTAAAACCCATTAATTGCACCTGTATCGCTACTCTAGATGGGAACGTCTGAGTTCAAACTTCACTGAAGGCTTTTAACTGTGGACATACTTCTTTCCTATTAGTCGGTAACAGACTTACAAGATTGTAGTTAATATTTTCTGATCCAATAGTGTTGTGTTACTAATTTGATAACACATTCCATTCATGAGAACTTTGATGGCTGTATGTAGGCGCACATGTACTCGCCACATCCTTGCTCTTGGTCGAAGAAATCTGTTATTAATTTATTAGTAAATTGAAACTTGTGCTTTAAACAGTTAGGGATGGTA
Organism: Schistocerca gregaria; assembly: GCF_023897955.1. Taxonomy (NCBI): domain Eukaryota; kingdom Metazoa; phylum Arthropoda; class Insecta; order Orthoptera; family Acrididae; genus Schistocerca; species Schistocerca gregaria. The sequence continues at coordinate 89,905,604 of NC_064931.1, forward strand.
AGTATTACGTGTAGCTGTACTAATTTATAACATTTCTTACACTGAATCGGTAATGTTCCATTCTATCATGTAAGAACAGCTCTACAAATGTTGCTTTTGTGGTTGGATATTTTGCCTGCCGTAAGATACCACATATTTCGCGACTTAAAATGTGAATTATAATGAAGCTGGTATGTAGTAATGGCAGCTGTTTCATTTCTCACACTCGATTTCATAATTTAAGAGGAGGACACGTAGCTCTGAACTCTGCACCTTCACGTTACCGTTTCACTCTAATGTCCACTACGCCACGAGGAACAGGTGTTAGACTAGTCTCTTTGAACACATGACTTCATATGCCCGTAGAAGATAATTTTGTGGATTTAACCTCTGTTCCTAAAAGTGGGAAGCTATAATTTCAAGTTGCAAAAGACGAGTATGAGCGGCTTTAGAAAATAGAATAGTTGTTGTTAAAACTGGCCTTTCAACTCTTAGTTAAGTTACCTCTTATAAGCATTTTCTTAGACGTTCTATAGCCTCTACGCCCCATATTTACTGGCATCGAGGTGCTGTCGCCGCGATTCGAACATTCAGTTAGCCAGCCTGGAAGTGGATTTTAGGCTGTTTCCCACTATTACCGTGCGACTGCAACCACGGCTGACAGAAACTGGTACGCTCCTAACTTGGGGGGCTCGCTCTGGCGCTCTACGGACGCGTCGCACTTTCAACTTTGAGGAGGACGTACTTCGTCGCGTAGAAGAGAACCCAACAACGAGTACTCGCAAAATTGGCCATGCAATGGGCTGCTGTAGAGCACATAGCGTTTTAGACTTTATTGTGCCCGCTGTGTGTGCAATGTGAACAGGGAAATTTTAAAGTGATCCGATCTCCAAACGAGTTTCTACAGATGTGCAGAGATGAAATATGTTGACAGTTCTGTGCAGACCAAGACACTTCAGGTAGTTGTTTGCTTTCACACGAGTGGCCTCGCCAACTCACAAGCAAACCGCCGAGCTCTAACCTAATGTAGATCTCATCTGAAGGTGGAAAAACAGCCTGAAACTAGTAAAGGCAAAATAAAATTATCCTAAATAGTGACTGGTAGCAGTTTTTTCAACCTTTCAATAGATATAAGGGGTAGTAAAATGAAAAAGAGACAGACTGAACAGATTACGTAAACTGTTTATTATTTCGAAAGTAATAGCCATAACACTACATTTATCCCACTGTGAGACAAGACGGTTAGTACCGACGTGCAGAAATGTTTGTTGTTGCCTACGGAACCATAGTACCCAGGCGTGCACCTATTGGTCCGAAGCAAATCGACGGCCGCGAATGTCTTCCTTCAAGGCTCCAAAAATATGAAAGTCGCACTGGGAGAGAATGGGACTGCATGCAGAATGTGTGAGGGATTTCCATCGAAATTTCAGCAGTATAGTCGAAATAACCTTGGCAACGCATGGAAGATAAAGTAACAACTTTCTAGTTCATGATGCTGAATTGAAACGGATAACGGAAATGATCCAGAAACAGAAACAACAAACACTGAGGTGAACTTTATAATTTAAAGTGAGTAACGACAAGAACAGTATAAAAGCCACATAATATATAGTTAAAATTTTCCTATATACCTCAGTGAACAACTCGCTTGTTTCTGAAATGATGTACAAATAGTTCAATTGTGTTTCTGTAGAATATCTGACTCCTTAATAAGAACTACAACCACAGGAAATGTCAGGTGTGCGAAGGGATAGCTAGCTACAACTTGGCCATACGATCCGGTAACACTGTATAACAACAAGTGATGGTTTTACCTTATTATAAATAGTCAATCATAACGGTTCCTCACAAGCCGTAAAAAATTTAATCACCATTTTTCTCACCGACAAAACCGTTTTCGATGTGCGTTCATCTATGCAGCCCGCTGTTTTCACTGAAATTTTGTCTACGGGATTGTAGTAGTGGATTCATATTTGGTCTGCACTCAAACAACGACACCTGATCCCATTCAGGTTGTGCTTCAACTTTTCAGAACCCGGTTTTGAAGTACCCTTCAGACTTACTGGTCTCGAATCAACGAATGATTAATTCACAGATTTTAGGCACAGAAATTCGCTCACAATTTTATGCACCCAGTCATTCGTCACGTCTACAGTCTCACGAATCCTAATGAATGGTCTTCTGTCACAAGACCATAAATTTCTTCAATTATTTCTTCAGAGGAGACCTGAAACAAGTTTTCGGACAGTCCAAAATTTGCTTTGTTCTTCTCACTACTTTTAAATTTACTTATCTAATAACAAATGATCGTCGTAGCTGTTAAGGGTTTCCACGAACTGCCTCGAGTAAGATTTCATCTCAAACACAGTCAATTTTTTAAAAATAAATATGTTTTGTGAATGTAGCCTTCACGTCTTCATCCATGACTGCGAGTTGTGCCACATCGACCACTTACGCTAGATGACACCGAACAAATACGAGTTGCATCTGTCGGAAAGTTTGTACAAGATCTATCACGCTTATCAATAGTTTTACCGAAAACTAACTTTCTCTAAATTTCGTAGAAACTGAACAGATTTATCCGTCCAGGATATATCACATCATACGTAGAAGCGAGAAAGGTAAAAGGAGGAAAATGAAACGAGCAAACAATCTCAATAAACATACGTCTGGAAGCCAATGGTTTTCCCGATAGGATGTGTTACAACTGAGCACATGAACACCTAATAACAAAAGCCTGGAGGATCTAAACTGTAGATGTGCAACTGACGACAAACACGTTACAACAAAACTTCAATATAAGCATCATTCATGAAAAGGCAGTCTTCAGCACAACCCCTGACTGATACCTTACACGTTCAAAAATCCCAGCTGTGTTCCGAACACATTTACAATCTGCCACAATGCATTTGCTGAGTTCATCGTCACTATCAACAGGGCTGAAACACGCCAAAGGTTTTATGTACCGCAACCTAAAAATTCCAAAAGGTTCAAGTCGTGGGCCCAGGGAGACCATGATATTGGCCGATACCCTTTTTGTCGAAACGCTATTTACCAACACTTAGGTATCTGGAATGATGCTAAAATCAAACAAATGCTGTTCATCACTTTGTAATTTACGCCTCACTTGCAGTGTTTCGAAATAAACGTAGCCTTAGACATTAAGAGTGTTGTAACGTTACCAACACTGCACATGCGTGTACGCCGAATCGGGTGAACCAACGGTTTCCCGACTTATGTCTACTAGGATTATTTGCTTGTTTCATTGTCCTCTACTCGTCTGTATCTATAACAACGCCCTGTACCTTGCCCATTGGTGGAAGAAGACAGTATCATCAGCTTGTGATCTGCCATGTCGACGACTGTGGGACTCGAACAAGAAATGAGAACAGTTGTGATGGCTGCTGGCAGGAATCCAAATCATCTGCACAAAACATTTCTAAAAAGAAAGTGAAGTTAACTTCTCTTGATTCTTGCGCTTCCTGTGCCTCCTACAAACAAGTACTTTGTCAATCTATTAATATTTGCAGTGCGCAGGCTATCGTCTTCCTTATACTCAGTACCAATGCTCTCAAAGTCTGCGACCGAACTGCGACCTACTAGCGATGGGCGCCTGGTGAAATTGGCGTTGACAGGGGGCGCTGAACTCTGTCTTCCTGGAGGTGTGGTGATGCCCGCTCTTTCCATTGGTGCCTGGGTCCGCACCTTCTTGATGCCATTACGCGGCACTACGTTGATCGAAGTGCAGTCGATGCTTTAGGACTGTACATGATCGAGCAGCCAACTTTATGGTACAGTTAAAACATTTCTTCCTTCTGACATTGCTGTGTACATAGTTCCGCGTAGTCAGCACGTACACAACTTTCCCACTAGAGCGCGCCCCGCTAAGCACAACAGCGCAGCCGCAGCGCTCGTCCGTCTCCGCACTACGAGATGGCGCTGTCTTAGAGACGGACCAAATTCTGCTTCCGCCGATCCGCGTATTAATGAGATTGCTGCTAACGTAGAACCTTTTCTCCTCGCGAATCACACTCGCGCAGTGATACCTGAACGCTCGTGGTATTATAACGAGTGTACTGACCACCGATTAGTCAGTCTGCATTAGTTTGCATTTGTCTGTAGTCAAGTTTCAGTCTGAGCCTAATAAGATTATCATATTCCTGTACATAGCCATGAACAGAAATGTATAGACACTTTGTGGAGTATCAGAGATATGTGAGAATAAGATTAACGTACCAAGACCAAAGGAACTTCAGACTGTCAGTTGTAAATAGCATCCTGAACCAAGTAGAGTAATTTTTATGCTTGTTATTATTTTAATAAATGTGTGTGAAAATTAATCAAGTTCTGTTTAAAGTTGGTCACCGTCAATCTGCTACTCTAAGCGTGCAAGTGGCATTTCTATCGTCTGACCTAACGGCAGAAGATAAACACGCCACGATAAGACCACAAGACATATTGCTGACACTCGCCTACTTCGTTAGAGCGACAAGTCAAATAATCTGATGGTGTGCGTACCGAAGGTCTTACAGGACGCACACCACAGACATCTACTAGTATTTGTAACTCGGCAGCTGTCAAACGAAGAATGTAACTCTATATTATCCTCTGTTGTCCCCTACTTCCCGATTCAGGACACGTCTCGAATACTGTGCCTGATCGGTGCAGTGTCGCTGGGAACTACACAAGCACGTACAACCACATCAAAATTTGTCTTCGAACCGTCTCAGCATTGTTACATGTGTGATATCAACGTTCGATACCACATTTGTAAGGGGTTGCAGTTATCGTCCACGGTACCTATTGGTATCATTGGTCCCGCTAGTAGCAACCAGCGCCGCTCCGCGGTTTATATCAAGTTTCTAGCGAGCTCTCATCCACTCTGGCTTAGGACGTCAAGTAGTAAAGTAGCATAGACTTCAGCTGGCAGGAACGTATGGCCTAAGTGAGGCCTCAATACCTATCTGTTTATAATTATATGTATGCAGCCAAGAAGAATCCTGTACAACCAGTTAAGTACAATATATGTTACTTTTTACCAACGACTTCTAAGTATTTTAGTCGTTGCAGATCCAGACCATGCAGCCAGCACCTTATCGACGTTACTGACAAACCTGCTGTGATTTATATGTTTCTATTTACCAGTGGCACCAGTCAACACTGGTGACTACTCGTTCGTCGTCATCATAACAACATGTTTACTCGTGGTGGTGGTGGTTAGCGTTTAACGTCTCGTCGACAACGAGGTCATTAGAGACGGAGCGCAAGCTCGGGTTAGGGAAGGATTGGGAAGGAAATCGGCCGTGCCCTTTCAAAGGAACCATCCCGGCATTTGCCTGAAACGATTTAGGGAAATCACGGAAAACCTTAATCAGGATGGCCGGAGACGGGATTGAACCGTCGTCCTCCCGAATGCGAGTCCAGTGTGCTAACCACTGCGCCACCTCGCTCGGTATGTTTACTCATGTTGCATTACGTACTTAGAAGCAGTAAATGGCACAAAAGTCAAGATATGATACCAATTAAATGTTATGATACGTCAGATGCCGATTTTAGATTCTAAAAGTATTTCTCTCACGTTGCCTTCATCGTTTTAAATAATTCATGGACGTCATGTTGGCAAACAACGATGGAACTTTTTATGGATGACGATGTGCTATGTCACCAAGCCACAATTATTCGCGATAGGTTTGAAGAACATTCCAGGCAACTCGAGATAATGATTTCGCCACCCAGATCGCCCGACATGAGTCCTGCCGAACATTTACAGGACGTAATGGAGTGATCAGTTCATGCCAGTGCCGTCTTGGCACCTGCACTTGTCTCTATATTCTGCGATTCGTATAAGCAGTTATCCATTTTTAAAACTCGCATTACCATTGGAAAGTTGCTGCTAAAATGCATAGAGAAAGCTTGACGTGTAAGAGTAGGACTCGCGGTCTGAGGGTTCCGTAGAAACTCAGTTATGTGTCTAAAAAAACTAAAAAAAATCCTCCCGGACAGGCCATGAAGGCCCAACGGTACCCATCGGCCACCGTGTCATCGTCAGCCTGTAGGCGTCACTGGATGCGGATATGGAGGGCATGTGGTCAGTACACCGATATCCCACCCGTATGTCAGGGTGTCCCGTGGTCTAGGGGTGCCGGCACGGTAGCTCAGCGTGTTCGGTCAGAGGGTTAGCTGCCCTCTGTAATAAAAAAAACTGAGTTAATCGAGCAACAACGAACATAAACGGATGTCTCGCGACGTCCGCACCGAGGAAATACAACGAACGAAAACGATCAAAATGAGACTTAAAAAAAAAGGGGTAGCGTCTTTGATTCATAATCAAAACGTCTTCGGTCCTGGGTTCGATCCCCGTCACTGCCTAAATTTTGATAAATAATCAGCATTGGCGGCAGAAGACTTCCGGCCTTGTCAAAGAGGGCGCAGGAGCGGATAGAGGTTCAGGGCACTCTCTTATCCTAGGGGTGGGAAATTGCTCCTAAAGGTGGAAGAATCAGCAATGATCAACGACATGAGGATGCAGAAGGCAATGGAAACCACTGCATTAAAGGCACGTAACGTGTATTCACAGGACATGTGGCCTGTAGTTGAAGAAGTGTCATGATGATCTCTCCATTGGCAAAAGATTCTGGAATAGTCCCCCATTCGGATCTCCGGGAGGGGACTGCCAAGGGGGAGGTTACCATGAGAAAAAGATTAAATAATCAACGAAAGGATAATGTTCTACGAGTCGGGGCGTGGAATGTCAGAAGCTTGAACGTGGTAGGGAAACTAGAAAATCTGAAAAGGAAAATGCAAAGGCTCAATCTAGATATATTAGGGGTCAGTGAAGTGAAGTGGAAGGAAGACAAGGATTTCTGGTCAGATGAGTACCGGGTAATATCAACAGCAGCAGAAAATGCTATAACAGGTGTAGGATTCGTTATGAATAGGAAGGTAGGGCAGAGGGTGTGTTACTGTGAACAGTTCAGTGACCGGGTTGTTCTAATCAGAATCGACAGCAGACCAACACCGACAACGATAGTTCAGGTATACATGCCGACGTCGCAAGCTGAAGAGGAACAGATAGAGAAAGTGTATGAGGATATTGAAAGGGTAATGCAGTATGTAAAGGGGGACGAAAATCTAATAGTCATGGGGGACTGGAATGCAGTTGTAGGGGAAGGAGTAGAAGAAAAGGTTACAGAAGAATATGGGCTTGGGACAAGGAATGAAAAAGGAGAAAGACTAATTGAGTTCTGTAACAAGTTTCAGCTAGTAATAGCGAATACCCTGTTCAAGGATCACAAGAGGAGGAGGTATACTTCGAAAAGGCCGGGAGATACGGGAAGATTTCAATTAGATTACATCATGGTCAGACAGAGATTCCGAAATCAGATACTGGATTGTAAGGCGTACCCAGGAGCAGATATAGACTCAGATCACAATTTAGTAGTGATGAAGAGTAGGCTGAAGTTCAAGACATTAGTCAGGAAGAATCAATACGCTAAGAAGTAGGATACGGAAGTTCTAAGGAATGACGAGATACATTTGAAGTTCTCTAACGCTATAGATACAGCAATAAGGAATAGCGCAGTAGGCAACACAGTTGAAGAGGAATGGACATCTTTAAAAAGGGCCATCACAGAAGTTGGGAAGGAAAACATAGGTACAAAGAAGGTAGCTGCGAACAAACCATGGGTAACAGAAGAAATACTTCAGTTGATTGATGAAAGGAGGAAGTACAAACATGTTCTGGGAAAATCAGGAATACAGAAATACAAGTCGCTGAGGAATGAATTAAATAGGAAGTGCAGGGAAGCTAAGACGAAATGGCTGCAGGAAAAATGTGAAGACTTCGAAAAAGATATGATTGTCGGAAGGACAGACTCAGCATACAGGAAAGTCAAAACAACCTTTGGTGACATTAAAAGCAACGGTGGTAACATTACGAGTGCAACGGGAATTCCACTGTTAAATGCAGAGGAGAGAGCAGATAGGTGGAAAGAATACATTGAAAGCCTCTATGAGGGTGATGATTTGTCTGATGTGATAGAAGAAGAAGCAGGAGTCGATTTAGAAGAGATAGGGGATCCAGTACTAGAATCGGAATTTAAAAGAGCTTTGGAGGACTTAGGGTCAAATAAGGCAGAAGGGATAGATAACATTCCATCAGAATTTCTAAAATCATTAGGGGAAGTGGCAACAAAACGACTATTCACGTTGTAGTGTAGAATATGTGAGTCTGGCGACATACCATCTGACTTTCGGAAAAGCATCATCCACACAATTCTGAAGACGGCAAGAGCTGACAAGTGCGAGAATTATCGCACAATCAGCTTAACAGCTCATGCATCGAAGCTGCTTACAAGAATAATATACAGAAGAATGGAAAAGAAAATTGAAAATGCGCTAGGTGACGATCAGTTTGGCTTCAGGAAAAGTAAAGGTACGAGAGAGGCAATTCTGACGTTACGGCTAATAATGGAAGCAAGGCTAAAGAAAAATCAAGACACGTTCATAGGATTCGTCGACCTGGAAAAAGCGTTCGACAATATAAAATGATGCAAGCTGTTCAAGATTCTGAAAAAAGTAGGGGTAAGCTATAGGGAGAGACGGGTCATATACAATATGTACAACAACCAAGAGGGAATAATAAGAGTGGACGATCAAGAACGAAGTGCTCGTATTAAGAAGGGTGTAAGACAAGGCTGTAGCCTTTCGCCCCTACTCTTCAATCTGTACATCGAGGAAGCAATGATGGAAATAAAAGAAAGGTTCAGGAGTGGAATTAAAATACAAGGTGGAAGGATATCAATGATACGATTCGCTGATGACATTGCTATCCTGAGTGAAAGTGAAGAAGAATTAAATGATCTGCTGAACGGAATGAACAGGCTAATGAGTACACAGTATGGTTTGAGAGTAAATCGGAGAAAGACGAAGGTAATGAGAAGTAGTAGAAATGAGAACAGCGAGAAACTTAACATCAGGATTGATGGTCACGAAGTCAATGAAGTTAAGGAATTCTGCTACCTAGGCAGTAAAATAACCAATGACGGACGGAGCAAGGAGGACATCAAAAGCAGACTCGCTATGGCAAAAAAGGCATTTCTGGCCAAGAGAAGTCTACTAATATCAAATACCGGCCTTAATTTGAGAAAGAAATTTCTGATGATGTACGTCTGGAGTACAGCATTGTATGGTAGTGAAACATGGACTGTGGGAAAACCGGAACAGAAGAGAATCGAAGCATTTGAGATGTGGTGCTATAGACGAATATTGAAAATTAGGTGGACTGATAAGGTAAGGAATGAGGAGGTTCTACGCAGAATCGGAGAGGAAAGGAATATGTGGAAAACACTGATAAGGAGAAGGGACAGGATGATAGGACATCTGCTAAGACATGAGGGAATGAGTTTCATGGTACTAGAGGGAGCTGTAGAGGGCAAAAACTGTAGAGGAAGACAGAGATTGGAGTACGTCAAGCAAATAATTGAAGACGTAGGTTGCAAGTGCCACTCTGAGATGAAGAGGTTAGCACAGGAAAGGAATTCGTGGCGGGCCGCATCAAACCAGTCAGTAGACTGATGACAAAAAAAAAAAAAAGTGCTACTTCTCAGTCAAGTAGCTCCTCAGTTTGCCGCACAAGGGTTGAGTGCACCACGCTTGCCAACAGCACTCGGCAGACCGGATGGTCACCCATCCAAGGGCTAGCCCAGCCCAACAGCGCATAATTTCTGCGATCTGTCGGGAACCGGTGTTACCACTGCGGAAAGGCCGTTGGCCAGTTAAGGGTACAGCCAATAATAATAATTTAGTGTGATTGAACGACCTGGTGCAAGACTTTGTATTGGAAGCCACTTCAACGAATTGCGTGTCCCTAACCTGTCCCAGTTATCCAACTGGAGAAATGGGGCCTGCACTTTAACGTTGTATCTGAACCACGTGTTATTACTGGCAACTACTCATATCGTTGTAAGGTGTAGCCTAGGTTAAAACTAAGACTGAAAAAACCGTTGGCTGGCCGCGATGAGATCACTCGACCTGTCCGTACCCAGGAACTCGATTTTTTCTGACTATTAAGTATGCTTGTAGCAGTATATGTAATATACATTGCCCTCTCCTTTGACTGCATTCCGTCAGGTGCTTAAATACACTGACGGAAAAAATCGCAAAAAACCAAGAAGGAGTTGTGTGGCTTAAACGAAAGTTGGAATACGTGTTTCTATGTCTGAAAGATGACGTCCATTCAAATTTCGTAACAGTCGTCTAAGAGTGGCTCTAGCAGCGCCGCTATGAGGATGTAAATCAGGTTTGCTTTAAATACACGCTGTAACGATCGCAATCGTTACTTACATTTGAGAATGGACATGGTGAGTTGATGTTAGTCAAAAATGCCTTTATGGCGACAAAGATGCAATTATCAGCACCTCACTGCGTTGAACGAGGTCGTGTAATAGGTCTACAAGAAGCTGGATGTTGCTTCAGCGATATTGTAGAAATACTTGGCAGGAAGGTAGGCACTATACATGACTGCTGGCAGTGGCGGTCACGAGAATGGGAGCTCACAAGAAGACTGGGCTCCGTACGGCCCGTTTGCATCACCGAGAGGGAAGACCATCGTGTTCGGCGTACATCTCTGACACATCGTACTACCTCTGCAGTAGCAATTTGAGCAGCAGTTAACACCAGAGTAGTACAACGAACTCTTACAAATAGTTGAGACTGCTGGTCATTAAAATTGCTACACCACGAAGATGACGTGCTACAGATGCGAAATTTAACCGACAAGAAGAAGATGCTGTGATATGCAAATGAATAGCTGCTCAGAGCATTCACACCAGTTTGGGGCCGGTGGCAACACCTACAACGTGCAGACAAGAGGAAAGTTTCCAACCGATTTCTCATACACAAACAGCAGTTGAAAACGTTCTTGTGATGCCTCGTGTAAGGAGGAGAAATGGCATCACGTTTCCGACTTGTAGCCTATCGCGATTGCGGTTTATCGTATCGCAACATTGCTGCTCGCGTTGGTCGAGACCCAATGACTGTTAGCAGAATGTGGAATCGCTGGGTTCAGGTGGGTAATACGGTACTCCGTGCTGGATCCCAATGGCCTCGTATCACTAGTAGTCGAGATGACAGGCATCTTATCCGCATGGCTGTAACGGATCGTGCAGGCACGTCTCGATCCCCGAGTCAACAGATGGGGACGTTTGCAAGACAACAAGCATCTGCACGAACAGTTCGACGACGTTTGCAGCAGCATTGACTATCAGCTCGGAGACCACGGCTGCGGTTACTCTTGACGCTGCATCACAGATAGGAGCGCCGTCGATGGTGTACTCAACAACGAACCTGGGTGCACGAATGGCAAAACGCCATTTTTTCGTATGAATCCAGGTTCTGTTTACAGCATCATGATGGTCCCATCCGTATTTAGCAACATCGCGGTGAACGCACATCGGAAGCGTGTATTCGTCATCGCCATACTGGCGTATCACCCGGCGTGATGATATGGGGTGCCATTGGTTACACATCTCGGTCACCTCTTGTTCGCATTGACAGCACTTTTAACAGTGGACGTTACATTTCAGATGTGTTACGACCCGAAGCTCCACCCTTCATTCGATCCCTGCGAAACCCTACATTTCAGCAGGATAATGCACGACCGCATGTTGCAGGTCCTGTACAGACCTTTCTGGATACAGAATATATTCGACTGCTGCCATGGCCAGCACATTCTCCAGATCTCTACCCAACTGAAAACATCTGGTCAATGGTGGCTGAGCCACTGGCTCGTCACAATACGCCAGTCACTACTCTTGATGAACTGTGGTATCGTGTTGAAGCTGCATGGGCAGCTGTACCTGTACACGCCATCCAAGCACTGTTTGATTCAATGCCCAGGCGTATCAAGGCCGTTATTACGTCCAGAGGTTGTTGTTCTGGGTACTGATTTCTGAGGATCTATGCACCCAAACTGCGTGAAAATGTAATCACATGTCAGTTCTAGTAGAATATATTTGTCCAATGAATACCCGTTGATCATCTGCATTTCTTCTTGGTGTAGCAATTTTAATGGCCAGTAGTGTACTTCAAGGACAGCTCCGAGCCAGCGCATTGTAGCGCTGACGCCTGACGCACTGACCCCAAACCACTGCCATTTGCGAACTCTGTGGTGCCAAGCGAGAGCTCACTAGAGGTCAGTGGGGAGGTCAGTTGAGTTTTCTGTTGAGAGCTGGTTCTGCCTCGGTGCCAGCGATAGCTGTGTGTTGGTTAGAAGGTGTCCAGTTGAGAACCTGCAACCAACCTATCTGCGTGTAAGACACACTGGCCCTAAACCCTCAGTTATGGTCTCGGGTGCGATTTCGTACGACAAAAGGAGCACTATCGTGTTACGCCGACTATAAATGTACCAGCATTTCACATTTGCAGTGTCTTATCTCGCGCTTACGTTAACTCGTGGTCTTGCAATGTTAATCACTTAAATAAGCTACCTAGACAAGTGTACCCCTGAAATTTCATTACACTACGTTAATTATTTTTTGGTGATGTGTATTTCACACCGACAATGGACCATAGACCTTAGTATGTGACGCAAATTTCAACATGATCTCTACCCGTCCCTGGAAAAAAGATATCTTAACATTCACACAGGTAGACAAAAAAAGTGATCTGATAAGGATTCTGTTTTTACCAACTGAAGTCAGAAACCCTAGAAATTATGCTTTTAATTAGTGAGATTGTGATGCAAAGGTATAATTGTATAAATGGAGTTGCAGCTACAACTTGAACAGCTGAAGCTCTATACAAGAAGTCCAATAAGAAAATAAAGCATTGGTAGACTTCTGTCAGTACACAGGGTGGTTGCAATTAAGCTTTTGATACTTGAGAAGATCCCCTAGAAAAAAGAGTAGGACGGAGAATCTTTGTGGAAACATTTGTAAGGGCATGTGAAAGAGAAAGAACGAATAAACCACTGAAAGAAACACATTTTAATTTCCAAAATTAGAAGGAAACATTTGTTTATTGCATACCATGTTTACGTTCCAACTTACACACTTTGCTCAATATGACGATCATCTACCAGCGCAACAGCCGTGAACCACACTAGATGATGCTCTACTGCTGCCCCAATGATCTCAGATGCACCATGGAATGTTCAGCTGACGTGACACAGCCCGGGCACTGCATCAAGGTCGCAGGCTGCGCCCAGCATTCTCCGCCATGGCAACATTAACTTCTTCGACACTAAAGTGCAAAATAAACTGGTACAGGTATGCGTATTGAAATACAGAGATATGCAAACAGGCAAGATACGGCGCTGCGGTCGGCAACGCCAAATAAGACAAAAAGTGTCTGTCGCAGTTGTTCGATCGGTTATTGCTTCTACAATGGCAGGTTATCGAGATTTAAGTGAGTGTGAACGTAGTATTGTAGTCGGCGCACGAGCGATGGACACAGCATCTCCGAGGTAGCGATGAAGTGGGGATTTTCCCGTACGACCATTTCAAGAGTGTACCGTGAATATCAGAAACCCGGTGAAACATCAAATCTCCGACATCGCTGCGCCCTGTAAAAGATCCTGCAAGAACGGGACCAACGACTACTGAAGATAATCGTTCAACGTGACACAAGTGCGACCCTTCCGCAAATTGCTCCAGATTTCAATGCTGGGCCATCAACGAATGTCAGCGTGCGAACCATTCAACGAAACATCACTGATATGGGTTTTCTGAACCGAAGGCCCACTCATGTACCCTTGATGACTGCACGACACAAAGCTTTACGCCTCCTCTCGATCTGTCAACACTGACATTGTACTGTTGATGACTGGAAACATGTTGCCTGGTCGGACGAGTCTCGTTTCAAATTGTATCTATCGGATGGACGTGTACGGGTATGTAGACAACCTGATGAATCCATGGACCCCGCATGTCAGCAGGGGACTGTTCAGGCTGGTGGAGGCTCTGTAATGGTGTGGGGCGTGTGCAGTTGGAGTGATATTGGCCATGATACGTCTAGATACGACTCTGACAGGCGACACGTACGTAAGCATCCTGTCCGGTCACCGGCATCCATTCATCTCCATTGTGCATTCCGACGGACTTGGGAAATTCCATCACGACAATGCGACACCCCGCACTTCCGTTTTTGCTACTGAGTGGTTCCAGGAACACTTTCCTGAGTTTAAACACTTCCACTGGCTACCAAGCTCCCCAGACATGAACATTATTGGGCATATGAGGGATACCTTGCAACGTGCTGTTCAGAAGAGATTTCAACCCCTCGTACTCTTACGACTTTAACGACAGCCCTGCAGGATTCATGGTGTCAGTTTCCTCCAGCACTACTTCAGACATTATTTGAGTACATGCCACGTCGTGTTGCGACACTTCTGTGTGCTAGCGGAGGCCCTACACGATATTAGGCAGGTGCACCAGTTTCTTTGGCTCTTCAGTGTATAATTTGTGGTGCAATTGGCCCCTCACAGGAGCAATTTCCAAATCGCCAGTTAATTCTAACTACTGAATAATGTTCTACAACTCCGCTGCGAAAAGTGGACTTCCCTGTATTCCTTTAATGCGTCGATACTCGCGATGAGTAGCAGCATTATTGCTGTTGTTTTGGTAAAACAGCTTTACGAGTAAACCTCTGCTCACCTTGTCCTGACCCATGATAATTGCCTGCAGCTGTAATGCACGCTGATGCTTATGTTTCAACCCTACGTCACCGTACCAGTACCGACACCAAACGACAACTGACATCAGTAAGAACGCAAACTCTGCAGGGCTCAGTCTGAACATTATTCCTATAAAGTTGGTTACCCATACAGAAAATAGTTTTCCGTCTTCACTGGCTTATGTAGGGAAAGTTTAATTATAACCGCGCTCTACTTAAATCTCCCAGCGAATTGGAACGTTTCATCAAAAATCTGACTTGAGTATTCGTTACATCTACATCTTCATACATTCTCCGCAATCCACCATACGGTGCGTGGCGAAGGATACCTCGTACCACAACTAGCATCTTCTATCCCTGTTCCACTCCCAAACAGAACGAGGGAAAAATGACTGCCTATATGCCTCTGTACGAGCCCTAATCTCTCTTATCTTATCTTTTTGGTCTTTCCACGAAATATAAGATAGCGGCAGTAAAATTGTACTGCAGTCAGCCTCAAACGCTGGTTCTCTAAATTTCCTCAGTAGTGATTCACGAAAAGAACGCCTTCTTTCCTCCAGAGACTCCCACCCGAGTTCCTGAAGCATTTCCGTAACACTCGCGTGCTGATCAAACCTACCAGTAACAAATCTAGCAGCCCGCCTCTGAATTGCTTCTATGTCCTCCCTAAATCCAACCTGATTAGGATCCCAAGCGCTCGAGCAGTACTCAAGAATATGTCGTATTAGTGTTTTATAAGCGGTCTCATTTACAGATGAAACACATCTTCCCAAAATTCTACCAATGAACCGAAGACGACTATCCTCCTTCCCCATAACTTACGATTTACCCTTTACTATGTTTGGGAATTATGTTTAGGTAGATTGACATAAATAAAGTTTATTATAAAGAATATTGCAGCCAATAATCTATAGAATTCGTGTTCTTTTGCTCCACCCTGCCTTCGGCACAATACACGTCACATTTGCGGCTGAAAGAGATGTTTGTGGTGTTAGTGTTCGCGAGAGGGTCGCCCATACTTGGTTTATTCGCTATAAACGCAGCCATATTTAATTGTATGCCGTAACTACCGGGAGTAATTGCCGAGGATCCCGAGTGGGTAGTAACCGGCTTTCCGAAGTGCGTCTTCGCAAATGACGTCGGCCGCTTATTATGTGTGGCAGTAACGGCGCTGCTCAGGGCCGCGTTACGTCTCGTTTGCGGCAGCAACAGTCGATACCCAGAGGGCCCGCGGTCGCAGCACAACACACAGTCCGCACCTGCAGCAGTTTCCGGATATAATTCCTCCTCTTTGACTTCATCCAAATTATTCTGAGCCTAAAATTCCTTTCTTTGTTTCTCCCTTCCTATCTCACGTCACTTTGTTTACGACCTTTCCTGATTTCGTCCAAGAGCCTCCCCAGGGTTGAAGCTAGGAAGGAGGGCAGCTCATGTTAGCTGTTCGGTGAATAGTGAAATAATTTCGAGATTCCATGGCAGCTCTTCATCCATATGCTGCTAGTCAATATCTACTAAGTTTTCTGGCTTTCCTCTACCTGAAGCTGAAAAGATACATCAGTCTATTAGGAGGAGGAGGAGGAGATTAGTGTTTAACGTCCCGTCGACAACGAGGCCATTAGAGACGGAGCGCAAGCTCGGGTGAGGGAAGGATGGGGAAGGAAATCGGCCGTGCCCTGTCAAAGGAACCATCCCGGCATTTGCCTGAAGCGATTTAGGGAAATCACGGAACACCTGAATCAGGATGGCCGGAGACGGGATTGAACCGTCGTCCTCCCGAATGCGAGTCCAGGGTGCTAACCACTGCACCACCTCGCTCGGTTCAGTCTATTAGGGGGAAGATCCAAGATTGGTTAGTGAAGTTCTTTTCTGGGGAGGGGGGGGGGGGAGTGGATTGCCCTCCCATGCCCCTCATCTCGTTCAAAAGTTTCTGTCTTGCCATTCGTGTCAGTGCCTGCCGCCATTACTCCAAAGAAGGAGATTAACTGTTCGTTATATCAGGAGCCTCTCATATTTTCTGGGCAACGGCCTTACGGCTGTGGATACACCGGTTCCCGTAGGATCATAGAAATTAAGCTCTGTCGGGCGTAGTCGGCACTTGGATGGGTGACCATCCAGGCCGCCATGCGCTGTTGCCATTTTTCGGGGTGCACTCAGCCTCGTGTTGCCAATTGAGGAGCTACTCGACCAAATAGTAGCGGCTTCGGTCAAGAATACATCTTAACGACCGGGAGAGCGGTGTTCTGACCCCACACCCCTCCTACTCGCAACGTCCACGGAGGATGACATGGCGGTCGGATGGTCCCGGTAGGCCACCAGTGGTCTGAAGACGTAGTGCTTTTTATCTCATATTTGCTGATTCTTAATAGTTCATCTTTGATTACGTGCAGAAAGAGAGGAAGAGAGAGGCTTGCGGCATTGTTGCTCGAGAGACTCCGTGTGACAGATTCAGCTGCTGAAATGGAAGACGTTTTCTTTCCCCACGCTAAATGGTCGCTTTCCTCTCGGAGTGAGAAATTGTGTCTCAAAGTGTATCTGCTGAATGTACCTAAATGAAATTGACCTGTGAGTTTCTTCAACATGATCCTCCAGCACTACATATCAGAATCTACACCTTAAAAAATGGAGTGTTAGTATATGAAGGCTATAACATGTTTCACACTTTGACAAATGCTTACTAAAATCTCCACTATGTTCCAAGAACTGCTTGAGGTGGGATATTTACTTTTGTATTTTGCTTGTCTGTGGCCAACGTTTTTGGCAGTTGATACGCAGCAGCATCCTTCATCTCCTAGTCCGTTGGAAATCGTTTTCCGACCGTATTCTTCTTCAGATTGGTGAACTGAGATACTCGATCAGGAATATGGACTGGGAGGTTGGGGATATATACCCTACAACAACTGTAGTATTTGTTGCTGTTTGGTGACCTGAATTATCGTGTAACAAACAAATTCCCTTCGACAGTCGCCCTCTTTTTTCGAATGGCCCGACAAAGCTTCTTGAGGATCACGCAGTATCTGTCGACATTTATCTATTAACTTGAGTGGAACAGTGAAGCCATACATGTAAAAGGAGCTGTAATTTCTATACGTGCAAAGGAAATGTGGTACCAGAGAATTTTATCAGTGGATTAAGTAACTAACTAGGTAGAATTAATACAGATCTAATGTGGCAGATATAAGGTCAAGCGAAATAATTCAAACTGTCACCTGAAGCTTGAGATTTTTCTCCAGTATCCATCGTAGAAATTACAAACAAGTTAAACAATGTCTGTTTACGGCGGTTTACCTTTCTGCAAGACGTTCATGTAATTCATTCCAAGATAAATGCTTCATGGTAAGCACACCTCTCCCCTTTTTCTGGAGCTATTTCCTTTTATACAGGGAGTAATGGGGATAAATGCAGATATCTTGTGTTGTGACTGAGGACACTGTACTGAACAACATTACATCAGTATCAACTTCATTTGCAGACATAATTATAACTATTACCAATAGTACAAAACGCCCGGGATTAGCCGAGCGGTCTCAGGCGCTGCAGTCATAGACTGTGCGGCTGGTCCTGGCGGAGGTTCGAGTCCTCTCTCGGGCATGGGTGCGTGTGTTTGTCTTTAGGATAATTTAGGTTAAGTAGTGTGTAAGCTTAGGGACTGACGACCTTAGCAGTTAAGTCCCATAAGATTTCACACACACTTGATTTTTTTTGAACTTTTTTTTGAACATTTGAACAATAGTACGTTTTTAAGTACTGTGGCCAGAGCAAACCATTAATACTTACACTATGTGATCAAAAGTATCCGGACACCTGGCTGAAAATAACTTACAAGTTCGTGGCGACCTCCATCGGTAATGCTGGAATTCAGTATGGTGTTGGCCCACCCTTATAGCCTTGATGACAGCTTCCATTCTCACAGGCACACGTTCAGTCAGGTGCTGGGAGGTTTCTTGGGGACTGGCAGCCTACTCTTCACGGAGTGCTGCATTGAGGAGAGGTATCGGTGCCGGTCGGTGAGGCCTGGCACGAAGTCGGCGTTTCAAAACACCCCAAAAGGGTTCTATAGGATTCATGTCACGAGTCTGTGCAGGCCAGTCTATTACAGGGATGTTATTGTCGTGTGAGCACTCCGCCACAGGCCGTGCATTATGAACAGGTGCTCAATCGTGCTGAAGATGCAATCGCCAGCCCGGAATTGCTCTTCAACAGTGGGCAGCAAGAAGGTGCTTAAAACATCAATGAAAGCCTGCGCTTTGATAGTGCCACGCAAAACAACATGACACCCCGCCTCCGAATTTTACTGTTGGCAGATGACGTTCACCGGGCATTCGCCATACCCACACCCTGCCATCGGATCGCCACATTGTGTACCGTGATTCGTCATTCCACACAATGTTTTTCCACTGTTCAATCGTCCAATGTTTACGTTCCTTACACAAAGCAAGGCGTCGTTTGGCATTTACAGGGATGACGTGTGGCTAATGAGCAGCAGCTCTACCATAAGTTTTCTCACGTCTAACCTAGCCGTCATAGTACTTGCAGTGGATCCTAATGCAGTTTAACATTCCCGTGTGATGGTCTGGATGGATGTCTGCCTGTTACACACTACGACCCTCTTCAACTTTTGGCGGTCTCTGTCAGTCAACAGACGAGGTCGGCCTGTACGATTTTGTGCTGCACGTGTCCCTTCACATTTCCACCTCACTGTCACGTCGCAAGCAGTGGACCTAGGGATATTTAGGATTGTGGAAAGTTCGCGTACAGACGTATGGCATAAGTGACCACCCAGTCACCTGACCACGTTCAAGGTCTGCGAGTTCCGTGGAACGCCCCGTTCTGCTGTCTCACGATGTGTAATGACTTCGGGGGTCGCTGACATGGGGTATCTGGCAGTAGATGGCAGCACAGTAGGTGTCCGAATACTTTTGATCACATAGTGTATTTTCCCCTCGGCAAAAGGCCAGGTATTGATGTATGGTGTGTGGACGCAAACGGTTAGTCTATACTGACAGGCGTAGCCTATTTAGTAGTGCAGTTACAACCAGGAAAAAAACTTCAGGTCGTAAAGTTTGTGACATGTTTGTGGGAAAGCTGTTCGACACAGAGAAAAAACAACTAGCACACTGCTGTGTGTACCCATTAAGGCACCACACATAAGAGTCTCTGCACTTATACACGTTACAAGCTGTATGTGAGTAGTTTAACGCCTGCTGCTTAGTCTTGTGAAGTTGGCACCTGACTTTCGAGATAAATATTTTTTTCGGAGTTCTTGACAGATATGCCATAGATCTAAGATTA
The DNA here is from genome assembly GCF_023897955.1 of Schistocerca gregaria. Taxonomy (NCBI): domain Eukaryota; kingdom Metazoa; phylum Arthropoda; class Insecta; order Orthoptera; family Acrididae; genus Schistocerca; species Schistocerca gregaria. Next base: position 89,925,545 of record NC_064931.1, read on the forward strand.
TCTATACAAAACCTGAATAAGCATAAAATTTCTGGTAGAAAACAATACTTGGGAATTTTGAATCTTGTACAAAAAATTAATTACCAGATATGTGAAAAAAATTAACTATCACAGTTTCGAATAGCTCCCGAAGAGTTCTACAAAAAACCCTAATGATATTTTTTGTGCAGATAGTAGTTTATCAGATAACTGCAATAACAAGGGTCCCATTTCCACAGTAAGATGAAATTGGCACCCGGCTTTCGAGAAATATAGATATTTTTATCAGAATTTTTTATATGTATGCTACAGTTCTTAAGTCCCTTGTAAAAAATTTTAATGGTTTTGCAGCATTTTGCGAATAAACTGTGAAGTTGGGACCCGACTTTCGAGAAATATACATTTTTTTTTCAGAGTTCTCGACAGACAAGGTATAGTCCAAGAGTTCTCTGTACTAAATTTGAAAAGTTCTGCAGAATTTTGCGAAATAGCTCTAGTAATTCAGAACATTTTAATGTTGGAAAGAAATTATTTTCCGATTTGAGAAAATAAAATTGTGATGATAATTCTGAAGAGATTCCCAAGTGTTCTACAGAAAACCTTGATGATATTTTGTTGAGCAAGTAATAGTTTATGAGATAATTCCAATAATGAGGGATCTATTTTCACTACTGTAAATATACTAAATCTCACTGGAGTTCTGATGACAGTTCCGATCATAGTTCTGAAAATCAAACAAAGAATTTTATCGAAAAACCTAGTGTAATTTCTTGTAATGATTTTGTAATTGTAATAACGTGGGATCCACTTCACTGCAATATATCTTTTCGATCGGAAGTCATTTTTGGTCTACTTATTGTGTTGTATTACAACAACTTTAATTTAATTTGATACTCTCTGATACAATTAAGTACCAGATTTGAAGATGGCTGTCTCTATAATGTGCTTTCATGAACTCCTGTTACTTCGGTGTTCGATACATAGTGGAATTTCCCAACATTTAGCAAGACATACACTGTTTTCTTCAGAGAGGAGTTCATATGCGTTATACAATCCAAGCACCTTTTGTACCTTCATACATTCATCGTCGGGGCTGGAAAACATGGATAGGCGTAGGATCTTGTTCACTTCGAAGATGTAAAAGAATAGCTGATTCATGCAGTTATATCGATTAATTTACGTCAGTTCAAAAGCTCATTTGAGCACCAATCATCAACAGTTGGAAATCGTCTCGTCGATGAGAGGATGAGTGCTATCGTGGAACCCTCATATGGTGCTACAGTTGCCGCAGAGTGTCGTTTGGCGAAGAAAACTCTGGGCCAGTTTTATGGATGCAAAGACTGTGTGTGAGTGTGTGTGTGTGTGTGTGTGTGTGTGTGTGTGTGTGTGTGTGTGTGTATGACTGTTGAAACACTGTTCACGTAATAGGCGGCATGACTTTGACAGACACTAAAAAGCACAAAATCAGACTGGTGTTGTTGTCTTCAGTCCTGAGACTGGTTTGATGCAGCTCTCCATGCTACTCTATCCTGTGCAAGCTGCTTCATCTCCCAGTACCTACTGCAACCTACATCCTTCTGAATCTGCTTAGTGTACTCATCTCTCGGTCTCCCTCTACGATTTTTACCCTCCACGCTGCCCTCCAATGCTAAATTTGTGATCCCTTGATGCCTCAAAACATGTCCTACCAACCGATCCCTTCTTCTAGTCAAGTTGTGCCACGAACTTCTCTTCTCCCCAATCCTATTCAATACCTCCTCATTAGTTACGTGATCTATCCACCTTATCTTCAGTATTCTTCTGTAGCAAAATCAGACTATAAAGTAAGAAATGAAGCTTATACTTGGATCTGACGTACAGGAAGAATATGTGACTTAGAAAAAAGAAGAATCCAGATAAAGACAAATTATATTTTCTAAAGAAAGTTGCAAAGTGTTGGCGATGAAACAGGCGCCATATGAATCTTCTTTAGTATTAGTGAAATAAGATCTAAATCTACATATATAATCGGGCTAGCCACTAAGAGGTATGTGGCGGAGGGCACTATTCGCGCCAAAGTCATATCCCCCCTCTATTCCACTCGTGGATCACGAGAGGGAAAAACGACTGTCTGAACGCCTCAGTAAGAGCTATAATTTCCCTTATCTTTGAATGGTGATCATTGAGCGATATGAAAGTTGGTGGTAATAATATATGCTCTACATCCTCGGGGAAGATCGGATTTTGGAATTTAGTGAGCATCCCCTTTCGTTTAGCGCGTCGTCTATCTGCAAGTCTGTCCCAATTCAAACATTCTGTGAGATTTGCAACGCTCTCACGATGGTTAAATGTACCAGTCACGAATCTTGCCGCTCTTCTTTGGACCTTCTCAATCTCTTGAATCAGACCCAACTGGTAAGGGTCCCACACAGACGAACATTACTCTATGACTGGACGAACTAAAGTATTGAAAGCGACTTCGTTTGTTGAAGGACTGTATTGCTTTAGGATTCTACCAATAAACGGCAATCTAGAGTTCGCCTTACCCGTTACTTGTGTAATCTGATCGTTCCATTTGAGATCATTTCGAATAGTCACACCCAGATACCTGACGGATGTTACCGCTTCCAAAGACTGGGCATTTATTTTGTGCTCGTACCTTAATGGGGATTTTCGCTTTGTTATACGCAGTAGGTCACACTTACTAATATTGAGAGATAACTACCAATCATTACACCACGCATTAATTTTCTTTAAATCCTCAAGATAAACTTCTTTCTGATGGGAAAGATACGGTTAATGCTCTGTCTCCAGATATTCGTACACTATCTTGATGCTGAAATGAAAACGAAAATTCCTGTTGTATCAAAGCAGTCAGTTACGAAAAAAAAAAGAAACAAGGAACTTTGTATCTCAGCAACTGTATTTTCTTGTACTTTCTTTTTTATAGCATTGGGTGGACCAACGGACGTATGCAATGTTAGCCAATTTGCCATTTTTATAACTGGAATTAATGTTAATTTTAATGTTCTCGAAGATCTTACCAGTCTTGAGATATTGCATGCAACAACAAGAGGACCAGAAATACTTGAAGAAGAAAAATTATATTTACAAAAATTTAAAAGGAGATTATAGTAAAGTCAACAATGCGTGTGCTGACGAAGAGCCGCCAATGGGAGGGAGAATCAATGGCATTGCAATGTAGCTCGAAAACTTTTTAAATTACCCTGTACTAAAATATTACTGCATTATACACACAGAGTCACTTTGTGGAAAATCCTTAATATCTTACACAAGTAACATGTTATGTCACCGGTTCTGAAGTGTGTGGATAAACCTAGAGTGACGGCGTTAACTACACGAGAATTCTGAGGCTGCTGTGAACCATTGTATTTCGAGTACTTCGAACTTAGCGTGCATTATGAGGTGCTGTATTTCTAAAGGAAAGCTTCTGAATACATTTTAGAACTTGAAAAATTCTGTTTCTGACTTTTTAGATCAGGAAAATACACCAGCCAAAGAACACCCTATCACATGACAATTAGCAGTTAGATTCAGCATTGTTATCCACAGCTTGTGGTCTCGCGGTACCGTTCTCGCTTCCCGAGCACGAGGTCCCGGGTTCGATTCCGGGCGGGGTCCGGGGATTTCACCTGCCTCGAGACGACTGGGTGTTGTTGTGTCGTCTTCAACACCATCATTCATCCCAATTATGGTCGGAGGAAGGCAATGGCAAACCACTAGGACCTTGCCTAGTACCGCGGTGCGGGTCTCCCGCATCGTCTCCTACGCTCTGTCAAGGAGTATGGGACTTCATCATCATCATCATCAGTTGAATTTAGGTGTCATCTCAAAGCTTAAATTTAAAACTAGAAGGCAAAAGCATCAGTACATTTAAAATTATATTAAAACTCATCATCTGTCAGTTATAAAACGAGATTTTTAGTCAATTTCCATACGTGAAAAAACAAAGCGAATGTGTTGCGGATAATAGCAACGTGACCAAATATAGTGAAAAACGTAAATGTAACCAGAGTTATTTGAAAGTAGTTTCCATAATTTTTAAACCCATTTTTAGTTAGTGAGCAAATTGTAGTGCAGATTCCCAGTGACACAGAAGTAGAGCTGATTCATTTATAAACAGTTTCATGGTTAAAAATGAATTCTGCACAAAAAAATATCATTAAGGTTTTCTGTAGAACTCTTCGGCAGCTATTCAAAATTGTGATTATTAATTTTTTCGCCAATCTGGTAATTAATTATTTTGTACAAGATTAAAACTTTCCCAAGTATTATTGTTTTCTTCGCGTAATTCTGTAGAATTACTCAGATTTTGTAGAGATATCTCTAGAACTATGACATACCTATCAAAAAATGCGAAAAAATATATATTTCTAGAAAGTCGGGTACCAGTTTCACATGACTCCGCTGCGTCCCTCGCATGGACTGCATGGTCTATTACCTTGTGCAAACCAAAGAAACTAATCGCTACAAAAGAGTTGCTCACCCTTTTCATGGCTACCAGTGTTTCTATAACTAAAGTGTTCCAATAGGTTTAATGTAATTTCATACAGAGAGAAAAAAAGAAAGGGACAAATCAGGTAAATGGTTCTATGATTATTGGTACGTCTTTCACATGGTATGAATTCACTCCTCTCGAATGGATGTTCCTGTACATGAAGTCTTATTTAAACTTGGTATCTCTTTTGTCCTCATTAATGATTATTTTTCGTAGGAATTACAACAAAAGTGATTTTATAAACATATGTTGGGCCTACTGAAAAATTAATGTATTAAGGAACTGTTTCGTTTCCTAAGCAAATCTGACAAAGCCTGTTTATCGTGATAGCTGTAGCCGTAGGATTTTATTAATCCCACCATTTGAGTTCTTGTGATAATATATCCATAGAAACTTTCATCCCCCAACACACATTTCTTCCTTTCTAATCGAGACGTCAAATACCAGTTCTCATACATTTGATATTAAAAAAATTAACACAATTTGCTTTATTTCTAACCGAGAAGCCTAAAACCAATTTTCGTAGATGTAGCTTTAGAAATACTTTAACAGTCCTTTAATATTAGTTTATTTTGAAAAACACTTTTTCCCATTATTTAACCCCCCGCAGATGTTGAATTTCAAAAGATGCTGAAACACGTAACATTTTTATTTCTTACTGAGAAATCGAATTCCAATTTTCGTAGTTCTAGCTTCAAAGTTACCTTAAGAACAACGTATTTTAAAACACTGTTCATCTCCTATTTCACTCTTTTATGGGTGTTATTTCGAGAACTTCCTTTTTAAACGATGCCTGTAGTATATCAACATCCTCTCCAAATGTCAAGTTTCTATTCTTAGTGGTTTGGGCTGGGTAATGATAAGTTAGTGAATCAGTCAGAACATGTCTTTTTATATATAGACTGCATTGCTTTTGTATAATGTTTTGCAAGAGGCCACGTATTCGACCTAAGGCATCTTCCAGATCGTTCTTTAAGCGCATATAAACCTCCTATTTCACATCTGTCATGCAATGTACGTTTTTAGTTTTTATACCTGTCTAGGTTCAAATGACACCTAATCATTAGAACGTTAGTTATACCATGAAGTGACTCTTCTTAGCATTTTATGCTGCAAAATCAGACACTTCCTTTCCCCAGTCTTGTATTTTCTATGTTATAGAAAGTGATTAAATAACATAACAAGAGATAAATAGTCCTTATTATCATAAAACCTAGCACAGGACTGCAGCATTATTACTTTCTGCAGCTACAAACCGTTTCTTCCGTGTCTCTCTCCCTCAGAAAGACTTATGAACCAGTGACTTCCTTTAGACAGAATCCGAGATAAATAAAAATCAAGGAAGCTGAACAAATAAAGGGCGCGACTGTAAGTTAGTAAGCCTATTTGTTAACAAAAGGACTTGGGGATTACTCCCCATCCCCCTTCCTGTTGGCTCCTCCCGCCTTCTCGGCGCACCTCCGTTGTGTCTCCGGTTCCCGCAGTTTCTTTGCCCGCTTTCTTTCCGCGTAAGGGCAGGAAAAGCGCAATATCAAGGGAGCGATCCGCGAAACAACGCAATTACTTGTCAGCCCAGGACACACGACGTCTCGAGAGCAACCATAATTCTGTTGCCAGGAAATGCCTCTGTCATTTTGATCAATCAGCCAGAAATCTGAAACGAAAACACAGCTTCTGCCTGTTGTATGAGAAAGGGAGATATTGGCGATATCCTGTTACTGGTATGCTTCCCGAGCTTTAGAGGAAGCACGTAATATTTTCAAATCTCAGATGTTCGTAGCCTTTCATCACAGGTTACTTTCAAATCTATAGCTAACCATGCAACAGAAAGTTCACTATGTCGTGTATAGCATTTTAAATGTTTTTGGTAACAGTTCATTGGCATAAGAATTGAACTCACATTGCAAAAAATATAGTTGTTTGAATATATTATAAAAGGACAAACCTTTAACTTTTACATATTCTTAATATAGCTGCTATTGATTAAAGACACTCGCTAGTTTCTTTCTTATCTTCATCATTTTCTAGCATTATTATTTTCATTAGCTTTCGTGTCATTCTGCTTTTTTTCGATATCCCCTGCTAGTGATTTTTGTAACTGTGTTGTTCATCGATTTTAGTAGTTCGTGTTTATTGGTGTCATACTGAAAGTACACCGAAATATTGTAATGTTTTGTAGGACAATAAAAACGTAAGAAAATAATTATGCTCCACAGAACGTAAATAAACTTTACACTATTTGCGACAAAATCTGCAATATTTGTACAAATTTTGGCCTACTGCTACGTGCCACAGAAGTATTTGAGTGCCCAAAAGATGCATTCCTGTTGAGATGAGTGAGGACAAGTAAATTTATACCCCACGAGCTCGTCGTTCGTCTGGACTCCGTAGCCCACTTTGCTACATAACAGCGTTTCTCCTCTTTGTTCTCTTTGTGTTGGAAGCACACTAGAATTAGTTCTTGCTATTATTATCGTTATTATTATTGTATGAGATTTATATCAGTACATTGTTTCATATAGACTGGTCAGCCAGAACATTATGGCCACCGAGCTACTATCAGTATAAACCCGTCCAGGCGATAGTAGCCTCACCTGGCGAGGAATAACTGCTAGTGATACAAACGCACGGTGCATACAGTATCAGTCGGCGGGCTTTCCGTGTGTATAATGGGGAAGGCATGCGATCCATCTGAGTTTGACCTGGGGTAGATTGTGATGGCCAGGAGGCTCAGCACGTCCCTATCGAAAACTGGACGACTTGTCGGATGTTCGAAGAGTGTCTTCAAAACGTGTCGAAATGAAGGTGAAACCACGTTTAGAAGTGGTGGGGATGAGCGGCAAGCCGCGCGGGATTAAGGCGCTGCAGTCATGGACTGTGCGGCTGGTCCCGGCGGAGGTTCGAGTCCTCCCTGGGTGTGTGTGTTTGTCCCTAGGATAATTTAGATTAAGTAGTGTGTAAGCTTAGGGACTGATGAGCTTAGCAGTTAAGTCCCATAAGATTTCACACACACTTGATTTTTTTGATGAGCGGCCACGCCTAATTACAAATGTCGGGTGGGCAGACCGGTAAAATAGGTCAGGCGCCGGACTGTGGCGGAACTAATATCAGACTTTAATGCTGAACAGAGTACAAGTGAGTCGGAACACATAGTGCAATGAACACACCTAAGGATGGGCCTCAGCAGCCGACAACTCATGGATTTGCCAATGTTAACACCACGACATGGGCAACTACGACTGAAATGGGCACGTCACCTTCGACACTGAACGTTGGCACAGTGGCAGAGCGTTCCATGGTCTGATGAATCCGATACCTTCTTCATCGTGCCAATGGGAGGGCGTGAATCCGTCGTCTTCCAGTGGAACAGATCTTTGACAGCTGTGTCCAGTGGAGCTCGTGCAAGGCACCATGACGGCCAAGGAGTACCTTTCACTGGTTGCCCACCACGTATAGCCCTTAGTGACGATCACGTTTCCCAATGGCACTGGCATTTTTCAACAAGATAATGCTCCATGTCACAATGCCTGGAAAGTGATAGAGTGGTTCGAGGACGACAGAGACGACTTTCAATTGATGTGCTGGCTCCCCATCTCACCAGATCGGATCCCTGTCTAATACATCTGGAATGTGACTGAACGTGGCGCCAAAGCTCATCGCCACCCTCCCTGGAATTTTCGGGAGTTAGGTGACTTTTGTGTGCAGGTGTTGTGCCAGCGCTCTCCAACGACCTACCAAGGCCTAGTTGCTTCCATGCCACCACAACACGTCTTCGCTGTTATCTGTGCCAACGGTGGATGCACCGGGTATTTGCTAGATGGCATAATGTTCTAGCTACACAGTGTACTTACCTGCCCAGATAGCCTTGTGTGTTACAGCACCTCTTCCGGGACATGGAGTTACGTCGGCCCCGGATCGAACTACCCAGCGGATTAACGACGTGGGTCGATGTACCGACAAGTCGGGATTTTAGGTGGTTTTCCATATCCCACTTAGCGAATAGTGGGCTGGTACCCAAGCCCCATCTCAATTACACGATTCGCAAACGTTTAGAAAACTATCGGTTACGCCGGCCGCGATGGTCTCGCGGTTCTAGTCGTGCAGTCTGGAACCGTGCGACTGCTACGGTCGCAGGTTCGAATCCTGCCTCGGGCATGGATGTGTGTGATGTCCTTAGGTTAGTTAGGTTTAAGTAGTTCTAAGTTCTAGGGGACTGATGACTACAGCAGTTAAGTCCCATAGTGCTCAGAGCCATTTGAACCATTTTGAACTATCGGTTACTTTCACATGGAGAACGCAAGTGGGACTTGGGGTACACATATTCCGTCCCAGAGAGTAACGAGACAGCGACAAGAAGGGCATCCAGCCACCCCATAAATTAATCATGTAAAATCCGTTCATAACCAAGCTGATCCTGCGCCAATGCGGGACAAACGCTAAAGAAAAAGAAAATTGTTGACTACACTTACATTACAGGCACTAGTAAACCAAAGCAAATATAAAAAAGAAGACTTAGTGTTCAAAAACCTACTGTGCATTGTCAGTCTTTCAAACCGTTTACCCCGATATTTGAGGTACTACTGCCACGAAGGATTGTACACGTTTAAAACTCACATTTAATTACTGCTATCACTCTCACAAGTCTGTCTTCCTAGAAGATTGACATTATTCCGCTTCACAGGTTCGTTATAACATATTACTTGGTAGACCTGACTCAAGGATAGTCTTTCACATGTGGTGGACAAAAATTGGTAGACATTACATTCATGTTGATGATTTGTGGTCTGTTAAATATTTAACAGCTGATTCGACATTGAAGGCATAAGTTTCTGAATTTAACATAATTTCAACTGAAAACTAGATCAGATTACATGTAAATGAACAAAAAAAGGGAATTTTTCCAAAAGTGAAAGATTCTTGTGAAAATAAATGTGAAAAATTTGTGCTCCATCGTCCTTCGACGTCTACGTTGTTGCAGTTGAAGCATAAACCTGGACAGAACAAGAAAGGGCAGAAAATAGATAGAGAGCTCTATGAATTTACAATTCCAGAATTTGCCTGAAGTGATTTAGTGAAGTAGTGGAGGGTGTACGTCTGGTTGGCTTGCTGTGTCTATGAATCCTGCATACCCAGTTTGCTAGACAAAAAATCAAACAACTCGTGTCTACGTAGGGCAAAATTTTCATTATCTCATAATGGGTGATTCTGTGATAGTATAACAGTCTTTCAGGAATAGTGGAGAAGGGTAAATGTATTAATTTTAGGTAAGGGACCCTGGTCCTGAAACGATCGAGTCGAATGTTATAAGCCAAAATCGTTCTGATACCTCTGACAGTGGAATATATGTACCGTTGCTGTTGTTGAAAAATGAAATGGTTCTGAGCACTATGGGACTTAACATCTGAGGTCATCAGTCCACTAGACTTAGAACTACTTAAACCTAACTAACCTAAGGACATCACACACATCCATGCCCGAGGCAGCATTCGAACCTGCGACCGTAGCAGCCGCGTGGTTCCCGACTGAACCGACTAGAACCGCTCGACAACAGTGGCCGTAGCTGTTGTTGCTAAGATTGTAGGGTAGGCAACATCTAGAGATGGTAGTATGGACCAAAAAAAGAAAAAAATATCTGGTAAACATGGGCTCTAAACGCTTATCTTAAGAGCTATGAGCACTCCTTCAGCTTCGCGACCGAACAATCATAGCAACAATAGTACCGGTACATGTACAGAGTGGGGTAGATAAAAGTGGTCCGGACGAGTGGATACCATTGGACATGAATGTATGCATATAACAAGACCCCGTACCGCGTATACCACGTGTGCGTCCGCCAGGTGATCCACACCGGTTCAGAGCGTAGTATGAGCTGTGTCAGTGTGAATGGAACAGTGCAAAGGGGACTACGGTACTCACAGTGGTGCAGCGGGTGTTGGCTGTAGAAAGTGACGTGACAACAAAGTCTTGGAAACGGTGTGGTCAGTTGTTTGCTGTGAAGTATAATGGTGTCAAAGTGCGAGCAAAGAGTGCCATGCAACGCATAGTTAGAAAATGGCGTCAGACAGGGTCTGTCTTGAACAAGTAAAACAACATTCCGAAACGTGCCCGAACAGCAGAATATGTGTCTGCAGTTCACCAGAAAATGCCTCAGACTCCTGTCAAATCAACCCGACGCCTACCACAAGAGACCAGCATATCATGTCCATCACGGGGACGAATACTCCATCCGGAACTGTTCTCCTGGCCAGTTTTATTTGCCGCACCCTGTATTCCACTGTCAGAGGTGTCAGAAAGATTTTCGCTGATAACATTCTCTCAGTCGTTTTCGGCCCTGGGTCTCTTACCTCGGATTGATGCATGTACCATTCTCCATCATTCCTGAAAGCTAATAACGTCATCAAGGAATCACCCTGTATACTCCGCTGTTTCCGTTGTTCATAGAGTCGACTATAGTGGTGTCAGATTTAATCCTGAGAGGTATTATTTCACGCTTCTCCTAGCCTCTGGTACGGTTGGTCAGGGAATTCAACCGCTAATGCATATCAAACCAGACGCCGGTCCTTTATGTTCGATAAATCCTCAATGTAGGATTGGTTTGATAATCCTACTGGCCAGGCAAGTGTCGAACATTTTGGGGAATATGTGGGGTAATGCAAGATAGGTGTATGAGGAAGAGAATGGGATTGGTCACTGCAGGCTACGGCACCTCATATAATTATTCCCAGAGCTACTATATAACGATGTCTTACATACACCGACAGTTGCCGCTCATCTGGTCCATACTGCACGAGTAAAACACCATCAATGGCAACAAGGTTATCATTAAACGACTTTTCGACTTCATCCCTCTTAATAGGTCGTTCGTAACATCATCTGCATTGTGATGAGGACTGCTGGTAAGCGTTGCACGAAGCACATCTTCCAGCAAACTATTTCTGAGGTTTCGCAAAACACTGATCGTTTGTGATGCTGATGCCGCGTGATAGTATTCCCTGTGGTGCGGCTGCTGTATGCTGCTGCGACCCGGTGCTTGGATGATGAGTATGTTTCCCTCTGAAAGATGGCGTAATTTTGCGGAACAGCTAAGCAGCAGCAACTGGAAGCAGTTAATTCCATAAAATATCTGGGAGTACGCATTAGGAGTGTGTTCTGAACATAGTTCCGCGTAGTTAGCGCGTAACCAACTTTCCCACTAGAGCGCGCCCCGCTAAGCACAACAGGGCAAGCGCAGCGCTCGTCCGTCTCCGCACTAAGAGATGGCGCTGTCTTAGAGACGGACCCAATTCTGCTTCTCCCGATCCGCGTATTAATATGTAACGCAGCCAATGAGATTGCTGCTAAATTAGAACCTTTTCACCTCGCGGATCACATTCGAGCAGTGATGCGTGAACGCGCGAGATATTATCACGAGTGTACAGACCTCCGATTAGTCAGTCTGCATTAGTCTGCATTTGTCTGTACCAGTCTATAGTCAAGTTTCAGTCTGCACCTAATAAGATTATCATATTCCTGTACATAGCCATGAAGACAAATGTATAGACACTTTGTCAAGTATCAGAGATATGTGAGAATAAGATTAACGTACCAAGACCAAAAAAACTTCAGATTGTCAATTGTAAACAGCATCCACAATCAAGTTACGTAAGGTCTATGCTTTTTATTATTTTAAAAAATGTTGTGAAAATTAATCAAGTTCTGTTTAAAGTTGGTCACTGTCAATCTGCTGCTCTAAGCGTGCAAGTGGCATTTCTATCTTCTGACCTAACGGCAGAAGATAAACACGCCACAATAAGACCACCAGACATATTGCTGACACTCGCCTACTTCATTAGAGATAGAAGTCAAATAATGTGATGGTGTGTGTACGGAAGGTCTTACAGTACGCACATCACAGAGTGATTTAAAATGGAATGATCATATTAAGTTGATCGTCGGTAAAGCAGATGCCCGACTGAGATTCATTGGAAGAATTCTAAGGAAATGCAATCCGAAAACAAAGGAAGTAGGTTACAGTACACTTGTTCGCCCACTGCTTGAATACTACTCAGCAGTGTGGGATCCGTACCAGATAGGGTTCATAGAAGGGATAGAGAAGATCCAACGGAGAGCAGCGCGCTTCGTTACAGGATCATTTAGTAAAGCTTTACGGAGATGACAGATAAACTCCAGTGGAACACTCTGCAGGAGAGACACTCAGTAGCTCGGTATGGGCTTTTGTTGAAGTTTCGAGAACATACGTTCACCGAGGAGTCAAGCAGTAAATTGCTCCCTCCCACGTATATCTCGCGAAGAGACCATGAGGATAAAATCAGAGAGATTATAGCCCACACAGAGGCATACCGACAATATTTCTTTCCGCGAACAATACGAGACTGGAATAGAAGGGAGAACCGATAGAGGTACTCAAGGTACCCTCCGCCACACACCGTCAGGTGGCTTGTGGAGTATGGATGTAGATGTACATGTAGACATCACACACATCCATGCCAGTGGCAGGATTCGAACATACGACTCTGAATTACAGGTAACCTCTAGAGTTGGGCTGGTATGAGCTGCCCTTTCTTGTCTACGATGCAAACTAATCCAAAACAATGATCCAAACTACCCTCAACCCTTTCTGAAAGTCAAATACCGCTGTTATGGACGTTTAAAGCGCAATACATCGTTCCTACGGAATACACAAAAGATCCCTTTGAATAATTGCCTTTACAGCATCGTATCGGTGACCCACCTAAGTACGGCAGTTCTGCATCATGTAACCTCACCCAACAAGATGTTTGTCATTCACTTAAAGGAACACGCTGGTTGCTTTGGAGTGGTGTAGATGTTGTGAAACTGGAACCAACTGCACATGTGACCACCCAGCACGGTCGTATGTCATGGCAATGAAGTGACATGTGCCAGCCGATTCTCTGGAATCAACACAGAAAGGTGGCCTCCACGAGTTATTATAGCTCAGTGTACAGACCATGCTGAGCAGCTTCAAAGCCTCTAAATGTTCTCTATGGCGGCACTGCTTTTTCAACCAACTCCGGTGTATTTCTAGTACACACAGCGGTCCCCACAGATGTGACGAATGCAAATTTTGCCTTACTTTAAAATTTTCTTATATGCCCCAGAAGGTCAAAACACGTCAGTAAAAGCATTATTTCCCATGCAACCAAAATTATATTTCTTTCGAAATACTACCTACGATTGTTGTACCATATACGCCATTGAGAAGGAAGAAAGTGTTCATGCGTAGCAAGTGTAGCGTTCATCTGCGTCTAAATAATAGAAAAAGTGTTTCCGAGAATTTCACTAATAATGTTATATTGTATATTATGTAATTACTTAAGATGTATGCCACCATATAATTTTTATTTTTAATCGTGTAAATCCTATCAATGTATCGTCAAAATGTTCAATAAAAATCTATTACTAAATCAAGCCTTATAAGAATTCAATTTTCCAAATGCCTGTTGTCCATATTATGCGACATAACCAATTATACCTGAAAGGCATGACATAGCTTAGATTTGACCTTATTAACACTTCATTACTGATTACAAAATATGGTTTCTGAATTTTTTCTGTCAAGTATAAATTTGTTCGGATGTTAAAGGTTTAACTAGCGACAATATGATTATCAACGTAGCGAGCAAATACTACATAGTATTCTAGAGGAAGCAGCGACAGCTTTAATCTGACAATCTGACATGCAGAAAAGTGGTGGAGGGGGGAAAGGCCGGAGTAGTTGTTGATTAAGAGACAATCTTGTTCGTTTCTTCGCCCGGTAGGAGCGCTGTTGCTTAAAGAAACTTCCACTTCTCTTACTAAGTGGCGCTTGATATCATATTTTTCCTTTAGAACGCTCTCCACGGATGAGACTATTTTTAAAAAAGAACGTGATCAGTAATTGTGTATTAATAACAATAGCTATATTTTCCGAAAGTATTATTTCATTGTTCGCTATTGAGAACCAGGTTAGGTCAATTGCAGATATCTAAGGAATTTCCCAATGCCTTTCACAGGATATTTCAGGTTTCAAAAAGTAATATGTCCAATATGTCAGTGTCTTTACAGACCTACATCTACATCCATACTCCACAAGCCACCTGACGGTGTGTGGCGGAGGGCACCTTGAGTACCTCTATCGGTTCTCCCTTCTATTCCAGTCTCGTATTGTACGTGGAAAGAAGGATTGTCGGTATGCTTCTGTGTGGGCTCTAATCTCTCTGATTTTATCCTCATGGTCTCTTGGCGAGATATACGTAGGAGGGAGCAATACACTGCTTGACTCTTCGGTGAAGGTATGTTCTCGAAACTTTAACAAAATCCCGTACCGAGCTCCTGAGCGTCTCTCCTGCAGAATTTTCCACTGGAGTTTATCTGTCATCTCCGTAACGCTTTCGCGATTACTAAATGATCTTGTAACGAAGCGCGCTGCTCTCCGTTGGATCTTCTCTATCTCTTCTGTCAACCCTATCTGGTACGGATCCCACAGTGCTGAGCAGTATTCAAGCAGTGGGCGAACAAGTGTACTGTAACCTACTTCCTTTGTTTTTGGATTGCATTTCCTTAGAATTCTTCCAATGAATCTCAGTCTGGCATCTGCTTTACCGACGATCAACTTTATATGATCATTCCATTTTAAATCACTCTTAATGCGTACTCCCAGGTAATTTATGGGATTAACTGCTTCCAGTTGCTGACCTGCTATTTTGTAGCTAAATGATAAGGGATCTACCTTTCTATTTATTCGCAGCACATTACACTTGTATACATTGAGATTCAATTGCCATTCCCTGCACCATGCATCAATTCGCTGCAGATCCTCCTGCATTTCAGTACAATTTTCCATTGTTACAACCTCACGATACACCACAGCATCATCTGCAAAAAGCTTCAGTGAACTTCCGATGTCATCCACCAGGTCATTTATGTATACTGTGAATAGCAAAGCAAAGTTATCTTGAGGTTGCCCGATTCTGATCCTAGAGCACCAGTTATGATATGTATGACCTCAGTTTTCACTGAAATATATGAATTTTCTCTACACTCTGTTTCCTACAATTCTCTTTCTTCAGAGCCACCTTTTCACTGACATTTGCAATTCATAGGACTGACTCATCAGTAATAAGGTTAGACATTTTATCCAACTGCCGCATAACAATGTCGTACTTGTTAACTGTGAACATTTGATAAGTATGTACCTATCAGCGGTTCAAAAATGGTTCAAATGGCTCTTAGCACTATAGGACTTAACATCGGTGGTCATCAGTCCCCTAGAACTTAGAACTACTTAAACCTAACTAATCTAAGGACATCACACACATCCATGCCCGAGGCAGGATTCGAACCTGCGACCGTAGCGGTCGCGCGGTTCCAGACTGAAGAGCCTAGAACCGCTCGGTCACAACGGCCGGCCGTATCAGCCGTACGGAGTTGATGTCACAATACCATGGATTTGTACTACTTGACGAAACTCAGACGACTGCCTCTTACTAATATCTTCAGAACATATTTTTTTTTGCAGTATTGACCAGCCTGACATAAGATCAGTGGTATGGAGCATATTCGCCAAACCTGATACCTGTCAACCTGAGTCAGTTTCATACTCACATTTCCATTCTTGTACTTCACCTGGCCCGCATCTCGTGGTCGTGCGGTAGTGTTCTCGCTTCCCACGCCCGGGTTCCCGGGTTCGATTCCCGGCGGGGTCAGGGATTTTCTCTGCCTCGTCATTGCCGTGTGTTGTGTGATGTCCTTAGGTTAGTTAGGTTTAAGTAGTTCTAAGTCTAGGGGAGTGATAACCATAGATGTTAAGTCCCATAGTGCTAAGAGCCATTTGAACGTATTGAACTTCACCTGTTGCAACTATTACGGAATTTCGGATTCCACTTCTTACTTCCTATTCTAAGCCACAGAGGAGAATAGTTTTTTGTTAATATTATTATTATCAGCGTGTTCCTAAGTATCCTGTTGTTGGGTTGCCCTAAACTTCTTCTCGCCCTCCTCATCCTATTCATTTTCATTTTTTCTCTTACTTTCATGATTTTAAACTAAATCTCAGTTGCAGCTAATTGTCAATTAATTAAGGCCTTAAAAGTTGAAAAATGAAGTTAGCATTACTTAAAAAGTTAATGTTAAACAAATGAAACGTTTTCGGAGAAGAGATCTAATCTAAAAAATAAACAAAAAGTCTCTGTCTTTGCATCCATCTTCTACAGCCAATGTCCACTATATGAGGTTAATAATAGCATTTGTAAGTACTTGCTTATGTTGTCTTCCATTAATCATTGGACGCATTTTGCTTTTTGTATCAAGTTGTCGTCACATGTAGACTACTGTAAAGTTTGTGAAGGCTCAATTTCATAATTTTACCTAAACAGAAAACAGTTCACAAGCATGCGCATCGTCAGTTTAATACTTATGCACCCGTCTCGCATTCTGTGTGTCGATTGTTTACTCTATCCTGTCCTTTCCTATATTCACATGGACAGCGTCAGGACCATGGTCGATTTATCGCTTGTAGGGTAGCTATACTATGTGATCAAAAGTATCCGAACCCGCCCCCCCCCCCAAAACATACTTTTTTCATATTAGGTGCATTGCGCTGCCATCTACTGCCAGGTACTCCATATCAGTGACCTCAGTAGTCATTAGGCATCGTGAGAGAGTAGAATGGGGCGCTCCACGGACTTCGAACGTGGTCAGATGATTGGGTTACACGTTTGTCATATGTCTGTAAACGGAATTTCCACCCTCCTAAACATCCCTAGGTACACTGTTTGTGACGTGATAGTGAAGTGGAAATGTGAAGGAACACGTACAGCACAAAATCGTGCAGGCCGATATTGTCTGTTGACTAACAGAGACCGCCGCCAGTTGAAGAGGGTCGTGATGTGTAATAGGCTGACATCTATCCAGGCCATCACACAAGAATTCCAAACTGCATCAGGATCCACTGCAGCTACTATGACGGTTAGGCGAGAGGTGGGAAAACTTGGATTTCATGGTCGAGCGGCTGCTCATAAGCCACACATCACGCCGGTAAGTACCAAACGACGCCTCGCTTGGTGTAAGGAGCGTAACATTGGACGATTTAACAGCGGAAAAACGTTGTGTGGAGTGATGAATCGCGATACACAATGTGGCGATCCGATGGCAGGGTGTGGGTATGGCGAATGCCTGGCGAATGTCATCTGCCAGCGTTTGTAGTGTCAACAGTAAAATTCGGAGGCGGTGGTGTTATGGTGTGGCCAGATTTTCATGGAGGGACTTGCACCCCTTGTTGCTTTGCGTGGCACTGTCACAGCAAAGGCATTCATTGATGTTTTAAGCACCTTCTTGCTTCCCACTGTTGAAGAGCAATTCGGGGATGGCGATTGCATCTTTCAACACGATCGAGCACCTGTTCATAATGCACGGCCTGTGGCGGAGTGGTTACACGACAATAATATCCCTGTAATGGACTAGCCTGCACAGAATCCTGACCTGAATCCTACAGAACACCTTTGGGATGTTTTGGAACGCCGACTTCGTGCCACGCCTCACCGACCGACATCGATACCTCTCCTCAGTGCACCACTCCATGAAGAAACCTTCCAGCACCTGATTGAACGTATGCCTGCGAGAGTGGAAGCTATCATCAAGGCTGAGGGTGGACCAACGCCTCACTGAATTCATGCATTTTTCGATGGAGGGCGCCACGAACTTGTGAGTCATTTTCAACCAGCTGTCCGGATACTTTTGATCGCATGGTGTATATACATTCTAGCTCAAATAGCTGACTCACCATCCGTCAGCACTTTTTGCATCTGGTGTCGTATTACAGCTGATTGTGTGTCATATTCAGTGTCGACCCTGGGAAGGGGAGAAGAGGGGAAGGACGAGAAGGGAGGGAAGCCAAGGCCAGCCTTTCAGTTATGATGCTGTTGGGCAAGAGCCAGTCACACAGTCACACATGATACGCAGGTGCTCTTGGGTAAATGGAACCGAACTCCCCATATTTTTTAATTCGCGGTGGTCTAGCGATTCTAGGCGCTCAGTCCGGAACCGCGCGACTGCTACGGTCGCAGTTTCGAATCCTGCCTCGGGCATGGATGTTTGTGATGTCCTTAGGTTAGTTAGGTTGAAGTAGTTCTAAGTTCTAGGGGACTGTTGACCACAGATGTTAAGTCCCATAGTGCTCAGAGCCATTTGAACCATTTTTAATTATAAATGTTTACCTGCCATCATTTGAGGATTCTTCTTCTTAGTGTCCGGTTTCTGGGTTTTATACATCCAACTAACAAGGCACTCATTCTGTAACTTTAACAATTGTATTTACTGTATAAATCCATCAGTGAAATGCATTCATAGCTTTCTACATTAAGAATGAGAAGACATGACAATGCAAGAGCTTATGGTACTTTATTCAGATTACCTAGCAAACAAGTGGTGTATGCACAGGAATATAAAGAATTCTCTATGCCTTCCAGTCTGACAATGCAAGCGCAGACCAGATGTGGTTCAAATTCAAAGAAATATTATGGACGGAAATTGAGAAATATATACCAAATGAATTAATAAGAAACGGTACTGATCACCCATGGTACACAAAACGCGTCAGAACACTGTTGCCGAAGAAACTAAAAAAACATGTCAAATTTAAAAGAACCAAAAACTCCAAGACTGGCGAAATATTATTGAAGCTCAAAATTTAACACGAATTTCAATGCGAGATGCTTTCAATAGTGTCCCGAAATCTGACAGAAAACCTAAAGAGATTCCGGTCGTTTATAATGTACACTAGTAGCAAGACGCAGTCAATACCCACACTGCGCGATAACAATGGCGATGTTACTTGTGAAGTGCCACTAAAGCAGAGTTACTAAACATGGTTTTCCGAAAATCTTCACCAAAGAAGACAAAGTCAAGAATAACTCCCAACATTAGTAAAAATGGCTCTGAGCACTATGGGGCTTAACTACTTAGATCATTAGTCCCATAGAACGTAGAACTACTTACACCTAACTAATCTAAGGACATAACAGACATCCATGCCCAAGGCAGGATTCGAACCTGCGACCGTAGCGGTCACGCGGTTCCAAACTGTAGCGCCTAGAACCGCACGGTCACTCCGGCCGGCGCCAACATTAGTAACTTAGAAGTAGATATACTCAGTGTAGCGAAGCAGGTTAAATCACTTAATAAAGGCAAGGGCTCCGGTACAGATAGTATACCAGTCATGTATCTTTCAGAGTACGCTGTTAGAAGAACTCCATACTTAGCAGTCAAATACAACCTCTCGCTTATCGAAAGATCCGTACCTAAAGAATGGAAAGCTGCACAAGTCATACCAAGACCCAATACAGGAAACAGGGGTAATCGGTTGAATTGCAGACCCATCTCATTAATGTCGATTTGCAGTAGAATTTTGGAACACATACTGTGTGCGAACATTATGAATCACCTCGAAGAAGACAAGTTATTGACAAACAGCCAACGTGGATTCGGAAAACACCGTTCTTGTGAAACACAACTATCTCTTTATTCTGACGAAGTAATGGGAGCTATCGACAGGGGATGTCAAACTTATTTAACATTTTTAGATTTCCAGAAGGCTTTTGACACCGTTCCTCGCAAGTGACTTCTAACCAAATTGCGTGCGTATGGAGTATCGCCTTAGCTATGCGACTGAATCCGTGAATTCTTATCATGAAGGTCACAGTTCGTAGTAACTGACGGAACATCATCGACTAAAATACAAGTAATATCTATTACAGGGCCTCTACTGTTCCTGATCTGCATATACGATTTAGGAGAACATTTGAGCAGCGCACTTAGGTTGTTTGCAGATGATGCTGTCATTTACCGACTTGTAAAGTCATCACACGACCAAAACTAATAACGAAATAATTTGTACAAGATAAATGTATGGTGCGAAAAGCGGCAATTGACCCTAAATAATGAAAACTGTGAAGTCATCCTCATGAGTACTAGAAGGAATCTGCTAAATTTTGGTTACACGATAATTCATACACTTCTAAAGGATATCAATTCAACTAAATGCCGTACTTAGGAATTACAGTTACGAATAACATAAATTGGAACTACCACATGGATAATGTTTTGAGGGGATAGCAAACCAAAGATTGTGATTTATCGGCAGAACACGTGGAAAATGATACAGGTGTATTAAAGGGACTGCTTACATTTCGCTTGTCCGTCCTCTTTTGGAGTATTGATGTGCGTTGTGGGATCCGTATCAGTTAGAATTGACAGAGGACATCGAAAAAGTCCAAAGGAGGGCAGCTCGTTTTGTACTATAGCGAACTAGGAGAGAGAGTGCCATGGATATGATACGGGAACTGGAGTGTCAATCATAAAAACAAAAGCCATTTTTCGTTGCGGCAGAATTTTCTCACGAAGTTTCAATCACTAACTTTCTCCTCAGAATTTGAAAATATTTTTTTGGCGCTCACCTACATGGTGATAAATGATCATCATAATAAAATAAGAGAAAGCAGAGAAAGCAGGAAAGATGTAAGTGTTCGTTATTCCCGTACGCCGTTCGCGAATGAAACGGCAGACAACTTGAGGGTGGTTCGATGAACTCTCTGCCAGGCACTTAATTGTGAATTGCAGAGTAACCATGTAGATGTTGCTGTTGATGAATATTGGTCAACAAATAACGGCAAAGCGGCAGAATAGTACGAAGTTATGTTATGTGATTGGTCTCTCCGAGATGCTGAAAAATATGCTTCAAAAGTTTTTGTGAGAAAACTCTACTAGGTTTTTAAATAAAATGAACGTTATTAACATTCTGTATGTTTATTATTCATGTCTATACATTTATTTCTCAACATGGTCACCCTGGCGACGAACAAATTTCTCTCAATGAAGCCGCGCGGGATAGCCGAGCGGTCTCTGACGCCTTGCCACGGTTCGCGCGGCTCCCCCCGTCGGAAGTTCAAATCCTCCCTCTGGCATGGGTGTGTGTGTTGTCCTTAGCGTAAGTTAGTTTAAGATAGATTAAGTAGTGTGTAAGAGTAGGGACCATTGACCTCAGCAGTTTGGTCCCATAGGAACTTACCACAAATTTCCAATTTCTCCCAACGAGAGACCAGTTTGTTGATATTGTAGAATGTTCGACTTTGTTGACGGTGCCATAACCTCACCATCTGCTTCCGCCGCCTCGTCAATATCACAGTGAAGTCCTCGAAGGTGTTCAAGTTTTGCAAACAGATTAAAATTAGATTGGGCCAAGTCGGGACTTTGAAGAGGAAGATCGATAAGAATGATCGCAGGGTGTCGGATTGTTGCACATGTCGCAGTGCTCGTGTGTGGTCTGGCGTAATCATGCTGACATGTGGACCAACTCAACAAATTAGAAACTCGCCGTTTCTCACACACCGTCACTTACATTACATGCAGCCATGTTAGCCGTTACAGTTCAGAGTCTTCTAGTAGTAGAAGGCTGCAAATACACTCCTGGAAATTGAAATAAGAACACCGTGAATTCATTGTCCCAGGAAGGGGAAACTTTATTGACACATTCCTGGGGTCAGATACATAACATGATCACACTGACAGAACCACAGGCACATAGACACAGGCAACAGAGCATGCACAATGTCGGCACTAGTACAGTGTATATCCAACTTTCGCAGCAATGCAGGCTGCTATTCTCCCATGGAGACGATCGTAGAGATGCTAGATGTAGTCCTGTGGAACGGCTTGCCATGCCATGTCCACCTGGCGCCTCAGTTGGACCAGCGTTCGTGCTGGACGTGCAGACCGCGTGAGACGACGCTTCATCCAGTCCCAAACTTGCTCAATTGGGGACAGATCCGGAGATCTTGCTGGCCAGGCTAGTTGACTTACACCTTCTAGAGCACGTTGGGTGGCACGGGATACATGCGGACGTGCATTGTCCTGTTGGAACAGCAAGTTCCCTTGCCGGTCTAGGAATGGTAGAACGATGGGTTCGATGACGGTTTGGATGTACCGTGCACTATTCAGTGTCCCCTCGACGATCACCAGAGGTGTACGGCCAGTGTAGGAGATCGCTCCCCACACCACGATGCCGGGTGTTGGCCCTGTGTGCCTCAGTCGTATGCAGTCCTGATTGTGGCACTCACCTGCACGGCACCAAACACGCATACGACCATCATTGGCACCAAGGCAAAAGCGACTCTCATCGCTGAAGACGACAGGTCTCCATTCGTCCCTCCATTCACGCCTGTCGCGACACCACTGGAGGCGGGCTGCACGATGTTGGGGCGTGAGCGGAAGACGGCCTAACGGTGTGCGGGTCCGTAGCCCAGCTTCATGGAGACGGTTGCGAATGGTCGTCGCCGATACCCCAGGAGCAACAGTGTCCCTAATTTGCTGGGAAGTGGCGGTGCGGTCCCCTACGGCACTGCGTAGGATCCTACGGTCTTGGCGTGCATCTGTGCGTCGCTGCGGTCCGGTCCCACGTCGACTGGGCACGTGCACCTTCCGCCGACCACTGGCGACAACATCGATGTACTGTGGAGATCTCACGCCCCACGTGTTGAGCAATTCGGCGGTACGTCCACCCGGCCTCCCGCATGCCCACTATACGCCCTCGCTCAAAGTCCGTCAACTGCACATACGGTTCACGTCCACGCTGTCGCGGCATGCTACCAGTGTTAAAGACTGCGATGGAGCTCCGTATGCCACGGCAAACTGGCTGACACTGACGGCTGCGGTGCACAAATGCTGCGCAGCTAGCGCCATTCGACTGCCAACACCGCGGTTCTTGGTGTGTCCGCTGTGCCGTGTGTGTGATCATTGCTTGTACAGCCCTCTCGCA
Source organism: Schistocerca gregaria (assembly GCF_023897955.1). Classification (NCBI taxonomy): domain Eukaryota; kingdom Metazoa; phylum Arthropoda; class Insecta; order Orthoptera; family Acrididae; genus Schistocerca; species Schistocerca gregaria. The sequence continues at coordinate 89,948,830 of NC_064931.1, forward strand.
GTGTCCGGAGCAAGTATGGTGGGTCTGACACACCGGTGTCAATGTGTTCTTTTTTCCATTTCCAGGAGTGTATATAGACATGAAGAATAAAGGTGTAGAATTTTAATAACGTTTGTTTTATATAAAGCGTTTTAAGAGTTTTCACATAAAAAATCGGAGACATTACTGCACGCCCTCGTAGTTGCACTTTCTGGAACTGCCTCTCCCTTTTGAAGCGAGTGAGTTGCGGCACTCTGATAGCAGCTCCTTGTCACGTCTGAAAAGTAACTTGTTCTCTATTCATTATTATTAATGCTGTTATTAACATATTCTTTTACACTTATGTATGTGTGAATTCCTAAGGGACCAAACTGCTTAGATCGTCGGTGCGTAGACTTACACACTACTTAAACTAACATATACTAAGAACAGCACACACACCCATGCCCGAGGGAGGATTCGAACCTCCGGCGGGAGGGGCCGCGCAGTCCGTCACATGACGCCTCAAACCGCGCGGCCACTCCACGCGGCTCACTTACACTCATGTATTGTTTCTTTATCCCAGCAGTGAAACGAACCCCAGCAGAACTACAGGACCAGAACGCACAGCAGCACAATTGTTCCCGTCATCACCACTCGTCGAAGAAATAAGAATGTTCAGATGTGTGCGAAATCTTATGGGACTTAACTGCTAAGGTCGTCAGCCTCTAAGCTTACACACCACTTAACCTAAATTATTCTAAGGTCAAACACACACACCCATGCCCGAGGGAGGACTCAAACCTCCGCCGCGATCAGCCGCACAAAGAAATAAGAATCAGAGCATTAAAAGATTACGAATTACTGCACCAGTGTATGGTTTTTTTTACTAATGTGTCAAAAAAAAGAAAAAAGAAAAAATAATATTTTCATACAAAATTGTCCTATTTCTCCATACTCCCTTCTGTCGCTCATAAAGATGTGTAGCCACAGTACGTTTGTGAGTGAAATATTTGTTTGTGAAGGGATTAGATTATTCTGTAAATAATAAAAACGATATAGCAAAGTAACGTATGTTTAATTAACGATATTTTGCAGGAGATGACTTACACACAGCAATGAAACTATTTCTTGTAACATGAAATAAGATGATATACATACAACTTCTTTAATTAATACTAATAAAGAATCTGTATACAATGCTTCCTATTTAATCACTAGTTTTTACAGAGTATTTATATTTAATTTTAAATACATTTTTAAACTAAAACTAATAACAAATCTATATTCGCTATGTATCCCATTTAGTCATTGGTTTTTATACAATACAAGGAAAATTGGTGAACTAGCAAGGGGAAGTGGGGAAAAAACCACGCGCATACACACGCATACACATACACACACACACGACCGTACGGGCGCACAATCACATACTGTGGTCATATTACACAAAATATTTTCAATTTTTATGCAGACACACTAAGGTGACAGAAGTCACGGGATAGCGATGCGCACATTATAGATAGTGGTAGCATAGCGTACGCAAGGTGTAAAAGGGCTGCGCATCGGCGGAGCTGTCATTTCCACTATGATGGCACGACGGGCATTAACAGGTTTTGAACGCGGAATGGTAGTTAAAGGTAGATGCATGGACATTTAATTTCTGAAGTCGTTAGGGAATATGTTAGTTAAAGCTAGACGCATGGACATTTAATTTCTGAAGTCGTTAGGGAATTCAATATTCCGAGATTCACAGTATCAAGAGTGTGTCGAGAATACCAAATTTCAGGCATTATCTCTCATCACAGACAATGCAGTGGCCGACAGCCTTCACTTAACGGCCGAGTGCAGCAGTGTTTGAATAGAGGTGTCAGTGCTAACAGGCGAGCAACCCTGTGTGAAATAACCGCAGAAATCAATGTGGGATATACGACGAATGTACCTTTTAGGACAGTGCTGCGAAATTTTGTGTTAATGGACTATGGCAGCAGATGATCGACGTGAGTGCCTTTGCTAACAGCACGACGTCGCCTGCAGTGCCTCTCCTGGGCCCGCGACCATGTCGGTTGGATCATAGACGACTGGAAAACCGTGGTCTGATCGGATGAGTCACGATTTCAGTTGGTAAGAGCTGATAGTAGAGTTCGAGTGTGGCTCAGACCCTACGAAGCCGTGGACCCAAGTTTTCAACAAGGCAGCAGACCTTGGATTTTAAGACGTGACGACGGCGGTCGCGTATTGCACAGTCTATTACACGATTAACTGAGGCTGGAGGACAGGAATCATACAAAAATTTTGTGAGAATGGGTAAGACGGAATTCCTGACATTGCTTCGTTTAGTAAGTCCACAAATAACGAGGCAAAACACAGTTATGCGAGACTCTATCTCAGTATCAAAAAGGTCAGTAGGTACCCTTATATAAGCTTAGTATTCCTAGGCTACTGTCCGTGCAGTGCATACTTGTAAGCTGTAACTAAGTCCATAATTTTCTTTAGGTTAGTTCTAACACTGAGATTTCTAGCTACTGGAGAAAGCTACAGAAGCCCAATGTTTTCATTCAGAGTACCTGTAAGAACGATATCCTCAATTATTCCCGAAATTTCTGATGCCATTTAGCAGTCCTTTAAGGATTTATACATGAAGGTACGTTGATTTTGTTAAATGTCATGAGAACATGACCAAAATAACTTATTGTAATAACACATTTCAACAAGCTGAAAAGTACAATAAAAGAACAATTTTTGTTCATCTGTGTTACTCTCAGCAAGAAACATAAGTCGTTGTGGGGTGGTATTTTCGGTGACTCTGCCACAACTTTCTCGTGGAGTTGTATTTGTTACGTTTAGTTAATTCGCAAACCCCTAGCAGTCTCTTTATTCTGCTAAATTCATTAGAAGTAGCAGCAAATTCTTTAAATTGGCATTCTTAACAATTTCCAGAAAATATTTTGGGGGAGGGATGTATCTCTGATCCAGCGTGCAGCTGTGCCTGTGTCCAGGTATCCCCACACATTTTTATAGTTTGGTCATTATATTCCAAATGGATCCCTACATTGTAAAATGTTATGCGCCAACACTTTTTCTCCCCTACATATGGAATTTTCAGACAACATCAATATACTTCATAATTCATCATTTTCCGTCGTTAGGGGAAAATGTATCTGATAGATAGTGATTTTACACTATAAGGTCATACTTATTTTTCAGTTCATGTGTATGAAAGTCACATTGACATATTCACATCACATTTTCTCTCTGTCAGATCCAATCGACAGGAAATGAATGGAAACGTGTATCAAAACAGTTCCAAGACATGTGGAACTTTCCAAATAGACGGGAAGCATGTGGAATTCCGACCACCAAGATGTATGGGATCATACTACCACAGTTATAAAGGAGGTAACAGCTTTGTGTTACTGGCACTTGTTGATGCACGGTAGAAATTTATATGTGTGGATGTAGGATGCAATGGGCGGATCACTGATGGAAGAGTGTTCCAGAGCAGTCCACTCTGTGAAATTCTAACTGATATTGAAAATTTAATGAAAATTCTTACACCAGAGATATTATTAGAAACTCAAACTGCAGTGCCTTTTATAGTTGTAGTTGATGATGCTTTTCCCTTACTCGAGCATACAGTCACGTTGACATATTCACATCACATTTTCTCTCTGTCAGATCCAATCGACAGGAAATGAATGGAAACGTGTATCAAAACAGTTCCAAGACATGTGGAACTTTCCAAATAGACGGGAAGCATGTGGAATATAAGGGAGATCTCACGAAGGAACAGAAAATATTTAATTATCATTTGAGCGGGGCAAGAAGAACTTCTGACACTGATTTTGGAATACTGAGCAATAGGTTCAGAATTCTCCTTAAGAAAACGGAGCTACCTGTTGAAACTGTAGAGAAAATCACACTGTCTGCTTGTGTGCTATATAATTTTTTACTGGACACATGTGGGAAGAGATATGTTGGACAACTGGAAAAGAAAGAGGACACAAATCACTTTGTTATTATTCCAGGAGAATAGCAGCAAAATAATCTGAGGGGAATAGGAAGATTAGGTAAATACAAGTCAGTTAAAGAAGGTAGGAAAGTGAGGGGCACTCTACAGGAGTATTTCAACAGTAGTGGGTATGTACAGTGGCAGAGGGAATCTGTAAAAAATAAATAAATAAAATAAAGAAATGCTGTACTGATACAATGCCAAATCTTGAAAATAAGAAACGTAAATTATGACTGAGAAGTTAATATGGTATGCATGCTCAGTATGTGTTTCGGCTCCGTACAGTCATTACGTGATTTTTGAGATTGCCGCCAGTGATGTTGTGTATTTATTGTTTGTTACAAAAATAGAACCGCGTAAATTAGAGTAAGGTATTAGCATCGAGCTTTGTGTTAAACTTGGGGAATCCGCGAATGTGACCTTTGAAACGTAGAAACAGGGATAGGGGGAACATTCCTTACCGAGAGAACAAGTTTTTAGCTGGCACAAGTCATTTTTTGAAGGCCGAGAACACGCTGAAGACGAACCTCGCCCAGGGAGACCTTCAACGTCAAAGACCGAAGTAAACGTCGAATGTGTGTGTGCTCTTGTGAGACCAACATTTAACAATAAGGATGATGCGTGACTTATTAAACTTAAATATTTTCACCGTAGATATAATTTTGACCGAAGTTTTGCACATGCCAAATGTTTGTGTCAAAATGGTGCTGTAATCACAACTAAGCAGAAAGATAATCGAAGAAACATCTTCCAGAGAAGATTGCCAATGACTACGAATCATACAGTTATGTGATCACAGGTGATAACTCTGAATTTTGAGTATGCTCCTGAGACAAAGTGTCGAAGTGAGGAGTGGCACACTGAGACATCTCACAGACTCAAAAAAGCTAGAACGAGCAAATCAAATCCAAACAATGTTGATTTTCGTTTTCGACAGCAAGGGTATTGTATATACAGATGTTGTTCTTCCAGGACAAACTGTGAACCAAGTGTTATACAAAGCCGGCCAGAGCGGTCGTGCGGGTCTAGACGCTACAGTCTGGAACCGAGCGACCGCTACGGCAGCAGGTTCGAATCCTGCCTCGGGCATGGATGTGTGTGATGTCCTTAGGTTAGTTAGGTTTAAGTAGTTCTAAGTTCTAGGCGACTGATGACCTCAGAAGTTAAGTCCTATAGTGCTCAGAGCCATTTGAACCATTTTTTTGTTATACAAATATGTTCTTGAAAGGCACAGGAAAAAGGTGAATCGAGCGAGACAGGACATTGCAGACAAGTAGATACTGCACTGTGACAACGCACCACGTCACAAAGCCACTTCCACCACGGAATTTTTGACCTCAAAAGACATTCCTGTTGTTTCACAGCCCCCTACTCACCCGATCTGAGTAATTGTGACTTTATTCTGTTCACGACATTGACAAATGTCTTAAAAGCATGTCATTTTAAGACACCGGAGAACATTCAAAGGAATGTGATCGACATCTTAAAGGCCCTCCCAGTTGCAGTCTTTCAGCACTGCCACCAAGACTTGGAACGACTGCGCCCGTGTATAGCTGTTGATAGAAAAATCTTTGAATGGTATAATATTGTAGTTTGAAAAAATAAAAACTTTGGTAGATAAAAAAGCAGTCACTTTACTTTTCCCAAGTCCGCCCCGGTAGCTGAGTGGTCAGCGTGACGGATTGCCGTCCTACGAGCCCGGGGTTAGATTCCCTGATGGGTCGGGGCTTTTCTCCGCTCAGGGACTGGGTGTTGTGTTGTCTTCATCATCACTTAATCCCCATCCGCCGCGCAGGTCGCCCAATGTGGCGTCGAATGTAATAAGACCTGCACCAAGGCGGCCGCACCTGCCCCGTAAGGGGCCTCCCGGCCAATGACGCCAAACGCTCATATCATTTCCAATTTTCTCAAACGCCTCACATGTTTCTGGCTTCCTCATAGCCATCAGCTGATACATAAGATCACTTACGGCATCCGTTACCATTAGATGAGTCGGACAAGTGTTTCATGCTGAAGTAGTAGACGATGCTCGGGCTGAAATAGGGCAGAGGCTGCCCCGCGTGGCTAATTTATAGGCAGTATTAGGATGCATTCCCTGACTTGTTGTATATTATCACGAGCGGTTCTAGACGCTTCAGCCTAGAACCGCGCCACTGCTACGGTCGCAGGTTCGAATCCTGCCTCGGGCATGGCTGTGTGTGATGTCCTTAGGTTAGTTAGGTTTAAGTAGTTCTAAGTTCTCGGGGACTGATGACCACAGATGTTAAGTCCCATAGTGCTCAGAGCCATTTGAACCATTTGTATATTACCTGCTGGGCATATGATCGCTGACCTTGACATACTCATTTTGTGGGAGCAGTGATTTTGAAGATCATGTGTTTATCCATATAGCCACTTGTTGGCGACTTGTAAACGCACATGGCACACCGCGTTGCTCTGAACTGTGATACCTGCCAAAGTTGTGTGCATGAGGTGAGGCGTGCCACCAGACATGTGCACCGTAGCGGCACTGACCAACAGCTGCACGGGGCCAGGCATCAATGCGGTCTGAATATTTACCACGTAAGAGCTGAATGAATAAATACACGCTTGTTTAAAGAAAACAATATCATTTACTGGTAATGCAGAGCCGTCAGACATGGAGGAGAGGAAGAAACAGAAAGTTCATTTTCCGAATGAGGAGTGTACATTAGGTCACATATTAACTGACTGACATTTTTCTATCTACAGAGAGCCTCAGATGGGCTCCTGGGTACAAGTATCTGTCATCTACTGCCACTTTAAGCAACCTATAGTCAAAGCATCTAAAGTTATATCTCCTTTCCTTGATTAATTGTATAGACAATGGGCGATGATGAAGAGAGGTATTAGAGGAGCTGAAGAACTAAATACACCGTTTGAAAAGACAATATCATTTACTGATAATCCCACTTAATTGTGTTCGTACATTATCTGAATCACGCGTACAAGTGCTATTGTCAACGTTTATTTGCCCGAGTCTTCGAATTGATGAGCAGTTGTACTCCTCAAGATTTCGAACTGATGCACTCTTGAAGATTTCAGGTGGCCACAACAGTTTTTCATGTCTCTTGATGTAAACTGAACTGTCTCTACGACCACAGGTTTGAAGTGATAACACCATTTTTCCTACGAGGCTCGCCGGCCGCGGTGGTCTAGCGGTTCTAGGCGCGCAGTCCGGAACCGCGCGACTGCTACGGTCGCAGGTTCGAATACTGCCTCGGGCATGGACGTGTGTGTTGTCCTTAGGTTAGTTAGGTTTAAGTAGTTCTACGTTCTAGAGGACTGATGACCACAGATGTTAGGTCCCATAGTGCTCAGAACCTTTTGAACCTACGAGGCTCTCTTTTTCATCCCAGCATTTTCCATGATGGAAGTAAGTCAACCGTGCCGCAATTCGCCGAGACTTAGCACAGTGTACTGTGATAAACAATTTGGGTGAAGTGACGATTATGGAACTCCTCATTAACCCTTTCGCGGCTGAGAAGGCCGGGCGTCCTGCATGGCCAGCCGGCTGACCGAACGAAAGTGTTGCGCGTCTCGCCGGCGAGCGACAACTCAGCCGACGACCGGTGCGGGCTACTACAGGGAACACGCCACTGTCGGCTAATCGAACATTCCAGAGCGTTTAGGGCCACTCTTCAGCAATACGGTTTATAAAATTAGTATCACACTGTAAGGTCACAGTGGTAGCAGTTTCTGATACCCACAAAAGAGAACATAAAAACTAATCACTCTTTGTTATACGTTTATCCTGAGCTGAGAAAATAGTACCTTAGAAAAATGATAAACACTTCTGTATTTGTTACTGAAAAATTCTGTAACTTGATATTCGCGCTACAAGTATATCTGTCTGTAACCCAATACAATTTCATTGACATCGACCAAACACGTTTCAAGACGTATAGTTTTATAAGTGAGCAGTTTCTGGCGAAGACGCCCAAAGCTCGGACAAATATTTCTTACTCTAATCATAAATAATGGCTATTGAACTTTAAAAGGAAATTGTCCCTTATAGTCTGACGCAGAATTAAACAATGAAAATTTTCATATAACTCAATTTCCGATAAGCCTATTGGCTCTCTTGTAATTAAAGCCTAAACTCGGTTCTCTAATAAAAATTCGACAATAAGTTTCTAGCTGCTTACTGCTCGCTGTTTTCTCTTTCTATTTGCCACGTTCAGTCTGATTTAGTTTTATGTTTTTCCATCCTCATCTTTGACGCAGGCTTTGGACTGCCACTGGCTGAGTGAAAACATTTTTTTTTACTTTTTTACTTTTTTTTATTTTTACTCTTTTCACTTTCCTTTCTTTCAAACACACATGCTTATTGAAAGCGCTTAATATTCTCTTAGTGTGTGATATTTTTCAAAACATGGCACCATTCGAAGGGCAATATTACATTTTTTGCAGCTTATCCGTGTCATTTTTCGCTGTGAATTAGGCGGACACACTACACAATGTCTCTGGGGAATTTCTTTTTTCTCCATTGCTGCAAGAAATCCTGGCTAACGTCCTCTATTTTTCGGTCTAAATGGACAAAAATGAAATTATCGTGTGGCATTGTTGGTCGGGGAAGTTCGGCCACCGAGTTGCAATGTCACGCCACACTGGGCGACTTGCATGTCGGTGATTATGAAATAATGATGAGGACGACACAACACCCAGTCCACGAGAGCGCAAAATCTCCAACGGGGCCAGGAATCGAACCAGGGCCCGCTGCATGGTAGGCAAATAGCTAAGCAGACGGAAAGTCGAAATAGAGTTCCTTGCTTTGCTGTCCTTGGAATCTCAATCTTACATGTTTGTCCTTGAAATTTATCCTGCAACGGGCGGATTAGCTCGAAAACGAATTTCGCCAGTGGCGTTTTCTATTTCTTTTTTAATTCAAAAACTGTTTTTGCTTTCAGCGCACAGATGTAAATCAAATGGAAGAATACCTTCTCGTACCACTTCACTGTCTTTCCAATATACTGTACAGCACTTTACATCAATTCTGTCTTATCAACAGAACCCACCGACTTACTGTAGCTCACTACACAAGTCGCTTTTAGTTTACTTTGCTTCGTTTTATGTTCGTTCTTCTCGATTTCAACAAAATCTGGTACATTTACGGTTTAAAGCATCCAGACTTTTTTGTCTATCAGTTTTAGAACCAACAGTGTTACACAAGACTTAAATGGTATTCCCCCTTCTTTGAGGCTGTCAGGTAGCGGTGGCAAATATTTACTGTTTTTGCGTAGTGTTCCAATGGCATTTGTACATTTCTCATGGAGCCATAATAATAATTGGGGGCTTGAATACAACTTGTCTACATAAATGGAATGACCTTTGTTGAGGCATGACAATAACAAACGCAGAACAACATCGCCTGATTTTCCCCATTCAGCGTTTCAGGATTCTATTTCCGTGGCCAGCGCCATTGTATACAATATATTGTAGAATAGAATTACTTTGTACCTAGCAAAGAACGAAAATTTTAATACCTAAACGCCTGCTTAAATCTCAACCTTCCTTTAAAGAGTAACAAACTTTCATCTGTTACTAAATTTTTGAAAGGGTCTGTGGCGTCACGGAAGTTCTTCATTGTGTGCTCTACAGTTAGCCGTATTTTCACAAGAATATCTTTAGATACTACCGAATTTCCACTAAAGTGTATTAAACGCAGAATCAATTTATACTGGTCACTGGACATTAAGTGTGAAAATATTGATGTTTGAAGCTGACCAATATTCATTCACTTCTAACTTTTTTAGTTCTTGGCATAAGTAGGGAATTACCAAAAAGCAATAAAATTCTCCATGCTCTATATGCTTCCATCACGCTAACCAGCTGGGTACGTAGGAAATGTGTAATAATTATTTATCTCCCCACAAATGACAGAAGCAAATTCAAACGACAAAAGTGCAAAAAAAGTATAAATGATTTGTTGAATCATCGGAGTCTATTCTTATACTCCTAAATGTAGTCACGAAATGGTGTCGTTTCGTCACAGGATGATTATCCGACTAACATACGTTCTTTTTCGTGAGAAAGTTGAGCTTACCAATTCATCGTCTTTCTCTTCTTCAGAAGAAAAAACTTCTGAAAAGTTCCTCGTGGTGTTGAAGAATTTGTAGTACATCCAGACACATCAGGATCTTCGTCCGAAGGAAGGTCCCAAGTAGCTCTACCATCTTCGTCTCTACAATTCATGAGGATTTACGTGATTTCCTTGTCCGATAAATTACGTCCCTACATCGCAAAGGCAATATAGGCAAACGTTGTCCCACCAATTGCGAAAAAACGGCTGGCCCAGTATATGACTCATAAGCGGAAAGGGTCCAGGAGCCGGTAAAAGCTGTAGTGCTTTCCAACGTTACCAAGAAGAGTAGGTAACGACAGCAGTGGCAGTGAAGTTGAAATGTGGACAACAGCGAGTCGTCGTTCTGTTGCGTTTGTTTACCTCCTGGACACGGGCGTACAGAAATGTCCTTAGATATCAGGTCTCCGTACGCGCCCGGTGTAAATGAATGACCATAGCCGCCTGGACATTGTACTAGTAGGACGTACATGTAGGTCATTAATCGTCTTGGCGTACTACCTGCTGGGCATACATGTGTACCTGTAGCCGTGAAAGGGTTAATCTTGTCCAGCTTTCGAGAATCCATTGAATGTAATATTCTTCAACACAAGTTGTCCACACTTATCACAAAACATCTGGATATCGCAGTGATGTTTGCACGCTGAGACATCATCATTAAATGCTTTGCATGTGATGCAATGCCTCGACATTTATGTTACACATTGTACGAATCCAGGGAGAGGTGAATATTTAACCGCACAGTCGTGTAAGAATAATGTATATGCAGCAGTACCTGTATGATGATTCAAATTCACTGTGTACTCGTATATCTACAGTTCCAGATTTTACGGCTTCATTTTGCTTTGAACAATCTATCACCACTGTGGAAGCTACTTCTTTAAACCTCTTAAGACTGATCGCGCATTCCAATTCATCGACTGGATTGTAAGAAGAACGAAACCTTACCTACACAGCACACAGTACACCAACAATGTTACTGTCCCAGTCAAGCTGTAATTTTTATATGGAAAATATTCGCTGTTTATGTACACTCTAGCATTGGTTAGTTTACATGGTCAAATACACATAAATCCTTTCTCAGATACCCTTCCTCTCTGTTTACAGCACCAGAATAATAAGTAAAGGCATTTCTAATTGAACTCATGTTTTCGTCGTCCATCTCTGTGTCGATGCCTCTGTAAGCAATGGATACTCATAAAATTCCCATGAACGGAAATTTAGTGATAACTGAACACCTGAATTCAACACACGTTCAATTTTCAGATGCTCTGCATCTCATACAGATACATGGGGCAATTTCCACACCAATTTATCCAACATAGTTCACAGTTACATCATCTACTTCTGCCACACCTTGAATGTAGCATGAAGAGGGCCTGCTGAAAAGTAGTGCCTCCAATTTTTTTATATGAAAACTCTTAAAGCTTTTTAAATAGAACAAACATTATTGACATTCTAGATCTCCATGCTTCATGTCTATCTATTTCCAGCCCTCTGCCACTAGAGCGCCACAGATTCTAGTACGTAACGTGGTGGTGTGTGAGGTAACTATGTCGGTGTATGAGAAACAGCATGCTGTAATCGAGTTTAGAATTCTAAGAGTTCATCCACTCATGGAGCACTTCCTCTCTCAGCATGACAACGGCAGAGCACACACGAGTGCTGTAACAGTCCAACACCTGGGTTCACGCCGGCCGGAGTAGCCGAGCGGTTCTAGGCTCTACAGTCTGGAACCGCGCGATCGCTACGACCGCAGGTTCGATTCCTGCCTCGTGCATGGATGTGTGTGAAGTCCTTAGGTTGGTTAGGTTTAAGTAGTTCTAAGTACTAGGGGACTGATGACCACAGCAGTTAAGTCCCATAGTGCTCAGAGCCATCCTGGGTTCACTGTCATCGAATATCCTCCATAGAGTCCCGATTTGCATCTGCTTCCAAAACATAAATAACACATTTGATGGCCTCACTTTAAAAGTGATGAAACAGTTCAAGCTGTTACTCTGTCAGCCAAGTCGAACATTTTACACTGACGGGAGGGAATGGGCGGAGGGGGGGGGGGGGGGAGAGGGAATCAGTTAGTACTACTCATTTGATGCATTGCATGCAGGAGTGCATAACCTCATTGCTTATCAGCAGTGATGACTTCCCCGTGAATTTTGACCGTCAGTAAATAGCAATTGTTATGTGCATTTGGAGCACAGGATGGACATTGCGAAAATAAGAACACTTTTTGGATTATTTCTTTACTTATATATATCCATCGTTGCAACCATTCAGTTCTGCAATGATTAGTGAAAAACTGCTTTCTGCATACCTTTCATCCTGTATACCATCTGTGAATTCTATTTCAATAAACTTGATACTTACACTGTACATATCTATACACTTTGGAACAAGCGAAATACATTCATTTATACATAGCTGTAATTGATTCATATTTATGCTGTTCCCACATAAACAGTTCACAAAATCATAGTATGCATCTCTAACATGTGGACGCCAGTGACTTAGTGGATCTTTAGCGATTGCTAACACACATTGTAGATCATCCATATTCACAATAGTCGAATGTGTTATGTAAATGCTCATATCCTCTGAAGTTAATTCAAGCACAGATTCTCTATACATATCGACTATTTAAATCTTCCTCGCAACCATATGGATGTCAACTGTTGTCTGAAATGGTCACAGCCGGCCGGAGTGGCCGAGCGGTTCTAGGCGCTACAGTCTGTAACCACGAGATCGCTATGGTCACAGATTCGAATCCTGCTTCGGGTATGGATGTGTGTGATGTCCTTAGGTTAGTTAGGTTTAAGTAGGTCTAAGTGCTCAGAGCCATTTGAACCATTTGAAATGGTCATACTCTGTTGTTATCTTCTTGTCTGTGTACTACTTCATGCTGCACAAAAAGTCCAAGAGTCTAAGAAAACTGCATTCTAGCCCCAACACATTGCTAGATTAAAATCACTTTTGGATGGTAGGTCAACATTATTGCATTTAGATGAACTAGCAGCCAAATTATATGAATTGGCAAATTGCGGTATTTTACCAGGACTTGTCTCAGGCTCTGCTAGTTGAGGAAGCTCAGGGGGCTGTGGCTGTGGTAAAGAACAGTTGAACAACAGCATATGCCATAAATCTAGAAAACTGTCTGTGGGCTGCTGCATACCAACTACTACCAGATCAGGATGGAAAGAGACAACATAAGGATAACAGAATAAAAGACTAACTGTTAATAACTGATGGGTATCTACTTACTTTCCATATTCTTCTGCTTTATAGAGGTAGTGGCCAATCTCTGTTGGCAGTACTTTATGATGATCCTTCCACTACAGAGCACAGACCACCAATGATCCCTACTGGTCGAGAGGAAAGCAGGAAGGGGGAGGGGGAGGTGGTAGAAAAGGTGAGTGGAGGGTAGGTTGTGACCTTGAATATGACATGCACAACTGCATCAGCTATCACAGACACTGGATGCAAAAAGTGCTGACAGATGCTAAGTCAGCGATCTGAGCCAGAATGTGCACTGTTACCCTACTGCCGCTTACTGTCGTTTCTTTGAGGTAAATAATGTACGGCACCGACCAATATATATACAACAGAGTGTTCCTATGTTATGAATACTCGAATATCTCCTGTTTCAGTGCATTTATTTATATCTTATTTGTTTTCGTTTATTTATTGTATTTATGTATTCATTTGTGTGCAGCGAGGTGTGTGTACTACGTATTCGTCGTATATTGGTGTATTCTGTTTATTTGCTTGTGTATGATTCTTTTGAAAGCTGGCCATTACATGTTTCTCTTCAGCTCTTGGTGTGTAACGTCATGTCTGTTCTTACATTTGTTGTGCCTGGCTGTGATCAGGCAGGAGCTCAGAAGTTGTTGAGATCACATTTACATGTCTATGTATTCTTCGTATTTCAATGATCCAATGTTATTTGGAGTTGTGTATGTTTGTCACCGTTATTATAACAAAGATCATAAGTATCGAATTTTTAAAACTTGTTTTTTGATGTTTTTGTCATTGAGCCTTTGGTAATAGTTCAGTTTCTGTGCGAGAATGGCAAGGTAGATTTAATAATTTTCAGCGATTGGAGAGAGACATCGATCCTGCGACCAAAATGCACTAAATATTTGTTGTACTAAAGCATATTCAAGAAACGACATGATATTTTCTACTTAGGATACCAAAATTATAATGGAACAAGAATAACGCTAATCAGAAGACACTGGAAGTTGCCTGTTACGTTTATGATCTTGGCATGAGATTGCCAAATGAAATTTAAATGTTAAGTTAAAGTTGCTATCCTGGAAGGAAGTCGCTTTTGTTAACCTGCAACTATCTCTTCGCTTTGTCTTTCCTCCTTCACGTCAGCTTCCTTGCCTGTTGCTTTGGTGATTACAACGAAACAACTACTGTAAATAGCGGCCACACGAAAACACTAATCTAATATCGCACAACGAAGTAAGTTCTAAGCAAATAGGTACTGGAAAGTGACTTGGTGGAGCGCATGTAGCATTCGGATAGCATTGGGACAAGTTGCACGGGATACTATTCCTAAATGATGAAATACTGAAACGCCTTACTATACAGCCTCTCCTACTCTTTCTCATTATACAAACTGCCGGAGGAAAACTCTCGGAAATGCTCTGAAGCTTTCTGTATAAACGGTAAAATGCTTTTATAAATTACAACGATAATATTTTATTTCTTAAAAAAAGGTCGAATGGTTCAACACCCATTTATAGCCAAGATCAGTACATTTTAAACAACATAGAGTGGTCGCCCAACATTCCATACTTTGGGGTTCACGTAAGATGTGAAAGATGCACTCAGTGAGGAGGTACTTAGGTAATGTTTGTGATAAAGGAAAAATATTACTCTCTCGTATTCACCGCAGATACACAGGAAAAACACGCCAAGCCACCGACCAAAATCTCTCGCTCCCGTCCTGACTGTTGTATCCTTGTCCAAGCGTGTCTCCTTCCCTGTTGTGTCAACGCACGCACTACATGAGGATGGTTCCTCTGTTCAGAAAGTATAGGGGAGGGTTTCTTTGGCTCTGAAATGTCTAACCACTCTCTCATTCCAGTCTCCGCGTTTTTATCCTTCTTATTGCCTGCTTCTTTCTCTGTCGTGTTCAAAACGACGTGACTAGCGAACGGTTATTCTGTTTTAAAAAGTGGAGGGTGTGGTGAGGGGGGAAGAGGGAGAGATAAGTTGAGTTTGAAATTGCGAAACAACTCTCTCATCCCGTGCATATTATCGCCCATTCCCTTGTCTGTCTCTATGCCACGTTAATTATCAAACACCTACACAATCATCCAATGACAATCACTGATTGAATAGGTACTAAAGAAAATTTAAAAATCATCCATAGAAATAAATGAGATAAACACTTAACTTGGTCCATCTTCTGTACAGAAACTTACTGCAGTCTGTCTAGGTAGAATTCAGTGTGGTACACTCGATAATGGTGCAACATACATGAAGCGCAAGTGACAAATTCAGTCAAGATATATGAAACGAACTGGTGGGCACGTTCCAGCATATAGCTTACGATACTGGTAAAAATATGACATCGTAAATATATATATTAAAATACACACTTAAAATGACCTACTCCAATAAACCTCTTTGATAACAACAAAGCTGTTATAAGAGATATTTTTATTTTATTTATTTATCAAACGTGATCTGTTTATGGACGTGATTCCCTTCCATACATCGTATCAGGATTACACACATACAGTGCTTCTTTTACATGAGAGTCGATAAGAAATAACTATTTTAATATGACAGATATATTGCCGGAAAAATATTGTACACCCTTTTAGAGGTTTCCAATTCACTCAAGAGTTATTGTCGCAACAGTGCACTTGGCGTTCATCAAATGATTACAATTACGGATCAATAGCACAAGCGGTTCTGAGATACCAGGTACGAACCCATGCTGAAATACCCATATCACTATATGGAGTAGCCTTCACGGGCGGCAATGCAGGCGCTGTGTCTGGCATCCAGTCGATCGGCCAGATGACTAATACTGTCCAGATATACTTTTTGCCAGGTCTGCTCGATCTGTTAACGTATTTCTGTAAAAATTGTTGGCTGACGAGTAGCAGGAGACACTTCTCGTCCCTTCACATTCCACATATGCTCGATTGGAGACAAGTACGGAGATCGTGCTGGCTAGGGAAGTTGTTGCACGTCTTGCAGAACACGTTGAGTTTCATGGGAAGTGTGTACGCGAGCATTATCCTGTTGGAACAACACATCACCTTCCTGTTGCAAGAACGGCGATAGAACGGGGCTAACAACAGTCTACACACACCGAGTCCTAGTTAGCGTCCCCTACAGAAACACCAAAGGGGGTGAATGAGAGTTGTAGCTTATCACACCCCAGACCGGACTGGGGTGGGCTCAGTGTGTCTGGTCAACACCGACTCAAAGGAAGGCCTCGGCGCTTGTTGGTGACGTCACGTCAGCTAGGCACGGCGAACGCCAGGTCTGTTGCAGACATACTCATAATGGTGGTGTCTCCCTCCCTGACACAGGAAAATGTGAAGCTATTGGCAGTGGTTGACCAACACACATTGTTCTGAGAGATTTCTGTAATCAATTAAATGTGCAGTTCATTACACTTCTTAACAAATAGTGTTCTCCTGAACTTAAATTTCCACATGTTTTAAAGATTGACATACAAAAACAACTTCATGGTCCAGCAGCAACAGAATTCGTGCTTCTTTACCTTATTTGTAAATCTGAGGAAGTTACGTTTGTACTGGATTGCTTTCACAAGGAACTGTGAACATATTGGTGCTTTTCCTTAGGTATTTTGGTTGACTATGGGGTGAGGAGCACTGAATGTTACTGAAATATCTTTCGATTGCACACGTTGGGGGAGGGGATGGGGGAGAGAAGAAGCCGCAAAAAAGAGATACTAGTTATATCAAATAAAATTTTTTTATCTTACAAAGCTTCTCCTTTTAGTTGCAAGAGGCGAATATTTATCTTTTCTATTGTGTATATTTAAAAAAGTTAAAGTTCAGCAGTATTTTCGATGTATGAAGCTATTTTGTTTCCTGTTTAGAATTCCTTTCGTTGAAAACGACTGTAATCTAATAACTGGCAACAGTTGGACATTTTCACATGTAGATTAGTTCACATTTCCAGCGACGATGTCAAACGAAAATAAATAAAAGAAACGAGTTCATTGTAAGGGGGTTGGAGTACGTTTTGATAACAAAATGGATCAAGTAAATACAGTTACTTGAATGTAAAATTTCCGAAGCTTGCAACGGGGCAAAGCGTCTTCTCATATTGATCTACGTTTGTTTCGACAGGATTCAGTAATACGGAACTATGATCTTCATTTGTAGCTTTACGATAGTAACAAAATTTTTCATCTACATAAAACTGCAGAATCCAAAACAATACCAAACATTTTGTCCAAAAATAAGAGATTTATAGAGATAAATACGCCCAGGCGTTTCTGCCTGCAAGAGACCTAGCAGCCGGCCGGAGTGGCTGTGCGGTTCTAGGCGCTACAGTCTGGAGCTGAGCGGCCGCTACGGTCGCAGGTTCGAATCCTGCCTCGGGCATGCATGTGTGTGATGTCCTTAGGTTAGTTAGGTTTAATTGGTTCTAAGTTCTAGGCGACTGATGACCTCAGAAGTTAAGTCGCATAGTGCTCAGAGCCATTTGAACCATTTTGAAGCTGACCTGGCGTTCGCCGTGCCTAGCTGACGTGACGACAATATTACACACTGAAGCGCAAAAGAAACGGGCACAGGCGTGCGTATTCAAATACAGAGACATCCATATAGGCAGAATACGATACTGCAATCGGCAACGCCTATGTAAGACAACAAGTGTCAAGCGCAGTTAGATCGGTTACTGTTGCTACAAGGGCACGCTATCAAGATTTAAGTGACCTTCAGTGTGGTGCTGTAGTCGGCGCACGAGCGGTGGAACACAGCATCTCCGAGGCGGCGATGAAGTGGAAATTTTCCCGTACTACCATTTCACGAGTGTACCGTGAGTATCAGGAATCCGGTCAAACATCAAATATGCGAAATCGCTGCGGCCGCAAAAAGATCCTACAAGAACGGGACCAACGGTGACTGAAAAGAATCGTTCAACGTGACAGAAGTGCAACCTTGACGCAAATTGCTGCAGATTTCAATGCTGGGCCATCAACAAGAGTCAGCTTGCGAATCATTCAACGGGACATCATCGATGTGGGCTTTCGGAGCCGACGCCCCACTCCGGTACCCTTTATGACTGAACGACACTAAACGTTACTCTTCGCTTGGGCCCGTCAACACCGACATTTGACTGTTGATGACTGGAAACATGTTGCCTGGTCGGACGAGTCTCGTTTCAAATTGTATCTGTCGGATGGACGTGTACGGGTATGGAGACAACCTCATGAATCCATGGACCTTGCATGTCAGCAGGGGACTGTTCGAGGTGGTGGCGGCTCTGTAATAGTGTGGGGCATGTGCAGTTGGAGTGATATGATGTAGATACGACTCTGACAAGTGACCCGTACGTAAGCATCCAATCTGACCACCTGCATCCATGCATGTCCATTGTGAATTTCGACAGACTTGGACAATTCCAGTAGGATAATGCGACAAAACACTCTTCTGAGTTTAAACACTTCTGCTGTCCACCAAACTCCCCAGAGATGAACATTTTTTTGCATATCTGGGACGCCTTGCAACGTCCTGTTCAGAAGAGATCTCCATCCCCTCATACTCTTACGGATTTACAGACAGCTCTGCAGGATTCATGGTGTCAATTCCCTCCAGTACTACTTCAGAGATTGCTCTAGTCCATGCCACGTCGTGTTGCGGCACTTCACCATGTTCGCGGGAACATACACGATATAGGCAGATGTACCGGTTTCTTTGGCTCTTCAGTGTAGTAATGCTTCCATAACGAGACATACATTTCGTTTATCTCGACTGCACCAGCAAAGTTCAGTTTATAACATACAAATATTATGCGTAGATCAAGATGAGAGTGTGGAAGAGGAACAGAGGTTTCGAAGCAAAAGCATGACACAACTGAGGAAAGGAAGTCGGGTTTACCTTAAAAACGTGAGTGGCAATTCATAAAAACGACCGTTGTAGACTAAATTACGCATACACAATGCCAAAAATGAGCATCAATACACTACTGGCCATTGAAATTGCTACACCACGAAGATCACGTGCTACAGACGCGAAATTTAACCGACAGAAAGAAGATGCTGTGATATGCAAATTATTACCTTTTCAGAGCATTCACACAAGGTTGGCACCGGTGACGACACCTACAACGTGCTGACATGAGAAGAGTTTCCAACCGATTTCTCATACACAAACAGCAGTTGACCGGCGTTGCCTGATGAAACGTTGTTGTGCTGCTTCGTGTAAGGAGGAGAAATGCGTACCATCACGTTTCCGACTTTGATAAAGGTCGGATTGTAGCCTATTCCGATTGCGGTTTATCTTATCACGACATTGCTACTCGCGTTGGTCGAGGTCCAATGACTGTTAGCAGAATATGGAATCGGTGGGTTCAGAAGGCTAATACGGAACGCCGTGCTCGATCCCAACGGTTTCGTATCACTAGCAGTGGAGATGACAGGCATCTTATCCGCATGGCTGTAATGGATCGTGCAGCCACGTCTCGATCCCTGAGTAAACAGATGGGGAAGTTTGCAAGACAACAACCATCTGCACGAACAGTTCAACGACGTTTGCAGCAACATGGACTATCAGCTCGGAGACTATGGCTGCGGTTACCCTTGACGCTGCGTCACAGACAGGAGCGCCTGCGATGGTGTACTCAACGACGAACCTGGGTGCACGAATGGCAAAACCTCATTTTTTTCGGATGAATCCAGGTTCTGTTTACAGCATCATGTTGGTCGCATCCGTGTTTCGTGACATCACGGTGAACGCACATTGGAAGTGTTTATTCGTCATCGCCACACTAGCGTATCACCCGGGGTGATGGTATAGGGTGCCACTGGTCACACGTCGCGGTCACCTCTTGTTCGCATTGACGGCACTTTGAACAGCGGATGTTACATTTCAGATGTGTTAAGACCTGTGGCCCTACCCTTCGTTCGATCCATGCGAAACCCTCTATTTCAGCAGGATAATGCACGATCGCATGTTGCAGGTCCTGTACGGGCCTTTCTGGATACAGAAAATGTTCGACTGCTGCCCTGCCCAGCACATTCTCCAGATCTCTCACCAATTGAAAACGTCTGGTCAATGGTAGCCGAGCAACTGGCTCGTCACAATACGCCAGTCACTACTCCTGATGAACTGTGGTATCGTATTGAAGCTGCATGAGCAGCTGTACCTGTAAACGCCATCCAAGCTCTGTTTGACTCAATGCCCAGGCGTATCAAGGCCGTTATTACGGCCAGAGGTGGTTGTTCTGTGTACTGATTTCTGAGGATCTATGCACCCAAATTGCTTGAAAATGTAATCACATGTCAGTTCTAGTATAAGATATTTGTCAAATGAATAACCGTTTATCATCTGCATTTCTTCTTGGTGTAGCAATTTTAATGGCCAGTAGTGTAGAATGACAAGTGAAGCAGGATTTTTCTGAGATAGCATGTATGTCGTTTTCGTGTCAGGTTACTCTTTTAGATACCTTCAGTAACTGTCGTCAACAATATCATCATCATCTCCTACAACGAATTACCTAGCATCACTGTTGTGCCAGCCTGGCATCATTCTTCTCACAAGCACTATACAACGGAGTCGTTCATGAAAAATCAGAAGCGCCGTTCCTCTCTATTACCTTGATTTACTTCCTTTGTGCTGAAGACTTCTCTGCCGGAAATATTCAAACGCTCGACAGTGACAATTATTCTTGCAAAGAACGGAGAGAAGCAGCAGTCTTTATGCAGGACTCACAGTCTGGGTGGAGAAAAAGCGATACCATAGCAGTATATCTTTTGAATAGTGAAACACTCACTTAGAGAGAGTGTGAACACGGTCCCCGTGCAGCGTACGTATGCGTCTGCCTGCGACGCCGTCCGGGCAGCAATTCCTCAATGCACAGCAAATTACCCCGCGGTGAGCAATATTGGAGGCAGGCACGGTGGGGAACTTGCTTTACGATAAGCACAGGTCGTTTCGTTCCTGAGCACGGCTGGCACACGGAGCGCGATGCGCGGCTCTCCGGCAAATGCTGAGGGGTGGCCGAGTTACTGCCCGCCTAATGTCTTCGATCGTCGGCGGCGCGCTGTGTCAACGCGCCACTCGCGAGCTGATGTCGCGTCCGCCGCTTCACGCCGGCGCGCCCCCACGCACTCTCTCCAGTCGAGCACCTAAACATTCTTACATGTCGTATGCGTGGAATGAGTGGAGTTGCAATACCTAAACAAGCAAGTCGCTAGATGAATGAGGTTCCGTTCCCCAAGCTGTGCAAATGAATCAACACATGTCGTAATGACGAATTTAATCTCCTTTCCTTCTGTATTATTTTCCTTAGGGGTTATCCCATCTAATACGAAGTCCACTTTTTCAGGGTTTGGTAGATTTTATATCATTTCTCTTTTTGTGGCTGGATGCCCTGTATTATGTCACAATTGTCAAAGTAGCCTATGGGCTATAATTATTGTAAACTGTTCTCTATGTAGAATGAAATTTTCTCTCTACAGCGGAGTGTGCACTGATATGAAACTTCCTGGCAGATAAAAACTGTGTGCTGGACCGAGACTCGAATTCGGGACCTTTGCCCTTCGCGGCCAAGTGCTCTACCAACTGAGCTACCCAAGCACGACTCACGTCCCGTCCTCACAGCTTTAATTCCGCCAGTACCTCGCCTCCTATCTTCCAAACTTCATAGAAGCTCTCCTGCGAACCTTGCAGAACTAGAACTCCAGGAAGAAAAGATGTTGCGGAGGCATGGCTTAGCCACAGCCTGGGGGATGTTTCTAGAGTGAAATTTTCATTCTACAGCTGAATGTGCGCTGATATGAAACTTCCTGGCAGATTAAAACTGTGCGCCGGACCGAGACTCGAACTCGGGACCTTTGCCTTTCAACCGAGCGAGGTGACGCAGTGGTTAGACACTGGACTCGCATTCGGGAGGACGATGGTTCAATCCCGAGTCCGGCCATCCTGATTTAGGTTTTCCGTGATTTCCCTAAATCGCTCCAGGCAACTTCCGGGATGGTTCCTTTCAAAGGGCACGGTCGACTTCCTTCCCCGTCCTTCCCTCATCCAATGGGACCGATGACCTCGCTGTCTGGTCTCCTTCCCCAAAACAACCAACCAACCAACCTTTGCCTTTCGCGGGCAAGTGCTCTACCAACTGAGCACACAGTTTTAATCTGCCAGGAAGTTTGCTCTCTATGTGTTGCTATATTTTAGCTTTCTTTTATCGTATTCTCTGAGGCGGAATTAGTGGACAAGCCTTGCATTTTCCCAAACGAGCTCGAAAAAAAAAATCCTATGATCCGGACTTAGGCTGGCAAGGCACCTGGTTACTGTCATTAATACGCCGCCCCCCCCCCCCCCAACCCCTGTCTCGAAAAACAGTAGCTTACGCGTGATGCTATACGAGCAACTCATAACGAAGAATGTAATGATACACTAAAAATACGTCCAGCAGGGATCACCGAATTCTTGGTTATATTGTAATTAATATCAAGTCGCTGATGCTTTGCAATTTAGTATTAACTATAACCGTGTCCATACAAATTATAAAATTGGTGTACGTATGTATGTTCCACATCTCCTCCTAAACCACTGGACCGATTTCCACCAAACTTGGTACCCATAACTGTCTGGAAAGAATCACTGTGGGAGTTAGAGCCACCTATCGAACGGATGGGGTTGGGGGGCGAAAAGCAGTGTAGCCCACGACAGTAGAATAATGTGGCGTCCCCGCACTCCAACCGCGTGCTGATATTGTCGACGCCTTACAGCTGCTACTGCCACAGCTCTCGCAGTGAAGTTGAGACACGATGCGCGATGACGTAGGTCCCCGTTGGTGAACTGGAGACAGTAATGCGAACTCGTACCATGGATGCTTCTTCTGATTTAAGAGTGAATGATTCATTGGCCGGATATGCAGTAGTTGTTAAATCTTATCTCATCCGCATCGTACACACCACCAATTGCGAGGTAACACTGTAATTATCAGTCTTCTCGTACGTTGTTGGCTCGTTGCTATGGAGTTGTTGAACCTGTATGAAGTGAGATCCACAGATACTCTTTGATCGCCCGCATCTCGTGGTCGTGCGGTAGCGTTCTCGCTTCCCACGACCGGGTTCCCGGATTCGATTTCCGGCGGGGTCAGGAATTTCCTCTGCATCGTGATGGATGGGTGTCGTGTGATGTCCTTAGGTTAGTTAGGTTTAAGTAGTTCCAAGTTCTAGGGAACTGATGACCATAGATGTTCAGTCCCATAGTGCTCAGAGCCATTTGAACCATTTGCACTCTTTGATCACGTCTGAGTGAACCTATCCCGTAATGTTAAAAAAAGTTCAAAAGTTTTCTTTTCAATTAATGAAGTAGGTATTTTGATATTCAGGTTAAATTGTCCCTGCTGAACAGTCGTTGGTTAACTATCATTGGTTAAATCACTTAATAATGTAGTCCACGCTTGATATTTCACTTGGAACAAACAGTTTATTGTTCCTTGGCCACTAAATACTTTATAACTTTCGCACCACACGCACACGTAGTTGGTTGGTAAAGTCAGTTCTATTAAAATTAAGTTTCTTGACAATTAAGACAACTTGACTCTTCAGCGTAATTGTATTATCTTCGTGAAGTCGTGTAATTGTGTCCTACTCGAGACTAATTGAGTGTAGTCCTTTGATATACTATCCACTCTTCTTTTAGTTCCAACTATTTGAAAGTCAAGTTCAATATTCACTAGTTTCGTCAATAAAGTTCAATTAACCCATTATGCACAGTTAAACGCGTCTATCAGTTCTTGTCTCTGCTTAGAAAATCAGTTTCCGAAGTTCGTGAATCACGCCACGCAAGAAACACTTCTGAACGCGAAACAATCTCGTCGCGTTCCGTACTCTCAATAACTAAGACAAGAATTGTTCTCGCACGTCTTTACAGGACGAGAGGCAGCAAGCGACTTCTGTGAAAGAGTATTGTAGGCAGATTGAATTTCTTCGTTGCGCTTACAACTCTCTTCCACATAAAAGTTATCTCTGACTAACATCACCTTGGACTTAGCTTTCAAGATATTAACTGCAATTATCACTTTGATATTTGTCCATTAATTAAATCTGAGGTTTCTTCCTCCTCTTTTCATAACAAAAACTCTCAGTGATATACAATGTTGTTGTTATCAGAACTTCTTGGTGTTAGCTTAACGGCAAAGATGTCGTATTTGCCAAAATAACTCTTCCCCACTTCATATTATGATATTCTGTCTTAATTGACTTTAAAGGGTTGTTGGGGTGTTATAATAACCATATTTCTGTTATCCAATATTTGAGAATGAGTGCAATTAGAGACTTACAACAAACTTTAACATAATTTCAAACCATTACGAATCTTTTTCTCGCTGACGACGCCCACAGAATGATTAAAGGAAAAAAGTCTATTGCTTATTACATTTCGCTGTTCATGTAGTAAAAGTGACACATGAAACATGACGTATAAAGTTATTACTTTTTTATTACTTACTGCATTCGTGAAACATTTTGCGGACAGTATGTTAATATACCACTGAATGTACCACAAAAAAGACATCATTGTACGACACTTAGTTCAGGAGACACGACGTCATAAACACTGAATGCGTGGAAAACTACCACATCGTGGAAGACGTTAAAATTAATTACGTCGTTGCTACTAACTCTATTCCCAACAGGTTTCGCAGACTGTATCCACATTTGCCGCTGAATGGACTTACAAAAATATATCATTGCATGACACATAGTGTAGGAGACGCGACGTAAAATACTGAAATGAGAGGAAAAACTGCTGCATCATGCATGACGGTTTAATTTATTACTCCTTTGCTAATAACTCTATTCTCAACACGTTTCGCATACAGCATCCACATATGCCGCTGAATGTACCTAGATAAATATATCGTTTATGACACATTGTCCAGGAGATATGACGTCATAAACACTGAGCTGCTGGAGAAACTGCCGCATCACGCATGATGTTTTAATTTTTTACTTCTTTACTATTAATTCTATTTACAATACATGGTACACACAGTAGGTACATATACCATTCGATGTATCTGCAAAATTATATCATTGTACAGCACATAGTTTAGGAGATACGCTGTAATAAACATTAAGTTGCGTGAAAATGAAACTGCAAAGCGAAATTCGCTAGACATAAAGGATAAATGTGTATACAAATTCGCGTGAAATACGATAAATATGAGTGAAATACATGTGATAAGTGCATATGTGAGCAAAGCCACAGGTGAAAAGTTTCTCCTAAACCCCTGGACAGATTTCAATCAAATTTGGTAGACATATTAGTTACAATTGGAAAAGTAATACTGTAGAAGTAAGAACCACCAAAATCCTGTTGGGGTGTGTGTGACAATGTGGAGAGTAAAGGGACAACAAAGAGATGGACAGACAGCGAAGGGGAAGGAGGAGATAGGACGAGGTGAGGCGGAGATGGTCAGAGATATAGCAAGGGGAAATGGACAGAGAGAGGGGAGAGGAGGAGATGAACAAAGAAGGGAAGGGGAGCAGTTGAGTGGAGAGAGGAGGAGGAGGAATGACAGAGAGAGGGGAAGGAGGAGACTGATAAAGAGAGAGAGGGGGGAGGTGATGGTCAGAGAGTGGGGGTGGAGAAGGTGGACATAGAGAGGGGCTGGTGGAGATAGACAGAGAGAAGGAGGGGTGGAGGTGATAGACAGGGGAGGGGGAGGGATAGAGAGAGGAGGGAGGAGAGCTGGATAAAGAGAGAGAGGATGGGTGGAGAGAAGGGAAAGGAGGAGGTGGACAGAGAGAGGGGAAAGGAGGAGATGGTCAGATTACAAGTGGAGATGGGCCGAGAGAAGGGGAAGAACAGATGGACAGAGAGAGGGGGGAAGAGGAGATGGAAAGAGAGAGGGGGAAAGAGGATGTGGACAGAGAGAGGAGGGAGGAGGAGATGGACTGATAGAAGACTGGAATAAATAAATACCCGGGTAACGCTGCATACACGCCTGATTAGTATACACCGAGATGTCAACGAAGCAGAAAATCATTCAGGTGCGGAAAGCTGATCGAGAGAAATTACGCTTGCTAAGGTAAGGACATATGGATCGACAATAAAAGATAAGAAGGACCTTTAAACCGGTTACTGAATCTCTCAGGCAGCTCTCAGCAAAAACAAAACCACACGATAATGATGGTGTCGCCACTGACGATTTCATTATCCGTCACACCTCTGTCCAAATAGACAGGACATTCGGTGTTAGCAGAGGAAGACTGTACGTGTTGGACACACAGCCTATAAAAGTAACTGATGACACAATACAGATTGGTGATGGCGCTTTGAGAGAACACCTGGTGTAAGGGATATTATTTTCACGAGACCCACGAAAAAAACCATAAATTATTCCGTTAATGATACGGAAATGTACCGTGAAGTACTGCATTTGAGTGTTGTACAGTCGTGGACAAAACGAGCGAGACCGCTTGCCTTTTCGTTATGCTGATCCACACAGCTCTAAAGTGTACTGTGCAGCATTACAGGCAAGGCGACGAAGTGCTACCAACATACTATGTACTGACGTGAAATTGAA
This sequence comes from Schistocerca gregaria, assembly GCF_023897955.1. NCBI lineage: Eukaryota > Metazoa > Arthropoda > Insecta > Orthoptera > Acrididae > Schistocerca > Schistocerca gregaria. The sequence goes on from NC_064931.1 coordinate 89,975,670, forward strand.
AAACCATCATAACTTTGCCAGACTGTTTTCAATCATATTAATTCTGATTAGTGTGTTAAACACAACACGTAAATATAAGATATAAATGAAACAAGGCACGCTAATTAGTATGAACTGCACTAATAAAAATTAATTTCAGCTTACCGAGAAAACATAACTGTTTTAGTAAGACAAAGTACCGCAGGTCGTTACGAATTAGCAAAATATTATGCGCATTCGGCCGTGAAACGGTCTGCGTCAACGCTCATACCAGTCAAGCTGGATTACCGTTGCTGATCTACCATGAAAGTGTGAAAATTTAGCAATGCGTGAAGATTCATAACGGAATTCAGTTATAAATCATGCAGTGCCACACTTAAGTCAATTCAATTACTGACAGAAGCGCAAAAAGTAGGCAGTAAGAAGTGTTTATTTCTACAAGAGTTTCATATAGACATCCACAGGGTGCTGGTACAGAATAAAGGTAGCAATATAACACATTGGAGGAGCGAGCATTTATTAAAATTGCTTTACTGATAGTCTATCCGCCTCCATCGAGATTAGGACGGAAAACAAGCCAGACTTCTCTTGCAGTAGCAAACACCTTTCACTACGCTAGCAGACAACCCAAGCAAACAGCCCTCTAATATCACCCCAGACATGAATAAGCCGACAATTTCGCAGTGAAAATGGCAAAATGATCTGCAGTTTATGTTGCATAGAGCTTTCTGGACTCAAAAACAGGTATTTTCTACCTTTTTGTCACTGCTTATGTGACAATCATTCGGGATGATTATCGAAATAACAAAATACTGTTATTAGCGAGTAAATTTAGTAGGATAATTCTGCGCAACCCCAGGAAATAAACGGCGACATAGCTGCCAAACGTATTCTACAATGTTTCTAATTTTCCATTAGACTCGCCACAGCCATAAAACGTTCATTAGCCGAAATATTTCTTAAGCTAGCTAGCAATGGGAATGCTCGCACTTCTAAAACGCGGTGGCATTAATACTGGGATCTGAATTACCACGTTATAGGCAAATAGGTTTTATTTGCATTCCTGCAAACGTGATTTGGATCGAAAACATTGTTACGATTAATATGCTGATGTATCGACTGCAGCTAGACCACTTCGAATAAAGTGTTGGGGGTATTATTTATGCGGCATTCATCTTCAGTAACTGTCGTAGCTATTTTCGTTGATAGGATTTCATCACCTAAATCGGTAAAAATGGAACCCTACTAGTTTCACTTTCTTGACCGTCTATCTGTCTACCCAACCCTAAAAACTCATTTACCTTCAGTAGGGGTAGACATAATTAGCGGAAATGTATCGCATTTCCTGCGGTATACGGTCCCTTGGCGGTGAGCTTCTATGTCAACGCAATCTAAAGATGCGGCAGTTTATGTAAAGAAAATTTACGCGAAAGGTCAAAAAATGGCTCTAAGAACTATGCGATCAAACTGCTTAGGTCATCAGTGCCATAGACATAGAACTACTTAAACCTACCTCACATCCATGCCCGGGGAAGGATTCGAACTGACGGCGCAAGCAGCCGCACGGTACGCGTTGTGACGCCGTTGGACGAACGGCTAACCCTCACCAGCAAGCTGTTAATATCATCTGGTGTTGCTAAAAAGTTATTCACTTCTGGTGAACTATTTTCTGTGCAGTTCATTTAAGATAGAATAACTAAAATATATTTGATGTTACGGAAGACGAAGCACGCCTAATTCATTTCCCCTTGTCTTTATTCATGACGTTAGAGTCGCAATCTGAGCATGCGTACTATTCATAACCACACTTTAGCGCCAAGTCATAGTCACAGATATGCGAATACAACACATTGGCTTATACTTGAGGTATTTCGTTACCCACGAAGTAGTGGCAGACGATGCAGTGGCGTCTTCGATGCGCGAGCTTCGCCAGTGCTAGGTATCTCAGCATATCAACTGAGCGAACGTTTCCTTCGTTCTGCTAGTCTAATGGACAGTGGCAACACCGTAGAATACGTTTGGCAACTGTGTGACCATAGATTTACGTTCTTGAGTGGTTCATAATTATGTTAGTAAATCCACTCGATATTTTTATGTCCTTTAAAGTACATTTGCAGCATGATTCGTACTGAGAAAGTAGGAAATGTATGTTATTTGGTCCAGGAAGTACGTTCCAACAGAAATTGCTGCTTACATTGACATTTATGTTGCGAATTAGTCCATCACATGGACAACGAGGATGCTCTGTTTTGCTACAGTTGTTTCATAGCTTAGTGGTATTGTGTGTTGGTGGAGTTGCCAGTTCACATACTGCGCTTGTAAAACACAATAATATCGTTGGATGTCTACAGAGATCAGTCTACCTGAAAAACGTTTGTTGTCATCGTAATTTATGTAACTTTCTCTTCGACTTCCAATTTGATAATTTCTGGAAAAATGTTTTACCTTGCTAGTCCTAGTTTCAAACATTGTCTGACTGAGAAAACGTAGGCAGGAAGGACTCAGTGAAAGCAATTATTCGCTATCATAGCAAACTTTTGAATCTACAGGACACTTGAATTCTCTATATTTATTTAGATAATTTTGTTATTCTTCTTGTTATTTACTGTCTTAATGTCATCCGTGAGTATAAAATTAAAAGCACTGGGTTTGGTTCCTGATCTATATACTGTGTATTAATGTTCTGCAGTCTGCACTGCTACATACATTTTAAAGGTTATTTTCTTTACGTAAAGCAGAGTGTCGGTTTCAGTCCTAGGATCGACGAAATTTCAGAAATATAATTACAGAATAGTGACATTTCGATTATGGCTCCTCACCATCAACAATAATTGTTACCCATAGTTTTGTATTTGCTATTTGACCGTCGTCACCCTTTAGAGACCAACTTGATCTTTCCACAATGTCTTTTTTGACTTGCTTCTTAATATGTCCTATAACTACAGATTTATTGAAAATATTAACTGTTAAATACGCTATTCCACAAATTAAAAACTTCCAGTTATTCTTTATATCTTGAAACTTACTATCGTTCACTTTCGCTGAAGAAACGATACACAGTAATAAAATGAAATCATAGATTAGAATCTCAAAGCATACTGTGAATGGTTAAAATGAAATGAACCAAAAATCATCTTCTTGTCTAAAACACGTTACTGTTCCAGAGAACTTCGGCACCTCTCAAAATTTTTTACACCTCTGATGTTTAGCCACGTGTGGACAAATAGTGGGTCTCATGAAGCAGCACTGTTTGGCCGTCACAAAACAAAGCCTCAAAAATCAGTAAATAAAACTATTCTTCTACTGTTGCTCCGAATTGCATATACCAACCGCCCTCTGATGCGACAATGACTCGAAGTGTATTGGGTATTTGATTTTTCTCTTCTTTTCCGGGCCTCCTTACCTCCTCTTCTAGCCCAGCCTTCGTTCTCCAATTATGCCGTCATCGGCGAGCTTTTCCTCAATATTTTTCATTTGTGCTGAATTGCCTTTTACCCTTCTTGCATGTACCCGTGTATCACGTATTTTTAGAGACTGCATGAATATATAACGTGAGTATTTCTTCTCTTAGCAAATTAAATATTACTTATCTTGTTGTGAATTAATTTGTTTGTCCAGATTCAAGTTACTGCGTTTCCTTAAAATTATAAAAAACTTGAAACATCTGTTGCAGCTGATTGGTTATGGGCTGAGAAAAAAGCACCTCTGATGATGCTGCTTAGTATCGCGTATAGGCTCCTTCGGCTTCCCCAATGGCTCGAAGTCTGTCGTGCATTGAGCCCACAACTTTAACCACGTAACTAGGATATTCAACTAACTCATTCCTAGCGTCATGAATGACATCAGAAAGCTGTCGGCTAGTCGACGGTGACTGTCTCATTTCACGTATTACTCTGACCATTTCTGCCCAAATATTCTCAGTGGGATTCAAGTCAGCTCCTTTAGGTGGCCATTCCATTACAGTAATATTACTATGGTCATCGAACCACCTCTTAACCACATGTGCCATATGAATAGGCGAGCGATCTTGTTTGAACATGATATAATCATAGTCAAATCTTGCTGTCACAGAAGACAACATCACATTCTCCAGAACTGATATGTAATTGCGCGCATCGAGTCTTCCTTCCACTTCCCACAGGAGCCCACACCCTTCGGCCGATATCCATGTCCATCCCATTACCGACTCCCTGCCACTCCTTCGGCAACTGTAAATATATTTTGGATTATACCTAGCACCTTTTGGCCGGTAAACAAGTACTTTTCCGTTTGATGCCGTAGAGAAAACTTTTTCGTCCGTGAAAATCATTCGCCTCTAAAACTGGAGGTTTGTCGACATTTTCAGCAGCAAAAGCAAGGCGGGCTTCTCTGTGGGAAACAGTCAATGTCTCTTTCACAGTAGCGCTTCTTGCACTCAGCCCACCTTCCCTTAGACGACGAGTGACGGTTTTACTGCTAACATTGAGATCCAAACTGTGCTGGATTTGTCGTGCGTTGACAAATTGGTGGTTCTCACTGAAACGGCATACCTGCCGATCCTGAGCTGCTGTTGTTTTGCGGCGACGGCCATGAGGCCTTCCATTAGGATTAGCACCCTCTTCCTTTCGTCTAATCCACCTGGCTACCGTCGACTTGTGAAGACCCATAGTTCTTGCTACATAGCCATTTGAAAATTCCTCTGCATGGAGTGCTATTATAGCGCCCTTGTCTGCCTCAACCTGCCGGCCTTTGTGGCCGAGCGGTTCTAGGCGCTTCAGTCTGGGACCGCGCGACCGCTACGGCCGCAGGTTCGAAACCTGCGTCGGGAATGGATGTGTCTGATGTGCTTAGGTTAGTTAGGTTTAATTAAATCTAAGTTCTAGGGGACTGATGACCTTAGAAGTTAAGTTCCACAGTGCTCAGAGCCATTTGAACCATTTTTGCCTCAACCAGATGAGCCATTTAGCGCTGACTGAATGATTCGTAGAAGTTAATATCTGCTGCGAAAACAGCGCTAGTAGGAAACCGAGTGCCTCCTCCACGACCAAAGTCACAACGCAGTGGCCAAGTATGTGTAACACGGAAATCGATGGCATAAACGAGAGATCGCAAGCCCGAACCCGTGTCATTACATAGTGGAGCAACTTAGAATCTTTAATTTTTATCAGAAGGGACTGGTCCGCTCTTGTCATGTCTTATCCTGATAAATATTACATGAAATAAAATGTTTACATTTTTGCATACACGGCAGGCCCCTTACAAGGGGACGCGCCAAGTGTCATATCCCGATCTTGCTGAAACTTCGCTCAGTGAAAGAGGGGACAAAATAAGAGAACACGTGTCTCGGCTTATCTACATACACTCGACCGCTTCTGAGAAAACGTATCTACGCTTTCGATCCAAATCACAGTAATACAAGTAAATTCCATTTGCCGATACACGTGGTAAGTCAGATCCCAGTATTAATGCCACCGCGTTTTAGAAGTGCGAGCGTTCCCATAGCTTAAGAGACACTTCAGCTAATTAACGTTTTCTGGCTGTGGCGAGTCTAATGGAAAAAATGGTTTCATTGGCCCTAAGTACTATGGGACTTAACATATCAGGTCATCAGTCACCTAGACTCAGAACTACTTAAACCTAACTAACCTAAGGACATCACACACACCCATGCCCAAGGCAGGATTCGAACCTGCGGCTGTAGCAGCATCGTGGCTCCGGACTGAAGAGCCTAGTACCGCTCGGCCACAGCTGCCGGCAGTCTGATGGAGAATTGGAAACATTGTACAATACGTTTGGTAACTATGTCGCCGTTTACTTCCTGGGGTGGTGCAGAATTATCCTACTAAATTTACTCGCTAATAACAGTATTTTGGTATTTAGATAAACATCCCGAATGATTGTCAAATAAGCGGTGACATAAAGGTAGATATACAAATCAAAAACTTTCCTGCTCCACCTTCTTCAGCCCCACAGCCTTATCCAACCCACCCTCCTATTATTACTAGAAGGCACCAGCACTATCTCCCTCAGGAACCCACATCATCAACATCATGTCTAGAGTTCAGCGCTGTTTAATACCAATAAAATTTATATTTTTATCAGTTTCGTTTATAACAATCACAGGCTGAAGAGCAACATCCTGGTGGCGACCAGCTCCGTCCTTACAAACCAGAATAGAAATAACCATTAAATAAATAAAAACAGCTGCAAGAGCTCGGCGAAAAAGTGCGACGCCTCGATGACTGCCATTGTCATGACCTTTTGGCAGAGTGCCATGATCTTCGCCAGATGGTTAGAGTGACACTCATCGAAACGGTGCACATTATCGTCGAGCTCTACCAAATGCAATCTCGAGGACTTTTTTTGTGTACCAAGATACATTTCCATCCCCAGTCTTGTTCCATCTCAGATTGTGTTCCTTGCCTAGTGGCCTCGGGGTTGACTTGACTGAAATCATCATTTCTCCTTCCATCTATAATATTCCTGATTCTGATACGTCATAATGCCAATGCGTCAATGTCACGCGCGGTCAATCTCAGCACTGATCTTACGCCCTACGTTAAATGGGAATATTTATTTTGTGTATTTGGTTGGTTGGTAGGTTGATTTGGCAGGAGGGGACCAAACAGCGACGTCATTGGTCCCATCAGATTAGCGAAAGATGGGGAAGCAAGTCGGCCTTACCCTTTCAGAGAAACCATCCCGGCATTTTCCAGAAGCGGTTTAGGGAAATCACGGAGAACTTAAATCAGGATGGCCGGACGCGGGTATGAGCCGTCGTCATCTCGAATGGGAGTCCACTGTGTTAACACTGTGCCACCTCGCTGGGTTGTACATTGCTGACGTTCGAATGTAAGTTCCTCCTCTGGCACTATGTGTTTCTATTTCACTTCTTCCATCCCAAGTGCGGGGCGGTGTGACCGTGCGCGTCTAGGCGCTTCAGGCTTTAACTGCGTGACCGCTACGGTCGCAGGTTCGAATCCTGCCTTGGGCATGGATGTGTGTGATGTCTTTAGGTTAGTTAGGTTTAAGTAGTTTCAAGTTCTAGGGGACTGATTCCCATAGATGTTAAGTCCCATAGTGATCAGAGCCATTTGAACCATCCCAAGTGTTTCACACTGTGGTGTGCGTACTGTAAGACCTTCGGTACACACACCATCAGATTATTTGACTTGTCGCTCTAACGAAGTAGGCGAGTGCCAGCAATATGTCTCGTGGTCTTATCGTGGCGTGTTTATCTTCTGCCGTTTGTCAGACGACAGAAATGCCACTTGCACGCTTAGAGTAGCAGATTGACGGTGACCAACTTTAAACAGAACTTAATTAATTTTCACACAGTAATAACAAGCATAAAAATAACTTAACTTGGTTCTGGATGCTATTTACAATTGACAATTTGAAGTTCCTTTGGTCTTGGTACGTTAATCTTATTCTCACATATCTCTGATACTTGACAAAGTATCTAGTCATTTATCTTCATGGCTATGTACAGGAATATGGTAATCTTATTAGGCGAAGACTGAAACTTTACTATAGACTGGTACAGACAAATGTAGACTAATGCAAACTAATGCAGACTGACTAATCGCAGGTCTGTACACCCTCTAATACCTCGCGCGTTCAGGTATCACTGCGCGAGTGTGATCCGCGACGAGAAAAGGTTCTACGTTAGCTGCGTTACATATTAATACGCGGATCGGGGGAAGCAGAATTTGGTCCGTCTCTAACACAATGCGATCTCGTAGTGCGGAGACGGACGAGAGCTGCGCCTGAGCCGTTGTGCTTACTGGGGCGCGCTCTATTGCGAAAGTTGCGTACGCGCTGACTACGCGGAACTATGTACACAACACACATTACAAGTCAAGGTTTGTGGTTCTGTTTCGACTTGTGGAAACTACCATACAGGGTGGTCCATTGATAGTGACCGGGCCAAATATATCACCAAATAAGCATCAAACGAAAAAACTACAAAGAATGAAACTCGTCTGGCTTGAAGGGGGAAACCAGATGGCGCTATTGTTGGCCCGCTAGATGACGTTACCATAGGTCAAACGGATATCAACTGCGTTTTTTAAAAATAGGAACCCCCATTTTTTTATTACATATTCGTGTAGTTCGTAAAGACATATTAATGTTTTAGTTAGACCACTTCTTTCACTTTGTGATAGATGGCGCAGTAATAGTAAAAAACGTATAAGTACGTGGTATCACGTAACATTCCGCCAGTGCGGATGGCATTTGGTTCGTGATACATTACCCGTGTTAAAATGGACCGTTTACTAATTGCGGAAAAGGTCTATATCGTGTTGATGTATGGCTATTATAATCAAAATGCCCAACGGTCGTGTGCTATGTATGCTGCTCGGTATCCTGGACGACATCATCCAAGTGTACGGACCGTTCGCCGGATAGTTACGTTATTTAAAGAAACAGGAAGTGTTCAGCCACATGTAAAACGTCAACCACGACCTGCAACAAATTTTGATGCCCAAGTAGGTGTTTTAGTTGCTGTTGCGGCGAATCTGCACATCAGTAGCAGACAAGCTGCGCGAGAATCGGGAATCTCAAAAACGTCGGTGTTGAGAATGCTACATCATCGATTGCACCGGTACCATATTTCTATGCACCAGGAATTACACGGTGACTAATCTGCACATCAGTAGCAGACAAACTGCTCGAGAATCGGGAATCTCAAAAACGTCGGTGTTGAGATTGCACCCGTACCATATTTCTATGCACCAGGAATTACATGGTGGCGACTTTGAACGTCGTGTACAGTTCTGCCACTGGGCACAAGAGAAATTACGGGACGATGACAGATTTCTTGCAAGCGTTCTATTTAGCGACGAAGCGTCATTCACCAACAGCGGTAACGTAAACCGGCATGATATACACTATTGGGCAATGGAAAATCCACCATGGCTGCGACAAGTGGAACATCAGCGACCTTGGCAGGTCAATGTATGGTGCGACATTATGGGAGGAAGGATAATTGGCCCCATTTTATCGATGGCTATCTAAATGGTGCAATGTATGCTGATTTCCTACGTAATGTTATACCGATGATACTACAAGATGTTTCACTGCACGATAGAATGGCGATGTACTTCCGACATGATGGATGTCCGGCACATAGTTCGCGTGCGGTTGAAGCGGTATTGAATAGCAAATTTCTTAACAGGTGGATTGGTCGTCAAAGCACCATACCATTGCCCGCACGTACCCGGATCTGACGCCCCAGAATTTCTTTCTGTGGGGAAAGTTGAAGGATATTTGGTATCGTGATCCACCAATAACGCCTGACAACATGCGTCAGCGCATTGTCAATGCATGTGCGAACATTACGGAAGGCGAACTACTCGCTATTGAGAGGAATATCGTTACACGCATTGCCAAACGCATTGAGGTTGACAGACATCATTCTGAGCATTTATTGCATTATTGTGGTATTTACAGGTAATCACGCTGTAACAACATGCGTTCTCAGAAATGTTAAGTTCACAAAGGCACATGTATCACATTGTAACAACCGAAATAAAATCTTCATACGTACCTATGTACTTTTTATTTTAATTTATAAAACCTATTTGTTACTAACTGTTCATCTAAACGTGTGAGCCATGTGTTTGTGACTATTACAGCGCCATCCATCACAAAGCGAAAAAAGTGGTCCAACTAAAACATTTATATTTCTTTACGTACTACACGAATATGTAATAAAAATTGTTGGTTCCTATATAAAAAAAACCGCAGTTGATATCCGTTTGACCTATGGCAGCGCCATCTAGCAGGCCAACAATACCGCCATCTGGTTTCCCCTTTCAAGCTAGACAAGTTTCGTTCTTTGTAGTTTTTTCGTTTGACGCTTATTTTCGAGATATTTGGCCCGGTCGCGATCAATGGACCACCCTGAATATTATTCTCACAAAAGGTGAACTGCAAATATTATCAGTCGAAAAGAATTATAAAGATAATTATCGCGGCTAAAAATTAAGTTTTCTAGAATTCCATTTGTAACACCACACCACAGGTATAATATATAGCGTAATTTTTTTATCTCGCCTGATGACGTACATATTTGACGTCATATTTTCAGGACTTTTAATTACATATTTACATAGTACGTATACCAATTCTCATCACGTCCAGTACGACATGTAAATATGTTGAGACTCCGTGGATTGAACCCAGTCGTTTGTAGTTATGAAAAGGAGGATACATATTATCGTGCGTCTCAGCATCGAGCTAGAGCTTGCCAGTTAATCAAGAGAGCTCGATACAATATTGTTTCCTTCACCCATATGACGCCTCCGTCGTAATCATTCACATCATCTTCTGCACAGTCTCCATAAGAACAAAGAGTTATACAGGGTGGTCCATTGACAGTAACCGGGTCAAATATCTCACGAAATAAGCATCAGTCGAAAAAACTATAAAGAACAAAACTTGTCTAGCTTGAAGGGAGAAACCAGATGGTGCTATGGTTGGCCCTATGCACTATGACTTTCAACGTCGTGTAGAGTTCTGCCACTGGGCACAAGAGAAATTACGGGACGATGACAGATTTTTTTGCACGCGTTCAATTTAGCGACGACGCGTCATTCACCAACAGCGGTAACATAAATCGGCATAATATGCACTATTGTGCAACTGAAAATCCACGATGGCTGCGACAAGTGGAACATCAGCGACCTTCGCGGGTTAATGTATGGTGCGGCAATATGGGAGGAAGTATAATTGGCCCCCATTTTATCGATGGCAATCTAAATGGTGCAATGTATGCTGATTTCCTACGTGATGTCCTACCGATGTTACAACGAGATGTTAAACTGCATGACCCAATGGCGATGCACTTCCAACATGATGGATATCCGGCACATAGCTCGCGTGCGTTTGGAGCGGTATTGGATAGCATATTTCATGACACTTGGATTGGTCGTCGAAACACCATACCATGGCCCGCACGTTCACCGGATTTGACGTCCCCGGATTTTGCTATTGTGATCTACCGACAACGCCTGATAACATGCGTCAGCGCATTGTCAATGCATGTGCGAACATTACGGAAGGCGAACTACTCGCTGTTGAGAGGAATGTCGTTACACGTATTGCCAAATGCATTGAGGTTGACGGACATCATTTTGAAAATTTATTGCATTAATGTGGTATTTACAGGTAATCACGTTGTCACAGCATGCGTTCTCAGAAATGATAAGTGCGCAAAGGTACATGTATCACATTGGAACAACAGAAATAAAATGTTCAAACGTACCTACGTTTTGTATTTTAATTTAAAAAACCTACTTGTTACCAACTGTTTGTTTAAAATTTTTAGCCATATGTTTGTGACTATTACATCGCCATGTTACAAAGCGTAAAAAGTGGTCCAACTAAAACATATTTCTTTACGTACTACACGAATATGTAATATAAAATGGGGGTTCTTATTTTAAAAAACGCAGTTGATATCCGTTTGACCTATGGCAGCGCCATCTAGCGGGCCAACCATAGCGCCATCTAGTTTCCTCCTTAAAGCTAGACAAGTTTCGATTTTTGTTGTTTTTTCGTTTGACGGTTATTTCGTGAGATATTTGGCCCGGTCACTATCAATATACCACCCTGTATATATTGCAGAATTATTTGGCAGTCATAGCGAATCGTCCCTCTTATTTTAATATAGTTGTTTCTACAAATATAGCACTATTGTCTTCCTCGTTGACTGACGCGTGGCAGAAGATCCCGTTGCTGTTCTCTGAATATATCCCGTGCAACACTGAATGACTATATTAAAATGATTTATGTGTAACCAAGAACTTTTAATTGTAGTTTTCTTAAATCATGCGAAGTAATTCTCAGGCAATCTCTCTCTCTCTCTCTCTCTCTCTCTCTCTCTCTCACCCCCCCCCCCCCCCTCCCCTCGACAATTCAGCCTACTTCCTAACTGATGTCTTGGTTACGATCGCATCAAGTCCACCATCGTGCCACGAAGTGATTTACAGATCGCATTAAGCGATACATTAGTCATTGACAAACTATATCGTTCATTCTAGGCAAAGAAAACACAGTAGAACGTCCACTTTGCTGCCGAGTAGCGAAAGGACAGGTGATTGAACAAAGAGGGAAAGGGCTGCGGTACGATAAACCATAGCCGGACACGCGCCGCTGGAGGGGATCAATGAAGGATGAAGCCTGAGCCCGGCTCAGTGGAACGTGCTCATAAAATTTAACGCGTGCCATAGCGCTCCAGGGAGCGAGCGACGGTTGGCGCCAGGCAGTCGCCCGCATACACACACACACACACACACACACACACACACACACACACACATACACACTTGCGAGCAACAGTTACGCACCCGCTACAGCAGCAAGGGGTCGCCCTTGATTCCTCCCGGTGAGAAATAAAAACGAACGAGGCCCATACATTGCCAGTCACTTTATGGAGGGCTTGTGAATTTCATTTTCAAAGTGCGACTGTAAACGTTGTTAAGTAGTCCATTATCGCTCAGACTATTTGTTACGTGGCAGCTTCTAATTATACTAGTGGCTCGGCAAAGACGCAAACCGAAAGTTACGACTCCGGATCCATTTTTCTAAACGCCATCGTTCGTTTTCTACTCTGAAAGTAACACGGTGAAAGCGCCTCTGTAAATGTCACTTGTACAGTAAATCTCAGGCTACAGAGTTTCACATTGCCGTAACTTATTCAATATGTGCTTAAGGAATCATACTAAGTCCAAGTGCTCTTCCTAGCCCTAAACAATTTTTTGACACATTGGGCGGTTTAAATTTAGACAGTGTTTAGAGTTATTTCTTTTTAATGCGCAAATAAAGTCGTCAAGAAAAGGAGTATATGTTCTAACTTCAACTAAACGGAACATAATTCATCAAATCAAAATTTCATTTTCTACATTTTTCGTAAATTCTACGTTCCTGTGGTTAGCCTTGTAAATCACAGAAACCAGTAGTGACGAACTGATATTTATGTGGATATAAATGAGATTTGAGGTGATATTTTTGACAAATCAAACTGTAGGCTCATATCGTTTCCTGGTACTATTCCCAGCAAATCTTTAACGCCATTTTTGTCGAATATTAGGTGAAGAAGCTGGAAAGAACGAGGTATTCACCTGATAAAAGCATTATTTACTTAGGAAACAGTTACGGATAACGATAAAAAAACAAAACAGAGGTTATAACTTACTTAAAATAAATATTCTAGTGAATACTTAATGGATTATTAAGCCAGAAATGTTAATACATTTCTCTCGTAGAATTCTTTGCCCATTAAATAAAAAGCATCGATTTTCTTTAGAAAAAATGTGAGTGCCTAGCTTCAAGTGGAGTAACCACGTTTAGCAAAGACGTCCTACCTCGAATGAAAAAGTAAACTTTATTACTATATATTTACGTTATCTGGAATAAATCACGAAACACGATAATACCGGCATACGAAATTAATAACAGGCTGTGCTTCCGTCAAGCTCCCCGTTTCCGAAAGAGGAACTCCCCGGAGTACTTCAGAAAGTAGATTTCATTTACTGCAGTAAAAGCATTTGTGACCGGAATAAATGAATACGCTCCAGTATGATTGTGTTGAGTCGAAGATTTTTGTTTCTGCAAGTGCAGTAAACTAAATCTCCATACGTAATGGCAGCTTGAAACAATATACTGTAACAAGAGAAAGGCATCAATCACAGCTACAACAGTTCATTTACTAATGTTAACATCTGTAGAGGCAATAGTGTTTTGATACTGGAACATTTAGAGATACAAACAAACCACACACACACACACACACACACACACACACACACACACACACTATGTTAAATTGTTATCCATAAGCCGACGGTACTGTACAGTATACCGTATACAGAGCTGTACGTATTCTGTATGTTGTATTAATACATACTACTATTGGAAATCGCCTAATAAGAACAGCCCCTGCTGTAGAAATTAAAATGACAAAACAAGTTGTTATTATTTAGCTCCGCTGTCTTCACACAGTACGTTAATGTTTGAGATAATAAGGATGACGGAGCTATGAGTATAGATCAAACTATAACTCGGTATTTTGACGTTACCAAGGACTCCGTATCTTTGATACCAAATGAAACTGCATGAGCGAAATTTTAGACGCTGAATTTTATCACCATTGATGACTTTGAATCTTGCATCAAACGATGTACCATTTTATGAAAGACATTTTTATTTAGTTTTATTTTATCTGTAAATCTTTCAACACTCTATGTGCTATCATCGTTTAGTTTTTGCATTACATTCTGACAGTTCAACAATAGTTTGAAGAATTAAGTGGAATAAACTATTTTTTTAAATGGGTAACATTTGTGCTTATAAGGATTAGCAAATATGTTCAAAACACGTTTTGATGTTTTCCTAGCCATTGTTAATTTTCCTTTTTAAAGTCTTAAAACTCTTCCTAACACAAAAGACAGTTTGTTTTGCTACTCTTAAACAGTTATCACTTCAATTACAGTAAGTTTTTGATTGTCTTGTACTGTATCGACAGCCACACTTTCGTGTTTGGCTCAAATGGCTCTGAGCACTATGCGACTTAACTTCTCAGGTCATCAGTCGCCTAGAGCTAATTAAACTTAACTAACCTATGGACATCACACACATCTATGCCCGAGGCAGGATCCGAACCTGCGACCGTAGCAGTTGCGCGGTTCCGGACTGAGCGCCTAGAACCGCTAGACCACCGCGGCCGGCACATTAACAATACTCTGTTTGGTTGGTTGTAGATGCGTGTTTTGAGTAATGGAAGGAATGGCTGTAGATTAATATTCAACGTCCCGTCGACAAAAACGTCAATATTATATGAGGCAGTAAACAGGTATCTGTTTGAAAGTAACCATTTCGACATTCGCTTTAATCGATTTAGGTAAACAAAAAATGGTTCAAATGGCTCTGAGCACTATGGGACTAAACATCTATGGTCATCAGTCCCCTAGAACTTAGAACTACTTAAACCTAACTAACCTAAGGACAACACACAACACCCAGCCATCACGAGGCAGAGAAAATCCCTGACCCCGCCGGGAATCGAACCCGGGAACCCGGGCGTGGAAAGCGAGAACGCTACCGCACGACCACGAGATGCGGGCGGTAAACAACAGAAAACGTAAACCTGGATGACCGGACGGTGATTTGAGCTGTTCTACCTCCCGAATGGCTTTAATAAACCAATGATTGTGTGGAAGAATCTCCAAAACCAAATTTTCTTTCATATCGCGTGTGTAAAAAGAGATAGAAATTCGTAATATGAACATACATTTGAAACTAAATTTTTGACATATAAACTAGGTAATTTGCTGTGAAAAAAAGGAAGAAGAGGATTTAATAATCTGTTGACTAAAAGGACATACGAGACGGAATTCTGTATCGGATATATCTAGGGTTGTGAATGGAACTGGGTGTTTTTTCTTTCCGAAGGAAGCATCGCTGTATTCGTGTTAAGGTATCCAGGAAAACCATGGAAAACCAAATTAGGATCGCCAAACGAGTGTTTGATCCCAGTCGTCCCGAATGTCATCAGTTGTGATTTGCCAAAAGAAATTCTGTTCTACTATTTGGGAGGAACAGATTTCAAAACCATGACCACCTATCCTGACAGAAGTTGGACGTCGTTTGCAGAAAACACTTCATGCAATCCAGGGACACTTCCGTCAGCAAAACTACACCCGAATTCTTTCCACATTCCAGTCCAGATTAGCTAGTGCTCGTTCTCTGCTGATCTTGGTGTCGTCGGTATGTTAAACTCTAATACTGCTCACCTTTAAACGGATTATAAATCGTCACATATTTTTCGTCTAAAGCCGATACGTTGTTGCTTCATCACTATAGTGACGCTACTCGTCTTTAATTTAATCACATCAGTGTCGAGAAAATTCTCACGCTTCTGTGGAAAGTCTACAAATTTACCACGCGACGCGTGCTTTCAGTTTCGCTGGTGGAAGGGAAGGGGTGTGCAGTTCTGCGAGTGCGCGTTGCCGATGATTCACAGACAGCACGGCGAACCACTCGCCTCTAATGCGCCGTACGCAGCCTTTTCATTGCAAATTAAATGAGTCCAGATTCGCTAAGCGAAAACGCAGGCATTTCGCGCAGCTGCGGGCCACGCTGCACTTCTTGCGCTGCGAGTGTTCATGTGCTCGACAGGCAGAAGAACAAAGACGGACGCCGCTCCGCTCGACTCCCTGCGAGGACCCCCTGTTCGCTCTCCGTTCTCTCCGCGACGTAACTCTGTCTTAATGCTTTTAGAGTATTCAAAGAGACAACGTAGTGGAGGACGGTCACTACAGAAAACTAATGAAAGTCAGGATGTTGTGAAATTAGATTGTTTTTTTAAGATATTCTTGTATGGAGCAATGTGTAGAAAGAAAGCTTATGAGATAGCGAGCCGATCAACACAAGTACTAAATCCACGCACATTAACAGTCGCTGGTCCGCGTGCGTCCTGGGCGTGTTTTTTAAAGGAAGGAAGTTATACACTTACATTTTGTTGTGTACATAGTTCCGCGTAGTGAGCGAGTACACAACTTTCCCACTAGAACGCTCACTGCTAAGCACAACAGCACAGGCGCAGAGCTACGAGATGGTGCTGTCTTAGAGACGGACCAAATTCTGCTTCCGCCGATCCGCGTATTAATATGTAACGCAGCCAATGAGATCGCTGCTAAAGTAGAACCTTTTCTCCTCGCGGATCACACTCGCGCAGTGATACATGAACGCGCGAGGTATTATAACGAGTGTACAGACCTCCGATTAGTCAGTCTGCATTTGTCTGCCTTAGTCTGTGCCAGTCTGCATTAGTCTGTAGTAGTCTATAGTCAAGTTTCAGTCTGCGCCTAATAAGATTATCATATTCCTGTACATAGCCATGAATAGAAATGTATAGACACTTTGTCAAGTATCAGAGATATGTGAGAGGTAAGATTAACGTACCAAGATCAAAGGAACTTCAGATTCCCAATTGTAAACAGAATCCAGAATGAAGTTACGTAATGTCTATGCTTGTTATTATTTTAATAAACGTGTGTGAAAATTAATCAAGTTCTCTTTAAAGTTGGTCACCGTCAATCTGCTACTCTAAGCGTGCAAGAGGCATTTCTATCGCCTGACCTAACGGCAGAAGATAAACACGCCACGATAAGACCACGAGACATATTGCTGACACTCGCCTACTTCGTTAGAGCGACAAGTCAAATAATCTGATGGTGTGTGTACCGAAGGTCTTACAATACGCAAACCACACATTTACAGGGTGATCCATTGATAGTCACCCGGCCAAATATCTCACCAAATAAGCATCGAACGAAAAAACTACAAAGAACGAAACTCGTCTAGCTTGAAGGAGGAAACCAGAAGGCGCAATGGTTGCCCCGCTAGATGACGCTGCCATAAGTCAAACGGATATCAACTGCGTTTTTTTAAATAGGAACCCCCAACTTTTTATTACATTTTCCTTTAGTACGTAAAGAAATATCAGTGTTTTAGTTGGACCACTTTTTTTGCTTTGTGAAAGATGGCGCTGTAATAATCACAAACGTATAATTACGTGGTATCACGTAACATCCGCCAGTGCGGACGGTATTTGCTTCGTGATACATTACCGGTGTTAAAATGGACCGTTTACCAATTGCGGAAAAAGTCGATATCGTGTTGAAGTATGGCTATTGTGATCAAAATGCCCAACGGGCGGGTGCTATGTATGCTGCTCGATATCCTGGACGGCATCATCCAAGTGTCCGGACCGTTCGCCGGATAGTTACGTTATTTAACGAAACAGGAAGTGTTCAGCCACATATGAAACGTCAACCACGACCTGCAACAAATGATGATGCCCAAAATTGCGCGAGAATCGGGAATCTCAAAAACGTTGGTGTTGATAATGCTACATCAACATCTATTGCACCCGTACCATATTTCTATGCACCAGGAATTGCATGGCCACGACTCTGAACGTCGTGTACAGTTCTGCCACTGGGCACAAGAAAAAATACGGGACAATGACAGATTTTTTGCACGCGTTCTATTTAGCTACGAAGCGTCATTTACCAACAGCGGTAACGTAAACCGGCAGAATATGCACTATTGGGCAACGGAAAATCCACGATGGCTGTGACAAATGCAACATCAGCGACCTTGGCGTGTTAATGTATGGTGCGGCATCATGCACGGAAGGATAATTGGCCCTCATTTTATCGATGGCAATCTAAATGGTGCATTGTATGCTGATTTCCTACGTAATGTTCTACCGATGTTACTACAAGCCGTTTCACTGCATGACAGAATGGCGATGTACTCCAACATGATGAATGTTCGGCACATTGCTCGCGTGCGGTTGAAGCGGTATTGAATAGCATATTTCATGACAGGTGGATTATTCGTCGAAGCACCGTACCATGGCCCGTACGTTCACCGGATCTGACGTCCCCGGATTTATTTCTGTGGGGAAAGTTGAAGGATACTTGCTATCGTGATCCACCGACAACGCCTGACAACATGCGTCAGTGCATTGTCAATGCATGTGTGAACATTACCAAAGGCGAACTACTCGCTGTTGAGAGGAATGTCGTTAAACGTATTGCCAAATGCATTGAGGTTGACGGACATCATTTTGAGCGTTTATCTCATTAATGTGGTATTTACAGGTAATCACGCTGTAACTGCATGCGTTCTCAAAAATGATTAGTTCTCAAAGGTACATGTATCACATCGGAACAACCGAAGTAAAACGTTCAAACGTACCTACGTTCTGTATTTTAATTTAAAAAACCTACCTGTTACCAACTGTTCGTCTAAAATTGTGAGCCATATGTCTGTGACTATTACAGCGCCATCTATCACAAAGCGTAAAAAGTGGTCCAACTAAAACATTCATATTTCTTTACGTACTACACGAATATGTAATAAAAAATGGGGGTTCCTATTTTAAAAAACGCAGTTGATATTCGTTTGACTTATGGCAGCGTCATCTAGCGGGAGAACCATAGCGCCATCTGGTTTCCCCCTTCAAGCTAGACAAGTTTCGTCCTTTGTAGTTTTTTCGGTTGACGCTTATTTCGCGAGATATTTGGCCCGGTCACGATCAATGGACCACCCTGTATACTCCGCGAGAGCTTCCGGTTATACCACTACCACGAACCCCTTTCCCGTTCTACTCCCGATTAATGCGTGGGAACATTTCAGTAAGCCTCAATATGATACCTCATTCCTATGACTTCCTCTTCTTGGTCATTTCGACAAACGGATGTGGGAGGAAGTAGCTCTACTCTTCTTGGAACGTACACTCTCGGAATTTCAGCAGAAACTTGGGCTAGTTGCTCCCTTCACTCCTTCTTCGCCGGGGAACCACCGAAAGTTGATCAAGGGCAATCCCCAAGAGAATTGCGTCACATGGTATAAAAATGGCGGGAACCTCAACCCCCTTGTCCTCCTCCTCATCTCCTAATTATGTTTTATAACCAGCTCAACTGTAAGTGTGCCGCACGGGATTAGCCGAGCGGTCTTAGGCGCTGAAGTCATGGACTGTGCGACTGGTCCCGGCGGCGGTTCGAGTCCTCCCTCGGACATGGGTGTGTGTGTTTGTCCTTAGGATAATTTAGGTTAAGTAGTGTGTAAGCTTAGGGACTCATGACCTTAGCAGTTAAGTCCCATAAGATTTCACACACATTTTTTGAACTGTTAGTGGGTCTCTTCATTCGAAGTCTGAGCCTCATGGGGAGAGGTGCAGGGTTGTTACTTTTCAGCATGCTCTCGTACTTACGTTCTGCGCCAAATCTTGGCCCTTGCATGAACTGTCTACCCTGTGTCGGTCTTCTCGCATGTAACGCTCTCGCACATATTAAAGGGACTCGTGACGGAAATCGTCGCACTCCGTTGGGTCACCTCTCTCTTCTATTAATACAAGCTGGTAAGCAACCCACATTGACTGGCACTACTCAGGAATCAGTCTAAAGACTGTTTTCTAATCAGCATCTTTCTTGCATATATTCATTTGCTAACGGTTTCCCAGTGATTCTCAGCCTGACATAAGATATTCCTACAACCTTTTTTTACGTGATCACCCCAATGTAGATCGATCTGGACGGTCGCTTCTACGTAATTTGCAGTCGACTTTCCCGCTTCTATGACGCAAATAGCAACCCTCTGGCGCTAGAGGGCTTCGAGTCGTTGCGTGTGAAGTGCCGTCTATAATCCCACAGAAAACGGAAAGCACGAATTCGATGAGTTTATCCACACATCCTCTCCTTCAGCATGGCAACGCCAGACCACAGACGAGTGCTGTGACATCTGCAACAATCCAACGACCTGGGTTCAATGTCACCAATCATCCTCCATACAGTCCCGACTTGACCCCAGCCGATTTTCATCTGTTTCCAAAACTTAAATAACATCTTCGACGACTTCACTATGATCGTGATGAAGTGGTGCAAGCAGAGGTGAGGTTGTGGCTCCATGAACGGAGTCAAACATCCTACAGTAAGGGTAGCCACGAACAGGTCTCTCGTTGGGAGAAATGTTTTCGTTGCCAGGGTGTCTATGTTGAGAAAATAATATGCAAACATGAAGACTAAACATTTACCACGCTAATAGAGCTTGAAGTGTTTAAAAAGCTTTAACAGTTTTCACATAAGAAATTCAGAGCGTTAGTTTTCAGCAGGCTCTCGTACTTACGTTCAGCGCCAAATTTTGGTCCTTGAGTCAACTGTCTACCCTCTGTCGGTCTTCTCGCATTTCAAGACGGTCTTCTGGCGTTGCAGCCTTCTTATGAACTACAACTTTGCCCAAAAACAGCTTCACAAAAATTCGAACCAGATCATTTATAAGCTCACCGGACAAAACAGTAGTGAGTCCCTTAAACGACATCGCTGCTAAGTTTGAAGTGCTGTAGATGATATAGCACTGGTACCATGTGGTCGTGTACCCTCCACCGCTGGCCAAGTCTTAGCTGTCAATTGCTATATGTGTTCAAAAATGGTTCAAATGGCTCTGAGCACTATGGGACTCAACTGCTGTGGTCATCAGTCCCCTAGAACTTAGAACTACTTAAACCTAACTAACCTAAGGACATCACACACATCCAGGCCCGAGGCAGGATTCGAACCTGCGATCGTAGCAGTCGCACGGTTCCGGACTGCGCGCCTAGAACCGCGAGACTTGTATGTGTTCCAGTGCATTTTATGGAATCAGCGAAATAAGATAAGAAGAATGAAAGAGTGAAAGGAAGAAGATATCGTGCTTGGACGTGATGAAGTAGCCCGATTTGTTGATGCGCCAACGGAGACTATCCAGCGCATCTGCAAAGAATAATGTGCTTCGGCAGCCAAGCGTGAGAACTGTGGTTGTAAAATGATCCTAATTGACAAGCGAAGCGACACGAAGGTCACGCCTTGTCAATGGTAGCAGGTTTTCAGCTCGAAAGGAATTTCTGAAATCCTTGAATGCAGTTCAGTCTCAGCCAGAGCGAACATTAGAAGTTGGAATATATTGTGAGTTACGGCTGAGATAACGATCTTATTGTAACCAGTGTCATATTACACGTCCGGCATCGCGTTATACAAACTTGGGCTCCTTCTTCGCCTAGGAACCATCGATAGTTAATGAAGGGGAATCACCAAGACAACTGCGTCACGTGGTATAAAAATGGCGGGAACCTCACCCTCTTCTGCTCCTCATCCCCTGATTATCTTTTATAACCAGCTCAACTGTGCGTAGGCCTCTTCAAAATGGTTCAAATGGCTCTGAGTACTATGGGACTTAACTTCTGAGGTCATCAGTCCCCTAGAACTTAGAACTACTTAAACCTAACTAACCTAAGGACATCACACACAACACACATCCATGCCCGAGGCAGGATTCCAACCTACGACCGTAGCGGTCGCGCGGTTCGAGACTGTAGCGCCTAGAACCGCTCGGCCACTTCAGCCGGTGCAATGTGGGTCTCTTCATTCGAGGTCTGAATCTCGTGGGGAGAGGTGCACGGTTGTTATAAACGATAGCAGTAATTTTCTCTATGATATAAAAAATAACTTATGGTTTATTGACAATCTTTTTCGTTAACAATTTTTGCTTTTATTTACAATAATTTCTTTACAATCATTTGTTTTTATTACATATACACCGTAATTTTATAATTACAAACATTTTTAAGAAATTATTTCCCATTTATTAAACAGCTTTTTCTTTTATCTACAACAATTTTCAGTTTTCTTTTTTTGTCTGAGGACACGACTAGCTGGTACAAGAACTTAAATACTACGTTTCCCATTTTGTTTCTGTAAACACTTTTATGCAATATTTACATTTTTCCGATCATTCTATTTGCAACATATACGGTTCTTTCATTTTACATTAATGGTTTCTTGTATATATATATACGGGGAACGGTGACTAGCGGCAGCAGGTGAAGAAAAAACCACATATACACTCAAATATAGACAATATGTTTTTACATAGTGTGCAGAAAATGCACTGTTGAGCCAAAACATTATGACCACTGCCCACCGCGAGGTTGAATGCCTCCTGCTGGTGTTGCGGGCACGTGACACAGTAATGGAGAAATGTAAGCGGAAGAGAGACGAAGGGGCAGTCATTACAGCGTAGATACGGGCCTCAAATGCGGAAATCCACTGATATAAGCGGTTTTGACATTGTTGTGGCACTGCGGCTGGAATCGAGAATATCTAAAACGCTGAAGTTTGTCGGCTTTCGGCGCACTACCGTCGCGAGCACCTATGGAAAGTGGTTGAAGAGTGGTGGAATAACGAACAGGTCGTATGGTGCTGGACGTCCACGTCTCACCACAGAACGTAGAGTTCGGAGGACCGTGTAATCCAGGATAGGTAGCGAGCTGTGGCAGATCGTCCGAGTACAATGCTGGTGCAGTCACAGATGTTTCGGAGCAGACCGTTCAAAGGCCGTTGTTGAACATGGAGCTCTCCATCGCACGACCCCTACGTGTTCCTGTGTTGACTCAACATCAGTTACGGTTGCAGCGGGCACAGTATCACTGAGTTGACAACGTGTATCAATGGCAACGTGTCCCTGGTCGACTGAAGCGTATTTCTTGTTACATCAAGTAGATGGTTTGGTCTTTACACGCCGTCATCCAGGCGAATGGCTGCTTGAAACGTACACAGACGCAGACCGGTGAGAGCACAGTTATGCTAAGGAATACATTTAGTTGGGCTTCTATGGGACCTATGGTAGTACTCGAAGACAGCAGTGAACTACATGAACATTGTTGAGGACCACCTGCATCCTTTCTCTCATGGCAATAACAGCTTCCAGCAGGATAACACTCTGCTACGCAATCCCACAATTGCACTACAGTGGCTTGAGGAGTGTGATAATGAACTCACACTACTGTCTTAGCCAGCAAATGTTCCTGATCTGTATCCATTGGAACACATATCGGGCGCCAGCTGTGTGTCCACAAACCACAGCTCCGTATTTTGCGGGAATTTAGTGTCCTGTGAGTATACATCTGGTGCCATATACTTCTGTAAACCTATCAAGGATCTGTAGAAACCATTCCAAACAGAAGCTCTGCTTTACTGTGTTCAAAAAGTGTACCAACACGCTATTAAACAGGCGGTCATCATATTTTGCTCAACAGTGTATGCACACATATTCATTCATACTCTCACACATAAAAAACTATACAAGCGGCTCATCAAATAATCTCACACATACACACCAATTATTTACACAGCACACAGTCACTCCAGGAGGGTTCCAATTCCGATCCCCAATAGATGAACCGTTTGTTGTAATGAGGGGACAGTTCCTCTTTCAGTTGCAATGCAGTATGAATCACATGGCCTCGCGAAACAAAGATTACCCGGCGCATCATGTGCGGAGCTGCGCCAAAGCTTTCGAGAAGACATCTCTTGCAATTTTCGGTCATGAGAGTCTTTGATGTCGCACGATACACACCCTTAGCCACCTCTGGATGGAATCTGCACCTATACAGTAAACATACATCTTGGATCTGAGTCAAACATACTCCACAACCTGCGAACCATTCGTCTCGTCTTTCATCAGGTCGATAACCTTTCTGTTCTGAGGTGTTATCCCAAAAGGATTATCGGTTGCATACCCAGACCTGTCGCATTCTTCGTGATTGTGCCTAATTACTTTTTATGGATCGCAGTCATTCACCCAGTAGATGAAACTATCTGTAACCATATAAAGTAAACTGGAATCGAAGAATTTTGGCTTCGCAAAGTCATAGTGAAAGCGGTACATATGCAGTTTGGAGAGGTCGGGAACACACATACCGATACAGACAGATTTCGCGAACTGCAGTGAAACCTTGCTCATCCCCTCAGCTACTAGTCCTGGTGACCCGTTTGAAATCTGGCGACGGCCGGTGTGGTCGTGTGGTTCTAGGCGCTGTAGTCTGGAACCGCGTGAGCGCTACGGTCGCAGGTTCGAATCTTGCCTCCGGCATGGATGTGTGTGATGTCCTTAGGTTCGTTAGGTTTAAGTAGTTCTGAGTTCTATGGGACTGATGACCACAGATGTTAAGTCCCATAGCGCTCAGAACCATTTGAACCTTTTTTGTTTTTTAACTTGGCCTGGCGTTGTAATCTCTTGCGCCATAACGCCTATCCCACCAGTAAACTAAATGAACTTCGCTGTACTCTCTAACGTTCTCCATGATTTTCCCGAAAACTGAATTATTTTTCGAAATCACACATCGCAAGAGCCCTCTGTTTCGTATTCAGCATCAATGTACTCCTTCAACGAGCGGTGCTGCTTGAAGGAGATCTCGTGGGTGATGCTAACAAGTTTCATCCCCAACCAGAGACAGTGCTGGAGGTATCTGTAGCGAATAATATAGCTTTGTTTGATCACTCCCCCCTCCGCCAGTGTTGTCACCTTCCGTCAACTGTGGAGCTCCTTTTTCGACAGCCACTGGAACCCTCAAAATGATAAACTTTGTTGCATGGCATGCCTATAAAGGTTGTTTACATCCTGGTAATGGATGTAACTTAAATCATCAGAAGTTCTGTACTGCACCTCACTCATTCACGGCTTATTCGCCTTCCGTACCTGTGTACACGAATCCCGCGTTCGAAGAAGAGTAGCATGTCAACATCGATCAAAAGTTCGATGGTGACAAGCGTCCTTCTTAGCACTGCGTCCAGTGAAACCTAGGTCCGGTAAAATAGAAGGTAGGACGCAGAAAGTATGTGCCCAGGCATACACTCCTAAATTCCTCAAATATTTCCGTGAGCAGATGGACGTCAGTGTTCATGTATGATCTGGCGTATTCGCCTAAACCGGTGATACCAAACTCCTGACAAAGTTCCACCACTTGCTCATAATCCGCATTCGTTATGGCAGTGCCTGTTGGTTTACTGTAAAATGCGGATATGTCGGGCAACGTGGTTTCATTGAGTCTCTACAATGAGGTCACCAACTGGAACTTAGCGTCCGCGGTATATGTGGCTCTGGTAATATGCATATCCTCGGGACGCATGGTCTCAGGAAGCTTCTGAAGAGACCCGTGCGTGAAGGGAAGCGAATCCATCAAACGTAGGGTCATTCTTGGTGTGATTCTTTTAGGGAAAGAGACGTACTTCTCAGTAGTGTCAGGAATGACACTGGCCTTATCACTTTTCAACCCGAAATCACCCAAATGCTGAACTAGAAAGTGGACATGATAACCGCTCAAATTGTGGAAAAAGACCAGTATGTGCCGTGGTAGTTGCTACTTCAAATTGTATGCGTTGTGAGCTGCACCGCAGAACCTTCCCGTTAGATGGCATTGGTCTCTACGGGGAGTTTCTCCTTCGCTATGCAACGGTAGCTGACAAATATGACAATGAACTGCCTGCTTGTACAATGCATCATTCTCCTCCGAGTCTATCATGCGGACGCTGTAGCGATAAACGTGATCAATTTGTCACGAAAGTTTTTCAAGCTCAGAGAGCAACCATCTCGTAGGATCATCCCGACGTAAGATTCAAATTTGTTCCGACTAGAATCAAATGTGCAGACAACCTGATAGACAGTAGCATACGGTACGTGCCATTCTGTGAAGGTGGTACGGGAGACAGAGCGGTTGCCTTCATAACGCGCCACAGGACCTAGGAGGCACTCGAAATTGGCGTACACGACGAAGAGCCATCGTTCCTGGTAGCGGGCGTTCTTAAACTTTAATAACTTTTTATTCTCTGAAGGTATTTCGACTTGTACCGGTTCTCGTTTGAGCAATCAATAAGGTGCCCTTCAAGACACCTTCTCTCGGTAAAAGAACTGAGATATCTAAGGCAATAAATTTCTTTCATGTTCTTCTTTACTCGACTTTAAGGAAACTAGGTGGGACATGTATTTGGTCCTAACGTTGTGTTGCTCCTCGCCCTCAGAGGTTAGCAACAGGTCTACGTGTTTGGGACGTTTACCGGTTAATAAGATAAGAAGAGAGATCCGACTACTTTGTGCATGGCTTCTTACTGTTCTGCACAGTGTGCTCATGGCCGTCTTCATCGTCTTCTGGCTCATTAGCTGCGAGGGTATCTACGTGATTCGAATAATAGGGGTTCTGCCTCTCCAGTTCTGGAATATCCTGGAGTTTTACAGGGAATTCGATGCCTTGAAAAGTATAATGCCCGTAGATATCAGCTGTTTCGCATTTACTTGTACGTTGTGCATGTTTAGGGTAATTCCTATGGCTAGCCAGAAGCGACCATTCGAAGTAATATCTTCAAGATTCTGGACATTAATGCTAGCCAGAAGCGACCATTCGAAGTAATATCCTCAAGATTCTGGACATTAATGCGTGCGTGTTTAGCAGCAATATCTCTAGGAACAGGGATGCAACTCGACCTTCCCCATTAAGTGGATCGTAAACGTGCAAGTAAACGTCGAGGCGGATTACACGACTGAGCACCTTTATTGGACCCCCCTTTCCTGGATCATCCAGAAAAATGGTCCAGATTGAGGCTCTCAGTAAACGATCCGAACGACTCAGCGATCGATTCGCCCCCAGATAACACGCCAGTTCTCCCCCAATTTGGACGATGCTCCTCTCCTCGATACCACCGTACCATCCTCTTTCGTGGGGTGTCAGTTCACAGTATACAACTGCCTTGCACTTAATAGCGTGGCACCGAGGGCTCCTGTCGTATCCAGGGAGCACTCTTTCAAAAACAGCTTCAGAAGTCCTGAGAAAGATGGCAGGATCTCGGTATCTTTCGCTCGAGTTATCGATTCGCGCAAGTGAAATTCGGTCCCCAAATGCGTCAGCGATCACTGAATAATTCAATACGGCTACAGGGTTCACCTAATGTTTCTTGCCGCTGCTGTTGGACCTAAGGCGGTGCCTTGGCGACCTGATACGGCGCTCGCGAGAC
Source organism: Schistocerca gregaria (assembly GCF_023897955.1). Taxonomy (NCBI): domain Eukaryota; kingdom Metazoa; phylum Arthropoda; class Insecta; order Orthoptera; family Acrididae; genus Schistocerca; species Schistocerca gregaria. The sequence continues at coordinate 90,003,026 of NC_064931.1, forward strand.
GAGCAATGGTGCGGCTAGCGCTGCCCGGCTCAAGGTAAACGGGCCGTAGTTGTAATGCCGGGCCATGGGCTGGCCTGAGACGTCAATGGCGGGGCTGCATCTCAGATGTTGACGGAGTCGCCTTGGAAACATCACGTGTGGTCCCGTTGCTGCCGGCGCCGCAAGTCTCTCGTCTCACCTGCACAGACAGGAGGAGGAACAAAATTAAACATCAAGCATAAATAAATAATAAAGTTGTATGTAGGGATCTATAGTCTTTCTAACATTTCAAATTAGTCAACGGGCCAACCTGCTTCAAAATGGATGGCGGAACGGTCTGCATGCGCGCCGATGGCCCGCAGGGCTGCAACACGGCCGGCTGAGCGAGCTGCAGGAATACAGGTGGTGCACTGGGCTGCTAGAATTCCGGCCGCAGCTGCGCCGTCGTTAACGAGTCTCCAAGTCAACGCCCAACACCGCCTCTCTATCACCTGGTTGGTTGGTTGGTTGGTTTGTGGGATTAAAGGGACCAGACTGCAACGGTCATCGGTCCTTCTATATCACCTGCACAGACCAAGATGGTTCAAATGGCTCTGAGCAATGTGGGACTTAACATCTTTGGAAATCAGTCCCCTAGAACTTAGAACTACTTAAAACTAACTAACCTAAGGACATAACACACATCCATGCCCGAGGCAGGATTCGAACCTGCGACCGTAGCAGTCGCGCGGTTCCGGACTGCGCACCTAGAACCGCGAGACCACCGCGGTCGGCACAGACCAGTAGGAGAAATATTAAGTATCGTGCATAATTTACAAAAATGTAGTACATATTGCGTTTCTACTAACGTTAAAAGTTATTTTTCTCTGAATGTGTTAGTGGAGTCTTATTGGACGCAACTCCAGGAAAGCCGAGTCTAGCTCGACCTGTGCATCGAGTGCATTTAGAAACAGACAAATAACGTCACGTTAGTAATCGACGCATGCAGTTGTGTCAGTAGAAGGAGGAGAACTACTATTCACTTATTCGCTTCTCGATGTCCCATGAGCTGATGCTGGAGAAATGGGTCAATACGTCAGCTTGTGACTCGTGACTCATTGTCGATTGTGCCTACAAGCAGACAATAACACATAATGTTTGAAATGGAACTGTACGAGTGCGTGTTAGAAGAAGAATAGAATTACTACTCTCATGTGAAACAGCAGCTGCCATTCCACATGAGCTCGCTCCAGAAGAAGGTGTAGAGCCGATGGTCATGGGACTCTGCAGTGGTACTGGGTCCATACCCATGTTCTCGAGCGCCATGAAGAATTCTACTAACAACAAACAAAAAAAGCCTAGTATTAGCTAAATGCACGCACACATGAAGAGAGAGAGGGAGAGAGAAAGAAATAAACTGGTACTTACTTTCACAAGAGTCTGGAACGCCGAGATCCCCCAAGTTCGCCAGCCGATTTGGCCGGGCGGTTGAAAGGCGCTATAGTCTGGAACCGTGGGACCGCTAAGGTCGCAGGTTCGAATCCTGCCTCGGGCATGGATGTGTGTGATCTCCTTAGGTTAGTTAGGTTTAAGTAGTTCTAAGTTCTACAGCAGCTGCCATGACCTCAGAAGTTAAGTCCCACAGTGCTCAGAGCCATTTGAACCCCCAAGTTCACTCGCCCTCAACAGAGTTTACGGGACGCTCACGTCTGCAACAGACGAAGTCAACAGATAGCAGCTGATAAAGAAAAGCGTGCACGCGTAAGCGCGCGCACACACACAAGAAACAAAGAAAATCATTCCCACATACCAGTATCGTTATACATGATTCAGGGCCGCTTATTAGCGATAACATCGTCGACGTCAGCAGCGGTAACACGGCGCTTCATGGCGCTAGCAGGGGTCTGGGGAAGAAAAAGAATAAGAGGTAACAGCAGTTGGGAAGCAAACTACTCAGTTGACAGTGAGGGAGAGAAATGCCAGTGAGAAGCACCGAAGAGTAGCTTCAGCCAGTCTAACACGCTAGCGTGAGGCTGTGTCACCTGCCATGGACAAAACATGAATGAGCTCCTGTTAGGAAGCGCCTCTTTCTATAGGCGAGCGCCCCTTATTCCAGGAATGCTAGTTGTTGTTGTTGTGGTCTTCAGTCTGGAGACTGGTTTGATGCAACTCTCCACGCTACTCTATCCTGTGCAAGCGTCTTCATCTCCCAGTACCTACTGTAACCTACGTCCTTCTGAATCTGCTTAGTGTACTCATCTCTTGGCCTCCCTCTACGATTTTTACCCTCCACGCTGCCCTCCAATACTAAATTGGTGATCCCTTGATGCCTCATAACATGTCATACCAACCGATCCCTTCTTCTAGTCAAGTTGTGCCACAAACTCCTCTTCTCCCCAATTCTATTCAATACCTCCTCATTAGTTGTGTGATCTACCCATCCAATCTTCACCATTCTTCTATAGCACCACATTTCGAAACCTTCTGTTCTCTTTTTGTCTAAACTATTTATCGTTCACTTTTCACTTCCATACACGACTACACTCCATAAAAATACTTTCAGAAACGACTTCCCGACACTTAAATCTATACTATATGTCAACACATTTCTCTTCATCAGAAACGCTTTCCTTGCCATTGTCAAGCTACATTTTATATCCTCTCTACTTCGACCATCATGTGTTATTTTGCTCCCCAAATAGCAAAACTCCTTTACTACTTTAAGTGTCTCATTTCCTAATCTAATTCCCCCAGCATCACTCGACTTAATTCAACTACATTCCATTATCCTTGTTTTGTTTTTGTTGATGTTCATCTTACAGGTATACCCTACTTTCAAGACAATGTCCACTCCGTCCAACTGCTCTTCCAAATCCTTTGCTGTTTCTGACAGAATTACAGTGTCATCGGCGAACCTCAAAGTTTTTATTTCTTCTCCATGGATTTTAATACCTACTCCTAACTTTTCTTTTGTTTCCTTTATTGCTTGCTCAATATACAGATTAAATAGCATCGGGGAGAGGCTACAACCCTGTCTCACTCCCTTTCCAACCACTGCTTCCCTTTGATGTCCCTCAACTCTTATAACTGCCATCTGGTTTCTGTACAAATTGTAAATAGTCTTTCGCTCCCTGTATTTTACCCCTGCCACCTTCAGAATTTGAAAGAGAGTATTCCAGTCAACATTGTCAAAAGCTTTCTGTAAGTCTACAAATGCTAGAAACGTAGGTTTGCCTTTCCTTAATCTTTCTTCTAAGATAAGTCGTAGGGTCAGTATTGCCTCACGTGTTCCAACATTTCTACGGAATCCAAACTGATCTTCCCCAAGGTCGGCTTCTACCAGTTTTTCCATTCGTCTGTAAAGAATTCGCATTAGTATTTTGCAGCTGTGACTTATTAAACTGATAGTTCGGTAATTTTCGTATCTGTAAACACCTGCTTTCTTTGGGATTGAAATTATTATATTCTTCTTGAAGTCTGAGGGAATTTCGCCTGTCTCATACATCTTGCTCACCAGATGGTGGAGTTTTGTCAGGACTGGCTCTCCCTAGGCTGTCAGTAGTTCTAATGGAATGTTGTGTACTCCCGGGGCCTTGTTTCGACTTAGGTCTTTCAATGCTCTGTCAAACTCTTCACGCAGTATCATATCTCCCATTACATCTTCATCTGCATCCTCTTCCATTTCCATGATATTGTCCTAAACAACATCGCCCCGCTTAGACCCTCTATATACTCCTTCCGCCTTTCTGCTTTCCCTTCTTTGCTTAGAACTGGGTTTGCATCTGAGCTCTTGATATTCATGAAAGTGGTTCTCTTTTCTCCAAAGGTCATTTTAATTTGCCTGTAGGCAGTATCTATCTCACCCCTCGTGAGATAAACCTCTACATCCTTGCATTTGTCCTCTAGCCATCTCTGCTTAGCCATTTTTCACTTCCTGTCTATCTCATTTTTGAGACGTTTGTATTCCTTTTTACCTGCTTCACTTACTACATTTTTGTATTTTCTCCTTTCGTCAATTAAATTCAGTATCTCTTCTGTTACCCAAGGATTTCTACTAGCCCTTGTCTTTTTACTTACTTGATCCTCTGCTGCCTTCACTATTTCATTCCTCAAAGCTACCCATTCTTCTTCTACTGCATTTCTTTCCCCCATTCCTGTCAATTGTTCCCTTATCCTCTCCCTGAAACTCTGTACAACCTCTGGTTTAGTCAGTTTATCCAGGTCCCATCTCCTTAAATTCCCACCTTTTTGCAGTTTCTTCAGTTTTAATCTACAGTTCATAACCAATAGATTGTGGTCAGAGTCCACATCTGACCCTGGAAATGTCCTACAATTTAAAACCTGGTTCCTAAATCTCTGTCTTACCATTACATAACCTATCTGATACCTTTTAGTATCTCCAGGGTTCTTCCATGTATACAACCTTCTTTCATGATTCTTGAACCAAGTGTTAGCTATGATTAAGTTATTCTGTGCAAAATTTTACCAGGCGGCTTCCTCTTTCATTTCTTATCCCCAATCCATATTCACCTACTACGTTTCTTTCTCTTCCTTTTCCTACTGTCGAATTCCAGTCACCCGTGACTATTAAATTTTCCTCTCCCTTCACTACCTGAATAATTTCTTTTATCTCAGCATACATTTCATCAATTTCTTCATCATCTGCAGAGCTAGTTGGCATATAAACTTGTACTGCTGTAGGTAGGCGTGGGCTTCGTGTCTATCTTGGCCACAATAATGCGTTCACTATGCTCTTTGTAGTAGCTTACCTGCACTCCTATTTTTTTATTCATTATTAAAGCTACTCCTTCATTATACTCTCATTCCTACCCTTGGAGGGCTCTCAGCGACGGTTTCACTTTTTGGTGGTGCGGCAACTACACTCCTGGAAATTGAAATAAGAACACCGTGAATTCATTCTCCCAGGAAGGGGAAACTTTATTGACACATTCCTGGGGTCAGATACATCACATGATCACACTGACAGAACCACAGGCACATAGACACAGGCAACAGAGCATGCACAATGTCGGCACTAGTACAGTGTATATCCACCTTTCGCAGCAATGCAGGCTGCTATTCTCCCATGGAGACGATCGTACAGATGCTGGATGTAGTCCTGTGGAACGGCTTGCCATGTCATTTCCACCTGGCGCCTCAGTTGGACCAGCGTTCGTGCTGGACGTCCAGACCGCGTGAGACGACGCTTCATCCAGTCCCAAACATGCTCAATGGGGGACAGATCTGGAGATCTTGCTGGCCAGGGTAGTTGACTTACACCTTCTAGAGCACGTTGGGTGGCACGGGATACATGCGGACGTGCATTGTCCTGTTGGAACAGCAAGTTCCCTTGCCGGTCTAGGAATGGTAGAACGATGGGTTCGATGACGGTTTGGATGTAGCGTGCACTATTCAGTGTCCCCTCGACGATCACCAGAGGTGTACGGCCAGTGTAGGAGATCGCTCCCCACACCATGATGCCGGGTGTTGGCCCTGTGTGCCTCGGTCGTATGCAGTCCTGATTGTGGCGCTCACCTGGACGGCGCCAAACACGCATACGACCATCATTGGCACCAAGGCAGAAGCGACTCTCATCGCTGAAGACGACACGTCTCCATTCGTCCCTCCATTCACGCCTGTCGCGACACCACTGGAGACAGGCTGCAAGATGTTGGGGCGTGAGCGGAAGACGGCCTAACGGTGTGCGGGACCGTAGCCCAGCTTCATGGAGACGGTTGCGAATGGTCCTCGCCGATACCCCAGGAGCAACAGTGTCCCTAATTTGCTGGGAAGTGGCGGTGCGGTCCCCTACGGCACTGCGTAGGATCCTACGGTCTTGGCGTGCATCCGTGCGTCACTGCGGTCCGGTCCCAGGTCGACGGGCACGTGCACCTTCCGCCGACCACTGGCGACAACATCGATGTACTGTGGAGACCTCACGCCCCACGTGTTGAGCAATTCGGCGGTACGCCCACCCGGCCTCCCGCATGCCCACTATACGCCCTCGCTCAAAGTCCGTCAACTGCACATACGGTTCACGTCCACGCTGTCGCGGCATGCTACCAGTGTTAAAGACTGCGATGGAGCTCCGTATGCCACGGCAAACTGGTTGACACTGACGGCGGCGGTGCACAAATGCTGCGCAGCTAGCGCCATTCGACGGCCAACACCGCGGTTCCTGGTGTGTCCGCTGTGCCGTGCGTGTGATCATTGCTTGTACAGCCCTCTCGCAGTGTCCGGAGCAAGTATGGTGGGTCTGACACACCGGTGTCAATGTGTTCTTTTTTCCATTTCCAGGAGTGTAGCTAGCCCTGTGGAATATGACGAGCGTATTATACCCCAGAAATACCTCTCGCATAAACCTTATGCACCAACCACATTCAACAAGAGGCTTTAACCGTCCCATGCAAGAGCTTCATACAATTTGATGGATCATTACAAAAATGGATGGTATTGCTGCAGTGACATCGAACCTTACATGTAGTGCTTTAGCTTTCTTGCCTCATTAGATGCAATAGAACTTAAGGGGGTCGAAACTGACCATACATGCAATGTAGGCATAACGTCAACTCTTAAAACATAAGTCTCTGCTTCTCTCTCGGATTTGAACGATTTTCAAAATGCTGGATGGTTCATTGACGATAGAACATTGAAAGAATGCAAGATGTTTACTGCATGTATACCTTTAAAACTGTTTATGGGATACTTTGAGAAGACGCAGCAAATTGTTCTGAATGCTAAACAGGAATTTATGGGAGTGCAACAGATAACAACTCATACATTCAAGGGGCTCAAGAGGAGACCGAAATCACCATCAGTAAAATATCGGATGAGCAGCGTTTGAAGCTTTTAAGAGTACTGAATGCCGGTATGTTTCTACCGTTATCTTTCCGTCCATGGGAGGTTTTAGAGCATCCAGTGCTACTGACTGCAAGCAGAGAAAAGTGATCAGTTAAAACTTTGACTCAGCTGGAGACGCCCAGGTTCATCGTACTTGCATTCCAGAGCAATGGAAGAGGAAATATAGCAAACGATTCCACCAGCTTGATAATTGCAAGTTAATTGATGTCAGATTCCACCTGAACTGTGAAATCCAACCCTACGATATTTTATACCTGCAGCGGGATGAAAATGTAACAGTCTAGCATATGACATGTATGCGAGGTTCCGTGCTTCGATTTATGAAGAGGAAGAGGATGGATCTCGACACTGTCCATGGAAATTCAAGGAGCTGGCGCCAATCATCGTAGTAGACTCAAAACAGAACGAGATAATTAAATCTGGCCTATAGACGTACGAATTGAATTTCAGTCTTTGGCAAATTTCCCAGAACACACTACAGTGTATGGTTAAGTTCTACATGACTGTATGATTAACTATCGCCAGCTCACTGGTACTGTGCAATGAACTGTATAAATGAACAAGCGCTGCACCGTAGTCAGAGTATTCCACAATAGTATCTCAAGGTGTGAAAATCATTGTGGACGCCCAGGGTTTCTATGATGGCGAGCGTTGACAGTTCATACTTAAAGATGTTGCATTTGTAGCGTACACAGGAGACGCCGGAATAAAACACACATTCTCAGAGAACAATGAATCACCAAGGTCTTTCAAGGATGTAAAGTGTGCTAAAACACGGAAGAGTGCAAAGTGGTTCCCAAATTTCTACGATGGAATTCTAAGGATATGGTGACGTCGCTTCGATTATTCGATCACACGGGTACCCTCATCCACGTGAAGGAGAAGATCGCACGGATGCGTCGAATCTTCCAGTTTGCTGCTATTCAGGACCTGAAATTCTATCCGTGTCCTGGTCTCCGTCAACTCAAGAAGAAGATGTGTGAAAGTAATGTTGCTGTGTCTGCTTGTGAAAATGTAAAATTACTTTTAAGTTGAATTTTTTACCTCACATTATGTGTACTTTTTTAACTGATTTCGCCAGCCGATGGGGTCGAGCGGTTCTAGGCGCTTCTAATCCTGCCTCCGGCATGGGTGTATGTGATGTCCTTAGGTTAGTTAGGTTTAAGTAGTTCTAAGTTCTAGGGGACTGATGACCTCAGATGTTAAGTCCTAGTGCTCAGAACCTACTGAACCATTTGAACCATTTTACTGATTTCACCCCGTTCTCTCTATGATAGTATACAGTTTTGCCCAGATACTATGTCTGCTGTTTTCTTCAAGCACAGGAGATATAATTTTGGACATGTTTGCTGTATGTATTTGGAAGTGGACATGTTCATGTGGCTCCTGGTCCCATGAGCTAATTGGTGCTGCAAAATAGGTGTAATTCGATACAACCATTCTATATATTCTGTTATTTTCTGTCTTAAAGTTCACATACTTGATAGCACTCAGCTTCACAAAAGCTAATGTCATTTGTGTCATGCACATTCGTTATATACATTTTTGAGGGTGGTGATTTGTGAAATAAGGGCAACAATGACATATGTTAACGATTTTCTTCATTTAATCATTTCGCACAGATAAAATTTGATTTTTGAGATACAGCACACTTTGTGAGATGTAAGTCAGTTCTTGAAGTACAGAACTGTTCTTGAGGTACAGTTCAGTTCTTGAGATATAATCTGAATCTGATATTTCAATGTAGAGATACTTTTAATTTACTCACCATTACTAAAAACTAGGGAACAAATGGGATCTCTCTCAACTACAACACTATTTGAGAATATTTTCACATTTTTTCCAGTAGCACTGCATGAGAATATTTTACAATTTTTATAAATCTACGCTAATAACTAATGTGGAGATTTTTTATACTACAGCTAAATTCCACAGTCCCAATAGCATAGATTTTAAAATAATTCAGATTTACTGTGAAATACATACGCTTAAAAACTAATCAGTCGCGGACAGCTAGCTGCAAATGAAATTTAAAAACTGTCCTACTTACATGAGACTTCCTGATATCAAGATCAGAAACAGTATTCACCGACACTAAACATTGGGGAACACACGTGACTAAGTTTAAGCGAATCGCGGATAGTATACGCGACATTTGCCCTTTAGATTGAATTTTGAAGCATGAAGAAGGACACCTCGCCTCACGAAAATATGTTTGATCCTTGATGTGTGAAAAGCATCCTGTGCCGGAAGTGCAATGGAAGTCGGGAACATGATACGGCCAGAAAGAAATTGCTTTTACAGACACCATTCAGTAACTTCTGTTACGTGTATCAGTTTATTCATTAGCAGTAATTAGTTCTTATCGGGTTACCACTCGTATTCAGCCAGGTGTTGATCCTATAATCGTATATTTTGCGAGAGTGCATTTATGTGTGTCCCACTGTGGTATTAATAAAGCATAATTAACGTTGCGTTCCCATGTATTATATGCGAGTTATTACGAAAACTCTGATTTCAGAATTCACATTCGTATCCATTTTAGCCAAGTCGTGTTTCCAGTTGATTAACATATTAATTTAATTTACCTTTAATCAGTAGAAAGCTGTTGTCAAAGAGACTGAACACAACTTAAAAATCTTTATCCGTGCGTCGTTGTTAAATCAGCGGTTCACGTAACAATGAGAGATTATACTGGGTGTTTCATAACTGCGTACCTCCCAGGTGACTAGATTGGACGATATTTTGCCATTTGGACTACTAATGATAGCACTTCGAGCAACTGTTTTTTAAAGAAATGCTACTATGATCGTTTGGGTGATATTTTTGTTGATCAAAGCTATTTTTTGCTCACACAAGCAAACACAAGTGTATTTTTATGCATTTATTTTTATTTAATGTTATTCGTAATAATGTTTATTGCTCCACTGCCTTGTGAAATACTACAACATTACAATCCGAAAGTTCTCCAGAAAAAAACTCCAGTGGTAACATTAAACTGCTGTACGTACTTACCAATGTATGTAGGCTATTATAGTAGTGCGCACATATTTTAACTTACCATAATGCTAGTGGAGAAACCAAAATCGGTCCTCCTCTTCTTTCTTGTCACAAATTCATCCATAATTAGAAACTATCACAACAGCACACAGTAAAAAATAATAAACGGTAATGCTTATATTAAATTCAACTGCAAGTAAGAACTGGACTGATTAACAAAACAACAATTGATCTCAAGTAAGGCCAACAACGTACAGTAGTTGGTCTTGACTAAAGTAGGGATGGGCGATAACCAATAGTGCTATCGATATATCTATAGTTTAACCCTTAACTCACGAGGTGTGGTCTCGCGCCAAAATCTTCGAACTCGCTCCCCAAGACCAGTTGTGGTGGAATGTTCTATAGTCCGCCCGACCCTGCTTAAAGTGACAAGCCTACGATGTTTTGTTTTCGGTTGTGTTATCGCCTTCTTTGTTTATTGTTGACACGCGTTATTGACAGGTGTTGGGAGTCTCCTAGACCGCGCCTCGTGAACTACATACCTATTTTCTTCAGTGCGGTACCGTACAGCTCAAAAAGTTTTAACTTTCCCGAGTTTGATGCAATTGCTAGTCGGTCTATGGAGGAATCTGTCAGTGATGTAGATCAAGAAATAAACGAAAAAGACGTCGACTTCACTTTAGCCAGCGATCACAGTTCTGCTATCGAACAAGAGTATCATTCAGAGGAAGTGGGTTGGGTTGTTTGGGGGAAGAGACCAAACTACGAGGTCATCGGTCTCATCGGATTAGGGAAGGACGGGGAAGGAAGTTGGCCGTGCCCTTTCAACGGAACCATCCTGGCATTTGCCTGGAGCGATTTAGAGAAATCACGGAAAAACTGAATCAGGATGGACGGACGCGGGATTGAACCGTCGTCCTCCAGAATGCGAGTCCAGTGTGCTAACCTGCGCCACCTCGCTTGGTTCTAAAGGAAGAACTTCAGGAAAGTTGTGATGAGGATCTGTTTACTTCTTCAATGAAATACTTGAAGTATCTGTTACAATCGAATGTGTTCTGAGTGGTGATAAGAAAAATGTAGTTCTCAGCAATGAATGTCAATTTGACAGACTTCTTTTTGTAACTATCGGGTAGAATTTTTATGCACAAATTTAAACCCTTGAATTTTGTTTTATTTGAAATGTATTTGCTGCAGAAATTGTATAATTTTTCAGAATGTAAAATTCAGTACTTTAACAGTCAATTTATGTGTACCATTTAAAAGAACCACACAAAATTATGTGCTTTTGTGTGATAAATAGTAAAATGCTGCAGGCCTTGTTTAGTACAATAAACTAAACTAAAAGCATTTAAACAACACTTAACTGACTGTAAAAATAAATGTTATACAGCATAACTTAAAAATTTCAAATGATTTTTGCTTTAAATCTCGTTTTAATCATAGGGGTCCCAGAGAGCCCACCTCGTGGTATACATTACAGAAAAGTCACCTCGCGATTTAATGGTTATATCTATCGATCAATTTTTTGAATATTGATACTGAACATCAGTTTTACGTGTCGTATGATTGAAAACCATAATATCTTTCAGTTTCACTACATGGCAACCAGGTCTTGTTTAATTTCATTTAGGTGAAATGGGGGGGGGGGGGGGGAGGAGGGCGGGGTGAGGGTTGTGCGGACCCACCTTCGGCTCCGTCCTTGGATGGGCTTACTGTCACTGCTGTGTACGTACTGTGAAGTGGGAGACTTGAAAGTAATCCCGTCTTCAAGCCAAAACATTGCCGAAGTCCATTTTTCAAGCTCTAGAAGCACCCTGTGTTTATTCAAAGTACATATTACATTCATATTTAACTGTGTCCCGTGATTAAATTGTTAAGATGCTGTACTCGACATAACAAGGGACGAAATTCAACTACAGGAAATCCATCTCGATTTAGAGGTTCTTCCCGTAAAACACTTCAAACGAATAGAGCGGTTATTCGCCCGCCATGATTCCATCTCCAACGCTTCCTGCAACACCAATGAAAATAATTCTGTAAGTCGTTACACCGCACCAAAAAAATGTTCTAAACTCGTTTTTGGTGACCTTAGCATATCGCACGTATATGTTCAACAACATTATTTTAAAAACATTTCTCTGAAGAAGTTCAAACTTCCATTGTTCCAACATAATCTCGCTTGTTCAGTCTCATCACTGAAAACTCTAACTCCTAAGACCGACTCTTACTGTTGACCGTGAGCGTATTACGTGCACAAATACTACTGATGCATGACTGAAAATCATAAACTCAGCATAATAGTAATGCCAAACTACTTTGGCGCTTAATTGCAGTTTCTGCCCGTAGGTAGCAGCATAGTCGCAGTACTCCAGTCGCTTTTGGAAGGTAATATAAAAATCCATGACGGTGGACAGTGGGACACTAAAAAATTGCTGGGAAATTCAAAATAGACCAATTGACGAATGTATAAAAATGGAAAAGTCAAAAGAAATTGGTGGGATATTTAAAAATCAAAGATGGAAAATGATGGGATATTTATAAAAGAGTGAAAAATTAAAAAATCGAAGATAGCATTGATGGGAAATTTTGAACAACTGGAAGAAAGTTTAAAAAATTCAACTAGCTCAATTCTCTTTCTTCCCCCAGCCACCCTCCCTCCTCTTCCCAACCAGTCACTGCAAAGTACTAAAAGGAAATATTTAACCAGAATTAAATATATTTTTAAAAATCCAGCTAGCTTTCTTTGTGCTTTATACCCCCTTCCCTCCCACTTGCCTTTCCCTAACTCCATCCAATCATAGTGCAGTATCAAAAATTAAACATCCAACATGGCAGAAATAGCCCATTGTCACCAACAGGTAGAACATTTGTACCTAATACAGCTGAGGCCATGTTTTACATTCACTGAATTTATTTCGATCTAAGAAATAGCCCTGTTGTGCTTGCAGATAATTTAAAACCCCTCTCCTGCTCCCCTTTCCTCCCTCTATCACCAGCCAGTCATAGCACAGTATTAAAGAAACCAAGATGGCTGAAATAAACCAGTTGTGTGCTTTATACCCTCTGCCTTTCCTTTTTCCAACCAATTAGAATGTATCATTAAATGGCGTGTAAGAATTAGCTCAGACATATTGTAGAAATTACATAGATTCCACTTGAAAGTTAATGTATTCATTATTTCCTTGCAAGTAAAATGTGTTCATTATTCATTATTCATGCACAGACCAACTGTATACTTGATATCCTTTCCCTCTCCTCTTTCCAATCAGTCAGAGTGTAATAATAAAATGAGGGACAAAAATGGAAACAAATACATGACATTTACATAAAATTGCGTGAAAATACGCTGCATTATATACCACCTCCCTCCCAGCTCTTCCAATCATAGCTAAGAATTTTAGTCACCTTAAAATGTAAGAGCAAATTATAGTGTAGTCCTCCTATCTGGGCTGTGCTCAAAAGTATCCAAACGACCCGAAATACTTACCAAAAATAAAATATATTACACGCCACCCTCTCCCTCAATCACAGCCTATTACTACTATTACAGTTTAGTTCCATGTGAACTGTTCTCAAAAGTATGAAAAATATTTGTCAAAAAATATGTATATGATTTGAGTAAGAAAGACAGACTATGTCTTCAATATTGGCTTCCGAAACACCGTTTGTGGACCCGCTCAGCAATCTCGTTAGTAAATTTCATTCAAAGCTATATTTCAGTTGCTGTGGAATGTTGGCCGCTCGTGGTGGCCGAGCGGTTCCAGGCGCTTCAGCCGGGGGCCGTGCGACTGCTACGGTCGCAGATTCGAGCCCTGCCTCGGGCATGGATGTGTGTGATCTCCTTAGATTAGTTAGGTTTAAGAAGTTCTAAGCTCTAGGGGACTAATGACCACAGATGTTAAGTCCCGTAGTGCTCAGAGCCATTTGAACCATTTTTGTGGAATGTTGGGAAAAGTATGTAACAAATTCTAAACAAATGAATAAAAATCATGATTTGCTTATAAAATACAAATAACAAATTATGAATACTTAGTTGTCGAACATGAGTTTTACCTTAAATAAATAAACTCCATGTGCCCTGAGATCAAATCAACTGCTGCTTTATTTCCCAGTTTTCTTACTGTCAACAACAGATGGTTCCGCTGTTAAAAAGCATCATATTTTCAATCTCTTAACCAAGAGTTGCTCTTACAGTCACCAACAGATGTCTGCTAAAAAACTTCATAATTCGATCTATGAACCATACTTGACTTTTGTTTAAAACTCAACGGAATCTCAAATTAATTATTTTACCTAACCCATGATGTTTCTCAAATGGCACAGTATTCGAAAATGTGCCAGTAATGCAATAGATTGTAATGTTTATGTTGCAACAGTATCTAAATAAGCAAACTGTATTCAGTCTGATAATGTGTGCTGCCATCACGTTATATTTTTTTCACTTCCAGTTTAGTAAGTGAATGAAGATAATGAATCATAAGAAAAATACAATCAATGGCAATACTTCGACGTATTTTGTGATAAATATTTTGAATCCTTTTGAGCGTATCCCAGATGAGACCTCACTGTACTTGGCTCTTTCATTTTAATACTAGGTTCTGATTGGAGGAGAGGAGATGGAAGTGGAACACTATGCTGTGTGTGTGCACTATTTTACGTATCTAACGCATATCTTTGACTTTCAAGTTAAGGCTACGTTTTTTTTTTTTTTTTTTTTCAATTTAAGGTTACGTAAATTTTTGCTCTATAGCTGGCATCATTTTCTAATACCGTGTTCTGGTTGCTTGGAAAGGTGAAGGAGTCGAGATAAAGCACAACTGGAGTGTTTCCAAACCACGAATTTTTAACACTGTGCTGTGACTGATGGAAGAAAAGGAGGGGAGAAGGAGTTAGGTCGCGATTTGATGAGTACTTCAGAGAAAATGTGATTTGAGACCATTTTTATGCATAATTTCGATACTATGTTCTGACTACGGTACGGTTTGAAATGTCACCGCCATCGCAAAATCTTCCACACAGTTTGCTGCGGTATTCTGTAAGTTCATGGCTTGCGCAGATCGTTGATTTTTTTTGGAGTGCGTGTGAAAATTTCCTTCGACCTCACCCTTTCTGGTACACTTGGCTGACCGGTACTTTGCTGTTTACAGAGACAACCATCGTCCCTAAACTGTCGATACCAACACACAGTACTCTGTTTACAGGTGATTCTTTTCCATAATTCCTTTGAATGTACTCTGCAGCGTTGTAAAACATTAACATCTCGCATAATCTGACGCACTCCTTTCTTGCTTTGACGCCCTTTTGTCGGGGCATTGCACTCATAACGCAAACTGTTGGGCACAATGCAAACTCGGTAAGTTTACGGTTCTATTCAAGGATCCATCATATCTGTACATGTAATACTTTATAAAATATAGAACTTTGAAAATGAATGAATCATCCATAGTAGCCTTATATTTTACAATAGTGGACATAATCCACTTCTTTGGGGAGGTAATTCTTAGGCCTTCACCACCCGATTTTAAGTCCTTGAAATTCAATACTAGACGTTCTGTTTCTCTGAAAGTTTGCAATGTTTCTGGCGATACCGTAGATGTAAGTAGCGTTACAACTTTCGTTGAGCGTTATGTAGCGATGAACAAAGTCATAGACAAATGAGCTAGATTACATATCCCTAGGTGGTACTGAAATTTTATTTCTACTTTTAGATCTATCCCCTGCGTTCTGTTGTGTTGCCCGCCAGGTTAGCACTGCTTTCCAGGCGGGAAGGCGTGCGGTTCCCCGGCACGAATCCGCTCGGCGGATTAGTGTGGAGGTCCGGTGTGCCGGCCAGCCTGTGGGTGGTTTCTAAGGCGGTTTTCCGTCTGCCTCGGCGAATGCGGATTGGTTCCCCTTATTCCGCCTCAGTTACGGCGGCGATTGCTGCGCAAACACTTTCTGGGCGTACGCTACACCATAAATAGACTCGCACACGCTCAGTGGACATTCGCGCGCCGGAGATCATTGCCATCAGTTTATGGTGTGTGTGCCATCGTGTTTGTGCTTTAGTGTTTTTCGCCGTCACGCTCCTTCGTTCACCTGTACCGTCTAATTCATCAGTGTCCGTGTGCAGTGCCAACAGTTTCTTTCGGTGTCTTCGCGTGTGAACGGCTACGTGTTCTTTGCTTATGTGTCTACTGTTTGTTGCCCCACAATTCTGTGTCTTCATTGTTTTTTCAATTGTTAAACTTGTGGCTGAAGAGCAGCGTAATATGCTGCTGCCAGCCCACCTTATGTAAAAGTGTTTAAATGACAATAAAGGAAAAAAAACACCATAAATACTCTACCACGCAAACATTGGGGTTATACTCGTCTGGTAAGAGACGTTCCCGGGAGGAGGGGGGGGGGGGGGTCCACTGGGGGCAGAACCGCACAATAACTCCGAGTTAGGTGCGGGGCGGTGGTGGGGTTAGTGGACTGCTGTAGCCTGTTGTGCGGTTGTGAACCACTGAGGGCTACGGCGGGGACGAAGCCTCCCCGTCGTTTCTAGGTCCCCAGTTCCATACACTACAATACACACTACACTATTGTGTTGATTATTTGTGCTGCGCAGTTTCATTAGTGACTTACTAATATCTCATAAAATTAGGTATGCAGGACATCCGCGACTGAGAGGCGTGATTAATGAATTTAAAGATATTCGCTTCAGTTGTACTAAAGATTATTCAAATCACGACAGGTTTCGGTATATTAAAACCCCATCTTCAGGCGAATAAAACCGTAACATGTAAAGGAGAAGAGAGACGAAATATAATGCAAGGTATCTGTAAAAACCAGGAGAGCAGATTACTGAACAAGACGATTCACTTACTGCATTTGGCAACGCATAACATGCCGCCGGGCCAGTCAGTGCAAGGGCTCCAAATCACTGCAACTTGGGAGAACTAGAAAAAAGGAGGGGGCCTAATAATCAACCGGACCTAAAATGTAACGTCCTGGCGGCAAGGACGAAGGAAAAAGATACCGAGCGCGAACCTTGTAGTCGCACTGGCCCTCCAAACATATTCGTGGTTGGCGTTCGTACCCTGCGGCGTCCGCAGCTCGTGGTCTTGCGGTAGCGTTCTCGCTTCCCGCGCTCGGGGTCCCGGGTTCGATTCCCGGCGGGATTTTCTCTGCATCGTGATGACTGGGTATTGCGTGACTTACATCATCATTGACTCGCAAGTCGCCGAAGTGGCGTCAACTCAAAAGGACTTGCAATACGACGGCCGAACTTCCCCGCAAGGGGTCTCCCGGCCAACAATGCCATACGATCATTTCATTTCACACCCTGCGGTTGCCCGACGGAGGACAGTGTGAGTAGTGTATTTCAATTTCTTTAGTCCTACCCGCTCGCATGTTACGTTTTTCGAACCATTCCCTCTCCTTTCTTCTGGTGCCCCCAAGATACAGTGATGTGCAGTCCTTGCACTGACTGGGCCGACCGCAGGTTATACGTTAGCAAATGCAATAAACGAGTCGGTTTGTTTCAGTAGTCTGCTCTTCTGCTTTTTACAGATCTGTTGCATTTTATTTCTTCATCCCTTTTCTTTGTATCGTACAGTTTTATAGACATGAAGATGGGGTTTTAAGATTCAGGTATCGGTCGTAGTTCGAGTGCTGTCGAATACATTTCAATGCATGCCTATACCAATTTTATTACTTTATTTTAGAAATAACATAACGTTACAATACGTATCGTCGTTGATAAGAAAAATATTAACTGTTTGCTTTCTTTTGTTTCTCAGTACTATGGTCCATATTCATTTCAAGAGAAACTCCTTCTTGTGTTGCACACTTTTGCACTGAGGTGACAAGTCATGGAATACCTACTAAAATTGTGTCAGACCTCCCTTTTCCCGGCATAGTACAGCAACTCGATGTGGCGCAGACTAAAAAAGTCGTTGGAAGTTTCCTGCAGAAATATTGAGCCATGTTGCCTCTATAGCCGTTCATAATTACTAAAGTGTTGCCGGTGCAAGATTTTGTGCACGAACTGACCTCTCGGTTACGTTGCATAAGTGTCCGAAAGATTCACGTCTTTAGATCTGCGTGGCCATATCATTATCTCTCTAAATGTTCAGAACGTTCCTCAAACCAAACCGGAACGGCTGTGGCCCTGTGACATGGTGCATTGTCATCCATAAGAAGTCCATCGTTTTCTGGGAACATGGAGTCGATGTGTGGCTGCAAACAGTCTTCTAGTAGCCGAAAATAATAATTTCCAGTCAATTGGCCGTTCAGTTCAGACGACCCAGTCCATTCCATGTAAACACAGCCCATACCATTATGGAGCCACTCCCACCTTATACAGTACCTTGTTGACAACTTGGGACCATGCCTTCGTAATGTCTGCGCCACACTCGAAACCTACCATCAGTCTCACCAACTGAAATTGGGACTCGTATTATGAGGTCGCTGTTTTAACCCGGCAGGGTAGCCGAGAACTCTAACGTGCTGCTTCCTGGACCTAGGTAGGCGCGCCGGCCCCGTTTCGAATCAGCCCGACGGATTAACGACGAGGACCGGTGTGCTGGCCAGCCTGGATGTGGTTTTTAGGCGGTTTTTCACATCCCACTAGGTGAATACCGGGCTGGTCCGCATGTTCCGCCTCAGTTACACAGCTCGCAGACATCTGAACACTTTCACACTATTCCATGGCTTACACTCGACACAGACCGTTGGGGTACACTAATTCCATCCCGGGGGGTACAGGGTGGAAGCAGGAAGGGCGTCCGGCCACCCCTTAAACATTAACATGCCAAATCCGATTACCGATGGCTGACCCTGCGTAACTGCGGGACAAGGCTCAAGCGACAGAAATGAGGAGGTCGCTGTTTTTTAGTCGTCTAGGTCCAGCCGATATGGTCACGAGCTCAGGAGAGGCGCTGCAGGCTGTCATGCCATTAGCAAAGGTACTCGCGTAGATCGTCTCCTGCCATAGCCCATTAACGGCAAATTTCACGGCACTGTCCTTAAGATACGCTCTACATACGTCCCACATTGATTTCTGCGGTTATTTCACGCAGTGTTGCTTGTCTTTTACCCCAACTCTACCCAAACGCCGCTGCTATAGGTGGTTAAGTGAAGCCTGTCGGCCACGGCGTTGTCCGTGGTGAGAAGTAATGCTTGAAATTTGGTATTGGCGGCATACTCTTGACTTTGTGGATCTCGAAATATGGAACTCCTTAACGATTACCGAAATGGAATGTTTCCTGGGTCTAGCTCCAACAGCCATTCCGCGTTCAAAGTCTGTTAATTCCTGTCGTGAGACCATAATCACGTCGGACGCCTTTTCACATAAATCACCTGAGCACAAATGACAGCTCCGCCAATGCACTACCAGTTTATACTTTGTGTACGCGGTTCTGCCACCATTTGTACATGTGCATTTCGGTATCTCATGACTTCTGTCACCTCAGTGTGTATGCGACGTCAGAGACGCCTAACAGCCACCAGGTTGTCTTCATTCCTACGGTAGGCACACATACAGGTCAAACTATCGTCGGATAATTTGGGAGGACTGGTCTGCGTCTCCGCACACTGTTACGATCAAACTGTTCGGGTGGTGGTGGGTGCGCACAAAGGCGCCCATACGCGGGACAAGGACGGGTGGGGGCTGAGAGGGGGAGCATATTTAGTGAGTCTGCATACTCGTATAGTGCGGCGATTGGCCGATTGATGGCAAAACAATGAAATTCGAAGGGAGCCGTTGTCCTTTTAAAGTTTATTATGGGCCGATTTCAAATCGTTTGAGTGTGCCAGCTCGCATTAGTCTTTGTGGTAAGTAAGAGACCAGTCAAACTATCGGTCGACCGAAAGTCTGTAGTGTGCACTGGCCCTTAGAATTGACACTAGAGGGATTTACCATTGTATAAGCACAAGATTATAATTGTCTAAGAACAACCTAGTAAAAAAAGAAAATATTGTTGCTGACATGTACTGGTTTGTAAGACGAAAAGCACCATTGTAATTAATAATAAGAACTATTTTTTATGTAGAGGTGGAAGCTTCATTTCACTTCATTGGATTTCTTCTTCTTCGCAGCTGTGCTTCTGAAAAGATGTTTTAAACTCATACGCATTTGTGAGATATTGGTGTGAACAAACTTGGACTTATTCACAATTAAGAAACGATTATGATATTAATGTTCTTATACGAGGTAGAATGATTTGAATAGAGCTTTGTATGGTCTGTTACAATTTCCTTTAAATGTAAATGCCGTCGATGAACCAATGCTTGATTTAAATGGTTTTACACGCAAAAACCTAGAAACGTTTCACGTCTGTGATGAAAAAGAGTTAATGGACTCTCAGCAGCTTAATTATTTCTCATTGCGAAGGATTATTTTATACGCATTTATTACTATTCATTTGAAAGTATTTTTATTATTTGGCGCAGATTTTGTCATTGGATATTTGTTTGGCACAAATGGCCGTCATTTTTGTAGTTAGGCACTTAGACCTACTTCTAATTAACAACAGCTGTAATAATTATCCAATACAAAGGTTCTGATGGAATAATTCTTCACAGAGGAACTTCAGTACGTGAAATAGATTCATTTCCTCTATTTTATGAAAGCTGTCATAGGACATACAACTTATTAGAGGAGTAGACTTTCTTAGTCTTCAGAAAGATACGTCATTCTGATCACGCTGTTCAATCTTCAGAAGCTAAATATAATAGTCATTACAAGAAAACAAATCTAAATATTAAATTTCCATAAATAAGTAGTGAACTTACTTCCTATTTATTTTATTTTATTTGTTTTATTACCAATATGAACTGCACCCCAGATACTGCAAGCAATTGCTGTTGAATTAGTGTTACATTACTACGACGGTTACAGATCTGTGAGGTGAGTACAGAGACAATTCGGAATCCTCACTGCATCAAGAGATTCCGATTAATAACAGCTCGACGATTTTGTAGATTATGCTTCAAAATACTCGTAAAGCGCATTTCAGTAACATATATGTTATGTGTTACGATGAATTATGCCAACGGCCTCGCTGCAGTGGTGCCACCGGTTCCCGTCAGATTACCGACGTTAAACGCTGTCAGGCATGGCTATCACTGTGATGATTGACCGTCTGGGCTGCCAAGTGCTGTTGCCAAGCGGGGTGCACTCAGCCTTCGCGTGGCCAGGTGAGGAGCTACCTGATTGAGGAGTAGCGGTTCCGGTCACGAAAGCTGACAACGGCCGGGAGAGTGGTGTGCTCACCACACGCCTCTTCATATCCGCATCGAGTAACGCCTACCACTGAGGATGATACGGCGGTCGGTCGGTACCATTTGGGCTTTCGAGGCCTCTTTGGACGGAGTTTTGTTTAGTTTATTAGTTTACTTATGCTGAATTATATCTCGAGGGACTAATATATAAAAATAAGGATAGTAAATTTTCACAAGTTACAACATGTGTTCAGTTTGGTCTCCCGATTCAGCAACACGCTGCATCCGTAACATGGCATGGTCGACGGTTGCTCACATTATATCCGGTATAATCAGAGTTATATGTCGCCGTATGCTATCCTTCGCATTAGGAAGAGTCCAGATACAGCCCTGATAGACACCATCTTTCAGATATCTCCACAAGCAGAACTCACATGTATTTGGGTAGGGTATCTGTAAGCCCACACATCTTGAAATTGCCCGTAGATGGTGCAGTCATTACAGAAGGTTACTCGAAGCATATCTTTCACCTGGCAAGCGACATGTGGTATTGCCTCATCTTGCATGATAATGGTGGTGGTGACACAGTTGCGTTCATGTAAAGCTGGAATCACGTGTTGCATAAGGAGATCCTTATATCATGCAGATCTCACTGGCCCGCGAGGTGTCGTCTCCTCGAAGAAAAACGGAGGAGCTTGTGAAACTGCACCACACAGTCACACAAGCTGAGTGCAGCGTATGTTTCTGCACAACACGTGCCAGAGTAGAACCCCATGTGTGACACCTCTGCACATTCGAGGCACCGTACAGAGTGAAATGTGCCTCGTTTGTCCAAAGAATATTCCCGAGCCACATATCATTCATTTTCATGCGTGCCAGAATCCGAAGGGCAAGGTTACGGCCTTGTAGCTTGGTGCTGCCGTGTCACAGCTAGAGCACTGGCTGCAGAATTTGAGGCATGTGCTGCTATGCATGCCATAGCTACAGCAACTCCATCAACAGCTGCCATGGGAATGGGGCTCCCCCCTCTCCCTGCTGCACCACCTAATTCACCTTGAAACGTCCCCTTAGCAAAATTATTGAATTACTGTGCTGATAAATCTCTTACATTATTTGATTTTCAAACAGCTGAGCAAAACTGAACGTACTCAGACATTTCGCTCTTTACCTATTCTGATCAACACTAAACTGACACACAATATTTTTTTAGCGCAACGCAATCTGGCTTTTAATAATCCCTACAAAAGAATGACCCTGACTAACATTAACCTATACCTTTCACAAATCACTTACCTCACAAAAATCTTCGTTATGCGAACTACTGCAATGCAACGAGCGCCACTACTGCCAGCTAAATAAAAGATTCTAACTACTGAAGGCACTAACTACTGATAGGCATAGTTAGCAAATGAAAGATTTTGATAGAGAACAAACAATGTATTTACCTTAATAATGTTCAAAAGTCATAATATATCTAACAGTTCATGAAATCCATTCTTACAAATGTACTGTTTCTGATGGACACACGTCCAGATCATCCGCTCTCAAAATTCCGCCATCTCACATCTCCACATCCACCACTGCTGGCGGCTCACCTCCAACTGCGCAACGCTACGCGCTGTTAACAGCCAACTGCCCAACACTACAATAGCAAATTCCAACAATACCACCGAGCTACAGACTGCACACAGCACAGCCAGTGATTTTCATACAGAGCGCTACGTGGCGTTACCAATATAAAAACCTAAACAGCCTACTTACAACCTGTTGCTTCAAATTTCTTGATCATATTCCTTAGCCTATGTATTGACGTGGGACCTCTTCGCAGTTGTTTCTGTCGGTTGTCTTTCTTCTCAACAGCAATTGAGTTCCGCACAAAAAAACTTCAACCTTCTCAACCCTTTAGAATTCAAAAAGGAAATCAACACGCGTCGCTAAGCGACAGACAGCATACTGACATCAAAACAGGTAACATTCTGACTGCTTACAGCGCCATATTTTTTCACATGGAAGCAGAAAGCGGAAGTATTGTTTTTCTCAGCACACTGTGTGAGCGCACCGATTAATGAACACACCTACTATGGTGGTGATAGATTGTAAGTTTCCATGGGACCAAACTGCTGAGATCATCGGTCCCTAGGCTTACACACCACTTAATCTAACTTAAACTAACTGACACTAAGGACAGCATACACACCCATGCCCGAGGGAGGACTCGAACCTCCGACGGGGGGAGCCGCGCGAACCGTGGCAAGGCGCCCTAAACTACGCTGCTACACCACTATTCCTACCATGTTTCAGCGTCCTGCAATGTATGCAGCCAGCACTACAGTACACATAACACTTGTCGGTTTATAGTCAACTGTACATTTAGATGAGATTGTCATTCCGTACAGTATCAAATGATAAGTTACAATTTTCAGCGACAGCAACAAATATATAGTTACATTCTTATGGATATGGATGGTTTAGAAGTCAGGTAGTTGAGATTGTCCAAGTTTTAACAAAGTGATATAATATTAAGTGTGCGCTGTAGTATCCGCTCGACCTCTTCCAAAAATAAATCTAGACTTTCTAGAACCCATTACAGTGCCTAGGCCAATGTATTAAGTGTTACTTCGTACAGCACTACAAGGATTCTGTGAGAACAAAGCCTTCAGATTAACGAGAAATAGTCTTAGAAACGGAACTGGAGTGAAACAGATGGCCGGCCGCTGTGACCGAGCGGTTCTAAGCGCTTCAATCCGGAACCACGCTGCTGCTGCGGTCGCAGGTTCGAATCCTGCCTCCGGCATGGCTGTGTGTGTTATCCTTAGGTTAGTTAGGTTTAAGCAGTTCTACGTCTAGGGGACTGATGACCTCAGATGTTAAGTCCCATAGTGCTTAGAGCCATTTCAACCATTTATTGAAACATATGATAGGGAATACTGTTCTGCACTAGGGGAATTCACATTCGGAAGTTGAGCGCTAGCAATCACACCTGTGATGCTTCGTAAATACATTGTAATTCGACATAGTGTTAGTCGTCACAGTACCGTGATACTTTTAAAAGAAAAGTTTGCTGTTACCAGTCCTTGAAATGCCCGCCCAGATCCGGATCTCTCCCCACGTGCTTTCCATATTGCTGGCGTCCTGAAGAAATACATTAGTGGACGTCGATTTGTCTCGAACGAAGAGGCGCACACCTGGATGCAATCATGGTTCCGTAGGCAACGGAAAACAGTTTTTCTTGAAGACATTGACCGTCATGTCTCGCAGTGAGATAAATACGACAACGGTCATGGCAATTAATTTTGAAATATTAAACAGGTTACTTGGGCAACGGCCTTGCCGCAGTGGATACGCCGGTTCCCGTGAGATCATCGAAGCTAAGCGCTGTCGGGCGTGGTCTGCACTTGGATGTGTGACCATCCAGGCCGCCACGTGCTGTTACCAGTTTTTGGGGTGCACTCAGTCTCGCGATGCCAACTAAGGAGCTACTCGACCAAGTAGTAACGGCTTTGGTCAAGAATGCCATCATAACGACAGGGAGAGCGGTGTGCTGACCCCAAACCCCTCCGAGTCGCATCCTCCACTGAGGATGACACGGCGGTCGGATGGTACCGATGGGCCACTTGTGGCCTGTAGCCGGAGTGGTGGTGGTGGTGGAAACAGGTGACTTACTTTTTTTCAATCTGTCTCGTTTTCATTTGACTGCCCCTTATGTGTATCGTAATCTGCAAAGCGATTTCTGGCGATACAGGGAGATGAGCGACACCAGTATCGACTTCGTGAGCCGAATTAACGACTGTTGTTCAGGTACACCAGTCAACCTGACTGTGATGACAGAAAGAGCTCAAGGCTACTGGAATGTAATGTTTCTGAACCCAGAGTAGAACCTCTAGAATACGGCATCTAACGTGAAAGAGATAAACAGAGGCAGTATTCGTAAGAGTGTGCAGTATTAATTCCACACGCTTAACTATCTGCTCATAATTGCTCACATCGGCCACTAATCTTTGTCAGTAGTTACCGGAACAACTTGTCTAGCTAGCGCGAACCTTTCATTGTTCTACAATATCTCTTTTATTCCACAAAGCGTAACAACCTACGAGTTCCTTATCAGATCGCAACAGAGCTGTGCAGTATCCCATAGGATAGCAACAACGAGTGAGGTGGTGCAATAATTATTACTCGGATTCGCATATGGCAAGAGCGGCTTTTAGATCTCTATCCGGCCACAGTAATAAACGTTTGATATTCGTAAATCGAATGTAGCGGATGGGTTTTTAGAAAAGGAGGCCCCATATTCATGATCCAAACTTTTTTGTCTGTGGCCGTGGTAGTTTAGCGTGTAGAGCGCTGCAATTCGGACCAGAAGGTCTTTGGTTCAATACGTGCTGAATGCAGGCACTTTTCATAGTACCAGCCCCTCCACAACGGTCCCACATCCACTCAGCTGGGTATTAAATGGGTACTGCGGGTAAGAGACAGCCTGGCGTATGTGCCCTTCACCTACTACCGCGGCGAAGAAAGGCTGTGCTCTACCTACAGTCAGGCCAATTGCCCGCAGACGCGCTTGTGCCACAGAATTTTACTTGTCACGACAGGGTATTAATTGCAAAGCTGCCTTCCTGAACCCATTACCTCTGTAAATCATACTATGTAACGAAACCTGATTGTCTACATTTAATGTATGTCAAAAGTGGACACAAGTCCCGCCTCCACATATTTCGACGAGTTACAAACTATCGGTCGGAACTCTCGAAGGTAGCTCGTCTAAATGCGTTCGTGTCACTAAGATTACACTTAAGAAAAAAAATCTGAGTCAAGCTAATGAAACAGCATCAATTTCGGGTGACGTTAAACTCTGAATAATAAACAAATATGCGTGTCATGTAAGGTTTGGAACCTCCTAGTTTCTGAGAAATCGATGGATTACTAATTTCGATCTGTATCCGTGCATAAGTATACTTGTGGAGCTATGTCCTCGAAAACTGTAATCAAAGTTGTATGAATTCGAGTCTCGCTGAAGACGATGTTAATCTTAATCCTTCTGTACAACACTTATTGTGCATTGGGGAGCGGGAAGGTTAATAACTACAAAAGTTATGATACAGTTTTTACTGATCTCTGTCTCTCTCTCTCTCTCTCTCTCTCTCTCTCTCTCTCTCTCCCTCTCTCTCTCTCTTTCTCTTTCTCTCTCTGTTTCTCTCTCACACACACATTCTGTTGTTAATGCCTTCACGCAGGGGACTGGTTTGATCCAGCTCTCCAGGTTAGTGTACCTTGTGCAGGCCTCTTCATCTCTCCATAACGACTAAACCTACATCCAAGTGACCATGATCTGCAGTCAGGCTTTGGTGTTCGTCCACCATTCTTACGCCCCTTCTCCCACATTGCCCTCCATTGCCAAACTGACTCTTCCTTAATACTTCAGGGTGCCTCCCATGAACCTATCTCTCCTTTTAGTCAAGTTCTGCTATAATTTTCATTTATCCCCTAGTTCGATTCAGTATCTCTTCATTAGCTATACGATCTACCCATCTAATCTCCTGCAGCATCACATTTCAGATTCTGCTGTTCTCTTCTTACCTGAACCTTTTAACATCCGCGTTTCGCTTCCGTATAACATTACACTCTAGACAAATACCTTCAAAAAGGGTTCCTAACAGTTAAATTAACAGATGTTAAGAAATTCTTCTTTTTTAGAAATGCTCTTCGTGCTATAGCCAATCTTCCCTGTACACCTTCCCTACTTTTCGGCCCTCCTTATTTATTTTACTGCTCAGATACTGAAAGTGATGCACTTTTAGTGTCTTAATTCCTAATCTACTTTCCTCAGCATTGCCTGATTTCATTCGACTTCATCCCCATTACTATTGTTCTACTTTTAACTGGTATTTATTTTCTGACAGGTATGTGACAGGTGATGGTGATAGAACAAATGCACACACGACATTTTACAGTCAACAGACCGTAACGGATTCAGGCACCTTACGTTCTAACAAAGTTTAACCAAAAAAGCGTTTATGTGCGTGTACATGCGAAAAACAGCTTCCGACAGTTCACCGAAACGGTAATACTTTTCGAACAAAAACATAGAAAAAACGTAAAAATGACGGCTTTGCAGAGATACCTAGTCCTCTGACACCTGAATTCGAGCACACCTACAGTAACCACCCGATCATCATTCTGATGCACAAAGGCGTAGCCGTTTACACGTGTGCGTTTTGAGGCTTTCGACCCACCTAGTTCGAATATCGAAATGGGTGGGCCGAGTGGTCTCGCGTCTCGTTGTCAGGAAAAAATCGGGTGGCGCTGATTCCGTTGGTCTATTGATCGTGACCGGGCCAAATATCTCACAAAATAAGCGTGCACCGAAAAAATTACAATGAACGAAACTTGTCTAGTTTGAAGGGGGAACCTAGATGGCCCTATGGTTGGAACGCTAGATGGCACTGCCATAGGTCAAAGGGATATCAACTGCGTTTTTTAAAAATAGGAACCCCCATTTTTTCATTACATATTCGTGTAGTCCGTAAAGAAATATGGATGTTTTAGTTAGACCACTTTTTTCACTTTGTGTTAGACGGCGCTGTAATAGTCACAAACATATGGCTCAAAATTTTAGACGAACAGTTGGTAACAGGTAGGTTTTTTAAATTAAAACAAGGAATGTCGGTACGTTTGAACATTTTATTTCGGTTGTTCCAATGTGATACATGTACCTTTGTGAACTTATCATTTCTGAGAACGGATGCTGTTACAGCGTGATTACCTGTAAATACCACATTAATGCAATAAATGCTCAAAATGATGTCCGTCAACCTCAATGCATTTGGCAATACGTTTAACGACATTCCTCTCAACAGCGAGTAGTTCGCCTTCCGTAATGTTCGTACATGCATTGACAATGCGCTGACGCATGTTGTCAGGCCTTGTCGGTGGATCACGACAGCAAATATCCTTCAACTTTCCCCACAGAAAGAAATCCGGGGACGTCAGATCCGGGGAACGTGCGGGCCATGGGATGGTGCTTCGACGGCCAATCCACCTGTTATGATATATGCTGTTCAATACCGCTTCACCTGCACTCGAGCAATGTGCCGGACTTCCATCATGTTGGAAGTACAGCGCCATTCTGTCATGCAGTGAAACAACTTGTAGTAACATCGGTAGAACATTACGTAGGAAATCAGCATACATTGCACCATTTAGATTGCCATCGATAAAATGGGGGCCAATTACCCTGTCTCCCATAATTAACCCGCCAAGGTCGCTGATGTTCCACTTGTCGCAGCCATCGTGGATTTTCCGTTGCCCAATAGTGCATATTATGCCGGTTTACGTTACCGCTGTTGGTGAATGACGCTTCTTCGCTAAACAGAACGCGTGCAAAATATCTGTCATCGTCCCGTAATTTCTCTTGTGCCCAGTGGCAGAACTGTACACGACGTTGAAAGTCGTCGCCATGCAATTCCTAGTGCATAGAAATATGGTACGGGTGCAATCGATGTTGATGTAGCATTCTCAACACCGACGTTTTTGAGATTCCCGATTCTCGCGCAATTTGTCTGCTACCGATGCGCGGATTAGCCACGACAGCAGCTAAAACACCTACTTCGGCATCATCATTTGTTGCAGGTCGTGGTTGACGTTTCACATGTGGCTGAACACTTCCTGTTTCCTTCAATAACGTAACTATCCGACGCACGGTCCGGACACTTGGATGATGTCGTCCAGGATACCGAGCAGCATACATAGCACACGCCCGTTGGGCACTTTGATCACAATAGCCATACTTCAACACGATATCGACTTTTTCCGCAATTGGTAAACGGTCCATTTTAACACGGGTAATGTGTCACGAAGCAAATACCGTCCGCACTGGCGGAATGTTACGTGATACCACGTACTTATACGTTTGTGTGTATTACAGCGCCATCTATCACAAAGCGAAAAAAGTTGTCCAACCAAAACATTCCTATTTCTTTACGTACTACACGAATATGTAATAAAAATGGGGGTTCCTATTTAAAAAAACGCAGTTGATATCCCTTTGACCTATGGCAGCGCCATCTAGCGGGCCAACCATAGCGCCATCTGGTTTACCCCTTCAAGCTGGACGTGTTTCGTTCGTTGTAGTTTTTTCGTTTGATGCTTATTTCGTGAGATATTTGGCCCGGTCACTATCAATGGACCACCCTGTATAGGTTACGAAGTCTGCTGCGAGTTTGTTGTGTGACACGGCTCTTCGTCTGACGATAACGAAGCATGAGCAGCACATTGTTCGGCATAAGAAAGTGTCGCGACGTGGCAGCGGCAGGAGTGACGTCAGAGGGATGCAGGCCGCACTTCCGCGGCGGCGCGGAATGAAAGAGAAGCCAGCGAGCCGTGGCGCCACCCGCGCCCCCATTTTAAACTGCCCCGCCACTCCGTTCTGCTTATAATTTCGTTCGCCACCCTTGTCCTGCGCACCGCGACAACAATGCGACCGCATTCGATTGTTCAGTGTACCATCTGGTGACGTTATTACACACATAAGAGGCCTTCCCCCTTCAGCCCGCTCGTCCCTGATAGACAGCGTTAAAAAATTCGATTTAATTCCATTAATCCGGTAACTTTTAGAATCATTTTAATTTAAGCTTGTCAGAAGTGATACAAGTGGCGTCACTGAATGGAATAATGCCACACCCCGGCGGGGAGGATAGGGTGCCCCATCGGCCACCGCGCATGTCACCGCCGACGTCCACGACGGTTTTACGTATTACATTCTTGAGGGTCGCAAAATTTTTAATCGGGCGAGTTTCATTTTAAATGAAAAACTACTCTGCGCTGATCGTCTGAAGCTCGGTTTAATCTGTTAGTTTTATGATGTACAGACAGCTGCAAGTACCAATACTTGGATTAAAGTCCGCAGCCCGTGGTCGTGCGGTAGAGTTCTCGCTTCCCGCGCCCGGGTTCCCGGTTTCGATTCCCGGCGGGGTCAGGGATTTTCTGCCACGTGAGGACTGGGTGCTGCGTGATGTCCTTAGGTTAGTTAGGTTTAAGTAGTTCTAAGTTCTAGGGGACTGATGACCATAGGTGTTAAGTCCCATAGTGCTCAGAGCCACTTGGATTAAAGTGGCGGTTTTTGTCTTCTGAGAGACTTTCGATGCAGATCAGCATTATAGTTGCGCAACTAAAGTACGTGATTACAAAATGTATGTGTACCATGTGCACCATAAAGTGTTGATTAAACGGTCAAATAATGAGATTACACGAATAGTATTCTTTATTTATTTAGTCTGCAGTTCTGGTATAAGTTGAAGTCTCCGGATCACAGTATGTAATACACCAATGGAGAAACTCTACGAAAAGCTGCCCGTTGGTAAAAGTGGAATATCGTGCGGCAATCCGTTTTCGACCGCAGCGAAAATGCTGCAGCTATGTCAGGCTAACCAAACGGCTAAAAAAGTCGTCTGGATTGGCGTAAATAACTGCGACGTTTCCACTGGTGCCGAAAACTAACTACCGCACGATATTTTCGGGCTGCGCCATTTTGTTTTGGCTCCTCTAGCGACGGGCTGCTGCATCGTGACGCGGCGATTTCGGTGTCTAGGGGGACTGCAAACCAATGAAAAATTATTGTCTTCTCGTAGAACCGGGGTTCTGCGTCTTCCCAACACTATATTTCGACCTCGTAACTCTGCGTCTTCATCAGGTGTTTCCCGAGACTGTTTCAAACGAAACACCTGATAAAGATGGCAAGTTAGGACGTCGAAACATCGTGTTGGGAAGAGGAAGACCAGCGACAGTAGACACGATCCTACGAGATGACGACGAATCCTCGGGGAGGCTAAGAATAAAAAGAAAAAAAAAAAACATTCCTAGCTTTATTATTTCGAGATGTCGGTTAAAATGTTATGACCAATTCTCACTTCAGGACTAAGGATTTAGCGATAGATCCAACTCACATGTCATTTTGAATGGAAAATCCATCAGAATATGGCAGCGTGACTCACGGAAAAGTGATGGCTTCAAATGGCTCTGAGCACTATGGGACTTAACTTCTGAGGTCATCAGTCCCCTAGAACTTAGAACTACTTAAACCTAACTAACCTAAGGACATCACACACATCCATGCCCAAGGCAAGATTCGAACCTGCGACCGTAGCGGTCGCGGGGTTCTGGACTGTAGCGCCCAGAACCGCTCATCCACTCTGGCCGGCGAAAAGTGGTGCAGTAATTACGATTTATGAATATAAAGTGTTTCTAAATGTTACAGAGAAATATATAGGTATTGTAGAATATGCCTAGAGAAACAAATTAAGAAAAGGAGCCCATGTTTGAAGATTCTTTCTAAGATTCTACGAAGAACCAAAAAAGTGAAAATCGACATCTAGTGGAACCCGACTGTACTTACTTCTTTGTGGGCATTTGAGAAGTACGGCAGACACAAATAGAAGCAGACGTGGAACTGCCTGGTGCCGTACGTGCAGCGTGAGATAACGTGTGTGCTGTGCAAATCACTTTTGATAGACTGCGCTAGGTATTTGTCAGACAAGATGCTGTGCTGGATGTAATGCCGTGGCACACTTTCTTGCTTTTGTTTTCTTTCAGCATTAGCTCCACTAGTAGTGCCAGCTTCTTCAGAACTGTTTATTGTGTCCCGTTGGCCGCAGCAGATGATTTTTTCTCTTCAATTTATTATTAGCTTTTCTTACAGTGAAGGAAATTGTTGGAGTGGCCGCGCGGTTAGAGACGCCATAATCGTGAGGCCTCTCCCGCTGGAGGTTCGAGTCCTCCCTCGGGCATGGGTGTGTGTGTTGTCCTTAGCTTTAAGTTAGTTTAAGTAGTGTGTAAGTCTAGGGACCGATGACCTCAGCAGTTTGGTCCCTTAGGATTTCATACACATTTGAACATTTGATCTTCAATCTATATTGTACTTATTCTAACTGGCCAAAAACTAGCTCAGCAGGTAAAAAGGCGCGTCCTCGAATCAGAAAGCACATAATCAAATCAGTCGCATGCACTGGTAAAAACCAATGAAACATGCACGTCCACTCTCCGTTATCTTCCATCTTAACAGAACAGTTTTACATCTGACAATGCTAAATGCTGAAAATGAACACCAGTTGATCACTGCTGGTCAGTTAAATGGCTTCGCTTCAGTGCATCATATTTACGTTGTAGTCAATGCTGCTTAATAAAACAAAATAAACTGATAGCCTTTATGCAGCTTAATTCATTCATACTGTAGTTGTTGCTGTGACTGGTTTGATGCAACTCTCCACGCTATTCTATGCTGCATAAACCTCTTCATCTCCGAATAACTACTGCAACCTATATCCTTTTGAATCTGCTTACTTTATTCATCTCTTGGCCTCCCTCTACGATTTTTACCGCCCACACTTCCCTTCAATACTAAACTGATGATCACCTGATGTCTCAGAATGTGTTCTATCAACATATCGCTTCTTTTACTCAAATTGTGAGACTAATTTCTTTTGTCCACAGTTCTGTTCTATACCTCCTATTAATTACGCGATGTACCCATCTAATCTTCAGCATGAAGCTTCTATACTTTCTTGTCAAAACTGTTTATCGTACATGTTTCACTTACGTACAAGGCTACATTCCGCACAAATAGCTTCAGAAAAGGCTTTCTAGCACATAAATCTGTATTCGATGTTAACAAATTTCTCTTCTTCGGAAACGCTTGCTTTTCTTGCTATTCCCAGTCTACATATTACATCTTCTCTACTTCGGCCATCATCAATTTCTTTGCTGCATAAATAGCAACACTCATCTGCTACGTTAGTCTTTCATGTCCTAATTTAATTTCCTCAGTATCCACTGATTCAATTGGACTACATTTCATTATCCTTCTTTTCGTTTTATTGATTTTAATCTTCTGTTCTCCTTTCACGGGGCTGTCTATGACAAAATTACAATGTCATCTGCAAACCGCAAAATTTTAGTTTCTTCGCCTGAACTTTAATTCTTACTCCAAATTTTTCTCTCCTTTCCTTTACTGCTAGCTGAATGTATAGATTGAATAACGTCTGAGATAGGCTACAACCCTGTCTCACTCCCTTGTCAACAGCTGCTTCCCTTTCATTCCGCTCGACTCTTATAACTGAATCTGGTTTCTGTACAAGTTGTATATAGCCTCTCGCTCCCTGTATTTTACCCCTGCTCTCTACAAGAGAATATTCCAGCCAACAGTGTGAAACGTTTTTTCTAAGTATACTAGTTCTATAAACGTAGGTTTGCATTTCATTAAGCTATCTTCTACGAGAAGTACTAGGGTCACTATTGTCTCGAGTGTTCCTACAATTCTCCGGAATCCAAACTGATCTTCCCCGAGGTCGGCTTCTAACAGTATTTCCATTCTCCTGTAAAAAATTCGTGTCAGTATTTTTCAACCATGACTTATTAAACTGATAGTTCGCTAATATTCATACCTTTCAGCATCATCTTTCTTTGGGACTAGAGTTATTACCATCTTGTTGAAATCTGAGGGTATTCCACTTATCTCGTACATCTTGCACCCGTAGTGGAATAGTGTTGTCCTGACTGGCTCTCCCAAGCTTATCAGTACCTCTCACAGAAAGTCGTCTACACCAAGAACCTTGTTTCCACTTAGGTCTTTCAGTGCTCTGACAAATTCTTCTCGTAGTGTCACACATGCCACCTCCTCTTCATTTACGATCTCTTCCCATTACGTAATATTGTTCATCTCCCTTGTATAGACCCTCAATATATTCCTTCCACCTTTCAGCTTTCCCTTCTTTGCTTAGTACTGGTTTTGCTCCTTAACTCTTGGTATTCACACAGCTGCTTCTCTTTTCTCCAAAGGCCTATTTAAACTTCCTGTAGAAGGAATATAACTTTCCCCTAGTGAAATATCCATCTAGATCCTTACATTTGTCGTCTATCCATTACTGCTTAGCCATTATGCACTTCCCTTCGAGCTCATGTTATAGACGTTTGTATTTCCTTGCGACGGCTTCATTAGGTGAATTTTTATATTTCTTTCTTTCATCAATTAAATTCAGTATTTCCCATGATACCCAAGGATTTTTACTAGACCATTTTTAGCTATTTCATCCACTGCTGCCTTCACTATTTCACTTCTCAAAGCTATCCACTCGTCTTCTGCTGCAGCCCTTTCCCTTTTTCAATCGTGCCCAACGCTCTCTCTGTTGCTTTCAAGAAACTCCCGATCTTCCAATTTATCCAGGTCCCATCTCCTTAATTCAACACCTTTTTACAATTTCTTCGGTTTTAATCGACAGATCATAACCAGTCCACAACTGCCCCTGCAAATATCTTACAATTTAAAATCTGGTTCCGAAATCTCGGTCTTACCAGTATATAATTAGTCTGAAACTTCCACTTATACCACCTTTCATGATACTTAAACCAAGTTTTAGCAGTGATTAAATTGCGCTCTGTGTAAAATTCTACAAGGCAGCTTCCTCTTTCATTCCTTTCCCCCAGTCACTTTTCATCTTCTTCCATTTCCTGCTATCGAATTTTAGCCCCATATTACAATTAAATCTTCGTCCCCCTTCACCGTCAAAATAATTTCTTTTATCTTTCTTCATCATTTACGGCGGTGTTTGACATAAAAACTTTTACTTTTGAAGTGGGTGTGTGCTTCATGTCTGTCTTGGGTATGATAATGTGTAGACTATGCTGTTCATAGTAGCTTACGCGCATTCCTATTTTCTTATTCATAATCTTATTTTATATTTGTAACCCTGTATTCATCCTTTCCAGACCCCTGTTCCTACTGCCACCGAACTTAACTGATTTCCACTGTATATAACTTCATCTACGTCTACATTTACATCACACTCCGCAAGGCACCTATGGTGTATGGCGGAAGATACTTCTGCTAACATTAACTCACCCCCCACCCCGTTCTACTCGAGAATGGCGCGTGGGAAGAATGATTGTCGGAAAGCCTCTGTATTGGCTATAATTTTTCGAATTTATTTGTCGTGATAATTATGCGAGTTGTATGTGGGAGGCAGTAATACGTTTCCCGACTCTTCCCAGAAAGGGCTGTCTTGAAATTATAGTAGTAAACGTCTCCGAGATGCACGTCTCACTTGTAACGTCTGCCAGTGGAGTTTGTTGAGCATCTCGGTAACCGAATAAACGATTCCGTGACAAAACGCTCAGCACTTCGTATGATCTTCTCTGTGTTATACGCCCTACCTGGAAACGATCTCATACTGACCAACTGTTGTGTACATAGTTCCGCGTAGCCAGCGCGTACACAACTTTCCCACCAGAGCGCGCCCCGCTAAGCACAACAGCGCAGCCGCAGCGCTCGTCCGTCTCCACATTATGAGATGACGCTGTCTTAGAGACGCACCAAATTCTGCTTCCGCCGATCCGCGTATTAATATGTAACGCAGCCAATGAGATTGCTGCTAATGTAGAACCTTTTCTCCTCGAGGATCACACTCGCGCAGTGATACCTGAACGCGTGAGGTATTATAAAGAGTGTACAGACCACCGATTAGTCAGTCTGCATTTATCTGTAGTCAAGTTTCAGTCTGAGCCTAATAAGATTATCATATTCCTGTACATAGCCATGGAGATAAATGTATAGACACTTCTGTCAAGTATCAGAGATATGTGAAAATAAGATTAACGTACCAAGACCACAGGAACTTCAGATTGTCAATTGTAAATAGCATCCAGAACCAAGTAAGTTATTTTTATGCTTGTTATTACTGTGTGAAAATTAATCAAGTTCTGTTTAAAGTTGGTCACCGTCAATCTGCTACTCTAAGCGTGCAAGTGGCATTTCTATCGTCTGACTTAACGGCAGAAGATAAACACGCCACGATAAGACCACGATACATATTGCTGACACTTGCCTACTTCGTTAGAGCGACAAGTCAAATAATCTGATGGTGTATGTACCGAAGGTCTTACAGTACGCACACCACACCAACATTACCTAAGAATCGGTCGAACAAGCGCCTTATAAGCCACTTCCTTCGTGGATGAGTTAAGTTTCCTTCAGATTCTTCCTATGACCCTCAGTTTGGAATCTGCTTTTCCAACTATTTCTTTTATGTGCTCATTCTACTTAAGGTTGCTCTGGATAGTCACTCCTATATATTTTGCGGTCGATACTTTTTCCAACAGTTTGTCATCAATAGTGTTATTGTACAGTAATGGCTTTCTTTTCCTGTGTGTGCGCAATATGTTACGTTTATTTACGTTCAGGGTCTACTGCCAGAGCCTGCACCATTCATCAAGTACCTGTAGGTCATTCTGCAAATCGATACTCCCTTGCCTCTTTGTTATAGAGATCCGCCTCAGCTGCGAACAGAAAGAGCATTCGACGATTTCTACTAGATCATTTATACAGGGTGTTCAAAATGAATGACACAGAAGACAAAAACAAATATATTTCGTAAAGCAACTATGATCCTCACGGACTCCCAGAGTAAGTTGCAACATACGGCGTTTGATAAACAGAATAACGTATATGACTTGGATGTCTTGGGGGCCGTAACAGACGCTCAGGCGTCAGGCATTGGCGTCCTCTTACTTTGGATAAGAGGGTATCAAGGCATTCTCCAGCATCGTGCTGTTGACCGTCTCTCTAAGAGGAGCATTACTGAATGACATTTCCGCCCAACACCAATCCCTTATGCGGATTTCAACTCGACGGTCAAGAAAGCTGCTTACTGCGACTGGAACTGTGAATGTCACGTATCCGAGCACTACAAGGGCGGCCAGCTGGCGGCCTGCCATACAAGTGAACATCTCTTCGCGGCTATTGTTTACCTCGGCGAAGCTTACTAGGGGAACTCCCCATCGGACCGCGCCTCAGATTTAATGGTAAGATGCCCCAGTGGATAGCCCTTCAAAAAATGAACACAGATCAGTCATAAAAACAGCAAAAAGGTGTACTGAAATGTGAAAAAAGCAGAATAAAAACAGTGAACGGTTCGAGCTTAACAAGTAAATTATTCAGCGCACGTGGATAGCCGTGGCGTCGTGGTTAAGACGGCACGGTAGCTCAGCGTCTTCGGTCAGAGGGTTAGCTGCCCTCTGTAATAAAATAAAAAGTAACTGAGTGAATGGATCAACGATGAACTTGAACAGGTGTCATGGGACGTCCATCGCGAAGAAAAACAAAAACAAATAAAATGATCGTGGTGTTGGACTATAAGGCGGACGAGCCGTTTGGGAACTCCCTCACAACTATTATTTCTATTTCTTTCCACAACATCATGAATTCTCCGTTCTGTCATTGAAATGTTTGTCTCTTTCTGTAGTCTTGGCAGTTATCATACTATACACTGGTTATAGAATATAAGTCATGTGGTAAGAACGCGTTACCATCACAAGTAAACGTGATGAATAGTGAGATCAGGCGATACACCATAAAGACGTCTCACAGAAATGAAAACAACAAATAAACGAGTGTGAACTATCTTACAACAAACTAATTGCCGGCTTCTGTGACCGAGCGGTTCTAGGCCCTTCAGTCCGGAACCTCGCTGTTGCTACGGTCGCTGGTTCGAATCCTGCCTTGGGCATGGATGTGTGTGATGTCCTTAGGTTGGTTAGGTTTAAGTAGTTCTCAGTCTAGGGGACTGATGACCTCAGATATTAAGTCCCAAAGTGCTCAGAGCGTTTTTTGAATAAACGAGTTCAAGAATCAGAACTTCCGAACCAGAAAGCAAATTCAAAAACGTTTAAAACATATGGTTTGACTGATCTCAGAGAAACTGCGTGATTGTGAAACTGTTGCGTTCATTTGTTGCAGCTTCTGTGACAAACTATTATGTTTTCATCATTTCCGTGGGAGAGATCGCATTCATATTCATATGAACCCCTAAACCGGGCAAGGAGGCATATCTCACCCACTTACCAGGCGTAAAAATTAGGTGCATCGTTAAGAGATACCGATCATATGAAACACGTACTGTCACTAATGCGGTGTATACGCACCAGACATGTTTCCCGGCGGAGGATTCGGTTGACTTGTCGCCTTGTCATGAAACGTTTGCGTTAGCCATTTACTTTCGGCTGCTAATAGACCTTGCTGAATGAACTGTCATTTTAGGTCCCTTCCTTACATCTCGCTGTTACACCACGACATGGACCCAAATTTGAATAAAAAAGGTAGCTTTTGCCACAAGGGAGAGTTGAACACGGCTCGCCTGCTTGACAGTCAAATACCCTGACCACTTTTTTTTCCTTATTTTGTTCGTTTTTGGTCGGTGTATATGTTCGTAGCGGACATCCCATGACGCTTGCTCAAGTTCATCGTTGATCCATTCACTCAGTTTTTTTATTACATAGTGCAGCTATCCCTCTGACCGTACCGGCATTTAACAACGAGGCCATTGCTCTCGGAGGCTCTTCTACATTGCACTTCCTGTGGTTGGACCGTTCACTGTGTCTATTTTTTTTTCACTGTTCAGAACACGTATTTCCTGTTTTCGTGCTTGATCCATGTTCAGTTTATGACGGGCTGTTCACTGGGACCTCTAACTACTAAATCTGATGGGGGTGCGACGGGGAGTTACCCATGTTAATAGGCATCACGTGACCTCTCTCATCCGCCTGAGTCTGGGACACGTTGGTAACGCCGCCCACCTATACCGGTTGACCGAGCGAGGTGGCGCAGTGGTTAGCACACTGGACTCGCATTCGGGAGGACGACGGTTCAATCCCGTCTCCGGCCATCCTGATTTAGGTTTTCCGTGATTTCCCTGAATCGTTTCAGGCAAATGCCGGGATGGTTCCTTTGAAAAGAGCACGGCCGATTTCCTTCCCAATCCTTCCCTAACCCGAGCTTGTGCTCCGTCTCTAATGACCTCGTTGTCGACGGGACGTTAAACACTTACCACCACCACCATATACCGGTTGAAACTCATCCCTTCTGGACACTGTGATCAGGACACAACGGCGGTGGCGGATCTGAACTATGTCATATTGTCATATACCAAGCACTCAGGCGCACAGGTGGTCATGTATAAAAAATGGACTGCGAAGGCTACCCCCTCCCTACATGCGTAACTGCTTTACTTCACCGGTTTGATATATGTATAGGTATTATTCACTCCCGAATTGTTTGAAAGACGCTGGTATCCAGCTTTGACCTATAAATTATGCGGATTTTGCCCCCACACGCAACCAGCCCGGTTCAAAACTGGGGTTTCTGTTCGTGCTTTTACTTTGCAAAGAAATTATCTTTGTAAACGACGCCGTTGTCAAGCTTTCAGTTATGAGCTGCTGTGGATGTTATTCTCCTATGAAACTGGTCCGCTCCGAAATTTGTTGTTGTTGTTGTGGTTTTCAAATGGTTGAAATGGCTCTGAGCACTATGGGACTTAACATCTATGGTCATCAGTCTCCTAGAACTCAGAACTACTTAAACCTAACTAAACTAAGGACAGCACACAACACCCAGTCATCACGAGGCAGAAAAAATCACTGACCCCACCGGGAATAGAACGTGGGAAACCGGACGTGGGAAAGAAGAACGCTACCGCACAACCACGAGCTGCGGACTGTGGTCTTCACTCCTGAGACTGGTTTTGTGGTGTCACCGCCAGACACCACACCTGCTAGGTGGTAGCCTTTAAATCGGCCGCGGTCCGTTAGTATACGTCGGACCCGCGTGTCGCCACTATCAGAGATTGCAGACCGAGCGCCGCCACGCCGCAGGTCTAGAGAGACTTCCTAGCACTCGCCCCAGTTGTACAGCCGACTTTGCTAGCGATGGTTCACTGACAAAATACGCTCTCATTTGCCGAGACGATAGTTAGCATAGCCTTCAGCTACGTTATTTGCTATGACCTAGCAAGGCGCCATTATCAGTTACTATTGATATTGTAAATCATGTACCGTCAAGAGCGACGTTCGTCATTAATGGATTAAAGTTAAGTATTCCACCAGCTACGTCCGTTGTTTTTAAATTCTAATTCCCTTGTCATGTTCTAGACCTCACGCCAGCCTGCGTGAGCTAAAACGCGTGCATTTCGGCCCCCTTTAGCAATACGGTGTTGGCTCTCCTGCCAACCACAACATTGGCGACGAGAGTAAAAGTGTTCTTATCTAAATTGCCCTGATTTACTTGTGTAATGGCTTCGCCACAATCTCCAGATGTACTGTCCGAATTTTATCGCTTACAGAATCAGCAGACGCAGGCCTTACTGAATGCCCTTGGACAGCTCGTCCAGGGTCAACGTGCAATGCAAAACGATGCGGCAGCAGCCGCTTCACCGCTAACGCAGCCACAACACGCTGTTGCACCCACTTTTCGACCTTTTGATGCTGTACTGGAAAGTTGGACGGAGTGGTCACGCCAATTTGGATTCCATCTCGCCGCCTACAGAATTCAAGGTAACGAGCGGCAACCTTTTTTGTTGTCTTCGGTCGGCGTGAACACCTACCGTGTGATAGTCAAATTATTTCCCTTACGCGACGTAGCAACTCTGTCCTACGAAGAAATTTTGTCTGCCTTAGATGCATATTTCAAAGAATCAGTCAATGGAGACGTTTCTGATGTTCGTATAAGGGAAGAGATTTTGAAACTAGTAAATCCCTCCCTTCAACTAGTGATGGACATATTGGATCTGCAGGACACACTTCACTTTGCTCAGGAATCATTTGCAACTTAGCCAGCAGTGTGTCAGGTTAACCGGACCGCCGGGCGAGCTGAACGGAGCAGTAAACAGCCCGCGCGCCCGGCCGCGTCGCTGCCGCCAGGCTCTCAGCCACGTGTGCCGCGCTGGCAAGCAAATACAGTGATCAAATCATGCCTGCGGTGTGCTACTAAACATTCGCGTGAGAATTGCCCGTCACGCCAAGCTATTTGCTTTTATTGTAATACAAAAGGACATGTCCAGAGTGTTTGCTAGAAAAAGCTCAGATCGGAAGCTCAAAACCGTTCCAGGCCCTTTGCTTCGCGCCGGAATCGGAATCGAACCAAGGATACTCAGGCTCGCAAAACTTCGCCCATGGAAATTCATGTAGTTCATTCCACTCCGCGCAGTGCCACTCTCTCTAACAGTGACTGTGTTCGTCCCAAAAATAGTGTGCGTCGACATCGCCGGAACTC
Source organism: Schistocerca gregaria (assembly GCF_023897955.1). Taxonomy (NCBI): domain Eukaryota; kingdom Metazoa; phylum Arthropoda; class Insecta; order Orthoptera; family Acrididae; genus Schistocerca; species Schistocerca gregaria. The sequence continues at coordinate 90,044,118 of NC_064931.1, forward strand.
CCGTCAAGTCGCAAGTGATTATGTACCAGTGTCAGTTCACGTTGCACGTGACAGTCGCTCTTGTCGTCAGCAGGGCAATAAACTTTTTGTAGACTTGGACATTAACGGCAAAGTGATACCATTCCAGCTTGATACCGCAGCTGCAGTTTCACTGATCAATCAAGACACTTAAAAACTGCTGGGCATACCTCCGTTGCGAGCCACAAATGTTAAGTTAACTAGTTATTCAGGTCAAGATATCCCTGTGTTAGGACAGTGCAGCCTTCTTGCGACATACAAAGAACAAACAAAACTTGTGTCATTTTACGTCCTTCGTTCTTCTTCTGCACTGGACTTGTTTGGTTTCGATTTATTTCAGTTGTTTAACTTGTCTATAGTAAATCAGGTCCAATCAGTGAACCAGAAGGTGCCTTCAGACAGTGTTTCTCGTCTACGTGAAGAATTTGCAGACATTTTTGCACCGGTCCTCGGTTGCGCTAAGAACTATAAAGCACATTTGGAACTGAAAGTAAACGCGCAACCGAAATTTTTCAGAGCGCGCAATGTTCCCCTCGCATTGCGTGATGAGTTCGCAAAAACATTACACGATTTGGAATCACAAGGTGTAATTGAACGTGTGCAGGCTTCTCTCTGGGCATCACCGTTAGTAATTTTGCCAAAACCTCCCGGCAAATTGCGACTTTGTGTGGACTTCAAGGCAACAGTGAATCCACAACTAGTGATTGTAACTTTTCCGTTACCCCACGCGGAAGATCTTTTTGACAAACCGTGCCCGGGTAAATATTTTTCGAAGTTGGACCTAGCAGATGCGTACTTGCAAATACCGGTGGACAAAGAATCCCAGCGCGCTTTGGTGGTTAAACGAATCTTGGGTTGTATCGATTCAAACTATTGCCATTCGGGTGTGCATCCGCCCCTGCATTGTTTCAGCAATATCTACAAACTGTTTGTGCGTCGGTCCCTACTGCAGCAAATTATCTGGAAGATATTGTGATTTCCGGAAAGACGGAAGAAAAACATTTGGCCAATCTCAGAACATTATTTCAGGTCTTGCGGCAAAATGGTCTTCGCTTGCGGAAGGACAATATTTGTGTTTTTTGCTCGTAATTTGCCATGCTTGGGACTTGTACTCAATGCCCAAGGCATACATCCCAGTCCAACGCACCTCCGTGCCATACAAGACTTGCCTTCGCCGCAGAATTTGAAGCAGCTACAGAGTGTGCTGGGAAAATTACGTATTATAACCGCTATGTTCCGCATGCCTCGTACATTTCAGCCCCACTTCTTCGCTTACGCCGTAAGGGTGTTCCGTTCGTCTGGACGACGGAATGCGACCGCGCCTTTCGCCAATTGAAATCGGCGTTGCTTTCCAATACTTCCATTACGCCATTCGATCCCCAAAAGCCCATTTTGTTGATGGTGGATGCATCGGATTTCGGGATCGGTGCTGTGCTTGCGCACAAAGATGGATCGCACGATTGCCCTATTGCCTTTGCGTCCAAATTGCTCTCGTCTGCTCAAAGAAATTATTCACAGATTGAGAAAGAAGCATTGGCTCTCGTATTTGGTGTTACAAAGTTTCATGATTTCTTGTATGGTCGTCACTTTCCCATAATCACAGACCACAAACCTTTGACATCGCTTTTTCATCCGACCAAGCCGGGACCGGATGTCTTCCACGACGTCATCTGCCACCATCCAAGCTTTACCCGCTATCTTTTGCATTGAAGGTCTTCCACAGACTATTGTTTCCGACAATTGCCCACAATTCATGTCCGCAAAATTTCAGTCATTCTGCAAGGCCTGTGGTATTCAACATCTGACGTCCATGCCGTTTTCGCCACGGTCAAACGGTGCCGCTGAACGATTGGTCAGGACTTTCAAGTCACAGATGTTGAAGTTGAAAGAGTCGCATTCTCGGGAGGACGCGTTATTGCTCTTTTTGTCCTCGTATCGCTCTCAGCCCCGAGATTGTCGTTCGCCTGCTGAGTTGCTCCACGGTCGTCATCATCGAACCTTGATGTCTTTGCTACATCCACCGCATCAGGTTCCTGTGCAGCGGCAGACACCTGCTTTTGCTCCAGGCGACTTTGTCTACTATCACCACTATCGAGGTTCACGGCGTTGGCTCGAAGGGCGCATTCTTCGCTGCCTCGGCAGCGCTATTTATCTGGTTTTGGGGACCTCTGGTGAGGTGCGTCGGCATCTCAACCAGCTGCGCCTCTGTCGTCGCACGGGTTCTGCCGCTCGCCGTCTCCTTTCAGCGACGCTGCCGTCCGGTCAGCGCCCCAGGGACCCATCTCCTGGCTCGCCTCAGCCCCAGGTGTTACCGACGCTGCCTACCATTTTGCCCACGGCGACGCACCGCCGCCGCCGCCGCCGCCGCCGCCTATTTTCCCGCCGGCGACGCCCGCAGTGGACGCGTCGCTGCAACCGCCGTGCGCCTCCCTGGGTCACGCGCCGCCGATCGCTTCCCGTGACCGGTTGTGCTCCGACATGGAAGTCTTGCCCGCTCCGGACCACAGCTCGTCTTTGCCCGTCGGGTGCCCCGGACGATGGAGGTCGACCCTTCGGCCCCTCCTGTCTCTCTACGGGCGCATACACCGCATGTTGGCGTGCACCCTGGAGCAGGTTTTCAGGCGTTTCCTAGCTCCCCGCGGTCCGAATGGCAGGGTGCGGGTGGCACAGCCTCGCCTGTTGATAGGCTCCCCACCTCGTCGCATACGTCAACATGGGGCCCTCCCCACGGAGGACGGAAGCCTTATGCCACAACCGTACGCCGATTTGCGGGGGAGGAATTTCGTGTCACCGCCAGACACCACACTTGCTAGGTGGTAGCCTTTAAATCGGCCGCGGTCCGGTAGTTTACGTCGGACCCGCGTGTCGCCACTATCAGTGATTGCAGACCGAGCGCCGCCACACGGCAGGTCTGGAGAGACTTCCTAGAACTCGCCCCAGTTGTACAGCCGACTTTGCTAGCGATGGTTCACTGACAAAATACGCTCTCATTTGCCGAGACGATAGTTAGCATAGCCTTCAGCTACGTTATTTGCTATGACCTAGCAAGGCGCCATTATCAGTTACTATTGATATTGTAAATCATGTACCGTCAAGAGCGACGTTCGTCATTAATGGATTAAAGTTAAGTATTCCACCAGCTACGTCCGTTGTTTCTAAATTCTAATTTCCTTGTCCTGTTCCAGACCTCACGCCAGCCCGCGTGATCTGAATCGCATGCATTTCGGCCTCCTCCAATAACATGGTGTTGGCTCTCCTGCCAACCACAACAGGTTTGATGCAGCTCTCCATGCTAATCTATCCTGTGCAAGCTCCTTCATCTCCCAGTACCCACTGCAACCTACATCCTTCTGAATCTGCTTAGTGTATTCATCTCTTGGTATCCGTCTACGATTTTTGCCCTCCACGCTGCCCTCCAATGCAACATTTGTGATCCCTTGATGCCTCAGGACATGTCCTACCAACCGATCTCTTCTTCTAGTCAAGTTGTGGCACAAACTTCTCTTCTCCCCAATCCCATTCAATACCTCCTCATTAGTTCCGTGATCTACCCACCTAATCTTCAACATTCTTCTGTAGCACCACATTTCGAAAGCTTCTATTCTCTTCTTGTCCAAACTATTTATTGTCCACGTTTCACTTCCATACATGGCTACACTCCATACAAATACTTTCAGAAACGACTTCCCGACACTTGAATCTATACTCGATATCAACACATTTCTCTTCATCAGTCTACATTTTATATCCTCTCTACTTCGACCATCATGGGTTATTTTGCTCCCCAAATAGCAAAAAAATCCCTTACTACTTTAAGTGTCTCAGTTCCTAATCTAAGTCCCTCAGCATCACCCGACTTAATTCGACTGCATTCCATGACCCTCATTTTGCTTTTGTTGATGTTCATCTTATATCCTCTTTCAAGACACTGTCCATTCCGTTGAGCTGCTCTTCCAAGTCCTTTGCTGTCTCTGACAGAATTATAATGTCATCGGCGAGCCTCAAAGATTTTATTTCTTCTCCCTGGATTTTAATGCCTACTCCGAATTTTTCTTTTGTTTCCTTCACTGCTTGCTCAATATACAGATTGAATAACATCGAGGAGAAGCTACAACTCTGTCTCACTCCTTCCCAACCACTGCTTCTCTTTCATGTCCCTCGACTCTTATAACTGCCATCTGGTTTCTGTACAAAATGTATATAGCTTTTAGCTCCCTGTATTTTACCCATGCCAACTTTAGAATTTGAAAGAGAATATTCCAGTCAACATTGTCAAAAGCTTTCTCTAAGTCTACAAATGCTAGAAACGTAGGTTTGCCTTTCCTTAGTCTATCTTCTAAGGTAAGTCGTAAGGTCAGTATTGCCTCACGTGTTCCAACATTTCTACGGAATCCAAACTGATCTTCCCCAAGGTCGGCTTCTACCAGTTTTTCCATTCGTCTGTAAATAATTCCACGTTAGTATTTTGCAGCTGTGGCTTATTGAACTGATAGTTCGGTAATTTTCACATCTGTCAACACCTCCTTTCTTTGGGATTGGAATTATTATATTCGTCTTGAAGTCTGAGGGCATTTCGCCTGTCTCGTACATCTTTCTCACCAGAAGGTAGAGTTTTGTCAGGACTGGCTCTCCCAATGCCGTCAGTAGTTCTAATGGAATGTTGTTTCTACTCAGGTCTTTCAGTGGTCTGTCAAACTCTTCACGCAGTAGCTTACCTCCCATTTCATCTTCATCTACATCCTCTTCCATTTCCATAATATTGTCCTCAAGTACGTCGCCCTTGTATAGACCCTCTATATACTTCTTCCACCTTTCTGCTTTCCCCTCTTTGCTTAGAACCGGGTTTCCATCTGAGCTCTTGATATTCATACAAGTGGCTCTCTTTTCTCCAAAGGTCCCTCTAATTTTCCTGTAGGCTGTATCTATCTTAACCCTAGTGAGATAAGCCTCTATATCCTTACATTTGTCCTCTAGCCATCCCTGCTTAGTCATTTTGCACTTCCTGTCGATCTCATTTTTGAGACATTTGTATTCCTTTTTGCCTGCTTCATTTACTGCAGTTTTATAGTTCCTCCTTTCATCAATTAAATTCAATATTTCTTCTGTTACCCAAGGATTCCTACTATCGCTCATCTTTTTACCTACTTGATCCTCTGCTTCCTTCACTACTTCATCCCTCAGACCTACCCATTCGTCTTCTACTGTATTTCTTTCCCCAATTCCTGCCAATTGTTCCCTTATCCTCTCCCTGAAACTCTGTACAACCTCTGGTTTAGTCAGTTTATCCAGGTCCCATCTCCTTAAATTCCCACCTTTTTGCAGTTTCTTCAGTTTTAATCTACAGTTCATAACCAATAGATTGTGGTCAGAGTCCACATCTGACCCTGGAAATGTCCTACAATTTAAAACTTGGTTCCTAAATCTCTGTCTTACCATTACATAACCTATCTGATACCTTTTAGTATCTCCAGGGTTCTTCCATGTATACAACCTTCTTTTATGATTCTTGAACCAAGTGTTAGCTATTATTAAGTTATGCTCTGTGCAAAAGTCTACCAGACGGCTTCCTCTTTCATTTCTTAGCCCCAATCCATTTTCACCTACTATGTTTCCTTCCCTCCCTTTTCCTACTGTCGAATTCCAGTCACCCATGGCTATTAAATTTTCGTCTCCCTTCACTACCTGAATAATTTCTTTAATTGATCATACATTTCTTCAATTTCTTCGTCATCTACATAGCTAGTTCTCACATAAACTTGTACTACTGTAGTAGGCATGGGCTTCGTGTCTATCTTAGCCACTATAATACATTCACTATGCTGTTTGTAGCAGCTTACCCGCACTCCTATTTTTTTTATTCATTATTAAACCTACTCCTGCATTACCCCTATTTGATTTAGTATTTATAACCTTGTATTCACCTGACCAGAAGTCTTTTTCCTCCTGCCACCGAACTTCACTAATTCCCACTACATCTAACTTTAACCTATCCATTTCCCTTTTTAAATTTTCTGACCTACCTGCCCGATTAAGGGATCTGACATTCCACCCTCCGATCCATAGAATGCCAGTTTTTTTTCTCCTGATAACGACGTCCTCTTGAGTAGTCCCCACCCGGAGATCCGAATGGGGGACTATTTTACCTCCGGAATATTTTACCCAAGAGGACGCCAACATTATTTAACCATACAGTAAAGCTGCATGCCCTCGGGAAAAATTTCGGCTAGTGTTACAAGGCCAGATCAGTCAGTCATCCAGACTGCTGCCCCTGCAACTACTGAAAAGGCTGCTGCTCCTCTTCAGGAACCACACGTTTGTCTGGCCTCTCAACAGATACCCCTACATTGTGGTTACACCTACGGTACGGCTATCTGTATCGTTGAGGCACGCAAGCCTCCCCACCAACGGCAATGTCCATCGTTCATGGGGGGAAGCTCCGAAACTTAGGTCATAATTTTGTGTTTTTAACTAATAATACGAACCTATCTTTGTAATTCACACTGTTATCAATGTTCTGTTGTGAAAATTCCACTAATGTTAACTTGTCACTAACTGCTGCTGGCTGTGTGGTGTTCGCCTTTACGATTTTAAAATTAAGTTAAGAACTTATATTTGTACGTTGAACTCTTATTTATTTTTCTGCTGTGGAAACTGCAGTTATGTTAATATGATAGTTTTGTTAGTACTGTTGGCTGCAAGGTCTTTACTGCCCAAAGCCAAAATAAATAACTAAAAATTCTCAAGAACGGAATCATCGCAGTGTTCTATACACATTCTACATTTTAGATTTTCCTATAATTCTCCAAATAAAACGCTGTCGACTATTCGCCCTCCCTACTAACAACCCCACGTGTTCTTCCCATTTATATTGGTTTGCAGCATTACGCCTAGTCCTCGTAGGTAGCTGCGCGGTCAGCGCAGCCGATCATAAATCGAAGGGAGCCGGGTTCGATTCCCAGCTGGTTAAGACATTTTCTCCGCTCTATAACAGACGCTCGACTGTTCATCTAGCTGAATGAGCACCTCAAATAAAATGAAAGTAAAGTTACATCGAGATAGTTAATCGATGTGACTGTGAAAAGCAGCGCACCGGTAATGCAATATTCGAAAATTACAGGATTGATTTTCCTACTCATCCACATTAATTTACATTTTTCTACATTTAGAGCGAAACGAAGGAAGTTTCCATTCATCACACAAAGTATACATTCTGTCTAAGTCATACTGTATCCTTCTACAATCACTCAACGACAACCGCGTACCTCCCCCCTCCCCTCCCACAGGGGCTCAGCATTTGTCATTTGTTTGCTGGGTGCGGGCTAGGCCACCGCAGGTTAATTTGCTGGGGACTGGTAAGCGCCGCCAGTCCTCTGTCGTCGTAACTTCTAGGCACGTTTCAACGAACACCGTGCTGTACGACGGTGGAACACTGTGTCTCACGGGGGCCGGGAATTTTGGCTTCACCACCTGGGCCGCGAAGACGGTACAAACCTCTCTAAAAAAAGAAAAAAATTCGGAAGTTAAAGGTGACCAGGAACTATCTTATGCTGAAGCCTTTCAACCATCAACCTTTTCATCTTGATTTGCTCCAGTGTTCATGGAGAAACCTGCGACAGTCAGTGTATCGACAGAGACACCTATGAACCTTGATACCAAGAAATGCTATTGCAAGTGCGCCTGTGGCAGCGACAATTGAGATGGAACTTTTGATGTCTCCAAGCAAACTCCAACGGCGTGGGCTGCTTCCTTTCCTCCCACCATTGCCACTTAGGTAGGGCAAGTGTTGCACACCGGCACAGCCTGCCTCAATGTCATCGAATCTGAAGGAGAAGACTAAGATAAAGCGTGCTATCAAAAAGGCATAATCGAAGGAGGTGGATCGGCAGATACAGAAACACTAAGAGGTTGATTACTCGGCCATGGACTTAGAGCTCTACTCCGATGAAACCTTGAGTCCACTCAGTTTTCCTTCTTCTGAAGTGGGTTCTCCCAAAGGCAGAAAGGTAAGGAGGAAACATAAACCTCTCAGATAAACGTCTCTTGTGCTTCAATGGAATATGATTGGGTACAGAACACTCGTGGATGAGTCGAAATTGTTGGCACAGGAGAGATCCCTCTCTCTGTGCGTACAGGAAACGCATTTTAAACGTTGTGATACTCCTGTGATCTGGGGAACAGCCCCCATGACCTCAGTGGAGACAGGGCTAAAAGTGGAGTGAATGACCATTACCACTCCAAATCTGTCCATCTCAGGACAGCTGTTCAGGCAGCTGCTGTCAATTTGCATATTCCATTCACTGTTACCATCTGTAATGTGTATCTGTCGTCCAACGAAAGTTTGGATACACAGGGTCCTTCTGATCTGATTTCACAACTCCCTCCACGCTTCCTACTTGTAGGCTATTTTAATGCGTACAATGTGCTACGTGAATTTCCATCAATGTGCCACAGTGGTTGAGCTATCGAAGGCCTTATTGTGTCAAAGGCCTTCTTAACGCTGGTGGCAGCACACACTTTAGCAATGCCGTGTGGCCATTATCAGCTGTAGACCTTGCTTTCTCGGTTCCCAGAATAATTTGAACGCGATAACTTTCCTGGATGATAGTAAATTCAGGAACTTTATTACGAATACTTCGACACCTTGTTGTCAACACTTTGTCAGCATAAGTGTCTTTACTTTTTACGCAGTCTGATTTCGCTCTCTGCGTAGTGGAAAAACAGCTAGTGCACTCCACAAGAACAATGTTACACTGTAATCCGAGTAGCTGCTTCCCTTAATACACCCATGAGCTATCAAGCGGAGTCCTAGAATTCCCCACCCCATAACGGAGGTCTAGAAATCTGCAGCCAGAACCGTCATAGGCTCGAAGGAGTCTTTGGTTAAGAAGCTACACTCGCCTCCACACCAATGGATACACAGTGGCTTGTTCTGCCTGTAGCAACGATTTCCATTAAAGACAGCCCAGGCAATTCCCCGAACTGTAACTGGCGTTAATCTCTGTATGCAGATCAATCATTCTCATCTAGACTGTTTTTCATTGTTGTTCAAGGATTTGTTCTCACTCTGATCACTTTCGAATGATTAAGTAGTGCACTCTCCAACAGTGCAACACTTTCAGCTTTTTCCGTTCAGAAGATATTGAAATACGTTGTAATAAATTTGTTTCGTCGTAATGTATCAGAATCGAAGATGAAAGAAGCATTTCCGTTTGGCGTCGTACCTGCTTTCTAGTTTTGATTCAACATTATCAATCCGTTTGAAGAATCTTTCCAGTAGACAGATTTTAACTTAACAACTTTTAAATATTTTCAAGATAAATCATCACACATTTCAGTTTCCAAATACAATTTCAGACTGGTTAATTTTCCCACACAAAACTTTAAGTCAAATTATAATGCGTATATATGTGCAAGCGTGGCGCAATTAGAAACTGATTTAGAACCACAGTACATTTCCATACGCAGCTACCTTTTTCATTACTAGAACAGTGGTCTCAGAAATGGAATGTAGCCTCGGGCTTCTTCTCGCGATAGACTGTCGTCGATTCACTGAAGATTTTATCCAGAGATGTGAAATCCTAATGCCGTGCGGAGGAACTCAGTCAGCTCCCGCTCGATATCTGCTGCGCTCATGCGACAAAGTAGGTACAACAAAAATTTTGAAGTTTTTAAAATTAAATTGCTACTATTGCAAAAATTTTGACAATGATAAAAAGATAAATTATAAACATGTCTCACCATACATCGTGATGGCAACAGCACTACGCTGTGATACAACGTCATACGATGCATCAATACAGGGTCCTACGGATAGGTTGACTGCAGCTAGCCTTTACAGGCACTTAAGTAGGCAGACATGGCTGTGGAAGTCCTTTTAATCTGTATGACATGCATGATTTAAAATAAACATAAAATAACACATAAGAACGCTTTACATTAGTGTTTAGCTTTCAAGAATCATAAAGTGAGATACATATAAAAAATAAGAAGTGTTTTAAGGTAGTGTATAGTTTCATCACATGTATGATGGATAAGTCAAAATCGGTATAGCGAAACACATACTTTACGCCAGAATCTTCTACACTAAACATTGTTGCTGTAAAAATAGTGTCATGTGGCTAAGGAATGTGATAGATGACATTTCATTCGATACTTGGATCTGTCGACACTCCGAAGAAAGTTTCCAATGGTTCGAAATATGACATGCTACTACAAAATTTGAATTCGACGTTACAATTCGAGTTTCCTGTAGAGATGGGCAAAACTGTTCTTTTCAGAGATCGGATCAGAACTGTTCACTCCCTGAAATGAATTAGCTCTTTTTCATGACTCTCCACTCATTCACAATAGAAAATAAATGGAATGCACATCGCCCTTTAAACTTGGTTTATTCCAGTACTATTTTGATCTTATTTGATCCTATTTTGAAATAACACAGATAATGAATAAGAATTTTGTATTGTTTATTGAAATTTCCACGATATGACAAAGTTTTTGATTATTGATTTATTTTGCACTATCGTGGTTTTTTGGGTGATCGGAAAATGTTGTAGCTTGAGATTTACATTAACAATATATTTGGCTATAATGTATTAAAATTTCATTAACCTTGTACAAATATATCGCAAGCCATATATTTTTAAAGTGAACGTTTCCTTCTGAAGACGCCTAAAATCGCAAAATGCGTACCGGAATAAGATATATATATAAATTTGACTGTAAGACTAAAGTGCTGCATATAGCCTTATGCAGAATAAAACAAGGAAAATATTGAAACTTCCTGGCAAATTAAAACTGTGTGCCCGACCGAGACTCGAACTCGGGACCTTTGCCTTTCGCGGGCAAGTGCTCTACCAACTGAGCTACCGAAGCACGACTCACACCTGGTACTCACAGCTTTACTTCTGCCAGTATCCGTCTCCTACCTTCCAAACTTTACAGAAGCTCTTCTGCGAGACATGCAGAACTAGCACTCCTGAAAGAAAGGATATTGTGGAGACATGGCTTAGCCACAGCCTGGGGGATGTTTCCAGAATGAGATTTTCACTCTGCAGCGGAGTGTGCGCTGATATGAAGCTTCCTGGCAGATTAAAACTGTGTGCCCGACCGAGACTCGAACTCGGGCCGCAAGCTGTATTACTGCGTGAGCTGAGACCGCAGAGACCAGAGTGTCACCTCTCAGGAGTCGAGAACGGTGGGATGAGCGTTGAGCGGGCGAGTTCCGACGGTGGAGGGAGCGGTGAACGGCCACCAGTCACCCGCTCCGAGACAAATCGTCCGTTCACTTGCGAGCAGGTTGTTGCAAGTAGTTCTTATGTTCTCCTCTAGGAGGCTCTCTGTCCTGTTACTCGCATCAACTGCCCAGATGGCAGGACGTGCGACTGAAACAATCGCCGACAGAGTGCGATGCTAAGTTAAGCTGCGCCAGACACTGCACGCGGCAGAGGAAGCACAGAGACGGCACCGCATATGTGAAACACAAAATCCAATGGGGCACTGCACAATGCGGGCAGCCAAGGTAGAAGCAGGGCAGAGGCCGGCGCTGGCTGTGTTGTGTGGCGTGCAGTGTGCTTATCTGCTCCGTCTCTCTCTCTCTCTCTCTCTCTCTCTCTCTCTCTGCAGTGGGAAACGTTTGGAGCTACCATTCTTTTTTTCTGAATCACTGATTGTTCACTTCTTTGAAAAATTCAACTCTATGAATGAGTTCAGAAGCGGATCCCCCATCTCTAGTTTCCTGGGTATCAGGATGCGTAAGCTGACTGAGCTCTTAGAGGAATGTAAGGACACACTACACCTTTCTGCATAAATACTAATAAAGTACTATGTTGTTCAAGTGGACATGCACATTAATTTCTTATTGTTGTGTTCCTAATGAGTGTACAAGTAGGCTTGCTTCGAGAATTATCTTCTTTTCTTTAGAAAATCTGTAGTTCAGTAGCCTTGGTCAGTCGTGGCTGCAGTAGTACACGACTCATGGGGTAAGAAGTTACACTATGTGATCAAAAGTAGCCGGACACCCCGAAAAACATGCGTTCTTAATATTAGTTGCATTGTGCTGTCAATTTCTGCCAGGTACTCCATATCAGCGATCTCAGTAGTCATTAGTCTCCGTGAGACAGCAGAATGGGGTGCTCCGTGGAACTCACGGACTTCGAACGTGGTTAGGTCATTGGGTGTCACTTGTGTCATATGTCTGTACGCGAGATTTCCACACTCCTAAACATCCCTAGGTCCACTGTTTCCTATGTGATAGTGAAGTGGAAACGTGAAGGGACACATACAGCACAATAGCGTACAGGCCGACCTCGTCTGTTGACTTACAGACACCGCAAACAGTGGAAGAGGGTTGTAATGTGTAATAGGCAGACATGTATCCAGACTATCACACAGGAATTACAAACTGCATCACGATCCACTGCAAGTCGCCTAACATTTAGGCGGGAGGTAAAAAAAGTTGGATTTAATGGTCGAGCGGCTGCTCATAAGCTACACATCACGCTGGTAAATGCCAAATGACGCCTCGCTTAGTGTAAGGAGCGTAAACACTTGACAACTGAACAGTGGAGAAACGTTGTGTGGAGGGACTAATCACGGTACACAATGTGGCAATCCGATGGCAGGGTGTGGGCATGGCGAATTCCCAGTGAACGGCATCTGCCAGCGTGTGTAGTGCCAACAGCAAAATTCGGCGGCGGTGGTGTTATGGTGTGGTCGTGTTTTTCATGGAGGTGGCTTGCACCCCTTGCTGTTTTGCTCAGCACTATCACAGTACAAGCCTACATTTATGTTTTAAGCACCTTTTTGCTTTCCACTGTTGAAGAGCAATTCGGGGATGGCGATTGCATCTTTCGACACGATTGAGCACCTGTTCATGATTTACGGCCTTTGGCGGATTGGTTACTCGACAGTAACATCCCCTGTTACGAACTGGCCTGCACAGATTCCTGACCTGAATCCAATAGAATACCTTTGGGATATTTTGGAACAGCGACTACGTGCCTGGTTTCACCGACCGACATCGATACCTCTCCTCAGTGCAGCACTCCGTGAAGAATTGGCTACCATTCCCCAAGAAACCTTCCAGCACCTGATTGAACATATGCCTGCGAGAGTGGAAGCTGCCATCAAGTCTAAGGGCGGACCAACACTACACTGAATTCCAGCATTACCGATGGAGGGCACCACTAACGTGCAAGTCATTTTCAGCCAGGTGTCCGGACACTTTTGATCACATAGTGTATCATTACTCAAATGTGGAAGAAGTTATCATTACTCGAATATAACCGAAAAGAAAAAAGACGTGACAACGCACTTTTATTCGGACGGATGCTCTGGATAAATTCCAAACTTCTCTTTCGTGCCTCACGATGCGTCCATCCAATTGGGACGTGAAACTGACACTTGTCTCGTGGTCTGTGAGAGGTGTAAGCCTTTCACAGGCACTCTAATAATCAGAACCAACACGACACTATACTGTGGAAGCGTTCGTTGTAGTCATCTAAACTTCGTTTACTCGCTTAAGCCATTACTCTTGTAGCGAAGGAAAGTTAACACTGTACACTACAGAAGAAAGACACTCGAATTAGTATGCGGAATAACATCCGGGGACGTCGTAGCTAACAATGTCATATGTATCTTTTTCCCATTTCCCTTCTTTGTTAAATCTTGATGGTGAGAATGTAATGTGTATTTCAACAACGGGATGGTACAGAGCAAAATCATATATTAGAAAGATCAACATCAATTGTGTGAAGGCATTTACATCTAATTTCATTTTTAATACCATCAAAATAAGTGCAAGTGGAAAAGATGTATCTATACGTCGCTTTATCTCACTCGCTCCGAATGGTGCCCCATGTTTTCGGCTCGAGTCTCGTATTTCCATAACAGAGACGACTGAGAGGCGCGAAATTATGCAGCTGCATGATTTCTCTCCATTGACCACTGTGAAATGTCGAAAATAGCGCAGTAAATTCCGAGCACGTTCCGTTGTTGATTTCAACAAAGCTTGCATCGCGCCACGGAACAGAATAGGCACAGCACGGACGCTCGGCGAGGTGGCGGAAGCCTCCGCTCCCATATTTCAGGCGTTCTGGCCTCCATATTGCTGGTGCAACGACCGCCTTCCGAATCATTGGCATAGCGGCCCTCCTCCTTCTTTATATCACTACCATCCGCTCTTAAATGTTGCCGTTAAGAAGGAGAGAGAGCTGCACTACGTGATTTAGTCGGCGAGACAGCGCTCTTACTCTTCCCTCGCGGTGGAGTGGAGCGAGTAAGTTTTTCAGGGCGCTCTTTTTACGACGCTTGTGACCCTTTTAACCGCGTCGGTTATTGTGGCCACTAGAACTGCGCCGCCGTCAAAAAAGAAGACGTGACGCCAGCGCCCGGCGCCTGGCGCCACAAAAAGGCTGCACGTGTCGCTTCCTTATCTGCCATTCGGACCGGAAAAGCACACCGCCTGCGCCACAGGTGCTGCCGGCGCTAGTACGAACTGAGACACTGTTTGTCTAGATACTTTATAAGCAACCATTTGAATGTTTTACACTTCACACTAAAGAAAAAAGGTGTTAAACAATCAGGTGCTTAACAAATTAGACCACGAAGATTACGCAGTTCGTCAAGCATCACCACGTTCCCATCTGACAGAAGCTACGCACAACAAACAGCTTATGGATCACATTTTGTTTATTTCTGAGACCACATTCCACATCTGCAGGTAAATTAACAAACATAACTGCCAATATGTGTTAACGAACCACAGAGTAGCAGAAAGGGACACAAAATGTGCATGTGTGGCTTGGATATACGAAGGTTACAGTTTAAGGATCCTTCACTTCTGCAGAAGAGACAAATACAGGAAACATTACGTTGATAAGGTCGAGTAATTCATGGAACCACACTTCAGCAAGAAGTAATTGCTAACAATGGCGCGTTCCAGCAGGATTTTGCTGTAGTAAGGAGAGAGTACCGGTACCTAAATCGAATATTCGCCAACAGATGGCTCAACAAAACTACGACCATCTCGTTCGCCTGATTTGACACCGTGGGATTTCTTCGCTTGGAGGTGCTTAAAGTCAAGGCTGTACGAAACTAAGAACTCCGAGATGCAATGTTGACTGTTTCGCAAGCTGTGCTCTAAAAGGCATTCAGATATGCTGTTCAAGTATGGAAGCTATGCTTCGAAACTGACGGAAGCCGTGCTGAAGTGCGATGAAATTGTATACATTGATTGGCAGTAAATATAGATGCGTATTACGTAATTGTACCCCTTATTTCCAAAAAGTGGATCAAGACTTTATGACCAGTTTATATTTTTTTCGATAAATGATGTAAGTGATATCGACGACAACGAAGTTTTTCTTATTTGACAAAAATGTTGGGTTCGAGACAGAGAACTGCGAGAGGTCTGTTATGCTTGGTTTACAAGCAAGTTTTGTCAAGAAACTCCTTCAATTTTTATAAAATACGTTTTATGAATTGAACTCCTTTTACATTAATGAAAATTTATGGAATTGCACTGAACACGTATGAGAGAGAAGATAATACTCACAACTTGACTGAGAGATGGGATTGGTTGGTAGGATGCGTGCTGAGACATTGAGGAGTAGCATATAGTGGGGAGAAAGCTGTAGAGAGAGTCCAACTCAAGAATACAGATAGTTAGTTAAGATGGATGTAGATTGTCGTAGTTATGTAGAGAAGAAGAGATTTGCACAGTTTATTCCACCTTGGAGAAGTGCATAAAAGTTTTTAATGCAAAATAGCGCAGTTACTCGATCCATCTGCTCAAGTAATCTTTCAGTGCTTGTATAAGTGCTGTGTTGTCATACGGATTTGCACCAGATTATTACAGTTTTACTGTTGCCCTCTGTGGTACATCATGGGCAATGTCTACAGAAGTTTTACAAAAGTTACCAAATTGAAGTAGTGTATGGAAATTTTAAAATATGGCCTCTCAAATGCCTTGATGAACATAAATTGGGAGTGAGCATCTTTGGATAGGGTACGAAAGTTCCACAAAAATATCAAACTGAAAAAATGTAGGAAATTATTTTAAAATATGACCTCCCTATGACATTGATCAGCATGCAGTTGGAGTTAGAATCCCTGAACAATGTACAAAAGTTATATAAAAAGTGATCTAATTGGTTTTTTATAGACAGTTAACATTGAATGAATGTCTTGCAACTACTACATAGGTAGAGATAATTTACTTCGACTTGGGTTGTCAGGATCTTATTTTTTTAAATGATTCAGCATTATATGAATACTGAGAATTGTCAAATCATGGCATCATGAAAAGCTAATGAAAACGTGTAATGTGCAGGAGTCATCAAAGTGATGGAGGTTATCCGAATATAAAAACGTATCAAATTTATGCCTCTATGGCCTTACAAAATGTTGAATTAAATTACCTCAGAATGTCAAAATGGTTGAGCTATGGCCTATATGGGATTATGAAACTTGCATGAAAGTCCTAACAGGCTCTATAATCCTCTAATATACCCAGCCATGACATCAAAGATATGGTTATAGTCTCAATAAACCACACATGACAATGTACAACATATTCAAAGAGTTCTTTGTCTTAAATCCAGTGAGATGAAATCCTGGTCTCTACCTGTACCATCACTATACTAGTTCAACTAAACAAAGGCTGTAGGATAGATGCTGATTCCATATATAAGTACCAATGAGTGTCATGACAACTTGTTCAATGGCTTAACTATGTCCACAAATTTATATATCCAACACTAAAGAGTATATATGAAAAGTTGCTTGTTAAATAAAAGAATTTACACCACAAATTTCTACCTAAATGTGACGGTTCATAATTGCAAGAAAGTTCGTTCATTGCATTACTTATTGAGTAGAGGTGAAGCTACAATTGTCGAATTGTACAGAATAGTTGATCATTGTTTTGAAACACATAGAGGGCCACAGAATGAGTTTCTAAATATAACAGAATTTCTGATGACATGGCAACAAACTTTTCACACCCTCAGGATGGAAGACACAGTAGCAACATGTAATACAACATGACTCATCTTGGTAAAGTTGGCTATTGACATTCATTTGTTTATGTACTCGTCCAGACCCTGTTACACCAAAGTATATCAAGTGATTCTCCTCCACAATGGCTTGGATCAAATATCAGAGTTATTTGTTCTCCTTTGCTCATACTTTGCAGATGGGCTCAGTATTCACTTCCTCCCTCAAGTGGTCATACTTTTACATGCAACATTCTAAAATTAATGTAAGTGCTTCAATTACCACTATTCCTAAATCAAGATAATGCTAATGCATTACTTCTTATGGAGAACTTTAACATACAATACCATACATGTGCAAATTCAGTTTCCACACCATAATTTACATGTAAAATAAATTTTCCCTCACTTTCTTTTTAACATAGTTGCATATGTGTTGTATGTTTGACTTATTGAAAGCACTGTTTATATAAAGCTAGTTAGTTCTACAGTCACTTCTTTGTAAATCTGTCCAGATCTATTGCTATCTACTACAACAGTCTACACACTACTATATTATATACTTCAAATCACTACAAAAGCATATGTGTTTTGTACAACTTTCTGATAACAAAAATAATATGATAAGCATCACATCGATTCCTATTCCTCCATATTGAGTGACTCATTCCTTCTTCTTACAGTCTGAATTCTTACATCTACACAAAAACTCCTTAAAAGTAAGTATTCAGCAATGCAATCATTCACTTTGAAAAGTCACTTACCTTCACAAGAAATACCAACATTTAAGGATAACTGCAAGCTCAATAATTATTCAAGCCAATGTCAAATTATTTATCATCATATTCCTTTTGTGCAAACAGACAGTAGTAACAAGTAAATAAAGACCCTATGGTCTTATTCAATGTTCACAAAAAGTAATTCTTAAGCATAATCAACATACAAGAATAAATGGTTCCCTAATTCACACATTGCAAAGGGATCAAGGCGACATACCAGCACAATGGAGACAAGAACATGACTATGTATATTACAACTAATAGGCTATCATCATAATAATAAAAGCATATCCATTGACAAATAACAGTTCATAAAGAGAAAATGTGCATAACACTGAGACAATCAGACAGCTTAGCACCTCAGACAAGAAACATCATCATTTAAATATCATTAATTTAAACACACATTACTATTAATCATCAAATCATTTCCAATCACTTGCATACATATGCACAAAAACTGCTATACTGATTCACTACTTCACACACAACAAGATAACCTACCACTGTGGAGAGAAATAAGATTATTCAGAGTTATTCAATTTAGCACTCATAAATAAGTTACCTAGAATTCCATACCTTGTCAGCCTCTATAGCTGAGTGGTCAGTGAGACTGACTACCATGAGTTTGATTCCTGATACTGATGGAGATATTTTTTCTTAATGGGAGGGCTGATACAGGCTGCATTCAGCCTCATGAGGCCAATTCAGTAGCTAAGCGACTGTACAGTTTTGTTTCCAAGGTCGAGAAAACTGACAATGACCAGATGGATAATGAGATGACCACATACTGCTCCAATCTGTATACAATGACATCATAGGCAGAGGCTTCAGTTGCACCACTTGGCTCATCTAGGGACACAATGTACAACTTAAATTTTTACTTTAATTCCATACTTTAAATCGAAAATTTTTTGTTCACTCACCCATATACACGAATAAAGAAGCAAAAGATTCAACATTGTTACTGGATCTGACTCATCGTTTCACAACTCCAAAGCAAGATCTAATTATTCCTTTGGTGGATATACTTCACACTTCATCTTTTCTCTTTAACTGTTGTAATAAATACAATGTGGCTTCACTCTGTGCATTAAACCTCAGCGCCCCGGAAACTTATAGTTGCACACAAGCTTTGACCCTCAGTGAAGTTAGAACGGCAAAAGTGGGTTACCTCTTCCTAATATAATCAGTGGTACTCTCCCTGGATTCCCTCTTCCACAGAAACGGTAGGATGCCTTACATGAAACACCCATAAAATACTTTAACAAATTGCGAGTTCCCTTTATTCTGTTCAGATACCAATATAATCAGTATCATCCTCAATTTCCAACTAGGCTGCAGTACTCCTGATACCAGCAAATAGTACATATACATTCCGTCATAATCTCCGGAACAGAGCTGATTACTTCAACTAAGAACCACATCAAGATACATTACTTGACACAACCTCTATTCAGTGAAAAACCCATAAATCAATACAAAAACCCACATTAACATCTCAACCTCAGCTTAGCAGGAAATTCATAACTACACAATATTCACTTCAAGTAAGCTTATTCACAGTATACAGAACAACCACAAACAAAATAATCATGTCAACTACCTCAAGCATTATTCACAGTCACCACGATCTAAAGACATCATTATTCATCATACATATTTAAACTTCTTAATTTAATATTTTTTTCTTAAATTGCAATAACTGAGAATGTGAAACTTCTTTATTTAATTCTGAAACTGGTGAGTGAAACTTAAGTACTGTCTCTTTGCTTGCCTTTATCGTTTCAACTCTGACCTACAGAATTTGCCCCGACAAACACGACTCAAACTTCTTGTATTCATTAATTACCCCCAATATTCAAGGATGACAGGGTCTGTCTGCTTTAAAATTAACTCAAAAGAATGGCCCTGAATTAGAAGATATCCTAACAATAACACATACATTTCATAAGTCACTTACATCACAGAAAACTTTCATTAGATGAATACAGCAAGCACCAGTACAGACAGCTAAATAAAAAGATTCTAACTACTGTAGGCTCTGACTACTAATAGGCAAGTGGTTAGCAAAGGAAAGATTTTGTTGCAGAGCAAATAATGTATTTAGCAGATTTTACCTTAATAATAATGTGACATTCAGTTCAAAAAATATATAATTGTCCATAACATCCGGTTCCAAAAATTATATAATCGTCAACAATATTACATTTCCATGACAGACACCTGTCCAGATCGTCTGCTTGCGCTAACACTTCAGACCTCCAACCTCCATCACTGTAAACTATTAACTTCCATCACTGCTAGCTATTCACTTCTAACTTCCATCACTGCTGACTATTAACTTACAACACTGCTAATTATTAACCTCTAACCTCCATCACTGCTCACTATTCACTTCTAATTTCCATCACTGCTAGCTATTCACTCCCAGCTGCCATCACTGCTTGCTATTAACTTCCAACAGCGAGTCAGACCAGCCACAGAGTCTCTTACAGAGGGCGCACAGCACTGTCAGAGATTTTAATATAGTCTATAGCGCTGCATAGCTCTGCCAACATACAAACATATAAACAGGCTACTTACAATATGTATTTAGTGCTTATTTAGCCTTAGCAGATTAGAACCTTAAGGTCATCTCTTATATCTGACCCATAGCAACACATACCAAAGATACTACAAAGCTTTCCTATTATGTACAAGGTTTACTGGACAGAACCTAACTCATTATCTTTTACAACATTAGTCATTCTATGAGACAACTATTCCTCATTCACGCTCTGACTCTCCAACAATTTACTCTTATTAAGCTCACACTCAAATTCATTAAGTCAATTTATTTTTCACGTGATATTCCTCAATGGATGGCACCAGTTCAAACAGTCTCAAATTCTTCATGACAAACTCATTTTTATTAAACATTGACCTACACACACTTTCATCTCAACCTCACTTCACATCATATTCAAAATTATCCTCACAGTGTGACCATAATTATTCATTGATAATGACACAGGTAAAATGTTGTTCACAATACATACAAAGACATACAAGAAGCATTCAGTCAGAAACAAAAATTAACTTAGCAGCGCATTCGAATAAAAACAACAGAAACACCACTTCATCTACTCAGAATTAAAAAATCGTAAACCTTCACCACATACCATTCAACATTCACAGATATCCATTAACTGTGCATTAAACCATTTATCATACACTATGATATCAAAAGTATCCGGTCACCTGGCTGTAAATGAGTTACAAGTTCGTGGCACCCTCCTTCGGTAATGTTGGAATTCAATATGTTGTTGGGGCATGCTGAGCCTTGATGACAGCATCCACTTTCGCAGGCATACGTTCAATCAGGTGCTGGAAGATTTCTTGGTGAATGGCAGCCCATTCTTCACGGAGTGCTGCACTGCGGAGAGGTAATGATGTCGGTCAGTGAAGCCTTGGCACGTAGGCGGCGTTCCAAAATATCCCAAAGGTATTCTATTGGACTCAGGTCAGGAATCTGTGCAGGCCAGTCCGTAACAGGGGCTGTTATTGTAGCGTAACCAATCCGCCACAGGCCGTGCATTATGAACAGGTGCTCGATCGTGTTGAAAGATGCAATCGCCATCCCCGAATTGCTCTTCAACAGTCGAAAGCAAGAAGGTGATTAAAACATAATGTATGTTTGTGCTGTGATAGTGCTGAGCAAACCAGCAAGGGGTGCAAGCCCCCTCCATGAAAAGCATGACCACACCATAACACCACCGTCTCCGAATTTTACTGCTAGCAGTACACACCCTGGCAGATGACGTTCACCGGACAGTCACTATATCCACACCCTGCCATCGGATCGCCACATTGTGTACCCTTTTTCCACTGTTCAATCGTCAAGCGTATACACTTCTTACACCAAGCAAGTTGGCATTTACCAGCGTTTTGTGTGGTTTATGAGCAGCCGCTCGACCATGAAATCCAAGTTTTCTCACCTTCCGCCTAACTGTTGTACTACTTGAGTGGGTAGTGATGCAGTTTGGAATTCCTGTGTGATGGTCTGGATAGATGTCTGCCTATTACACATTACGAACCTCTTCAACTGTCAGCGGTCTCTGGCAGTCAATAGACGAGGTCGGCCTGTACGCTTTTGTACTTTACGTGTCCCTTCACGTCCCCACTTCACTATTACATCGGAAACAGTGGACATAGGGATGTTTAGGAGTGTGGAAATCTCGCGTACAAACGTAAGGCACTAGTGACACCCAGTCACCTGACCATGTTCGAAGTCCGTGAGTTCTGCGGAGCACCCCGTTCTGCTCTCTCACGATGACAAATGACTACTGAGAACGCTGATATGGAGAACCTGGCAACATGTGGCTTCACAATGCACGTAATATGAAAAACTTACGTTTTTGGGGGTGTCCAGATACTTTTGATCACCTAGTGTTTCATACACTATACAGAAAAATCATTCTCCTGTATCATTCAAGTTCCCATAGCATTCATGTATATCAGTATCATAGCACAGCATACAAAGAGACAGCCCATAATAAACTGTCCACATCAACTGTTACATAAAATGCCATGATCAAGCCTCAAACAATGTCATACTCACAGACAGAAAACTAGTATCATTCACATAGAAAATTACCTTATCAAAGTAATAAACATTAACACAAGAAAATACTGACAATACTTGGGAAACTACATATGCAATCCATAACAGGATCTAACTGTCATATGAAAACCATTATGCACCTTCACTGGGTATGTTCCACCCAATAGAAATTTTTAACAATAAATACAGGATTGTTGCATCATTTTCCCGGGAAAAATACGACCAGACATGAGTGCAGTCTGGTTCCTTGGATATACAGATAAAAATGATTTAAAACAGAAAATAAGGACAAATGTATTCTCTTCTGAACACATTACTTCACAACTGATGTGCTGGTGGACGGTATGACAGTGAATCCTAATCTACCTTCATTGTGAAGAACCTGAGTTTTGTATCTTACCTTCCTCCAGTATGGTTTCACCTCTCCCACCTATGGTACCACATGAATTAATGCATCATGTAGAAAATTTCTTACAGCAAGTTCTCCAATTCTCAGAAACACAGGAGTTCCATTCCTCCTGGTATCACCACAATAAAGAAAAACAGACATTGTCTCACGATCATATGGCAACATAAACAGACACATATTACTTTTCAGAAAAGACATGACAGACACTGAAGCTTTACCCCTCGGTCACAAAACATAAGTCCACTCAAAGTCAGCTCTTAACTTTGGCTCAACATGTACAACGTTGTCAGCAGGTTAAAATAAAGTGGTCCCCTGAATAGCTGTGTCCTCCACCAAATCACAATTACTGGTTGGCTCTGTACTATTGGAGCTACACTTAACATTAACTTCCACTTGTGCAGCAGAAGAATCTTCTTAACTGTTTCCTTAATCTCTTCTCTACTCTCAGACATCTTCCCCTCAGAGGTAAGTTTTTAACCATTCAGAATTGTTTCTAAATCTTCAAGTAATACAGCATGACTTGCGATCTGTTCTAGAATTTGAGTAAAATTTTCCAGATCATATGTGCTCTCAAACCTCTCTGACAGTTCCGTTTTCTTCTTTTCACATTCTTAACTTCAGTTTTGAAAATTATTGTGCAATTGCTTAGTCTGTTCATTGACCACTAACTGAAACTAACACTGACTTTCCTCAGCAGTAGTAAGATTCTTCAGTAATAGTAAGTTTACCATCAAACTACCCATGTAATTATTCTCTCAATTGTGTCCCTACTACATTAACCTTCTCTATAATCTCGCCACTAATGGAATCACGTTTTTGTTCTAGACCCTGTATTGCACCTGTATGGCAGTAACATAAACTTGTTGCCCTGTTGAAATATTTTCATGCTGTTTCCTTAACCTATCTATCTTCTCTTTTTTATTTCTTAGCAATTGACCCTCTTTACTATTCTTTATCACTATTTTCAAATTCCTCATTAAACCAATTTGCATTTTCCCTGTTTTCTTCCCACTGCTGTTCAACCTGAACAGGACTAGCTGTACAAGAAGTAGGACGATGTACTGATACACCAAACTATCAAGAGACTTATGTGGCTGAACCAGCAGCGAAACAACTTCTCTTTCATTCAAGACCATCAGTACTATCACTATTGGCTATAACGCACTCTCTTTGACTATTAGGCAAAATAATTGAGTCGCTGTCAACAATATCCTCACTTCCCTGAGTAACAGGAATTCTTCTTCCTGAATCAGAGTGTTCGGGAGGTTGGTAGCCCTGCGCCTGCTACACGGAAGTCTGAGTCACAGCTCTTGTACAAGATAAGTAATTTAAGTAGTAATAAACTGTTTTTTAACACTTTAAACTAATTTATTACGTAAATTATAGTGCTCTGCAAGCGTACCATTAAAGGTTTTTGTCTTACTCGCGTATTTTCACAGTAATCACGTAAAGTTCGTTTTGTTTACATATCGCGGCCAGGCCGAACTTTTGAGTTTTCAGATTAAACTTCATACCGCAATCTTAAGTGCATTTACTGATAGTTTAGTGTGCTAAATACGTTTGCTGCCCCTTTATATCTGTAGAGTATCGTCATCTCTTAAGTAATTTCCAGTAAAAAACTTCTGAACCACTGTTTACATAGTCGCGAGTAGGCCTAATTTTTCGTACACGTATTTTCATTGTTTTCCGGTAACTTAATTGTCTTTCTGTCACTAAAATCGATTTGTACCATGAGTGTAAAGTGCCTGACGTGCCGTAGGATCGTTAGCTCCGGGGTCTGGTGTGATGGATGTAGTAACTTTTTTCATTGGGGCGACTGTAGTGGCGTGGGAATTGGGAAAATGAGCGAGACTCATCAGTGGTTCTGTAGGCTATGCAGTAGAGATAGGAAGATTGTGGAACAGGAGGGGAAAATTGCTGCCCTTCAGGCTGAGTTAGATGAGGCTAGGCGAGAACTGGGCAGGTTAAGGGAGGAGAAGGGTAAACAGGGGTGGGAAGTGGCAACAGGCATGAGGAACATGCCAAGAAATTCTTCTGACAGCTTTGTTATTAATGTACAAAATAGGTTTGACCTGTTGCCTCAGTCAGAAACTGATGAGCCTCTCACAGAAGTAGATGTAGACAGGGCTCAACAAGCTTTCAGCAGCAAATTGATTAAGAATGTAGGGAAGTCTGCAAAGAGAAAGAAAGTCTTGTTGCTAGGTAGTTCGCATGCTAGGGGTGTGGGCCAACTTCTGCAGGACGAATTAGGGTTGGATTACCAGGTCACAAGTTTTTTCAAACCTAGTGCTGAACTTGGGCAGGTTACAGAGGATTTAGGTTCACTATGTAAATGTTTTACTAAGGAAGACACCGTGGTTATTGTGGGTGGGCCGGGCAACAGTATTGATAGAGATCTGGGGTACAGCATAAAGTGTGACCTGGCAAAGATTGCATCGGCATCGAATCATACCAGTGTTGGGTTTGTGTCGGTTCTGGAGCGCCACGACCGACCTCATTTGACCTCTTCTGTCAGGAGAGTTAATTTGGAGTTGGAACGGCTACTTGGATCTGGTGTAGGGTCACGCATTGGTGTGGTTCCTGTTGATTCACTCTGTAGGTGGGACTATACTAGACATGGCCTACACCTCAACAGGAAAGGGAAGGGTAAACTGGCTGGGCTGATAGCAGGAAATTTAAAGGGGGGAGGAACTACATCTCATGGTGGAAACTCTTTTTTAGTGTAAGATCAGTGTCCAGTGGGAAACTCAGCCAGGCAAGTACTAAAGATGTTAAAAAAGTTCAAGATACTCACAAAAGTAAAGTGAAAAATAATGTTAGTATATTTCATCAAAATATTGGGGGATTGAAGAATAAAAGTACTAAAGATGTTAAAAAAGTTCAAGATACTCACAAAAGTAAAGTGAAAAATACTGTTAGTATATTTCATCAAAATATTGGGGGATTGAAGAATAAAATTGATGAGCTTCTGCTTTGTTTAGAAGATATAGACACCAAGAATGTAATAGATATACTATGCCTGTCTGAGCATCACATTGTCACTGATATGCAAAAGGTTAGCATCAATGGGTACAAATTAGCTGCACATGTAAGTAGAGATAATATGATGAGAGGAGGAGTTGCCATATATGTCAAAAGCTTCCACAGTGCAAAAAATTTTGTGTAGAGCAACATATGGAAGCATGTGCCACTGAACTTAAACTAAATGATGGCACTTTCATAATTGTAACAGTGTATAGGTCCCCCTCAGGGAATTTCCAGCTATTTCTAGAAAAATTGGATGCTTTGTTGTGCTATCTGTCAGACAGGGGGAAGCAAATTATCATTAGTGGGGATTTCAATGTTGATTCCCTGAAAGAGTGTAATAGGAAGAATGACCTTTTCGTATTATGCAGTTCTTTCAATTTGAGCTCCATCATTGATTTTCCTACTCGGATAACAAAGAACAGCAGTACATTGATAGATAACTTTTTATAGACAAAGATAAGTTTAAGGACATAAATGCTTATCCTGTTGAGAATGGTCTTTCAGATCATAGTGCACAGCTTGTTACAGTACATGACATAGCTCCATGCAGTATAATAAATCAGACTTTCAAAGCAGTGCGTTCAATTAACAATATAAATATTGCAAACTTTAGGGAAAGCCTACAGCAGCTAGACTGGGATGAAGTGTATAAGGAACCCGATGCAAACTTGAAATATAACTTATTTCACAATACATTTTTAAGGGTATTTGAAAATTGTTTTCCCAAGAAAATAGTTAAACATAATTCCAAGAAAACATATAAAAAACCTTGGCTAACTAAAGGAATAAGAATATCTTGCAACCGTAAAAGAGAACTGTATCTAACAGCAAGAGGGAGTACTGACCCCGAAATTGTTCAATATTATAAAAACTATTGTGCGGTACTAAGAAAAGTTATTAAAAAGTCCAGAAGCATGTGTATCATGTCTGAGATCAGTAACTCTGATAATAAAATTAAAGCAATTTGGAATATTATTGAAAGGGAAACAGGGCAACCAAGAGCACAGGAAGACTTTAGTGCAATAAAACTGAATGACAAGTGCACTAACAAACAATCAGAAATTGAAAATATTTTGAATAATCATTTTTTAAATGTTGTGGAGAAAATAGGATCTAGATCTTCACTAGAAGAGGCAAGGCTATTAATAGAAGAGGCCATACCTGCGCAATTGGAAACAACTGTAGTTCCACCAACCTCTCCCTCTGAAATCAGTAAAATAATAAACTCACTGAAAAGTAAAAGCTATTACGGAATTGATGGCATTTCCAGCAAAGTACTTAAAGCTTGTTCCCCACAGATAAGTAGGATTCTCAGCCACGTATGTAATAGCTCTTTGGAGCAGGGTGTTTTCCCTGATAGACTGAAATATGCCATTGTAAAACCATTGCATAAAAAGGGGGATACGTCGGATGTCAACAACTACCGCCCAGTCTCTCTTCTGACAGCTCTATCAAAAATTTTTGAGAAAGTAATGTATTCAAGAGTAGCCTCCCATATTTGTAAAAATAAAGTACTAACAAAATGTCAGTTTGGTTTTCAGAAAGGCTTTTCAACAGAAAATGCTATATATGCTTTCACTGATCAAATATTAAATGCTCTGAATAACCGGACATCACCCATTGGTATTTTTTGTGATCTCTCAAAGGCCTTTGATTGAGTAAATCATAGAATTCTTTTAGATAAGCTAAATCATTATGGTTTGAGTGGGGCAGTGCACAAATGGTTTAATTCATACTTAACTGGAAGAATGCAGAAAGTTGAAATAAGTGGTTCGTGTAATGTTAAACAACAGCTGATTCCTCAAACTGGGGTGCTATCAAGCACGGGGTCCCACAGGGTTCGGTCTTAGGTCCTTTACTGTTCTTGATATACATTAATGACTTACCATTCCACATTGATGAAGATGCAAAGTTAGTTCTTTTTGCTGATGATACAAGTATAGTAATAACATCCAAAAACCAAGAACTAAGTGATGTAATTGTAAATGATGTTTTTCACAAAATTATTAAGTGGTTCTCAGCAAACGGACTCTCTTTAAATTTTGATAAAACACAGTATATACAGTTCCGTACAGTAAATGGCACAACTCCAGTAATAAATATAGAATTTGAACAGAAGTCTGTAGCTAAGGTAGAATTTTCAAAAATTTTAGGTGTGTCCATTGATGAGAGGTTAAACTGAAAGCAACACATCGATGGTCTGCTGAAACGTCTGAGTTCAGCTACGTATGCTATTAGGGTTATTGCAAATTTTGGTGATAAGAATCTCAGTAAATTAGCTTACTATGCCTACTTTCATTCACTGCTTTCGTATGGCATCATATTCTGGGGTAATTCATCGTTGAGTAGAAAAGTATTCATTGCACAAAAACGTGTAATCAGAATAATTGCTGGAGCCCACCCACGGTCATCCTGCAGACATCTATTTAAGGATCTAGGGATCCTCACAGTAACCTCACAGTATATATATTCCCTTATGAAATTTGTTGATAATAATCCAACCCAATTCAAAAGTAATAGCAGTGTGCATACCTATAACACCAGGAGAAAGGATGATCTTCTCTATGCAGGGTTAAATCTGACTTTGGCACAGAAAGGGGTAAATTATGCTGCCACAAAAGTCATTGGGCACCTACCAAACAGCATCAAAAGCCTGACAGATAGCCAACTAACATTTAAAAATAAATTAAAAGAATTTCTAGATGACAACTCCTTCTACTCATTGGCTGAATTTTTAGATATAAACTAAGTAAAAAAAAATTAATCATTAGTGTCATGCAATATTTTGTGTAATGTAATTTCTTGTACAGACATCTTTTATTAACCTGACACGTTCCACATCATTACGAAGTGTCATATTCATGATCTATGGAACAAGTATTAATCTAATCTAATCTAATCAGGATTCTCCTCTTTCTATACTTTTCTCAAAATGGGTTCTCCTACTCCATTTCCGACTAAAACTGTAAGTCCTATATTACGTGGTGAATATCAATCACACCAAAAACCCAAATAACTATCTCAAAATTACGTCACAACACTCACAGTTACAAGATGTCTTATGAGCACAGAATTGCTTATAAATGAAAAACTGTCCTCAGAATACCCAAATAATCATCCTCAGACCAATTAATTATGAAAACACTGAAGAATAATGCTCAAACCCTCCTCTCATTAACATCAGGAGCTACCAAAACGAAGATCAGAACAGAAATTAAAGTCACATGAATAAGGTTAAGAATGGCGAGAACATCGTCATAGAATCGTGACTGCTAAACACTGCCCAGTTATACTCAGGAACCTAATTATTTCAATAATCCCTCAGCAAGTACTAGGCATCACCTCAGATACTATGCACGTATGTCAGAATCTAACTCCTACAAAACATTTTGCTCAAAACCAGCAATTAAATGAGATTAAACCTAGTGTCACCATAGTGTTAAAAATTTCTTATTCATCTGAAAATGCCACATCAATCAAATGTCTAGCACGACAGCAGTAGGATACACCTGGCAGGGAGAGGGTGGTTGTTCTCAACTCTAGACTAAAACTGAATCACTGATTCAGTTCTACCACTAACACATACCCAATGAACCAGGATCCAAACCTTGAACATCAAATCCTAAACAGTGATATACATGCATTAAAAGTTAAATTTAGCACTGGAAGAACCAGCTCTCAAAACATAGGATAAGTATTTCAACACACTGGAAGAAAACGGGCATCACATTAACATAAAAAAGATTCAAAGGAAATCATATTATTCCACATTATAATAATCTCACAGCAGTCCCCTATCCTTGCTATCATCTGCAAATGAAATCACTATCACTGTACAGTTAAGGTTATATGAGAGATTTCTGAATGTACCACCGATTCCAAAACCTCTTGTCAAATTTCTACTCTCTCCTGTTTCAATTCAAACTTCTTGTAGTGAACAATCATTTATAAACTTGACTCCCCCCTTTTTTCTGAGTCATCAGCTTCGGACTGGTTTGATGCGGCCCATCATGAATTCCTCTCCTGTAACAACCTTTTCATCTCAGAGTAGTATTTGCAACCTATGTCCTTAATTATTTACTGAATGTATTCCTGTCTATTGTTTTCCTCTACAGTTTTGCGGTCTACAGCTTTCCTTGATATGTTAACAGATGCTCTACCACCCTGTCCCTTCTTCTTATCAGTGTCTTCCACATATTGGTTTGCTTGCCAGTTCTGTGGAGAGCAGCCTCATTCCTTACGTTATAAGCCCACCTATTTATCAACATTCGTCTGCAGCACCAAATCTCAAATACTTCGATTCTCTTCTATTCCGCTTTAAATTTCTTTCTCAAATTAAGGCCCATGTTTGATGTTTATCTTAGCCTGAAATGCTTTTTCTTGCCAGTACCAGTCTACTTTTTATGTCCTCCTTGCTCCGCCCATCATGGGTTATTTTGCTTCCAAGGTAAAAGAATTCCTTAAATTTCTCTACTTCGTGGTCCCTATTTCTGATGTTAATTTTCTCACTGTTGTTATTCCTACAACTTCTCGTTATATTTGTCTTCTCTCGATTTACTCTCAGTTCAAATTCTGCTCCCATTAGACTGTTCATTCCGTTCAACAGATCCTGTAAATCTTCTTCACTTCCACTGAGGATAACAATGTCATCAGCGAATCTTATCATTGATTCCTTTCACCTAGAATTTTAATCCCCGTGTTGAACCCATCTTTTATTTCCGCAATTGATTCTTCGTTGTATAGATTGCACAGAAAAGGCCGAAAATACTACGTCTCTGTCTTAAACCCTTTTTAATTCGAGCACTTCGCTCTTGGTCTCCCACTCTTACTATTCCCTCTTCGTTCTTGTACACATTGTATATTACCCATCTTTCCTTATAGCTTACCCTGTTTTTATGCGAATTTCGAACATCTTACACCATTTGACGTTATCGAACTTTTTTCCAGGTCTGCCTCTCTATTGTCTTCACCTTCCCGAGAGGCAAACTGATCGTCATCTAACACAGACTCAATTTCCTTTTCAATTATTCTGTATATTATTCTTGTCAGCAACTTGGACTCATCAGCTATTAAGCTTATTCTGCGATAATTTCCGCACTTGTCAGCTTTTACTATCTTCGGAACTGTTTGGATGATGTTTTTCCGAAAGTCTGGTGATATATCGCCAGCCTCATACATTATACACGCCAAATTAAATAGTCATTTTGTTGCCACTTCCGCCAACGATTTTAGAAAATTCCGGTGTAATGTTATCCATCCCTTCTGGCTAACTTGATTTTAAGTGGTGCAAAGCTCTTTTAAATTCTGATGCTAATACTGGAATCCTATCTCTTACCTGTCGACTCGTGTTTCTTTTCTATCATGTGATCAGGTAAGTCCGTCCCCTCATAGAGGATTTCAGTGTGACCAATTATCGCTCTCTTCTCTGCATTTAACAGTGGAATTCCCATCGCACTCTTAATGTAACTGTCCTTGCTTTTAATTTCACCGATGGCTGTTTTGACTGCTCTATATGCTGAGCCAGTCTTCCGAAAATCATTTCTTTTTCAGTTTCTTCACTCTTTTCAAGCAGCCATTCACACCTTAGCTTCTCTACACTTCCTGTTTATTTCATTCCTAAGTTAAAAAATTGTTCAAATGGCTCTAAGCACTATGGGACTTAACATCTGAGATCATCAGTCCCCTAGACTTAGAACTACTTAAACCTAACTAACCTAAGGACATCACATACATCCATGCCCAAGGCAGGATTCTAACCTGTGACCATAGTAGCAGCGTAGTTCTGGAGTCATTCCTAAGTGACTTGTACTTCTATAGTCATGAATTTCCGTGAACATTGTTGTACTTCCTTATTTCGACAAATAGCTAATGTATTTTTTTCTGTCACCTATGTTTTCTTTGCAGTTACCTTTCCTGTACCTGTGTTTTCCTTTCCAACTTCTGTGACTGCCCCTTATAAGATATGTCCACTTTTCTTCAATGGAACTGCCTAATGAGGTATTCATTATCGCAGTATTTATAGCCTCAAAGAACTTCAAGCGTATGTCTTCATTCCTTAGTACTTCGGCACCACACTTCTTTGCGCATTGTTTCTTCCTACTAGTCTTTTAAACTTCAACCCGCCCTCCACCATTTCTAAATTATGACATAGGTCTATATCTGCTGCTGGGTATGCCTTACAATCCAATATCTGATTTCGGAATATCTACCTGACAATGATGTAATCTAACTGGAGTCTTCCCAAATCTCCCGGCCTTTTCCAAGTGTTCCTCCTCCTCTTGTGATTCTTCAATGGTGTATTTATTGTTACTTTATTGCAGAACTCAATTAGCCTTTCTCCTCTCTCACTCCTACTGCCGAGCCCATATTCTCCCATAACCCTTCCTTCTACTCCTCCCCCTACAACTGCATTCCCGTCCCCCATGACTATTACATTTTCACCTCCCTTTACGTTTATCCGTTCAGTATCCTCATATACTTTATCTGACTCATCTCGTGCTTGTGACTTCGGCGTGTACACCTGAATTACTGTCGGTGTTGGTTTGCTGTCGATTCTGATGAGAATAGTAGGCTCCCCCTTAAGCCACGAATTAAAAATGAAAACTGTCCCTCAGTGTTATTCCAATTCAGCAAAGAAAGTAGCATACAGCAACTCAAAAACCTTTACTCTCCATGATGCACTTGCTTTCTGCAACTATTCACAATTAAATCTAACCTCCCAAACAGTTTGCTATTCTAGTTTATTATTTTTGCTTGAAGTGAGGCTGAATAATTCAATTTTCATCCACCAACTTTTTACTTTTAGAGTAATCTGTAGAAATTCCATTGACTCTCACAAGGTACTTATACGATTACTTATATTGAAAATATGCGAAATTGACGAAATGCTTCTTTGAATATAAGGCAACTGATAATATTATTCATTAAATAAATAAATGGTCTCTATTAAACAAACTAGAGAATTCGACACATCTTTTCCTTTAAATCGTCAGGGTCGATTGATGTATGGTGTCTGTAGAATCAATTTCACTTGTAGCAGTGGTCATTAGATTCCACATAAAATGCCCTTGATTACGAATACCCTGTTTACGAAGTCAATAAAGCCCTAAAAGAATATTTTATTACACGACATGACTGACCTTCAGGTACGATGAGATGCACACATGCTTCGCACAGTGGATATCCCCTCGGCATCTGAAATGGCTTACTTCTGTGAACTGAGCAGATTTTGCATCACTTAATCTTACCTTCGATGCCCTGCTTCGAATGTTTCTACGATCGGAATCATCCAAGGGACTGTACAAAGTATTCCTGCAAAATAAATATATGAATAAAATATAAGAATAGTATAAGAATTGATATGAGAATCGAATATCAGGATATGAGAATATCAAAAGATTGAAATCCCTCAACATACGATAAACACATAAGCAACGACATAAAATAAATCACAAAGCCAAAATTAATTAATGCAGAGTATTGAAATTTCGGAAATATATTAGTCCAGGTGAAACCTTCCCTTCTCCTCTATATCTCTTTTGTTACGCAACCTTCCCTTCTACAGTAACCTATGAAACCTTCGCTTAGGATTTCTATCTCTTGCTAAATAATGACAAATGAAATCTTCCCTTTGAAATTTATTCTCTTTCTTAATCTTCGCATTCAAATTTAATTGCTGCTTATTAAAAGTGATTTTCTGATTATTTCGACGAAACATAGAATGTGTCGTCGCCGTGGCCCTCAGTCGGTATCTGCAATAACCCAAAACTGTTCCTTACCTTTTTTACGGTTACTGGATCGCCATCTGACTGCTACATCGAACTGCGACATGAATATACTTACTCTATTTTACTATACTCTATTAGCTGCTGGTGGGCTGTCATAATAAGTGGCTGTATTTATTACCAAAACTGACGTTATTCTTCAATAGCAAGGATCACGTTATTCTTTAATTAATTTGACTGACGTTACGTAATTCATAATTAAACTTTTTCTTGACAAGAATAAAATTTTGCAAAGTTTTAGGTTGATGGTTTTTGGCATGGATTATAATCAGTAATGCAATATTGCTGGCAAAAATTAATTTTATTCTCAATGAAATGATTTTACAAACGTTCAAATGGAACTTACTTTTTTACAATAATCTTACAACTAGCATTGCGCAAACATACCTTCAGTAGTCTTGAGTTACTCAAAAAAATAATTCAATAATGTTAGTTCCTCTGATGATAATAGTTAGCTGATGTCTCTGTACATTCGTTTATAATTTCTTCTAAATCATAGCTGGTGGCTGGCAGACACACCGCTCCTCTCAACCTCTCGCTTCAGACCTGCTACCGACTCGCTTCACATCTCGCTTACTACTGACTTCCTACTAACGCTAAAGTGCGGTCTCTCCCGCCAACAATGCTTTCTGGTGCAGACAATCACTGCTACCATTACAAAATGTATCAATGCGCCGACTTTCCCGCTCTTTTATTAAAATGTATCCATACGCGGTCTCTCCCGCCCTTTTTAAAATTATATCAATGTGCGGACTCTCCTGCCAACAATACTTTGGTGCAGACATTCCCTGCTACCACAATTATTTCCAACATGACAAATATTAATTATTCCTACTTAATCCTATTAATAAAATATAAACATCTTTCATAAATTGTGGTTTGACAATAGGCAATAGAAATATGCACGTCTTACACAGGTAATACATGTAAGTGATTAACACTGCAAGGTCATGGGTTAATGCAAGTGCGAGGTAAAACATTGCAAATGAGAAATGTTGGTACAGTAATAACTTGTGAACACAAGCTTGCTTACGTAAATCCATTGCGTTGTTCAGGGACTGTTAATGCTGGTTGTGGATGACGCTGGAGTTGTCGTCCGATTATATCCCATATGCGCTCAACTGGAGACAGATCTGATGACCGAGCACACCAAGGCAACATGTCGGCATCTGTAGAGTATGTTGGGTTACAACAGCGGTATGTAGGCGAGAGTGATCCTGTTGGAAAACATCCCCTGGAATGCTGTTCGTGAATGGCAGCGCAACACGTCCAGTTACCAGACTGACATACAGATTTGCAGCCAGGGTGCGTACAATAACCACGAGAGTGCTCCTGCTGCCATACGAAATCGCACCCAGACCATAACTCCAGGTATGGGGCAAATGTGTTTAGCTCACAGACGGGCTGGTTGCAAGCCCTCAACTGGACTCCTTCTAACCAACGCACAGACATCACTGGCATCGAGACAGAACCAGCTTTCATCAGAAATCACAACAGATCTCCAGCCTGCGCTCCAGTGAGCTCTCTCTAGATACCACTGAAGTCAGAAATGGGGTGGGGTTAGTGGGATGCAAGCTACAGGGCGTCGGGCTGGGAGGGTCCTTGAAGTAACCGATGTGTAACAGTTCGCTGTGTCACTGGTGCCAGCTGCAGCTCAAATTGCTGCTGCAGATGCAGTACGATACCTCAGAGACATACGCCGAATGCGATCGTCTTCCCTTTCGGTAGTGTCACAAGCCCGTCCGGAGCCCGATCTTCTTGGACACTACACTTCGGTGACCACCGCTGCCAGCAACCACGTGCAGTGTCTACAGTCCCGCTAAGCCTTTCTGCAGTACCGCAGAAGGAACATCTAGCCTCTCGCAGTCCTATTATACGACCTCGTTCACTCTCAGTGAGGTGTTGATAATGGTGTTTTTGTCGCCTGAAAGGGATTCCTGACTAACATCAACCACCACGTCCAATCTTAAAGGTAACTAACGCTCACGACCGCTACAGCGTGCATGTCAAGCCAACCTGATTTGCATCCTCATAGTGGCCCTACTAGCGCCACTCTTTTTCGACTTGTGTAAAATTCGAACAGACATCATCTTCCAGATGTTGGAACACGCCTGCCAACTTTCGTTTATGTCGTATAACTCCTTTTTATTATTGCGATTTTTTTCCGTCAGTGTAATATACATTAAATGTGTGACACTTATTGTGAAATCCAGTTGTAATTTTACAATTAATATTACACACTTTTATACCCTAATTTAATAAGAAACATTCGTGTAGTAACCTTCTAGAGACAGGGGTAGATAAACGGAAACAATAAAAATAAAATAAATTAAATAAAAACAATAATGTGGTTTCCAAAGCGGGGTACAAAACTAGTAAGTCGGGACGTCGACCACCAAGCCACCATTTCACCTTATAATATCTCCCGATAAAAGACACATAAAGTATCCTAAAATTTTGACAGTTGTTTTTTCAGAAACGGTTGAGTACCTACGAATAACACGAGACACACCTTCTCTTATTTTGACACCTCTTCAACTGTTCAAAGTTCCTGGAAAATCGAGTCATAGCACTTGCCGTGTTCTCCTAATTAATAGGCAAGACACATATCATAAGTGTGGATTCAGTAACAATTTACAACACCTGGTTGTTGCGATCTGGTAATAAAACGTTACAATAAAAATTGCGGTAATATAGTGAAATAACTGCTGGTCTGGAATTTTTGAGAGAAACTTACATTCTGGAATCTGAAAAGTATTTATTGAAGTACCAGAAATCTTTTCAATCCGAACAGTACATTCAACATGAAAAGTGGTTCTCATCGACCTAATGATTGAGCATTAGTGCAAGGTCTCGTGGTCCCCACAGGCATCACCATGGAAAAGCATGTTGCACTTAGTGAAATTGAGGACTGAACTAAATGTACATAAAGATACGAGGATTTGTTTTGGCTTGTGATTATTAAGTCCCAAAGAATACTACCATGAATATCAGGAATCCGGTAAAACATCAAATCTCCGACATCGCTGCGGCCGGAAAAAGATCCTGCAAGAACGGAGCCAACTACGACTGAAGAGAATCGTTCAACGTGACTGAAGTGCAACCCTTCCGCAGATTGCTGCAGATTTCAATGCTGGGCCATCAACGAGTGTCAGCGTGTGAACCATTCAACGAAACATCATCGAATGGGCTTTCGGAACCGAAGCCCCACTCGTGTACCCTTGATGACTGCACGACAAAAAGCTTTAAGCCTCACCTGGACCCGTCAACACCGATATTGGACTGTTGATGATTGGAACGTGTTGCCTGGTTGGACGAGTCTCATTTCAAATTGTATTGAGCGGATGGACGTGTACGGGTCTGGAGGCAACCTCATTAATCCATGGACCATGCATGTCAGCAGGGGACTGTTCAAGCTGGTGGAGGCTCTGTAATGGTGCAGGGCGTGTGCAGCTGGAGTGATGTGGGACAGAAGTGTGAATAATGATCTTTTGCTGTTTGTTGTTAAAGTAAGAGTTGAACCAATTGTGAACTACTGCCCATACTCCTTAATGGTCCAACGTCTGGAGCAATATTTTGTGATCAACGTAATGGAACGCCTTACTTAAATCAAAAAAGATGCCTAGCATTCGAAACTTTTCGTTTTATCCATCCAGTACCTCACAGAGAAACGAGAATATAGCATATTCAGTAGTTAAACCGCTTCTAAAACTGAACTGTTCATTTGATAGCAAATTATGTGAAATAAAATGATGAATTGTCTTTACACACACAGCCTTTTCAATAACTTTAGCAAACTCTGATGACATAGAAATAGGTCTAAAATGGAGTACATTATCCCTTTCTCCCTTTTTATAAAGCGGCTTTACTTCTGAGTACAGCACTCGTTCAGGAAACTGACGATTCTTAATGGAAAAATTAAAAATATGGCTAAGTACAGGGCTAATATTTGCAGCACAGTACTTTAAAATTCTGCCTGATACTCCATCATATCCATGAGAGTCCTTAGTCTTCATTGATTTAATTATTGACTCAAACTCCCCCTTGTCAGCATCACAGGGGAGTATTTCATACATGACTCTAGGAGAGGCATTTTCCAATTGAGGTATACGATTCCATGCAGAAACTAAGTTTTCATTTAATTCACCAGCAATGCTCAGAAAATGATAGTTAAATACTGTACATGTATCTGACGTATCAGTAACAGAAATACACCTTGCCTTCCGACTAGCATTTTTAAACACCTTACAATACTGTTTGTAATGGGCTACTGTAGCTTGATTGTAGCTATTAACATTTTAATATAATTCCCACTTTCTTTTACATGATATCCTTAACCCACTAGTCAGTCACCAGGTTGCCTTTTACTGCTAGTACTCTATCTAGAACGTTCTAATGGAAAGGAACTTTCCAAGAGCATGAGAAATGTGTTAAGGAAAGCATTATATTTGTCATCTATGTTATCGGCACCATAAACATGCTGCCACTCTTCTTCCTCAACGAGGTTTAAAAGACTCTCTATTGCCGTTTGATTAGCTTTTCTACGTTGTTTGTAATTATATATAACATTTGTTGGAATACAAAATTTGTGCACCATGGTCTGAAAGCTCATTCACCGTTTTACTAACAGAATGCTTATCTAGCAATGAAGAGTGAATAAAATATTGTATATGGCTGTGTACTGTTCCCCTGTACCCTGCTTGGAAAAAACAGTCTGCATCAGTCAATATGAATTTATAAGATCTTCCAACATGCTTTTCCTTGCACAATTACATACAAAATTAGTATCGAAGTCACCACATATAACGAATTTCTGGTAATTCCTAGAATGTGAACCAAGAACCCTTTCTACCTTGAGCGGAAATGCTCTGAAGTCACAGTTAGGGGACCTATAAACAACGACAATTAAAAGGTTAGTTTCACTAAATTCAACTGCCCCTGCACAACATTCAAATACCTGTTCAGTTCTGTGCCATAATATGTCTACGACCTCAAATGGAAATTTTTTTTACGTACAATGCCACTCCACAACTCCGCAAAGAACTGCTAGAAAAACAGCCAGCTAATCTGTGTCATGGTAAAAGAAGGCTCTGAATTGTCGAATTATTTAAGTCGTGCTCCGATATATCAATATCAGACTCAACATCTACATGCAGTTTACTAACTTTACCTCTGATACCTGTTACATTTCGATGAGATATGCGTTCTACGTGAATAGCTGACCTCCTGTAAAGATGATTCCTTTGTTAGAGAGACGTCCTTTAAGCAGGGATACCTATCAGCTGACTTCAATCTAAAGAAGGTGCAGCTGTAACACCAACCACTGCAGGAATTTTTCCGTGAGTGATCCCATCACCGCCCACTATACTATCACCTATAAGCTCTGCCAGCCTCCCCTTCCCATACCTATTGAGGTGCAGGCCATGTCTAAAAACCCGGTCTGTTTATAGACTCAACTGGTACCTGCAATGTGAGCCTTGCCCTCCGTCATCAGTGCCTTCTCCGGCCATGTGTTGACACTCGTAACAGCAGGATTAAGATGAGGCCGATCATGACGCTGAAACAGTTGCACGAAATGCATATTAGTGCCACCAGTATGAGTATCTATCTTTACGAGGTCACTATCTACATGATACTTCCCATCCCTATCAAGGCTATTCCCGGCCCCACTCACAATCACTTCCTGATCCTCTTTCGTAAAATTCCTACATAACCCCCTATGTTGACAGTCACCTATGCCAACCCTGAACAAGGCTTTACAAGGCTGGTGACTTGGTGCTCACTCCCCAAAACTTCCTGCAACTGCTGGCCCACTCCTCTGCCATGCGAACTACCTAGTAGCAGAACCTTCTCTCTGTTGGAATTTACAACTGACTTAGGCTCCTTAACTGCTGAGGACTGCTACATGTTTCCTACACCTACACTAAAAAAGGCTCCTGTACATTCAACTCTGATAGTTGGTCAAATCTATTAGTTATAAGCAAAGTACAACTCCTCCTAGCTGCCTTCTTACCAACTGCCAGTTCCCATTCCCCAGCATCCTTCACCCTCCTCAACCTATCTAGTTCCTCCTTTGCGTCTTGTAACTGCACCTGTAGGGCACAGATCTTACGCTCCTGCTCCTATATCAACTTATTTCTGCTACAAATTCTGCATTTCCATGGGAGGATCTCTCTATAATAGCCAGTGGCTTCCCCACTGAATTTGCCCCCAATGAAAATACTCTGAACAAATCTCACACCATAACCCACTGCTCACAAATCTACGACAAAGCCTACACTTCTCACTCATGGTTAAATTTAAACAGTTACTAAAAAACTAAACGTCTATGTTATTAGGTTCAATTACGACAATAGAACTATTTAAAGTAATCATAACGCATATAAAATCACGAGAAGAGTTTGTAAAGAAGAAGGTAGGAGCGAGTATTTAATTATTCAAAAGTGTATGTATGCAGAAGTACCTCAGACTCATAGAGCGAATGGTGTGAACTATCGTCAGTGTTTGCAGTCCGAGTAACGGGTTGGCTTTGTGTGCCCACGTGGACAACCACTCAGACCGTATCGGACCTCCTTTTTCCTGGTGTAAAGCAGCACCTCGACGTGGCATGGACTCAAAAAGTCCATGTTGGGCGATCTGGGTGGCTAACAGGAGGTCCACGCATCGATGGAATCAATGATAGGTTCATTAGGACCAGAGGACCCAGTTCATTCCAGGTAAAGACACTCCACACCAGTATGGAACCATGGCCAGCTTGCACTATGCCTCTCCCCAACTTAAATTGGGGCTCATCTGACCAGGTCACGGTTTTCTAGTCGTCTAGGGTCCAGCCAATATGGTCACGAGCCCAGGAGAGGCGCTGCAGGCGATGTCGGGTTGTTACCAAAGGCACTCGCGTCGGTCGTCTGCTGCCATAGCCCATTAAAGACAAATTTCGCTGCACTGTCCTAACGGATACGTTCCACATTGATTTCTGTGGTTATTTCGCGCAGTGTTGCTTGTCTGTAAGCACTGACAGCTGTTCATAAACGCGGCTGCCCTCGGTCGTTAAGTGAAGGCCGTCGGCAGCTGCGTTGTCCTTGGTGAGAGGTAATGCCTGAAATTTGGTATTGTTGGCACACCCCTGACGCTTTGGATCTCTGAATATAGAATTCCCTAACGATGTTCGTAATGGAATGTCCCATATGTCTTGCCCTAACTACCATTCTCGTTCAACGTCTGTTAATTCCCGTCGTGCGGCCACAGCCACGTCAGAAACCTTTCCCCATGAATCTCCTGAGTACAAATAACAGCTCCGCCAGTGCACTGCCCTTTAATACCCTGTGTACACGATATTATCGCCATTGTAAATATGCGTATCGCTATCCCATGAGTTCTGTCGCCTAAGTCTGCGTTCGCAAATTTTATTGCGGCATGCAACAGCCCGCCGACTGCGCTTGCTTGCTGGTCTGTGGCGGCGCCACAGATCGTGGTGTATGCGGCGGCGGCAGCGGCATCCAGTTCCGCTCAGGAATCGATGTGTGCTGACTCACATCCGGTTATAAAGCTCCCCTGTGCCGTCTCCATGACGACGCCCTGATTATTGTTATGAGCCGCTGCGCATCTCTGCGCCTACCGGTATAACAATATGCCGAGGCGCGCTACCATTATTTGGCCCATAAGCACTAAAACTTAAGATCCCAGAACAGAAAGCGGCTCCGCCGGATCGCCTTACCCCATTTGGCCGCTATTCCTACGCAGCGGCGGTAAGTCGGCGTTTTAGTTTTCTTGCTTACAACCCTTGCCTTCGGTACACGCAGGAGGCGCGGCAGTTTTCTGGCTGGTAACAAATTCTAAGCTCCACTGTGGCTGCTGGAGGAGGTTTATGAATGACATAAAAGCTCGAGTAGTTTCCCTGGGTTAATGACGTTCCTTGTGGCGTAATTTCTTTAAGTATCTGGTGACTTTAGAGATAATTCTGCAAGAATATCACAGGTTATGGCACCAGTGGCGTCATATTATGATACAGCTCACTCTGATACAAGCTGAATGATGAAGGAAAAACCAGCTCCGTACTTCTTAGGAGTAAATACAACGGGTTTAGACGACAAGCGTATATCGGTGGCATCCCGGTCTTACTAAAGTTTCTCCGTTCTCTAGCGAAACAAATGAAGTTTCCAGTTTCGAGAAAACGTGCTTCGGTTCATCATTTACGAATCGAAATCAACTTTTATTCTTGTAATAAAAGCTATGACCTGGCTCAATAGCGCAATACCTTCTTGGTAGCTGTAGTGACTTCTCTTGTTGATAAGAAATGATAAGATGCATAGGAAATTCTTCAGCGCACCATAGGTACCTTGCAATTTTTTCTCACGTTTATGCCGTGCATATGCAGTTCCTTTTTCTGTACATATAAATTATGTGAGGCAGCCATAAAGTTGTAACTATAAACTCGAAAAAGTAAAGTTACGCAATTAATTTTTTGCTTCTTTGCAGGTTCATGTCTGCAACCTTGGTACAGACTGAATTCGTCGCAGCCCAGTAGTGTTGCACACAGCTAGAGAAGCCGACGCAGCCCATCTGCATTGTATCATTCATCGTGTTTCGGCTCCCCCAGCTGTGTAAAACACTATTGTGGAGCGACGATTTCAGTCCGTACCAAATTTGCAGACATGAACCCGCAAAGAAGCAAAAAATTAATTGCGTAACTTTATTTTTTCCATGTTATAATTACAAGTTTATGACCACGCTTAGCGTATGCGAAAAAAAGGTTACATGAAGCCACTTCATGTCGCTCGGATCACAGTCGAGCACTACCACCCGATAGCTTCATGTGTGGCTCAAATGATCCGTGTGCTACAGCGTAGTACTCTCCCACCAAGGCGCCACGACCAAGTGATTCGCATTCTATTTAAAATACGCCATCACCACCAGAAAATTGCCCTGACATATTCCCCTACGTTAAATTCCAAACTGTGCGCTGTGTAGTAGGAATAGTCGCATCTTTTTTTAAACAAATTCACTGGTGTCCAAAATTAAAGTAACAAACGGAAATTTTGCAAGGTTGCATTTATTTTGCCACAAAACAGTATATACAGGTGACATTAAAGTAGAAACAATATAAAGAAAACAGAATCTACATCTACATCTACATCCGTACTCCGCAAGCCACCTGACGGTGTGTGGCGGAAGGTACCCTGAGTACCTCTATCGGTTCTCCCTTCTATTCCAGTCTCGTATTGTACGTGGAAAGAAGGATTGTCGGTATGCTTCTGTGTGGGCTCTAATCTCTCTGATTTTATCCTCATGGTCTCTTCGCGAGATATACGTAGGAGGAAGCAATATACTGCTTGACTCTACGGTGAAGGTATGTTCTCGAAACTTTAACAAAAGCCCGTACCGAGCTACTGAGCGTCTCTCCTGCAGAGTCTTCCACTGGAGTTTATCTATCATCTCCGTAACGCTTTCGCAATTACTAAATGATCCTGTAACGAAGCGCGCTGCTCTCCGTTGGATCTTCTCTATCTCTTCTATCAACCCTACCTGGTGCGGATCCCACACTGCTGAGCAGTATTCAAGCATTGGGCGAACAAGCGTACTGTAACCTACTTCCTTTGTTGTCGGATTGCATTTCCTTAGGATTCTTCCAATGAATCTCAGTCTGGCATCTGCTTTACCGACGATCAACTTTATATGATCATTCCATTTTAAATCACTCCTAATGCGTACTCCCAGATAATTTATGGAATTAACTGCTTCCAGTTGCTGACCTGCTATTTTGTAGCTAAATGATAAGGGACCTATCTTTCTATGTATTCGCATCACATTACACTTCGCTACATTGAGATTCAATTGCCATTCCGTGCACCATGCGTCAATTCGCTGCAGATCCTCCTGCATTTCAGTACAATTTTCCATTGTTGCAACCTCTCGATACACCACAGCATCATCTGCAAAAAGCCTCAGTGAACTTCCGATGTCATCCACCAGGTCATTTATGTATATTGTGAATAGCAACGGTCCTATGACACTCCCCTGCGGCACACCTGAAATCACTCTTACTTCGGAAGACTTCTCTCCAATGACCTGATAGTCCGTATGCTCTTACTTTGTTCATTAAACGACTGTGGGGAACTGTGTCAAACGCCTTGCGGAAGTCAAGAAACACGGCATCTACCTGTGAACCCGTGTCTAAGGCCCTCTGAGTCTCGTGGACGAATAGCGCGAGCTGGGTTTCACACGATCGTCTTTTTCGAAACCCATGCTGATTCCTACAGAGTAGATTTCTAGTCTCCAGAAAAGACATTATACTCGAACATAATACGTGTTCCAAAATTCTACAACTGATCGACGTTAGAGATATAGGTCTATAGTTCTGCACATCTGTTCGACGTCCCTTCTTGAGAACGGGGATGACCTGTGCCCTTTTCCAATCCTTTGGAACGCTCCGCTCTTCTAGAGACCTACGGTACACCGCTGCAAGAAGGGGGGCAAGTTCCTTCGCGTACTCTGTGTAAAATCGAACTGGTATCCCATCAGGACCAGCGGCCTTTCCTCTTTTGAGCGATTTTAATTGTTTCTCTATCCCTCTGTCGTCTACTTCGATATCTACCATTTTGTCAACTGTGCGACAATCTAGAGAAGGAAGCACAGTGCAGTCTTCCTCTGTGAAACAGCTTTGGAAGAAGACATTTAGTAATTCGGCCTTTAGTCTGTCATCCTCTGTTTCAGTACCATTTTGGTCACAGAGTGTCTGGACATTTTGTTTTGATCCACCTACCGCTTTGACATAGGAACAAAATTTCTTAGGATTTTCTGCCAAGTCAGTACATAGAACTTTACTTTCGAATTCATTGAAAGCCTCTCGCATAGCCCTCCTCACACTACATTTCGCTTCGCGTAATTTTTGTTTGTCTGCAAGGCTTTGGCTATGTTTATGTTTGCTGTGAAGTTCCCTTTGCTTCCGCAGCAGTTTTCTAACTCTGTTGTTGTACCACGGTGGCTCTTTTCCATCTCTTACGATCTTGCTTGGCACATACTCATCTAACGCATATTGTACCATGGTTTTGAACTTTGTCCACTGATCCTCAACACTATCTGTACTTGAGACAAAACTTTTGTGTTGAGCCGTCAGGTACTCTGTAATCTGCTTTTTGTCACTTTTGCTAAACAGAAAAATCTTCCTACCTTTTTTAATATTTCTATTTACGGCTGAAATCATCGACGCAGTAACCGCTTTATGATCGCTGATTCCCTGTTCTGCATTAACTGATTCAAATAGTTCGGGTCTGTTTGTCACCA
This sequence comes from Schistocerca gregaria, assembly GCF_023897955.1. Lineage (NCBI taxonomy): Eukaryota > Metazoa > Arthropoda > Insecta > Orthoptera > Acrididae > Schistocerca > Schistocerca gregaria. The sequence continues at coordinate 90,089,015 of NC_064931.1, forward strand.
GAAGGTCTAATATATTATCGCCACGAGTCGGTTTTCTGTTTAACTGCTCAAGGTAGTTTTCAGATAAAGCACTTAAAAATATTTCACTGGATTCTTTGTCCCTGCCACCCGTTATGAACGTTTGAGTCTCCCAGTCTATATCCGGCAAATTAAAATCTCCACCCAGAACTATAACATGGTGGGGAAATCTACTCGAAATATTTTCCAAATTATTCTTCAGGTGCTGAGCCACAACAGCTGCTGAGCCCGGGGGCCTATAGAGACATCCAATTACCATGTCTGAGCCTGCTTTAACCGTGACCTTCACCCAAATCATTTCACAATTCGAATCTCCGTCAATTTCCTTCGATACTATTGCACTTCTTATCGCTATAAACACGCCTCCCCCTTCACTGTCCAGCCTATCTCTGCGGTATACATTCCAATCAGAGTTTAGGATTTCATTACTGTTTACGTCTGGTTTCAGCCAACTTTCTGTTCCTAGTACTATATGGGCGTTGTGACCGTTTATTAATGAGAGCAGTTCTGGGACCTTTCTATAGACGCTCCTGCAGTTTACTATTAGCACATTAATATTGTTATTCCTTGTTGCATTTTGCCTACTCCTGCCTTGCCGCGTCTCAGGAGGCGTCTTGTCGGGCCTAGGGAGGGAATTCTCTAACCTAAAAAAACCCCATGTGCACTCCACACGTACTCCGCTACCCTCGTAGCCGCTTCCGGCGTGTAGTGCACGCCTGACCTATTCAGGGGGACCCTACATTTCTCCACCCGATAGCGGAGGTCGAGAAATTTGCACCCCAGCTCTCCGCAGAATCGTCTGAGCCTCTGGTTTAAGCCTTCCACTCGGCTCCAAACCAGAGGACCGCGATCGGTTCTCGGAACGATACTACAAATAGTTAGCTCTGATTCCACCCCGCGAGCGAGGCTTTCCACCTTCACCAACTCCGCCAACAGCCTGTACGAACTGAGGATGACCTCTGAACCCAGACGGCAAGAGTCATTGGTGCCGACATGAGCAACAATTTGCAGTCGGGTGCACCCAGTGCTCTCTATCGCCGCCGGTAGGGCCTCCTCCACATCTCGGATGAGACCCCCCGGCAAGCAGACAGAGTGAACACTGGCCTTCTTCCCCGACCTTTCCGCTATTTCCCTAAGGGGCTCCATCACCCGCCTAACGTTGGAGCTCCCAATAACTAATAAACCCCTCCCCCCGTGTGCCTGCTCGGACCTTGCTGAAGGAGCAGCCACATGTCCACTCACAGGCAGAGCGGGCGATGCCACACGGCCAGCCTCCACATTGACCCTCCGCCTCGTGCGCCGCGAACGCCGCTGAACCCGCCACTCCCCTTGGGGAGAGGGTGGCCCAACCGCGCCCGGTACCCGCGAAGATGTCTCGACAGCAGGGACAGTGGGTGAAGCATCTAACACCTGGGGTGCACCATGCGACGCAACAGACTCCCCACTGCCGCTACAGTCCGAGGCAGCAGCCTGAAGACGGCTGACCGCGGCCATCAACACGCTCAGCTGTTCGCGAAGAGTGGCCAGCTCCTCCTGCGTCCGTACACAGCAGCCACACATCCTAGCCATCCTAAGAAATCAATTTACTATAGAGTGTTAATCAGCTTTTAACTAGACTGCTAGTTCACTAAAGGCGGTTGATTATTGACTAAACTGTGATTGCTAACCACTTCTTGTAGAAACAAGGAAAATAGCACTACCTGTCTCTGGACGGTATTGAAAACAAACACTAGCACTACTAGCACTATGGCTGACTAAAGGGACTCTCTGACTGTATTCAAAACAAACACGAGATCTATGGAACACTTAATAGCACTCTACTATTAAAGCTTCCTAAAAGCAAAAACACGCAGAAGAAGAAGTGACAAGTAAGAAAAATACAGATAATACTTAAATTAAGGTAGCTCGCTGCACAGAAGACGTGAAGCAGACGGCGGTTAGGGCGACACTGACACTACTGGCACTATGGCTGACTAAAGGGACTCTCTCTGACTGTATTCAAAACAAACACGAGATCTATGGAACACTTAATAGCACTCGACTATTAAAGCTTCCTAAAAGCAAAAACACGCAGAAGAAGAAGTGACAAGTAAGAAAAATACAGATAATACTTAAATTAAGGTAGCTCGCTGCACAGCAGACGTGAAGCAGACGGCGGTTAGGGCGACATGCAGGACAGTAGATGAAAATGTTCTTTGTTTTTTGTAACTGAACAGGTTTGCACACACATTCCGACAACTGGTTAATATGCTCACTATGGGGTGTGACCGCCTCTGGCAGCAATAGAGGACAGACAACGACGGAGCATGTTGTGAATGACGTCATCCGTGTCATGTGGAGGCAATAACCCACATTTTTCCTGCGGAGCTGCTCTCGCAAATCTTAGAGAGTGGTTAGTGGATGTCGACGTGACGCAACCCGTCTCTCTAGCGCACCCAGAAATACTCAGTGGGATACAAATCGGGAGGGAGAGCAGGCCACGCCATTCGCGCAGTATCTTCCATTTCCAAGAAAACATCAACTAGTCGTGCTCTCTGAGGTCGAGCATTATCGTCCATCAATACGAAGTCTGCGCGCACAGCACCTCGCAACAACCGCACATTAGGTCCCGAGACCTCGTCACGGAATCTGATAGCAGTTAAACCTTTCCGATTTACCCGTAAAATTTCATGAAGAGGTGTTAGAGAAGTCAACATAATCCCTCCCCTTACCATTAAGGATCCTCCTCCATATCGGTCTCTTTCCACAGTGTTCGGGTCTCGAAATCGTGTTCCACATTCCCTTCACATGCGAATCCGTCGAGAATCACACTCCAGACCACATCGGGACTCATCTGTGGAAAGAACATTGGTCCACTCTTCGACTGTCCAGATGGCAGGTCTCCGACAATAAAGACGACTCTGTCGAAGCCTTCTCTACACCATTTGCCTCGATAGACCACGTCCCGTGGATACTGCGAGGTCCGATGTCAGTTGCTACGAAATACTAAGGCGGTACTGTCGTGCCTTTACCCAAATGACGGTCCTCTCTTTCTGATATCACACGTGGTCGGCCCTACCCTGGTCTCCGCGATACAGTTTTGGTCTCTATGGCAGAACGATTCACATTGAGCCATCAGGCCACTTGAGTTTGCGACTGTCCTGGTTCCTTTCTTCCTAAGGTCCCCCACCTGCCATATTGCACCGTCTGTAACTGTGTACACAGCGACTGCGGATGACCGACTACCCTACAAACACTACTCCGTTTGACAGACGCCCTGAAGTCGTCGTTAGCGTCGTTTTCCGTTGACCGAAATGTCATCTTCCGTGCAGAACACGATCGTACGGACATCTGTTAACAGTCTGTATGATTGTGTCGTGAATTAAAAACAGGACAGAGAAACATGGGTGTGTTGCTTTAATTTTGGACACCAGTGTACCTTGCGGAGAGAACTCCCTATTCTGTGATCGTAAAGTTCACGATCATCAGACTGGTCAAGAAGTACTTGGTACCTTGCCAAGAGACAAGTTAGGATAGAAACAATTGCGTTTGTATTTAAATAAATACCACACCAGGGAGGACCTCATCCTATAAGTTCACCACTTGCGAACCGTCCGCAAACACTCATAGCATTGCCAAGCGCGTTCGCCGCCATTGAGAGCAAGTAGGGTCAGGCACACTGCTGCCATAACCACCTTGCCAGTGTTGTAACACGGTCTTTGTCGCCGAAAGGCAGAGTTCGCTACTGTAATATGCTTGTAAAAGTTGCCATAAATTTATGAGTGGAATGGACAAAAGTAGCTTAACCAATATCACAGAACCATTCACACCCTAAGTGCAAATTGTACGCCCAAGTACCGGAAGAGTAAGAGTCTCCCAGTCACGCCCATGCATTGTCACCCGACTTAATCGCCTGCCCAACGCTAACTGGCTGTAGCGTCAACTGCATCACGCCAGTCCACGAGTGTCGGGCGGTCATCCCCCTTTCCTTCCTCTAGCACAGGATGTGTAACGGCTTTATAGTGCGAGAAAGGCAGGAGAGAGAAAGCTACATGCATAAATACATTGCGGTCGTATGATTCACGTGACGTGACGCGCCTACACCGGCTGGCGCTGGCGCGGTCTCTGCCCCTACTCCGGGTCCATATTTTGACAACTGAATTATTAAGTTAAGCTGTACCTGGGGTGGGGGGGGGGAGACAAAAAATTGGAGTAAAGATGTGCTGGTTACTCCGTTTGGTATCACAATGAATTAGAGAAGAAATCCCCCGAGACTAAACTTCCCCCTTCATTGTTTTTGCGGGGTTGACGATGTATTTTCACAGCTCCAAACTCAATGCTTGCAAACTTTAACACGATGAAACTACTACTGCGCACTTCAAACACAACAGCGCTTCAGTCTGGCATAAATCATTTATCGGCTTGCGATATCCTCCATATGCACTGCATAAAGACTTGCAGAGTATAATGACAGAAAAAGTTTCCATTAGATTTCTAAGCCGAGCATCGACATACTGAGAGAAAATGTGTCACGCCAACCGTAGGATCCATCCATGTTCTACAGCGCATACTTAATATCATAGAACATCTAAATGACGTCAGGTGACATACACACATACAGCAACTCACTTCCTTTCCACATCAGTTGTATGGTGAAATCAATGAATAATGCATTTCCACATAAAAATGTGCAGTGCATTTTATGCATTTTGTTCGTTATTGTTCTTTGTATTTAACCCTAGCGGACGTCACATGACGTTCATTGGAGACCGTTGGTGATACTTTCACGCAGTTTTTCTTTACAGAAACCATGCAGCTCTCTGACTGAACACGCTGAGCTGCCATGGCGGCCTGAATAAGCTACCCAAGCACAACTCACGACGCACCCTCAGAGCTCAGTAGCTTTCCCGGCGCGGTAGCTAAGCGTGTTCGGTCAGAGGGTTAACTGCTATCTGTAATAAAAAACTGAGTGAACGGTTCAACAATGACCATGAACGGGTGTTATAGGACGTCCACCCTGAACAAATGCAACGAAGAATGACGAGCAAATGAGATAGGGCATTTGCTCGCGAACGCCAAAGGTCCCGAGTTCGGGTCTCGGTCCGGCACACTGTTTTAATCCGCCAGGAAGTTTCATATCAGTGCACACTCCGTTGCAGTGAGAAAATCTCATTCAAGAATGGAATAAAAAATCATTCCAGTATCGTTAACACGCGTGGACATAGCATTTAAACGAGTTAGCAAACGAACGAGAGTATTAAACACGAAATTGTGGAAGGAGAGTGAGAGGGATAATAAACAAATAGGAGAATGTAAAACAGAGACGTGAGACGCCGCGCACGAGAGTGGGAATCGGTGCCCCACCCGGCACTGTAATAGACTGATAGCCAAGCTCGTCGTATCTTCATGCGGTACGTGCGAAGATTATAGGTACTTGCCTGCTGCAGTGCGAAAGATTTTACAATAATAACCGAACAACGTTGAAATACGGGACGGAAATTATGCCGGAAATACGGGACGTCTCACAAGTCTAGTGATTCTAGACGTAGCGACGCAAAAGTTAGACTATAGTTTAGCTAACGGAATATATGTCGATGGTTCTAAACTTAAATCAGAGAGTTCTAGATATATTTTTGTTTTAATTCATCAGTTATTCTAGGTTCGGAATAAGCACTTCACACGCTGTTACAAGTGCAGTAAGTTATCCGTACTGTATATTTAGAAACAAGACCACGTGGGTTCTTTGTATCAAAAGACTGACCACCTGTCTTCAACAATCTTTCAAAGCCTAACAGCAGAATTCGTTTCCTGCCAGTATACGACAAATAAACCACGAAGCAGGACAGGGAATATTGATCCGGCTTCCAACACTATACTACAACAAAAATTGTCACATTCACTTCTAAATAATGCTTCTGTTTTGTAAATCAGCGTAGCCTTTACTTCTTACTTTCAAAATAAACTACTAGTTAGTAAATATCTCAAAGAGTATAGAATATTTTTAGTTGAGGATTTACAGGTATATGGAAGGTACGCAGTAGCAAATAGTAAGTGACGCAGCAGAAACTTTAATTAAAAATCAGTCCTCAGTTCGATGCGGAACTCATCACTGAAGACAATTCAACTCCAATCAAGGAGAATTCAGGCCGGGGACGTGTCTGGAGACGGCCCAGACAAAAATGGGATACCAACCTGATTGTCGCACGTAGTACGGCCTGAAAACCAGGACTGATAGTCTAGGATGGCGTTCCTTTTCGCAGCAGAACCCCTTTGGTTTTCAGCCGAGTCACCCTTACAGCACAGTGGTAAATCGACGATATCCTACACCCCATGTGGTTGCCCTTCGTTGCTAGCCATTCTGGGCTTACATTTCAGCAAGATAATGCCAGTCCGCAAAGGGCAAGAGTTTGTACTGCTTGTCTTCGTACTTGCCAAACCCTACCTTCTGCAGCAAGGTCGCCGGATTTCTCCCCAACTGACAACGTTTGGAGCATTATAGGCAGGGTCCTCCAACTAGCTCGGGATTTTGACGATCTAACACGTCAATTGGATAGAATTTCCCACAATATCCCTCAGGAGAACATCCAACAACTCTATTAATCAATAGCAAGCAGAATAACTCGTTGCATAGGGGCCAGAGATTGAATAAATCATGGAATTTTTCTGAAATTGTAATCATTTATATCACATCTAGCGATTTCCGACCCATTCGGGTAATTAGTTTGTGGTGATGCGTGTTTTTTTTTCATTGGTGTATATATTCATGAAACCATTTCACGCTATTTAGGTATACAAGGCTAAAATAGAAACTAAAGTCTTAAAACACAATTTCACAAAAACAAAATTAAAAAAGCTACAATCTACATTCTTTGTGTTGAATTACGTGTTTCTGCTGATATAAGACTATAAATACTAAACAAGACAACGAATTAAAGAAAAGAAAGTCAATTGGCGCATATATCATGAAAAATGCCGAGTAATGTTGGTTCAGTCTTGATATGCAAGGACTGCCGATTGTGACGATAATGTTGTATTTAACCCCGCGAGAAGGGAAATCTTTCTCTGTGTGAGGTTTTAATTTATGTGGATCTACGTGTTTCTAACAACCAACAGAACTTCAATTCGTGGGAAAAGAGTTATCATCATAAAACGTAAGTAACGAAAATATTTCTCCCTTATATGTCTGAGAGCTGTGAAGGCTGCGCAAACATTTCGTCAATGCAGCTCAAGACAAGAAATTAAGTATGCAGGCGTGTAGATACAACACACACAGGAGCATCGATTCCTCACTACAGATGGCCAAATGAAATATGTTATTTCTGTCTTTAAAAATAAATGTTAGAAATCATTTTCATTGACAGTTAAACAAAGATTCGCTCTCGCCAAACACTAGCTTAAGTGGTGGTAATGAATGTGTTGCACATCTGTAGGAATTCAGAATCACAAACGCCATGAATAAAATTTTAGCCCCATGTAAAACATTCTGTGTAGAAGTTACAATAGTTCAATGAAAAAAACGTTGCGTGCATTTGATAAACATAGATGGATAAGCAGTCACTTTGATGATTTATTGGAGAATATGGTCGGCTGTCGTGCGACTAGGATTCTCCGCAACGAATTAATTAGCGCTCTTACAAACATATATGTCAACAACGAGAAAATTTCTTGACCTGGCAGTGGATGTGCACATATGGATGCCATTATGTTTCGATGCAGTCCGCTTTTAGGTCGATAGTGAATTTCGTCGAAACTGTGCCGTACGGAGTGGCCGCGCGGTTTGAGGCGCCATGCACGGATTGCGCGGCCCCTCCCGCCGGAGGTTCGAGTTCTCCCTAGGGCATGGGTGTGTGTGTTGTTCTTAGCATAAGATAGTTTAAGGTAGTTTAAGTAGTGTGTAAGTCTAGGGACCAATGACTTGAGCAGTTTGGTCCCTTAGGAATTCACAGACATTTGAACATTTTTGTCCCACCAATGTATTTTTTTTTTTAGTAAATAGATTTCAATCGTGACATTGAATTCTAAAAGTTCTACAAAATACCCATCTATGGCCGCCATAAGTTTGACTCAAAACATTCCCTAGTCATATATATACAGGAAGGTGAAACCCAAATGTTTAAAATCTAGCGAATAATATGAATGCTGCAACAAAAATTCGTAGTTCAGATGCTTCAGTTTTCCGATTACCAAGGAAATTGAATTGGTGAAACACGACTCTTTTCTTTTGCTGTCTGGGCCACCTCTCGCGTATTTTTTCCGACGTATTTCAACTTTGGTATAGTACTTGCTACTCATTTATTTTTATCCTTTTGAAATGTAATGAATCCCTACACAAGGTGTTCGAGAATTTACTGCTCAAGCTAACAGGAATGATACAGGAGACAAAAACAAAAACAGATATACTTGTATTTCGCAAAGCAGCTGTGTGTCGAAAACACATTGCGTGAGCTCTGAGAATGCGTAGGTAATACACGAGAGGAGCAGGTAAAAATCGTTGAGTGTAACGTTATTACACCAAATTTTAGTTTGACATACGTAGTATGTTGTGATGTCATACTCTTTGAAACAAAGAAGAAGGGAGTATGCCTTTAACGACCCGTCGATATCGAGGTCTTTGGAGATGGAGAACAAGCTCGGATTGTGTCAGACAGGAAAGAAAATCTGCCGTGTCTTTTCATAGGAACCATCCCGGCACCTGCCTAGAACGACGTAGGAAAATCACGGAAAACCTAAATCTGGATGGCTGGACGCGGGTTTGAACCGTCGTCCTTCTGAATGCGAGATGCTCTTCGACACTGGGTCAGGAAAAATGAAATGATCGTGAGGCATTACCAGCCGGGAGGCCCCTTCCGGGGGGATTCGGTCGCTGGGTTGCTGGTCTTACTTCAGATGACGCCACATTGGACGGCTAGCGTTTCGGTGATGATGATGGTGATAAGGACAGCACAACACCCAGTCCACGAGCGGAAAAAATCTCCGACCCTGCCGGGAATCAAACGCCGGCCCGCTGCATGGTAGGCAAACACGTTACCCCCTGTTTTTCTCTTTTGTTGATCTTTTTTTGAGTTCTGTATTGTTCGTTGCGTTTGGTCTGGGTGGAGGTCACATGACATCCATTCAAATAGATCGTTAATTCCTTTACTCAGTTTTATTTATTTATTTTTTTAGTACAGAAAGCTATCACCCCCCTCACCGAACACCCTGAGCTCCCGTGCCGGCGCATTTTGTTCGTTATTGTTCGTTGTATTTGTTCGGAACGGACGTCCCATGATACCCATTCAAGTTCATCGCTGAGCCAGTTTTTTTTATTACGAAGAGTAGCTAATCCTCTAACTGAACAGCCTGAGTTACTGTGATGACAAATGCCATGTTAACATGGAGCGCTACACGCGGGGAGAACGGCGAGATCTCCAGACCTTACCCAGTAGACATGACGCTGACGCTGACGCTGGAATGACGAGCCTGTCCTTGGCTCGAGGTGATGCAGTATAGACATACATATGTCGTTCCTGCAGTTCCTGTAGGGGAGAGAAATATTAATTAACAGTCTAGTCGAATGGTCCTGTCTGGTTTTACCTGAAAAAGAGAAAGACACACTCTGTTGAGGGATTAGTAAAAACTTAATCCCTCAGCAGGTCAGACCAACGCGTGGTTGGCCTGTGATGTGGTTGTTGGCCCAGTCCACGGATGAGCCGGTTGCGGGAGTGTTCCGTCCTCTCGTAGAACTTCCTGGCCACGGCGCGGAACCTTTCTCGAAGAGGCAGTATTCCGGTGTCCTCGTGGAGTTGGCGCGTCGAAAAGCGCCTCGGAAGATGCATAGCAGTCTTCAGGGTGCGGTTCTGTATCCGTTGCAGAGTCACAATGTGAGCATCTGCGGCTTTCCCCCAGACCACGGCCGCATACTCACCCAGTAGACATGTTTCTCCGAGATTAGATTAAAGCCGAAGTGTATTCTACCCTTGTTGACTCGGAGGTGGAACTGGTTACAGGAATTCTTCCAGCGGCCGGAAAATACAGAACACACCACTAGAGACACCGACTTTGGGGGAGGGGGGAAGGCTTTCAGAAGTAGGAGGCTCACCACCCCCTCCAGCACCCCCTCCCCCTCCCCAATGTTCAAACATGCATTTCTCACTGCAGCCACCACACCTCCCGTACCGGGAAATCTGTTAAATTTGCATGTACGTTGTTGCAAAACAGGACGTAATGACTAAGTACGAGGAATATGCCGATCTGACGAGATATTACGAGTTCATCTCTGCTGCTGTACTAACCTCTACACGTGACGAGATGTCTTAACGGAGTCTCCCCTGCATCTTTACTAATCACACGATTTTAATTGACCCTGTACGGAGACATGGTGGAAGCGGAAGCTTACGATCGGCTCGTAGGGCAATGGCTGTTCGGACAAGCCCTGCCTCCTTCTCTCAGGGCAGCCAGCTTAAAGCTTATCCAAGAGAAGAATATGTAAGAGGTTAATGCGTCGCGTAAGTGACGCGCGAAAGTTGATGATGAATCGACAGAAAGGCCACGTTCAGGCTACGACAATTTATTCATTTTTTGAATAATACTGACAATCACTAGGTACAACGCCACTCACGAATCAACACTAAACACACAGAGGCTACTTATTGAACCGCGCACAATATAGTTATGTACCTTGTTTCGGCAGCGACTGTAACCATTCTGGAGCGGCCAGAAGTCAGCAACTTTTAACGATCGGGGTGGGACCAAGTAAAAGTGTACGATCAATTGTCTGTTTCCAATTCTCTTGTTGTTTGGGGCGTATGCACTAATGTGGACCGAGCGAGGTGGCGCAGTGGTTAGCACACTGGACTCGCATTCGGGAGGACGACGGTTCAATCCCGTCTCCAGCCATCCTGATTTAGGTTTTCCGTGATTTCCCTAAACCGTTTCAGGCAAATGCCGGGATGGTTCCTTTGAAAGGGCACGGCCGATCTCCTTACCAATCCTTCCCTAACCCGAGCTTGCGCTCCGTCTCTAATGACTTCGTTGTCGACGGGACGTTAAACACTAACCACCACCACCACTAACGTGGACAGCGTCAGAGGCCAGTTAGTCTTACTGTGACTCGATCGAATAATTATTAATCAATCTTTCGTTCCTTACTATTTAGTTTAAAATAGACAAGTTAATAATTAGGAGGAAAGGTGCTAACGTATCAGGTGTTAGTGATGCTGAACCTATACCTAGTGTCAATGGTTCCGTGTGTGAAAACTAGAACAATCACATAATCACACAGTGGATACTGACGAAAGTGTGATGGTAACAACAAAGACGGTTACAGAAAAAAACTTCGCATTTGTCAACTTTAAAGAAGTCAGCAATTTGTATGTATCGGTTACACTAAGTTATAAGATATTATTTTTTTAAAATTTACTAACGGTTCCAGTAACGTCGTGTACCACAGAACGATCGTTTTCTTTTCTGCGAAGGGTAAAAACGTATCTTCGACCTGTAATGATGTACGGTCGTCCATTGCACATCTCAATGGTCATACAGATGAATCGGTGAAACTTGACCTTGATGCCATATGTGACGAATTCTTGTGCAGGAATGAACTGAGGAGATGTAAATTTGTCGACAAAAATTAAGGTATGCTTCTTAAAATTTATTTATTTATTTGCCTTCCAAACTATTGACCTATTTCATGGGACGTAAATAACATCGTGCACCATTTGATGTTGGTGCTAACGTTTTTACGTGTAGCTGGCTGGTTGGGAGGAGCAAATTGATAGATGCGGTACCACCTGTCGGCTTTTACCCGTGACTTCTCTGTGTTGTGTTGAGTGACGTCATGGCGATGCGGAGATTTTTGAGTCTGATCTTGGTTGTAGATGGCATGTTGTAGTATTAGGTGGCGCTCTCTTGTGTTGGATGTTTATGTTACGAAATTGTAATCAGTCACTGCGCATCGTTAGTTCGTTGTGTGAAGTTGTAGTTGGAATTATTTTTGACGATTCACTAGTGAGTTTACTTTGATTTTTCCGTATTACGGCTAGCGGACACGTGCTTGCGTTTGGAATTATTACTGCCGTTTGTTTCTTACGGCAGGTGATTTAATATTATTTTTCTGTTCTGTCAGTTATGCACACACAAATAAATTTACTAGGAGGTCACTGTATGCGGCTATGGGCAAAGATATGTTGCCCACTGTCGAATGCCGGCCGCTGTGGCCGAGCGGCTCTAGGCGCTTCAGTCTGGAACCGCGCGACTGCTACGGTCGCAAGTTAGAATCCTGCCTCGGCATGGATGTGTGTGATGCCCTTAGTTAGTTAGATTTAAGTAGTTCTAAGTCTTAGGAGACTGATGACCTCAGATGTTAAATCCCATAGCGCTCAGAGCCATATTTGCCACTGTCGAGTTCTCGCAGTTATTTGGACTGTTTACGTGTAAGATGTCGTGTGCTATGGGGAAATGAGGTATCTGTATTTATCTTTGCAGTTGTGTTTGTAGATCGAAGTAGGTGATGATGCAAGTTGATACGAATTTCGGGGTTTTTATTGTTAGTATTTACTAATTGTGTTGGATTGTGACTGGTAGCTCATGTGGATACTGGTTTACCATCGTTATTTAGGATACATTACGTTACGTTCTGTTGTACTGGGGAGCTTCCTTTTATTTAGCTATGGCAGGTTTTCGGTATCTCGAGCTTCATCTGAATTTTTTAAGTAGGATGAAACTTGCGCCACTGTGTTTTAGAGTTGTATGTGGATTACAAATATAGCGGTCTACATCTGATCTATATAGGTGAATCGAAATTTGCGATACCGGACTTTTGAGTTTACGTCGGTTGTTTGGTTCAAAGGGTTCAAATGGCTCTGAGCACAATGGGACTTAACTTCTGAGGTCATCAGTCCCATATAACTTAGAACTACTTAAACCTAACTAACCTAAGAACATCACACACATCCATGCCCGAGGCAGGATTCGAACCTGTGATCGTAGCGGTCGCTCAGTTCCAGACTGTAGCGCTTACAACCGCTCGGCCAACCCTGCCGGCGGTTGTTTGGTATTGAGGGCTTTGTCTAAACTATATCGGTCAAGCGAAATTTGCAATACCAGGTTTCCGAGTTGTGTGTGAATTAACAGTACTGCAGCCTTCATTTGAGCGATATAGGTTAAACGAAATTTGCGATACTAATTGTTTCGATTTTTTGGCTGTTGATTGTTGAAAATTTGGTGTGCTTGATTTTTTGGTTAATATTTGTTTTTGAATGGTGTATGTGACTGGTATTGTCGTAGCTTTAGTTTTCCCCGCTCAAAACCCTCTAATTATGCATGAAATAAGCGTGTCCGCACTCTTGTTGATGTCACAGGTACAGGTCAAAGCAGATGGCTGGTATTGCGACTTTCGGTTTTGCCCTTGGCAGCATTTAGAACACCAGTAAGACGCTCTCCACAAGTAAACAAAAAATGGCTCTGAGCACTATGGGACTCAACTGCTGTGGTCATTAGTCCCCTAGAACTTAGAACTACTTAAACCTGACTAACCCTAAGGACATCACACACATCCATGCCCGAGGCAGGATTCGAACCTGCGACCGTGGCAGTCGCACGGTTCCGGACTGCGCGCCTAGAAGCGCGAGACCACCGCGGCCGGCACAAGTATACAAACTCAAAGTCATGTTGCCTTATATGTTGATTCTTGGCCTTCCTCTACCCAGCCCCCAATAACAAGAGCGTCGTTCAGTAAATAATGTAACACATTTTTTTCGGAAAGCAGGCTGGTTTTATTCAGGATTCCAGTACTTCGTATTATTCCCCCCTTTTTGCCACAGAACGCTATTATTCTACATAATCTCCGTTCAGTGCGATGACCTAACGCCGCCTTACTGAGAGGGCCTACCGCGCGACTGCTACTGTCGCAGGTTCGAATCCTACCTCTGGCATGGATGTGTTTGATGTACTTAGGTTAGTTAGGTTTAAGTAGTTCTAAATCTAGGGGACTGATGACCTCAGATGTTAAGTCCCATAGTGCTCAGAACCATTTGAACCATATGACAGGGCCTACATACTCGCATGGTACCATTTTACTGGTCGACATCGGAGCCAACGTCTTGCTGCATCAATAACCTCCCCCTCACCCACGCACTGCTTTACAAGGATTACATCCCTCATTGGGCCAAACAGCTGGAAGTCGGAAGATGCGAGATCAGGGCTGTACGTTGGATGGGGAAGAATAGTTCAGTGGCGGCCGTGGTGGCCGACTGGTTCTAGGCGCTTCAGTTTGGAACCGCGCGACCGCTACGGACGCAGGTTGGAATCCTGCCTCGGGCATGGGTGTGTGTGATGTCCTTAGGTTAGTTAGGTTAAGTAGTTCTATGTTCTAGGGGACTGATGACCTCAGCTGTTAAGTTCCATAGTGCTCAGAGCCATTTTTGAACCCCAACTGGTGGGCGAATGTTTCAGCAGTGCCAACAGAGAGAGAGAGAGAACAGAGGTGTGTGTGTTGTTCGATTATGATCCATCAGCCACCACGAATGAGTGTATCCGCATGTTCCAACATTGCAGTAGTCACAATCTGCCAGCCAGCACACGAGAGATCGAACACGTTGTTGCGATGTTGACAGGAGCCTCACCCAACGACTCACCGTCCTCTTGTTTACTGCCAGGTCTCCGTAGACATTCTACAAGCGCCTAGGAATATCTACGAGACTCTGGTTTCCTGCCAAACAGAACTGAATGACAGATTTCTGCCTGCAGCGCACCTGTTACAGACACCATTTTGAAAGCTACGTATAGTGCCGCCACGTATTGGAACTTCGTGAAACTATAGAGGCTGAACTTGGAATATTCCACGATGTCCCACAAACATTCCGAATTTTTAAACCAAAATTGGCAGAGGAAAAAAATTTTGTTGCATTACTTATTGAAAGCATTTCGATTATCAAGTCGACGATTCTGCACAACACGCACCCCGCCAGAGGTTCGAGTCCTTACTCGGTCATGGGGGTGTGTGTTGTTCTTAGCATAAGTTAGTTTAAGTAGTGTGTAAGTCTATGGACCGATGACCTCAGCTCTTTGGTCGCTTAGGAATTCACACACATTTGAACATTTTCACTACACGCATTTTCCAGGGAACACGGGACTTCCTGCTACGTCGATACAGGCTCTGCTCTGAGGTTAATGGTGCTCATCTTGAACATATATTGTAATGTAATAGCGATCAGAACAATACAGCAACACCAGTTTATTCTCAGTTACACACAATAACCTCCCCCATACTCATTAGGTACTCCACCGGCCAGGGTAGCCGAGAGCGCTAACGCTCTGATTCCTGGACTGGGGTAGGCGCGCCGGCCCCGGATCGAATCCGCCCGGCGGATTAACGACGAGGGTTGGTGTACCAACCAGCCTCGATGTGGTTTTTAGGAGGTTTTCCACATCCCGCTAGGTGAATACCGGGCTGGTCCCCACATTCCGCCAAAGCTACACGCGTCGCAGACATTTGACACACGTTCGCACTATTTCCCGATTTACACTGCATGCAGACAGCTAGGATACACTGATTCCTTCCCTGGGGTACTGGGTGGCGGCAGGAATGGCATCTGGCCACCCCTATCACTAACCTTGCCAAATCCGTTGTAACCACGCCGACCCTGAAATTGCTGCGGGACTATGGCGTAAGCGAAAGAAATAATGAAAGAAAATACTCAGTAGGCACTCCAACAATATGCGTTTCCGACACATTGTTGCTTTACGAAATATATTCTTGATTGTCTCCATCACCCCGCCTCTTAGTGTGAGAACTGAGTTTTTGAACACCCTGTATATCCCAGAAAACAGTAGCCTCAATATTTCCACCAGACGACATCGTCTTCGCGCTCTATGGTACAAAGCTACCGTCTTGCACTTGCTGCGTTATTGTTATGTCGAGAAAGGTGTGAAGTAGTGAGGAAGAGCAGGAGTTTGACATCCGTATTAAACGTCCCGTCGACAGCGAGGTCATTATAAATGGGACACAATCTCGGATTTGGGGGAAGGATGAGGAAGGAAGTTACCCTTAGCCTTTCAAAGAAACCATTCCGGCATTTGTCTTAGGGAAATCGCGGAACTCCTAAATGAGGATGCCCGGTCGCGGATTTGAACCGTCGTCCTCCCGAATACCCGAATACGAGTACAGTGTTTTAAACACTACCCTACCTCGCTCGGCGTGAAGTATTCCAAACACTGCAGGCAAAATTTGACAAAGCAGCTTCTCTTAGTCAGTGTTCCACAAATATGGTATGTACATTATTTGCATATTTAGCAGTAATTATTACCATTTTCCATGGATCAAATTTGCGGAAAATGTCTGTGATATGGAACGTATCAATAGCTTTAAAACAAGTTACATTTAGTCCTTGAACACACAGTTAAATGTTAGACATTTTCATAGCTGAGTTTTTGTTGAGTCTTGATCTACAATCAAATTTTACAAATGTAATCCAAAAACACATATATTACCTACAGAGTAGACGGAATTTTCAAGCAGAAACGATTTCAGTTTGTCTTTAAAACTCTTTAATTCAAACGAACGACCATCGAATATTTTTATTGCTGGACCCTTGGTCCTTTACTGTGAGACAGTTGTTAACATGAATAGCCTTCTTTAAACAATTGACTAGATGAGGTGTGAAGACAGAAAAGCAGATATTATCCTTAAATTACGCTTCTGTACAACAAATACATTACTTCTATGTATATAATTGTCCCAAGGAACTATTCCTAATATATATTTATGGTTTTTAAGAAATTGCTATATTCATTTCATCTCAGGTTATAGAAGAGTCTTCAGAGGACGTAAATACACTGCTGGAAATTGAAATAAGAACACCGTGAATTCATTGTCCCAGGAAGGGGAAACTTTATTGAGACATTCCTGGGGTCAGATACATCACATGATCACACTGACAGAACCACAGGCACATAGACACAGGCAACAGAGCATGCACAATGTCGGCACTAGTGCAGTGTATATCCACCTTTCGCAGCAATGCAGGCTGCTATTCTCCCATGGAGACGATCGTAGAGATGCTGGATGTAGTCCTGTGGAACGGCTTGCCATGCCATTTCTACCTGGCGCCTCAGTTGGACCAGCGTTCGTGCTGGACGTGCAGACCGCGTGAGACGACGCTTCATCCAGTCCCAAACATGCTCAATGGGGACAGATCCGGAGATCTTGCTGGCCAGGGTAGTTGACTTACACCTTCTAGAGCACGTTGGGTGGCACGGGATACATGCGTACGTGCATTGTCCTGTTGGAACAGCAAGTTCCCTTGCCGGTCTAGGAATGGTAGAACGATGGGTTCGATGACGGTTTGGATGTACCGTGCACTATTCAGTGTCCCCTCGACGATCACCAGAGGTGTACGGCCAGTGTAGGAGATCGCTCCCCACACCATGATGCCGGGTGTTGGCGCTGTGTGCCTCGGTCGTATGCAGTCCTGATTGTGTCGCTCACCTGCACGGCGCCAAACACGCATACGACCATCATTGGCACCAAGGCAGAAGCGACTCCCATCGCTGAAGACGACACGTCTCCATTCGTCCCTCCATTCACGCCTGTCGCGACACCACTGGAGGCGGGCTGCACGATGTTGGAGCGTGAGCGGAAGACGGCCTAGCGGTGTGCGGGACCGTAGCCCAGCTTCATGGAGACGGTTGCAAATGGTCCTCGCCGATACCCCAGCTGCAACAGTGTCCCTAATTTGCTGGGAAGTGGCGGTGCGGTCCCCTACGGCACTGCGTAGGATCCTACGGTCTTGGCGTGCATCCGTGCTTCGCTGCGGTACGGTCCCAGGTCGACGGGCACGTGCACCTTCCACCGACCACTGGCGACAACATCGATGTACTGTGGAGACCTCACGCCCCACGTGTTGAGCAATTCGGCGGTACGTCCGCCCGGCCTCCCGCATGCCCACTATACGCCCTCGCTCAAAGTCCGTCAACTGCACATACGGTTCACGTCCACGCTGTCGCGGCATGCTACCAGTGTTAAAGACTGCGATGGAGCTCCGTATGCCACGGCAAACTGGCTGACACTGACGGCGGCGGTGCACATATGCTGCGCAGCTAGCGCCATTCGACGGCCAACACCGCGGTTCCTGGTGTGTCCGTTGTGCCGTGCGTGTGATCATTGCTTGTACAGCCCTCTCGCAGTGTCCGGAGCAAGTATGGTGGGTCTGACACACCGGTGTCAATGTGTTCTTTTTTCCATTTCCAGGAGTGTACATACACCTTTTCACTTTTACACGCAGCGCTCCTAATTATATGTATTCAGTCATTCTAATTGTAAGAGATAAACAGCTCTAGCCAGCCGTAGCACACCCTGCTCAAAATGCGTTTTACAGTGTGTGTTTGTGTTGCGGGAGGCCGCGCGGGGTATCCGCGCGGTCTTAGGTGTCTTGTCGCGGTTCGCGCGGTTCCCCCCCGTCGGAGGTTCGAGTCCTCCCTCGGGCATGGGTGTGTGTGCTGTCATTACCATAAGTTAGTTTAAGTCGTACGTAAGCCTAGGGACCGATGACCTCAGCAGTTTGGTCCCATAGTCCTTACCACAAATTTCCAATTTGTGTTGCGGGACATGTATCCTCGTTTTCCTTAGAGAGAAGCTGTTCACATGCTCCAGTATTACTAACACGCCCAGCACAGCACACAAACCTTACACACACTTTTCCGCCATGTTATTCTGTAGTATATCCATTTTCTGAATGTATTCATGTGATGGTTCAAATGGTTCAAATGGCTCTGAGCACTATGGGACTTAACATCTATGATTATCAGTCCCCTAGAACTTAGAACTACTTAAACCTAACTAACCTAAGGACAGCACACAACACCCAGCCATCACGAGGCAGCGAAAATCCCTGACCCCGCCGGGAATCGAACCCGGGAACCAGGGCGTGGGAAGCGAGAACGCTACCGCACGACCACGAGATGTGGGCTATTCATGTAATGTGTCTGGTCACTAATTTCTGTCTGTGTGTGTGTGTGTGTGTGTGTGTGTGTGTGTGTGTGTGTGTGTGTGTGTGTACGAAAAAACAGCCATGCAATAAAATCTCAAGTCACGTACTAGTCCAGACGTATAGATGATATAGTGTCTTCCAGATGAAAAAGGAAAGAATAGACAAAGTTAACTGACAAATAGATAAGGTATGCAAGTACTTAAAATTGATGTTATAAATGTAAATTAAAATAGAAACTTTCTTAACGGAACAATAATAAAGGACACCCTATCAACACACATTGAAAACACTGATCACAGATACAGTATTACACTTTATATTTAATAATTTCCACAACCTAAAGTACGATGCATTAGGATACAGGTTATGTAGACTAAACATGATCCCACTTTACAAGAAAAATTGTGAAATGGAGATGTAAATAATATAACAATCTACTATGGGTATGACACACGGACATTAGATAGGCTGAATTTACAAAATCAAAACTAAAATACAGAGCAAAAAATATGCTAATACAATGCAACAAAACAAACAAATAAACACACCACAGTCTGAATATGCCATATAAAAGAAAATAACATGGTGCACAGTGAAATACATACATAAATCAAGTAAGGGTGTTATTCATTCTAAAGAAAAATTCTCTATATAGTGCATAACGGGTGATCAAAAAGTTTCCGTTTCAGAACGTTGCTGCAGGATCTACGCAACCCAGCACGACTCCGATGCGGACATGTAGGCACTGACATGTACGCAAGGGGTAAATATGGCATTCGAACGTAAACTTTGTGCTCGCCGCTTATTTTAAATCACAAACATATTTCAAGCAAAATTTAAAGAACTTGTAACAAATCACTTCCTTATCACTTCTGTCGGCTTGTCTTACCTGAGCCGGTTTCCTATACCTAGAGGATGAAGGCTTTTGTCCTCCCTAGAGATGGCTGTCCTTTAGGTCAGTCTCTCCATTATCCACCTAAACGGGTTGACGAGTTCGATATAGAAACAGCCGAAGTTGAAAATTCACTTTTTATTTACTTCATGATTAGTTTCAGGTTAGCTGAACTCATTTTCAAATCATCCAGACAGGCAAAATAGTATTTTCTGAAATAGTATATAAGCCATTTCAAGATTTTACATATACGTATGACAAAGCCATGTTTAACCATAGACAGTGACAGAACAAACATATAATACTTCTATCATTTTTCATAGTTAAATTTGACTTCTTTATTATGTATAATCTTGACGTGGTTTATATGATACTGCATAAAATATTGTTTTTTTCTGATGGATGATTCAAAATTGGGTTCAGGAAACCGAATGTAGTCGTCAAGTAAATAACAAGTGGATCTTGCTACTTTGGCTGATTTTGTATCGAACTGGTTAACGCTAGTTGCTGTCCTGCAATTAATCTAGCACGCTGTAAATCCATCAGCTGGTTATGGTTTGAGCGTTGAAGGCTGACTTACGGGTTTGTGACTGTAAATGATGTATTCCAGCACCTTTTGGAAAGGACTTTTCCGTTAGTCTTAGTATGAAGCTGCGTACTGCAGACGAGGGTTATTAGTGCGAGCGGAAATTGGCATACTGTAATGCATGCAATCGGCCTCTGAGGTGGATTGGCTGTAACGCCCGAATGTTAAAATGACTACGTGGAGGTGCTTGGAGCTCGCAAAATCGATAATCGGCCAGCATCTGTTGTTTGGTGAGGTATAGGAAGCTAGGTTTGTGCCCTCTGGAGTTTGAGTTTCAAAGCGTAAGTCGGGAGTAGGTGAGCATTTCTCGGGGATGTAGGAAGGAAGTCGTGGGCGTGGTAACGGGTATTCGATGTTAGGAGACTGACGAGTGTGTCATGTCAGGAGTGAGTAATCCTCAGTTATTAATAAAATGGCTCTGTCTGTGTGGAAAGCTTCGAAAGAATTTAAAAGTGCGTTCCTGCGCTCAGGTTTGGGATTCTAATAGGCCGTTTATCGGTTGTCTAGGCGAGTGTTGCAGTTCAGTAGGCATAGAGCTGCCTGCTGGGAAACTCTCTAGCTGGAGGGACTGTTCAATGGAGGAGGCGGTCATGGAAATAATTTCCGTTTATTCGAGCGTAATTTCTAAATGTGGTTTGTGTGTGTGTGTGTGTGTGTGTGTGTGTGTGTGTGTGTGCGTGCGTGTATGTGTTTATGTCGTTTGAAAAATCGTTCAAATGGCTCTGAGCACTATGGGACTTAACATCTGAGGTCATCAGTCCCCTAGAACTTAGAACTACTTAAACCCAACTAACCTAAGGACATCACATACATCCATGTCTGAGGCAGGACCGTAGCTGTCGCGTTGTGTCGTTTGACTTTAAAATTTTATCTCTGGGAGTTTCTAAAAACCAGCTGGAGATTGTGCAGTGACTGACAGCGATGTTTGTTTGCTGATATAGTGCCGGATTAAGAATCTTTTGAAAGTAGTTGGATTGCTACAGAACGTTTATTAATAGTACCAATTTGAATCCGGTCTCGCGGGTCAAAGCGACACCAGTGGCCCTCGTTTAAACTGAATTATTGGTGTAACACTGCAGAAGATTAAGGAGATCCGCCAATAATGTGTTCGAGAAAATGTTCGGAGCAATAGGTGGCGCATTATATCGTCACTAGGAGCGTGCAGATTCTGGCCGCAACAGCGAGTCAGAGGAATCTCCGACGACGGGTCGAAAGGAGCATTACAAACTCAGCATCCTAGAGTGGCACATTACAACTTAAATGTCAGAGCTGTAATTCAGTGTTTGTAGCAATGACTAATAGAAAGTTCTCCACAAGACGAGGAAACATATGAAATGTAAGTAGCAGGACACCAATCATTTTCTAATTGCAGAATTATATAAGACAGCGTAGCCATTAGCCCAAAAATATAGAGGAAGTGAGAGCTGCCAGCTGAGCTCTTGACATGCCTTTTAGCAGTCG
The DNA here is from genome assembly GCF_023897955.1 of Schistocerca gregaria. Classification (NCBI taxonomy): domain Eukaryota; kingdom Metazoa; phylum Arthropoda; class Insecta; order Orthoptera; family Acrididae; genus Schistocerca; species Schistocerca gregaria. Next base: position 90,110,916 of record NC_064931.1, read on the forward strand.
CTGTGATCCGCTTCGGTTGGACTGCCCGAGAGACAGCCGCTCCCCTTAGCTCAAATGCAGTAACGAAAACGGTCGCGCTATGGAATAACGATACGAAGAAGTGTAGTCCCAGCTAATGAGTCCTGGCATTTGGTCCTCTCATTAAAAGACTTTATAAGAGATAATAGACAAGGGCGATATCTAACTAATTAAATGAAACATCGATCCAGAATTAAACCCAGTTTATTATAATATACTCTGTTATCACACACATGAACATGAACTAGTGACAGAATGTTGCTGATATCGAGAAAGCACTGAGAAGACGAAAACTAATCATTGAACAGATACAAACTAACTTGTGAAAGTCCGCATCGGATAGGTAAATGGGAATGACTATCATCTACGAAAAGACAATACAGCGATGGACGCACAGCGATTGCTCCGATTTCGCCAGGAAGTCGTATAACCACCACAAGCGTACAACATAACTAGCCTGGTCATAAATGAATAAAAATATGGGAATCACGGAACCTTATCAACCCGAAGCAACATTCTTACAAACAGTTAATAATTCTCATTCCCTGATAATCTACACTGTAGATTCTCAGCATACTTCGCATACTGGAAAGTGGTAAGCTGTGTGCGATGTGGACGACTACCCACAGCAACATATCATCTGCTGGATGCTGTATCACCCTTCCAAATAAAGCTTGCCCTCCACTGCTTCTCCGAGACAAATGGGCTCAAATGGCTCTGAGCACTATGGGACTTAACATCCGTGGTCATCAGTCTCCTAGAACTTAGAACTACTTAAACCTAACTAACCTAAGGACATCACACACAGCCATGCCCGAGACAGGATTCGAACCTGCGACCGTAGCAGTCGCGCGGTTCCGGACTGAGCGCCTAGAACCGCTAGACCACCGCGGCCGGCTCTCCGAGACAAGTCTGCCTTCTATTTCGAAGGTGAAGTATCAGCATTCTCGTTTCATCGTCGAAAGACCAATTGTGTGTTCCTCCAAAGCTGACTACCCACAGTCGAATGTCCCCTAGAAAAACTTTCCCGCTCTCTGCAAAGTCTGCAGAAGACTCCTTCACCAACGAAAAAGCTCCGCCATATACTAGCCAATTACATTATTTTTAACAAACTAATTAACTCCCAACATGAGAAACGTTTTATAAAGTTTGCCATCAGCTGTCTTCCTGCGTATACCATTTTTAAACAATTTAAGTAAATCTCACATTCTTTTGTTAAGTCTTCACTACAGCAAATACCCTGATCTTCTGCACATGCAATTCTCAGAAACTGACATCTTGACTCCTATTTTTTGTTACTTTCTCACAATTATCCAATTAAACTGCTTGCCACTATTTTCTGCACTTGAGTTTGTCCACACCGCATGGAGCGGCACCTGGATGGCGATACATCAGCCTGACAAAGAGATGAAAGAATTTCTAAACGAATCGCTTCGCACGACTGAACAGATATCCGTATCTGCAACTGGCCTCTCACTCCACTGTATCCTAGGAAGCTGTCAGTAGGAGAAAAATACGTTCAATTGAACTGCGCTTAAGCCGAATGGTTTGGCTTGTAAAACGGCAATACTCTGCTCCGTCAAGAGCGACATTGTACTGTTGATGACTGGAAACATGTTGCCTGGTCGAACGAGTCTCGTTTCAAATTGCGTCGAGCGGATGGACGTGTATCGGTATGGAGACAACCTCATGAATCCATGGACCATGCATGTCAGCAGGGACTGTTGAAGCTGGTGAAGGCTTTGTAATGGAGTGGGCCGAGTGCAGTTTGAGTGATATGGGGCCCCTGATACGTCTAGATACTACTCTGACAGGTGACACATACGTAAGCATCCTGTCTGATAATCTGCATCCATTGTGCATTCCGAGGGACTTGGGAAATTCCAGCAGCGACACCCCACACGTCCAGAATTGCTACAGAGAGGCTCCAGGAACACCTTTCTGAGTTAAAACACTTCCGCTGGCCATCAAACTTCCCAGACATGAACATTGTTGAGCATATCTGGGACGCCTTGCAACGTGGTGTTCAGAAGAGTTCTCCACCGCCTCGTACTATTACAGATTTTTGGACAGCCCTGCAGGATTCATGGTGTCAGTTCCCTCCAGCACTACTTCAGACGTTAGTCGAGTCCATGCCACGTTATGTTGCGGCACTTCTGCGTGCTCACGGGTGTCCAGCACGACATTAGGTAGGTATGTCAGTTTCTTTGCCTCTTCGTTGTATGACTCACGTGAAACGGCTTCCGACGTTGTTATGATTGCGCTACGGGAATTGACAGACTTTGAACGTGGAAGAGTAGTTGGAGCTAGACGCGTGCAACATTACGTTTCGGAAATCATTAGGAAATTCAATAATCCGAAATCTACCGTGTCAAGAATGTGCTGAGAATATCAATTTTCAGGCATTGCCTCTCACCATGGACAATGCAGAAGCCAATGGCTTCGCTTAGCGACCGAGAACAGAGGTGTTTGCGTAGAGTTGTCAGTGCTTACAAATAAGCAACACTGCGTGAAGTAACCGCAGAAATCAGTGTGGGACATACGAGGAACGAATCCGTTAGGACAGTTCAGCGAAATCTGGCGTTAATGGGCTATGCTAGCAGGTGACCGACGCTAGTGCCTTTGCTATCAACATGACATCGCCCACAGTGCCTCTTGTGAGCTCGTGTTCATATCAGTTGGACCCTAGACTACTAGAAAACCATGGTCTGGTCAGATGATTCCCGATTTAAATTGGTAAGAGCTGTTGATAGAGTTAGAGTGTGGCGAAACCCCACGAAGCCATGGACCCACGTGTTCAACAAGGTGCTGTACAAGCTGCTGGTGTCTCCACAATGGTGTGGGCTGTGTTTACATAGAATGGTCTGGGTCATCTGGGCCAACTGGACCGATCGTTGACTGGGAATGGTTATGCTAGGCTACTTGGAGACCATTTGCAGCCATTCATGGAATTCATGTTCCCAAAAAACAATGGAATTTGTACAGATGACAATATGCCCTGTCTCTGGGTCACAATTGTTTGCGATTGGCTTGAAGAACTTTAGGGACAATTAGAGCGAATGACTTGGCCATCCAGATTGCCCAACATGAATCCCATCGAATAATTATGGGACATATTCGACAGGTCTGTTTGTGCACAAATTCGCAATTCTAGACGGATACAGGGGGAGGATGACTCAATATTTCTGCAGAGGACTTCCAACGACTTGTTGAGTCCATGCCATGTAGAGTTTCTGCTCTACACTGGGCAAAAGGAGGTCCGACACGATATTAGAAGATATGCCATGACTTTTGCCACTTCAGTGTATTACGTTAACTATGCAAAACTCTGCCTCCAGATACGCCTTCATAGCATTAAATTGTAATGGGAACACCATATGGCAGTATCAGAGTTCCCATTGGCTGGAAGCCCCATCCAAAAAACATTTAGTACCTTGTGTTCAGCCTTCTGCAGGATAACTTTGTCTCCCTTCTCACTTAAAGTAACTCATAAATCTGCACATTTACTTTCCTAATCCTATACACTACGTCTCCACTGATTCATTTTATTTTGTAATACTCCATTGAGCTGCTCCTGAAAGAATTTGGCGCTATTTTGCTTGCTTTAGCACTGAACAAACCCTTTCTTAATCTGCTGAAACCTAAATGCTTTATTCAGTTCCTTATGGCGCCTTATATACGTTTTCCCCTCATCCACTAAGCGCAATTTGGCCGTCTGTAATAGTACTCTGTCCAGCTGCCCAGACCCATGGCAGCTTCCAAATTATCCGTAAATGCTGACACAGCCTCCGCTGTTTTGCCCAGTCGAATCCAATAAAGGTATGACTACACCAGATGAAACTTTACTTTCCTTTACTTCCTCTTGTTCATACTGCATACACGCGTCATCTATTGTCAAAGAATGTACTAGATTTGGCAAATCAGCATTATCCTGTCCCAGATGAGCTACCTATTTCACCAATGAATCAACCGCTTCCTAATCATCGTCGATCCTGTTTCTGACCTTGGTTATGTGAAAACTTGACTCATGAAAAAATTCAATCTAACAAAGAACACATAAGCAAATAATAATACCAACTACAGGGGATGAGACATAACAACAGGGTACATTTTAAATTCTTATAATAAATCATCAGACATCTTGATTCGTAACACTGGCATGCCTTATGCCCATAGCTGTGGGATGTACTACATGTCACAGGCACTGCTTGAGTATAAGGCAATTTATATCCTGATAAATTTCATTGCTTGCGTCTCACTGGTCATATACAGTTTTGTCCAGAGTTACCCTTGAACTGAGAATTTCCTGATTTCAGAAACCACACGTGTGATTCCTACAGAAATTAATTCGCCGTATCATGCTTGTGCACAGGAACAGAAGAGGGACAAAGGGACAGAAAAATGACAAGTTCACTCACCATACCCATACTCCTACAAACCAGAGCTGTCAGTGACGTTGCTGCTGGAGTGTCCACTCGAAGAATGGCAGCTGTTGACGTTGAAAAATTTCTGATACCAAAATTTAGGGGTCGGTACGTCACTCATACGCTGTTGGTTGGATGGGCTGCTGGCAAATCAGGATGGAGCACCGTTTGCCCCACGTGGAAGTGGCAGCAAAAGTGGTGGTGATTGGAATCGTTCAGAAAATTATCAGTAAAACATCCCTGGTTACAATAGTTCATTATTCGTATTAGTTACGAGGATAGAATTGCTGCTGGAGGGCAGATTGTTGGTCTCAATGATGTAGGTGGCCATGGGACACGACATACCAGCATAAGAGGTTCATCCACCCAGCAGGCAGTGCATGTGCAAATCTGCAGCTACTATAGTCAGCATGGCCACAGGGGCCTGACACAAGTGGCATGCCAACGATGATGGATGACAGGGGCAGCTCCTCATGGCATGGCCATTTTGTGACCACAGAGACAGTACAATGGGATAGACAGTGTTTAAAATGTCATACCTGGATTGATAAAAGACGATATTGTACATCCACCCTGGGCAATACTCAGGAACAATGTAGGCCTGTAGAGGCTGGATGACAGCGACAGTGTAGCTGAGCAACAAGCTAGACCAGGCTCAAATTCATGGACCACCAGGAATGTGGCTGACAATAGCAGGCAGTCACTCAGGAGGTGACCTTATGAAGCAGAAGCACCAAGTTGACCACATGCAGATTTCAGCTCAGGCAGAAGCCTGCAGCAGCAGCCAACAAAGCCCATGGATGGTGGACACCTGCCTCATTTCATGTCTGAAGTGGTCTCATAGTCATCAGCTGGTGTAGACTGTCTCACAAAGTATACTGTTCTCACCTGCATGCAGCTGGATACAACAAAAATATAAGAGTGATAGTCAGATTTGGGGAGAGAAAGGTCAGATTTGGAGGGAGGATGGGGGGTGGGTTGGAGGGGACAGAGTAGATGTGTGACCTAGCTTGTTATGTTAGTACATCTCCAACAGCACTCCCTCCCTGGAAGCTGTAGCTGTAACAGGTTGGAGTCCCCAGGCTTTACCATTGGGCCTCGATGACTTGATTTGTACCGGTTTCTCTGTCTCGTCTGCTACTTCAGAGCTGCTGGAGCTGTAAGGTTTCACAACTTCGGCTTTCAGGGGTGATGGCTGGTGCCATCCACTCTATCAGTGTCCTTAATTAGTGCTGTTGCACTCTGAATACGCCTTCTTGCTTGATGGCATCTGGTCTTCAGGCTGATAGCCATTTCCCTCTCTATGAATTCATTCTCCTGATCAATGCTGAAACAGTTCATTGTCCACAGCAAAGCCATGACGCAACAATATACTAGTTCAGGAGTTTATGTGTCTGGGACAGCCTGGGATTCTGTCAACCACTATTACTTCAAAATAAAAAATAGATCGCTACGATCACTTGGCCATGGCTAAAAGACTCGTGATTGATGAGTGAGGCATTGCTCAACTACTGGAGCTGCATAATTCGCCAGTAGCCAGGACTAGTATTCCTTTCGATACGAGTAAAGATGGTGAAATGTCTCAGAGATATGTGGCATGACCAAACTTTTGTAGGATAGAAGCATATCAGTCCCAGTTTGAAGTGACAGGTGTCTTGCCTTCGGGGAAATAGACAAAACGTGCAGACCTCCCACAGTAGAGCATCCAACATGTTGTACTGTATCTTAAAGCTTATCTTTGAATTGACTCCCTTTGTCAGAAAAGTTCCAGGACAGGTTTAAAAAAATAGGTAAGTGCACTTACCAACTAATGATCCTAGCTTCTATCGAAGTAGTTCCCTCGGCTACCTATACACAATTGCCAAAGATTCTAGAGGACTTGTAAACAAGGAGAGAAATTTTCAACTGCTATGCTTGTAAGCCCATTTGTCACAGCTCGTTGGATGTCTGCGATATATTGATGAAGATTTCCTTTCAGTCATCTTTTCACTCACAGAAAAAAGAAAAAATTGCACAACGAGAGTCGGGCAAATATGGCACAGCAATAACAGTACGTCTGGACAGATATTCGGTAGCAGATGAAGCAGTATGGGGTCCTGCATTGTCATGCAGTAAGAACGTCCTGAGAGCTCCACAAGTCAGGGCGACGACGTCGAGTCACTTGTCACAATCGTTTTAAGACTTCGCTGTAAAGAGTTTAGTTCACTGTTTGATCTGGAGGAACACGCTCATGGTGAACTAATTCTTCACTATCAAAGAATGCGATCAACATTGTCTTTGTTCTCGAAGGTTGTTTTCCGACTTTTTTCTAGAGTATGGTGATTCAGGACTCCGCCATACAACTCTTTGTCGCTTCCTGTGAGGGTCGTACTGGTAGCACCAACTTTCATCACGAGCAATAATCTTTGACAGAAATCTGACTCTATCCAGCATTTCTGCAGAAATTCTTCGTTTTTCTTCTTTCTGTTCGCCTGATGGTGTGTAAGGGACGAGATTTGCATTAAGTTGACGTTCCCCTAAATGCTCGCGTAAAATCACACACACACATCTCGATTCATATTAAGTTCTTCTGATACCGCACGCACAGTTACATGACGGTCTTCTTGCAACTGTCTTACACACTCCACGTTTAAATCAGTACGGGCTGTAGGCGGGTGACCAGCTCTGGGATCGTCTTGCACTGAATCTCTGCCTCTACGAAAGTGCCTCGGCTGCATATGCTTGCTTAATCATTGTCCACGTTTCACTGGGGGTTGTCCCGCATTTAACGCGGAACTTAAGGGGAGGTTTACTACCTCTGGCTCGAAAAAAGCATGTTCTTTGAGATTTTTTTCTAGGGATGTGTTGTAGATATCAATGTTTACTGATATTTCTTCCACAAACTGGAATTTTTTCGGCCGGAAATGTGAAGAGCAAAGGCGGAAGTGCCGTAGGAACGAAACAAAATTTCGATGTAGACCTCTACGCGCGGTATGTCACAGGTCAGCGGCAAGTCTGACGTCAAAATTGAGTTGACTTTAGCGAAGTATATAAGATTCTTTAGGAGTTGTACCTCGCTTAAGTTATTTGGACCATAGGAAACAAAATGGTAGCCATTTGAAAAACAATAGGGTTTTTTCCATCGATTTTTCGACTTCGTCGGCCAACTAAAAATATTTATAGTTGATGGATCGGAATAAAAGTGGTACAAATCCTAGACAATTTAGTTAACTTTGTTGGAAACAAAGAATCATGCTAATCGGTTCAGTAGATTTGAAGTTACCATACAACGCGATAAAAAAAAGTCATTTCGAGAAAAACGCTTTTGAAGTTTTGACTACATATAAATGCAATACTATGCAACTTACGTTCAATCTCCTATTCCGGGTCCATAAACTAGTCCTTCCCCTTCCTCATAGAGGGCGTTCTGCTCTATCTGGGCGATCCTGCACTGCTGCAGAGCCGCTCGTAAGGCCGGTGACAAGAGGTTTTCGGCTGCTTGAATCCGGTGGCCGTCCGAATGCTTGGCGAACTGCGTCGAATAGAGTCCCAGGGTGACGTCCATCGTTATTATGGTCTTCAGAATTGCTGAATACCCTTAGCTGAAGCTGTTCACTGCCAGATGCGTTCAAACTTTCATTTGAATTTTGAGTGTTCCCTCCCAAGCATCGGTACAGTAACTCGTTCTCCCAAAGAAAAAAAAATGGTGCGTGAAAAAGGCCGATTTCAGGCAGGTGCATTTTTTTGTTCAAACATTCCGTTCCGTATTCGGACGGTTCAATCCCGTCTCCGGCCATCCTGATTTCGGTTTTCCGTGATTTCCCTAAATCGCTTCAGGCAAATGCCGGGATGGTTCCTTTGAAAGGGCACGGCCGATTTCCTTCCCAATCCTTCCCCAACCCGAGCTTGCGCTCCGTCTCTAATGACCTCGTTGTCGACGGGACGTTAAACACTAACCACCACCACCGTATTCGGAAAAACCGTTTCCGGGGGCGGATTCTAAACACTTTTATGGATCCAAAAATGCAATTTAAAAAATCGATTTTCTTAACCAAAAGATAGTAAACCTCCCCTGGTCACAGTCAGCATCCATTTCGTATCTGTAACTAATAAGACAAGAAACAAACACTGCGTTGCTAAGCACTGATCTGCCACCTAGTGAATTTACACGGAAACATGTCCTTCCATGTCCAAGGTCATTTCAAGGACACACACGGTCCAGGTAATATAAAAATAACACTAGTCCTTTTTAGTATTGCAAACTCAAAAATTAAAAAAAGGCTGTCCTGGAACTTTGCTGACAAAGGTAGCTACCATTTACCAGGCCTTTTTCTCGTTCCATTCACGCATGGAGCATGGGAAGTACGTTTAAATTCCTCTTTGCGTGCTATAGTTAAACTAATATTGCTGTCATGATACCTACGGGAGTGACTCATATGGGGCTGACATATGTTCCTAGAATAATTATTTGTAGTCAGTTCTTGAAATTTTGTAATTAGGCTTTCCTGAGATAATTTAAGTCTGTCTTTAGGTGTCTACCAGTTCAGATTCTTCAGCATCTCCCAAGAAACAAACAAACCTGTGACAAATCTTGCTGCCCATGCCTATGTACAACATCTGTTAGTACTATTTGGTGTGGATCCCATGTACTTGAGCAATATTCTAGGATGAGTCACACGAGTAATTCTTAATCAATCTGCTTTGTAGACTAATTGCTTTTCCCAGGTATTCTACTAATAAACCTAAATCTGCCACCTGCTTTACCTACGACCACGCTTAGGTGATCATTTATTGATAGATTTATTTATTTATTTGCCAACCATCCATTGGTCAAATATTTAATATGGGATGTAGCTCACTTTGTGCATTAGTACACATCTTTAAATACATGTTACATGACAGTAAAATTAATTCAATAAGATAAATAATTTAAGCACATGATACAGTACAGTACAGTAAATAATTGAAATATAATGCATTGTTATAATAGTGCAACCTAATTATATCACAATAGATAACAAAAGCAGTTTCAGATAGATAATGAAAGAAAGGAAATAATTTAAAACTGTGTCAACAGACATTCATTTACCAAAAAAAATATTTAAATTTATGTTAACAGATATTCATTTACAATATAATAGCACCAATCTTGTAAATATGTTTTCAAAGCCACTTAGAATTTTTTTGTTTCTATCATTTCCTCGATATGATGGAGAAGTTTATTGTAAAGTTTTTTGCCAGTTTGCGGTGGTCCATTTTGTCTGAGAGTTGTGCTTGCATGTTTGCTGTGGCAGTCTGATTTTTGCACGATGTCATTTGCATGGACTGCATGATTTGTACATATTAACTGGTGAAGATGAAATGGGAGATATGATACTGCGTGAAGAATTTGACACAGCTCGGAGTAGACAACACTCCATTAGAACTACTGACAGCCTTGGGAGAGCCAGTCCTGACAAAACTCTACCATCTGGTGAGCAAGATGTATGAGACAGGCGAAATACACTCAGACTTCAAGAAGAATATAATAATTCCAATCCCAAAGAAAGCAGGTGTCGATAGATGTGAAAATTACCGAACTATCAGTTTAATAAGTCACAGCTGGAAAATACTAATTCAAATTCTTTACAGACGAATGGAAAAAGTGATACAACCCGACCTCGGGGAAGATCAGTTTGGATTCCGTAGAAATGCTGGAACACGTGAGGCAATACTGACCCTACGACTTATCTTAGAAGAAAGATTAAGGAAAGGCAAACCTACCTTTCTAGCATTTGTAGACTTAGAGAAAGCTTTTGACAATGTTGATTGGAATACTCTCTTTCAAATTATGAAGGTGGCAGGGGTAAAATACAGGGAGCGAAGGCTATTTACAATTTGTACAGAAAGCAGATGGCGGTTATAAGAGTCGAGGGGTATGAAAGGGAAGCAGTGGTTGGGAAGGGAGTGAAACAGGGTTGTAGCCTCTCCCCGATGCTATTCCATCTGTATATTGAGCAAGCAATAACGGAAACAAAAGAAAAGTTAGGAGTAGGTATTAAAATCTATGGAGAAGAAATAAAAACTTTGAGGTTCGCCGATGACATTGTAATTCTGTCAGAGACAGCAAAGGACTTGGAAGAGCAGCTGAACGGAATGGACAGTGTCTTGAAAGGAGGATATAAGATGAACATCAACAAAAGCAAAACGAGAATAACGCAATGTAGTCGAATTAAGTCGGGTGATGCTGAGGGAATTAGATTAGGAAATAAGACACTTAAAGTAGTAAAGGAGTTTTGTTATTTGGGGAGCAAAATAACTGATGATGGTCGAAGTAGAGAAGATATTAAAAAAAGAATGGTAATGCCAAGGAAAGCGTTCCTGAAGAAGAAAAATTTATTAACATCGAGAATAGATTTAAATGTCACGAAGTCGTTTCTGAAATTATTTGTATGGAGTGAGTAAGAGTAAGTGAAACGTGGACGATAAATAGTTTAGACAAGAAGAGAATAGAAGCTTTCGAAATGTGGTGCTACAGAAGAATGCTGAAGATTATAATGGTAGATCACATAACTAATGAGGAGGTATTGAATAGAATTGGGGAGAAGAGGAGTTTCTGGCACAACTTGACTAGAAGAAGGGATCGGTTGGTAGGACATGTTCTGAGACATCGAGGGATCACCAATTTAGTATTGGAGGGCAGCGTGGAGGGTAAAAATCGTAGAGGTAGACAAAGAGATGAATACACTAAGCTGATTCAGAAGGATGTAGGCTGCAGTAGATACTGGGAGATGAAGAAGCTTGCACAGGATAGTGTAGCATGGAGAGTTGCATCAAACCAGTCTCAGGACTGAAGGCCACAACAACAACAATTGGTTTTTAGTTTCTGGAGTTTTCTTTATGTATGTAATTATTTCAAGAATGTACAGGTATGGTAGTGGTAGTATCTGGAGCGCTTTGAAAAGGGGTTTGCAATGATTGCTGGGTGTGGCATTTGCAATTGCCGTATAGATCCTCTTCTGTGGTATGAAACATTTCGTTTCCTTACAAGGTATTACACGCAGTTATTTGTATGAGCTGACTGATTCTAGTTGTGACTCACTGATATTATAATCATAAGACACTATGTGTTTTATTTTTGTGAAGTGTACAGTTTTACATTTATGAACATTTAAAGCAAGTTCCCAATCTGCACCGCTTCGAAATCTTCTCCAGAGCTCATGGAATATGTGTGCAGCTTTTTTCAGACAGCTCTTTTTTGGATCACTGCATCATATGGAAAAAGTCAGAGGTTGCTGTTGATCTCAGTTAATATTGTCGGTAAGGTCATTAATATACAACATGAACCGCAATGATTCCAACATTCTTCCCTGGGGCACAAACGAAACTACTTCTATATCTCTAAGTGGTTCTTCATCCAAGAAAATCTGTGCGTTCTCCCTACCAAAAAATTCTAAATCCAGTCACAAACCTCACTTGGTCTCCTATCTGATCGTACTTTTGGTAATAAGTAGTAGTGAATGAAAGATAAACATTTTGACGTAATGTATGGTTGCACGTCTGATCATCTAATACTGTAATTACTTTTGCCAGCACGCCTCTCGTCTCTTTTGTTTGATGTAGGGACTTAGTCTTGGAGAATTTTTGCAGTACGTGTTGATGTTAATGGTTACTTTTCCTAGGAGAATCTCTCCATCCACAATGACCTTACAATCACAGTTCCGGTCGCCATTATTTTAGTTACAAAGAGTAGATTCTCAACTTTCTTTCACGACGGCCACACAGGATTTCTATCTTTTTAATCAACGTGCGACCTGATAGTTCATCGCGTTTCATCATGATTTCAAAAACCACATTTTATTTTCATTTTTAACGACATAGTTTTCCTGGTGAGCGTGGGTCTCTTCTGTTTGAGAATACGCGTTCAGCATATCATAAATCACAATTTATGCACCATTGATTTCATTAACAGTGTTTCTATCTGTTTCGTAACACTGATTCTGCTGACTTCCATTATGAGACCTTCAACAATGCCTCGAGTGTTACTAATTATTCTGATCCTTCTTCCACTTCTCCTTTATTTTGAATTTATCAACCGTTTTGTGCGTACTACAGCACTCGCACAGATAATTTAGACTTTAAATTAGCTGGCCGTAAATGATTTTTCGCCTGGACAAAATTTCACTTTAATAGATTAGTGTAACTATAGCTTGGAAAAACTATAAATCGCATATCTCACTCTCTTCAGTTACCTTACTCAGATTAGAGGATGAAAACCACAAACGATTGCTGGACGATTACTCTTGATTTCGAGTTTATCAGTGAGCGCTTAGTCCGTCTGGATACACTAGTTAATGGCAGTTAATTCATAAGAACGTATAGCTGTCGTTTGATATCTGGCTGACATTGTACTCGTAGATGTCACAACCAAAACTTTCCACTGCTGAGCAAAATACATTGTTCGCACGACCTGTGACATTTTAATTTCCTGCTTCAGATTCGTTGATAACGTAAAAACTCAGCTCTTGATAGAAGTGGTTACAACATGAGATTAGCCATTAGGAGTTCCGGCCGTAGAAGGAACTTTTAAATTGGCCTGTTGGCCGTGTGGGCAGGAGAAGTGAATGTGGATAACTCGTAATCGTTAGTTTGCGTGTCGAGCGCGAGACCCGTGTTCCAACGACGCATTGCACCGACGTCGTCGGATGGAGACGTAAGCTCCGAACTCTTTAGGGACACGTGCCTGTACTCTTCGCAAAAAGTCTCCTGTCATCCCAGAGTCCACGCCTTTCCCTGTACATGTTAATCATCAATCTTTTCGTAATACTTCAATATATAATCGGCATTATTATTAATCTGCATATTAGCTAGTTTTGTGTCTCTAACACTTGCTTTAACGTGTATGCATCGTAATGGTTCGAGAATCACATGATCCATATTACGAAATACATATTGCGAAATACATTGCCATTAAATTATTACACTGCAACGTGGTTTCCCTATCTGTTACGTGGTTACCACGTTTGGCACATTTTGTTACCAAGACGCTACGTGCAACGTAATGGATGTGTATGCAGTGTGTAACGTTCCACCTCTGTATACTGTATATCATCCCTCTCCATTTTCATACTTCACTCAACAAATATTTATGTTAAATTCTCTACTGGCTTGTCGTTAACTTTCATCTCTCTTTGTTTTATACACCATGAATGTTTTTGTTAAACACTGTTCTGCCCCATCAGTAAATTTCATCTCTCTCTGTTTCATACGTTACCAATGCTTACGACAAATACTTAACTGCCTCATCAGTAAATTTCATTTCCCTTTCTCTCAGTTTTATACACCATTAAAAATGTCTACGTTAAATTTCGTCTATCTCTGTTTATGTCAAATAGTGCACTGCCTCATCAGTGAGTTTCACCTCTCTCTCTCTCTCTCTCTCTCTCTCTCTCTCTCTCTCTCTCTCTCTGTAATGGTTATCTGAATGAGGCATCGACATTGTAATATATTACAGATGTGAATGAAAAAAAACATACAACAATACTGTAGATATAAATCTTATTACGGTAAAAAGTAATTTTTTTTACATTTTTATAGAATAAGTCATTTACCAGTAATATATTTGTACATACCCTAAAATCACATTTCACTTTGTCTTGCAGCACAAACCGTTTGTCATCTTTTGCTGTCACACGATGGAAACACATGAATGCAATATACAGTCTTACTCATCTTCAGCACCTTTTATGAATATCATGTATTGGAAACAGTGGGTTGCTCCAATTCGAGTAAATAGATGAGAAGTCTCCAGGAGATAACCAAGCTTTGACAGCTGGATCTGTCATAATAAATTTGAACTGACACTCAGTTGTGTTTCATGGGCAAGCAGTATACAATCAGTTGCTTGCTCTGAGTCTAAAACAGTTCAATGTAATAAATTTTCTTGTATTAATCATACATTTCAAAGGCAAAAAAGTGTCCATATTCTGTTTCTTGAGGAATTATATTATTTTCACATTTACTTCTGAAAATGCATTTAGACAATTACCAAAACCAGTAACCTTGTATGTGAAAACTGGTATCTTATGAGTAGGAATTGACGCTTTATATTCTTTTAATACACACAGTTAATACTATGCACATACACAGAAAGAAATTACGTTAGTTTGTATGAATATTCTCGCAACCAACTATGTCCATGTTAATTATCCACAGTGCCACTGTTGAGAAAGCCAAGTTCGAATCACAAGCAGTTGAGAGCCTTCATGGTTGATATATCTTACATTTCATCAAGTATATCAATACTGCTGCTCCAAATGTCGTCTTAATTCATCTTGCGCTAAATATCAGGTGTCTTTTCTGTTCTCTAATGTTGACAGTCTTTCAGTTTCTATTGTATTTCCACCCTCATCCAGATCTTTCAGTTTGTATCGTATTTCCATCCTCGTCCAGATGTTTCAAATTCTGCAACATTCAAGCAGCACAATCTCTGTTTTCTTGATTTTCAATTAGTAACTCATAAGCGAAATACTAATTTTAGAAGTGATAGAACATAGGAGCGTAAGTCAATTATTATAAGCAAAGTAGTTCTAAAATTTTATTGTAATCAAATGGGAAACTTACAAGAATACCATTTTTTCGACATAGTCTCCTTGAGTTTCAACGTACTTGGTCCATCGTTGTACAAGCTTCCTGATGTCCTCATAAAAGAAGGTTCTCGGTCGAGCTGCGAGCCAGGAATGCACCGCTTCTTTCACTGCTTCGTCCGAGGCAAATCGACGGCCACTTAATGCCTGTTTGTGTGGACAAAACAAGTGATAGTGAGAAGGGACAAGATAGGGACTATATGGAGGATGATCCAGTACCTCAAATGCGAGTTCCCAGAGCGTTTCAGCAGTGTGGGCAGCATTATGCGGACGGGCATTGTCGTGCAACAACATAAAACCTGTTGACAGCAATCCTCGGCGTTTGCTTCGAATTGCAGGCTTCAGCCTGGCAGTAAGCATCTCACTGTAACGTACACTGTTTACTGTTGTGCCCCTTTCCCCACAGTGTACCAGTACTGGACCTTGTGCGTCTCAAAAAACCGTACGCATCAGTTTTCCTGAAGACGGTTAGGTCTTGAACTTTTTCTTGCACGGCGAATTTGAATGTTTCCATTCCATACTCCGCCGTTTACTCTCCGGCTCATAATGATGGATCCATGTTTCGTCACCAGTAATGATCCTGTCTAAGAAGTTGTCCTCTTCGTTACCATAGTGATCCAAATGTTTTTTGCAGATGTCCCAGCGCGTTTGTTTATGCAACTGTGTGAGTTGTTTTGAGACCCACCTTGCACAAACTTTATGAAACCCAAGTCTGTTGTCAATGATTTCGCAGGCAGAACCGTGACTAATTTGCAGGTGATGTGCCACTTCGTCAATATTTAATAGTCTGTCTAAGAGAATCATTTCAAGTGAATGCTCAATAGTTTCTTCATTCTTCATTTGCGGAATTTTACAATAACCATTTAAAGAAGCTTATGAAAAAACATAAGTTACTCCGTATTATATCGCTTCATTCTCATTATAATATCAATGAATCATCACAAATAGCCTCTACTCTTCTTCCGAACCACATATGAAAATTAACTCTGCGTCATAGTACTTCACCAACAAAACAAAACCTGATTACACAATTTTCACTAGGCGCGCAGTCAGGAACCGTGCGACTGCTACGGTCGCAGGTTCGAATCCTGCCTCGGGCATGGATGTGTGTGATGTCCTTAGGTTAGTTAGGTTTAATTAGTTCTAAGTTCTAGGCGACTGATGACCTCAGTAGTTAAGTCGCATAGTGCCCAGAGCCATTTGAACCATTTGAACACAATTTTCAAACCTCAAAGTACAGATGAAAGTGTAAAATTGTCACCTTTACTCTAAACTTGCAGAATATTCTTCCCGCGACATCATTTAATCTGTCACAAAGCAATTAGCATTAGAACGTAGAAAATCTATCTTCCAGATCTTGCTTTCACAATGCAACATTCAATTTGCATTTAGTATACAGGTAATCATTGATCAGTAAATGGCCTGCAAGACATAAATGTGTACATGGAGTTATGTAACCTCATCACAAGTAACAATAGTATAAAGTGAAAAATTTAATAAAAACTTTCTGATTAACATTGCTGTTAAATGAGGGAATCGTAGCTGAAAGACACAGAATAAAAACTGCAACAATTCAAAAAATAATGACGGAGTTGTTTTGAGGATTTTGGCGGATTTGACATGAAAAACACTGAATGAAAAGAACTATGGTTAATTCCTTATCGAAAAAGTCATAGGCTCGGCAATCTTATGCCCCAAAAAACCATTTGAAAACCGAATATGACTCGTATGTTTAATAGAAACAGTCACACAAACTAACATAATCTATTACAGCTAAAATGGGCTTATCACATCTATCATTTCAACACTAAGCAATAAGTAATGATGGATTAAGAAAGGGGTCCAGAACCAAACAAGTGTTAGTCTTCTGCTTATAACTTCCAACCGTATGAATCTATATCTGCTTACATCTACATTTACGTACATACTCCGCAAGCCACCTTGAGGTGCGTGGTGGAGGGTACCCTATAGCACTACTAGTCATTTCCTTTTCTGTTCCGTTCGCAGAGCTACTGAAAAACGACTACCTATATGCCTCTGTACGAGCAATAAATCTCTATTTTTATTTTCGTGGTCATTACGCGAAATGTGCGTTGGTAGCAACAGAATCGTTCTGCAGTCAACCTCAAATGTCAGTTCTCTAGAATTTCTTAAGTGCTCCTGGTAAAAGAACGTCATCGTCCCTCCAGTGAGTTCTCGAAGCATCTCTATAACACGTGTTGTTCGAACCAACCAGTAAAAAATCCAGCACTCCACCTGTCGATGGCTTCGATGCCTTCCTTTAATCTGACCTAGTGCGGATCCCAAATACTCGAACAGTACTCAGCAGTGGGTCCCACTAGCGCCCTATATGCGACGTCCTTTACAGATGAACCACACTTTCCTGAAATTTTCCCAATAAACCATAGTCGACCATTCGCCTTCTCTACTACAGTTGTTACATGCTTGTTCGAGGTCTGCAAAGCGGAGTTTTCGCTCGCTCGCACTCACTGGAGCGCGCCGCGCCCGACCATGGCGTGCGCGCGTTTGAAAGACCGGAGCGTGCATGCTGTGGTCGAGCATACCCGTATGAAATGAGCGTTAAGATACAAAGGTGTCGATAGGGAACATTTGTTGTGAACGAGTCTTAATTTTTTTTTTTTTTTGTTTGGCTGTTACGACATCTGTCGAAGATATTTAGTATACATCAACTCATGGAACAAACAGCCTCATACGTTGTCATCGTGTTAACAATGTCGAATTTTGTACCAGAAAGTGATGATTTGCGGAAAGCATCAATTTTTTTTTCATTTGAAAAAAGTGCTGCAGAGTCGCATCGAATGCCTGTCGAGGCATATTGTGGTTATGCTCTATCAGAAGCAACATGCAAAAGATGGTTTCAAGGGTTCAGAAATAATGATTTTCATGTAAGAAATGGAGAACGTGGAAGACCACCAAAAAAATTCAAAGACGCCGAATTAAAGCAATATTGGATGAAGATGATACTTTGAGTCAGAAGCAAATGGCAGCAATGCTAAATGTTCCACAACAAACAATTTCTGACCGTTTGAAAGCTATGGGAAAGATCCGAAAGTGTGGAAAATGGGTGCCACATGAACTGAATGAAAGACAGATGGAAAACCGAAAAACCATTTGTCAAATTTTTCTTCAAAGACACGAAAGAAAATCAATTTTGCATCGAATTGTTACTAGCGATGAAAAATGGATTTATTTTTATAATCCTAAACGGGAAAAATCATGGGTTGATCCGGGACAACCATCAACATCGACTGTAAAACCAGATCGATTCGGCAAGAAGACAATGCTCTGTGTTTGGTGGGAGCGGAAAGGTGTGATGTATCATGAGCTTCTAAAACCCGGTGAAACTGTAAATACTAATCGCTACAGACAACAAATGATCAATTTGAACTATGCATTGATCGAAAAAAGACCAGAATGGGCCAGAATACATGGCAAAGTAATTTTTTTACACGACAATGCACCTGCACACAAAGCAAAACTGCTACCCCACCCGCCGTATTCAACAGACTGGGCCCCTTCCGACTGCCATTTGTCTTCATCAATGGGACACGCATTGGCTGAGGAGCACTTCGATTCCTACCAAGAAGTCGAAAATTGGGTGTCTGATTCGTTTACTTCAAAAAACGAACATTTCTATTGGCGTGGTGTCCACAACTTGCCAGAAAGGTGGTCAAAATGTATAGAAAGCAATGTTCAGTACTTTGAATAAAATGTTTTTACTTTTCAGTTCAAAATTAGTGTTTCATTTTCACAAAAAAACGCTCATTTCATACCGCTACACCTGGTAGCGCCGCGGGGTAAGGAAGGAAGACGTGGCCGGATCTGGTGCGTTCGCCGCTTTGCTGCTTTGTAAGAGTTCTGTGTCTCTGTAGGCTGCTGTTACTCCATCCACCTGTTGGAACTACCCTAAGACCAATTTAGTTATGCTGCAGACGTATATTCCTGCAAGGCAGCGTCTAACTGCGACCTCATTATGACGCATTAGAGAGAGGAAAGCTTCCGTTAGACAAAAAAAAAGTGATAACAGTTAAAACTTTCAGAGAAAAGCTAAGGAACTACCAACTTTTGTAATGATGGTCGCTCTCTGAACGAAAAAATACATTTCTACTTTTTATAACATCATCTGCCATATTAATTCAAATTTACGTTTGAGAATCTTACCATATAAGATTAAATATCTAAAAAAAACTGTCTCCTACCTATTCTTTGTTAACAATGCAACTGCAACGAATTGTTAGAATGTCATCCACTCGTTTCGGATCAAGTATGCTTCGTCTGTCCGCAGCTCAATACGTGGTTTATGGTAAGCCACAACAACCAGAATGTTCATGGACCATGAGGGGAATCCACGATACACAACAAAACGGCGGCATTGCAGTGTGGCACTGTATAATGTGTAAGCAACAAAGAATGATTTGGTTTGGAGTGAAATAATCCTTGGTCAACTCTTTGAGGGCAGAAATATTTTTCTTAAAAGGAAACATGTGATTGGTCAAAATCATAAAACTTCTCAGCAAACGAAACAATTTATTTTTATACAGTTTTACAATATTTTACTTACCTTTTCAATTACAGCAGACTACAAAAACTCCTGAAAACTTGTTTTTGAGTGTTCAGAGAATGAGAAGACGCGTAAAATGTGGTTGCACTGGACCGGCAAATTGCCACCATGTCGGCCCACAAGTTCACTAACTTAATTAAAAATGTGTTGCACTGTGAAATTAACATTAACGTATCTCTGGTGTATGGTCTCCCATTGTTACGACGAAGGATAGTTTCATTCAACGAACTTAAACTCATAGTAAAAACTGTCGGTTCACCTAACTACATCCCAGTTATACGGAAGCTCAGTTGTTAGAGCGGTAGTCCGTCGAATTTTGCAAGACGATGTCCATAGATCGTTGATTCAAATCTAACCCGAAAGAACATTTGAACTTATTTGTAAAACGACTTGACTGTCCCCTCTCAAATGAGAACCAAATCACAATTACAAAACTTCACTACACCGATCAGAAACAGAATATGATTGCGTTTTTCTTGCTGTTTAGATGCTCTTACATTTGTAATCGTCGTTCACACACGTCACATTCAAAAATATATTTTCTAGTTAAAGTGACCACACAAGTTTTGCTTTATTAGAAACAATGTTTTTATATCCGTACTGTATAGCTAGCTGTTAACCACCGTCCATAATACTCACCAGTTATTTATATGTTGACAAATTATGACAGGTAAAATGTAACAGGTTTCTTAGGAAATTATTTACACAACCAGCTCACAAGTAAACTATTATTGAGAATGAAATGTCTGAAAGCAAGTTTTGCCTTTTTTTAGACAAAGAGGTACACTACATGTTAAACATTTTACAGTGTTCTAACAGGACCAGAATCTGCGCTGCATATCTTCTACATGTGGCCTGTTTTGGCTGATGTACGCCGCCTTCCAGTCCCATTTGTTTGTCCACATGTGGTTTGTGTTTATTGAGAGTCACACTCTTCCCTTTTTCACTTACAGAACTGCTGTGGACAGTCGCTTCAGTTTCTTTGCAGGTGAGTGCATTGGTTACAAATGTATCAATAAAAAGGAAAAAAGACCGATGCCACGATTTTTACTTTTGTGATTACAACCGTCTCCTTTTAGATCAACAAACTAATAACAACAAAATTCATGGTCCTGCTAATAGCCACTCAGTACACTGGGGCATGCCACTTCATTAGCTCAACTACATTCCTAGTACACGACTTTAAACAAAGGAATAACTTTTCCATAACTTACGAGAGGATGATAACTTTGAAACCACAGTACGACCAACTGGAACATAATACACAGCACTATAATCAACATCTATTCAATCAAGTTTGAGCAACCTATAAATTCTCATTTCACCATGTTGAAGGATATTGAGGCAGTCCTAGTTCAAAATGGTTCAAATGGCTCTGAGAACTATGGGACTTAACTTTTGAGGTCATCAGTCCCCACGAATTTAGAACTACTTAAACCTAACTAACCTAAGGACATCACAAACATCCATGCCCGAGGCAGGATTCGAACCTGCGACCGTAGCGGTCGCGCGGTTCCGAACTGTAGCGCCTAGAATCGCTCGGCCACCCCGGCCGGCGCAGTCCTAGTCATGAAGTTACCATGGGCAGGGAACGCCGACATAACATACTCACTTTACGCAAGCGCCAATTCTAAACTGTAGAGAATACTGCACGAAGCCAACCTGTGATGCTATACGTCACAATCACCATCATAGGTCGATGTACTAAATAGGATAATTTAAATTGCTGTTTACTGAAACACTTTAAGACAAAAATTCACTTACCACGAAGGAATTATCCGAAGGGTCGGAAATCAGCAGATGTGATGTACATGTACAGACAAACAAATGATAACAATTTCAGAAGAACTGGATAATTTATTTAGGAGAAGAGCTTCACAATTTGAGCAATTCAGTAACCCAGGAGAAGAGCTTCACAATTTGAGCAATTCAGTAACGCGTTGGTCCACCTCCAGATACGTCTACACTGGTCATCGGGGCTCAGTTTGAAGCAGAAGTCATCACTGAAGACAATTATATTGCAACCATGCGGTACCAGGCCGAAGACGTGTCTGGAGGTGCTCCGGACAGTGGCGGAATACCAACGTGACTGCCGCCCGCCATATGGCCACACAAGCAGGTGTGACAGCCTGAGGTGCCATTTTTATAGCACCACCCTTTTGGTTGTCATCCGCGGGGCCCTTAGGCCGCGTCCTACATAAGCGACAGAAGCGAGCGACAGCTTCAGGCGACAAAACACAACCACCGGTATAATTACGGAAGTGTCCTACGTGAGCGACATCTGTGTCGCTGCCTGTCTCCCGCTGCAACTGACGACGTTTGAATTCAAACGTGTTTGAATCTTGTCGCTGCAGCACGCGCGACAGAGAGCGACAGCAACGTGTCTTCTCGGCAAAGCAGTGGAGTGGACGCGACGGCAGCTATGAAATACTTATCATACGATTTTAAGAAAACTATTGGGAGAAAAAATGTGATTCTTCTGCATCTTATAGCATGATATATTTAAGCCTTATGTGGGCGCGCCTTTCATACTTCCATGAGTGGACGCGTTGCGGCTTTTGCACCGCAATTAGTTTTACATTTTCAACCTAAAGAAAAATATTCATCCTATCAGTAATAAATAGGTAAAATGCATCAATTTCTTTTTCCGTAATTTCAGCACTTGCTTTGGACCTCGCAAAACTTTTAGGATGCCCTTGGCCTTGGTTTTAGGAGAAGAAGGAAGCGGTTCACGTATCCAAATAGTTTCTTTATCTTTTCGCACGTAAAATCGGTAATCCTCTGTTTGTTGTCTCCCCTGTTCAACCAGGTGGTCCTCTGTTTCCTCTGTTGATTGTTCGGAGTGGTTTTCTTCTTCAATAACTTTCTCTTCGGACTCAGATACACATGAATCTGACAATTCTTGTAATTCTTCTTCTGACAATTCTCGCAGTACTTTCTCACAGTCTTCAGGACATGCAGTTAGACGGTGCCTGTCACATGCCTTCTTTTTCTCCATTTCCACGCTTTTATGAGACCTAATGAAACATGTGTTTTTTTTTAAGTAATATATTGTAAAGACTGTAAAAAGTAATGAAAATTGCATATGGGAACTTTGACTCGATTCGAAAATTCATTACATACTAATATAAAAGAAAGATTGCCTTGAGGCGAAAGAAAAACACAAGTATAGAAAATACTTACATGAGAATGCGCGTAGCGGCAAACACACTGCAAACGCAACACACGTTTCAAACAACAACAGCGACCAAACTGCTGAAAGCACGAATAGCGCAAATGTAGTAAGTGGTGTCATCCGTTGAGAACAACAGATACGTATCTGGACGTGGACGCAACTGTAACGCTATCTGTGAGACTAACAGAAAACTAAACCTTGCGGCTATCCGCCGCAGGCGCAGCCCGCGAAGGGTTGAACGATAAAGATCTGCATTTTTTTTCGTTATTCGTCATAGTTACTGTGCTGCATGAAATTGGGTACATGGCTGCACGTAGTTTTTAAGAATCTGCAGAGGTAAAATTACATTCCGTAGGCTTTCCGTATAGTTTATTTAAGGCCATACATTATTGCGTATGAAATGTAACCAAAATATCTAAATTGTATTTAAAGTTGAGTCCGGAATGATACCTCTTTTCATTCTTGAGTTATTTGTTGTTATATCAGCGAACGGGTCGCTCGAGGCGCGTCCGAACCTTTCCTGCGCTTTGGGAATCAAGTGATCGAAAAACCGCCGTGTCTGATAAATGGTTCAAGATATGGAAACGATGATTTTTGGAAATTACAGCACACAGAAATGAATATTTTATCGTATGCGTTTTTGTAAATGCGTGAGCAGAGCGAAAACAAGACTCCCTATAAATTACACCATGAGGTTTTCTCCGAATTTTCATAACCAAAAAAAGGGAGAGAAACAGGTAAACGGGGTATCAAAGTGACCAGCGTGAGGCCTACTTTTGCATGAAAATATTCAACTGCTTGAAAATAATCAGGGTAACTAACGAAAACTTAATTAATGGGTTGAGGAAAAACTGAAGTATTTCACGAAAAGCTGCTGCCAAGCTATGTAAATGAAATGTCAAAAATTTCATCTGTTCAAGGTCTAGCTGTTTTGCACATAAAAAGATACATTGGTGCGGTATTTAAACGTCAAAAAGGCTTCCTTTGAATCATGTACGTTAGGAATAAAACTTTAAAATAAAAAATGAAAGAAATCAGTCAATATTTTATGAAATGATTTGCGTAAAAAAAAGTAGATCAGAGAAACGATATACGTGGCTTTGAATGATGCTAGAACTCATGAACAGAAAATAATGTGCACCAAACGTTTCCTTAATAATTTTTATTTAATGCTTTTAGGCAAATCATTACACAAAACGTTTGACTTTCTTTTCTAAAATTTTGTATGCTTTACTTTTACAGACTGTTTAGATTGATTGAAACGCTTGGCCTTAACACTGACTGCTGATGAATTACGTTCGCAACATCAAATACCTGTAAAATTTCATGGTTCATTGTAATTTATTAGGAATTTAATGTGTGTGATATACTGGGATAGGTGTGTAAACACTTAAAGATCAAGTTCTTTGGCAAGACCTTAAAAATATACTTCGATGCAGTGTAAACAATATACAGAAAACATAGTATACAGAATTGTAACTGAGTGAGTTAAAATATAACAAGAACCCACAACCTTTCAGGTGCATGTAATCACATACTGAAACGCTAACGCTACACCACAGATAGCTATTGAGTGACAGTATCAAGCTGTGTATTTAACACAGTCATGTAGTTAGTCATTCTTCTGCATTTATTGGGTGTTAAAAGTTCTTGATCAAATAAAAACATTCGTATTTAATTTATTGACGAGATCGTCGAATGCTCTTCTGCTCATTCATGTGTATTCAAAGAATTTGTGTGGTGATCTTCGTAGTTGCTTTCGACGATCCAACGCGACGATAGGGTATTTGACTGTTTACCAGAAATTGTTTGCTCCTAATATGCTTTATTCCTCTTAAATTTTAGTATTCTTTTACGAAAACGGAAATGAAACTCATATAATTTGAACGCCCGCTAAAACGCCCCATTTCAGTCGTGTGATGCCTGTGACGTCACTGGCTAGCTCGCTGCTCCAACTACCATAATGCTAATTCTTAGTGATGTCTTGTTTTGCGAATTTAAGTATCGGAAAATGGGTGAAAATGGTATGTAGTATCATATTGTACAAATACATCTACAAAAACTCCCGAAAACCTTTTTTTGAGTGTTCAAGAGAATGAGAAGACGCGTAAAATGTGGTTACACTGGATCAGCAAATTGCCACCATGTCGACACACAAGTTCCCTTACTTAATTAAAATTGTATTGCACTGTGAAATTATCGTTAACTTATCTGTGATGTATGGTCTCCCACTGTTACAACGAAGGATAGCCTCATTCAGCGAACTTAAACTCATAGTAAAAAGTGTCGTTTTACCTAACTACATCCCAGTTATGCGGTAGCTCAGTTGTTAGAGCGGTAGCCCGGCGAATTTTGCAAGACGATGTCCATAGATCGCTGATTCAAATCTAACCCGAAAGAACATTTAAAGTTACTTGTTAAACGACTCGACAGTCCCCTGAAATGAAAACCAAATCACAATTACAAAACTTCATTACACCGACCAGAAACAGAATATTACTGCGTTTTCCTTGCTGTTCACATGCTCTTACATTTGCAATCGCTGTTCACACATGTGACCTTCAAAAAGATATTTTCTAGTTAAAGTGACCACACACTTTTTGCTTTATTAGAAACAATGTTTTTATCTTCGTACTATCTAGCTAGGATCCTTATTGTTTAACCTTTTGCAGTTTCGTCATTTTACATAAAGAAGAAGTACATCTGCTTTAGAATCTAAAGCTAGTTTCCATTCACAGACATCACGTCCCTTACGTTTGTGTCATCTACATGTTCTACACGCTTTATATCTGCCCGTATAACCTCATCGTCCTACAGCTCGTTGTACTGTGGGATTATGGTGATATCTTCACTACTAGCATTGCTTTCCGGAAAAGTGAATTGTTTGTTCGCAAAGTAAATGCATTTGTTCTCTGTTGTCCATTTCTCAAACTGTGACTAATATGAATCTATATATAACACATCCCACAATCGAAAGACTGCTACTATTAGTTTCGCTAACGGTATTTTCTCATTTCACGCAAAACTTTTAAAAATACGGAACCCTTGCAGGATGTGAACGTGTGACCTCTTTACCTGCACGCGAATGAACTACCTACTGCGTCATCGAATGCCTGCTGGATATAGTATCTCTGCAGAGTGTCTTCTACAGAGGATATCACCACTAAGTTCTGCGAAAAATAATTTTATTGTGCTTTGGGTCGCAGCTCATGACTGATAGTCGACAACCTAGTTATAGTAGATGGACCCATTTCCAAAAGTCCTGTAATTCCCTAGTTTTGAGCGAGTTTAATGATGTTGCAGGGAGCAGGGAAAAGGAAGTCCGTCGTTCCACATATAGCCGATCTAAATGAGTGGAGCATAAACGCATCAAATTTCGTAAAGCTCCCACTATCAGCGTTCACAAAATTTCTTTCTATTGTTACTTAAAAGTTGTAATTGCGTTTTCCATCACTAAATAGCTAAACTGTTTGCAGTAAAAGTAGGTAAAAACCTCGTAACGTCGGCTAACGCTCCTATAAGTATATCTTCCTTTTACTCCTAGTCTGTGACGTCACCAGAGCGTTTTCAAACAAATGACCAGATCTTGATATTTAATTATTTTTAAGTTTTAATTGCATAAAAACAGGTATTATGTCATAATCAGTCAGAATAACAACAATCCGCACCACGTCCTTAACACAGGAAAATAGGCTATTGGACAGAATTTGTCGCGATATCCCTCAGGAGGACAGCCAATACCTCTACCAATTAATGCCAAGCTGAATAACTGCTTGCTTTAGAGCGAGATATGGACAAATGGGTTATTGACTTGCTCAGTTTGTGAAGGTCTTTACATCTGTCTATTTCCGTCCCTTCAGTTTTTCTTAAGCCCGAATGCCCCTAGCGTTCTCGCCAAGCCAGACATTTCTATGCATAGATGCCTTTGAGCAGTCTCTCCAGTTTAGTATTGAGCTCACTGGCTTCAACACAACAAGTAACTGAAATGATCTCACCAGACCCCTTCATCACTATAGAATCACTACACCAACACAGATCGCCACCAGATAATGGCAGTCTTGCTCCATAGCTGGAAGATAAAACAAGTTTCCTCAACATCAGAACACAGAAAAGAACATTCACTTATTTCCGTATATATTTTACCCACTTTTATTGCGTGAATATGTACGCATTTTGCATGTTGTTTTCAAATGTGTGTGAAATCTTAAGGGACTTAACTGCTAAGGTCGTCAGTCCCTAAGCTTACACGTTACTTAACCTAAATTATCCTAAGGACAAACACACACAACCATGCCCGAGGGAGGACTCGAACCTCCGCCGGGACCAGCCGCACAGTCCATGACTGCAGCGCCTGAGACCTCTCGGCTAATCCTGCGCGGCTTTGCATGTTGACATCACATAAAATTTGCAGGTTCTGCATGTTACATGAGTTATTACATTAAATATCACATGAATTAAAATGACAGTATTAGTATTAAGAAAAGTTATATGAAGACAGTCATAATATATTAAGAACCTAACTGTTGTGGCTGATTTATAATATTTAACTAATTTCGGCCGAGTAATAAAATACTAACCGCTGCTTCTACTTCGAGTTACACAGTATTCGACCATTATCTTTCATACTGCACTTATTACATGAAAGTTAAGTAATGTTGTAGTGCTCGAAAAATGAAAATGAAGTTGAATTCTAATAAATTTCGCTGCTGACTACTTTTGTCTCATTAACATTTTAAGATTTGATTTTGCTTCACACCACAGTCTGAAATCACCAGACATTATAATTGAAACAGTAACCTAGTGTTGCACATGGACCAGTACATCTACAACTACATCTACATGATTATTATGCAGTTCACAATTAAGTTCATCGAAACAACTTCAAGCTATTTTTCTATCGTTCTACCCTCCATCGGCGCCCGTGAAAAACGAGCACTTACATCTTTCCGTGCGAGCACTGATTTCTCTTATTTTGTCGTAGAGCGCCAGCAGAATATTTTCGCGGTCGCAGGAGTGAATTGGTGATCGAAATTTCGCGAGAAGATACTGAGGCAACGAAAAACGCCTTTGTTTTAACGATTGCCACCCCAACTCACTTATCATGTCCGTGGCACTCTCACCCCTGTTTCTCGATAGTACAAGAGGGGCTGCCCTTCTTTGAACCTCCGTAAGTCCTAGCTGATGTGGATCCCACACTACATAGCAGTTGTCCAGAAGAGGGCGGACAAGCATGGTGTAAGCAGTCTCTTTAATCTACCTACTTCATTTTCTACGTATTTCACCAAAAAAATCGCAGTTTTTAGTTTAGCTTCCCCAACAAAATCATCGGTGTACTCATTCCAATTCAAGTTATTCGTAATTGTATTCCCGAAGTATTTAGTTGAGTTTGCAGCCTTCAGATATGCGACATTTACCGTGTAACCGAAATTTAGCGGATTTCTTTTAGTACGCGTGAGGATGAATTCACACTTTTCATTATTTAGAGTCAGTTGCCACTTTTCGAACCAAACAGATATCTTGTCTAAATCATTTTTCAATTGGTTCTGATCACCACATGACTTGACAAGAGGGCAAATGACAATACCATCTGTAAACACTCTAAGAGGGCTGCTCAGATTGTCTCCTGCGTTGTCCGTGTAGATCAGAAACAGCAGAGGGCCTGTAACACTGCTTTCGGGAACGCCAGATATTACTTCTGTTTTACACGATGACTTTCCAT
Source organism: Schistocerca gregaria (assembly GCF_023897955.1). Taxonomy (NCBI): domain Eukaryota; kingdom Metazoa; phylum Arthropoda; class Insecta; order Orthoptera; family Acrididae; genus Schistocerca; species Schistocerca gregaria. The sequence goes on from NC_064931.1 coordinate 90,139,438, forward strand.
CCATTACTACGAACTGTAATCTTTCTGGCATGAACTCACGAATCCAGTCTCATAACTGTGGCAATACTCCATAGACATGCAATTTGATTAGTAGCCACTTGTGTAGAACGGTGCCAAAGGCCTTCTGCATATCTAGAAGTGTGGAATCGTTTGACATCCCCTGTCTCTAGCACTTATTACTTCGTGAGAATAAAGAGCTAGTTCTGTTTCATAAGAATGATATTTTCTGTATCCATGCTATCTGCTTGTCAATAAATCGTTTTCTTCGAGATAATTCATAAGGCTCAAAGACAGTATATGTTCAAAAATCCTGCTTCAAATCGACGTTAGTAACATGGTCTCCTATTGCCTTTCTTGGCCATTGGTATGACATGTGCAATTTTCCAGTCTTAGGTACGGATCTATCGACGAACATACTTTAAAAATAACCTGACTGGTATACAATATAGACCGGAGGCCTTGCCTTTATTAAGTGATTTAAGCTGCATCGGTGCACCGAGGAAGTTGTTCTTGATCCGAATTCGCCTTCTTTGGTGAAAGAGTTTCGGAAAACCTTAGTATCTCTGCTTTAGTGGCACTCTCATCAGTGATATCACCATTACAATCGCGCAGTGAAGGTATTTATTTCGTCTTCCCACTGGCGTACTTTACATATGACCACAATCACTTTGGATATTCTGTGTGGTTTCAAGACAGAGTTTCGTTGTGGAAATTATTAAAATCATATCGCGTTGAAGTTTGCGCTAAATTTCGAGCTTCTATAAAACTTCGCCAGTCTTCTGAATTTTGCAGTCTTTTAAAATTGACATACTTTGTTCGTGTCTTCTCCAACATTGTTCTGACCCGTCTTCTGTATCTTGGGGATCAGTGCCATTGTTTGTTAATTTATTTGGTATATATCGCTCAAATGCCATCGGTACTATTTCATTGAAATCAATACACTTCTTGTCTGCGCTTACGTGATGAGTGGAGACTGTCTCTTAGGAAGGCATCAAACGAAGTTTCATCTACTTTTTTAAATAGATGTACTTTGCGTTTAGTTTCTGTGGTTCTGGATGTTCAGTATTCAGTCTCACTATAACAGCCTAGTGGACACTAATCCCTGTATCCGTCATGATGCTCCTTATTTCCTCAGGATTATTTGTTGTTAAGAGGTCAAGTGTGTTTTCGCTACCATTTACATTTCGAGTGGGTTCCTGAACTAACTGCCCAAACTAATTTTCTGAGAAACAATTCACTAGAGTATCGGACGCCGTTTTATACATACCGTAGGCTTTAAACATGTATTTCCAACATATCGAGGGTAGACTGAAGTCACCATCAACTACAATTGTACCGTTATATCAGTTAATATCATAGGTTAATCTGCACACTATTCAGTTTCAAGAGCGACTACTATTACAAGCAGTAAGTGTACTATTCCAGTTGAAGGACTTTTACAAATAGTCTCTCTTCTTAAACATCGCTGTAACATACATTATACTTATTACAAAGTAATAAAGATAATATAAAATACAACATTTTTCATCATGGATTTACTAAAGAATCTCCCTTATACATAAAATTCTCGTGTCACAGTGTTAGTTGCCATACTCCTCCGAAACGGCTCGATCGATTCTGATGAAATTTTACATGTATATTCGGTAGGTCTGAGAATCGGTCGTAATTTATTTTTCATACTCCTAAGTGATACGGGTGGTCCACCCCAAAAAATTCTTTCTTATTTTTTGGACATAGCTTTTTATTTTTATTTTTTTATGATGTGGCATTAAAAATACACACAACCCTAAATTTTCACCCTGCTACCACTAACCCCAATTTTTTAATAGCGATTTTAGTAATTTAATAATTTTCAACCCCGGTCGATAACTGATCATTTATCACTTGATCAGTTATCCCCGCCAGGTGTTTACCGGTGATAGTCTTTCACTATTCGATAGACAGGTAATTGAAGAAAACGTACCAAAAGCAACGACTCGAATATCCCTCTTTGAATCGACGTAACTAGACCGAGAAGTTTAACTAGGTAGCACGTGTCATTCGCCAAACTGACATTTAGGCCTAGCGCACACGCATCGATTTTTATCGTACGGAAATATATCGTATGATCAAATCCTTTTAGTGGTACAAAAAAGTTTCTATGCTCTCCTTTGTTCCTCTAAAAGATTTTAATCGTACAATATTTTTACGTACGATAAAAATCGATGCGTGTGCGCTTGGCCTTATTCATAATGCTGGCGAACATGTTTCGACACGAAATTGCCGCTATGTTTGTATGCTCATGGACGAGCCGAGTATCGGCTGCAGTTGTTAAATCCGCGCGATCAACCGTAGAAACCCTAGAATTAATACTGGCTGATACTGCCCGACTTCCCCTTAAGCCTTTTCTCACTCCCTCCTCAGTTTTCGGCCATTATTATTGTTTGTGTCACGAGCTCCCACCAACAACAGCTATTGTGTTACACGTATACAGTATTCTTATAGACTAGAGATAATTTATATGACAAAACAAGTTTTGCCGGGTCAGCTATAATATATAAAGATTTCCAGAGGCGGAACGAAGTTCGCTGGGTGTAGCTAGTAAGACTATGAAAGTGTACGTTGAATATTCTCAAGTTTATTGCAAGTAGTTACAGAGTACGTTTACAGATGGCGTCAGCATTCAGCGTCAATGCTGGCTGTTGCCTTTGATTTCTATTAATTTCTAGGTACTGTTCACAGATGGTGCTGGCATGATGAAAGCTAACTGATCTCCGCACAGAAGGAGCGTACGTTTGACAGATTTGAACCTTTAAGATATACAAATTAAAGAAAACATGAAAAATTTGTTTTACCAATATGCTCGTATTATTTCTGCGTTGCTCTCCGCAGCGGGCATCGTCAGTGTACGCTAGTCTCGCACGATTTCAGTCATACACAACCGGTTCGAATCGAGGAGGTAGACATTTTTATCGCAGTTATTCGTTTGGTAAGAAAAAGAACTGGTGGCATAATGAGTTTAAATATCAGGCTGTATGTCAATATTCTGCGTTGAACATCAAACCTTGAGTGAAAGGACGCCGAACTGTAAATGGTGATGCTTTCTTAATATAGGGAAGGTAAACTTGATGCTCTCATCGAAACTATTCCAGATTGTGGTGCCAGACATCCTGTTTTTTACAGGATGTTCCGTATTATAGAGCAGAAATTTATGCCCCGTTTTGTTTACCTTTGTTCTGTAAAATTAGATGAACTCAAGATTTGTATAAAAGATAACATTTAACTTGGTGATACCGTCAGCTGGCATATCACTGTTCTGTTTAATACTGTTGTAGCTCTGAAGTGAGATACGGTATCTAAACATCTGAATGAAAAGAAAATCTCCGATTTGCACGGTTTGTGGCTAAATATCAGTCGAATATTTTTCGGTATACGTTTAAAATGTGTGATCCAAATGTCAGGTGAATGTTGTTCAGTATACGTTTAAAATGTGTGATCCTGATAAAAATGAAAGCGTTTCAGTTTCACCAAAAGTGAACAGGAGGTGCTAACGAATGACTTATTATCAGATATCTTGGGAGGAATCCTACAGTTGGGTAAAGTCGATGCATGGCAATAAAATCAAAGCATCCTGCACGATATCTAACAGAATTATATCCGTTCTCTTGGAGGTGAATCAGATTTGAAGCAGCATGCTAGGAGCGAAGGACACACACTTTAACATTCATTTACAACTTCAGTCTAAAGATACACAGCTTTTTTTCCTCAAACTAAGTCACATGAAAGTAATCTTATTTCTGCTGCAAAATTAGCCCTTGTGTTTCCACGTATAGTACGAGGTATTTACGTATGGATTGTAACAATACGTTGATAGCTGATATATTTGACGATTCGAAAATTGCAAAACAAATTTCATGTGGCAGAAGCAAAGCAGAAAGCCTGGCTATTAATGTGCCCCCAGATGTACTGGTCATATTTTGAAAGTACTCAGCCACGAAGATGTATACTTTTCAATTGAAAGTGATGCCAGTAGCAAAGGGGATTGATATTTCTCTGCAGAAAATGGAATGGAAAACAAATTACTTGACTGTTAGAAATGCGCAAATGAATCTACTGATTCTATTCATGACAATATCACTAATATAATTAATCAGAGTGTGTTAAGCATGTCTAATACATCTTTGTATTTTGCCAAAAATATTGATGTAATTTATGGCAGTCTTTAAGCTGTTGAAACCTACAAATGCGAAAACTTTGGCATCTAACAGTACATAATACAATGAAACCTGCTAATTACTGTCTAGATGCTGCTGTGGAATCTTCTTTTATTATAAAATTTTTTGACCATTTCTTTGTATGCTTTAAGATAAATTAAGAGTTGAAAGACTATTTCCATTTTGTGAATGTTGAATGGAGAGGACCTCCAAGGCATGTACCAACTTGCTGGCTTTCTTCGGATGTTGCAGGTGATAAGACTATTGGTACTTCATAACTACTCTGGCATTAAAAGTTACTTCATGTCACTCGGGGAGGATTGCCCTGCAAATGATGCAGAAATATTTTGATCCTGAAGATCACGTAAATGCTGCAACACTAGATGTGTATTCGTTGTTCTTCAGCAATGTTTCAAAAATTGTTGTAGAATATGTCAAGATCTTGTAAAAAAGATTTTATCTCTGTTGTTGAAGTCTGTAAGTGCACATCAGTATTGAAGCTAAAATCTGAACACAGAAGTGAAGATAATTTTTTGGATTTGCAGTTGCAAATAATTTGAAATTTCCTAGAGTCTGACAGAAATAAAAATGAAACATTTCTTGTAGTTCCATGCTAAAGCCGTTCAGTATATCTCACACATTTATGATTTTTTTCTGGAAATGATGTTGACAAAACCCTACAAATAATGAATCTGGAGAGTAAAAACAGTTTCATGAGTTGAAAAAAGTAGTGTTACAACTTCCTCTCACAAACTACCTCGATATGGTGGAATTATATGAAGAGTTTCGCATCTATAAAGGTGGTACTTGTGGACGTCAGCAACGTTTGGTAGAAAAGTGGTGTTTTATTTCAAAGAAACATGGTGTAGCTAACCTAAAATAAGTCAAGAGGTTAGTATCCTTTATTTTGGGTGCTCTCGGTTCCAATGTAATTGTTGAACGTGTATTTTCTCTCACGGCGAATAAGTGGACAAATACAAGAAACAAATATTCAACAACTCTCAGAGTGAGCTTTTCAGTAGCATTAATACTAATATACCTTGCAAAGACTCTTATTCTATAGTGTGCTGAAAAATGACGTTGCACTGTTGAAAGCTAAATCTGACATGAAATACTATTGGAAACGGTTATAAACTGATGGCTGTCAACTTGAGGAAGAAAACAGACATTCTGAGGTTAATTTTTCATCAGAGATAAAATTTCTTATATCCACCATCCAGAAGACCAAGACAGACAAGTTAAGGAATGAGGAGGTGAGGAAAGAAGCTGGAATAAAGACATTCCTATTAGATCGGATTGGCGCATCTAGACTTCGATGATACGGGCATGTGATGAGAATGGAGCTAACTAGAACAGCCAAAATAAATTTAGAAAGACAGGTGGATGGGAAAAGTACCCCAACGAAGAACTCGAACCCGATGGATGGACTTCTCTCCTCGTGAACAGATATATTTGGACAGGACGAAGTGGAAGAGGCTAATTACCAGTACCCGGGAAACTGAAACTGTTAAATGATGATGATAATTATTTTCTTGCATTATTTTAAATAATAATGTAAAACCTTTAAATCTGTTGTTCAAAATCTAACCTTTGTACTATCTTACATATTGTTGACAAGCATTAACATTTCGGAGCATGTCTTTTTTTTGTGAAATGACCGTAATTTATAAGCTTGTGTCCCTTATTTCTTTGCAGGTGGCAACCCTAGTTCCAGAGCGCACTGTATTCTTGTATCAGGCTTCATGATCTTTCAACTATTTCACACAGCATCATCACAGACAACATAAATCGATACTAAATTCTACACGGACTTAGTTGTGACTTGTTCAAAATAGTTGCGGCTAAGGTACAGCACTTATAGTTCACATAGAAAAAATGTTCAGTGAAGAGCGATTAAAAGAAACATTTTCAGATATGCTGCTGAACCAATAGAGAAATTCCCAACCAACAAGGCTAAATGACTTTTCTCTCAATAATTATCGAAACAGGAGGCACTTTCATTTCTAAAATTAGTTGTTGTAACGGCAGAATAATTTTCTTATTTAATGTCATTATATCTGATAGGCCAGAAATAAGTATTGTAGTAAGAAGTAACACTATATTTTAATGCTAACAAAGCGGGATGGCATATGCGTTGCCACTACCTCTCACCCTGGAAAAAAATTAAAATTAAAGAAAAGAACTATTTTAGTATCCTTAATCGTCACGTGTATTTTATGAATCAAATGGAGCATAGGAGTGCAGGCCGTTAGCGAGAACTTACTTTCTGTTGGTATGACATGGTATGCACCACCGATAAAGCAAGTTTGTCAAGCATGTAAAACTGCCTGCGCCTTAGATATTTTAACACGGAAATGAATCAGCCTAGCATTAAGGATATGCAAAGCAATGGGCCCATGCCTAGACTCAAAAAAGTAACAGATATCAGTCATTAATGTCACGTGCCGATTCGCCTCTTTTCTGGCTCACTTCCATTTCAGAAAGATAGGAGACCTTAACACCTCGTTACTGTCTAAAGGTAGCAACTGGGTTAGTTGGACAAGGAAGTTTAGTTGGAAATGGAAGGTGACCTTGTTGATGGCACCATCATAGCAATCATCTGAAATGGTTTTGGAAAACCATGGAAGCCAGATTTCGACGTGTTAAACTAGCCAGCAAGTAATTAAAGTAATATCGCATAATGTCTACTGCTGCTATACTACACAACATTGTTTTCTCAGTAGATTAGACCAGAGTAGGAAGTTGATCTCCCAGTTTCAACATCTATGTCCTGAATATGGATTTTATCTTTTCCCTTCTCTTCGCTGATTAGTGAATTCTGTACTCAGCTTGCCCTTACAGCTTCTCCTAGTGAGCATCTGCAGCGACTCGGACAAGTTGTCTAGCGACGCGTCGCAACGTTTCAGTAATTATCACAATTTTATTTGAGCTCTGAAAGAGACTGATCCTGACGTCAAAGAGATGTCAGAAAGACTAGTAAAGTCTTGAGCTAGATATTGTTATAAGCTTGTTCATCATTTATTTGTTGATAAGTGTAGTGATGGGTTTGTAGTGTGACGAATTATTGTCCTGATACAATTATTTGTAATCAGTACGCTATCATGGTGCAATCAAATACTATTTATCATCACTGTATTGTACGTCATGCAGCTGACGCAATTGTATTTGGTGAGTTTCATGCCGAGCGCGCAGGCCACGTGATATACTGGTGGCAGTACTAGGATCTTCGTTTGCCGCAGGCTTGACTGAGTTAGCGATCGCAGAGGTATTATACGACAGCTCCGTCGGCATGAAGATCGAAGAGAAAAGACCATCATAAAATCACAACGATCCAAGCAAACTGGATCTATAATAAAGACAGATATGAATGTTCTTCGTAAAACTACCGTTGCAAAGATACACTGGTGCCCAAAATTAAAGCAACAAGCGGAAATTTTGCAAGGTTGCGTTCATTTTGCCACAAAACAGTGTAAACAGGTGATAGTAAAGGAGGAACAATGTAAAGCATACAGAACATAATCAACTGCAACATGCATAACTGTAGACAAAAATGTTCTTCGGTTTTTTTTTCAACTTAACGGATTTGCACACACATTTTGACAGCTGTTTAATTTGCTCAGTGCGGGGTGTGACCATATCTGGCACCAATACAAACCTGACAACGAAGGGACATGCTGTGAATGATGTCATCAGTCTCATATTGAGGTAATAACACAGGTTCTTCCTGCAGAGGTGGTCGCAAGTTTTAGGGAGTGGTTGTGCGGATGCTGACGACATGTAATCCGTCTCCCTAATGCAGCCCAGACATGCTCTATGGGATTCAAATCGGGAGTGCGAGCAGGCCACGCCATGCGCGCAATATCTTCCGTTTCCAAAATAACGTCAACCACCCGTGCTCTGTGAGGTCGAGCATTATCGTCCACCAATACGAAGTATGGGTTCACAGCACCTCGCAACAACAGCGCATGAGATCCCAAGATCTCCTCACGGTACCTGACAGCAGTTAAGCCTTGCTGATTCACCTGTGCAATTTCATGAAGAAGTGTTCGAGTGGTCAACATAATACCTGCCCACACCATTAGGGATCCTCCTCGATATAGACTTCTTTCCACGATGTTTGGGTCCTGAAATCACGTTCTACGTGCCCTCCAGATGCCAATCAGTCGAGTATCACTCTCCAGACCAAATCGGGACTCATCTGTGAAAAGAACATTGGTCCCGGTTAGACTGCCCAGGTGACATGTTGACGTCTCCACTCGAGACGTTCCATTCTGTGAAGAAACGCCAGAGGTAAACAGACAGCAGGTCCCCACAATAAAGGCCACTCTACTGGAGCCTTCTGTACACCGTTTGCCTCGATACAACACGTCCTGGGGATGCTGTGAGGTCAGATGCCAGCTGCAGTGCAGTACTAAGGTGGTACCGTCGTGCCCTTACAGCCAAATAACGGTCCACTCTTTCTGATATCACACGCGGTCGGCCCTGTCCTAGCCTCCGAGATACAGTTTCGGGCTCTATTAACTGTCGCCTCATCCGAGAAACAACAGAACGATACACATTAAACCATCGGGCCACATCAGTTAGTGACTCTCCTGCTTCCATTCTTCCTTTGGCCCTCCCTGGATGTGGAAACACTGCAAACACTACCCCGCTTTATAGATGCCCTGACGTAATTGCTGACGAGGCTGTCCGTTGATCGGAATGGCATCTTCCGTGTAGAACACGATCGTAACAACGTCTGTTGACAGTTTGTATGAATAATCGTGAATTAGACACAGAACGGGGAAATAGTAGCTTGTTGCTTTCGTTTTGGACACCAGTGTATTTAGAAGAACAGATCGTTGCTGCTTGTAAGGATGGCACAAAGTTAATTATTTTCTTTCACAAGATTATATCTCACTAAACCTAAGTGTATATATGCCAGTGCTTGTATTAACGTGCAATATACCACAAGTTAGTGTATTGCGACGTTTATTTCTGTTGAGAAAATTCAAATTGTTTTATTTGTTGGAAGATGCCAATATCTTGGAAAAGCTTTCACAATACTTACGAAATTTACGCTGTGTTCTTTTCTTCTCTTTCCGATACATATTCACTAATGGTTGTTGGTATAATATTTTCCATAGCTTCTCGGTTCCCTACGGCGTGTAATGGGGATCAAATGTCATGTAGTCCCACCACTACTGGCTCAGTTTTTCCTTCGACTATCAGCTGCAAGAATGGGTGTTTTCGTTTCGCATTATACGTCCTAAATAAATCGCTTTTCTCGTCTTAATTGTACGGGATTCGCCGAAAGCATTTATGAAAGTTCTGATTTTGCAGATGTGATCAAAAGTTCACCAAATAATTTACAAAAGCAAAATTTTATCAGAAGCGATGATTCTATCGTGATAATTGTGAAGGAAAGGATTTAAAGATCGATATTTTGTACAAAAGGTTTCTTGCTAAATAAATACAGTTTTTGAAAACAGAAAATTGTAAATCAAATACTAAAACAGAATACATTAGCGCCTAAAGCTAGCGCTCTGCTGCCCACAGCTCATAACAATAAAAACGTTTAACGTTGTTGCAGACATCCACGTGATCGACTTCAGTTTAATTCGAACCTGCCAACACAAAGAGCTGTTTTAAGAAATTTTGAGAACTTGCCTAATAATACTATCCCAAAGAAAAGATACGAATAACCGATGTTAAAAGACCAAAGAAGTCCGGCGAGTTTGTTATCACGCAACGTGACAAAACATTAATCTTCGGGACGGCGGCTGCTTGAAACAAGATACTAAAGCAGAAAACTATAAACTCCGATGTTCTAGCAGTTTTGTTATTGCAAACAAATGTTACATCGAAAAATAAAAGGACGAAGAGACTCAAACAAGCATCCAGTCTATGGGTCTTCTGGAAAATTCTGTTGAGGCATTCGAAGCGAACCGAACATCGGATAAGCTGACTGTTGTAATCTGAAGATACTTCGACGATCTTAGTTTCAGAACGTGCATTCGAACATACGTTAATACATACATCTCATAACAGTAAATTTTTAGTAAGCTTAGCATATTGTCAAAAACGTGATAAAACCTATACGGACAACCTACTGGTGTGACTAAGCTATGAATTCGAGGGCACGCAAGTGTAATCGGAATGGGTCAACGTCATACTCGTGTTTCTGTTAGAATAAATAAACGGCGGAGAGATTTCACACGATGTCGGCAACGTTATCGTGAGATGAAATGCCAGGGAAACACTAAACCAAGTCCCTTCTCAGGCACGCTTAAGAAATTAACTGATAAGGCCAGCCAGACACTAGCATACAGCACGAAGCAGCCGTTCAGCTCGGTTACTGCAGAGGAATGCCGTTGCCGCTGTCTTACAGAATGAGTCATCGAGAGTCGCTAGCACTCAGGTATTAGGACCATTGCTCATAAGAATGAAAGCGCGGCAACGCTTAGGGGAGTGAAAGGAACGCCGTTAGTGAAGCGATGAAGGATTCCGTGAAGTAATGAATCACAGCACATGATGTGGCACTCAGGCGAACGTGTATGGATCTGGTGCATGCTTGGCGAACGACCGCCTGTGTGTGTGATGCACTGGGTCTACTTTTTTCTTTGCTGTGGCTTGAACCATTAGCTTTCGTAGATGACAAAATTAACACATCTGTTTACCAAAATATTTTACATAATTTAATGCTTCCTACACAACAGTGTGGAATCTGTCCTGATATGTACCAACATAAAAATGCTCCCATTTACAAGGTATAATTACACTTTCGTTAGAAGGAAATCAAGTGCATTTGGCAGACTGGCCTAGTCAAAGTTTCGACCAAACATCTCTGGGGTGAACCAGAGTGTCAGCTGCGTACCAGATCGGTTCGTACTGAAATCTGCTGCAACTGACCGCCGTATTAAGGGGGAATAGAAACAAATTCCACGTTCGGCGTATCAGACCTTGCAACGCTTTCGCTACATATTAAACAGTGTAATAGTAGCATAAGGAGGTAATACACCTTACGAGGAGTAGTTGTGGTTACCTGCTTGACGCCTCTGCCGTAAGTAGCTATGGGGATCCACAGACTTTTCGTAATATAAGGTAACTGGGACTGAAGCCTTCCACGTGGAGTTGCAAAGACTTAATCGGTGCCCGATTACTTAACAGCTAGATAATATCAAATCATTTAGTTTAGTTCGAACAGTGAGAGAAGAGCCAAACTTTCAACCTGTGCGAAACGCTCATGAAACCAGACTCTGAAGATGTATAATGTAGAATGCAGAGAGAATTATTTATCTTCATCTTATGGGGAGCTTGTAGCGAATTTATTCCTCACCATTTTGTTATACTTTTATTCATACTTTAAATTCTCTTCATTTTACTCCAAACAACATGAGTGCTGAAAATTTTATCATGTAGCGTATTTATACATCTTGTATGTTTTAAATAGCCGATTATCGAACTACAAACGGTAATAATGTCTTTTCACTTCCAGTTACCGAATATGAAAATTTAACACGTAATTAATTTCGATCTGTAACGAGCATCGTCTGTCCCAAAATTAATCACCTGTTAAAATTTTATGGCCAGTAACCGGAAATAAAAACACCATATCATTTATTCCTAGATCACTGTGCCTTCTCCACGACTGTGTCACATCTCGCAATACAAGAGGTACAGTCTAACAGTAATAAATTATCGATAGAAGATTTTTAGATCTCCTGCTAACATACAGTAGAGCTCATTTCGATACATAAGCAAAGAGACAGGTATTAAAGAGCAAAATCATATTTTCGAGTGAATCACATTTATCGAGATTGCTGAGAAAGCTTTCAAACTTTGGCGGAACAGCAATAAAATCCCTAATTTTTTTCTTACAAACAAAAAAAGAAAACTGAGCTCGAATAATACACACCCAACAGGCATGTAGTTAAAGTTTAATTGTTTTCCTTTCATTTCAGAAGCAGATGAAAGAAGAAAAAAATAACAAATGTAACAGTTCATCAAATAACATTCCTGTTAAAGTTTGATGCTGAACATGTTTCTAGACCATTGCTCAGTTTCAAAACTAGATTGCATTTGTTTTTGTATTCAATGCGTATATAACATACTACTGATGTTTGTAATAATACACAGTAAGAGACTTTAGAGTTGAAACAGTGGTTTTGATACTTCGAGAGGTGTGAGGTTCAAATCTCCGTCTGCTGATCCAGATGTAGGTTTCCCGCAGTTTCCCTAAATGACTTCAAGTGAATGTCAATACATTTCTTTTCAGTATTTCACGACTGATTCCCTCCTCTACTTTTATATAACCAGCAACTCTCCCGACTTTGATATCCTCTGTGATAACGGCATGTTAAGTTCGATTCTTTCTTCCGATCGTTCAAACTTTAAGCCACACATTTTTATTACAACATATTCGAATTTACTAGTGGCTATTGTGTTAACTGTTCGTTTGAATAAAATACATCATTTTCCTCTAGCAGAACTGAAAAACGTGTAAAATTAAATTAGTTACAAAGGAGTGAAGTGAACAGGTTTTCCAGTAGATGTGATGTTTAATTTTTTATGCGTCGAAGCTCTCACCTCATTTGGTAAAAGTTTTGTACTGTGTAAACTGTAACGCTAGAATTTTAAATATGCTGTCAAATGAGGAAATAATTTATTTTTCCTTCATTTGTAATACACTAAATAAACACAAACTGCAATATAATTTCTAGCATTAGCAAAAGTACTCTAAATCTTGGTTGCACATCCACCGTCTTTCCTGAAGGCATATTACGAGAGTTATTGCAGTAACATGGTTAATTTTAGTATCTGTTAAACTTTTGTGTGCAGTTTTGTATGTGATGCTATTATACAAGGTGTGCTTGAAAGGTTCCGTGAATGGTTTCAGAAAATAAATGAAACATAAGTTACAAACAAAATACCGTTACTGGCTTTCAAAGCAATCAGCATTAGCTACAACACACTTCTTGCATCAGTTGTAGTGCTGTTGAAAACTGTCAGCAAGGTCTTCTTGTGGAATCATTCGTAGCGCAACGGTCACGTGTTGTTGGATATCCGCGACATCTGCCATCGTTCGTGAGCAATAGCGCTCGCACTGTCTTTGCTTATCGCAAACTCTTCTCAAAGACAGCCGGCGAATATCCGCAACCACTGTGGAATGGAGCGCAAAATGGAGCAACGTGTTAACACAAAACAAAGGTAGTATGTTACAGTACGCTTGTTCGCCCACTGCTTGAGTACTGCTCAGCAGTGTGGGATCCGTACCATATAGGGTTGATAGAAGAGATAGAGAAGATCCAACGGAGAGCAGCGCGCTTAGTTACAGGATCATTTAGTAATCGCGAAATCGTTACGGAGATGATATACTACAGTGGAAGACTCTGCAGGAGAGACGCTCAGTAGCTCGATACGGGCTTTTGTTGAAGTTTCGAGAACATACCTTCACCCAAGAGTCAAGCAGTATATTGCTCCCTCCTACGTATATCTCGCGAAGAGTTCATGAGGATAAAATCAGAGAGATTAGAGCCCACACAGAAGCATACCGACAATCCTTTTTTCACGAACAATACGAGACTGGAATAGAAGGGAGAACTGATAGAGGTACTCAAGGTACCCTCCGCCACACACCGTAAAGTGGCTTGCGGAGTATGGATCTAGATGTAGATGTAGAACATAAAGATTTGCTTCAAATTAAGGAAAAGGGCGACGGAGAATCATGGTACACTACTGGCCATTAAAATTGCTACACCTAGAAGAAATGCAGCTGATAAACGGGTATTCATTGGACAAATATATTATACTAGAACTGACAAGTGATTACATTTCCCCGCAATTTGGGTGCATAGATCCTGAGAAATCAGTACCCAGAATAACAACCTCTGGCCATAATAACAGCCTTGATACGCCTGAGCATTGAGTCAAACAGAGCTTGGATGGCGTGTACACGTATAGTTGCCCATGCAGGTTCAACACGATACCATAGTTCATCAAGAGTAGTGACTGGCGTATTGTGACCAGCCAGTTGCTCTGCCACCATTGACCAGACGTTTTCAATTGGTGAGAGATCTGGAGAATGTGCTGGCCAGGGCAGCAGTCGAACATTTTCTGTATCCATAAAGGCCCGTACAGGACCTGCAACATGCGGTCGTGCATTTTCCTGCTCAAATGTAGGGTTTCGCAAGGATCTAATGAAGGGTAGAGCCACGAGTCGTAACATATCTGAAATGTGACGTCCACTGTTCAAAGTGCCGTCAATGCGAACAAGAGGTGACCGAGACGTATAACCAATGGCACCCGATACCATGGGCAGCTGTACCTCTACACGCCATCTAAGCTCTGTCTGACTCAATGCCCAGGCGTATCAAGGCCGTTATTATGGCCAGGGGTGGTTGTTCTGGGTACTGATTTCTCAGGATCTATGCACCCAAGTCGCGTGAAAATGTAATCACATGCCAGTTCTAGTATAATATATTTGTCCAATGAATACCCGTTTATCATTTGCATTTCTTCTTGGTGTAGCAATTTTAATGGCCAGTAGTGTATTCAAGGGGGCGAGTAATTTTCTACTTAATTAATCGTTAAAGCTAACAGTTACTCATATACTGGGCAATTTTCTTCCTCCCAATACTAGAAGATGACAATAATGTATTATCACAATAAAATCTTTGTTAAATTACTTATTAAACATTTTACAAAATTACACATCCAATATGGTCCACGTAGTGGCGAAGGCTGCTATACGGGAAGTCTCACATACTGTGTAATGTTAACATAGCTCTTCCCGCGGTCGCAAAATGTGAGTATCGATAAGTACTCTTTTTCTTACCGGCTCCTTATCACTAGTGACGTTAAATCGCTTACTGCAGAGATTAGTTCACCTTTCATGATACGCCAAGAAACTATCAAATGCATATTATGTGATCTCGCTTTATGCTCTCAGTGACATATCATTGATATCACCGAATCTGCTTTCTATAATGCGTCTAGTATCGCTTCCGCATGGTTATGATATATCATTTGCGTCGCACAGCTCTGAAGTTAGTACGCACGCCATAGCAAGCGAACTCAGTTCGTATTGTCCACCTTTTTTCGTATTTTACTATCACCATTTTCCAATATCGCTGGACTTTATACCACATCAGATAGATTCGGGGTTTCTGTAACCATGAAATAACTAACTGACATTTTGAAAATAATGAGAACCAAAATGATATTTTTCTTCGATCAGACGACTTTATACCACATCAGATAGATTCGGGGTTTCTGTAACCATGAAATAACTAACTGACATTTTGAAAATAATGAGAACCAAAATGATATTTTTCTTCGATCAGACGATGCGGTGACTCCATCTACACGTCATGGAAGCATTTCTGAAAATATTTTAGAAACATTAGAGTAATAGCTGCTGATGACTCTTTGCAAGGACACTCGAAAGATCCAGAAAAGCAACAACAAAAGCCTGTAGGCAACCACCACTCCACACTACCCAAGTAAGGCTTCAATTTTATCCCTATTTGTGACCACTGGGAAAAAAAATTCTGTTCCTGTTTTCTAGGTACGAAAGGAACCGTTGCTGAACTGTCTTCTAATTCACTTTTTCTCCGCACAGCAAATGATCCTCTCATTTGAATACTGTTAGCTATCGAAAACTACCAATCGGTAGTTCAACGCCTTTTGTTAATATTAAGAGACGTTACGTCAGCTGGGACACCCTGCATGTTGAGCGATGTGTACCACATCGGCGTTAAATACCGTTGAAAATGTTCACTGGCTGCACGAGCCGTTAAAATTTTAAGGGTAATAAGCAAACAGTGGACAAGGGATTGTGTCACGTTGTCAGCAGTTACGTGTACACGGCATACACGTGGCGTCACGCTTCTCTCAAAGAATAATACGAGAGCGCTTTTATAAATGTGTCGCATTCTCGTTTCCGCAAGAAAGCAGATGCGGAGCACTCGGGCGTAACTCCAAAGTGTCGACCACGCGCATAATTTTTCACGCTCGCTTTGTAAGTGAGCACGCTGGCCGAGGAGTGATACTGTTTAAATACTTTATAAAGGAACTTGCTCCGCGTGATTGATACGTGACCGAGACCCACAAAGAAAGTTTCACCCCAGTGCGTTTCCACAATGGCGGCAGCTTTTGTCGCGTGTACGCCCGACGCGCCCCAGGTGGTCCTGCGGTCATTACTAATGCACAGCCCTGTTCTCAGCACCCGTCGGTGAACTCACTCTCCCGTCGCTGAGTAATAACCACCGGCTAATGCCTGTCCATCGGAGAAACATTTCTCCCTGCTGCTGAAAATATCACACCGCTGACAGTTATCGATTGAAACGGAGCCGGCCAAGTAGGAAGGGAGGGTGCGGCGCTGCACAGGTGTTTCTAGCGTATCGAACAACCGGGCGTGGAAGTAAGACAACGAACGCAATCCTGTCACTATATCTCCCTGTGTGCTGATTTAAATATGAGTCGGCACATCTAGTGATTCGGTGTGGTGACCGTCTAGCACTGCCGCAGATAATTCCTACCCGGATAATTTCTGCTGGAAGCGGTTTTCTCTTGCCTACCTTCAACTTGTGTATTGTCGGAGAGTGTGGTGTGCGTGACAACAATCAATGCTTATCAAAATGTAATATGATGCTTTTCTCCTTTTGAAATGAAATACATTGACGGAAATGGAA
Organism: Schistocerca gregaria; assembly: GCF_023897955.1. Lineage (NCBI taxonomy): Eukaryota > Metazoa > Arthropoda > Insecta > Orthoptera > Acrididae > Schistocerca > Schistocerca gregaria. The sequence continues at coordinate 90,156,305 of NC_064931.1, forward strand.
ACCGTTACACCATTAACACTTTAACCGAACGCTAGCAAACTGACACCCAAGTCTTTCCATGCCTGTGGGATACGTTGATTAAAATTTCATCCTCATGAGAGCTTATTTCCAGTGTTTTCAGTACGGAAAAAAACATTCCGGGAATGTGTAACACCACAGCTCTAATGCTCTATTGATTTATTTTACGTTTTGTTTTATTTAATGTTACATCATTGAGCTTCTGTAAATGTGTTTGATTGAATCGATAACACAAAATTGTATACTCCTTGCTTTGTAAAAACTTTGATGTCTTTTAGATTGTCGGAAGTGTAATCTCTGTAATATATACAATATGAGCAAATTATATGTTTTGTCTTCATCATATAATATCTTTGGTTACCTTTAAAATTAAATAATTTTGTGTAGAACTACCAATACATGCAAATGTTCTGTTTTATTTAAAATGTTTGTTTGCTGTTATGTAAACTGCTGACCTTCACTTAGGGTTCTTAGTTATTTTGTATGTAAAAGGTGTTGTGGTTCCCCTCGGGAACGGAACTGTGTAGCGCTCGCAAATTGTGGCTGGCATAGGTAGAAAAGGTGGAACAAAGAGTCAGTCGGGGACGAGCTACCAAACTATCTACTGCTCATGTAAAAGTTGTGTATTGTTCTGGTTCCGAGAGAGGCTTTTCCTGACGCTTTCCAATGCCTCGGATGGATGGATTAAGGGCTGGAACTATTCTGGAATTGGTATCTATCATTCCCAACAAGAAATGACAGAGTCCAGCAATTCTACCTGCAAATCCACCTACCAACATGCAATCGCCACCACTTTGTGCAACCACTGTAATGGAACACTACAGTAATGCACAGTGAAGCATCAGCTCATAGGATGTTATAGTGTATTCAAATATAAGATAATTTATAAATGAATTTATGTCCCTATCTTGATTTTTTCCTTATCATAACACTTCTCAGGTTCCTCTCCGTTTTAACTAAAGTGATTGCCGAGTGTCCTTTATTGAAAGCATATTAAAATTAATATGGCAATAGAGTGTGCTAAATTTAATATTGTTTGTTGAAAGGATCTTACATATATCTCAAATTTGTGTTTCACTGAAGTAAAAGTTCAGAACTGCAGCTGTTGAGAATTATATGTTCATACTTGTTAAGTACTTGTTTCTCTAGTGTACTGAAAGTGTGTTTAGTTTTCTCTGCTACAGTGGTCAAGATTAAGGGCCCCCCTCCATTGAAAGTAGTTGAAATGCACCAAGTTACTTAATTACAGAAAGTTTTAATTACTCTTGCTATTCAAGTCAAATTCTGTACAATATTGGATTCCTCTTGTGTATTGAAAGTGCATATTAACAGCGTAATAGGATCCACAGTTTATCCTTTATGCTCATGATAAATAACAATTAATAGAAAGACCACTATCTATGAAAACAGTAACCTTTTTTATTCAAAATTCAGTGAGAAGTAATCTGTTAGTGAACTCCATTTAATTTTTATTCTAAGCAGAAAGGTGTTTAGTATTGAGAGACTTAATCTATGCACAATAACTAATTTTGCTGTGAACCATATCCATATTTCATGACAGAAAGGAATATGTTTGAAAAGTGATATTGAGCCTATGCATAATTTACGATTCTGCAGTGAATATTAATAGTAACATTATTAAGACCATTCAGTTTGACTAATAGTGTGTTTTGTTATCTGTTATGTTTATGCAAATAGTTTGTTCTGATCTGGTAGCTCCAACCTTAACGTGAACATAACTGTATTCAGGTGCCAGAGTTCATTGCACTCGCGTGTGTCAAAGTATAGGTTGTGTTTGTCCATTAAAGTTACTCGTACTTATTTTCAGTTCTTAAACAAGAATGTTAATCATTCTCATGCCTAATTAGGCTGGTGACCGTTTTCATTATTCTTTGAACAGTGTTGATAAGTAAATTATTGTTTGTTACTGTTTGAATATTTACGTAGTAATGACCTTCACTTCCGATAAGCCACCTCCGCTAGGTTCAACACGGTCAACGTATCGAAATTCCTCTCAGAGGGTAACACTGTTCTGTTGCTTTATACCATAATTGCTTGAATAAAAATAATTTCACTGTACGAACTGCCTCCAACTTTAAGGTTATGGTGTAGCAGTATCGGACAGTAGTGTTATAACTGACGGCTACTGTGTCTAACGTTAGTAGAACTTTGCAGGTGGAGATCGCAACACTGCATGCCCAGAGAACTTGGACGTGCAGCTTACCGCAATCTTTCAGACTTCGAGAGAGGTCGCATTATTGGCGTGTGAGAAATGGAAGCATCATACCGACAGATCGCACAGACAGTTGGCTGTAGTGCAATGACAGTAGAATGACTGGTGACGCGACGGGCAGAGGACAACAGTATGGCAACGAAAGTAGGCACGAGTCCTACCAGAAGGACTGTACCACAAGAAGGTCGTTGGAATCTTCGACAAGCTGTGACAAACAGATGGATGACAACAGCTGAAATCCCTCTGATGGTACAAGCAGAATGTCACCACGAACCGTCGGGCACAGATTATTGGAAGCTGAATTATTGAGTTGCGGTGCACATCGTCTACCACTGACACGATACCACAGACGATAGAGACTTGCACTGTGTAGAGCCAAAGTCTCACTGAGTGGCATTCTGCACTGCTCAGCAATCACTCTCGCCCTTGTTTCTGGGATCGGCATGTAAATGTCACAGAAAACAGAAAGCAGCAATTCTCGAACTCGTACCTCTCCAACTCCTGAAATTATGCGGTTTTTGAAGGTAGACTGAATGCTCGCCAGTATTTGCCAAGAATGTTAAACACTGTTATCATACCCTTTGTAAGCAGGGGATCAAAGGGAAAATTTCAACAGGATAATGTAAGAACCTCACATTGCAGACACATCTCAAGCGCCTTGAAGAATGTACGGATGATTCACTGGTCTACCCAGTCACCCTGATTTGACACCTGCACAGCATGTCTGGGATGCGATGGAAAGTCGTATACTTTAATATCAACAATCTTCATCAACTAACATAGCATTTGTTCAGACTTGGCAGGAGATTACTTAAGACGACATTCGATTCGGAGGAGACACATCTCATACCGTTGTTGATGTTTCTCGTGGGCTCCGAATGAAATGAAAGTTTAATCATTTAATACTCGTTATTTGGTGTACATCTCCACAAAGTTTGATAAATATCGGACTAGCACTTCATGGTGTAACACTTCCCATTTCATTCAGTGTATACTGAAAGCGAAGGACAAAATAAAACCTTATGTGAGGGTACAAATCACTCTCCATCAAAAATTAGTTAAGCTTAAACTCTCAACGCGATAGAAAAATATCATAATTGCTATTGCATCTTGTAATTTAGTGTGCTAAGGACATGTCCTGAGGCATCAATGGATCACAAATTTATCATTGGAGGGCAGCGTGGAGGGTAAAAATCGTAGAGGGAGACCAAGAGATGAATACACTAAGCAGATTCAGAAGGATGTAGGTTGCAGTAGGTACTGGGAGATGAAGAAGCTTGCACAGGACAGAGTAGCATGGAGAGCTGCATCAAACCAATCTCAGGACTGAAGACCACAACAACAACATGGACATGAGAGTTATTAATGACAGCGCACTAGCTTATTTCGATAAGCATGTGAAACGAAATCGGTAGTCGTCTTATTAAAGGAATCATACCAGTATTTAAGGGAATTTACTACTTCACAGGTACACTTTACTTCTTTATTTATTTAGTCACGACTCGGTTTCGAGCCTGAAGCCTCATTTTCAAAAGTTCACGCTCTTTGAGCACGAAACTTTGACAACGAGGTTTCACCCTCGAAGCAAACCAAGACTAAATAAATAAAACAGCGTAGCTTCGGAAATTTATTCCCTGAAATATCTCCAGCTTCTGATCTACAACGAATTTCGTTAAAAAACAGAATCTAAAACTGGATGTCCAAATGAGATTCTGAATCCTGCTTGTCTCGAATGCTAGTGCTGCGCCACAAGCGCTCAGTATGTGCAGGACTGGGAGTATACTTCTAAAATACCCAAGAAATGTGATGATCAGGAACTGTGTACCACACCCTATCGTCTTCCCTGCCACATCCACATCCTTCCACAACCCGTAATACTAGACGACCGCAACGGCGATTCAGATACCTAGGTCGCATATATGGGTACATTCCGGCATAGCTTTCTCTAACTGTCTACAAATCAGTTTAAATTCCATTTACTGCCTGTCACAACTCTCTGACACAAAGATTGTACAGACGCTCAGTTAACCTTATTTCGAATGGCATTATGGATATTTGGAAAAGGAAGGTGGATTAGGGCTTAACATCCCGTCGTCAACGAAGAGTTCATTAGAGACGGGAAGGGTACTCGTCCTTTGGCTAAGTCTTTAGAGCGACTACGGAAAACCTAAATTTGGGTGACCGGATGGAGATTTGAACTGCCGTCCTCCCGCATGCAAGTTGTTTGTCTCATCTAATTTGTCCTCCTTCTTAGTCGAAATCGAAGCATAGCGTAGAGCACCGTAACCTAGAGATTGATGATTTGTATTCTGATGCCGGGGAAAATTTCCATCTTCAGATTTGACCAGCAAGGTGGGGATCGCTGTACTGCGTATCAACTCTCTCGATTAAATCTCACAGCATTCTACAGCGTTTCATGGCGTGAGTGCACGTAACATTGTTGATAGTGATCGGTATATCGAATTAAGGCGTCATTATATTTGGCAGCCACAATGGTGGCACTCAAAAGGATTAGCTTGTCTTCCAGCACTACATTTAACCTTCTCCCTTTCTTTCATGCCGTAGTCACCCCATAACAACACAAAAATTGAACTACGCTGTATCTCACAGCGACTCATCACTAACAGCAAACGATGCCTATTTCGACCTTCACATTAATTCCGTGCTCTGAGGTGGTGATAATAACGATGTGATAGAAAACTGTCTGATAAACATCGTCGTCGGTAGTGTGGTCATTTTTTTTTGCCCCAGATACACACAGAAGCATAAAGAAAAATGGATACAGAGAACAAATATTGTGTTAGGGACAGACAGATGGGGCACATTTCCACTTCCAACAGTAGGATGATATTTGTAACGTACATCTGTCGGTAAATAAAAGGATGCGGATTAAGATGCACTCGAACAGACCCAGCACGCTGACAATATACGGTGAAAGGGGCACTGAGGTTCCATGTGGGCGTAGCGTCACAGAACTGCGAAGTATGAGCCATAGGTTCGAGTCACGCCTTGAGCATTTGTGTTGATTTTCAGTGTAGTTTTTCTATGCCTGTGCTATGTATTTGTAAGATAAAAACGTATGTTTGGATCCTGATTGTAAACATAACGAGAATAAAATACATTTTTATGTATGAGATATGTTACACGCTTTCTTATCTTCACTGGTGCCCTCAGTACCTATCCTCACATATCAGATACTTATCGTCATTCCTTAACTGCTATTCCAGCAGCATGTGCTGCCCAGCATTTGGGCTGCACATGTGCATAGCACTAAACCTCTCTCCAGCTCTTTCTCTATTTCACTCAAACGATTTTGGATAGAAATGCCCAAACGACTCTTAATTCGAGAGTAGATTAAAGCTTAATCTGTTACCGTCGGCGCAGTTCACCTATCGACATACCCCGTCTGTTTTCCTTCTGTCCAACACTGATTCAGTATCAGTTGTCAACACTATCCATGTTTTCCTCATTCCAATCTATTTCTGTTTTCTATTTTTCAATCCAACTACCAGTCTAGCCTATCGCTTCTCGCGCATCCTCTGACCAGTCAACTCCTTCTCCCATTTGATTCTTTCTGTACTGCTGCCATACATGTTTGTTAGTTGTCATTACCCACATTCGACGAGAACGTAATCAGAAAATTGCTTAAGACAGTATTAATAAGACTGATTTCCTTAAATTCGATAGTTTCATTGCTATAACTACTGTAATTATTACTATTGTAATTATCATTATGTACAGCTCATGTACTGTGCAAATTGTTACGTTGGCTCACTAAGAGTACCTAGTTTGTGTAAGAAAGAGCATGAAAGCCTCGCGGGATTAGCCGAGCGGTCTCAGGCGCTGCAGTCATGGACTGTGTGGCTGATCCCGGTGGAGGTTCGAGTCCTCACTCGGGCATGGCTTTGTGTGTTTGTCCTTAGGATAATTTAGGTTAAGTAGTGTGGAAGCTTAGGGACTGATGACCTTAGCAGTTAAGTCCCCTAAGATTTCACACACATTTGAGCATTTTTTGAAAGACCATGAAGGACCCTAACCTTGCAAGGTGAAATACGTAATTACATAATGGGTGCATCAACATATGACTTAGACTTCCACACAACTAGAGAGCTACCTATGTCGCCTAATATCAGTTACTTTAAAGAAGTGTGGTCGAATCTTTTTGCCTAAATAATATGCGCTATCCAGTGAAGCTGATCCTGTAGAGAAAACGGATGAACATAGAAAAGAACAACTTAGCTCAGTTTTGATATTCGTATGTACTAAATAACGGAGGTATATCCAGGCTGTATGATAAACCCAAAAGATACTAACGTAGAGTTACACTAACGCTCCATAGAATTACTGGATACATTAACAAGGAAAGTAAGAAAGCCTGTGCTTCACACTGTATAATCTCCTAATACCATTGCTCAATAGAGACGTACCACTGCTGTATACTAGGAAGTTCTAATAAGTGTCAGTACTTTCCCTTGTTTACGATTTCTACGTTCCAGAGTACTGACGAATGCAGCTAGCTGGGATGTCTGATGCAACCTTAATGGCTCACGAGAGTCTACTGTGGAGGTCATGAAGCGTGAGTGATGCTAGTCAGACACCATTGCCAATAACAGTTGCGGACACCAAGAGCAGTACTCTGAAGGCAGAAGCTTCATGCTTCGAATATGGTCAAGCACAAAGCGTGATTTTAAATCCCGAATTATCCACATTAGCCGCACAGCCCCTACAAACAGCTGAATGCAATACTGACCTATGACTTGTAACAGCGTTACTCTTTCCTAATTGCAGACATTGCTAAGAGTATTTACTATAAATGGAAACCAGAAAAAGTTTCACTGAAGATAATAAAATTTCACAGTTACAATAACCAATTCATGACACACATGTATCTAGTATGACTGTCCGCAGTAGACTATTACTTTCGTCTGAAATCGCACAATATTTCCGAAGTTTGTTACCAGAAAGCTGGTAAGGCCGCTGTTTTGTCCAAATAAATAATAAAACCTATAAAATTAAGGAATCAGTCTCACGACATCTTTCATTGATCAGAACTTTTACTGTATAGCTATATATTTTAGAAATATACTCAACATAAGTATTCTCAGAAACAATACATTGTCATATTATGTACGAGAGCTGGCAGCTAAGATTATACGAGTGATAAAATGTAAAGCCACTAGTCTTCCTCACACTGCTTGCTCTTAGTAGACAAAATGCTTATTAAAAATCTCACAGCTGCTAGAAAATCTACGACCAGCCAGTCCTTTGAAAAATCAGTTCCTGCGCTATACATATCATCTCTTCTGTCGTAATGTAAAATTGACGTTCAATTAATGTCAGTTTTACAAAATAAAAAGGTCTGTGAGTGTGCTTCCAGAGAGATAATAGTGAAATTACGAACATGCGGAGAAATGTCAGTTCGTGTTGCACAAAATACAATGCAAATTCATCTCAGTGTGAAATATTTCGGATCCCCAGTGGTGCTTATTGTTCGTAAAAAAACAAAGCGAACACACGAGCCGGTTTCTGTGCCCCTTGTTAAGTCTCTACTACAAAAGACAGTCGCCTCTAATCAGCAATGCACAAAGTCATGAACATCAAAGCTGCCAATCTGAAGTCCGTAATCCATTCCCAGGAGCTGTTTTATCTGCTTTGCATTCTCTCTGGATGAAGGAACCTCTCACTCTTCAGACTCGTCCCTGTGGGGGCTGTACTCATTCCGAAACTAATCGCCGAACTCACGTTGGCAAACACAAAAGAACCCTCAACCTCTGTGACTGGTGCTCTGAAACAGAGGGCTAATAGCCAAATTGCGATCGGCTCAAGCGTGCTCACTGCCGCGCGGACCGCGGCTCTTCAGCGCACCGCAGCCTCTGACCGCCACCAGCACTGCAGTTCCGTGCACTGGCCACCGTTTCACTCTCTCAACACTACTTGTTTCTCTAACACGACTGTCTTTAATTGCTTTACATATATTTTATTTCATGTATCAGTTATTACTCTCGTTAATTTCCTATCTATTTACTTACCGAATATGCATTTCAACCTCTTGCCGTCTTCCGTAAGGTTCTCTGTGTGCTATACGCCTACAATAGTCTGAAAAGTATAATAAGTTAGTGTATCCCCGCTTGGCGTTGCCACTGTTGCGTATAGTGTACAGTTCTCGTGCACATGAGGGTAGACTGGTAAGTTTGGAAAGAAAACCTAATAAACAACATATTTTTGCAGAAATAAAAATTTGTTTCCCAACATAATCTTCCTAGAGCTTCAAACATTTTATCCAGTGAAATACCCTTCCTTGCATTCCCTTTCAAAATAATTTTATTTATCAGCAATGCAAAAAATGACACGCTTACAGCATACACACACAGACACACACACACACACACACACACACACACACACACACACACACACGCACACACAAACACCCCCTCATATGACGAGAATTACTTTCCTCCAAGATTTTGGTTACGTTATGACCTAGAAAAATATTACATGCTACAATATCTGGGAATAGGGTGGGAGGAAAATTGTTTCGAAGCCTGGCTCTTATCGTTTTGCTGACACAAGGGCTCTTAAACTTGGTGATAGGAGTAATTTTGGTGTTAGTATTGGTCTATTTGCCTTCGACTCGATAAGCAAACATACTCCAGTAACAGTGTCGACTGCTCTATTTATCCGTATCATTCAATTTATGTTGGTGTTCGGTACATGTGTGGTGGATTTCAAGAAAATATACTTTCATCATCAGGTACCAGATGTGTCTCAAAAATCGTACGGCAAGTACCACCACCGTTCGTTCAGGAAAGAAGGACTCCATAAAGAAAACACCAAAGTGTCGAATTCTGCGTACCACATGTTCCACACAGCAAAATCTAGTCACAGCAGCAGTTACGCCAAAATTTCTTTGTGTGTAACGTTCGGCTCGCGGAATTCGACACTTCTGCTGATGTCCACATAGCTCCTTCCTATTCTGGTCAAACGTTAGTGCTATTTATGACACGAAATTTTTAAAGCATATTTGGTACCTGCAGATGCGACTATGTAGTCGTGAAATTTATTATACATTAACAGAACATCAAAATAAATTGTTTAGTGCAGTTTTATGTAGAAACTGACTTTTTTACTGGAATGAATTAAACAACAACTGAAAAAGTCTCTAATAGACGCCCTATCCACAGTGGGCTATGTGAAAATAACGCAATTCAGACGGTTACTTACTTTATGTAACAAGAACCGGTCACCGTCCGGTCACTTTCCAGCCGAAAAAACTGTTTTCGATTTTTTGAGTGTACCCTCATCTTCGCCAAGCCACTGTTTTGATTGCCGTTTTGTCTCTGAGTTGTTACAGTATTCGAATCGCACTGCGCAAGCGACCACTGTCTGTACTTTCTCAGCCACTTTATAATTCTTGCCAAAAACACTAGCTGCATCGTACCAACCACTTCAAACCTGCTTCGTAAAATTCTACGTCGACAATTTGACATGCAAGTGCGAATTTCCGGTCCCTTAAAAAAAGATCATCTATATTGTCTTAATGTAGGAATTTTTGCGATGTGGGAATGGCGAGGAATGCCATCCAATTGATTGCTGTTTGAACACGTTAACTGATCTTCCGCCTATCGAAATCTTTATAAATAATGATGCGAATACTATCGTGGCTAATGCTCAAGTTCCCAGTTAACAATTTCTGAGACAGTCGCTTATTTTGAGCCATGACATTACGTTCTTTGTGCTTGTCATCGATGTGGTTCTTGATAGTGTTGTGCATCATAAGCGTCTTCCTTACCGTCCTTAAAGCGTTTGAACAGACTGTTAGTATATTTTGGCTCGCTGTTCATTAAATGCACTGCCCAATTCTCTTTACATCCCAAAATGAGAAAAAGTACACACAGTTGCTCGTAAAATGAAATATTTGGAGAAAGAAAGGAGAAAAATTGCTGATGTAGGCGTTAATGATAGGTAAGAAACGACGGCTTCATTTCTTAGGCTTGTAAAATACCAACTGCGTCAATGCTGGTGCGCTGTAGGCATTATAAGAAATTGCACCCCTTCCACGTGAGTTACTGAATGCCACCGCAGTGCATTAGATAGAGTAAACGGTTGACATGGTTAGCAGGCAGTATTTGCAGGAGGAACTGTCGGGGCGTGCTCTCGGAATCATTGATGAGACAAGACAACTTTTATACTCCAAAATTGTAATAATTTATGCATCGTCGGCGGACAGTATTTAATTAACAACACACAGCACACAGCAGTGAGAACTAGTTGCAATTATCAAGAGTAGGTAAGGCACTGTTGAAAATATCACAGTCAATAGAATATGTGTAAAAAAATATTGCGTGGCAGATGCAAGTAAATGACAAGACTGGAAGCATTGGTAAGACAAAACTACATCTGGAGGTGGCTTGTAGTTCATACCCCAGAGATCTGTAAGCCATAAGTTTCAGTAGGCACAGTATGCCTCGGGGAGGTAAGGCGAAATGCCACTGAGTATAGCATCAAATATGACGATTGATATGTTTCAATGAATGCTCCAAAGAATAGCTAACGATTTACTCTTCGACCTTAATGAAAAATACAATTTGTCGAAGCCTTCAAGAAGATGGCCCATATAATGGCAAACAAGTAGGATATGAACTTCATGTGCAGTGCTACGGAACAGAGAGTTGCAATAGACCGCTATGAATAGAAAACCGTTGTGTCACAAATGAATACCGGTTTATACTGTATATAGTTTTCTGGGTAGCGATGTACTATAGTTACCATCTATCCACTGCCAATGAAACAAGTCAATGAAAAACGAAAATTTTGGGTAACATTAGTCTCGAGGAAATCACAGTGATATATTCGCTCTGGCTTGAAAACACAGTTGACAAGTGATGAGGCCTTTGATCATTGCATGGGACGATTAGGTCAAACAAGAAACGTAAGAATAAATCACATTCCTGCACCAGTTTCATTCAGCCCATCCAACAGACCATTACTTCGAAGATGCCAGATAGCTGTGGGGCCCATCTCCATCGACATCCGATAACTTTTCTTGTCAATCAAACAGTTCTACGGGAGCTGCGAAGTGTTATCAGAAACAACGAAAGTAGAGGGTGGTCGATTAATGCACACACTTTAACAACGAGTTGCATCGTCGTGAAGAGTCGTCACATTCCTCAATAAAGTTGAAATTTTTTCTAGTGTTTTGATAATGCCTTTCGAAGGTCAGTGATGTAAAACGGGCAAACTGCTAAATTGCAAGTTCAAAAATGAAAGTGCATACTTTTATCCGTTAAGTGTTAATTTCTTCATAAAGTAATTATAAAGTAAAGAATGCGGCAGCAGAAAGCGATAAGAAATCATCTCATAGAAGAATTATTCAGTAATTTGGTAGACACTATTCAATAGACGGCTGCTGAATGCAGCACTCGAGAAGTTAATGGTTTGACTGTAATGGGATCATTAGAAACTGGAAGGAATGGAATGGCTAAAAAAGTCCTGAATAACGAACGTAAAAAAAACTCTTTGTCACAAAACAATGGTCAGAAGATTCAGCTACAATGTACAGCAAGACGGCAGATAATTACTCGTGTGATCTGAACAATATCATCAACATAACTCATCTCTCACGTTTGTCAAACCTTCTTGCAAGTGATGAGTTGTACAATGGGAAAAACACGAATCAGTCTGAGGACAAACATAGTACATGAGAGACAAAAATGATAGGAAAATAAAATCGTGAAGTATACAATCATCTATGAACATCAATTAATTGAAGAATAACGAAGGAGAATCGATTTCTACTGCAGCATAGAAATTATAACTATTTTTAGCAAACACTGTTTTCTTAATTTTATTTGGAAGACAAATATCCAAGAGGACAATGCGAAAAATAGGATTTGATTGTCATTTTGGAACGATGAGATGTAAAATCTCAGAGAAAACCCAAAAGCGTTAACACAAAATCATTACCACGTTAAAAAAGATACTGTAATTCTATGACTCTTACATGCAGTAAAAATCTATTAAAGCATTTCTGCTGAAGAAGTTTTAACGGTAAGGAAACAATACCAATGGAGCAGGCAAACAGACGTAGACAGGAAAAGGTGTACAGGATAAAAATTATGATATTTGAAATGTATGTATTTTAACTAAGAAGAGTGAAAAATCGTACTACCAGAAGAGAGCTGCGTGGGTGCAGCAGGCTTGGAAAACAAAGGATTAGCTAATATTTTGAAAAACAAACATTATAAATTAAAAAATAAGGGCAAACAACCACTATCTTAAGGAATACAGGTTTTTCGGAAAATATTTGAGAATTTTTTTAAAAAAATTTCCGAGCATATAAATCAGTAACTGGCAACATCAAACAAGATAGATATTTAACGAATCAAACAATTGTAAAGAATCATCATACTTCCTAATTTTCTAATGAGGCGGAGATGAGAACCATTCGACAGTATTTTATTAAAGAAAAACTGGGTTGTCCCAGTGAACTTCATGTTTTCGGTGCAACGTTGAGAAATGCAAACATTTCACTTTCAAGCACATCAGTACCACTCTGGAGCTAAAAAGAATCAGAGTATCACTTCCCATGGATAAACAAAAGGGGAGGGGGGGGGAGAAATGAAACCAGATTAGGGTTTTAAATACCGTCGACAACTACGTCTGGCACAATAACGAATTGGGAAACTAAAGCAGGCACGTCATTTTCAGAGGAATCATACCGTAATTTCCTTAAGCAGCTTAGAAGAATTGTTGAAAACCGAGAGTGACAACGACTGTTAGCGTCCGTGACATTTCTTAAGTCACGCGTGTCCTCTGGGTGATGCTAAGGAACACTCATTTCGAGGCAAATATCTAGAGTCAGGAGGCAGATGCCATCAGATCAACTCAAAGATCTCCTAGGTAAAATGAATTTGTCACAAGACATGACCTCACACTGTCCTTCTCAGGAACCTCCACCTATAAACTATCTATCTGTCATCAAAATCTATCAAGGGCTTAAGTAAATCAGAGTGCCAAGTCTTACAGAAGATTATCAACCCCTAACATCGACGTTGCTGTTGTTCAGGAAACCCATACTGGAAATGAAGATCAAATGAGTCTCAGAGAGAAATTTTTTCCTGTCTTTGACTTACTAGGAGCAATCAACCATCGTGCTTGTGGAGTGGCAACATATGTATCGACTGTCAATCAAAAATGCACGTCTACGCTCTGTATATGATTTCAATGACACCCACGAAATTGCAGTAAAAGTTGGAGGACCTCCAACCATCTCTTGGCCTCCACAGTTTATCGCCGTATCATAACACCTCGCCATATATTTCTGAGATCTTAACAGTCACCACTCTCAATAAAACTATAAGGAAAGCGATGAAAATGATGAAGCCATTGTAAACTGGGCAGAAGACAAGAATTGATGTTTGATATTAAGGATAAAGGAGGATTTGTATCAGCAGTTTGGAGACAGGAGTATAATCCCGATCTATGCTTTGTAATAACTAATTAGAATAAATTACCTCTCCAAAGTTCGCATTACAAGATTTCCCACACAACCAATACAGTCCAATCTTGAATGAAATTGGAACGAGTATCCCACTCGTATCATCCTTTCACAACATAGACAGAACTTTAGAGAAGCAAAGTGGGGTGTATTTCCTAAAAAATCTGGAGAAATGTCTTGGATATAATCCCCCAAAACCAAAAAAAACTATGTGAGGTTTATTGGAGCGATGATAAGTGCAGCAAAAAATGCAATCCCTAAGGACTACGGGAAGCAATATAATCCAGGTTGGGATAAAACAGTATGATCGATTTTAAAAAAGCGGTGGTATGGAAACAGCGGAAACTCTGCTTCATAACCTCGATACAGTCAGACGTACTATGTGGGTATATACTATAGAGCGACTCAGTTTTCGAACATGAAGTAGAGAAGCATGGCCATTACTGAGAAAGTTGGGTGGAAACAGAATTCAAGTGACAACGCGTATATATTAGCTACTAGGATTGCATCACTTTTACTCTCAACATCCACAGTACCAAGGGAGAAAACTGACATAAGATACATCAGAAGCAAATTTACATTGCAAAAAGAACACTAATGAACAATCTCATTTATTGAATACTTTCTCTGTATCTGATATTTCTGCTGCTCTTAAAACTCTAAGACCTGGAAAGGCACCGGCAAATGATTGGATCTATCCAGAATTCCTTCATCCCAGTGGGAACTACGCAAAAAGATGGCAAGCGGGTTGCTTCTCTGACAATATTATATCTAGTTCAGTCCCACAAAAAATGAAGTAATCAAGAACCATAGCAATACTCAAGCCAAAGAACTATCGACCAATCGCACTACTGAGCACAGTTTATAAGTTCCTTGAAAGAATTCTATACAATCAAATTAGCCCAGTTATCTTTCACAGCTTTCCTATTGAGTAAGTTGGATTCCGACCACGACGGATCCGTGTTGATCAGGTCTTATCTTTAACAACATTTATTCAAGCAGGATACCAAATGAAGCAGGAAATATCAGTTACTTTCGTTGATCAAGTGCATCATATGACACGATTTGGTTGCATGAACTGTTTTATAAATCATTACAACTTGTCCCATGCAGATGGACAACAAAACTAGTTGAGAACATGTTAGCTGGAAGAACATTTTTAATGTACTACAGGAATAGACACGAGCTTCCCAAAAATATTGAATAGCGGCTTACCACAGGGATCCGTCCTCGCTCCTCTCTTGTTTAATTTATATATATACCTGATATTCCTCCAACAGAGTTCAGGTAGTTTGGCTGTGCGGACGATTGGACAATAGCTACGCAACACAAAACCTTTAAAACCACTGAAGAAATTCTTACTTCTGATATGTTGTTGTTGTTGTGGTTTTCAGTCCTGAGACTGGTTTGATGCAGCTCTCCATGCTACTCTATCCTGTGCAAGCTTCTTCATCTCCCAGTACCTACTGCAACCTACGTCCTTCTGAATCTGCTTACTGTATTCTTCTCTTGGTTTCCCTCTACGATTTTTACCCTCCACGGTGCCCTCCAATACTAAATTGGTGATCCCTTGATGCCTCAGAACATGTCCTACCACCCGATCCCTTCTTCTGGTCAAGTTGTGCCACAAACGTCTCTTCTCCCCAATCCTATTCAATACTTCCTCATTAGTTATGTGATCTACCCATTTAATCTTCAGCATTCTTCTGTAGCACCACATTTCGAAAGCTTCTATTCTCTTCTTGTCCAAACTATTTATCGTCCATGTTTCACTTCCATACATGGCTACACTCCATACAAATACTTTCAGAAATGACTTCCTGACACTTAAATCTATACTCAATGTTAACAAATTTCTCTTTTTCAGAAACGCTTTCCTTGCCATTGCCAATCTACATTTTATATCCTCTCTACTTCGACCATCATCAGTTATTTTGCTCCCCAAATAGCAAAACTCCTTTACTACTTTAAGTGTCTCATTTCCTAATCTAATTCCCTCAGCATCACCCGACTTAATTCGACTACATTCCATTATCCTCGTTTTACTTTTGTTGACGTTCATTTTATATCCTCGTTTCAAGACACTATCCATTCCGTTCAACTGTTCTTCCAAGTCTTTTGCTGTCTCTGACAGAATTACGATGTCATCGGCGAACCTCAAAGTTTTTGTTTCTTCTCCGTGGATTTTAATACCTACTCCAAATTTTTCTTTTGTTTCCTTTACTGCTTGCTCAATATACAGATTGAATAACATAGGGGAGAGGCTACAACCCTGTCTCACTCCCTTCCCAACCACTGCTTCCCTTTCATGCCCCTCGACTCTTATAACTGCCTTCTGGTTTCTGTACAAATTGTAAATAGCCTTTCGCTCCCTGTATTTTACCCCTGCCACCTTCAGAATTTGAAAGAGAGTATTCCAGTCAACATTGTCAAAAGCTTTCTCTAAGTCTACAAATGCTAGAAATGTAGGTTTGCCTTTCCTTAATCTTTCTTCTAAGATAAGTCGTAGGGTCAGTATTGCCTCGCGTGTTCCAACATTTCTACGGAAGCCAAACTGATCTTCCCCAAGGTCGGCTTCTACTAGTTTTTCCATTCGTCTGTAAGGAATTCATGTTAGGATTTTGCAGCTGTGACTTATTAAACTGATAGTTCGGTAATTTTCACATCTGCCAACACCTGCTTTCTTTGGGATTGGAATTATTAAATTCTTCTTGAAGTATGAGGGTATTTCGCCTGTCTCATACATCTTGCTCACCAGATGGTAGAGTTTTATAAGGACTGGCTCTCCCGAGGCCGTCAGTAGTTCCAATGGAATGTTGTCTACTCCGGGGGCCTTGTTTCGACTCAGGTCTTTCAGTGCTCTGTCAAACTCTACACGCAGTATCGTATCTCCCATTTTATCTTCATCTACATCCTCTTCCAATTCCATAATATTGTCCTCAAGTACATCGCCCTTGTATAGACCCTCTATATACTCCTTCCACCTTTCTGCTTTATCTTCTTTGCTTAGAACTGGGTTTCCATCTGAGCTCTTGATGTTCATACAAGTGGTTCTCTTATCTCCAAAGGTCTCTTTAATTATCCTGTAGGCAGTATCTATCTTACCCCTAGTGAGATAAGCCTCTACATTCTTACATTTGTCCTCTAGCCATCCCTGCTTAGCCATTTTGCACTTCCTGTCGATCTCATTTTTGAGACGTTTGTATTCCTATTTGCCTGCTTCATTTACTGCATTTTTATATTTTCTCCTTTCATCAATTAAATTCAATATTTCTTCTGTCACCCAAGGATTTCTACTAGCCCTCGTCTTTTTACCTACTTGATCCTCTGCTGCCTTCACTACTTCATCCCTCAAAGCTACCCATTCTTCTTCTACTGTATTTCTTTCCCCCATTCCTGTCAATTGCTCCCTTATGCTCTCCCTGAAACTCTGTACAACCTCTGGTTCTTTCAGTTTATCCAGGTCCCATCTCCTTAAATTCCCACCTTTTTGCAGTTTCTTCAGTTTTAATCTACAGGTCATAACCAATAGATTGTGGTTAGAGTCCACATCTGCCCCTGGAAATGTCTTACAATTTAATACCTGGTTCCTAAATCTCTGTCTTACCATTATATAATCTATCTGATACCTTTTAGTATCTCCAGGGTTCTTCCATGTATACAGCCTTCTTTTATGATTCTTGAACCAAATGTTACCTATGATTAAGTTGTGCTCTGTGCAGAATTCTACCAGGCGGCTTCCTCTTTCATTTCTTTGCCCCAGTCCATATTCACCTACTACGTTTCCTTCTCTCCCTTTCCCTGCTACCGAATTCCAGTTACCCATGACTATTAAATTTTCATCTCCCTTCACTATCTGAATAATTTCTTTTATTTGATCATACATTTCTTCAATTTCTTCGTCATCTGCAGAGCTAGTTGGCATATAAACTTGTACTACTGTAGTAGGTGTGGGCTTCGTATCTATCTTGGCCACAATAATGCGTTCACTATGCTGTTTGTAGTAGCTTACCCGCATTCCTATTTTCCTATTCATTATTAAAGCTACTCCTGCATTACCCCTATTTGATTTTGTGTTTATAACCCTGTAGTCACCTGACCAGAAGTCTTGTTCCTCCTGCCACCGAACTTCACTAATTCCCACTATATCTAACTTTAACCTATCCATTTCCCTTTTTAAATTTTCTAACCTACCTGCCCGACTAAGGGATCTGACATTCCACGCTCCGATCCGTAGAACGCCAGTTTTCTTTCTCCTGATAACGACATCCTCTTGAGTAGTCCCCGCCCGGAGATCCGAATGGGGGACTATTTTACCTCCGGAATATTTTACCCAAGAGGACGCCATCATCATTTAATCATACAGTAAAGCTGCATGCCCTCGGGAAAGATTACGGCCGTAGTTTCCCCTTGCTTTCAGCCGTTCGCAGTACCAGTACAGCAAGGCCGTTTTGGTTAGTGTTACAAGGCCAAATCAGTCAATCATTCAGACTGTTGCCCCTGTAACTACTGAAAAGGCTGCTGCCCCTCTTCAGGAACCACGCATTTGTCTGGCCTCTCAACAGATACCCCTCCGTTGTGGTTGCACCTACGGTACGGCTATCTGAATCGCTGAGGCACGCAAGCCTCCCCACCAACGGCAAGGTCCATGGTTCATGGGGGGAAGACTTCTGATATAGGGTTCTTAAACCAGTATTTCCGTAAGTAGAGGTTATAACCAAACTCTGACAAAGCAGAATTTGCAGGTTTTCATCTGCCCAATAGATTGGCGCACAGATTCCTTGATGTCTATCAAAAATATCGTGGGATCACGTTAAGTAGGACACTTCCTTTTAACGAGCACTTGACACGAAAATCTGCTAAGTTCAAAAGCAGAATCAACAGTCTCCATGAAGTCCATCCCAGCAGTTGGGAATCGCCGGCAGACACTCTTCGAGTATCGGCTTTCTGATTGGTACGCTCAACAGCAGAGTACCGCGCACCTGTCTGGCTCAATAATCCATACGTAAAAAAAATAGCCATACAACTTAAGAGGCCATGTGTATTGTTAGTGGGCCATCACAATCTACACCCACACACTATTTACCTATATTGTGCAACATTCCACCTCCTGACATCAGACGGAAGAGCCCTCTACTACATTACTGGCCATTAAAATTGTTACACCACGAAGATGACGTGCTACAGACGCGAAATTTAACCGACAGGGAGAAGATGCTGTGAAATGCAATTCATTAGCTGTTCAAGAGCATTCACACAAGATTGGCGCCGGTGGCGACACCTACAACATGCTGACATCAGGAAAGTTTCCAACCGATTTCTCATACACAAACAGCATTTTACCGGCGTTGCCTGGTGAAACGTTGTTGTGATGCCTCGTGTAAGGAGGAGAAATGCTTACCAATCGTATCGCGACATTGCTGCTCACGTTGGTCGAGATCCAATGACAGTTAGCAGAATATAAAATCGGTTGGTTCAGGAGGGTAATACTGAACGCCGTGCTGGATCCCAACGGCTTCGTATCACTAGCAGTCGAGATGACAGGCATCTTATCCGCATGGCTGTAGCGGATTGTGCAGCCACGTCTCGATCCCTGAGTCAACAGATGGGGACGTTTGCAAAACAACAACCATCTGCACGAACAGTTCGACGACGTTTGCAGCAGCATGGACTATCAGCCTGCGATGGTGTACTCAACGACGAACCTGGATGCACGAATGGTAAAACGTCTTTTCTGTGGATGAATCCAGGTTCTGTTTACAGCATCATGATGGTCGCATCTGTGTTTGGCGACATCGCGGTGAACGCACATTTGAAGCGTGTATTCGTCATCGCCATACTGGCGTATCACCCGACGTGATGGTATGGGGTGCCATTGGTTACACGTCTCGGTCACCTCTTGTTCGCGTTGTCGGCACTTTGAACAGTGAACGTTACATTACAGATGTGTTACTACCCGTGGCTCAATCCTTGATTCGATCCATGCGAAACCCTATATTTGAGCAGGATAATACACGACCGCATGTTGCAGGTCCTGTACAGGCCTTTCGGGATACAGAAAATGTTCGACTGCTGCCCTGGCCATGACATTCTACAGATTTCTCACCAACTGAAAATGTCTGGTCAATGGTGGCCGAGCAACTGGCTCGTCACAATACGCCAGTCACTACTCTTGATGAACTGTGGTATCGAGTTGAAGTTGCATGGACAGCTGTACCTGTACACGCCATCCAAGCTCTGTTTGACTCAATGCCCAGGCGTATCAAGGCCGTTATTAAGGCCAGAGGTGGTTGTTCTGGGTACTGATTTCTCAGGTCATATGCACCCAAATTGCGTGAAAATGTAATCACATGTGAGTTCTTGTATAATATATTTGTCCAATGAATACCCGTTTATCTTCTGCATTTCTTCTTGGTGTAGCAATTTTAATGGACACTAGTGTAATTGAATACCACAGGATTGATGACAACCACGACCTTCCCATCTTGGACCTTGTGTTGCCTGAGGAGCAAAAACCAGCCTTATCAGAGATAGGATTCTTAAAGAAATTGATTTCATTGCCATCTATAAACGGAAACGCTGGTGGCAAGAAAACGTCCTCCACAATGCCTGAAACTGCCCTGCATCCAAAAGAAACCCCCTGGATTTGACCAGCCTCGAGAAATTTGACTACCCTGAACCGAATCCGAACGGGCCTTGGAAGATGTGGAGAAACTCTCCACAAGTGGGGTAAATCTTCATCTTCATCTTCTGACTGTAGAGCGGAATGACAGACAGTCATGTCGTATCAAAATGTCTCGCGCGTGTCTACAATGGTCCTTTCGAAGATTTCCAGACAGCGACGTGTGGTGTGAAAAAATACATAAAAGATTTTGATACCCGTATACAGCTATTGTCATTTATGTTTTTTACGCTGGAGACCTGTGTTTAGCCGGCCTCGGTGGTCTCGCGGTTAAGGCGCTCAGTCCGGAACCGCGCGACTGCTACGGTCGCAGGTTCGAATCCTGCCTCGGGCATGGATGTGTGTGATGTCCTCAGGTTAGTTAGGTTTAAGTAGTTCTAGGGGACTGATGACCACAGATTTTAAGTCCCATAGTGCTCAGAACCATTTGAACCATTTGAACCTGTGTTTAAATGTTGAAATGTAGTAGTTTTGCAGTCTTTTTATATGAACTGCCATACTTTAAAGAAATAAAATTGGAAACCTGAATTTGGATGGTTGGACCGGGATTTGGATAGCAATTCACTCGGATGTAAGGCTAATGGCAGAACCACTACTCAGTGTTGTTGACACGCTTTGTCCAGAGTGCGCCACTCCTCTCTTTTGCCTGCATCTTGTGGTCGTGCGGTAGCGTTCTCGCTTCCCATGCCCGGGTTCCCGGGTTCGATTCCCGGCGGGGTCAGGGATTTTCTCGCCCTCGTGATGGCGGGGTGTTGTGTGATGTCCTTAGGATAGTTAGGTTTAAGTAGTTTTAAGTTCTAGGGGACTGATGACCATAGATGTTAAGTCCCATAGTGCTCAGAGCCATTTGAACTCCTCTCTTTTCTCCAGCGCTGTAGCTCTGTCACGTCACTGCTTAGAGGGGTAAAGTTGCTTCTCCTCTTGGCAGTAATTTGTATATCGTCTGTTCCTATCATTATCGAAATGCGCCATTCTACCAAACTCCGATTCTGGGTTTCACTATGCTGAACTTGCATTGCCGCACAAATTCTTATTGTTATGTCATATAGTCGAACTCTTTGTTTACTTACATCTGCCACGCTATATTATTTCTTGTGAATTCTAGTGACTGTGATTTTTTCCCCAACAATGCTCGGTCTACTCTTGACAATTGCAGTTTGTACTCGCAACATTACGAACCATGAAAGAAGGGTGTATACGAGGGACATGCCAGGAGACTCTGAAAGGTTTCAGACTGACTACAAAATAGTAAGGCAGAAATTTCTGAACCAGACTTTGAACTGTAAGATATCTTCAAACGTAGATATGTACTCTGGCCATAATTTATTCGTTATGATTTGTTGATTAAAATGGAAGAAATTGCAAAAAGGTAGGGAGTTAAGGAGATGGGGGCCAGGATAAGTTGAAAAAACCTGAGGTTTCAGAGGGAGCATTAGACAATGATTGACTGAAAAAGAGGAAAGGAACACAGTAGAAGACGGACGGGTAGCTTGAAGAGATGAAATAGTGAAGGCAGAAGCGGATTAAATAGGAGAAAATACAAAGCCTAGCAGATATTCTTGGACATCATAGGAGATACTGAACTCAGTTGATGAAAGGAGAAAATATAAAGATGCACTACATGAAGGAGACAAAAGGGAATATAGACGTCTAAAAATGAGATTGACAGAAAGTGCAAAATGGCTAACCAGTAGGATAGTCGACAAATGTAGGGCTGCAGACGCATGCATAAGTAGGGAAAAGAGAGATACCGTTTATAGACAAATTAAACAGGCCTTTGGAGAAAAGAGAAGCAGCTGTACGAATATCAAGACCTCAGATGGAAAACCAGTACTAAGCAAAGTAGGGAAAGTCTAAAGATGGAAGGCGTACGTAGATGAGTTATACAAGAGAAATGTACTTGGAGGTAATACAATAGAAAGTGAGGAGGACGTAGATAAGGATAACAGGGGAAATGTTATACTGCGAAAAGAATTTCAAAGGGCACTGAAAGACGTAAGCCGAAACAAGGCCCTTGGGGTAGACGACATTCCATCAGAACCACTGATGTCCTTGGGAGAGCCATCCATGAGAAAACTATTCCACTCAGACTTGAGGCGGGAAGTAATAACTCCAATTCCAAAGAAAGCATGTGCTGAAAATTATGAATTTTGCCGAGTTACCAGTTTAATAAATCATCGTTGCAAAATACTGCCACGAATTATTTACAGTAGAATGGAAAATTGGTAGAAGTCGACCAAGGGGAAGTTCAGTTTGGATTCCAAAGAACTGTAGGAACACGCGAGACAGTACTGGCCCTACGACTTCTCATAGAAGATAGGTTAAGGAAAGGCAAACCGACGT
Source organism: Schistocerca gregaria (assembly GCF_023897955.1). Taxonomy (NCBI): domain Eukaryota; kingdom Metazoa; phylum Arthropoda; class Insecta; order Orthoptera; family Acrididae; genus Schistocerca; species Schistocerca gregaria. Next base: position 90,179,081 of record NC_064931.1, read on the forward strand.
TCATAGTAACTGAAGACGTATAGGAATCTTTTCACAATGTTGATTGGAATATACTCTCTGAAAATCTGATGGTAGCAGGGGTAAAATACATGGAGCGAAAGGATACTTATAATTTTTACAGAAACTAGAACCGAGTGAGGTGATGCAGTGGTTAGCACACAGGACTCGCCTTCGGGAGGACGACGGTTCTAAGCCGCGTCCGGCCATCCGGATTTAGGTTTCCCGTGATTTCCCTAAATCTCTCCAGACAAATACCGGGATGTTTCCTTTGAAAGGGCACGGCCAATTTCCTTCCCCATCCTTGACGCCATCCGAGCTTGCGGTTCGTCTCTAATGACCTCGATGACTACAAGACGTTAAATGCATTCTTCCTTCCAGAAACTAGAGGGCAGTCGTAAGAGTTGAAGGGCATGAAAGGGAAGCTTTGCTTGAGAAAGGAGTGAGACAGAGCTGTAGTCTATTCCAGATGTTATTCAATCTATACATTGAACAAGCTCAAAAAAAAAAAAAAGAGAGAGAGAGAGAGAGAGAGAGAAGAAGAAAAAATTGAGAAGGAATTAAACTTCGGGGGGAAGGAATGAAAACCTTGGGGTTTGACGATGACATTGTAATGCTGTCAGAGACAAGAAAGAACTTGAGAAAGCAGTTGAATTGAGTGGATAGTGTCTTTCTTGACGGAGGATGTTAGATGAACATCAACAACAGCAAAACACGGGTAATGAAATGTAGTCGAATTAAACTAGGCGACGCTGATGGAATTAGATTAGGAAATGAGACACTAAGAGTAGTATATGAGTTCTGCTATTCGGGTAGTAAAATAACTGATGAAGGTTTAAGTAGAGTAGATGTTAAATGTAGACTGACAATGAAAGGAAAAGCGTTTCTGATGAACAGAAATTTGTTAACATCGAATATAAATGTAAGTGATGGAAAGTCTTTCCTGAAAGCATTTGTCTAGAATGTAGCCTTGTATGGATGTGAAACGTGGACGATAAGCAGTTCAGAGAAGAGAACAGAAGCTTTTGGAATATGGCGCTAAAAATAATGCTCCATATTAGACGAGTACATCATGTAACTAATGAGGAGATTCTGAACAGAACTGAAGGGAAAAGAAACTTGTGGCACAGCTTGATTAAAAGAGGGGCTCGGTTTATAGGACACATTCTGAGATATCAAGGAATCATCAGTTTAGTATTGAAGAGAAGTGTGATGTGTAAAATTTGTAGAGGAAGATAAACAGATGCATAAAGTAAGCAGGTTGAAACTGATGTAGATTGCAGTACTTATTCGGAGATGGATAGGCTCGTACAGGATAGAGTAACACAGAGAGCTGCATCAAACCAATCTTCACACTGAATACCAAAAGAACAACACTACTCATTAGTGGGTGCTGCGTCTTGGCATTGGGTCATTATTTGCTATATACGCCTCATTACATAATTCTTATCCAATCATCTATCCTTTGACACTATGATCGATACCAAACCTCATACCCTCCATCTCACTATAGGTGTGACTTCGTTTATCTCCTCTACACTGCCGATAAGCTCAAAACACCTCCACCGATCCACGTCTTTCAGTATGATGATGACACCAGTTTCCTAGACATCTTTCATACACACCAGAAATTCCAAGGAATCTCTCAAAATCCACCTTAATCAGTTTAGCTCCCGATGTAACCAATGGCTGCTCTAGATAAACCCTTACAATACTCAGGCAATAATCATAGGGCAAACTACCCTTAACTTTCTACTTCGTGACTTTTACCTAACAATTTATGATGATCCAGTCCTATTACCCAAGACACTAAAAAATCTGGAGCTAACATGGAATCCCCAACTGCTAACAACCCAACAGAGAGCTCACAATACTCTACAATTGCTAACTCGCACAACTTGGAGATTACACGCTTTCTCTATTCTCTACACCTACAAAACCTTGATCTGACCTGTCCTCTCCTATGCAGATGTTGTATGGATATCCGCTCCAGCTAAATTCTGTCAATCTCTGAAAATTCTTGAACGTCATGCACTCCGCCTCACTTTATGCATCCGTTTACCTTCGCCCAGATGAGTCCTATACCATTTCCTCAAAATCCCACCTCGCTCTTATTTAAAACCTCTAAATAATTAACACCATTTGCCATCTCGACTTCAATAATTCTAATTTCTCTCCTCTAAAGGCACGATGCTGCACCTATGACGACACATGTCACCAACTCTACACCTGTGCACATTCCGCATCCTCTCCCACGGAAATTTCAGCCGTCTCCCTTTCCCAAACCATGAAATCCCCCCCACCAACTACAATTCCACCTCACCTATCTCATCTATCCGAGCTCTTCCGATTCCCCTTTCCTGCCCATCTTTCCATACACCTTTCCTCCTTCACATTATGATCCTATCCACATCGCAAAGTACTCCTCCCCTCCTATCTTCCTAACATCCACTCCTTCTCCACTGTTACCATCAATCTGACCTCTGTTCATATACCCTCACCCTCCTACCCCACTAAACACCTAACTTTTCCCCCTCAGAACACAGACAATTTTTCCAGTTTCTTCAACATTTGTTTAAAGTACAGTGTTCCATAATTAAGATCATTTTTATAACCTGTTTTAAATGCATTTCATAGTCTTATTTTACATTTTAGTCTTTCCTGTCTTAATTTTTCTTAAAAACAAGGGAAATTATGTTTGTTTTGTGTAAAAACTTTCATAAAATCCATCCCTCTACAAATTTTAAAATCGTATGTGTACGTTTCACCAATTAATTTATTATCTTCGTCTTTGTTTCTGTGTAAACTCTTTGGCTCGAGAGAGTTGGTTGCTTGTACCGCTGACAGAGACGGGGATGAAACAACAATAAAGATAAAATTCATACGGTCGCAGGTTCGAATCCTGGCTCGGACATGGATGTGTGTGATATCCTTAGGTTAGTTAGGTTTATGTAGTTCTAAGTTCTAGGAGACTGATGATCTCAGAAGTTAAGTCCCATAGTGCTCAGAACCATTGGAACCATTTTTTTTTTATAAAATACAAAGTGTCATTCCATGTAAAGCTCACTCTACCTTTAGGAGTAGGGGATGACAAGTAGTTTTAAAAATGCATAAATTATCACGGTAATAAGAATAACAACACTGCTTGTGTCCCTTGCAATTAACTGTGAAGCTAGTAGGTTGACTATCACAGAAGGTCTACAGATGCTCATGCTTCTGAATGCTTCTTTAGACATTTCTTACGATTTTATAATTTCAGTGCAATTGCCAAACAGTTACACATGTGAATGTCTATATGGAACTGGATGTGAGATGAAGTCGATCTATGGATAATACCGATCATAGAATTAACGTTTACTCCTAATCCTGTTTTTCATCTTTTACATCTCACCCTCAAAGACTAATCGCCTATAAAACACAAGTAGACGCACGAACATGGCTAATGTTTATTCACTGACAGCGACGGAGATGAAACAACAATAAAGATAAAATACAAAGTGTCTTTCCACGAAAAGCTAACTCTACCTTTAGGAGTAGGGAATAAAAAGTAGTTTAAAAATGCATAAAATATCACGGTTTTGGAATCCAAATGATTAATAAGAATAACACTGGTTGTGTCCCTCGCAATTAACAGTGAAGCTAGTAGGTTGACTATCACAGAAGTTCCTCAGATGTTCATGCTTCTGAACGCTTCTTTAGAGATTTCTTACGATTTTATAATTTCAGTGCAATTGCCAAACAGTAACACATGTGAATGTCTATATGGAACTGGAAGTGAGATGAAGTCGATATATGGTAGACACACGAACATGGCTAATATTTATTCAGTGGTGAGAGGAACAGCTGGCTCCACTTTATTGGTAGGCTGCTGTGGAACCGTGATTACGTCCACGAAAACTGATGCTTATAAAATCATAGTGCAGCCTATGTCACAGTACTGCAACATTCGTCTCTGGTCGGACTAATACAAGATACTACTGGTGTACAAATATAGGGCACTTCGAACAGTCACAGACTTATATGAGACCATGCAAACTGGCACATCATGCTGAAAACTCTGAACCGTATGACGCTTTAATAAAGTCAACTATCCGCGAAAGCCTTATGAAACATTCCAAGACGTAGTTATCAGTTGTAATGTACAGACATTTTTCACTATCGCAAACACCGCTCCCGTAGGGCTTCTGATGATAAATTTAGACTAATAATATCTCATAGAAAGGCGTGTTAGCGATTGAAGCGGCAAATATTAATAAAGAGTACAATTAAATGCACACGCACTCCACTTTTATTTGCAGCATGTAATTATGCATCGTATTTCAAACTAAGAATCAGAAATAATAATCACATCCCGTCATTTTCTTACGCTGCCATTAAATAGAGGATTTTGGTCATGTGCATAGTGTTACAAATAATACACATAGTAGACGAGACATAAAACACGCAGCATCCTTTCCTGTCAATATTACAGAAGACAATGTATTCAGTGCATTTCCCGCGTGCAGAAATTGACGATAAAGTTGGATTTTACGCAGTTCCGTTACAATTGATCTGATGTAGATTCTAAATGTCTGAATGTCCAAGGCTGCAACAGCTATCTCTAGAACGCTACTTTTACTGCTAATTACAAAAATCCCAAAACTATTTTTTTAAAGAAGTAAGATATTAATCTTTGTGGAAGACAACATACCCATTATTATTTGCACCTGCTTTAGCCAGCCGGTGTGTCCGAGTGGTTCTAGGCGCTTCATTCCGGAACCGCGCGACGGCTACGGTCGTAGGTTCGAATCCTACCTCGGACATGGCTGTATGTGATGTCCTTAGGATAGTTAGGTTTAAGTAGTTCTAAGTTCTAGGGGACTGATGACTTCAGATGTTAAATCCCATAGTGCTCAGAGCCGTTTGAACCAGAACTGCTTAGAAAAGATGGCTACCCGTCAGATTCCTTATTGAACAGGTTACCAATCACTGCCTCCTTTCGGAACTTTCGGCGTGTATTTAACTGAAGAGTGTTGTTTGTGTTCCGTCAGCCATGCCGTATAAGGCAATTGAGATGTCTAGTGTAACGCGAATCCTCCCCGTTTCGCCGTTCTGTGGTATCGCCGAGGTAATGTGTGCTGCAGTGGCTAGCATTAGGCAGTCGGGGCTCCACACCGCACAGATAAACGTTGCGTGACCGTCCCAGGCAGCAAACACGGCCTGCAGTAGTGGGGTTGTTAGGTTGTAACGGTAATAGTAATTGCTTTGCCACACTCAGGACGAGGCGAATGTCTAGACGAACGACCAGGGCGTTTCTGTAGAGTAGGCAATAAAGTAAAGCTTCCTTCCCACTGTTTGAGATGTGCTGCAAACACTGAACCTTACAATGGCACAAGAAGTCGCACTTAGAGAGCTACGTGAGTCTTCTCGTCAAATTTGTAAATGACTTCCGGTGGCTTTGGTTTCGTGGAAGCCAAATATAGATGTTCCACTGAAAGTTACACCGAGCATCTAGCGCATAACAAAAAATCACCTGACTGAAGTTTACACTTAGCTTTGGAGTACAGGCAGTTGCGGAATTTCTTTCCTGAGAGAGTGAATCTGTGTACCGAATCGAGATTCGAACCCATAGCTTAGTGTTTCACCGATAACACGTGGTAGAGCATTTATCGGAAATGATAAAGGCCTCTAATCGGCTTCCAGTGCAACAAACTGTTGTAATCTGTCATAATTTTTTAAAAGTCGCTTCTGGACAAGCTATTTTTATTAAATAACATGAATGTGCAGAGATGAGTAATCATGGCATTAATTTACATTTGTACCAAACAAAACTCACATTCGATTATCTGTCGAAAAAGATATACAGTAATTCCGGAAATTCAGTTGTTGAGGTTTGCTGAATAATTGATGGCTAGAGATGGAGTACAAAACAATAACAACATTGCAAACCCTCCATTGATTGAAGTATAAAACAATAACAACATTGCAAAACCTCCACTGAGCCATAAAATAGTATTTTATTGAACATATAAAATGATTCAAATATTTTACGTCTTTACGGATGACACAAATATAGATGTGAACTATTTGGTATGAGAGATAAAAAATCTTACCATAAGCATAATGTCTGTCATCATCATACTGACTGTAGCAATCAGACAGCCCCTTCAGTGCAAAATGAGCAAGTAGTCACAATGGTTAGGCCTCGTCTAGACCTGTTGCTTTAGGTTTCTCGCAATTTACCGAAATAACTTCAGGCAAATTTCTGAATGTTCCTTTCGATGACTTCACAGCCGATTCCCTTCCCCGTACATATCCAATTAAGCTACTCCTCCGTCTCTAACCTCCTTGATGTAGACGAGACATAAAACACTCACGATACTTTCCTGACAGTATTACGGAAGACAGTATGTTTAGACTCAGAAAAGTTATCAAGCGCTGCGACGCGGTGGTTAAAGTCACTGGAATCAGGGTTCGCACACCAGTCCCACCATCTAGATTTGGATTTCCCGTGGTTTTCCTAAATAAATTCAGACGAATGACCAGATGTATCTCTTGAAAATGACACAGCCGATCTCCTTCCTCTTCCTTGACAAAGCTGAGTTTGTGTACTGACTCTGACGACACTGTCGTCGACTGTCCATTGAACTGTAAACTTTCTTCCTAACAACAGACTCTTATAATTCAACTTACTTTTGAATGCACTCAAACGCCATCATAACAATTCTTAATTTAATGCCTAATGTTAACCCCTAATAGTACTTATTATTTACGGATATTACTTTTTCTGTGATAAAAATAATATATGTGATGATGGCGCCTAGCTTAATAAATAAAGTTCAAACTACAAAAACTATTAATAGAGTCAGAGAAATCACTTGTACGTAGAAACAGTAGTTCAAAAATTTGAGGAACAGACTTGAATATTTAAATTAGACATTTGCTCACGTGAAATTGCTCTTGGCCTTAATTACATATAAAATATTGTAGAAAGTCCATAACCGCAGCAGCACTGTAATTCCATGTTCAAACTTAGCACTGAACTATCAGTAACAATATAGAGAGGACAGACACCTAATTCTGGCAGCTGCGTAACTAAACATAGACGTGCGCCAAGAAAGGGAGCAGAGGTTGCACTCGTCGCATATCATTTCACTTTAGGGTGATATTTTATGTTTACTTAATGATAAAGTAAGCATTCGATTTGAACTTACTGATTAAAAAAAAAAGAAACTGACCAATGTCTGCAGCTAATTAGAACTTATTTACTTTGGTATTTTCATTCTGTAAGAACACATATTACTGTAACCTACGATTATTCATCCCAGGCATGCGGAATATTTTCAGTTAAAAGACAGAAGGGTTCTTCCATTTATTGATCACTCACATTAGAAAGTTAAGACAGTCTGCCATTTACATCTCAATACACTAAAGAAAGTTGCTGTCGATAGAGACGTGGCACTTAGGAAAACCGCGGAACACCTGAATCAGAATTGCCAGATGGGAATCAGAACCCCTCTTTTCCATAACATAAGCCTAGTGCGTTCACACAGCACCACTCACTCGATAATACCGTTTAGGTACTGTTAAGAAAAAATTCTGTGAGGTTCACTGAACACTGGATGGACAAAAATAAATTTTCGTTGCAGTATCATTCAATACGTAATTTCAATTTATTCCCTACAAATTTTATTAAGTAAGCGGGAAAGCGGATTTGTGAGTTAAATGGAAGATTTGTCGTAAGTTACATTTCTTCCGGCCTCCACAACAGCTACTTTACAGCTACTTCCTCCACACTGCACAGAAAAGTAACCTTGAAAGCCGTTGCTTGCCTTAATCATATCTCTGAGTGATGCTAAATATAATTATTTTTCCATGAAGAAAAGTATTATCTTCTCAATAACCTTCAAATTGTGAGGTACATTCTTAATTTTTATATATGAATTAGTGTATTTACTCATGGCACTTTTGTTGCCTATGCCTGTGGTCAGTTTCAGAACTCAAATTAATAATTAAATTAACTAATTTAATAAGACTGAACCTTAAATTGCTGGTGTATCCATGTACCACCAGAATAAAATAAACACAGTGAGTAACAGAGGGAGTATGAATGAGAACACTTTAAGTTTTAAAAATAATGAAAATTTTTATTAATCGTTTTGTAACTACAACTAGCTGATAGATCTTACACAAAATGATAACCACAAATCGGAAAAGGAATGCTGTTTGATTAGTAAATGAATTGCCCCCTCTGTTTATTGATTGGATAGCCACTGAATTGTTATTTATTTATTTAATGGGATAATAATAATTATTAAAAGGTGGCAATTTTACTTAAGCACCGTTTTTTACTCTTTCGATTGTTGCGAGTCAGCGATAGTGCAATGCTGTTCGCTTTGGAGAATACACATTTTATAAGAATTATTTGGTCCAGGAAACACTTTTGCGATCACGGTTGCGATTTTGACAGTATTCGCGTAATTGTACTGATTAAAAGCTATTGTTTCCGAAAGACGCAGGTTCGATTAAAGCTGTGTGCACTTTCGCGCGTATAATGAAAATATTCATAACACGTCGCGTAACAAAAAGAAACATGCGAATCACAACCGTGGTCAAACGAAGAAAATACATGATAACATAAATGTTCTTTGCTGTTATTCAGGACAGGCTCAGATTAGAACTTCCAACCGACCAGTACGAGAACAAAATTCAGACTCAACAAAATGTCTTACATCGAATTATTACATGCTTAACCCTTAACAATAATATATAGTTTCGTAGTACAACCAATGCTAAGTTATTCCGTGCAAGAGAAAGTCTTTGATACACTGAGCACAAAAATGAAAATAATAAAATTATAATTACATTTTTATTATCATGAATACTTCTTTAAATCATGAAAATAAGGTTTGACATCGTCGTAATATTAATTTTCATCGTTGTAGCACTACACAAAGCATACATAGGGGTGGAAGCTACACAAACTTTCCCCTGGATTAATCCCTTTTACAATAGAATCTGGCTTTGTTTACGTGAATCCATTGTGAGGCCCATCTCTGTTCAAATGGAATCAACTACGACCAAATATACCACAAACTACGGTTCTGAGAACAGGGAGCTGTGAATATTATTCAACAACCCTAGGCCGGTACAGCTGTATTTTATCCTTTCACCTTGATTCAGGCGGCAGCAGAAAACGGCGCACTGTGGGCCAGGAGCGGTGCGCTGCAGCAACTGTAATGTTCTGACGCGTCCACGAAAATCTGCAAACTACACGGTTTGGCCTTCTGACGGTAACTTTCCTATCAGAGCCCTGAAATCCTGGCAGATTTCAGTGTGTGGTGCACTCATTCGCAGGTCTGGGAAAACCAATTTGACTCAGACACAACGGTGCATGCTGGAATTGTCAGACGTCAGACGGCCGACTCAGGATGAGTAAGATCACCCTCATGACACACTATATGTTCAGTACGATATGCAGATCGACTGTCGGTACATTTGTAAACTGCCACTGGTTCTAAGTCCATCGTAAGACAAAAGTCTCCACCACTAGGTACAAACTTGAAGATCCATCAGCAGGGGAGGACATAAGACCAAGAAGGCAAAGCATCGCAACCACTTTCCACCAAGCCTCAGTATCGGAGCCGAATTAGCAAAAACGGAACCACTCCCATATTCCACAAATCCACTGAACTATCCTCTACTCACTGAATCTCCGTCTTGACTGTTCTGTTGGCCTTGTAGCTAATCCAGACACAGCAACGAGGTTCCCACGCTGAGGGAGCAAGCCTCCACTTCGCAAAACCTTGAGAGGAGCTAATCAGAGACTCGACGTTTCCCTTGTCTTAAAAAAGAAGATTTTAGATTATGGAGGCGCCGTTTTCACCGTAGGCATGCCGATGTTTTGGCAAAAAAAGACATCTACCTAGACCGGAACACGGTGTCTCATTTACAGAGATTTCTAATCTTTCCTGACCGACCATTTCCAATTTCTGAAACAAGGCTGTTAAGTTTCCCAGACAGTCATGCCAAAAAATATATGAATTATCACCGACGCAAAGAAGAGTAATGTTCCGTTAATTTGAAATGAAAATGTTTTGTCAAAGAAAATATCTTTTACGTTCATTAAAAGCCATTGCTAAATTTTATTTCGCATGGCGCTATCGGCAGAAACATCATACGTATTCCAACGTGAAGACATCCGTCTTACTCACGACTGATTAAAAAAAAGTCTTTCTTTAGTGTTACACGATAAGCAAATTAAATATAAAACTTTAAACTTCTTGGCACATTAAAACTGTGTGCCGGACCGAGACTCGAACTCGGGACCTTTGCCTTTCGCGGGCGAGTGCTCTACCAACTGAGCTACCGAAGCACGACTCACGTCCGCTACTCACAGCTTTACTTCTGCCAGTATCTCATCTCCTACCTTCCAAACTCTACAGAAGCTCTCCTGCGAACCTTCCAGGACTAGCACTCCTGGAAATTAAATATAATACTCAAATAATTATTTTTCACTGTGAGGCTTGATGCTCTATTATAGCTGCCTACGTGCAAAGGTAGTGTACACAATTAAAATAATTCTTATCAATAAAACCGTACCTCTAGCCTAAAATGAAATGGAAATTATTATGAGACGCCGTTTTACATTTATTAAGATTAAATGTTTCCAGTACTTTCAGAATTAAACGGCTATTAAGATGTTTTTTTTTCAATTTTAACAGCAACGGCGTCGCTTCAACAATGCAATTACAATTGGCCAGGGCAACATTTAGTTGTTACATAATTAATTAAATAAAGCGGACAGGGAAAGTACTTTCTTGCTGCTAACAAAAACACATACTGCATTAGATACTGACATATATATTTTGCAGAAATTCTAAATACACTACATATGAGTACAATAATTAATTAATTACAAACCATGATCTATGTGCAACCTTCAGCTAGGACGCCAATACCAAGAAGACGAGAGAACAGCAGAGAGAAGAAAGAAACAGTTTCTTTCTTTTATACTACTTGACGAAGATCATGCTTATTATAATTCTCAGAGCGCATATATGGCTTTCATATTCATTTAATATCGATGATTATATTTTACATTCCTTTTTTTCAAGAAGCGATGCTATAAACACTAGTTTGTCACGTGCTGTTCTACTTGGTAAGCTTCTTTAATTGTACTAGCACAAGGCTCAAAACGCATCTGTACCCCAGCACTTGCTCTCCCGTGGTTATTCACAACAGTTTTGGAGGTGGTTGATGAATTATCACCGACGTAAAAATCGTCGATTAACTGTTCATACTGCTCCTCGTACTTTTAGTTTAGATGAAGGTGCAGGCATTTTTTGTCTGTTCTCCTCTCCAGACGTCCGCTATCGCAGAGGTAAGGGGACCTTAGCGGCAGCTGTGGATCTTAACGAGGACCGCATCTTAATACAACTAAAAAATACGTTCACAGCATTTTACCTCGGTCCCATATTTCCCTTTCTTTCAGTCCATACTCATCCGAAACAACATTTGCAAAACACAATATTAAAGATGTCTGGGAGCAATGGGGAAAAGTCTTTAACTAGTGGAAGCTTTTATTTGGCATTGGAGGTGTGTTCAGATAGCACACAGCCAGCGAAATATAAGTATCCAGACTCGGTTCCCAGTTGAGTACACTATTTTAACTTATACATGTGCCTAACTAGCGCAACGTATACTCTGTACACTGTAGGATAATTCCGTCTCTGCCGGCCGGAGTGACCGAGCGGTTCTAGGCGCTACAGTCTGGAACCGCGCGACTGCTACGGTCGCAGGCTCGAATCCTGCCTCGGGCATGGATGTGTGTGATGTCCTTAGGTTGGTTAGATTTAAGTCGTTCTAAGTTCTAGGGGACTGATGACCTCAGAAGTTAAGTTCCATAGTGTTCAGAGCCATTTGAACCAATTCCATCTCTGCCAGCGTAAGCACCGAACACAGTCATCCACGCGATTCAAATATACACCTGACACTTTATAAACGGTTGAAAAAGGCAAAGGCCCACACATCAGCATGTACCTTTCCCTAGATAACTTGTAGAATTTTCCCATTACCCTCAACATTCACTGAGAGGTATGGCGCAGGCTGTGATTTTGCCTTGGATCTATGCTGGAGGTGCCTGAATCTTGGAAACTCTCCGAGAACTTGATTGCAGCATTAAATAACAACTTTAGCTACAATTTTCGTGGCACGTAATTCACCTCAAACTGCGACACTTGGCTTCAGTTCATTCACATTACTTCAAAGGAAATAATATAAACAAACTAGCAAGAATAAATTATAGCTGCGTTGCTACATTTGCAACATAACCCACTATTTACGAAAGTATCCTTTATTTTCATTATATCTAACATCTCTGAAGCTGGTGGGATGAAGCAGATCATTGGCAGCAGAGCAACTCTAACGTTCGATATAAGCCCTCTCTTTTTTTAGAAAAAGAGAGACAGGGGCCTCGTTGTTCCACGGGCTCCCATGTAACAGCAGTGAGCGGCAGCGTTAAGGGGACACTTCAGATAGAGAGCCCTGCCGACAATGGAGACTGGCAACCCTTTCACAACTGGATCAGAGCGAGCAGTGCGACTTCCGGGTCGCGGATGCAATTAAAAGTCGGCGTTTTTGAGCCATCGGCCTTGATTTCCGCTGGGAAAAGAGAAAACAATGCGAGCCGTCGTCTTCGCCGGTGGCTGGGAATGAGCTGCGGCCCCTTTGATGTCGGCGCCCCTCTAAACATGTACACCGAGCAGAAGGTGATCATTAGGCTTTCGAGTAACAGCTTGAGCTGCATATTAAATGCTGTAGTGTGTATATGCGAGTTCCTCCTGGGAAATGCGTACGTGCTCAGCACACCGATTACTGCTCTCAACCCTGACTCATAATAGAGAAACAATAGTATTTACTACAAGGTTGGTCCTACATGTACAAAATTTATACTCCATTGTTTTTATTTATTGATTTCAGTTTTTCGATTACTTACCGCAGCCAGATTAGGTCCTTCAGGTCTTCTATGACAGTGGACAATGTACCTTACAAATAATGGCAATACAACTGATATCATCTCAAGTACGTTATTAACCCACATTATAACGTCTGAACATAAGTCTAACCTCAGATGACAAGAATATAAAAATAAATTATAAACAGAAAAGGAAAAAGAGTTAGTAAAGAGGCGGGGAGTTCAAACATATATAAAAACCTTGGGTAATAATCTTGCGTTTGCCAATTGGGACGTACCGAGCTAACTGAGAAATAAAAGCTTTAGTTACCGTAATGGTAGAGGAAATGATCATTAGATTCAATGTCCAGTCGACGACGAGGTCATTAGAAACGGAGCTCAACAAAGAATGGAGAAGGAAAGTTGCCGTGCACTTTCAAACGAAACGTCTCGGTATTTACCTTAAGCGATTTAGGAAAATCATGGAAAACTTAAATCAAGATGGCCGGAAGGGAATTAGACAGCCAGCCTACAGGATAGGAGACCACTGTGTTGGAGATACGCCATTAGTTCATTTTGGAAACTGTGAATATGTGTAACATCTTGCACATTACTGCGCAGGATGTTCCATAGTGGAGTGCTGGCAACACAATTTATGAGGAAACATATCATGTAAAAGGGGAGAGGAGAGCAAAAACAAATGGGATAAAAGGCTCATGAGCATTGTTATTGTTTTATTGAATTTTAGTTTCATGAAAATATACTCAAAGGTATTGCCGGCCGGTGTGGCAGTGCGGTTTTAGGCACTTCAGTCTGGAACCGCGTGACCTCTACGGTCGCAGGTTCGAATCCTGCCTCGGGCATGGATGTGTGTGATATCCTTAGGTTAGTTAGGTTTAAGTAGTTCTAAGTTCTATGGGACTGATGACCACAGATGTTAAGTCCCATAGTGCTCAGAGCCATTTTGAACTCAAAGGTATTATGTATGCAACTACCCATCCTCATTACATCTTTACATCTTTAATGTATATCTCTAATAGTGTAAAACCATCGAAGTACGAGAAGTTCCTTAGAAATTAAGAGCAAATGATTAGTTAGTAGTCGTAAAGCTCAAATTTCACAGCTCTACAGACAGATAACTTCGGACTGTGAGATAATTACAGTATGTGCTACTGCCAGTAATATCCAGATCATTATAAATTAGGGAGCAAAGTTTAAATTATACGACTAAAAGAATTAAATTCTTATGTGCGTGACACTTCCTGCAATTTTATTATGTATACAGTCCCCTATAGGCAATGAAAACAACAAAATGAGATTTCTTCTCCTTCAGATTATGTATTTTATCCTACGTTCATTCAAATATTTCTTCATGTCTCACGTCTCGTTTGTCATTATTCCGCGGAGCGATTTGCCAAGGGATTTGCGCAGATTACACTAGACAACAGTGAAAACGTAACTGGGATGAAATAAATGTTAGTTAACCGAATCTACCATAAGGAAAACGATAATGAAAACCTCGAATTAGCTACCATTTCCAGGTTAAAGGGGTGCGTTTAATTACAACAACATTTTATTAGCATTCATTGTCAGTCTTTTCCCATATAGGTTTCTGAATCCTGCTGATGGTAAACAGAGTGATGAGTTTCAGGCAACAATAGCTGTGCGTATTTTGTCGCTGTTTTTACCACGGGCTCGTAGCAACAAGAAGGGGAAGCGGAAGGAATGAGCCGAACATGTTTCATTTAAGTGTAATTTCAGTTTGTTACGAACTGTATTCCGTTCGTGTGCTGAAAGAACATGCTACTGAAGTGTGGTTAGTGCGTGTGGTCATTGTAACTCCTGTTAATCACTTATGTCTCGCAAATGCGTAAACAGAAAATGGTTCAAATGGCTCTGAGCACTATTGGACTTAACAGCTGAGGTCATCAATCCCCTGGAACTTAGAACTACTTAAGCCTAACCAACCTAAGGACATTACACACATCCATGGCCGAGGCAGGATTCGAACCTGCGACCGTAGCGGTCGCGCGGTTAGAGACTGCAGCGCCTAGAATCGTTCGGCCAACCCGGCCGGCTGCGTAAACAGTGCTGTGCTGACAATTTTTGCTACATTCGCGAACAGGCTACACTGAGATCACAAAGGAGGCCAATAATGACATATATTAGGAAGGCGTACAGATTGTACATTGGCTGTGAAATCAAGGACCAGAACAAGCAAATCTTGTGTCTCGGGTCTTTATGCGTGGCTGAATCGTAAAAGATCTTCCATGGTCTTTGCTGTACCCATGATCTGCCGAAAACCATCAAACCATGTGAATGGATGTTACTTTTAGATGATAACTCCATTAACACATCTTATTCCCCAGAAGAAAAAGTCTGCGTTGACGTGTCGTATCACGCCGCCGGCATGCGACCAGTGCCCCAGGGAGAGGGAATACATGTTCCTGCCCCACCTCAGTGAGATAGTGACGAGGGCGGTGGTAAAGCTAGTGTTGCACCATCACTCTCAAACCCAGTTCTTCGATAGGTCATGGCTTTGTGTCTAACGATGCGTGTAGAGAAGTTCACAAAATAACACAGTGTGAACTGAATGACCAAGTAAGAGACCTGGAATTCTCGAAAGGTAAAGCTGAACTGTTGGCATCAGGACTACCACAGAGGAACTGTCTTGACAAGACGGTAAATGTGACACCGTTCCGTAAGCGACATATGTCTGTAATTCCATTCTTTGACAGTGAAAATAACTTCGTAGTTTGTAGCGATGTACAGAGACTAACGGCCTCTATGGAAATTGACTATAAAAGAAATCAGTGGAGTTGTTCATCGACTCCAAAGTAAGTCCCAAGCGTGTACTACTGCATAATGGCAACGTGTTACCATCAATTCCGACTATGTATGCACCTCACATTGAAGAAACATATGATAACATGAAACAATTGTTATTGCGATTTCATATGACAAGTTCAAATGGCAGATTTCTGGGGATCTGGGAGTAATAGCATATTACTGGGGCAACAACACGGCTACGCCAAATTTTGTTGCTTCCTGCGCCTCGGGGACAGCCGTGCAGTAGCATTTTATTATAAATAGAAAGACTGCCCTAAGCGTCAATCACTTGGGACAGGACCTCACAATGTTATGCACGAAACACATGTCAAATCCAGGAACATAATTCTGTATCTATTCATTCAAAATTGAGCCAAATGAAAAACTTCGTTAGCGCCATGAACAAAAGTTGGGAAGCATTTCTCCATTCGCGCGAGAAATTTCCACGCCTTAATGAAGCGAAAATAAAAGAGGCGATATTCGTGGGTCGCCAGATATGCAGTCCGTACGAAGATGAGCATTTCAACACTATTCTGACAGGTAATGAAAAATTAGCTTGAGATACCTCTGTTCAAGTGTCAACAAGCTTACGCCAGCCGGGGTGGTTGAGCGGTTCTAGGCGCTACAGTCTGGAACCGCGTGACCACTACGGTCGCAGGTTCGAATCCTGCCTCGGGCATGGATGTGTGTGATGTCCTTAGGTTAGTTAGGTTTAAGTAGTTCTAATTTCTAGGGGACTGATGACCTCATATGTTAAGTCCCATAGTGCTCAGAGCCATTTTTTCAACAAGCTTACTAGAAAATAAGAGGGCAGGAAACTATAAGAATCTTCCCGCAAATCTTCTGCATTGCTACAATAAACTGGGGTACAACATGTCCTTAAAGCTATATTTCCTAGATTCGCACTTGGACTTCTTTCCTGTCAGCTGTGGCGCTGTAACTAACAAGCACCGAGAACTTTTCCATCAGCAAATTTTGGACATGGAATGAGATACCAAGGGAAGTAGAATGCATCAGTTTTGTTTTTAATTTTTAGTTTTAGCCGATTCCTGCTGGACACCAGTCAGGAAATCATCAGAAGAAAACTACAAACGCCAAGCAAAGCGGTTGCACCCTCGATAACATTCCTCCGAAGGATAACATGCACAGCCTTATATAGGAAATAACGTACAAAAATCACTACATCAAAACGAGAGGTAATATTGCATTTTCGTTAACATTTCGTTATTAGCACACCTGAAAACAATAAGGTCAACTACTTTCATGCCAGTTACAGAAAAAAGTAAAATTTTGCTGACTAGTGTTATCGTTCAATTCTGCACACATGACCTGAAGGTTAATCAACCAGAAGAGAGCTCTAAAGGTTCGTCTAGTTCACATGTGATCTGTTCCACTGTAAACGCTCTTTACTTTGTGCAAGTCTCTGGCAAAGCAACCACTGATCCATAGGATACGGTGCACCGTAGTATGCCAGTGAACTTTGTTGTGAACACTGTTCAATAATACTTAAAAAATTATGCATGCATTAAGTTTCACCTACAGCTCCTGTCGCAGCACTGGCGCCTATGAGTTGCCGATGTTATTTCGCTCGGTCTACGGCGCAACGTGTCAAATCTTTTTTCTTAACGATTATTTCTCACCACAACCAATCCAGAAGCACCCTTACCAGTTTTTCATACTGTTTATGACAAGTAATTCCTACTCTGCGTAATGAATAACAGCTCTTTAAACATGGCTAACTGCAAGAAAATTCATATAACAAAGATGTGTGCGATTTCAAAAAGTAGTGACGAACATCATTAGAGGGTGAAACCGTATGTGTCTTTTGGGCTAATACTAAGAAGCAATACAAAATTATCGAACAATTGTTAAGAAAGGCAAAAGGGAGACTTAGATTAGTTAAAAGTGTTCTAGAAAAGTGCGTTACATTTGTAGAGAAATCGTTTGACGCTAGCGTGACCAATTTAGAATATTGTTCCAGTGTTTGAAGTCCTTAACACATTGGACTGAAAACAGATATCGAATGAATTGAGAGACGCGCTAATAAGATCGTAACAGGCGGGAATAGCCTGTATGAAAGTGTAACGGAAAAGCACCGTTCACTTAAACGGTAGCCCCTGGAAGAAAGATGACGTAGTTCTCGGGAAACACTGAAGAGAAAATTTAGAGAATCTGTATTTGAGGACCGGCCAGTGTGGTCGAGCCGTTCTAGGCGCTTCAGTCTGGAACCGCGCGACCGCTGCGGTCGCAGGTTCGTATCCTGTCTTGGGCATGGATGTGTGTGATGTCCTTAGGTTAGTTAGGTTTAAGTAGCTCTAAGTTCTAGGCGACTGATGACCTCAGATGTTAAGTCCCATAGTGCTCAGAGCCATTTGAACCATTTAGTGAGTTTGCGCGGTTCTAGGCGCGCAGTCCGGAACCGTGCGACTGCTACGGTCGCAGATTCGAATCCTGCCTCGGGCATGGATGTGTGTTATGTCCTTAGGTTAGTTAGGTTTAAGTAGTTCGAAGTTCTAGGGGACTGATGACCACAGCAGTTGAGTCCCATAGTGCTCAGAGTCATTTTTTGAGTTTGAAATAGCGTGCATTATTGGCATGAGAGAATGTGATGCATCCATCCGGGAAACTGCTGCACGTGTGAGACGAAGTGTTTCGACAGTGCTACGGCTGTGGCCGTAGAACACTACGAGTTGGGTCAGGTCGCACCATCCAGACCATCCCCCGAGAAGATCGACACCTCAGCCGAATGGCATTGCAGGATAGATTTGCGTCCCCCTCGGCGCTGGCTCAACAGTGGAACAGTGGAACACGTCGTACACTATCAGGGATGACAGGCCGTCACCGTTTATTACGGCACAGGCTACGTGTGCGTCGTTCACTTCTCTGTGTACCTTTGAAGAACGTGCAGAGCCATGCTAGACGCCAGGGTATGGAACGACATCACTGGGGACCGGAATGACATCAGACGGTGTTTTGGGACGAAACCAGATTCTGTTTGTTTGAAAATGATGGCAGCATTCTGGTTCGCCGCAGACGGGAGGAGCGACATCACAGTGACCGCATTCGCGCAAGACATACAGCGTCACCTCGAGGCCTTAATGTGCGGGGCGCCATTGGGTGCAACCACAAATCCCAGTTGGTGCTTGTCCAGGGCACTGTGACCAGAGTGACCTACGTAAATCACATCCTGCCACCCGTATCCACATCCTTCCTACACACCGCCACAGACGGCATTTTTCAGCAAGAAAATTCAAGACCAGATATTTCTGCACGAACACGTGCCTTTTTCATGTCACACGATGTCAGCCTTTTGCCCTGGCCCGACAGATCACCAGACTTGTTGCCAATCGAAAATGTGTGGGGTTTGGTCAAACGACGGGTGCAGCGCTGTGACCCAATGCCAACCACCACACATGAACTTTGGAACCAGATAAATGCAGAATGGATGGCTATACCACAGGAAGCCATTCGCGCATTATACGCGTCGATTCCATCACGCATGGAACATGTTATCAGGCCCAATGGTAGACCCTGTGCCTACTAGGCAGCAGAACACATGCTGAACCAAGGTGACTAAAATGCTAATCATTTCTGCAGAACTTACTAATGTACATGTCCTACGAATGTGAACGTCCTATCTCTAGTCGTTCAGCGTGTTCTGTTTTTTTTTCTGAACATGTGTGTATTTCTTACGTAATGTGACCACCCTCTACGTTCGACGACAACTTCCAACAAACACTCACAGACGACAGGTGGCAGCGCGAGCAGTGAGAGTACACAAAGCGTGTCGGGATGACGCGGAAAACTGTGCAGTTGTTGTCGTACTGCGGAAACGAAGCGATTTATCTGACGTTCGGACAAGAACGGAATCATTTCCGAAATGGCCAAATTTGTAAAGCGTTCGCGTGTCGCCGTAGTTAAGGTATACCGTGAATGGCATAATTGCGCTATCCAAAACTCGCACCGCGGCAACTTCGGTGCCCCACGAGCCGTAGATAGGGATGACGGCAATTGTGACGATGCGTATGGGCGAATAGACGTGCAACTTTGAGCAACTGACAACCCAGATGGACCAAGGGGCTACCAACAAAGTCTCCTCAACGACAGTTCAGCGAACGTTGCTGGGTATGGGCCTGCACAGTGGGCGCCTTGTTCATGCACCAATGCTGACAGCCGTGCAGTACGCTAGAATGTTTTGAATTTTAGCTGTCAATTGTTCACTTCAATTACCGGCAGTGTAGCTGATTCGCCGAGATATTGCCATACTGGGAAGTGGTATTTTGCTGTATGCGGGAGCTAATGTGAGATTCATTGTTTCTACTACGTCCAACAAAAAAATTTTCTTTATTGATGGTCCTTCCATAAATGGATTCCCAGCTCTTGCTATATGTGGAGCAACTTTGTAAGTAACTTTCGCAGCACCCTTCATCTTCGCCGCACTAAATTTAGAGTAAAAAGATTGTGTTAGGAATAATACAAACGAAAACGAAAATACATTTGAGAGGCATGTAAACAAACTTCAGTTCGTTTCGCTGGACCTTTAACCAAAATAAACATGCTGAAGTACTGGTACAAACCTCATTTGTGGATACCGAATTCTCTTCTGCAAGAGTCCGCAACTTCCTTAATTCATCCCCTCTGTCGTGCCCTATGATTTCACTATACTTTACTGAATGCAATTTACTGTAACGTTTTTCAATAGACGACTTTTTTACACACTTAATTACTGCACGCAGATTAGAAATTTGGCTTTATCGTCACAACTAACAAAAAAGTTCCAACTCTAGTTTAAACGGACCTTCGGAAATCCTCACTTTTTCGGAGCAGGTTGTTCCATTACTCTGGTAACTCTCTTACGTTTATCTGCTTATTTTTTTTCCAACAACGCGCCTGGCGCCACACCACGGCAGCTTCACCGTGTAAATCGAGTTGCGACGAATTAAGGCGAGTTTGGCCGAAGCGCCGTGCAAACACACTGTGCACTTCGCTTCGACCGCGAGCGATTTTCCGTGTGTGAGAGGCCCTCTTCTAAATGGTACTGTGGTGATCCTACTCTAGCAGCCTCCATGGCGGACAGAGAAGTGGACAAACAGCGAGAGAAAAGGAAGGAAGTTTAGGATTTGGCACACAGACGACGAAGCGATTAGAGATGGAGCTCTAGCTCCTATACGGCAAAAATGTGGAAGGGTTGCGGCAGTACCTTTTCAAAGTAATCATCCCGGAATTCACCTCAATCGATTTAAGAAAGGCAGGGGAACCCTATTTCTGGACGGCCGGACGAGAATTTGGACCTCACTCCTCCCGAATGCAGGTTGAATGCATTGCGTCACAACGCTCGGTACAAACACCAAGTATTGTGGCTTCAGGCCTCATTGATACAACACGTGATATCGGTTCTTACCTATGTGGGCAATCTGAACAGCAACAGTTACACTAGATAAAGGTACGGCCTCTCCTTCAGGCCACTGTTCGTACCACTGTTTCCCTGACCAACACGTTTCAATGAGAATCGCCTGTCGAACAGAAATTGTCAGATAAATTTTTCGTCATGGCACTATGGCAACCAAGGGGAGGGGGGGGGGGGGGGGAGGGGCAGAATGTAACCGCAGAATTATTATAGTTGTTGGTTGGTTGATTCGGCGGAAGGGATCAAACAGCGAGGTCATCGGTCCCATCGGATTAGGGAAGGATGGAGAAGGAAGTCGGCCGTGCCCTTTCAAAGGAACCATCCCAGAATTTTCCTGTCGTTATTTAGTGAAATTACAAAAAACCTAAATTAGGATGGCCGGACGCGGGTTTGAACCGTCGTCCTCCTGAATGCGTGTCCAGTGTGCTAACAACTGCGCCGCCTCTCTCGGTTAATTACTAACATTATTATTATTATTATTATTGTGTGGCATTACATAACATTCATATATATGTACACAATTTATTGACAGATTAAGGACCATCGGATGAATGCAATCGGCATCACCACATGCAAGTCTTTCAGACCACCTTTAAAAGCAAAGCGTGAAATGTTGTCCACAGTGTGCCTTTTTCTCTGTTTCTCTGAGCCTCAGTCACATACAACAGTTTCACAATAATTCCACTTTGTCAAGAAGTGGCCAGTTCTCCTCTGTCTCATTCAGACACAATTGAATCTCAAGCCTTCGCGACACGAAGGATTAAACTCTGCAGCCTTTCTCGCTGCGTTTTGAATTAGGTGTGTGTTCAGTGGTGTATGTTCATCGCAGAGTTCTTTGCACTTCTCGGGGATATCTAAAAGACTTGTGAGCCGAAGATCGGGCCAAAGAGGTTTGCGTGGCTTCAGACGCATAGCTGCTGGGTTCTGTGAAGTGCTATTTA
The DNA here is from genome assembly GCF_023897955.1 of Schistocerca gregaria. Classification (NCBI taxonomy): domain Eukaryota; kingdom Metazoa; phylum Arthropoda; class Insecta; order Orthoptera; family Acrididae; genus Schistocerca; species Schistocerca gregaria. Next base: position 90,201,189 of record NC_064931.1, read on the forward strand.
GAAGTGAGTTCTCATAGGACTCTGTCTTCTTTAGCATTTACACCCTGACAGCATCCCTTCTGAGATCTGAGGGAGCAATATTAGGTATAACAGACAACCACTGATAGGTAGATAGATGGATAAGAGGTTGAGCTAAATGATTGACATATAAATAGATAAATACATAAAGGTAGTCTATACATAGATAGACACGTAGATATATTTTCGCTTCCACAGATCCTTGGTGAGATCTTAGTTTATGTGAAACATGTCATAAAAGAAAAGAAGTACACAGCACATGTTTAATAAATAAGATATGTGCTAATGTTCCTTCCGTAGATCCTATGTTGAATGACTCAAGAAAATGGAATAAGTAAAAGACGTGAACATATTTAATTTAAGTTAATAAGAAACTATCACAAACATGTTAATGTTACTAAGTCCGTGAGGTACTTTCACAATACTTACCTCGAAAGACCACATTATTTGTTATTATTAATAAAAACGTATACATAAACTGCTTGTGTCCATATATAGTTATGTAACTCAGCACATTTGTATATTGTCATGTACCTAATTTATAGCATAAATTTCATTTCAGTTACACGTATTTTCTTTTTTGTCTTACCATGAGTGTTACTTTACACACGATTTAACTTACTGCACATGGTTTGACAACGACTAAAGAAAAGACAGTTTAGCTTTGCCACGAATACTGGAATTATTTGGGCGTGACCTTACTAAAGGCCGGCCGCGGTGGCCGAGCGGTTTTAGGTGCTTCAGTCCGGAACCGCGCCACTGCTACGGTTGCAGGTTCGAATCCTGCCTCGGACATGGATGTGTGTGGTGTCCTTAGGTTAGTTAGGTTTAAGTAGTTCTAAGTTCTAGGGGACTGATGACCTCAGATGTTAAGTCCCATAGTGCTCAGAGCCATTTTGAACCTTACTAAAGAATACTGAAGGGATGAGAAGAAAAAGCTGCAAAATTAATTAAGCTGGTTAGAATTCAGTCGGTTGTATTCTGAATGCCGATCTCATAAAATTTTACCAGACCATGTCTCTCTGTAGGAATTTACATTTACGAACTTAACCAATCGCCATTGCCATTTTAGGCTCTGATGTGAAGTGCATATACTGTAGATAATCGTTTAAAATACCACATTTTTGTAGCTGGTTTTAGAGATAGATGGATTTCTTGCAACAGATGTTCAGTCGAATTCTCGGTTTGTTGTTAGTTTACATCACATCACGAGCCCAAAAATTTAGGAACAGCAGTAATAATCAAGCATTAGCTTAGAAGTATTTCAGTTAATGTTACATACCTACTTTTGCCAGCATTGTTCTGTACCAATGGAAACTGTAATAGAACTGTCCGCGAGCTCCTTCGACAGGAGTACAAACTTTTCAGCGCATATTTATCCCCCGTATGGAATTTCCGATGCGTAATGCACTCCCTGGAAGGAAACATGGGATGCATATAGCGAAAGCTTATTTGCCAGACTCTTCACGAGCGGCGTTCTCTGCGCGCTCTGGACAAACATGCCGCGTTTGTTTTGTCTCAAAATGCATTATGGCTTTCGTTTAAGCCCTACTCGAGAGCGCTGCCTAACGTACGAACACTCGAAAATTTGCGAGGATCACAGAGTACCGCAGCAGTGGAGTTATGCCGTATTTTTGTGTTCCCTTTATACATTTCTCTGATTAAAGTTTTGAAAACTGACATTTGACACGTGCCCTTGTGCTAATAGGCAAGTTTATTGTAATTTTAGTTTTCAGATAGTCGATTGAGGTATAGTACCGATTAAAACTATGATCTATCTTGAAGAATACGCTAGGAGTAGTTTATTAATGGAGAAATTCATTTTTGTTTCGCCGCATGCAGTGCGCATAAGACTAATTCGTAAGTGTAATAATGTCAGTGATGTAATTTTCTTTTTCAAAGTGACACTATGTGCTCTGCATTATTCGGAAGTAAAACTAGAATGTCAAGGAATTTTTAAATGATTTTTCATACGTACTGATGTCAAAATGTCATACGGTCTTCTCGCAAACTAGGAAACTTGTCATTAGATATGTGTGTTATTCCATTCCCCGTAACACCTCTATACAGACAAATTAATCTCACGGTGTGCCTGACGCGTAGACTGCATTTCTTTCTGTTATTAACTGGTTCATTGAACCTTGTGTCTTTTTTTTTATCATGGTGGCAATATGTAACATCCCACATTGTCCATTTGGTTAAGTAGTAGAGGATGTAGTATGAAATTAGTATTCCCTGACAGATGACTGACACGTAAGGCAAGTGTTTGTGAAATGGGTTCTGCTGTGTATGTTGTTATGGATGTGTATGGAAATGAAAGAAAACGAGAGGGCGCTGCCAGGATAGTTTCATGGCTTCAAGAAGCTCTACCGCACGTAATATCCGACAGTTTAATAAGCCACGGCTGCAAAATACTAACGCGAATTCTTTACAGACGAATGGAAAAACTGGTAGATGCAGACCTCGGGGAGGATCAGTTTGGATTCCGTCGAAATGTTGGAACACGTGAGGCAATACTGACCTTACGACTTATCTTAGAAGAAAGATTAAGAAAAGGCAAATCTACGTTTCTAGCATTTGTAGACTTAGAGAAAGCTTTTGACAATGTTGACTGGAATACTCTTTTTCAAATTCTAAAGGTGGCAGGGGTAAAATACAGGGAGCGAAAGGCTATTTATAATTTGTACAGAAACCAGATGGCAGTAATAAGAGTCGAGGGGCATGAAAGGGAAGCAGTGGTTGGGAAAGGAGTGAGACAGGGTTGTAGCCTCTCCCCGATGTTATTCAATCTGTATATTGAGCAAGCAGTAAAGGAAACAAAAGAAAAATTTGGAGTAGGTATTAAAATTCATGGAGACGAAGTAAAAACTTTGAGGTTCGCCGATGACATTGTAATTCTGTCAGAGACGGCAAAGGACTTGGAAGAGCAGTTGAACGGAATGGACAGTGTCTTGAAAGGAGGATATAAGATGAACATTAACAAAAGCAAAACGAGGGTAATGGAATGTAGTCAAATTAAATCGGGTGATGCTGAGGGAATTAGATTAGGAAATGAGACACTTAAAGTAGTAAAGGAGTTTTGCTATTTAGGAAGTAAAATAACTGATGATGGTCGAAGTAGAGAGGATATAAAATGTAGACTGGCAATGGCAAGGAAAGCGGTTCTGAAGAAGAGAAATTTGTTAACATCGAATATAGATTTATGTATCAGGAAGTCGTTTCTGAAAGTATTTGTTTGGAGTGTAGCCATGTATGGAAGTGAAACATGGACGATAACTAGTTTGGACAAGAAGAGAATAGAAGCTTTCGAAATGTGGTGCTACAGAAGAATACTGAAGATAAGGTGGATAGATCACGTAACTAATGAGGAGGTATTGAATAGGATTGGGGAGAAGAGAAGTTTGTGGCACAACTTGACTAGAAGAAGGGATCGGTTGGTAGGACATGTTTTGAGGCATCAAGGGATCACAAATTTAGCATTGGAGGGCAGCGTGGAGGGTAAAAATCGTAGAGGGAGACCGAGAGATGAGTACACTAAGCAGATTCAGAAGGATGTAGGTTGCAGTAGGTACTGGGAGATGAAGCAGCTTGCACAGGATAGAGTAGCATGGAGAGCTGCATCAAACCAGTCTCAGGACTGAAGACAACAACAACAACAACATATTTACTTATAGCAAAACAGTCGCAGAAATTCTTTGCTTTTAAATAATCGATTTAACTTCGCCTGTATTCGGTTTGGAATCACGTGATTCCCCTCAGTTTTTAACCGTTTATACCTCTTTTTGTTTATCCCGTTGTGGAACAAATGGATCTGCAGAACTGGTGCCGTAGCCGTGCTCTCAGTAACACCCATAAACTTCCACAATTCTCTCTTACGGGTCCTCGAACTCCATAGTTCACTATTCTCTTAATATTCAGTGGTTCATACTCTCCTTTTGGCTTTATTAATGGCCCAATTGTAAGCTAGAATGTAAAACGTTTTGTGAGTTCATAGTTTATCAAGTATAATCAATTCCGGGTGAGGATAGAGCTCCAGGGGCTCCAGCACCACATTCCATCTCTTATGACCGGCCGTTATCATTGAATATCTACAATTCTGGTTAACTGTTATCGTGATTTTACTGTAGTAACGACCGAGACGGTGCAACGACTTTTAAGATTAATTGGTTGCGGTCCTTCAAGAACCGTCAAACAGTCAACTCTTTTTTGATGAGAGCAATGACGACGACTAAATGACAAAATGGTCGGAGCTTCACTAATAAGGACGCAGCTCATGTGAGCAGTACTTACCGAGCGGCAGACAGTTCTTCTTCCTGGCATGATGAAGACTACAGTTTCACCTCGAAAGTTGGCACATTGTGGGGGCATTATTGCAGGTGTTCCTTGTCTGTCCTCACAGTTTCGTTAACACCTGCTGCCTCTTCACTTAAACATTGAACCAAAAGTCGTCAGACATACGTTGCCGTTCGCTCCTTATGGCTTCCTTTTGTTGCTGAAACGTAGTGTAACCGACGGTCAACAGTTGCCTGTAGGTTCTGAAATACTAAAGCCGAATTTTTTTTCTTTCCACCTGAAGCCTGATCTGGAATTCGACCGACGCTCTAGTTCATCTCAGACATGTTCAACTGGGCTAAAATCGGAATTAAGAGCACACATCGTGGCTCATTGCTGCACAAAACCTTCTTGCCCTGATCCGCCGATCAATGAGTGCCTTGTTTTCGTGGCCAGGATCTCCATGGCGCCGAAAACCTGGACCTTTGCAATCACTCCCCTTCAAATCAACTCAGTTCTCTCTGTAGTAACTAGATCGTTTATGGTGACTTTATGCTTGTACATATGTGTAGAAAGATATATAGCCTGAAGCCAAACGGAGGGGTTTCAGTTCAGATCCTCCATAGCTCCTCCACATTCGTATGACAATCATCCAGTCTAATGAGAGTAGCAATATCGCGGAACGATAAACCGCTGTCATTGCTGGCTGTTTCACTTTCTTACACGACGCATAACACGATCTTCTCGCTGTCAAAACAACATTCATATAATTTTGGAATAATTAGAAAGCCGCTGCGCAATCCTACATTAACCCTAGATTACTAAACCCTTGTAAAATATACGATTACAGTTCGTACAACTCGCGGTTCTCGCCGATCTGGTATCGTCAGTACGGGATGTAAAAAAGGACATTTTGTTTGTGAGACGCCATGGTGCATAAAGTGCAAATTATGACGTCCTTGGAATAAAAACCAAGGCACTCATTGATCGGCGGATCAGGGCAAGAAGATTTTATGCAGCAACGAGCCACGATGTGTGCTCTTAATTCCGATTTTAGCCCAGTTGAACATGTCTGAGATGAACTAGAGCGTGGTTTAGTGACGATTTCACATTCGCTCCCCCTAGTGTTTTAGGGTTAAATACAGAATGTAGATAACTTTACTCTCATTTACTTTGTGCTGCTGCGGTGAAATTGTAATCAGCTGCAAATCCAAACATGTAGTACATTACGGCCGGCGACTGTGGCCGAGCGGTTCTAGGCGCTTCAGTCCGGAGCCGCCCGCCGCTTCAGTCCGGAGCCGCCCGCGCTGCTGCTACGGTCGCAGGTACGAATCCTGCCTTAGGCATGGATGTGTGTGATGTCCTCAGGTTAGTTAGGTTTAAGTATTTCTAAGTCTGGGGGACTCATGACCTCAGATGTTAAGTCCCATAGTGCTTAGAGCCATTTGAACAATTAGTACATTACGTGCAAATTTGACGTTTGTTGCATGACGTCTTACTGACGTTGCAATTTTGGTAGCCAGTAATGTACCTTACTCAGAGCGAAAAGAATGCTGTTTACTTCTGCCAATCAACTAAGTATGTGTTCCTGATACAAAAACTCACCTCCAATACTGATTCTGTTAAACAACCACATCATTTCGTTATATTATACAAGGTGGGTATCATGATCACTGCAAGAATACTGGTGCAAATAATTACAGCAAGGACGGTCAAATATGAGGAACATTGTGTCGAAGGAGATATATTCCAGGTTACAATGAAGCAGTGGGCCTTATTGCATTCATGCTGACGAAACAAAGCCTTCCTACAGAATTTACCGAGTTGTTGAGGCATCGCGGAATGAGGGCATCTTAAAGAAGTACATACTCGTCGTTTCTGAAACCCGAATGCACGTAGAAGACTCGACGAACGAAGGAGTTCCGCTAAATATTCACAGAGTTACTGTAGAACTTACAACGCTACTGTACTTTATTAACAGATGGAGTAATAGAATAGTTCTACTGTCAGTACCAGGTTAGTAGTGGCCGCTATTGTTTTTCAGATGTAACGAAATTTGTTACTGTAGTCCTTTTATTGTTAACTTTGTCGTATTGATAACAAGGGGCCACCGTGATAACACCGTACATATCAGGTTAGTATGGCCTATGAAATTATTGTAAATGAAAATTATAGTAGTTATCAAGCTGCTGTATACTAGGATCATTCCTTTTTGCAGCCAACACAGCACACTGGCACTTCCTGTGTCTACGCCGATACTCCACAAGCCACATTCCGGTGTGTGCTAATGCGTTACTTTAGAGCCATGCAGAGAAGCTACCGCTTCACAAAGAGAATAATATTCTCTTCTTCATGCAAAGCATATAAATCAAGAAATAGGAACAAATCATATGATATGACTCTCTTGACAACGTTTTCAAGAATTTAGTCAGAAAGGTTATTTTTACATTTTGGGTCAGCAAGCAAGAATTTAAATAACGTTCAGGTAGAAGGATACAAGAGTCTTTCTTTAAATTTTGGGTATTGAACTTACATTTTGCTGCCCAAAGCGGATATAATATATTACGTCAAAATACATTAAGAGAATTTCCTATAATGGTGACAAAAAAAAATCATACCTGGCAGCAGCAGTTCGTTGGCGATCTGCATTGACGCGATTCGAAAGACTGCCAGCAGAGATCGTCTGACAGTGCTCAGATAGTCACTCATTAGTTGCTAAACAAAAACAAAGACCTTCTGCCGTTTTACAGCTCTTAAATCGTCACGCGACCTACACGCTACACGAAAAATATAGGAAGTTTAGAAAGAACCAACCAGAGGTGTAGTTGGCAGTTGATGCCTGCAGATTCGGAATTTATGATGACTGACGGTAATGAACCTCCATTTTTGTCATTTTGTTAAAAATGAAAATATAGAAGTCGTATGGCATTGTTAGTTGGGATATCCCATAGGGTGCGTTTAGCCGCCTCTCGAAAGGCGGTTCTTTCTCCACGCACTTTGGCTCCTTTCCTTCCGGATATTTGTGAGTTGTATCGTATGTGTATTTGCAAAATTTAAATGTGTGTAATAGACAGGTATCGTTCCTTTTGTGCTGTGTCATAATGATGACAGAAGACAAAGAGTGAAAGCCAGTGCTGGCACGTACCCTACTCCTGTCGGTCAGCATCCAGGAGGTAGCCAATTTTTAAGTCCCCATCCGACGGACGTATGAGCATCAATAATGTGACAGGTCCTTACTTCATGAGACACTGCGGAGACGCTTGGAGTTTAATCTGGGATACTGGGCAAAAGCTGGTGATCAGGAACTTTATGCCTCCACCCCTTCTCCCCTTGCTGGCCAAATTCTGATAGCGAAATTTTCATCTGCCAACCGGATTCGAACCGAATTACGCCCGAGTCGAGTTTGACAGCACACACATGCGTTAGCGAGCTGGCCACGGACGAGGATTTGTCGTTTTCTTGTTCAGAGGTTTGTCGTTTCTCTCCCTCATCGTAATTTCGTCTCTTCACTACTCTGACAACAACATACACTACTGGCCATTAAAATTGCTACACCGAGAAGAAAATAATGCAGATGATAAACCGGTATTCATTGGACAAATATATGATATATGATACTAGAACTGACATGTGATTACATTTTCACACAATTTGGGTGCATAGACCCTGAGAGATCAGTACCCAGAACAACCACCTCTGGCCATAATAACGGCCGTGATACGCCTGGGCATTGAGTCAAACAGAGCTTGGATGGCGTGTACAGGTACAGCTGCCCATGCAGCTTCAACACGATACCACAGTTCATCAAGAGTACTGACTGGCGTATTGTGACGAGCCAGTTGACCAGACGTTTTCAATTGGTGAGAGATCTGGAGAATGTGCTGGCCAGGGCAGCAGTAGAACATTTTCTGTACCCAGAAAGGCCTGTACAGGACATGCAACATGCGGTTGTGCATTATCCTGCTGAAATGTAGGGTTTCGCAGGGATCGAATGAAGGGTAGAGCCAGGGGTCGTAACACATTTGGAATGTAACGTCCAATGTTTAAAGTGCCGTCAATGCGAACAAGAGGTGAACGAGACGTGTAACCAATGGCACCCAACACCACCACGCCGGGTGATGCACCAGTATGGCGATGACGAATACACGCTTCCAATGTGCGTTCACCGCGATGTCGCCAAACACGGATGCGACCGTCATGATGCTGTAAACAGAACCTGGATTCATCCGAAAATGATGCACCGTCAAGGGTAACCACAGCCATGGTCTCCGAGCTGATAGACCATGCTGCTGCAAACGTCGTCGAAATGTTCGTGCAGACGGTTGTTGTCTCGCAAACGTCCCCATCTGTCGACTCAGGGATCAAGACGTGGCTGCAAGATCCGTTACAGCCATGCCTGTCATGTCGACTGCTAGTGATACGAGGCCGTTGGGATCCAGCACAGCGTTCCGTATTACCCTCCTGAACTCACCGATTCCATATTCTGCTAACAGTCATTGGATCCTGACCAACGCGGGCAGCAATGTCGCGATACGATAAACCGCAATCGCGATAGGCTACAATCCGACCTTTATCAAAGTCTAAACCGTGATGGTACGCATTTCTCCTCCTTACACGAGGCATCACAACAACGTTTCAGCAGGCAACGCCGGTCAACTGCTGTTTGTGTATGAGAAATCGGTTGGAACCTTTCCTCATGTCAGCACGTTGTAGGTGTCGCTACCGGCGCCAACCTTGTGTGTATGCTCTGAAAAGCTAATCATTTGCATATCATAGCATAGTTTTCCTGTCGGTTAAATTTCGCGTCTGTAACACGTCATCTTCGTGGTGTAGCAATTTTAATGGCCAGTACGTGCAATACAAATTGTTTTTGACTGACAATTATTTCGTTAACGAAATAAATTGTAAGTCTTTAAAGCAATTTTCTTTTCCAGTGACAATTCCCGCAGTGGACGAAGAAGGGAATGACGTTCGGCGATATTCTGCCGGCCGAGAGGGACGAGTGAAACTGTAAACTTGCAAGGGGGCGACCCTCGTGGCTACTCCGCTCCGCTCCGGCCCTAACGCGATCACAATCTGATTTCGCCTACATAGCGGAGTATCAAATAAATGAAGTGTAAATGCAGTGAACAGGAATGAAGCGTTTTGGAGGAAAATCTGTAGCCGAGAGCATTCTAAACCGATTACCATTTTCAAGAGAGCTTTATTATTCCCGACACTTGGCAGAATTTTATTACTCGCGGACAATAGAAGGGGCCAGTCGGCGGCGCCTGTGGGATGCTGTCCATTCGCTTTATGTGTTTTGAGCCGCCGATCGTAACCGGAAACGTTGGCGACAGCTCAAGCGGAAGTGGACATCGGAAGCCGAGCAGCGGTGCGCGTCTCTTTCTCGCGTCTAACATGAAATACTTCACGCGCTCTTTCGATACGTATATCCATCCCTTCTTCGTACGTTTTCGAATTATGCATGACTGAATTTTTAGTAACTAACACCAACATAAATACAGGAAGTTTTCGGACAATATCAAGGATTCCAGAATTATTTTTTTCTTCGCGCGGAGAGCGTGTATGTCGCAGTAGCAGCTTATCCGTGGGAATATATTATTCACACACCACCTACATCACAACTGAAGTATTGTCATTAACGGAATCTGCTTCGGAATATGTCCGTTTCATCTTTAGGCGTATACACATTATTATGTTGGATGTTTGCTCACACAAACAATAGAATACAATACACAAAGATTAATCACTCACTCCAGGAAGACGCTAGCTAGGTGCGGTGCCGTAGTAGAATCGTCAAAAAAAAAAAAAAAAAAAAAAAAAAAAAATCGCAAGGCGGCCTGCGACTTGGGACCGATATGCAGTTTTTTCAGGTCGCTACTAACTGTAGCCTCGCATATAATGCTGTGACAACTTTTTTTTTTGTCATCTGTCTTCTGGGTGGATTAATGCGTCCCGCAACGAATTCCTCTCCTGCGGCAACCTCTTCATTTCAGAATAGCACTTCTTCTACTATTTGTTGGAGGTATTTAAATCTCTGTCTTCCAGAACAGATTTTACCGTCTACAGCTCCCTCTAGTACGATAGTTGTTATTCCCTGATGTAACACATATCCTATCGTCCTAAAAAAATGGCTCTGAGCGCTATGGGACTTAACTTCTGAGGTCATCAGTCCCCTAGAACTTAGAACTACTTAAACCTAACTAACCTAAGGACATCACACACATCCATGCCCGAGGCAGGATTCGAACCTGCGACGGTAGCGGTCGCGCGGTTCCAGACTGTAGCGCTTATAACCACTCGGCCACCGCGGCCGGCTCCTATTGTCCTGTTCTGTCTTCTTGTCAGTGTCTTCTATATGTCCCTTTCTTCGCCGATTCTGTGGAGAACTTCCTTATTATTTGTCTCATCAGTCCACCCAATTTTTAGCGTTTTTCTGTATCACTACAACTCAAACGTTTCTGTTCCGCTTTTCCCATTGTCTATGATTTCGGTTTACAGGGAGAATTTCAGGGAAGTGTAGCTCATCAATAAAGGAGACATCGTATAGAACACCTGTGCAACCTTATTCTGTAAGACTGCTCTTGTGTGGGATCTCCACCAGGACGGATTAAAGGTACGCATCGGACCAATTCAAAGTTGTGCTGCTGGATTTGTTAACTGTAGGTTCTATCAGCACGCAAGTAAACTCAAATGGGACGGTCTCTTCGCTCGGCACTCTTGAGAAAATTTAGAGAACCGGCATATGAGGCTGACTGCAGAACGATTCTACTGCCGCCAACGTACATTTCCCGTGAGAGTCATGAATATATGCAGCTAGGTTTGTTATCGTAAGTTCGATCAACACGCGAGTACTACGGTGATGATTCGTGATCACAAATGGGAATCCCTGAAGGGAATAAGACCCACTTTTCACGAAGCGCTAAGAAGAAAATTTAGAGAACCTGCATGTTCAGCTGACTGCAGAACGATTCTACTGCAGCCAATTTTACTAGTGGTGTACAAAACTTGTATCCCAGACGATTGATAATTACCAATTCAATGTAGTTTTGAAGGTGGGGTTCTTTGATACGTAAGTGGTAAGCATCTTTCATTATCATATTATACAAAGTACACATTTTTATGCAATTTTATTACGGATGTCATCCTTTTTAGTCAATGATCTGAAACTATTACCTCATATTTTTAAATATATAGTGACCAAAGAAATAAGAAATAAAGTTAGAAGACATCCACAAAAGATATTTCTTTTCCTATATAAATCTGTGGTAGGAAAAAACAGAATGACATAAGAAATATTGCTTGAATCAACAAAAATAATCAGCATAAATACCAGTGATTAATACTTCATTATGTGAAAGATTATAGACTTCCTCATGATGCACTTTATTAATGTTGATTATTTCTACAACAAATGGGACGGTCTCTTCGCTCGGCACTCTTGAGAAAATTTAGAGAACCGGCATATGAGGCTGACTGCAGAACGATTCTACTGCCGCCAACGTACATTTCCCGTGAGAGTCATGAATATATGCAGCTAGGTTTGTTATCGTAAGTTCGATCAACACGCGAGTACTACGGTGATGATTCGTGATCACAAATGGGAATCCCTGAAGGGAATAAGACCCACTTTTCACGAAGCGCTAAGAAGAAAATTTAGAGAACCTGCATGTTCAGCTGACTGCAGAACGATTCTACTGCAGCCAACGCTCATTTCACCTAAGGACCACGAAGACAACGTAAAATAAATTAGGGCTCGTATGAAGGAAGATAGACGGTAGTTTTCCTTCACTCCATTTGTGATTGGAACAGGAAAGGAAATGGAAAGTAGTGGTACAAGATCCCTTCGGCCATGCACGGTACTGTGGCTTCCATATGAGGGGGTAACACTTGTTAATTGAATACCATGTCTACGTTCCAAATTCCATGATGCTCAGTGTGACGACCATCTGCATCTACTACAGCCTGGAAGCGCACTAGAGATACCATTTAATAATTGTTCGCAGCATTTTCCGAACGGTGTACCACGAAATATTCACATGTCTTGACACTGTCCCCGCACAGCTTTAAGATCGCATATTGCGTCCAGTCTCACCCATGACAACAATAGCTTCAACAATCTGTGCTGCAACTGACCGTCCGTCTCTCCCAGGAGCAATTCCCAAATGGCCAGTTAATTCGTACTTGCAATCATGTTCTTCAACCCCGGTGCGGAAAGAGGACCGCCTTTAATGCGTCGATAAGCGCGAAGAGCAGCAATACTATTGCTGTTGTTTTGACAAAACAGCTTTGTGAGTAAATCCCTGCTCTCCTCGTCCAGATCCAAGGTGACTGTCTGCAACCGTAATTCACACTAATGCTTGTGTTTCAACCGTACGTCACCGTACCGGCACCGGAACCTAACGGCAACTCATGATACTAACACTACTCACAACGCAAATCCTGCAGCGCACAGTCTGAACATCATTCCTACAAAGTTGGGGTATCCATACAATAGTTTTCCATCTACACTGGTTTAAATAGCGAAAGTTTCATTATAACCACTCTGTAAATATCTTTTAATCTCAGTCTTGACTTAGATTCCAAGATTCTTTACATAATCCTGCAATTTTTCCATGATTAGGAGACCGAATAATAATAAATATAACCTGGTACACACCTAAGCTAGTTATTCTTACTGTGACGGCGTTATTGCTGTACACAGTGGCCAAACTAACAATCATTTGTATTAAGAATTCGGAGAAAAGAACGAGCATTGCACTAGCTCTTTTTCTATTGCTAAAGATTTATGTTATAAACTAGCATTGCACTTACACTCCTAGACTCTGATTCAGAACTGGAGTGCAACTTCCAACTGATTCGATGAATTTGAAGATGTACCTCATACCAAGAACTAAATTTTACTAGTGGTGTACAAAACTTGTATCCCAGACGATTGATAATTACCAATTCAATGTAGTTTTGAAGGTGGGGTTCTTTGATACGTAAGTGGTAAGCATCTTTCATTATCATATTATACAAAGTACACATTTTTATGCAATTTTATTACGGATGTCATCCTTTTTAGTCAATGATCTGAAACTATTACCTCATATTTTTAAATATATAGTGACCAAAGAAATAAGAAATAAAGTTAGAAGACATCCACAAAAGATATTTCTTTTCCTATATAAATCTGTGGTAGGAAAAAACAGAATGACATAAGAAATATTGCTTGAATCAACAAAAATAATCAGCATAAATACCAGTGATTAATACTTCATTATGTGAAAGATTATAGACTTCCTCATGATGCACTTTATTAATGTTGATTATTTCTACAACACAGATCGATTTCGGAAAGCAAATCCAGTCACATTTACACCGATTTAGTGAAATACGTCCACCAAAATATAGTCAAGAACCAGCGATATCCTACACATATCACTTTCCCGTGTAGGTAAAATATCGTAAAGTTATGCGAAAACTGTTTTTCACAACACATAATGAACCCAGACTGACAGTAGAGCGTATTAATAAAAAAAACTCTGTTCACTCCACGACCTAATTAGATTTCGTATGTATTGTAAAACAAAAACAATAATAAAATTTTCGCATACTTTTACGAGACTTTACCTAAGTGGGAAAGTGGTATGGAAGGATACCGATAATTTTTGGCAATCCATTCGTGACATATTTCATTGAATCGTTATAAATTTTGTTGGTTTCTCAGATACATCTCGTGATGGAAAGTTGCCAAATTTGCATAAGGCTCATATCTTGTTTAAATCATTTTACAATTCGTTTTCTTCTTCTGATGATTTTACTTGACGGTAGACAAAAGCATTGTCTGCAAATAATCGAACAGGAAACCTCTTGAGTGCGAGGCATTCAACGCCCCACATATTGTCTACCATGAAACCACTATAATGGCTGCTAAAAGAACTGAAGGACGGGACTGGAGGCATTCAATGGAGAGCACAGCATGAGGCTATGGAGCGTAGTTGAAATGCTTACTCGATGAGTATCTCACAACAATGCTACAGTGCTAGTGGTGTTGATACAAAGCAGAACAATGGCAACGATAAACAAGGCAAACATTGCATTATATCTACAACAACAATTGCCGAAGTTGACATTTCGTCATAAAGAAACCCAAGGATTTTCGCGGAGTAAGAAAGAAGTGACAGATGAAACATTAGTGTTTCTGCAAGATGAATCAGTGGAATGTGTGGTGTAGTATACGTTCGATGTATGTACAGAGTACAATGATGACGACACGTGCTTAACAAGTGAAGCTGATATTGAAACAGGTGCCGTGCCATGTAGTTCATCATCTTTGTCGAAGAGGGAGCCACAAATCCCACCTCCAGTGAAACGTAGTAAAGAACAATCGTTGTCCGAAGAGCGGGTACTAAACGTAGTTGTAGATGGAAGATCATCCGCAGCATAGTAAAAAAAAAATTATGAACAGATTTCGTATAAGTTCTCAGCAATATTACTGTGTAGTGCATAAGAAAAACTACGAATATTCAAGAGAGGACAAGGCGCGCTTGTTACAAAAACTAGCGTTTGCGTGTTTCAAGGATGCTCGATACAATTTACAGGATGTTGCATGGTAGTGACGTACTAAGCTGTGCACATCAAATGGCGCATAACATACACTGAACAGCCAAAGTAAATGGTGAACCTGCCTAATATCGTGTTGGACCCCCGCGAGCACATATAAGTACCGCAACATGACGTGGCATGGACTCGAATAATGTCTGAAGTAGTGCTGGAGGGAACTGACACAATGAATCCTGCAGGGCTGCCCATAAATCCGTAAAAGAACGAGGGGGTGACGACCTCTTCTGAACGCCACGTTGCAAGGCATCCCAGATATGCTCAATAATGTCCATGTCTGTGGAGTTTGGTAGGCAGCGGAGATGTTTAAACTCAGAAGAGTGTTCCTCTGTAGCAATTATGGACGTGTGGGGAGTCACACTGCCCTGCTGGAATTCCTCAAGTCCGTCGGAATACACAATGGACATGAATGGATGCAGGTGATCAGGCAAGATGCTTACGTACGTGTCACCTGTCAGACTCGTATCTAGACGTATCAGAGGTCGCATATCACTCCAACTACACACGCCCCACACTATTATAGAGCCTCCACCAGCTTTAACTGTCCCTTGCTGACATGCACGATCCATAGATTCATGAGGTTGTCTCGAACCCGTACACGTCTATCAACGCGATACAATTTGAAACTAGACTCGTCCAATCAGAGTGAAAATCTCATTCTGGGAACGTCTCCCAGGCTGTGGCTAAGCCATGTCTCCGCAATATCCTTTCTTTCAGAAGTGCTAGTTCTCCAAGGTTTGCAGGAGAGCTTCTGTAAAGTTTGGAAGGTAGGAGATGAGGTACTGGCAGAAGTAAAGCTGTGAGGACGGGACGTGAGCCGTGCTTGGGTAGCTCAGTGGTAGAGCACTTGCCCGCGAAAGGCAAAGGTCCCGAGTTCGAGTCTCGGTCCGGCACACGGTTTTAATCTGCCAGGAAGTTTCATGTTTCCAATCATCAACAGTCCAATGTCGGTGTTGACGGGCCCAAATGGGGGGTAAAGCTTTGTGTCGTGCAGTTGTCAAGGGTAGTCTAGTGGGCTTTCGGCTCCGAAAGTCCATATCGATGATGTTTCTTTGAATGGTTCGCACGCTGATCTTGTTGATGGCCCAACACTAAAATCTGCAGCAATTTGCGGAAGGGTTGCACTTCTGTCACGTTGAACGATTCTCTTCAATCATCATTGGTACCGTTCTTGCAGGACCTTTATTGGCCGCAGCGATATGGGAGATTTAATGTTTTACCGGATTCCTGATATTCACGGTACACTAGTGAAATGGTGTTACGGGAATATTCCTACTTCATCCCTACCTTGCACATTCTGTGTTTCATCGCTCATGTGCCGACTATAACACCATGTTCAAACTCACTTAAATCTTGATAACCTGCCATTGTAGCAGCAGTAATCGATCTAACAAGTGCTCCAGACACTTGTTGTTTTATATAGGCGTTGCCTGTTGCCATACCTCTGTATTTGAATACGCATGTCTATACCAGCTTCTTTGACGCTTCAATGCAGATTACAGTGATTTCAAGGGAAGCAGTGGATGGTTACTTAGCTTCAAATAGTGCTACTGAATTGGAAGACGTGAGACAACAAAATCTCAAACAAAGCGTCAACTTGACGATGCACAGTAAACTGCGGATAGGACCAAAAATTTGTAGATGAGATAAACAAACGTATACTATATTCAGTAAGGAATTTGTTTTCAACTCAGACCAATCGGGATTTGAAGAGGAAATGTACATGAAAGGAACCCTTGAAATTAGAGGTACTAAGAGAGTTTTACCAAGATCAGCTAACATCAAAGCCGTAATGCATTCTTATGCAATTATGTCGACTGTTAATCTGGAAGGTAGACTGGCTAGAAAATTATTTACTGTGCTCCGAATAGTTGAGGTGCTCTGACCACTGTGATTCTTTTACATGTGCGCGATCTTGCAAGGGCAGTATGGAATATTTACGGCACGGCAAGCGATGGTGAGAAAACGGGCATCAGAGAACTGCAATTATGGTATGAGCACTGCTTTTAGCTAATAGCTGGTCAAAATAACTTGCTTTTGCATTGTTACTGATCTGCACATAAAAATCATACTCACTGAGAGGAACATAAAACTCCTGAAAAGGGTGACATTGCAATTCATACCACCTGGAACCACTGGACAATTTCAGCCTCTATGTGTTTGCTTTTTCTGTGCTTATAAAACATATTATCGCCCTATCTGCTCTACGCCTTAAGGGCAAGTCAGTTTCACAATAAGCTCCACGACAGACTGATTTGCATTCGGTTGCATGGCATTACATTCCATCAGCTCTCACCACCCTGTTACACCAATATGATTATATACACATCTTTAAGATAGGATACCTAGTTGAACGTCCTGCACGGTTTTTAAGTACGAAGGAGTCCGTCTTGATGGTGCGAACCTCTGTGATCACTGTGACGCGCCATTAAGTAGTACACCGAATGTGGACCTCGTCATAATCTCCTGGAATCCTTTTCTGAACAGCCTCGATGTATCCAGTCCATTGTTCGTAGTAATTGACAGAAGGTCATCATCGAATAAAGCTGAATTGATTTCTGACGTTTGAGCAGCCGTCTTAAGTTGTATGCAGAGGACGCTATCGTTTATCGACTAATAAAGTCATCAGAAGATCAAAACAAATTGCAAAACGATTTATAAAAGATATCTGAATGGTGCGAAAATCGGCAGTTGCCGGCCGGAGTGGCCGAGCGGTTCTAGGCGCTACAGTCTGGAGCCGCGCAACCGCTACGGTCGCAGGTTCGAATCCTGCCTTGGGCATGGATGTGTGTGATGTCCTTGGGTTAGTTAGGTTTAAGTAGTTCTAAGTTCTAGGGGACTGATGATCTCAGAAGTTAAGTCCCATAGTGCTCAGAGCCAATGTTTAAATCGGCAGTTGACCCCAAATAACGAAAAGTGTGAGGTCATCCACATGAATGCTAAAAGGAATTCGTTAAATTTTGGTTACACGATAAATCAGTCAAATCTAAAAGCCGTAAATTCAACTAAATACCTAGGAATTACAATTATGGGCAACTTAAATTGGAAGGAACACACAGAAAATATTGTGGGGAAGGCTAACCAAAGACTGCGTTTTATTGGTAGGACACTTAGAAAATGTAACAGATCTACTAAGGAGACTGCCTACACAACGCTTGTCCATCCTCTTTTAGAATACTGCTGCGCGGTGTGGGATCCTTACCAGATAGGATTGATAGAGTACATCGAAAAAGTTCAAAGAAGGGCAGCAGGTTTTGTATTATCGCAAAATATGGAAGACAGAGTGTCACTGAAATGATACAGGATTTGCGCTGGACATCATTAAAAGGAAGGCGTTTTTTCGTTGCTACGGAATCTTCTCACGAAATTCCAATCGCCAACTTTCTCCTCCGAATGCGAAAATATTTTGTTGACAGCGACCTAAATAGGGAGAAACGATCAGCACGATATAGTAAGGGAAATCAGAACTTGAACGGAAAGATACAGGTGTTCGTTCTTTCCGCGCATTATACGAGATTGGAGTAATACAGGATTGTGAAGGTGGTTCGATGAACCCTCTGCCAGGCACTTAAATGTGATTTTCAGCGTATCCATGGTGATGTAGCTACCTCTGAAATATCTTCCTGGGTGGTCCTTAGACATAACGCCATCGAGTCTGCAGTCCTAAGCACCTGTGCGGTAGCGTTCTCGCTTCCCACGCCCGGGTTCGATTCCCGGCGGGGTCAGGGATTTTCTCTGCCTCGTGATGACTGGGTGTTATGTTGTCCTTAGGTTAGTTAGCTTTAAGTAGTTCTAAGTTCTTGGGGACTGATGACCATCGATGTTAAGTCCCATAGTGCTCAGAGCCATTTGAACCATTTTGAACCTATGCACCTGCTTCGTCGTCTGCAACGGATATGTCGCCAGCCCCATCCAGCTGAAACTTCCATTTAAAATTCACTTGGATGTTTTGACTAATCAGTTTCTATCTCAATCTTTTAAAGAAAAGACTAAAATAGGAACGAAGCCACTTGTGTTTTGGTGTTACACGTTGAAAAATTAAAAGAACTAATTATAGTATACAACTATTACTTGTGGTAACTGTATAACTGATGTTATTCTTGGAGATATAAAAACTATTACGATAACTGACAACACAACATTATGAAGAACAATAATACCTTTTATCTATATGTATTTGAACAATGCGTGGGTATTATAAAACAAATACTGCAAGACTTTATTTCTGCCCACAGATTAACACTTATTAGAACTTTTTCTATTTAAGATAGTAAATATTAATTATTTCTGGACATTTTGAACTAGTGAATGACTTTTTAGTTTGATTTAGTCAAGTAAATATGATCATTTCATTGCCTTAATCAGAGGGGGCTGTATATCGACATATTAGTAATTTCCTCTTTTTTTCTTGTTTTAATAAATCTATTTTATTTTAGAGCAAATAAAATATAAATGTGTTATTTGTGATGAAGAAAAACCACTTGTATGCGAGACATGCAGTCATAATGCGTGACGCCGGCCGCGGTGGTCTAGCGGTTCTAGGCGCTCAGTCTGGAACCGCGCGACTGCTACGGTCGCAGGTTCGAATCCTGCCTCGGGCATGGATGTGTGTGATGTCCTTAGGTTAGCTAGGTTTAAGTAGTTCTAAGTTCTAGGGAACTGATGACCACATATGTTAAGTCCCATAGTGCTCAGAGCCATTTTGAACCATAATGCGTGAAGTCTGGTGTAATCAGTTTAGAAAATAATATCTTTGTAAAACAATATTCTTCTTTTGCTTGTCATAGGGTTGTGCCCCAGGATAGTATCCCCAGCGGACACTAAAAATTCGCCCAAGCTCTATCTTGGCAGCTTCCGGAAGGCGAATCTCCTGTGCCAGTGACCAGTAGATTGCCAGATAGGGAAAAATTCTGAGCGATTTGCGGCAAACACGGAAGCTATCGTAGCACGGGACAACGACGGAGCGCCCAAGTCAGCAAACGAAGCATAATGAAAATACAGAAGCCGAGAAAACACCCATTCTACATTTACGTGGTTACTCTGCTATTCACAATTAAGTGCCTGGCAGAGGGTTCAATGAACCACCTTCATGCTGTCTCTCTACCGTTCCACTCTCGAATGGCACGCTGGAAAAACGAGCACTTAAATTTTTCCGTGCGAGCCCTCATTTCTCTTATTTTATGGTGATGATCATTTCTCCCTATGTAGGTGGGTGCCAACAGAATGTTTTCGCAATCGGAGGAGAAAACTGGTGATTGAAATTTCATGACATGATCCCGTCGCAACGAAAAACGCCCTTGTTTTATTGATTGCCACTCCAATTCACGTATCATGTCTGTGACACTATCTCCCCTATTTGGAGATAATACAAACGAGCTGCCCTTCTTTGTACTTTTTCTTTGTCATCCGTCAGTCCCAACTGATGCGGATCCCACACCGCACAGCAGTACTCCAGAATAGGGCGGACAAGCGTAGTGTAAGCAGTCTCTTCGGTAGACCTGTTGCACTTTCTAAGTGTTCTGCCAATGAATCGCAATTTTTGGTTTGCTCTACCCACAATATTACCTATGTGATCGTTCCAATTTAGGTTATTTGAAATTCCGTCGATCCCGCAGGAGCCAACCTCACAGTGCCGGGGAAAGCAACCGAGGATGTGTCAATTTTTATTAGTGAAACTTCCTGGCAGATTAAAACTGTGTGCCGGACAGAGACTCGAACTCGGGACCTACCAACTGAGCTACCCAAGCACGACTCACGCCCCGTCCTCACAGCTTTACTTCTGCCAGTATCTCGTCTCCTACCTTCCAAACTTTACAGAAGCTCTCCTGGGAAACCTGCATAACTAGCACTCCTGAAAGAAAGGATAATGCGGAGACATGGCTTAGCCACAACCTGGGGGATGTTTCCAGAATGAGATTTTCACTCTGCAGCGGAGTGTGCGCTGATATGAAACTTCCTGGCCCGCGAAAGGCAAAGGTTCCGAGTTCGAGTATCGGTCCGGCACACAGTTTTAATTTGCCAGGAAGTTTCATATCAGCGCACACTCCGCTGCAGAGTGAAAATCTCATTCGGAATTTTTATTAGTGACGTAAAGGCTGCCTCCAAATTGGGAAAACAGTCCGTAGAAACGTCCTTGAATATGGCTATATTAAAGTTTAATGTGTGACGCGGGAACGTACGTAATATACCATGAGCCCTCAGTAAAGCCCGAACGTTTGATGAGCTGGCTAACGGTCGAATACAGCGCTATGGAAAGCAGAACAGCCCGAAGTTCTTCAGGCAAAATCTCAATGGACTACTGCAGTAGTACTGCGAATTAGTGGAATCCATCTGTGACAGGATCAGGAAACTGAACTGCAAACGTCCGCAACTCGTGGTTGTGCGGTAGCGTTCTCGCTTCCCACGTCCGGGTTTCCGGGTTCGATTCCCGGTGGGGTCAGGGATTTTCTCTGCCTTGGGTTGTGTGTTGGGTGTTGTGTGATGTCCTTAGGTTAGTTAGGTTTAAGTAGTTCTAAGTTCTATGGGACTGATGACCATAGTTGCTAAGTCCCATAGTGCTCAGAGCCATTTGAGCCCTTTGAACTACAAACGTATGAACTAACGCAGAATGCGGAGGCCGATACAGTGATTCTGCGTAAGGCAGAGAACAGGGCTCTGGACGTATTTCTGAGATGTACTTCTGCTGATATGTCAGATGTGTACACACGGTTCACATCAGGAAGCAGTGTCGTCAGCCCGAATGTTATGAGTGCGGAGAGGTGCAAGTGATTGTGGGAAGAAAGCACGGGACAAGCGACGTCCTCATAATCGGTCGTTAAACGGAAACGGCGATGCCTATCCCGTCGGACGGCATTCCCAGTAGAAGATGAGACTGCAGAAACGTATGCAGAGTCGTAGAGTTGTTTGCTAGACAAAGTAAATGGTAGGGAACATAAATTTCGGCTGGACGCAGGGGTTCGCGTGTGAGTAGTCAGTCTGGATCTCTTCGGCAGAAAGAGACTGTGGTCGCCACAGTATGGGTTACAGGGACTAGTTGATAATGACGTGAAGTTATTGAGGACAACGCTGTTCATTTTTAACGTGGGAAATAAGTGTTTTCAAGAGAATGTAGAAGTAATGCCGCGTGTAAAAATGGCTCTGAGCACTATGGGACTTGACTTCGGACGTCATTAGTCCCCTAGAACGTAGAACTACTTAAACCTAACTAAACTAAGGACATCACACACATCCATGCCCGAGATAGGATTCGAACCTGCGACCGTAGCGGTCGCTCGGTTCCAGACTGTAGCGCCTAGAACCGCTCGGCTACTCCGGCAGGCTGCCGCGTGTAGGTGAGGGGTACTGTGCGATCCTGGGTCCCGGCTTTCTGTGCTAAATATCACGCGAAAATTGACATTTTACAGAGTACAGTTGAACTTGGTGGTGCATTGTTTCCGCTAGAGGTACCGCTACAAGCGTTATACTGTCGCAGGGTTCACTGATCATGAAGGTGGTACCTAATAAACTGCGTACAGAGGCACTAAAGATCAGTTCGCGTGATACGATGTCGCAAAGAACAGGGAAGGTGATGTGGGTGAGCACAGATGCGGACCTAAAAATTATTTCAAATGGCTCTGAGCACTATGGGACTTAACTTCTGAGGTCGTCAGTCCCCTAGAACTTAGAACTACTTAAACTTAACTAGCCTATGGACATCACACACATCCATGCCCGAGGCAGGATTCGAACCTGCGACCGTAGCGGACGCGCGGTTCCAGACTGTAGCGCCTAGAACCCCTCGGCCACTCCGGCCGGCTTGTGACCTTTCAGTTGCCAGTTAGGTGTTTAATGTTTTCCGGCATGCCTCGCTGTCGCCCAAGTCTGGAAAGTTTACTTCGGGCCGTGGGAAACAGAGCTCAGCAGTCTCTTGCCGGCAATATTAAAATGCTGTCTGGTGGGAGAGCAAGCCAACAGCTTTCCGTTCATTGGTCGGCCTTGTAATATTGTAGATGAATGAGAGTTTAACAATAATTTGTTCATATTGTCTAACTAACGAATTACCTACTGGTAGAAGAGCAAATTAAGTTTTCGGAAGGGAGAGGGTAGCGGGCCTTCGACGTAAGCTGGAGAGAAGAGAGTTGACATTCTGCCGCGGGCTCTGATTCTGGTCCACATTCCGAGTCTGACCGAAATTCTCCTGGGGGCGAGAATCCAGATGAGAGCTTTCGGATTCCTGCCATCAGTGCTAAGTTTTGTGGACTTCGATTTCTGTTAGTAAGAGTACGCTGTCCCATCCACAACGCTTGGTGTGTTTGCTTCATTCATTAAGCACGTTTAACTTCTGATTGCACGGAATGAAATAGAGGTTCAATTCAATGTTCGCTCGCTTTGGCTAGCCGTGGTTGCTGGATAACTCTTGACAGCCAGACACTGATCTGGTGTGATGCAATAAGATTGACTACTTCCGTAACTCACGTACGAGCGATTGGTACTTGGCATATCTCCAGTTCGGCAGAAACAGCTCTGCACATGCGGTGCCGTCAGTATTTGGTCTAGTTATTGGACCTAATTTGTGGAGAGCTGGGTAGAATATGTTTAAGATTATGTTTGCAGAGCCATGTGAACTCGTGAACTTACCATTGTTCAACAGTAATAGTAGGCCCGATAATCTAGTACCAGTAAGGTGCCAGTTTTGCAATCTTGCTAGGCACGAATTGCCATGCGCTAAGGACGTTGCAGGCACACGTTTTACGTGTGGACGTGTTGGTCATTTGTCTCACTATTCTTCAGAGTGTAGATGGGTGACGACACACAGGAAAAAGTAATTTATAAGGTTTTTTCAGTGTAGTAGTGGCTTATTTGTGTTGCGGGTATTAATTACAGTACAGGTGAAGTACGCAAAATGATAGAAATACATGCAGCTAGTACTACAGAGTCTGTTGCTGCTCTGTCGCCAAAATCAGGAGACTGAGGACCTCTTTCATAGATCTTAGGCTTTGGAAGCTCGTCAGGTTCAGTCAGCTTGAGTCAGGGGAACAGGAAAAATAAGGCGAGAGTTGGAAGGGGGGGGGGGGGGGTAGCTTCTTTCTTATGATCGAGCAGTAGCCGCGCTTATGAATCCCTTTTCGGGTAAAACAACAAATGATATGTCGGTTTTCATTGGTGATGTTACAGCTGCTGCTGCAAAGAGCAATTGGTCAGACGAAGTAATCCTTCGTGTGGCTAACTGCCGTTTAACAGGGGACGCCGAGACTTGTATATCAGGAGACCCTCAGTAAAGCACAGCCGTTTCAGCAGTTAGTCGCCGGCCAGTGTACCCAAAAATAAAATACCACACGGTTTTTTCCCGACAAGCTCAGCATTTTGACTCTGAAGCGTAATGAGTCAGTGAGAATATTTTCAGACAGGATTTGCAAATTCAGTGCTCAGAACTGTGTGCCTACCCAGAATGCGCAGCGGAGACCAATAAGATGTTACTGAAGAAGGCTAAAAACAGGGCGCTACATGTTCTGTTGCACCCGAAATTCCCGCAGAAATCTCACGAAGAGTTCGCATTGAGAATCCGGATGATTTAACAGTAGCTTTTAGAATTGCGGTGCAATTGGAGGAAATCGGTTTTGTTTTTAAGCAATGGGTAGGTTACCATGTTTAGGCTTCTGGAGTCAAATGATATAGATGTACGTAAGGGCCACACGCAGACACAGCATTAAGCAACCAGAGTGTTACGCATGAGGAAAAGTGGGCCACTGAGCGTCTGGTGTTCGGAAGAGGAAGAGCGGGAAGCACTGTCAGGTGAATCAGCTGCTAAACAGGGAAACTCTGACCATCGGAAAGTATTCTCAATAGACTGTAACACTGCACAAGTTAAGAGTACAGACTGACTGCTGCTCAGGGGCTTAGTGGAACAGAGGTTTCGTGTTCATTGTCGGTCTAGAACCGGCAAGTGCTGGAAACTGAGGCCATAAGATGTATGTTATGTGGGGTTGGCGATAGTAGTGTTGAGTTATTGGGCACGACGGTACTTGAGTTTACCATTGGCGGAACTAAGTTTACGGAGCGTTGGAAGTTATGCCATATGTGGGAGAAGGACATTCAATGATTCTTGGATTAGATTTTCTCGACGAATATCATGCAAGAACCCATATTTGGCAATGCATGCTTGAGCTCAGTGGAATTTTGTTCCACTTTGTTGATACAGTAGCAAATGAAGCCATGTCACAAGACACACCTGTCATGAAGGTGATGCCAGCTAAATTACAGATGAGTTCGCTAAAGATTGATCAGCAGGGGGCCGCGCGGTTAGAGACGCCATGTCACGAATCGGGCGGCCACTCCCGCCGGAGGTTCGAGTCCTCCCTCGGGCATGGGTGTGTCTGTTGTCTTTAGCGTTAAGTTAGTTTAAGTAGTGTGTAAGTCTAGGAACCGATGATCTCAGCACTTTGGTCCCATAGGAATTCACACACATTTGAACATTTTCATCAGCAGGATAAAATACTGGCAGGTAACGGAAACCTAGTGTGGGTTTCAGTGGTCGGTCTTGTGAGACTTTGTATGTGGTTGAGCCACTCTCCAGTAATGAAGAGTTAGCTGGTTCACATTGTTTTGTGCGCCGAAGCATAGCGCGCATGAGTAATATTAATGGGGAATATACGGTTGCAGTTAGCGCAGATAACTTTTGCACAAGTGTTAGTCTATCAACAAATATGGTTATAGCCACTTTGGAAGTATTAGAGGAAGAAGACATCGGTAAGTCGAGTCTGGATAGAAGCCATTAGGAAACAGTTAAAACAGTAGCATTATTAGAAGCTAGGTCCCTTGAAGGGCATTCATTGCACAGCTGTTGAAGTGTTATTGAAGTTTAACGACTTGTTTTGTACAGATGAGGGGTCACCAACAAACCTGGTACCGTACACCAACAGGGGATGTTCACCAATTTAAAGGAAGCCGTATCATATAAATAGATATTTACAGCTGTTAATAGTGGGGTTCATTGAACAGCAACTACAATATGGGAGCACAGAACCTAGTGATAGTCCCTGGAGTGCGAATACCACAATCATCCCTAATAAATCATTGGATGGAACAAATACGTGTAGGATTTGCTGCAGTTATAGGTTTCTGAATGCACAGACCATTATAGATGCTTATCCAATCCCTAATATTACACAAACACAGGATAGTTTGGGTCAGTGTCGTCACTTTACCGCAACTATCTGAAAAGTGGTTATCATCAGTTAGAGGTAGCACTTGAGGATAGGCTAAAGACGGTATTTACCGCAACATGTAGACATCATCATTACAAGCGGATGCCATTCGGTTTCAAAAATACGTCTGTTACTTTTCGGCAGTTATTAGATGGAGTTTCAAGAGGATTCAAACCTAAGACCCGTGTGGTCTATTTGCATGACGTAATAGTCTACTCAGAGGACATAGCAAAAACTTGACCGACAACTGTAGGATGTTTTTAGTAGGTTACTGTCAGCCTGTTTGATGCTAAAATGGACAAGTGCCTTTTTGCTCAAGCTCGGGTTAGCTATCTGGGAAATGTAATTAGTGAGTATGGTGTGCAGACCAATTCTCTTCTTACAGAAACAATTCAAAATTTTTCAGCACTGCAGACCACCAAACAAACAGTTGCTTGTCAGCTTGTACAACTAGTACCATAAATTTGTAAAGTATTTTACAAAAATAGGCACACCTTTGAACAGATTACTCAAACAATGTGTAAAGTTGTAGTGGACACAGGACTGACAGCCAGCATTCAAGAAATCGGAAGAGGCATTGATTTCGGATCCCATATGGTTTTTTTCAGATTTTGAAGAAGATTTGTCCTCTCTTGTGACGCTTCTAACAAACAGTCAGCTGCATTTTGAGTCAGATGATTGATGGAAAGGCGAATCCAGTAGCATTTGCATCGAGGCAGTTAAAGAAGGTGGGATGAAACTACTCAACAACTGAAAAGAAGATGTTAGTGGTCATATAAGGGACTACGTATTTCCAGTGTTATTTGTACGGTAGAAGGTTTAAAGTTGTGATTGATCATCCATCATTGAAATGGTCTAGTCGTCTAACACAGTGGACTCTGACGCTTAGTGAGTGTGATTATGAGTCTGTTCATAATCACACAAACATGGATACACTAAGCCGCAAAGTTGCCATGTTGAGTACAACTGGGCAAGAGTGTGTTGGAATTGCAGCAATGTAGTTTTCATCTACAACCCAAAGGTTCATTGTGTTGTGTTTATTTGCAAAATGCTCCATTACAACGTTTTGTAATATTGTGTGTATGTATGTGTGGTGATGATGCAATGACGACGATAGAAGGGAGAGCGTGAAACCTGGTGCCAGCACATAGCCTACTTCTCGTGAATAGCACCAAGAGGGCTGCTAAGCTGGATATCCCCATCCATATAGACAGATCACCATCAACAGTGTCACATACCCTCACTTCATGAGACAATGTGAAGAGGTTTGGTGATGACGAACTTTACACCACCACCAGTCCTCCCCTTTCTGGCCAAATATTGGCACTAAAACTTTTTTTCCATCACCAGTTTTCGAACCAGCTTATCCCTAGGTCGAACACCACTACACAAGTGTGCATTAGCGACTTTGGCCACGGAGGTGGGTTGCATTGTGTTGTGTACACGTAGATTTACTGTTTTCATGTAACTGCCATGTGTATTTTTCTCGATTATTACAGTTTATTGTCAGGTTCTTGTTGCTGCTGTTTCTTGTTTCTATTTGTCGATAGTTAATCGTTTCAGAAGGAGAGAGAGAATGGTGCACGGTTCATTTCCTGAAGTGGTGACTTCATGAGGACATCCTGGATGATGGGAATGGTCCCGAGGTGGTCATACTTTATTGAGAGTGGAGCAGACAGCTTGAATGTCATTCAACTGTAGGAAATACGTACGTTTTTCTCCATTCAATTGTATGTCTTGCTTACAAGCCATAAGTGGACACTGATATCCGAAAGCAGAGATCCAGGAAATTAGGAAAGGAATTCGGAAACTGGAACATGTTTTATTGGAATTGCATAATGAAGCACAGGGAAGTGACGTTTATAGGGAAAGTGCAAGAGAAGTACAAGGAGTTGCACTTTATTTACAGCAAATCAAGAGCACAGTTATCACAGCTGGTAGATAATGTACTATGGATCATAGTTAGAGGGAAAGAGATTGGTTCAATGTGGAGGTTAAGTTACAAAAAATTGTATCGAGGACAGCAGATGAGGAGGTGGTTCGGAAATTAAATTATGCACTTGATCAGATCCAGAAAATGGCGAGTCCTACGAAAATTGTAGCAGAATGGCATCCAACTCAATTATCTAGTTTAGAGCAGGGGTTGGTTAGAAATTGTGTTACACCATTCACCTGCATCCGGTGAAATGGGGCTAATACGGAAACGGATACAAATAAGGATTCAGGAGGTATTGTTGATTTCAGAAAGTAGGGAGGCATTGGCTGTACTTGGTATTCTCGCCAGAAACGGAGTTGACAAATTGCTATGAAAAAGGGAAACCTGAGGGGTTTGAGACAATTAGAGTTATCATTAATGGTACAACTTGTCAGATAGTCGTGACGGATTTCCCCCTTCTGTCTACACTCTCTAGCATGACTGTCCACCACTGACACCGACACAGAATACACTGTATTGGCCGGAAGGGTCACTAACAGTATTATCCAACCAGAATTCAACTTATCTTAATGCCATCCTCAACCCTAAACTTGTGCATTTATTACACTAATTTCCGCTAGGAAAATTTCAATGGAGCAGATGTTACAGCATGTTCAAAATTTTCAAGAAAATCGTCAGCACAAGATTATATCGGTAAGCATTTCAGCTACCAGTTGTGGCATGTTTCTACAAAGTATTTGCATGTTTTATTTTTGTAATAAACACAGACATGCACAGTCTACAAATCCACCAATGCATCAGTTTCCGGTCACGTGATTAAGTGCATGAGCCGAGGGAACAGTTTATGGAAGCAAAACCTCTATAATAAGTAGTTTAAGCATTGGATGAAAATTGTATTGTAATAAGATCCTGGTGACCACACTTAGAGAAGCTCATTTCAGTAATGGGTAAGGGGCAACCCATGCGAGAGCTCCTGGTTGGAGATCGGTGTTGCCATCAGCACGGTATAGAGGCTTTTTCAGTTTGGTAACATAAATTTTAATTAAAGACTTCTTTGGGGAAATTCGGGAAGAATCTTTCGAACGAGAGGAGCGAGCTACTCCCCAGAAAAGTTTGGCTTGCGTACTGTGAATTTTTAAAGTATTATTCCTACAGTGGCCAGGCAGTAGAGGCCAGCACGGTCCATGCGCTAATCAATTACGCCCCTGGACGGCATTTTTGACATTACAACAAAACATTCCGGGCAGATCGGAGTTTGCAACACTGGTCAATAGTCGAGCACATTGAACAGCTAACACTGTGAGACCAAGAGTGAAGTAATATTTTGTAACTCTGGCACATTGCGAATTTAACTGAGCCTAGCAACCCATGCTCAGGGCAGAGTGAGCAAAGGAAAGCTGACAGGGTAAGGAGTAGGAAGCAAACTTACTAGTCACCGTCCAGTAGGACATAAATGTAGCTTTAAGGGTATAAATAATCAAGCTTAGGGGGCTCGAAGTATTCAGTCGTGCCGCCATTCTGTCCAGTCTTGAACGGGAGAGAATGACAGACATTTGAGTTTCAGAGAAATCATGACCCGCCCTTGGTAAAGATCGGCTGATTACCTGCCTGCAGAGTGACTCATGTAGTTCTGGCGAGGTGCGCCTACCTGAGGCGTAGCAGCCTCTGGACTTACAAGTTCACCGATGCAGGGAGCTGGTGTGCAGCCAGCATCCACCCTCTGAGGGACTTCAGCTAACGGACTGCAAGCTGCCTGCGATCCGGCTGGGGCATGCGCACCCTTGTGGTCTCCTAGCCACCTAGAAGTCATCAGCCATTGTCCTGGTCGATCCCTGGGAGAAGTGACCGAGGAATGGCTGCTCGGCATCGTGGTACCTGCCGCCCGCGACCCAGGAAAACAGGCTGACGTCGTAGACCGGGGCATCGGCGCGTTCCGCGATCGGCTGCGTTTGCAAGCACACAGTGCGTCCGTGAGGATGACCTAAGTGCTGTATAAAGCTGCTTGAATACACGCCAATCAATAACACCACTGTGACTATATGCTCCAGCACAAATCTGCCATCTCCCTCGTCATTTCTCTAACCCATCCTGAAGCGTAGTAGTCCGGAATGGGCCCGATTGTCACATGTCATCGAAAATGTGTCAGGAATCTAAGTGCGTAAGGCTGACAGGATTGCTATGCCTTGCATGCATTAACACCTCGGTCAGTGACAAATCTTATTACAATGCTAGGGATTGACTCCTAAACTAAATGAAGTTTCTGCAATGTAGTTCTTAATTAATTCCCCATATTTTTCTTCTCAGAAAAGTAAGTTGTCATGAATACCATATTTCGCATTGTCTAGTCTTGATAAAGAAATGCGCTGTAATAGTTACCACATTTTCGGATATGCATCGGTCCACTCCCTGTGCATTCACGCCTACGGCGTGGTTAACGCTGTGCATCAAACTCGCCCATATTTCATCTGCTTGTCTTCATGTCATAGGATAAGTCAAAATGTTAAAGACATCTACATGTACAAACTCTGAAACGACGTTTACAAGCTCCTGGCATCACGCGAACTCTGCCAAATATAAATGTTAATGAACGAAGATCTCTGGCACACATTTCTACACAACTTTTCAATAACCATAGTTTCCACTGAAACTGATAATGCTTCAGAACTCTCACTCCGTCGTGTTCTGCAAACATGTACCTTGTAAACGCATTGTGGCAGATCTGTATGACAGGAATGCAGAGCACTTGCCATAGCCCATGTAGCAGACTTTTCCTTAGTCGCTAATGAAACCTCCCCCACACACTGCTACGATCGCTATCTTTCGCACTCACGACTTTTTTTTCTTCCAAATCAACTTTTGCTTTCACACTATCTCACGAGCACGCGCCGTCATCCTGTAGCGGGCAGCTGGGTGGCACTCACCTAAGAGCAAACAGTCAAACAGTTCGAGCAACGGATATTTGAACGAGCGTCACGGAATTCGAGTGCAGTTGCTCATTGCATCCAAAGAGGCTGTACTGACACCTGTCGGACTTAAAGTGGAATTTCATGCACCGAGCAATTTTAGAAAGCATTAACACCAGATGCAGACCTCTAGTAGATGTGGATGCTGAAATGTATCGCTGCTGTAAATTACAAATTGCATACTCTAAAACAAAATCTACTTATTTTTTTGTGTCGGCTACTGCACACTGATTTTAGTGCAATGTGAAATAATAGATTTGCTCCTCATGAATTACTAGTAGGGCATGAATTACTTATTGTAAATAAAAAGAAAAAGGCTACAAATTAGTGTTGAGAACACACTCCTCTCTAAGAATTATGTTTATTATTTTAATTTTATTTTTCATTCTGTGGTTCTGAGCAAAGCAAACTCATTGGTTATGTCACTGAAGTCAGCCTTAGTAGCTGTGTAGTGAGCTGTCAACAAGATAGTTGAATTTGGCAGTTTGCTTCACCTGTACTCGACAAAGTAATTATCTTTAATGTGCTGAAACTGTGTTGAGAAAGATGCTGCTGTCATTGGAATTGTCATAAATATAGCAAAGCTATTTTGATGTCCAGATAAGCATATCATAGCCCACACTAACAAAGCTTCAAAAACCCACATAGGAAGCTTTGTTAGTGCTCTTCTTCAGCTGTTTCTACATAACTTTAAAGCCAGTATTTCGTTAAATAGCTCAGCTGTATTGGTATGTCTGCTATATTTGATACCAAATATCCTATTTTTCAAAATAAGATAAACAGCTCTCATTTTAAGCATTCCTGACAGGAAATTGAAGCGAGACAAAATGGTATGTTATATGTGAGAGATGTTTCCCGTTTCACTTGTCATTCTATCAAATAATTTTAAGCTTTTAACTAGTTTCACTCCAGTTGTCAGTTGCCAGAAATCTGAAGCCTTTGATCACATAGCATATTTGCTTCAGCAGCTACTTGCCATCTTTTGAGATACTGCAATGTCCTAGTGAAGTTGCAGCAAAAACTCCATTGCTGAACATGAGGTAGCTGCGTAGGCAGTAGCTGTATGTACGAGGTGCACTGTCGACACAATCCATGCTACACTTGCTCAGTACACTATGGAAAATGACTGTCACTGTTTAGAAGTATGTGTTAAATCGTTGTCACCTTGAAAAACTTGTCATGGCATGACAATAATAAGTGGGCGAAAAGATGTGAAAAAGGCCTTATACTACACACAAAGCACATTGAGACAAGGGAACTCAAGTCCTCCCCTTACATGACTGTATATTAAAGACTTATTCCTTTAGGGCACTTCCAAGTTACTCATTTTAGAAAATGTAACATTTTCTAGTAATTCAATAATGCATTATTATTTAACAGCTTTCTCTATAATGATTCAGAGCACGATTGTGTAGACAACCCCTGATGCATCGTCAGTCAGCTGATATCGAAAACGATTGAAAACGATTGAAAACAGTTCCCAGCCCAATATCATGATGATGATCATTGAATATACCTTTCACATCATGTTAAAGAAGCAGTGATGAGTCAGGAGGAAAGAAATTCAAATAGGCCATTAAAGATTACCATTGTCAATCACAAAGGAGCTCAAAATTTTATTCGTGACGAAAGAACACTTGTCAGAGGGTAAGTTATACGTAAAGGAGAGTACATGCTGACATCATTTGGTTACATTCTCTCTGTTTATGCAGTATCTGTATCTTCACTTTACAATGTGCTTCATACAGAACAGACACTGTTCTGATCATTGCATCTGTGATAAATACTATAAAATTAATTTGCACTTTGCGAATCCAGATTGACATCTAATTTTTGTGACAAATGAAAATTTCTGCCGGAGCAGAGCTCTAACCCCCATTTCCCATTTATCGCAAGCAATCATCTTAACCACTTCGGGTATCCCAACATGCCGCCAGGACCAACCCGAGTTGCAGAGTCCCGTAATTCACAACCCTTACAGTCACACATTTCACAATTCCCACACAGGGGAAGGTAAATATTTTATTGTCATTTTAATCTGTCGATGCACAGATACAACTTACAACAACAAAAATCAAATAGCAGCTGTTCAGAGTGATGACCTCTGTTCTCAATGTATGCACTTAATTTTTCACTGCCTCCTCTCATACAACCCCCTCCCTCCCTTTCTTTCCCAGACTACTGTACATTATGACAGGCAGCTAGGACCCCAATATTTTCTCTTCAGTTTCTACTAGTGTTCATACACCATTAATTTCACATAATACCATAGTTTAAGAGTCAACACAAGATACTGATAATCACACTGGGCGAGGAACAGAATCAGTCCTTCCAATTCAAGATGGAAGGCATCAGTAGTTCAGGTGCTGATAAACTAATATATTAAAGTGGATGGTGCGGATCCTAACACAGATAAGATGTACACAGTCTGTGGGAGCATGCCTCTAAAAAAAATGCACAATTGAAATGGGATGGCTGTAGGTAAGGTTACATTAGTTGTCAGTTCCGAACTACAAGTTGCACAGCGACTGGGATGTACATGGTGGTTGGATTTTAGAACTTCGGACATGAATAATTAGCAGCCGAAATCATCGTGGTTGAAAAAGGTATGATGAATCCATTTAAAGAACTGAACCCTTGGTTCAAAACTATCTGGCCCCACTGAGTGGGCACTTTGTGTACACTATGGATGCAAGCATAGCTCCAACAGCAATCTCCACACCATATTCTTCAAAGTGTGCATTTCACAGCTAATTTTAAAATTTTACTCTGAACAGTTGCTCGTTCCAAACATTGGCAAGCTTGTTGTGGCTTCAGTTACCCACTTTGTTGTAACTTCCAATCCCTAGTACTAATTTTTTTTTTAAACATGTTTGAAGTTTTTCTCCAGACATTCATTTGGTTTTAATGGTCATACATCCTGATACAGCAACCTACAGACATTTATGATTTAGTGACTCAAGCGCTGTCTACAACAACCGGTCGAACTGTTAACTCTACCGTGTGCACAACACTTAATACGTACAGATTTTTAACCCATAACAAACTTTTTTTTTCGACTCAGGTCACCTCTGTGTTATCTGCAAACACTGCACAGTGTCTGGTGAAGAAGCAATAGATGAAAATGGAATGCACATGGACACTCAATTCATGTTATGGAAGTTTTTTAAAATTAGTAGTGTAGCCACACTGGCCAAGAATTTGTTACTTTCCAGGAGCACAAATATTAGAGACAACAGCGTCACTGTTTTTGTATTCTGTAATATTCAGTTTTCTATTGAAAATTGAAATCTCCATTTCTATATACCAACAAGCACAGTCACTTTTGTTTCTTGGTCCTTTATTATCCAACATTGGGTTCTCACTCTGCTGATATATTTTGTTTTACAAAAAATTTTGGAATACTGCAACATTTGTTAAGTCTCTGGTGCATAGAGATCCTCCCTCACCATGCAAGAAAACATGGGCTTACTCACATATCCTTCTGACATGCTCTTTATAAGCATCCAGCACTGCCCAATCAGCAATGAGATGTATTTCAGCCAACTAAATTATTTATGTATTAACTATTTTAAATTCCGACAATTGTTAGCAGAGTTTTGCTTCTCACTGCTATTTACCAGTCTGTCTGTGTTAAAGCAGAATGACTCCTTTTCAAAAAAAATTTTTTTTAAATAACATTTTATTCAACTTTTACATCTTTATTTTAGTCCCTACCTCCCTGACAAAGTATTCCCTCATCTATTCACAATCTTTCGTAACATTGTTTACACTCAGGCACTGAAAGTCACACAATATTTGAAAGATGAATTTAGTGAAACTAAACTACTAATTGCTGTTGTTTATAGGTCCCCAAACTCTGACTTCAGAGCATTTTCGCTAAAGCTACAGAGGGTTCTTGATCCACTTTGTAGGAAGTACCAGAAAGTAGTTCTATGCGGTGACTTCAATATTAATTTTGTACATGATTGTGCAAGAAAAAGGATGTTGGTGTATCTCCTAAATTCATATAATCTGATGCAAACCGTGTTTTTTCCGACTAGGGTGCAGGGGAACAGTAGCACAATCATAGACAATATTTTTATTCATTCTTCATTACTAGATGGGCATTCTGTTAGTAAAAGGGTGAATGGCCTTTCAGACCATGATGCACAAATTTTAACACTGAAAGGTTTTTGTACTCTAACCAATGTCGTATTTCATTACAAACTACATAGGAAAATTAATACAACAGCAATAGAGTTTTTAAAAACTTGTCAAGGAACAAGAGTGGCAAGATGTTTATAGTGCCGATAATATAGATGAGAAATACAATGCTTTCCATAACACGTTTCTCATGCTCTTTGAGAGTTGCTTTCCATTAGAACATTCTAAACGGGATACTAGGAGTAATGGACAGCCCGGTTGGCTGACTAGTGGGATAAGGATATCATGTAGAACGAAGTGGGAATTATATCAAAATGTTAGAAGTAGTCACAATCAATCTACAGTAGCCCATTACAAACAGTATTGTAAGGTGCTTAAAAATGTTATTAGCAAGCCAAAAAGTATGTGGTATGCAAATAGAACAGCTAATTCACATGATAAAATTAAAGCCATATGGTCAGTTGTCAAGGAAGTGTCTGGTCAGCAGCACAAGGTTGACGATATAAAGTCAGTTTGCAGCAATAATATTTCTGTTACTGATAAATCAGATATATGTACAGTATTTAACAACCATTTCCCCGAGCATTGCTGGAGAATTAAATAAAAAAATTAGTATCTACAGGAAATCATATAAATTTCTTAGCAAACGCCTTTTCGAGATTGGCGTCTCAAATACCCATCTGTGATACAGACAAGAGGGAAATTGAGACAACAATCAAATCACTGAAGACTAAGGACTCTCATGGTTATGATGGAGTGTCTAGTACACTATTGAAGTACTGTGCTGTGTAATTTTTAGCTTTAGGAATGGTCAGTTTCCTGAGCGATTAAAGTACTCAGTAGTAAAGCTGCTTTATAAAAAGGAGAAAGGGATAATGTAGATAATTTTAGACCCACTTCTATGCCATCAGTGTTTGCTAAAGTTATTGAAAAGGCTGTGTATGCAAGGTTAATTGATCATTTTATATTGCACGATTTGCTATGTACAGTTCAGCTTTAGAAGTCGTTTGACAACTGAAAATGCTATATTGTCTTTTCTCTGTGATGTACTGGATGGGCTAAACAAAAAGTTTCAAACGCTTGGTGTATTTTTTGATTTAACAAAAGCATTTGACTGTGCTGATCACACAATATTGCTCCAGAAGTTGGACCATTACAGAATAAGGGAAGTAGCTCACAATTTGTTCACCTCTTTAGCAACAGGCAGCAAAAGGTCATTATTCACAATGGTGATAACTGATGTGGGATCTGAGTGGGGTACTGTCAAGTGGGGGTGCCCCAGGGATCAGTGTTGGGGCCACTCCTGTTCCTTATTTATATAAATGATATGCCCTGTAGTATTATGGGTAACTAATATACTTCTGTTTGCTGATAGTGAAACTGAACAGTTCAAATTTCTGGGTGTTCAGATAGATAGTAAGCTGTCATGGAAAGCCCACGTTCAGCATCTTATTCGAAGACTTAATACTGTCATTTTCACTATTTTACGGTATCAAAAGTGAGTGATATTTCAACACGTAAATTAGTCTACTTTGCTTATTTTCATTCACTTATGTCGTATGGTGTTATGTTTTGGGGTGACTCTTCCCATTATAGGAGGATATTTTTGGCTCAGAAACTGGCAGTTCGGGCAATAAGTGGTGAGAGTTCACGAACCTCTTGTCGACCTCTTTTCATGAGTCTGGGTATTTTGACATTGGCCTCTCAATATGTATATTCCTTATTGTCGTTTCTTGTTACCAACATTACTTTATTTCCAACAATAAGCAGCTTTCACTCGGTTAATACTGGGCAGAAATCAAACCTCCATTTGGATCGGACTTCCTTAACTCTTATGCAAAAAGGTGTGCAGTATACTGCTGCATCCATTTTCAATAAGCTGCCACTCGAATTCAAAAATCTTAGCAGTAATCCACGTGCTTTCAAATGGAAACTGAAGGGTTTCCTCATGAGTCACTCCTCCTATTCTGTCGAGGAGTTCCTTGAAAACTTAAGATGACTCATTGTATTGTTGATAGCGTTTGCTTAAACTTATGGACTGATTTTCTTTCACGTTCATGAACATTTATTTTTATCTGTTATTACTTTTTATGTTGTAAGTTCATGTACTGACACGTTCCATGACTTTGGAGATTTGCTCCTCAATTTGGTCCTACGGAACTTGACATTTAAAATAAATAAATACTCGATGTCACCAACGATATAGCAACAGTATACTTCCTACTTTAATTTTAATTTTGGACACAAGAGAAGGGCATTTGTAGTACGATCTCCCAAATAATGTGGCACAAAAATCACAGAACAAACAAGTTCAGTGAACACCGACATTTTTTTTGTGTTGAAAAAACCACAAGGTTTTTTGTTTTAACAACTGTGGTCACTGAATTTTGTTGTTCAACATTTTCCAAATTATTCACTTGAGATTGGAAACTTTCTGTAGTGACTCCAAAAGACTTGGTATGTACAGTATGGTATTTCTTGACGAATACCAACAGTTACGATAACCGGCCAGCCTGACTGAAAGTAATCTTCAGTCAACTGATGGCCACTTCACAATCAGGAAAAAGCAACTGCTATTCAAACGTAAATTTTTGAGCATTGGTTTAGAAAATGGCAGGAATGACTGCATAGTGCAACTCAAACACAGTCTATTGAGTAGTAGTAGTAGTAGTAGTAGTAGTAGTAGTAGTAGTGGTAATTCTGAACAGGCATTAATGATTCTTAATAGTTATAGGACAAAGTTTTGCCTTTCTTTAACATATGTTCAGCCTATATTCACTAAGATAAAATATCACATTCCTCAGAATCTCAAAAGTTTTGTTACTTGGCTAGCCTAATAGTTTAGGATGACAAGGTCTAACAATTTAAAATGGAACTTAATTTTACATTAAGTGTCTTCAAACAGTTAGTTCTAATTACAGACTTATCTGTTAAGTTGTCTAAAGGGATCCTACAGTTACAGTTTGTGTTATTTAATCTGAAATTTATCAATATACTGTGGCAGCTGGCATGTACATGGGAGGAGGGGGGGGGGGGGGGGTGTAAATTCTTGTCCAATGGTAAATACAAACATCTAAAAAAACTGTACCAAGACTGAAGTAAATACAATAAATGATGGAAATATTCCACACACAACTCCTGCAACTTTTCTTTTGGAACATACTTCAGGAAAATGCATATGGTTGCTATTGCTGTAAACTCATATTGAATAAATTAATTTTTCCATCGATAATTTATTGAGACACTTGCTACAATGTTCTGGACACACTCAGCTCAGACACCAGCAGCATTTCTAACACAAGAAACATCTATAACAATAAGAATTTTAAAAAGGAATTCAAAGATGTAAAAGTTACACAAATTCAGTTACAAAATTTCACACAGACACATCTACACATCACACACTTATCACCATTACTGCAATGCCATGTTCACTTCTGTGCCCTGCACATTCACAGTCTATTGTTACTTCATTACTTTTAAGTCTCTAGTTAAAACTCTGGATCAACAGTTTTTACCTCAGTGAAATTACAGGCAATCCCCAACTTAGGGTACACATCCATTTTGGTAGCTCCTTTCTTACTAAAGCACAATAATTTTCTTCGTATCAGCTTTACCGCGACCTGCTCAGATACGTACCACATCAAGCAAGTTAAATATACTTTAAGCTTTTAATACTTGATCATTCAATTTTTACTCTCAACAATTAGTTACATTAATTTGTGTCTGAAGTGACTAAATTATTACCACATCATTTGGGCAATAATCTAATATTTTATGTTTTCAAAAAGCTATGTCCTTATGAAGCAAGCACATTAACACACATCAATTCAAATTTTAATTTCTAAGATAAACTCATCAGTAATAGCTGAAAATCCTCTCTTAAGAATTGTACTGTGTCAAAATTATCAGAAGCACATCCTTTTTAATGTATTGTGAAACTTTTAAGACAGAACATGTGATGATTATTCCATAATTTTTTGGATACTTCCAGACATCATAAATTCCCGACATAATAATAAATGATGCCCACCCTAAGTCAGGGACACGAGTAATTTCTTGTTTGATAAATTTAAAACTTAAACAATAAATAAAGTCAACAAAGTAATGCTAAATCAGGAACACTTTCACAATTAACTTAATTCTTCTTGTCAGAAACACCAGTCTTCATGAAAGTAATAATCCCAACAAACAATATAATTCACAGTAATTATAGGTCTGTCTCATACAAATATAAGTTTGAGATATGGCAAGTAACTTGACATATGAAAGGTTTCTCATTTAATTCCCACCTCCATTGAAAATTGAGGAATAATAAGCTGTCCTCAGTCTATGGCAGAGGAGTAAATGTATGAAATGCAGCCATTAAATGATGGATAACAAAGGAAATTTGTAACTTACTACCAACTTTTCCAGCAGAACTGTTGAATTTTTTTAAATCAAATTAGTGATGCTGTATTGACAGTACAGACAAGACCTGCTTAATCATATTAATTGAGGATTTCTAAAAAAAAGATTTTCAAGTGAATACCAAGTACAACAATGCTCACGAGTTCACAGTCTCATTAAAATAAACACATGAATGGTAATTGTGCAACACGGGACAGAAACCCAAAGGATTGCATGGTAAGTTAATGCAGAGGTACAGGGATCAATGGTCATTAAGGTGTTTTAATGGGGTAAATTAGTAACTGGCAAAGAGAGAATGGATGGGGAACATTTTCTATTTGCCATTACGCATATTGGTCAAAACACACGTCTGTTTGTAACATATTATGGTAGATGCCCATATCTGTTCAACTTAGGTATGTACCAGTCATCTTTGATTTCTGATCTCTTTTGTTCAGTAGTTACTTTCCAGCTTTCGCAAAAAGGTCAATATTACTCTGCAACATACATTGTGAAATTTCCTGGATTAATTTTCACTCTGCAGCTGAATATATACAGTTATAAGGCTTCCCAACATTGAACTGTGATCCAGACAAACTTCAGCCCAGACTCCCAGCTTTCATGAGCAATGCTCTTACTGAAAAATTAACAGATGACACTCAATGCATCCAGGAACGATGATCTAATAGTGCCTATCCTAGTTCCTTTCTCCCAGAGGTGTTAGCCGAGCAAGGCATACAAGAGACTGTCTAAAGAATTTGGGAAGTAAAACAAAGCTACTGGTAGTTCATACTTTCCAGTTGGATCATAGGTCATGTTTGGATAGCTGACTCACTACGGCTACTACCCATAAAAGGGAAGAGTCAGGGTTCACGTACCAGTCTGACTTTATTGTTTGTTAACTTCCATTGCATAACTGAGTCCTGCACTAAATCTTGCTGTGAAACAGGTTTCACTCAGTCTTGAGCTATTTAACTTTATAGAGCTCTATAATGCTATACTAGAGACTATGTATCAATGAAGGGCCTTGTTTGTAGTTGGAACTTGCTTTTTTTTGTATATTTTCCCTTGTCCCCTGAACTGGACTGCAAATTTATACAACAAAAAACTGAAAGAGAGGTATGGCTTTAAATACGGAACTATGTGGTACATTTTACTGAGTTGTTACACATCCAAATGCTAGGTCTGACAAAGATTTCACATGAAAGAAGGCCCATGGAACCAACTGAACTACTGTGCTCATGCCAATGTGCCTCCTGAAGTTAAACAATGGTCCCCAGTGGATGGGATAAACTTAGGAGACTGCCTCAACT
Source organism: Schistocerca gregaria (assembly GCF_023897955.1). NCBI lineage: Eukaryota > Metazoa > Arthropoda > Insecta > Orthoptera > Acrididae > Schistocerca > Schistocerca gregaria. Next base: position 90,242,017 of record NC_064931.1, read on the forward strand.
TTAAATGCAAATATTTTAGGTTGACTACAATGAACTATTAACTATTGACGAAGGAAGGCCAGATCCTGAAGGAAAGATTAGTTAAATCTGTACATCAAACATGTGTTATGACCATTATTGTTATTCAGTGCATTAATTGTAGCTGTGGCAATGTTACAACTGTGTTAAAACCCCGCATAAACGTCATCTCAGTTTCTTAGTTGTTATGATCACTACTATGTCCTAAATGTAACAGAAAAATACTGCCTTGCTGCCTTAACAAGGAAGCTGAGTGTGTAATGGAGGACGAGTGTGGCAGAATATTGGAGAGGGGGGAGGGGGGTTTACGGAGGAACTGAAAGGAGGGGATGCATGTGGGGGAATAGGTGGTGTGTGGAGGAGGGATGAAATGAATGAATGCTATACTAGAGACCATGTATCAATCAAGGGCCTTGCTTGTAGTTGGAACTTGCTTTCTTTTTACCAGGTAGCAGATCTTTGAAAGTAACAGATTTCTGAACAAACACCACCACTCATCACAGTTTTAGGATACAAAACATCTAATGTTACAACACTGTGTAACATGGAAGATACACTAGTCATTAAATGCAATAGCAGAAACTGCACCTTCATTTCTTTAAAGTTGCTCCTTTCATTTAACAGGTGCAATATCTGAATTTTCTAATAAATGAGACCCCTGCAGATGGTTTGGAGAAGGTGTCACCTTCTCCCCAACAATGTCTTCAACCAATTCCACAAAAATACACTAAATTTTCACACCTCAATTGAAGCTCTAATTTACTGATCAGTTTCCTATTCTAAGTATACAATCAATTTGATTGTAAATTTAGTGATCTCTTTCAATTTTTAACTTAAACATCTGGAAAGTCAACTTCCATTATTAGTCTTACAGGAAACAAATGAGTATACAACACCAGTTAAACTTCACGAACAGGTTTCTTCTTTCACAACTTAAGAGTTACGCTGTAACTCCACAATTTTAAATCTACACACTGCACTCCATATGTCTATACAGAAGCAGCAAATTCCACAAACTTCAATCTTGACTCACTGTAAAGTAATGTTTTGGAAATACGTTGGTTCCAATTTAAACAATCTTCACAATGCAATACTAAAGTACAGGCCTGTAATTCTGCAGTGAGATCAAGTTTATGAGTACTAATTTCTCACTTCTGTTGTAACTTATTCTCTTCATATGCAATAGTCAAATGACCCTGACATCAGTCACATCACAGTCTCATGAAATCAAGTCCAAAAGTTGACACAAAAACTTTTTACAAGAATATATCACCACATTCAATCAATCTCTATCTTTCATTTTACCACTTTTATGTCTGACACTTACAATGCAGTAAGGGGATTCATTCACATGTAACGTCGGAGAACTTCAACTTCTTGACTGAAAAACTATGCAGTCTCTATCTGTCCACAAAAACACACAGTGTCAAAGTCAACTAACACCGAACTATGTGTAGCTACCAGTGGCTATATTTCTCACTTTTACATTGTTTTGTCACTTCCAGAAACACGTATCTTAATTCCACACTGTAAGAGTTCTGCTGCTGCTGTAAAATTTTATTCACCTTTGCCTGTACAAACAACATTTACTCAAGAAGCTGTCTAAGTCATAACTTTAAAATATCAAATTGCATACCGGTATGAGACACTATGTAATCGAACTTCATGATTTTCATTAAGTAATTAAAATTAGACACCAGACTACAGTCAGTCATCTCTATCACTGTCTTGGTATTCAACATAATGTTAATGTTGGAAAATGTTAACTATTAACATTACACACATTTTGTATGAATACAGACATTTTCAAAAAATAAAACACACAGCACAACTTGTTTCTAAGAATTTGACATTTTTATAATGCTTGGACCTTTGACCAATGAATTTCCTACAGCTTAAAGCACAAATGCTTAGGCTCGAAACTTTCATTCTGTGATAATACTACTTTACATCAAACATGTGATGTCTACATTCAGTGTAAGTTTTAAAATTCAAGGTAGCAAACAAACATAGAAATATGATACAGTGATGTCTTTGGATTGTAGGACTAACTTCATGATAACCAACACCAAATTGTTTTGCAGCACACACGTAGTATACAAGATACTCCAGTGGCCAAATACACTAGTCAATGTGTAAATTTCATTGCTATTATGTACAATTTTCTGGAACAGTAAACTACATTCTAACATTCACCAGTTGGCCATGAGAAGAATATGACAGAATACAGAAATGAGGGCACAGGTACAGAGGTTAAATTGTGTTCTATTTTTTCAAGTATAGCGAGCATGGGGCACTCGAGAACTACAATTGGATGGTGAGTGACCCCTACCGCTTGACTTGCTGCAATATCAATGACAAAGTAAATGAGGGATTTTAACCCTATAAAAAAAACTATTTAAGACTGAATATCAGTCTCATGGCAATTATAAAGGTAGCAGTATTTCAGCACTGGGAAATATTTTAACACTATGAAATGTCCAGCAAATCAATTCTAATAGTACAGAGTGTTTCAAAATGAATATACAGGTTTCAAGGCTTTGTAGCACGTATTACATTCACCTTACAATTATAAATAATACACCGAATGAAAGAGAAAAACAGTTTCTCTTACAATTACTCAGTGTGAGCACCAAACACATATCGAGCCGATAGGCAAGTTGTTCAGATACCTTTATCGATGTATCAGGAGTAAGTATTGCAATAACACTGTGTCTAACATCGGATAGATCAGCTGGTATCTGAGGTACATACTAATGAACGTACTAATGAACATACTAATGAACATACTAATGAACATACTAATGAACATACTAATGAACATACTAATGAACATGTGTGTGAACATGAAGGTCATGCATAAAAATGCTGTGTCAACTGGCCTCTTTCACCCAGTCCACCAGTCAGATACAACATTGTTTAACCAGTCGCATACTGAGTTATACCAGTGAGGCGGCACACCATCTTGCTCCCAAATAAAGATGTGTTGTTCTGCTTCTTCCCATTGAGGCACGGGTCATAGCTGTAGCACATCAAGATAAGGAACATCAGTTACAGTTGATTTGCCACCCATAAACTTTCTGCGGGGATATTTCTTGGGCTAAGTGTGAAAGTCTCGCACTCGTTTTTCAGTCACTCTGTCATTCCATACTCTTCCCATTACGCACAGGTGTACAAACAAAATTGTTTGGGAGTTGCTCTTTCATTTTGTGTGTTATTCACAATTGTAAGTTTAACATAATAATAAATGCTACAACGCATTAAAATCAGTATGTTCATTTTGAAACACCCTGTATAGTGCTATTTGTGCTACACATTTTACCCTGTACTTAGGAAGTAGGTAAATGTTTTAATGTTGAATGCTTCTAGAATGTTATTTTGGGCTCACACATAACAGGGCAAAGGTTCAAATGGCTCTGAGCACTATGGGACTCAACTGCTGTGGTCATTAGTCCCCTAGAACTTAGAACTACTTAAACCTAACTAACCTAAGGACATCACACACATCCATGCCCGAGGCAGGATTCGAACCTGCAACCGTAGCGGTCATGCGGTTCCAAACTGTAGCGCCTAGAACCGCTCGGCCGCTCCGGCCGGCAGGGCAAAGGACCAAGCAGTATACAGTCTATTGTAAAATTCTCTCTCTCTCTCTCTCTCTCTCTCTCTCTCTCTCTCTTTCTCTCAGCATTAAGATCGGCCTTACACAAGAGGAATTGTTTCTGTCTATCCTGGTTTTTAAAAGTAATTTTTACAAACCACTTAATTAGATGTGTAAAAACACTTTTCACTCTTGCATGATGAATATTTACTTGCAGTGGGAAATTCTGAATACCAAACTTTGAAACAGTTCAGAGCTCACATACTACACAAGAGACACCACAACATTTTGTACCCTTTTGTGTACAGTACTCACTCCAGGGTTACCTAATGTCATTTTTGTTTTAATTACCTTCCCCTGTGTGTACTTGCACATCAATCACTGGAACTTTATTTTCACAGGCGGAATTTTTTCTGCAATATTCAGATTTTCAATATCCAATACTGAATATAAATTTACAGAGTCTATCTGCACTGTCATCCTCCACAAGAGAACACCAGCAATGAACTCTTACTCATCATCGGCTTTTTCATCAGGTGACTCTGAACCACTTCTCTTGGGGGATTCAGACCCACGGGTGGACTTGGGCGATTTGCTCCCATCCCTGCTGGGTGATCTTGAAGGAGACTTCTCACTGTAAAATAAAATATCACACTGTGTGAAAATACTCCTAAATTGCCATTTTGCATTGGACAATTAGTATTTTTAAACTATTATCACAGTAATAATGAGTTGTTATTTGGAGCTAACAGATCACATCATACAAACTATTCAAAAGCACAACAGAACTATGCTTGCTAAGCTTATTTTAAGTACTCACCCAGACTCACCATCCATCTCCTCCATCTCTGGTCTCGATAAAGATCTTGATTTAGATCTCTGTCTAGTCTCTGAACGAGACCCCGAGCTCGACGGTGACCGCGATTTTGCCTTTACATCAAACCGCTCCTCCGATCTGTTTGGGAAAAAAAAGAACTTTTTCAAAACCCAGGAAAATGTTAGAATGAACAAATAAATTAAGTCTTCTCTCTCTCTCTTTCTCTCCCCCCCCCCCCCTGCCCCTCCTCCCCTCCCCCAATATGAATCAAATTTTACATGTGACTTCTGAAATTTTCCCGGCGTATTTGTTCTTCTAATAATTTCCGGGTATGCAGCCGGATCCCGTCGACATTCTGCCACGATATTTCGGCCCAGAGACGTCCGGCCATCATCAGGTGAGTACACAACTACTGAAGAGCCCAGGTGCAGTCGCGGTATTTATACCGATTCTCGTGACAGATAAGCTACACTGTGTTTCGGAGTTAAATCACAGGACTTTTACATATAATGCCACCTAAAACAAGTAACAAGTATAATACTTGTTAAATTAATAAATCAAACCCAATTTACATGATTTCAAGCACCGTTTACTGGATTTAAGAAAAATTTACATTATACTTAAGATTCTGTAAAGTGATAAGAATAAGTTAATCATTATTCCTTGGCAAGAGCATTTGCTTGGACTAAAAGAACATCTTGACATTAAGAGCATAATGAATCAGATAATGTTTAATTTATTTAAACTAACATTATTCACCCTTCTGAGTGCTGTTACGCATTCTGTGTAAGAATGTATTTTCCATTAAACCCAAAGAATTCACACAAAAAAGCCACTGAAAATAATGATCATTGTTCATTCTCTTTCTTGCAGTTTTCAGTACCAGAGTAGTGTTTTTAATAAAACTGTCCCATTTAGGCTTTATTTATGAACACAAAACACTGCATGTTAAGCTTTGTTAACAATTCTTTATGATTTTATTGCTCAGCAGCATTCATCACTGTGTTTACAAACTAGAACAGGCTGACAAATATCACTAGATATATATTGACCTATTATATAGCCTCTTTCAGGTGTATGGTACGGACGTTTCTGTATTTAGCCTTCAAAAGTTTTTGTATTGCACACAATCCCAAAATTTCACTAAAAACTCAATAAGTAAATGCCAGCATGATGCCTTCTAGTCTCCTATGCAATCTCAGAACTCTACAATTCAACAAACGTATGAATTATGAAAGTTTCTATAGCTTGCACACAAATTTGCAAATTTGGAAAAATATTGTTTTAAACAACAATTATTACTTTGAAAATAAAAGTAAAACATTGTGATGCTAAAACATGTAACTAGACATCAACAAATTGAATACTGGTCTCAGGTGGAGACATTTAAGTTTGTAAGTAAGATCTTCAATTGTGCCTAAAACCAATGATCATGTTGGTCAATATCAGACTGGGAGAGTGTGTATAACTTACATCCAGTTGTTGCTGTGAACAGCCCAGAGACTTTGGTAATACTATAAAGGTAATTTTATAAAGAGCAGAGTACAGCAGACCAGAGTACAAGACTCCGCAAAGGCAAGCCTGTGTGACCAAGGCCATCACATAATGTGTGTTCAATAAGGCAGCAGGTTTGTAAATGGTCATTCTATGGCTGGAACAGCAGATTTCTGAGATATTTTAAGAATGGGAATCAAATTGTGGAAGGAGACATTGTTAAGTCCTGCATCCTTTAGTGTCCCCTCTACAAACAATGGTGACTAATGGTTCGTACAGTTTTATCTAAGAACTTAAATAAAAAATGTTTGTATTATTAACATAATTACACTAGAGCAGACCATTAGCTACATTAATTAATGGAAATAAGATGTGATTAATGTGTATTCCTCATTTACATATTCTGAAACAACAATGTTGCACAAGATTTCCCACATCCTACACACGTGTAGAGGAAAAAAACAAGAGAAACAAAATGTCATGCAATCATTACCAAAAATGTTTAACTTGACCATACTTTAATGTGAGCTGTTGGTGATAGCCTCAACGTAAATTAATGTTTTGACATTCAGACTATAATGAAAGCCAGTGAAATTTCCTATACCACGGTCTTACACGGGTTAAAAAAGTTCCCTATTACTCCATTTTTTTGCCCTGATTCACTCTGAAGAATCTGCTGCAGCATTCCTAATATACATGACTCTGTAAGAGGAAGAGAGGTAGCAACAGGGTGTATACGGGGACAAGGGAAAAAAAAATTCCCCGGATTACTCCCGAATATCCCATTTAAAAAATATGCTTTTTCCCCGGGTGAAAATGCACCTTTTCTGTGCTAAGTGACAGTATGTTTTCCGTATATTTTCCCTCGGAACTGTAAAACTTATCAATCATTTGAATGGTTAACATTTTATATGATCGTGTAGAACTTCCTGGGGGCCTGGGGGGAGGGGGGGGGGGGGGGGGGGGGGGGGGAAGAGACACTACACACGTTTGGAAACACCTTTGATTTGCAGCATATTTTCATATTACGGAAGTATAAATTCAAATTGCACCAAACACAGCGCGTTAGTTTCAGGAGCGTTGCAACCAAGGCTCCGTTGTCCTTTTGTAGGCGTCATATCTCAAGCCACGAGATCTCGCTAGCCGATGACAGCAGCTATTCAGAGCATAGCACACAGGTTATAGTCAACCAATAGCAAGATCACAGGTTACATAGCGCGAACACACAAGAGGAAAAGTTAACAGTTTACATTAACGTACACAGTGCCGTATATCTACAAGAAAAGGTAAGCTTTCACATATAATATTGGTCTCTAAGATTAATACGCTACAACAGAAGCTAAGCTTTCACATGTAATTTTGATCTTTTTCTCGTGTGTTATGCTTTAAGATACATTACACAAATGTGCCAGTAAATTTAAAATTATGACAAATGCTCACACATAACATAATTCATCTTGCCTAAAAAGAAATTTACTTTGAAAGTAACACTTTTCTAACCACCATTCGCAATACTACCCGGAGACTGTTAGAAATAGGTTCGATTTACCAGTTACCGGAGAGCGCCAGAAAACACATTGTGCGTGTGCAACTGCAGTGGTGTAGGAAGCCCGCATGTTCGTGTGTGTAAAGCACTAAGAGAGCTTAGATTACACCATAAAAGAAACAGGGCATCAGAGGATACTCCTAAGAGCATCGAAATTTCGTAATCCATACTAAAATGCTTGAAGTGCAAATTGACTTTTTCCAGATTCACAATGAAGTAGGTCCCATCTGATATTAAGCTATTCAGTGTGGTTTTTTGGATGTGAATTTTCTTGGAGTACCAGTACTCTACGATCTAATTTTTGGTTCTTTATTATGGGATAATGTCATACATGGCAGAAGATGATAACGTGCATTTGAAACAGCACTTTAAATTCAGCAAACAGTTGGAACTAGTCAATACTGTAGAATGAAACACTTTGTTTCAAATAAAATGATTGCGTCAGCAGAATTTCTTTAGCAAACTTGCAAAAATAACTTCATTGTTCGGCAAGGCGATTAATGCTTGACTTGGAAATAAAATAAAATCAGAAAACTGAAATTAATAATATATTTTTGCCCTCCGTAATTATGTGATTGTATTTTAGTTCACTTGATAGCTCCCGGCCACAGAAATCCGTTTTGTTTTCATTTGACATGGGAGCTCTACACGAAGAGAGCGAAATCACGTACCGTAAACACGGGTCACGTGGAGACTAACCCCCTCCCCTCCACAACTCTGAGAACTCTGTGCAACCGCGAATCTGGCAGCTAGGGCGCGCGAGAAAAATTTTTCTCGTTTGCACCTGACTGCTTGCTGCTACTACCAATACAGCTAACAGCCAAACTTCAAGTGGCGGGAGAAGGTACTGCTTAATACGCAAGTCAAATGCGCATGCGCAACAGACTGCTGGCAACTGCTCAAACGAACCTAATGTGAACAGTTGTGACATCATGCTCATAGCAACCAGTTTATTGTTACGAAGACTTACAGCCTGCGCCCAACAGCCTTTGACATATTTTTACCATTTGCAGACACACGTGTGTGCAGTGTTTTGCTGTCGTAAACTGCACATTTCCCTTGCCACTAAATTTTTATTTTTTTCCCTCTCATTTATATTTTATTGCTGCAGTATCAATCTCCAGTAGCAGGATACAGTAACATTCTTTGCTAGAGAATCAATTCTGCAGTCAAAATTACAAAACTTTAACTGAAAGCTAAAACAATGAAAAATTCCCGGGTTCTTTCCAGTTTTCTCCCAGATGAAGAAATTCCCAGGTTTTTCCTGGATTTCCCGGGTCATATACACCCTGTAGCAAGTATCATGTATGGTGTAATTTTTTGTTATTAGAATTTTACAACTACCGTAGCCTACCATAAATAAGCTTAGACCATGGTAATTTTCCACGTAGCTTTGATCATTTAACATCGTACCCACATTGCCTGTACGTTATATCGTGATTTAAACTACTTGTCACTTGACATGCCATGGGTGCTTGGCTCAACCAACCACCAATACACCAATGGAAGCCTGGCACTGTCAGCTCCCACAGAGTTGCCACTTCCGCTGCACTGCCTGAAGCAGTGTGCCACCCAGTTCTCTATGAGCCATTTTAGTACTAGATTTGGGACTTTTGGCTTCATAAGTCTTATGATGTAAGATTAAAGTAGTCGACAGAGGGGCAGACAGAGGCTACACACTCGTAGCAAACTTTCAAAAAAATGTTGGGACGTTGTGTGGTTATACAGTCAGTCGCACAAATTCATGTGTTTCAGAAGAGGATATTTTGAGAGAGAGAGAGAGAGAGAGAGAGAGAGAGAGAGAGAGAGAGAGAATGTAGTAGCACCTCTACTTCCTTTAGATACAGTGGTGGAGCAAACTGCAACTGCTCTACAAATCAGTGATAAGAATCTATAAAGAGAAATTTTGCAAAAGAAAAACCAGACAAATCACCTAAATTGGAGGCACCTTGGATAAAAAGGCACCTGGAGAAGGTCGTTACAAATCACAATTCTTTTCAGGAGGATGCATTTCACTGTCAGAAATATGCATATTATTTAAGGACAGAGTACCCGGCATTCAAAAAGCTACATACTACTTTGCAGCAGCTAGGATCTATTTCAGGATACTAAACAGTCTCACTAAGACTCATGAAGAAGTTTGGATTCCTATAGGAATCTATTTTTAGGTGAAAGTTAATAATGGAACACCAAGATATTGCAGCCCGGCAATGCTGTTTTGTTAGAGAATTAATAGGGACATAATTTGGCTACATGAAACCTGGGTGAATAGGGTGGGGGGAGGAGGTGGTCTGGTGGCAGCAGTCGTATGGGAGCTCCGATCACCAGGGGAAAATCAATAATTGCAGCATAAGCCAGAAATTCAAAAGGTTTTATTTCTAACTGTCTGGTGTTATTCACTTCAAACAAGACCTTCAACTAGAATGATGAGATGAACCACATCATTCTTGTGAAGCGGTTTGAAGACACAGTGCTTCAAAACCTGACTAAAAACTGTAACTGTCATGGATAACATGCCACAGCATTTGGTCATACAATACAAGATCCCCAAAAATGCAGCGAAGAAAAACTACATTATTTGTGGGCTAGAGAAAATTATGATATGGTCTGACAGTAGCTTGACACAGGCAGAATCATTAGAACTTAGTCCACAACTTTAGTCCAAGAACCCAGTTCACAGAGTTAAGGAAAAAGATTGCAGGCATAAAGTGCTCAGGCTGCCTTCATACCATTGCCACTTCCACAAAACATAACCGACTAAGGGTAATGTCAGACACCAAACTGCTGCAGAAAATAAAAAATTTACATTGACCACAGTGGAAAGACTTTTGAAAGAGGCATTTGAAAAAGTGACACCAGAAGACTGAGAAAGGAGTTATAAAGGAAACATGCAACAATGGAAGAGTATTATAACAGTGTGTAGAGGACTTGATAATATCTGTCACTACGAGCCAAGACACTAATAGTTCAACGAACTGACTCAATTGACCTGTCTCTTCCCATTATCTGATTAGTGTGTAGTATATAGTTTACTTTAATGAACATCTTATTTCGATTAAATCTGGTGTTTTTGATTTTATTTCAATCAATTTCTCTTTCCTGTTGCGAGACTAATGAATACTGTTCAGACAGCTAAAATCATCTCCTTATGTTACGTTACACCTTATATATCTCCTTAAGTAAGTTAGACTGTATATTAAATATATTTCATTTTGTGTGGACGTGAAGATATTTCATATGTGTAATATTTTCAAGATATGTAATGATAAGGAAACTTTTCTGCATGTGAAAGTTTCTCCCGTTTCCATAGCTAACGCAACGCCAGCCCAAATTAAATTTAAGAGAAGATTTCTGATGAGTTGAGAGATACCACAGGGTGACAGTATACATGAATTTCTAGATTTGATGCTGAGCAAGATATTTTAGTAATCAAAGACAGGAAAGTATTTTGAGAGCACGAGTTTTTGATATATGACAAGTTTGAAGCTGCTTACCAATGAGGAAAATTTAGTCTGTTTCAAAAAAATTAACGTAACTCTTTTCAAGATTAAACTTAAGGATAGATTAAAATTAGAAACAGATTTTTGATATGCTGCGAGAGAAATAGTCTACATTGTACATGAATTTGAAATTTTTTACTATATTTTGTGGCAGATACAGGCTTTAAAGTGATTTTCTATCACCGCGGAGAGTGATGCACTGTGGCAGCTGCCTGCAGACTACTTGACAACAATGCCACAACTTTGGAGCCTAATCATCAAGTGACAACTACTTTAAACTGGACTATAGGTCTGAGTCATGCCTGCTGGGTGTTGCACCACAATAATCACTTTCTTCACATATGCAATCAGTGTCTTACTAGAGCTGCTGAACAGCAGAAGCCATCAACAGTCTAGAAACTTAGTGAGGACAACAAAGGGTCAGAGAGCCTATGGAACAGTTTTGTTCTACATAGTTATCTTCCTGTCTGCTACTTGAGAATAAAGCAGTATTTACAGGAAAACAAATTGTCCAAATTTAAGTCACATTTTACTCAAAAAGTGTCAATTTGTAATGTCAAACTGATGATGATGTAAATATAAAGGAAATACAATTTATCATGTACAGCTAAAAACACAATTTCCACAAGAAAAAGGTAAATTAAAAATAACTGCAAAACAAAAGTATATTAAGCATTTCTTCAATACTTTGTATAACTTATATAAAGAGAGAGAGAGAGAGAGAGAGAGAGAGAGAGAGAGAGAGAGAGAGAGAGAGAGAGAGAGTGTGAGTGTGAGTGTGAGTGTGAGTGTGTGTGTGTGTGGAGGAGGGGGAGGGGGCATGCGAAGAGAAGTTGTCTGCTCCCATTCTCTTACACCTTCATTTATGTTTCTGTAGCTAATAATTTGACCAGTAATCCTACTATTCACAATCATTCATGTAATGTACCAAAACGAACCATTGTTGATGCTGAATTTTAAGTTTCATGTTGTACATTTATGACAAATAGATTCAGATACTTTTCCTAAACTATCAACATCAGTAATGAAACATGAAATCAGTAAAGCAACAGTTTGCATTGTTAATGCATATCCCAAAATACCTCTTCATTTCAGCAAAAATGTCAGCACAAAGAACTGTCCAAAATAATTACATGCATTTGAGATTAAATTCTATAAACATCAGGTGTAGGTGTGGATGGTTTTAGAAATGAATAGTATATTGAAAGATTACCTTCACTATTACTTTCCCAGGTAAGAGTGAGGTACGGAACCATTATAAGTTTGAAATACTGCCCACAGAAATATGACTGGCAATTGACAGAATTGAAACATGCAAATATGTCCAGTCAAACACACACTAATTACCTGCATGCTGGAATACATTAACTTCTGATTAACTTTCAGCTACCAAAGTAAGTTCTTTAATACATTTCTGCCCACAATTTATGACGACGATGATTGGTTTGTGGGGAGCTCAAATGCACTGTCATCAGTGCTCATACAAAGTCCCAATTTTTACACAGCTCAGTGTTTGTACACAGTCCAATCTAGCCACTGTCACAAATTATGACGACAATGAAATAATGAGGACAACACAAACACCCCGTCCCCGGGCAGAGAAAATGCCCAACCCAGCTGGGAATCAAACCTGGGACCCCATGACCATCCACAAATTATGATTCCTCTTCTACCGCATTGTAGTATGTGGGTTGGTTGGTTGGTTGGCTGGCTGGCTGGTTGGTTGAATAGATGTAGCTATGGCAGAGATCTCTTATCTCTTCTCTTAAGAGAATGAAGTAACTTCACAATTATCATTGCTCCCTAGCACATCATTCCAGAGTGGATCTTCTGCCCCAGGTGTCCAACTTCATAGAGGGACAGCAGGGAAGCTACAGACCAATGGAAGTCAGCAGCATCTGGCAATGAATCTATTCAGAAATGGACAAACTGACGAGGAAGCCCCGTGACATGTTTCCTAATGTATCACTCACAATAAAGCAGCTGCTAGATGAGCAGCAGACTTGCTGTAGGGTAAGTCCAAAGAAAAAGTTAACACAAATAATAATGTCTTCAGCAAGAGCACAAAATGAATTAATACCAAACATCACATTGGAGAAGCTAACCATGTATCAAGAATGTGATAGCAACAAGTATATGACAATAGAGCTTACAACACTAGATGTCTATCTGCAGCACCAGTACTCTCAGCACAAATATAATGGGAGCACAGATGCAGTCATTCTAAACTTGCACATGCTATGTTCCTACTTTATAAGCTTAGGAATAATGTCAGCCAAAACTTACTGCTGTATTCATATTTTGCTTATATCCATCCCCATATTTCATATAGTACTCTGCTCTGGGGAAATTCTCAATTCAGTATCAATTTTCAGATGGAAAAAAAGCTCTTCGGTGTATAGTGGGTTTATCTCTTAGGGATACATGCAGGGAACATTTCAAAAAACTTAGCATCATGACAGTTCCTTGTTTGTACATCTATTATTGCTTATTACACGCAAAAGAAAACATAGCTCAATATCCCCTTAGGTCATCTGTCCACACCCATAATACAAGACAAAACCATACAATTCTTCTGCCATACACTACATTGTCCAAGATACATAATAGTTATAAATATGTAGGCCTCTGTTTAATATGCTCCCTAAAATTGTACAAACAGTATCTAAAAATAAATTTAAGACAACACTGGGTCAATGGCTCAAAGGTAAAACATTTTACTCAGTTGATGAATATAAAGATTGTAATATGGCAGATTTGCTGTTTTAACATAGAGAAAGGTACCTCTGCCTGTAGTAGGACCTAAATATGGAAAAACAATATCTGACATATAGGCATAATAGACCATTTCGAGTGCTCTACATTTGTATCAATATAGTAGTATAATGACATAATGTCATCAACATGTATATGATAATGACATAATGTCATCAACATGGATACTCCCTGCTTAATATAAATTTGTAGAATGTTTTCTTTTTTATTGTAAAATTAACAATATATAAAATTCCAAATGTGTGCTATTGTACTACACTATCATTCATATGATTTATATATACATTGTTAAGAGAATACAACCATCTTTATACTGTAATTGAACTTTTTGACAAAGCCCATTGTATAAGAAAATACTGAACAGCTAATAATTCTTATTCATAGTTGCAGTGTACTTCGTAATTGTAAACATCATGAGCATCTCATGGATGATTAACACAAGGCTGCTCACAAGGTAATGAAAGGCAACACTTGCCACAAAATGGCAGTAAGTGCTGCATGATTAATCTCACGATATCGACATCCTTAATAACTGAAACAAAATGGCGTGGACAGCTGCTCTCCAGACTGTTTCAAGATTCTGTCAACGAATTCCAGTGTTCCTCAGCAATATACAAGAAGGTCCTTGTAGGCAATATAATGGAAGTTGAAAGTGTAACCATTCTCCCTGCTCCAGTTGATTGGGGTGGCAGAGTTCTTGCCTTTAAGGTGGGTGGCCCAAGTTAGCAAAGTTTCCCAAAACGTGGTATACTGTGTGTACCTCTACAACCACATGGCCTCAAAGATAATTCGACAACACAGTCATGGGACCAACCTAGATTTTGCCTTCTCGAGCATTTTCTGTATTAAATTAGGAATGCCAAAATTAACCTGCCCCTCCAACCATCGTCCTCTACTTAGGCAATACCTCAGTAGTGGCTGCAGACCTGGGAAAATTAGCTCAGTAGTATTAATTGAGTAATTATGATTGACAACTTATTAATTAATTGACCTACCTGTCTGTTTGGCATCAATTTCCTCTGAATTTTATTGAGAGTTCAAATCTGATCAGAATTAAAGGATTAATTTCATTTCTCTCTCTCTCTCTCTCTCTCTCTCCCCCCCCTCCCTCCCTCCCTTTGTCGTGGGGACTGGTCTGGACAGACACTGTGGCCTCACCATGCACATTTTGACAAAGTCACTGCATTACACCACATTTTCACAAAAATACTATTACTAATCTTGTGTCACAGACTGAATCTACTGTATTATCTTTGTTTTCAATGCTTAAAAATGTAGTTACTTATCACTGAATTTGAACATTATGTCAGACTGGACTTCAGAAAACTTCTCCTGTCCGGTAATATTTTTCCTTCTTTTGCTACTGATTCAGTCTGCCATGATGTTAATATAGACTGAACAGTAACAATTTAACCAGATTTATCTGGATTAATCTGAATGTAATCCATTATTAATCTTACACAAAGTAAGTTTAATAATCTTCTTAACCTCATCTCAATCACTTAACATTCCACACACATTGTGGGGCCAAGTGTCAACTTCAAATCAAAGGATCTTGATGGGAAGGGGAGGGGGGGTGTTCAACCCATAGTCTGTCCTGATGTTTCTTTCAGTTATTCTTTCACCACCTTCACCTTGTTCATTTGTGTGAAAAGTATGAAGCTGCACCGTAGTTTGGAGCTAACATTAAACTGAAGATTCCCCTATAACTGGCTGAGGAAGCCAGATGAAATGTTATAGCAATCTACTCTTTCTGTGTTGTTATCCCATCGTGGACTTTTTATATTATCAGTTGCATTACCTACCCCAAAATAAATAACAGTAGAAAAACTATTTTTTAATTGATTTTATTCAGTAGCCCTTGGTTTCTTACTCGTTTCTGAATGAATGTGGGTTTTCAGAAGTAAAATGTCATTTATAATGGCTCCGTTGTATCCCAAACCTGATTGATTGGAGACACCACCAACTGTTCATTGCTCCACCATTGTCCCAAAATTGTATGTTCTGTTAAACATATATCAATAATTGTACATTGGAAGATGGGACCTGCATCTACAGATAAGTGAGCCAAAGATTAGTAAACATCAACGGTAACCAACTTCCCAGTTTTGATTTTGTAAGATCTCACCACTAAGCCATTATACCTGTAATTATTTCCACACCACCTCTAACAGTTTGTGTGTTAACTAATGCTTTATCGTAGTACCAACAGCAGTGAGCAGAATAATAATTCCCATCAGTTAATAAAGCTTACCTAGTTCTCAACAGGCTGGCCATCGTGAACATTACATGGCACACAAGAAAGAGTGATCAGCAACGACCATACAATTAAGCATTCAAATTAAGTATTATATTCAATGAAACAGTAAAAGTTTCATGATAAACACTAACTTTGAGCGTGATCTTGACTTTGAACGGGACTTTGATTTTGAGCGTGATCTTGACTTTGAACGAGATGGCGATTTGTAACGGCCAACAGACTTTGATTTAGAATGACTCCTTGAACGACTACCACGGCTCCTGGATCTGTAACAAAGGAATTAAAAATTTTAATAAACATTGGCAAATACTACATTCACAATTAACAGTTTCAGAATTATGCACTGGCAGGACATGTACAGAAAGAATCATGTGTCTCATAGCTCGTGTTACGAAACTTGAACAGCATGAGCTCAGGTATGGTATGGCATAAATGCTAATTTATTATTTTGCTGTGATGGTACACTTGCACAATCTCAAAATTTTAAAACATACTGGTACAAACTGAGACCGGTGTTACTAAGTTCTGCATCAGGTTTAGAGTGCCACTGCTGTGGCAACGCACATCAGAGATGTTTCAAAAGTATTAATTTTAGGGCTAAGGACACAGATGCCTAAATGACCACAGAAGACTTCAATAAAAAACTATTTTTGTACTTTAAAAACATTCCACTTACATAGGAAAATTCCAGAAGAGCATGCTATATTCTTTAAATGATGTTAGGACCAGAACAGATTCTTACACGAAACATCATATATTCAGTTAGAAAAGTCACAGCATTATTTCCTGTGTGATGCCAATGAGGTCACCATTAACTTTCCTGACTTGAATATAATGGGTCAGGCAAAAAATGAAACAAGTTTCTCTAATACCTCATTAGGCAGGATTAGCACAATTTTCTTGAAGTTTGTGAGGAACAAGTCTATTGGCTGCTCAGATTGTGTGTGTGTGTGTGTGTGTGTGTGTGTGTGTGTGTGTGTGTAGGGTGTAGGGTGGGTGGGGGGGGTGGGGGAGGTTGCACGCGTGCGCACCAATAAATCTGTCCCTTCAGCTATGTGGACATCTGGTGGTACTGTTTAGAGAATACTCACAGGTGATACAGGAACTGAATTAAGTATAGCAACGCAAATGTTGAACTGTTTCTTTCCAGAGGAAAATCCACGCACACTATCCTGGTTCAATTCTCACACCACAATAGAGATTAGTGTCTGTGGTGTGGAGAAACATCTGAAAGCATTAAATTGTAAAGTTACAAGGTGTAATGGAATCCCTACTACATTCTGTATAGAATTTAGGTCTTTCTCAAAAACCCTTTTAATCATAACATACTACAGATCCCTCAAACAACAAATGTGCCAAGCACTTTGAAGACTGCACATATTCACATCTGTCTTCTTTAGCAGAAATGATCCACATAAGCACTGTCCAATAAATTTCACACTGATCTGTTTTAGACTCTCAGAACATACCCTAAATTCAAATGTAATGAGATATCTAACAGAATGGCTTCCTCCACACAATGTCGATTCAATAAATGTCTCTAAAGTGAAACTCAATCCACACTTTTCTCATATGATATCATGAAAGCAATGGGTCAAGGCAAGCAGGCAGATGGGCATTTCTCCACAACCGAAAAGCATTAGGCTACCACACAAGCATTTTAATGGAAGTGTGATTGTGTGAACTATCAAACTAAATTTGTTACTGGACTGAGGATTTATTGGTAAGGAGCATGCTATCCAAGATGGAGAGTCATCAATAAATGAGAGACCTTCAGATGTGTACCATGGTAGTGTACTGAGACCTTTCCAGATATTAATGATCTCGCAGACGATTATAAACTTCAGACACTTCATTTCACTGATGATGGAGTCATCTTTAACGAAGTACTGTAGGAGAGAGAGAGAGAGAGAGAGAGAGAGAGAGAGAGAGAGAGAGAGAGAGAGAGAGAGAGAGAGAGAGGCTTCACAAAGATTTCAAAGTGGTGGAAGAATCGGCAATTTGCCTTAAATGTTCAAAGTGTAAAAATCATGTGCTTTACAAACTGAATCTACCTAGTACCTAATGACTCCAGTAGAAATAAGGAACAACTATAACCAATCAACTCTTCCAAATAAATAGGTAACAGTTTGTATGGATACAAGGTGCAATGATCACATTGCCTAACACTGGGAAAATTTAATCTGCCTATAAATGAGACAACTAACAAAACACTCCTGTGTTCCATCTCATGCTACTTACATATGTGGAACCCATATGAAACCAAAAAAAGGGGGAATAATGAACGTATAGAACTTAGGATAGCACAAATGGTCTCAGGTTTATGATGCAAAAAGACAAAGATACCCAACTCTGGCTGTCTTTTTGTATAATAATTCAATAAGAGTTGCTGTACCATTACATCTCACATGCTGGAAGTATATAGTCACAGGTTTGATCAAACAATGGGAGTGTGTCACAGAGATGCTAAAAAACCTGAACTGGTACATGAATGAAAATGCTAACCAGCCTATGAACATCTACCTCACATTTTAAGGACCATCTTTACAGAAGGAATCTAGGAACATACTACAGTCCTGTATCACTCCTGTAAGGATCACAAAGAGCAGATTAGACTAACTACAGCATGCAAATACACATTTATGCAATCTTTCTTTCTGTGCTGAATAGGAAAGTCAAATGCAAAGAGCCCCTAATAAGTGATAAAACATTGAGTACCCTGTGCTATGCACATCCCAGTAGTTTGTGGAGTGCAAGTGTACATATTTAGCTCATACACAGCAAATACCTTTCTCCAATATACAAAATTGCAAATTAAATGAACTTTTGTTTGTGACTCCATATAGGTTGCAGTGCAGCCTTCATCAGATCATATCATTTGGGTTTCAATGGACATACCAAAACAATTTCAAATATCTTATGAATTTTAGTGATTCTGAGTAGCAAACTATGAAAGAAAGTTGTAATGACAAAAACATATGCCTGCAGTGAAACATTTGTAGCTCAAATTAACTGGAAGAGGGAAGGTATGCATTTCAGGTGATTTACTACTTAAACGAAACAAAGAAAATTTCCTTCAATTAGATTTACTAAAGAATGATTAACAATACAGTAAGATGATTCACATTTGCTTCAATGGTTAATTTCTGGATGACCCCAACATTGTCACTTTAACCCAAGCCATTTGCCTTTCAGGATTTTGAAAGCCATGTAACACCATTACCGTACGCCAAGTTTCGTGTGATACAGCTGATTTTGCCCCTGTTCATTCACATGTTCAAAATATTTGTACAGGTTGTTGGCTGTGAAGTTGCGCAACAACATCAGTTCTGCCTTCCTGCAGAATACAAAAGATGTATTGGCCAACTGCTCATTGTCTATCACGGAATTTACTAGTTTTGATGAATATTACCACTGAGTAAGAACACAGTTCAAAATCAAAAGACAAGATGCACACAAAGAAGACAATTCCTCTGCAATTAGAGTAGTCTCCTTGCTGAGTTAAGGCAGTAATGGGCCAATTAAAAATGTTATTTACTTACCTTGAACGTGTCCTGCTGCGACGACGTGATCTGGAACGCGAAGGAGACCTAGACCGCGAACTAGACGAACGGGACCGTCTGCCTCTACTCGAATGTGTATCTTCAATTAGACGGATACGACGGCCATTAAGTTCTGTGTCATCTAACTTTTGAAGTGCATTCCTCATGTCAGAATATGACGCAAACTCTACCACCCTGCAAAATAATCCAACATTACATACTGCAACTTATTTTTAAATTAACTCGTGTAATCATTTTGTCACTCCAGTTTGTACATACCCTTCATTTCGACGCTGTTTGTGAGCATCAGCATATGTAACTTCTCCAGCCTGTCTCATGAAATCCTTCAGATCCTGTAATAGATAATGTGAGCTAAGTAGTAAGAATCCAAGTATTACCAGAATACACAGTAAATAATCCTTCAAATATACAGCAGTAAATAACGTGCTAAACCAAAACATGAGGTACTGGAATGAAGTTCAAATTTCAGGGGAGACAATTGTGTACTGATTCCGAGGAGTGAGATTAAGTGCCATAGCAGCAGTAGTATGGCCAATTGTGTTCAATAACCTTCTGCATACACTATCAAACACTGAAAAAAATTATGAAATATTTCACTTTTAAGGTGAATGGTGGTCTATGCCCTGTTACTCACATTCCATTCCACATCTGTCAATTGCCTTAAATTCCAGGCATTGTACATACAAAACATGAGTACCTATTAATCCCACTGAACTATTATGCATCAACTCTTCTGTATACTCTTGAGTAAGAGCCCATCAATGAGCAAAAATAAATAAAAAATAAACACACAGCTTGATATAGAAGTGAATATTTGTTTGTTTTATGTCCCTCCTCCTACTCCAAACATTAAGTGAAGGTTTAAGATATTTAAAGTGCAAGCAATAGAAAACTATAGTAGTGCTGGCACATATGTTTATCACTTCATATGTATTCAATGTCCTGTTGTTGAACAGTTCTATATTTATTACAGCACATTTGGGGATTTGATTTCTCCCTTCATGAAAGATAATCCTCTAATTAAACCACCACCACCACCACCACCACCACCACCACCACCACCACTTAATTTAAATTTCCACTTATTACAAGCTTTTTACCATCCTTAATGCAGCTAATACAGTAACTACACTTCCAAAAACGCACTTCATATATGGTCTGAATAAACAGCGAAAATTTTAAATCCAGCTGTGTGAGCACAGGTTAGCCCTGACAAAATTTCATTTTAACATCTTTGGTTTTAAACATTAAAATTATCATACCTGCCAGCTTATTCTGCTAGAAAGATTTTCCACAATCAAGCGATACTCAGTTCTTGTTGGTGGTCCATACCTAGAAGTAAAAGCAACCCTGTGCATGCAATGATTCAAGGAAGTACATAATATTTAAAAAGATACAACAATTAATATTTTACATATATACTGGAAGTCCCCTTATTTTTACAAATACTGAAACTACATCTCATGAAAACTAAAACTGTAATACTATGTGGACACTTTAACATGGCAGTTTCATGTGAAGGTGTTTTTAATTATGGTTGCACAAGATAGAGGTTGCACCTGAACTACCACATTTACTACATTGTTCACCTAAGCAACCAACTGCACAATAGCCATTACCAAATGCTTTAAGCACTCTGCTTTGCTTCGGCCTGCTTGTTTTTTCTTATCTTGAAAAGAGAGAAATGAGTAATCCTGTTCCATGATGGATATCAGTATGACTCAACACTAGAAAGAACTGGTGATCCCTTTGACCATGACAGTTGTGCATTCGCAGAATGCACAGATCCAACTGCTAGCCCTATGGTAGTGAGATGGAGCTTGTTCCCCTGCACCTCTCCTCTGCCCTTGGACATTAGATTTTCTCACCTGTTTACAATCACAGCTGACTTCCATGTTGTAGTGTCCACATCACATTTTTCATTTTATTTAATGATGCCTATAAAAATGCTATGAAACGGAACACAGGGTTGGGGTGTATTCTCCAGGAAGTGGCTAAAAGACAATTCAACAATACACTGTATTGTAGAAAGTAAAGAAGCTTAGGACTTAATATCCTGACAATGAGATAATTGCAGACTGAGCATAGGCCCATATTATCTCAGTATTAGTCAAGGATATTGGCCATGTCATCTTCTAATGAACCATCCAGCTTTAGCCTTCAAGGATTTAGGGAAACCATGAAAAACCTAAATGTGGATGGCTGGATAGTGATCTGAACTGCAAACCTCCCAATTACTATGTACTAATACTGTACCAAAAGCTGTTATTTTGATATTGTTTTATTAGGCCACCAGTTTCAACATCCAATCGCATCTTCTGCACGCGTAAGACAAGGCACTAACATATTGAATCTGGTTCCATAAAAACCTGAACTTCACAAGGAAGTGTACTCTTCACACATACTTGTTAAGTTCAGGTATCTACATAACCAGATATGAATGTTGGTACCTTGTCTTACACATGCCCGAGTGATGCTTGGTGGTGTTCACAAGACAGGCCTGAAGACAACATGACAAACATTGAAACTGTCTGCCTAATAAAACAATATCAAAATAACGACTAATGGTACACTATTATTAAATTTCATCAACCAGCCACTGCCTCACATTATTAAGCCCAAAATGGAGTTACATTTTCCCTAACACAAGCCAGTGTCTTGCCCCTGCACCATTCACATCACCACAATAATGAAACATATGACAGTGTTGATGCAGCTTATTATACATTGCACTAAATAATTTTAAAAAGAGACTGTTTTTCATAAACAGAATGCTCCCACTGAGCCAAACCCTGTTATGTCGCCAGATAATTTCAGTTCAATTTTTAGTTCACAGTTCACCACATGGAGACCAACAGACCGAAAGTAAACCAAAATCTTGTTCTACTGAAGGATGATATGGGGCAAAAGGTACCAATGGTACCATCGTCCTTCCTAATTCCAAATCTCCCCATTTTACAACTGTGGTCATTTGATATGGGGTATGTTGAAAGAATTAAAAAGTTTCTGGCTCATTTTGTAGCCTAGACTCTGAATTTTGCGATAGGCCCTCCACAAAGTGCTAGATATATATATATATATATATATATATATATCCCAGCAAAAAATGTTTATCTTTTTGCTATTGTACTCAGTCCTCACCTACTGACGAACTGTTTTTAGAAGTTTTGGTTCCCAACTTCCTCCCTCTATTCTCACTAGGAAATGCCGGTTATGTCTTGGACTTTGTCAATTCTGTTGTTACCATGAATACAGTAAACCTTACACCTTCTCTGAGCTACACACACTGAAAATGCAAATTGTTCACATGAAAGGTTTTAGTGTTTAATTGTGACAACACGGCAGAAAAGGTATGGCTATCAAACAACTTGAGACCTCTTCATCTGTGCAATTAGCTCCTGTGTTAACACCCCTGTATCAACTGTACTGTTAGAGAAACATTTGTTTAAACACACACACACACACACACACACACACACACACACACACACACACACACCAGAGAGCTTCCTTATGTAAGACAGCAACATTTTATCCGTTAACACCAAATATGTTATACTCTTGCAATCAATCCTTAAATTTCATTCTGTATTGGCTTACAAAACATAGCAAGATATTGAAATAAAATCAGTTCAAAATACACCACCTAATGGAATGAGCTGAATGATGATTTGTGACAATGTAAATGAACCCAAAAATAACAAACAGTATCTGTATTAATATGAAAAGAATAAACATACCTGTCATGATAATAGACATCCATATCCCTGAAACAAATGAAGTCATAAGCTCAGTGACTTCCACAAACAAGACACTCCCTCATGCCTTATTTTATGTAACCGAAAACCCTCAATTACTACATTATATACTACAGAGATCATTATCTTAGTTTCCACACTGTTATAATTAGTACTGAACAGCACAAACTCAGTTTCCAAACATGTTTAATGACCTCAAAATTTTTTAGGAAATGTAAAGGCATAAAAAGGAGTGCCTTGCCCTCTCACTTTGCATAAATCTGCAGCTATTTAACACCTGTCAATACAATAACAAATGTTCGATTCCATGAATTCATGCTTTCAGTCTGCTTATTCTGTGGGAGTATTAACTATAAATTTATGATAAGTAAGTATCTGTAATTAATGATGGCCTATGAAAGGTAAATGCTTATTCCTTTGAAATAATGAAAGGGGTGCTACTCACCAGTTATCTTTTTACAAAACAAAAGTCACCATGGTGGGTGAGGAAAAACTGTGACAGTAATATCAATGAAACGACACCCTAACCGCTTACTTGGCCCGATCGCGGCTCCGCCTTCGCGGGGGAGGGCCTCGACTTCTACTCCAATCTCGCCACATGTCACTCCCGCGCGGTGTACCACGCGCTTTCTCTACAGAGACTCTGCAACAACAAGCAATAATATCGGCTTACTTGTCCATCCACGATGAACGCCGACGTGTGTAGCCTCCCATTCCACCACCATAGAGACGAGGTTCTCCTCTTGCTGTACCACGGGCGTGCTCAACAATCACCCTGAAATCAAAAGAGTTGTCACTTCACCGTGGGCCAGTGGGCCACATCCACAGGGCACCAGACATCAACGCATCAGGCTAAGAGGCTAAAAAACCTGTTAAGAAAAGCAGGAACACAGACAACAACATAAAATCATCAACTCATTACATTCACAATCTGAAAAGAATGTTAGTTTTTCAATTTCTTAACTAAATTATACATTCAGATAAAAGGAATGCTTACCTTTCTCCAAGTAATTCCTTTCCATTCAATTCATACACAGCATCATCAGCATCACGGTAATCATCAAATTCCTGAAACACAGAAGAAATAACTCACTATGGCCAAATAATTATCAGATTACAGAATTTCTGGGGAAAATAAACATTGGGAGTAATTTTCCTAGTCCTCAGAATTGGAAAGCAATCATCTTAATTTTTTTTAAAATTACACTGCAGTAAAAACTTTAACAATTATCTGAATTCATACAAGCTATTAAGTACATGTAGTAATGATTCAGTAATAAAATTTCTTGAAATCTGGTAACTACTTTCCCTGCAATTAACACTTTCAGCAAAAGTCTATTTTCCTCCTTTAAGGAAGTGCAAAGTCTACATTACAAAGTACTCAACAAAATTAAAACCATGTAGCCGTATCACAGTTAAGTCCACATTAAATTCCTTGTCTAACAGAAAGCTCACTACACCCACTACAAAATTTGCATCTCTTGAGAATATTTCCACAGTTTAAAATGTACAAAGTAGACAGATGAGCCACTATTACAATACATGCTGACAACTGGAGCCATAAGTGTACTGAAATCTTCACAACCCTCAACAGTTTTGTCTTCTGACCAAATGACAAAAATGGGAATGACAATTACCGAGAAAACACTATTCCACTATAATGCTGTTGATATATAACAAATTAACTTTTTCAATACAAAAATTTGAATCAGATCCATGAATCAGACATTTATAATAAAACACAGTCATGATCTGGCAATGGCAAACCGCTACCAGAAATATCTGACAAAATGAACACAAATTCTTGACCTCTACAAAAATTCAGAATTCTTGGAAATGTTTCCAGTAAATTCAACCTACACCAAGTATGACTATCAATTAATACTTACACAAAATCCATAGCCATTCTTGAGGAGAATTTCACGAATTCGACCATAACCTTTGAAAAATCGTTCGAGGTCCTTCTGCCTGACACCATATGGAAGTCCTCCGACATATACCCTTGTGCCTACCATGCTGCAATAAAACGGAATTCAAATTTAAATCACACTTACCACAAACGCAAATCCATTCTTCATTGCGATTTCCTTGATTCTACCATATTTCCGGAAGAACTTCTCAAGGTCGTGTTCTCGAACGCGGTATGTTAATCCTCCAATGAAAACTCTGGTTCCCATTCTTAAACGAAACAAGAGACCTGTCACATCAATGTCCAAAAACCAAGAACTTTCCTACAACTCCAAGTGAAAATTGTGGGCCATTCCACGTCAGATGTAATACAACAAAGCTCAATAACGATAAGTTAAATCTCACTGAAGGTACTAATTTTGCACAAAAATTGGGGAAGAAATTACATTCTCTTGCAAGTTAGTATCAAGATAGAAACAACACCTAGAGCACAAAGATAGTGCAAGGAAATGCACATTGGTTAATTATTATAATACATCCAAGAAAAATTATTACACCAAACCTATTATTGGCTACCATAAATAGAAAATAACTGAACAAACTTTCATGTGGAGGTAGGTTCTCAAAATTTTAATTATGAGTTATGGTTCTTCAGTGATGACACCACACACTCATAGGTACACCCAATTCTTAAACTAAACAATAAAAGCATAGTACGATTCACAGCACTAGGGTAATAACGACAAAATTTGCACATCTTTACTGTTTGCTCCACAGTTTGAGAACTGATTCTTGTGCCACCCATCCAATTTATAAATGAATGATTACTGATGCAAAATAATAATTCATAAATTATTATTATTATTTACTTTTTCCAGTTCAAAGATATTTCAGAGGATCTCCTGCTTACCTAATATTACAAAAATATATACAAGATTAAATAAAAGTATTCAAGAGTTTAAAATTCTGCAATTTTAAAAACTGCACAAATATGAGCTTGCTGCTTTGACATTATAAATGACAAAACCTTGCATTTGCTGAGCATGGAATGGCCCAATATTTTCCAATTAAATAAAGATGCAATTAAATGTGACAACTTTATCTTTTATTTTTGAACAGCAGTTCACAGATTTTCTGCTCAAGTGTGTGTTCATATTTAAAGCAAAACATAAGAATTTATAATTACACTAACAAAAGAATTGATCTTGTATACAAGCTTTCCTTTAAGTAGTACCAGAATGTAACTATCAGCAAGCAGCTTATTCCAGTACGTATACAAGATATATATTAGAAAAGAAGAACAATGTTCAATTTAAATAATTAACTGAATCTTTCCAATATAACTGGGAGGGTAGTTACACCAACATTTTGTAGTGAAACTCATCTCTGCTTTGCAAGATGACAGGACAGAAAGGCACTTATAACATAGCTGAGTTACATTTTATACAACTCCAGTCATCTGACAACTTACAAAAATTGAAGTAACGATTGCCATGTTCAAGATACTGCGCCAGTATTAACTTAAGACCACTAAATTGAGCAAATGTAAAAGGTTCTAATTTGATGACAGTTTTAACAATTATAAATTTAACTAATTTAGTAATTATCAAACTAATCAAATATTAATCCATTAAATTTTATATAATACTCTATGGTAACTGCATTGTTGCAAACACACACACACACACACACACACACACACACACACACACACCTCAAGTCATGTTCAAACTGTGGCAAATATAAACCAGGACACCTCCAGATGGAAGGAGGGGGGAGGGGGAGACTGGATTTCAAATTCTGTTGCTCGTCAACTAAATGGCTAGCACAACGAGTTATAAGAAGAAGTCACAAATACACTTAGGAAATAGCAGCAGAAATTACTTTTCCCATTATGGTAAAATTGAAATAATGACGTTTAGTGTGTGAAACACAAAAAACTACATGGCTAAAATAAGAAAGCATTTGGAAATTAATTTCAAACATGAAATCAGAAAAAAATTATCATTTTCACATGTACCAATAACATGTGAAAATAAGATCATATGCTAATTTTAAACTGATGCTCACCTAAGAAGGTATGGCCCCCAGAGCAAACTTACACTGAATTTACTAAGCAGATAAATTTCAGGGTGGCTCAAAAGAATGGGAAATTCTGTGAAGTGTTATAGCAATGCAGCGAGATACATAGTGCCAAATGGCAGAGAATGCTGCCTGCTCTATCTTCACATTCAGCAAACAGTAAACATGGAGCAATGGAACATTGTCCACCATCCCTCTTCAGTGAAAAGCCTTTTCAAGTATCGAAGTCTGGACACCGCACACTGAGAATTTCAGTGTTATTTCTACACTGGACGACAGGGTCACGTTCCCTCGATGCATGTAATCTACACCTGTTTTCACAATTTTGAAGCACTGAAGAAACAATCGCTGAGAGACCCCAACCTTCTCATATGGTAGGCAATATCCAGACTGTGCAAACTGCTTTGGTAGCAAGCCCACAGTGCTCCGTTTGACATCACACAGGGTCTCTTACAATTGCATCGTTTGAGTGTTCAACATATACTGAAAGTGGTTTTAAAGTCCCCTCTGTACCAGCTGCTGATCATTCAGCAACTTCAACCTAACAATCTGCTAATGCACAGACAATATGCTGAATACATGCTAGCAAAAGTGCACAATCACTACAATTTCATTAACAACATGTTGATGTCAGATGAAGCTCACTTCCACCTCATTGGCTTTGTCAATGGACAGAATTTTCAGTATTGGTCTCAGTAAAATCCGTGTCAGCTACATGAGCATATATTGTCCAGCAGCAAGGTTACTGCACTGTGCAAGGGTACCAAGAAGAACTTAAAGCAAGACTACAAGATTAAACCTCTAGGATTCCTATTGAAATATTAGGTCAAACCATGCATAATGTTTCTATCAGGCTTATAGAAACTAGCTGAGGTCTATGGACTAAATTCTCCAATTACAAAATCCAAATTGAAAGAAAGAAAATTTTTAAAAATTTAGACTCTGCAATTCACGTAAGTGCCTGGCAAAGGGTTCATCAAACCACTTTCAGACCATATGAGCTCTGATTTATTTTATTACAATTATAATAACTCCCTAAACAGGTGTGCACCAGCAAAATATTTTCACATTTGGGAGAAAAATCACTCCAAGAAACGCAAAATGCCTTTGTTTCAATTATTGCCACTCCAATTCATATAAATGGCACTCTTCCCACGCTTTCATGATAATACAAAACAAGCTGCCCTTCTTTGAAATTTTTCGATGTCCTTTGTCAATCCTATCTGATGCGGATCCCCCAGAGCATAACACTACAAAAGAGGAAGGATCAGTGTAGTGCAGGCAGCCTCTTTAGCAGACATGTTGCATTTTCGAAGTGTTCTGCCAATAAATCACAGCCCATGGTTCAATTCCCACACACCGTTATCTATGTAATGTTTAAATTTAAACTCATTCATAACTGTAATCCTCAAATTATTCAGTTTAATTCACAGCCTTTAGATTTGTGTGATTTATTGTATAATGGAAATGTAGCAGATTATTTTTAGCACTAATGTGGATGACTTTGCTCTTCATTAAGAGTCAAAGTTTTCACACCATTCGGATATCTTATTTGGATTTTTGGCAAATGGTTTTGACCATCTGATGACTTTACAGGACAGTAAATGGCAGGATGATCTGTTATCAATCTAAGAAGGCTGCTCTGTCTCCTAAATCACTTATATAGGTCAGGAACCCAGCCTGCAACACTTCGAAGGTGAACACTAGATAGCACTTTTTTTACTCTACAACTTCCTGTCAATTGCTACAAATTATAACCTTTCTTGCAGGAAATCTCGATTCCAGTCACAACTGAGATGATACTCTATAGACACGTAGTTTGATTAGAAATTGCATGTGTGGAGAGAGATCAAACACCTTCCGGAAATCCAGAAACATGGAATCAATCAGATTCTCTGTTGTTAGCATTCATTACTTCAAGAGAATAAATAGCTGTGTTTCACTAGAACATTACTGTCTGAATCTGTGCTATATGTCAATAGATCACTTTCCTTGAGGTAATTCATAATATTGGAACAGTATATGTTTCAAAGCCCTATAACAAACTGACATCTGTGTTATGGGTCTGTAACAGATTATTCTATTCCCTTTCTTGAATATTGGCGTGACCTGTTCAAATTTCTAGTCTTTACGTATAGTTTTTCCGACAAGTAAGTCGTCATATCTGACTGCCAAGAATGGAGCTATTGCATCATACTCTTAAAGGGACTTAACTGATGTACAATCTGGACCAGAAGACTTTCTTTTATTAAGTGATTTACGCTACTTAGCAACATAGAGGATATCAACTATGTTGCTCATGTCTGCAGCTGTTCTTGATTCACACTCTGGAATATTTATTTCATCTTCTTTGTTGAAGACATTTTGTGAAACCGAGTTGAGAAGTTCTGTTTTTGTGGCACTGTCATCAGTAACGTTTCCACTGCCATCACAAAGTGAAAGTAGCAATGTGTTCGGCCACTCCTGTACTTTTAGTATGACCCAGAATCTTTCTCGATTTTCAACTAAATTTCAAGACAGTTTTTTTTTTGTGGAAGTATTTAAGTATCTTATACCGAAGTAGATGATGAATTTTGACCTCTTGTAAATCACTACCAATCCTGGTGATTTTGCATTCTTATAAATTTGGCATGCTTTTTTTTTGTTGCTTCAGCAACAGATCTAACGTGTTGTGTACTACGGAGGATCAATACCATCTTTAATTTATTCAGTATAAATCTCTCAACTGCCGTTGATACTCTTTCACTGAATTTCAACCACAGATAGGCTACATTTTCACAGTTAGTTAGGGAGGAGTGGAGACTCTGAGGAGGGGCACCAAATATGTTTCATTTTTAAATAAATATATTCTAGGTTTATTTTTGGTGTATTTGGATGTTGTTGTATCAATCGCACTACAGCAACATTATTGTCACTAATCCCTGTGTCAATCATGATGCTACCTATTTGCTCAGGATTATTTGCAGCTAAGACTACTGACACTTCAACATGGCTCCATTCACTGATTGCTCAAAATAATCTTCCGAGGAAGCACTTAGTACAATTCTGGACAATGTTTTCTGCCTTCCACCAACTTTAAAATGTATTTTCACCAGCATGTCGACAGTAGATTAAAGGCATCAAAAACTACAATTGTTTGAGTGGTATACCTAAATGAAATGAGAAGTCTTCTTTGAATTGTTCAACGCATTTTCCCAGTGACCCTGGACTGCCCAGTCCACGCATCACAGCCTCCTCTACCCATGAACCTGCCCCATTTATAAGAGACCCCAGACTTACTTACACAGAACACATCAACCTATGGCACAAGTCAAGGAGTCTGCCGCCTACAAAGTTTCACAACTGTGCGAGTCTCTGACTCGGACCCTTCACTCGGCTCTGTCCAATATTGATCCTGTTAACACTACAGATGGTGAGTTCTGCCTTCATCTCACAAGCAAGACTAGCTGCCTTTACTGCTTTAGATAGCCACCACAAACCAGATAATTTCTTCCGATTCAAAGTGACATTAGTACCAGCAAGAGCAACAAACTGCAGTTGGGTGCACTCTGTGCATCAGGTAAGGTTGTTTCCGTATCTGAGGTGTGTTCACAGACAAATGTGAGGGCTTACGCTATGTTACACATTCAATAAAACCAGTGGTGTAGTGAAGTGGCTACTGTCATAGAACCTGACCCTTGGCAGTAGATTTCAACAGAGGCGGTTCTAATTTAACCAAAAGATTCGGCTTTTAAACCCCATTTTTAAAAATGAAAAGCAAACTATAATTATGAAAATTTAATTAACATATGTAAGTTACACAATTAACGTTACACAAATTAAGAAGAACCAGCATATTTATAGAAGGCCGCTAATCTACTGTCCCAAGAATTCATTTTGATAATACTGGGTTTTAAACTTTCTTGCAACATAAGAAGCATAGCTAACAATCATTTACACTTCCAGAAAAAACTAACTTCATCTAAAATCTTAAAGATTGTGATATAAAATTTACTGCTTTTCGGAAGCATGCAAATTTATAGATCATTAATTTCGTCAGTCTTTTCTCTCCTAAAGCATTTCATAATTTTGACTGAACAAGCCTGTAGGTGCAGACAATTCTCTCAATGTAGGAAGTGCCGATGAGGGGGTGGGGGGGGGGGGGAGAATTCAAGTAATTGTGAGACTGGGTTAGTGTTTTGAAGGAAAAACAGGGATTTAAATTTAATTATTTAATCAATACAAAAAATTCAATAAAACAATTTGACCCCTGATTGGAGTAGACAAATTTTCATTGTGACATGCCCAGTTCCAGACTAACAGTACTAATCCAAATATAAATTCTGTATTGAAAGGTGCTAATAATCCAAATCCAAACCGCTGAGGTTAAGACAAAAGAAGCTTAACTGTACTAATATGCATTCCATCATGCATGTCTCAATGATTACATCACTCTGGTCATATATGGCACTCATAAAAATAAAATTAATTTAATTATTGCAATATTTTCATCTTCCTGTCCCAACAGCCCACCTCTCTAATCAAATATTAACACCTACAACAAATTCATATGAAAGAGGGGATACAAAAGTCAATTTGTGATGCACCATTATGTTGGGCACATATCCGTTGTTAACATTACACATGAAATTTTAACAGTTAATAACATGGGCATCGGTTTTTCTAAAGCTACTGCCGAAAAGTGAAACATTATTGCTGCTCATCAATAAAAAAAATCACTAAGTTTGGTCAGGAGGGATGCTTCATTTACTTCCATAAAACCAACTTCATTGCGTTTTAAAGTCTGTACTTTTGCCACTGTTCTGGTGGGTTTTCTTCTAAGCTTAAGCTTTCGAAAACAGGCACCCAGTAACTGACATCCACATGAAATACAGTTCTATGGTAGGTTAATTGCGACTTACGTACAAGAATATGAAGCCGACTGGAATTAAAACATAATTTACCCACTAATCTCTAGATGAACTACAACAAATGAAAAATGCCAACATAATTCTATGACGAATTGTTTACCCTTGGTGGTCTGTGTAACCGGTAGCTTGCTGGGAAGTCTATTCTCTCTTGCTAGCGTTACAGCTCTAAATTAAACGTGGGAATAATCACGCACGGCTGTTAATGAAAAAGTGATATTTGAATGTTTGCTTCAAACATAATGGCAAAAAGTCTTCACTTGTTTTATTTATTTTATACCCAAATGACGGGAGTTCAAGCTTTCGAAAGGGAGGCTTATTTACTTTGGAATGAAACTATGAAACCCAGAATGACCTCACTTTACATATAGCATAATTTAAAAAGAAAATTCATTAAATGTTTTTGCAAAATAAAAATACACACTCCCCATAACTTTACGGAGAACTTGAAAGATAAATTTGCCTCAAAACAAATCTTAGCATCAATCTTCTAACGCCAAAATTGAGCCCATTCAATAGGCCGAATGCACTTACTTCAGAGTTAGCCTGCAAATCTTCAATCAATGTGTTGGAACTTGCAGACCAAGGGAACAAATCAATTACCTTTACAAACTAATAAGTTTTACGTCTATTGTATTCTATAACAACTCCAACCACTACACACGAATGGCTCGTCGAAAAAGCTTCATCCAAACGTCGGGGATACCAACACTAACTGCACGAACACTCGATCAAAGTTCTTAACTTCCGTTTCAAGATGAAATCCCAATCCACAGTTTCTACTAAAGATTTGAAAGACTTCGGCAGCTATTCAAGGGCGCACAGACTAATAAGATAGTACAACGAAACCCAACTGGCCCTAATCAACTTTAGAAATTTGTTATAATGAGCCATCATGTTTTAAATTAAGTAAGTTATCATATAGTGTATTGAGTAAATGGCAACGTTGCGTAGAAGTGGCAAACGGGCAATTGCTAGTTCTGAAGATTCAATATGGCGACCACCGGCATTTGTGGTTGTTTTTAATGATTATTGTTACTTCATAAGCGAACATGCACTGCTGTGAATGGAAACGATATAAAATGAACTGTATAAATCATGTCTGTATAAACTGCTTAAGAACCACACATAACAAATTATTCGCCATGATTTATCAGTATCTCGAAATAAAAGTTTGCTAACAAACTCTAACCAGTTGCTCTAGTCATGGGCAGTAACTTTCCTGCTTAAGTTTTAAGTTCTCAAGACATGCGTAGTTATAATGGCATTAAACATTCTGGCAAGAGAAACTGTGACTATTTCCTGAAGAGAAGAAGATGAAGTTCAAACTAGACCTCTGTAACCGGCGCATAGTTCTGTTTTTGTTGCACATTATTTTGTGACAGGGAATTGCTCTGAAGAGATGACATGCTAGCGCGTTTCACAGTGGTTGTGAAGCAACGGCTTCGAACCTTTGCCCAACAAAATAATCAACTTGGTGATTTGAAGTAATGAGATGAGCATCACTTTCTTTCTATAAAGGCAGATTGTACATCTGTATGATGGCGTTGAAACCACGGAATTCCTTGGTATAATCAACACTTCACAATCTTCATTACTTCACAAAACTTTGAGCTTTTGACTTTATAGTGAATCAGTTCTCACCGGCCCTCCAACGACTATGTTTATTAGCTAACAGATAAACCACGAATTACCATGGAAAACGAGTCGATGAGACGTAGACTATTGATACTAGCATCAACTTGAATTTTTATTGGGTAGTCGTTTGTCTCTCATGAATTGAAACTCGATAAATTACTGTAGATATGATAACACCCAGGTGCTGGAATCCGTCTGTATAAGGTATATAATCTCCCTCGTCCATGCAAAATTCGATCTAGCATCCCATCACAAGTATTCATAACACATTAAACCCCGTTTTACAAATGAAACGAAAAGATCTTAGGGAAATCTAAATAAAATTACTGCTCACCTTGATTACTCATATTTCCAGCCTTCAATCATTATTATGTATTGTGATGTACTATATGTATTCGTATAAGTGATAGCGCCTAAATTTTGACGACTGCCATACTTTTTAAGGCGATAACTCAAGTATTTCTCAGCAACATTTGTAAATGGAACTGTAGGTACGAAAAAGTGGAAAAAAAATCCAAAGACCGACTGAAGGTTTAAACATAGATCATTGGGTTTGTAAACCAAGCAGCCTGATAATTGTGTATGGTTACATTTTGTCCTTAATTGAAATTAAGTGAAACTTTAAACATCTGATTTCATTGCAATGTGGACCGTGAAAATCAGCTGACTTCATCTGGTAAATAAACATGTAAATTGTAGAAGCAGGGTCATTACAGGAGGTAGTGCTTGATGACCTAATTCTACTCGATTGATCTCCCTTTTTATCTCCTGCATCTTTTGTTATGAATTGTTCTTGAGTATGTAACTCTCATGTATGTAATACAGTCTGTTATAAAAAGAAGTACGAGGAAACACAAAACTCATCTTTAGTTGAGTGACGTCCTAGTCACAGAAATCAACAGCACAAATGCATTACCAGCTTTTGAAAATTTTGATCATTATTATAGCATTTCATTGTTTGTATATTACAGTATGAGAGCAAGTTAGCATTTTCGATATTATATTGATTGTTTTAACTGATATGCTGCTTCTGTTATTCTGAACTGCATATGTGTATACAATTTATTTATTTTAATTTTATGTTTTTCAAATAATGTACGTCCAGTTGGCAAGTGATTCACTTGGCTTTAGGGTAAGACAAAAAGTACATTTTCCAAAGATTATTGCAGTTATTGTTAAAAGGCACGTGAAATACAAAATAAAAACTGTTTGATCACCAGTTGTACAGAAGAGGAGATAATTAACACAATGCTATTAAAATTATGAATGCAACTTGAAAAAAATGAGACAATTAGTAGATATTTAAAATAAAATAGAGACATTGTAAAATTAAAGGACAGTGAGTGTGCATAAATACTGAATGATACTTAATAGATTATATGGAGTAGCATTAGATTGTGTTGTATTAAATAATTGTGTGTATTACAGTTAAAAGTGTGCTGACATAAGGTTGTCCCAAATTGGGAAACAAAGTTCATGAGCTAGATAGCTAGTTTCACATTCCATGGATAATTTGCTTGATAAATGCTAATGATGTGGAATGAGCCCGTTTACATTCACATTGCAGATAAATTACTAAAGATGGTTGCAATATGAACATTTATAAGGTAAAATTAGCTAAAAACAGCCTTGATAGCATAAATATTTTATTTAAACTGGTGACCGGTTTCTATCTATTGCACTTGGATCAGTTTGAGACCTTGTACTCTGTGATGGTGACAGGAGCTGGACTGGCTGAGCAGGCTGCTGTAGAGAGATATAATCAATGCAGATGACTACACCTCTCTAGAGCAGCCTCCTCAACCAGGCCAGCTCCTGTCTCCATTATGAGGTACAAGATCTGAAGATGACCTAAGTAGAACAGATCAAAACCAGTCACCAGTTTAAAAAAAGTATTAATGTGATCAATACTGCTTTCAGCAAATTTTATTGATATGTCAGATATTACTGTTTTTCTAGAACAATGTTCCAGAAAACAAAGAAGTTGTTTTTAATAAATATACAGATGCGTGTTACTAATTCCTATTCACCACCTTTTAAACGTTACAGTAGCAGAAATTGTTCTACGGAATAGGAGTTTTAAAGGAGAAACTTTTTCAGTTTGTTTTCAGATTTTACTTTGCTGTCCGTCAGTTATTTTAAATCACTGGATAAGTGTTCACAAATTTTAGTTGCAGCATTGTGCACAGCCCTTTGTGGGCTAGTGGATTATTTACAGCAAACTTCGTGAAGGAATAAATAAACTGTAAAGTAATAGAACCCTCAACTTCTTAGATACATGTCTACAAGGTGATCTTTGGTGTGCACCATTTCATTATACAGTGATCAGTCCCACCATTATGACCACCTACCTAATAGCTGGTATATCCACCTTTGGCATTGATAACAGCAATGATGCATCATGGCGTGGAAGCAATGAGGCATTGGTAGATTCTTGGAGAGAGTTGACACCACATGTGAATAAACAAGTCACCTAATTCCTGCAAATTCCAGGGAGGGGAGGAATGAGCTCTGCTGCCTTGTTCAGTCACATTCCAGATGGGTTCGATTGGATGATTGTCATGATGGGGTGTATGTGGTCTGCAACCAGTGCATGATACTCCTTGTCTCTCATGGTTCCTTGGACGAGCTCCACTGGACTCATGGATGCCCAAGTGAATGTTCCACAGAAGTTCATGGAGGTGCTTCCAGCCTGTCTCCTGTCCCACAGTACAGGTGTCAAGGAGTTGTCCCTCTGGAAGACAACATATTCACACTCTCCCATCTGCATAATGAAGAAGGTATCAGGATTCATCAGACCATGCAATACACTGCCACTGCACCAATGTTCAGTGCCAGTGGTCACGTGCGCATTTCAATCATAGTTGCCAATGGCATTGTGTTAACATTGGCTGCGAAGGCCCATCGTTGGGAGTGTTTGGTGCATTGTGTGTTCAGACACTTTTGTACTCTGCCCAGCATTAAAGTCTGATGTTAGTTCCACCAAAATTCACTGCCTGTTCTGTTTTACCAGTCTGCCCAGCCTATGATGTCCAACGTCTGTAGTGAGGGGGTGGCCGCCAACTACACGATTTATGGATGTGTTTTCATCTTGGTTTCACCACATGTTGAAGACACTCACAACAGCACTTCTTGAATGAGCACTTCTTGAACACCTGACAAGTTGTGCAGTTTCCAAAATGCTAATTTCGAACCTCCATGCTATCACTATCTACCATCAGTCAAACTCAGATAGATTGCATGCCTTCCCCATTCTACCCACAGACATCGTGCTCACTGATATTATGTTGAATCCTGCTTAGTCGTCGAATGAGGGGTGTCTAGGAAACCTGCTTTCTCGGATCACTAGAAAACATTCAAACAAACCATATAAATGAGTTTTTATTACAATGACAATACTCAACTTTGAGAAGTACATAGATGTGTCGCAAGCAAAAGGCGACATGAAAAATAATCAATGTCCTTCAGTATAACGATTCCGATACAAGTGAAGTAATACAGTGGATGATTCTATCCAGGTCTCTGGTCTTGATGCTGCTTCTGTAGAACTGGGCCATGGTGAGTTGGCATGGTGCTTATGTCCTCTTTGTATAGAGGCCCTGCCGTCGCGTTGTCGTCCTGGAGAGGGGTCGGTCAGCATGCAATTGGCTGACATCTTCTTCACAGCCCTCTCTGCTCTCTCATTTCCGACTGGCGTGCCAGCACTTAACTTTATGCTGTAACGAATTACATGCACCATGCGTGTGTCTGACTAACACGTTATTCCTTACCAGGTGATGATGCTATAACCTGGATGGGTTTATATCGATAGTAGGTTGGTAGTCCCAATGTTCTGGCTCATAAATGTATTACTGCAGATTTAACAAAAATTGAAATAAATTATTCCTGTTGGTTTAGATATTCATTTACAGTGGATTTTTCTATCAGGAACTACTTAAGAAGGTGTTTAAATTTTGACATTTCATTGGCAGCAGATTTAATTTAAGGAGGGAGAATATTATAACACTTTTGTGTTGTAATGCACTCCATCCTGTACCATGCTAAGGTTCTTTAGTGCACAGTGTAAGTCAATCTATCTCCTTGTATTTTTATTGTGAGATGAGATGTTCTATTTGTATACAGACTAATTCTTACAGATAAAGTGCATAACCGTGTGTGTGTGTCTATATATATATATATATATATATATATATTTTGTTTCCAGGATTCCTAATTTTCCAAACAGGGTTCCATATGAATATCTGGGGAAACCTTGCATATGACTCTTAATTACCCTCTTTTGAGTGGTAAAAATGTTTGTTATCTTTGAGTGCCCCCTCCCCCCAGAATATAATGCCATAAGACAGTAGTGAGTGGAAGTAGCTGAAGCATGCAGTTTTGACAGCATTAGTGTCACAAACAGAAGTAATGACACAGATAACATAAGAGGTTGAAATGACTTTTTTTAAAGATTAAGAATCATCAGTGCACATGGTATCATTGTCAATATGTACAGCAGAAACTTAGGTGATTCCACACTCATTAGCTCTTGATCATTACATGTAATGTTAACCTGTTCTTGCAATTTTGTGCTTGGTTGAAAATGCATGAAGTGTGTTTTGTCTGCATTTAGAGAGAGTCCGTTTGAATCAAAACACTTTTGAACATCACCAAATACAGATCTTTGTTTACTTTAATGGCCATGTCGTCAGCAAAAAGTGTAAAATGTGTGTCACACGAAAAGATCATCAATAAAGGTAAACAAGAGAGCCCTGTGGGATTCCACAGTTCACAGTGCCCCAATTAGATGATACAGGTGTTCCAGCTGTGATATTCAACAAAATCTTCCACTTTCTGTCATTCAGATATGATTTGTTCGACATCCTGGCTGACCTACTAAACCCATAAAACTTCGTGTTCCATATGAGAATCTTATATTTGAAAAGGCTTTGGATGCTTTACAAAGTATTGCAATGAAAGACATTATTCTATTAATGGATTTTAAGTTTTGGTTGTAAATGAGAATATGGCCTGTTCACTTGATAAGCTGTGTTGGAAACCAAACTGTTTTTTATTCAGTGAGTTGTGGTTGCTGAGGTGGTTAATTAGACTGCTATGAGGAAGTTTTTCTTGAATTTCTGAGAAGCATGTTCAAAGGGAAATTGGATGGCAATTAATTACTTCCACATTATCACCCTTTTTATACAGCGGTTTTGATGATGATCTAGTTCCATCAGGAGAGTTACTTGCCACGGTGATTCATTAAAGATATGGCACAGTATCCAATTTATATGATAACAACAGTAATTAGAGATTTTGATGGATATGTTATCAATACCAGTAGAGATTTTATTTTTAATTTCCCTAATTACCCTGTCAGTTTCATTTACAGTGATAGGACACATTTGATGTGGATAACATTTGAGAGGCCTGGTTTTTGAAGCAGAGCCATAACCTCATCAACAGAGCTCGAAACAAGGAAGTAAAATCTCTTAAAACTGGGTTACACTTACCATCTACATTTTTAACATTGTAGACTCAGTCGCAATTGATCTCCAACAAGAAATTTCTGAAGCTTGGAAGATTTTCAGTATTGATACATCTGAATGTTTTAGGGCTACAGACACTGACTTGAATGGTATATTGGGTAACACCTCTGATTATAAATAATTGGGCTTGGCGGTCAGAATGGCCGTTTAAAATTTGCTCTACTGTTCTGTCGGGGCTTCTGATTTTGTCAGTAGTGATGTTATCAATGGAAGACTTACAGCTTACTTGTTCAGATGACCTATTGAGTGATATGGAGCAGTGGTATGATTCTGGACACACATTCAGTAGGACAGCAGTTCAGATCCACATTCAGATACACTGATTTCGGTTCCCCATAATTTTCTTGTATTGCCTCCTTTTGAAAAAGATGTAGCTAATTTTCTTTCCCAATCTGATCATGTGATCCATCTCTGATGACATCATCATAAATGGAATGTTAAACTTCTTTCCCTTTCTCCAAATCTTTCATCCCAAGTTACCTGCAATGTTGCACTCTTGTTCAGATTCCACATTAAAATTTAGACTATAATACTACTCTGAAACCTTAAGAGGGCCTAATGTGGTTCTTGATGGACACAAATTTGACTGAGAGGCATATGATAACAGAACACAAAATTCAAGGATTTTTTTCCCGGTAGTGACAGAAAACACATGAACTAAAAATCAACACTCAAATACAGATGCACTAAATTTATTCAGGAGGGCATGGCAGGCATTATTAACAAATGTCATTTTCAGGACACTACCAGAAAAGAGATTGCAAACAGTGAATGACTGACAACTATTAAATCTTTTGACTATGAGGATACAACCAGCAAAGAGCTAAACTCATTTAAAATTATTAAGCCAAACTGATCATACACCTCT
Organism: Schistocerca gregaria; assembly: GCF_023897955.1. NCBI lineage: Eukaryota > Metazoa > Arthropoda > Insecta > Orthoptera > Acrididae > Schistocerca > Schistocerca gregaria. The sequence continues at coordinate 90,282,277 of NC_064931.1, forward strand.
ATTAATCTTATTCTACCACCACTGACTGTCTCTTCCTCAAAAGATTTAACTGTTTCTTTTGCACTTTTGCTACCAATGTGGCCATGGAAATTGCCCTCCTGACTTGTTCCACAACATTTTAATTAAAAAAAAAAAATATTTCAAATGATCTATGGAACATATAACTAATCAATCAGCCTTCAGTATCAAGCAGAGATGCAAGTGTACTGAAAACCTCCTAGCGTTTCTGAACATTATTGGTACTTGTACACCAGTTATCAAAACTCTGCAGTTCCATAGTTCAGGGTAGATTGTTGTCAAACTTACCTGACTGACGCATAATTGCCAATGTTCTTTGTGAACTTGGTATACAGAGCTATGGACACAGCAGCTTTTGTCCTTTTATCTTCACTAACTCCACTAAAAATGTACATTATCTCCTTTCCTTTGCCTATTATTCCGCGTTTTCTTTGTTTCATTCAAAATCTTAGTGTCAGCCCATGTAATTTTCTGTAATATTGAAGATTTCATGTTCTTTTGTACTCAGACCTTGCATGTTCTTACATTAACTGCTCTTAGTCCTTTCCCTTCTCCTAAGCTGTCTTTTTCCCTGCATGTGAATACATCCATAGCTTATAGTACTTTCCCTTCCTGTTGGTTGTGTCTGCTGTTTATCCAATTGTTTCAGAGCCTTCTGACTGCATCTTTTTTTGGGTCAGTAGTTCTGTGAAGGTTGGGAGTGTAGGCTTATCATTTCAATCTTAACTTGGAGGACCAGAATTAACAGGCAGGGTTTGGCTTCCCCACACTTATGTAAGTTGGAGGGTCCTGTACCATTACTGCACAGTACATAAATTACCCTCGACAGCAGTTAGAGGTGTCCATAACACTGGCTCAAAACATGGCTGACTGACTGCTTGCTGAACCCTTAGGATGGCATTGGTATCTGGCTATCTCCATGCTGTTTTACAACAATCATCAGGCTTCCAACAAATTCTGCATTTGTTAGTGAAGAGAAGCCAATGACAATTATGCAGGATTCATTATAGATGTCCCCATGCCCACCTCCTTTGCACACCTTAGTGCTGGGTGATTTGTGCTGTTGTCCATACTGGATGCCTAGATCTCAAATAGATCATGTGGTGATGATTACTTACTGTCTGTGTTGACACAGCCTTCCCTATTGCCCCAAGGAAAGCAGTGTGCAGTTCAGCTGCTTTCCCTGCAGGATATATATAAGCTGTAATTTGTAAATAGTAATCATCAGTGGACAATTGTTCTGAAGGAGATCTTCAGTGATTTGTCTGTCACAATATTGGCTCAATTTTGAATGATATTGCTTCTATGTTTGCCAGTTTGGAAAGAAACTTCCTGACAAAAAGTGATAATACACACATTGTCTAAGTTTGATTTTTTGAGGCACGCTGACAGACTGAACAATGAGCACAAGCTGCATTGTCCTAGTTGGAGACATATCACACACCACTGAACTACAATGAAAATCCTGGTTTACTCTCACCTCAATTACTCAGGTAGCAGTGTTTCTTTTATCTTTACTGTCCTTGATGCCTTCATTCTTAAAGTCTCTTATCTTGCTTCCTGGACTGTGCTGAAAACTGGCTTTAAAAAGTAGATATTGCAAAATGATGTCGACCCGTTGGCATTTGGGGTTAAGTGGCTTTTCCCACTTTTATTGACACTATAATGTTTGTGATGGTAAGCTCCAGTCTTATAGTACACAGTTTATACAGGTAGGAGATCGTGTCTCTTCTTTCGTCAGCATATCCAGAAGAGAGTAAAGCATTTATAAGTCATAACAATAACGGAAATTCCTGGACGGAAAGATGGGTGAAATGAGGCAAAAGCAACCACTTACCTATAGAGGATTGGTGCATGGTGCACAAAAATATACAATAGAAAACAGTTAACACCAGCTTTCAAGCTCTTGCTCTTTTTCTAATAAGAGTACACATATGCAGACACCCAAACGTATATGTTTGTGGTAGCAGTGAGACTCTGCTGCTCTCACTGCTTCTGTGAGTGTGTACATTTGGGTGTCTAAGTGTGTGAATGTGTGTACTCGTACTAGAAAAAGAGCAAGAGCTTGAAAGATAGTGTTAACTATTTTTTATTATGCGCTTTTGTGTGCCACACACCAATCCTCTATAAGTAAGCGATTGCCTTTCCCTCATTTTACATATTTTTCTGGTAATAATTGTATGTATTGAACCTCATAATGACAAATGTGCAGTGGTAAATATATAAATTTATCACTACACAAGATACAGTTTTCAGTAGAACCACCACTATGATAAAAGCCAATGAAAATATCCAGGCATTGAATGGTAGTTATTTGAAGACACATTTGCTCAGATGTGTGGACTCATTACACATAGGTGTTAGCATGTTATGAGTGATCTGCAACTTTTCCAAACAAACATACATAGTTATTATTCATATGAACTCTTGTCATAGGTTTTGTTATTGCAAACATTCCACATAGTGCTGCATGGATACTAGTCACAAACTCTTACCTGAACTGACATAGAGAGGTTAACATGATGCCTGGACCCCAGAGACAGGATTTTTGGATGGGTTGGGCTATTTAAAGACTGGCATAAAAACATATTGTGATTTCGAAACTACCTAATATTTTAAAAAAATAGCTGGGTTAGATATTTCTATAATGAATAGTGTGTAAATTTCAACAATTGTAGGTTTATGGACTGTGTTGAAGTTTAGTAATGTATAAAAGTATGTAGGACCATCTTATGCTTGCGCATTGGGAATACGCTAACTGCAAGTATGGCACCCATCTTCAAAACTATAGTAGTTTATGCAAAATTATTAATTAGTGGATTAATTAATTAATTGTATAGGCTATCTTGCCCAGAAAGAATTGGTAAATGTAAGTATAAAGTCAAAGTTCAGAATCCAGAAATCCTACAAGTAAAATCAGTAAGTAATAGACTATTGTGAACATCTGAACTTTCAGTGTCATGTCTCTTGTAAGTGAATTATTTTCAGGTAATTCAAAGTACGATACTGCCAAACTGGGATGCCAGCTTTTTTAATAATGTATGTCACTTCACACAAATATGATGATTAACTCACTAGATATCGTACTTTACAGGCTGCAGTTTAACTTCAATTAACCATATTTTTTAATTAACAGGACTTTGATTCGGGTAAAACTAATTATGTGAAGAAGTTTATGATGTAGAAAACAAAAAGTTTGTGTCATAAGGGTGGTGCTAAGCTAATTTGTTGTATTTATTTATTGGCAATTTATATAAATGACAAATGACCTGAAGGATAATGGCTATAGCCTTATGGAAATGTTTACATTGGAGGTGGAGTGCAGGGGGGGGGGGGGGGGGGGGGCTATTGATGTCAGCTGCATCAGGACTTTATGCAGAATCACTCATGCTGAATGGAAATGTGTGCCGGACAAGTATTTGAACCCAGGATCTCCTGATTACTAGGCAGTTGCATTAACCACTGCGCCACCAGGACACAGTATTTATCACAATTGTGCAGGCTATCTCGCCATGCATTACAGTCGACCCAAACCCCCAACCAGCACCCCCCTACCTGCAGTCACCATTCATGTTCTCCATGCTTCCTACTTCTAGACTCCTGCAGGACGTTGTTCGTAATTGTGCATCTACACTGAAGGTGGTGGATTCATTGCCCCTTGAGGCAATGAATGTGTGGTGCCTGTTCTTTTGGACATGTCTGCAATGAAACTGTAAAGGAACAGTGTTCAAGAAAGTAGGGGCTATGGAATTACGAACAGTCTTTTCGCAGGTTCTGTAGCTACATACTGTGGATACCTCAAGGAGTCAACAAAATTTGGAGACATTCCACATTTCAGAGCCTGGGTGCTTAAGGTACTGCACGTAATCACCATTTGTCATCGTTTTATACCCAGCTATTCACCATCACTGCTATGCAGTGTTATTTGTGTGTGTGTGTGTGTGTGTGTGTGTGTGTGTGTGTGATGCTTTAACTGAACAAAGAGGGATGCATTGTGTGAACAACCAATCACCCTGTTGTGCCAGTAGTAGAACAAGAACAACAACCAAAAGAAAATGATTTAAAGCAGCAATTGAGGATAGGATCAGCTTACGAAACATGACATTTATATTAATCTGCTATTTAGTGAGATTGTCTCCTATGCATTAACAATTTTTCCCAAATACAAGGAATGTAAACAACTATAGTACACAATGGTACATCCTTTCAAACAGGAATAATCTACAGTATAGTTTGAAAAATTAATCTGAAACCTTAGCTCAGTTAATGCCGTGTTCTAAACATATTGTGCTACAGTTGATTCTGTTTTTCTGCTTTTACCACATTTATACAAATAATTCACATTGCTTACCTCCACCCATGAACCATGTACCTTGCCATTGGTGGGGAGGCTTGTGTGCCTCAGCAATACAGATAGCCGTACCGTAGGTGCAACCACAACGGAGGGGTATCTGTTGAGAGGCTAGACAAACGTGTGGTTCCTGAAGAGGGGCAGCAGCCTTTTCAGTAGTTGCAGGGGCAACAGTCTGGATGATAGACTGATCTGGCCTTGTAACAATAACCAAAACGGCCTTGCTGTGCTGGTACTGTGAACGGCTGAAAGCAAGGGGAAACTACAGCCGTAATTTTTCCCGAGGACATGCAGCTTTACTGTATGATTAAATGATGATGGCGTCCTCTTGGGTAAAATATTCCGGAGGTAAAATAGTCCCCCATTCGGATCTCCGGGCGGAGACTTGTGCACATTCAGTGTTCTGTTTATGAAAAATGGGCTTGTGAACTGAGGGTTCAGTGCACCACACCACATGTTTACTCTTCATGGACACTGACATTCCACTTGATGAAGCCAACAGGAATTGTCAACAGATCAATAGTGCATGTTTTGGCAGTTTACCTGGCCATGTGGGAAAATGTGGCTTCTTCATTAAACAAGATACAATCTGGAGTATCCTGTCTTAAGGGGGGGGGGGGGGGGGGTAGGACATCAAACGAGCCGACTTGGAGCAGGAGAGGCACCACAGGACATTTTAATGTCTGCTGCCTATACTTTTATAAATAAATTCATAAAACTTTGTCAGAATGGCCAGGAAGGATTGAGGACTCACACTCATAGCAGTGGAAATTCAAAAACATAGCAAAATACCTTTATTTTACATGTGAAATTTCATCATGTTTTCACTTACTACTGGTTGCATTTGTTTCTGTAGGTACACTTTTCTTCCCAAGTAAGAGAGATTCTTTGATGAATTTTGCACAGCATACAAGCAGTACTTACAGGTGTATGAAACTCTAGAATTTTCCAAATCTATTAAAAACTGTGGTAAAAATTGAGCTAATTAACTATAAAATTTGAGTTTTTTCTAAACAAGAAGTTTAAAATGTAACAGTTCATTCATTTTTTCATAAATCAAATAAACTCTAGAGTTTCATACACATGTAACTATAGTTTGTATGCTGTGCAAAATTCATCAAAGAATCTTTCTTACTTAGGAAGAAAAGTGTACCTACAGCAACAAATGCAGCCAGTAGTAAGTGAAAAAATGATGAAATTTCACATGTAAAAAATGTATTTTGTTATGTTTTTGTACATTTATTGTAATATAAGCTAAAATATTTTAGTAGTCAATACCTTATCACACTGTATTATAAATTGTAACTTCATTTGACGTTGTCAATTGCTGTAATGGCCTAAAGACAATAAAATCTTTATTATTATTATTATTGTTATTATTATGAGTATGAATCCTGAATCCTTCATGATCATGCATTCAAAGTTTTATGAATTTATTTGTAAAATTATAGACAGTGGAAATTCAAATGTCCTGTGGTGCCTCTCCTGCTCCAAGTCGGCCCGTTTGACGTCCCACCCACCTTAACCCTTTCAGTCATGGCGACCTCATATAAGGACATACTAAATAAATGCTTAGTATATTAAAATTCATTAAATTTTACCATTTGTAATCATTGTCCTCATATTGTCACAAGCAGAGAGTTTATTTGAGAACAGTGCCAATGCCTGCTGTCAACCTGTGGTACCACAAAACAAAACTGAATGTGTAGTCACATGATTGCTTGCCAGTAATCTTTGTACCTCCCATCAGCTGGTTAATATCTTCTGAGGCTAGGTTTTAAAAAAAAAAAAAAAAAAAAAAAAAAAAAAAAAAAAAAAAAAAAAAAAAAAGAGAGAGAGAGGGAGAGAGAGAGAGAGAGAGAGAGAGAGAGAGAGAGAGAGAGGTGCATTGCTGAAGGTGAAAACTAAAGGCGTAAGTGACATATTTATAACTTTATAAATATCTCCAAAAGAGGACATTGTGATTGAAAGGTTGTAATAGCATAGAAATTTTGGACATTATTTCACTATCTTTTTAGTTATCTTATGATGATTTCACAATGCCCCATGCCCAAGAAAGATGAAGGCCACTTACAGAAGGAGCAATAGAGCTCTTTAATTCATCTGAAAATGACAATCTGTCCAATGATCCTGGCGATAATTTTGAACAAGAGGACAATGACGGAAGTAATGTTAGATGTTTTATATCATGTGGTATATTGTAAGCTGAGTAGCCTAGATGCAAAGCCCACAAACTGCATGGTAAGTGACACTGAGATGATAATGAAACACTCATCCCATCCAAACGACAATGCATTGGCTACAAGAATGTTATTGTTATGTGAGAATTTGTTACAGCATAACCAACCTAAAGCTGAATAAGAAAAATATCCATTCTAATCTTATCAGACTGAAAGGTAGCTTCGAATGTCCAGATTGGTTAAGTCTGATGTCTGTTCATGTGATACGTATCCAGACATGGGAGAGTGACAGCCACCTCTATTGGGAATTTAGCAGGTTTTTGCACCTGAAGACAACATGCAGTTAGCTGCTTTTGAAACCAAACACGATTTTTGACAGCCATTTTTGATGGTTTATAGCCAGTTTTGCAACCTGAAAGTGGATGCACGTTTGCTCACGCTATTGATATTTCATGTGTAAATTCATGGATTGAGTACAAGTAAAACACATCAGAATTAGGTGCTCCTAAAAATAAGACCCTGGATTTGCTTCACTTTAGGGCAAGTGTGGCCAAAGTACTGACAAAAATAGATAAGCCAGCTGCCAGGAAAAGGGGGCGTCCCACTAGTGAGAGTCCAAGTACTTCAAAATGAGCCATTGTGGAAGTTCGCCCAAAAGCTGAAGTTTTTTGGACAATGTTGGGCATCTTCCTGTGGTCAGTGACAAAAAATCGTTTGACAGGTGCAAGAAACTTCTGTCATCACTTGTTTCCTTCTGTTATGTTGTCTAGTGGTTGCACTACAACGTTCATGTAACTAGTTGAAGAGATTGATAAATAATTGCCAAGATGTTTGATGTCTATTGGGATACCTTCTCGCATACACCATACAGGAATGAACTGCATTCTTCTTACATTATCCATAAACCTTGAGCATGCTGACTTTTTTGCCTTGGCAAATCCCATCATCCACTTACAACCTTCTGCTTAGACTGTCACCTCAATGGGCCATGAAGGCCCAAAGGTACCGACTGGTCGCCCTGTCATCCTCTGCCCACTGGTGGATGCAGAGATGGAGGGGCATGTGGTCAGCACACTGCTCTTCAAGCCATATGTCAGTTTACAAGACTGGAGTTGCTACTTATCAATCAAAACACAATATTTTGTAAATGATTCACACTTTAATCCTGCAGCAAACACTACTGACATTCTAATGTACCCACTTCTAGTTTGTTAATGTCAATAGGCGTTGTTACATTTAAAAAAAGTGTGTGTTTGCACAAAAAAGACACTTTCCAAATATTATTACAATATGTTTAATGGGTAAGAATACAAGCCCTTGATGAACAATCCATTCTGTAGAAATCGCACATCATTTCCGTGATATTTGCATTGCAATTTTCAGATGATTCACCCTGTACATGTTGTGCCAAAGTTCTTTGGGAAGATAGCATTTCTCGGGTGGTGATCTGTCCATAATTTGCCCCTGTATTTATCAGCTCTTGCTCTAAGCTTATGAATCCCTCACCACCTATAATGTTAAAAGGTTAGAAGTTTGCTGTACACATTGAAACACTTTTGTCCACAATGGATATTTAGTCAGGACTGTCAGTGCAACACTTGTCAGTGTCGACTGTCCTTACAGTTATGTCTGTTCATTCCAGTTGTGCTTCCCCTATAAACAACCAATGCTCACAATTTTCATTTTGGCACTGAACATAACCAACTGGAAGATGTTTATCTCTTTCAACAACCACTCGAAACATTTGTAATAAACATATTCATGTATGTTTTGTGAAAACAATCTTGTGTGTAGTTAATGGCATAGCACCCCAGTTCTACAACTGCTCATGTTCAGTTAAGTCCCCTGACAATTTGTAGCCTGCAGCTAAGTTACGATAATACAACACTCTCACTCAGCTCATGATGTCATTGTCTTGGGCACGCATGTGTCTATTCGACAATTCTCACCACAGTTCCATCTCATAAATTGACATCAGCTATCCCCACCCCACATGCCTGTGCTGGCAATAATGGGCCATGTACTCAGTAAGAAGCAAGCAAGACTGACCCACATTTTGATCTGCTCTACAGAGCATCACCAAGTTGGGATGTGCCAATAGGGATATTAAGATGGTACTGGATTTTTCCATAGAAACGGATGTGAAAGTAAATGTTCATTAGATATTTCATAGAATGGTATTGATTCATGTAGAGGTGAAGCCAATGAGTATATATATTTTTGCCTCATTAGCAATTTTAGTAGTAAAATTAAGTTTTAATTCCTAGTGAATTTTAGCATAGGGGGGATGTATGAGAACTCTTGCCTCTCACTGTCAAAATATAGCCTTGCACTGGACTTGAAGGAATATACATTTGAGATGAGGAATGCAGTGAAACTTGTGGAATCTGGTGGTTCAAAATGGCTCTGAGCACTATGGGACTTAACATCTATGGTCATCAGTCCCCTAGAACTTAGCACTACTTAAGCCTAACTAACCTAAGGACATCACACAACACCCAGTCATCACGAGGCAGAGAAAATCCTTGACCCCACTGGGAATCGAACCCAGGCGCGGGAAGCGAGAACGCTACCGTACGACCACGAGCTGCGGACAATCTGGTGGTGATTTCAGAGATGAGCTGTGGAGTAGAGGTCCTGAAGGAAGTATAACATGTAATTGCTGGGGAGCAGTCTTGAGTGAAAACATTCAGGAAGTTTCAGAAAGTGTCTTTCAGGAACTTTCTATTGGTTGGTTGGTTTGTGGGATTGAAGGGACCAGACTACAAAGACCATTGATCCCTTAACTTATCATTATCAAAAGAACAACTCTGGGGGTAAACGAGAGATGGCAGGTCCTGTGGATATGGGTAACTGTGGCTAAACTTTAGTGAGTTTTGGGTGGTGATAAGTTTTTCAGAAAATCGCAATAATTTTAAATCAACACTTCCTGCTGCACCTTGAGTTCAAACTATGTGTACTGAGCTAGATTATCTGAAAGACTGTGAGAGTGATACAATAGGCAAAATATTTTATGATAAAATCTGTTATTTATCATTTTCTTGCAAGAGGCCTGTGATAGGTGCAACAGTTACCATTCCACAGACCACTAACCTCTTTTGGTTTGACTGCTTCATCTACTTCAATGACATATATGTCACTAATCACTCTGCAGACCAATTGTAATGGTCCCCCCTCCTTCCATAAGATTGAAATAACACCTACTTCCATCAACTACATGGTCCAGATGTTGAGTTACATGCTAGGTTTCATTTCACAAGAAAATTATTCCATAGGTGATAGAGAAAAAAAAATTACTGATAAACCATAATAGAATTTCTACAGTTCTACACTTTCTATACAATTTTACTTATTAAAATTGTCTTAATTAGTTGCAGTCTTGTTTTGATCTGTAAGGCAAGGCTAATTAGGCACAAATCCTGCAGTATCAATTTGAGCCTCACTGCTGTCTGATTGTTCTCAAAGTAATTCTTGAACTGACCACTAGACCAGAGCTACACATCACTAACATTGCAGTTATTGACTTTTCCATCATTTCTTGGTGGAACATTTCATACATTATGAATGGAAAAACACATGACTCAGGCAATATTCTGTAATATTTATTATTTTACAAATCAATTTTTGACTGTTACGCCACCATCAGGTACAAAGATAAATATGTGTGGTTGTAAAATCTTTGATCCCACAAAACTTCACTGCCACACACATTTTTTTTTTTTGTACCTTACAGTGGCATAACAGCCAAAATCTATTCTTAAAATAACAAATATTATTGAATATTACACCATAGTTACATGTTTTTCATTCATAACATCACTAACAGTTTCCACTTAACCTACCAACTTTTTCCTTGCAATTTTCTTGAATCTTGGAAAAGAAAAAGTCTCCAGATGATATAAGATGTTTCAAATGAAAAGGAGACTAAAATTATGGGGCAATTCTGAAAAGTAATACTTCTGAATTTTTTATGTGAAAACTTTTAAAGCTTTTTACATAAAACTAGAGTTATTAACATTCTACATCTTTATTCTTCATGTCTGCATACTTGCAGCCCTTGCTGCTAGAGGGCTCCAAACTGTAGCATGTAACATGGTGGTGTGTAACATAACTACACTGAGGAGCCAAAGAAACCTGTACACCTGCCTAACATCATGTAGACCCTCTGCGACCATGCAGAAGTGTTGCAACACGATATAGCATGCACTCAACTAATGTCTGAAGTAGTGCTGGAGGGAACTGACACCATGAATCCTTCAGGGCTGTCCATAAATCTGTAAGAGTACAAGGGGGTGAAGATCTCTTCTGAATAGCACGTTGCAAGGCATCCCAGATATGCTCAATAATGTTCACGTCTGGGGAGTTTGGTGGGCAGCGGAAGTGTTTAAACTCAGAAGAGTGTTCCTGGAGCCACTCTGTAGCAATTCTGATTGTGGGGTGTCACACTGTTCTGCTGGAATTGCACAAGCCCATGGGAATGTGCAATGGACATGAATGGATGCAGATGATCAGACAGGATGCTTACGTACATGCCATGTGTCAGAGTCCTATCAGGGGTCCCATATCACTCCAACTGCACATCTCCCACACCATTACAGAGCCTCCACCAGCTTGAACAGTCCCTTACTTACATGCAGGGTCCATGGATTCATGATGTTGTCCCCATACACGTACACATTCATCCACTCAATACGATTTGAAATGAGAGTTGTCTGACCAGACAACATGTTTCCAGTTATCTACAGTCCAATGCCTGTGCTGACAGGCCCAGGTGAGGCATAAAGCTTTGTGTCATGCAGTCATCAAGTGTACACGAGTGGGCCTTCAGCTCCGAAAGCCCATATCGATGATGTTTCATTGAATGGTTTGCACACTGACACTTGTTGATAGCCCAGCACGGAAATCTGCAGCAATTTGTGGAAGGGTTGTACTTCTGTCATGCTGAATGATTCTCTTGAGTCATGCTGGACTCGTTCTTGCAGGATCTTTATCCAGTGGCAGTGATGTCGAAGATTTGATGTCTTACCGAATTACTGATATTCATGGAACACTCATGAAATGGCCATATGAGAAAATCCCCACTTCATCACTACCTCAGTGATGCTGTGTCCCATCACTTGTGGGTGGACTATAACACCACATTCAAACTCACTTATATCTTGACAATCTGCCATTGTAGCAGCAGTAATGGATCTTACAACTGCGCCAGACACTTGTTGTCTTATATACACTCCTGGAAATTGAAATAAGAACACCGTGAATTCATTGTCCCAGGAAGGGGAAACTTTATTGACACATTCCTGGGGTCAGATACATCACATGATCACACTCACAGAACCACAGGCACATAGACACAGGCAACAGAGTATGCACAATGTTGGCACTAGTACAGTGTATATCCACCTTTCGCAGCAATGCAGGCTGCTATTCTCCCATGGAGACGATCATAGAGATGCTGGGTGTAGTCCTGTGGAACGGCTTGCCATGTCATTTCCACCTGGCACCTCAGTTGGACCAGCGTTCGTGCTGGACGTGCAGACCGCGTGAGACGACGCTTCATCCAGTCCCAAACATGCTCTATGGGGGACAGATCCGGAGATCTTGCTGGCCAGGATAGTTGACTTACACCTTATAGAGCACGTTGGGTGGCACGGGATACATGCGGGCGTGCATTGTCCTGTTCCCTTGCCGGTCTAGGAATGGTAGAACGATGGGTTCGATGATGGTTTGGATGTACCGTGCACTATTCAGTGTCCCCTCGACGATCACCAGAGGTGTATGGCCAGTGTAGGAGATCGCTCTCCACACCATGATGCCGGGTGTTGGCTCTGTGTGCCTCGGTCGTATGCAGTCCTGATTGTGGCGCTCACCTGCACGGCGCCAAACACGCATACGACCATCATTGGCACCAAGGCAGAAGCGACTCTCATCGCTGAAGACGACACGTCTCCATTCGTCCCTCCATTCACGCCTGTCGCGACACCACTGGAGGCGGGCTGCACGATGTTGGGGCGTGAGCGGAAGACGGCCTAACGGTGTGCGGGACCATAGCCCAGCTTCATGGAGACGGTTGCGAATGGTCCTCGCCGATACCCCAGGAGCAACAGTGTCCCTAATTTGCTGGGAAGTGGCGGTGCGGTCCCCTACGGCACTGCGTAGGATCCTACGGTCTTGGTGTGCATCCGTGCGTCGCTGCGGTCCGGTCCCAGGTCGACGGGCACGTGCACCTTCCGCCAACCACTGGCAACAACATCGATGTACTGTGGAGACCTCACGCCCCACGTGTTGAGCAATTCGGCGGTACGTCCACCCGGCCTCCCGCATGCCCACTATACGCCCTTGCTCAAAGTCCGTCAGCTGCACATACGGTTCACGTCCATGCTATCGCGGCGTGCTACCAGTGTTAAAGACTGCGATGGAGCTCCGTATGCCACGGCAAACTGGCTGACACTGACGGCGGCAGTGCACAAATGCTGCGCAGCTAGCGCCATTCGACGGCCAACACCGCGGTTCCTGGTGTGTCCGCTGTGCCGTGCGTGTGATCATTGCTTGTACAGCCCTCTCGCAGTGTCCGGAGCAAGTATGGTGGGTCTGACACACCGGTGTCAATGTGTTCTTTTTTCCATTTCCAGGAGTGTAGGTGTTGCCACCTGCAGCGTCGTATTCTGCCTGTTTACATATCTCTGTGTTTGAATATGCATGCCTGTACCAGTTTCTTTGGTGCTTCAGTGTATGTTAGTGCGTGAGAAACAGTGTGCTGTAATGGAGTTGCAAATTCAAAGCGTTCACCCACACATGGAGCACCCTCTCCTTCACAATGATAATGCCAGATCACATACAAGCACGGTGACATTGGCACCAATCTGACACCTTGCGTTCACAGCCTTCCTTGTCCTCTATGCAGTCCAGGCTTGACCTCATCTGATTTTCATCTGTTTCCTAAATTAAACAACTGCTTGGGCTTCACTTTGATAGTGATGAAGCAGTGCAAACAGAGCTGAGGTTGTGGACCCATCGACAAAGTCAAACACTTTACAGTTACAGTATCAGCAAACTTGTCTCTCTCTAGGAAAAATATGTTCATTTCCAGTGTAACTATGTAGAGAAATAAATATCTAGACATGAAGAATAAAGATGTAGAATGTTAATGATGTTTGTTTTATTTAAAATGCTTTAAGAATTTTCAGTTCAAAAATTTGGAGGGATTACTTTTCAGCATGCCCTTGTGCATGAAAAGAAATTTTAATAACAATATTATGATTACAATTCAAATGAGGCAGTACAACTATATGCAACTACCACTGACATTAATACATCAATCCCAGCATGTAGGAAGGGAGTGGATGCCTTCAGTGTAGAAACTTGTGGGTTTCTGATGAATCCAGTTTTCAATGGTGTCCTGTACTTCCTTGTCACAGATGGACCCCTGACCTTCCAAGATTGTTTTAAGGGGCCAAAGACATTCAAGTCACATGGGAGGACATCAGTGCTGTAAGGAGGATGTCTGGGGATCTCCCCTGTCTGGAAACGTCATCTAACAGCACTACAGAGCATGAAAGTTATAGGCACCAGCAGCTGTAAATGTATGTATATACAAGGTGATTCCGTGATGATGTTACAAACTTTCAAGAATGATGGAGAAAGATAAATGTGTCAGTTAGAGGTAAGGGTTCCTAGTTCGGAAACAAACGAGTTGAAAGTTACAAGCAAAAATCATTCTACAAGCAATCCTGTTGGACAAACATCTGCAACTGAGCATTATACCAGAGATTGTAAAGTTCTTTTATTATCATACAACCGGTTTTGGGCCCATCTTCAGGTGTCATAACTTGGTGCTGTGACACCCAAGTGCTGCAGTGGATGTGTGCTACCTACGAGTGCAGAACAGGGAGTACACATCCACCCCAGCGAAGTGGTATTTTCAGCCTCTGGAAAAATCATTCTGATACCTCTAACACTGTAATACATGTTGCTAAGAATGTAAGGTATGCAACTTTCAAAGGTGATAATGATAATATGGACCAAGACAAGAAAAAATGTCTAGTAAACATGGGCTCTAAAATGCATATCTGAGGAGCTATGAGCACTTGTTTTTCTTCGCTGAAGTGAGGCACATCTCCTCTATTGAACAACTGCTATAGTTCTTAGGGTATGCATTTTCAAGCCCATATTTACTAGACATTTTTCTTATTTTGTTCCATACTACCACCTCTGAAAGTTGTCTACCCTATAATCTTAGCAACAACAACACTGCCACGCGTATTCCACTGATAGAGGTATCAGAACAGTTTTTACTTATAACTTTCTACTAATTCATTTATGGTACAGGGACCCTTACCTCACATGGATACATTTGTCCTTCTGCATCATCCTAGAAATTTTGTAACATCATCACATGATCATCCTTCGTATACATACATTTACAGGCTCCAGTGCCTATAACTTTGATGCTCTGTAGTGTCATTGGGTGATGTTTCTGGACATGATCAACTGCATGCCAACCCCTAGTCCTTACATCACACTCTAAAGCGGTACCAAATGTGGCTGAAATACTTGGTTGTCATGAATCTGGATCACCAGTTGCAGCGTCAGAAGATTTTGCAATGTTTATTTTATTTGCAGACACAGTAACAACTGGAGCTGATGAATGGGCTTTTAAAATAACAAGTTGGTACATGACATGTTCTGTAGACACAAGACAAATTAATGAAATTAATACTGACAACTAAGTATGTATTAATGTTACTGGAAGATTCAAAAAACTTAATTCAGTTTGCTGCTTTACTAAAATTTAACTCATTGTTAGTAGTCATTACACTTTCTTGGGTATCCATACTTAAATTGTTCTCATTGAGGAAACTGGACAAGGGATGTTTTGCACATATTAGTATGTATAATTTGTTGTGGTAAACTGGTAACATTCTTGTTAATGAAAGCTTTCTAGCTGCATGAAAAGTAGTTGGCAATACAGAATGCATATAAAATGGATCACATGATAACAAGTCCACCCGTACAAAGGGGAAGGATCCCCCCCAAATTTCACGGAAAGGAAAAAATATAGCATAGTCAGGTGTTTTTCTTTCAAGAAAGTGATTTAATAGTTGGTATTATGCAGGTTTTTAACAGGTTAAAAACTGGAGCTTTTTTATGGCTACTTACTAATCACCATTTGTTTTCCACAATATTAAAACTAAACCATACCCCCAGGTCCAGCCCCCTCCCTTCCCTTGCAAGATAAATCACAGTGGGTAGTACTTATTAATCCACTACCATTTAATCTGAGTGTGAAAGGTGGTTCAGATGTTTCAAAAGTTTTTACACCTAAATATGACATCAAGAGTTGAAATAAGGAGAAAACTATACTTTCAGAGCATTGTTTAAGAAATTGACTGATACAGATGCATCAAATTCCTTGGACAGTTATCTACTGGAGGATTATTTGTAAGCAATTCTTTCTCACAGCAATACACCCTACTATCTAAGAATATTGCTGATGCTAGGTAAATTAACTTATGACTGCATTTACACATATGAAGATCATGCTCATTCAGAGATAAAAAATACCTTCTGTCCTTGCTGATCAGCAAATAATTGTCTAGTTGATACATGTCATTAAATACCAACCTATTATCAAATGACGGGTAAGTATAAATCTTACACATTTCAAACCTATGCTTTGATCTAACAATGGATATAGAAACAATAACAGTTAATTCATCATCAATCACTAAAGATTATGTGATACTTAATTTGTAGTAACCTTATAAATTATAAGAAGTAATGGGGTAAATCATAGCAGATGTTCCATCTAGCTTACATTCAATCAGTTATGGGACCTGTAAGAACTGGTCTGGATGCAACAGCACACAGCTAAAAGAAATCATTTGAACTACTTTTTAGTGTTGTTCTTAAATTAAGCACATGAATTATAGTCTCTGATAGACTGCCAGTAATCCTTATAAACATAGTGCTTAAATCTCCGCGAACATGCAATATTTCGTATAGTTTGTGGATGGTTCCATCCACCTCACCAAAAATTAGTTGAAATATGTAATGAACTGCTTACAATCTGCTTAATAAAATCTGTGGGGCTAGTAATGGTTCTTTGTATAGTCCTTAATACAATTATTTTGTCGAAGAGGTTAACTGAATTCATATTAGACTGTTGTTCAAGTGCTAAAATTTTGTCTTTAACATCCAGTAGATCTCAGCTGGTTAAAGTAGCAAACACAGTACAGAGGATACTTCCTTCAAAATGAAACCAGGTACCTTTGCACCTAATCAACTTTTATGTGGCAAAATGTTTAAGAAACAGTTAATCTCTTGTTCATAATTAGCAAACATGGGCTCTGTCTTCATTTTGACAGTGATTTAGTTGTTACACAAAGATATTCCAATGTCCAAAACTGTATCATTCTCATTGACTGAATATTTACTTCTTAATAGAATTGAATTGCTGTTGACTCTCACTCAAATTGTATTTTAACACAAGTTTAGCATTATTTTGCTGAAACTACTGTGTCTCAACATGGATCAAACAACACAACTGTTTTCTCTGGCACTATTACTACAGCATTAATAGAACACACTGCCACAACAAAAATTAGAACATGATTATTCAGTTCTAAAACCTAGAGTTAAACAATGAACATAACCAAAAGTGTCTCTTGTGGAAACCTGTGGAATAAAATTTAGTTACACATATGAACTCCACATAACAGCTACAATCTACATTTGCGCAACACATTCACATTTGCACAGGGCTGAAAAATGAACACACCTTGCACTCACTCATGCTACACATGTCTATGAAGATTGTAGCGCTGTCTGGGACTGGACTGCAATGTGTATGGTGATGCCTCAGCCTCAAAACCTGGACTGTGACCTTGCACTGCTCACTTCTCAGACTTAGGAATAATTTGTCTGCCCATCAGTTGATTCTTATTGTTGTCTTGCAATGCTACAGGAAGTCTACCTAGAAATGGCTTTATGCGATTGACATGAATGTCACTCGGGTAGAAAGGCAGTTGAAGCATAAGAGTGAGTGGTGCCACCACCTTCAATATTGGGTATAGTCCTTCCAAAACTTCTTAAGGTTTTTTTTACTTGACTCTTCTTTAGCACTACATTGCTCAGACAGACAAGATCCCCGGCTCGGTGCTGTGACACAACTAATTGGTATTGTGTTTTTTCGCTTGCTGAGGAAAGGATTGATGATTCTGCTGTTTCACTCCCATCCATACTCCTTCAGCTTACATGATAATTCTTTTGCATGTTCATTGCTGATTCCAGCAATTGACAGGGCCAAGTCATAAGGTGACTGCATTCTCTTTCCACAGACAATTCCATCTTAGGCCAGTTGACATGTACATTTTTGCATTGTAAGCACTTACAATGTATCAGAGACAGACGGTGTTGCCGCTCACATTTAGTGGTTAAAAATCTTAATAATAGTTCTGTGGACTCACTCAGTGTGGCCATTTCCCTCAGGGTGTGTTGGTGTACGTCCCTAGCTGTGTTATTTGAATCAGCTTACAAGTCTGTTAAAGTAGTTCACTCAAGAGATCCCTTCCTTGATCACAGATCATGCTTAATGGTGACCCAAATTTCAGAATCTACTCTTTTGCAAGAACTTTAGCCATGGTCACGTCACTCTGATCAGGTACTGGTATCATGAGAAAATACATGGAGAAATTTTCTGACATGGTCAATATGAATTTATCTCTGCTTTTAGTTTTAGTTAACAGTCCAGCAACAGTCAATCCTACTCTTTCAAGTGGTTCTCTAGACTCTGGCAGTTCTTGCAATGGTGCCATAGTTTTTCAAAAATTATTCCACCTATTACAGGAATCACATTGTGACAAATTCAAATGTGTCAGCTTTACCGACTTGGTCACCAATATATTTTAGCTACTTTAATGCTTGTTGTTCTTTTAGTGCAGTGTCTAAATAATAAAGAATCATGTTGTTCCATCATGATTCTTCTCTCCAGAATACCTCACTCCGTCTTCAGGCCACGAGTGGCCTACCGGGACCATCCGACTGCCGTCTCATCCTCAGTGGAGGATGCGGATAGGAGGGGCGTGGGGTCAGCACACCGCTCTCCCGGTCGTTATGATGGTATTCTTGACCAAAGCCGCTACTAATTGGTCGAGTAGCTCCTCAATTGGCATCACGAGGCTGAGTGCACCCCGAAAAATGGCAACAGTGCAAGGCGGCCTGGATGGTCACCCATCCAAGTGCCGACCACGCCCAACAGTGCTTAACTTCGGTGATCTCATGGGAACCGGTGTATCCACTGCGGCAAGGCGATTGCCACCCTCCAGAATACCTAGGCAGTTTTATTTAATAGTAATTTTGTACAGTAATCCATCTATTTCAACAGAACAATGATCATTTTACCATATATTGCATTGTGGATCCCCCCTCTTGGGCTGCTTTTAACTCTTTCGCACAACTCATTGTAACACAAACAAGCATCTTTTGCTCATTACATCGGCATTCACATGTTGCTTACCAGGCTGATGAATAACCATAAACTGAAACTCACTCAGTCTTAATACCCACCCTGTTAATGTATAACTTAGGTCCTTTAAGTTTAATAACCATTTAAGTGCAGCATGGGCTGTAATTGCTGGAAATCCTGTTCCTGTTGAGAAACATCTGTCATGTGGTATACCAAAAACCAAAGCAAAGAACTTTGGTAATATAATTACGTTCTGCTTTGTGTAATAGTCTAGAAGCAAATAATATTGAGTGCTCATAATCATCAATTTCTTGAGGCAAAATAGCACCAACAGCAAAAGTTGAAGCATCTGTTGAAAGAATACAGGATTTGCTGAAGTGTGGTTAGAGAAGGTTACATTCTTCCATTGCTTTTTTGCATTCTATTGAGCAATTAAATGTGGTTCCTTCTCTCATTAAATGTGTCATTGGACATGCTTTATGTGCATAAACAGCTATGAAACTTCTATAGAAATTGCTAATCCAAGAATGATTGTAGTTCCTTTAAATTTTGTTGTTTCAAAAAAGCTTTTGACAGCTTCAGTTAATTTTGAATCAGACTGGATGCCTTCACTGGTTATCACATACTCAAGGCAGTTCACTTGACTTTGTGTAAAATGAGATTTATCTATTGGTAAAGACATATTTTCGCTCCATATATCTCAAAAACTGCTTGAAGTCTCTCAGTATGCTGCTCCATGTTTTCACTGAAAATTATTATGTGGTCAAGGTATACAAGAGCTTGAATTGGTGTGAGTCCTCATAAAAAAGAATCCATTAGGCAATGAAAGGTAGCTGGCACATTGTGAAGTCCAAATGGCATATGCAGGTATTTATACAATTCGTTTGTGGTAAGAAATGAAGTTTTTGCTTCATCATCTGTATGTGCTATCAGCTGATGATATCCACTTGTTAGATCACAAACTGAAAAAATTTGACATCCACCCAGGTAAACCAGGGTTTCTACCAAGTTTTGCAATGGGTAAATGTCTGGTGTGGTAACTGCATTCAGAGCTCACAAGGGAATGGCCCAAGTTGACATATGGAAACCCACCGAGAAATTGTTTATGGAGGAAGAATACAATGAAAGAAATGCAAAGTTACTCATTTTTGTCACACAAAGAACTGCATATGACAGTGTTCTGTTCTGCATAGCATAATGCCACGCAGTGATAATATCCAGAGTGACTCAGGCAAATTTGAAGCACCTAAACCATACAGAAAATTTTGAATAAGAGGCAGTTCATATTGATAGCAAAACTGTTTCATATGTAATTCTTATAGAGGTGACGAGCAGTGGAAAATGAATCAAGTCTGTGTTTGATTTTACTTTACAGATGGCTTCCATCAATCATGACTTAAATTTATTGAAATGAAATATTTCTTATATGTACATGATTTTATAACAACTCTTATAGCATAGTTCTCATGATAATTTTTGAATAATGTATATTTCTGTGATAATGAACCGATTCCTTGTTTATTCCCATTATCATTACAATAAGGGAAGTGCCATTTGGATGACGAAAACAAACATTTTCCTTATACCAGGTAAACCTCACAAAAAAATTAATGCTTTCAGGCTCATCACATTAATTACTTGTTTTATTTAGACAGAATTACAGTGGAGTAGGAAATGGTCCAGGGCATTGCTCTGCTTACTGTACAGCATACCAGGCATACACAAGCAATTCACAAAATGGGCCAATGCAAATGTCTGAAATTTAAGTATAGTGTTCTCCTAATAAACCTCAAATGGCATGGAGCCATCACAATGTCCATATAAATACTTCCCACAGTTGAACAAAATCTTTATTGAGAGTGACATTGATTGTTCCAGGTGGAATCTGAATTATGTCAACAGTCTTTTCGTCAGCATCCTGAAAGACAGAGGCATCGTTATGTCCAGACTACGAGTCCAACAAAAGCCATGAACTAATTTTGCAACTGGTTAGAAAACACTAAATCTTTCGAATGGTTTTTCTTTTACAATTTTGTGAGTTTCATTTTGGTGGCATGTATTTATTACTTCATGTAAGTCCTTCTTCCACTTATACAGTTCACAGTCAGATTTTATGCAGTAAACCCAGGTTTGTACACTTCTTAACATTAAACACTAATCACAATGAATAGCAATTCAGTTTTATCTCCATTGTTAACATTTATGCTACTGCAAAAGCAACTGGCAGTTGTTATTGATATTAAATGAGTTGCAACTATGAGTGAACATTAACTGCAGATAATTATTTCAGAGAAAGTATCGAAGAAAATTGAAATTTCATTTATACATCATGATCATGCTGGGTCATTTTATCTGTTTACCAATGTGCCATCAACCAAGGATATGCACCTGCCATGTTGTGGATGCGAAATCCGTTACAGCTCTGGTAGGGACACACATTTCTCCTACTGTCTGGAGAGCTATGAATTTGGCAATTTTCAACATTTTAACAGGTTCTTTCTTTCAGTATTTTCTTCCTGTATAAAAAATCTAAGGGCACATTTCAACATGTCAGACTGGACCATTCCCTCATCAGCAATTGTCACAAAAATAGAACTACAGAGTTCTTTTTAACAAAAACTATTGGTGAAGGTCACAAAGGATCTGCAGAATTTCTTGGTTTTGTGATTGTAGCATCTAGCTAATTTCTAACCATTTTTTCTGCCAACTTGACTGAATGGTATTCTATAAGGTTTCTGGGTGATCAATGGCAAATTTCCAGGATTTATAGAATGCTGCACCAGATGAGTGGCAGACAAATTTGAATGGTCTCAGAAAAGATCTGATAGTCCAACAAAACACGTACTAAAATCTTCTGCTCTTCAACTGTCAAATGTTTTATGTTTGACTCCTTGGTGCAATTTTTCAGAACTGCTATAAAAATCTGTCTTCATGACTGCAAAATTTGATACTTCATTTGGAATCTGTATTACATCACTTTTACTTATTCTTGATACTTCAGCAACCTTTGTTCCTTGTAGTAATACATCATCTAGATTGCAAATGTTTGTTATTGTTTTTGGGAATCTACCTACATCCTGACTCACCACTGTAGCCACACCAACACTTCTGGTGGCATAATGATACATCTTATCTAGTAAATCACATTTTTCCAACCACTTCGTCAACAACAGAGTTCCCCCTTTGCATAATGATGGCTTGATCATTTTTCCTGCTGCCTGTTGAAGCAAATCTATTTTATACATTTATGTGAAGGGCTTGAACTGATGTGTTGGTTGGGTGGTCCAATCACATGCTCTTTTGAGTCCAATCTGAAGAATGATTTCCTAGGTTATTGTTACTATGGCTTAGATTGATTTTCCTATCTGTGACAAATATTGCTGTCCCACCAGTGGACAAGAAATTAAATCCAAGTACACAGTCTTAGTGTGTTTCATTATTTGAAACTACTTGTACCTCCACTGTGTATTTTTCGTAGCCTAACCGTAATTCTACATCAGTCTCTCAGTTGTTTGTAGCTTCTCACTGTATAACGCTCACACCTGTAACTGTGGCAGTCTTAACTTATCCCTTCTATTAATTGAACACCACATTAGTGAACTTTGTGCTTGATTTTTCTTCATGATATACTGCACCTATCACAAAGCCATTTTTGGTCTGATTTTCAGTTAAGCTAACAGGAATTGAACAGGGGCAGATGGTGTGGTAGCATCTATGTTCCCATACCCATTTAACAATCTACCAAGTTGTCTGTTGCTCACGTTAGGTTTCCTTTTATTGTGACATTCTCTTAATATGCCACTGTGTATCGCACAATTGTAGCAAATTCATTTCTCTTTACAGTCTTTATGCTTGTGACCAGCCTTATTACATCTGTAACAGTCTACATTGGGGCTGAGTATGTGATACTCTTCTCTTCATGTATCATTTGGCTGCCTTACTGCTTCCACAAAGCCAACAGCTGCCTCTTCTGCTTCTTGAAAGGTCTTGCATTGTGGCAGTCTGACTGCTTTGCTTACTCCTTCTCCATATGACCCATGAATGAATGTGACCAAAGCCTTATGAGTGGCTAAATGCAATTCACATTCTCATCTTTTACCAGCTCTTATGTTTGAGCCTTAATGTTTTGAATTATGTGGGTAAAATGCTCAATAGATTCTTCCTGTCACACTCATAGACTATGAAGTAGCTCTCTGTAGAATCTGATAGCATTTTGAAGCTCTGGACAACTGTCAATTTGAGCGTATCATAATCTTTTGATTTCCATGTACGTGGGCTCCATGTTAATGAAATCATGTATGGCTCCTTGAATTGTTAATTTAGTAATTGCTAAGCTATCAGAATCAGTTCATGAACCCAACACATCAGCTGCTTTGAGTTTTCGAAAGAATACTTTCATGTCTTACTGAAGTTTCTGACTAAACACCAGTACTGATGGCAATAATGGGAAGTTTCTCAGTGGGCTGAAGTTCTCTTTGCAAATTGTTTATAATGGTTTTTAGATTGGCTGTATTACTCTGATGGGATTCTGCCATTCTGACTAATCTACACCACTGAAATTACTGAAGGAAAAGAATAAATTTTACAAATCCATCACTGCCTAGTACATCAACTGGAACTCACCACTGTGTTCCTTCAACCATTCCATCACACACCTGACCTTGTGACACAGCCAATTATCTTACTGAAAACTGCCACTGCCATCAGCAACACGATCATCATGAAGATGTGTATGTGGTCTGCTACAAGTGTATGATAATCCTTAGCCATCATGGTGCCTTGCACAAGCTCCACTGGACCCATGGATACCCACATGAATGTTCCCCAAAGCATAATGAGCCACTGCCAGCTCATCTCTGTCCTACAGTAGAGATGTCAATGAGCTGTTCCCCTGGAATATGATAGATTTTTGCACCCTTTAATCAGTGAAGTTATTATAATTCATCAGACCATGCAACACTCTGTCACTGCACCAATGTCCAGGGCTGATGGTCATGTGTCCATTTTAGTCATAGTTGCCAATTTTGTGGTGTGAACATTGGCACATACATTGGTTGTCAGCTTTGGGGGCTCATCATTGGGAGTGTTTGGTGCACTGTGTTTGGATACACTTGTATTCTGCATTAAAGTCTGATGTCAGTTCTGCCACTCATCTTGGTTTAGCCATGTGCTGAAGACACTCACCATAGCACTGCTCAAACACCCAACAAGTTGTGCAGTTTCTGAAATGCTCATGCCGAGCCTCCAGGTCATGACAATCTGTCCTCGGTCAAAGTCAGATAGATCACATGTCTTCACTAATTTACACATGGGCAGCATGCTCACTGGTACTACATGCACCGTGTGTGTGTCTGACTAGCAGTCATTCCTCACCAGGATTGGTTTATATCAATAATATCATAGTGTTCTGGCTGATCAGTATATACTATCAAGTTAAACAAGGTTCCCCAGCCTTGGTTTGACCTGTGAGATAGGGCTAAAATAGTTACTTTTTATATACCACTAATCACTGTCCTGTAGCAATTCAACTACTTTTAAAGACTCTGAAATCCAGCCACAGGATTCGAAAATGAGCATCGCATGCAGCCACTATGTTGTTTCCAATTGGTTTATTGTATCTCCTCCCTAAACAAAACTGTTTAACAGTTTAAAGCTAAAATGGAGAAGGGTTCCATGGGAACAAATGGAATTTGTTATCTTCTGTAGCATGTCTCATGCTTATCAAATGCTATCTTCAGTTAGCTGATGTCTCCATGTTGTGACACCAGGCCCCTTTCCTCAATGCACTCATTAAGTCATACCTAATCTCTACAAAATTGGAAAACAGATGAGCCCTCCACACCCAAGCACAGGAAACACACTTCCCACTGCAGAACAACAATTTAATTGGTCACTGAGGATCACTCACTCCCAACTCCAGAAGCACAGCTCTACCCCACAGGGCCCATAACTCCTGTCCTACACTCACAAGAGCTGCCGGCTGGCTGATCCTGATTTTGTTAGCTACCAAAACCATTTCAAGAAATTATTTTAACATGCAGACCTTTCAACCATCAGCCTCCAGAGCAGAACGTAGGTGCTTCAGTTGGTCATTTCCTAATAATACTCATAGTACTTGCTGTAACTGCCTGATACATGCTAACTGTTTTAGAAGTTTCTTTCCAGAATGTGAGAATCACTTGCACTTGAAAACAGAATGATCAGTCCAGACCATAGCCAACTGAGTCAGATTAAGTTAAGACTGGCCCATTATGTCCAGGCAGAAGAAAAGCCTCTGTTCCCCACAATCTGGAAAACCAGTACTGGCATTCACAACAGAAACAATAAGTTATAGTTAATAGTTACACAGAAAGAAACATTTTATTTTTGACACTTGCAACAGAGCATATTTACACTTTAAAAAAGTAATTATTTTTGTTATGTTAACTGAAACCTTCTCCCGATTACTATTAGGTCTACTATGTAACATAAGCCTGCCTCCAAAAAGTACCACATACTCAGTCTAAATCTCAACACTTACCTCCAAAAATTATAGCAGCTGGAAACCATCACCTTCACTCTGCACCTCACATTTCCACAAGTGCTAAAACAACTCCTACAACAATGGCTGAAATGCTTTTAGTAGCTGAAGATCCACCCAGTCTATTAAAAAGTTAAGAGATCAGTCAGATGATAACAGTTTCTGTTACATAGTCTTATGTCAATCGATTCCATGGCAAATTTTACGTATTCTTTCCTTCCTAACTTGTGTGTGGTTTACTATAGACGATTAGCTCACAATCAAAGAGATTTTCAACACCAACAATAGCCATGCATGGGTCTCCAAAAACTGCAATACAACTGTAGTGGAACTGCATTTGCACTGATTTGCACTGAATATGTGGACTGGTACAGGAACTGTATGTTGCTGACTCAGTTGCTTCTATCACCCACCAAGTATGGGCCATGGAGAAAATGGTCTTGTATTTCTATATGGTGTATAATTGTCACAGAATCTCCCCATAATACTCAGAAAATAATCATCTTCCAGCATGACAGAGGTTCTGCACACTTTGAATTTTGTGTTATTATCTATGTATATGATATTTTCTGAGGCTGTTAGATTGGAAAGGGCAGACATACCTTGGTCACCCCTGATCCTTGAACCAAAGCATATAGTGGTGGAGCAAAACATTAGCTGAGTAAGACATTGCAGAAGGGCTGGTTGCTAGTGTTACTGAAGCTGCAACAATTATTAATAAAACTCCTTACTGGTTTGAAAGTGTTAGAAAACTATTAATATGCAGATACCATTACACTGCAGATACCATCCTACTTCCCCAGATAGGCGTGAAAGGCAATTTTGACATAAATACATCAAGTTATTTTTAACATCACCTGACAACATGGCTTCTTACTCTGGTCAGAGATTTATGTTCCATAAAAGTGTATATTTTTACTTCTTATATCAATCTTGCAACATTTTAAATGGACAATTATCACTCAAAATTTCAAAAAGAAAACAGTCTTCATTACAAAATAATGATGATTTAATAACACATTACACCCTTTTAGAGCATCACCAGGTTATCTACAAAAAAAGGGAAAAAAATGTATTTATATGAAAAGGAGGCATGATCATATCATGCAAGTCTACAACGAGTAAATAAGTAACTAAAAAATTGTCACAAGGGAATACTTACATAGTATTATGCAAATAAGCATTCATCAAAATTGTGCATGATAGAGAGTGGACCTACAAAGCAAATATTATGGTAATAAGTTTTTAAAAAACAAGCAAAAGGGACAAAAAATGCTAAGAAGCCACAACAGAAACTGCAAACTTTACCTTCAACACATCGGCATATGCAAGCATAGAAGTGCAGAAATAGGAGCACACTTACAAATCAGTATGAATGTACCATCACCTGTATACTCAGCAGTAGTTTACTCAAAACAGACATGTAACCGTATACATCAAACTGGAGGAAAACTGTACACTTCGTTCCAGTTCAATGTATACTGTTGCCTGTCTGTTTTGTGGAAACTACCGCTGTGTATACAGATGATGCCTCATTTGTACATATTTGTAGGCAAGGTCATGTTTCTGTCCTTCTATGTCTGCAAATGAAGTCTGTGGTTTCTGCTCTGGCTTCTTTGCATTTTTTGTTCCTTTCGCTTGTTTTTAAAAACTTATTACTGCAATATTTGCCTTCTGGGTCCATGCCATATGATAGACATTTTTGACAAATGCTTATTTGCAGGATACTAGATAGGTTTTCCCTTATGACAATTTTTAGTTTACTTATTTATTCACTGTAGAGGTGGATGCCCCTTTTTGTATTAATATTTTTCTTTTTTCCTTTTCTTTGTAGATAATCTGATGATGCTCCAAAAAGGTGAAAACAATTATTAAATAATTGTTATTTTGCAACCAAGAATGTCTTCTTTTTGGAAAAATTCGTAACAGTTGCTATACCAGCCACCCAAACACGTAGAAAAGATTTTATTTTTTCCTTCATGCCTTGCCTTCATAGATAAGCAGGAGTTCATCTGATTGACATGCAGTGGATCTGAGTTAATTTCCTGTTACTGCAAGGGGTTTTTGCTCAGTTGGGGACAGAAATGGGATGCACACAACCCTGTCAGTCTGAACTACCTGAATGAGAAGTAGCGACTCCAAGGTCTGGAAAGTTAACAACAGGTGAGAGAGTGGTATTCTGATACCACATCCAAATGATGCCATTCGTCACATAATGAAACTGCAGACTGACTGCATAGGATGGTCCTCTGGACCTGATTGGGGAATTACTCTGGTTTTATTTCTAACACTGATACTGGTGACTCTTGAACTTCATTCCTTCTGTTTTCTGAGAAATGTGATAGACTTTGGTTTCATAAATCTCTATGAAGTTAGTAAAATTTCATATAGTGTCTTGGTGTAAGTCATTTTCATGCATCAGGCTACTTTTTATTTCAAACACTATATTTCCTTGCCAATTGGCTAATTTCATTCCCTTCAGCATCATCAAGAAACATCACAATCAAATTTGTTGATCAGCATGCTATGATCTGCACAGTATTATGGCATAATCAACATACAACAATGTCTGATATTCTCACTGAATGGCGTAACATCATACATTCAAAGATGCCAGATTCTATGTTCAGAACAAAATGTACAAGCCACATTCAAATCTAGTCAGCATACCAACACACACACACTATGTTCAAATAAAATGACTCAGCAGATTTCTTGAAATAAAAACACATATTGTGTGTCAGACATTTTAACAACTGGGAAATAAGCATATACTAACTATGACCCTCACCTAAATGGAAAAAGGGAGGAAATACTGAGCAAGTTTCTAGCTGAAATTAAAGGGGAGAGAGAGAGAGGTACAAACACCCAAAGCAAACTCCTTATGATTACCAGGGTCAAAAGGACCCATTTTTTAAAATTAGAGTCCACTTACAAATAGGCAATCTTGAAACAAATAAGAACTGAACATACCCACAGAATATCTATCTATCTTTGGGAAAGTAAAGTTGGTTTCTTTCATCAGAACATCAGGTAATTGAGAAAGTAGATGATCTTCAATATTTAGAAGATTTGTAGAATTCTAAAGAATTTAGTGCACTGTGTCTTTCCAAACATCATGCACCCTCTCAATTCCGAGAGTTCTGAAACCCATACAGAAAATTGGAATAGATATCAGCATAAACATCATTTCCACCCTTTTTATTGCTCATGAAAACCCCACACTGCGTGTTGTACCAACATACAGCAAGATCTTCTGAGGTGGTGGTCCAGATTGCTGTACACACTGGTACCCCTAATACCCAGTAGCGCGTCCTCTTGCATTGATCCATGCCTGTATTCATCATGGCATACTATCCACAAGTTCATCAAGGCACTGTTGGTCCAGATTGTCTCACTCCTCAATGGCAATTCGGCATAGATCTCTCAGAGTAGTTGGTGGGTTACGTCATCCATAAACAGCCCCTTTCAATCTGCCCCAGGCACATTCGATAGGGTTCATGTCTGGAAAACATGCTGGCCACTCTAGTCGAGCGATGTTGTTATGCTGAAGGAAGCCATTCACAAGATGTACACGACTGGGGTGAAAATTGTCGTCCATGAAGACAAACTCCTCATCAATATGCTGCTAATATGGTTACACTATCAGTTGGAGGATGGCATTCATGTATCATACAGCCATTACAACACCTTCCATGACCATCAGCGGCGTACATCGGCCCCACACAATGCCACCCCAAAACAGCAGGGAATATCCACCTTTCTGCACTCGCTGGACAGTGTGTCTAAGGTGTCCAGCCTGACAGAGTTGCCTCCATACATGTTTCTGACTAATGTCTGGTTGAATGCATATGCGACACTCATCGGTGAAAAGAACATGATGCCAATCCTGAGCGGTTCATCCAGCATGTTGTTGGGCCTATCTGTACCGCGCTGCATGGTGTCGTGGTTGCAAAGATGAACCTCGCCATGGATGTAGGGAGTGAAGTTGTGCATCATGCAGCCTATTGTGCACAGTTTGAGTCATAACACAATGTCCTGTGGTTGCATGAAAAGCATTATTCAAGATGGTGGCGTTGCTGTCAAGGTTCCTCTGAGCCATAATCCATAGGTAGTGGTTGTCCACAGCAGTCGTAGCCCTTAGGCGGGCTGAGAGAGGCATGTTAAAGACAGTTCCTATCTTTCTGTATCTCCTCCATGTGTGAACAACATCACTTTGGTTCACTTTGGGACAACTGTACACTTCCCTTGTTGAGAGCCCTTCCTGGCACAAAGTAAAAATGCGGACATGATCAAACTATGGTATTGACCATCTAGGCATGGTTGAACTACAGACAACATGAGCCGTGTACCTCCTTCCTGGTGAAATGACTGGAACTGATTGGCTGTCAGACCCCCTCCATCTAATAGGTGCTACTCATGCATGGTTGTTTACCTCTTGGGTGGGTTTAGTGACATCTCCAAACAGTCAAAGGGACTGTGTCTGTGATAAAACATCCACAGTCAACGTCTATCTTCAGGAGTTCTGGGAACCGGGGTGATGCAAAACTGTTTTTGATGCGTGTATAACGGGTTATTGTGTAGCATCATTTCTGTTAAAGTTAGTGTTTAAAGAGGAGAAGTTGCCTCACATCTACAAGTTGAACACAATGTCAAAAATATTGAAACAAATATTATCTGTATAAATACACTACTGGCCATTAAAATTGCTACACCACGAAGATGACGTGCTACAGACGCGAAATTAAACCAACAGGAAGAAGATGCTGTGATATACAAATGATTAACTTTTCAGAGCATTCACACAAGGTTCGCGCTGGTGGCGACACCTACAACGTGCTGACATGAGGAAAGTTTCCAACCGATTTCTCATACACAAACAGCAGTTGACCGGTGTTGCCTGGTGAAACATTGTTGTGATGCCTCGTGTAAGGAGGAGAAATGTGTACCATCACGTTTCCGACTTTGATAAAGGTCGGATTGTAGCCTACTGTGATTGCAGTTTATCGTATCGCGACATTTCTGCTTGCGTTGGCCGAGATCCAATGACTGTTAGCAGAATATGGAATCAGTGGGTTCAGGAGGGTAAATACAGAATGCCGTGCAGGATCCCAACAACTTCGTGTCACTAGCAGTCGAGATGACAGGCATCTTATCCAGATGGCTGTAACGGATCGTGCAGCCATGTCTTGATCCCTGAGTAAACAGATGGGGACATTTGCAAGACAACAACCACCTGCACAAACAGTTCAACAATGTTTGCAGCATCATGTACTATCAGCTCGGAGACCATGGCTGTGGTTACCCTTGACGCTGCATCACATACAGGAGGGCCTGCTATGGTGTACTCAGTGACAAACCTGGGTGCACGAATGACAAAACATCATTTTTTTTTTTTCCGGATGAGTCCAGGTTCTGTTTACAGCATCATGAAGGTCGCATCCGTGTTTGGCGAGATTGCGCTGAATGCACATTGGAAGTGTGTATTTGTCATCACCATACTGGCATATCACCCTGCGTGATGGTATGGGGTGCCATTGGTTACACGTCTCGGTCACCTCTTGTTTGCATTGACGGCACTTTGAACAGTGGATGCTACGTTTTGGAAGTGTTACGATGCATGGCTCTAGCCTTCATTTGATCCCTGCAAAACCCTACATTTCAGCAGGATAATGCATGACTGCATGTTGCAGGCCTGTACAGGCCTTTCTGGAAACAGAAAATGTTTGA
Source organism: Schistocerca gregaria (assembly GCF_023897955.1). Taxonomy (NCBI): domain Eukaryota; kingdom Metazoa; phylum Arthropoda; class Insecta; order Orthoptera; family Acrididae; genus Schistocerca; species Schistocerca gregaria. The sequence goes on from NC_064931.1 coordinate 90,313,542, forward strand.
CTGTTGCCCTGGCCGGCACATTCTCCAGATCTCCCATCAACTGAAAACATCTGGTCAATGGTGGCCGTGCCACTAGCTCACCACGATATGCCAGTCACTACTCTCGATGAACTGTGGTATCGTGTTGAAGCTGCATGGGCAGCTGAACCTGTACATGCTGTCCAAGCTCTGTTTGACTCAATGCTCAGGCGTATCAAGGCCGTTATTACAGCCAGAGTTGGTTGTTCTGGGTACTGATTTCTCAGGATCTATGCACCCAAATGGTGTGAAAATGTAATCACATGTCAGTTCTAGTATACTATATTTGCCCAATGAACACCCACTTATCGTCTGCATTTCTTGTTGATGTAGCAATTTTAATGGCCAGTAGGGTATGAACCTAAAAGCATGTGTTCATGAGTTTTCTGAAGAACACTTACTGGCATAATCCATATAACTTCAGGCAGGGGAGTAACCTTCATAGTCTCAGATGTTATTGAATTTAGAATATGTTAAAATTCAGGAGTAAGTATGAAATACATATTTTTTGTTTTCTCCAAAAAAATTCTTGCCCTGAGATATAGGCCTCCAAAGATGACATTGTGAACACCATTTTGAAGATGCTAATTTCGGAAAAATTTTTAAAATGCTGTATCTCTTAACAGTTCTAGATATTTTCTTAGAGTTTCTTTTTTATTTGAAAGGTAATTGTTTTATGATTACAATGGTATCCTCCATTTGCACATATCTGCAAAGTTTTTTTACTGTCCCCTTTTGACTTTTTTTATAATCTAACGAATTTTTTTTTTTTTTAAATGTCAGTTTAGAAAGTAAGATTTTTTCTGTTGATTAGTACCATGTAGTACTATATTCTCTGTAAAGGAGAGCTTCCATTTTTAAGTTGGACAGGTTTTATTTTTAAAAAAATCTTTTTTTTAACTTTCAAAAGTAATGTGTCTTCACTGAAGTTGTTTATTACTAATTTTTTGTTACAATGTTTATTTATTGTGGGGTGCGTACTGTAAGGCCTTCAGTACACACACCATCAGATTATTTGACTTGTCACTCTAATGAAGTAGGCGAGTGTAAGCAATATGTCTCATGGTGTTATCGTGGCTTGTTTATCTTCTGCCGTTAGGTCATACGATAGAAATGCCACTTGCACGCTTAGAGTAGCAGATTGACGGTGGCCAACTTTAAACAGAACTTGATTAATTTTCACACACATTTATTAACATAATAACAAGCATAAAAATAACTTAACTTGGTTCTGGATGCTATTTGCAATTGAAAATCTGAAGTTCCTTTGGTCTTGGTACGTTAGTCTTATTCTCACATATCTCTGATACTTGACAAAGTGTCTATACATTTCTCTTCATGGCTATGTACAGGAATATGGTAATTTCATTAGGCACAGACTGAAACTTGACTACAGACTAATGCAGACAAATGCAGACAAATGCAGACTGACTAATCGGAGGTCTGTACACTAGTTATAACACCTTGCGCGTTCAGGTATCACTGCGCGAGTGTGATCCATGAGGAGTAAAGGTTCTACGTTAGCAGCAATCTCATTGGCTGAATTACATATTAATATGCAGATCGGCGGAAGCAGAATTTGGTCCGTCTCTAAGACAGCGCCATCTCGTAGTGCGGAGACGGACGAGTGCTGCGCCTGCGCTGTTGTGCTTACCAGGGCGCGCTCTATTGGGAAAGTTGTGTACACGCTAACTATGCAGAACTATGTACACAACATTTATATTGTATTTATTGCAGTTATTTCTTATCACTTTCTTTGTTGCATTTATTTCTTTTCACTTTCATTGTTGTAGGTATTTCTTACACTTTGTTGTACTTTCTTGTCAGATTCTTTATCGTGGTTGTTCATAGCAGGTTTCTGTATTGTAGCTGTTCAGTGATAATTTGTTTACTGAAGAGGCTTCAAAGAAATATGAGACCATCCAGTGAGTTCTGTATTTTTGTGAGGAATTTGCCAGTTGACACAGTTGCAGTGTGTTTTGTGAAAAGAACTGTTTGAAATGTCTTCTAAGTGGGGCCACAGGGGACTGAAGTGTGCTGACTATTTGCATATCCATTAAAGAGTAATATATAAGACAAACAAAAAAACAGACTTTGTTTGGGTTTGGAATAAGTATTCTCATTTGAAGACACTGTTTCAAACTGAAGATGTTTCTAGTGACGAATTTTTGTGTTCTAAATGTTTTGACAGAATAACAACAATTATAGTATCTGAACAAGCTGAAGCCTCCCATGGTGCAGATGATGCAAATATTGCATCATTCGACTACAGAGGTAGGTGTTAAGCCCGTTAAGAAACTGTGGTCAGTGAAGTCAAGCCATAAGGTCTATGGATCAAGAAAGTGCAGACAAATTACTAAAGCTACGGATGAATACACTACAGCAAAACTGGTGACACTCTTCAAAGTAGAAATGCCATCTTCAGAAGAAAATGAACCAAAGCACTTTTGCGCCTCTTGCCAGGAATTTTTCACAAATTCAGCTGTTGAATATTTGTGCATCCTACAGTGAAAATGTGCAAGTTTTAACTATTATTCCAGAGACATGTTCAAATAACACAATTTTGAACCACATTACATCAATATCAAAGTACATGGTAGACAAATCAAGAAATGTAAGGTCTGTAAAATGAGTCTTTGGAAGACACAAACCCTATTATGGTCATCATGTAGAAGCAGCTCAAGTTCAAATAGTGCAGTCATCTTATCTGGAAGATAAATGAGACTGTTCTTGCCAGAGTGCAAACAAAAAAGACAGTATTACTGTAACAGCTGAAGGTCAAAAAGTTGTGAAAGTGAAGAGGTACATGACTCACAGTATTAAAGAAACTTTAGCAATTTATAAGAGCAACTATACAACTTCACATATTGAAAGATCAAAATTTTATGCACTACGACCTAAGTGGGTAGATCCACACCCACAGAGAGATGTCTGTTTATGTGTGTACTGCACAAATTTTGATCTTTGTGTGGTAACTTTGAAGAACGTACTGGAGCAGGTGACATATGTCACCTTGGTTGGGTGTGTGAAGTCACTAGTAGCCTGTAACATAAAGCGAGAGACTTGTTTGTTGCAAGAATGTAGTGACTGACCTGGAAAGGGAGGACTGTCTTTACAGACACTTGGCATGTAAAACATAGCAGATAACTCTGCAAAAATTACATATGCAACATGGGAGGAAAATAAACTAATCAAGAAAACTGTTTCCTTTGAAAGTTTCATTGATGAACTTGGTAAATGGTCAGTGAAAGCAGTAACACACCGGCATCTGAAGAAATTACAACAACAGCACATTACAGAAGTGAAAGGGTGTGTACAAGCTGAAGAACTATATTTAGTGCTTTACTGTGATTTTGCTGAGAACTGCTCTGTAATTCTCCCACAAGTAGTACAATGGTATCATTGGAGTAATGACCAGGTTTCAATTTTTACAGGAGTGACACATTTTGAAAACAAGACCTCAAGTGTTCCAGTTATAAGTGATGACACAGGACATGACTCAGCACATGCTTTGCTAGCAGTGTGCAAAATTCTTTGACTGCAAACAAGGGCAGAGAAAATCATTAATATTTCTGATGGTGCTCCTCGTCATTTTAAAAACAGTTACCAGCTGTTTGAATTGAGTAAGCTGCTTGTGCCAAATGAGTGGGTATACAGTGCTACTGGTTATGGGAAGGCGCCATATGATGGTGTGGGAGGCACCATGTTGCAAAACATAATCTTTCCAGACCAAATACAGCTGCACTTCAGAATGCTGATGATTTTACGAGAGTGGTGAAATCTTACACATCCACAGCCCTCATTCTTTTGTTCAAAGAGGAAATCGAAGAATTGCATGAGCAGAAAAAGGAAGAATGGTCCAAACAAACTACTCTTGTGAAAGAAATTCAGAAGACACATGTTTGGACTCAAAGTGGTGGGCGAATTCACACTGTATGCACTTCAAAGAGCAAGAACAAAGAAATTTCGTTCATTTGTCCAACACCTCAGAAACAGCAGGATAATATTCAGATCCACAAACTGAGAAGGGGGATGTTTGTGGTGTGTGTGTGTTTGTGTGTGTATGACTGAGACTGGTAGATTTCAGGGATTATAGACACCAATTATGAGTTAAACGAAATTGTAATGAAGAATATGCTACCACATAGACCAGCTGCTGGATATACACTATGTGATCAAAAGTATCCAAACACCTCCAAAAATGTATGTTTTTCAAATTAGGTGCATTGTGCTGTCACCTCCTGCTGGGTACTCCATATCAGCAACCTCAGTACTCGTTAGACATCGTGAGAGAACAGAAGGGGTGTACTCCACAGAACTCACAGACTTCGAACATGGTCAGGTGATTGGGTGTCACTTGTGTTGTACATCTGTATGCGAGATTTCCACACTCCTAAACATCCCTATGTCCACTGTTTCTGATGTGATAGTGAAGTGGAAATGTGAAGGGACATGTACAGCACAAAAGCGTACAGGCCAACATCGTCTGTTGACTGACAGAGACCGCCAACAGTTGAAGAGGGTCCTAATACATAATAGGCAAACATCTATCCAGAACATCACACAAGAATTCCAAACTGCATCAGGATCTACTGCAAGTACTATGACAATTAGGTGGGAGGTGAGAAAACTTTGATTACATTGCCAAGTGGCTACTCATAAGCCACACATTACACCAGTAAATGCCAAACAATGCCTCGCTTGGTGTAAGGACCATAAACAGTAGACAATTGAACTGTGGAAAAACATTTTGTGGAGTGACGAATCTGGTACACAGTGTGGCGATCTGACAGCAGGGTGTGGGTATGGCGAATGCCCGGTGAATGTCATCTGCCAGCATGCGTAGTGCTGACAGTAAACTTCGGAGGCAGTGGTATTATGGTGTGGTCGTGTTTTTCATGGAAGAGGCTTGCACCCTTTGTTGTTTTACATGACGCTATCACACCACAGGCCTACATTGATGTTTTAGGGACTTTATTGCTTCCCACTGTTGAAGAGCAATTCAGGGATGGCAATTGCATCTTTCAACATGATCGAGCACCTGTTCGTAATGCACGGTCTGTTGCAGAGTGGTTACACAACAGTAACATACCTGTAATGGAAAGGCCTGCACAGAGTCCTGATCTGAATCCTATAGAACATCTTTGGGATGTTTTGAACACCGACTTCATGCCAGGACTCACTGACTGACATTGATACCTCTCCTCAGTGCAGCACTCCATGAAGAATGAGCTGCCTTTCCCCAAGAAACCTTCCAGCACCTGATTGAACATATGCCTGTGAGAGTGGAAGCTGTCATCAAGGCAAAGGGGGGTCAACGCTATACTGAATTCCAGCATTGCCAATGGAGGGCGCCACAAACTTGTAAGTCATTTTCAACCAGGTGTCTGGATACTTTTGATCACATAGTGTAGGTGCCCAGCTGAAGGACAGCAACAATGCCATTCGTGCTCACTTCCTGTTCACAATGTTTTGAAGATTGTAAGTGCTCCAGTTCCTATTGGTTCAACAGGAAGGCATCACTCTATATCAAAGGAAGATACTGAAGTAGTGAAACACATTTTTAGATCATTGACTGGCTAATTTAAGTACAAAACAGAGTCCACAGAAGTAGTATAAATTTAAACCTTTAAGTCTTCGGACCTTTCACATACATTTTGGAACCATTTAAAATGCTTGAAAAATGAGTCTCTTACTCATATTTCAAAAATTTTGATTGTTTATAAAACCTGTTCAACCTAAAAGTGGAAGCTCTCCTTTTCAGGGAATGTAGAACTACATGGTGCTAATCAACAGAAAAAAATCAAAATTTCATGGATTGTCATTTTTGAAAAAAAAGATGTTTTCCATAAATTATAAAAAAAATTCCAGAATGCTAAAGTAAAAGAACTTTCACAGATAAGTCCAATGGATGATTTCTTTGAAATCATAAAGCAATTAGCTTTCAAATAAAAAACCAACAAAATATCTAGAACTGTTCCAGAGATACAGCATTTTAAAATGTTTTCCAAAATTCACATCTTCAAAATGGTATGCGCAGTGTCATCTTTGGAGGGCTGTATCTCGGAGCAGAATTTTTTTTGGAAAAAAAAGAAAAATCTGTTCCTTACTTAGTCCTTCATTTTAACATATGCTATATTCAATAGCATCTGAGACTATGGAGATAAGATTTTTTCCTAGCCTGCCTGAATTGACATGGACTATGCCTACTTCATAATTGTGAGAATTCACAGATCCCCACTGTTGATCTTTCAGTTATTTCTTTTGAAATATGTAAGGTGTTACTGTGGCAATATGAACTTTCAGGCATGATAGAGAATGTCAAGTGAAAAAATTGTCCATTCCAAAGTTATAAGTTGAAATTCACCATTGATATGATGACAAAGATAAAAATCCAAGTAATAAATTGCTTTTATTAATTTAATTGATTTGCACAACTTTGAATGTGAACACCTTTATTTAGGCTTTACTGTAACTGTTACTGATATTGAATGAAACAAGTTTACTATTACCAGTCACTGTTAATTGATCTGCACAACGTGCATAAGGAGTTACATTCACAACATTTGTTCAAATTAGCAATGAGCATAATGCTCCTGCCTACCTACATGAACATCTTCAGTCTTGTTCAAACAAAATTACAGATAGGAAGAATTCTGCCAGGACAACAATACAATTGGCCACAAAATATGTAACTGCCTGCCTGTCCAAATTGTGGGGAACACTTGATGCAGGATTCAATGAGAAAAGTATGCAAACTGAGATGGGGTTACATAATACTGGCATCACATACACGAAAATGAGATATCTTCCACCAATGTGAAAATGAGCTGTGAAACTGAATGACATGAAATTTCGAAGAAAGGATATCCAACACCAGTGGTACACCTTCTCCAGAAAAATAAGTACAAAACATGTGCAATACAAAGTTCATGGAATGAGTAGCACAAGTGGTTATGTGCCAGCTCTACAAAAGGAAAATTATTCTGCGGGGCATGTTTGCTCTTAAGCACAAGAAAAAATGAATGGTTCACTGAGGGTTTCAACAATCTAAAGAATCTGTCCACAGGTTTAGCATGGCACGTTTCTTCTAAATATCATCTAAACTGTTTTATTTCATATCAAAGACTGTCCAACAGGTGAAAATTCCTGACAGATTAAAACTGTGTGCTGGACCAAGACTCGAACTGCCTTTCGCGGGCAAGTGCTCTACCAACTGAGCTACCGAAGCACAACTCATGCCCCATCCTCACAGCTTTACTTCTGCCAGTACCTCGTCTCCTACCTTCCAAACTTAACAGAAGCTCTCCTGCGAACCTTGCAGAACTAGCACTCCTGAAAGAAAGGATATTGTGGAGACATGGCTTAGCCACAGCCTAGGGGATGTTTCCAGAATGAGATTTTCACTCTGCAGTGGAGTGTGCACTGATATGAAACTTCCTGGCAGATTAAAACACATGGTTGAAAATGACTTACAAGTCTGTGGCGCCCTCCATTGGCAATGCTGGAATTCAGTATGGTGTTGACCCCCCTTTGCCTTGATGGCAGCTTCCACTCTCACAGGCATATGTTCAATCAGGTGCTGGAACATTTCTTGGGGAATGGCAGCCCATTCTTCATGGACTGCTGCACTGAGGAGAAGGTATCAATGTCGGTCAGCGAGGCTTGGCATGAAGTTGGCCCAAACCCTGTCATTGGATCACCACATTGTGTACTGTGATTTGTCACTCCACACAACATTTTTCCACAGTTCAATCGTCCAATGTTTACACACCTTACACCAAGCAAGATGTCATTTGGCATTTACCAGCATGATGTGTGGCTTATGAGCAGCCACTCAACCATCAAATCCCAGATTTCTCACCTCCCGCCTAACTGTCATATTACTTGCAGTAGAACCTAATGCAGTTTGAAATTCCAGTGTGATGGTCTGAGCAGATGTCTGCCTACTACACATTACGACCCTTTTCAACTGTCGGCAGTCTCTGTCAGTCAACAGACGAGGTTGGCCTGTACACTTTTGTGCTTTATGATTACCTTCACGTTTCCACTTCACTATCACATGATAAACAGAGGACCTAGGGATATTTAGTGTGGAAATCTCGCATCTGTGTGACACAAGTGACACCCAATCACCTGACCACGTTTGAAGTCTGTGAGTGCCGTGGAGCACCCCATTCTGCTCTCTCATGTTGTCTAGTGACTACTGAGGTCGCTGATATGGAGTACCTGGCAGTAGGTGGCAGGACAATGCACCTAATATGAAAAACATTTGTTTTTGAGATGCCCGTATATTTTTGATCACATAGTGTAATAACTGCAAACATAAAATTAATTATGTAACATTGTTTTTTCAAGGCAATAAATAAAATTGTTGTTAGTTATCATTAGTTACTATGTCATGGTACTATTTGGTTTGTTTTACTTAAGTACTGGAACAGTCTTTGAAATACAGTGCCCACGGAATATCTCCTACATGGTGTCTTGGGCTGATGTAACCTATCAGTTTTCCTGCTATTTACATTCACTTGTGGACACATGGATGTCCTGTCTGCTAACTGTGAAACCAGGTATAATGCTAGTTATGACATTTAATAGACTGCACACTTCAAGTTATGCGCATGAACTGCTGTCGTACAGACTGTTACATCAGGACAGTCATTGCACACATGTAGTGCATCAATGGAGTATCCTGTCCCCATGCCTTACGATTTATACCTTAAAGTGAAGGAAAGAACATGCATAGTAAATAATAGTAACATAAATAAACATAAATAAATAGTAAAAATAGTAACATAAATAATTACTTAATTAAGCAATTAATAATTTTTCTTAAAAAGTAACAAACTTTAAAGATTAACAGTCCTAAGTACTTGCTCTCTCCTGCTTAAATTTTCAGGTTGTCATTTATGGATCCTTCTGTTGAATAGTAACATTTTTGCACTAGTTTCTCATATAAGGATTTTTTCAGTGTTTCTAAATTTATCCTAAGCAATTCTCTTCCTTTCACTTCATTATAAATTTTCATACATTATATATGTGGAGTTTAAATTTGAACTGTGGGTCATTTTAATAATATTCAGCAGTTATACTGGAGCTTGTTCAAATATGCTCATATAAAACAGGGAGCGATCAGGTGCATGCAGTTTTTCACAGTTTTCCACTCACTGAGAATGGATCCATGACACTTAGAACAATATGCTTCTGACAGTTTTTGGGTAGTTTCACGTGTTAGCTTTTGGCAAGTGTTAGTCGCTGAACATCACCTTGGAACTTAAATAAGTTTGCTGTCACTCAGTGATAGAATTTGTCCATGAGCCAATACTTAAGCATTCTGTGAGCGACTAACTCTTGCATTGTTTAGATACTCTAACATATTGTAACTGGACTGTAAGCTATTGCTACAAGACATTGAACTGTATTTCAGTGCATTTACTGTTGAACTTTGGTGAAGCAGGTGTACCAACAAGACTTGAAATTTTGTATCATTCAAATAAAAATAATTTACAGGGAATTTGCTAGCACTAGTTTGCATATATGCAAGACTAACTACACTTGTGATTTTTCACATTTTGAAAGTGTTCAACTTGTGAGATTTATTTGAAGTGTTGTGAAGCCACCATTCATAGATTTTATTTATGTGAATGACTAAGTAATCACTCATAACTCTATCCATGCCATAAATTTTTGTGTTGCCTACCATCATTGATCCTCCCACTTTTAAAACTTGCCAGCCATATGACTGAGCTGACCATATGGTCCCTTCTGGCATTTATTAATTTAGCTAGAACAACTGAAGGGCATACAAGTAACAGTGCATGACTGTCCCCTAAGATTATTCAACTGAACCACTGAAATTCTCTGTTATACATATGCCCAACCTACCTTAACTGATTTCTGGTTGTTCCTGTCTACAAAAGGCATCCTAATAACAAGCATACAAGCATTAAGTGGGAACTGAGAAACTTTTGACACAGTCATTTCTGGAATAGGATTCCTAATGTCAGGCTGATACCTCTGCACTTCTCCATCTTCCTTGAAAGTGTGTATCATCATCACAAAAACCCCCTGCAGATTCACTGTTGAGCTACCCATTAGATAAGAAAAATCAACTGATAATAGCTGAAGATCTCATTGCAGATTCCTCAACAGATTCTCACAAAAACTATAAATGTTAGTTACCTGGTATAATGTGATTTAAATAATGAATTTTCCAACTCATGTACAACAAACTGATGAGAAGGATTTTTACAGGTAGTCTTCTGCTAGGAAAAAAACTAATGTTTATCCCATTCTTAATAACCAGTACCGTATTTGCTCATGATGAGCAACTAGTGAAAATTAATAATGATAAGCCATACAACTCTGAGACATGTCCTTACAAAGTAGTTGACTTATTAATTTATCAGGACGTTATCATTTGAAAAATAAGATACAAGTGGTGGAATGGGATGACATATACACAGAAAGAGATGCTAATATAAAATGTAATGTAATACATAGTTAATTTGTATCAATAGTTCACAGTAGCTTCCCTAAAAATTCGTCAAGAAATTCCACTAGAAAAAGGTAATCCATTAACACCGAAAGGGATTAAAAAATATATATCAAAGGGAAAGATTCATTTCCCTAATTTTCAGAAGAAGGAATAATCCTACATTACTGGAATTTTCATGTACTGACACCTCCCTTGCACTACTAAGAAAACCCAGTAGCTAGCACAACATTACTGTTGACTTCCCTGGTGCTACTATTTAAATGACGTTTGTCAGCCGAAGCACCTACTAACGAGACTGCACAGTCTTTGAGAGCCGTTTTGTATGTAGCTCTTGTTGTTAATAAAGTGGGGTCAGGGCCTAATATTTTCATATGCATCTCCCCTTTTACGGGAATGGTGATGAGGATGGGACCTTTAAGTCATTCAGTCATTCATTCTTTATTGATCCACTGAATCATTTTGTGTGCGGGAAGTACTACATGATATGTAACAAGTCATTATAGTAGTTGAACATTTAAAAATACATAACACCAAATTAAATACACCTATATTTACACAACTGTATGGTAGTTATGGATTACAAGATGTAGTATCAGTATATTCACAAGTTGTTCAAAATTAAGGTCAACTAGACCTAATTAAAATTAAAATTTGAGGTTACATTTAAAATCAAATAAGTACAGATAAGCATTACATAATTTACACAATAGTTAAGATTTACTAGATAAATATTATGAGTACATAAAAGTAGATCAGTTTTTAACATTCAGTTAGGCCTTATTGAAATTTACATTTTGAAGATATATTATAGTACAGAAAGATAAGTGTGCAAATATATTACATAGAAAAATCACATTCAAAATATTCATGTAAGTTATAAAAAGAGTATTTTAATAATGTCAATTTAAACCTTATTTTAAATTGTACTGGATTGTTGATGTTTTTATGTTTGGTGGTAGATGATTATAAAGTTTTATCCCCATGCATTTTATACTATCAGCATATAAATTGGTGGAATGGGGAAACTTTGTCAGCAAATATTTCACTCTAGTGCCGTGCTGCTTCAGGCTGCCAATATTTAGCTTGGTAAAACTTAGTATCTCCAATATGTAGTGGTATGGAAGTGGAAGAATACTTAGTTTTCAGAATACATGAGTCTCTCTGCTTTTTAAATAACATTATCCTGACAGCTTTCTTTTGGATCTTAAAAATTTTATTGGCCTCAGAACTGTGGTCCCAGACTATGAAGCTATATGTTAGACATGAGTGAAAAAGAGCATGGTACACTGACATTAGGATTTTTATACTTGTCATGTCCCTGACTGACAGAGGCATAAAACATACTTTACTTAGCTTTGGTGAAAACTGAATCTTAAACATTTTTGTAATTAGGTGTTAGTTCAGGTTTTTCAAACATGGAACACTTACAACAGCTATTAACACAAACCTTGCAGGGTTATCAGGAAGTGAGTTTTCTCTTATTTCAGACAACATTTATTAGCTATTTTTAATGTTTACAATGTCATAAATTTCCAGCCAACTGGTTGCAAATAGAATTAAAATTCCTTAACTAGTTTTCAGCACCAGCTAGGGGTGCCTTCTTCAGAAGAAAATGTTACCTTACCTAAAAATATCACAGAAAGGTACATTAATAACAGATAGGCATTAGAATAAACACTTCATTTTTACAAATTAAATTGCATAAAAATACTCAATATGGTTAAAAGGAAATTTGAGTGACATCGCTCTAGTCGAAACATTAAAACCACAAGTAAAACACCTGAATTCATGATAGGTATAGTCAAAATTTTAAAACAACATATAAATATGCCACTAATGGCACTATTGTGATTTAGGACACGAGTAAGTAACAGCGACTGTGCGAGCAGTCTGTAGCAAATGATGATGTGAACATGATACAGCTTGCGCCATCTAGTAGCAGAATTTACAAAGGTTTAACAGCATCTATACAACATTAATATAATAGTGATTGACAAATTAACAGGACGTAAATCATAAAAGCAAGGGAGAGGAAAACAGTATCTGAGGGCTTAACAGGGAAGTGGATAACCAACATTAAGTATCAGATATCTTTAAGTAACGTGTTGAAGCAATTGAAAAACTTTTTATTACATGACTGCAGTTGTTCATTTAATATGAGGCCATCATTCAGAGAAAGATGTTTGAAGATCTGTAACTCTTCCAAAATGTTTAGTCTAAAACCTTTTCTTTCACAGTACAAAATGCTGATGTCATGAATTTCCATAGGTTTGTGGCCTACGATCAACATGTGTTCAGCAACAGATGAGTTATGAATGTTAGAACCATTTTTCCCTAAAAGATGCTCCTTATATCTAGCACAGAAAGCACGACCTATCTGGCCTATGTAATAGGCTTTACTTTTGTCACAACTGATTTTATAGATTCCCGAGTTCTGGAGGGAAGACCGTTCTGATTTTAAGTTATGTATCAGGTTGCTATGCAAGCTGTTGTTAGTAGAAAAGGCTATGTTGCAGTTATATTTGTTCTGAGTAATCACTGAATCCTTTAAGATACTGGCCCTATATACAGAATGGAAAATTTTTTTCTTCTTTTTGTCAACTTCATTACTAAAAGGAGTGCTGAGAGTAGTAATTCTGGCTTTGGTCTTATTTCTGAAGATTTTATCTACTATAGTTGGCTTATATTCGTTATGGTTTTTAACAGATTTACCTCAGTTGCAACATTTTCAGCAAACAATGGTGTTGAAACAGCTCTATGCATGGCTGAGTGAAAAAGACTTTTTTATGGATTTAGGATGCATTGAAGAGGTTGGTACAATCTGGTCAGTTTATGTTTCTTTGCAACTGAAATAATATATTGTTTTAAAATTTTGGCTATACCTGTTATGTATTCAGGTGGAAAATGTTTTAATTGTGGTTTTAATGTTTTGACTAGAGTGATGTCACTCAAATTTCCTTTTAACCACATGTGAGTATTTTTATGCAGTTTAATTTGTAAAAATTAAGTGTTTGTTCTAATGGCTATCTCCTATTAATGTACCTTCCTGTGATATTGTTAGGTAAGGTAACAGTTTCTTCTGAAGAAGGCACTCCTAGTTGGCACTGAAAACTAGTTAAAGAATTTTAATTCTATTTGCAACCAGTTGGCTGGAAACTTGTGACATTTTAATTAATGATGGTTGCTGATCACAACCATGTTCAAAACGTTAATTTTTAATGTTGTATTTGAACACTGCAGTTATGAAGAATAGCTTATTATCTTGAGCAGTGATACAGATCACAACAACACAGAATAAAGGGCCCCGAACACAATCAAATTTAGTGTCAAATTCTCTCTTATCTATCCACTGACTTGTCAAATAAGCTCATACACTATGCAACAAGTTTGTCAATTTAACCTCAGTTTTGAAGCAGATTCTGTTCAAGTGTTCTGAAGTTTTACACAAGTGTAAATGCAGGCAAAGCATTTCTAGCATTAACTCTGGCACTGTGTTTCAGGAAGAAGAAGAAAACGTGACACTCGTCCAGGGAACTGCTTAAAATCAGAGAGAAATACACACATGAAAACCTGTTAAAGGAAATGCTATACTCGGAAGCTGATGACTACGCCAATTTTCTCCAAATGGACAATGCAACATTTAATGACTTGTTTTGAGTCACTCTGTCCTCTCACTGAAAAAGAAGACACTAGTACGCAAAAGTTTATTCTCTTCTGCAGCGTCTTTTAATAACAGCTCACTAAAATACAACAATGTAGGAACATAAGCCTACATGATCTGTGGAAGAACAAAAGAGCTCTGGTTTCTCTCTTTAATTTTATTCCCCTCCTGCTTGTAAGTTATGCATAGAATCCTGATTTTCTTCTTAATCTCTTCCTGTGTAATACATGACTGGGAAAGATGCGACACCTCTGTCACTTTGGTAACTGCCAGTGCTATTTTGTTTTTTCCCTTGATTGTAATTTCAATAGTTGTGGAAACTCATGATAGAGTGAGAGAAATTGTAACAAAGCTGTTTTTCACAACATATCTGTGGCAAACATCAGCACAAACAATGTCCACCATCTTGTCAAATTTTCCATCAATTAAAATTTCTCTCAAAAATACTCTTTGTTTGGCAAACACCTCAAACACCACTGTACATGGTTAAATATTTGGCAAATATTGCAAATTTTGAAAAATTGATTGTGTACGGAGGCTCTAAGAAGGCATTTCCCACAGTCGGAAAGCAGGCAGAGTGACTTGCAATGCCATATGGTCCTGAAAGCATGTGCCTAGGATGAGCAACTGAACTAGGCATTATAGTATACCTAACTTAGCAGTCTTAAACACCAGAGACTTCCAAACATTTAGGCACAAAACTACTATTTTTTCTACATCAGATATTAATTATTACACTTGACTTTTAACATAATAAATGCTAGGGGCAGTCTAAGAGACATTAAACCTTCTGTACCATCATTATGCTATGCAGAAAACTAAATGTAACAGAAAGAAATGATGGTTAAAATGGTAGTGATAATAATGTATGAATCCTTCCAGTGTCATACAATGTCCGAAAGTGATACCTGTTGCATGCCATGTGGGTCAGTTGGAGTTAGGATGTATTCCATGTCTGATTTCTGTGTCCACTATGCTCTGCTTTTAGTGTTCTTGGAAATTAAGTGTATCAAACTGAGTAACTGTGAATTATTTTAAGGTCTTTTTCAATAAATGCACCATAATGGCACCCTGGAATATTATTTAGAGTAGATTTGCTATCCGCACATCCAGTCATAGCCACATAAGTAGATTGTTTGCAGCTCACAATATTTCCCACAGGCTGTAATATCTGGTATAAGGAATCACACATTGAGTGTACTGCACAGAACAAGTAGAAGGGAATCCTATGCACCAATTCACAAAGGTAATTCAGGGAAGATTTATATTTACTTTTGCAGTCTTACGTGATTAGGATTCCCAACTTTAACTGGATCAAAAACTGGTCAACTCAAAATTTTTTTCTTTTTATTATCATATTACTGTTGTTATTATTATTATTCAAAACACTTTATAAAATTCATGCATTATAGCCACTACAATAGGAAGCATGCATTTATTTAATACGATACTTACTGTTAATACTGCGAATTCAGGCATTTCTGCAAGCCTTTGGTTTCTTTGTCAGTTATATTTTGCAGTTAAATGTGATTTATGACTTCACAGCTTTAACAAGCTCTTTCCCATTGTCAGATTTGACAACTTTAACAAATTCAGCACATTTCATGGGCAGTTAAAATTCACAAATATTTCGGCTTTCACCATTTCCACTTTCAGTTATTTTTATTTATTTATTTATTCATTTTTCCTCCAATGCTCCAGAAATTTAGCATCACATTGAAAATCCACTCTACAAATGCAGTGGACAGTGGCACTGCTAGCACGTGTTGAACAACTTTCATTAAATTATATGCTTTGCATCTCTTAAAAAATTTCTTTGAAATGTTTAGGTCTGGTAAGCCCTTAATGAATGGCAAGACGTCATTCAATGCACATATTTCAGAAAATAATTTGTCTCCATTTATATTTCTGTTGAAATAATATATGAATTTCATTATATTCTCCATGTATGGGACTCTTCAAGCTTTAACTGAGAGCTAAACTTGAAAATTGAATATTCACTGTAGTCAAACCATTTTTTCTAGATATTCCAGAACCCTAGCATAGACTTGCTGAGCTTCTATGACAAATTTTGCTTGTTCATACTGCGGACTTTTTTTAGCACTTGTAATACCTTGAACGAGAGGATATTGTTACTTTGTCTATTAATAATTTCTGTATGCAACTTCAGGAATACGGAATATATTTCAGTTATCAATATATAATCACTTTTCACACGTTTTATGGTTCTATTAAATAAATGCATAACATTGTGGAAAAAAATATAAACCTCTGGGAGTGTTACTTCACTGTCATTTTCATGGGCTACGAATGTACAAATAAGTTTGACAGTTTTATCATCATCTCGGCTTAGAAAAAAATGGTTCAAATGGCTCTGAGCACTATGGGACTTAACATCTATGGTCATCAGTCCCATAGAACTTAGAACTACCTAAACCTAACTAACCTAAGGACATCACACAACACCCAGTCATCACGAGGCAGAGAAAATCCCTGACCCTGCCGGGAATCGAACCCGGGAACCCGGGCACGGGAAGCGAGAACGCTACCACACGACCATGAGCTGTGGACTTGGCTTAGAAAATAGAACCTCAACAATGGGAGTACTCCGATGGCAGGATCTCAAAACATTTCTTCAGCTCACTGACCTTCTTCGCCCTTCAAGAAAACTCATAAAATACCTTAACCACTAACAGTTCAACATCGTATGACAGTAATTTTAGTCCTTATTTCGCAGTATTGTGCAGTATATGCATGTGACAACGTCCAGCAATAAGATGAGATGCTTCAAACATTTGTTTCAACTTCACGAAAACAGATTGGTTTTTCCCGTAATTGACGGAACAGTTGTCCGCACTATAAGCAACTAGTTGCAATCCTGAAAGATCAGTCTTAATAACGCTCTCATTAAGATTCTTGGCTATAGAAGCTAATGTTCGATCAACATCTTTGTAAAAATCTATAAAACCTGAAGTCGTTCTCATTTTTTGGTCGAAGTGCCGAATAGCAATTGGAAATAATTTCATATTTTCTTTATTTGAAGCATCACATGCTATCGAATGGAGTCGTACCAACATTTTTTTTTCAGAATTTGTAGCCGAGAGTCTGGAGCCAATACAGTCTCTACTATAACTTCACATTTACTCCGCCCACAGTGAATTTTGGACGATAGTTTCGAATCTCGAAAGAAAAAAATGAGATAGGAGAGCATTTCCACAGTCTTGTGAAAGGTAACTGTGATAATGTTTCACCCCATGATATGTGAACAGTGAAGTTTCTTAACACATACCGCACCTTATCAATAAGTCTTGGTACTGGCATGACACACTACCGCATTCACTGAGTCATATTTCACCATAAAAGTTATGCAGCATGTTTTACAATATCCGGTAAATTAATCTTGTTTCGAAAGCCACTCCGTAAAGCTTGTTTCTTGTAGATATTTGTGATAGAAATCACACTTACAGCGTTGTTTTTTAGCCTGCTGCATTTGGAAAGCTCAATATAATACGATATTATATACGTACACGTATCACCCAGTCACTACGATGCCGTTCTCAAACACTTTGTTTTAAACTAAATGCGTGCCACGTGCGGCTCACCTAATGCAGCCATGACAAAATACCTCACTCCATCAAACAGCCCCACGCAACAATGGGTATACTTCACGCATTCATTTGTTCGACAGCAGTATTCCTTTTAAAATTTGTAGGTCTTTATTTCAAGCACCGATAATAAAATGAAATCCGTCATTCTCACGACTTTTTTTTGCGCTATATACACCGAATTGTCAGATTGGTACCAATGTCGCCGTGCTTGTATGTGATCTGGCATTATCATTGTGAAGAAGAGGGTGCTCCATGTGTGGGTGAACGCTTTGAATTTGCAACTCCATTACAGCACACTGTTTCTCACGGACTAACATACAATGAAGCACCAAAGAAACTGGTACAGGCATGCGTATTCAAATACAGAGAGATGTAAACAGGCAGAATATGGTACTGGTGTCGGCAACGCCCACATAACACAACAAGTGTCTGGTGCAGTTGTTAGACTGGTTACTGCCGCTAAGATGGCAGGTTATCAAGATTTAAGTGAGTTTGATCGTAGTGCTATAGTCGGCGCACGAGCGATGTGATACAGCGTATCTGAGGTAGCAGTGAAGTAGAGATTTTCCCGTGCAACCATTTCACGAGTGTACCATGAATATCTGGAATCCGGTAAAACATCAAATATCAGACATCACTGCGTCGGAAAAGAGATCCTGCAAGAACAGAACCAACGACGACTGAAGAGAATAGTTCAACGTGACAGAAGAGCAACCCTTCCGCAAATTGCTGCAAATTTCAATACTCGACCATCAAAAAGTGTCAACGTGTGAACCATTCAATGAAGCATCATCGATGTGGGCTTTCGGAGCTGAGGGCCAACTCGTGTAACCTTCATGACTGCACAACACAAAGCTTTACGCCTCACCTGGGCCAGTCAACACCGACATTGGGCTGTTGATAAGTGGAAACATGTTGTCTGGTTCGACGAGTCTCGTTTCAAATTATATCAAGTAGATGGACATGTACAGGTATGGCGAGAATCTCACGAATCCATGGACCTTGCATGTCAGTAGGGGACTGTTCAGGCTAGTGGAAGCTCTGTAATGGTGTGGCGTGTGAGCAGTTGGAGTGATATGGGACCCTTGGTATGTCTAGATAAGATTCTGAGTGGTGACATGTATGCAAGCATCCTGTATGTTCACCTGCATCCATTCATGTCCACTGTGTATTCTGACTGACTTTGGCAATTCCAGCAGGACAATGCGACACCTCACACGTCCAGAATTGCTACAGAGCGGCTACTGGTGCACTCTTCTGAGTTTAAACACTTCCGCTGGCCACCAAACTCCCCCAACATGAACATTATTGAGCATATCTGCAATGCCTTACAACGTGCTGTTCAGAAGAGATCTCCACCCCCTCGTACTCTTACGGATTTATGGACAGCTCTGAAGGATTAATGGTGTCAGTTCCCTCCAGCACTACTTCAGACATTAGACGAGTGCATACCACGTCATGTTGTGGAACATCTGCGTGCTTGCGAGGGCCCTGTATGATATTAGGCAGGTGTATCAGTTTTTTTGGCTCTTCAGTGTAGTATAAATGTGGTGAAGAACTAATAGATATAAACTGATGTTTTAACGCTGCTTTATTTCCACGTGGAAATGATGACATGCAGCTGTCATAAGAAAGTACAAGCTATTATTGGCTTACCTTTTGTAGTTCACTGTTATTGGAGTGGACTTCAAATGACTTGACTAAATGAATTACGATGGACACCGAAGTGTAAAAAATTACACAGCCTCTTTGACAAAGCTTGTTGAACCAGTGAATGCACTAACTTATATTAAAATTCGTTTCGACAAGTCCACAGCACTCCCAAGTTGTGACACAATCCAATACAAAATATTGAAACCGAAGAATAATAAAATTGAAAAGTTTAACTGAATTAATTTCCATTATTTTGTATCCGTAAAAAATTAAAAAAATGAAATTAGTAAATAGCAGTTTAGCCTAATTTAATGGGGCCTGAAAACCGGACTCTTGACTTTCGGTCGGGATGTTCGACTGAACACCACAGTTTTCATTTAAAAACTGTACTGTCTGGTCTAAAACCGGATAGTTGACAACTCTGTTGGTGAACATGATTGACCAATGTTACCATACATCATCTACGTCATCTTTTATGGACTCATGGCTATACTGACTAAGATTTATGGAGGTGTAGTTCTTGAGGAACTCTCGCAGAAAGCTATTGACAACTATATTGTAGGACGTCCAAGCATTAATGGATGTAGCAGGAAAGTCACCTACGGTCACAGCCTTCCCACCATTTACTGGAATTAAGAGTTGGGAGCTAACTGCTGATGATTGTAGCTTATTTCCTGGCTTGTCAAATTGTCGTTTTGGGAAGACGAAAAGCCATGTTTTTGTCAGGAAATCCCAAACTGTATCATTTAACATAAAAAACTGAACCCATTAATGAATCCAGTAGAAATTGAGTTGTCTAGTATATTTTCATTATTACAAGAACATTTTTCCGAAACGAAACAACTTATTGCAGCCAGACTAACATTTTGGCAGCGGAAAAGGAAACCATTCAATGTCATGCGTCTGGGTCACCAACCTACAGAGATTAAGTAAGAATTGCAATTTCAAATGTTTGTATGGGCAGAGTACATGGATACCTTAATAAAGGACGTTACAGTATGTCTTATCCCTGACTCAGAAGTGAGGAACCTATAATGAGGAAATCAGATCCATCTTAGATGGAACAAATGGAAATAGCTAAAGCCTAATAAATTGCCCACACATTCCACACTTTGTTTATGAGTCAAACCTAGACAGGCAATACCGTGGGCAGTGTGAATGAAACTGAACAACTCTCCAACATGTTTTCGGAAGTCCAAAGAATGGGGCGTGATACACTATGTGATCAAAAGTATCCGGACACCTGGCCGAAAATGACTTACAAGTTCGTGGCGCCCTCCATCGGTAATGCTGGAATTCAATATGTTGTTGCCCACCCTTAGACTTGATGACAGTTTCCACACTCGCAGGTATACGTTCAGTCAAGTGCTGGTAGGTTTCTTGGGGGATGGCAGCCCATTCTTCACGGAGTGCTGCAGTAAGGATAAGTACTGATGTCGGTCGGTGAGGCCTGGCATGAAGTCGGCATTCCAAAACATCCCAAAGGTATTCTATACGATTCAGGTCAGGACTCTGTGCAGACCAGTCCATTAAAGGGATGTTATTGTAGTGTAGCCACTCCGCCACAGATGCTCAGTCCTGTTGAAAGATGAAATCGCCAGCCCCGAATTGCTCTTCAACAGTGGGAAGCAACAAGGTGCTTAAAACATCAATGCAGGCCTGTGCTGTGATAGTGTCACGCAAAACTACAAGTGGTGCAAGCCCCCTCCATGAAAAACACGACCACACCATAACACCACTGCCTCCGAAGTTTACTGTCAGCACTACGCATGCTGGCAGATGACATTCACTGGGTATTCACCATACCCACACCCTGCCATCGGAAAACCACATTGTGTACCGTGATTCGTCACTCCACACAACGTCTTTCCACTGTTCAATCATCCAATGTATACACTCCTTACACTAAGCGAGGCGTCGTTTGGCATTTATCGGCTTATAAGCAGCCACTCAACTATGAAATTCAAGTTTTCTCTCCTCCCTCCTAAGTGGATCCTGATGTTGTTTGTAATTCCTGTTTGATTGTCTGGATAGATGTCTGCTTATTACACATTATGACCCTCTTCAACTGTCGGCGGTCTCTGTCAGTCAACAGACGAGGTGGGACTGTGTGCTGTTGGGTTGTACCTGTCCCTTCACGTTTCCACTTCACTATCACATCGGAAACAGTGGACGTAGGGATGTTTAGGAGTGTGGAAATCTCGCATACGGGCGTATGACTTAAGTGACACTCAATCACCTAACCACGTTCGAAGTCCGTGAGTTCCACGGAGCGCCACATTCTGTTCTCTCACGATGTGTAATGACTACTGAGGTCGCTGATATGGAGTATCTGGCAGTAGGTGGAAGCACAGTGCACCTAATGTGAAAAACGTAATTTTTGGGGGTGTCCGGATGTTTTTGATCACATTATGAATACGATAGAAGCAGATAATATTTCAAATAACTACGAGGTAATGTTGAGCTATCAATATTTAGCAATTATAGACAGAAATGAAATTACCCGTGATAATGATGGAAGGTCACTTGATATGCACCATCGTTCAGTACTTGCTGTAACCATAGCCTGCTAGTACGCTGTAACAGTGCCGGCACTTCTCTAGACCAGTGGTTCCGAACAGGGGTCCTCGTGCTATGCCAGAGGGGTCCGCAAGATGCTATTAGAATAAAAAAAAATTATTAAATATATTTTGTATGATAACAGATTTTTTGTTTTGGCCGCTTCCTGCATGAGCAGAGCTTTAGCCAATGATGGCTAAATTGAAAAAGTTTTATGCTCAATATTTTTTTCAATGATGAATATGTCAATGTTTTTTCTAAGTACCAAAAATAGAAAACGTATAAAAAGACTCTTAATTTGGCTTTTTTAGGTACTTGATACTGTCATATGACAAGGTACCAATAATTCTCGATGAGGGGGTCCTCGAGAAAATTTCGTTGGGAACCGCTGCTCTAGACCAAATGGGGCTAAGCGTGTTCGTGGATTTCGTAACTTCTCCCGCATCGACTGTTCCGCAGCCCCTAGCCTGCATGCTAGTATGGTAGCTGGCTCTACCCAGGCACTCCTGGACTGTGGAATTATTAGCGTCAAAATCACATTTGCTTGTGTAGATTTTGAGTAGGGAATACATAATATATGATTTAGTGAATTTATTGTATTTGAAGATTAACTGCAGTCAGCTCTTAACGAAGGTAAGCAATACAGAAAACATATAATGCTGAAAATATTGCCGCAGTATTTGCTTTTGTACTACCGTTGTGCGAGTTGCTGATAGTGTTGAAACTGTGCAATAAAAGTATGTTGATACTAGATTTCTACGATATATAATAGTCTGAAGTACACTCATTATTCCTTTCAGATGCCTTACTATTGTGTGCCGTTCTGTAAGAACGAAAAGGGAAAAATAATTGGCGTAAGTTACCACGAATTTCCGATTGATAATGACCTAAGAAATGAGTAGTTACGAGTGATTTATCGAGATAACTTCACACCAAATATACTGTCAAGTTCATCAGCAGTTTTCAGTCAACATTCTACCAAGGCAGATTACAAATCTGCTGTCAGGAGAAAGATTCTGATAACAGGTAGTATTCCCAGCGGATTTTCAAGTTATCCACCCCCTAAAATTCTAGTAGCAGCATTATCTAGGCGACAAATTGACAAACAGTCTCCAAATAATCAGATGTAACGCAAGCATACAAGAAGCGCAAGCCCTGCGCAAGAAACCAGCACAATTTTTCCATTAAATGCATTCACGAAAGCTGCAGCTCAAACAGAAGACGACGTGCTTTCCAAACTAAAGACCTTGGAAAAAGAACTGAGATCACAAAAAACTAAAACATGGAGCCTAAATGACCAGGAACATAATAATCACATGCAGTCAGGACGACTTGCACAGTATGAAAATAATACCTGCCATAAAAACAACGAATCATTAATATCAGAAGAAAGTCAGATGTCTAAAATAGAATTTTTACTGGAGCAAATAAAAAAATTGTAATAAAAATCGACTTGCTGGATTACGGTAAGGAAGTAATAAAACAGTGCGTCATTTGGCAGTATTGCTCTCCCAAGGGATACTAATATGCCAGAAATTTTACGCTGGAATTACCCAGTAGCCGTACTATTTCTCATTTTGTTGGCGATATTTCGCAAGAAAAAGGAGTTACGTCTTTGATAAAGTCAAGATTGGAAGCAGAAGTTAGCTGTCTAATTGATGAGATGTCAGTTAAGCGACAACTCCAGTATGACAGAAAATTGGATGCGTTTTTCAGAGAACGACGTACAGTGCAGACGCAGCAGAGAATGGTAAGGAGTCACAACAATGTGTCCAAAGGAAGTTGCCAATTCTAGCCAATCGATTGTTGTGCTTACTGGTAATCGGGCTTTCAACCAAGTTCAGATTGCCAGCAGCGTATTTCTTCAGTAAGCAGCTCTCTGGTAAACTTAAATTGTCTGTGATTCACGAAATAGAACAGTGTGAATTTTTTAGTGCTACACTGTACTATTTCTGATAATTCCACGAAGAATCATACCGGCGCTGTTAGTGGCTGCTGCAGGGGCAGGACTTTTCAAAGTCAATGGGTAAAAACATATACATGGATTCAGTATGACGACAATGATTACAAGAGTTTATTGTTTTTCGTTTAGAACTGAGAGTGAAAACTGAAGAAATACTGCCAAAATTGTTACTGCGAACAATGATTCCTATAATTCATTCGTTAAGTATGGCCTTAAGAAGTGGTCTGTTCTTCTAAAACAGTTCAAATCTCATGAAAAAAGTAATTTACGTATGTGTTACGTTAGAACAAATAATTCTATGAGAAAAGAAGTAAATATTTTGTCATCAGTTAGTCATTATGAAGCAAAGAAAAGCAGGCAGCTGCAGTTTGTTTAAGGAAAATTTTTACTTCAATATTGTTTTCGGTTTGCTAAGGATGTCCTTACATGGTCATGTTGATGAGTCTTCTAATTTTGTCAATCTTCTGAAATTACGTCCCGAGGATATACCCAAACTGAAATTATGTCTTGATCAGACTAGTTATGGGTCCATGTCTCATGACATAATTAATGAAATGATTATTATAACACTGATAAACATATCTCGATAATGGAATGTAGTCGAATTAAGTCAGGTGATGCCGAGGGAATTAGATTAGGAACTGAGACACTTAAAGTAGTAAATGAGTTTTGTTATTTGGGGAGCAAAATAACTGATGATGGTCGAAGTAGAGAGGATATAAAATGTAGACTGCAAATAGCAAGGAAAGCGTTTCTGAAGAAGAGAAATTTGTTAACATCAAGTATAGATTTATGTATCAGGAAGTCGTTTCTGAAAGTTTTTGTATGGAGTGTAGCCATGTATGGAAGTGAAACATGGACGATAAATAGTTTGGACCAGAAGAGAATAGAAGCTTTCGAAATGTAGTGCTACAGAAGAATGCTGAAGATTAGATAGGTTGATCACATAACTAATGAGGAGGTATTGAATAGAATTGGGGAGAAGAGAAATTTGTGGCACATCTTGACTAGAAGAAGGGATCTGTTGGTAGGACATATTCTGAGCCATCAAGGGATCACCAATTTAGTATTAGAGGGCAGTGTGGAGGGTAAAAATTGTAGATGGGGACCAAGAGATGAATACACTAAGTAGATTCAGAAGGATGTAGGTTGCAGTAGGTACTGGGAGAGGAAAAAGTTCGCACAGGATAGAGTAGCATGGACAGCTGCATCAAACCAGTCTCTGGACTGAAGACCACAACAAGAAACATATCTCTTCAGAGAATTTTGATTCAACAAATGAAAGAATATGATTTACAGCATTTATGTTGGACGAGACATCCGATATGTCAATTAGACAGCACATGTCTGTTTGTTTTAGTACTGTTGACAAAAATTTGCTGCTCATGAGTTGTTTTGTAGTTTTTATGAGGTCCCATTAAGTGATTCGGATATCCTGTTTAAATTTGTGAAGGGTATATTATTAAGATATTCTATTTCAGTGAACAATTGTCGTGGGCGATACTATGACGGCGGAACCTTAATGATTGTCTGCAAGGATTACTGTCACCGATAAAAGAAATTGCACCCAGGGCTATTTATGTTCACTGCTCGGCTCATATCTAAATTTAGTTTTTCAAGACTAGTTTAGTAACAGTCCAGTATTAAGAGATATTTTGTCAGTTCTCAAATATCATTCATTCGTGATTCACTCAAGAGGCTATGAAAATTCGGATATCTTGAACAATTGCATTCAGATTCTGATGACATTGAAGGAGATAAATGCTTAAGAAAGTTCTGTCCAACGCGAGATGATGCATGCATGTTGTGTCTCTGTAGTGCATAGATAATAATTATTAAGTTCTTTTGTAATTTCTTAATGATAACATAAGATGAAAGAAATGATGCCGGTGCAAAAGCTAAAGGATTTCTAAAATATCTACAAAAATTTGAAACTCTGTTTCGTATCAAGATGCTAATCTTTGTTTTCCAAAGAATAGAAAAACTTAATCCAGTATTTCAAAAAGTTTCTCCGAATTTCCGCCTTCCTCGTAATTCTGTCAACACTGTTTTGTCTTCAGTAGAAGGAGGCAGAAATACGGACATATTTTTATCACTGTGGGAACATGCTAAAGAAAAGTGTGATGCACTGCAATTAAGTCTCCCGTTGTTTCCCGCCTTAGACAATTTCTATGAAAATTAGAAGTTGATGGCAAGCATAATTAAAAAAATGGTTCAAATGGCTCTGAGCACTATGGGACTTAACATCTATTGTTATCAGTCCCATAGAACTTAGAACTACTTAAACCTAACACCCAGTCATCACGAGGTAGAGAAAATCCCTGACCCCGCCGGGAATCGAACCCGGGAAACCGGGCGCGGGAAGCGAGATCACTACCTCACGACCACGAGCTGCGGACAAGCATAATTCATCAGATATTCAAGAAAAATTGCGAATTTCATTTTTTGAGGTAATGGATCAAACAGTAAGCAGTTTTCCTACTGAAACATTACCACACCCTGCCAAAATAGACAGTTTTTATTAGCCAAAGAAGACAGTAGTTACCTTACTTCTTTTTTATTTCGACTTGTAAGACTTACTCTTCACAGAGATATTTTGTTGGATGTGGTAAAACAACATAATGTTGGCACTAGATAGCTTTGAAAATGTAGTGCAATACTTGAGTAGGACAGAGGATACCAAGTGTGTAGTTCTAAAGAACAAGATACCAGAATAAGTAAAATTTTTGCGACTTATTTTAACGATACCTGTACCCACGTGTGTTGCAGAACTTTTGTTTTTTGTGCTTCGAAGTCTGAAATCTTACTCCAGAGCCACCATGAACCAAGACCCGTTAAATCATGTAGCGTCATTGAACATCCATTAAGATCTCACAAGGGAATTGAACTTGGAACCTCCAATCGAGGAATTTATCAATAAAACAACTGTCAGGAGGATCACGTTTCAGTCTCTCCCTATTTAGTTGAGTGATCATGTATTTTAAGTTATTTTTGTAGCATTTACAAAAAAAATGGTTCAAATGGCTCTGAGCACTATGGGACTTAAAATCTATGGCCATCAGTCCCCTAGAACTTAGAACTACTTAAACCTAACTAACCTAAGGACAGCACACAACACCCAGCCATCACGAGGCAGAGAAAATCCCTGACCCCGCCGGGAATTGACCCGGGCGTGGGAAGCGAGAACGCTACCGCACGACCACGAGATGCGGGCTGTAGCATTTGCATTTACTATTATTATACAGGAGGTAATTATGAGTTTAAAAGTGTAATGTGACGAGCATATCCCAAGATTTTCAAAAGTCGGCGTCTATGTTTATCATCGGTACTTCCATGCACGATCACAGACACGCACAAAACAACAGTTTCAGTATGGAATAATTCGCATACAAAACCATCATCACCCCACAGTGAAGGCGAAAACAGTGGGGTAGTACAACTGACTGCCCATGTTGTGAACACACTATCTGCTACTCGCGAAATACAACGTAAGTCTTTGTGTGTATAACAGCCATTGTCTTATGCACCTACTAGTATTAAAATAATGTAATATTACCTTCTTACAAAAGTAAAATTGAAAATTTCCCTAAACCACTTTTAATAATTATTAAAAACCAACATAGTCTAAGTTTGAAAAATTTAAATTAAGCGTGCTCATAAAGAGCTTTATTTTTTTTTCCAGATACACAACTTAATACTGTTAAACTTTCATCATTGGCCAATGTTGTAATGAAAGTATTAAAGGAAATAATCTGTCCGATATGCACACATGTGATTTCAACCAGTTTGCATAAATCTCCATTAATGGGTTTGAAATACTCCTATGACATCACGGAATACAGGGCTCGTTGAGAATTGGCTAAATGCAATGTCGTATTTTGTGACAAGTGCTCTCTCGTACTTGCAAACTCAGGGCATTAGAAAACAGTTGAAAATGTATATAGTACCAGAACTAGAAAAAGCAGCTTCTTCTTATTGTAGAAGTGGGGAAAAGCACCCAATACTTCTTAGTGCTCGTGTGTTTAAATATTTGAAACCAGATGTGCTGAAGCACATAGGTTGTTTGCTTGGGAAGCTTACGAAAAACAGAAGTTTTTGAACTCCAAACCGCTGAATAGAAAGGTGCTGCGTTTTTAACGCCATGGACTTGGCACTCAGTAGCAGTAGGCAACAGTCGGCAGTCAGTGCTCTGAGGCGACCGGCTGAACTACACATCGTAACAGCCTCATGTAAGGAGTTCCAATGTTGGTTGAGGATACTAGCAGGCTACGCTGTAACACATACATACAAATATTCCAGTATATTGTGTGACATTCAGAAGACATGTCCTGGAAAATTCAGTTTGCAATCGGTTTTCTTGTGGTTTAATGTGTCCTTCACTTTGCATAAGACACATCCGGGTCGAGAAGAATGTTATTTATAAGTCATTGGCTGTGGCGAGTGATAGTGATGTACTTTTAATCGCTGCTGTTACATCAATTTTTCGTGCGTATATTTAGTGTTGTTGTTAGTTGAGGTGACAAACTGATCCATAAATTAGCCCAAGGTGTAGGTCACAGTGAAGGTAGCGGTTTGGTTGTAAGTTGCCGAAGCCGACGAAAGTGGAAAAAAAATAAAAAAAACTGGTGCACATTTGAAGAAGTCGCAAAAATAACTGGTGCAAGTTTGAAAAAGTCGCCAATAACATCAAAAAATGCTTCACCACACATACGAAGAACTGAATACAGTCGCAATGTTGTGTAAGGTGTTTGTCGAATGTTTCCTTTGTCATCGGTTGTCAAAGTCATAGAGTATAAACGTACATACTTTGGTGTCAAAGCCACAGAATATAAATATCCATGGAGTGAGCCTTCGGATGAGCAGAAGAAGAATTCTGTCCACAGCATGTCCTGCAATTCAAATCACATGCTTTTGGGATAGCGCATTTTAGCCCGTATAACACTTAGCACATTTTGTGTGTTATTACTTCGTTGCTACAGATATATCTTACAAACTCGTTTTACAGACATCTTAACAGTCTGCAGCTAGGAGCTGAAGTTGCCTTAAAGTTATGAAGAGCAATGGTATTGTGCTTTTTCATCTGAGTGTCATAGCTCAGATTCCACTTTATTTGCGTTTTTTTGGAAAAGAGATAAGAAGTGGCAGGCAACCATATTTTTTGATATTTTCTATTGCACTTATTCTTATTGTTGAAAGTCTGTTCTAGTTAGTTACATTACAATGACACTTCGACAGTACCGAAGAGTCAGAAAACAAACAATGCATTTTTATTGTGAAATTAAAAAAAAACTAAACCCTGCGTGAACAGGCCTTGGAAGGCCCAGCGGTACCGACCGGCCGCCGTATCATTCTCAGCCCACAGGCGTCAGTGGATGCAGATATGGCGGGGTATGTGGTCAGCATACCACTCTCCCGGCAGTATGTCAGTTTATGACACCAGAGTAACCCCTTAGTGTGCCTCACAAGGGCTGAGTGCACACCGCTTTTATTCTACTTTATTTGTGTTTACATCTGTTTTCTGCACATTCCTGCATTTGATGAAGAACTCCATGTTAGCAGCTTTTGACAGAACTGACATTGAACTTTAATACTTCAATCAGGAACTTGAAATTTTATATAGAACGAAGCAAGGTTCGTCACAGAATGCCATAGCCGCTGAGTACAATGTTGGACGAGCAACCATTTATGACAACAAAAGAAAGAAGATGTTACATGACAGTACACCACCCAAATGGATAATGAGCTGGGGAAATGGAAGATTATGCGAAACAGTGAGAATGAATAACAGGACGTAGCGGTTCATAGATGGTTCCTACAACAACGCAGTAAGTGATTTCCAGTCAGTAATCCAATAACCAAGGAAAAAGCAGCTACTTGGCAGTAATAACTTGTTTGCAGCAAGTGAGGGCTGGCTATCAGACGGAAAAAATGACATGGCTTTCAGCAGCTGTCTGTCACTGGGGAAAGTCGCTCATCTAACTAAAAAGATGCATATGAGTTTGTAAACAAGATACAAAAGATAATTGAGTAAGAAGGCTTAACTGCCGATGCCTTGTATAATGCGGGTGCAACTGGACTCATTTACAGGACGCTTCCTTCAAAAGCACTGGCTGCCAAGAACGAGAAGGAAGCTCACGGATAAAAACAACATAAACAGCAGTTAATGTTAACGGTATGCGACACGTGCACAGACACATAAATGCAGAAAACAAAGCAAACGCGCTGCAACTGTAGAATATGTTGATGGGGGTGACAAGACGCAATTGAGTATAGTGCTATACCTCCGACCAGAAAAATAGTGCATTTGCGCTAGGTGTTGGCAATTGGACTACCTTTACTAGCAGTTTTAGAACATGGAACGAGAAGCGATGTCATGATCGGATGGGTAGAAGTGACATAAAATTACGAAAAATGACGAAAAATATGTATAAATTGACAGAAAGTATTCCCAAATGCGACTGGAATTGAAGGGAATGAAGCGGTAATTGCTTGGTGCAGGAAAATTCTTGTGCATGGGAACGAGTATGAGACAGTAAGAGAAATACGAGAAAAAGTTGACATGAAAGGATCTGAAAATAGTTATTATTTTCGTCGACAGCGATAAGGCGGTTGGGATAAAATGTTTAACGTGGATCACTACCAAATGTAGTGTAATAAATTTCTATGTGTTGTGTTACAAGCCCAGGTGTGATGCCAAAGCTATTGGCAACTGCCTTATAAATTTTTATAAAGTGTCCTTAGTTAAAGAGCGTTGTAATACCAGCTGTGGTGACTGCAATGTACAACTACATGATGGATCGCGTGTTTGACCCATGAAGGAATGTTTACGTGTTTTAAACCCTAACAAACTGTATTTACAATGTGTTTCTCTGCGCTGTCCACCAACCACAGTAATGCTGTGTGACCTAACGAAAACCTTATAAACAGTTGCTGTGTGGTATTTTTTTTAAACAACGTTCTACTGTATGTCTATTGATGTATTAGTGATACATGGAAATTGACTGCTGTCATTGATGGTTTCCTGGAAAAAAGAGCCATTTGCCTCTAAACTGACATGGATCTGCGTTAAAGGATGATACAAAGTGGATGGATTGATCGGCTGAGAGCGGTTGCAGCGAGGTATGATTTGATGGTAGACTGATGTTGCATTCTAGGGAGTGGGAGATGTTGCTGCAGGCCATTTATCGAACATTTAACCATTTTCTCCGTTGTTTTCTTGGGGTGTATCAGTTCTATGGTATAACCTGTGATATAAATTTGCATATTCAGTGTGTGTGGCTTAGAGCACTGTCTACCTGCGATCGTTAACAACAAAAGTCTCCATACCGCAGTCATCAGAGGGTTTCCAAAGTATGAAGAAACATATCCATCAATGGAAAACATATTTCAGCGCCCTCGTCTAGACGAACGAAGATGGTGGCGATGAACTCCATTTCTCTGTCACATCTTGGACATAAATGCAGTCTTCAGTTTCATATAGGAACGAAGCGGCTATTACTATACTTTTCATGTTCATCCCATCCAAACTGCATTCAAATCGATCATCAGGGAGGGTGCAGGACTTTTTGGTAGGTTAGTGTATTAGGTGCGCAAATATTCTCGTAGAAAATCAAACGGCACAGTATGACACTATGACCGCATACATTTGGAAGACTGTGGAAAAAATATGGAAAATGACATAAAATCAGTAAAATTCGAGAAAAACCTTGAATAACCACTAACAATTTATATGAGATACGTAAAAATTGAGGGAAATAGCATGAAATAAGTAAAATCGCGAAAACCTAGTAAAATTATGAGAACTGACTGAGAATACATAAAATTAGAGACAAATACCGTGAAAAGAGTACTGAGCAAAATCGATAAACTTGCGTGTTCTGGATGTGGAGAGTAGACTGATGTTACATATACACACGTTAACAGTGGAAAGAAGAGGCATTCTAGAGACGGGGCGTCAAGGCGAAATGTTGATATTGTCGGTCAATGAGGCCTGGCACCAAGTCGGCCCACCAAAACGTATCCAAACGTGTTCTGTAGGATTCAGGTCAGGACTCTGTGCAGGCCAGTCCATTACAGGGATGTTATTGTAGTATAACCACTCCACCACAGGCTGTGCTGTATGAACAGATGCTCTTTCGTGTTGAAAGATGCAATCGCCATCCCCCAATTGCTCTTCAACAATGGCAAGCAAGAAGGTGCTTAAAACATAAATGTAGTCCTGTGGTGTGATAGTGCTACGCAAAACTAGAAGGGGTGAAAGCCCTTCCATGAAAAACACGACCACACAATAACACCACTGCCTTCGAATTTTACTCTTGGCACTACACACACTGCCAGATGAGGTTCACCGGGCATTCGCCATACCCACACCCGGCCATCAGATCGCCACATTGTGTACCGTGATTCATCACTCCACACATCGTTTTTCCACTGTTCAATCGTTCAACGTTTACGCTCCTTGCACCAAGTGAGGCGTCGTTTGGTATTTACTGCGTGATGTGTGGCTTATGAGCAGCCGCTCAACCATAAAGTACAAGTTTTCTCACCTCGCGCCTAAGTGTCGTATTACTTGCAGTGGATCCTGATGTAGTTTGTAATTCCTGGGTGATCGTCTGGATAGATGTCTGCCTATTACACATTATGATCCTCTTCAACTGTCAGCGGTCTCTGTCAGTCAACAGACGAGGTAGGCCTGTACGCTTTTGTGGTGTACGTGTCCCTTCACGTTTCCACTCCACTATCATATCGGAATCGGTGGACGTAGGGATGTTTAGGAGTGTGGAAATCTCACGTACAGACGTATGACACAAGTGACATCCAATTACCTGACCACGTTCTAAGTCCGCGAGATCCGCAGAGCGCTCCATTCTGCTCTCTCACGATGTGTAATGACTACTGAGGTCGCTGATATGGAGTACTTGGCAGTAGGTGGCAGCACAATGCACCTAATATGAAAAACGTGTGTTTTGGGGGGTATTCGGATACTTTTGATCACATAGTGTATGTTACACTGGCGGAAAAAAATCCCTGCACTAAGATTAGATTAGATTAGATTAATTATTCATTCCATAAACCCATAAAAGAGTGAATCCCCCTGGATGTGGAACATGTCAGATAAACACATTACAAAAATGTAATTAGAAAAACTTGAGTTTCATTAATTTTAATAATCCTCAGTCAATAAACACTATAATTATGTACATGAATTAAATTTAAACTTATAATATTTACAGGTTTAATACTTACATCTGCTTTCATCAAATCCATCATTCAAACATGTGCTAGTTTCTTGGCTATTACAACCAAGTATTGTCGAAAATTAAAGTAAATTATTCATTTCTGTGATCCTCACTTAAGAACAGTCATATTATGTACGAGATTTAAAATTAAACTTCCACTATTTACAGACTTAAGACTTACATCTGCTTTCCATACATCCATCATTCACACAGTAGGTAGTTGCTTGGCTGTTACAACCAAGTATTATCAAAATTTGAAGTATAATAAATTTTCATTAAAATGGTCTACTGTACTTGTTGAGAAACTGATGGATGGAATAGAATGAGTCAGCCACCAAAAATTCTTTTAAATTATGTTTAAATTGTGCCTTGTCTGAAACTAACTCTTAATGGTTGCTGGTAACTTATTGAAAATATGCGTGGCTGTATACTGGACTCCTTTCTAGGCAAGAGTAAGTGATTTTAAGAAATAATTAAACTAAAGTAATGAAATGTAGCGAATGTATTTGTCTAGGTAATATATTTAAGTGAATAACGTTGCAAGTTCACATCACAAGAAAAGCCATTACAAATGTGGAATGCAGGTACCTTAATAATAGGTGTAGCCGCCAAAATGTTGAGTGTAAGCGTATGCATTGTGTCGTACAGATGCCAGATTTCAGTTTGGGGGATGGAGTTCCATGGCTGTTGCACTTGGTCGGTCAATACAGAGATTGGTAATGCTGGCTGTGGATGACGCTGGGGTTGTCGTCCGATGATGTCCCATACTCTAACGTGTTCGTCTGGATACAGATCTTGTGATCAATCAGGCCAAGGCAACGTGTCGACACTCAAATGAGTATGTCAGGTTACAACAGCGGTATGTGGGCGAGCGGTATCCTGTGGAAAACACCCTGTGGAATGCTGTTCATCAGTGTCAGCATAACAGGTCGAATCACAAGACGGCGTTCAAATTTGCAGTCAGGGTGCGTGAGACAATCACGAGAGTTCTCCTACTGTGATACGAAATCGCATCGCAGACCATGGCTCAATGTGTAGACGCAGAGTGTCTAGGCCGCAGACAGGCTGGTTGCGGGCGCTCACCTGGCCTACTCTTAACCAACAGATGACCGCCACTGGCACCGAGGCAGAACCAGCTAAAACACAACACACCTTCACTCTACCCTCCACTGAGCTCCGGCTTCACACGACTGGAGTTGCAAACGTCGGTGGTTTGGGATCAGTACATGCAAGTTACGGAGAGTCTGGCTCAGAGCTGTCCTTGATATAACCGATTTCTAATAGTTTGATGTCACTGTGATGCCAACTGTCGCTCGAATTGCTGCTGCAGGTCCAGTTCGATGCGCCAGAGGCATTCGACGAACACGACGGTCTTCTTTCTCGGTATTGCCACGTGGCCGTCGGGAGCCCGGTCTTCTAGCGACCTTAGATTCCCGTGAGCACCGTCGCCAGAAACCATGTACAGTGGCTACATTCCTGTCAAGTCTTTCCGTAATATCACGGAAGGAACATCCAGCTTCTCGTAGCTCTATTACACGACCTCGTTCAAACTCGGTGAGCTGCTGATAATGGCGCCTTCGTTGTCTTAAAGGCATTCTTGGCTAACATCAACTCGTTATGTGTAATCTCAAAGGTAACTAACGCTCATGAAAGTTACAGCGCAGTCTTATGCGACTGGCTCGAAATTTGAATAGACGTCATCTTTCAGATGAAGAAATACGCCTACGAACTTCCGTTTTTTTCCCACCCGTTTAGATGGGCAGGAACGTTACATATAAATATGTCTAATTATAAATAAACTTATTTAACGAGTTCATTTAATCTTACTACTGTGGAAGATCACCATCCCTGCCAAAGATCCTTCTTTGTTCTCCATCACTAACATTAAAACGACCAAGGAGATTCTACTCCCTCTCGATTCACTTATAAAGGTTAATAAGCACAGAAACACAACGAACAATACTCTCGTGAATGTCCTGATTGCTCCACGCTGGCCACACCAAATTTTGGACATGTGCCAGGATCCGACACAGAACTTTGGTGCCAGGTATGTGTGGGGTGTGTGTATTACGAGAGGTGGGAGAACGTTAGAGAAAATCTGTTAATCGTATCGCCAGGTGGTACTGCAAGAAATAATGGTTCAAATGGCTCTGAGCGCTATGGAACTTCCCTAGAACTTAGAACTACTTAAACCTAACTAACCTAAGGACATCACACACATCCATGCCTGAGGCAGGATTCGAACCTGCGATGCAAGAAGAAGAAGAAGAAGAAGAAGAAGAAGAAGCCCATATGAGTGGCAGTGCTCAAGAAATTGAAGACTTGTGGAGTCCAGCAGTTTGAGACTCATACGAGTCAGAGTGCCCAAGAAGCAGACGACCAGAAGAGCCAGCAGACTGAATGAGTCACACCACTTGAAGAAATCAGACAGGGAAGACAACTCGTCGAATTAAGTATAAGGTAGGACATGCGAATTAATTTAGAAGAGAACTATTCTGATAAACGGACGATTGACAGTTATGTGTGCACAGCGTTTGAAGCCAGACAGTATTCAGGGGAATCAGTAGCCTCATGGGGAAATGGGATAGATGAGCTATCCAAACCGTTCAGGATTGCCGTAACGACAGTTTGTGAAGAAGTACAGTTAAAAGCTGCGATAGAATTGATTTACATGCAAGGACGAGGATTTGTCATTCAAATACTGACAAAAGACACAATACAGACCATTGTATGTAGTAGAGGCGAGAACATCAGTTCAGGTAACGCAGTTGTGAAGTGCGATAAAGTAAATGAAAGAGAAAAAGAGAACAATTAAGTGACTATGGGTATACACTGGCAGAGTAATATGAAATGCGCGATACAAGATTTTAGAATTGTTGGAAACGGCGACCTGTATACAGACACTGTGATATGCACCAAAAGAATGCCAAAATAAGGTAGGTGTAGACACCCACTAGAGCAGGAGAAGCTCGGAAATTTCAAGATTTCTGTTACCATTGTGATGTGTCAGGGCATAGGACGTGAACTGTCACAAGAAAAGTGTCAGAGACGTGGGCAAAAGGCAAATGACTGCCGGACTCCCAGATGTTATACAGGGTGACTTTTTCCCCCATGTACAAACTCTAGGGATTGATCAATAAGAAGTACAGAATAAAAAAGGTATAATGAACTTACATCCAGAAATGCATGGTTTCTATGCTAGAGACCATTCATTCAGTCCTAGATTGTTACAGAGACTTAGGTCTAATACGCGCTGTATCATGCATCCACAATTACAGTATGTGTTGAAAATGGTTTCCATGTGCCTCCGCACATGCATGTATGTGTCATAGCATGTTCTGTCTCACGCATTCACATGGCGAGGCTGCATCCAAACACGGTCAAAGGCAGCATGAATACACTGCACCAGTCTACACATCTGTAATGGGCTCTATATACACAATACTTCTGAAACGGCCCCATAACCAGAAGCTGCACCACATGGTTTGAGATCTGGTGAACAAGCAGACCATGCAGCTGGACCCCTTTATCTGATACATCGACTGGGGAAGTGAAGATTGAGATGCATCCGAACGTTAATGGTGAAGTGGGCTCAAGCACCATCATGTAGCATGGTGAAGAAACCAGTGACAAAACTGCTCCCGATGTGGAACATTTGTCACTACTAAAACTGACAGGCTGTAAGTGATACGGGTAGTAATAATTGTCTTGGAGAATGTTCCACATGCTCGTCTGACTTACCCTCAACTGGTGGTCCAACTTCCCAGTTCAGTGACAGCGGTAGTAGTGGGACTAGGCCACTGCAGCCCCACTATCCGTTTTCTCCAGACGCATTCAAGATAGCGGCGATGCCATCATCCAAGATGGCGGTCGTGATGTCATCCGAGATGGCGGATTTTGGTGGGAAGATAGGTCAAATGGGCTACCTCGACTAACCTAACCCTCCTCCCCTAACCCAGAAAATGGCGGGAAGTTCAAATTACATCAGGACAATGCAACACATCTCTACCAACCTAAGAATATGGTGGGAAGATAGGTCACTTGGGCTACCTCCACTAACCCAAGTCATCCAACTGCAACCTCTTCCTAGGAACTGGCAGAAAGATTGGATTTTGGAGGGAAGACAGGTCAATTGGGCTCTGTCTACTAACCTAAGAAAATGACAGGAAAGAAAGGGCAGTTGGGCTGCCTCCACTAACCTAAGTCATCCGACCACCACCTCATCGTAGGAAATGGCGGGAAGACGACTGGTTAGAAGGATAATTTGGCTGCTACATGTACTGGGCATAAGTCTTTATTTTGCATGCACTACTTATTTAAACAATTAGAGGCAGTACCACCATCAAATGTAGTCGCAATGGGATCCCTAATTCAACTGAACTAGTACACAGTCCTGCCACCGGAGGGCGCTGTCGTCCGTTCTGGGAAATAATCCAAGATTGTGGGGTAAACTGGAGGGAAACAGTATGGTCACCATAGGGTCTGGAATCCAAATGATCTAGTACACAGAACTGACACCAAAGGCCACTGTCGTCCATTCCATGACGTAATCCAAGATGGCTGTCTGGAGGGGAAAATGACTCAGACTGCACTGGGTTGCTGGAGAGAGGAAGGAGTGTACTTTATTTACA
The DNA here is from genome assembly GCF_023897955.1 of Schistocerca gregaria. Classification (NCBI taxonomy): domain Eukaryota; kingdom Metazoa; phylum Arthropoda; class Insecta; order Orthoptera; family Acrididae; genus Schistocerca; species Schistocerca gregaria. Next base: position 90,351,372 of record NC_064931.1, read on the forward strand.
CTCCTGGAAATTGAAATAAGAACACCGTGAATTCATTGTCCCAGGAAGGGGAAACTTCATTGACACATTCCTGAGGTCAGATACATCACATGATCACACAGACAGAACCACAGGCACATAGACACAGGCAACAGAGCGTGCACAATGTCGGCACTAGTACAGTGTATATCCACCTTTCACAGCAATGCAGCCTGCTATTCTCCCATGCAGACGATCGTAGAGATGCTGGATGTAGTCCTGTGGAACGGCTTGCCATGCCATTTCCACCTGGCGCCTCAGTTGGACCAGTGTTCGTGCTGGACGTGCAGACCGCGTGAGACGACGCTTCATCCAGTCCTAAACATGCTCAATGGGGGACAGATCCGGAGATCTTGCTGGCCAGGGTAGTTCTACATCTACATAGTTGACTTACACCTTCTAGAGCACGTTGGGTGGCACGGGATACATGCGGACGTGCATTGTCCTGTTGGAACAGCAAGTTCCCTTGATGGTCTAGGAATGGTAGAACGATGGGTTCGATGACGGTTTGGATGTACCGTGCACTATTCAGTGTCCCCTCGACGATCACCAGAGGTGTACGGCCAGTGTAGGAGATCGCTCCCCACACCATGATGCCGGGTGTTGGCCCTGTGTGCCTCGGTCGTATGCAGTCCTGATTGTACGCTCACCTGCACGGCGCCAAACACGCATACGACCATCATTGGCACCAAGGCAGAAGCGACTCTCATCGCTGAAGACGACACGTCTCCATTCGTCCCTCCATTCACGCCTGTCGCGACACCACTGGAGGCGGGCTGCACGATGTTGGGGCGTGAGCGGAAGACGGCCTAACCTTGTGCGGGACCGTAGCCCAGCTTCATGGAGACGGTTGCGAATGGTCCTCGCCGATACCCCAGGAGCAACAGTGTCCCTAATTTGCTGGGAAGTGGCGGTGCGGTCCCCTACGGCACTGCGTAGGATCCTACGGTCTTGGCGTGCATCCGTGCGTCGCTGCGGTCCGATCCCAGGTCGACGGGCACGTGCACCTTCCGCCGACCACTGGCGACAACATCGATGTACTGTGGAGACCTCACGCCCCACGTGTTGAGCAATTCGGCGGTACGTCCACCCAGCCTCCCGCATGCCCACTATACGCACTCGCTCAAAGTCCGTCAACTGCACATACGGTTCACATCCACGCTGTCGCGGCATGCTACCAGTGTTAAAGACTGCGATGGAGCTCCGTATGCCACGGCAAACTGGCTGACATTGACGGCGGCGGTGCACAAATGCTGCGCAGTTAGCGCCATTCGACGGCCAACACCGCGGTTCCTGGTGTGTCCGCTGTGCCGTGCGTGTGATCATTGCTTGTACAGCCCTCTCGCAGTGTCCGGAGCAAGTATGGTGGGTCTGACACACCGGTGTCAATGTGTTCTTTTTTCCATTTCCAGGAGTGTATTTTGGAACAATTTAGTTACAGATGGATTTTAGATGGTATATTTATCACACTGATACAAAATTCACACTCTGACATACTTGGGGTCACGCCACACAGCCTACAGACCTGTAAACTACTTGTAAATTACTGAAATATCACAGTGCAGACACGCAAACAACTCCTGTATTACCGAAATAATTTCAGTACACAGCACACAGACATGCAGACTCCTCCCAAATAATGCAGTACACTGATGTGCAGACACGAAATCAACTTGTAAACTGTCCAAATAACGCATAGCACAATCTACAGACCTGCTCGCAAAATAATGCAACATACGAGGAAACAACGTGCGCAAGCACCACCTGCCGCCCTCAGTCCACTGGACCGCACACAAGGCTACCGCACACGCTCCCAGAAGTCGGGATGCACCGTCAGCTCCCAAGCCACGCACAGGTGCCCATTTGGGTCCCTCAAGCATGAGGCGGCAGCATCCCTTTCATACTTGACACCTGAGAAATTCCCCTTCAAATACGTGATCACCTACGCACCATTGCTGATGCGACTGGATGGGAGGGAAGACCTATTTCCAGAGTGCAGATGCTCCAAGGGCGTGTGAGCGTCGCTGCCGTCATGAGCCACCGCAGGCCAGCATGAGCCATTGCTCTCACGCCGCTGCTGCCTACAGTGAGCAGGTGAATGTTGGGTCTATTTTCGGGTATACGGTTAGAGTTCTTCGAGTGTTATACTGACATCACAGAACTCCAAGGCGCGCTCACGCCGGTCTCATATGTGAGGTCATTTGGGCAGCACGTGTGTTTACTGTTGCTGACGCGATACCTGCGGATACTGACGTCACTGAATAGCACAGGGTGCATTGTTCCTAGCTTCCTAGCGATCCTAATGGGACATGCAAGCTGTGTCTAGCTGTGCACACATACCCGGCGTGGCTGATGCATCGCGTGAAATGCTCGTCCTGCTATCAATATATGTATCAGAAATGTTAAACGTTCTCACTGCTAAAAGCCTGTGCACACTCACAAAAACACCGTTAATCATAAAAGCATTCTTGTTGTTTGGAAAGTTAGCACTCTTTAAGCACAGATGGGGGGGGGGGGGGGGGGGGAATTAGAACAATTACGCTAACAGAATTCGAAGTACTGTCTCACAGAAGGGAAAAAAAAAAATGGCCGGAATTTTCTGTATCCTACAGCTACAGGTCTGGAAATGTCCTAATTTCAGAGTGTGGATGAGTGACAGCATCCCCTCCAGAGATGGACAGTCTGCTTCAACTTGTCTTTGAACACTTGCTTTCTCAGAACTTTCCATATATACCTTGCCTCCATCTTGTTTGAATCAGTTTGTAGACGCTCCTACATCCTGGCACAAAGGATGTCCTGTGAATGAATAGAGCATCATGATTGTATTTTGTACAGACCACCATATTGCACAGACAATTAAACCCTGCATAGTGGCCTACAGCTCGTCAAATACAGGAAGACTCTCACTCAATTACACTGCTCTCCCACTGAGACCAGGAGTTTGGATATTAGAGCGTGAAACACATCTCCAACCCTGCAATATATCACCGCGTATCATGTCAATGTACTAAACATATAATTTGTATCCTGTGCACATGAAATCAGCCCTTATACATCATTTGTACATATACCGCGAAGACAAGCGGCACCTTATACACTCCTAGCAGCACTAGATATTTCCCTGCGAGGTCGGCGGTCATCCATGACCAGAGCGCCCTCACTGGACCGAAGTCACTCTCAGATCTTTTCTACAAATTTGGGCTCGTTCCCCTACGCTCATAGGCGTTTCTGTTTCTGGCCTGGGCCTGCTTGCTTGCTTATTCTACACCCATCTCCAGACTCTGGGATTACAAGAACACATGTATTTTCGCATTGGTTTGCCATAATATTATACCATTTTAGCGGTACTTCTCGATATCAAGCACACAGCAGTATCCTACCGATTGCTGGCGCAACTTAATTCCGAATATATAGACTGGAAATTATTTCTCTACAAACCCGAAACTTTAGCTGGGTGGTGCGTGCTGCAAACCACTGACTAACTAGAAACTTGTCACGTCTGCGAAGATATTTACTCGGCAACTCGAAAAAAAGTATAGAAAACTGATATTTCCACTCGTGAATACCGTTGTCGGTGATGTAGCAGATTCCAAATCATCCCTATAATTTACAATGTCAAATAAAGTGTTTCTAATGCCTAAAGAACCAGCAAATGTGTCTTCCACGTGCTAGATTCAATCTTCTCAAATATCCACGCGATCACGAAAGCTATCCAACACATACTAAGTATTAGTTCACTATGAAGTCATCTAGAGAACAACACTGTTAAGTCATCTACATTCCTATGCTCCAACAGGCCTCTCCATTCGGACAGCTCCTACCATTAACAGGAATCGTGAATCATCCCTGCACAGGTCACCAGCGCTGCACGCCAAGCAAGAACTGGTAGAATCATCATCCTAAGAAATCGGTCACATATATATTTTATCCCTGTACTTATAAATAAATGTTACGGTCATGGTCTCCGTTGAACGACGTTTTACAATGAGCGAAGTACCAGAAATACACCCTGCTGGCGGCTGTGGCTCTGGGAAAAGAAATATCAGTACGAGTCTTATGACTCAACTTACTCTTACTTCTTATGACTTAACTTACTCTTTGCTATAACAGTACTTGACGTCAAATCCATACCTTCCTAACGAATGGACATAATAATTTCCTCTGGACATGTTGGAACACAAACACATACTTTATAAGCCTGATGCTCAAGGTGAAACTATCACGCAACCCCTACTACTAAGTATAGTACTTTGTCAGTAACTGATTGCTGGTGATACGACATAATACTGACGGAAAATCAACGATGGGTGGACATGTCTCATAAGTTTTTCTTGTGAGTGCTACCACCATGTTGTAGAAAGAGAGGTTTAATCGTCTTACAAACCGCCAGATGTTAAAAAACCCGATCCCAACAACTACTGTATGTTACTGTCACAAGCGATCTTGGTACGACATGTGCACACAAGTATCCATGTTAAAAGCTATATCAGCTTTATAAATCCACGTATGGGATTAGCTAAGAATCACGTGGTTTTTCCAGACAAATAACGACACAGTGATCGCCGGAGTGTATATTATCAGACCAGCAGTCCGGTTACACAAAGCCCACGATGCAACCTCGTTATAAAATCGCCAAATTTTGAGAGTGATTTGGTTAAGGAACGTGGTATGAAACCGCTTTTTGCAACCCCATCATGCCATCGCCACTAGATATTTCTCCAGTATTTGTCACGTATTCTGCCTCAATACCATGTCAGAGGTTCTATGATATATCCACTGAGTTATAGGCGATGAACGATTGAAATGGATCACAAACATTAATAGATGGTGTGCTGATTGTGGTCGTAAAAAATGTACTCTAGCTTTTTAGATCTCTAGTGCTACGCTATCCGCTAGAAATGATGTCTATGATTTGGAATCAAGTCTTTCGATTCAACCACATACCTGCATTGGATCCTATGGAAAAGTCTTTTAATGATTACAGCCACAAGTGAATCATATTTCTGGCACTCTCATACCTCGAAACGAGTCACCTTCCTCGAACCTATATGCTATAGTAAAATTCCTGCCTCGTTTTAGGTTGCCCCTATGCATTCTGCAACTGCCCCCTCAGACTCTGTACTACGATCCCTGCAGCTTTGTGCACGTGATCGTTCCAATGTAAGTCGTAACTGAGTAGGGGTTGAAGGAAACTATATATACCATCCTCTGCAACCCGTTTAGAAACAGGCGAAGCTGAGTTACTGAACAGAACTGTGTTTTGAACATTCGACGGAAACAAAGCCTGCTCGTGCAACACAAGGTAGTATAAAAGACAGTATGGGAACTGGGGGAAGGACGTGGATTTTGCTACTGCATTGTGGTGCTTCTTCAAACCACTCGCAGATACTATAGATCCACGTCCCCCAGGGCCCATTCACGTCTATCACACCAACATTCTATCATCGTTATTCTATTCCATCCACCAGAGAAAAATTACAAACTATCAAAGCTCCACTAACTTCTTGCGATAGAGAACTCGATAAAATTTTTACCCCATCTCTGTCCTCCAATATATCGAAAACAAATACCGCATGAGTGCCGGCATCGAGCACATATGCTGATCCTATTAAAGATACAGGTATTGGTCCACTACACAGACCAGTTTAAAGTTTCATTACCTGTGCTGTAGGAGGATGACCGTATCCCGCAGACCACACTGTAAGTTACAAGAGGCTCTCTCTGTGACCCTGCGTCATTGTTTGACACATTGCTTTTTTTCTGCTCTAACACGCTTTGTACACTGCCATACATTTTGTTTTTCCGCCACGACTTGGAGGTCTGTGCAAGGTACTAAACTGTCATTAACACTTCCCTGATACATTGCTCTCGCAGAAAGCTGGATGTCACTTGGTGAAAATCATCTTGTTACTCCGGCTATCATAACATGCTACACTGCTACACACTGGATGATTTTAAATAAAAGACAGTTACAACATAAGGAAACTGGAAGAGTTTTGGCGGCATTGTGGAGAGTTTCCAAACTGCTGTCCGAAAGTGATTGATGACTTCTACATTTAAACTCATCTATCACAGTGACGGAAAAGCTGATGGCTCCGAATCCTGTTTCGACAGATTCCTCATATTGCAGTCATGTACGCGATCGCTGTTTTGGAGCTATTTGACCCCAGAAGGTGTTGTCTCTCCATCAAAACTCTTTCTCCAACTCAAACAAGCGATGTCAGTTAGTTATTATGTGGTAACCAACAGCGTACCAGTAGATGGATGGAACGGAAAAGACACCCCTGAGCCGGCCGGGTGGCCGAGCGGTTCTAGGCGCTACGGTCGGAGGTTCGAATCCTGTCTCGGGCATGGATGTGTGTGATGTCCTTAGGTTAGTTAGGTTTAAGTAGTTCTAAGTTCTAGGGGACTGATGACCTCAGAAGTTAAGTCCCATAGCGTTCAGAGCCATTTGAACCATTTTTTAGACACCCCTGATGTATTGAAATAATGAGTATTACAGTTGATTGTGTGAACAATTTTACCAGTTTTACATTACTTTCAAAACCGATATCAAAGATGTGACAGCATGTTTCCAATTTCAGTATCATAGCTAAACCACCCCCTCCCCACTTTGCAAGTATCATTGCAAATGTGGATACATGACTGTGCAGTATTTCCATGCATTTTTAATTGTGAAACACACCCATCGTCAAAGTATATCAGACAGCACACTACATACTTCCAATACTTCGAGCATAGTGCTTAATTTACGATCTATCTCTATGGTGATGGGAGTCACAGAGCATTCTCGCAGTCTTGGGGTAAAATTAGAGACTGTAAGACCCTCATCACACTGTCATTGACCAACCCGCACTGCAGAACCGTTACCGATTTAAGCTGCAATCGACCAGAAGTAGACCACTACATTCCTAGTCCCATGAATGAATGGAGTTTGCTGAGTCCTCGGCCATCCACGTGCACAAGATTTCTCGAGATGCGTTCATATTGAGGAGGTTAGCACTCCTTATCGATGTATAGTAACAGATTTGAAAGTGTTCTGGTGTAATAGCAGATGGTGAAGAAGAACAAGAAGTGGGTGATTTTTATGCGTGATGGAGCTCCAGACGCATCGAGTTAGAAGCATTTTTACTTAAATCAACCAAGCTATCAATTTTAAAGTATTATTCCAGAATCTAGCATCATTACCTGGAAGGTATTGGTAAGAGAGAACATGCACTCCTAAGGCTACAACATTCCTCACTTAAAACGGGCTATAATGTTAGATAGCTCGCGTTTCCGACCTATCAGTCGTATGGAATGTAGTGGTGTTAATATTCCAATATAAGAAATATATTTCAGTCGCATTATATACATCCTTCTTCCCAGTTTCTCTACGATAAACTAATTATCGAACCGTAAAACGAGAAAACTACTTCCTTAAAACATTGACTGTGTGTGATACGAAGACAATATAGCTTTCCAGAGATGTACAGGTTCCACTGTTCACATCTGGTCACGCTTCAGATATTATATGCCTGCATCAGCCTTATATAAAATTATGGTTAGTAACAGGGAATACCTCTTACAAGGAAACAGATAATTGCATAGCAGCAGTGACCGACATGTGAAAATTACAAGTAACTCCGCCACTAACTCTGTAAACAGCTCATCGGTCAAGCAGATGAATACACAGGGGATTGCAGTGTCTAACAAACACCTACCGCTAACTTAGTTATGAAACTGAAGTATCGATTTTACAGTTAACATGTGACAGGGGGATGGAGTACATTGCATAAATCATAGTTCGTTTAGAGGAATGAGCCACGTTTCATCACACATTAGATGGAAGTCCTTTGATGACCGACAGGTTTAATGATAGCAAGAAGACAGCGCTGTAAATCACATACAGAACACGTGGCTGTATACGAGTCGAATGTAGACTATGTCATGCGCCTGATGCATCCTGACAGAACAGTGGAAAAATTGACCTACAGTAACTTCGCCCTCTCTAGAACGCATCATCAGTCTACCATTAAATCGTTCATTGCTACAGCTCCATCTCAAGTATCGCCTCGTCCACTCTCTGTCATCCTTTAATGCAGATGCATGTAAGTTTAAATGAGGATGGTTCTATGTCTTGATGAAAAGTTCGATTGTGGAGTGTGCATCTAGCATATGGAAGACACGTTTGCTGGTATTCTAGACATGAGAATCACCTTGTAAATTATAGGGATGATCTGGAATCTGCTACATCACCGACATCGGTATTCATGAGTGGAAATATCAGTTTTCTCTATTTTTTCGAGTTTCCGTGTAAATGTCTTCGCAGACGTGACAAGTTTCTTGTTAGTCAGTGGTTTACAGCATTCCCCACCTAGCCAAAGTTTCGGGATTGTAGAGAAATAATTTCCAGTCTATATCTTCAGAATTATGTTAGATGAGCGATCGGTAGCATACTGATGTGTGCTTGATATCGAAAAGTACCGCTAAAATGGTATAATATTATGGCAAACCATTCGAAAATACATGTGCTCTTGTAATCCCAGAGTCTGGAGATGGGTATAGAAAAGTGGTCTCAAGCGTGGAAACCATACATTTCTGGACATAAATTCATTAGACCATTTTTGTTCCATGTCTTCTCACCAATCAATCCCAAGAGTTTGTACATGGTGAAGAAATTCACCCTCATGTGTAATAGATATGGACATACAGCACACCAGTGTAGAGAAAATCTTGAAAAAACTCTGGGGGAAAAGACAGGAAACTATACAGGTGGCACATCCAGCGGTCATGCATTGTCACCGTTAAAATGCCCGTGGTTGAAGTAATAGCCTGCAAAGCAGAAAATAATGGAATGACCGCCGATTGCATAGAATCATGTAAACCACTAAATTTTTTAACTGATATGAGGACACATATTAGTATGATTAAAGAAGAAGCTATGATCAAATATATACCAATTAATAGGCATGAGATGCGAAGATTGGAAGGAGTAACAAATGGCATAGTAGGCATGCTTGGAATGGCTATGTTGACTCTAAGGATAAATGGAAATGTTTTAGGAGAGCACAAATCTAGGGTCGCCATATGAAACGTCCCCTTAGAACAATTGTACACGACTGTGCTTAAACTGACACACAATATTTTTTTTTGCGCAACGCAATCTGACTTTCAGTAATCCCTACAAGAGAATGGCCCTGACTAACATTAATCTATATGTTTCACAAATCACTTACCTCACAAAAATCTTCGTTACTCGAACTACTGCAATACAGCGAGTGCCACTACTGCCAGCTAACTAAAAGATTCAAACTACGAAAGTCACTAACTACTGATAGGCACAGTTAGCAAATGAAAGATTTTAATAGAGGACAAACAATGTATTTACCTTAATAGTCATAATATATATAGCAGTTCATGACACCAATTCTTACAAATTTCAAAACTCCGCCATCTCTCTCCCCACGTCCACCACTGCTGGCGGCTCACCTCCAACTGCGCAACGCTACGCGCTGTTAGCATCCAGCTGCCGCTGCCCAACACTACAATGGCAGACAACAATGCAAACCAGCCACATACTGCACACGGCACAGCCAGTGATTTTTCATACAGAGCGCTACGTGTCGTTACCAATAAGAAAACGTAAACAGCCTACTTACAACAGGTGGCACATCCAGCAGTCATGCATTGTCACCGTTAAAATGCCCGTGGTTGAAGTAATAGCATGCAAAGCAGAAAATAATGGAATGACCGCCGATTGCATAGAATCATGTAAACCACTGAATTTTTTAACTGATATGAGGACACATGTTAGTATGATTAAAGAAGAAGCTATGATCAAATATATACCAATTAATAGGCATGAGGTGCGAAGATTGAAAGGAGTAACAAATGGCATAGTAGGCATGCTTGGGATGGCTATGTTGACTCTAAGGATAAATGGAAATGTTTTAGGAGAGCACAAATTTCACGTTTCGAGAAGGGGATTTTCTCACAAGACGGAAAGCAATCATTATGTTAGGAATACATGGTTAGAAGTGAATATGTGGAAAACCACACTGTTGACAATATCCGAATGTGAGATACCGAAAGAACCAACCAAACCACGAAAGGTTTTTGGACAAATGGATGCACAAAGATGCAAGGAATATAGAGGCGCGATAAATGAGAAGAAATAATGGAATGAGGCAGGCCAAAGGAATTTAAAATGGCAAAATATTGTCAGCGAGACTAACTGACCAAAATAATTGTCAGACGAAAGAGAGTCACCCTATATGATGTGCCGAAGGAAAAGCGAACTTCACAGCTGAAAGGGAATGATCAGATCAACGGAAGAGGAGGTCATCAGGATTCGAATAAAGGAACACGGGATAATTCCTGAAGATGAAGAACTGATATTGCTGAAACAGAAAGTATTAAATGGAGTATGCAGCTAGTGGGATGATGGGGTTCCTGGGACACTTTTGATGTCAAATTGGTGTGCACATTAATTAATTGATCAATCAATTACCCAGAGCCCTGGGTGTCGTCATGGGTATTCCCTAGCCAGCAAGGGGTTCCCTGCCTCCTCTCTGTCCCCTCCCCCTGCCCTATTGGTGGGAATTTCAAATTTTGGAAGGAGTTCAAAATCATCGCAGAAAATCGCATTTTCGCTGTAAAATTCAATTGTCAATTCAGAGGACGTAATATTAACGGAAATTGTTGATGGAAATTGTTTATAAAACAGGGATAATTGGCAGAAATCGAAAAAACTCATATGACGGTATAGGTGGTGGTGGTTAGTGTTTAACGTCCCGTCAACAACGAGGTCATTAGACACGGAGGGCAAGCTCGGGTTAGGGAAGGACTGGGAAGGAAATCGGCCGTCCCCTTTCAAAGGAACCATCTCGGCATTTGCCTGAAACGATTTAGGGAAATCACGGAAAACGTAAATCACGATGACTGGAGACGGGATTGAACCGTCGTCCTCCCGAATGTGAGTCCAGTGTGCTAACCACTGCGCCACCTCACTCGGTCACGATGACGGTATATCAGGGAATTATCCACTGCGGAGGATAACACAAACAACAGATTTGTTTTCGAAAGTTCCTGCCCCAAATGTGTCCTGACGAACAACAACATGTATTTTGTGGGATGCATCTGACGCCAGGAGTGCCAGACTATCTATTTGTCCCAGAATGAACAAAGAGTGTTTTTCTAAAGATACAGCTCTGTTCTATTTTCTAGCCTTATGCAGTCACTTGCCAGCAAGCAAAGGATGTTTCCAAAAGCTCCCTCTGTCTGAGTGTCCCCGAATTTTTTTGAAGGTTAGCTCTCCCCTCACAGCAGCGTTCTGTTTTCTCATCCATCTGCACCAAGCCTGCTCCAGGCTGCTTGAACAAAATGAAGGCACGTTCTAACTTGCTGGAATGGCATTCTGAGTTTCTATTGGTCCTCTGCAAAATACAGAGTGGAGTCAGTTGTGTTCGTGTGCTTATCGCAAGATGAACCGGTTAGACAGTTGCAGTGCCAGCGGCAGTGGTAATGGGGAATGGCCAAACTTGGAGCACTTGCCATGTAAGTTTTTATAAAAAAAATTATGAGTGCAAATTGCAATAGTTATAAAATTTCATAGCGAAGTAATCAAATATTTGGAGATTGTGAGACATTTTCGAAACAAGTGGCTATAAAAGTTCTCTTTCTTGCTGCTGCAGCATTTATTCACAAAGTGACGGCCAACTTAGAGCATCAGCTGGAAGCTGAGGATCATCCACGTAATCAAATGCTGTGTGTGAAAGTTTACATGCTTGGGAAACAGCTGTTGGTGTATTTAGATCGTAACAAGTATTTATAAAGGTTTTCATCTCGCTGTTGCAGCACTAGAGCAGCAGTTGACCATATTTGAGCGGCTGCTGGAGGTCGAAATGTAGCGGCAACAAGTAAGTACATTTGTAATACACACATCAAAAACAGTTTTGAACCACCCTGGTTCCCAGAACTCCTGAAGAGAGACGTTGACTGTGGATATTGAATCACAGATACAGCCCCTTTGACTGTTCAGAGATGTCACCAAACCCACCCCAAGATGTAAACAACCATGCATGATCAGCACCTATTAGACGGAGTGGGGTCGACAGCTGATCAGTTCCACTCATTCCACCAGGAAGGAGGTACACAGCAGCATTGGGACAACCTGCGTTCTGCCCCAAAGTACCATTATCCAAGATGGCGGCGATGACGTCATCCAAGATAGTGAAGATAACATCTTCTGCTGACATCATCCAAGATTACGGATTTTGGCGGGAAGTTTGATTTTGGCGGGAAGAAGGTCAACTGGGCTACCTCCACTAACTTAACCCTCCCTCCCCTCCTCTCCCACAGAAAAATGGCGGTAAGTTCAAATTCCAACAGGATAATGCAATCTCTACTAAATTAAGAAAAATGGCGGGAAGATAGGTCACTTGGGTTACCTCCACTAATATAAGTCATTAGACCGCTACATCATCCTAGGAATTCGCAGGAAGTTTGAATAAGAAATGTAACTAACCTACGAAAATGGCGGGAAAGAAAGGTCACCTCCACTAATTTAATTCACCCGACCACAACCTCCTCCTAGAGATTTATGGGAAAAGGACTTGACCAGTGCCAGACATAAGTCTTTATTTAAACAATTTGGTGCAGTACAGCTGCCAAGTGTGTTCACCACGAGGTCTGGACTCCAACTGAACTAGTACACACTGCTCCATCAGAGGGCGCTGTCATTCATGGTATAATCCAAGATGGCCACTGATGACGTGAGTATTGTTATCCAAGATGGCGGGAAACAGTGTGTTCACCACAAGGTCTAGTACACAGTACCACCACCAGAGAGCACTGTTGTCCGTTCCGTGCGGTAATTCAAGATGTCGGCCTAGGGTGGGGGAAAATGGCGGGAACCAATAACAGCCCTTAACCCAGTTACGTGTTAGATTACAGCCAGTAGGATAGCAGTATCTGATGACATCATTGGAGGGGGTTTAGGGGAGACTCAGCAGCTCTGGGACCTCTTGCTCGGTCGGTCAGCAGCAGCAGCAGCAGCAGCAGCAGAAGAAGAAGAAGAACCATGAATCATCAACAGCAGTAGCAATCCAGCACAGCCCTGCAGAACAGGAGGAAACGGAAAAGTAAGTATTCCATATCACACCTCTCTCTGTGGTTAGCATTATTATTACTATCATTATTATTCATTGTTTCCTGGTATTGATTCATGTCTAATGCTTTCTCATCTTTGTCCAGCAATAGACATCGATGCGTCCAAGCCAGCAGGGTCGTGTGCCAACATGCCAATCTCTGCCATGTCCGGACTTTTAGCAACCTTGTCTGCCATCCTGTCGAGACCTGCAGCGACCTCTAGACCTGTGTTGGTAACAGCCTCCAGCACATCTGAACCAGTAGTGGGCACGTGGGATCTGGTAGTGCACATAGCCCACTTGCTGGAGCAGGAAAAGGAGCTGCTCTTGTCCATTCCACTCATCGATTTGTGTGATGAGGATACGCGATCTGACCCCAACACATCAAATGCCGTCGCTGGAGGTGTTAAACAACAAGATGGAGGTTTGTACTGGTCTCCAGCATATGACCCATGCCAGCAGAACATCCCTGTGATAGTGCAACCTCAGAGCGCAGATACTGTGAATAAGAAGACGTCGAGTGCACCTATGCTTTCACCTCCACATACAATTTACTTCCCAGTGGAATGAAATGTGTGAACATTGCTATTGAAGTACATCATGTCTGGGACTTACATGCAAGAATGGAGAATGAAAATGTGTCGAAATGTGTTAAAGTGCCAACTCCCGACTTCGACTACGATGAATTACCAGTATGCCGTGCAGAGCACAACATCAATCAGCAGATGACTACAGAGTATTATCCAACTCGTTCTCCCCCAGACATTTGCCTTACTGGTGTGACACTTTCTATTACAACTGTGTATGATGACTGTGTATTATGTGTGAAATTGGGTGACAACTGTGTTTATCTAACATGTGCCTCAGTTATGAAGTTATACGATCTGGACACTGCCATACGTCTTGCACTGAAGAGACTGAACTGTTGGTTGCCTAACTTGGATTCTGCATACAAAGATGTAAACTCCATAGTGTACATGTTGATGATTTGAAGCAGTACCTCTGTTTGCACATGAATGCTGAGCCGAAAGAGAAACAGATTAAATGAGTGTATGAAAAACCTGAGTACTGTGAGGCATCTATTGGCTGAATTTATTGCATGTCAAAAAGCTTTATTTGGCAAATACAGTACAGGTGCGAAGAAGAAGAAGATACAAACAGATTGTAGTGATATTCCTGAAATACTAAACCCCATGTATGATATTTAAATAAATAAATAATTTATGTATATATAATATCAGACTGTGTTTGTATTTTATTTCACACCCCTTTCATTACAGTCAAAGTGACAAGCCTGGTGGTCTCACAGAAAAGCACTTGACCGGAAAGTGAGAATTCGTGGGATCGATTCCCAGTCAGATCATGGAATTTTTCACTTTTGGTTTTAACCGAGCTTTCACCTCTCAACGCTGAGGGGAGATGCGAGAAATGACATGTGGTTCGGATTCCACATTAAACTGTAGGTCCCCTTTCCCCGGTTGGATAACTGGAGTAGGTTAGTTGAAAGACTTGCACCAGGCCATTGCGCCACACGAAATTTTTATTTATAGTCAAACTATTGACATTATTAATTTTTTTCAATGCTATATGAGTTATTGAAATGATGATTGATCAAGTGATTCTTCATGGGTAAAATATATAGCTGTTTTCTCTGTATAGTCACTATTGCTCCGTCAGTTAAGTGATGGAACTATAGTGGCTACACATACTATTATTATCCTTTCCAATGTCTCATTCTATATACATAAACTACTTGTCTGTACCTGGCGTAGTTAGTATCATGGCATGGTGGGTGAAACATACTCATCACAAGGACTTTGCTGTCGGTGAATGGTCCTGTGAAGATGCGAAAGAAAGCCTGAAATAGAACAAAAAGAACAGAATCCTCCTTCCTGATAATATACGAGCAATTATTGTAGGTCCATCCAATTGTGGGAAGACTCATGTCCACATGACTCCGCTAACACATGTATATGGAGTCCGATTTGAGCATGTTTGTGTATTCTCAAATACACTGTTTCAACCCAAGTAACAGTTATTGCAGGAGATATTACGCGGTGTAGATGGTGTTACATACACGAGATTCAGTGAAAGCGGTGATATCCCTCCATCTGAAAAAGCAAAACGAAACACTGCTTCATATTTGATGATGTTGCTGTGAAAAACCAAGACCAAATTCGAAAATATGTCTGTTTCGGTCGTCATATAGGTGATGATGTATTTTATCTAAGCCAAACATATTCCAGAATCCCCAAACAGTTGGTCAGGGATAACAAAAACCCTATTATAGCTTTCAAACAAGACAATCCGAATTTAAAACACATTTACCAGGCACATGTCGGAACTGACATGTCGTTCAATGATTTTGTAAAGATATATGCTGATTGCTGGAATCATTCACAGGATGGGTTTCTCGTTATTGATAAAACATGAAAACTGTGTGATGGTAGGCACAGGTGAAACTTTCAAGAGTTTTTGCATATATAGCATGGTAAGAGAGGTTAGTATATCAGTATACGTTGCGCCATGGAGAAATTCGCTCGTATGTCTAGCTCTCAGTCCGAAAGAACGGGTGTACACACACAGAACAAGCGCCTGTACATGGATGCGAAAATTCACGCTATTGTGCATAAAGTTGGAGGTATGCACAAGGAACTAGAGACATATTACCAGACGCTTTTGAGAATGGTGAATGCGTTAAATGAGTTAGTTAATGAAGTCGGTAACAAAGTAGCCGACGTAACTGAAAAGGTTGAGTCTATTGAGGGGAAAACAGATGTAGGGTTCCTTGTTGTTGAGAAGGGGGAGCATGTACATAGTAAGGGGAAGATGAAAATGACCGGATACATAAAGCCTCACGCTGCAGAGATGTCTGATTACTATACACCGAGTTGTCGATGAAGCAAAAAGTGATTCAAGCGCGGAAAGCAGTTTGTGTGAAATTACAGTTGCTGAGGTTAGGGCGAATGGATCGACAGCAAACACTAAAAGAGACCTTTAAGCCGGTTACTGAGTCTCTCCGACAGCTCTCAGCAGAACCAAAAACACAAGATAACGAGGGTGTTGCCATTGACGAATTCATTATTCGTACATCCCCCGGTCAGATAGATAGAACATTTGGCGTTAGCAGGGGAAGATCGTACATGTTGGGTACGCATCCTATAACTGTAACTGATGACACAATACAGATTGGTGATACACGGTTTGAGACAACACTCGGCTTAATGAATCTTATTTTCCTCAGACCTACCAAAAAACCTATAAATTATTCAGTTAATGATAGGGAAACGTACCATGAGATACTGCACATTACTGGTGTACATAACATCATGAAAAGCCTGAGCAACAAGAAATATAAAACCATTATAAAACCAATACTTGAAGGCGAAAACAACAACAACAGCAGCAGCAGCAACTGTGATGGTACTGACATTGAGCATAAAGCATATATTATGACAACCCCAACGAGCTAATAGATCGACTATGGCTGCTCATGGCATCAGCTGCTGCAGGTAATACAGCTCACTCGAATGAGGTTGATTCAATAAACTCTGAGCTTAGAGAGATACGTATCATCGAGTAAGTATGGAGACAGTAGTTTGAGAACTGCACAAACCAGCACGCTAAACTTTCGCTTGTAGGCATGTAATGATTAAAGGTTTTATGGCTTGTGGCAAGCTGATCTTGTAGATATGTGGGAATATTCACACGAGAATAATGGATTCAAATATATTTTAATGGTTATTGATACATACTCCAAATTTGCCTTTGCATTATCTGTCAAAACAAAAACGGTTAGAAATGTCACGGATGTTTTTGAGTGTTTGCTGCAGACTGAGACGAATCGATGCCCAGACAACCGCCAAATGGATCATGGTGGGGAGTTCTACAATAGGTTATTTCAAGACCGTGATGCAGCGGTACGGAATACATCACTACTCAACATTCACACACCTGAAGGCAAGTATCATGGAGCGTCTGAACAGAACAATAAAAAGTCGAATGTGGATGCATGATAATGGACTCATGGATACGGTGTACTATCACATTAAGATGCTGCATCCACACAGACAAAAATTTAATGTAGGTGATTTGGTGCGTATCTCAAAACAGAAGACAGCATTTGAGAAATCATTCCTACCAAACTGGTCAACTGAGATATTTACAATTTCAAAGGTGCAACGAACGAATCCTACAACTTATACATTGAAGGATAGTAAAGGTGAAGAAATTAAAGGCTGCTTCTACACCGAGGAGTTGTAGGAAAGCTCAGAACCAGATGTTTTTCTCGTGGAGAGAGTTATAAGACGTCATGGAAATAAAGCACTACTCAAATGGCTTGATTTTCCTGCTACACAAAACAGTTGGATTGATGGCAGCGATTTGCTATATAATAGGTGGGCATAGTCCACAACCATCGCAGTAGCGTGCTAGGAGATGCATTAGAGGAGGTGATGGTATTCTAGACAAACTGCCAGTGGAATTACACATCCCTGGGTATAACTTCTGTGGACCTGGAACAAAGTTTCAGAAACACTTGGCGTGAGGTGATAAGGAGGTTAATGTGTTCGACGAAGCTTGTATGGAACACAACATTGCATACGCTGCAAATAAAGATCTATCAGATCGTCACATTGCAGATAGTATTATAGCTGATAAGGCTAAGGCGATATGGAGAAGAAAGGATATTGGTATAGGTCAACGCATTGCAGCATTTGCAGTTGATAAAACCATGTGTGGAAAAATTAAGTTGGGTTTAGGAGTGATGAATTTCAAGTAAGGTATGAATGTTGCACGTTGTCCACTAAACAAGAAGAAGGACAAGGGGTGGAAGCAGGGCTGTTTGAAGAACTGTATTCTAACAGTGATGTATGCAGCTAAAGACGCACTGAAGCAGAAAGATGCAGGAAGAAGAAGGAGAAGAAGAAGAATAGGATTGGTTAAAGCAGCTCGAGTTCTACCAATACCCAATACATCTGGCGGTTTTATTCCATTTATCAACCCGGCCCTCTCCGCCCTCTCGGCGGTAGGTTCCCTCGCTGGTGGTGCTGCAGCTATTGCTCGAACAGTCAAGAACGCACAAAACTCCCCAGCACAATCAGAAGAGGCAAGAAGATATAACCGCACGATAGAAGGCGCAGGCATCGGAAAAGGACTATACTTGAAACCATACAGGAAAGGGCTTGGTTTATTAATAAATTAAAAAAACCATTAGCGGTCCTACCAGATCGACCACTCACAAATACAGATCATCTTAAGTTTTGTAGAGCCAAATTCAAGATACCAAGATTCCGTGGTGTGTTTATGTGGTTTATTTTACCGAAGACTATGTGGGAAATTGGTGAATGCGGTATTGTGAATTTAGATGTTGCTGGAGGCCCCAGCACACACTGAGTATCACATGTTATGAAAGATGCGGATACCGTCTACTGTTTCGACTCATTTGGTGACCTGCAACCACCATAAGAATTACAACGATACTTCACTCACAGAAGACGTGTGTTCTACAATTATCGACGCTATCAGGACTTAAATAGACACGTCTGTGGACATCTTCCCGGGTTCGATTCCCGGCGGGGTCAGGGATTTTCTCTGCCTCGTGATGGCTGGGTTTTGTGTGTTGTCCTTAGGTTAGTTAGGTTTAAGTAGTTCTAAGTTCTAGGGGACTGATGACCATAGATGTTAAGTCCCATAGTGCTCAGAGCCATTTGAACCATTTGAAGTGTGCGATCTACTTACCACAGCCTTGTGTATTGTCAACGTGCTGTTAATAGGTAGGCTTCCGCATTCCTTTGCACTTGCCTGCAGTGAATTCCCTCAAATTGTGTGTTAAAAGTGCTACATCTTGTAGACGTGCGACTGCAAAGGGAGTTGTGTGACCTACTTACCACATCCTTGTGTGCTGCCAACGAGGAAGTAGCAGTACCTGTGCTATTAATAGGTAGACTTTCACATCCCTCTCCCCTTGCCTGCAGTGAATTCTCTGAAAATGTGTGTGTTAAAGGCACTACGTCTTGTAGACGTGTGTGTGCAATGCAGATGAGCCTGCAGAATGTTCACAGATATGTTTTACCAAAAAAATAGTGATTATGTTTTTTTAAAACAACAGTGGTGTAGGATAACGAATTATTTTCCTTTATTTAATTCAATTCAGTTCTAGAGATTACTATTTGGCTTGTGACGTGCAATATATATGTAATTCTTGAGATACAGTTCAGTTCAACACAGAGATACTTTTAACTTATTACTAAAATCCAATACACGTTGGAGATTCCTCGAAGGAATCTTTTACTTTCGTTATATATATGGGGTTTCACTAGGCATGGCCTGCACCTAAATAGGTATGGGAAGGGGAGGCTGGCTAAGCTTATAGGTGACAGTGTAGTGGGTGGTGGTGGTGGTAGTAGTATCACTCATGGAAAAATTACTGTAGTAGTTGGTGTTAGAGCTGCACCTTTTTTAGACTGAAGTCAACTGATAGGTATACCTGCTTAAAGGAAGTGCCTCTAAGGGGTCACCTCCAGAGGATGTAATGTTTCCAAGTAGAGAAGGAATTAGCATATTTCATCAAAATATAAGAGGTATTAGAGATAAAGTTAGTGAACTGCTAATATATGTTAACTCTGAAATTATTGGTATATCAGAGTACTACTTCAATAATTTGATCATTCAGAGGCTTCCTTTACCAGGCTACAGATTAGCTGGCTGTTTCTCAAGCAGTTCTTTGCGGGGTGGGGGAGTGGCTCTGTACGTAAAAAACAGTATTTCATTTGAGTCCATAGACGTATCACGACACTGCACTGAACAGATATTTGAAAGTTGTGCAGCATTAGTTGAATTTAGTGAAACTAAACTTCTAATTGCTGTTGTTTATAGATACCCTATCTCTGACTTCAGAGCATCTTTGCTTAAGCTAGAGAGGGTTCTTCATTCACTTTGTAGGAAGTACCAGAAAGTAGTTATATGTGGTGACTTCAATATTAATTTTGTACATGATTGTGCAAGAAAAAGTATGTTGGTATATCTCCTAAATTCATATGATCTGATGCAAACTGTTCATTCTTCATTACTAGATGGGTATTCTGTTAGCAAAAGGGTGAATGGCCTTTCAGACCATGATGCACAAATTTTAACACTAAAAGGTTTTTGTACTCAACCCAATGTCATATTTAATTACAAACTACGTAGGAAAGTTAATCCAACAGCAATAGAGAGTTTTTAAAAACTTGCCAAGGAACAAGACTGGCAAGATGTTTATAGTGCCGATAATATAGATGATAAATACAATGCTTTCCATAACACATTTCTCATGCTCTTTGAGAGTTGCTTTCCATTAGAACATTCTAAACGGGATACTAGCCCAGTTGGCTGACTAGTGGGATAAGGATATCATGTAGAACAAAGCGGGAATTATATGAAAATGTTAGAAGTAGTCACAATCAAGCTACAGTAGCCCATTACAAACAGTATTGTAAGATGGTTAAAAATGTTATTGACAAGGCAAAAAGTATGTGGTATGCAAATAGAAAATCTAATTCACAGGATAAAATTAAAGCCATATGGTCAGTTGTGAAGAAAGTGTCTGGTCAGCAGCACAAGGTTCTACATCTACATCTACATGACTACTCTGCAATTCACATTTAAGTGCTTGGCAGAGGGTTCATCGAACCACAATCATACTATCTCTCTACTATTCCACTCCCGAACAGCGAGCGGGAAAAACGAACACCTAAACCTTTCTGTTCGAGCTCTGATTTCTCTTATTTTATTTTGATGATCATTCCTACCTATGTAGGTTGGGCTCAACAAAATATTTTCGCATTCGGAAGAGAAAGTTGGTGACTGAAATTTCGTAAAAAGGTCTCGCCGCGACGAAAAACGTCTATGCTGTAATGACTTCCATCCCAACTCGTGTATCATATCTGCCACACTCTCTCCCCTATAACGCGATAATACAAAACGAGCTGCCCTTCTTTGCACCCTCTCGATGTCCTCCGTCAATCCCACCTGGTAAGGATCCCACACCGCGCAGCAATATTCTAACAGAGGACGAACGAGTGTAGTGTAAGCTGTCTCTTTAGTGGACTTGTTGCATCTTCTAAGTGTCCTGCCAATGAAACGCAACCTTTGGCTCGCCTTCCCGACAGTATTATCTATGTGGTCCTTCCAACTGAAGTTGTTTGTAATTTTAACACCCAGGTACTTAGTTGAATTGACAGCCTTGAGAATTGTACTATTTATCGAGTAATCGAATTCCAACGGATTTCTTTTGGAACTCATGTGGATCATCTCACACTTTTCGTTATTTAGCGTCAACTGCCACCTGACACACCATACAGCAATCTTTTCTAAATCGCTTTGCAGCTGATACTGGTCTTCGGATGACCTTACTAGACGGTAAATTACAGCATCATCTGCGAACAACCTAAGAGAACTGCTCAGATTGTCACCCAGGTCATTTATATAGATCAGGAACAGTAGAGGTCCCAGGACGCTTCCCTGGGGAACACCTGATATCACTTCAGTTTTACTCGATGATTTGCCGTCTATTACTACGAACTGCGACCTTCCTGACAGGAAATCACGAATCCAGTCGCACAACTGAGACGATACCCCATAGCTCCGCAGCTTGATTAGAAGTCGCTTGTGAGGAACGGTGTCAAAAGCTTTCCGGAAATCTAGAAATACGGAATCAACTTGAGATCCCCTGTCGATAGCGGCCATTACTTCGTGCGAATAAAGAGCTAGCTGCGTTGCACAAGAGCGATGTTTGATGATATAAAGTCAGTTTGCAGTAATAATATTTCTGTTACTGATAAATCAGATATATGTCCAGCATTTAACAACCATTTTCTGAGCATTGCTGGTGAATTAAATAAAAATTTAGTTTCTACAGGAAATCACATAAATTTCTTAGCAAATGTCTTTCCGAGATTGACGTCTGAAATACTCCTCTGTGATACAGACAAGAGGGAGATTGAGTCAATAATTAAATCACTGAAGACTAAGGACTCTCATGGTTATGATGGAGTGTCTAGTAGAATATTAAAGTACTGTGCTGCACATGTTAGCCCTGTATTTAGCCATATTTGTAATTTTTCCTTTAGGAATGGTCAGTTTCCTGAGCGATTACAGTACTCAGTAGTAAAGCTGCTTTATAAAAAGGGAGAAAGGGATAATGTAGATAATTTTAGACCTATTTCTATGCCATCAGTGTTTGCAAAAGTTATCGAAAAGGCTGTGTATGTAAGGTTAATTGATCATTTTATATCACACGATTTGCTATCAAATGTACAGTTCGGCTTTAGATGTTGTTTGACAACTGAAAATGCTATATTCTCTTTTCTCTGTGTGGTACTGGATGGGCTAACAAAAAGTTTCGACCGCTTGGCATATTTTTTGAATTAACAAAGGCATTTGACTGTGTTGATCTCACAATATTGATCCAGAAGTTGGACTATTACGGAATAAGGGGAGTAGCTCACAATTGGTTCACCTCTTACTTTAGCAACAGGCAGCAAAAGGTCATTATTCACAATGTTGATAATGGCTGTGATGTGGGATCTGAGTGAGGTACTGTCAAGTGGGGGTGCCCCAGGGATCAGTGTTGGGGCCGCTCCTGTTCCTTATTTATATAAATAATATGCCCTCTAGTATTATGGGTAACTCTAAAATAATTCTGTTTGGTGATGACACTAGCTGGGTAGTAAAGGATGTTGTGTGCAACATTGACTCTGTTTCAAATAGTGCAGTACATGACCTCAGTTCATGGCTTGTAGAAAATAAACTAACGTTAGTTTTTACAGTTTCTAACAAACAATTCAACAAAACCTGACGTTTTAATCTCACAGAACGGGCATATGATTAGTGAAACTGAACAGTTCAATTTCCTAAGTGTTCAGATAGATAGTAAGTTGATGTGGAAAGCCCACGTTCAGGATCTTGTTCAAAGACTTGATACTGCCATTTTCACTATTCGAACGATATCGAAAGTGAGTGATAGTTCGACACGTAAATTAGTCTACTTTGCTTATTTTCATTCACTTATGTCGTGTGGTGCTATGTTTTGGGGTAACTCTTCCCATTCTAGAAGGATATTTTTGGCTCAGAAACGGGCGGTTCGAGCAATAAGTGGTGTGAGTTCACGAACCTCTGGTCGACCTCTGTTCACGAGTCTGGGTATTTTGACATTGGCCTCTCAATATGTATATTCCTTATTGTCGTTTCTTGTTACCAATATTAGTTTATTTCCAACAATTAGCATCTTTCACTCGGTTAATACTCGGCAGAAATCAAACCTCCATTTGGGTCAGAAGGTGTGCAGTATATTGCTGCATCCATTTTCAATAAGCTGCCACTCGAATTCAAAAATCTTAGCAGTAATCCACGCGCTTTCAAATCGAAACTGAAGAGTTTCCTCATGGGTCACTCCTTCTATTCTGTCGAGGATTTCCTTGAAAAATTATGATTCTCATTGTATTGCTGATAGCGTTTGCTTAAACTTATGAACATTTATTTTTATCTGTTATTACTTTTATGTTGTAAGTTCATGTACTGACACGTTCCATGACATTGGAGATTTGTTCCTCAATTTGGTCCTACATAACTTGATATGTAAACAAATAAATACATAAACCTAAAGCAGAGGTATAGACTATTACTAATAGAGGTATAGACTATTACTAATGAAATTCCATACAAAAAGACTATATTGAACCGAGCTGCTCTGTGAATTGAGGTTCTCCTACTTAACTACATGTAGTAGATATTTTCTGTGAAATAATTAATTAATTGAGTGGCTCCAACTTAACAACACAAGTTCTATATATGTGTGAAATATACATTTATCATTCAAATACCTTAATAACAATATTAATTGGATGGCTCCAACTTAACTGAACAGCTCTAAATTTTTTTTTAACTGGATGGCTCAACACATTTTCCACCACAGACAGTTGAAATACTTTAATAACAGTTAATTGGGTGCCTCTAAAGCGTCCAACCCAAACAGCTGTACTAAAAAAGAAAAAGATATGGATGGAATTCAGACTGCTTTGACTGGATGGCTAGAGACAGGTGAAGCTTAACACTACCCTATTTACACACAAATGAATAACGAAAGAGAAACAATAATATTTTTTCAGCACATTGAGCTTATATATAAATAAAGTCGATATAATTTTTTTATTTTCCAACACATGGTGATTATATATAAATGTATAAGGAAATAATTTAAATAATTTTTGTATTTTTTCAGCACATGGTGCTTATGTATATGAAACGAGATGTATTTACACATTCATACATATTTTCCACTCACACACATATGCACACACGTTCATACACATTTTTACACTCACGCATACGCACACACACTCACACCACACAGCACACACAAACAATAATCACACTATGATAAAAGAGACAGACTATTTGATACATAAACCCCCCACCCCATTCACTAACCCATTCTCTCACTATCTCTCAATCAGAGTCCCCCCACCCCTACTTTCGCATCAAGTAAATAGTGTGAGTATGGGAGGATTTCCACCCCATTCTTACAAACGACCCTTTTATCGTCATGAGGAGACAATCCGACTTTAGATTGCAGTACAGTGTACACCTTGTGATCTCCCGATCAAATGCTAGTTTGCCAAACAATGTGCGGAGAGGCGCCTTGAACGCTGCGACCGTACAGGCACTGCAAATAGTCTTCCACCATGAAGGTGCAAGATGCCACACATTGAACACCCTTTGCCCTCCTCTGGTTGCCCCCGTCTATTGTATGATATGCATACATTTTAGATCTCAATTCTACAAACTTTCCAATCAGTAAACTATTCGCCTCTCTTTCATGAGACCAATAACCTTCTTGTTCTTAGGAACAATACCATAAGGATTACCGGCCTCATAAGAAGATGTGTCGAATTCTTTACCATGACACCTAATTACTTCATATCGATCACAGTTCTTGATCCAGTAGTTAAAGCCGTCTGTATCCATATAAAGCAACTTTGGTTCTACGAAATGAGGTCTCGCAAACTCGTAGTGAAGCGGTACATGTAGAACTTTGAGATATTCAGTATGCAAATCCCCAAATAAATAGGCTTTATATACTCTACTGCAGCCTTTGACATCTCCACAGCAACAAAGTTTTCATTTAAGATGGTGGCATGCTTAAAATTTGGCCTGGCGATACGCTTTCTCATGCGATAACATTCTTCCCATGCTGTTCTAATTAAAATATCGCGTTCATTTCTTACATTCTGCATAGTTTCCCCAAAAATGGGATTGTTCATTAATTTATAAAAATCTTTTTGAAAATCATTACTCGCGACTGCCCTCTTCTCAGTATTTAGTTCAATATACTCCTTCAGCCATGGGGATTGCTTGAAGGAGAAAGCCTAGGTGAGTCTAACAAGCTTCATGCCTAAGCCGAGGAACTGCTTGAGATTATGATAATGAATAATATACCTCTGCTTATCTCCAACAGTAGCCAACAGTTTAGGGATGGTTCTTCCTCACAGAATTTGTTGCTCTGGACATAATGGCAAGTCGCTTGTCTCCCCATGCAAATTATCAGTATATGTGATGTCTGCCTCAAGCACATATCCTATATCAGAATTGGCAGCAAGACTCATTCAATTTGTTTTCGGGCACCCATTGAAACCCACCAACCAGCAGTGGCTCCATCATGGCGTTCCCATATAAGTTGTTCACATCTAAGTACATGATGTAACTCAAATCATGGGATGCATTAAGCCCAACACCCATCCGTGGGTTATTTGCCTTGGCATGCCTGTGGACGCATTGACAAAGTCCCCCACGGATCCTGTTCTCAAAAAATAAAGCATTGCAGCATCAGTCAAAAGTTCGATGCTATGGTCAGTTTTTATTAAGCATAGCATCCCAGGACAACCCAGGTGCCGTGTAATAAAAGGTGGGGTCCAGAGAGTATGTGGCCATACATACACTCCAGAACTTTTAGAAAATATCTGCAAGCAAACGCACGTCTGTGTCCATAGTCTTGCATATTCTCCCAAATTGGGGATGTTGAATTCCCACCGGACATTCACGGCATGCTCACAATCTGCTGTAGTTATGGCATCGACTGTGAGAGTACTGGTAAATGCAGATATGGCGGGAAGCCTAGTTTCATTGAGTTTTGCCATACCATCAGCATACTCATATGGGGAAACTCCTTTCCTAATCGCAAATTGGAAATTTTCCTCCCCAGGAAATTCAGATCGAGTGATATACATATCATTCTGCGGCAGAGTTTCAACGAGTTTCTGGAGTAAAGTCTGCATAAAGCGTAAAGAGTTAAGGAAGTTGGAGCGTAATTTTTAGTGTCATTCGATTTGAAAAAGAAATGTACTTCTCAACACTTTTAGGAAGGATACTGACCTAATAATTCTTCATACCGAAATTAGCCAAGTGCTCAACGAGAAAATGAGCGTCATACCCGCTCAAATTATGAAAAAAGACCGGTATGTGTCTAGGTAACTGATACCTCAAATTGCATCCATTATGAGAGGCACTGCGGAACTTTCCCGTAAGATGACAATGATCTCTATGGGGAGTTTCCGTTTTTCTATCTAACGAAGCCCACAAATATGACAGTTAACCGCCTTTTCATACAAATCATCATCTTTCTTTGATTTGGTCGTGGGAATGTTGGTGCTGTAGAGCTTATCAACTTCCCATGAAAGTTTTTCAAGCTCAGTGAGAAGCCAAACCTCAGGATCGTCCCCGACATAAGACGCGTAACGGTTAAGTTTAGAATCATATCCACATATAACTTGGAACGCTGCTGCATAAGGTACATGTTTTTGTGTGAAAGTTGTATGTGAGGCTAAGGAGTTCCCTTCACAGCAAGTAATAGGAGCCACCAGGCATTCAATGTCGGCGTACACTAAAAACGGACATCGCTGGTGGAGGTGAGCATTTTGAAATTTAATGAAGCTATTTTCCTCTGTGGTCATAATAACATGTACCGGGTCCTTGGAAGCACAGTCTAATAGATGTATCGCTAGTAACTCGTTTGTTGAAAAATAATTCAGACATCTTAAGCAAGTATGTTATACACGATGATCAGTTGATAGTTAGGGGGAAAGGAGTCGGGATATGTCTTTGATCCAAACATAGTGATTATTATCACCTTCAGAGAAGAACAGCATGTTTACACTGACGACAGTGTGCTTGTCTTGCTCATCTGACTTGCTTTTCTTCTGCAGGCCATAAACGTGAACCGATATGCCAGTATTCTGCCCCTCAAATTTAGGTATGTCTTGGATATGAAGGGGAACTCTACACCATCAAAGTTATAATATGTCTTAATATCACAGACTTTGTAACTGTTTGGATGCTCAGGATGATCTCATCGATCGTACTTTCTTTCACAAGCCAGTATTGACCATCCAAAACAAGCATTATCATATCGATTTTCGTCATTAATGCGTGCATGCTTCTTCTCAATATTCTCAGGGTGTTTGATATAGCTAGACACTCAATTTACCGAATCATAGACATGTATATGGATGTCAAGGTGTGGTATATAGATGAGCGCCTTAGGGGACCCTAGAACTTACATCTCGGAAAATCAGGCCATAATAACACTCAAGGTGGATTCATGATACCACTTAGCAATGGAGGTGCTCCGAGAAATAACGCCATTATCACCCCATATACAGGGTGTTACAAAAAGGTACGGCCAAACTTTCAGGAAACATTCCTCACACACAAAGAAAGAAAATATGTTATGTGGACATGTGTCTGGAAAAGCTTACTTTCCATGTTAGAGCTCATTTTATTACTTCTCTTCACATCACATTAATCATGGAATGGAAACACACAGCAACAGAACATACCAGCGTGACTTCAAACACTTTGTTACAGGAAATGTTCAAAATGTCTTCCGTTAGCGAGGATACATGCATCCAAACTCTGTCGCATGGAATCTCTGATGCGCTGATGCAGCTCTGGAGAATGGCGTATTGTATCACAGCCGTCCACAATACGAGCACGAAGAGTCTCTACGTTTGGTACCGGGGTTGCGTAGACAAGAGCTTTCAAATGCCCCCATAAATGAAAGCCAAGAGGGTTGAGGTCAGGAGGGCGTGGAGGCCATGGAATTGGTCCGCCTCTACCAATCCATCGGTCACCGAATCTGTTGTTGAGAAGCGTACGAACACTTCGACTGAAATGTGCAGGAGCTCCATCGTGCATGAACCACGAGTTGTGTCGTACTTGTAAAGGCACATGTTCTAGCAGCACAGGTAGAGTATCCCGTATGAAATCATGATAACGTGCTCCATTGAGCGTAGGTGGAAGAACATGGGGTCCAATCAAGACATCACCAACAATGCCTGCCCAAACGTTCACAGAAAATCTGTGTTGATGACGTGATTGCACAATTGCGTGCAGACTCTCGTCACCCCACACATGTTAATTGTGAAAATCTACAATTTGATCACAGTGAATCGAGGAAGTACAGTACATACTGACGAAACTAAAGTGAGCTCTAACATGGAAATTAAGCGTTTCCGGACACATGTCCACATAACATCTTTTCTCTATTTGTGTGTGAGGAATGTTTCCTGAAAGTTTTTTGTGTTACCTTTTTGTAACACCCTGTATAGTGCAGAGTTGTAGCCTCTGCATCACCGGGATGTTTAGGTGGGTGATTCAAGTCGATGCACAGTATTGCGCTGCATTTAATGGCGTCAACTCTCGAATTGTTTAGGACTTTGAAGAGCCGGTCTCCGAGATAGAGAGGCACGCTTCTAAAAACCCAACAGGGTCGTGATACCTCTCTCCCAGATACTCAATCCTTCAGAATGAGATATGCCCATCAAAAGCCCTAGCAACTGCTGAGTATTCTAGAGGGTTCATTATACCGTTATTCTGATGTCCTTCACTATGAATAGGACAGGGGAGAGCACTACCGCTAGCCATAGAATAATTAATATTACTATTACTACTACTACAACTAGGAGTCCATCCCATTGACGACGGGACTGGTGAGGGTGCATCTGCTGTAGGGTACAAACACATTTCGCTGACGGTGGGGGCGAACTCTCTGAGATGGAGGCGGTGATGGTCGGTGGGAACAACCGGGCTGTGGCGATGGTTCCTGGGCACTGATGTCCACATTACCGACCGGGCAGGTGGGAGACAGGTGCCCTTCTTCTTCTGCTGGCTGAGTTCCCCATGGGTGCCAGAGGACTTGCGGTGGTGTGGGGACAGGTGCTGCTGTCGCCTCTTGTGCAGCCGTGAGCAGCACTATACATGGCGCTGCGTGTCTCTGTGGTGTGTGGCTAATTCCCGACCTCGCAACCACCTCTCTAGATACACGATGTACTTCATGTGATACACCTGAAACCTAAACCTAAAAAATAAGTTTAATGATCTAGTTTTAAAACAATAAATAATTGTGATTATTTGTCATAAAGTTTGAAAATATTCCCCTTCTCCACTCTGGCTGCATGGCTTGAGCAACTCAACAGCAAATTCAGTGTGGTCTCCCACCCACTACGGTATGTCCTCCGCCTCATCTAAAAGGGTCACACGGTTGCGCCTTTCAGATTTTTCCTCATCCGCAGTGGCTGCCATCTCATTAACCCAATTAGGGATTTCACCCTGCCTTACTCTGATTGCATGACACCCTTCCCTTGGTAACTCACTCCCTATGTATAGAATCATCTAGAAAGAAAAGAATATATCTCAGACAACTCACTATAGGTACTTAGAACACCAATATATAATGCACGAAATTATTTCATCTAAGAACTACATTTTACAAATGTACTAACATTCGTGCTGTGTTCCAGCCTTCTGAACCTCTAGCTGATGGGCTCGCTCGGCCAACATGCAGGGAATGAATTATAGAAAGATGGAAAAGACTGAGTATAATATCCAGTATGGAATAAAATCTTTGTAGCAAGCACATATACACACGCACACACACAGAGACACAATCCGTTAAAGGACATGGCAGTCTATGGACTATGGCCCAAACAGCTATTTGACAGACACAGAAAACACATAACACAGACACAGAATCCGGTAAAGGGCGCAGCAGTTTGTGGACTGTGGCCGAAACCAACATTGAACACAGACACAGAATGTGTTAAATGGCACAGCTGTCTGTGGACCATGGCTCAAAAAGATATTCGACAAACACAGGAAATACATAACACAGAATCAGTTAAAGGCTGTAGCAGTCTGTGGACTGTGGCTGAAACAGATATTTGACAAACGTGGAAAACACATAACACAGATAAAGAATCTGTTAAAGGGTGCACAGTCTGTGGACGGTGGCTCAGACAGATATTCGACAAACACAGAAAACACATAACACAGACACAATCCCTTAAAGGACACAACAGTCTGTGGACTATGGCTGAAACAGATATTTGAGAAACAAACATTGAACACAGACACAGAATCCGTTAAAGGTCCCAGCAATCTGTGGACTGTGGCCCAAACAGATATTTGACAAACAAACATTGAACATGTAACACAGACACAATCCGTTAAAGGACACAACAGTCTGTGAAATGTGGCTGAAGCAGATATTTGACAAGCACAAAAGACACATAACACAGACACAATCCGTTAAAGGGTGCAACAGTCTGTGGACTGTGGCCTAAAATGATATTTGGACACAGAAAACACATTACTCAGATAAAATCCGTTAAAGGGCACAGAAGTCTGTGGACTGTGGCTCAAATGGATATTTGAACACAAAATAAGTACTTACCAGGTAATTGCTCTTCATCTGCTTGACAGCTCTTGCCACTGCTGCTGCTGTCGCTGCTGTTGCTGTTAGTACGCTTCATGATGATAGAAGTACAATCGATAGACCTCTGAGAAACTTTTAGAAGTACAGAAGCAGAATGAGGCCGAGTTCGGTTGTGGCTTGACATATATAGCTTCTATGACGTCGAATCACGTCACTGATGCAATAGCCAATACGAGCGCAGCATTCTACGGCTGGGGGAGGTGCTATGTCATGAATGAATTAATGATGACCACGATCCTAGTGGGAAAACCTCGAACTCCTCATTTGATAATTTAATCTCCAAATGATACATTCAGTTATCGAATATCATTAAAATCAGATTCGAATTAAGCACTTCTTTAATTCATACTTTACATGCGTGATGTGTCAGCTAGACGTCAAACATGTTCCATTAGAATCACTAGCATATTTCTAGAAGAAGATCTGTGACGTCAGTATGCGCATGCTTGCTAGACGCTGTGACGTCAGCATTTGCGTGCGTGTGGGCAAGACACGTGATGCATGTGCCATTAGAACTGCGAACGAGAGAAAGCATTGCAACATCTCTTTCCCTCAGCGTTTGACTGCAGGTGGGGGGGGGGGGGGGGGGTGACGTGGCTTTCACATACTGTGAATAACGATCTTGGATTACATAATGGGAGCGTGCTCTGGTGACAGTACTGTGTACTAGGTCGGTTGGAGACTGGACCTCGTGGTGAATACACTGTTAGCCCCCATCTTGGATAACGGTACTAACGTGACCAGTTGACGTCATGTCCGTCATCTTGGATGACAGCGCCCTTTGCTGGTGGTAGTGTGGACTGCATCAAATTGTTTAAATAAAGACTTATGTCCAGCACTAACCGAGTCCTTTTCCCACGAATCCCTAGGAGGAGGTGGTGCGCGGGTGACTTAGGTTAGTGGTGGTGACGTTTCTTTCGCGCCATTTTCTTAGGTTAGAAGATATAGCCCAAGTGACCTTTCTTATTCAAACTTCCTGCACATTCCTAGGATGATGTGGTGGTCGGATGACTTATGTTAGTGGAGGCAGCCCAAGTAACATTCTTCCCACCAAAATTCAAATGTCCCGCCAAAATCCGCCATCTTGGATGACGTCAGCAGACGACGTCATCACCGCCATCTTGGCTGACGTCATCGCCACCATCTTGGGTAACAGTACTTTAGGGTAGAATGCACGTTGTTCCAATACTCATGGCTCGTGTTGTCTCTAGTTCAACCATGTCTGCATGGTCAATACTGTGTTTTGATTCAGTCCACTTTGTGCCAGGAAGGGCTTTCAAAAGGGAAAGTGTCCAGACGTCTCACAGTGAACCAAAGTGATGTTGTTCAGACATGGAGGAGATACAGAGAGACAGGAACTGTCGATGACAGGCCTCGTTGAAGCCGCCCAAGGGCTACTACTGCAGTGGATGACCGCTACCTACAGATTATGGCTCAGAGGAACCCTGACAGCAACTCCACCATACTGAATAATGCTTTTTGTGCAGCATAGGACTCGTGTTACAACTCAAACTGTGCACAATAGGCAGCCTGATGTGCAACTTCACACCTGATGTCCACTGTGAGGTCCATCTTTGCAACCACGACACCATGCAGTGTGGTGCAATGGGCCCAGCCACATCCCGAATGGACCACTCAGGATTGGCATCATATTATCTTCACTGATGAGTGTCACATTTGCCTACAACCAGACAATCATTGGAGAAGTGTTTGGAGACAACCCGGTCAGGCTGAACACCTTATAGACATTATCCGACGAGTGCATCAACATGCAGGTTCCCTGCTATTTTGGGATGGCATTATGTGGGGTCAACATACCCCGCTGGTGGTCATGGAAGGTGCCATAATGTCTGTATGATACATGAATGCCATCCTCATATTGGCCGCATACTGGTTAGACATTCTTCTTCATGGACGACAATTCGCACCCCCATTGTGCACATCTTGTAAATGACTTCCTTCAGGGTAACGACAAAGCTCGACTAGAGTGGCCAGCATGTTCTCAAGACATGAACCCTATTGAACATGGACAACATGACCCATTAACCACTCTGAGGGGTCTAGGCTGAATCGCCATTGAGGAGTGGGACAATCTGGACCATCAGTGCCTTGATGAACTTGTGGACAGTATGCCATGGCGAATACAGGCATGCATCAGAGCAAGAGGACGTGCTACTGGCTATTAGAGGTACCGGTGTGTACAGCAATCTGGACCACCACCTCTGAATGTCTTACTGTATGGTGGTACAACATGCAATGTGTAGTTTTCATGAGCAATAAAAAGTGAAAAAGTAATGTTTACGATCTCTATTCCAGTTTTCTGTACAGGTTCCAGAACTGTCGGGATAGAGGTGATACAAAACTTTGTTTTATGTATGTATGTTGCTGTTAGACTTTTTTGTTTTCCTTGGATACAGTTGTGTGAGATATGTACTGTTCATTGTTGTAGATGTCGCTATGGAGCAAAAGGAAAACCTAGCAGGGGTATACATTGATGATGATAACCAGGGGTCATCACTTCCATCTGCTATGAACTCTTTTTTTCTTAGTTATGTATAATCAGTATCTCGTGGTAGGCAACTTTGGTACTGATTTTGTTGTTGTTGGTTCTTATAATCAATATCTAGTTGTAGACGACTTTAGTGACATGGATCGATAGCTCCATACCAATTCTGGCAAGGGTGAAATACAGGAGTGCATGCATGAGATGGTGGATGAAGAGGAAGCTGAAAGGCAGTGTCATCTCGCCCTTTTGGATGAGGACGAGGAAATACTGGATTTGGTGGGAGAACTAGCAGAAAGACCGACTGAACTGCTCAGTCCTTGGACCCAGAGTGTAATAGGTGAATATGATGCATTCATCGGCATTACAGCATATAATTATTATTATTATTCTGGAATGCTGATGTACTTAATTGTTGTTATTTATTTACAGAATATATTTTAAAAATTCTTGAGCATTGTACTTCATTTTTTTCGTTATTCATCTGTTAGAAAGGCGTCACCAACAGTGCCACCACAATAGCACAATAGCTCGCTGTGGCATGGGTGCCTAGAGTGATTGTTGTGGGGTCATTTCTCAAACACACACCTGAGTGGCATGCACCCCCATGCAAAGTACTGCTCATAGCTGTGTGAGAGGCAGCGGAATCAGCTGCAGCCATTGCAGTGCTGGCCCCCACACTATCACATACTCTGTGGTATCCATGGATGGATCAGTCAGAAGAAGAATAGCAACGACTTGCCACCCCCCCCCTCGTCCCCCAGGCTGGCAGTGGTGAAGGCTTCAGCATGCAGCAGCATCAACAAGCGCCCTCTCCACAGCCTTAGTGCTCCCACAGGACCTCACTGTCACCACCTCCTCCTGCTCTGTCTCCGACTGTTTGCACTCACCAGAAACAAAAGGTATGTGAGCAT
Source organism: Schistocerca gregaria (assembly GCF_023897955.1). Taxonomy (NCBI): domain Eukaryota; kingdom Metazoa; phylum Arthropoda; class Insecta; order Orthoptera; family Acrididae; genus Schistocerca; species Schistocerca gregaria. The sequence continues at coordinate 90,385,743 of NC_064931.1, forward strand.
CGGTGCATACCTCTCAGCATAGCAGGCGCCTCCTCCCCAATCGATCATCCACCAGGTGTACACAGTCGTTTGCTTTCCCTAGTTTTATTGACAGTGTTAATTATAATGAACCTGTGGTTAGCAGTAGTGCCCTCTCCCATCCCAATAGTGAGACATCAGATTCCTGGCATCATGGTGCCCCCCCCCCCCCTAGAATATTTGGCAGTTGCTAGGGCCTTTGAGGGACATATCCCTTTCACTAGAACTGAGAATCCATGTGTGGGGGGGGGGGGGGGAGGGAGGGGGGTTATTACGACCCATTCGGGTTTCTAGTAGTGTGCCTCCTAATGCTGGAGATGGAGCTTCTCAAAGCCCTAGTTGATCCAACATTTATTGGCATTAAATGCAATTTATTACGGTGCTGCATGTTGACTCACCCTCCCAAAGAGCTGGCTGCTGCGGAGGAGAAAAGCATGCATTACATCTGGGTTGATAAACGCATTATATCTAAGTGCACATCAGTCACTGAGTGGTATTATGAATCCTCCTTGGCCCGGTTTTCCGAGATCGAAGCAAGAGGGTCAGCAAAAGCACTCAGCCAAATATCACATCTCGACATATGCATGTCTATGGCCCATTAAAAGGAGGGTCCAGTTTTATCAAGCTCCCTAAGGATATAGCTGATAAGAAGACATGTATTAACGTCCAAAATCAAAATGATCAGGCTTGTTCTGCACGATCAATCCTGGCTTGCAAAAGAAATTACAATGTACATCCAAAGGGCACATCTCGCTATGGAATAGGTCTTAACATTTGTGGATGTTATTACTTTTATGGTATGTACATCCAAAGGGCACATCTCGCTATGGAATAGGTCTTAACATTTGTGGATGTTATTACTTTTATGGTATTGAGTTCCCTATAAAGACTCAAGACATACCAAAATTTGAGGTTCTGAACCCCAAATATCAGTTCACATTTATGATCCGAAGAAGCAGAAAAGCAAGCCAGATGAAGCAAGAGAAGCAGGACAAACATACTGTACTTGGACCACGCCAATTTTCGAAATATGCAGGTGAGCGTGATCTTCATGCAAACATGTCGATTTTCTCTGGAGGTGAAAATCAGCAATACGTTTGGATTAAAGACATGTTCCGCCCCCTTAATTCCCAACTCAATAAATGCAAGAGTAAAAAAGACATTTATTTCAAGTGTATAAATACCTTTTCGGAAGAAAACTATTTAAACAGGCATCTGAAGGACTGTGAATCCAAGGAATCGGTGTGTGTTGTTATGCCTACAGAAGAAAAAAATGCTCGCCACCAGGAACGATGTCTAGTTGTTATATATGATGATTTTGAATGTCTCCCTGCCCCTATCATGCACTGTGAAGGGGCCACTTAGTCTCGCATACCACCTTCATGCAAAAAGATGTACTGTATGCAGCAGCGTACCAATTTGTAAGCTCATGTGATTCAAGTCTTAACCATTACGAATCTTATGTTGGGAATAATGCTGCAGTTTGGTTGCTCACTGAGCTTCAAAACGTCTCATGGGATGTTGAGAGGCTTTGAAGCACCAACATCCCCATGACCGAATCGGAGGAAGAAAAAAAGTGTACAATGATGTGGTTAACTGTCATATATGTGGGCTATCATTAGACAGAAAAGCTGAAACTCCCTGTGGAAACCATTTTCATCTTATGGGGAAGTTCCGTGGTGCAGCTCACAATGCAAGCAGGTTAATGAACCAGTTAACATGACACATACCCGTCTTCTTCCATAATTTAAGTGGGTATAATGCTCATGATCTAGTTGAGCAATTGGATAATTTAGATATGAAAAAGACCAGGTCAGCGTCCTGCCTGAGAGTGTAGAGAAGTAGATTTCATTCTTGAAATGAATGATGCCAAAAATTACTCTCCGCTTCCCAGAAACTTTACGTTTCATGCAGACTTAACTGCAGAAATTTGTTGACACTCTACCTCAAGAGGATATGCCCATCACTCAATCTGCATACCCTGCTGAGGAAGACTTTCAGCTTGTGACTAGGAAAGGAGTTTTCCCTTATGAATATCTGGATAAGGCAAAACTCTACGAAACCAGGCTGCTCAACATATCTGAATTTAGCAGTAATCTCACAGGCGATCCCATAACTAGGGCAGATTATGAGCATGCTGTGAGTGTCTGGTGGGAATTAAACATTTCCAACAAGTATGCGTGGCCATGTACTCTCTGGACCCCACCTTTTGTTACATGGCAAGTGGGTTTTCATGGGACACAATGCTCAATAAAACGAGGCACAGCATCGAAATTTTGAATTTTTATCTTTGTGCGTGGGATCCTTGGGGGACTTTGTCATTGTGTCCATAGACATGCCAAGGTAAATAACCCATGAGTGCGAGAAGGGTTCAGTGCCTACCTCAGTTCAAGTTACATTCTATATCTGGATGTGAATAACTTATGTGGGCACACCATGATGCAACTACTGCCGGTTTGTGGGCTTCACTGGGTGCCCAAAAACAAATTAGAGGGATTAGGCGGAAAAATAATAGGTCTGGCTGATTCTGGTGTAGGGTATGTGGTGGAGGTAGACCTCATACACGCTGTTAGTAAGCATGAAATGGCAGGCAGCTTGGCATTACGTCCAGAGCAACAATTTCCATGAGGAAGCACTGTCCCTAAACCTATGACAACTGGTGGACACAAGCAGAGGTACATAATTCATTATTGAAATCTCCAGCAATGTTTGAGCTTAGGGATGGAGCTAGGTAGAACTACCCAGGATATATCCTTCAATCAGTCCCTCTGGGTTTTTTTTATTTTTTTAATTACATGTCGCGGTCCGTAGGATCAAACTGAGGAACAAATCTTCGAGGTCATGGAACGTATCAGTACATGATATTACAACATAAAACTAATAACAGATAAAAATAAAATGTTTATGAACCCGAAAAAAGTCAAGGCATAAGTTTAAGTAAAAGCAATCAACAATACAACAAGAATCAGCTTCATTTTTAAGGAACACCTCAACAGAATAGAAGGAGTGACACATGAGGAAACTTCAGTTTCGATTTGAAAGTTCATGGGTTACTGTTAAGATTTTTGAATTCTTGTAGTAGCTTATTGAAAATGGATGCAGCAGTATACTGCACACCTTCCTGCACAAGTGTTAAAAAAGTCCGTGCCAAATGCAGGTTGATTTCTGCCAAGAATTAACTGAGTAAAAGCTGCTTATTCTTGGGAATAAATTAATATCGTTAACAAGAAATGACAGTAAGGAATATATATATTGAGAGGTCAATGTCAAAATACTCAGACAAGTGAATGGGGGTCGAATAGAGGTTCGTGAACTTACACCACTTATTGCCCAAACTGCCCATTTCTGAGCCAAAAATATCCTTTTAGAATGGGGAGAGTTACCCCAAAATATAATATCATATGACATAAGATACTGAAAATAGGCAAAGTAGACTGATTTTCTTGTAGAATGATCACTCACTTCAGATTTCGTTCGCATAGTAAAAATGGCAGCATTAAGTCTTTGAACAAGATCCTGAATGTAAGGTTTCCACAACAGTTTATTAGCTATCTGAACGCCTAGAAATTTGAACTGTTCAGTTTCACTAATCATATGCCCATTCTGTGAAACTGAAACGTCAGATTTTATTGAATTGTGTGTTAGAAACTGTAAAAACTGAGTCTTACTGTGATTCAGCATTAGTTTATTTTCTACAAGACATGGACTTAGGTCATGAACTGGAATATTTGAAACCAAGCGAATGTTGAACACAACATCCCTTCTACCAAGCTAGTGTCATCAGCAAACAGAAATATTTTAGAGTAACCCATAAGTCTAGAGGGCATATCATTTATATAAATAAGGAACAGGAGTGGCCCCGACACTGATCCATGGGGCACCCCCCCACTCGACTGTACCCCACTCAGACCCCACATCACAGCCATTCTAAAAATAAAAAAAATGGTTCAAATGGCTCTGAGCACTATTGGACTCAACATCTTAGGTCATAAGTCCCCTAGAAATTAGAACTACTTAAACCTACCTAACCTAAGGACATCACACACACCCATGCCCGAGGCAGGATTCGAACCTGCGACCGTAGCAGCCCCACGGTTTCTGGACTGCAGCGCCAGAACCACACGGCCACCGCGGCCATTCTCGACATGATGAATAGAATGAACTTTTGCTGTCTGTTGCTAAAGTAAGAGGTGAACCAATTGTGAGCTACTCCATGTATTCCATAACGGTCCAACTTTTAGAGCAATATTTTGTGATCAACACAATCAAATGCCTTAATTAAATAAAAAAATATGGCTAGCATCCGAAACCTTTTGTTTAACCTATCCAGTACCTCACAGAGAAAAGAGAATATAGCATTTTAAGTTGTTAAACAACTTTAAAAGCCAAACTGTATACTTGATAGCAAATTGTGTGATATAAAATGATCAATTATCCTTACAGACACGGTTTTTTCAATAACTCTAGCAAACACTGGTGGCATAGAAATAGGTCTACAATTGTCTACATTATCCCTTCTTCCCTTTTTATGAAGCGGCTTTACTACTGAGTTCATAATCATTCAGGAAACTGACCATTCCTAAAGGAAAAAATTACAAATATGGCTAAATGCAGGGCTAACATATGCAGCACAGTACTTTAATATTCTGCTAGGCAGTCCATCATATGTTTTGCCTGTATCACAGAGGAGTATTTTGGATATTAATCTCGGAAAGGCATTTTCGAAGACAGTTATATGATTACCTGTAGAAACTAAATTTTTATTTAATTCCCCAGGATTGCTCAGAAAATGATTGCTAAATGCTGTACATATATCTGATTTATCAGAAACACAAATATTTTTACTACGAACAGACTTTATACCGTTGACCTTGTGCTGCTGACCAGACACTTCCTTCACAACTGACCACGGTTTTAATTTAATCCTGTGAATTAGCTATTCTATTTACATATCACATACTCTTTGCCTTCTTAATAACATTTTAAGCACCTTACAGTACTGTTTGTAATGGGCAACTATAGCTTGATTGTGACTACTTCTAACATTGTGATATAATTCCCACTTTGTTCTACATGACATCCTTATCCCACTAGTCAGCCACCTGGGCTGCTTATTATTGCTAGTACTACAAATATCTTGCCACTCTTGTTCCTTGACAAGGTTTAAAAAACTCTCTATTGCTGTTGCATTAACTTTACTACATAGTTTGTAATTATTAGTGATTTTTGTTTGAGTGCAAAGGCCTTTTAGTGTTAAAATTTGTGCAACTTGGCCTGAAAGGCCATTCATCATTTTATTAACAGAATGCCCATCTAGAAATGAAGAATGAATAAAAATGTTGTTGATGGCTGTGCTACTGTTCCCCTGCACCCTAGCTGGAAGAAACAGTCTGCATCAGATTATATGAATTTAGGAGATCTACCAACATCTTTTTTCTTGCATCATCATATACAAAATTTATATTAAAGTCACCACATATAACTGATTTCTTGTACTCCCTACTAAGTGAATCAGGAACCCTCTCCAGTTTGAGCAGAAATGCTCTGAAGTCAGAGTTAGGTGACCTATAAACAACAACAACTAGAAGTTTAGTTTCACTAAATTAAACTGCCCCTGCACAACATTAAAATACCTGAGTTGCTGTTCATTTTTGGAAAACAACCTACGACCAGCTTAGAGGCAGAAGTAATGGCAATTTCTGCACAACCCGACCATCATTTTGCAGGAAAATGCTCAAGCATGTACAGTGCAAGCTGTTACTGATTTGTTTGACTGATTGGGTTGCTAAGTGCTATACCACCTGCTGCACTCCCCTGACTTAAGCCCTCGTGAGTTAAAACTCAAGTTCTAAAACTTCACGGCATTCGCTTCAGAACTGCTACAAATTTGTCAGGCAATATACTGCACTGCTCGAACTGTCAACCTATCTGGCACTGCTAACTGTCAATGGGTTATACACAATGCTGGTGACTACTTTGAAGATCAGTAAAACTTTGAAACATGTATATATTTTGTATGAGCTGTAAATAATTATTTGCCACTATTAAAGTTCCAAGCTTCGTATAAAAAAAAAAAAAAAAAAAAAAAAAAAAAAAAAAAAAAAAAAAACAGGCGCAACTAGTGATTTCAAAATAGATTTTTATAAATTAATGACTAATTCTATTTTTGGTAACACTGTGCAGAATATAAGAAATGAATGTGATATTTTGATTAGGACTGAATGGAAGGGATTGTTGGGGATGCCATCATACCAAATTTTCAGTGGGTCACTATTTTCAGTCAGAGCTTTGTTGCTGTGGAAAGGTCCAAGGTTTCAGTAGAGTTTATGAAACATATCTGTTTGGGGGTGTGTGTACTGGACATCTCCAACTTCCACATGTACGGGTTCAACTATCAGTTTGCCAAAACTCATTTCATGGAACCAAAGCTACTTTATATGCATACAAATAGCTCCATCTATTGTGTGAAGAACTGCAATCCATTTGAAGTAATGAGGTGTCATGGTAATGAATTTAACACATGCAGCTGATAATCCTTATGGTACTGATCCTCAGAACAAGCAGGTTATCAGCTTGATGAAAGATGAGGCAAATGGATTGGCAACTGTGGAGTTTGTGGATCTAAGATCCAAAATATATGCATGTTGCACAATAGTTATGGCCACCCAAGGACAGGCTAAGGGTGTGCGATGTGAGGCATTATGTGTCCTCACAGTGAAGGACTACTTGCAGTGCCTGTATGGTGGTGCTCGCAATGCTTCGCTGCAATCTCCACATATGGTACAGGAAATTGATTGCAACGTCATGAGGTGTACACCGTGCTGCAGCCTGAAGTCGGATTGTCACCTCATGACAATGAAAGACCCATTTGTGATGATGGGATCGAAACCCACCCATACTCACTCTTTTTACTTGAAGCTGGAGAGTGGGTGAGGGACTTTGATGGTGTGAATGAGAGAGAGAGTGAGTGACTGGCTGAGTGCTGGCTTGTGCTGAATATTATGGCTTTTTTTACCACAGAACAATTATTGTAGGTGTGTGACATATGGTGTGTCTGCATGTGTGATTGCTTGTGTGTCTTTGTGTGCGCCTGTGAGTGCATTTGCGTGTGGATGGCTGTGTGTAAATGATTTGATTTGATATATTCTGTTTATTTTTTATTATTAATAAATAGCATACTATGTATGCATAGATATATATGCACCAAGTGCTGTAAAAAATTATAAAAAAGTTAAAAATGTGCCAATATATATACAAATTTTAATAATTGTTGAAAAACATCAAAATGTTAAAAAATTGTAAATGTAGAAAAATATAGCTTTACAGCATTTCTTTCCTTTGCAGTTCATGTGCATGTGTGATTGTATGAATGCAGGTGTAAATAGAATAATTTTTAAGTTCACCTACTGCTAGCTGTCCAAGTCGTACAAGATTTAAGTGTGAGTTCCACGCAGTTCATTTTAGTACAGCTGTTTGGGATTAACATTTCAGGGCCACCCACTTCATTGTATTATTAAATTATTTTAGTTGCTTGAGATGGAAAATGTTTAGAGCCACCCAGTTTAGCATCTAAATTATGTTTTCTGTTTGGATGGAATTTCACTAGTTGTAGTAATAGTATTAGTGTAAGGGAAACTGTACCTCTGTAATATTTGTAATCAGTAGTGCAATGTACCTTAGAAATTTTCACCCAGTACTCTTAGTAATGTAGGAATATTCAGTCAGTGCTCTAATGTAAAGTAATTTTTTTTTCAACCAGTACTATTATCTGTAAAACCAAGAACTGTGAATGTGTGTAAAAAAAATTACAAACAGTAAAAAGAAATGTTGTAAAGACTATGCAAGATGCATAAGGCACTAGTTTGAAGAATGAGGGAGGTAACGCTTAAGATGGAGGAAAACAAAATATAAGCAGTGATGGCATGGGATTTTGCCTGCCATGTTACTTGTATAGGTTTTTGGTAACAAGCGGTATGTGATTGTGTCCACTTCCAAAGACATATAGCAATTATGGCTGAAATTATATCACCGGAGCTCGAACAAAGCCACAGACGTAGGATCTGGGGAAAGCTCAATACTAATTATGTGGGAGGTAGGTAGAAAGAAAGAAAAACACAGAATGCAAGGTAAAAGCTCGTTTATTTTTATTAATTCAACTTACAAGTAGTTTTAAATTTTCATAAGAGGACACAACACTATTTTCACACATCTTCTTCTTCTGGAGCAGACTGACAACAGGGCACCCGTATAATTCCTGGTCTTGAATAGATGCAAACTTAAGGATTCAATGCATCTATGTAAGCCTCTCCTCACCTTTGGTAGATGATGGTATCAGGATGACCAAATATTCAAAGTGATGTAATTATATTATTATTTTTATTATGTGTGTATGGACCCTGTCAGACCAAGCATTACATTTATGATTTGCCTTTCTAATAGCCCATATAGCTTTCATTCTTTTGTTATGTGCTTTCTTTCTTTCTTTCTTCTGACCACCTGGTCCCTGATCTATTAGGGACTTCATTCTCTGGCTTTACTACCAATCTATTTGTCTTCTGATGGTAAAGTATCCTGTTTAGCATGTCCAATGTCCCTGTCTGTGACTTTTCCAAGTCATATTTGACTTCTCCTATCCATGGAATGTTCTTCAGTTTTGCAGTGTATGTCAAAATATTGTGAGTTAGTCTTGAAGATGGGAGTCTATGAATGTGTCCATAGAATTTCAGCCTTCGTTTCCTGATACCTGTGGCAAGGTTGGACACTTCTTCTGTTGCTTTGCATGATTTGAGTCTCTGCCCCTCTTCTGTTTTATATGGCCCAGCATTTTCTCATGATCTTTCCTTCCTCCTTCAAGATGTCCTCCAGATCACCTTTTCTATTAAGTAGCAAGGTTTCACTAGCATACAGCTCTTCAGGTTTGATCACTGTATTATAATGTCTGATCTTTGTATGAATGGACAAACATTTCTTCTTGTAGATTTCACTCATTCTCCCATATGCTCATTTGAGCTTTTGTAACTGAACTTTCTGAGCTTCCTTTTCCCACTCTGTTGGTTCTATGATCTTATCGAGATATTTGAAGTGTGGACCTTGTTTGATCTGCCCATATTTTGTGTTCAGTTCCTGAATGTCAAATTTAGTGCAAATGAACTTGGTCTTCTCGAATGAAATGTCATCATTCTTTCGACCAAGTTGAATGGGTTTCCAGTGGTCCTGTGTTTTCAATTCTTTCTCCCATTCTCAGATGACTTTATCCAGAACAAGGTTGAAGAGCAGTGGTGACAATCCATCACCTTGCTGCACACTGGTCTTTATCTCTAAGGGCTCTGACAGTTCGCCCATGAATTTCACTTTTGACTTTGTGCCTGTGAGTGTTTACTTGATGATTCTTAATGTATTTTGATGAAGTCCTTGTTCTTCTAAGATGTTAAAGAGGGATTGTTGATTGACTGAATCATATGCCTTCTTTACATATTTATAAGATATACCAGGATCGTCCCAGTACAGTGTCCACGAAAGCAACTCCTCTGTGTTTTAGCACAATTATCATTATTGAAAGGTCTTAGCGCTGCAATGCTTGCTGAGGTGTCTCTCTTATACCAGTATCTTTTGTACACCATATGAAAGCAACATCTTTAAATATGAATTTCTGCGCTCATGATCACAAAAACTTTGAATGTCAGCAGCAATGTTCACACTCCAAGTTACCATTGTGAAATGCTCTGGATGTGACACAGCACTTGGTCATTTATACAGCACACTGCACAATACCAGTAAGTGGGCAACAGTTAACCACATGGTCATGTAGAACTACAACATACAATGCAGTATGTTCTGGGAAATTTGATGGATTCCAATTCGATTCATACATCAATTGGTCCTGATTTAATTATGTCATTCTGCTTAGCACAGTCTATTATGATGATGGGTGCCAGCTCCTTGAATCTCTGTAGATTGTGTAGGCATCCTTCCTCTTCAACACCTTCATAGTAAGAAGCACAGAGTTTTGCACACATGTCAAAATCTAGATTGTATACATTCTGGTCCCAGTGTAGCAGTAAATTGTCATACAGGTAGAATTCTGAATTCAAGTGACTCTGGCATTAGTTTAAAATTAGTTAGTTTTCCACTTGGTGAGATATATTGAGCGATTATGTCATTGTGAGGTTTCACGTCTACTGATTAAAGGAACTTGTAGTTCGCACATGTTATCACCTTGTGGTACAGCTTCGAAGTGCTGTGTTTTGCACTCTGTGGTTTTATACCTTATGCCCATCCTGTCTTAGATGTAGTCATACAATGACTTCCTCACCATGAAAGATAACAAGTTGGTTATTCTGGTCCACAAAATGCATGGCCAGGTAGTTCAATCTCTGAATTGTCACTGGAAGGTATATGGTGTTGGTAGGAGTCTCAACAATCTTATACCCCGTTCCAACTGATAGAAAGAATCCATAAATTGAATGAGTCAATCTATGGTTGAGACATAAATTTGTTGCAACGTTCCACACAACACAGATTTTACTGATAGGAAGAATATCCACTGTCTGATCAGATTTGTAAAATTTACTGGGATCCATCTTCAAAACCTGTCTCTTTGTGAAACACAGTAGTGGACCTTTCTGATTAAAGTCAGTTGATGCATTTGCCATCCTTTTTTCAGGTTTCAGTGTACTAATATTTGCATGGAGCTCAATCCCTTTTCCATACAGTTTTAAAACTTGGTTTAAGTCATCAATATAGTAAGCACCAGATTCAGTTTGCACAATTTCATTATTAGCATTAATTTCCAGATTCAGTTTATTGTTAGCCTCTGTGATATTTAGGATGGTGTTGTATGTCTTCAGCCCAGTCAGCACCATACTCCAATCTCCAATGCTTAAATTAACTGACGGGAAATAATTTGCATGTAATACGGATGATCATTCTTTTAATGTTAGCATTCTTAAACATTAGGAGGAACATTATGCATAGATGACCACACAGGAATGTATTAAAGTCTTGGTACCATCTAAAATTGTAGAACACATTTCTCCTGCCAGTGAAGTATTGTTAGGGTTCTTCTGGAGGTTGCAGGTTGCTGAATGACTGGAAGTAGTAAATGCTATTTGTATTTTTTTTTTTAACATATGCTACCCAGTGAGTTACAGGTGTACGTTCTACATCTAGATTCACCGTTCCACATTCTCCTGTTTTCCACATAGTCTTCAGTAATGTATTTCACACAAACATACCTCAGAATGTTGAATTTCTCCTTAAGAAACTTAAGCAGATCTATATTCGTAAGTGCCTTGTCTGTTCTGACTACTGAGGGCCTTTCTTTGTTTATGAAGAGACCTAGTCCTTTCTTGTATGGTTTCAGGTATAGTCCTTTCCTGATGGCTGCTGCCTCCATCATCCAGTTATATCTTCATGCCTCCTAGAAGTTTTGTGCATTCTTGACAGTCCTGGTGATAACAGCAGAACCCCAAGCCAGTAAACCCACCACCAAGTGACAGACTAGGGCAGGAATGAGGAGGGGAATAATTCTTCTTGACGTCTTGGTATTGGTGGAACCCTGGGTGGTTTAATCGAGCTTCTTTCTCTTGCTCCTTTCTGCTTCAGGCCACCCTAAGCTGCATACATCGCTGTCAGGATGCAGTTTCATGGTTGTCTTCTTCTTCTTAAGTGCTCGACGTGCAGCTGACTTGGCTGAACTTCTTCACACTCAAGCCCAACTTAACTTTACCATGCATGGCTATTTCAACTGCAAATGCTGCAATGTGTTGACCTATACCAAAATCTCTTCTCACACATATTTCCTTAGCTGTATCAGCTAAAATTCGATCTGCACTGTGACGATCTTTATTTTCTGTGTGTACAATGTTGTGTTATTTTCATACCTCTATCACTGTCATTGATTTGAAGATTACATCTCTCAAGCTGGCAATTTTGTGATGACATCCAGCTTCCATTACATTAATATGAAGAAGATTGGTTAGTATTGTCAAATGTTGATGATCTGCTGGAAGCAAACTGAAATTGATAGTAGGCAAATACAAGCCAACAGTACATAAAAACAAATATAATAGAAGAAAGAAATGTTACACAAAAGAGACATACAGATAAAATAATCTTATTTGTTAGTTGCAATGACTGAAATAAAACCAATAAGTAATAAAATATAAATAATTTTTATTTTATTAATTCTTCTCCTAGATATGTTTTCATGTAGAAAACTGGTTTTATTTGTAATTTTTTAACGTCTCATCAGTAACAAGTTTATTCAATGTATTGTGTTTTTGATGACAGCAAAAGGAAGACTGAATAGCCTTCTTAATAGAGTCACTGTGACACCTACATGCAATTACTTTAAGCACTGTGGATAAATTTACACCTAGATGTCAATAAAGGAATCAGAACATTATTCATATAAAGCTTGAGTCCAGAATTCTACAAACCACTCCAACTCATTTAGAAATGAGGAAATTCAATACTGGATATTCATAGGACAACATCAAAGAGAGAAATATAAGGGGCATTCAAAAAGAGACGAGCTGGAGGCATAATTACAGAAACCAATACCTATATGTTAGAAGTACTGACCCTGGCTGTTGAGACACTTGTCCCACTATGACACAAGGTGGTGAATGGCTGTCCCATAAAATTCCCGGCACTACGATGTTAACCAGTTCCGCACATACAGCTGAATGTTGTTGTCGGAGGTGAATCGTTTGCCCCTATGCTGACATTCTTTGACCAAGATGGCCCCCATGTGATTCACTTCCTGCAGCATGGGACAACAGTGAATGCCCAGCATTACTCACAAACCTTGACCACCCTTCGCCAAGCAATCAAATAAAAACGACCAGGCAATCTCACCCATGGGGTCATTCTGCTCCAAGACAATGCAAAACCTCATATGGCCAACACAGTCACAACACTCCTGCAGAAATTCAAGTGGGAGGTTCTCCATGACCCTCCATACAGTTCAGACCTCTCTCCCTGTGATTACAGCAGTTTTGGTCCCCTTAAAAGGCTCTGAAGGGCAAACAATTCACCTTGGATGATGATATCCAGCTGTACGTGCAGAACTGGTTAACATCGCAGCCCAGGAATTTTATGAAACAGCCATTCACCTTCTTGTGTCTCAGTGGGACAAGTGTCTCAACAGCCACGGTCAATACTTCTAACATACAGGTACTGGTTTCTGTAATTATGCCTCTGGCTTGTATCTTTTTGGATGCCCCTCATACACCAACATGCCAAAATAGTTTCTTACTTGCTAAATATGGTGTTGGTCAAGCTATGGAACACAACACAGTAGTGACTTTGTGTGGTGAGGAATCAACAAGTCATCGACAGATTTACGGAGGTATTTGGCACCAGAAGTTTACACACAGGTCAAACAATTTCTGTAAATTACAGGTCAAAGGTATATGGCTACAGATTTTGTGCCTGGTAATGAGCCAACACTGTTTCATCAGGTTCAGATCAAGTGAATTTGGTAACCAAGACAAGAAGCCAAGTTACGTGTTGTGCTTCTCAAGCCACTGCAGCACAAATCTGGTCTTGTGACATGGACAATTATCCTGCTGCAAGATGCCATTGTCTTTCAGGAACTGATCAAGCCTGTGGGAATGCTGGTGGTGAATGTTTGCACAGTCTACAGCTGTCATTGTCTCTTCTATTACCACCACAGATCCCACAGAATCCCTGGTTAATATCCCCCATAGAGTAACACTGCCCTCACCAGTCTGTCTCTATAGTGTGGAGTATGTTCCAAACAGCCATTCAAGTAGATAATCATGTATCTGGAACAGACAAGCAACCTGGTGTAACAAGGAACATGTTTCATCTGACCATGAAACTCATTTTTAATGATCCAACGTCTAATCTCAATGATCCCACATTGATGGCAATTGTAACCATCAATATGATTGGGTCAACATAAGAACATATAGAGTTTATCTGTCAGCAGATCTGGCACACACTGCCACAGATCTGCCTCAAATCCTGCTTTATAGAGCTGGCAAGTGTCCTTCCTACACTTTCTCTGATGAGGTGTGGACGTCCAACATCTTGTCACCTAATTGTGACTTTATTGTCCATCTACCACTTTCCATAGTTGCTCACAACTGGAGCATGCAAGCAGCCAACCAGCTTCACCACTTGTGAGGTGCTCATTCCCAAGTGCCAGGCCATAACAATGTGCCCTTTCCCAGTGTCAGTTATGCCAGTGGAATTCCTGGTTTGCACCATGTATCATAGCTAGAATGATTCCTCATTCATCTCTGATCCATGTTGATACATTTCTAAATGTGTCACATATCTGCAATGCCACCATGCAACATTCGTTCTCATGGTGGGAAGTGGTCACCATGTTTGGTATTATCTGTGTATGTCACTCTGATACAAGATCAGTTTATTTTCAGTATGATGCCTTGCACGATTTGACTCAAAACTGAATCATACCAAATCCTTACTTCTTACTGGTTCCTGTAATGATCAGTGTTTGAAAGTTTAAAGGTCCTTATTTCACATAAAAAGTGAGCAAGTAATTAATTTTTTCACGCAAAAATTTAAAATATTGAACCAAAACACTTAAGAAATCTTTTCTGGCATACATTATGCAACATGGATACAGGGATAGTGCTTCCTTCATCATCTGCATTTTGGTCATTCTCAGCAGAAACCTCAACTATCTCAAAATTCCCTAAGAGTAATATTGCAGCCAGTATCCTGAACATATCCATCTGTACCTTAGGTGAAAAACCCAGCAGATTTATTGCATTGGTTGTTTCTTCAACATCGCTCTGTCATCTATACCTCTATACCTTGAATGTGAGGACTGTAACCTTGATTTAAGTAATGAAAATCATCCTGGTGGGCTAAACAGAAAATAAGAGAAAAATCAATAAGTATATTATAAGTAGACAGTAATAAATGACAATATTGTGTGTTTTTGCTAGTAACAGGGACCACATCCGTTACTTCAGCTTAAAAATATTATAGGAAAGTTTAAACACTCAGTAAAAGCTCGGTGCACTTATCATATTACAAGGAAAACTATGTTAGTTCACAATGTACCATATTTAATTATTTCAAGTACAAAATAAAGACTAATGTAGTCATCCTTCCCTTAAAAAATAAATCATTACAATGACAATGAAATCTGATCCAGTTATTACCTACATTGTCAGACTCATACTTAATCAAACCAATAACTACACAGTTGAAGGTCTTCATGAATGTCTTGTGAATGGGATTAATTAAAGCTATCTTAAAACACTATAGATCCAAAATGCACAGTGTAAACTTACATACTGAGTAAGACAGTTCAGTATCACAGGTACAGGACCATGCTGCATTTCGTAAAGAGATGTGCAAATATATTACAATGTTACAAAAAAAAAAAAAAAAAAAAAAAAAAAAAAAAAAAAAAGACTACCCTAACAGTCACAGCACTTGTTCACATAACTAGTGTATCCATTTTGCAATGGAGGCAACTGGGAAAGGAGTGGTGGAATGGAAAGGGGAAGACACAAATTCTGATGAGCAATATTTTGCAAAAATAATGGGGTCCCTTACATTGAAACGCTAATGTAACTCCTCTATACAAGTGGTTTTATTTCTTCAAATATTACCCAGGATTGTAGTCTTGATATTAACAGGTACTGTAATACAATAAAAATTACTTGATAGTTGACACTTCACAATTTGGATTAGTTTCCACCAACTGGAGCACTCTAACATCATGCCCGAGTTGTTCACCATCGCCAAACTGCCACAACAATTGGTCAGTTCACTTCCAATTCCTTCTCCAGCATTCTTGCCAGATGTGCTTGAATCCTGAATCAAGGGTCTGGAACTTTTATTTTGTATTTCATGAAACATGATAACCATACCAAAAACAGTGCATACACAAAATGATGTTAATAAAACACACACATTTCATACACAGCACCAACCAAACACTACTGGATACTTTCATGCAAGATGCAATTCATCATTACATACACAGTTGTCATAATTACAGAGACTGGCTTACATTACGGAAGTGTTGCATGAGATTCTGTGAAGCTGAATTTTTGTAGGCTGCAATTCATCATTGTGACTGGAGCACCACAGTGATAAATATAACTGCTCAAATCAGGCTTGTCGCTTAACGCAAAAGTTAAGAGTACGAGACTGATATACAAGAGATTGTAGGTTCAAATCTCATCAAATGTAGCTTCTTCTTTTAATTAATTTCGAAATCTAATCAAAACAGTTTGATTATTATTTTTATTCAATTAATTGGTTTAAATTCAACTATTTTATTTCTAATTGATTGCTCTGTCATTTTCATCATCATATTGACTTTATTTGCTCTTTTATTCCATCCTAGCATTCTTTATTTGTTTGCAATCTTCCTGTGTTGCCTATAATGTTCTACCAAGTGCCAATGAGGACTTCTCATCAGTTGGTAATGTGGCAACTTGAGTAGTTAGTGTGAGGATAGTTTCAGATAACCAATGATATCAAGAAATTAAAGTTTGCTTTTAGCATTGAAACTGATTTTTTTCTATTGTGAGTTTGCTCATAGAGGCTAGCTTTAATTGCCATAAACAAAGTGCTCATGATTTTAGTTCTGCCACAGATTGCCAACTACCATTTTCTCACATACATTGCACATCACAAAGTTGTGGTTAGCTTAGAACACGAGTTTAAATTCAGGGTTACAAAATGTGCCATCTGCCGCAGTTCAGTCATTGGTCACTTAAAACCAGTTGTTGACAGAGCATCACCATAATATTTACTTATCAGTGTGAAAGATATGAAGAAATTGAGTTCTTACGCTCTGTGAGAAAGAGAAACAAACAGCCTAACGAACAACAGGCACTAACATTTTGATCTTTAGAAAGAGCAAATGCAAATGTGTTTGGACTCAAATAGGCCCCATTTTACAGATGACCACAACTAGCTGACCATATTTTGTAATTATACAATTTTGTAGCAACAGTTAGATTTCTGATTTCATACACAATATTTTCTGATGGATCACAACTACTCACCAGTTGTAAACAGTTGTTCCATTACCACTGGGTAAATCCATTTTGACCAACTTTTCATAAGCATTCAACTCAAGACATAAAGTCAGTTGAACACTAATAGCCCACAACAAGCAGCTCTTCAGTAATGTGAGCTGTCTACACTTTTGTGTCTTGGTAGCACAGCACACACTATTCTGACAAGTCACCTGGTGACGCATACATCACAAACTGGGGCATCAACCAATTGGCTTATGAAGCCAGCACGATTTGGGACTTCACCCTCTCAAGGACCATGAGAAGATAAACCATGACATGACATTTGGTTTCACTGATTGTAGCTTATTTCCCTCACCACAATCCATTCCTCCACCCACCTGCACACAAATGATAATAATCATACGGCACTGATGGCTGGAATTCCCTACCTGGGGAAGTTTGGCTGCTGGGTTGCAAGTCTTTTCAGCTGACGATACAGTGGGTCAATGATTATGATGAAATGATGATGAGGACAACCAACAACCAGCTCCAAGTGTAAAAAATCTCCTACCCAGCTGGGAACTGAACCTGGGCCCACTGCATGGAAGTCAAATGCACTGACTGCTCAGCCAAGGAGGTGGACACTGCACACAAAACTAATTTGACAGTGACACAAAACAATGTAAGATTCAAGACTGGACCAATAAAAACTAGAGAAACAATTAAGATGACAGTTTCTAATGCTTCAAGTGTACTACAGGGTCTCTCCCCACCTAAGCACAACAAACGAAATGTTCATACAGCCATGGAAAACTGCCAGAAAAGTCTTCCTTTGGGACGATGTTCAACACATGCATCACATTGTCTTGAATATTGGTGATTTCATCAAAGTATCGACCCTTCATGTGAATTTCTGCACTTTGACATTTAGTAGTAAGTTCACATTGATAACACCAAGTCTCATCACCCATAATGATTTTATCCAGAAAAAATTGTCCTTGTTGCACATTTTAATCAAATTGTAGTAGGCATCCATGACTTCATTTGTGTTTGTCAGTCAGTGTGTGTGGAACAAATTTCTTACACACCATTATGGAGAGTGTCTTGGACAGTTGATTTAGAGATTGTAGTCCATTGCCATTTGTGACACAACTATGTTGACACACTACAGTTGCACACCCACTTTTTAATACTGCCTGGTCACAAATGACTGCTCAAATGCATATCTGTTGTTTACAGTTGATAGTTCAAGCTGCCAAGATAATCACTGTGGTGATGTTGCTCACATGCCAGGAATCCAGGAATAAAATCCATCTTCAGCACTTTTTGGATGGACAGTGTATCTTGAATGCTGGCTATGTTGGCTACTATATTTTTAGCTCATTTCCACAGATTCCTAAACACCACAATACCAAGCAGTACATTAAATATATGTTATTCAATGGTAATTAAGTGTCAGTGTTCTGGATTGTTTTTCTGCTGGGTCCACCTCAAGTGTGACTTAGAAGGCAGCAATGGAATGACAGATGATGAATCTGTTCCCTTGATGTCAAATCAGCTGCTCCATTGTGTTCAGTATCACGTACAGCTGAGCTTTTAACACTGAAAATTCCTTGTGCTGGACTGCATCTAATCTCTTAAAGTACCACTGTGTGGCAGACTCTTACACCATATACAGTCAATTTGATGTCATATTAAAGCTCTGTAACAATGGAACATATATCAATTCTAACTGCTCACTAGGAACAAAGCAAGAAACATTTCTTATTCAATTCAATGTGGCTAGAGGAACTGGAAACTTACTCTCATAAAATGAAGGAGCCACAATGCTCAACAAGCAGAGTCAGTTCAGTAGCAACATTCTTGTGCAACAATATTAAAATGAGGCTGCAAGTAATCTGCTGCATCAGCAGCTACCTTCTTTGTGCCTGGATGCTAAGCAATGACTTGGTGACTATGTGCAAGGCAAGTCAACCCATTGACAGTGTTTTCTATCCCAGATGGTGACATTTGCTTGATATGCCATTTTACCTTATTTTGTGTTTTCACTTTTCTTTAACAAATTAGTTAAATCTCCAGTGGTTTTGTATGTCCCGTGACATGGGTGGTTGGGTGATGGGACCAAACAATGAGGTCATCAGTCCCATTGGATTAGGGAAGGATAGGAAGGAAGTTGGCTGTGCCCTTTCAAAGAAGTCATCCTGGCATTTGCCTGACGCCATTTAGGAAAATCACGGAAAATTTAAATGAGGATGACCAGACACAGGTTTGAAGTGTCACCCTCCTGAATGCAAGTCCAGTGTGCTAATAAATAACTGCACCACCTCACTTCATGCCCACAGACATTTGTAAGCTGTTTGCACTTTACAGTGTCCATGGAAGAGAGGTGGATGCTTGGGTCAGTTACACCAAACAACACCTTATAATCAGGAGTTCATTTATTCACCTCTATACACAAGTAAGGCTTACAAAGAACTGGCTGGCAGAACTGCACAAAGATATTGTTTAGCTTAGTTCAAAGACAATACTCAGATCGATACTGGTGTCAATCTCATCGGCGCCATAGCCCTCCGCTCCTTCCCCCCCCCCCCCCCCCCCTCGCAGTACAGAGTACTCTTGAGAGGCCAGGGAGGGGGGGGGGGGTGCAGCTCGACAGCGTCGTCGGGGAGCTGTGTCGGTAGATGTCGTGAAGGAAGGTCTGGCCACCGAACCTGGAAGTCATTGAAACGTGCCGGGCGTCATACTGGGCATGCTGGTCGTGCAGTGACAGGGAGGATGGCATGGAAGGCCGGTTCTGGTCAGACACCGTAATGTGTTGATTGCATTTGCGGAAGTTCGACACATTGCGGGTGTGTTTGGATTGACGTGTCACAGAAGACCGACGCGGATGAGGCACTGAGATGTGCCGAGAACGGTAGCGGAAGCTCGACTGGGACTGGCGCAGGGGCGACAGGTGAGAAAAAGTTCAAAGTTTGAAAACACGTGCCAGTCCGCGGAAAACTTGACGTACGATCAGAGTCGGAGCCACCTGTGTTGCAGAGAGGCTGCGGAGGTGCGGGCTGTCCAGAATCACATCGAGGAAAATGATGTCAAATGTCGGGCGGAATGTGTGAATGTTCACTGTTCATAGTCACTCCACTCAAAACAGTGTGCAGATAAGGTGAATGTCGTGGCAAGAAACACTGAGGCATAGCAGTAGGACGGAGATGGAGGTCAGGCATAGACAACAAGCTATTGTGCCTGTTGCAGGCCGAGGTATTGAAGCAGGAAGGCATGTGCTGATGCTGATCCGAGGCAGGCGTGGGTGTGGTCAGATGCTGAGGAGGTTGACCTGTGAACAAAGCAGTTCTGGCCACGTGGCAGGAATCTGCGTGGTACTGCATGGATTGCGGCATGGCAAACCGTTGTCCTGGTGGTTCCGTAAGAGGTAACTGCACCGTCGATGAGGGAGGGCACATGTGGTGCGAAGAAAGGTGTCTGATAGCCGGAGTCATGCACGCTCCTAACCTCACTTATTGTTGCAGGCACGAAAACGTCCGAAATCGGAGTAACCGTCGATTGAGAGGCATCGTGTTGCAGTCCTGGCGAGTGTACATTGCCCGCAACACAATGCATGTCGATCACAAAATCCAGTGTGGCGTTAGCCCAAAGGCATTATTCGAATGTTGTTTTGTTGTAATACACAAGAAAACAACTGACGCGGAGGCTGCGGACACAGTAAAACGGTGAAAACGGAAGATGTTACAACTTGGGGTCACCAGTGAGGTGGATGCTCGGGTCAGTTACACCTAACAACACCTTATAATAAGGAGTTCATTTATTCACCTCTATACACAAGTGAGGCTTACAAAGAACTTGCTGGCGGAATTGCACAAAGATAATGTTTAGCTTAGTTCAAAGACGATACTCAGATCAATACTGGTGTCGATCTCATCGGTGCCATGGAAGTATTATATTATTTACTTCCATTCAACTTGTTAGCATAGTTTCTCCATTATTACATACTGATTTTTATACAAACAAGTTTTGTCACTTCCCTTCACGTTTCCTTTAGATGTCTGTTAGTCATTTTATGGCATTGCTAAATGACCAACAAAAGAAAACTGAAGGTTTCGAGAAAAACCAGTCAATGCCAAGGGACAAACAGCCAAAGAAATTAGACAGATTAAAAGAAATCAGCTGAAAGATTGAAAACACTGAAAACCAAAGAAGCAGCAAACATTTAATCAATATAAAACAAGGGACTATTACGAAACATTTAAACAATATAATCAAGGTATTCACACTAACGATAAAAATCAACTGGTTGCAGAACCATGGAAGAATGCAAGTAGAAGAACCCTTTGAAACCTACATAAACACTTCATAGACATCTTGGATATAGCGAAAATACCTAAGGAATGGAACATAGCAACAATCCACTTACATCACAAAGTAGGTGAGAGATGGTCCCAAGTAATTATTGGGGGATATAGCTATTTGATGTCCATGTAAGGTTTTATCTACGGTTACGCACACATACATTCAGGAACAAATCAACTAAGAACTTTAAAAATATCAACATGAATTTTGGCCAGGAAGAAGCTGCCCTGGCCAAATTATCAGTCTGAAGTGGATCGTGGTGCATCAAACAATTCAATACAAGAGTTTAATCATCATTGTTGTTAACTTCAAAGAGTAAAACAGTATTCATTTGAGTCATTACTGAAAATCCTTAAGGAATTCAGTATACATTGAAGCTTACAAGAAAAGCATTAGATAACGTTTCACAAAACCAGGAATAGGGAATACAATAGAAGATGAACTGGTTGCCTTGAGAGATGAAACAATGAAGGCAGCAGAGAATAAAATAGGTAAAAGACAAAGCTTTGAACAAATCCTTGGATAAAATGGGATGTATTGAATTCAGCTGATGTAATGAGAAAATATAAAAATGAAGTATGTGACGTCCAAAACTGAGGTTGGCAGAAAGTGAAAAACGGCTAAGCAAGAATGTCTAGAGGACAAACACAAGGCTGACAAAGCATGTTTAACTAGTGGAAAGATATATACCGACTACAGGAAGATTAAAGAGACCTTTGGAGGAAAGAGAATCAACTGTATGAATATGTAGAGTTCAGATGGCAAGCCAGTATTAAGCAAATAAGGGAAAGCAGGAATATGGAAGAAGTATACAGAGGGTCTATATAAGGGAATGTACTTGATGATAATATTAAAGGAAGGGAACAGGAAGTAGACGAAGATGAGATGGGACAGACAATACTGAAACAAGAATTTGAGATACCACTAGAAAGGTCTAAGTTGAGACAAAGCCCTGTAATAGATAACACTCCCTCGGAATTATTGAGATCTTTGAGAGATCCAGCCATGCAGAACTGTTGCACCTGGTGTGCATATATGAGATGTAAAATATTAAAACTTCAGGAAAAAGTAAGTATTCCAATTCTGAAGACAGCAATTGCTGGTAAGAGTGAATGTAACTGGCTTATCAGTTTAATTAATAATGACTGCGAAATACTTTCATGAATTGTTTACAGAAGACTGGAAAAACTTGTGGAAGTCAACCTTGGGTGATATCAGTTTGGGTTCTAGAGAAATATAAGAATGCACAAGGCAATACTGACCCTATGTCCAAGGCAAGTTATAGAAAGGTGCATCTGCATTTATAATATTGGTAGACTTAGAGAAAGTTTTCTGCAGTGTTGAGCAGGGTACACTCTTTGCAGTTCTGAAAGTAGCAGAGATAAAACGCAGGGAGCAAACGATTA
The DNA here is from genome assembly GCF_023897955.1 of Schistocerca gregaria. NCBI lineage: Eukaryota > Metazoa > Arthropoda > Insecta > Orthoptera > Acrididae > Schistocerca > Schistocerca gregaria. The sequence continues at coordinate 90,408,520 of NC_064931.1, forward strand.
TACACAGCTTGAACATAGCCAAACTGCAGAGATCCGAGTCTGAGGACATGAAAAGGAAGCAGCAGTTGAGAAGGGAGTGAGACAGTGGAAGGGGAAGCTTCAAGCTGGAACCTCCTATCTGTTCTTACTGCATCCATATTAATAATTATCCCTTTTACTCATTTTCAACTTTTCATTCAAATCTTTATAAAGTGCTTCATAATATGTAGGCACTTGTATTTATCGAAACTTTAATCAAACTTCACCTCACTTAAATTCATTACTCAGACTTTTCTTTCCAATGCACCGAGTTCGTTGGTGAAATTAGTTTTGCTGAAAACAGTGTTAACTGGAAATTATTAACAACTGAAAGCTTTACTAAACTACAAGTTAGGGAATTTTCAATCAGCTAATCAGTAGAGTTGAGCACACTGACATCACTTGTTAGAAGGACTGGCATCCTGACTGTAGTATCGATAGCTACGGTGCCACGGTGTGGGTGAAAGTTCTTAAGTTGGCACTTAGACAGATACCGACACAGACTAGCCGGTGCTGTGGAGGTCTATGAGCTCCACGACAGATTCTCCCCATTTCATCAAGAGCAGACGGCATGGAAACACCGCTTCAACCTCAGATTGCTATAGAGACTTTGTACTACTTACTATGGGTCTAAGGCTTCGCACCTCAGTGCAAAGTTATGTATTCAGTTAATATTGTGATATAGTAAACCATTTCTAAAAGCAGTACAGAGAGACTTTCACCTTTTCCTGCTCCTACTCACTTCCTACATTCGGCCTACCCTTCAGTTTACAGGAGCAGATCCACACGCCGCCTTCCAGGCGGGATAAAAAGTGGATAGAGATTTTTAGTTTTTTTTCTTCTCCTATCATTTCCTTTTTTGCTCCGTACTGCTTCAGTTTTTTGTTATATCCCCGTGTGAGTGTTTGACCACTTCCCCCAGTTGCTATAAGACTTTCATTTGTGAAAACCACGGCTACGCCACAGAAACAGGCTTCGCTGTCCGATCTTGTACGTTTTCAGGCTCAGCAAATGACGCAGCTGCTTGCTGCCATAAAAGGACTGGTCACCCTACAAACTGCAGCTACTTCGGCCTCCGACGCCATCACCTGTGCCGACGCCGTCGCCGACAGCGCCACCATTCCGTGCCTTTAATCCTGACGTTGAACGCTGTCCAGAATACATCGCCCAGCTCGAGGCGCACTTCGCAGCTTACATCATACCAGGTACAGAGCGGCTTGCCTTTTTCATTGCTAACGCGGGTGTTGCGTTGTACCGTGTGCTTGTGAAATTGTTTCCCACCACCCGACCAGAAACTAAAACTTGATGCTTTCAACTCCCACTTCCGTGACAGTGTAAATGTGGTAGCTGCACGCTACAAATTCTTTCATCTCCGACGTGGCCCTACTCAGTCAAATACACTACTGGCCATTAAAATTGCTACACCACGAAGATGAAGTGCTACAGACGCGAAATTTAACCGACAGGAAGAAGATGCTGTGATATGCAAATGATTAGCTTTTCAGAGCAATTACACAAGGTTCGCGCCGGTGGCGACACCTACAACGTGCTGACATGAGGAAAGTTTCCAACCGATTTCTCATACACAAACAGCAGTTGACCGGTGTTTTGCCTGGTGAAACGTTGTTCTGATGCCTCTTGTAAGGAGGAGAAATGCATACCATCACGTTTCCGACTTTGATAAAGGTCGGATTGTAGCCTGTCGCGATTGCGGTTTATCGTATCGCGACATTGCTACTCGCGTTGGTCGAGAGCCAATGACTGTTAGCAGAATATAGAATCGGTGGATTCAGGAGGGTAATACGGAACGCCGTGCTAGATCCCAACGGCTTCGTATCACTAGCAGTCGAGATGACAGGCACCTTATCCGCATGGCTGTAACGGATCGTGCACCCACGTCTCGATCCCTGAGTCAACAGATGGGGACGTTTGCATGACAACAACCATCTGCACGAACAGTTCGACGATGTTTACAGCAGCATGGACTATCAGCTCGAAGACCATGGCTGCTGTTACCCTTGTCGCTTCATAACAGACAGGAGCGCGTGCGATGGTGTACTCAACGACGAACCTGGGTGCACGAATGACAAAACGTCATTTTTTCGGATGAATCCAGGTTCTGTTAACAGCATCATGATGGTCGCATCCGTGTTTGGCGACATCTCAGTGAACGCACATTGGAAGCGTGTATTCTTCATCGCCATACTGGCGTATCACCTAGCGTGATGGTATGGGGTGCCATTGGTTACACGTCTCGGTCACCTCTTCTTCGCATTGACGGCACTTTGAACAGTGGACGTTACATTTCAGACGTGTTACGACCCGTGGCTCTACCCTTCATTCGATCCCTGCGAAACCCTACATTACAGCAGGATAATGCACGACCGCATGGGTCCTGTACATGTCTTTCTGGATACAGAAAATGTTCGACTGCTGCCCTGGCGAGCACATTCTCCAGATCTCTCGCCAATTGAAAAGTCTGGTCAATGGTGGCCGAGCAACTGGCTCGTCACAATACGCCAGTCACTACTGTTGATGAACTGTGGTATCGTGTTGAAGCTGCATGGGCAGCTGTACCTGTACACGCCATCCAATCTCTGTTTGACTCAATGCCCAGGCGTATCAAGGCCGTTAATACCTCCAGAGGTGGTTGTTCTGGGTACTGATTTCTCAGGATCTATGCACCCAAATTGCGTGACAATGTAATCACATGTCAGTTCTAGTATAACATATTTGTCCAATTTCTTCCTGGTGTAGCAATTTTAATGGCCAGTAGTGTAAATCATGGTTAGCGGACGTCCAGGGACTAACTTCTGATTGTGACTTTAATTGCTCGTGTGGACGGTCATATGCGGATATAGTGATTAGATACGCTATTGTGCAGAATATGGTGGATCATCGCATCCACGAGCAAATCCTCAGATTTAAAAACCCGTCTTTGCAGGAAGTAGTGGACTTGCTAGACAGACAAAATACGTTAGACATGGCTACTTCCGCGTTCGACATGACCCCGGGTGTGTGTACCGTTAGCGCGGCACAACACATGCCCTCCCGCCCGGCCCAGCACGGCTAGCTACACCGCACCGCTCGCACGCAAGTAAAGACGTTTCAAACCAGGCACATTCTAAGAAACTTAAATCATGTCCGAACTGCTTTCGTGCCCACCCACGGGACAGTTGCCCATCCTGTCAAGTACAGCGTTATTTCTGTAATAAGAAAGGACACGTGCAAGCTGTGTATAGTAAGAGAAACTCTAATTCACACCATGTCTCCCGTTCGCGTGACTCGTGTGGGCCTCACCGCAACAGAAACCGCCATCATCATGATTCACATCAGCCTGTAGACGTTAATGCCATTTATTCAAAGCCTTCTGCTTCACATTCTTCTACAGCTCGTTGTGTGCATCAAGTTTTGCCAGACACTTCCTCTCGCATTCAGCGTGATGCGAGGAAACTTTTTGTGACTTTGCACATTTGTGGACGTTCGGTTCGCATGCAGCTGGACACTGGTGCGTCAGTTTCTTTACTGAACAAATCAATATATGACTTGCTTCGTTCGACTCTGCTTCGACGTTCGCATTACACGCTGACTGCATTTACTGGACAGGAAATCTCAGTGCTCGGCGTGTGTAGTTTGCAAGCCACGTGTTGTTATTGTTGTGGTCTTCAGTCCTGAGACTGGTTTCATGCAGCTCTCCATGCTACTCTATCCTGTGCAAGCTTCTTCATCTCCCAGTACGCACTGCAACTCGCATCCTTCTGAATCTGCTTAGTGTAGTCATCTCTTGGTCTCCCTCTACGATTTTTACCCTCTACGCTGCACTCCAATACTAAATTGGTGATCCCTTGATGCCTCAGAACATGTCCTACCAACCTGGTCAAGTTGTGCCACAAACTTCACCCCAATCCTATTCAATACTTCCTCATTAGTTATGTGATCTACCCATCTAATCTTCAGCGTTCTTCTGTAGCACCACATTTCGAAAGATTCTATTCTCTTCTTGTCCAAACTATTTATAGTCCATGTTTCACTTCCATACATGGCTACACTCCATGCAAATACTTTCATAAATGACTTCCTGACACTTAAATCTATACTCGATGTTAACAAATTTCTCTTCTTCAGAAACGCCTTGCCATTGCCAGTCTACATTTTATATCCTCTCTACTTCGACCATCATCAGTTATTTTGCTCTCCAAATAGCAAAACTCCTTTACTACTTTAAGTGTCTCATTTCCTAATCTAATTCCCTCAGTATCACCCGACTTAATTCGACAACATTCCCTCATCCTCGTTTTGCTTTTGTTGATGTTCATCTTATATCCTCCTTTCAAGACACTGTCCATTCCGTTCAACTGCTCTTCCAAGTCCTTTGCTGTCTCTGATAGAATTACGATTTTATCGGCAAACCTCAAAGTATTTATTTCTTCTCCATGGATTTTAATACCTACTCCAAATTTTTATTTTCTTTCCTTTACTGCTTGCTCAATATACAGATTGAATAACATCGGGGAGAGGCTACAACCCTGTCTTACTCCCTTCCCAACCACTGCTTCCCTTTCATGTCCCTCGACTCTTATAACTGCCATCTGGTTTCTGTACAAATTGTAAATAGCCTTTCGCTCCCTGTATTTTACTCCTGCCACCTTCATAATTTGAAAGAGAGTATTCCAGTCAAAATTGTCAAAAACTTTCTTTCTCTAAGTCTACAAATGCTAGAAACGTTGGTTTGCCCTTCCTTAATATAGCTTCTAAGATAAGTCGTAGGGTCAGTATTGCCTCACGTGTTCCAACATTTCTACGGAATCCAAACTGATCTTCCCCGAGGTCGGCTTCTACTAGTTTTTCCATTCGTCTGTAAAGAATTCGCGTTAGTATTTTGCAATTGTGACTTATTAAACTGAGAGTTCGGTAATTTTCACATCTGTCAACACCTGCTTTCTTTGGGATTGGAATTATTATATTCTTCTTGAAGTCTGAGGGTACTTCGCCTGTCTCATATATCTTGCTCAACAGATGGTAGAGTTTTGTCAGGACTGGCTCTTCCAAGGCCGTCAGTAGTTCCAATGGAATGTTGTCTACTCTGGGGGCCTTGTTTCGACTCAGGTCTTTCAGTGCTCTGTAAAACTCTACATGCAGTATCGTATCTCCCATTTCATCTTCATCTACATTCTCTTCCATTTCCATAATATTGTCCTCAAGTACATCGCCTTTGTATAGACCCTCTATAAACTCCTTCCACCTTTCTGCTTTCCCTTCTTTGCTTAGAACTGGGTTTCCATCTGAGCTCTTGATGTTCATACAAGTGGTTCTCTTATCTCCAAAGGTGTCTTTAATTTTCCTGTAGGCAGTATCTATCTTACCCCTAGTGAGATAAGCCTCTACATTCTTACATTTGTCCTCTAGCCATCCCTGCTTAGCCATTTTGCACTTCCTGTTGATCTCATTTTTGAGACGTCTGTATTCCTTTTTGCCTGCCTCATTTACTGCATTTTTATATTTTCTCCTTTCATCAATTAAATTCAATATTTCTTCTGTTACCCAAGGATTTCTACTAGCCCTCGTCTTTTTACCTACTTGATCCTCTGCTGCCTTCACTACTTCATCCCTCAAAGCTACCCATTCTTCTTCTACTGTATTTCTTTCCCCCATTCCTGTCAATTGCTCCCTTATGCTCTCCCTGAAACTCTGTACAACCTCTGGTTCGTTTAGTTTATCTGTGTCCCATCTCCTTAAATTCCCACCTTTTTGCAGTTTCTTCAGTTTTAATCTACAGGTCATAACCAATAGATTGTGGTCAGAGCCCACATCTGCCCCTGGAAATGTCTTCGAATTAAAAACCTGGTTCTTTAATCTCTGTCTTACCATTATATAATCTATCTGATACCTTTTAGTATCTCCAAGCTTCTTCCATGTATACAGCCTTCTTTTATGATTTTTGAACCAAGTGTTACCTATGATTAAGTTGCGCTCTGTGCAAAATTCTGCCAGGCGGCTTCCTCTTTCATTTCTTTGCCCCAGTCCATATTCACCTACTACGTTTCCTTCTCTCCCTTTTCCTACACTGGAATTCCAGTCACCCACGACTATTAAATTTTCATCTCCCTTCACTATCTGAATAATTTCTTTTATTTGATCATACATTTCTTCAATTTCTTCATTATCTGCAGAGCTAGTTGGCATATAAACTTGTACTACTGTAGTAGGTGTAGGCTTCGTATCTATCTTGGCCACAATAATGCGTTCACTATGATGTTTATAGTAGCTTACCCGCATTCCTATTTTCCTGTTCATTATTAAACCTACTCCTACGTTACCCCTATTTGTCTTGTTCCTCCTGCCACCGAACTTCACTAATTCCTACTATATCTAACTTCATCCTATTCATTTACCTTTTTAAATTATCTAACCTACCTGCCCGATTAAGGGATCTGACATTCCACGCTCCGATCCGTAGAACGCCAGTTTTCTTTCTCCTGATAACGACATCCTCTTGAGTAGTCCCCGCCCGGAGATCCGAATGGGGGACTATTTTACCTCCGAAATATTTTACCCAAGAGGACGCCATCATCATTTAATCATACAGTAAAGCTGCACGCCCTCGGGAAAAATTACGGCCGTAGTTTCCCCTTGCTTTCAGCCGTTCACAGTACCAGCACAGCAAGGCCGTTTTGGTTATTGTTACAAGGCCAGATCAGTCAATCATCCAGACTGTTGCCCCTGCAACTACTGAAAAGGCTGCTGCCCCTCTTCAGGAACCACACGTTTGTCTGGCCTCTCAACAGATACCCCTCCGTTGTGGTTGCACCTACGGTACGGCTATCTGTATCGCTGAGGCACGCAAGCCTCCCCACCAACGGCAAGGTCCATGGTTCATGGGGGGAGGGCAAGCCACGTATGGTGCAACAACCCGTACAGTGTCTTTCCATGTGCTGTGCTCTAGTGATGTTACGAACATTTTTGGCATGGACACATTTTATCTTTTTGGCCTCGCAATTCAGGACAATATACTTTTCATCAACGTTAGTGAGCACGCAGACAGTGTTGCCACACTACGCGATTATTTTGCTGAACTCGTTTTTGATGGCCTTGGTTGCGCCACAGACTTTGCAACGCATGTTGTAGTTACGACAATGCCATGCCTATTTTCCGGAGCGCACGCCCGGTACCGCACGCACTGCGTGACGCCGTAGCTGCTGAACTTACGCAATTGCATGACAGTGGTATCATTGAGCCTGTTTCTGCTTCGCCATGGGCTTCGCCTATAGTGTGTGTGAAGAAACCAAATCGTCGTCTCGGTATTTGTGCTGACTTTAAGTCTACACCTAAATCCCCAGACAGTGGTAGGTACGTTTCCCTTACCGCGTCCTGAAGACATTTTTGATAAGCTTGGAGCGGGAAAATTCTTTTCCACGATTGACTTGCGGTCTAATACCTTCAGATTCCACGCGACGAACAATAGCAGCGCTATTTTCTGATAAACATCCGCCTTGGATTGTTCAAGTTTCGCCGCCTTCCATTCGGTTGTGCGTTGGCTATTGCTATTTTTCAGTCTTATTTGCAGCAGTTGCGTGCCACTGTCCCTGGTTGTTCCAACTAAATGGACGATAAAGTCGTATCAGGTCGCACCCCTTACGAACATTTGCAGAATTTGCGTGCCTTATTTACTGTACTTTTGCAGGCAGGACTACAGTGTAACAGAGAAAAGTGAAAATTTTTTCAAACTGAGATTCAGTAGTTAGGACATATGATTAACGGACAGGGTATCCACCCCTCGCCGTCACACCTCAGTACGATTAGAAACTTGCCAGCACCCAGGAACTTGAAAGAACTTCAGTCTGTGTTGGGCAAAATTTCATATTATATTCGGTTTATACCAAATGCAGCGCAGATTGCAGCGCCTTTGTATCGCCTTCGGCGTAAGAACGTTACTTTTGTTTGGTCTTCGGTATGTGACGCTGCTTTCCACGAGCTCAAATCTGCTTTGTTGAGTGATCGCTGTTTGATTCCTTTCGATCCCTCCAAACCAGTTGTTTTGGCTGTCGATGCATCTTCTCACGACATCGGAGCGGTTCTCTCGGACCGTATTAATTCTGTCGATCGCCCGATCGCTTTTGCGTCTAAGTTGCTCAATTCTGCCCAGAAAAATTGTTCTCAAATCGAGAAAGAAGCTTTAGCTATTGTATATGGAGTGACAAAGTTTCATGATTTTTTGTACGGTCGCAAGTTCTATTTGGTCACTGATCATAAGCCTTCGACGTCGTTGTTTCGCCCGTCAAAGCCATTTCCGGCCCGTACTGCACAAAAGTTCCAACGTTGATCTTTGTTTTTGTCTAACTACAATTACGAAATTTTGTTTCGGCCTATGGCCCAGCATGGCAGTACTGATGCTTTGTCTCGTCTACCTATCGGTCCTGACGAAGTATTTGATTCTTCCGAATTGTCCTGCATGTTCATTGATTCACAAGATAAGGAATTAGCTGATCGTTTTCCGGTGGATTGCTTCCGCGACAGCCGCCGATGCTTCTTTGCAGATTCTTTTGCAGTATATTCGTACTCAATGGCCTCCATCTGCTACGCAAATTCGTGATCCACTTGTTCGCCGTTAGTTTGCGCAACGTTACAACTTGTCTGTACACGACGTGTGGTTGTACCTCGTTCGTTGCAGACGGAAATCCTGGTCATTGGGGTATAGTGTGGACGAAGCAATTGGCTCTGAGCACTATGCGACTTAACTTCTGAGGTCATCAGTCGCCTAGAACTTAGAGCTAATTAAACCTAACTAACCTAAGGACATCAGACACATCCATACCCGAGGCAGGATTCGAACCTGCGACCGTAGCGGTCGCTGGGTTTCAGACTGTAGCGCCTAGAACCGCACGGCCACGCCGGTCGGTACGAAGCAACTAGTGCGTCGTCACTGCACTTGGGTCGACATTGATAAACAAATTGAAAATTTGCTTACTAATTGTCGCTCTTGCGCGGAGCATCTATCTGCTCCCCGCCAGCACTTCTTTGCGTGGCCGACTCCTACTGCACCGTGGCAGAGCGTTCATATTGATTTTGCGGGTCCTTTCTGGGACACCCGCTGGTTGATAGTTATTGATGCATACAGCAACTTTCCTTTTGTTGTACACTTTGACATAAAACTCGACCGGTGGTCGGCCGCTGCAGAGTCTAAGTCCGCTCCGATCGCGACATGGGACAAATAAACTAACTCGCTAATTCTCTAAGTCCGGCTTTCTGCACAATATAGCAACACTGTAGACGGCGGCACTTCCTGGAGGAAGTCTTGTTCGATGTTAGAGAAAACGGAGACAGCTTACGCCCGTGGTCTAGCGGTAGCATGCGTTCTTTCTGTCTCCCATGTCTGTGGATCGAAACCAGCTGGAGTAGAAGAGTTTTATAGCCTCTTATGTCTGAATTGTGAAGACGTGACGTGAATTTAATGGTAGTGCAGATTCAATCTATTTAACTTTCTGACACACCGATAAGAAAATTTTATCCAGTAACCATTTTGCGGCAGATTTCTCGCAGACTGCCCTCCTCTGGACGCTGTATGCGGCGGAGCTCCTGGATCCACTTGCTGTCTACCGGCAGCGGCCGTGGCGACAGCAGCGGCGCTGCACTCCCCCATTCTTGATCGAAAGCGCCTGCTACCGCTCATCGCTTTTTATAATGGTTCAAATGGCACTGAGCACTATGGGACTGAACTGCTGTGGTCATTAGTCCCCTAGAACTTAGAACTACTTAAACCTAACTAACCTAAGGACATCACACACATCCATGCCCGAGAGGCAGGATTCGAACCTGCGATCGTAGCAGTCGCACGGTTCCGGACTGCGCGCCTAGAACCGCGAGACCACCGCGGCCGGCTTTTATAATTTAAAACGCTTTATTGTTAGGCTATTAAATGTTGCTAAACAGAAAATTTCTACGATTTCCACTCACGCTCGAAAGCAACGGAGATTACTGTATTACATTAATCGGCAAGAGCTGAGTATGGCCCGAAATTAATTTGATAGACTGGGATGAAAGTGATAGATAAGGTCATCAGATTTAAAACAGAAAAAGTAATCGTGTTTGAGGTTTCAGAGAACGGAAAAGTGTCAGAAAAAATCTACAGTTAAATGTTATTGCAAAAATTTAGAGGGGAGGAAGTATATTAATCAATATGTTCACTTCATAAACAACCTCCTGACATGTTAGGCCTATATGAGGAACGAAGCTCAAATTGGTATCGTTTCCGAAACTAATTCACAGTGAAGCACCTTGGCATTTGCAAAGCAGACATCCGTGACATTAACATAATTTACTAAGTCGAAATTGCACGAAGATTTGTGTGTAAAGGCATTCTTCAGATTTCGTATAAGGAATTCTACTACCAGTTTGCAACTCCATTAATGAAAATGTAATATGAAAAGGTTGTGTTCAGAGGCTTTCACCGAGATTGAAATGCCATCTCATATGGCACTATCATCGCAACGCATAAGGGAACCACTGAGCTAAGGACACACTGGCCGTAACAGGCGGACTATAGTCATTGCGATATTGCCTGAGCCTCAAAAAGCAACATTAAACACACAAACAGGTGTTACTTATGTGAAATACGCCGTTCTTGGAATCCAGAAATTAAATATGCTTTCTAAATGCCTCGTCTTACAGTGGATTATATCGTATGTGTCTTCGATGTGAAAAACGAACGCCAAGTGAATTTAGCGAGGTAATGCTGGGCTACACCCGGAAGTAAATGCACTATCACAGTGTTGACAAATACACTCCTGGAAATTGAAATAAGAACACCGTGAATTCATTGTCCCAGAAAGGGGAAACTTTATTGACACATTCCTGGGGTCAGATACATCACATGATCACACTGACAGAACCACAGGCACATAGACACAGGCAACAGAGCATGCACAATGTCGGCACTAGTACAATGTATATCCACGTTTCGCAGCAATGCAGGCTGCTATTCTCCCATGGAGACGATCGTAGAGATGCTGGATGTAGTCCTGTGGAACGGCTTGCCATGCCATTTCCACCTGGCGCCTCAGTTGGACCAGCGTTCATGCTGGACGTGCAGACCGCGTGAGACGACGCTTCATCCAGTCCCAAACATGCTCAATGGGGGACAGATCCGGAGATCTTGCTGGCCAGGGTAGCTGACTTACACCTTCTAGAGTACGTTGGGTGACACGGGATACATGCGGACGTGCATTGTCCTGTTGGAACAGCAAGTTCCCTTGCCGGTCTAGGAATGGTAGAACGATGGGTTCGATGACGGTTTGGATGTACCGTGCACTATTCAGTGTCCCCTCGACGATCACCAGAGGGTGTACGGCCAGTGTAGGAGATCGCTCCCCACACCATGATGCCGGGTGTTGGCCCTGTGTGCCTCGGTCGTATGCAGTCCTGATTGTGGCGCTCACCTGCACGGCGCCAAACACGCATACGACCATCATTGGCACCAAGGCAGAAGCAACTCTCATCGCTGAAAACGACACATCTCCATTCGTCCCTCCATTCACGCCTGTCGCGACACCACTGGAGGCGGGCTGTACGATGTTGGGGCGTGAGCGGAAGACGGCCTAACAGTGTGTGGGGCCGTAGCCCAGCTTCATGGAGACGGTTGCGAATGGTCCTCGCCAATACCCCAGGAGTAACAGTGTCCCTAATTTGCTGGGAAGTGGCGGTGCGGTCTCCTACGGCACTGCGTAGGATCCTACGGTCTTGGCGTGCATCCGTGCGTCGCTGCGGTCCGGTCCCAGGTCGACGGGCACGTGCACCTTCCGCCGACCACTGGCGACAACACCGATGTACTGCAGAGACCTCACGCCCCACGTGTTGAGCAATTCGGCGGTACGTCCACCCGGCCTCCCGCATGCCCACTATACGCCCTCGCTCAAAGTCCGTCAACTGCACATACGGTTCACGTCCACGCTGTCGCGGCATGCTACCAGTGTTAAAGACTGCGATGGAGCTCCGTATGCCACGGCAAACTGGCTGATACTGACGGCGACGGTGCACAAATGCTGCGCAGCTAGCGCCATTCGACGGCCAACACCGCGGTTGTTGCTGTGTCCGCTGTGCCGTGCGTGTGATCATTGCTTGTACAGCCCTCTCGCAGTGTCCGGAGCAAGTATGGTGGGTCTGACACACCGGTGTCAATGTGTTCTTTTTTCCATTTCCAGGAGTGTATTTGCTACGACGCTGCCTATTCTCAGTTCTCTTACGAAGCAGCTCTTCTGACGTCGCCTTGTGGGCTGAGGCATTCAATTATCATTATCTGCTACTGTAGCAAAGTCCGTACTACATTTTCGATCCCGCAGCACCAGTTATCTGGTAACACTGTGTTAAATCGACAGGAGTAGTTGCAGAGTTGTGCCATCATATCTGTCCTCCCACTGTCAACTTTATGTATCTCACTTCTCCTGTAACGTTGATCACAAGGTGCCGAAGTAAAGGACTGTATTCTGCATGACGTAAGATTCAGTATTCCCATCTTTCATAGCCACTCTTCATGTGCATCGATACCATATACATGACTAGAATATCAGGTGTTATTATGGATAATAGTCCAACACATCGAAATCATTTGGCGGATTCACAAAGAAAAATGTAATGAGAGATTACTGAAGAAGAAAGAAAACAATGGGAAAATGCGCTGATGTGCATTTTCATATGTTTTATGTCCATAGCTGCCATAGTTAATACATCAATAATAACCTCGTTTATTGCTTCAGTAACTGTTACCTTCTTGTTTGACACCGAGGTGATGTAAACAACACAAATTCGTGTCACTGGCAGTTAATTCTAGTCTCTTCCGGGGGTTAGTTTTGTTTTGTTGTTGATGTAAATTGGTATTCGCGAAGAATACTTCTGTCGCAAATCCAGAGAGGTTTCCAGAACACATGTAAATCCGAGGATTTGGAATAGTCTCTCAGTTGTAACCTCTTAAATGGCGGTAGCCGCGCGGGGTGGCCCCGCTGTCTTGGGCGCCGTGTCACGGACTGCGCGGACCCCTCCGGCGGAGCTTCTAGTCCTCCCCGGGCATGAATGTGTGTGTTGCCCTTAGAATAAGTTAGTTAGCGTAAGCAGTTTCTACATATAGGGACTGATGACCCTAGCAGTTTGGTCCCTTAGGCATTAGAACTTAAAAAAGAGCAGTAGCGGAAGGAATTGATAACATAAAGCTTTTGCAGAAAAACTGGAACTAATGGAAAAAGCAGCTATATTTACGTAAATTGAGCTCTTTACTGTAGCAGTGCCTTGTTCTCACAGTAGTAAAAACTGCCCTTACCATGATCGTAGCTGAGGTATACAGCTCGCAACGTGAAACATGAGAGTATGGCTACCTCTTGCATTAAGCGCCCATTTTGAACTGAAATATGTTTTCTAAATCAAAATCACTCCTTCTGTGGTCATTATTCACAATATTTGATCGACATGAGAAGAAAATATTAAATGGATGTAGCAGATAAAACACAGCCCCACAGCCGCAAATCATTCTCATACCAACACAGTTGCCAAATAGGGCGTACGACGTCGTGAGTCCTTGACTACGTTAGTGGCAAGAAGATTCCGTTTTCTTAGCAGGAATTCTTCACAAACGGATGTGGATACAATGCAATCCGAATGACAGATATGGCTGCATGCCTACATGTCTAAAAAGAGCAGAAAATCTAATTGTTAACCCTTTGAGTAATATTCCCACGTCTGTGACTCGAATCGTGGTTAAAGCCCATTTATTACCACTGTTCATGCTTACCGACTACTACCTACATCATCAAATAACAGCAGGAAATGAGAGAAATACTTTCTGAGTAGACGCCTTGATATTTGAATTAATTTTCGGATGTAGCAGGTTTTCTTTTTCAATAAAGCTATTGTTTCTATTTCCAGACAACATTTCCTATCCTTCTTACTTCTACTGCAGCAGTTATTTTGCTGTCCACATTGGAAACCACGCCTACGACTGCCATCGTCTCATTTCCTCTGATTGGCCTTACTTAATTTTACTACTACTCATTACCCTTTTATTAAAGGCTATACACCAAGGCCGGCCGGAGTGGCCGTGCGGTTCTGGGCGCTACAGTCTGGAACCGGGCGACCGCTACGGTCGCAGGTTCGAATCCTGCTTCGTGCATGGATGTGTGTGATGTCCTTAGGTTAGTTCGGTTTAATTAGTTCTAAGTTCTAGGCGACTGATGACCTCAGCAGTTAAGTCGCATAGTGCTCAGAGCCATTTGAACCATATACATCAAGGAAAGAGAAATAACATCTACATGTAATGTTTACCACGATGCAATCAGGAAATTGTGCTTATAAAAACGCTCAGAACAGATGAATGAGCCTTTCAATTTGCAGCACACTCCAGACCGAATGAAAGAAAATAATATTAAGAGGAGTAAGTTGGCCATAGCGAGAGTGGGATGGGTTTGATGTAGTGCCGTGAAGTTAGACCAGTTTCCGTCGCATTTAGTTCCTGATGGACCAAAATGATATCTTGATACAAAAGCATCGGTGTACTCATATGGGAGCTACTTCCAACGTGTAATTGGTAGAATACCTGGTCACGTTAGGAAGCGTTTCGCTTGAGGTCATCACTAGTTTTAATTTCAGTCCAATCCTTGATGACGCACTGAAATGTTTTCGAACTTTTCTCATTGATTCATACCTTAGAGATTTCCTAAAGCGTTATATCGTCTGTCAGTCACACCGTTAGTTAGACAACCATAACGCTCTGACTTGATGCAGAGCATCAAATCATTTGAGCACCGATTCTAAAATACAAAAGACCACTTCTGAAGAAGGGCCTGCTGGTAGCAAGTCCTGGAATACAACACTGTGGGCAGTAACAATGTCCATGTTTTACGTCACGAGATGCAGAAGTGATATACATGCTTTTCGAAAAACTCATTTAATGAATTCTTTCGAGTCTGGTAACGTATGGGAAGGGTGTTTTTGTTATGATAAAAAGTTGTGTAACACAGATTTCACTAGTTTCGTTGGATTTGAGAATCGGAGTTAGTTTTTGGACAGTCGAGTGATTTGATCATGGTCAAGACCGACTGCTATTTCTAGTCACAGTCGCTGCCGCTGCGTTCCTATTTCATAAACACAAACACCACGTGACTGGGCACACTGCTCATCACGTCACATGCTTCGAGTGGCCGTGTAAAGTATTGAGTACCGGAAAGAACAGCAAGACGCTGGTGGAAAGAATACCAGCAAAGGGGCCATAACGGGTGGAAAAGAGGAAGTGGCCAAGGGACCATGCTCAATCTGGATAGTCTTCACATCGAAAATTTAATATTACGATCCTAGAAACTACCCTGCAATTAGTTTTGTATTTAATAATCGGAACTACCTGCATTAACCGTCATCAGAGCAATGTCAGGGAACAAAATGCAGCAGTGCCTTGGTAGCTACTTGGGGACCTGCTTGAGTCGTGTTATAAGGAAAGAGTAGTTGCTGGTTCACATTATACTACTCTAGCGAGAAGTACCGGATTTTCTTTTTTCTCTACAAACATCCAGAACTAAATTCAGCACTATAATGCTAAGAAGATATTTGCATTGTGCCAACTCAACGATCAACCTATTTTTATAGATTTTTATTTTCACAGCCATTCTCGTTCTACATTGCAATAAACTTCACTCATTATTTGCTTGTTCTTATTACGATTACTATTGTCATTCTCTCTCTCGCAAGAGTTTTCACATCCCTATGTATCGATGCACATGAAGAGTGGCTATGAAAGATGGTAACACTGAATCTTACGTCATGCAGAATACACTCCTTTACTTCGGCACCTCGTGATCAACGCTACAGGAGAAGTGAGATACATAAAGTTGACAGCAGGAGGACAGATATGGTAGCACAACTCTGCAACTACTCCTGTTGACATCGGAAGTTCACTGAGGCTTTTTGCAGATGATGCTGTGGTGTATCGAGAGGTTGCAACAATGGAAAATTGTACTGAAATGCAGGAGGATCTGCAGCGAATTGACGCATGGTGCACGGAATGGCAATTGAATCTCAATGTAGCGAAGTGTAATGTGATGCGAATACATAGAAAGATAGGTCCCTTATCATTTAGCTACAAAATAGCAGGTCAGCAACTGGAAGCAGTTAATTCCATAAATTATCTGGGAGTACGCATTAGGAGTGATTTAAAATGGAATGATCATATAAAGTTGATCGTCGGTAAAGCAGATGCCAGACTGAGATTCATTGGAAGAATCCTAAGGAAATGCAATCCGACAACAAAGGAAGTAGGTTACAGTACGCTTGTTCGCCCAATGCTTGAATACTGCTCAGCAGTGTGGGATCCGCACCAGGTAGGGTTGATAGAAGAGATAGAGAAGATCCAACGGAGAGCAGCGCGCTTCGTTACAGGATCATTTAGTAATTGCGAAAGCGTTACGGAGATGATAGATAAACTCCAGTGGAAGACTCTGCAGGAGAGACGCTCAGTAGCTCGGTACGGGCTTTTGTTGAAGTTTCGAGAACATACCTTCACCGAAGAGTCAAGCAGTATATTGCTCCCTCCTACGTATATCTCGCGAAGAGACCATGAGGATAAAATCAGAGAGATTAGAGCCCACACAGAAGCATACCGACAATCCTTCTTTCCACGTACAATACGAG
The DNA here is from genome assembly GCF_023897955.1 of Schistocerca gregaria. Classification (NCBI taxonomy): domain Eukaryota; kingdom Metazoa; phylum Arthropoda; class Insecta; order Orthoptera; family Acrididae; genus Schistocerca; species Schistocerca gregaria. The sequence goes on from NC_064931.1 coordinate 90,425,194, forward strand.
ACTGGAATAGAAGGGAGAACCGATAGAGGTACTCAGGGTACCCTCCGCCACACACCGTCAGGTGGCTTGCGGAGTACGGATGTAGATGTAGATGTAGATGTAGAACACAATGTTACCAGATAAACTGGTGCTGCGGGATCGAAAATGTAGTACGGACTTTGCCACAGTAGCAGAGAGCTGCTAATTTTAGACCATGACCGTGGATCACACTTGGGTCAGCTGCTGATTAGGGTGTTGCAACTGTAAATGGAAAACTTTGTTTGATAGTTTTATGCTGATGCTGACTGAATAAATTATGCCACTGGATAATAAACGGTTTCGTTTTGAGACATTACCGTCGAGGGGGGGGGGGGGGGTGTAGGCACAGTGACCTGCTTCATGAATTACGAGCAAAAAAGGACAAAAAAACAACGCAGGAAAGGTTCGAACAACTACTTTCATTCAGAGACATGCATTTGGAATCTATTGATCATTTAGGGCCAAATAAGAGGGTAATATTATGGAAACAATGGTCAATCTACTTAGTATATAATAGAGCATACAGATTTGAAGGAGGAAACGTATGATGACGCAGACTTCCTCGTTATCCATATGAGCGGCATATCTTTCGTGTTAACGAAAGTAATATCCCGCTTTACCTCTTCTTAAATCTCAAATGAAATGAATACCATGAGGAACCGAATATTTGTTGACTGCGTCTCTTTTTGCTTCCATCCTTACCAACTTATTTCTTCATTCTCGTGGTAATCGTGACATTCTATACGTATACTGCAAAAGATTGCACGTGGACACATTCGACATCGAGGTGCAAAGCGTTTGATATCTTACATTATATTCAATTCAAATAAGCTTTAGAAGTATTTTTACTTCGTCTGTAGTTTGAGATGAGTATGAACGTTACGGAAAATTATTTCACATGCTTTATGCTGAATGAGAAACACTGAATCATCCATTTTGATTTCCTAGGTTGAAATGATTTAATGTCGGTTGTCAACAGCCTTCTCCCACGCAGGAAGCTGAAACTTGTATCATTATGGATTAATGATAATTGAATGCCTCAAAGGTATATACAGCCCAAAAGGCGACGTCAGAAGCTATCACGAGAGAACGCCGCACAAAAACCAAACGTGCGCCCGTCTCCCTCTGAAGAACCGTATCGGACAATCACGACAAGCATTTCGCTGAAAAGCTGCTTCGTAAGAGAGCTGAGAATAGGCAGCGTCGTAGCAAATATTTGTCAACACTGTGATAGTGCATTTACTTCCGGGTGTAGTCCAGCAATACCTCGCTAAAGTCACTTGGCGTTCGTTTTTCACATCGAAGACTCATACGATATAATCCACTGTAAGGCGAGACACTTAGAAAGTATATTTAATTTCTGGACTACAAGAACGGCGTATTTCACATAAGAAACATCTGTTTGTGTGTTTGCTGGCCGAAGTGGCCGTGCAGTTCTAGACGCTGCAGTCTGGAACAGCGAGACCGCTACGGTCGCAGGTTCGAATCCTGCCTCGGGCATGGATGTTTGTGATATCCTTAGGTCATTTAGGTTTAACTAGTTCTAAGTTCTAGGGGACTAATGACCTCAGAAGTTGAGTCCCGTAGTGCTCAGAGCCATTTGAACCATTTGTTTGTGCGTTTGATGTTGCGGTTTGACGCTCAGGCAATATCGCAATGAGTATAGCCCTCCTGTTGCGGCCAGTGTGTCGTTCTTTGAAACCTCAAAAACGATTACTTTTTCTGATTTAAATCTGATGATCTTAACTATCACTTTCGTCCCAGTTTATCAAATTAATTTTGGGCCATACTCAGCTCTTGCCGATTAATGTAATACAGTAATCTACGTTGCTTTCGAGAGTGAGTGGAAATAATAAAGCGTTTTAAATTATAAAAAGCCATGAGCGGTAGCAGGCGCTTTCGATCAAGAATGGGGGAGTGCAGCGCCGCTGCTGTCGCCACGGCCGCTGCCGGTAGCCAGCAAGTGGATCCAGGAGCTTCACCGCATACCGCGTCCAGAGGAGGACAGTCTGCGAGAAATCTGCCGCAAAATGGTTACTGGATAAAATTTTCTTATCGGTGTGTCAGAAAGTTAAATAGATTGAATCTGCTCTACCATTAAATTCACGTCACGTCTTCACCATTCAGACATAAGAGGCTATAAAAATCTTCTACTCCAGCTGGTCTCAATCCCCAGACATTGTAGACAGAAAGAACACATGCTACCTCTTTTTTTTTAAATGATATTCGCCGTTCGCCACCACTTCCGGTTCCGCCAACGAACAAAAATTAAATATGTCTCTGAACTTTTTATGAAAAAAAATAAAATAAAAGGAGAAAGGGAAGGGTATAATACTTTATTATATTTTATTTGTTGTTCATTTTGTTCTTATTTTGTTCTTGTGTATTTATTTGGATTAGAACGTAGGTCTCCTTCCCACTTTTTTTTGTTTATATAGATATCAATGTGCGAACAGTCATAGTTAATCAAGCCTGGAAAAATTAAACATAAATAACATGAAAAGAAAGCTACCACGTCGTAGTTAGGCTTCCCAGCGACTGCGCCCACTGATAAAGATTGTTCAATATTTGCTCGTTTGCAGTTCGTTCTGACCTCATCTGCCACTGCCTGGAACATTCCAGCTGCACGGCAGGCTGTGAAAGGCACTCCATAGATAGTTTGCGAAGCATTGTCGATATCTGGTATGCCCGGAAATATGATGATGTCTTTCTTGCAAATAGAGCCAGAAGTCAAGGAAATTCTTGTGTCCGCCACGACAGAGGTAATGGATCGCATGTCCACGTATCCAGGTGACGGAGTTGGTTCGAGTCTTGGGGTAAAATGTCTCATCCGGAAACAATAACGTGCGTGCAGATATATGCTCCTGCCTAACTCGCAAGAGATAAGCCAGCATCTGCCGCACTAGGTGCGAAACCGGTTCCGCCTCCCCACAGCTGAGGCGGTGCTCGTCAGAATCTACTGTATTACAACCCACACAATTGGGAGATTCTGTCATGTGGATATTGTAGAGACGTTTTTGGGTCACCAGCTTCCCATTAACGACTGCGTACCATTGGGAAACAACATCGGAATCAAGCATAGCATCGTGTACAGTCTTCCACACCACGCGCCACCGTACATCAGGATATTTTAGTTCGACCACATTTAGGGTGCGGCGTTGCAGCATGTCATGATATAGGCGTCGAGTTGTGGCCACTTGTGGCGTCGTGAGCGCTACACTGCATTAACTTTGTTCTAAATAGAAACGTCCTATATAAAAGAGGGGCGCTGGTATGTCCTGTAGTGGCACCGGCGCTCTTAGTGAAGCAGGTCGTAGCGCCATCAGAAACAGACTCGTGAGGCTCGTAGGACAACGGCGCAGCAGACATAAATGTGAGCTAACATAGAGGGCAGTGGCCGTATCATGGACGTTTACTAGGCCGAGACCACCTTTTTCCTTGGGAAGGTTAAGAGATACGTATCTGATATTCAGTAACATCCCAGCGGTGACGAAGTATCCCAGAGCTGCCATGATGCTACGAGCCAAGGGTTTCGGAATGAGTAGCGTTTGGGCGACATGCGGTATGCGGGACGCAAGGTATACATTGGCATAATACGCCCGCTGAACGATGTTGAGGGATCGCAAGCGCTGATTTGCAATTCCGGCCCTAATTTGGTTAAGAAGGCGTCGATAATTGAGCGTCGTCGCTCGTCGCGTGTCGTTCATGAAATCTAAGCCCAAGCAGCGCAAAGTATCACTGAAGCGTAAGGGGGCAATGTGTTCTTGCGGTAGCCCAATCCCGATGCTCAAGGCGACAGACTTGTCAACGTTGATTTGGCTACCAGAAGCTGTACCGTGAGTTGCAATCCAGTCCAATGTTGATAATGGACATCCCTGTCGTACTGATCGGCGGATCGGCATGGGTACCGTCAGTCTTCCATTAACAAGAACTCGAGAAGTAGCCCCATGCAGAAGGCGCGTCAAAACTGTGATAAATGGGTTGGGGTATTCCTTGCGCCATAGAACGGCCGTGAGGAAAGTGTGGCCTACACGGTCAAAAGCCTGGCTAAAGTCGATATACGCCAGGACTGCCGGCAAACGTTTCACCTGTGCAAGGGAGATGAGATCTCTGTAACGACATAACGCAGTTCTGATGTTGTTGGGTCTCCCCAAGGACATCTGATCGCTGGACGTTCTGATAGCAGCCTCGAAAAGATCTTGAAGTCGCTGTTCAATAACGTTAAGGGGCGATAATCGCGGACATGATTCCGTCCCTTCGGTTCATGGATGGGGACAATGAGTCCTTCCAAGAACGGTACAGGCAACGGTATACCCATGGATATCAATTCCTGACAAATTTCAACCCAACACGGTACCAACTGTTGTTTAAATGCTCGATAGAACTCTAATGGTAATCCATCGATTCCTTGTGATTTATGGGGAGCACCTTTACCAATGGCGTCGAGCACTTCCTCTTCTGTCACTTCTCCCAGTAAAGTCGGTACCATGTCTGGTGGAACTGTACCGTGGACATGTGCTGAAACGGTATCTACCGTCGCCATATCAGGGAGCACTGCTGAATAAAGTTGAGCGTAATGCCCATAGAAGGCTTCTGCTATATCTGCTTGTTCTGCCACGTGTCATGCGTCGTCCGTTATCATGTCAGTTACCAGTGCCCTACGGCGCCTCCTGCGTTCTAGGAGCACGTGGTGCATAGATGGCCTTTCTGATTGTATCATGTCTGGAGCACGCGACCGTATAACAGCGCCTTGCAAATGATGGCCTGCTAAGGAGACGAGCTGCACTTTCACGCGATTGACTATGATCTGCCTGTCAGGTGAGGGCTCCATAGCAAGACATTCCCGTAGGATGGTGTAATAAGAGTTTTCCGTGCTCCTCCTCCATGCCACCGCTTCCCGGCCGTAAGCCATGAAGGTGCGCCTAAGAGCAGGCTTCGCACATTCAATCCACCAACTGAGGGTCGATCGGTAACGACCACGACGCTGTAAGGACGAGTTCCACGACTCTTCGATAGCACATATACATGCCGGCTCGTCCAGATGGGCGACGTTCAGTTTCCAGAGGGGCCTACTGCGCCACACACGTGCAAGTTGGAGGGCAATGGTGCAAATATAGGCTGTGTAGTCGGTGAATGCAGTGGGCCACAGCTCTGCTCCTCTCGTCGCCATCGAAAGGGTGCTTGTGACGTAAATCCTGTCTAACCGACTTGATGAATGACTCGTATAATGGGTGTAACCAGCAGCTGGGCCATGGATGTTGCGCCACGTGTCGATCAGGTGGAGGTCACGCACTAGCATTTCCAATTCCGCACATGGGACGTGATGTGGCTGCTGATCAGACGGAGATAATGTACAGTTAAAATCTACTCCGATCACCATATCGTCTATGCGGCCCATAAATAGACGCGTAATATCTTCCGAAAAAAAGTGGGCCCGATCTCTCCGTCTCCCTGGTTCTGAAGAGGCATATACATTGATGAGTCGTACACAGTTGACAGTTATTGCCATGGCTCTTGCACTCGGTAAGTACAGTACGTCCGTAGCCGCCAAACCGTCCCGTAGCAGAACAGGCACACCACAATCGGTAGAAGAGGCGTGGGAGATGTGGGCGGTATATCCGTAGAAGTCAGGGAAACTAGCGACCCACACTTCCTGTAAGAGGACCACGTCGATGTCCGCCGCATCAAGCAATCGTTGTAGCATTGTCAGTTTGTGTGGTGCCCTTATAGCGTTGATATTGATTGTGGCAAGGCGAAAGGTGTGCTGCCTAGCCTCTTCACCTAGGGTAGACGCCATGGCATCCAAGCTAACCGCAAGAGATGCCGGACCCACCAAACCCGTTACAAATTATGAGTCTTTCACTCTAGGAGTGGCATCCCCTATGCCACCCCCTCCCCTGTCACCCGTGCCCTCTTCAGGAAGTTCCTCAACATCGTCGGACCACAGTGGGTGCAACACGATGCTGTGTAGCTGATCGGCACCTAAATCTCTCTCACGTACGTCGTCTTTGGTAGAGGTAGACGGAGCGCCATCCATCGACGCGACCTGCTGCATCTGTAGTGCAAGAAGTAACTGGGCACTCGTAGTATGGGCAAGTGAACCGTCTACACCACTTAGATCCTCAGCAGGCGCATTATCCTTGCCATCTGAGGAGATGTCACCTTCTTGACCGGCGGTGTGTAGGAGGCAATCGTCAGAAGGGGTCCGCCGACGTCGCTTGCGTCGTCGAGGCGAACGTTGCTTTCGAACGTGGACATCCGTATCCGAATGTGGGAGACAATCCAGCGTCGTATCACCTTCCGCTAGGAAAGCTGTGGTCAGGACACTGTTCGCGTCCAAGTCCATTGCGTTCGCGTGGGACTGTTGCTGCTGTTGTTGCTGTGGAGGGGGCGATATGTGGGTTGGCATCGGGGGTCCTTCCTCTTCCTCCCTTGGTACTTCTGACGTCGATGGATGTGTCTGATCACCCGTTTCGTCCTCAACTATGGTGCGCATCGTCGTCTGAGTGTATGTGAGGGGCAGGATTGTCGTCCCCAGTCTCCCACTGGCATCTCTGTAATTCGACGTTGTAACCAGCTCGATCGAACATGGCGTTCCTGCCCACATCCGGAACAGGTACGCGGTTGACCGTCGTACATGATGATAGCACGACAGCCACCGATGTTCAAATAGGACGGCACATGTTTCTTGAGCTCAAGTTTAATTTGGCGCACACCATTGTAGACCTTATACGTCGAGAAAGTTTGCCACTTTTCTGCAACGTGGCTGATAACATTGCCTTATGGTCGGAAGGCGTCCTTGACAACTTCCTCTGGGACCTCGAAGGGGAGCTCAAAAACCCTTACAGTCCTTAGGCCCATGCGTGCATGATCCACCGTCACTGCACCGATATGCTCGTCAGAATGTTTGAATCTGAGAGAGTTCGAGTATTTAGACACCACTGTCGCGCAGACCTCTGCACTGGTCATTTTAACATAAACCACGCTCGCCGTTACAGAAAAATGTATTCCGACGAAAGTCGCCGGATCTAAACGTAGATGGTCGGGTATGAACTGTTCTATTTCATAGGCTCGAGGACGCGCGTGATCTGGTTGGAAAGTAATTTTGATCGTATCGTGGCGCCATCTGTGTGCCATAGCACTGAACTTGGAACAAATACAACTCGCGCCGCGAGAAGGTAAACACAAGCAAGCGCTCACGGTCGCGCATGGCGGGGCGCAGCGGACGTCCTCGCCCCACCGCAGCCGAATGCAGACTAATCCATTAAGCTATACATCGGACAAGACTTCCTCCAGGAAGTGCCGCCGTCTACAGTGTTGCCATATTATGCAGAAAGCCTGACTTAGAGAATTAGCGAGTTGGTAAGTTTATTTGTCCCATGTCGCGATCGGCGCGGACTTACGGTGCGATTCCGAACGCGACCGCAGACTGCACTGACCGGCTGCAGGCGGCACCACTGGTTGCCATTGTTTGCAATGTGAGGCGTGCGGTACGCGGCAGCAGCGTCGTCTGCCGCCGTATACCTGCTTTGGCGGCAGACCGCACGTCCGGTCAGGGACCAGTACTGCGCATAGCGACCGGAGACTGCTTTTACTGGCCGAACATACCCAATTCAGTGAAAGTGAGTTTCTCGGACTCCGACGAAGAAAAGTTAATTAACAGTGTGGCGAAATATTCTGTAATTTATGACGCAGGGCATGAGGAATACAGAAATGTTTTAGTGAAAGATAACGTCTGGGAAGTTATACCACAAGAGTTAAATAAAACAAGTACGTATATTCAACCAATTATTTACTAACAAATAGATCCGTATGTGCACTAATAATTATTATATGAACATGTTAAAAAGGCAATAGTATATATGTTTCGCCTTACATAAATCATTATTTACAATCCATTGTTATTTACAACCCATTGTAAACTGCTGCCTCTTGCCACGCCACAGAACCGTGTTCACTGGAGAAAAAAAATCTTTAAGTTTGTCTCTAATTTCAAAACTACTGCTGTTTAGAAATCTTCCAAAACGAGAAAAACTATGCATGTTGTTTTGGCTGGTTGCTTCGTAAAAACTATAAGTATAAAATGGAATACCATTTTCTTCAAGATAACCGTCTCGTAGCAAATTGTGTAAACAACACGCCGACAAAACGAGGTCGTCAGCCACTTCAGGCGCCACAACAATAGGACTATAAAATACCCTAAATACTTGGCTTAATAGCCCAAAGGCGTTTTTTGACACTCGACGAGCACGGCATAATCTATAATTATAGATCTGTTTGTCTCGATGTGATGCAGCAACTCTTGTGGAATAAGGTTTCATCATACAATCACTGAGAGCAAACGCTCCGTCTCCTATCAGGAAATGTGGTAATATCACATTTGTGCCTGGCAAACATTTTGGTGTAGGTATATTAAACCCCTTTGCGGCTATTTTCTTGCCCATAGCCGATTTCTGAAATATACCGTTATCAGACTCTTTTTCCGTAAGCGCCGACATCAACGCTAATGAATTTACAATTTGCGTCCACAATAGCCAGCAGAACAATTGAAAAAAATCTTTGTAATTAAAAAACAGAGATCTACTTTTCGCTGGTGCCCTTATGCGGACATGTTTTCCATCTATAGCGCCTACGCAATTGGGTATATTGCATTTAAGCCAAAATTCTTCTTCAATACGTCTGAAATCTGATTCAGTAGAAGGTGGCATCAACATGGGCAGCAGCCTTATTCTTAATATCTTCAAAACATTTTTAACAATTCTTGATATGTAAGATGGTGATATACGATACGCAAATGATAAAGACCGGTAACTTTCGCCTGTGGCCAAGAATCTGAAACAAACGAAAACATACAGCTAATATAACTTTCATTTTCAGGTGATGACTATAAGAAGAAGTGGAAATTTTTAAGGGACGGTTACCAGAGGTTCAAGAAGAAAAGCAAATTAGGAACGGGCTCTGCTGTCTCAAAAAATTCAAAAACAAAAAGACACGCACAGCTATCGTTCCTTGACAGTGTTGCACAACACAGATCTGGAGGAACAAATATTACATTGACATCATCACAGACAACAATTCAAGAAAGACAAGAAGACAGTGGAGATGGAACTCGTCAACTGGACCTTTCGGCATCGCAGGAAGAAGATACGGCAGAAACACATACAATAGGAAATAGTGGTGAAACATCTGTGGTAACAAACAATGAACGCTATGTGCTAGCACGGAAAAGAAAACGCAGTAAAGTTCGTAGTAATGATGATACAATATTAAAAATGTGGAAAGAAAGGGACGAAATTAGGCAAAATTTACTAAAAATGTTTATGGAACATAAAGATGATGATATTGACTTATTTTTCCGTCACATCAGCACAGTTGTAAGGAGTTTACCTCCAGTTTAGAAGGCAGAAGCCAAAAGAAAAATTAGTACGATCGTTTCTGATTATGAAATAATGGCTGCACAGTGCAACACACATCAGCCAAGTGATAACAGCAGCCCTTTAACCTCCACAACTCTCTCACAAAGTCTTGGAACTGTAGCACAATCTAATAATGTATAACATTTTGTGGACTTACCTCAGCGTCAAATATAATTTTTCTTCTGCACTTATTGCGTTTCTTAGGCACTGTGGCATTATGTCATCTTTAATAAAACTGAGCACGAAATTAAACTGTCTTTTATTTAAACGACATTAGCTCCTGAAGATATTTTCATCACCTAACAAATGTCTTTTTATCAGTGCTGTGTAACTACCTTCTGCAGTTCTACTTTTATATAAAGGCGTTACCAGCTTTCGTCTTTTCCTGGAATGCAACAATAAAATGTCATCGTCTTCCTCTTCCAACAACAGCGCAATAACAACGGTGGTGTTAACAGACATCTCGCCTCGCGCAGTTCTTCCCGGCAACTGCATAGCTTGTCTGTCGCTGCGTCCCGCAACGCACCGACTGCAGGCGGCAGCGTCGCCATCTGTCTTCTGCAGCCGCGGTTGGTCGCTGTCGCCGTGTTCGGAATCGCACCTTCAGCCTCTGCAGCGGCCGGCCGCCGGTCGAGTTTTATGTCAAAGAGTGTACCTATGTCTTCTACTACATCTGCCAGTACTATTCGGGCCTGGACGTCTATTTTCTGCACTCAGGACCTTCCTGAAGTTATTGTCTCCGGCAATGGCACACAATTCATGTCCTCGGAGTTTGAAGCGTTCTGTGCTGCAAATGGCATTCGCCATCTGACTTCAGCCCCGTTCCACCCCCAGTCGAACGGCGAGGCTGAACGCTTTGTGCGTACGTTTAAGTCGCAGATGAGCAAGTTGCGCGCCACACACTATCAGGAGCGCCCGGACTGGACTTTCCTTGCTTCCTATAGCTCTCAGCTGCGCGGCACCCGTTCCCCAGCGGAATTGCTACATGGCCGCGCCCATCGGTCGCTCGTGCAGCTATTGCACCCACCGCCGCGCGCTCCCGCTGCTTCGCCACGTTCTGGCTTGGCGCAGCACGATTTGGTGTTTTCTCTGGCGGACAGCGCTGGGAGCTGGGGCCATTCTTCGCCGGCTTGGCCACGCCTTGCTTGTCATTTCTGGACCCTCCGTCACTGTCAAGCGACACCGGAATCAGATTCGTTTGTGCCGTCCTCGGTTTTCTGCCGCTAGTTGTTTTCCGGCAGAATTGGAGGCTTCGCGGCTTCGCCGCCGCAGCCCGGTACTCTACTGACGGCGCCTCCACCGGCGGCACCTCCGCCGCTCGCGCCTCTACCGCGGGCGCGCCTGGCGTCGTCGCCGCTGCCGGTCCGGTCACCGTCGTCGCCGCCGCCATCGTGTTCCTCCGTGGTGCCGGAACCGATGGACGCTGAGGCTGCCGTCACACCGCCGCTGCAGTCGCCCATGCAAGTCGTTACTCCGCCTCCTTATCTGAACATACCCCGTGGCGGTGTGCGACCTGGGCAGGTTTTCCACGGGGCGTTTTCCTCGCCCGCTCGCGAGCCATTCGGGGTCACGGGTGGGCAGCGCGCCCCGGCAGTTCCTCTGTCCACCCCCTCACCTGCGCCGCCCTGGGTCCCTCCACCCGCCTTCGGAAGCCATATACAACGACGGTGCGTCGTTTCAGGGGGGACCGATGTGGTATCGATAGCTATACTACTGGCCATTAAAATTGCTACACCACAAAGATGACGTGCTACAGACACGAAATTTAACCGACAGGAAGAAGATGCTATGATTTGCACATGATTAGCTTTTCAGAGCATTCACACAATGTTGGCGTCAGTGGCGACACCTACAACGTGCTGACATGAGGAAAATTTCCAACCGATTTCTCATACAAAAACAGCACTTGACCGGCGTTGCCTGGTGAAACGTTGTTGTGATGCCTCGTGTAAGGAGGAGAAATGCGTACCATCACGTTTCCGACTTTGACAAAGGTCGGATTGTAGCCTATCGTGATTGCGGTTTATCGTATCGCGACATTGCTGCTCGCGTTGGTCGAGATCCTATGACTGTTAGCAGAATATGGAATCGGTGGGTTCAGGAGGGAAATACGGAACGCCGTGCTGGATCCCAACGGCCTCGTATCACTAGCAGTCGAGATGACAGGCACCTTATCTGCATGACTGTAACGGATCGTGCAGCCACATCTCGATCCCTGAGTCAACAGATAGGGACGTTTGCAAGACAACAACCATCTGCACGAACAGTTCGACGACGTTTGCAGCAGCATGGACTATCAGCCCGGAGACCATGGCTGCGGTTACCCTTGACGCTGCATCACAGACAGGAGTTCCTGCGATGGTGTACTCAACGACGAATCTGGGTGCACGAATGGTAAAATTTCTTTTTTTCTGATAATTCAAGGTTCTGTTTACAGCATCATGATGGTCGCGACACCCCGGTTAACAAACATTGGAAGCGTGTATTCGTCATTGCCATACTGGCGTATCACCCGGCGTGGTGGTATTGGATGCCATTGGTTACACGTCTCGGTCACCTCTTCTTCGCATTGAGGGCACTTTGAACAGTGGACGTTACATTTCAGGCATCTTACGATCCGTGGCTCTACCCTTCATTCGATCCCTGCGAAACCCTACAGTTCAGCAGGATAATGCACGACCGCATGTTGCAGGTCCTGTAAGGGCCTTTCTGGATACAGAAAATGTTCGAGTGCTGCCCTGGAAAGCACATTCTCCAGATCTCTCACCAATTGAAATCGTCTGGTCAATGGTGGCCGTGCAACTGGCTCGTCACAATACGCCAGTCAGCACTCTTGATGAACTGTGGTATCGTCTTGAAGCTGCATGGGCAGCTGTACCTGTACACGCCATCCAAGCTCTGTTTGACTTAATGCCCAGGCGTATCAAGGCCGTTATTACGGCCAGCGGTGGTTGTTCTGGGTACTGATTTCTCAGGATCTATGCACCCGAACTACGTGAAAATGTAGTCACATGTCAGTTCTAGTATAATATATCTGTCCAATGGATACCCGTTTATCATCTGCATTTCTTCTTGGTGTTAGCAATTTTAATGGCCAGTAGTGTACAATGCCACGGCGTAGGTGAAAGTTCTTAAGTTGGCACTTAGACAGACACCGACGACAGTTCCTCTAGCCGGTGCTGTTGAAGTCTATGAGCTCCACGACAGATTCTTCCATTTCATCAAGAGCAAACGGCCTGGAAACATCGCTTCAACATCAGCTTGCTATTGAGACTATGTATTACGACGGGTCTAAGGCTTCGCACCTCAGTGCAAAGTTATGTATTCAGTTAAAATTGTGATATAGTAAAACCATTTCTATGAGCAGTACAGAGAGATTTTCACCTTTCCCTGCTCCTACTCACTTGCTACATTCGGCCTACCCTTCAGTTTAGCCGGCCGCGGTGTGCCGAGCGGTTCTATGCGGTACAGTCTGCAACCGCGCGACCGCTACGGTCGGAAGTTCGAATCCTGCCTCGGGCATGGATGTGTGTGTGTGATGTCCTTAGGTTAGTTAGGTTTAAGTAGTTCTAAGTTCTAGGGGACTGATGACCTCACAAGTCCCATAGTGCTCTGAGCCATTTGAACCTTCAGTTTACAGGAGCAGACCCACACGCCGCCTTCTAGGCGGGATACAGAACTGACCTTAGAGTAACATATTTCATTTCTGATTAACTAATTAACTTGAGAAATAGCTTTAATTGAAGTCTGAATACATCAAAATTACTTTCGCTTTTGTACCGTTATGAATGTAGATTCCCACTTTTACGTATGTATTTCTGTCGCCATAGTTTTTATGAACTGAATGACAGACTTCATTACAAAATAATACCATTAATGAAGACTGCATAAATTTGCATCAATTATTATAAATCTAAAAATGGCATCGGTACTTATAAATGCGTTACTTCCAATGTGCATACACAAAATGGTTTCATAATCTTTCACATTTCTCTTAAAACTGCTATATATTTTGTAAACCGAGTGACTGTAGTAAAATGTAGTCCATCTGAATTATCAAAACCTAACCTAACCATTTTTCAAACAAAAATGTAGTTTCCAAAATCACATTATGTTCTTACACCAGTCTTTATATGACCAACCTCTACCCCAGAACAATCAGTCCAGGCTCGTAAATCTTAGAGGCAACATCAGTGCATAAGTATGCACCCAATTAGTATATGAGCAACATCTTGTTCAGTCTTCACAGAAATGTATTCATTTACTATGTCTATGGAAAACTGTCATCAGTTTGCGTCCATTCAGTACAACCGCACGACTCTAGGTGGTTGATAACTTCAGCCTTTCCAAGTGTCAACCAAATTCCATTTGAACTCCATGTGTGAATAATTTGGAACTCTTATTATGTATTGCGTTGTAGGGATCACTTAGTTATCACTTATTAAGAAGTGTGGTGTATTTATTAACTAAAATAAGGGTGCCTTTATAATAGTTTTTAGGGGAGAAGGGCCAAGACCTGGGGGTATGGAGTATTTTTAATATTTTGGAAGACAAATGGCGACTTAAGTAGCTTAGTTCCAGTTACAATCCAGTTACAATACTATAAAATAGCGACTTTTAAATCATTTTCTTGAAAGAAAAACCTGTGATTGCGCAAAATTTTTTCTTTTGCCTGAGTATTTTTTCTTTTCCTGAGAGCTAGATGAGGCTGCAGTCCCCATTTGCCCCATAAGTATAGACGCCCTTAAGCTAAATCGACATCACTAATATGTTAACATTTGTTGCGCCTGAATTCGGCGGATTAGTGTAGAGGTCTGGTGTGCCGGCCAGTCTGTGGATGGTTTTTAAGGCATTTTCCCATCTGCCTCGGCGAATGCGGGGCTGGTTCCCCTTATTCCGACTCAGTTACACTATGTCGGCGATTGCTGCGCAAACCCTGTCTCCACGACGCATGCAGCATAATTACTCTACCACTCCAGCATTTGGGGTTACGCTCATCTGGTGTGAGACGTTCCTGTAAGGGTTCACTGGGGGTTGAACCGCACAATAACCCTAGGTTCGGTGTGGGGCGGCGGTGGGGTGAGTGGACTGCTGTAGCTTGTTGTTGAGCTGTGAACCACTGAGGGCTACGGTGGGGACGAAGCCTCTCCATCATTTGTAGGTCTCCAGTTCCATACAATACAATACTTACTTGTGAAAGTCAATTTCTGTGAGTACTGGAACTGGGCATCGTATTCTGTGTCTTGGTGATAAATGTGGGAAAAACCAAATTATTTAAAAATTGCCCAGCGCAAATTAGTGAAATATTCCGCACAGTACGAGTTCTTCAGCAGTTCAACGAACTACATTCAGTCAGATTCCAAGTGCTCAAGAAAAGTTTGAAGGTAGGGCATGTCACAACATCTGATGTTATTCAATCTGTAAACAGAGCAAGCAGTAGAGAAAACTAATTAAAAATTTGGAAAAGGAACTGAAGTTCAGAAAGAAGAAACAAAACCTTTAAGGTTTGCCAATGACACTGTTATTCTGCCAGAGACAGTAAAGAACGTGGAAGAGCAGTTGATCAGAACAGATAGTATGCTGAAAAAGGATTCATCAAAAGTAGAAGAAGGGTAATTGAATGTAGCTGAATTAAATCGGGTGATGCTGACACAATTAGATTAGAAAGTTAGGTATACATCTGGAGTGTAACCTTGTACAGAAATGAAAAGTGCACAAAAAGCAGTTGAGACAAGAAGACAATAGAAGTTTTTGAACTGGGGTGCTACAAAACAATGCTGAAGATCAGGTGGGTAGATCACATATTTAATGAGGTACTGAAGCAGACTGAGAAGAAAAGAAATTTGTCACAATTTGAGTAAAAGAAGGAATTGGTTGATAGGACACATTCTGAGGCATCCAGCAATTGTCAATTAGGCATTAGAGGGAAGTGGTGGTGGTGGTGGTGGTGGTGGTGATGGTGGTGGTGGGAGAGGGAAGGAGGGAAGGTACAAATTACATAGGGAGACCAAGGGATGAACACAGTAAGTGGGTTTAAATGAATGTAAGGTGCAGTAGTTATTCAAAGATGAAGAGGCTTGCACAGGATAGACAAGCATAGAGAGCTGCATCATATTTATCCTTGAACTGCAGCCCACAACACAGCCTTCGTATCTTGATATACCTAATAACCTTGTCATAAAGCCTGGTTCTTGTGTCAGGACAGGTATTACCCACTTCCTTAGCAGGCAAAGTACCCTCAGAAGATCCTCTTTTCCATATAAATCAATTATTTGTGTATATACTACAAATTAAATATAACATTAAGTACTATTTAATGAAAATTATATTAGTGACGTGTGTACTTTAATTTTCTACTGGATGCATACTATAAATGGTAACAATGTATATAAAGAAGGACTCAGTCTGCCATCTTCTGTCCAAACTTTCAGAACACTACTCGCGTAGTCTTCTATTACTTCTGCTTCCTCCCATACTTTATCTGGGTGCTGAATCCACATCTGTGCTCCCTGTAACATGCACTGCAACAAAAATTAAAAGAACTGCAGTTTCAGGAGGACAGTGATATACGCAAGTGTGATAACAGGAACTGCAACAGTGATACAACATCAGTATTTTCATACATCTCTCGAGGACAAGTTTAAGTTAAGTGAAATCTATCACAAAAGGAGAGGTGTATGCCAGGAAAATCATTCTGATAACTGGCACGGTTTATTACAATTTAACAGCTGCCATATGGCAGTGACCAGAGACCTGTGATTTAACCCAGCTAGTGACTTCTTGCGGTTAGTTTATAAAAACATTTGCATACAACTCAGTAATACACAGTGTAGACCTGTGAACTCTTCTATCTTGTAAAATCAGTTGCAACAGAAATGCAACTTCAGTTAACTTCACTATTGCATATTTACAGGTATTCCCAATTTGTGTGGTCACAGCCGTCAGTAGCTATCACTGAACTTCATGTGTTTGTCTCCCTGCAAGACTGCACTGTGAGATTTTTTGTTACCGACAGAGTTACTCAAATAACGCTGAGATGTCTGACCAACATTGCCCTAATATTTAATTTTCATCTCCATCAGATGTGGATGATAAAAATTATCTCATTGAGGTAAAATAATACTAAAGTACAAGATTTCGGCTAATTTGCTTTGGCGTTACATTATCGATTACCTCTACTGTGTTAATCCAAGCCGGACGTGTGACCGACCGGTTCTAGGCGCTTCAGCTTGGAACCGCAGGACCGCTACGGTCGCAGGTGCGAATCTTGCCTCAGGCATGGATGTGTGTGATGTCCTTAGGGTAGTTAGGTTTAAGTAGTTCTAAGTTCTAGTGGACTAATGACCTCAGATGTTAAGTCCCGTAGTGCCCAGAGGCATTTGAACCATTTTTTGTTAATACAAAAATACTTCAACTTCTGACAGCGTGTTTATTAATTTTATATGTATCTACCTGGTTGAGCATGTTATCGCAAATCACCTCCACACAGCATGGGATGTACCGTCTCCAAACTTTGGAACTTAACTTTTTCGTAACCAGTGACCACAATTTCCATCACCATAGACATCTTTGACTGCAGATGAGAGGGTAAAGGAGGTGAAACAAGCAAAACATGAGCACAGCTCTTTTTCCGCCCTTACTGCAATTCACATCGTCACAGTTTCTTGAATACTTTTCTATAAAACAGAAAACTCTTTTCCAAAAAGAAAAAAGTCTGTTGCAGAAGTCTTTTGCAAGAGATTTATTTTTCTTTTCGGAATAACTGTTGCTGCACAAGTGTCGTGGAGTGGAGCGATGCGTACAGGAAAATCTGTGCTTACAGTGAAGATTTATCCCCAAATTACCGCATGTAGAAAACCTTGTTTCGACATCTCCAGTGGTTCCAGAAATATTTGAAGTCAACATCCTCCACGATTCCCCACTACATGTCAACGGTCTGCTCATTATTCGATATTACACACCTTAACAAGAACGACCATATTCACTGAAGAGACAGCGAACTATTCTTACGTAAAACTTTACCCAAAGTCGGAGTCACTACCAAAAACTAAAATTCTAGGAATCTCCCGGGTTAATCCCTTAGCATTTGTATCAATGTAACACCTTTCCGCATACAGTTATATGCCCAGCACTTCTCTTAACTAAAATTCTGAAAACTATCAAGTGAGCAACAAAAAATGAATGTTCTCAAGTGCTTTCAACATAAGCATTCCAAGTGCCAAAGGTAGAGAGCTGAACGCACAGGATTAAGAGGAGTGATCAGATTTCTGCAACGGAAATCGGCTTTCTCTCAAGCGTCTTTTGACAAATACAGATAAATTTACAAACCTATTGAGATTGTAGGGAATGATTAACATGAGATGAATAGTATAGCTTTACAACGCAGCTTATTCCGAAAAGCGTTTTTTCCCCCCTAGAAACCATGCGAGCCACCAATCTGCAACATTTTTAAACATAGAATATGACTAGTTTCTCAAGGGGTGGGGGAGGGGGGGGGGGGCAAGATTCAAACAATACCTTCTCTTTTTAGTTTTGTTCAGTTTACAAATTGTCATGTCCCATGAAACAAATCTGGCAAGAAATACACAAAGTTACTGCCACTTAAAGGTTTGAAAGTTTCCAGTCAATCTTTTTTTAGGTAGTGTACGGTTATACCTTAATGTAAAGCACATTGCCACTATTATATATATATATATATAAAGTACATCATCTTATGTTATTAGTGTGAATGGGGGTGGAAGAACCCTTTCGAAACAACCATCAAATTGCTCTATAGAACTTACTCTTAACATCCTAAGACTGAACAAAAATGGTCCTTGTCTCCCTGATTTGACACACGGTGCAGCCGTGACAATTTGACTGCTTAACTCATACCTCGATGGATGTGTGTCGCTCTGCATTGGACCTCGTATTGTTTAAGAAGATCCCAACAACTTTTGGACCCTTATATTTCACAATTTTGTCCTCTCTTCTATCCCAGGAAATGACGAGTCTTCTGTATTCGGGCCCACAGACCAAGTGTAGGCGATTACACTCACTGTATAGCATGACAGTGTTCTCCACACTATTGCAATAGCTCTACCTCGTGAAACTGAATGCAGTCACTTTATCCAATAAAAATGCTAATTTACTGTTGAGACTAAGTTGTACAGTTGGCGAAGGTGTCGTCCTGTGGGAATTGGGGACGGGCGCAGAGCAGGTACACTGCAGCAATGTTTATACCGTGTTAGGTGTTGGAAATGTCCTTTACTGTAGCTCAGGAAATTCTGTGTGAGGAAACGACATAAAAATGATCGGGTACTCCATTTCGGCAATGTTCTGCAAAGATTCACATCTGCCACGATTACATAAGTACGCCAAAATCACCGTCATTTGAAGAAAACGATATATTTTCCCGTGAACAGTATAGGTAAACAATGTAGTGTTTACTAAATCACAGTGCTTGTCCTTGTACTCGGGAATATTAATTTGTAGTTTAGTAGAATCACAGGCAATCATTTCAACAAATGTACGAGAATTCTGTAATGAATAGAAAGTCTGTACCCTGATTCCAGGAGCGGGCGAGTGCCATATCTGGAAATCGCATAGGCGAGAGACCGCAGTTATTAACGCACAGCGGCACTTGCACACCTTGCAAAAACTGATGGCGTGCTTGAAGTCCAAACACCCTGGAGTGTTGACGTACGGTATCATTCTCTTGCAGTTTAACGCCCGCTCATATGTTGCCAATGTTTCGAATAGGCTACAGAAGTGTCTCTGGAAGACCCTTACACTTCCTCCATAGAGTCCCGATCTCTCCCTACGCTACTTCCATATTTTTGAAGGTCTGAAATAAAATGAACGTATGGCATTTTTGGACGTGATTCTCCTTCTAGGAAGTTCGGACGCCTAGTGCAAGTCTTTTTATTTGCAGCCTCTTGCTCGTCGATGATTAAATGATGAGGACAATACACACGCCCAGTCCCGAGCGGACAAAATACCCGACTCTACCGGGAATCGAAGCCGGGACCGCATTGCTAATCACTGGACGACGAGCTGCTGACGGGGCCCTGAAGAAAGACATTCGTGGCCGTCGGTTTCCTTCTGACGAAGAGATGCGCAGCTGGGTACAATCACGGTTCCATAGGCAAATAAACCACTTTTCCACAAAGACACTGGCCGTCTTGTTGTTTACTTGTCTAAGGAAAATTCCCTGCATGCGCAGCAGTTGGAAATAATGTTATGATTCGGCTCGAGATGTCATCACAATACTTGACCGCACAACTTATTACAGACAATAATCAAGTCCCATTTGGCTCGACGCCGGTACGAGCTTAATGAAAAACTGCAAAAGTTTTGAAAAAAGCCTTTCGGAGCTTAACTGCTGATATACTCCTCAAGATGTCAAGGTCGAAATGGCAGACATCGATCTCCCTGGAAGGCTCGAATATAAACACACACATCCTCTGTATACAGGGCCGGTTCGAAAATATTTTTCCGCACAAGTGACTTTTCCCTGGTACATTTTCACCTGTGTCAGTTTCCACTACTAGTTGTGATCCGCATTATTTACAAATTTTGCCCCTCTCAGCTTGGCCCACCAAGCGGCGGCTTGGGTCACTTGGGTCTTAACCCTGCTGTGGCTGGCTATAGCACAGTATTTATATAGCAAGTATCCCAATACAAAACATAAAATACACTGTTTTGGCCTAGGCATACGGGGACTTTCTCGGTCACGATATTCTACTTTATTGTTAAACGGGGTAACTGAATTCGCAGAAAGTCGCTGAGATACATTCAAAGCCAGTAAAATAACCGACTCCTGATACTACGCGTGTATCAAACCGACCTGTTAGCTGCTACATGTGTTTTACCTCCTTTCTTTCACTTCGATGACAGTTCCGGTTTCCTCTGACGCGCTGTCAGAGGAGGAACTAGTACAATAGTGAATAATTCTCTCTTTTTAAATTGTGTTGGTGTGATGAATGGCATCTAGCCTTAATTGTGGAAAAGTGAGTAGGTAGAAGAAACCTGTAATGTTTGGATACAATGTTACTAGCGTCCTGCCTGACACAGTGAAGTCGTTTAAATATCTGGGCATAACGTTGCAAAGCGATATGAGGTGGAACGAGCATCTGAGAACTGTGGCATGGAAGTCGAATGGTCGACTTTGGTTTATTGGGAGAATTTTAGGAAAGAGTGGTTCACCTTTAAAGGAGGCCGCATATAGGACGCTGGTGAGACCAATTCTTGAGTACTACTCGACTATTTGAGATCCTACCAGGTCGGATTGAAGAAAGACATCGAAACAATTCGGAGGCGGGCTGTTAAATTTGTTACCGGTAGGTTTGAACAACACGTAAGTGTCACGGAGATCTTTCGGGAACTCATATGGAAATCCCTGGAGGGAAGGTGACGTTCTTTTCGAGAAACACTGTTGAGAAAATTTAGAAAACCGGTATTTGAAGCTGACTGCCGAACGACTCTACTGCCGCCAACATACATTGCCCGTAAGGACCACGAAGATAAGAGACGAGAAATTAGAGCTGTATGGAGTCAGACAGACAGTCGTTTCTCCCTCGCTCTATTTGCGAGTGGAACTGGAAAGGAAATGAATAGGAGTGGTACAGGGTACCCTCCGCCTCGCACCGTACGGTGGCTTGCGGAGTATCTAAGTAAATGTAGATGAGCCTTCCACGTGACTCGATGTCCACCTTTGCTCGCATTTGTCCATTCTTTGGCAAATATATCGGTGCAGTCCAACACAAAGCTAGTTCCCAACGTGTGTCACTTGGAAATCTTTTCAAATTTGGAGAAGAGGCTATAATAGTAATTCCATTCTAAGCTCCTAAAATACATTCGTTGAACCTATTGGAAACTGAAACGTGACACCGGTGTCATTTGTTGGAATATTGATTTAGAATTTAAAAATGACATCATCCCGTTTTTCAAAAAACATTGGTTCAATCGATGTTGGGTACTTACGCTAAAGGAGTGAACAAGCACGACTTGTGGCTCATGAAATTATGACACTGTGATGAAGGAAAAAGAAAGAAAAAATAAGGTGGGCCCGACCATCACAGTATAAACTGAATTTCTGCTTTTCACAGACAGTGCCCTTCGCTTTCCCCTGTCCGAGCACGCCGCACTCAGCAACTCGAGCTTCACCTTGCCACAGCTTCAGCTTGAGCAAAGAGAGCCTCCACACACGGGCCCTCTACCTGAGCGGTGCTTCTCGTCTCTAAGGTAGCTATCTCGATTCCTGGTGGCGAAAAAAACTGATAAGTGCACTTTCAGCAACCCCCTCACCCCACCTCCTCCACCCCCTCTCGGAAGGAGGGATGGAGAGGAAGATATTCGTCTAATTCACAATAACAATCTTCCTCCATTTGTTAACGAATTGTATGAACATAGTATGTAAAACTCTACATAGCTTTTGTACGGAATTGACTGATTTCTGACTGTGTAGGCTTTCCTTGCGTGATAATTCTTGGTCGTCTCCTCAGGTATGCTGCCAGATTCTCAAAGCAAAAGACTCGATATTTCGGCGATTCACCTGTCCACCACCTTCAGAAGAGATGCTGCCGCCACAAGCTGACGCAAAGACTGGAAACCGTCGTCCTATATACACTACTGGCCATTAAAATTGCTACACCAAGAAGAAATGCACATGATAAACGGGTATTCATTGGACAAATAAATTATACTAGAACTGACATGTGATTACATTTTCACGTAATTTGGGAGCGTAGATCCTGAGAAATCAGTACCCAGAACAACCACCTCTGGAGGTATTAACGGCCTTGATACGCCTGGGCATTGAGTCAAACAGAGCTTGGATGGCTTGTACAGGTACAGCTGCCCATGCAGCTTCAACACCATACCACAGTTCATAAAGAGTAGTGACTGGCGTATTGTGACGAGCCAGTTGCTCGGCCACCATTGACCAGACGTTTTCAATTGGCGAGAGATCTGGAGAATGTGGTGACCAGGGCAACAGTCGAACATTTTCTGTATCCAGAAAGGGCCGTACAGAACCAGCAACATGCGATCGTGCATTATCCTGCTGAAATGTAGGGTTTCGCAGGGATCGAATGAAAGGTAGAGCCACTGGTCGTAACACATCTGAAATGTAACGTCCACTGTTCAAAGTGCCGTCAATGCCAACAAGAGGTGACCGAGACGTGTAACCAATGGCACCCCATACCATCACGCCGGATGGTACGCCAGTATGGCGATGACGGATACACGTTTCCAATGTGTGTTCACCGCGATGTCGCGAAATACGGATGCGACCATCATGATGCTGTAAACAGAACCTGGATTCATCTGAAAAATGACGTTTTGCTATTCGTGTACGCAGGTTAGTCGTTGAGTACACCATCGCAGGGGCACCTGACTGTGATGCACCGTCAAGGGTAACCGCAGCCATTGTCTCCGAGCTGATAGTCCATGTTGCTGCAAGCGTCGTCGAACTGTTCGTGCAGATGTTTGTTGTCTTGTAAACATCCCCACCTGTTGACTCAGGGATCGAGGCGTGGCTGCACGATCCGTTACAGCCATGCGGATAAGATGCATATCATCTCGACTGCTAGTGATACGAGGCCGTTGGGATCCAGCACGGCGTTCCGTATTACCCTCCTGAACCCACCGATTCCATATTCTGCTAAAGTCATTGGATCTCGGCCAACGCGAGCAGCAATGTCGCGATAAGATAAACCGCAATCGCGATAGGCTACAATCCGACCTTTATCAAAGTCGGAAACGTGATGGTACTCATTTCTCCTCCTTACACGAGGCATCACAACAACGTTTCACCAGGCAACGCCGGTCAAGTGCTGTTTTTGTATGAGAAATCGGTTGGAAATTTTCCTCATGTCAGCACGTTGTAGGTGTCGCCACCGGCGCCAAATCACAGCATCTTGTTCCTATCGGTTAAATATCGCGTCTGTAGCACGTCATCTTCGTGGTGTAGCAATTTAAATGGCCAGTAGTGTATGCCCCGTACCACACAGGTGCCTATATACGACGACGGTTTGCAGTCCTGGTATCAGTTTTCAGCAGCAACGTCAGCATCTCTCCTGGACATGATGGATCTCCGATGTATTTAGTCACATTGATTTTAGAATACGGCAGCAAACCAGAGGAGATTACCAACTAATTTGCTTTTGTTCGTGAGTCACAGTTTGCAGAAGAAATTTCTAACACTCTTCTCTGCAAAATATTCTTGAAAATGTCTGTGACACTTTATTTAGAGATGTTCAGTTCGTTGCTCTATTACGATCTGCGATCACAATATTGACACACTACGGCTGCACGCCCACATAATTAACACTAACTGCTAGCAACTGACTGCTCGAATGCGCATCTGTTGTCACGGTTGTTAGTTCAAGCTGCCACCATAACTACGCAGTTTTAATTTTTCCAAAAAACATTTCATTCTGAACTATTATGGGTAGCTGAAAGGCAAGACATCGGAATAAAACGTCTGCAGTATTGTCTGCTTCGGTTCAAAACAATAAAATTGTTTACACAGTTTCAGTGAAAATGAAGTGAACAATAAAGGAACAATTTTGAAAATAAAATGTGTAATTGAGTCATTCTCTATAACAGCGACTTAACTGAAATCCAAATCAGTCAGTAATTCTTACATGTTACCTTATCAGATCATATATTCAGCAACCATAATATTTCGTTAAACTTGACAGAAATTTAGCCCAAGTACGAGAGTTTGAAATGAAAAAAAAATCTATTTAAAAATCTAATGATCTGTATCTAGTGGCCGAGAGGTTCTGGCGCTACAGTCTGGAGCCGCGCGACCCTTACGGTCGCAGGTTCGAATCCTGCCTCGGGCATGGATGTGTGTGATGTCCTTAGGTGAGTTAGGTTTAAGTAGTTCTAAGTTCTAGGGGACTGATGTCCTCGAATGTTAAGTCCTATAGTGCTTAGAGACATTTGAACCATCTTTATCTCTATCTATATGTATTTCTATCAAGTCGTTTGTCCAGGGAACGCCGTAATTATTGTTGTAACTATCACGGTTTTATTTTGAAATTTTCACAGATTGAATGACGACATCTGAACATCCATGCCGACAGGGATTCGAACCCGGATTTACCGCTTTACGCGAGCGGTCGCCTTAACCACTTAGGTTATCCGAGCACGCCTCCCGTCCGACTCAAACCTCCATTACCGAGCAGTGTCCCTTGTTCATTTTGTCTCTTTGTTCGCTTCCCTACTGTGTTCCCGAGAGTGTTCTGACGTTGTGTATCAGCACCGAAAGATCGATATGTCATCAGGCGCATGTTATATATAGGTATGGTGTCTGTTCCTTCAGGCAAGCGTGTCCGAAAGAACAGACACCATATCCATATAAGAAGCAATCATGTTGAACCCAGCTCGCTGTGTTCGCTCATGAGATCCGTTAAGCACATATAGTGGAGCCCAGGGCGATGGCGCTTTCGCCTAGTGAACAAAATTCGAGCTTAGGGAATATCGATGAAGCCCGATTTAATTAATAGACTGCATACTAAATCGCGAGAAATTTTCAAACGCTGTGGTATTTTCGGTCGCAATGAAGTGTTCTAGAACGTTTACAGTAGATAAAAACAACCTAATAGATACGGTTGGTAGCTCCATGAGGCTCTTGGAGGACAATGCTGCTGTATGCTACGAAGCTGCGACACCAGACACTGTAGCCAAATGGTGGAAGACCTGCAAGTAGTCAAACGACTGTCTGACTACAAGATCACTGGAAACAGTCACGACAGGAAAATATCTAGAATTATGCGTTCGGAACGACTTACGATGGAACAGTCACGTGAAAATAAATGCAAGAAGTGAGGTCGCTAGACTGGTTGAATTCGAGCTTACAAAAGCCTTGTTCATGTGATTCTTGGTTACTACTTTTCAATCTATCGTCCTTACTGACAGTGGGGATCGAAAGGACACGTACTCTGTCGCGGCTTCGTTTCATCAACGCGAAAGTGTCGCTGACGAGTTCGTCCAACTCGAGTGGCAGAAGTTCAAAAGATGGGTTGTGCACAATGCGAAGTTTGCTTTTTAACTGGGACAACATAGTTACAACAAAGACGTATTACTTCGCCCTCACAGCTTTCATGAAATGGCCACAACCATGTAAGCTGCCATTTCACTGATATTACCAGAAGCCTACTGACAGACATCCCGCGAAATGAACAAGAGGAGAAAAGAAGAAAATAGTAAGGCTGCACTACGTACCACCCCGTCACGTTTGTGAACAATTTAGATTCGTTATCAAATGGTTCAAATAGCTCTGAGCACTATGGGACTTAACGTTTGAGGTCATCAGTCCCCTAGAACTTAGAACTACTTAAAACTAACTAACCTAAGGACATCGTCTGAGGTCATCAGTCCCCTAGAACTTAGAACTACTTAAAACTAACTAACTTAAGAACATTACACACATCCATGCCCAAGGCAGGATTCGAACCTGCGACCGTAGCGGTCGCGCGGTTCCAGACTGAAGGCCTAGAACCGCTTTTTTTCCATTTTGTTCGTTGTTGATCGATGTGTTTGGTCGTTGCAGACGTCACATCCGTTCATGCTCGTATTGTTGATCCTTCCACTCAGTTTCTTTTATTACAGAGGCCATCCGCTCGGCCACACTGGGCGGCGATTCGTTATCCTCACGAGGCTCACTGCATTCACTTCCAATCCAATCAAGGTTAAATTCTTGACAAAATTGGGAATAGACCCCAGGTCGAATACATGGTCAGATACGGTAACCTCTCGAACAAGTCCCATAGAAGAAAACCGACAAGATTAGCAAGGACAGAAACTGAACAGATTGCTACAAACTGAGGCCGCCTTCACACGGACCCACGGAGAAGAGCTTCTCAGGGGCGCTTCCGCCGGGAAAGCAGTGGTTTAGATGGACGCCTTCAGACGTGCAGCGCCGTTGCGCTTCTGTGGCCCGCAATTGCGGACTAGCGGTCGTCGTGGCACAGAAGCGCCACTGGCAGAACATTGATTCCAATAGTGGTGGCCTTCACACACTTCTGCTGCTGACTCCGAGCGAGTCACATTGCTGCTGCTCGCTGCCACTGTCGCTCGCCGCGCCAACATGCCTGGACGCTAGAAGGGAGGACGAGGAGAACAAGTTACCGCGATCGTCAGCCTCCTGGGGCAAGCGCTCGAGGTTGGACAGGAAGCAGAAGAGGAAGGAACCTGTACAGTGCTTCCGCTGTCAGAAGCTGGGGCACTTCGCCGCGGACTGCACAGGAGTACTCGCGTGTTTGAAGTGTGCAAACTCTCACCTCACACGCGAGTGCACGAAGCCTAGAGACGCCGCCGCTATATGCTCCAACTGCGGCGGTCCACACGCCAACCACCGTGGCTGTGGCCGCGGGAAGGGGCGGCACACACGCCGACGGCGAAACACCGCGCAAGAAGAGGTGGCGACGAAGCAAGAAGCGGAAACCACTCCGCCTGCGCATCATGCCTCTGGCACTTCTGCTGTGCTAGCGCGAGTGGAGGATCGTGTTGCCGCAATTCCGACAGCATTCGCAAGAAATTCCTTGGCGTAACAATCCAAAGCAACCTGAAATGTTGTTGTTGTGGTCTTCAGTCCTGAGACAAGTTTCATGCAGCTCGCCATGCTCCCCTATCCTGTGCAAGTTTCTTCATCTCCCAGTACCTACTGCAACCTACATCCTTCTGAATCTGCTTAGTGTATTCATCTCTTGGTCTCCCTCTACGATTTTTACCCTCCACCCTGCCCTGCAATGCTAAATTTGTGATCCCTTGATGCCTCAGAACATCTCCTACCAACCGGTCCCTTCTTCTTGTCACGTTGTGCCACAAACTCCTCTTCTCCCCAATTCTGTTCAATACCTTCTCATTAGTTATGTGATCTACCCATCTAATCTTCAGCATTCTTCTGTAGCACCACATTTCGAAAGCTTCTATTTTCTTCCTGTCCAAACTATTTATCGTCCATGTTTCACTTCCATACATGGCTACACTCCATACAAATACTTTCAGAAACGACTTCCTATCACTTAAATCTATACTCGATGTTAACAAATTTCTCTTCTTCAGAATCGCTTTCCTTGCCATTGCCAGTCTACATTTTATATCCTCTCTGCTTCGACCATCATCAGTTTATGTTGCTCCCCAAATAGCAAAACTCCTTTACTACTTTAAGTGTCTCATTTCCTAATCTAATTCCCTCAGCATCACCCGATTTAATTTGACTACATTCCATTATCCTCGTTTTGCTTTTGTTGATCTTCATCTTATATCCTCCTTTCAAGACACTGTCCATTCCGTTCAACTGCTCTTCCAAGTCCTTTGCTGTCTCTGACAGAATTACAATGTCAACGGCGAACCTCAAAGTTTTTATTTCTTCTCCATGGATTTTAATACCTACTCCGAATTTTTCTTTTGTTTCCTTTACTGCTTGTCAATATACAGATTGAATAACATTGGGGAGAGGCTACAACCCTGTCTCACTCCCTTCCCAACCACTGCTTTCCTTTCATCCCCCTCGACTCTTATAACTGCCATCTGGTTTCTGTACAAATTGTAAATAGCCTTTCGCTCCCTGTATTTTACCACTGCCACCTATATAATTTGAAAGAGAGTATTCCAGTCAACATTGTCAAAAGCTTTCTCTAAGTCTACAAATGCAAGAAACGTAGGTTTGGCTTTCCTTAATCTTTCTTCCAAGATAAGTCGTAAGGTCAGTATTGCCTCACGTGTTCCAACATTTCTACGGAATCCAAACTGATCTTCCCCGAGGTCGGCTTCTACTAGTTTTTTTCCATTCGTCTGTAAAGAATTCGCGTTAGTATTCTGCAGCTGTGTCTCATTAAACTGATAGTTCGGTAATTTTCACATCTGTCAACACCTGCTTTCTTTGGGATTGGAATTATTATATTGTTCTTGAAGTCTGAGGGTACTTCGCCTGTCTCATACATCTTGCTCACCAGATGGTAGAGTTTTGTCAGGACTGGCTCTCCCAAAGCCGTCAGTAGTTCTAATGGAATGTTGTCTACTCCCGGGGCCTTGTTTCGGTTCAGCTCTTTCAGTGCTCTGTCAAACTCTTCACGCAGTATCGTATCTCCCATTTCATCTTCATCTACATTCTCTTCCATTTCTATAATATTGTCCTCAAGTACATCGCCCTTGTATAGACCCTCTATATACTCCTTCCACCTTTCTGCTTTCCCTTCTTTGGTTAGGACTGGGTTCCCATCTGAGTTCTTGATATTCATAAAAGTGGTTCTCTTTTCTGCAAAGGTCTCTTTCATTTTCCTGTAGGCAGTATTTATCTTACCCCCAGTGAGATAAGCTTCTACATCCTCAAACTGAAATAGGACACACATATTGACTCCCTAGCAACTAAGTTGTAAAAAATATATTTGCAATCAGTACTATTAGCAAGTTCTGTAGAGACACTGTAGTCCTAAAGACTGCATACCATGCTCTTTTCTTCTCTCACTTGAACTGAAGTATTGAAATTTGGGGGGCAACAACCAAAGCTATGGTCTCGCGGTTCTAGGCGCGCAGTCCGGAACCGTGCGACTGCTACGGTCGCAGGTTCGAATCCTGCCTCGGGCTTGGATGTGTGTGATGTCCTTAGGTTAGTTAGGTTTAAGTAGTTCTAAGTTCTAGGGGACTAATGACCACAGCAGTTGAGTCCCATAGTGCTCAGAGCC
Source organism: Schistocerca gregaria (assembly GCF_023897955.1). NCBI lineage: Eukaryota > Metazoa > Arthropoda > Insecta > Orthoptera > Acrididae > Schistocerca > Schistocerca gregaria. Next base: position 90,454,310 of record NC_064931.1, read on the forward strand.
ATTTTTTAAACCAAAGCTAATCTAGATAAGCTAATCATTCTTCAAAAAAAGGGGTGTGAGAATACTCTGTGGAGCAAAATATAGGGAATCTTGTCGCAACATGTTTCCAAAAACAGAGGTGTTAACTGTTATAAACACACACATTCTAAAAGCCATATTGCTTGTAAAAAGACTGCACCCAAACACTTATTCAGATTTCCACCAGTACAATACTAGAAATAAAGAAATATTTTACATTGGCCCCCACAGAACAGCACTTCACGAAAAGGGGCCTCAATACGCAGGTATAAAAATAGCTAATGCACTGCCTAGAGCAGTCATGGCTCTTCCTACAATTAAACTGAAACATCAGCTTAAGAAATTTTTAGTAAAAGACCCTTTCTATTCATCAGAAGAGTACCGTACTTATATGAAGAACAACAAATGCTTTGAGAAATTATGTGAACAGAAATCAGTAAACGTCTTATTGTAATTTTGTTGTAAATTAATGAATGTGTCTTGTGTATTGTACAAATAACTTTAATCATTACTGTTTCTTTGTACATGTGCAGTGTACCATTCGATGTTGAATAAAGCTATTATTATTATTATTATTATTATTATTATTATTATCGATGATGCTGTCGCCAACGAAGTTGCCGCTCTCAAATGTGCCACGGCAGAGGAGAGGGCTGCACTTCGGTCCGAGGTGGACGAGGTGCGCCACCAGCTCGCGCAGCTCCGCGAATTGCTGGCCAGTAAGTCTTGCAAGGAGCGAGACGTTACAACTGCCACCATCGCCACGCAGATGGACGCTCTCACGGCTCCCGCTGTAACAGAGGGCGCTATGGGGGCGCCCAAGGCCGTGGCGAATGAGATGTCTGCCCCCTTCTCGAAAGGGGAGGGTCTGCGGAAACAAGATTCCGAGCCAGCTCCACCAGCAACAAGGGATAACGTGGCCAAAGGCATCGAAACGCCCGCCCGTCCTACCGAGGACAAGGCGAAACAGCCGCTGCTGCAAGATGAAGACACAACTGCTGCGCCCATCCACGAACAAGACACAGAAGAGGTAGTCAATTTGCCGCCAGCACAGACAGAGATGACTGCGGCAGGACTACTGAAGATGGTCGCAAAATCATTGGGTGACAAAAAAAACGCGCATCACAATACCCCGTACCCTTTTACCGACTCCAATGTACCTAAACCACTTCTACCCCATAAGCCTTATGACTTCGCTTGGGCAATTGCCAATCTAACCGCCGTCGTTCCTAAGAGGAACTTGGACTTTATTAAACTCTTCCCTATTTTTACTGAACCTGACTGGCAGCGCATAATCGCTGCTATTCCAAGAGTTAAGCAGAAGAAGAAGAACAAACATTCCTCTTCCTCGCACCGCTAGTTTCCTAGCAGTTACTGTATTTTATTCTGTCAAGCTCAGACAAATTTTAGCCAATCCTTTTTGTCCCAGTTAATTTTACCTTATATTCGTGGAGTAAATGTCAATAGACAACAGACTCCGATATTGTAGACTACCTCAGAGGAGGTTGTCCATACCAGAGAGCACAGAGTGGTCGTCACACGACGTCACTCGATGGCGCTGCTGACGAGCCAAACAGCAGGTAGCACCATATGGTAACAGTCGGCTCGTGACGTATAGGGATTGTTGCACACTGTTACATGGTAATACGTGTGGGGTGTTGCCCACTCGTCGCTAATAGGGTGCCTATGGGATGCAGCGTTCTTGGAACGCTAGACAACAATTTAAAACAAATAACATTAGTCATTTTATTTCCAGAAACCAAATTGGCAATACTTAACTTTCTTTATAGCAACTGTCGCTAGCGAGAGGCGACGTTAAAACGGTACAGTTCTTTCCATACACACAGTCCAAGGAAACACTTGATACGGATCACGACAAACTGACAGCGTAGCACTAATCACGTTGCAGACTCGGGCCGATGTGAGCGGCCGAGGCTGGCAGGAGCGTTCTTTATATACATTTGTTGCAGGGGGAGGGGGGGGGGGGGGCGCCTGGCACAGCGCTGTCCAGTTCGACGTACAACTGGCTGCCGATTGCGTTCCGCCTGTTCGCTCCGGCGTATGTGGTTACGCCAGAACAGTACCGTCCTGTATTTCTTACTGTTGGCGAGGGATGGAAGTCAATGAAGAAGATTTAATCTGTGAAGCTAAGAATCGTCCATCGATATACCGGGTGATCAAAAAGTCACCAGTTCGGCGCACCACTGACTGCCGTTTTCGTTCCGCCTGTTCGTTCCGGCGTATGTGGTTACGCCAGAACAGTACCGTCCTGTATTTCTTACTGTTGGCGAGGTATGGAAGTCAATACAGAAGATTTAATATGTTAAGCTAAAAATCGTCCATCCTTATACCGGGTGATCAAAAAGTCACCAGTTCGGCGCAACACTGGCTGCTGTTTGCGTTCCGCCTGTTCGTTCCGGGGTATGTGGTTACGCCAGAAGAGTGTCGTCCTGTATTTCTTACTGTTGGCGAGGGATGGAAGTCAATACAGAAGATTTAATCTGTGAAGCAAAAATCGTACATCTATGTACCGGGTGATCAAAAAGTCAATAGTTCGGCGCACCACTGGCTGCCGTTTGCGTTCCGCCTGTTCGTTATAGCGTATGTGGTTACGCCAGAACAGTACCGTCCTGTATTTGAGACTGATGGCGAGGGATGGAAGTCAATGCAGCAAATTTAATCTGTGAAGCTAAAAATCGTCCATCGATGTACCGGGTGATCAAAAAGTCAAAAATTCAGCGCACCACTGGCTGGCGTTTGCGTTCCGCCTGTTTGTTCCGGCGTATGTGGTTTCGCCAGAACAGTACCGTCCTGTATTTCTTACTGTTGGCAAGGGATGGAAGTCAATACAGAAGATTTAATCTGTGAACCTAAAAATCGTCCATCAATGTAAAGGATGATCAAAAAGTCACCAGTTCGGCACGCCACTGGCTGCCGTTTGCGTTCCGCCTGTTCGTTCCAGCGAATGAGGTTACGCCAGAACAGTACCGTCCTGTATTTCATACTGATGGCGAGGAATGGAAGTCAATAAATAAGATTTAATCTGTGAAGCTAAAAATCGTCCATCGATATACCGGTTGATCAAAATGTTGCCAGTTCGGTGAACCACTGGCTGCCGTTTGCGTTCCTCCTGTTCGTCCTGGCGTATGTGGTTACGCCAGAACAGTACCGTCCTGTATTTCTCACTGATGGCGAGGGATGGAAGTCAATAAAGAAGATTTAATCTGTGAAGGTAAAAATCGTCCATCGATATACCGGTTGATCAAAAAGTCAGAAGTTCGGCGCACCACTGGCTGCCGTTTGCGATCCGCCTGTTCGTCCTTTCGTATGTGGTTACGCCAGAACAGTACCGTCCTGTATTTCTTACTGTTGGCGAGGGATGGAAGTTAATACATAAGATTTAATCTGTGAAGCTAAAAATCGTCCATCCTTATACCGGGTGATCAAAAAGTCACCAGTTCGGCGCACCACTGGCTGCCATTTGCGTTCCGCCTGTTTGTTCCGGCGTATGTGGTTTCGCCAGAACAGTACCGTCCTGTATTTCTTACTGTTGGCAAGGGATGGAGGTCAATAAAGAAGATTTAATCTGTGAAGATAAAAATCGTCCATCGAAATACCGGTTCATCAAAAAGGCACCAGTTCGGCGCACCACTGGCTGCCGTTAGCGTTCCGCCTTTTCGTCCTGGCGTATGTGGTTATGCCAGAACAGTACCGGCCTGTATTTCTTACTGTTGGCGAGGGATTGAAGTCAGTACAGAAGATTTAATCTGTGAAGCTAAAAATCGTCCATCGATATACCAGTTGATCAAAAAGTCACCAGTTCGGCGCACCACTGGCTGCCGTTTGTGTACCGCCTGTTCATTCCGGCGTATGGGGTTACGCCAGAACAGTACCGTCTTGTATTTCTTACTGTTGGCGAGGTATGGAAGTCAATACAGAAGATTTAATCTGTTAAGCTAAAAATCGTCCATCCTTATAACGGGTGATCAAAAAGTCACCAGTTCGGCGCAACACTGGCTGCCGTTTGCGTTCCGCCTGTTCGTTCCGGGGTATGTGGTTACGCCAGAAGAGTGTCGTCCTGTATTTCTTACTGTTGGCGAGGGATGGAAGTCAATACAGAAGATTTAATCTGTGAAGCAAAAATCGTACATCTATGTACCGGGTGATCAAAAAGTCAATAGTTCGGCGCACCACTGGCTGCCGTTTGCGTTCCGCCTGTTTGTTCCGGCGTATGTGGTTACGCCAGAACAGTACCGTCCTGTATTTCTTACTGTTGGCGAGGTAAGGAAGTCAATACAGACGATTTAATCTGTGAAGCTAAAAATCGTCCATCCTTATACCGGGTGATCAAAAAGTCAACAGTTCGTTGCAACACTGGCAGCCGTTTGCGTTCCACCTGTTCGTTCCGGGGTATGTGGTTACGCCAGAAGACTGACGTCCTGTATTTCTTACTGTTGGCGAGGGATGGAAGTCAATACAGAAGATTTAATCTGTGAAGCTAAAAATCGTCCATCCCTATACCGGGTGATCAAAAAGTCAACAGTTCGGCGCAACACTGGCTGCCGTTTGCATTCCGCCTGTTCGTTCCGGAGTATGTGGTTACGCCAGAACAGTACCGTCCTGTATTCCAGACTGATGGCGAGGGATGGAAGTCAATGCAGCAGATTTAATCTGTGACGCTAAAAATCGTCCATCGATGTACCGGGTGATAAAGAAGTCAAAAATTCGGCGCACCACTGACTGGTGTTTGTGTTCCGCCTGTTCGTTCCGGCGTATGTGGTTACGCCAGAACAGTACCGTCCTTTATTTCTTACTGTTGGCGAGGTATGGATGTCAATACAGAAGATTTAATCTGTGAAGCTAAAAATCGTCCATCCTTATACCGGGTGATCAAAAAGTCAACAGTTCGGCGCAACACTGGTTGCCGTTTGCGTTCCGCCTGTTCGTCACGGGGTATGTGGTTAGGCCAGAAGAGTGTCGTCCTTTATTTCTTACTGTTGGCGAGGGATGGAAGTCAATACAGAAGATTTAATCTGTGAAGCAAAAATCGTACATCTATGTACCGGGTGATCAAAAAGTCAAAAATTCGGCGCACCACTGGCTGGCGTTTGCGTTCCGCCTGTTTGTTCCGGCGTATGTGGTTGCGCCAGAACGGTACCAGGCTGTATTTCTTACTGTTGGCGAGGGATGGAAGTCAATACAGAAGATTTAATCTGTGAAGCTAAAAATCGTCCATCGATATACCGGCTGAACAAAAAGTCACCAGTTCGGCGCACCACTGGCTGCCGTTTGCGTTCCGCCTGTTCGTCCTGGTGTATGTGGTTACACCAGAACAGTACCGTCCTGTATTTCTTACTGATGGCGAGGGATGGAAGTCAATAAAGAACATTTAAGTTGTGAAAATAAAAATCGTCCATCGATATACCGGATGATCAAAAAGTCACCAGTTCGGCGCACCACTGGCTGCCGTTTGTGTACCGCCTGTTCATTCCGGCGTATGTGGTTACGCCAGAACAGTACCGTCCTGTATTTCTTACTCTTGGCGAGAGATGGAAGTCAATAGAGAATATTTAATCTGTGAAGCTAAAAATCGTCCATCGATATAGCGGATGATCAAAAAGTCACCAGCTCGGCGCACCACTGACTGCCGTTTTCGTTCCGTCTGTTCGTTCCGGCGTATGTGGTTACGCCAGAACAGTACCGTCCTGTATTTCTTACTGATGGCGAGGGATGGAAGTCAATAAAGATGATTTACTCTGTGAAGATAAAAAGCTTCCATCGATATACCGGTTGATCAAAAAGTCACCAATTCGGCGCACCACTGGCTACCGTTTGCGTTCCGCCTGTTCGTTCCGGGGTATGTGGTTACGCCAGAAGAGTGCCGTCCTGTATTTCCTACTGTTGGCAAGGGATGGAAGTTAATACAGAAGATTTGATCTGTGAAGCTAAAAATCGACCATCCTTATACCGGGTGATCAAAAAGTCAACAGTTCGGCGCAACACTGGCTGCCGTTTGCGTTCCGCCTGTTCGTTCCGGGGTATGTGGTTACGCCAGAAGAGTGCCGTCCTGTATTTCTTACTGTTGGCGAGGGATGGAAGTCAATACAGAAGATTTAATCTGTGAAGCTAAAAATCGTACATCTATGTACCGGGCGATCAAAAAGTCAATAGTTCGGAGCACCACTGGCTGCCGTTTGCGTTCCGCCTGTTCGTTCCAGGGTATGTGGTTACCCCAGAAGTGTGCCATCCTGTATTTCTTACTGTTGGCGAGGGATGGAAGTCAGTACAGAAGATTTAATCTGTGAAGCTAAAAATCGTCCATCGATGTACTGGGTGATCAAAAAGTCAAAAATTCGGCGCACCACTGGCTGGCGTTTGCGTTCCGCCTGTTTGTTCCAGCATATGTGGTTGCGCCAGAATGGTACCGGGATGTATTTCTTACTGTTGGCAAGGGATGGAAGTCAATACAGAAGATTTAATCTGTGAAGCTAAAAATCGTCCATCGATGTACCGGATGATCAAAAAGTCACCAGCTCGGCGCACCAGTGACTGCCGTTTTCGTTCCGCCTGTTCGTTCCGGCGTATGTGGTTACGCCAGAACAGTACCGTCCTGTATTTCTTACTGATGGCGAGGGATGGAAGTCAATAAAAAGATTTAATCTGTGAAGATAAAAATCTTCCATCGATATACCGGTTGATCAAAAAGTCACCAATTCGGCGCACCACTGGCTACCGTTTGCGTTCCGCCTGTTCGTTCCGAGGTATGTGGTTATGCCAGAAGTGTGCCATCCTGTATTTCTTACTGTTGGCGAGGGATGGAAGTCAGTACAGAAGATTTAATCTGCGAAGCTAAAAATCGTCCATCGATATACCGGCTGATCAAAAAGTCACCAGTTCGGCGCACCACTGGCTGCCGTTTGCGTTCCGCCTGTTTGTTCCGGCGTATGTGGTTTCGCCAGAACAGTACCGTCCTGTATTTCTTACTGTTGGCAAGGGACGGAGGTCAATAAAGAAGATTTAATCTGTGAAGATAAAAATCGTCCTTCGAAATACTGGTTCATCAAAAAGTCACCAGTTCAGCGCACCACTGGCTGCCGTTAGCGTTCCGCCTTTTCGTCCTGGCGTATATGGTTACGCCAGAACAGTACCGTCCTGTATTTCTTACTGTTGGCGAGGGATGGAAGTTAATACATAAGATTTAATCTGTGAAGCTAAAAATCGTCCATCCTTATACCGGGTGATCAAAAAGTCAACAGTTCGGCGCAACACTGGCTGCCGTTTGCGTTCCGCCTGTTCGTTCCGGGGTATGTGGTTACGCCAGAAGTGTGCCGTCCTGTATTTCTTACTGTTGGCGAGGGATGGAAGTCAGTACAGAAGATTTAATCTGTGAAGCTAAAAATCGTCCATCGATATACCAGCTGATCAAAAAGTCACCAGTTCCGCGCACCACTGGCTGCCGTTTGTGTACCGCCTGTTCATTCTGGCGTATGTGGTTACGCCAGAACAGTACCGTCCTGTATTTCTTACTCTTGGCGAGAGATGGAAGTCAATAGAGAAGATTTAATCTGTGAAGCTAAAAATCGTCCATCGATATACCGGCTGAACAAAAAGTCACCAGTTCGGCGCACCACTGGCTGCCGTTTGCGTTCTGCCTGTTTGTTCTGTCGTATTTTGTTACGCCAGAACAGTACCGTCCTGTATTTCTTACTCTTGGCGAGGGTAGGAAGTCAATACAGAATATTAAATCTGTGAAGCTAAAAATTGTCCATCGATATACCGGGTGATCAAAAAGTCACCAGTTCGGCGCACCACTGTGTGCCGTTTGTGTTCCGCCTGTTCGTTCCGGCGTATGTGGTTACGCCAGAACAGTACCGTCCTGTATTTCTTACTGTTGGCGAGGGATGGAAGTCAATACAGAAGATTTAATCTGCGAAGCTAAAAATCGTCCATCCTTATACCGGGTGATCAAAAAGTCAACAGTTCGGCGCAACACTGGCTGCCGTTTGCATTCCGCCTGTTCGTTCCGGAGTATGTGGTTACGCCAGAACAGTACCGTTCAGTATTCCAGACTGATGGCGAGGGATGGAAGTCAATGCAGCAGATTTAATCTGTGACGCTAAAAATCGTCCATCGATGTACCGGGTGATCAAGAAGTCAAAAATTCGGCGCACCACTGGCTGGTGTTTGTGTTCCGCCTGTTCGTTCCGGCGTATGTGGTTACGCCAGAACAGTACTGTCCTGTATTTCTTACTGTTGGCGAGGTATGGAAGTCAATACAGAAGATTTAATCTGTGAAGCTAAAAATCGTCCATCCTTATACCGGGTGATCAAAAAGTCAACAGTTCGGCGCAACACTGGCTGCCGTTTGCATTCCGCCTGTTCGTTCCGGCGTATGTGGTTACGCCAGAAGAGTGCCGTCCTGTATTTCTTACTGTTGGCGAGGGATGGAAGTCAATACAGAAGATTTAATCTGTGAAGCTAAAAATCGTACATCTATGTACCGGGTGATCAAAAAGTCAATAGTTCGGCGCACCACTGCCTGCCGTTTGCGTTCCGCCTGTTCGTTCAAGGGTATGTGGTTACGCCAGAAGTGTGCCATCCTGTATTTCTTACTGTTGGCGAGGGATGGAAGTCAGTACAGAAGATTTAATCTGTGAAGCTAAGAATCGTCCATCGATATACCGGCTGATCAAAAAGTCACCAGTTCGGCGCACCACTGGCTGCCGTTTGCGTTCCGCCTGTTTGTTCCGGCGTATGTGGTTTCGCCAGAACAGTACCGTCCTGTATTTCTTACTGTTGGCAAGGGATGGAGGTCAATAAAGAAGATTTAATCTGTGAAGATAAAAATCGTCCATCGAAATACCGGTTCATCAAAAAGTCACCAGTTCGGCGCACCACTGGCTGCCGTTAGCGTTCTGCCTTTTCGTCCTGGCGTATGTGGTTACGCCAGAACAGTACCGTCCTGTATTTCTTACTGATGGCGAGGGATGGAAGTCAATAAAGAACATTTAATCTGTGAAGATAAAAATCGTCCATCGATATACCGGTTGATCAAAAAGTCACCAGTTCGGCGCACCACTGGCTGCCGTTTGTGTACCGCCTGTTCATTCCGCCGTATGTAGTTACGCCAGAACAGTACCGTCCTGTATTTCTTACTCTTGGCGAGAGATGGAAGTCAATAGAGAAGATTTAATCTGTGAAGCTAAAAATCGTCCATCGATATACCGGTTGATCAAAAAGTCAGAAGTTCGGCGCACCACTGGCTGCCGTTTGCGTTCCGCCTGTTCGTCCTGGCGTATGTGGTTACGCCAGAACAGTACCGTCCTGTATTTCTTACTGTTGGCGAGGGATGGAAGTTAATACATAAGATTTAATCTGTGAAGCTAAAAATCGTCCATCCTTATACCGGGTGATCAAAAAGTCAACAGTTCGGAGCACCACTGGCTGCCGTTTGCGTTCCGCCTGTTCGTTCCGGGGTATGTGGTTACGCCAGAAGTGTGCCGTCCTGTATTTCTTACTGTTGGCGAGGGATGGAAGTCAGTACAGAAGATTTAATCTGTGAAGCTAAAAATCGTCCATCGATATACCGGCTGATCAAAAAGTCACCAGTTCGGCGCACCACTGGCTGCCGCTTGCGTTCCGCCTGTTTGTTCCAGCGTATGTGGTTTCGCCAGAAGAGTACAGTCCTGTATTTCTTACTGTTGGCAAGGGATGGAGGTCAATAAAGAAGATTTAATCTGTGAAGATAAAAATCGTCCATCGAAATGCCGGTTCATCAAAAAGTCTCCAGTTCGGCGCACCACTGGCTGCCGTTTGCGTTCCGCCTTTTCGTCCTGGCGTATATGGTTACGCCAGAACAGTACCGTCCTGTATTTCTTACCGATGGCGAGGGATGGAAGTCAATAAAGAACATTTAAGCTGTGAAAATAAAAATCGTCCTTCGATATACCGGATGATCAAAAAGTCACCAGTTCGGCGCACCACTGGCTGCCGTTTGTGTACCGCCTGTTCATTCCGGCGTATGTGGTTACGCCAGAAGTGTGCCGTCCTGTATTTCTTACTGTTGGCGAGGGATGGAAGTCAATGCAGCAGATTTAATCTGTGACGCTAAAAATCGTCCATCGATGTACCGGGAGATCATGAAGTCAAAAATTCGGCGCACCACTGGCTGGTGTTTGCGTTCCGCCTCTTTGTTCCGGCATATGCGGTTCCGCCAGAACTGTACCATTCTGTATTTCTTACTGTTGTCAAGGGATGGAAGTCAATAAAGAAGATTTAATCTGTGAAGATAAAAATCGTCCATCGATATACCGGTTGATTAAAAAGTCACCAGTTCGGCGCACCACTAACTGCCGTTTGAGTTCCGCCTGTTCGTCCTGGCGTATGTGGTTGCGCCAGAACAGTACCGTCCTGTATTTCTTACTGATGGCGAGGGATGGAAGTCAATAAAGAAGATTTAATCTGTGAAGACAAAAATCGTCCATCGATATACCGGTTGATTAAAAAGTCACCAGTTCGGCGAACCACTGGCTGCCGTTTGCGTTCCGCCTGTTTGTTCCGGAGTATGTGGTTACGCCTGAACAGTACCATCCTGTATTTCTTACTGTTGGCGAGGGATGGAAGTCAATAGAGAAGATTTAATCTATGAAGCTAAAAATCGTCCATCGATATACCAGGTGATCAAATAGTCATCAGTCTTTCGCACCACTGGCTGCCGTTTGCGTTCTGCCTGTTTGTTCTGGCGTATTTTGTTACGCCAGAACAGTACCGTCCTGTATTTCATACTAATGGCGAGGAATTTAAGTCAATACAGAAGATTTAATCTGTGAAGCTAAAAATCGTCCATCAATGTACCGGGTGATCAAAAAGTCAGTAGTTCGGCGCACCACTGTCTGCCGTTTGCGTTCTGCCTGTTCGTTCCGGAGTATGTGGATACGCCAGAACAGTACCGTCCTGTATTTCTTACTGTTGGCGAGGGATGGAAATGAATACAGAAGATTTAATCTGTGAAGCTAAAAATCGTCCGTCGATATACCGGGTGATCAAATAGTCACCAGTTCGGCGCACCACTGGGTGCCGTTTGTATTCCACCTGCTCTTTCCGGCGTATGTGGTTACGCTAGAACAGTACCGTCTTGTACCTCTTACTGTCATTGAGGGATGGAAGTCAATACAGAAAATTTAATCTGTGAAGCTAAAAATCGTCCATCGATATACCGTGTGGTCAAAAAGTCACCAGTTCGGCGCACCACTGGCTGCCGTTTGCGTTCCGCCTGTTTGTTCCGGCGTATATGGTTATGCCAGAACAGTACCGTCCTGTATGTCTTACTGTTGGCGAGGGATGGAAGTCAATACAGAAAATTTAATCTGTAAAGCTAAAAATCGTCCATCGATTTACCGGCTGATCAAAAAGTCACCAGTTCGGCGCACCACTGGCTGCCGTTTGCGTTCCGCCTGTTCGTTCCGGATTATGCGGTTACTCTAGAACAGTACCATCCTGTATTTCTTACTGTTGGCGAGGGATGGAAGTCAATACAGATGATTTAATCTGTGAAGCAAAAATAGTCCATCGATACACCGGGTGATGAAAAAGTCACCAGTTCGGCGCACCACTGGCTGCCGTTTGTGTTCCGCCTGTTCGATCCGTCGTATGTGGTTACGCCAGAACAGCACCGTCCTGTATTTCTTACTGTTGGCGAGTTATGGATCTCAATACAGAAGATTTAATCTGTGAAGCTAAAAATCGTTCATCGATATACCGGGTGATCAAAAAGTCACCAGTTCGGCGCACCACTGGCTGCTGTTTGTGTTCCGCCTGTTTGTTCCGGCGTATATGGTTACGCCAGAGTAGTAACGTCCTGAATGTCTTACTGTTGGCGAGTGATGGATGTCAATACAGAAGATTTAATGTGTGAAACTAAAAATCGTCCATCGATATACAGGGTGATCAAAAAGGCACCAGTTCGGGGCTACACTGGCTGCCGTTTGCGTTCCGCGTGCTCGTTCCAGGGTATGTGGTTACGCCAGAACAGTACCGTCCTGTATTTCTTACTGCTGGCGAGTGATCGAAGTCAATAAAGAAGATTTAATCTGTGAAGATAAAAATCGTCCATCGATATACCGGATGACGAAAAAGTCACATGTTCGGCGCCCCACTGGCTGCCGTTTGCGTTCCGCCTGTTCGTTACGGCATATGTGGTTACGCCAGAACAGTACCGTATTGTATTTCTGACTGCTGGCGTGGGATGGAAGTCAATACAGAAGATTTAATCTGTGAAGCTAAAAATCGTCCATCGATATACCAGCATATCAAAAAGTCACCAGTTTGACGCATCACTGGCTGCCGTCTGCATTTCGCCTGTTCGTTCCGGTGTATGTGGTTACGCCAGAACAGTACCGTCCTGTATTTCTTACTGTTGGCGAGGGATGGAAGTCAATAGTGAAGATTAAATCTGTGAAGCTATAAATCGTCCATCGATATAACGGGCGATCAAAAAGTCGCCAGTTCGGCGCACCACTTTCTTCCCTTTGCGTTCCGTGTGTTGGTTCCGGCGTGTGTGGTTACGCCAGAACAGTACCGTAATGGATTTCTTACTCTTGGCGAGGGAAGGAAATCAATACACAATTTTTAATCTTTGAAACCAAAAATCGTCCATTGATATACCTCGTGATCAAAAAGTCTCCAGTTCGGCACACCACTGGCTGCCGTTTGCGTTCCGCCTGTTCTTTCCGGCATATGTGATTACGCCAGAACATTACCGTCCTGTATCTCTTACTGTTGGCGTGGGATGGAAGTCAATACAGATGATTTAATCTGTGAGGCTAAAAATCGTCCATCGATATACCGGGTGATCAAAAAGTCACCAGTTCAGCTAACCACTGGCTGCCGTTTTGGTTCCGACTGTTCGTTCTGGCGTATGTGGTTACACCAGAACAGTACCATCCTGCATTTCTTACTGTTGGTGAGGGATGAAAGTCAATACAGAAGATTTAATCTGTGAAGCTAAAAATCGTCGATCGATGTACCGGGTGATCAAAAAGTCACCAGCTCGGCGCACCACTGGCTGCCGTTTGTGTTCCGCTTGTTCGTTCCGTCGTATGTGGTTACGCCAGAACAGTACCGTCCTGTATTTCTTACTTGGCGAGGGATGGAAGTCAATACAGAAGATTTAATCTGTGAAGCTAAAAATCGTCCATCGATATACCGGGTGATCAAAAAATCACCAGTTCGGAGCACCGCTGGCTGCCATTTGCGATCGGCCTGTTCGTTCTGGCGTGTGTCGTTACGCCAGAACAGTACCATCCTCTATTTCATACTGTTGGCGATTGATAAAAGTCAATACAGAAGATTTTATCTGTGAAGCTAAAACTCGTCCATCGATATAACGGCTGATCAAAAAGTCACCAGTTGTGCACACCACTGGCTGATGTTTGCGTTCCGTCTGTTCGTTCCGGCGTATGTGGTTACCCCACAACAGTACGTTCCAGTACTTCTTACTGTGGGCGAGGGATGGAAGTCATAACAGAAGATTTAATCTGTGAATCTAAAAATTGTCCATCTTTATACCGGGTGATCGAAATGTCACCACTTCAGCGCACCACTGGCTGCCACTTGCATTCCGCTTGTTCGTTCCGGCGTATTTTGTTATGCCAGAACAGTAGCGTCCTGTAGTTCTTACTTTTGGCGAGGGATGGAACTCAATACAGAAGATTTCATCTGTGAAGCTGAAAATCGGACATTGATGTACCGTGTGAACAAAAAGTCACCAGTTCGTGCACCACTGGGTGCCTTTTGCGTTCCATCTGTTCGTTCCGGCGTATGTGGTTACGCGAGAAAAGTACCGTGCTGTATTTCTTACTGTTGGCGAGGGTTGGTAGTCAATACAGAAGATTTAATCTGTGAAGCTAAAAATCGTCCATCGATATACCGGGTGATCAAAAAGTCACCAGTTCGGCGCACCACTGGCTGCCGTTTGTGTTCCGCCTGTTCGTTCCCTGGTATGTGGTTACGCCAGAACAGTACCGTCCCGTATTTCTTACTTGGCGAGGGATGGAAGTCAATGCAGAAGATTTAACCTGTGAAGCTAAAAATCGTCCATCGATATATAGGGTGATCAAAAAATCACCAGTTCGGAGCACCGCTGGCTGCCGTTTGCGATCGGCCTGTTCGTTCCGGCGTGTGTGGTTACGCCAGAACAGTACCGTCCTCTATTTCATACTGTTGGCGATTGATGGAAGTCAATACAGAAAATTTAATCTGTGAAGCTAAAAATCGTCCATCGATATACCGGGTGATCAAAAAGTCACCTATTCGGCGCATCACTGACTGCCGTTTGCGATCCACCTGTTCGTTCCGGCATATGTGGTTACGCCAGAACAGTACAGTCCTGTATTTCTTACTATTGGTGAGGGATGGAAGTCAATACAGAAGATTTAATCTGTGAATGTAAAAATCGTCCTTCGATTTACCAGCTGGTCGAAAAGTCACCAGTTCGGCGCACCACTGGCTGCCGTTTGCGTTCCACCTGTTTTTTCCAGCGTATGTGGGTACGCCAGAACAATACCGTCCTGTATTTCTTACTGCTGGGCAGGGATGGAAGTCAATATAGAAGATTTAATCTGTGAAGCTAAAAATCGTCCATCGATATACCGGTTGATCAAAAAGTCACCAGTGCGGCGCACTACTGGCTGCCGTTAGCGTTCCGCCTGTTCATTCCGGCGTATGTGGTTACGACAGAACACTACCGTCCTGTATTTCTTACTGTTGGTGAGTGATGCAAGTCAATACAGAAGATTTAATCTGTGAAGCTGAAAATCGTCCATCGATATACTATGAGAACGAAAAGTCACCAGTTCGGTGCAAAACTGGCTGCAGTTTGCGTTCCGCCTGTTCGTTCCGGCGTATGTAGTTACGCCAGGAAAGTACCGTACTGTATTTCTTACTGCTGGCGAGTGATCGAAGTCAATACAGAAGATTAAATCTGTGAAGCTAATAATCGTCCATCGAAATACCGGGTAATCAAAAAGTAACCAGTTCGGCGCACCATTGGCTGCTGTTTGCGTTCTGATTCTTCGTTCCGGCGTATGTGGTTACGCCAGAACAGTACCGTCCTGTATTTCTTACTGTTGGCGAGGGATGGACGTCAATACAGAAGATTTAATCTGTGAAGCAAAAAAATCGCCCATCGATATACCGGGTGATCAAAAAGTCACCAGTTCGACGCACCACTGGTTGCCGTTTTCGTTCCGCCTGTTCGATCCGGCGTATGTGGTTACGCCAGAACAGTACCGTCCTGTATTTCTTACTGCTGGCGAGGGATGGAAGTCAATACAGAAGATTTAATCTGTGAAGCTAAAAATCGTCCATCGATATACCGGCTGATCAAAAAGTCACCAGTTCGACGCACCACAGGCTGCCGTTTGTGATCCGCCTGTTTGTTCCGGCGTACGTGGTTCGCCTGAATAGTAAGGTCCTGTATTTCTCACTGTTGGCGAGGGATGGAAGTCAATACAGAAGATTTAATCTGTGGAGCTAGAAACCGTCCATTGATATACCGGCTGATCAAAAAGTCACCAGTTTGGCACACCACTGGCTGCTGTTTGCTTTCTGCCTGTTCTTTCCCGCGTATGTTGTTTTCCCAGAACAGTATCGTCATGTATATCTTACTCTTGGCGAGAGATGGAAGTCAATACAGAAGATTTAATCTGTGAAGCTAAAAATCGTCCATCGATATACCGGGTGATCAAAAAGTCACCAGTTCGGCGAACCACTGACTGTCGTTTTGGTTTCGACTGTTCGTTCTGGCGTATGTGGTTACAAATTACAGTACCATCCTGCATTTCTTACTGTTGGAGAGGGATAGAAGTCAATACAAAAGATTTAATCTGTGAAGCTAAAAATCGTTAATCTATATACCGGGTGATCTAAAAGTCACCAGTTCGGCGCCCCACTGGCTGCAGTATGCGTTCCGCCTGTTTGTTACGGCGTATGTGGTTACGCCAGAACAGTACCGTCCTGTATTTCTTACTGTTGACGAGGGATGGAAGTCGATACAGAAGATTTAATCTGTGTAGCTAAAAATCGTCCATCGATATACCGGGTGATCATAAAGTCACCAGTTTGGCGCACCACTGGCTCCCGTTTGCGTTCCACCTGTTCGTTATGGCGTATGTGGTTACGCCAGAACATTACCGTCCTGTATTTCTTACTGTTGGCGAGGGATGGAAGTCAATACAGAAGATTTAATCTGTGAAGCTAAAAATCGTCCATCGATATACCGGCTGATCAGAAAGTCACCAGTTCAGCACACCACTGACTGCCGTTTGCGTTTCGCCTGTTCGTTCCCGCGTATCTGGTTATGCCAGAACAGAACCGTCCTGTATATCTTACTGTTTGCGAGAGATGGAAGTCAATACAGAAGATTTAATGTGTGAAGCTAAAAATCGTCCATCGATATACCGGGTGATCAAAAAGTCATCAGTTTGGCGCACCACTGGTTGCCGTTTGCGTTCCGCCTGTTCGTTCCGGCGTATGTTGTTACGCCAGAACAGTACCATCCTGTATTGCTTAGTGCTGGCGAAGGATGGAAGTCAATACAGAAGATTTAATCTGTGAAGCTAAAAATCGTCCATCCATATACCGGCTGATCAACAAGTCACCAGTTCGATGCACTACTGGCTGCCGCTTTCCTTCCGCCTGTTTCTTCCGGGGTATGTGGTTATGCCAGAATAGTGCCGTCCCGTGTTCCTTACTGTTGGTGAGAGATGGAAGTCAATACAGTGGATTTAATCTGTGAAGCTAAAAATCGTCCATCGATATTCCGGCTGACCAAAAGTCACCAGTTCGTCCCACCAATGGATGCCGTTTGCGGTCCGCCTGTTCGTTCTGGCGTATGTGGTTATGCCAGAACAGTACCGTCCTGTATTTCTTACTGTAGGCGGGGGATTGAAGTCAATACAGAAGATTTAATCTGTGATGCTAAAAATCTTCCATCGATATACCGGGTGATCAAAAAGTCACCAGTTCGGCGAACCACTGGCTGCGGTTTGGGTTCCGTCTGTTCGTTCTGGCATATGTGGTTATACCAGAACAGTACCATCCTACATTTCTTACTGTTGGCGAGGGATGGAAGACAATACAGAAGATTTTATCTGTGAAGCTAAAAACCGTCCATCGATATACCGGGTGATCAAAAAGTCACCAGTTCGGCGCAACACTGGCAGCCGTTTGCTTTCCACCTGTTTGTTCCGGCGTATGTGGTTACGATAGAACACTACCATCCTCTATTTCTTACTGTTGGTGAGGGATGGAAGTCAATACAGAACATTTAATCTGTGAAGCTAAAAATCGTCCCTCGATATACTATGAGAACGAAAAGTCACCAGTTTGACGCACCACTGGCTGCAGTATGCGTTCCGCCTGTTCGCTCCGGCATATGTGGTTACACAAGAAATGTACCGTCCTGTAATTCTCATTGTTGGCGAGGGATGGAAGTCAAAACAGAAGATTTAATCGGTGAATCTTAAAATCGTCCATCGATA
This sequence comes from Schistocerca gregaria, assembly GCF_023897955.1. NCBI lineage: Eukaryota > Metazoa > Arthropoda > Insecta > Orthoptera > Acrididae > Schistocerca > Schistocerca gregaria. Next base: position 90,471,868 of record NC_064931.1, read on the forward strand.
TACCGGTTGATCAATAAAGTCACCAGTTCGGCACACCACTGGCTGCCGTTTGCGTTCCACCTGTTTGTTCCGGCGTATCTGGTTACGCCAGAACACTACCGTCCTTTATTTCTTACTGTTGGTGAGGGATGGAAGTAAATACAGAACATTTAATCTGTGAAGCTAAAAATCGTCCATCAATATACTATGAGAACGAAAAGTCACCAGTTCGGCGCACCACTGGCTGCAGTATGAGTTCCGCCTGTTCGTTCCGGCATATGTGGTTACACAAGAAATGTACCGTCCTGTAATTCTCACTGTTGGCGAGGGATGGAAGTCAATACAGAAGATTTAATCTGTGGAGCTTAAAATCGTCCATCGATATACTGGGTGATCAATAAAGTCACCAGTTTGGCGCACCGCTGGCTGCCATTTGCGTCACGCTTGTTCGTTCCGGCGTATGTGGTTATGCCAGAACAGTAACGTCCTGTATTTCTTACTGTTGGCGAGGGATGGAAGTCAATACAGAAGATATGATCTGTGAAGCTAAAAAACGTCCATAGATATACCGCGTGATCAAAAAGTCACCAGTTCGGTGCACCAATGGCTGCCGTTTGCGTTCCGCCTGTTCGTTCTCATGTATGTGGTTACGCGAGAACAGTACCGTCCTGTATTTCTTACTGCTGGCGAGTGATGGAAGTCAATACAGAAGATTTAATCTGTGAAGCTAAAAATCGTCCATCGATATACCGGGTGATTAAAAAGTCATCAGTTCGGCGCCCCACTGGCTGCCGTTTGCATTCCGCCTGTTCGTTCCGGCGTATGTGGTTACGCCAGAACAGTACCGTCCTGTATTTCTTACTGTTGGCGAGGTATGGAAGTCAATACAGAAGATTTAATCTGTGAAGCTAAAAATCGTCCATCGATATACCGGCTGATCAAAAAGTCACCAGTTTGGCGCACCACTGGCTGCCGTTTGCGGTCTGCCTGTTTCTTCCAGAATATGTGGTTACGCCAGAAAAGTACCATCCTGTATTTCTTACTGTTCGCGAGGGATGGAAGTCAATACAGAAGATTTAAACTGTGTAGCTAAAAATCGTCCATCGATATACCGGCTCATCAAAAAGTCACCAGTTCGGCGCACCACTGGCTGCCGTTTTCAATGAGCCTGTTCGTTCCGGCGTATGTGGTTACGACGGAACAGTACCGTCCTGTATTTTTTACTGTAGGCGAAGAATGGAAGTCAATACAGAAGATTTAATCTGTGAGGCTAAAAATCGTCCATCGATATACCGGCTGATCAAGAGGTCACCAGTTCGGCAAACCACTGGCTGACGTTTGCGTTCTTCGTGTTCGTTCCGTCATATGTGGTTATCCCAGAACTGTACCGTCCTGTATTTCTTACTGTTGGCGAGGGATGGAAGTCATTACAGAAGATTTAATCTGTGATGCTAAAAATCGTCCATCGATATAAAGGGTGATCAAAAATTCACCAGTTCAGCACACCATTGGCTGCCGTTTGCGTTCCGCCTGTTCGTTCCCGAGTATGTGGTTATGTCAGAAAAGTACCGCCCTGTATTTCTTACTGTTGGCGAAGTATGGAAGTCAATACAGAAGATATAATCTCTGAAACTAAAAATCGTGCATCGATATACCGGCTGATCAAGAAGTCACCAGTTCGGCAAACCACTGGCTGACATTTGCGTTCTGCGTGTTCGTTCCGTCATATGTGGTTATGCCAGAACTGTACCGTCCTGTATTTCTTACTGTTCGCGAGGGATGGAAGTCAATACAGAAGACTTATCCGTGAAGCTAAAAATCGTCCATCAATATACCGGCTCATGAAAAAGTCACCAATTCGGCGCTCCACTGGCTGCCGTTTTCGTTCCGTCTGTTCGTTCTGGCGTATGTGGTTACGCCAGAACAGTACCGTCCTGTATTCCTTGGAGAAGGCGAAGGATGGAAGTCAATACAGAAGATTTAATCTGTGAAGCTTAAAACCGTCCATCGATATACCGGCTGATCAAAAGGTCACCAGTTCGACGCAACACTGGCAGCCGTTTGCGTTCTGCCTTTTCCTTCCAGAATATGTGGTTACGCCAGAACAGTACCGTCCTGTATTTCTTACTGTTGGCGAGGAATGGAAGTCAATACAGAAGATTTAATCTGTGAAGCTAAAAATCGTCCAACGATATACCGGTTGATCAAAAAGTCACCAGATCGGCGTACCACTGGCTGCCGTTAGCGTTCCACCTGTTCGTTCCGGCGTATGTGGTTACGCTAGAACGGTACCGTCCTGTATTTCTTACTGCTGGCGAGGGATGGATGTCGATACAGAAGATTTAATCTGTGATACTAAAAATCATCCATCAATATTCCGGCTGATCAAGAAGTCCCCAGTTCGGGGCACACTGGCTGCCGTTTGCGTTTTGCCTGTTTGTTCTGGCGTATGTGGTTACGCCAGAACAGTACTGTCCTGTATTTCTTACTGTAGGCGAGGGATGGAAGTCAATACCAAAGAATTAATCTGTGAAGCTAAAAATCGACCATTGTTATACCGGGTGATCAAAAAGTTACCAATTCGGGGCACCACTGGCTGCCGTTTGCGTTCCGCCTGTTCTTTCCGGCATATGTGGTTACGCCAGAACTCTACAGTCCTGTATTTCTTATTGTTGGTGAGGGATGGAAGTCAATACAGAAGATGTAATCTGTGAAGCAAAAAATCGTCCATCGACATAGTATGAGAACGAAAAGTCACCAGTTCCGCGCACCACTTGCTGCAGTATGCGTTCCGTCTGTTCGTTCCGGCGTATGTGGTTACACAAGAATTGTACCATCCTGTATTTCTCACTGTTGGCGAGGGATGGAAGTCAATACAGAAGATTTAATCGGTGAAGCTTAAAATCGTCCATCCTTATACCGGGTGATCAAAAAGTCTCCAGTTCGGCGCACCGCTGGCTGCGGTTTGCGTTCCGCCTGTTCCTTCCAGAATATGTGGTTACGCCAGAACAGTACCGTCCTGTATTTCTTACTGTTGGCGAGGGATGGAAGTCAATACAGAAGATTTAATCTGTGAAGCTAAAAATCGTCCATCGATATACCGGGTGATCAAAAAGTCACCACTTCAGCGCTCCACTGTCTGCCGTTTTCGTTCCGGCGTATGTGGTTGCGCCAGAACAGTACCATCCTGTATTTCTTACTGCTCGCGACTGATGGAAGTCAATACAGAAGATTTAATATGATAAGCTAAAAATCGTCCATCGATATATTATGAGAACGAAACGTCACCAGTTCAGCGCACCACTGGCAGCAGTATGCGTTCCGCCTGTTCGTTCTGGCATATGTGGTTACACATAAAGTGTACCGTATTGTATTTCTCACTGTTGGCGAGGGATGGAAGTTAATACTGAAGATTTAATCTGTGAAGCTAAAAATCGTCCACTGATATATTATGAGAACGAAAAGACACCAGTTCGGCGCACAACTGGCTGCAGTATGCGTTCCGCCTAATCGTTCCGGCGTATGTGGTTACACCAGAAGAGTACCGTCCTGTATTTCTCACTGTTGGCGAGGGATGGAAGTCAATACAGAAGATTTAATCTGTGAAGCTTAAAATCGTCCGTCGATATACCGGGTGATAAAAAAGTCACCAGTTCGGCCCACCGCTGGCTGCCGTTTGCATTCTGCCTGTTCGTTCCGGCATATGTGGTTATGCCAGAACAGTACCGTTCTGTATTTCTTACTGTTGGCGAGGGATGGAAGTCAATACAGAAGATTTAATCTGTGTAGCTAAAAATCGTCCATCAATATACCACATGATCAAAAAGTCACCAGTTGGGCGCACCACTGGCTGCCGTTTGCATTCCGCCTGTTCGTTCTCATGTATGTGGTTACGCCAAAACAGTACCGTCCTGTATTTCTTACTGCTGCCGAGTGATGGAAGTCAATACAGAAGATTTAATCTGTGAAGCTAAGAACCGTCCATCCATATACCGGGTGATCAAAAAGTCACCAGTTCGGAGCCCCACTGGCTGCCGTTTGTATTCCGTCTGTTCGTTCCGGCGTTTGTGGTTACGACAGAACGGTACCGTCCTGTTTTTCTTACTGCTGGCGAGGGATGGAAGTCGATACAGAATATTTAATCTGTGAAGCTAAAAATCGTTCATCGATATACCGGGTGATCAAAAAGTCACCAGTTCGGCGCACCACTAGCTGCCGTTTGCTTTCCACCTGTTCAATCATTCGTATGTGGTTACGCCAGAACAGTACCGTCCTGTATTTCTTACTGTTGGCGAGGAATGGAGGTCAATACAGGAGATTTAATCTGTGAAGCTAAAAATCGTCAGTCGATATACCGGGTGATCAAAAGTCACCCGTTCAGCGCTCCACTGGCTGCCGTTTTCGTTCCGTCTGTTCGTTCCGGCGTATGTGGTTACGCCAGAACAGTACCGTCCTGTATTTCTTACTGTTGGCGACGGATGGAAGTCAATACAGAAGATTTAATCTGTGAAGCTACAAATCATCAACCGATAGACCGGCTGATCAAAAAGTCACTAGTTCGGCGAACCACTGGCTGCCATTTGGGTTCCGACTGTTCGTTCTGGCGTATGTGGTTACACCAGAACAGTACCATCCTGCATTTCTTACTGTTGGCGAGGGATGGAAGTCAATACCGAAGAATTAATCTGTGAAGCTAAAAATCGTCCATCGATATACCGGGTGATGAAAAAGTCTCCAGTTCAGCACTCCATTGGCTGCCGTTTTCGTGCTGTCTGTTCGTTCCGGCGTATGTGGTTACGAAAGAATAGTACCGTCCTGTATTTCTTACTGTTGGCGAGGGATGGCAGTCAATACAGAAGATTTAATCTGTGACGCTAAAAATCGTCCATCGATATACCGGGTGATCAAAAAGTCTCCAGTTCAGCGCTCCACTGGCAGCCGTTTTCGTTCCGTCTGTTCGTTCCGGCGTATGTGGTTACGAAAGAACAGTACCGTCCTTTATTTCTTACTGCTGGCGAGGGATGGAAGTCAGTACAGAAGATTTAATCTGTGAAGCTAAAAATCGTCAATCGATAGACCGGGTGATCAAAAAGTCACCAGTTCGGCGCAACACTCGCTGCCGTTTGCGTTCCGCCTGTTCGTTCCGGCATATGTGGTTACGCCAGAACTCTACCGTCCTGTATTTCTTACTGTTGGTGAGGGATGGAAACAATACAGAAGATTTAATCTGTGAAGCAAAAATCGTCCATCAATATAGTATGAGAACGAAAAGTCACCAGTTCAGCGCACCACTGGCTGCAGTGTTCGTTCCGCCTGTTCGTTCCGGCGTATGTGCTTACGCCAGAACAGTACCGTCCTTTATGTCTTACTGTTGGCGAGGGATGGAAGTCAATACAGAAGATTTAATCTGTGAAGCAAAAAATCGTCCATCGATATACCGGGTGATCAAAAAGTCTCCAGTTTAGCGCTCCACTGGCAGCCGTTTTCGTTCCGTCTGTTCGTTCCGGCGTATGTGGTTACGAAAGAACAGTACCGTCCTGTATTTCTTACTGCTAGCGAGGGATGGAAGTCAATACAGAAGATTTAATCTGTGAAGCTAAAAATCGTCAATCGATAGTCCGGGTGATCAAAAAGTCACAAGTTCGGCGCAACACTGGCTGCCGTTTGCGTTCCGCCTGTTCGTTCCGGCATATGTGGTTACGCCAGAACTCTACCGTCCTGTATTTCTTACTGTTGGTGAGGGATGGAAATCAATACAAAAGATTTAATCTGTGAAGCTAAAAATCGTCCATCGATATAGTATGAGAACGAAAAGTCACCAGTTCAGCGCACCACTGGCTGCAGTATTCGTTCCGCCTGTTCGTTCCGGCGTAAGTGGTTACGCCAGAAAAGTACCGTCCTGTATTTCTTACTGTTGGCGAGGGATGTAAGTCAATGCAAGGGTATTAATCTGTGAAGCTTAGAATCCTCCGTCCATATACCTGGTGATCAAAAAGTCAACAGTTCGGCGCACTCTGGCTGCCGTTAGTGTTCCGCTTGTTCGTTCCGGCGTATGTGGTTACGCCAGAACTGTACCGTCCTTTATTTCTTACTCCTGGTGAGGGATGGAAGTCGATACAGAAGATTTAATCTGTGAAGCTAAGAATCGTCCATCTATATACTGGCATATCAAAAAGTCACGAGTTCGACGCACCACTGGCTCCGTTTACATTCCGCCTGTTCGTTCCGGCGTATGTGGTTACACCAGAAAAGTACCGTCCTGTATTTCCAACTGTTGGCGAGGGATGGAACTCAATACAGAAGATTTAATCTGTGAAGCTAAAAATCGTCCATCGATATACCGCATGATCAAAAAGTCACCAGTTCGGCGCACCACTGGCTGCCGCTTGCGTTCTGCCTGTTTGTTCTCTTGTATGTGGTTACGCCAGAACCATACCGTCCTGTATTTCTTACTGCTGCCGAGTGATGGAAGTCAATACAGAAGATTCAATCTGTGAAGTTAAAAATCGTCCATCGATATACCGGGTGATCAAAAAGTCACCAGTTCGGCTCCCCACTGGCTGCCGTTTGCATTCCGCCTGTTCGTTCCGGCGTATGTGGTTACGCCAGAACGGTACCGTCCTGTATTTCTTACTGCTCGCGAGGGATGGAAGTCGATACAGAAGATTTAATCTGTGAAGCTAAAAATCGTCCATCGATATACCGGGTGATCAAAAAGTCACCAGTTCAGCGAACCACTGGCTGCAGTTTGGGTTCCGACTGTTCGTTCTGGCGTATGTGGTTATGCCAGAACAGTACCGTCCTGTATTTCTTACTGTTGGCGAGGGATGGAAGTCAATACAGAAGATTTAATCTGTGAAGCTAAAAATCGTCCATTGATATACCGGGTGATCAAAAATTCACCAGTTCGGCACTCCACTGGCTGCCGTTTGTGTTCCGCCTGTTCGTAACGGCGTATGTGGTTACGCCAGAACAGTACCATCCTGTATTTCTTCCTGTTGGCAATGGATGGAAGTCAATACATAAGATTTAATATGTGAAGCTAAAAATCGTCCATCGATATACCGGGTGATCAAAAAGTAATCAGTTCGGCGCACCAATGGGTGCCGTTTGTGTTCCGCCTGTTCGTTCCGGCGTATGTAGTTACGCCAGAACAGTACCTTCCTGTATTCCTTACTGTTGGCAAGGGATGGAAGTCAATACAGAAGATTTAATCCATGAAGCTAAAAATCGTCCATCGATATACCGGGTGATCAAAAATTCACCAGATCGGCGCTCCACTGGCTGCCGTTTGCGTTCTGCCTTTTCCTTCCAGAATATGTGGTTACGCCAGAACAGTACCGTCCTGTATTTCTTACTGTTGGCGAGGGATGGAAGTCAATACAGAAGACTTAATCTGTGAAGCTTAAAATCGTCCATCGATATACCTGGTGATCAAAAAGTCACCAGTTCGGCGCACCGCTGGCTGCCAATAGTGTTCCGCTTGTTCGTTCCGGCGTATAAGGTTACGCCAGAACGGTACCGTCCTGTATTTCTTACTCCTGGCGAGGGATGGAAGTCGATACACAAGATTTAATCTGTGAAGCTAAGAATCGTCCATCGATATACTGGCATATCAAAAAGTCACGAGTTGGACGCACCACTGGCTGCCGTTTTCGATCTGCCTGTTCGTTCCGGCGTATGTGGTTACGCCAGAACAGTACCGTCCTTTATGTCTTACTGTTGGCGAGGGATGGAAGTCAATACAGAAGATTTAATCTGTGAAGCTAAAAATCGGCCATCGATATACCGGGTGTCAACAAGTCACGAGTTCGGCGCACCACTGGCTGCCGTTTGCATTCTGCTTGTTCGTTCCGGCGTATGTGGTTACGCCAGAACAGTACCATCCTGTATTTCTTACTGTTGGCGAGGGATGCAAGTCAATACAGAAGATTTCATCTGTGAAGCTGAAAATCGCACATCAATATACCTTGTGATTAAAAAGTCACCAGTTCAGCGCACCACAGGTTGCCATTTGCGCTCTGCCTGTTCGTTCCAGCGTATGTAGTTACGCCAGAACAGTACCGTCCTGTATTTCTTACTGTTGGCGAGGGATGGAAGTCAATACAGAAGATTTAATCTGTGAACCTAAAAATCGTCCATCGATATACAGGCTGATCAAGAAGTCACCAGTTTGGAACACCACTGGCTGCCATTTACATTCAGCCTGTTCGTTCCGGCGTATGTGGTTACGCCAGAACAGTACCGTCCTGTATTTCTTACTGTTGGCGAGGGATGGAAGTCAATACAGAAGATTTAATCTGTGGACCTAAAAACGTCCATTGATATATCGGTTGATCAAAAAGTCACCAGTTCGTCGCACCACTGGCTGCCGTTTCCATTCCGCCTGTTCGTTCCGGCATATATGGTTACGCTAGAACAGTACCGGCCTGTATTTCTTACTGCTGCCGAGTGATGGAAGTCAATACAGAAGATTCAATCTGTGAAGCTAAAAATCGTCCATCGATATACCGGGTGATCAAAAAGTCACCAGTGCGGCTCCCCACTGGCTGCCGTTTGCATTCCGCCTGTTCGTTCCGGCGTATGTGGTTACGCCAGAACGGTACCGTCCTGTATTTCTTACTGCTGGCGAGGGATGGAAGTCGATACAGAAGATTTAATCTGTGAAGCTAAAAATCGTCCATCGATACACCGGGTGATCAAAAAGTCACCAGTTCAGCGAACCACTGGCTGCAGTTTGGGTTCCGACTGTTCGTTCTGGCGTATGTGGTTACGCCAGAACAGTACCTTCCTGTATTTCTTACTGTTGGCAAGGGATGGAAGTCAATACATAAGATTTAATATGTGAAGCTAAAAATCGTCCATCGATATACTGGGTGATCAAAAAGTCACCAGTTCGGCGCACCAATGGCTGCCGTTTGTGTTCTGCCTGTTCGTTCCGGCGTATGTAGTTTCGCCAGAACAGTACCGTCCTGTATTTCTTACTGTTGGCAAGGGATGGAAGTCAATACAGAACATTTAATCCGTGAAGCTAAAAATCGTCCATCGATATACCGGGTTATCAAAAAGTCACCAGATCGGCGCTCCACTGGCTGCCGTTTGCGTTCTGCCTTTTCCTTCCAGATTATGTTGTTACGCCAGAACAGTACCATCCTTTATGTCTTACTGTTGGCGAGGGATGGAAGTCAATACAGAAGATTTAATCTCTGAAGCTAAAAATCGGCCATCGATATACCGGGTGTCAACAAGTCACCAGTTCGGCGCACCACTGGCTGCCGTTTGCGTTCTGCTTGTTCATTCCGGCGTATGTGGTTACGCCAGAACAGTACCATCCTGTATTTCTTACTGTTGGCGAGGGATGCAAGTCAATACAGAAGATTTCATCTGTGAAGCTGAAAATCGCACATCAATATACCTTGTGATTAAAAAGTCACCAGTTCAGCGCACCACAGGTTGCCATTTGCGTTCTGCCTGTTCGTTCCAGCGTATGTAGTTACGCCAGAACAGTAGCGTCCTGTATTTCTTACTGTTGGCGAGGGATGGAAGTCAATACAGAAGATTTAATCTGTGAACCTAAAAATCGTCCATCGATATACAGGCTGATCAAGAAGTCACCAGTTTGGAACACCACTGGCTGCCATTTACATTCTGCCTGTTCGTTCCGGCGTATGTGGTTACGCCAGAACAGTACCGTCCTGTATTTCTTACTGTTGGCGAGGGATGGAAGTCAATACAGAAGATTTAATCTGTGGACCTAAAAACGTCCATTGATATATCGGTTTGATCAAAAAGTCACCAGTTCGGCGCACCACTGGGTGCCGTTTGCGTTCCGACTGTTCGTTCAGGCGTATCTGGTTATGCCAGAACAGTACCGTCATGTATTTCTTACTGTTGGCGAGGGATGGAAGTCAATACAGAAGATTTAATCTGTGAAGCTAAAAATCGCCCATCGATATACCGGGTGATCAAAAAGTCACCAGTTCGGCACTCCACTGGCTGCCGTTTGTGTTCCGCCTGTTCGTAACGGCGTGTGTGGTTACGCCAGAACAGTACCGTCCTGTATTTCTTACTGTTGGCGAGGGATGGAAGTCAATGCAGAAGATTTAATCTGTGAAGCTAAAAATCGTCCATCGATATACCGGGTTATCACAAAGTCACCAGATCGGCGCTCCACTGGCTGCCGTTTGCGTTCTGCCTTTTCCTTCCAGATTATGTGGTTACGCCAGAACAGTACCGTCCTTTATGTCTTACTGTTGGCGAGGGATGGAAGTCAATACAGAAGATTTAATCTGTGAAGCTAAAAATCGGCCATCGATAAACCGGGTGTCAACAAGTCACCAGTTCGGCGCACCACTGGCTGCCGTTTGCGTTCTGCTTGTTCGTTCCGCCGTATGTGGTTACGCCAGAACAGTACCATCCTATATTTCTTACTGTTGGCGAGGGATGCAAGTCAATACAGAAGATTTCATCTGTGAAGCTGAAAATCGCACATCAACATACCGTGTGATTAAAAAGTCACCAGTTCAGCGAACCACAGGTTGCCATTGGCGTTCTGCATGTTCGTTCCAGCGTATGTAGTTACGCCAGAACAGTATCGTCCTATATTTCTTACTGTTGGCGAGGGATGGAAGTCAATACAGAAGATTTAATCTGTGAAGCTAAAAATCGTCCATCGATATACCGGATGATCAAGAAGTCACCAGTTTGGAACACCACTGGCTGCCATTTGCATTCCGCCTGTTCGTTCCGGCGTATGTGGTTACGCCAGATCAGTACCGTCCTGTATTTCTTACTGTTGGCGAGGGATGGAAGTCAATACAGAAGATTTAATCTGTGGACCTAAAAACGTCCATCGATATATCGGTTGATCAAAAAGTCACCAGTTCGGCGCACAACTGGGTGCCGTTTGCGTTCTGCCTGTTCGCTAAGGCGTATGTGGTTACGCCAGAACAGTACCGTCCTGTGTTTCTTACTGTTGGCGAGGGATGGAAGTCAATACAGAAGATTTAATCTGTGAAGCTAAAAATCGTCCATCGATATACCGGGTGATCAAAAGTCACCAGTTGGGAGCACCATTGGCTGCCGTTTGCGTTCCGCCTGTTCGTTCCGGCGAATGTGGTTATGCCAGAACAGTACCGTCCTGTATTTCTTACTGCTGGTGAGAGATGGAAGTCAATACAGAAGTTTTAATCTGTGAAGCTAAAAATCGTCCATCGATATACCGGGTGATCAAAAAGTAACCAGCTCTGCACTCCACTGGCAGCCGTTTGTGTTCCGCCTGTTCGTAACGGCGTATGTGGTTACGCCAGAACAGTACCGTCCTGTATTTCTTACTGTTGGCGAGGGATATATGTCAATACAGAAGATTTAATCTGTGAAGCTAAAAATCGTCCATCGATATACCGGGTGATTAAAAAGTCACCAGTTCGGCACTCCACTGGCTGCCGTTTGTGTTCCGCCTGTTCGTAACGGCGTATGTGGTTACGCCAGAACAGTACCGTCCTGTATTTCTTACTGTTGGCAAGGGATGGAAGTCAATACATAAGATTTAATCTGTGAAGCTAAAAATCGTCCATCGATATACCGGGTGATCAAAAAGTCACCAGATCGGCGCTCCACTGGCTGCCGTTTGCGTTCTGCCTTTTCCTTCCAGAATATGTGGTTACGCCAGAACAGTACCGTCCTGTATTTCTTACTGTTGGCGAGGGATGGAAGTCAATACAGAAGATTGAATCTGTGAAGCTAAAAATCGTCAATCGATAGTCGGGTGATCAAAAAGTCACAAGTTCGGCGAACCACTGGCTGCCGTTTGGGTTCCGACTGTTCGTTCTGGCGTATGTGGTTACACGAGAACAGTACCATCCCTCATTTCTTACTGTTAGCGAGGGATGTAAGTCAATACAGAAGATTTAATCTGTGAAGCTAAAAATCTCAATCGATACACCGGGTGATCAAAAAGTCACCAGTTCGGCGCACCACTGGCTGCCGTTAGCGTTCCACCTGTTCGTTCCGGCGTATGTGGTTACTCCAGAACGTTACCGTCCTGTATTTCTTGCTGCTGGCGAGGGATCGAAGTCGATACAGAAGATTTAATCTGTGATGCTAAAAATCGTCCATCGATATTCCGGCTGATCAAAAAGTCCCCAGTACGGTTCACCACTGGCTGCCGTTTGCGTTCCGCCTGTTCGTTGTGGCGTATGTGTTTACGCCAGAACAGTACTTTCCTATATTTCTTACTGTAGGCGAGGGTTGGAAGTCTATACCGAAGAATTAATCTGTGAAGCTAAATATCGTCGATCGTTATACCGGGTGATCAAAAAGTCACCAGTTCAGCGCACCACTTACTGCAGTATTCGTTCCGCCTGTTCGTTCCGGCGTAAGTGGTTACACCAGAAAAGTAACGTCCTGTATTTCTTACTGTTGGCGAGGGATGTAAGAAAATACAGAGGATTTAATCTGTGAAGCTTAAAATTGTCCATCGATATACATGGTGATCAAAAAGTCAACAGTTAGGCGCACCGCTGGCTGCCGTTAGTGTTCCGCTTGTTCGTTCCAGCATATGTGGTTACGCCAGAACGGTACCGTCCTGTATTTCTTACTCCTGGTGAGGGATGGAAGTCGATACAGAAGATTTAATCTGTGAAGCTAAGAATCGTCCATCTATATACTGGCATATCAAAAAGTCACGAGTTCGACGCACCACTGGCTGCCGTTTACAATCCGCCTGTTCGTTCCGGCGTATGTGGTTACGCCAGAACAGTACCGTCCTGTATTTCTTACTGTTGGCGAGGGATGGAAGTCAATAGAGAAGATTTAATCTGTGAAGCTAAAAATCGTCCATCGATATACCGAGTGATTAAAAAGTCCCCAGTTCGGCGCACCACTGGGTGCAGTATGCGTTCCGCCTGTTCGTTCCGGCGTATGTGGTTACACCAGAAAAGTACCGTCCTGTATTTCTCACTGTTGGCGAGGGATGGAAGACAATACAGAAGATTTAATCTGTGAAGCTAAAAATCGTCCATCGATATACCGCGTGATCAAAAAGTCTCCAGTTCGGTGCACCACTGGCTGCCGTTTGCGTTCCGCCTGTTTGTTCTCTTGTACGTGGTTACGCCAGAACCATACCGTCCTGTATTTCTTACCGCTGCCGAGTGATGGAAGTCAATACAGAAGATTCAATCTGTGATGCTAAAAATCGTCCATCGATATACCGGGTGATCAAAAAGTCACCAGTTCGGCTCCCCACTGGCTGCCGTTTGCATTCCGCCTGTTCGTTCCGGCGTATGTGGTTACGCCAGAACGGTACCGTCCTGTATTTCTTACTGCTGGCGAGGGATGGAAGTCGATACAGAAGATTTAATCTGTGAAGCTAAAAATCGTCCATCGATATACCGGGTGATCAAAAAGTCACCAGTTCGGCACCCCACTGGCTGCCGTTTGTGTTCCGTCTGTTCGTAACGGCGTATGTGGTTACGCCAGAACAGTACCGTCCTGTATTTCTTACTGTTGGCAAGGGAAGGAAGTCAATACATAAGATTTAAAATGTGAAGCTAAAAATCGTCCATCGATATACCGGGTGATCAAAAAGTCACCAGTTCGGCGCACCAATGGCTGCCGTTTGTGTTCCGCCTGTTCGTTCCGGCGTACGTAGTTACGCCAGAACAGTACCGTCCTGTATTTCTTACTGGTGGCAAGGGATGGATGTCAATACAGAAGATTTAATCAGTGAATCTAAAAATCGTCCATCGATATACCGGGTGATCAAAAAGTCTCCAGTTCAGCGCTCCACTGGCTGCCGTTTGCGTTCTGCCTTTTCCTTCCAGAATATGTGGTTACGCCAGAACAGTACCGTCCTGTATTTCTTACTGTTGGCGAGGGATGGAAGTCAGTACAGAAGACTTAATCTGTGAAGCTAAAAATCGTCCATCGATGTACCGGGTGATCAAAAAGTCCCCAGTTCGGAGCACCACTGGCTGCCGTTTGCGTTCCGCCAGTTCGTTGTGGCGTATGTGGTTACGCCAGAACAGTACTTTCCTGTATTTCTTACTGTAGGCGAGGGTTGGAAGTGAATACCGAAGAATTAATCTGTGAAGCTAAAAATCGTCCATCGTTATACCGGGCGATCAAAAAGTCACCAGTTCGGCGCAACAATGGCTGCCGTTTGCGTTCCGCCTGTTCTTTCCGGCATATGTGGTTACGCCAGAACTCTACCGTCCTGTATTTCTTACTGTTGGTGAGGGATGGAAATCAATACAGAAGATTTAATTTGTGAAGCTAAAAATCGTCCATCGATATAGTACGAGAACGAAAAGTCACCAGTTCAGCGCACCACTGGCTGCAGTATGCGTTCCGCCTGTTCGTTCCGGCGTAAGTGGTTACACCAGAAAAGTACCGTCCTGTATTTCTTACTCCTGGCGAGGGATGGAAGTCGATACAGAAGACTTAATCTGTGAAGCTAAGAATCGTCCATCGATATACTGGCATATCAAAAAGTCACGAGTTGGACGCACCACTGGCTGCCGTTTGCGATCTGCCTGTTCGTTCCGGCGTATGTGGTTACGCCAGAACAGTACCGTCCTTTATGTCTTACTGTTGGCGAGGGATGGAAGTCAATACAGAAGATATAATCTGTGAAGTTAAAAATCGGCCATCGATTTACCGGGTGTCAACAAGTCACCAGTTCGGCTCCCCACTGGCTGCCGTTTGCATTCCGCCTGTTTGTTCCGGCGTATGTGGTTACGCCAGAACGGTACCGTCGAATATTTCTTACTGCTGGCGAGGGATGGAAGTCGATACAGAAGATTTAATCTGTGAAGCTAAAAATCGTCCATCGATATACCGGGTGATCAAATGTCACCAGTTGGGAGCACCACTGGCTGCCGTTTGCGTTCCGTCTGTTTGTTCCCGCGTATGTGGTCATGCCAGAAAAGTGCCGTCCTGTATTTCTTACTGTTGGCGAGGGATGGAAGTCAATACAGAAGATTTAATCTGTGAAGCTAAAAATTGTAAATTTATATACTGGTTGATCAAAAAGTCAGCAGTTCGGCGTACCACTGGCTGCCGTTTCCATTCCGCCTGTTCGTTCCGGCATATATGGTTACGCTAGAACAGTACCGTCCTGTATTTCTTTCTGTTGGTGAGGGATGGAAGTCAATACAGAAGATTTAATCTGTGAAGCTAAAAATCGTCCATCGATATACCGGGTGATCAAAAAGTCTCCAGTTTAGCGCTCCACTGGCTGCCGTTTTTGTTCCGTCTGTTCGTTCCGGCGTATGTGGTTACGAAAGAACATTACCGTCCTGTATTTCTTACTGCTGGCAAGGGATGGAAGTCAATACAGAAGATTTAATCTGTGAAGCTAAAAATCGTCCATCGATATACCGGGTGATCAAAAAGTCACCAGTTCGGCACACCACTGGCTGCTGTTTGCCTTCCGCCTGTTCGTTCCGGCATATGTGGTTACGCCAGAACTCTACCGTCCTGTATTTCTTACTGTTGGTGAGGGATGGAAATCAATACAGAAGACTTAATCTGTGAAGCTAAAAATCGTCCATCGATGTACCGGGTGATCAAAAAGTCCCCAGTTCGGCGCACCACTGGCTGCCGTTTGCGTTCCGCCAGTTCGTTGTGCCGTATGTGGTTACGCCAGAACAGTACTTTCCTGTATTTGTTACTGTAGGCGAGGGTTGGAAGTCAAAACCGAAGAATTAATCTGTGAAGCTAAAAATCGTCCATCGTTATACCGGGTGATAAAAAAAACCCCAGTTCGGCGCCACACTGGCTGCCGTTTGCGTTCCGCCTGTTCGTTCCGGCATATGTGGTTATGCCAGAATTCTACCGTCCTGTATTTCTTACTGTTGGTGAGGGATGGAAATCAATACAGAAGATTTAATCTGTGAAGCTAAAAATCGTCCATCGATATAGTATGAGAACGAAAAGTCAAAAGTTCAGCACACCACTGGCTGCAGTATACGTTCCGCCTGTTCGTTCCGGCGTAAGTGGTTACACGAGAAATGTACCGTCCTGTATTTCTTACTGTTGGCGAGGGATGTAAGTCAATACAGAGGATTTAATCTGCGAAGCTTAAAATCGTTCATCGATATACCTGGTGGTCAAAAAGCCACCAGTTCGGCACACCACTGTCTGCCGTTTGCCTTCCGCCTGTTCGTTCACGCGTATGTGGTTATGCCAGAACAGCACCATCCTGCATTTCTTACTGTTGGCGAGGGATGGAAGGCAATACAGAAGATTTAATTTGTGAAGCTAAAAATCTCAATCGATACACCGGGTGATCAAAAAGTCACCAGTTCGGCGCACCACTGGCTGCCGTTTGCGTTCCGCCTGTTCGTTGTAGAGTATGTGGTTACGCCAAAACAGTACTTTCCTGTATTTCTTACTGTAGGCGAGGGTTGGAAGTCAATACCGAAGAATTAATCTGTGAAGCTAAAAATCGTTCATCGTTATACCGGGTGATCAAAAAGTCACCAGTTCGGCACACCACTAGCTGCCGTTTGCGATCCGCCTGTTCCTTCCCGCGTATGTGGTTATGCCAGAACAGTAATGTCCTGTATTTCTTACTGTTGGCGATAGATGGAAGCCAATACAGAAGATTTAATCTGTGAAGCTAAAAATTGTACATTGATATACCGGCTGATCAAAAAGTCACCAGTTCGGTGCACCACTGGCTGCCGCTTGCGTTCCGTCTGTTCCTTCCAGAATATGTGGTTTCGCCAGAACAGTACCGTCCTGTATTTCTTACTGTTGTCGAGGCATGGAAGTCAATACAGAAGTTTTAATCTGTGAAGCTAAAAATCGTCCATCGATGTACCGGCTGATCAAAAAGTCCCCAGTTCGGCGCACCACTGGCTGCCGTTTGCGTTCCGCCAGTTCGTTGTGCCGTATGTGGTTACGCCAGAACAGTACTTTCCTGTATTTGTTACTGTAGGCGAGGGTTGGAAGTCAAAACCGAAGAATTAATCTGTGAAGCTAAAAATCGTCCATCGTTATACCGGGTGATAAAAAAAACCCCAGTTCGGCGCCACACTGGCTGCCGTTTGCGTTCCGCCTGTTCGTTCCGGCATATGTGGTTACGCCAGAACTCTACCGTCCTGTATTTCTTACTGTTGGCGAGGGATGGAAGTCAATACAGAAGATTTCATCTGTGAAGCTGAAACTCGTACATCGATATACCAGGTGATCAAAAAGTCACCAGTTCGGTAAACCACTGGCTGCCTTTTGCGTTCCGCCTGTTCGTTCCCGCATATGTGGTTATGCCAGAACAGTAACGTCCTGTATTTCTTACTGTTGGAGAGATGGAAGTCAATACACAAGATTTAATCTGTGAAGCTAAAAATTGTTCATTGATATACCGGATGATTTTAAAGTCAATAGTTCGGCGCACCACTGGCTGCCGTTTCCATTCTGCCTTTTCGTTCCGGCATATATGGTTACGCCAGAACAGTACCGTCCTGTATTTCTTACTGTTGGCGAGGTACGGAAGTCAATACAGAAGTTTTAATCTGTGAAGCTTAAAATCGTCCATCGATATACCAGGTGGTCAAAAAGTCACCAGTTCGGCAAACCACTGGCTGCCGTTTTATTTTTCCCTGTTCGTTCTGGCGTATGTGGTTACGCCAGAACAGTACCATCCTGTATTTCTTACTTTGTCGAGGGATGGAAGTCAATACAGAAGATTTAATCAGTGAAGCTAAAAATCGTTAATCGATATACCGGGTGTTAAAAAGTCACCAGTTCGGCGCACCACTGGGTGCCATTTGCGTTCTGCCTGTTCGTTCTGGCGTATGTGGTTATGCCAGAACAGTACCGTCCTGTATTTCTTACTACTGGCGAGGGATGGAAGTCAATACGGAAGATTTAATCTGTTAAGCTAAAAATCGTATATCGATATACCGGTAGACAAAAAGTCACCAGTTCGCGCACCACTGGCTGCCGTTTGCGTTCTGCCTGTTCGTTCACGTGTATGTGGTGACGCCAGAACAGTACCGTCCTATATTTCTTACTGTTGCCGAGGGATGGAAGTCAATACCGAAGAATTAATCTGTGAAGCTAAAAATCGTCCATCGATATACCGGGTGATCAAAAAATCACCAGTTCGTCTTACCACTGGCTGCCTTTTGCGTTCCGCCTGTTCGTTCCGGCGTTTGTGGTTACGCCAGAACAGTACCGTCCTGTATTTCTTACTGTTGGCGAGGGATGGAGGTCAATACAGAAGACTTAATCTGTGAAGCTAAAAATCGTCCATCGATATACCGGCTGATCAAAAAGTCACCAGTTCGGTGCACCACTTTCTGTCGCTTGCGTTCCGCCTGTTCCTTCCAGAATATGTGGTTTCGCGAGAACAGTACCGTCCTGTATTTCTTACTGTTGGCGAGGGATGGAACTCAATACAGAAGATTTAATCTGTGAAGCTAAAAATCGTCCATCGATATACTGGGTGAGAACAAGTTGCCAGTTCGGCGCACCACAGGCAGCCGTTTGCGTTCTGCCTGTTCATTCTGGCGTATGTGATTACGCCAGAACAGTACCGTCCTGTATTTCTTACTGTTGGCGAGAGATGGAAGTCAATACAGAAGATTTAATCTGTGAAGCTAAAAATTGTACATTGATATACCGGATGATCAAAATGTCACCAGTTCGGCGCACCACTGGCTGCCGTTTCCATTCCGCCTGTTCATTCCGGCATATATGGTTACGCCAGAACAGTACCGTCCTGTATTTCTTACTGTTGGCGAGGGAAGGAAGACAATACAGAAGATTTAATCTGTAATACTAAAATCGTCCATCGATATACCGGGTGATCAAAAAGTCACCAGTTCGGCGCACCACTGGCTGCCGTTTGCGATCCGCCTGTTCATTCAGGTTTATGTGGTTACGCCAGAAAAGTACCGTCCTAGTATTTCTTACTGTTGGCGAGGGATGGAAGCCAATACAGAAGATTTAATCTGTGAAGCTAAAAATCGTCCATCGATATTCCGGCTGATCAAAAAGTCACCAGTTCGCCGCACCACTGACTGCCGTTTGCGTTACGCCTGTTCATTCCGGCATATGTGGTTACGCTAGAGGAGTAACGTACTGTATTTCTTACTGGTGGCGAGGGATGGAAGTCAATATTGAAGATCTAATCCGTGAAGTTAAAAGTCGCCCATCGATATACCGAGTGATCAAAAAGTCACCAGTTCGGCGCACCACTAGCTGCCGTTAGCATTCCACCTGTTCGTTCCGGCGTATGTGGATACGCCAGAACAATACCGTCCTGTATTTCTTACTGCTGGCGAGGGATGGAAGTCAATACATAAGATTTAATCTGTAAAGCTAAAAATCGTGCATCGATATACCGGGTGATCAAAAAGTCACCAGTTCGGCGCAACACTGGCTGCCGTTTGCGTTCCGCCTGTTCGTTCCGGCGTATGAGGTTACGCCAGAACAGTACCGTCCTGTATTTCTTACTGTTGGCGAGGGATGGAAGTCTATACAGAAGATTTCATCTGTGAAGCTGAAAATCGTACATCGATTTACCGTGTGATCAAAAAGTCACCAGTTCGGCGCACCACAGGCTGCCTTTTGCATTCCGCTTGTGTGTTCCGGCGTATGTGATTACGCCAGAACAGTACCATTCTGTATTTCTTACTGTTGGCGAGGGATGGAAGTTAATACAGAAGATTGAATCTGTGAAGCTAAAAATCGTCCATCGATATACAACGAGATCAAAAAGTCACCAGTTCGTCGCACCACTGGCTGCCGTTTGTATTCCGCCCATTCGTTCCGGCGAATGTGGTTACGCCAGCACAATACCGTCCTGTATTTCTTACTGCTGGCGAGGGATGGAAGTCGATACTGAAGATTTAATCTGTGAAGCTACAAATCGTCCATCGATATACCGGGTGATCAAAAAGTTCCCAGTTAGGAGCAGGCCTGGCTTCTGTTTGCGTTCCGCCCGTTTGTTCCGGCGTATGTGGTTACACCAGAACAGTACTGTCCTGTATTTCTTACTGTTGGCGAGGGATGGAAGTCAATACAGAAGATTTCATCTGTGAAGCTGAAAATCGTACATCGATATACCGTGTGAGCAAAAAGTCTACAGTTTGGCGCACCACAGGTTGCCTTTTGCGTTCCGCCTGTTCGTTCCGGCGTATGTCGTTACGCCAGAACAGTACCGTCATGTATTTCCTACTGTTGGCGAGGGATGGAAGTCAATACAGAAGATTTAATCCATGAAGATAAAAATCGTGCGTCGATATACCGTGTGATCAAAAAGTCACCACTTCGGCTCACCACTGGCTGCCGTTTTTCGTTCCGCCTGTTCTTTCCAGAATATGTGGTTACGCCAGAACAGTACCAGCCTGTATTTCTTACTGTTGGCGTGGGATGGAAGTCAATACAGAAGATTTAATCTGTGAAGGTAAAAATCGTCCATCGATATACTGGGTGATCAAAAAGGCACCAGTTTGGCGCACCACAGGCTGCCGTTTGCGTTCTGCGTGTTCGTTCCGGCGTATGTGTTTATGCCAGAACAGTACCGTCCTGTATTTCTTACTGTTGGCGAGGGATGGAAGTCAACACAGAAGATTTAATGTGTGAAGCTAATATACCGGCTGATCAAAAAGTCACCAGTTCGGCGCACCACTGCCAGCCGTTTGCGATCCGCCTGTTCGTTCCAGCGTATGTGGTTACGCCAGAACAGTACCGTCCTGCATTTCTTACTGTTGGCAAGAGATGGAAGTCAATAAAGAAAATTTAATCTGTGAAGCTAAAAACCGTCCATCGATATAACAGATGATCAAAAAGTCACCAGTTCGGCGCACCACCGGCTGCCGTTTGCATACCGCCTGTTCGTTCCGGCATATGTGGTTACGCCAGAACAGTACCGTCCTGTATTTCTTACTGTTGGCGAGGGATGGAAATCAATACACAAGATTTAATCTGTGAAGCTAAAAATCGTCCATCGATATACCGGGTGATCATAAAGTCACCAGTTCGCCGTACCACTGGCTGCCATTTGCGTTCCGCCTGTTCGTTCCGGCGTATGTGGTTACGCCAGAACAGTACCGTCCTGTATTTCTCACTGTTGGCGAGGGATGTAAGTCAATACAGAAGATTTAATCTGTGATGCCTAAAATCGTCCATCGATATACCGGCTGATCAAAAAGTAAACAGTTCGGCCCACCACTGGCTGCCGTTTGCGTTCCGCCTGTTCGTTCCAGTGTCAAATGTTACGCCAGAACAGTACCGTCCTGTATTTCTTATTGTTGGCGAGGGATGGAAGTCAATACAGAAGATTTAATCTGTGAAGCTAAAAATCGTCCATTGATATACCGGCTAATCAAAAAGTCACCAGTTCGGCGCACCACTGGCTGCCTTTTGCATTCCGCTTGTGTGTTCCGGCGTATGTGATTACGCCAGAACAGTACCATTCTGTATTTCTTACTGTTGGCGAGGGATGGAAGTTAATACAGAAGATTGAATCTGTGAAGCTAAAAATCGTCCATCGATATACAACGAGATCAAAAAGTCACCAGTTCGTCGCACCACTGGCTGCCGTTTGTATTCCGCCCATTCGTTCCGGCGAATGTGGTTACGCCAGCACAATACCGTCCTGTATTTCTTACTGCTGGCGAGGGATGGAAGTCGATACTGAAGATTTAATCTGTGAAGCTACAAATCGTCCATCGATATACCGGGTGATCAAAAAGTCCCCAGTTAGGAGCAGGCCTGGCTTCTGTTTGCGTTCCGCCCGTTTGTTCCGGCGTATGTGGTTACACCAGAACAGTACTGTCCTGTATTTCTTACTGTTGGCGAGGGATGGAAGTCAATACAGAAGATTTCATCTGTGAAGCTGAAAATCGTACATCGATATACCGTGTGAGCAAAAAGTCTACAGTTTGGCGCACCACAGGTTGCCTTTTGCGTTCCGCCTGTTCGTTCCGGCGTATGTCGTTACGCCAGAACAGTACCGTCATGTATTTCCTACTGTTGGCGAGGGATGGAAGTCAATACAGAAGATTTAATCCATGAAGATAAAAATCGTGCGTCGATATACCGTGTGATCAAAAAGTCACCACTTCGGCTCACCACTGGCTGCCGTTTTTCGTTCCGCCTGTTCTTTCCAGAATATGTGGTTACGCCAGAACAGTACCAGCCTGTATTTCTTACTGTTGGCGTGGGATGGAAGTCAATACAGAAGATTTAATCTGTGAAGGTAAAAATCGTCCATCGATATACTGGGTGATCAAAAAGGCACCAGTTTGGCGCACCACAGGCTGCCGTTTGCGTTCTGCGTGTTCGTTCCGGCGTATGTGTTTATGCCAGAACAGTACCGTCCTGTATTTCTTACTGTTGGCGAGGGATGGAAGTCAACACAGAAGATTTAATGTGTGAAGCTAATATACCGGCTGATCAAAAAGTCACCAGTTCGGCGCACCACTGCCAGCCGTTTGCGATCCGCCTGTTCGTTCCAGCGTATGTGGTTACGCCAGAACAGTACCGTCCTGCATTTCTTACTGTTGGCAAGAGATGGAAGTCAATAAAGAAAATTTAATCTGTGAAGCTAAAAACCGTCCATCGTATAACAGATGATTAAAAAGTCACCAGTTCGGCGCACCACCGGCTGCCGTTTGCATACCGCCTGTTCGTTCCGGCATATGTGGTTACGCCAGAACAGTACCGTCCTGTATTTCTTACTGTTGGCGAGGGATGGAAATCAATACACAAGATTTAATCTGTGAAGCTAAAAATCGTCCATCGATATACCGGGTGATCATAAAGTCACCAGTTCGCCGTACCACTGGCTGCCATTTGCGTTCCGCCTGTTCGTTCCGGCGTATGTGGTTACGCCAGAACAGTACCGTCCTGTATTTCTCACTGTTGGCGAGGGATGTAAGTCAATACAGAAGATTTAATCTGTGATGCCTAAAATCGTCCATCGATATACCGGCTGATCAAAAAGTAAACAGTTCGGCCCACCACTGGCTGCCGTTTGCGTTCCGCCTGTTCGTTCCAGTGTCAAATGTTACGCCAGAACAGTACCGTCCTGTATTTCTTATTGTTGGCGAGGGATGGAAGTCAATACAGAAGATTTAATCTGTGAAGCTAAAAATCGTCCATTGATATACCGGCTAATCAAAAAGTCACCAGTTCGGCGCACCACTGGCTGCCGTTTGCGTTCCACCTGTTCCTTCCTGAATATGTGGTTACGCCAGAACAGTACCAGCCTGTATTTCTTACTGTTGGCGAGATATGGAAGTCAATACACAAGATTTAATCTGTGTAGCTAAAAGTCGCCCATCTATATACTGGGTGATCAAAAAGTCACCAGTTTAGCGCACCACAGGCTGCCGTTTGCGTTCTGCGTGTTCGTTCCTGCGTATGTGGTCATGCCAGAACACTACCGTCCTGTATATCTTACTGTTGGCGAGGGATGCAAGTCAATACAGAAGATTTAATCTGTGAAGCTAAAAATCGTCCATCGATATAACGGCTGATCAAAAAGTCACCATTTCGGCGCACCACTGGCTGCCGTTTGCGATCCGCCTGTTCGTTCCGGCGTATGTGGTTACCCCAGAAGAGTACCGTCCTGTATTTCTCACTGTTGGCGATTGATGGACGTCAATACAGAAGATTTAATCTGTGACGCTGAAAATCGTACATCGATATACCGTGTGATGAAAAAGTCACCAGTTCGGCCCACCACTGGCTGCCGTTTGCGTTCCGCCTGCTCGTTCCAGTGTCAGATGTTACGCCAGATCAGTACCATCCTGTATTTCTTACTGTTGGCGAGGGATGGAAGTCAATACAGATTATTTAATCTGTGAAACTAAAAATCGTCCATCGATATACCGGTTGATCAAAAAGTCACCATTTCGGCGCACCACTGGCTGCCGTTTTCGATCCGCCTGTTCGTTCCGGCGTATGTGGTTACGCCAGAACAGTACCATCCAGTATTTCTTACTGTTGGCGAGGGGTGGAAGTCAATACAGAAGATTTCATCTGTGAAGCTATAAATTGTCCATTGATATACCGGGTGATTAAAAAGTCAGCAGTTCGGCGCACCACTGGCTGCTGTTTCGGTTCCGCCCGTTTCTTCTTCCGTATGTGATTACACCATAATAGTACCATCCTGTATTTCTTACTGTTGGCGAGGGATGGAAGTCAATACCAAAGATTTAATCTGTGAAGCTAAAAATCGTCCATGGATATACCGGGTGATCAAAAAGTCACCAGTTCGGCGCACCACTGGCTGCCGTTTGCGTTCCCCCTGTTCGTTTCAGCGTCAGATGTTACGCCAGAACAGTACCGTCCTGTATTTCTTACTGCTGGCGAGGGATGGAAGTCAATACAGAAGATTTCATCTGTGAAGCTAAAAATCGTCCATCTATATACCGGGTAATCAAAAAGTCACCAGATCGGCACACCACTGGCTGCCGTTTGCGTTCCGCCTGTTCGTTCCCGCGTATGTGGTTATGCCAGAACAGTACCGTACTGTATTTCTTACTGTTGGCGAGGGATGGAAGTCAATACAGAAGATTTAATCTGTGAAGCTAAAAATCGTCAATCGACATTCCGGGTGATCAAAAAGTCACAAGTTCAACGAAACACTGGCTGCCGTTTGGGTTCCGACTGTTCGTTCTGGCGTATGTGGTTGCACCAGAACAGTACCATCCTGCTCTTCTTACTGTTGGTGAGGGATGGAAAACAATACAGAATATTTAGTCTGTGAAGCTGAAAATCTCAATCGAAAAACCGGGTGATCAAAAAGTCACCAGTTCGACACACCACTGGCTGCCGTTAGCGTTCCACCTGTTTGTTCTGGCGTATGTGGTTACGCCAGAACGGTACCGTCCTGTTTTTCTTACTGCTGGCGAGGGATGGAAGTCGATACAGAAGTTTTAATCTGTGATGCTGAATATCGTCCGTCGATATTCCGGCTGATCAAAAAGTCCCCAGTTCGGGGCACCACTGGCTGCCTTTTGCGTTCCGCCTGTTCGTTCTGGCGTATGTGGTTACGCCAGAACAGTACTGTCCTGTATTTCTTACTGTAGGAGAGGGATGGAAATAAATACCAAAGAATTAATCTGTGAAGCTAAAAATCGTCCATCGTTACACCGGGTGATCAAAAAGTCACAAGTTTGGATCACCACTGGCTGCCATTTGCATTCCGCCTGTTCGTTCGGGCAGATGTGGTTACGCCAGAACTCTACCGTCCTGTATTTCTTACTGTTGGCGAGGGATGGAAGTCAATACAGAAGATTTAATCTGTGAAGCTAAAAATCGTCCATCGATATACCGGCTGATCAAAAAGTCACCAGTTCGACGCACCACTGGGTGCCGCTTGCGTTCTGCCTGTTTGTTCCGCCGTATGTGGTTGCGCCAGAACAGTACCGTCCTGTATTTCTTAGTGTTGGCGAGGGGTGGAAGTCAATGCAGAAGATTTAATCTGTGAAGCTAACAATCGTCAATCGATACACCGAAAGATCAAATAGTCACCAGTTCGGCGCACCACTGGCTGCCGTTTGCGTTCCGCCTATTCGTCCGGCGTATGTAGATATGCCAGAACAGTAAAGTCCTGTATTTCTTACTGTTGGCGAGGGATGGAAGTCAATACAGAAGATTTAATCTGTGAATCTAAAAATCGTCCATCGATATACCGGGTGATCAAAAAGTCACCAGTTCGGCGCACCACTGGCTGCCGTTTGCGTTCCCCCTGTTCGTTCCGGCTTATGTGGTTACGCCAGAACAGTACTGTCCTGTATTTCTTACTGTTGGCGAGGGATGGAAGTCAATACAGAAGATTTAATCTGTGAAGCTAAAAATCGTCCATTGATATACGGGTTGATCAAAAAGTCACCAGTTCGGCGCACCACTGGCTGCCGATTGGGTTTCGCCTGTTCGTTTCAACGTATGTGGTTACGCCAGAACAGTACCGACCTGTATTTCTTACTGTTGGCGAGGGATGGAAGTCAATACAGAAGATTTAATCTGTGAAGCTATAAGTCGTCCATCGATATACCGGTTGATCAAAAAGTCACCAGTTCGTCGCACCACTGGCTGCCGTTTTCCTTCCGCCTGTTTGTTCTGGCGTATGTGGCTACGCCAGAACAGAACCGTCTTGTATTTCTTACTGTTGGCAAGGGATGGAAGTCAATACCGAAGATTTAATCTGTGAAGCTAAAAATCGTCCATCGATATACCGGGTGATCAAAAAGTCACCAGTTCCGCGCACCACTGGCTGCCGTTTGTGTTCCGCCTGTTCATACCTGCGTATGTGGCTACGCCAGAACAGAACCGTCCTGTATTTCTTACTGCTGCCGATTGATGGAAGTCAATACAGAAGATTTAATCTGTGAAGCTAAATATCGTCCATCGATATACCGGGCGATCAAAAAGTCACCAGTTCGGTGCCCCACTGGCTGCCGTTTGCGTTCCGCCTGTTCGATCTGGCGTATGTCGTTACGCCAGAACAGTACTTTCCTGTATTTCTTACAGTTGGTGAGGGATGGAAGTCAATACAGAAGATTTAATCTGTGACGTTAAAACCGTCCATCGATATACTGGCTGATCAAAAAGTCACCAGTTCGGCGCACCACTAGCTGCCGTTTGCTTTCCACCGGTTCAATCAGGCGTATGTGGTTACGCGAGCACAATACCGTCCTGTATTTCTTACTGCCTGCGAGGGATGGAAGTCAATACATAAGATATAATCTGTGAAGCTAAAAATCGTCCATCGATATACCGGGTGATTAAAAAGTCACAAGTTCAGCGAATCACTGGCTGCAGTTTGGGTTCCGACTTTTCGTTCTTGCGTATGTGGTTACGCCAGAACAGTACTGTCCTGTATTTCTTACTGTCGGCGAGGGATGGAAGTCAATACAGAAGATTTAATCTGTGAAGCTAAAAATTGTCCATCGATATACGTGGTGATCAAAAAGTCACCAGTTCGGCGCACCACTGGCTGCCGTTTTTGTTCCGCCTGTTCGTACCGGCCTATGTGGTTACGCCAGAACAGAACCGTCCAGTATTTCTTACTGTTGGCAAGGGATGGAAGTCAATACCGAAGATTTAATCTGTGAAGCTAAAAATCGTCCATCGATATACCGGGTGATCACAAAGTCACCAGTTCGGCGCACCACTGGCTGCCGTTTTCGTTCCGCCTGTTCGTTCAAGCGTATGTGGTTACGCCAGAACAGTACCGTCCTGTATTTCTTACTGTTTTCGATTGATGGAAGTCAATATAGAAGATCTAATCTGTGAAGTTAAGAATCGTCCATCGATATACCGGGTGATCAAAAAGTCACCAGTTCGACGCACCACTGGCTGCCGTTAGCGTTCCACCTGTTTGTTCCGGCGTATGTGGTTACGCCAGAACGGTACCGTCCTGTTTTCCTTACTGCTGGCGAGGGATGGAAGTCGAAACAGAAGTTTTAATCTGTGATGCTGAAAATCGTCCGTCGATATTCCGGCTGATCAAAAAGTCCCCAGTTCGGGGCACCACTGGCTGCCTTTTGCGTTCCGCCTGTTCGTTCTGGCGTATGTGGTTACGCCAGAACAGTACTGTCCTGTATTTCTTACTGTAGGAGAGGGATGGAAATAAATACCAAAGAATTAAACTGTGAAGCTAAAAATCGTCCATCGTTACACCGGGTGATCAAAAAGTCACAAGTTTGGATCACCACTGGCTGCCATTTGCATTCCGCCTGTTCGTTCGGGCAGATGTGATTACGCCAGAACTCTACCGTCCTGTATTTCTTACTGTTGGCGAGGGATGGAAGTCAATACAGAAGATTTAATCTGTGAAGCTAAAAATCGTCCATCGATATACCGGCTGATCAAAAAGTCACCAGTTCGACGCACCACTGGGTGCCGTTTGCATTCTGCCTCATTGTTCCGCCGTATGTGGTTGCGCCAGAAGAGTACCGTCCTGTATTTCTTAGTGTTGGCGAGGGGTGGAAGTCAGTACAGAAGATTTAATCTGTGAAGCTTACAATCGTCAATCGATACACCGAAAGATCAAAAAGTCACCAGTTCGGCGCACCACTGGCTGCCGTTTGAGTTCCGCCTCTTCGTCCGGCGTATGTGGATATGCCAGAACAGTACCGTCCTGTATTTCTTACTGTTGGCGAGGGTTGGAAGTCAATACAGAAGATTTAATCTGTGAATCTAAAAATCGTCCATCGATATACCGGTCGATCAAAAAGTCACCAGTTCGGCACACCACTGGCTGCCGTTTGCGTTCCCCCTGTTCGTTCCGGCTTATGTGGTTACGCCAGAACAGTACCGTCCTGTATTTCTTACTGTTGGCGAGGGATGGAAGTCAATACAGACGATTTAATCTGTGAAGCTAAAAATCGTCCATTGATATACCGGTTGATCAAAAAGTCACCAGTTCGTCGCACCACTGGCTGCCGATTGCGTTTCGCCTGTTCGTTTCAACGTATGTGGTTACGCCAGAACAGTACCGACCTGTATCTCTTTATGTTGGCGAGGGATGGAAGTCAATACAGAAGATTTAATCTGTGAAGCTATAAGTCGTCCATCGATATACCGGTTGATCAAAAAGTCACCAGTTCGTCGCACCACTGGCTGCTGTTTTCCTTCCGCCTGTTCGTTCTGGCGTATGTGGCTACGCCAAAACAGAACCGTCTTGTCTTTCTTACTGTTGGCAAGGGATGGAAGTCAATACCGAAGATTTAATCTGTGAAGCTAAAAATCGTCCATCGATATACCGGGTGATCAAAAAGTCACCAGTTCCGCGCACCACTGGCTGCCGTTTGTGTTCCGCCTGTTCGTACCGGCGTATGTGGCTACGCCAGAACAGAACCGTCCTGTATTTCTTACTGTTGGCAAGGCATGGAAGTCAATACCGAAGATTTAATCTGTGAAGCTAAAAATCGTCCATCGATATACCGGGTGATCAAAAAGTCACCATTTCGGGCCACCACTGGCTGCCGTTTGTGTTCCGCCTGTCGTTCCGGCGTATGTAGTTACGCCAGAACAGTACCGTCCTGTATTTCTTACTGTTGGCAAGGGATGGACGTCAATACAGAAGATTTAATCCGTGAAGCTAAAAATCGTCCATCGATATACCGGGTAATCAAAAAGTCACCAGTTCGGCGCACCACTGGCTGCCGTTTGCGTTCTGCCTGTTCGTTCTCATGTATGTGGTTACGCCAGAACAGTACCGTCCTGTATTTCTTACTGCTGCCGATTGATGGAAGTCAATACAGAAGATTTAATCTGTGAAGCTAAAAATCGTCCATGGATATACCAGGCGATCAAAAAGTCACCAGTTCGGTGCCCCACTGGCTGCCGTTTGCGTTCCGCCTGTTCGATCTGGCGTATGTCGTTACGCCAGAACAGTACTGTCCTGTATTTCTTACTGTTGGTGAGGGATGGAAGTCAATACAGAAGATTTAATCTGTGACGTTAAAACCGTCCATCGACATACTGGCTGATCAAAAAGTCACCAGTTCGGCGCACCACTAGCTGCCGTTTGCTTTCCACCTGTTCAATCAGGCGTATGTTGTTACGCGAGCACAATACCGTCCTGTATTTCTTACTGCCTGCGAGGGATGGAAGTCAATATAGAAGATATAATCTGTGAAGCTAAAAATCGTCCATCTATATACCGGGTGATTAAAAAGTCACAAGTTCAGCGAACCACTGGCTGCAGTTTGGGTTCCGACTGTTCGTTCTTGCGTATGTGGTTACGCCAGAACAGTACCGTCCTGTATTTCTTACTGTCGGCGAGGGATGGAAGTCAATACAGAAGATTTAATCTGTGAAGCTAAAAATTGTCCATCGATATACCGGGTGATCAAAAAGTCACCAGTTCGGCGCACCACTGGCTGCCGTTTTTGTTCCGCCTGTTCGTACCGGCGTATGTGGTTACGCCAGAACAGAACCGTCCTGTATTTCTTACTGTTGGCAAGGGATGGAAGTCAATACCGAAGATTTAATCTGTGAAGCTGAAAATCGTCCATCGATATACCGGGTGATCAAAAAGTCACCAGTTCGGCCCACCACTGGCTACCGTTTGTGTTCCGCCTGTTCGTTCCGGTGTATGTAGTTACGCCAGAACAGTACCGTCCTGTATTACTTACTGTTGCAAGGGATGGAAGTTAATACAGAAGATTTAATCCGTGAAGCTAAAAATCGTCCATCGATATACCGGGTGATCAAAAAGTCACCAGATCGGCGCTCCACTGGCTGCCGTTTGCGTTCTGCATGTTCCTTCCAGAATATGTGGTTACGCCTTAAAAGTACCGTCCTGTATTTCTTACTGTTGGCGAGGGATGGAAGTGAATACAGAAGATATAATTTGTGAAGCTAAAAATCGGCCATCGATATACCGGGTGATCAAAAAGTCACCAGTTCAGCGCTCCACTGGCTGCCATTTTCGTTCCGTCTGTTCGTTCCGGCGTATGTGGTTACGAAAGAACAGTACCGTCCTGTATTTCTTACTGCTGGCGAGGGATGGAAGTCAATACAGAAGATTTAACCTGTGAAGCTAAAAATCGGCCATCGATATACCGGGTGATCAAAAACTGACCAGTTCGGCACACCACTGGCTGCCGTTTGTTTTCCACCTGTTCGTTCACGCGTATGTGGTTATGCCAGAACAGTACCGTCCTGTATTTCTTACTGTTGGCGAGGGATGGAAGTCAATACAGAAGACTTAATCTGTGAAGCTAAAAATCGTCCATCGATATACTGGGTGATCAAAAAGTCACAAGTTCGGCGAACCACTGGCTGCCGTATGGGTTCCGACTGTTCGTTCTGGCGTATGTGGTTACACCAGAACAGTGCCATCCTGCATTTCTTACTGTTGGCGAGGGATGGAAGGCAATACAGAAGATTTAATCTGTGAAGCTAAAAATCTCAAACGATATACCGGGTGATGAAAAAGTCACCAGTTCGGCACACCACTGGCTGCCGTTAGCGTTCCACCTGTTCGTTCTGGCTTATGTGGTTACGCCAGAACGGTACCGTCCTGTATTTCTTACTGCTGGTGAGGGATGGAAGTCGATAGAGAATATTTAATCTGTGATGCTAAAAATCGTCCATCGATATTCCAGCTGATCAAAAAGTCCCCAGTTCTGCACACCACTCGCTGCCGTTTGCGTTCCGCCTGTTCGATCTGGCGTATGTCGTTACGCCAGAACAGTACTTTCCTTTATTTCTTACTGTAGGCGAGGGATGGAAGTCAATACCGAAGAATTAATGTGTGAAGCTAAAAATCGTCTATCGGTATACCAAGTGATCAAAAAGTCACCAGTTCGGCGCACCACTGGTTGCCGTTTGCGTTCCGCCTGTTCGTTCCGGCATATGTGATTACGCCAGTACTCTACCATCCTGTATTTCTTACTGCTGGCGAGGGATGGAAGTCAATACAGAAGATTTAATCTGTGAAGCTAAAAATCGTCCATCGATATAGTATGAGAACGAAAAGTCACCAGTTATGCGTACCACTAGCTGCAGTATGCGTTCCGCATGTTCATTCCGACGTAAGTGGTTACACCAGAAAAGTACCGTCCTGTATTCCTTAGTGTTGGCGAGGGAGGGAAGTCAATACAGAAGATTAAATCTGTGAAGCTAAAAATCGTCGTTCGATGTATCGCGTTATCAAACAGTCAGCAGTTCGGCGCACCACTGGCTGCCGTTTGCGTTCTGCCTGTTTGTTCTCATGTATGTGGTTACGCCAGAACAGTATCGTCGTGTATTTCTTGCTGCTGGCGAGTGATGGAAATCAATACAGACGATTTAATATGTGAAGCTAAAAATCGTCCATCGATATACCGGGTGATCAAAAAGTCAACAGTTCGGCGCCCCACTGGCTGCCGTTTGCGTTCCCCCTGTTCGTTCCGGCATATGTGGTTACGCCAGAACTGTACCGTCCTGTATTTCTTACTGTTGGTGAGAGATGAAAGTCAATACAGAAGATTTAATGTGTGAAGCTAAAAATCGTCCATCGATATACAGGCATATCAAAAAGTCACGAGTTCGACGTATCACTGGCTGCCGTTTGCGTTCCACCTGTTCGTTCTGGCGTATGTGGTTACGCCAGAACAGTACCGTTTTGTATTTCTTACTGTTGGCGAATGATGCAAGTCAATACAGAAGATTTAATGTGTGAAGCTAAAAATCGTCCTTCCATATACAGGCTGATCAAAAAGTCACCAGTTCGGCGCACCACTGGCTGCCGTTTTCGTTCCGCCTGTTCGTTCCAGCGTATGTGGTTACGCCAGAACAGTACCGTCCTGTATTTATAACTCTTTGCGAGGGATGGAAGTCAATAAATAAGATTTAATCTGTGAAACTAAAAATCGTCCATCGATATACCGGATGATCAAAAAGTCACCAGTTCGACAAACTACTGGCTGCCGTTTGCGTTCTGCCTGTTCGTTCCGGCACATGTGGTTATGCCAGAACAGTACCGTACTGTATTTCTTACTGTTGGCGAGGGATGGAAGACAATACACAGGCTTAATCTGTGAACCTAAAAACGTCCATCGATATACCGGGTGATCAAAAAGTCACCAGTTCGGCGCACCACTGGGTGCCGTTTGCATTCTTCCTGTTCGTTCCGGCGTATGTGGTTACGCCAGAACAGTACCGTCCTTTATTTCTTACTGTTGGCGAGGGATGGAAGTCAATACGGAAGATTTCATCTGTGAAGCTAAAAATTGTCCATTGATGTATCGTGTGATCAAAAAGTCACCAGTTCGGCACACCACTGGCTGCCGTTTGCGTTCCGCCTGTTCGTTCCGGCGTATGTGGTTACGCCAGAACAGTACCGTCCTTTGTTTCTTACTGTTGGCGAGGGATGGAAGTCAATTCAGAAGATTTAATCTGTGAAACTAAAAATCGTCCATCGATATACCGCAAGATCAAAAAGTCATCAGTTCGACAAACTACTGGCTGCCGTTTGCGTTCTTCCTGTTCGTTCTGGCGTAAGTGGTTACGCCAGAACAGTACCGTACTGTATTTCTTACTGTTGGCGAGGGATGAAAGACAATACAGAGGCTTAATCTGTGAACCTAAAAACGTCCATTGATATACCGGGTGATCAAACAGTCACCAGTTCGGCGCACCACTGGGTGCCGTTTGCTTTCTTCCTGTTCGTTCTGGCGTATTTGCTTACGCCAGAACAGTACCGTCCTGTATTTCTTACTGTTGGCGAGGGATGGAGGTCAATACAGAAGATTTTATCTCTGAAGCTAAAAATCGTCCATCGATATACCGGATGATCAAAAAGTCACCAGTTCGGCGCACCACTGGCTGCCGTTTGCGTTCCGCCTGTTCGTTCCGTTGTATGTGGTTACGCCAGAACAGTACCGTCCTGTATTTCTTACTGTTGACGAGGGTTGGAAGTCAATATAGAAGATTTAATCTGTGAAGCTAAACATCGTCCATCGATATATCGGGTGATCGAAAAGTCACCAGTTCGGCGCACCACTGGGTGCCGTTTGCATTCCGCCTGTTCGTTCCGGCGTAAGTGGTTACGCCAGAACAGTACCGTCCTGTATTTCTTACTGTTGGCGAGGGATGGAAGTCGATACAGAAGATTTAATGTGTGAAGCTAAAAATCATCCATCGATATACCGGCTGATCAAAAAGTCACCAGTTCGGCGCACTACTGGCTGCCGTTTGCGATCCGCCTGTTCGTTCATTCGTATGTGGTTACGCCAGAACAGTACGGTCCAGTATTTCTTGCTGTTGGCGAGGAATGGAAGTCAATACAGAAGATTTAATCTGTGAAGCTAAAAATCGTCGATCGATATACCGGCTGATCAAAATGTCACGAGTTCGGCCCACCACTGGCTGCCGTTTGCGTTCCGCCTGTTCGTTCCCGCGTATGTGGTTATGCCTGAACAGTACCGTCCTGTAATTCTTACTGTTGGCGAGAGATGGAAGTCAATACAGAAGATTTCATCTGTGAAGCTGAAAATCGCACATCGATATACCATGTGATCAAAAAGTCACCAGTTCAGCGCACCACAGGTTGCCAATTGCGTTCTGCCTGTTCGTTCCAGCGTATGTAGTTACGCCAGAACAGTACCGTCCTGTATTTCTTACTGTTGGCGAGGGATGGAAGTCAATACAGAAGATTTAATCTGTGAAGCTAAAAATCGTCCATCGATATACCGGTTGATCAAGAAGTCACCAGTTTGGAACACCACTGGCTGCCGTTTACATTCCGCCTGTTCGTTCCGGCGTATGTGGTTACGCCAGAACAGTACCGTCCTGTATTTCTTAGTGTTGGCGAGGGATGGAAGTCAATACAGAAGATTTAATCTGTGAAGCTAATAATCGTTAATCGATATACCGGGTGACAAAAAGTCACCAGTTCGGCGCACCACTGGCTGCTGTTTGCGTTCCACCTGTTCGTTCCAGCGTATGTGGTTTCGCCAGAACAGTACCTTCCTGTATTTCCTACTGTTGGCGAGGGATGCATGTCAATACAGAAGATTTAATGTGTGAAGCTAAAAATTGCCCATCGATATACTGGCTGATCAAAAAGTCACCAGTTCGGCAAACCACTGGCTGCCGTTTGCGTTCCGCCTGTTCGTTCCCGCGTATGTGGTTATTCCAGAACAGTACGTGTCCTGTATTTCTAACAATTGGCGAGAGATGGAAGTCAATACAAAAGAGTTAATCTGTGAAGCTAAAAATTGTCCATTGATATACCGGATGATCAAAAAGTCACCAGTTGGGCACACCAGTGGCTGCCGTTTGAGTTCCGCCTGTTCGTTCCGGCATATATGGTTACGCCAGAACAGTACCGTCCTGTATTTCTTACTGTTGGCGAGGGATGGAAGTCAATACAGTAGTTTTAATCTGTGAAGCTAAAAATCGTCCATCGATGTACCGGGTGATCAAAAAGTCACCAGTTCGGCCCACCACTGGCTGCCGTTTGCGTTCCGCCATTTCGTTCCAGTGTATGTGGTTACGCCAGAACAGTACCGTCCTGTATTTATAACTGTAGGCGAGTGATGTAAGTCAATACAGAAGATTTAATCTGTGAAACTAAAAATCGTCCATCGATAATCCGGGTGATCAAAAAGTCACCAGTTCGACAAACTACTGGCTGCCGTTTGCGTTCTGTCTGTTCGTTCAGGCGTATGTGGTTTTGCCAGAACAGTACCGTACTGTATTTCTTACTGTTGGCGAGGGATGGAAGACAATACAGAGGCTTAATCCGTGAACCTAAAAACGTCCATCGATATAGGTGATCAAAAAGTCACCAGTTCGGCACACCACTGGGTGCCGTTTGCGTTCTTCCTGTTCGTTCCGGCGTATGTGGTTACGCCAGAACAGTACCGTCCTGTATTTCTTACTGTTGACGATTGATGGAAGTCAATACAGAAGATTTAATCTGTGAAGCTAAAAATCGGCCATCGATATTCCGGCTGATCAAAATGTCAACAGTTCGGCGCACAACTGGCTGCCGTTTGCCTTCCGCCTGTTCGTTCCGGCATATGTGGTTGCGCTAGAGTAATAACGTCCTGTATTTCTTACTGGTGGCGAGCGATGGAAGTCAATATAGAAGATCTAATCTGTGAAGCTAAAAATCGCCCATCAATATACCGCGTGTCAAAAGGTCACCAGTTCGGGGAACCACCGGCTGCCGTTTGCGTTCTGCCTGTTCGTTCCAGCGTATGTGGTTACGCCAGAACAGTACCGTCCTGTATTTCTCACTGTAGGTGAGGGATGGAAGTCAATACAGAAGATTTAATCTGTGAATCTAAAAATCGTCCATCGATATACCGCATGATCAAAAAGTCACCAGTTCGTCGCACAACTGGCTGCCGTTTGCGTTCCGCCTGTTCGTTCTCGTGTATGTGGTAACGCCAGAACAGTCCGTCCTGTATTTCTTACTGTTGGCGAGGGATGGAAGTCAATACAGAAGATTTAATCTGTGAAGCTAAAAATCGTCCATCGATATACCGGATGATCAAAAAGTCACCAGTTCGGCGCACCACTGGCTGCCTTTTGCGTTCCGCCTGTTCGTTCCGGCGTTTGTGGTTACGCCAGAACAGTACCGTCCTGTATTTCTTAGTGTTGGCGAGGGATGGAAGTCAATACAGAAGATTTAATCTGTGAAGCTAAAAATTGTACATTGATATACCGGATGATCAAAAAGTCACCAGTTCGGCGCACCACTGGATGCCGTTTCCATTCCGCCTGTTTGTTCCAGCACATGTGGTTACGCCAGAACAGTACCGTCCTGTATTTCTTACTGCTGGCGAGGGATTGATGTCAATACAGAAGATTTAACTTGTGAAGCTAAAAATCGTCCATCGATATACCGGGTGACAACAAGTCACCAGTTCGGCGCACCACTGGCCGCCGTTTGCGTTCTGCCTGTTCGTTCCGGCGTATGTGCTTACGCCAGAACAGTACCGTCCTGTATTTCTTACTGTTGGCGAGGGATGGAAGTCAATACAGAAGATTTCATCTGTGAAGCTAAAAATCGTCCATCGATATACCGGGTGATCAAAAAGTCACCAGTTCGGCGCACCAGTGGCTGCCATTAGCGTTCCGCCTGTTCGTTCCGTCGTATGTGGTTACGCCAGAACAGTACCGTCCTGTATTTCTTACTGTTGACGATTGATGGAAGTCAATACAGAAGATTTAATCTGTGAATCTAAAAATCGGCCATCGATATTCCGACTGATCAAAAAGTCAACATTTCGGCGCACAACTGGCTGCCGTTTGCCTTCCGCCTGTTCGTTCCGGCATATGTGGTTACCCTAGAGTAATAACGTCCTGTATTTCTTACTGGTGGCGAGCGATGGAAGTCAATATAGAAGATCTGATCTGTGAAGCTAAAAATCGCCCATCGATATACTGCGTGATAAAAGGTCACCAGTTCGGCGCACCACCGGCTGCCTTTTGCGTTCCGCCTGTTCTTTCCGGCATATGTGGTTACGCCAGAACAGTACCGTCCTGTATTTCTTACTGTTGGCAAGGGATTTAAGTCAATACAGAAGATTTAACCTGTGAAGCTAAAAATCGTCCATCGATATACCGGGTGACAACAAGTCACCAGTTTGGCGCACCACTGGCAGCCGTTTGCGTTCTGCCTGTTCGTTCCGGCGTATGTGATTACGCCAGAACAGTACCATCCAGTATCTCTTAGTGTTGGCGAGAGACGGAAGTCAATACAGATGTTTTTATCTGTGAAGCTTAAAATCGTCCATCGAATTACCAGGTGATCGAAAAGTCACCAGTTCGGCAAAGCACTGGCTGCCGTTTACGTTTTGCCTGTTCGTACCGGTGTATGTGGTTACGCCAGAACAGTACCGTCCTGTATTTCTTACTGTTGGCAAGGGATTTAAGTCAATACAGAAGATTTAATGTGTGAAGCTAAAAGTCGTCCATCGATACACCGGCTGATAAAAATGTCACCAGTTTGGCGCACCACTAGCTGCCGTTTGCGATCCGCCTGTTCGTTCAGGCATATGTGGTTACGCCAGAACAGTACCGTCCTGTATTTCTTGCTGTTGGCGAGGGATGGAAGTCAATACAGAAGATTTAATCTGTGAAGCTTAAAATCGTCCATCGATATACCGGGTGACAAAAAGTCACCAGTTCGGCGCACCACTGGCAGCCGTTTGCGTTCTGCCTGTTCGTTCCGGCGTATGTGATTACGCCAGAACAGTTCCGTCCAGTTGTTCTTACTGTTGGCGAGGGATGGAAGTCAATACAGAAGATTTCATCTGTGAAGCTGAAAATCGTACATCGATATACCGGGTGATCAAAAAGTCAACAGTTCGGCACACCACTGGCTGCCGTTTGAGTTCCGCCTGTTTGTTCCCGCGTATGTGGTTACGCCAGAAGAGTACCGTCTTGTATTTCTTACTGTTGGCGAGGGACGGAAGTCAATACAGAAGTTTTAATCTGTGAAGCTTAAATCGTCCATCGATATACCAGGTGATCAAAAAGTTACCAGTTCGGCAAACCACTGGCTGCCGTTTGCGTTTTGCCTG
Source organism: Schistocerca gregaria (assembly GCF_023897955.1). NCBI lineage: Eukaryota > Metazoa > Arthropoda > Insecta > Orthoptera > Acrididae > Schistocerca > Schistocerca gregaria. Next base: position 90,509,853 of record NC_064931.1, read on the forward strand.
TTCGTTCCGGCGTATGTGGTTACGCCACAACAGTACCGTCCTGTATTTCTTACTGTTGGAAACGGTTGGAACACAAAACAGAAGATTTAATCTGTGAAGCTAAAAACGTCCATCGATATACAGGCTGACCAAAAAGTCACCACTTCGGTGCACCACTGGCTGCCGCTTGCGTTCCGCCTGTTCCTTCCAGAATATGTGGTTTCGCCAGAACAGTACCGTCCTGTATTTCTTACTGTTGGCGAGGGATGGAAGTCAATACAGAAGATTTAATCTGTGAAGCTAAACATCGTCCATCGATATATCGGGTGATCAAAAAGTCACCAGTTCGGGGGACCACTGGCTGCCTTTTGCGTTCCGCCTGTTCTTTCTGGCATATGTGGTTACGCCAGAACAGTACCGTCCTGTATTTCTTACTGCTGGCGAGGGATGGAAGTCAATACAGAAGCTTTAATCTGTGATGCTAAAAATAGTCCATCGATATACCGGAGTATGCAAAAAAAGTCACCAGTTCGACGCACCACTGGCTGCCGTTTGCGATCCGCCTGTTCGTTCTGGCGTATGTGGCTACGCCAGAACAGTACCATCCTGTATTTCTTACTGTTGGCGAGGGATTGAAGTCAATACAGAAGATTTAATCTGTGAAGTTAAAAATCGTCCATCAATATACTGGGTGACAACAAGTCACCAGTTCCGCGCACCACTGGCAGCCGTTTGCGTTTTGCCTTTTCGTTCCGGCGTATGTGGTTACGCCAGAACAGTACCGTCCTGTATTTCTTACTGTTGGCAAGGGATGGAAGTCAATACAAAAGATTTAATGTGTGAAGCTAAAAATCGTTCATCGATATACCGGCTGATCAAAATGTCACCAGTTCGGCGCACCACTGGCTGCCGTTTGCGATCCGCCTGTTCGTTCAGGCATATGTGGTTACGCCAGAACAGTACCGTCCTGTATTTCTTGCTGTTGGCGAGGGATGGAAGTCAATACAGAAGATTTAATCTGTGAAGCTAAAATTGTACATTGATATACCGGATGATCAAAAAGTCACCAGTTCAGCGCACCACTGGATGCCGTTTCCATTCCGCGTGTTCGTTCCAGCATATGTGGTTACGCCAGAACAGTACCGTCCTGTATTTCTTACTGCTGGCGAGGGATGGAAGTCAATACAGAAGTTTTAATCTGTGAAGCTTAAAATCGTCCATCGATATACCGGGTGACAACAACTCACCAGTTCGGCGCACCACTGGCAGCCGTTTGCGTTCTGCCTGTTCGTTCCGGCGTATGTGATTACGCCAGAATAGTACCGTCCAGTAGTTCTTACTGTTGGCGAGGTATGGAAGTCAATACAGAAGTTTTAATCTGTGAAGCTTAAAATCGTCCATCGATATACCAGGTGATCAAAAAGTTACCAGTTCGCGCACCACTGGCTGCCGTTTGCGTTTTGCCTGTTCGTTCCGGCGTATGTGGTTACGCCACAACAGTACCGTCCTGTATTTCTTACTGTTGGCAACGGTTGGAACTCAATACAGAAGATTTAATCTGTGAAGCTAAAAACGTCCATCGATATACCGGGTGATCAAAAAGTCATCAGTTCGGTGCACCACTGGGTGCTGTTTGCTTTGCACCTGTTCGTCCGGCGTATGTGGTTACGCCAGAAAAGTACCGTCCTGTATTTCTTACTGTTGGCGAGGGATGGAAGTCAGTACAGAAGATTTAATGTGTGAAGCTAAAAATCGTCCATCGATATAGCGGCTGATCAAAATGTCACCAGTTCGGCGCACCACAGGCTGCCGTTTGCGGTCCGTCTGTTCGTTCAGGCGTATGTGGTTACGCCAGAACAGTACCGTCTTGTAATTCTTACTGTTGGCGAGGGATTGAAGACAATACAGAAGATTTAATCTGTGAAACTAAAAACGACCATCGATATACCGGGTGATCAAAAAGTCACCAGTTCGGCGCACCACTGGGTGCCATTTCCATTCCGCCTGTTCGTTCCGGCGTATGTGGTTACGCCAGAACAGTACCGTCATGTATTCTTTACTGTTGGCGAGGGATGGAAGTCAATACAGAAGATTTAATGTGTGAAGTTAAAAATCGTCAATCCATAAACCGGCTGATCAAAAAGTCACCAGTTCGGCGCACCACTGGGTGCCGTTTGCATTCTGCCTGTTCGTTCCGGCGTATGTGGTTACGCCAGAACAGTACCGTCCTGTATTTCTTACTGCTGTCGAGGGATGGAAGTCAATACAGAAGCTTTAATCTGTGATGCTAAAAATAGTCCATCGATATACCGGAGTATGCAAAAAAAGTCACCAGTTCGACGCACCACTGGCTGCCGTTTGCGATCCGCCTGTTCGTTCTGGCGTATGTGGCTACGCCAAAACAGTACCATCCTGTATTTCTTACTGTTGGCGAGGGATTGAAGTCAATACAGAAGATTTAATCTGTGAAGTTAAAAATCGTCCATCGATATACTGGGTGACAACAAGTCACCAGTTCCGCGCACCACTGGCAGCCGTTTGCGTTTTGCCTTTTCGTTCCGGCGTATGTGGTTACGCCAGAACAGTACCGTCCTGTATTTCTTACTGTTGGCAAGGGATGGAAGTCAATACAAAAGATTTAATGTGTGAAGCTAAAAATCGTCCATCGATATACCCGCTGATCTAAATGTCACCAGTTCGGCGCACCACTGGCTGCCGTTTGCGATCCGCCTGTTCGTTCAGGCATATGTGGTTACGCCAGAACAGTACCGTCCTGTATTTCTTGCTGTTGGCGAGGGATGGAAGTCAATACAGAAGATTTAATCTGTGAAGCTAAAAATTGTACATTGATATACCGGATGATCAAAAAGTCACCAGTTCAGCGCACCACTGGATGCCGTTTCCATTCCGCGTGTTCGTTCCAGCATATGTGGTTACGCCAGAACAGTACCGTCCTGTATTTCTTACTGCTGGCGAGGGATGGAAGTCAATACAGAAGATTTAATCTGTGAAGCTAACAATCGTCCATCGATATACCGGAATATCAAAATGTCACCAGTTCGACGCACCACTGGCTGCCGTTTGAGATCCGCCTGTTCGTTCTGGCATATGTGGTTACGCCAGAACAGTACCATCCTGTATTTCTTACTGTTGGCGAGGGATTGAAGTCAATACAGAAGATTTAACCTGTGAAGCTAAAAATCGTCCATCGATATACCGGGTGACAACAACTCACCAGTTCGGCGCACCACTGGCAGCCGTTTGCGTTCTGCCTGTTCGTTCCGGCGTATGTGATTACGCCAGAATAGTACCGTCCAGTAGTTCTTACTGTTGGCGAGGTATGGAAGTCAATACAGAAGTTTTAATCTGTGAAGCTTAAAATCGTCCATCGATATACCAGGTGATCAAAAAGTTACCAGTTCGCGCACCACTGGCTGCCGTTTGCGTTTTGCCTGTTCGTTCCGGCGTATGTGGTTACGCCACAACAGTACCGTCCTGTATTTCTTACTGTTGGCAACGGTTGGAACTCAATACAGAAGATTTAATCTGTGAAGCTAAAAACGTCCATCGATATACCGGGTGATCAAAAAGTCATCAGTTCGGTGCACCACTGGGTGCTGTTTGCTTTCAACCTGTTCGTCCGGCGTATGTGGTTACGCCAGAACAGTACCGTCCTGTATTTCTTACTGTTGGCGAGGGATGGAAGTCAGTACAGAAGATTTAATGTGTGAAGCTAAAAATCGTCCATCGATATAGCGGCTGATCAAAAAGTCACCAGTTCGGCGCACCACTGGCTGCCGTTTGCGATCCGCCTGTTCGTTCAGGCATATGTGGTTACGCCAGAACAGTACCGTCCTGTATTTCTTGCTGTTGGCGAGGGATGGAAGTCAATACAGAAGATTTAATCTGTGAAGCTAAAAATTGTACATTGATATACCGGATGATCAAAAAGTCACCAGTTCAGCGCACCACTGGATGCCGTTTCCATTCCGCGTGTTCGTTCCAGCATATGTGGTTACGCCAGAACAGTACCGTCCTGTATTTCTTACTGCTGGCGAGGGATGGAGGTCAATACAGAAGTTTTAATCTGTGAAGCTTAAAATCGTCCATCGATATACCGGGTGACAACAACTCACCAGTTCGGCGCACCACTGGCAGCCGTTTGCGTTCTGCCTGTTCGTTCCGGCGTATGTGATTACGCCAGAATAGTACCGTCCAGTAGTTCTTACTGTTGGCGAGGTATGGAAGTCAATACAGAAGTTTTAATCTGTGAAGCTTAAAATCGTCCATCGATATACCAGGTGATCAAAAAGTTACCAGTTCGCTCACCACTGGCTGCCGTTTGCGTTTTGCCTGTTCGTTCCGGCGTATGTGGTTACGCCACAACAGTACCGTCCTGTATTTCTTACTGTTGGCAACGGTTGGAACTCAATACAGAAGATTTAATCTGTGAAGCTAAAAACGTCCATCGATATACCGGGTGATCAAAAAGTCATCAGTTCGGTGCACCACTGGGTGCTGTTTGCTTTGCACCTGTTCGTCCGGCGTATGTGGTTACGCCAGAACAGTACCGTCCTGTATTTCTTACTGTTGGCGAGGGATGGAAGTCAATACAGAAGATTTAATGTGTGAAGCTAAAAATCGTCCATCGATATAGCGGCTGATCAAAATGTCACCAGTTCGGCGCACCACAGGCTGCCGTTTGCGGTCCGTCTGTTCGTTCAGGCGTATGTGGTTACGCCAGAACAGTACCGTCTTGTAATTCTTACTGTTGGCGAGGGATTGAAGACAATACAGAAGATTTAATCTGTGAAACTAAAAACGACCATCGATATACCGGGTGATCAAAAAGTCACCAGTTCGGCGCACCACTGGGTGCCATTTCCATTCCGCCTGTTCGTTCCGGCGTATGTGGTTACGCCAGAACAGTACCGTCATGTATTCTTTACTGTTGGCGAGGGATGGAAGTCAATACAGAAGATTTAATGTGTGAAGTTAAAAATCGTCAATCCATAAACCGGCTGATCAAAAAGTCACCAGTTCGGCGCACCACTGGGTGCCGTTTGCATTCTGCCTGTTCGTTCCGGCGTATGTGGTTACGCCAGAACAGTACCGTCCTGTATTTCTTACTGCTGGCGAGGGATGGAAGTCAATACAGAAGCTTTAATCTGTGATGCTAAAAATAGTCCATCGATATACCGGAGTATGCAAAAAAAGTCACCAGTTCGACGCACCACTGGCTGCCGTTTGCGATCCGCCTGTTCGTTCTGGCGTATGTGGCTACGCCAAAACAGTACCATCCTGTATTTCTTACTGTTGGCGAGGGATTGAAGTCAATACAGAAGATTTAATCTGTGAAGTTAAAAATCGTCCATCGATATACTGGGTGACAACAAGTCACCAGTTCCGCGCACCACTGGCAGCCGTTTGCGTTTTGCCTGTTCGTTCCGGCGTATGTGGTTACGCCACAACAGTACCGTCCTGTATTTCTTACTGTTGGCAAGGGATGGAAGTCAATACAAAAGATTTATTGTGTGAAGCTAAAAATCGTCCATCGATATACCCGCTGATCAAAATGTCACCAGTTCGGCGCACCACTGGCTGCCGTTTGCGATCCGCCTGTTCGTTCAGGCATATGTGGTTACGCCAGAACAGTACCGTCCTGTATTTCTTGCTGTTGGCGAGGGATGGAAGTCAATACAGAAGATTTAATCTGTGAAGCTAAAAATTGTACATTGATATACCGGATGATCAAAAAGTCACCAGTTCAGCGCACCACTGGATGCCGTTTCCATTCCGCGTGTTCGTTCCAGCATATGTGGTTACGCCAGAACAGTACCGTCCTGTATTTCTTACTGCTGGCGAGGGATGGAAGTCAATACAGAAGATTTAATCTGTGAAGCTAACAATCGTCCATCGATATACCGGAATATCAAAATGTCACCAGTTCGACGCACCACTGGCTGCCGTTTGAGATCTGCCTGTTCGTTCTGGCATATGTGGTTACGCCAGAACAGTACCATCCTGTATTTCTAACTGTTGGCGAGGGATTGAAGTCAATACAGAAGATTTAACCTGTGAAGCTAAAAATCGTCCATCGATATACCGGGTGACAACAACTCACCAGTTCGGCGCACCACTGGCAGCCGTTTGCGTTCTGCCTGTTCGTTCCGGCGTATGTGATTACGCCAGAATAGTACCGTCCAGTAGTTCTTACTGTTGGCGAGGTATGGAAGTCAATACAGAAGTTTTAATCTGTGAAGCTTAAAATCGTCCATCGATATACCAGGTGATCAAAAAGTTACCAGTTCGCGCACCACTGGCTGCCGTTTGCGTTTTGCCTGTTCGTTCCGGCGTATGTGGTTACGCCACAACAGTACCGTCCTGTATTTCTTACTGTTGGCAACGGTTGGAACTCAATACAGAAGATTTAATCTGTGAAGCTAAAAACGTCCATCGATATACCGGGTGATCAAAAAGTCATCAGTTCGGTGCACCACTGGGTGCTGTTTGCTTTCAACCTGTTCGTCCGGCGTATGTGGTTACGCCAGAACAGTACCGTCCTGTATTTCTTACTGTTGGCGAGGGATGGAAGTCAGTATAGAAGATTTAATGTGTGAAGCTAAAAATCGTCCATCGATATAGCGGCTGATCAAAATGTCACCAGTTCGGCGCACCACAGGCTGCCGTTTGCGGTCCGTCTGTTCGTTCAGGCGTATGTGGTTACGCCAGAACAGTACCGTCTTGTAATTCTTACTGTTGGCGAGGGATTGAAGACAATACAGAAGATTTAATCTGTGAAACTAAAAACGACCATCGATATAGCGGGTGATCAAAAAGTCACCAGTTCGGCGCACCACTGGGTGCCATTTCCATTCCGCCTGTTCGTTCCGGCGTATGTGGTTACGCCAGAACAGTACCGTCATGTATTCTTTACTGTTGGCGAGGGATGGAAGTCAATACAGAAGATTTAATGTGTGAAGTTAAAAATCGTCAATCCATAAACCGGCTGATCAAAAAGTCACCAGTTCGGCGCACCACTGGGTGCCGTTTGCATTCTGCCTGTTCGTTCCGGCGTATGTGGTTACGCCAGAACAGTACCGTCCTGTATTTCTTACTGCTGGCGAGGGATGGAAGTCGATACAGAAGATTTAATCTGTGAAGCCAAAAATCGTCCATCAATATACCGGCTGATCAAAAAGTCACCAGTTCGCGCAGCACTGGCTGCCGTTTGCGATCCGCCTGTTTGTTCTGGCGTATGTGGTTACGCCAGAACAGTACCGTCCTGTAATTCTTACTGTTGGCGAGAGATGGAAGTCAATACAGAAGATTTAATCTGTGAAGCTAAAATTCGTCCATCGATATAACGGATGATCAAAAAGTCACCAGTTCAACAAACCAGTGGCTGCCGTTTGTGGTCTGCCTCTTCGTTCCAGCGTATGTGGTTACGCCAGAACTGTACCGTCCTGTATTTCTTACTGTTGGCGAGGGATGGAAGACAATACAGAAGATTTAATCTGTGAAACTAAAAACGTCCATCGATATACCGGGTGATCAAAAAGTCACCAGTTCGGCGCACCACTGTTTGCCATTTGCGTTCTGCCTGTTCGTTCTGGCGTATGTGGTTACGCCACAACAGTACCATCCTGTATTTCTTACTGTTGGCGAGGGATGGAAGTCAATACAGAAGATACAATCTGTGAAGCTAAAAATCGTTCATCGATATACCGGGTGACAAAAAGTCACCAGTTCTGCGCACCACTGGCTGCCGTTTGCGATCCGCCTGTTCGTTCAGGCGTATGTGGTTACGCCAGAACAGTACCGTCCTGTATTTCTTACTGTTGGCGAGGGATGGAAGTCAATACAGAAGATTTAATCTGTGAAGCTAAAAATCGTCCATCGATATACCGGCTGATCAAAAAGTCACCAGTTCGCGCACCACTGGCTGCCGTTTGCGATCTGCCTGTTTGTTCTGGCGTATGTGGTTACGCCAGAACAGTACCGTCCTGTAATTCTTACTGTTGGCGAGAGATGGAAGTCAATACAGAAGATTTAATCTGTGAAGCTAAAAATCGTTCATCGATATACCGGGTGACAACAAGTCACCAGTTCGGCACACCACTGGCAGCCATTTGCGTTCTGCCTGTTCGTTCCGGCGTATGTCATTACGCCAGAACAGTACTGTCCTGTATTTCTTATTGTTGGCGAGGGATGGAAGTCAATACAGAAGATTTAATCTGTGAAGCTAAAAATTGTACATTGATATACCAGATGATCAAAAAGTCACCATTTCGGCGCACCACTGGCTGCCGTTTGCGTTACGCTGTTCGTTCCAGCGTGTGTGGTTACGCCAGAACAGTACCGTCCTGTATTTATAACTGTTGGCGATGGATGGAAGTCAATACTGAAGATTTAATCTGTGAAACTAAAAATCGTCCATCGATATACCGGGTGATCAAAAAGTCACCAGTTCGACAAAGTACTGGGTGCCGTTTGCGTTTTGCCTGTTCGTTCCGGCGTATGTGGTTACGCCAGAACAGTACCGTCCTGTATTTCTTTTTGTTGGCAACAGATGGAAGTCAATACAGAAGTTTTAATCTGTGAAGCTAAAAACGTCCATCGATATACCGGATGATCAAAAAGTCACCAGTTCGGCGCACCACTGGGTGCCATTTGCATTCCGACTGTTCGTTCCGGCGTATGTGGTTACGCCAGAACAGTCGCGTCCTGTATTACTTTTTGTTTGCAACAGATGGAAGTCAATACTGAAGATTTAATCTGTGAAGCTAAAAATCGTCGATCGATATACCGGCTGATCAAAAAGTCACCAGTTCGGCACACCACTGGCTGCCGTTTGCGTTCCGCCTGTTCGTTTCCGCGTATGTGGTTACGCCTGAACAGTAACGTCCTGTAATTCTTACTGTTGGCGAGAGATGGAAGTCAATACAGAACATTTAATCTGTGAAGCTAAAAATCGTCCATCGATATAACGGATGATCAAAAAGTCACCAGTTCAACAAACAACTGGCTGCCGTTTGTGGTCTGCCTGTTCGTTCCGGCGTATGTGGTTACGCCAGAACTGTACCGTCCTGTATTTCTTACTGTTGGCGAGGGATGGAAGACAATACAGAAGATACAATCTGTGAAGCTAAAAATCGTTATTCGATATACCGGGTGACAAAAAGTCACCAGTTCTGCGCACCACTGGCTGCCGTTTGCGATCCGCCTGTTCGTTCAGGTGTATGTGGTTACTCCAGAACAGTACCGTCCTGTATTTCTTACTGTTGCCGAGGGATGGAAGTCAATACAGAAGATTTAATCTGTGAAGCTAAAAATCGTCCATCGATATACCGGCTGATCAAAAAGCCACCAGTTCGGCACACCACTGGCTGCCGTTTGGGTTCCGCCTGTTCGTTCTGGCGTATGTGGTTACGCAAGAACAGTACCATCCTGTATTTCTTACTGTTGGCGAGGGATTGAAGTCAATACAGAAGATTTAATCTGTGAAGCTAAAAATCGTCCATCGATATACCGGGTGACAACAAGTCACCAGTTCGGCGCACCACTGGCCGCCGTTTGCGTTCTGCCTTTTCGTTCCCGCGTATGTGATTACGCCAGAACAGTACCGTCCTGTATTTCTTACTGTTGGCGAGAAACGGAAGTCAATACAGAAGTTTAAACTGTGAAACTTAAAATCGTCCATCGATATACCAGGAGATCAAAAAGTCACCAGTTCGGCACACCACTGGGTGCCGTTTGCATTCCGCCTGTTCGTTCCGGCGTATGTGGTTACGCCAGAACAGTACCATCCTGTATTTCTTACTGTTGGCGAGGGATAGAAGTCAATACAGAAGATTTAATGTGTGAAGCTAAAAATCGTCCATCGATATACCGGCTGATCAAAAAGTCACCAGTTCGGCGCACCACAGGCTGCCGTTTGAGATCCGCCAGTTCGTTAAGGCGAATGTGGTTACGCCAGAACAGTACCGTCCTGTATTTCTAACTGTTGGCGAGGGATGGAAGTCAAAACAGAAGATTTAATCTGTGAAGCTAAAAATCGTTCATCGATATACCGGCTGATCAAAAAGTCACCAGTTCGCCAAACCACTGGCTGCCGTTTACGTTTTGAATGTTCGTTCCGGCGTATGTGGTTACGCCAGAACAGTACCGTCCTGTATTTATAACTGTTGGCGAGGGATGGAAGTCAATACAGAAGATTTAATCTGTGAAGCTAAAAATCGTCGATCGATATACCGGCTGATCAAAAAGTCACCAGTTCGGCACACCACTGGCTGCCGTTTGCATTGCGCTGTTCATTCCAGCGTGTGTGGTTACGCCAGAACAGTACCGTCCTGTATTTATAACTGTTGGCGAGGGATGGAAGTCAATACAGAAGATTTAATCTGTGAAACTAAAAATCGTCCATCGATATACCAGGTGATCAAAAAGTCACCAGTTCGACAAAGTACTGGCTGCCGTTTGCGTTTTGCCTGTTCGTTCCGGCGTATGTGGTTACGCCAGAACAGTACCGTCCTGTATTTCTTTTTGTTGGCAACAGATGGAAGTCAATACAGAAGATCTAATCTGTGAAGCTAAAAACGTCCATCGATATACCCGTGTGATCAAAAAGTCACCAGTTCAGTGCACCACTGGGAGCCGTTTGAATTCCGCCTGTTCGTTCCGGCATATGTGGTTACGCCAGAACAGTACCGTCCTGTATTTTTTACTGTTGGCAACGGATGGAAGTCAATACAGAAGATTCAATCTGTGAAGCTAAAAACGTCCATCGATATACCATGTGATCAAAAAGTCACCAGTTCGGCGCACCACTGGGTGCCGTTTGCATTCCGCCTGTTCGCTCCGGCGTATGTGGTTACGCCAGAACAGTACCGTCCTGTATTTCTTACTGTTGGCGAGGGATAGAAGTCAATACAGAAGATTTAATGTGTGAAGCTAAAAATTGTCCATCGATATACCGGCTGATCAAAAAGTCACCAGTTCGGCGCACCACTGGCTGCCGTTTGCGATCCGCCTGTTCGTTCAGGTGTATGTGGTTACGCCAGAACAGTACCGTCCTGTATTTCTTACTGTTGGCGAGGGATGGAAGTCAATCCAGAAGATGTAATCTGTGAAGCTAAAAATCGTCCATCGATATACCGGCTGATCAAAAAGTCACCAGTTCGGCGCACCACTGGCTGCCGTTTGCGATCCGCCTGTTCGTTCTGACATATGTGGTTACGCCAGAACAGTACCATCCTGTATTTCTTACTGTTGGCGAGCGATTGAAGTCAATACAGATGATTTAACCTGTGAAGCTAAAAATCGTCCATCGATATACCGGGTGACAACAAGTCACCAGTTCGGCGCACCACTGGCAGCCGTTTGCGTTCTGAGTGTTCGTTCCGGCGTATGTGATTACGCCAGAACAGTGCCGTCCTGTATTTCTTACTGTTGGCGAGGGATGAAAGTCAATACAGAGGATTTCATCTGTGAAGCTGAAAATCGTACATCAATATACCGGGTGATCAAAAAGTCAACAATTCGGCACACCACTGGCTGCCGTTTGCGTTCCGCCTTTTCGTTCCCGCGTATGTGGTTACGCCAGAACAGTACCATCCTGTAATTCTTACTGTTGGCGAGAGATGGAAGTCAATACAGAAGATTTAAACTGTGAAGCTAAAAATCGTCCATCGATATACCGGTTGATCAAAAAGTCACCAGTTTGACAAACCACTGGCTGCCGTTTGCGTTCTGCCTGTTAGTTAAGGCGTATGTGGTTAAGCCAGAACAGTACCGTCCTGTATTTCTTACTGTTGTCGAGGGTGGAAGTCAATACAGATGATTTAATCTGTAAAGCTAAAAATCGTTAATCGATATACCGGGTGACAAAAGTCACCAGTTCGGCGCACCACTGGCTGCTGTTTGCGTTCCGCCTGTTCGTTCCCGTGTATGTGGTTACGCCAGAACAGTACCGTCCTGTATTTCTTACTGCTGGCGAGGGATGGAAGTCGATACAGAAGATTTAATCTGTGAAGCTAAAAATCGTCCATCGATATACCGGCTGATCAAAAAGTCACCAGTTCGCGCACCACTGGCTGCCGTTTGCGATCCGCCTGTTCGCTCCGGCGTATGTAATTACACCAGAACAGTACCGTCCTGTGTTTCTTACTGTTGGCGAGGGATGGAAGTCAGTACAGAAGATTTAATCTGTGAAGCTAAAAATCGTCCATCGATATACCGGCTGAACAAAAAGTCACCAGTTCGGCACACCATTGGGTGCCATTTGCATTCCGCCTGTACGTTCCCGCATATGTGGTTAAGTCAGAACAGTACCGTCCTGTATTTCTTACTGTTGGCGAGAGATGGAAGTCAATACAGAAGATTTAATCTGTGAAGCTAAAAATTGTCAATTGATATACCGAATGATCAAAAAGTCACCAGTTCGGTGCACCACTGGGTGCCGTTTGCATTCCGCCTGTTCGTTCCGACGTATGTTCTAACGCCAGAACAGTACCGTCCTGTATTTCTTACTGTTGGCGAGGGAATGAAGTCAATACAGAAGATTTAATGTGTGAAGCTAAAAATCATATATCGATATACCGGCTGATCAAAAAGTCACCAGTTCGGCGCACCACTGGCTGCCGTTTGATATCCGCCTGTTCGTTAAGGCGTATGTGGTTACGCCAGAACAGTACCGTCCTGTATTTCTAACTGTTGGCGAGGGATGGAAGTCAATACAGAAGATTTAATTTGTGAAGCTAAAAATCGTCCGTCGATATACCTGCTGATCAAAAAGTCACCAGTTTGGCACACCACTGGGTGCCGTTTGCGTTCCGCCTGTTCGTTCCCGCGTATGTGGTTATGTCAGAAGAGTACCATCCTGTATTTCTTACTGTTGACGAGAGATGGAAGTCAATACAGAAGATTTAATCTGTGAAGCTAAAAATCGTCCATCGATATACCGGCTGATCAAAAAGTCACCAGTTCGCGCACCACTGGCTGCCGTTTGCGATCCGCCTGTTCGCTCCGGCGTATGTAATTACACCAGAACAGTACCGTCCTGTGTTTCTTACTGTTGGCGAGGGATGGAAGTCAATACAGAAGATTTAATCTGTGAAGCTAAAAATCGTCCATCGATATACCGGCTGATCAAAAAGTCACCAGTTCGGCACACCACTGGCTGCCGTTTGCGTTGCGCTGTTCGTTCCAGCGTGTGTGGTTACGCCAGAACAGTACCGTCCTGTATTTATAACTGTTGGCGAGGGATGGAAGTCAATACAGAAGATTTAATCTGTGAAACTAAAAATCGTCCATCGATATACCAGGTGATCAAAAAGTCACCAGTTCCACAAAGTACTGGCTGCCGTTTGCGTTTTGCCTGTTCGTTCCGGCGTATGTGGTTAAGCCAGAACAGTACCGTCCTGTATTTCTTTTTGTTGGCAACAGATGGAAGTCAATACAGAAGATCTAATGTGTGAAGCTAAAAACGTCCATCGATATACCCGTGTGATCAAAAAGTCACCAGTTCAGTGCACCACTGGGAGCCGTTTGAATTCCGACTGTTCGTTCCGGCATATGTGGTTACGCCAGAACAGTACCGTCCTGTATTTTTTACTGTTGGCAACGGATGGAAGTCAATACAGAAGATTCAATCTGTGAAGCTAAAAACGTCCATCGATATACCAGGTGATCAAAAAGTCACCAGTTCGGCGCACCACTGGGTGCCGTTTGCATTCCGCCTGTTCGCTCCGGCGTATGTGGTTACGCCAGAACAGTACCGTCCTGTATTTCTTACTGTTGGCGAGGGATAGAAGTCAATACAGAAGATTTAATGTGTGAAGCTAAAAATTGTCCAACGATATACCGGCTGATAAAAAGTCACCAGTTCGGTGCACCACTGGCTGCCGTTTGCGATCCGCCTGTTCGTTCAGGTGTATGTGGTTACGCCAGAACAGTACCGTCCTGTATTTCTTACTGTTGGCGAGGGATAGAAGTCAATACAGAAGATTTAATCTGTGAAGCTAAAAATTGTCCATCGATATACCAGGTGATCAAAAAGTCACCAGTTCGGCGCACCACTGGGTGCCGTTTGCATTCTGGATGTTCGCTCCGGTGTATGTGGTTACGCCAGAACAGTACCGTCCTGTATTTCTTACTGTTGGCGAGGGAATGAAGTCAATACAGAAGATTTAATGTGTGAAGCTAAAAATCGTCCATCGATATACCGGCTGATCAAAATGTCACCAGTTCGGCACACCACTGGCTGCCGTTTGCGTTGCGCTGTTCGTTCCAGCGTGTGTGGTTACGCCAGAACAGTACCGTCCTGTATTTATAACTGTTGGCGAGGGATGGAAGTCAATACAGAAGATTTAATCTGTGAAACTAAAAATCGTCCATCGATATACCAGGTGATCAAAAAGTCACCAGTTCGACAAAGTACTGGCTACCGTTTGCGTTTTGCCTGTTCGTTCCGGCGTATGTGGTTACGCCAGAACAGTACCGTCCTGTATTTCTTTTTGTTGGCAACAGATGGAAGTCAATACAGAAGATCTAATCTGTGAAGCTAAAAACATCCATCGATATACCCGTGTGATCAAAATGTCACCAGTTTGGCGCACCACTGGCAGCCGTTTGAGATCCGCCTGTTCGTTAAGGCGTATGTGGTTACGCCAGAACAGTACCGTCCTGTATTTCTTACTGTTGGCGAGGGATGGAAGTCAATACAGAAGATTTAATCTGTGAAGCTAAAAATCGTCCATCGATATACCGGCTGATCAAAAAGTCACCAGTTTGGCACACCACTGCCTGCCGTTTGCGTTCCGCCTCTTCGTTCCAGCGTATGTGGTTACGCCAGAACAGTACCCTCCTGTATTTATAACTGTTGGCGAGGGATGGAAGTCAATACAGAAGATTTAATCTGTGAAACTAAAAATCGTCCATCGATATACCGGGTGATCAAAAAGTCACCAGTTCGACAAACCACTGGCTGCCGTTTGCGTTCTGCCTGTTCGTTCCGTCGTATGTGGTTACGCCAGAACAGTACCGTACTGTATTTCTTACTGTCTTCGAGGGATGGAAGACAATACAGAAGATTTAATCTGTGAACCTAAAAACGTCCATCGATATACCAGGTGATGAAAAAGTCACCAGTTCGGCGCACCACTGGCTGCCGTTTGCGTTACGCCTGTTCGTTCCGTCGTATGTGGTTACACCAGAACAGTACCGTCCTGTATTGCTTACTGTTGGCGAGGGATGGAAGTCAATACAGAAGATTTAATCTGCGATGCTAAAAATCGTCCATCGATATTCCGGCTGATCAAAAAGTCACCAGTTCGGCGCATCACTGGCTGCCTTTTGTGTTCGGCCTGTTCGTTCCGGCGTATGTGGTTACGCTAGAGTAGTAACGACCTGTATTTCTTACTGGTGGCGAGGGATGGAAGTCAATATAGAAGATCTAAACTGTGAAGCTAAAAATCGCCCATCGATATACCGGGTGATCAAAAAGTAACTAGTTCGGCGCACCATTGGCTGCCAATTGGGTTCCGCTTGTTCGTTCGAGCGTATGTGGTTACGCCGGAACAGTACCGTCCTGTATTTCTTACTGTTGGTGAGGGATCGAAGTCAATACAGAAGATTTATTCTGTGTAGCTAAAAATCGTCCATCGATATACCGGGTGATCAAAAAGTCAAAGCTTCGGACCACCTCTCGCTGCCGTTTTCGTTCCACCTGTTCGTACCGGCATATGTGGTTACGCCAGAACAGTACCGTCCTGTTCTTCTTACTGCTGGCGAGGGATGGAAGTCAATACAGAAGATTTAATCTGTGAAGCTAAAAATCGGCCATCGATATGGCGGCTGATCAAAAAGTCACCAGTTCAAGCACCACTGGCTGCCGTTTTCGATCCGCCGGTTCGTTCCGGCGTATGTAATTACACCAGAACAGTACCGTCCTGTATTTCTTACTGTTGGCGAGGGATTGAAGTCAATACGGAAGATTTAATCTGTGAAACTAAAAATCGTCCATCGATATACCGGCTGATTAAAAAGTCAACAGTTCGGCGCACCACTGGCTGCCGTTTGCGATCCGCCTGTTCGTTAAGGCGTATGTGGTTACGCCAGAACAGTTCCGTCCTGTATTTCTTACTATTGGCGAGAGATGGAAGTCAATACAGAAGATTTAATCTGTAAAGCTAAAAATCGTCTATCGATATACCGCCTGATCAAAAAGTCACTAGTTCGGTACAGCACTGGCTGCCGTTTGCATTCTGCCTGTTCGTTCCGTGTATGTAGTTATGCCAGAACAGTACCGTCCTGTATTTATTACTATTGGCGAGAGATGGAAGTCAATACAGAAGATTTAATCTGTGAAGCTAAAAATTGTCCATTGATATACCGGATGATCAAAAAGTCACCAGATCGGCACACCATTGGCTGCCGTTTCCATTCCGCCTGTTCGTTCTGGCATATATGGTTATGCCAGAACAGTACCGTCCTGTATTTCTTACTGTTGGCGAGGGATGGAAGTCAATACAGAAGATTTAATCTGTGAAGCTAAAAATCGTCCATCGATATACCGGATGATCAAAAAATCACCAGTTCGGCCCACCACTGGCTGCCGTTTGCGTTCCGCCTGTTTGTTCCAGCGTATGTGGTTACGCCAGAACAGTACCGTCCTGTATTTCTTACTGTTGGCGAGGGATGGAAGTCAATACAGAAGATTTCATCTGTGAAGCTGAAAATCGTACATCGATATACCGGGTGATCAAAAAGTCAACAGTTCGGCACACCACTGGCTGCTGTTTGCGTTCCGCCTGTTTGTTCCCGCGTATGTGGTAACGACAGAACAGTACCGTCCTGTATTTCTTACTGTTGGCGAGGGACGGAAGTCAATACAGAAGTTTTAATCTGTGAAGCTAAAAATCGTCCGTCGATATACCGGGTGATCAAAAAATGACCAGTTCGGCACACCACTGGCTGCCGTTTCGATTCCGCCTGTTCGTGCCGGCATATATGGTTACGCCAGAACAGTACCGTCCTGTATTTCTTACTGTTCGCGAGGGATGGAAGTCAATACAGAGGTTTTAATCTGTGAAGGTAAAAATCGTCCATCGATATACCGGATGATCAAAAAATCACCAGTTCGGCCCACCACTGGCTGCCGTTTGCGTTCCGCCTGTTTGTTCCGGCGTATGTGGTTATGCCAGAACAGTACCGTCCTGTATTTATAACTGTTCGCGAGGGATGGAAGTCAATACAGAAGATTTAATCTGTGAAACTAAAAATCGTCCATCGATATACCGGGTGATCAAAAAGTCATCAGTTCGACAAACCACTGGCTGCCGTTTGCGTTCTGCCTGTTCGTTCCGGTGTATGTGGTTACTCCAGAACAGTACCGTCCTGTTCTTCTTACTGTTGGCGAGGGATGGAAGTCAATACAGAAGATTTAATCTGCGAAGCTAAAAATCGTCCATCGATATACCAGGTGATCAAAAAGTCACTGTTCAGCGCACCACTGGCTGCCGTTTGCGTTCCGCGTGTTCATTTCGGCGTATGTGGTTACGCCAGAGTAGTAGCCTACTGTATTTCTTACTGTTGCCGAGGGATGGAAGTCAATATAGATCATCTAATCTGTGAAGCTAAAAATCGTCCATCGATATACCGGTTCATCAAAAGGTCTCCAGTTTGGCGCACAACTGGCTGCCGTTTGCGTTCAGCTGTTCGTTCCGGCGTACGTGGTTACGCCAGAACAGTACTGTCCTGTATTTCTTACTGTTGGCGAGGGATGGAAGTGATTCAGAAGATTTAATCTGTGAAGCTAAAAATCGTCCATCGATATATCGGGTGATCAAAAAGTCACCAGTTCGGCGCACCACTGGCTGCCTTTTGTGTTCCGCCTGTTCGTTCCTGCATATGTGGTTACACCAGAAGAGTACCGTCCTGTATTTCTTACTGTTGGGGCGGGATGGAGTCAATACAGAAGATTTAATCTGTGAAGCTAATAATCGTCCCTCGATATACCGGCTGATCAAAATGTCACCAGTTCGGTGTACCACTGGCTGCCATTTGCGTTCCGCCTGTTCGTTCCAGAATACGTTGTTTCGCCAGAACAGTACCGTCCTGTATTTCTTAATGTTGGCGAGGGATGGAAGTCTATACAGAAGATTTCATCTGTGTAGCTGAAAATCGTACATCGATAAACCGGGTGATCAAAAAGTCACCAGTTCGGTCCACCACTAGCTGCCGTTTGCTTTCCGCCTGTGCGTTAGGGCGCATGTGGTTACGAAAGAACAGTACCGTACTGTATTTCTTACTGTTTTCGAGGGATGGAAGACAATACAGAAGATTTAATCTGTGAACCTAAAAACGTCCATCGATATACCGGGTGATCAAAAAGTCACCAGTTCGGCGCACCACAGGCTGCCGTTTGCATTACGCCTATTCGTTCCGTCGTATGTGGTTACGCCAGAACAGTACCGACCTGTATTTCTTACTGTTGGCGAGGGATGGAAGTCAATACAGAAGATTTAATCTGTGAAGCTAAAAATCGTCCATCGATATTCCGTCTGATCAAAAAGTCACCAGTTCGGCGCATCACTGGCTGCCGTTTGCGTTCCGCCTGTTCGTTCCGGCGTATGTGGTTACGCTAGAGTAGTAACGTCCTGTATTTCTTACTGGTGGCGTGGGATGGAAGTCAATATAGAAGATCTAAACTGTGAAGCTAAAAATCGCCCATCGATATACCGGGTGATCAAAAAGTCACTAGTTCGACGCACCATTGGCTGCCGTTTGCGTTCCGCTTGTTCGTTCCGGCGTATGTGGTTACGCCAGAACAGTACCATCCTGTATTTCTTACTGTTGGCGAGGGATGGTAGTCAATACAAAAGATTTAATCTGTGAAGCTAAAAATTGTCCATGGATATACCGGGTGATCAAAAAGTCAACAGTTCGGCGCACCACTGTCTGTTGTTTGCGTTCCGCCTATTCGTTCTGGCGTATGTGGTTACGCCAGAACAGTGCCGTCCTGTATTTCTTACTGTTGGCGAGGGATGGAAGTCAATACAGAAGATTTAATCTGTGAAGCTAAAAATTGTCCATGGATATACCGGGTGATCAAAAAGTCACCAGTTCTGCGCACCACTGTCTGCCGTTTGCGTTCCGCCTATTCGTTCTGGCGTATGTGGTTACGCCAGAACAGTACCGTCCTTTATTTCTTACTGTTGGCGACAGACTGAAGTCAATACTGAAGATTTAATCTGTGAAGCTAAAAATCGTCCATCGATATACCGGGTGATAAAAAAATCACTAGTTCGGCAAACCAGTGGCTGCAGTTTGCGTTCTGCCTGTTCGTTCCGGCGTATGTGCTTACACCAGAACAGTACCGTCCTGTACTTCTTACTGTTGGCGAGGGATGGAAGTCAATTTAGAAGATTTAATCTGTGAAGCTAAAAACGTCCATCGATATACCGGGTGATAAAAAAGTCACCAGTTCGGTGCACCACTGGGTGCCGTTTGCGTTTCGCCTGTTATTTCCGGCGTATGTGGTTACGCCAGAATAGTACCATCCTGTATTTCTTACTGTTGGCGAGGGATGGAAGTCAATACAGAAGATTTAATCTGTGAAGCTAAAAATCGTCCATCGATATACTGGGTGATCAAAAAGTCACCAGTTTGGCGCACCACAGGCAGCTGTTTGCGTTCTGCGTGTTCGTTCCGGCGTATGTGGCTATTCCAGAACACTACCGTCCAGTATTTCTTACTGTTGGCGAGGGATGGACGCCAATACAGAAGATTTAATCTGTGAAGTTAAAAATCGTCCATCGATATACCGACTGATCAAAAGTCACCAGTTTGGCGCACCACTGGCTGCCGTTTGCGTTCCGCGTGTTCGTTCCGGCGTATGTGGTTACGCCAGAACAGTACCGTCCTGTAATTCTTACTGTTGGCGAGAGATGGAGGTCAATACAGAACATTTAATCTGTGAAGCTAAAAATCGTCCATCGATATACCGGGTGACAAAAAGTCACCAGTTCGGCGCACCACTTGCTGCTGTTTGCGTTCCGCCTGTTCGTTCCGGCGTATGTGGTTACGCCAGAGCAGTACCGTCCTGTATTTCTTACTGCTGGCGAGGGATGGAAGTCGATACAGAAGATTTAATCTGTGAAGCTAAAAATCGTCCATCGATATACCGGCTGATCAAAAAGTCACCAGTTCGCGCACCACTGGCTGCCGTTTGCGATCCGCCTGTTCGTTCCGGCGTATGTAATTACACCAGAACAGTACCGTCTTGTGTTTCTTACTGTTGGCGAGGGATGGAAGTCAATACAGAAGATTTAATCTGTGAAGCTAAAATTGTCCATCGATATACCGGCTGATCAAAAAGTCACCAGTTCGGCACACCACTGGGTGCCGTTTGCGTTCCGCCTGTTCGCTCCGGCGTATGTGGTTATGTCAGAACAGTACCGTCCTGTATTTCTTACTGTTGGCGAGAGATGGAAGTCAATACAGAAGATTTAATCTGTGAAGCTAAAAATTGTCCATTGATATACCGGATAATCAAAAAGTCACCAGTTCGGCGCACCACTGGGTGCCGTTTGCATTGCGACTGTTCGTTCCGACGTATGTGGTTACACCAGAACAGTACCATCCTGTATTTCTTACTGTTGGCGAGGGATGGAAGTCAATACAGAAGATTTAATGTGTGAACCTAAAAATCGTGCATCGCTGTACCGGCTGATCAAAATGTCACCAGTTTGGCGCACCACTGGCTGCCGTTTGAGATCCGCCTGTTCGTTAAGGCGTATGTGGTTATGCCAGAACAGTACCGTCCTGTATTTCTTACTGTTGGCGAGGGATGGAAGTCAATACAGAAGATTTAATCTGTGAAGCTAAAAATCGTCCATCGATATACCGGCTGATCAAAAAGTCACCAGTTCGGCACACCACTGCCTGCCGTTTGCGTTCCACCTCTTCGTTCCAGCGTATGTGGTTACGCCAGAACAGTACCGTCCTGTATTTATAACTGTTGGCGAGGGATGGAAGTCAATACAGAAGATTTAATCTGTGAAACTAAAAATCGTCTATCGATATACCGGGTGATCAAAAAGTCACCAGTTCGACAAACCACTGGCTGCCGTTTGCGTTCTGCCTGTTCGTTCCCACGTATGTGGTTACGCCAGAACAGTACCGTACTGTATTTCTTACTGTCTTCGAGGGATGGAAGACAATACAGAAGATTTAATCTGCGAACCTAAAAACGTCCATCGATATACCGGGTGATCAAAAAGTCACCAGTTCGGCGCACCACTGGCTGCCGTTTGCGTTACGCCTGTTCGTTCCGTCGTATGTGGTTACGCCAGAACAGTACCGTCCTGTATTTCTTACTGTTGGCGAGGGATGGAAGTCAATACAGAAGATTTAATCTGCGAGGCTAAAAATCGTCCATCGATATTCCGGCTGATCAAAAAGTCACCAGTTCGGCGCATCACTGGCTGCCTTTTGCGTTCGGCCTGTTCGTTCCGGCGTATGTGGTTACGCTAGAGTAGTAACGACCTGTATTTCTTACTGGTGGCGAGGGATGGAAGTCAATATAGAAGATCTAAACAGTGAAGCTAAAAATCGTCCATCGATATACCGGGTGATCAAGAAGTCAAAACTTCGGACCACCTCTGGCTGCCGTTTTCGTTCCACCTGTTCGTACCGGCATATGTGGTTACGCTAGAACAGTACCGTCCTGTTCTTCTTACTGCTGGCGAGGGATGGAAGCCAATACAGAAGATTTAATCTGTGAAGCTAAAAATCGGCCATCGATATAGCGGCTGATCAAAAAGTCACCAGTTCAAGCACCACTGGCTGCCGTTTGCGATCCGCCGGTTCGTTCCGGCGTATGTAATTACACCAGAACAGTACCGTCCTGTATTTCTTACTGTTGGCGAGGGATTGAAGTCAATACAGAAGATTTAATCTGTGAAACTAAAAATCGTCCATCGATATACCGGCTGATTAAAAAGTCAACAGTGCGGCGCACCACTGGCTGCCGTTTGCGATCCGCCTGTTCGTTAAGGCGTATGTGGTTACGCCAGAACAGTACCGTCCTGTATTTGTTACTGTTGGCGAGAGATGGAAATCAATACAGAAGATTTAATCTGTAAAGCTAAAAATCGTCCATCGATATACCGCCTTATCAAAAAGTCACTAGTTCGGCACACCACTGGCTGCCGTTTGCGTTCTGCCTGTTTGTTCCCGCGTATGCGGTTACGCCAGAACAGTACCGTCCTGTATTTCTTACTGTTGGCGAGGGACGGAAGTCAATACAGAAGTTTTAATCTGTGAAGCTAAAAATCGTCCATCAATATACCGGATGATCAAAAAATGACCAGTTCGGCAGACCACTGGCTGCCGTTTTGATTCCGCCTGTTTGTGCCGGCATATATGGTTACGCCAGAACAGTACCGTCCTGTATTTCTTACTGTTCGCGAGGGATGGAAGTCAATACAGAGGTTTTAATCTGTGAAGCTAAAAATCGTCCATCGATATACCGGATGATCAAAAAATCACCAGTTCGGCCCACCACAGGCTGCCGTTTGCTTTCCGCCTGTTTGTTCCGGCGTATGTGGTTATGCCAGAACAGTACCGTCCTGTATTTATAACTGTTGGCGAGGGATGGAAGTCAATACAGAAGATTTAATCTGTGAAACTAAAAATCGTCCATCGATATACCGGGTGATCAAAAAGTCACCAGTTCGACAAACCACTGGCTGCCGTTTGCGTTCTGCCTGTTCGTTCCGGTGTATGTGGTTACTCCAGAACAGTACCGTCCTGTTCTTCTTACTGTTGGCGAGGGCTGTAAGACAATACAGAAGATTTAATCTGTGAAGTTAAAAACGTCCATCGATATACCGGGTGATCAAAAAGTCACCAGTTCGGTGCACCACTGGGTGCCGTTTGCGTTCTTCCTGTTCGTTTCGGCGTATGTGGTAACGCCGGAACAGTACCGTCCTGTATTTCTTACTGTTGGCGAGGGATGTTGGTGAGTCAATACAGAAGATTTAATCTGCGAAGCTAAAAATCGTCCATCGATATACCAGGTGATCAAAAAGTCACTGTTCAGCGCACCACTGACTGCCGTTTGCGTTCCGCGTGTTCATTCCGGCGTATGTGGTTACGCCAGAGTAGTAGCCTACTGTATTTCTTACTGTTGCCGAGGGATGGAAGTCAATATAGATCATCTAATCTGTGAAGCTAAAAATCGTCCATCGATATACCGGTTCATCAAAAAGTCTCCAGTTTGGCGCACCACTGACTGCCGTTTGTGTTCCGCCTGTTCGTTCTCGTGTATGTGGTTACGCCAGAACAGTACCGTCCTGTATTTCTTACTGTTGGCGATTGATGGAAGTCAATACAGAAGATTTAATCTGTGAAGCTAAAAATCGTCCGTCGATATACCGGCTGATCAAAAAGTCACCAGTTCGGCAAACCACTGGCTGCCGTTTGCGTTCTGCCTGTTCGTTCCGGCGTACGTGGTTACGCCAGAACAATACTGTCCTGTATTTCTTACTGTTGGTGAGCGATAGAAGTGATTCAGAAGATTTAATCTGTGAAGCTAAAAATCGTCCATCGATATATCGGGTGATCAAAAAGTCACCAGTTCGGCGCACCACTGGCTGCCTTTTGTGTTCCGCCTGATCGTTCCGGCGTATGTGGTTACGCCAGAACAGTACCGTCCTGTATTTCTTACTGCTCGCAATGGATGGAGTCAATACAGAAGATTTAATCTGTGAAGCTAAAAATCGCCCATAAATATACCGGCTGATCAAAAAATCACCAATTCGGTGCACCACTGACTGCCATTTGCGTTCCGCCTGTTCGTTCCAGAGTATGTTGTTTCGCCAGAACAGTACCGTCCTGTATTTCTTACTGTTGGCGAGGGATGGAAGTAATTCAGAAGATTTAATCTGTGAAGCTTAAAATCGTCCCTCGATATACCGGATGATCAAAAAGTCACCAGTTCGGTGCACCACTGGGTGCCGTTTGCGTTTCGCCTGTTATTTCCGGCGTATGTGGTTACGCCAGAACAGTACCAGCCTGTATTTCTTACTGTTGGCGAGGGATGGAAGTCAATACAGAAGATTTAATCTGTGAAGCTAAAAATCGTCCATCGATATACTGGGTGATCAAAAAGTCACCAGTTTGGCGCACCACAGGCAGCTGTTTGCGTTCTGCGTGTTCGTTCCGGCGTATGTGGCTATTCCAGAACACTACCGTCCAGTATTTCTCACTGTTGGCGAGGGATGGAAGCCAATACAGAAGATTTAATCTGTGAAGTTAAAAATCGTCCATCGATATACCGACTGATCAAAAGTCAACAGTTTGGCGCACCACTGGCTGCCGTTTGCGTTCCGCGTGTTCGTTCCGGCGTATGTGGTTACGCCAGAGCAGTACCGTCCTGTATTTCTTACTGCTGGCGAGGGATGGAAGTCGATACAGAAGATTTAATCTGTGAAGCTAAAAATCTTCCATCGATATACCGGCTGATCAAAAAGTCACCAGTTCGCGCACCACTGGCTGCCGTTTGCGATCCGCCTGTTCGTTCCGGTGTATGTAATTACACCAGAACAGTACCGTCTTGTGTTTCTTACTGTTGGCGAGGGATGGAAGTCAATACAGAAGATTTAATCTGTGAAGCTAAAATCGTCCATCGATATACCGGCTGATCAAAAAGTCACCAGTTCGGCACACCACTGGGTGCCGTTTGCGTTCCGCCTGTTCGCTCCGGCGTATGTGGTTATGTCAGAACAGTACCGTCCTGTATTTCTTACTGTTGGCGAGAGTTGGAAGTCTATACAGAAGATTTAATCTGTGAAGCTAAAAATTGTCCATTGATATACCGGATAATCAAAAAGTCACCAGTTCGGCGCACCACTGGGTGCCGTTTGCATTGCGACTGTTCGTTCCGACGTATGTGGTTACACCAGAACAGTACCATCCTGTATTTCTTACTGTTGGCGAGGGATGGAGGTCAATACAGAAGATTTAATGTGTGAACCTAGAAATCGTGTATCGATATACCGGCTGATCAAAATGTCACCAGTTTGGCGCACCACTGGCTGCCGTTTGAGAACCGCCTGTTCGTTAAGGCGTATGTGGTTATGCCAGAACAGTACCGTCCTGTATTTCTTACTGTTGGCGAGGGATGGAAGTCAATACAGAAGATTTAATCTGTGAAGCTAAAAATCGTCCATCGATATACCGGCTGATCAAAAAGTCACCAGTTCGGCACACCACTGCCTGCCGTTTGCGTTCCGCCTCTTCGTTCCAGCGTATGTGGTTACGCCAGAACAGTACCCTCCTGTATTTATAACTGTTGGCGAGGGATGGAAGTCAATACAGAAGATTTAATCTGTGAAACTAAAAATCGTCCATCGATATACCGGGTGATCAAAAAGTCACCAGTTCGACAAACCACTGGCTGCCGTTTGCGTTCTGCCTGTTCGTTCCCGCGTATGTGGTTACGCCAGAACAGTACCGTACTGTATTTCTTACTGTCTTCGAGGGATGGAAGACAATACAGAAGATTTAATCTGTGAACCTAAAAACGTCCATCGATATACCGGGTGATCAAAAAGTCACCAGTTCGGCGCACCACTGGCTGCCGTTTGCGTTACGCCTGTTCGTTCCGTCGTATGTGGTTACGCCAGAACAGTACCGTCCTGTATTTCTTACTGTTGGCGAGGGATGGAAGTCAATACAGAAGATTTAATCTGCGAGGCTAAAAATCGTCCATCGGTATTCCGGCTGATCAAAAAGTCACCAGTTCGGCGCATCACAGGCTGCCTTTTGCGTTCGGCCTGTTCGTTCCGGCGTATGTGGTTACGCTAGAGTAGTAACGACCTGTATTTCTTACTGGTGGCGAGGGATGGAAGTCAATATAGAAGATCTAAACAGTGAAGCTAAAAATCGTCCATCGATATACCGGGTGATCAAAAAGTCAAAACATCGGACCACCTCTGGCTGCCGTTTTCGTTCCACCTGTTCGTACCGGCATATGTGGTTACGCCAGAACAGTACCGTCCTGTTCTTCTTACTGCTGGCGAGGGATGGAAGCCAATACAGAAGATTTAATCTGTGAAGCTAAAAATCGGCCATCGATATAGCGGCTGATCAAAAAGTCACCAGTTCAAGCACCACTGGCTGCCGTTTGCGATCCGCCGGTTCGTTCCGGCGTATGTAATTACACCAGAACAGTACCGTCCTGTATTTCTTACTGTTGGCGAGGGATTGAAGTCAATACAGAAGATTTAATCTGTGAAACTAAAAATCGTCCATCGATATACCGGCTGATTAAAAAGTCAACAGTTCGGCGCACCACTGGCTGCCGTTTGCGATCCGCCTGTTCGTTAAGGCGTATGTGGTTACGCCAGAACAGTACCGTCCTGTATTTGTTACTGTTGGCGAGAGATGGAAATCAATACAGAAGATTTAATCTGTAAAGCTAAAAATCGTCCATCGATATATCGCCTGATCAAAAAGTCACTAGTTCGGTACAGCACTGGCTGCCGTTTGTATTCTGCCTGTTCGTTCCCGTGTATGTGGTTACGCCAGAACAGTACCGTCCTGTATTTCTTACTGTTGGCGAGGGATGGAAGTCAATACAGAAGATTCTATCTGTGAAGCTGAAAATCGTACATCGATATACCGGTTGATCAAAAAGTCAACAGTTCGGCACACCACTGGCTGCCGTTTGCGTTCTGCCTGTTTGTTCCCGCGTATGTGGTTACGCCAGAACAGTACCGTCCTGTATTTCTTACTGTTGGCGAGGGACGGAAGTCAATACAGAAGTTTTAATCTGTGAAGCTAAAAATCGTCCATCAATATACCGGATGATCAAAAAATGACCAGTTCGGCAGACCACTGGCTGCCGTTTTGATTCCGCCTGTTTGTGCCGGCATATATGGTTACGCCAGAACAGTACCATCCTGTATTTCTTATTGTTCGCGAGGGATTGAAGTCAATACAGAGGTTTTAATCTGTGAAGCTAAAAATCGTCCATCGATATACCGGATGATCAAAAAATCACCAGTTCGGCCCACCACAGGCTGCCGTTTGCTTTCCGCCTGTTTGTTCCGGCGTATGTGGTTA
Organism: Schistocerca gregaria; assembly: GCF_023897955.1. Taxonomy (NCBI): domain Eukaryota; kingdom Metazoa; phylum Arthropoda; class Insecta; order Orthoptera; family Acrididae; genus Schistocerca; species Schistocerca gregaria. The sequence goes on from NC_064931.1 coordinate 90,536,967, forward strand.
TGCCAGAACAGTACCGTCCTGTATTTATAACTGTTGGCGAGGGATGGAAGTCTATACAGAAGATTTAATCTGTGAAACTAAAAATCGTCCATCGATATACCGGGTGATCAAAAAGTCACCAGTTCGACAAACCACTGGCTGCCGTTTGCGTTCTGCCTGTTCGTTCCGGTGTATGTGGTTACGCCAGAAGAATACCGTCCTAGTTCGGCAAACCAGTGGCTGCAGTTTGCGTTCTGCCTGTTCGTTCCGGCGTATTTACTTACGCCAGAACAGTACCGTCCTGTATTTCTTACTGTTGGCGAGGGATGGAAGTCAATACAGAAGATTTAATCTGTGAAGCTAAAAACGTCCATCGATATACCGGGTGATAAAAAAGTCACCAGTTCGGTGCACCACTGGGTGCCGTTTGCATTCCGCCTGTTATTTCCGGCGTATGTGGGTACGCCAGAACAGTACCAGCCTGTATTTCTTACTGTTGGCGAGGGATGGAAGTCAATACAGCAGATTTAATCTGTGAAGCTAAAATTCGTCCATCGATATACTGGGTGATCAAAAAGTCACCAGTTTGGCGCTCCACAGGCAGCTGTTTGCGTTCTGTGTGTTCGTTCCGGCGTATGTGGCTATTCCAGAACACTACCGTCCAGTATTTCTTACTGTTGGCGAGGGATGGAAACCAATACAGAAAATTTAATCTGTGAAGTTAAAAATCGTCCATCGATATACCGACTGATCAAAAGTCACCAGTTTGGCGCACCACTGGCTGCCGTTTGCGTTCCGCGTGTTCGTTCCGGCGTATGTGGTTACGCCAGAACAGTACCGTCCTGTATTTCTTACTGGTTTCGAGGGATGGAAGTCAATACAGAGGATTTCATCTGTGAAGCTAAAATTCATCCATCGATATACCGGATGATCAAAACGTCAACAGTTCGACGCACCACTGGCTGCTGTTTGCGTTCTGACTTTTCGTTCCGGTGTATGTGGTTACGCCAGAACAGTACCGTCCTGTATTTCTACTGTTGGCGAGGGATGGAAGTCAATACAGAAGAATTATTCTGTGAAGCTAAAAAACGACCATCGATATACAGGCTGATCAAATAGTCACCAGTTCGTCGCACCACTGGCTGCCGATTGCGTTCCGCCTGTTCGTTCCGGCGTATGTGGTTATGCCAGAACAGTACCGTCCTGTATTTCTTAGTGTTGGCGAGGTGTGGAAGTCAATACAGAAGATTTAATCTGTGAAGCTAAAAATCGTCCATCCATATACCGGGTGATCAAAAAGTCACCAGTTCGGCGCACCACTAGCTGCCGTTTGCGTTCCCCCTGTTTGCTCCGGCTTATGTGTTTACGCCAGAACAGTACCGTCCTGTATTTCTTACTGTTAGCGACGGATGGAAGTCAATACAGAAGATTTAATCTATGAAGCTAAAAATCGTCCATTGATATATCGGTTGATCAAAAAGTCACCAGTTCGGCGCAGCACTGGCTGCCGTTTGCGTTCCGCATGTTCGTTCCGGCGTATGTGGTTACGCCAGAACAGTACCGTCCTGTATTTCTTACTGCTGGCGAGAGATGGAAGTCAATAGAGAAGATTTAATCTATGAAGCTAAAAATCGTCCATTGATATATCGGTTAATCAAAAAGTCACCAGTTCGGCGCACCACTGGCTGCTGTTTGCATTCCGCGTGTTCGTTCCGGCGTATGTGGTTCGCCTGAACAGTACCGTCCTGTATTTCTTACTGTCGGCGAGGGATGGAAGTCAATACAGAAGATTTAATCTGTGAAGCTAAAAATCGTCCATCGATATTCCGGCTGATCAAAAAGTCACCAGTTCGGCGCATCACTGGCTGTCGTTTGCGTTCCGCCTGTCCGTTCCGGCGTATGTGGTTACGCTAGAGTAGTAACGTCCTGTATTTCTTACTGGTGGCGAGGGATGGAAGTCAATATAGAAGATCTAAACTGTGAAGCTAAAAATCGCCCATCGATATACCGGGTGATCAAAAAGTCACTAGTTCGACGCACCATTGGCTGCCGTTTGCGTTCCGCTTGTTCGTTCCGGCGTATGTGGTTACGCCAGAACAGTACCATCCTGTATTTCTTACTGTTGGCGAGGGATGGTAGTCAATACAAAAGATTTAATCTGTGAAGCTAAAAATTGTCCATGGATATACCGGGTGATCAAAAAGTTACCAGATCGGCGCACCACTGTCTGCCGTTTGCGTTCCGCCTATTCGTTCTGGCGTATGTGGTTACGCCAGAACAGTGCCGTCCTGTATTTCTTACTGTTGGCGAGGGATGGAAGTCAATACAGAAGATTTAATCTGTGAAGCTAAAAATTGTCCATGGATATACCGGGTGATCAAAAAGTCACCAGTTCGGCGCACCACTGTCTGCCGTTTGCGTTCCGCCTATTCGTTCTGGCGTATGTGGTTACGCCAGAACAGTACCGTCCTGTATTTCTTACTGTTGGCGACGGACTGAAGTCAATACTGAATATTTAATCTGTGAAGCTAAAAATCGTCCATCGATATACCGGGTGATAAAAAAGTCACTAGTTCGGCAAACCAGTGGCTGCAGTTTGCGTTCTGCCTGTTCGTTCCGGCGTATGTGCTTACGCCAGAACAGTACCGTCCTGTATTTCTTACTGTTGGCGAGGGATGGAAGTCAATACAGAAGATTTAATCTGTGAAGCTAAAAACGTCCATCGATATACCGGGTGATAAAAATGTCACCAGTTCGGTGCACCACTGGGTGCCGTTTGCGTTCCGCCTGTTATTTCCGGCGTATGTGGTTACGCCAGAACAGTACCAGCCTGTATTTCTTACTGTTGGCGAGGGATGGAAGTCAATACAGAAGATTTAATCTGTGAAGCTAAAAATCGTCCATCGATATACTGGGTGATCAAAAAGTCACCAGTTTGGCGTTCCACAGGCAGCTGTTTGCGTTCTGCGTGTTCGTTCCGGCGTATGTGGCTATTCCAGAACATTACCGTCCAGTATTTCTTACTGTTGGCGAGGGATGGAAGCCAATACAGAAGATTTAATCTGTGAAGTTAAAAATCGTCCATCGATATACCGACTGATCAAAAGTCACCAGTTTGGCGCACCACTGGCTGCCGTTTGCGTTCCGCCTGTTCATTCCGGCGTATGTGGTTACGCCTGAACAGTACCGTCCTGTATTTCTTACTGTTGGCGAGGGATGGAAGTCAATACAGAAGATTTAATCTGTGAAGCTAAAAATCGCCCATCGATATACTGGGTGATCAAAAAGTCACCAGTTCGGCGCACCACTGGCTGCTGTTTGCATTCCGCGTGTTCGTTCCGGCGTATGTGGTTCGCCTGAACAGTACCGTCCTGTATTTCTTACTGCTGGCGAGAGATGGAAGTCAATAGAGAAGATTTAATCTATGAAGCTAAAAATCGTCCATTGATATATCGGTTGATCAAGAAGTCACCAGTTCGGCGCACCACTGGCTGCCGTTTGCATTCCGCCTGTTCGTTCCGGCGTATGTGGTTACGCCTGAACAGTACCGTCCTGTATTTCTTACTGTTGGCGAGGGATGGAAGTCAATACAGAAGATTTAATCTGTGAAGCTAAAAATCGTCCATCGATATACAACGAGATCAAAAAGTCACCAGTTCGGCGCACCACTGGCTGCCGTTTGCATTCCGCCTGTTCATTCCGGTGTATGTGGTTACACCAGAACAGTACCGTCCTGTATTTCTACTGTTGGCGAGGGATGGAAATCAATACAGAAGAATTAATCTGTGAAGCTAAAAACGTCCATCGATATACAGGCTGATCAAATAGTCACCAGTTCGTCTCACCACTGGCTGCCGATTGCGTTCCGCCTGTTCATTCCGGCGTATGTGGTTATGCCAGAACAGTACCGTCCTGTATTTCTTAGTGTTGGCGAAGGTGTGGAAGTCAATACAGAAGATTTAATCTGTGAAGCTAAAAATCGTCCATCGATATACAGGCTGATCAAATAGTCACCAGTTCGTCGCACCACTGGCTGCCGATTGCGTTCCGCCTGTTCGTTCCGGCGTATGTGGTTATGCCAGAACAGTACCGTCCGGTATTTCTTAGTTTTGGCGAGGTGTGGAAGTCAATACAGAAGATTTAATCTGTGAAGCTAAAAATCGTCATCAATATACCGGGTAATCAAAAGTCACCAGTTCGGCGCACCACTGGCTGCTGTTTGCGTTCCTCGTGTTCGTTCTGGGTTATGTTGTTACGCCAGAACAGTACCGTCCTGTATGTCTACTGTTGGCGAGGGATGGAAGTCAATACAGAAGAATTAATCTGTGAAGCTAAAAACGTCCATCGATATACAGGCTGATCAAATAGTCACCAGTTCGTCGCACCACTGGCTACCGATATTGTTCCGCCTGTTCATTCCGGCGTATGTGGTTATGCCAGAACAGTACCGTCCTGTATTTCTTAGTGTTGGCGAGGTGTGGAAGTCAATACAGAAGATTTAATCTGTGAAGCTAAAAATCGCCCATCGATATACAGGCTGATCAAATAGTCACCAGTTCGTCTCACCACTGGTTGCCGATTGCGTTCAGCCTGTTCGATCCGGCGTATGTGGTTACGCCAGAACAGTACCGTCCTGTATTTCTCACTGTTAGCGAGGGTTGGAAGTCAATACAGAAGATTTAATCTGTGAAGCTAACTATCGTCCATCGATATACCGGGTGATCAAAAAGTCACCAGTTCGGCGCACCACTGGCTGCCGTTTGCGTTCCGCCTGTTTGTTCCGGCGTATGTGGTTATGCCAGAACAGTACCGTCCTGTATTTCTTACTGTTGGCGAGGGTTGGAAGTCAATACAGAAGATTTAATCTGTGAAGCTATAAATCGTCCATCGATATACTGAGTAATCTAAAAGTCACCAGTTCGGCACACCATTGGCTGCTGTTTGCTTTCCGCCAGTTCGTTCCGGCGTATGTGGTTACGCCAGAACAGTACCGTCCTGTATTTCTACTGTTGGCGAGAGATGGAAGTCAAAACAGAAGAATTAATCTGTGAAGCTAAAAATCGTCATCAATATACCGGGTAATCAAAAAGTCACCAGTTGGCGCACCACTGGCTGCCGTTTGCGTTTTGCCTGTTCGTTCCGCCGTGTGTGGTTGCGCCAGAACAGTACCGTCCTCTATTTCTCACTGTTGGCGCGGGATGGAAGTCAATACAGGTCCTCTATTTTATACTGTTGGCGAGGGATGGATTCAAAACAAAAGATTTAATCTGTGAAGCTAAAAATCGTCCATCGATATACCGGGTGATCAAAAAGTCACCAGTTCGACGCACCACTGGCTGCTTTTTATGTTCCGCCTGTTCGTTCCGGCATATGTGGTTATGCCAGAACAGTACCGTCCTGTATTTCTTACTGTTGGCGAGGGATGGAAGTCAATACAGAAGATTTAATCTGTGAAGCTAAAAATCGTCCATCGATATACCGGCTGATCAAAAAGTCACCAGTTTGGCGCACCACTGGCTGCTGTTTGCGTTCCGCCTGTTCGTTCAGGCATATGTGGTTACGCCAGAACAGTACCGTCCTGTACTTCTTACTGTTGGCGAGGGATGGAAGTCGATACAGAAGATTTAATCTGTGAAGTTAAAATCGCCCATCGATATACCGGTTGATCAAAAAGTCACCAGTTCGGCGCACCACTGGCTGCCGATTACTTTCCGCCTGTTCATTCAGGCGTATGTGGTTATGCCAGAACAGTACTGTCCTCTATTTCTTACTGTTGGCGAGGGATGGAAGTCAATACAGAAGATTTAATCTGTGAAACTTAAAATCGCCATCGATATACCGGTTGATCAAAAAGTCACCAGTTCGGCGCACCACTGGCTGCCGTTTGCGTTCCGTGTTTTCGTTCTGGCGTATGTGGTTATGCCAGAACACTACCGTCCTGTATTTCTTACTGTTGGCGGGGGATGGAAGTCAATACAGAAGATTTAATCTGTGAAGCTAAAATCGTCCATTAATATACCGGCTGATCAAAAAGTCACCCATTCGGCACACTACTGGCTGCCGTTTGCATTCGGCCTGTTCGTTCCAGCACATGTGCTTACGCCAGAACAGTACCGTCCTGTATTTCTTACTGTTGTCGAGGGATGGAAGTCAATACAGAAAATTTAATCTGTGAAGCTAAAAATCGTCCATCGATATACAACGAGATCAAAAAGTCACCAGTTCGGCGCACCACTGGCTGCCGTTTGCATTCCGCCTGTTCGTTCCGGTGTATGTGGTTACACCAGAACAGTACCGTCCTGTATTTCTACTGTTGGCGAGGGATGGAAGTCAATACAGAAGATTTAATCTGTGAAGCTAAAAACGTCCATCGATATACAGGCTGATCAAATAGTCACCAGTTCGTCGCACCACTGGCTGCCGATTGCGTTCCGCCTGTTCATTCCGGCGTATGTGGTTATGCCAGAACAGTACCGTCCTGTATTTCTTAGTGTTGGCGAGGTGTGGAAGTCAATACAGAAGATTTAATCTGTGAAGCTAAAAATCGTCCATCGATATAAAGGCTGATCAAATAGTCACCAGTTCGTCGCACCACTGGCTGCCGATTGCGTTCCGCCTGTTCGTTCCGGCGTATGTGGTTATGCCAGAACAGTACCGTCCGGTATTTCTTAGTTTTGGCGAGGTGTGGAAGTCAATACAGAAGATTGAATCTGAGAAGCTAAAAATCGTCATCAATATACCGGGTAATCAAAAAGTCACCAGTTTGGCGCACCACTGGCTGCCGTTTGCGTTCTGCCTGTTCGTTCCGCCGTATGTGGTTACGCCAGAACAGTGTCGTCCTGTATTTCTTACTGTTGGCGAGGGATGGAATTCAAAACAAAAGATTTAATCTGTGAAGCTAAAAATCGTCCATCGATATACCGGGTGATCAAAAAGTCAACACTTCGGCGCACCACAGGCTGCCGTTTGCGTTCTGCCTGTTCGTTCCGGCGTATGTTGTTATGCCAGAACAGTACCGTCCTGTATTTCTTACTGTTGGCGGGGGATGGAAGTCAATACAGAAGATTTAATCTGTGAAACTAAAAATCATCCATTGATATACCGGCTGATCAAAAAGTCACCAGTTCGACGCAACACTTGCTGCTGTTTGCGTTCCGCCTCTTCGTTCCGCCGTATGTGGTTACGCCAGAACAGTGTCGTCCTGTATTTCTTACTGTTGGCGAGGGATGGAAGTCATTACAGGTCCTGTATTTCTTACTGATGGCGAGGGATGGAATTCAGAACAGAAGATTTAATCTGTGAAGCTAAAAATCGTCCATCGATATACCGGGTGATCAAAAAAACACCATTTCGTCGCACCACTGGCTGCCGCTTCAGTTCTGCCTTTTCGTTTCGGCGTATGTTGTTATGCCAGAACAGTACCGTCCTGTATTTCTTACTGTTGGCGAGGGATGGAAGTCAATACAGAAGATTTCATCTGTGAAGCTAAAAATCGTCCATTGATATATCAGCTGATCAAAAGGTCCCCAGTTCGATGCACCACTGGCTGCTTTTTACGTTCCGCCTGTTCGTTTCGAGCATATGAGGTTATGCCAGAACAGTACCGTCCTGTATTTCTTACTGTTGGCGAGGGATGGAAGTCAATACAGAAGATTTAATCTGTGAAGCTAAAAATCGTCCATCGATATACCGTATGTTCAAAAAGTCAGCAGTTCGGCGCACCACTGCCTGCCGTTTGCATTCCGCCTGTTCATTCCGGCATATGTGGTTACGCCAGAACACTACCGTCCTGTATTTCTTACTGTTGGCGAGGGATGGAAGTCAATACAGAAGATTTAATCTGTGAAGCTAAAAATCGTCCATCGATATACCGGCTGATCAAAAAGTCACCAGTTTGGCGCACCTTTATCTGCCGTTTGCGTTCCGCCTGTTCGTTCAGGCATATGTGGTTACGCAATAACAGTACCGTCCTGTACTTCTTACTGTTGGCGAGGGATGGAAATCGATACAGAAGATTTAATCTGTGAAGTTAAAATCGCCCATCGATATACCGGTTGATCAAAAAGTCACCAGTTCGGCGCACCACTGGGTGCCAATTACATTCCGCCTGTTCATTCCGGCGTATGTGGTTATGCCAGAACAGTACTGTCCTCTATTTCTTACTGTTGTCGAGGGATGGAAGTCAATACAAAAGATTTAATCTGTGAAGCTACAAATCGTCCATAGATATACCGGCTCATCAAAAAGTCACTAGTTTGGCACACCACTGGCTGCACTTTGCGTACCCCCTGTTCGTTCCGGCGTATGTGGTTACGCCAGAACAGTACCGTCCTGTATTTCTTACTGTTGGCGAGGAATGGAAGTCAATATGGAAGATTTAATCTGTGAAGCTAAAAATCGTCCATCGATATACCGGCTGATCAAAAAGTCACCTGTTCGGCGCACCACTGGCTGCCGTTTCCGTTCTGCCTGTTCGTTCCGGCCAATGTTGTTACGCCAGAACAGTACCGTCCTGTATTGCATACTGTTGGCGAGGGATGGAAGTCAATACAGAAGATTTCATCTGTGAAGCTAAAAATCGTAGATCGATATACCGGCTGATCAAATGGTCACCAGTTCCGCGCTCCACTGGCTGCTTTTTACGTTCCGCCTGTTCGTTCCGGCATATGTGGTTACGCCAGAACAGTACCGTCCTGTATTTCTTACTGTTGGCGTGGAATGGAAGTCAATACAGAAGATTTAATCTGTGAAGCTAAAAATCGCCCATCGATATACCGGATGTTCTAAAAGTCACCAGTTCGGCGCACCACTGGCTTCCGTTTGCATTCCGCCTGTTCATTCCGTCGTACGTGGTTACGCTTCAACTGTACCGTCCTGTATTTCTTACTGTTGGCGAGGGATGGAAGTCAATACAGAAGATTTAATCTGTGAAGTTAAAATCGTCCATCGATATACCGGCTGATCAAAAAGTCACCAGTTCGGCGCACCACTGGCTGCCGATTACTTTCCGCCTGTTCATTCCGGCGTATGTTTTTATGCCAGAACACTACTATCCTCTATTTCTTACTGTTGGCGAAGGATGGAAGTCAATACAGTAGATTTAATCTGTGAAGCTAAAAATCGTCCATCGATATACCAGCTGATCAAAAAGTCACCAGTTCCTCGCACCACTGGCTGCCGTTTGCGTTCCCCCTGTTCGTTCCTGCTTATGTGGTTACGCCAGAACAGTACCGTCCTGTATTTCTTACTGTTGGCGAGGGATGGAATTCAATGCAGAAGATATAATCTGTGAAGCTAAAAATCATCCATCGATATACCGGCTGATCAAAAAGTCACCAGTTCGGCGCACCACTGGCTGCTGTTTGCGTTCCACCTGTTCGTTCCGGCGTATGTGGTTACGCCAGAACAGTACCGTCCTTCATTTCTTACTGTTGGCGAGGGATGGAAGTCAATACAGGAGATTTGATCTGTGAAGCTCAAAATCGTCCACCGATATACCGGTTGATCAAAAAGTCACCAGTTCGGCGCAGCACTGGCTGCCGTTTGCGTTCCGTGTTTTCGTTCTGGCGTCTGTGGTTACGCCAGAACACTACCGTCCTGTACTTCTTACTGTTGGCGAGGGATGGAAGTCAATACAGAAGATTTAATCTGTGAAGCTAAAATCGTCCATCAATATACCGGCTCACCAAAAAGTCACCAATTCAGCACACCACTGGCTGCCGTTTGCATTCGGCCTGTTCGTTCCGGCATATGTGGTTACGCCAGAACTGTACCGTCCTGTATTTCATACTGTTGGCGAGGGATGGAAGTCAATACAGAAGATTTAATCTGTGAAGCTAAAAATCGTACATCGATAGACATTCTGACAAAAAGTCACCAGTTCGAAGCACCACTGGCTGCCGTTTGCGTTCTGCCTGTTCGTTCCGGCGTATGTGGTTATGCCAGAACAGTACCGTCCTGTATTTCTTAATGTTGGCGAAGTGTGGAAGTCAATACAGAAGGTTTAATCTGTGAAGCTAAAAATCGTTAATTGATATACCGGGTGATCAAAAAGTCAGCTGTTCGGCGCACCACTGGCTGCCGTTTGTGTTCCCCCCGGTCGTTCCCGCTTATTTGGTTACGCCAGAACAGTACCGTCCTGTATTTCTTACTGTTGGCGAGGGTTGGAAGTCAATACAGAAGAATTAATCTGTGAAGCTAAAAATCGTCCATCGATATACATTCTGATAAAAAGTCTCCAGTTCGACGCACCACTGGCTGCCGTTTGCGTTCTGCCTGTTCGTTCCGCCGTATGTGGTTGCGCCAGAACAGTACCGTCCTGTATTTCTTACTGTTGGCGAGGGTTGGAAGTCAATACAGAAGAATTAATCTGTGAAGCTAAAAATCGCCCATCGATATACCGGGTAATCAAAAAGTCACCAGTTCCGCTCACCACTGGCTGCTGTTTGCGTTCCGCCTGTTCTTTCCGGTGTATGTGATTACGCCAGAACAGTACCGTCCTGTATTTCAACTGTTGGCGAGGGATGGAAGTCAATACAGAAGAATTAATCTGTGAAGCTAAAAAACGTCCATCGATATACAGGCTGATCAAATAGTCACCAGTTCGTCGCACCACTGGCTGCCGAAGGCGTTCCTCCTGTTCGTTCCGGCGTATGTGGTTATGCCAGAACAGTACCGTCCTGTATTTCTTAGTGTTGGCGAGGTGTGGAAGTCAATACAGAAGATTTAATCTGATAAGCTAACAATCGTCCATCAATACACCGGGTGATCAAAAAGTCACCAGTTCGGCGCACCACTGGCTGCCGTTTGCATTCTGCCTGTTCATTCCGGCGTATGGGTTACGCCAGAACTGTACCGCCCTGTATTTCATACTGTTGGCGAGGGATGGAAGTCAATACAGAAGATTTAATCTGTGAAGCTAAAAATCGTCCATCGATATACTGGGTGATCAAAAAGTCACCAGTTCGGCGCACCACTGGCTGCCGTTTGCGTTCCCCCCGTTCGTTCGCGCTTATGTGGTTACGACAGAACAGTACCGTCCCTCATTTCTTACTGTTGGCGCTGGATGGAAGTCAATACAGAAGATTTAATCTGTGATGCTAAAAATCGTCCATCGATATACATTCTGATCAAAAACTCACCAGTTCGACGCACCACTGGCTGCCGTTTGCGTTCTGCCTGTTCGTTCCGCCGTATGTGGTTGCGCCAGAACAGTACCGTCCTGTATTTCTTACTGTTGGCGTGGGTTGGAAGTCAATACAGAAGAATTAATCTGTGAAGCTAAAAATCGTCCATCGACATACTGGGTAATGAAGAAGTCACCAGTTCGGCACACCACTGGCAGCCGTATGCGTTCCGCCTGTTCGTTCCGGCGTATGTGGTAACGCCAGAACAGTACCGTCCTGTATTTCTTACTGTTAGCGACGGATGGAAGTCAATACAGAAGATTTAATCTGTGAAGGTAACAATCGTCCATCGATATACCGGGTGATCAAAAAGTCACCAGTTCATCGCACCACTATCTGCCGTTTGTGTTCCGAGTGTTCGTTCAGGCGTATGTGTTTACGCCAGAACAGTACCGTCCTGTATTTCTTAGTGTTGGCGAGGGATGGAAGTCAATACAGAAGAATTAATCTGTGAAGCTAAAAAACGTCCATCGATATACGTGCTGATCAAATGGTCAACAAGTTCGTCGCACCACTGGCTGCCGTTTGCTTTCCGCCTGTTCGTTCCGGCGTATGTGGTTACGCCAGAGCAGTACCATCCTGTATTTTAACTGTTGGCGAGGGATGGAAGTCAATACAGAAGTATTAATCTGTGAAGCTAAAAAACGTCCATCGATATACAGGCTGATCAAATAGTCACCAGTTCGTCGCACCACTGGCTGCCGAAGGCGTTCCGCCTGTTCGTTCCGGCGCATGTGGTTATGCCAGAACAGTACCGTCCTGTATTTCTTACTGTTGGCAGGAATGGAAGTCAATATGGAAGATTTAATCTGTGAAGCTAAAATTCGTCCATCGATATACCGGCTGATCAAGAAGTCACCAGTTCGACGCACCACTGCTGCCGTTTGCGTTCTGCCTGTTCGTTCCGGCGTATGTGGTTACGCCAGAAGAGTACCGTCCTGTATTTCTTACTGTTAGCGAGGGATGGAAGTCAATACAGAAGATTTAATCTGTGAAGCTAAAAATCGCCCATCGATATACCGGATGTTCAAAAAGTCACCAGTTCGGCGCACCACTGGCTGCCGTTTGCATTCCGCCTGCTCATTCCTGCGTATGTGGTTACGCCAGAACTGTACCGCCCTGTATTTCATACTGTTGGCGAGAGATGGAAGTCAATACAGAAGATTTAATCTATGAAGCTAAATATCGTCCATCGATATACCGTCTGATCAAAAAGTCATCAATTCGGCGCACCACTGGCTGCCGTTTGCATTCCCTCTGTTCGTTCCCGCTTATGTGGTTACGCCAGAACAGTACCGTGGTGTATTTCTTACTGGTGGTGAGGGATGGAAGTCAGTACAAAAGATTTCATCTGTGAAGCTAAAAATCATCCATCGATATACCGTCTGATCAAAAAGTCACCAGTTCGGCGCACCACTGGCTGCTGTTTGCGTTCCGCCTGTTCGTTCCGGCGTATGTGGTTATGCCAGAACAGTACCGTCCTTCATTTCTTACTGTTGGCGGCGGATGGAACTCAATACAGAAGATTTAATCTGTGAAGCTAAAAATCGTCCATCGATATACCGGCTGATCAAAAAGTCACCAGTTCGACGCACCACTGGCTGCCGTTTGCGTTCCGCCTATTCGTTCCGGCGTATGTGGTTACGCCAGAACAGTACCGTCCTGTATTTCTTACTGTTAGCGACGGATGGAAGTCAATACAGAAGATTTAATCTGTGAAGGTAACAATCGTCCATCGATATACCGGGTGATCAAAAAGTCACCAGTTCGTCGCACCACTGTCTGCTGTTTGTGTTCCGAGTGTTCGTTCAGGCGTATGTGTTTACGCCAGAACAGTACCGTCCTGTATTTCTTAGTGTTGGCGAGGGATGGAAGTCAGTACAGAAGATTTAATCTGTGAAGCTAAAAATTGTCCATCGATATACCGGGTGATCAAAAAGTCACCAGTTCATCGCACTACTGGCTGCCGTTTTCGTTCCGCCTGTTCGTTCCGGTGTATGTGGTTACGCCAGAACAGTACCGTCCTGTATTTCTTACTGTTGGCGAGGGATGGAAGTCAATACAGAAGTATTAATCTGTGAAGCTAAAAAACGTCCATCGATATACAGCCTGATCAAATAGTCACCAGTTCGTCGCACCACTGGCTGCCGAAGGCGTTCCGCCTGTTCGTTCCGGCGCATGTGGTTATGCCAGGACAGTACCGTAGTGTATTTCTTAGTGTTGGCGAGGTGTGGAAGTCAATACAGAAGATTTAATCTGTGAAGCTAACAATCGTCCGTCGATATACCGGGTGATCAAAAAGTCACCAGTTCATCGCACTACTGGCTGCCGTTTTCGTTCCGCCTGTTCGTTCCGGTGTATGTGGTTACGCCAGAACAGTACCTTCCTGTATTTCTTACTGTTGGCGAGGGATGGAAGTCAGTACAGAATATTTAATCTGTGAAGCTAAAAATTGTCCATCGATATACCGGCTGTTAAAAAAGTCACCAGCTCGGTGCACAACTGGCTTCCGTTTGCGTTCCGCCTGTTCGATCCGGCGTATGTGGTTACGCCAGAACAGTACCGTCCAGTATTTCTTACTGTTGGCGGGGGATGGAAGTCAATACAGAAGATTTAATCTGTGAAGCTAATAATCGCCCATCGATATACCGGATGTTCAAAAAGTCACCAGTTCGGCGCACCACTGGCTGCCCTTTGCATTCCGCCTGTTCATTCCGGAGTATGTGGTTACGCCAGAACTGTACCGTCCTGTATTTCATACTGTTGGCGAGGGATGGAAGTCAATACAGAAGATTTAATCTGTGAAGCTAAAAATCGACCATCGATATACCGGCTGATCAAAAAATCACCATTTTGGCACACCACTGGCTGCCGTTTGCGTTCTTCCTGTTCGTTCCCGCTTATGTGGTTATGCCAAAACAGTACCGTCCTGTATTTCTTACTGGTGGCAAGGGATGGAAGTCAGTACAGAAGATTTCATCTGTGAAGCTAAAAATCATTCATCGATATACCGGCTGACCAAAAAGTCACCAGTTCGGCGCACCACTGCTGCTGTTTGCGTTCCGCCTGTTCGTTCCGGCTTATGTGGTTACGCCACAACAGTACCGTCCTTCATTTCTTACTGTTGGCGGGGGATGGAAGTCAATACAGAAGATTTAATCTGTGGAGCTAAAAATCGTCCATCGATATACCGGCTGATCAAAAAGTCACCAGTTCGACGCACCACTGGCTGCCGTTTGCGTTCCGCCTATTCGTTCCGGCGTATGTGGTTACGCCAGAACAGTACCGTCCTGAATTTCTTACTGGTGGCGAGGGATGGAAGTCAGTACAGAAGATTTCATCTGTGAAGCTAAAAATCATCTATCGATATACCAGCTGATCAAAAAGTCACCAGTTCGGCGCACCACTGGCTGCCGTTTGCATTCCCTATGTTCGTTCCCGCTTATGTGATTACGCCAGAACAGTACCGTCCTGTATTTCTTACTGGTGGTAAGGGATGGAAGTCAGTACAAAAGATTTCATCTGTGAAGCTAAAAATCATCCATCGATATACCGTCTGATCAAAAAGTCACCAGTTCGGCGCATCACTGGCTGCTGTTTGCATTCCGCCTGTTCGTTCCGGCCTATGTGGTTATGCCAGAACAGTACCGTCCTTCATTTCTTACTGTTGGCGGCGGATGGAAGTCAATACAGAAGATTTAATCTGTGAAGCTAAAAATCGTCCATCGATATACCGGCTGATCAAAAAGTCACCAGTTCGACGCACCACTGGCTGCCGTTTGCGTTCCGCCTATACGTTAAGGCGTATGTGGTTACGCCAGAACAGTACCGTCCTGTATTTCTTACTGTTAGCGACGGATGGAAGTCAATACAGAAGATTTAATGTGTGAAGGTAACAATCGTCCATCGATATAGCGGGTGATCAAAAAGTCAACAGTTCGTCGCACCACTGTCTACCGTTTGTGTTCCGAGTGTTCGTTCCGGCGTATGTGGTTAGGCCAGAACAGTACCGTCCTGTATTTCTTACTTTTGGCGGGGGATGGAAGTCAATACAGAAGAATTAATCTGTGAAGCTAAAAAACGTCCATCGATATACAGGCTGATCAAATGGTCAACAAGTTCGTCGCACCACTGGCCGACGATTGCGTTCCGCCTGTTCGTTCCGGCGTATGTGGTTATGCAGGAACAGTACCGTCCTGTATTTCTTAGTGTTGGCGAGGTGTGGAAGTCAATACGGAAAATTTAATTTGTGAAGCTAAAAATCGTCCATACATATACCGGCTGATCAAATAGTCACCAGTTCATCGCACCACTGGCTGCCGTTTGCTTTCCGCCTGTTCGTTCCAGCGTATGTGGTTACGCCAGAGCAGTACCGTCCCGTATTTTAACTGTTGGCGAGGGATGGAGGTCAATACAGCAGAATTAATCTGTGAAGCTAAAAAACGTCCATCGATATACAGGCTGATCAAATAGTCACCAGTTCGACGCACCACTGGCTGCCGAAGGCGTTCCGCCTGTTCGTTCCAGCGTATGTGGTTATGCCAGTACAGTACCGTCCTGTATTTCTTAGTGTTGGCGAGGTGTGGAAGTCAATACAGAAGATTTAAACTGTGAAGCTAACAATCGTCCGTCGATATACCGGGTTATCAAAAAGTCACCAGTTCATCGCACTACTGGCTGCCGTTTGCGTTCCGCCTGTTCGTTCCGGTGTATGTGGTTACGCCAGAACAGTACCGTCCTGTATTTCTTACTGTTGGCGAGGGTTGGAAGTCAGTACAGAAGATTTAATCTGTGAAGCTGAAAATTGTCCATCGATATACCGGCTGTTAAAAATGTCACCAGCTCGGTGCACCACTGGCTTCCATTTGCGTTCCGCTTGTTCGTTCCGGCGTATGTGGTTACGCCAGAACTGTACCGTAATTTATTTCTTACTGTTGGCGAAGGGTGGAAGTCAATACAGAAGATTTAATCTGTGAAGTTAAAAATCGTCCGTCGATATACCCGGTGATCAAAAAGTCACCAGTTCGGCGCCCCACTGGCTGCCGTTTGCGTTCCGACTGTTCATACCGGCTTATGTGGTTACGCCAGAACAGTACCTTCCGGTATTTCTTACTGTTGGCGAAGGATGGAAGTCAATACATAAGATTTAGTCTGTGAAGCTAATAATCGTCCATCGATATACCGTGTGATAAAGAAGTCACCAGTTCGGCGCACCACTGCCTGCCGTTTGCGTTTTGCCTGTTCATACCGGCGTATGTGGTTACGCCAGAACAGTACCGTCCTGTATTTCTTACTGTTGGCGAGGGATGGAAGTCAATACAGAAGATTTAATCTGTGAAGCTAAAAATCGTCCATCGATATACCGGTTGATAAAAAAGTCACCAATTCGGCGCACCACAGCTGCCGTTTGCGCTCCGCGTGTTCGTTCCCGCTTATGTGGTTACGCCAGAACAGTACCGTCCTGTATTTCTTACTGGTGGCGAGGGATGGAAGTCAGTACAGAAGATTTCATCTGTGAAGCTAAAAATCATCTATCGATATAACGGCTGATCAAAAAGTCACCAGTTCGGCGCACCACTGGCTGCTCTTTGCGTTCCGCCTGTTCATTACGGCTTATGTGGTTACGCCAGAACAGTACCGTCCTGTATTTCTTACTGGTGGCGAGGGATGGAAGTCAGTACAGAAGATTTCATCTGTGAAGCTAAAAATCTTCCATCGATATACCGGCTGATCAAAAAGTCACCAGTTTGGCGCACCACTGGCTGTTGTTTGCTTTCCGCCTGTTCGTTCCGGCGTATGTGGTTACGCCAGATCAGTACCGTCCTTCATCTCTTACTGTTGGCGGGGGTTGGATGTCAATACAGAAGATTTAATCTGTGAAGCTAAAAATCGTCCATCGATATACCGGCTGATCAAAAAGTCACCAGTTCTTCGCACCACTGGCTGCTGTTTGCATTCCGCCTGTTCATTCCGGCGTATGTGGTTACGCCAGAACAGTACCGTCCTGTATTTCTTACTGTTGTGAGGGATGGAAGTCAATACAGGTCCTGTATTTCCTACTGTTGGCGAGGGATGGAATTCAAAACAGAAGATTTAATCTGTGAAGCTAAAAATCGTCCATTGATATACCGGGTGATCAAAAAGTCACCAGTTCGGCGCACCACAGGCTGCCGTTTGCGTTCTGCCTGTTCGTTCCGGCGTATGTCGTTACGCCAGAACAGTACCGTCCTGTATTTCTTACTGTTGGCGAGGGATGGAATTCAATACAGAAGATTTCATCTGTGAAGCTAAAAATCATCCATCGATATACCGGCTGATCAAAAAGTCACCAGTTCGGCGCAACACTTGCTGCTGTTTGCGTTCCGCCTGTTCGTTCCGCTGTATGTGGTTACGCCAGGACAGTACCGTCCTGTATTTCTTACTGTTGGCGAGGGATGGAAGTCAATACAGAAGATTTAGTCTGTGAAGCTAAAAATCGTCCATCGATATACCGTATGATAAAAAAGTCACCAGTTCGGCGCACCACTGGCTGCCGTTTGCGTTTCGCCTGTTCGTATCGGCATATGTGGTTACGCCAGATCAGTACCGTCCTGTATTTCTTACTGTTGGCGAGGGATGGAAGTCAATACAGAAGATTTAATCTGTGAAGCTAAAAATCGTCCATCGATATACCGGTTGATAAAAAAGTCACCAATTCGGCGCACCACTGGCTGCCGTTTGCGTTCCGCGTGTTCGTTCCCGCTTATGTGGTTACGCCAGAACAGTACCGTCCTGTATTTCTTACTGTTGGCGAGGGATGGGAGTCAATATCGAAGATTTAATCTGTCAAGCTAAATATCGTCCATCGATACACCGGCTGATCAAAAAGTCACCAGTTCGTCGCACCACTATCTGCCGTTTGCGTTCCGCCTGTTCGTTCCGGCGTATGTGGTTATGCCAGAACAGTACCTTCCTGTATTTCCTACTGTTGGCGAGGGATGGAAGTCAATACAGAAGATTTCATCTGTGAAGCTAAAAATCAGCCATCGATATACCGGCTGATCAAAAAGTCAATAGTTCGTTGCACCACTGGCTGCTGTTTGGTCTCCCCCTGTTCGTTCCGGCGTATGTGGTTACGCCAGAACAGTACCGTCCTGTATTTCTTACTGTTGGCGAGGGATGGAATTCAATACAGAAGATTTCATCTGTGAAGCTAAAAATCATCCATCGATATACCGGCTGATCAAAAAGTCACCAGTTCGTCGCACCACTATCTGCCGTTTGCGTTCCGCCTGTTCGTTCCGGCGTATGTGGTTATGCCAGAACAGTACCTTCCTGTATTTCCTACTGTTGGCGAGGGATGGAAGTCAATACAGAAGATTTAATCTGTGAGGCTAAAAATCGTCCATCGATATACCGGGTGATCAAGCAGTCACCAGTTCGTCGCACCACTGGCTGCCGTTTGTGTTCCGCCTGTTCGTTCCGGCGTACGTTGTTACGCCAGAACAATACCGTCCTGTATTTCTTACTGTTGGCGAGGGATGGAAGTCAATACAGAAGATTTAATCTGTGAAGCTAAAAATCGTGCATCGATATACTGGCTGATCAAAAAGTCAAAAGTTCGTCGCACCACTGGCTGCCGTTTGCGGTCCACCTGTTCGTTTCGGCGTATGTGGTTACGCCAGAACAGTACCGTCCTGTATTTCTTACTGTTGGCGAGGGATGGGAATCAATACCGAAGATTTAATCTGTCAAGCTAAAAATCGTCCATCGATACACCGGCTGATCAAAAAGTCACCAGTTCGTCGCACCACTATCTGCCGTTTGCGTTCCGCCTGTTCGTTCCGGCGTATGTGGTTACGCCAGAACACTACCGTCCTGTATTTCTTACTGTTGGCGTGGGATGGAAGTCAATACAGAAGATTTAATCTGTGAAGCTAAAAATCGTCCATCGATATATCGGCTGTTAAAAAAGGCACCAGCTCAGTGCACCACTGGCAGCCGTTTGCATTCCGCCTGTTCGTTCCGGCGTATGTGGTTACACCAGAACAGTAACGTCCTGTATTTCTTACTATTGGCGAGGGATGGAAGTCAATATAGAAGATGTAATCTGTGAACCTAAAAATCGTCCATCGATATACCGGCTGATCAAGAAGTCATCAGTTCGTCGCACCACTGGCTGCCATTTACGTTCTGGCTGTTCGTACCATCATATGGGGTTACGCCAGAACAGTACCGTCCTGTCTTTGTTACTGTTGGCGAGGGATGGAAGTCAATACAGAAAATTTCATCTGTGAAGCTAAAAATCATTTATCGATATACCGGCTGATCAAAAAGTCACCAGTTCGGCGCACCACTGGCTGCTGTTTGCGTTCCGCCTGTTCGTTCCGGCGTATGTGGCTATGCCAGAACCATACCGTCCTTCATTTCTTACTGTTGGCGGGGGATGGAAGTCAACACAGAAGATTTAATCTGTGAAGCTAAGAATCGTCCATCGATATACCGGCTGATCAAGAAGTCACCAGTTCGGCGGACCACTGGCTTTCGTTTGCGTTCCCCCTGTTTGTCCCGGCGTATGTGGTTACGCCAGGACAGCACCGTCCTGTATTTCTTACTGTTGGCGAGGGATGGAAGTAAATACAGAAGATTTAATCTGTGAAGCTAAAAATCGTCCATCGATATACCGGTTGATCAAAAAGTCACCAATTCGTAGCACCACTGGCTGCCGTTTGCGTTCCGTGTTTTTGTTCCTGCGTATTTGGTTACGCCAGGACAGTACCGTCATGTATTTCTTAATGTTGGCGAGGGATGGAAGTCAATACAGAAGATTTAATCTGTGTAGCTAAAAATCGTCCATCGATATACCGGGTGATCAAAAAGTCACCAGTTCGGCCCACCACTGGCTGCCGTTTGCGTTCCGCCTGTTCGTTCCGGCGTATGTGGTTACGCCAGAACAGTACCGTCCTGTTTTTATTACTGTTGGCGAAAGATGGAAGTCAGTAAAGAAGATTTAATCTGCGAAGCTAAAAATCGTCCATCGATATACCGGCTGTTAAAAAAGGCACCAGCTCGGTGAACCATTGGCTGCCGTTTGCATTCCGCCTGTTCGTTCCGGCGTATGTGGTTACACCAGAACAGTACCGTCCTGTATTTCTTACTATTGGCGAGGGATGGAAGTCAGTACAGAAGATGTAATCTGTGAAGCTAAAAATCGTCCATCGATATACCGGCTGATCAAGAAGTCACAAGTTCGTCGCACCACTGGCTGCCGTTTGCATTCCGCCTGTTCGTTCCGGCGTATGTGGTTACGCCAGAACACTACCGTCCTGTATTTCTTACTGTTGGCGAGGGATGGAAGTCAATACAGAGGATTTCATCTGTGAAGCTAAAAATCATCCATCGATATACCGGCTGATAAAAAAGTCACCAATTCGGCGCACCACTGGCTGCCGTTTGCGTTCCGCGTGTTCGTTCCGGCGTATGTGGTTACGCCAGAACAGTACCGTTATGTATTTCTTACTGTTGGCGACGAATGGAAGTCAATACAGGTCCTGTATTTCTTACTGTTGGCGAGGGATGGAATTAAAAACAGAAAATTTAATCTGTGAAGGTAAAATTGTCCATCGATATACCAGCTGATAAAAAGGTCACCAGTTCGGCGCACCACTGGCTGCATTTTACGTTCCGCCTGTTCGTTCCGGCGTATGTGGTTATGCCAGAACAGTACCTTCCTGTATTTCCTACTGTTGGCGAGGGATGGAAGTCAATACAGAAGATTTCATCTGTGAAGCTAAAAATGAGCTATCGATATACCGGCTGATCAAAAAGTCAATAGTTCGTTGCACCACTGGCTGCTGTTTGGTCTCCCCCTGTTCGTTCCGGCGTATGTGGTTATGCCAGAACCGTACCGTCCTTCATTTCTTACTGTTGGCGGGGGATGGAAGTCAAAACAGAAGATTTAATCTGTGAAGCTAAAAATCATCCGTCGATATACCGGCTGACCAAAAAGTCACAAGTTCGTCGCACCACTGGCTGCCGTTTACGTTCCACCTGTTCTTCCCGACGTATGTGGTTACGCCAGAACAGTACCGTCCTGTATTTCTTACTGTTGGCGAGGGATGGAAGTCAATACAGAAGATTTAATCTGTGAGGCTAAAAATCGTCCATCGATATACCGGGTGATCAAGCAGTCACCAGTTCGTCGCACCACTGGCTGCCGTTTGTGTTCCGCCTGTTCGTTCCGGCGTACGTTGTTACGCCAGAACAATACCGTCCTGTATTTCTTACTGTTGGCGAGGGATGGAAGTCAATACAGAAGATTTAATCTGTGAAGCTAAAAATCGTGCATCGATATACTGGCTGATCAAAAAGTCAAAAGTTCGTCGCACCACTGGCTGCCGTTTGCGGTCCGCCTGTTCGTTTCGGCGTATGTGGTTACGCCAGAACAGTACCGTCCTGTATTTCTTACTGTTGGCGTGGGATGGAAGTCAATACAGAAGATTTAATCTGTGAAGCTAAAAATCGTCCATCGATATATCGGCTGTTAAAAAAGGCACCAGCTCGGTGCACCACTGGCAGCCGTTTGCATTCCGCCTGTTCGTTCCGGCGTATGTGGTTACACCAGAACAGTAACGTCCTGTATTTCTTACTATTGGCGAGGGATGGAAGTCAATATAGAAGATGTAATCTGTGAACCTAAAAATCGTCCATCGATATACCGGCTGATCAAGAAGTCATCAGTTCGTCGCACCACTGGCTGCCATTTACGTTCTGGCTGTTCGTACCATCATATGGGGTTACGCCAGAACAGTACCGTCCTGTCTTTGTTACTGTTGGCGAGGGATGGAAGTCAATACAGAAAATTTCATCTGTGAAGCTAAAAATCATTTATCGATATACCGGATGATCAAAAAGTCACCAGTTCGGCGCACCACTAGCTGCTGTTTGCGTTCCGCCTGTTCGTTCCGGCGTATGTGGCTATGCCAGAACCATACCGTCCTTCATTTCTTACTGTTGGCGGGGGATGGAAGTCAACACAGGAGATTTAATCTGTGAAGCTAAAAATCGTCCATCGATATACCGGCTGATCAAGAAGTCACCAGTTCGGCCCACCACTGGCTTTCGTTTGCGTTCCCCCTGTTTGTCCCGGCGTATGTGGTTACGCCAGGACAGCACCGTCCTGTATTTCTTACTGTTGGCGAGGGATGGAAGTAAATACAGAAGATTTAATCTGTGAAGCTAAAAATCGTCCATCGATATACCGGTTGATCAAAAAGTCACCAATTCGTAGCACCACTGGCTGCCGTTTGCGTTCCGTGTTTTTGTTCCGGCGTATTTGGTTACGCCAGGACAGTACCGTCATGTATTTCTTAATGTTGGCGAGGGATGGAAGTCAATACAGAAGATTTAATCTGTGTAGCTAAAAATCGTCCATCGATATACCGGGTGATCAAAAAGTCACCAGTTCGGCCCACCACTGGCTGCCGTTTGCGTTCCGCCTGTTCGTTCCGGCGTATGTGGTTACGCCAGAACAGTACCGTCCTGTTTTTATTACTGTTGGCGAAAGATGGAAGTCAGTAAAGAAGATTTAATCTGCGAAGCTAAAAATCGTCCATCGATATACCGGCTGTTAAAAAAGGCACCAGCTCGGTGCACCATTGGCTGCCGTTTGCATTCCGCCTGTTCGTTCCGGCGTATGTGGTTACACCAGAACAGTACCGTCCTGTATTTCTTACTATTGGCGAGGGATGGAAGTCAGTACAGAAGATTTAATCTGTGAAGCTAAAAATCGTCCATCGATATACCGGGTGATCAAGAAGTCACCAGTTCGGTGTACCACTGGCTGCCATTTGCGTTCCGCCTGTTTGTACCGGCGTATGTGGTTACGCCAGAACAGTACCGTCCTGTATATCTTACTGTTGGCGAGGGATGGAAGTCAGTAAAGAAGATTTAATCTGTGAAGCTAAAAATCGTCCATCGATATACCGGCTGTTAAAAAAGGCCCCAGCTCGGTGCACCACTGGCTGCCGTTTGCATTCCGCCCGTTTGTTCCGGCGTATGTGGTTACACCAGAACAGTACCGTCCTGTATTTCTTACTATTGGCGAGGGATGGAAGTCAATATAGAAGATGTAATCTGTGAAGCAAAAAATCGTCCATCGGTATACCGGCTGATCAAGAAGTCACAAGTTCGTCGCACCACTGGCTGCCGTTTGCGTTCTGAATGTTCGTTCCATCGTTTGTGGTTACGCCAGAACAGTACCGTCCTGTCTTTGTTACTGTTTGCGAGGGATGGAAGTGAATACAGAAGATTTCATCTGTGAAGCTAAAAATCATCCATCGATATACCGGCTGATCAAAAAGTCACCAGTTCGGCGCACCACTGGCTGCTGTTTGCGTTCCGCCTGTTCGTTCCGGCGTATGTGGTTATGCCAGAACCGTACTGTCCTTCATTTCTTACTGTTGGCGGGGGATGGAAGTCAACACAGAAGATTTAATCTGTGAAGCTAAAAATCGTCCATTGATATACCGGCTGATCAAGAAGTCACCAGTTTGGCGCACCACTTGCTTCCGTTTGCGTTCCCCCTGTTCGTCCCGGCGTATGTGGTTACGCCAGAACAGTACCGTCCTGTATTTCTTACTGTTGGCGAAGGATGGAAGTAAATACAGAAGATTTAATCTGTGAAGCAAAAAATCGTCCATCGATATACCGGGTGATCAAAAAGTCACCAGTTCAATGACCTACTGGCTGCCGTTTGCATTCCGCCTCTTCGTTCCGGCGTATGTGGTTACGCCAGAACAGTACCGTCCTGTATTTCTTACTGTTGGCGAGGGATGGAAGTCAGTAAAGAAGATTTAATCTGTGAAGCTAAAAATCGTCCATCAGTATACCGGCTGTTAAAAAAGGCACCAGCTCGGTGCACCACTGGCTGCCGTTTGCATTCCGCCTGTTTGTTCCGGCGTATGTGGTTACACCAGAACAGTACCGTCCTGTATTTCTTACTATTGGCGAGGGATGGAAGTAAATACAGAAGAGTTAATCTGTGAAGCAAAAAATCGTCCATCGATATACCGGTTGAACAAAAGTCACCAATTCGGCGCACCTCTGGCTTCCGTTTGCGTTCCGTGTTTTTGTTCCGGCGTATGTGGTTACGCCAGGACAGTACCGTTCTGTATTTCTTACTGTTGGCGAGGGATGGAAGTCAATACAGAAGATTTATTCTGTGAAGCTAAAATCGTCCATCAATATACCGTCTGATCTAAAAGTCAGCAATTCGGCCCACCACTGGCTGCCGTTTGCATTCGGCCTGTTCGTTCCGGCATATGTGGTTACGCCAGAACAGTACCGTCCTGTATTTCTTACTGTTGGCGTGGGATGGAAGTCAATACAGAAGATTTAATCTGTGAAGCTTAAAATCGTCCATCGATATACCGGGTGATCAAAATGTCACCAGTTCATCGCACTACTGGCTGCCGTTTGCGTTCCGCCTGTTCGTTCCGGCGTATGTGGTTACGCCAGAACAGTACCGTCCTGTATTTCTTACTGTTGGCGAGGGATGGAAGTCAGTAAAGAAGATTTAATCTGTGAAGCTAAAAATCGTCCATCGATATACCGGCTGTTAAAAAAGGCACCAGCTCGGTGCACCACTGGCTGCCGTTTGCATTCCGGCTGTTCGTTCCGGCGTATGTGGTTACACCAGAACAGTACCGTCCTGTATTTCTTACTGTTGGCGAGGGATGGAAGTCAATATAGAAGATGTAATCTGTGAAGCTAAAAATCGTCCATTGATATACCGGCTGTTAAAAAAGGCACCAGCTCGGTGCACCACTGGCTGCCGTTTGCGTTCTGCCTGTTCGTTCCATCGTATGTGGTTACGCCAGAACAGTACCGTGCTGACTTTGTTACTGTTGGCGAGGGATGGAAGTCAATACAGAAGATTTCATCTGTAATGCTAAAAATCATCCATCGATATATCTGCTGTTAAAAAGGTCACCAGTTCGGCGCACCACTGGCTGCTGTTTGCGTTCCACCTGTTCGTTCCGGCATATGTGGTTATGCCAGAACAGTACCGTCCTGTATTTCTTACTGTTGGCGAGGGATGGAAGTAAATACAGAAGATTTAATCTGTGAAGCTAAAAATCGTCCATCGATATACCTGTTGATCAAAAAGTCACCAATTCGGCGCACCACTGGCTGCCGTTTACGTTCCGTGTTTTCGTTCAGGCGTATGTGGTTACGCCAGGACAGTACCGTCCTGTATTTATTACTGTTGGCGAGGGATGGAAGTCAGTACAGAAGATTTAATCTGTGAAGCTCAAAATCGTCCATCGATATACCGGGTGATCAAGAAGTCACCAGTTCGGTGTACCACTGGCTGCCGTTTGTGTTCCGCCTGTTCGTTCCGGCGTATGTGGTTACGCCAGAACAGTACCGTCCTGTATTTCTTACTGTTGGCGTGGGATGGAAGTCAATAAAGAAGATTTAATCCGTGAAGCTTAAAATCGTCCATCGATATATCGGGTGATCAAAAAGTCACCAGTTCGGCCCACCACTGGCTGCCGTTTGCGTTCCGCCTGTTCGTTCTGGCGTATGTGGTTACGCCAGAACAGTACCGTCCTGTATTTCTTACTGTTGGTGAGGGATGGAAGTCAGTACAGAAGATTTCATCCTTGAAGCTAAAAACCATCCATCGATATACCTGCTGTTAAAAAAGTCACCAGTTCGGCACACCACTGGCTGCTGTTTGCGTTCCACCTGTTCGTTCCGGCGTATGTTGTTATGCCAGAACTGTACCGTCCTTCATTTCTTACTGTTGGCGGGGGATGGAAGTCAACACAGAAGATTTAATCTGTGAAGCTAAAAATCGTCCATCGATATACCTGTTGATCAAAAAGTCACCAATTCGGCGCACCACTGGCTGCCGTTTACGTTCCGTGTTTTCGTTCCGGCGTATGTGGTTACGCCAGGACAGTACCGTCCTGTATTTCTTACTGTTGGCGAGGGATGGAAGTCAGTAAAGAAGATTTAATCTGTGAAGCTAAAAATCGTCCATCGATATACCGGCTGTTAAAAAAGGCCCCAGCTCGGTGCACCACTGGCTGCCGTTTGCATTCCGCCCGTTTGTTCCGGCGTATGTGGTTACACCAGAACAGTACCGTCCTGTATTTCTTACTATTGGCTAGGGATGGAAGTCAATATAGAAGATGTAATCTGTGAAGCAAAAAATCGTCCATCGGTATACCGGCTGATCAAGAAGTCACAAGTTCGTCGCACCACTGGCTGCCGTTTGCGTTCTGAATGTTCGTTCCATCGTTTGTGGTTACGCCAGAACAGTACCGTCCTGTCTTTGTTACTGTTTGCGAGGGATGGAAGTGAATACAGAAGATTTCATCTGT
Source organism: Schistocerca gregaria (assembly GCF_023897955.1). NCBI lineage: Eukaryota > Metazoa > Arthropoda > Insecta > Orthoptera > Acrididae > Schistocerca > Schistocerca gregaria. The sequence goes on from NC_064931.1 coordinate 90,563,506, forward strand.
GAAGCTAAAAATCATCCAACGATATACCGGCTGATCAAAAAGTCACCAGTTCGGCGCACCACTGGCTGCTGTTTGCGTTCCGCCTGTTCGTTCCGGCGTATGTGGTTATGCCAGAACCGTACTGTCCTTCATTTCTTACTGTTGGCGGGGGATGGAAGTCAACACAGAAGATTTAATCTGTGAAGCTAAAAATCGTCCATCGATATACCGGCTGATCAAGAAGTCACCAGTTTGGCGCACCACTTGCTTCCGTTTGCGTTCCCCCTGTTCGTCCCGGCGTATGTGGTTACGCCAGAACAGTACCGTCCTGTATTTCTTACTGTTGGCGAAGGATGGAAGTAAATACAGAAGATTTAATCTGTGAAGCAAAAAATCGTCCATCGATATATCGGGTGATCAAAAAGTCACCAGTTCAATGACCTACTGGCTGCCGTTTGCATTCCGCCTCTTCGTTCCGGCGTATGTGGTTACGCCAGAACAGTACCGTCCTGTATTTCTTACTGTTGGCGAGGGATGGAAGTCAGTAAAGAAGATTTAATCTGTGAAGCTAAAAATCGTCCATCAGTATACCGGCTGTTAAAAAAGGCACCAGCTCGGTGCACCACTGGCTGCCGTTTGCATTCCGCCTGTTCGTTCCGGCGTATGTGGTTACACCAGAACAGTACCGTCCTGTATTTCTTACTATTGGCGAGGGATGGAAGTAAATACAGAAGAGTTAATCTGTGAAGCAAAAAATCGTCCATCGATATACCGGTTGAACAAAAGTCACCAATTCGGCGCACCACTGGCTTCCGTTTGCGTTCCGTGTTTTTGTTCCGGCGTATGTGGTTACGCCAGGACAGTACCGTTCTGTATTTCTTACTGTTGGCGAGGGATGGAAGTCAATACAGAAGATTTATTCTGTGAAGCTAAAATCGTCCATCAATATACCGTCTGATCTAAAAGTCAGCAATTCGGCCCACCACTGGCTGCCGTTTGCATTCGGCCTGTTCGTTCCGGCATATGTGGTTACGCCAGAACAGTACCGTCCTGTATTTCTTACTGTTGGCGTGGGATGGAAGTCAATACAGAAGATTTAATCTGTGAAGCTTAAAATCGTCCATCGATATACCGGGTGATCAAAATGTCACCAGTTCATCGCACTACTGGCTGCCGTTTGCGTTCCGCCTGTTCGTTCCGGCGTATGTGGTTACTCCAGAACAGTACCGTCCTGTATTTCTTACTGTTGGCGAGGGATGGAAGTCAGTAAAGAAGATTTAATCTGTGAAGCTAAAAATCGTCCATCGATATACCGGCTGTTAAAAAAGGCACCAGCTCGGTGCACCACTGGCTGCCGTTTGCATTCCGGCTGTTCGTTCCGGCGTATGTGGTTACACCAGAACAGTACCGTCCTGTATTTCTTACTGTTGGCGAGGGATGGAAGTCAATATAGAAGATGTAATCTGTGAAGCTAAAAATCGTCCATTGATATACCGGCTGTTAAAAAAGGCACCAGCTCGGTGCACCACTGGCTGCCGTTTGCGTTCTGCCTGTTCGTTCCATCGTATGTGGTTACGCCAGAACAGTACCGTGCTGACTTTGTTACTGTTGGCGAGGGATGGAAGTCAATACAGAAGATTTCATCTGTAATGCTAAAAATCATCCATCGATATATCTGCTGTTAAAAAGGTCACCAGTTCGGCGCACCACTGGCTGCTGTTTGCGTTCCACCTGTTCGTTCCGGCATATGTGGTTATGCCAGAACAGTACCGTCCTGTATTTCTTACTGTTGGCGAGGGATGGAAGTAAATACAGAAGATTTAATCTGTGAAGCTAAAAATCGTCCATCGATATACCTGTTGATCAAAAAGTCACCAATTCGGCGCACCACTGGCTGCCGTTTACGTTCCGTGTTTTCGTTCAGGCGTATGTGGTTACGCCAGGACAGTACCGTCCTGTATTTATTACTGTTGGCGAGGGATGGAAGTCAGTACAGAAGATTTAATCTGTGAAGCTCAAAATCGTCCATCGATATACCGGGTGATCAAGAAGTCACCAGTTCGGTGTACCACTGGCTGCCGTTTGTGTTCCGCCTGTTCGTTCCGGCGTATGTGGTTACGCCAGAACAGTACCGTCCTGTATTTCTTACTGTTGGCGTGGGATGGAAGTCAATAAAGAAGATTTAATCCGTGAAGCTTAAAATCGTCCATCGATATATCGGGTGATCAAAAAGTCACCAGTTCGGCCCACCACTGGCTGCCGTTTGCGTTCCGCCTGTTCGTTCTGGCGTATGTGGTTACGCCAGAACAGTACCGTCCTGTATTTCTTACTGTTGGTGAGGGATGGAAGTCAGTACAGAAGATTTCATCCTTGAAGCTAAAAACCATCCATCGATATACCTGCTGTTAAAAAAGTCACCAGTTCGGCACACCACTGGCTGCTGTTTGCGTTCCACCTGTTCGTTCCGGCGTATGTGGTTATGCCAGAACTGTACCGTCCTTCATTTCTTACTGTTGGCGGGGGATGGAAGTCAACACAGAAGATTTAATCTGTGAAGCTAAAAATCGTCCATCGATATACCTGTTGATCAAAAAGTCACCAATTCGGCGCACCACTGGCTGCCGTTTACGTTCCGTGTTTTCGTTCCGGCGTATGTGGTTACGCCAGGACAGTACCGTCCTGTATTTCTTACTGTTGGCGAGGGATGGAAGTCAGTAAAGAAGATTTAATCTGTGAAGCTAAAAATCGTCCATCGATATACCGGCTGTTAAAAAAGGCCCCAGCTCGGTGCACCACTGGCTGCCGTTTGCATTCCGCCTGTTTGTTCCGGCGTATGTGGTTACACCAGAACAGTACCGTCCTGTATTTCTTACTATTGGCGAGGAATGGAAGTCAATATAGAAGATGTAATCTGTGAAGCTAAAAATCGTCCATCGATATACCGGCTGATCAAGAAGTCACCAGTTCGTCGCACCACTGGCTGCCGTTTGCGTTCTGAATGTTCGTTCCATCGTTTGTGGTTACGCCAGAACAGTACCGTCCTTTTTTTGTTACTGTTGGCGAGGGATGGAAGTGAATACACAAGATTTCATCTGTGAAGCTAAAAATCATCCATCGATATACCGGCTGATCAAAAAGTCACCAGTTCGGCGCACCACTGGCTGCTGTTTGCGTTCCGCCTGTTCGTTCCGGCGTATGTGGTTAGGCCAGAACCGTACTGTCCTTCATTTCTTACTGTTGGTGGGGGATGGAAGTCAACACAGAAGATTTAATCTGTGAAGCTAAAAATCGTCCATCGATATACCGGCTGATCAAGAAGTCACCAGTTCGGCGCACCACTGGCTTCCGTTTTCGTTCCCCCTGTTCGTCCCGGCGTATGTGGTTATGCCAGAACAGTACCGTCCTGTATTTCTTACTGTTGGTGAGGGATGGAAGTAAATACAGAAGATTTAATCTGTGAAGCAAAAAATCGTCCATCTATATACCGGTTGATCAAAAAGTCACCAATTCGGCGCACCACTGGCTTCCGTTTGCGTTTCGTGTTTTTGTTCCGGCTTTGTGGTTACGCCAGGACAGTACCGTTCTGTATTTCTTACTGTTGGCGAGGGATGGAAGTCAATACAGAAGATTTAATCTGTGAAGCTAAAATCGTCCATCAATATACCGTCTCATCAAAAAGTCAGCAATTCGGCCCACCACTGGCTGCCGTTTGCATTCGGCCTGTTCGTTCCGGCATATGTGGTTACGCCAGAACAGTACCGTCCTGTATTTCTTACTGTTGGCGAGGGATGGAAATCAATACAGAAGATTTAATCTGTGAAGTTAAAATTGTCCAACGATATACCGGCTGATCAAAAAGGCACCAGTTCGGCCCACCACTGGCTGCCGTTTGCGTTCCGCCTGTTCGTTCTGGCGTATGTGGTTACGCCAGAACAGTACTGTCCTGTATTTCTTACTGTTGGCGAGGAATGGAAGTCAGTACAGAAGATTTAATCTGTGAATCTAAAAATCGTCCATCGATATACCGGGTGATGAAGAAGTCACCAGTTCGGTGTACCTCTGACTGCCGTTTGCGTTCCGCCTGTTCGTTCCAGGCATATGTGGTTACGCCAGAACAGTACCGTCGTGTATTTCTTACTCTTGGCGTGGCATGGAAGTCAATACAGAAGATTTAATCTGTGAACCTTAAAATTGTCCATCGATTTACCGGGTGATCCAAAAGTCTCCAGTTCATCGCACTACTGGCTGCCGTTTGCGTTCTGCCTGTTCGTTCCGGCGTATGTGGTTACGCCAGAACAGTACCGTCCTTTATATCTTACAGTTGGCGAGAGATGGAAGTCAGTAAAGAATATTTAATCTGTGAAGCTAAAAATCGTCCATCGATATACCGGCTGTTAAAAAAGTCACCAGCTCAGTGCACCACTGGCTGCCATTTGCGTTCTGCCTGTTCGTTCCGGCGTATGTGGTTACGCCAGAACATTACCATCCTGTATTTCTTACTCTTTGCGAGTGATGGAAGTCAATACGGAAGATTTAATCTGTGAAGCTAAAAATCGTCCATCGATATACCGGTTGATCAAAAAGTCACCAATTCGTCGCACCACTGGCTGCCGTTTAAGTTCCGTGTTTTTGTTCCAGCGTATGTGGTTACGCCAGGACAGTACCGTCATGTATTTCTTACTGTTGGCGAGGGATGGAAGTCAATACAGAAGATTTCATCTGTGAAGCTAAAAATCATCCATCGATATACCTGCTGTTAAAAAAGTCACCAGTTCGGCGCACCACTGGCTGCTGTTTGCGTTCCACCTGTTCGTTCCGGCGTATGTGGTTTTGCCAGGACCGTACCGTCCTTCATTTCTTACTGTTGGCGGGGGATGGAAGTCAACACAGAAGATTTAATCTGTGAAGCTAAAAATCGTCCATCGATATACCGGCTGATAAAGAAGTCACCAGTTCGGCGCACCACTGGCTTTCGTTTGCGTTCCCCCTGTTCGTCCCGGCGTATGTGGTTACGCCTGAACAGTACCGTCCTGTATTTCTTACTGTTGGCGAGGGATGGAAGTAAATACAGAAGATTTAATCTGTGAAGCTAAAAATCGTCCATCGATATACCTGTTGATCAAAAAGTCACCAATTCGGCGCACCACTGGCTGCCGTTTACGTTCCGTGTTTTCGTTCCGGCGTATGTGGTTACGCCAGGACAGTACCGTCCTGTATTTCTTACTGTTGGCGAGGGATGGAAGTCAGTACAGAAGATTTAATCTGTGAAGCTAAAAATCGTCCATCGATATACCGGGTGATCAAGAAGTCACCAGTTCGGTGTACCACTGGCTGCCGTTTGCGTTCCGCCTGTTCGTTCCGGCGTATGTGGTTACGCCAGAACAGTACCGTCCTGTATTTCTTACTGTTGGCGTGGGATGGAAGTCAATATAGAAGATATAATCCGTGAAGCTTAAAATCGTCCATCGATATACCGGGTGATCAAAAAGTCACCAGTTCATCGCATTACTGTCTGCCGTTTGCGTTCCGCCTGTTCGTTCCGGCGTATGTGGTTACGCCAGGACAGTACCGTCCTGTATATCTTACTGTTGGCGAGGGATGGAAGTCAGTAAAGAAGATTTAATCTGTGAAGCTAAAAATCGTCCATTGATATACCGGCTGTTAAAAAAGGCCCCAGCTCGGTGCACCACTAGCTGCCGTTTGCATTCCGCCTGTTTGTTCCGGCGTATGTGGTTACACCAGAACAGTACCGTCCTGTATTTCTTACTATTGGCGAGGGATGGAAGTCAATATAGAAGATGTAATCTGTGAAGCTAAAAATCGTCCATCGATATACCGGCTGATCAAGAAGTCACCAGTTAGTCGCACCACTGGCTGCCGTTTGCGTTCTGAATGTTTGTTCCATCGTTTGTGGTTACGCCAGAACAGTACCGTCCTGTCTTTGTTACTGTTGGCGAGGGATGGAAGTGAATACAGAAGATTACATCTGTGAAGCTAAAAATCATCCATCGATATACCGGCTGATCAAAAAGTCACCAGTTCGGTGCACCACTGGCTGCTGTTTGCGTTCCGCCTGTTCGTTCCGGCGTATGTGGTTATGCCAGAACAGTACCGTTCTGTATTTCTTACTGTTGGCGAGGGATGGAAGTCAATACAGAAGATTTAATCTGTGAAGTTAAAATCATCCATCGATATACCGGCTGATCAAAAAGTCACCAGTTCGGCCCACCACTGGCTGCCGTTTGTATTCCGCCTGTTCGTTCTTGCGTATGTGGTTACGCCAGAACAGTACCGTTCTCTATTTCTTACTGTTGGCGAGGGATGGAAGTCAATACAGATGATTTAATCTGTGAAGCAAAATTGTCCATCGATATACCGGCTGTTAAAAAAGTCACCAGCTCGGTGCACCACTGGCTGCCGTTTGCGTTCCGCCTGTTCGTTCCAGCGTATGTGGTTACGCCAGAACAGTACCGTCCTGTATTTCTTACTGTTGGCGAGGGATTGAAGTCAATACAGTAGATTTCATCTGTGAAGCTAAAAACCATCCTTCGATATACCGGCTGATCAAAAAGTCACCAGTTCGGTGCACCACTGGCTGTTGTTTGCGTTCCGCCTCTTCGTTCTGGCGTATGTGGATACGCCAGAACAGTACCGTCCTGTATTTCTTACTGTTGGCGAAGGATGGAAGTCAGTACATAAGATTTAATCTGTGAAGCTAAAAATCGTCCATCATTATACCGGGTGATAACAAAGTCACCAGTTCGGTGTACCACTGCCTGCTGTTTGCGTTCCGTCTGTTCGTTCCGGCGTATTTGGTTACGCCAGAACAGTACTGTCCTGTATTTCTTACTGTTGGCGAGGGATGGAAGTCAATATAGAAGATTTATTCTGTGAAGCTAAAAATCGTCCATCGATATACCGGGTGATCAAAAAGTCAACAGTTTGGCGCACCACTGGCTGCCGTTTGCGTTCTGCCTGTTCATTCCGGCGTATGTTGTTACGCCAGAACAGTACCGTCCTGTATTTCTTACTGTTGGCGAGGGATTGGAAGTCAATACAGAGGATTTCATCTGTGAAGCTAAAAATCATCCATCGATATACCGGCTGATCAAAAGGTCACCAGTTCGGCGCACCACTGGCTGTTGTTTGCGTTCCGCCTGTTCGTTCCTCTGTATGTGGTTGCGCCAGAACTGTACCGTCCTGTATTTCTTACAGTTGGCGAGGGATGGAAGTCAATACAGGTACTGTATTTCTTACTGTTTGCGAGGGATGGAATTCAAAACACAAGATTTAATATGTGAAGCTAAAAATCGTCCATCAATATACCGGGTGATCAAAAAGTCATCAGTTCAGCGCACCACTGGCTGCTGTTTGCGTTCTGCCTGTTCGTTCCGGCGTATGTTGTTACGCCAGAACAGTTCCGTCCTGTATTTCTTACTGTTGGCGAGGGATGGAAGTCAATACAGAAGATTTCATCTGTGAAGCTAAAAATCATCCAACGATATACCACCTGATCAAAAGGTCACCAGTTCGGTGGACCACTGGCTGATGTTTTCGTTCCGCCTGTTCGTTCCGGTTTATGTGGTTATGCCAGAACAGTACCTACCTGTTTTTCTTAATGTTTTCGAGGGATGGAAGTCTATACAGAAGATTTAATCTGTGAAGCTACAAATCGTCCATCGATTTACCGGCTGATCAAAAAGTCCCCAGTTCGTCGCACCACTGGCTGCCGTTTGCCTTCCGCCTGTTCGTTCCGGCGAATGTGGGTACCCCAGAACAGTACCGTCCTGTATTTCTTACTGTTGGCGAGGGATTGAAGTCAATACAGAAGATTTCATCTGTGAAGCTAAAAATCATCCTTCGATATACCGGCTGATCAAAAAGTCACCAGTTCGGCGCACCACTGGCTGTTGTTTGCGTTCTGCCTGTTCGTTCCGGCGTATGTGGTTACGCCAGAACCGTACCGTCCTTCATTTCTTACTGTTGGCGGGGGAAGGAAGTCAACACAGAAGATTTAATCTGTGAAGCTAAAAATCGTCCATCGATATACCGGCTGATCAAAAAGTCACCAGTTCGTCGCACCACTGGCTGCCGTTTGCGTTCCGCCTGTTCGTTCCGGCGTATGTGGTTACGCCAGAACCGTGCCGTCCTTCATTTCTTACTGTTGCCGGGGGAAGGAAGTCAACACAGAAGATTTAATCTGTGAAGCTAAAAATCGTCCATCGATATACCGGCTGATCAAAAAGTCACCAGTTCGTCGCACCACTGGCTGCCGTTTGCGTTCCGCCTGTTCGTTCCGGCGTATGTGGTTACGCCAGAACAGTACCGTCCTGTATTTCTTACTGTTGGCGAGAGATGGAAGTCAATACAGGAGTTTTAATCTGTGAAGCTAAAATCGTCCATCAATATACCGGCTGATCAAAAAGGTAAAAATTCGGCGCACCACTGGCTGCCGTTTGCGTTCGGGCTGTTCGTGCCGGAATATGTGGTTACGCCAGAACAGTACCGTCCTGTGTTTCTTACTGTTGGCGAGGGATGGAATTCAGTACAGAAGATTTAATCTGTGAAGCTAAAATTCGTCCATCGATATACCTGGTGATCAAAAAGTCACCAGTTCGGTGTACCACTGGCTGCCGTTTGCGTTCCGCCTGTTCGTTCCGGCGTATGTGGTTACGCCACAACAGTACCGTCCTGTCTTTGTTACTGTTGGATGGGGATGGAAGTCAATACAGAAGATTTAATCTGTGAAGTTAAAATCGTCCATCGATATACCGGCTGATCAAAATGTCACCAATTCAGCACACCACTGGCTGCCCTTTGCGTTCGGCCTGTTCGTTCCGGCATTTGTGGTTACGCCAGAACAGTACCGTCCTGTATTTCTTACTGTTGGCGAAGGATGGATGTCAATACAGAAGATTTAATCTGTGAAGTTAAAATCGTCCATCGATATACCGCCTGATCAAAAAGTCACCATTTCGACCCACCACTCGCTGCCGTTTGCGTTCCGCCTCTTCGTTCTGGCGTATGGGGTTTACGCCAGAACAGTACCGTCCTGTATTTCTTACTGTTGGCGAGGGATGGAAGTCAATACAGAAGATTTAATCTGTGAAGCTAAAAATCGTCCATCGATGTACCGGGTGATCAAAAAGTCACCAGTTCGGTGTACCACTGGCTGCTGTTTGCGTTCCGCCTGTTCGTTCCGGAGTATGTGGTTACGCCAGAACAGTACCGTCCTGTATTTCTCACTGTTGGCGAGTGATGGAAGTCAATATAGAAGATTTATTCTTTGAAGCTAAAAATCGTCCATCGATATACCGGCTGATCAAAAAGTCACAACTTCGGCCCACCACTCGCTGCCGTTTGCATTCCGCCTCTTCGTTCTGGCGTATGTGGTTACGCCAGAACAGTACCGTCCTGTATTTCTTACAGTTGGCGAGGGATGGAAGTCAATACAGGTCCTGTATTTCTTACTGTTTGCGAGGTTTGGAATTCAAAACAGAAGATTTATTCTGTGAAGCTAAAAATCGTCCATCAATATACCGGGTGATCAAGTAGTCACCAGTTCGTCGCACCACTGGCTGCCGTTTGCGTTCCGCCTGTTCATTCCGGCGTAAGTGGTTACCCCAGAACAGTACAGTCCTGTATATCTTAATGTTGGCGAGGGATGGAAGTCAATACAGAAGATTTAAACTTTGAAGCTAAAATCGTCCATCAATATACCGGCTGATCAAAAAGTCAAAAATTCGGCGCACCACTGGCTGCCGTTTGCGTTCGGCCTGTTCGTGCCGGCATATGTGGTTACGCCAGAACAGTACCGTCCTGTGTTTCTTACTGTTGGCGAGGGATGGAATTCAGTACAGAAGATTTAATCTGTGAAGCTAAAAATCGTCCATCGTTATACCGGATGATCAAAAAGTCACCAGGTCAGTGTACCACTGGCTGCCGTTTGCGTTCCGCCTGTTCGTTCCGGCGTATGTGGTTACGCCAGAACAGTACCGTCCTGTATTTCTTACTGTTGGCGAGGGATGGAAGTCAATATAGAAGATTTAATCTGAGAAGCTAAAAATCGTCCATCGATATACCGGCTGATCAAGAAGTCACCAGTTCGGCGCACCATTGTCTGAAGTATGCGTTCTGCCTGTTTGTTCCATCGTATGTGGTTACGCCAAAACAGTACCGTCCTGTCTTTGTTACTGTTGGCGAGGGATGGAAGTCAATACAGAAGATTTAATCTGTGAAGTTAAAATCGTCCATCGATATACCGGCTGATCAAAATGTCACCAATTCAGCGCACCACTGGCTGCCGTTTGCGTTCGGCCTGTTCGTTCCGGCGTATGTGGTTATGCCAGAACAGTACCGTCCTGTATTTCTCACTGTTGGCGAGGGATGGAAGTCAATATAGCAGATTTATTCTGAGAAGCTAAAAATCGTCATCGATATTCCGGGTGATCAAAAAGTCACCAGTTTTGCGCACCACTGGCTGCCGTTTGCGTTCTGCCTGTTCGTTACGGCGTATGTTGTTACGCCAGAACAGTGCCGTCCTGTATTTCTTACTGTTGGCGAGGGATGCAAGTCAATTCAGAAGATTTCATCTGTGAAGCTAAAAATCATCCATCGATAAACGGCTGATCAAAAGGTCACCAGTTCGGCGCACCACTGGCTGTTGTTTGCGTTCCGCCTGTTCGTTCCTCCGTATGTGGTTGCGCCAGAACAGTACCGTCCTGTATTTCTTACAGTTGGCGAATGATGGAAGTCAATACAGGTCCTGTATTTCTTACTGTTTCCGAGGGATGGAATTCAAAAGAGAAGATTTAATCTGTGAAGCTAAAAATCGTCCATCAATATACCGGATGATCAAAAAGTCACCAGTTCGGCGCACCACTGGCTGCTGTTTGCAATCTGCCTGTTCGTTCCGGCGTATGATGTTACGCCAGAACAGTTCCGTCCTGTATTTCTTACTGTTGGCGAGGGAAGGAAGTCAATACAGAAGATTTCATCTGTGAAGCTAAAAACCATCTTACGATATACCAGCTGATCAAAAGGTCACAAGTTTGGTGGAACACTGGCTGCTGTTTGGGTTCCGCCTGTTCGTTCCGGCGTATGTGGTTACGCCAGAAGAGTACCATCCTGGATTTCTTACTGTTGGCGAGGAATGGATGTCAATATGGAAGATTTAATCTGTGAAGCTAATAATCGTCCATCGATATAGCAGCTGATCTAAAAGTCACCAGTTCGGCGCACCACTGGCTGCCGTTTGCGTTCCGCCTGTTCGTTCCGGCGTATGTGGTTACGCCACAACAGTACCGTTCTGTATTTCTTACTGTTGGCGAGGGATGGAAGTCAATACAGAAGATTTAATATGTGATGCTAAAATCGTCCATCGATATACCGGCTGTTAAAAAAGTCACCGGCCCGGTGCACCACTGGCTGCCGTTTGCGTTCCCCCTTTTCGTTCTGGCGTATGTCGTTACGCCAGAACAGTACCGTCCTGTATTTTTTACTATTGGTGAGGGATGGAAGTCAGTACAGAAGATTTAATCTGTGAAGCTAAAAATCGTCCACCGATATACCAGGTGATCAAAAAGTCACCAGTTCGGTGTACCACTGGCTGCCGTTTGCGTTCCGCCTGTTCGTTCCAGCGTATGTCGTTACGCCAGAACAGTACCGTCCTGTATTTCTTACTGTTGGCGAGGGATGTAAGTCAATATAGAAGATTTATTCTGTGAAGCTAAAAATCGTCCATCGATATACCGGGTGATCAAAAAGTCACCAGTTTGGCGCACCACGTGCTGAAGTTTGCGTTCTGCCTGTTCGTTCCGGCGTATACTGTTACGCCAGAACAGTACCGTCCTGTATCTCTTACTGTTGGCGAGGGATGGAAGTCAATACAGAAGATTTCATCTGTGAAGCTAAAAATCATCCATCGGTATACCGGCTGATCAAAAGGTCACCAGTTCGGCACACCACTGGCTGTTGTCTGCGTTCCGCCTGGTCGTTCTGCCGTATGTGGTTGCGCCAGAACAGTACCGTCCTGTATTTCTTACTGTTGGCGAGGCATGGAAGTCAGTACAGAAGATTTAATCTGTGAAGCTAAAAATCGTCCATCGATATGCCGGCTGATCAAGAAGTCACCAGTTCGGTGTACCACTGGCCGCGGTTTGCGTTCTGCCTGTTCGTTCCGGCTTATGTGGTTACGCCAGAACAGTACCGTCCTGTATTTCTTACTGTTGGCGAGGGATGGAAGTCAATACAGAGGATTTCATCTGTGAAGCTAAAAATCATCCATCGATATACCGGCTGATCAAAAGGTCACCAGTTCGGCGCACCACTGGCTGTTGTTTGCGTTCCGCCTGTTCGTTCCTCTGTATGTGGTTGCGCCAGAACTGTACCGTCCTGTATTTCTTACAGTTGGCGAGGGATGGAAGTCAATACAGGTACTGTATTTCTTACTGTTTGCGAGGGATGGAATTCAAAACACAAGATTTAATCTGTGAAGCTAAAAATCGTCCATCAATATACCGGGTGATCAAAAAGTCATCAGTTCAGCGCACCACTGGCTGCTGTTTGCGTTCTGCCTGTTCGTTCCGGCGTATGTTGTTACGCCAGAACAGTTCCGTCCTGTATTTCTTACTGTTGGCGAGGGATGGAAGTCAATACAGAAGATTTCATCTGTGAAGCTAAAAATCATCCAACGATATACCACCTGATCAAAAGGTCACCAGTTCGGTGGACCACTGGCTGATGTTTTCGTTCCGCCTGTTCGTTCCGGTTTATGTGGTTATGCCAGAACAGTACCTACCTGTTTTTCTTAATGTTTTCGAGGGATGGAAGTCTATACAGAAGATTTAATCTGTGAAGCTACAAATCGTCCATCGATTTACCGGCTGATCAAAAAGTCCCCAGTTCGTCGCACCACTGGCTGCCGTTTGCCTTCCGCCTGTTCGTTCCGGCGAATGTGGGTACCCCAGAACAGTACCGTCCTGTATTTCTTACTGTTGGCGAGGGATTGAAGTCAATACAGAAGATTTCATCTGTGAAGCTAAAAATCATCCTTCGATATACCGGCTGATCAAAAAGTCACCAGTTCGGCGCACCACTGGCTGTTGTTTGCGTTCTGCCTGTTCGTTCCGGCGTATGTGGTTACGCCAGAACCGTACCGTCCTTCATTTCTTACTGTTGGCGGGGGAAGGAAGTCAACACAGAAGATTTAATCTGTGAAGCTAAAAATCGTCCATCGATATACCGGCTGATCAAAAAGTCACCAGTTCGTCGCACCACTGGCTGCCGTTTGCGTTCCGCCTGTTCGTTCCGGCGTATGTGGTTACGCCAGAACCGTGCCGTCCTTCATTTCTTACTGTTGCCGGGGGAAGGAAGTCAACACAGAAGATTTAATCTGTGAAGCTAAAAATCGTCCATCGATATACCGGCTGATCAAAAAGTCACCAGTTCGTCGCACCACTGGCTGCCGTTTGCGTTCCGCCTGTTCGTTCCGGCGTATGTGGTTACGCCAGAACAGTACCGTCCTGTATTTCTTACTGTTGGCGAGAGATGGAAGTCAATACAGGAGTTTTAATCTGTGAAGCTAAAATCGTCCATCAATATACCGGCTGATCAAAAAGGTAAAAATTCGGCGCACCACTGGCTGCCGTTTGCGTTCGGGCTGTTCGTGCCGGAATATGTGGTTACGCCAGAACAGTACCGTCCTGTGTTTCTTACTGTTGGCGAGGGATGGAATTCAGTACAGAAGATTTAATCTGTGAAGCTAAAATTCGTCCATCGATATACCTGGTGATCAAAAAGTCACCAGTTCGGTGTACCACTGGCTGCCGTTTGCGTTCCGCCTGTTCGTTCCGGCGTATGTGGTTACGCCACAACAGTACCGTCCTGTCTTTGTTACTGTTGGATGGGGATGGAAGTCAATACAGAAGATTTAATCTGTGAAGTTAAAATCGTCCATCGATATACCGGCTGATCAAAATGTCACCAATTCAGCACACCACTGGCTGCCCTTTGCGTTCGGCCTGTTCGTTCCGGCATTTGTGGTTACGCCAGAACAGTACCGTCCTGTATTTCTTACTGTTGGCGAAGGATGGATGTCAATACAGAAGATTTAATCTGTGAAGTTAAAATCGTCCATCGATATACCGGCTGATCAAAAAGTCACCATTTCGACCCACCACTCGCTGCCGTTTGCGTTCCGCCTCTTCGTTCTGGCGTATGGGGTTTACGCCAGAACAGTACCGTCCTGTATTTCTTACTGTTGGCGAGGGATGGAAGTCAATACAGAAGATTTAATCTGTGAAGCTAAAAATCGTCCATCGATGTACCGGGTGATCAAAAAGTCACCAGTTCGGTGTACCACTGGCTGCTGTTTGCGTTCCGCCTGTTCGTTCCGGAGTATGTGGTTACGCCAGAACAGTACCGTCCTGTATTTCTCACTGTTGGCGAGTGATGGAAGTCAATATAGAAGATTTATTCTTTGAAGCTAAAAATCGTCCATCGATATACCGGCTGATCAAAAAGTCACAACTTCGGCCCACCACTCGCTGCCGTTTGCATTCCGCCTCTTCGTTCTGGCGTATGTGGTTACGCCAGAACAGTACCGTCCTGTATTTCTTACAGTTGGCGAGGGATGGAAGGCAATACAGGTCCTGTATTTCTTACTGTTTGCGAGGTTTGGAATTCAAAACAGAAGATTTATTCTGTGAAGCTAAAAATCGTCCATCAATATACCGGGTGATCAAGTAGTCACCAGTTCGTCGCACCACTGGCTGCCGTTTGCGTTCCGCCTGTTCATTCCGGCGTAAGTGGTTACCCCAGAACAGTACAGTCCTGTATATCTTAATGTTGGCGAGGGATGGAAGTCAATACAGAAGATTTAAACTTTGAAGCTAAAATCGTCCATCAATATACCGGCTGATCAAAAAGTCAAAAATTCGGCGCACCACTGGCTGCCGTTTGCGTTCGGCCTGTTCGTGCCGGCATATGTGGTTACGCCAGAACAGTACCGTCCTGTGTTTCTTACTGTTGGCGAGGGATGGAATTCAGTACAGAAGATTTAATCTGTGAAGCTAAAAATCGTCCATCGTTATACCGGATGATCAAAAAGTCACCAGGTCAGTGTACCACTGGCTGCCGTTTGCGTTCCGCCTGTTCGTTCCGGCGTATGTGGTTACGCCAGAACAGTACCGTCCTGTATTTCTTACTGTTGGCGAGGGATGGAAGTCAATATAGAAGATTTAATCTGAGAAGCTAAAAATCGTCCATCGATATACCGGCTGATCAAGAAGTCACCAGTTCGGCGCACCATTGTCTGAAGTATGCGTTCTGCCTGTTTGTTCCATCGTATGTGGTTACGCCAAAACAGTACCGTCCTGTCTTTGTTACTGTTGGCGAGGGATGGAAGTCAATACAGAAGATTTAATCTGTGAAGTTAAAATCGTCCATCGATATACCGGCTGATCAAAATGTCACCAATTCAGCGCACCACTGGCTGCCGTTTGCGTTCGGCCTGTTCGTTCCGGCGTATGTGGTTATGCCAGAACAGTACCGTCCTGTATTTCTCACTGTTGGCGAGGGATGGAAGTCAATATAGCAGATTTATTCTGAGAAGCTAAAAATCGTCATCGATATTCCGGGTGATCAAAAAGTCACCAGTTTTGCGCACCACTGGCTGCCGTTTGCGTTCTGCCTGTTCGTTACGGCGTATGTTGTTACGCCAGAACAGTGCCGTCCTGTATTTCTTACTGTTGGCGAGGGATGCAAGTCAATTCAGAAGATTTCATCTGTGAAGCTAAAAATCATCCATCGATAAACGGCTGATCAAAAGGTCACCAGTTCGGCGCACCACTGGCTGTTGTTTGCGTTCCGCCTGTTCGTTCCTCCGTATGTGGTTGCGCCAGAACAGTACCGTCCTGTATTTCTTACAGTTGGCGAATGATGGAAGTCAATACAGGTCCTGTATTTCTTACTGTTTCCGAGGGATGGAATTCAAAAGAGAAGATTTAATCTGTGAAGCTAAAAATCGTCCATCAATATACCGGATGATCAAAAAGTCACCAGTTCGGCGCACCACTGGCTGCTGTTTGCAATCTGCCTGTTCGTTCCGGCGTATGATGTTACGCCAGAACAGTTCCGTCCTGTATTTCTTACTGTTGGCGAGGGAAGGAAGTCAATACAGAAGATTTCATCTGTGAAGCTAAAAACCATCTTACGATATACCAGCTGATCAAAAGGTCACAAGTTTGGTGGAACACTGGCTGCTGTTTGGGTTCCGCCTGTTCGTTCCGGCGTATGTGGTTACGCCAGAAGAGTACCATCCTGGATTTCTTACTGTTGGCGAGGAATGGATGTCAATATGGAAGATTTAATCTGTGAAGCTAATAATCGTCCATCGATATAGCAGCTGATCTAAAAGTCACCAGTTCGGCGCACCACTGGCTGCCGTTTGCGTTCCGCCTGTTCGTTCCGGCGTATGTGGTTACGCCACAACAGTACCGTTCTGTATTTCTTACTGTTGGCGAGGGATGGAAGTCAATACAGAAGATTTAATATGTGATGCTAAAATCGTCCATCGATATACCGGCTGTTAAAAAAGTCACCGGCCCGGTGCACCACTGGCTGCCGTTTGCGTTCCCCCTTTTCGTTCTGGCGTATGTCGTTACGCCAGAACAGTACCGTCCTGTATTTTTTACTATTGGTGAGGGATGGAAGTCAGTACAGAAGATTTAATCTGTGAAGCTAAAAATCGTCCACCGATATACCAGGTGATCAAAAAGTCACCAGTTCGGTGTACCACTGGCTGCCGTTTGCGTTCCGCCTGTTCGTTCCAGCGTATGTCGTTACGCCAGAACAGTACCGTCCTGTATTTCTTACTGTTGGCGAGGGATGTAAGTCAATATAGAAGATTTATTCTGTGAAGCTAAAAATCGTCCATCGATATACCGGGTGATCAAAAAGTCACCAGTTTGGCGCACCACGTGCTGAAGTTTGCGTTCTGCCTGTTCGTTCCGGCGTATACTGTTACGCCAGAACAGTACCGTCCTGTATCTCTTACTGTTGGCGAGGGATGGAAGTCAATACAGAAGATTTCATCTGTGAAGCTAAAAATCATCCATCGGTATACCGGCTGATCAAAAGGTCACCAGTTCGGCACACCACTGGCTGTTGTCTGCGTTCCGCCTGGTCGTTCTGCCGTATGTGGTTGCGCCAGAACAGTACCGTCCTGTATTTCTTACTGTTGGCGAGGCATGGAAGTCAGTACAGAAGATTTAATCTGTGAAGCTAAAAATCGTCCATCGATATGCCGGCTGATCAAGAAGTCACCAGTTCGGTGTACCACTGGCCGCGGTTTGCGTTCTGCCTGTTCATTCCGGCTTATGTGGTTACGCCAGAACAGTACCGTCCTGTATTTCTTACTGTTGGCGAGGGATGGAAGTCAATACAGAGGATTTCATCTGTGAAGCTAAAAATCATCCATCGATATACCGGCTGATCAAAAGGTCACCAGTTCGGCGCACCACTGGCTGTTGTCTGCGTTCTGCCTGTTCGTGCTGCCGTATGTGGTTGCGCCAGAACAGTACCGTCCTTCATTTCTTACTGTTGGCGGGGGATGGACTTCAACACAGAAGATTTAATCTGTGAAGCTAAAAATCGTCCATCGATATACCGACTGATCAAGAAGTCACCAGTTCGGCGCACCACTGGCTTTCGTTTGCGTTCCCCCTGTTCGTCCCAGCGTATGTGGTTACGCCAGAACAGTACCGTCCTGTATTTCTCACTGTTGGCGAGGGATGGAAGTAAATACAGAAGATTTAATCTGTGAAGCTAAAAATCGTCCATCGATATACCTGTTGATCAAAAAGTCACCAATTCGGCGCACCACTGGCTGCCGTTTACGTTCCGTGTTTTCGTTCCGGCGTATGTGGTTACGCCAGAACAGTACCGTCCTGTATTTCTCACTGTTGGCGAGGAATGGAAGTCAATATAGCAGATTTATTCTGAGAAGCTAAAAATCGTCCATCGATATTCCGGGTGATCAAAAAGTCACCAGTTTGGCGCACCACTGGCTGCCGTTTGCGTTCTGCCTGTTCGTTACGGCGTATGTTGTTACGCCAGAACAGTGTTGTCCTGTATTTCTTTCTGTTGGCGAGGGATGCAAGTCAATTCAGAAGATTTCATCTGTGAAGCTAAAAATCATCCATCGATATACCGGCTGATCAAAAGGTCACCAGTTCGGCGCACCACTGGCTGTTGTTTGCGTTCCGCCTGTTCGTTCCTCCGTATGTGGTTGCGCCAGAACTGTACCGTCCTGTATTTCTTACAGTTGGCGAGGGATGGAAGTCAATACAGGTCCTGTATTTCTTACTGTTTGCGAGGGATGGAATTCAAAAGAGAAGATTTAATCTGTGAAGCTAAAAATCGTCCATCAATATACCGGATGATCAAAAAGTCACCAGTTCGGCGCACCACTGGCTGCTGTTTGCAATCTGCCTGTTCGTTCCGGCGTATGATGTTACGCCAGAACAGTTCCGTCCTGTATTTCTTACTGTTGGCGAGGGAAGGAAGTCAATACAGAAGATTTCATCTGTGAAGCTAAAAATCATCTTACGATATACCAGCTGATCAAAAGGTCACAAGTTTGGTGGAACACTGGCTGCTGTTTGGGTTCCGCCTGTTCGTTCCAGCGTATGTGGTTACGCCAGAAGAGTACCATCCTGGATTTCTTACTGTTGGCGAGGAATGGAAGTCAATATGGAATATTTAATCTGTGAAGCTAATAATCGTCCATCGATATAGCAGCTGATCTAAAAGTCACCAGTTCGGCGCACCACTGGCTGCCGTTTGCGTTCCGCCTGTTCGTTCCGGCTTATGTGGTTACGCCAGAACAGTACCGTCCTGTATTTCTTACTGTTGGCGAGGGATGGAAGTCAATACAGAGGATTTCATCTGTGAAGCTAAAAATCATCCATCGATATACCGGCTGTTAAAAAAGTCACCAGCCCGGTGCACCACTGGCTGCCGTTTGCGTTCCGCCTGTTCGTTCCGCCGTATGTGGTTGCGCCAGAACAGTACCGTCCTGTATTTCTTACTGTTGGCAAGGCATGGAAGTCAGTACAGAAGATTTAATCTGTGAAGCTAAAAATCGTCCATCGATATGCCGGGTGATCAAGAAGTCACCAGTTCGGTGTACCACTGGCTGCCGTTTGCGTTCCGCCTGTTCGTTCCGGCTTATGTGGTTACGCCAGAACAGTACCGTCCTGTATTTCTTACTGTTGGCGAGGGATGGAAGTCAATACAGAGGATTTCATCTGTGAAGCTAAAAATCATCCATCGATATACCGGCTGATCAAAAGGTCACCAGTTCGGCGCACCACTGGCTGCCGTTTGCGTTCCGCGTGTTCGTTCCGGCGTATGTGGTTACGCCAGAGGAGTACCGTCCTGTATTTCTTACTGTTGACGAGGGATGGAAGTCAATACAGAAGATTTAATCTGTAAAGCTAAAAATCGTCCATCGAATACCGGTTGATCAAAATGTCACCAATTCGGCGCACCACTGGCTGCCGTTTGTGTTCCGTGTTTTCCTTCCGGTGTATGTGGTTACGCCAGAACAGTACCCTCCTGTATTTCTTATTATTGGCGAGGGATGGAAGTCAATAAAGAAGATTTCATCTGTGAAGCTAAAATCGTCCATGAATATACCGGCTGATCAAAAAGTCACCAATTCGGCGCACCAATTCCTGCCGTTTGCGTTCGGCCTGTTCGTTCCATCGTATGTGGTTACGCCAGAACTGTACCGTGCTGTCTTTGTTACTGTTGGCGAGGGATGGAAGTCAATACAGAAGATTTCATCTGTGAGGTTAAAATCGTCCATCGATATACCGGCTGATCAAAAAGTCGCCAGTTCGGCACACCAGTGGCTGCCGTTTCCGTTCTGCCTGTTCGTTCCGGCGTATGTTGTTACGCCAGAACAGTTCTGTCCCGTACTTCTTACTGTTGGCTAGGGATGGAAGTCAATACAGAAGATTTCATCTGTGAAGCTAAAAATCATCCATCGATATACCTGCTGTTAAAAAAGTCACCAATTCGGCGCACCACTGGCTGCTGTTTGCGTTCCACCTGTTCGTTCTGGCGTATGTGGTTATGCCAGAACCGTATCGTAATTCATTTCTTACTGTTGGCGGGGGATGGAAGTCAACACAGAAGATTTAATCTGTGAAGCTAAAAATCGTCCATCGATATACCGGCTGATCAAGAAATTACCAGTTCGGCGCAGCACTGGCTTTCGTTTGCGTTCCCCCTGTTCGTCCCGGCGTATGTGGTTACGCCAGAACAGTACCGTCCTGTATTTCTTACTGTTGGCGAGGGATGGAAGTAAATACAGAAGATTTAATCTGTGAAGCTAAAAATCGTCCATCGATATACCTGTTGATCAAAAAGTCACCAATTCGGCGCACCACTGGCTGCCGTTTACGTTCCGTGTTTTCGTTCCGGCGTATGTGGTTACGCCAGGACAGTACCGTCCTGTATTTCTTACTGTTGGCGAGGGATGGAAGTCAGTACAGAAGATTTAATCTGTGAAGCTAAAAATCGTCCATCGATATACCGGGTGATCAAGAAGTCACCAGTTCGGTGTACCACTGGCTGCCGTTTGCGTTCCGCCTGTTCGTTCCGGCGTATGTGGTTACGCCAGAACAGTACCGTCCTGTATTTCTTACTGTTGGCGTGGGATGGAAGTCAATACAGAAGATTTAATCCGTGAAGCTTAAAATCGTCCATCGATATACCGGGTGATGAAAAAGTCACCAGTTCATCGCACTACTGGCTGCCGTTTGCGTTCCGCCTGTTCGTTCCGGCGTATGTGGTTACGCCAGAACAGTACCGTCCTGTATTTCTTACTGTTGGCGTGGGAAGGAAGTCAATACAGAAGATTTAATCCGTGAAGCTTAAAATCGTCCATCTATAGACCGGGTGATCAAAAAGTCACCAGTTCATCGCACTACTGGCTGCCGTTTGCGTTCCGCCTGTTCGTTCCGGCGTATGTGGTTACGTCAGAACAGTACCGTCCTGTATATCTTACTGTTGGCGAGGGATGGAAGTCAGTAAAGAAGATTTAATCTGTGAAGCTAAAAATCGTCCATCGATATACCGGCTGTTAAAAAAGGCCCCAGCTCGGTGCACCACTGGCTGCCGTTTGCATTCCGCCTGTTTGTTCCGGCGTATGTGGTTACACCAGAACAGTACCGTCCTGTATTTCTTACTATTGGCGAGGGATGGATGTCAATATAGAAGATGTAATCTGTGAAGCTAAAAATCGTCCATCGATATAACGGCTGATCAAGAAGTCACGAGTTCGTCGCACCACTGGCTGCCGTTTGCGTTCTGAATGTTCGTTCCATCGTTTGTGGTTACGCCAGAACAGTACCGTCCTGTCTTTGTTACCGTTGGCGAGGGATGGAAGTGAATACAGAAGATTTCATCTGTGAAGCTAAAAATCATTCATCGATATACCGGCTGATCAAAAAGTCACCAATTCGGTGCACCACTGGCTGCTGTTTGCGTTCCGCCTGTTCGTTCCGGCGTATGTGGTTACGCCAGAACAGTACCGTCCTGTATTTCTTACTGTTGGCGAGGGATGGAAGTCAATACAGAAGATTTAATCTGTGAAGTTAAAATCGTCCATCGATATACCGGCTGATCTAAAAGTCACCAGTTCGGCCCACCACTGGCTGCCGTTTGCGTTCCGCCTGTTCATTCTTGCGTATGTGGTTACGCCAGAACAGTACCGTCCTGTATTTCTTACTGTTGGCGAGGAATGGAAGTCAGTACAGAAGATTTAATCTGTGAAGCTAAAAATCGTCCATCGATATACGGGGTGATCAAGAAGTCACCAGTTCGGTGTACCTCTGACTACCGTTTGCGTTCCGCCCGTTCGTTCCGGCATATGTGGTTACGCCAGAACAGTACCGTCGTGTATTTCTTACTGTTGGCGTGGCATGGAAGTCAATACTGAAGATTTAATCTGTGAAGCTAAAAATCGTCCATCGATATACCGGGTGATCAAGAAGTCACCAGTTCGGTGTACCTCTGACTGCCGTTTGTGTTCCGCCTGTTCGTTCCGGCATATGTGGTTACGCCAGAACAGTACCGTCGTGTATTTCTTACTGTTGGCGTGGCATGTAAGTCAATACAGAAGATTTAATCTGTGAAGCTAAAAATCGTCCATCGATATACCGGCTGATCAAGAAGTCACCAGTTCGTCGCACCACTGGCTGCCGTTTGCGTTCTGCCTGTTCGTTCCATCGTATGTGGTTATGCCAGAACTGTACCGTCCTGCCTTTGTTACTGTTGGCGAGGGATGGAAGTCAATACAGAAGATTTAATCTGTGAGGTTAAAATCGTCCATCTATATACCGGCTGATCGAAAAGTCACCAGTTCGGCGCAAAATTAGCTGCCGTCTGCATTCCGCGTTCTTGCTGTTGGCGAGGGATGGAAGTCAATACAGAAGATTTAATCTGTGAAGCTAAAAATCGTCCATAGATATATCGCGTGATCAAAAAGTCACCAGTTCGGTGTACCACTGGCTGCCTTTTGCGTTCCCCCTGTTCGTTCCGGCGTATGTGGTTACGCCAGAACAGTACCGTTCTCTATTTCTTACTGTTGGCGAGGGATGGAAGTCAATACAGATGATTTAATCTGTGAAGCAAAATTGTCCATCGATATACCGGCTGTTAAAAAAGTCACCAGCTCGGTGCACCACTGGCTGCCATTTGCGTTCCGCCTGTTCGTTCCGGCATATGTGGTTACGCCAGAACAGTACCGTCCTGTATTTCTTACTGTTGGCGAGGGATGGAAGTCAATACAGAAGATTTCATCTGTGAAGTTAAAATCGTCCATCGATATACCGGCTGATCAAAAAGTCATCAGTTCGGCGCACCACTGGCTGCTGATTGCGTTCCTCCTGTTCGTTCCGGCGTATGTGGTTACGCCAGAACAGTACCGTCCTGTATTTCTTACTGTTGGCGAGGAATGGAAGTCAATACAGAAGATTTAATCTGTGAGGTTAAAATCGTCTATCGATATACCGGCTGATCAAAAAGTCGCCAGTTCGGCACACCAGTGGCTGCCGTTTGCGTTCTGCCTGTTCGTTCCGGCGTATGTTGTTACGCCAGAACAGTTCTGTCCCGTACTTCTTACTGTTGGCTAGGGATGGAAGTCAATACAGAAGATTTCATCTGTGAAGCTAAAAACCATCCATCGATATACCAGCTGATCAAAAAGTCACCAGTTTCTGTGCACCACTGGCTGCTGTTTTACGTTCCGCCTGTTCGTTCCGGCATATGTGGTTACGCCAGAACAGTACCATCCTGTCATTCTTACTGTTGGCGAGGGATCGAATTCAGTACAGAAGATTTAATCTGTGAAGCTAAAACTCGTCCATCGATATACCGGGTGATCAAAAAGTCACCAGTTCGGTGTTCCACTGGCTGCCGTTTGCATTCTGCCTGTTCGTTCCGGCATATGTGGTTATGCCAGAACAGTACCGTCCTGTATTTCTTACTGTTGGCGAGGGATGCAAGTCAATATAGAAGATTTAATATGAGAAGCTAAAAATCGTCCATCGATATATCGGCTGATCAAGAAGTCACCAGTTCAGCGCACCACTGGCTGCCGTATGCGTTCTGCCTGTTCGTTCCATCGTATGTGGTTACGCCAGAACAGTACCGTCCTGTCTTTGTTACTGTTGGCGAGGGATGGAAGTCAATACAGAAGATTTAATCTGTGAAGTTAAAATCGTCCATCGATATACCGGCTGATCAAAAAGTCACCAATTCAGCGCACCACTGGCTGCCGTTTGCGTTCGGCCTGTTCGTTCCAGCGTATGTGGTTACGCCAGAACAGTACCGTCCTGTATTTCTTACTGTTGGCGAGGGATTGAAGTCAATACAGTAGATTTCATCTGTGAAGCTAAAAATCATCCATCGATATACCGGCTGATCAAAAGGTCACCAGTTCGGCGCACCACTGGCTGTTGTTTGCGTTCCGCCTGTTCGTTCCTCTGTATGTGGTTGCGCCAGAACTGTACCGTCCTGTATTTCTTACAGTTGGCGAGGGATGGAAGTCAATACAGGTACTGTATTTCTTACTGTTTGCGAGGGATGGAATTCAAAACAGAAGATTTAATCTGTGAAGCTAAAAATCGTCCATCAATATACCGGGTGATCAAAAAGTCACCAGTTCAGCGCACCACTGGCTGCTGTTTGCGTTCTGCCTGTTCGTTCCGGCGTATGTTGTTACGCCAGAACAGTTCCGTCCTGTATTTCTTACTGTTGGCGAGGGATGGAAGTCAATACAGAAGATTTCATCTGTGAAGCTAAAAATCATCCAACGATATACCAGCTGATCAAAAGGTCACCAGTTCGGTGGACCACTGGCTGCTGTTTGCGTTCCGCCTGTTCGTTCCGGTGTATGTGGTTATGCCAGAACAGTACCGTCCTGTTTTTCTTACTGTTTTCGAGGGATGGAAGTCTATACAGAAGATTTAATCTGTGAAGCTACAAATCGTCCATCGATATACCGGCTGATCAAAAAGTCCCCAGTTCGTCGCACCACTGGCTGCCGTTTGCCTTCCGCCTGTTCGTTCCGGCGTATGTGGGTACCCCAGAACAGTACCGTCCTGTATTACTTACTGTTGGCGAGGGATTGAAGTCAATACAGAAGATTTCATCTAAAAGTCACCAGTTCGGCGCACCACTGGCTGCCGTTTGCGTTCCGCCTGTTCGTTCCGGCGTATGTGGTTACGCCACAACAGTACCGTTCTGTATTTCTTACTGTTGGCGAGGGATGGAAGTCAATACAGAAGATTTAATCTGTGATGCTAAAATCGTCCATCGATATACCGGCTGTTAAAAAAGTCACCAGCCCAGTGCACCACTGGCTGCCGTTTGCGTTCCGCCTGTTCGTTCCGCCGTATGTGGTTGCGCCAGAACAGTACCGTCCTGTATTTCTTACTGTTGGCAAGGCATGGAAGTCAGTACAGAAGATTTAATCTGTGAAGCTAAAAATCGTCCATCGATATAAAGGCTGTTAAAAAAGGCCCCAGCTCGGTGCACCACTGGCTGCCGTTTGCATTCCGCCTGTTTGTTCCGGCGTATGTGGTTACACCAGAACAGTACCGTCCTGTATTTCTTACTATTGGCGAGGGATGGAAGTCAATATAGAAGATGTAATCTGTGAAGCTAAAAATCGTCCATCGATATAACGGCTGATCAAGAAGTCACGAGTTCGTCGCACCACTGGCTGCCGTTTGCGTTCTGAATGTTCGTTCCATCGTTTGTGGTTACGCCAGAACAGTACCGTCCTGTCTTTGTTACCGTTGGCGAGGGATGGAAGTGAATACAGAAGATTTCATCTGTGAAGCTAAAAATCATCCATCGATATACCGGCTGATCAAAAAGTCACCAATTTGGTGCACCACTGGCTGCTGTTTGCGTTCCGCCTGTTCGTTCCGGCGTATGTGGTTACGCCAGAACAGTACCATCCTGTATTTCTTACTGTTGGCGAGGGATGGAAGTCAATACAGAAGATTTAATCTGTGAAGTTAAAATCGTCCATCGATATACCGGCTGATCTAAAAGTCACCAGTTCGGCCCACCACTGGCTGCCGTTTGCGTTCCGCCTGTTCGTTCTTGCGTATGTGGTTACGCCAGAACAGTACCGTCCTGTATTTCTTACTGTTGGCGAGGAATGGAAGTCAGTACAGAAGATTTAATCTGTGAAGCTAAAAATCGTCCATCGATATACGGGGTGATCAAGAAGTCACCAGTTCGGTGTACCTCTGACTACCGTTTGCGTTCCGCCCGTTCGTTCCGGCATATGTGGTTACGCCAGAACAGTACCGTCGTGTATTTCTTACTGTTGGCGTGGCATGGAAGTCAATACAGAAGATTTAATCTGTGAAGCTAAAAATCGTCCATCGATATACCGGGTGATCAAGAAGTCACCAGTTCGGTGTACCTCTGACTGCCGTTTGCGTTCCGCCTGTTCGTTCCGGCATATGTGGTTACGCCAGAACAGTACCGTCGTGTATTTCTTACTGTTGGCGTGGCATGTAAGTCAATACAGAAGATTTAATCTGTGAAGCTAATAATCGTCCATCGATATACCGGCTGATCAAGAAGTCACCAGTTCGTTGCACCACTGGCTGCCGTTTGCGTTCTGCCAGTTCGTTCCATCGTATGT
Source organism: Schistocerca gregaria (assembly GCF_023897955.1). Taxonomy (NCBI): domain Eukaryota; kingdom Metazoa; phylum Arthropoda; class Insecta; order Orthoptera; family Acrididae; genus Schistocerca; species Schistocerca gregaria. The sequence goes on from NC_064931.1 coordinate 90,589,727, forward strand.
GGTTATGCCAGAACTGTACCGTCCTGCCTTTGTTACTGTTGGCGAGGGATGGAAGTCAATACAGAAGATTTAATCTGTGAGGTTAAAATCGTCCATCGATATACCGGCTGATCGAAAAGTCACCAGTTCAGCGCAAAATTAGCTGCCGTCTGCATTCCGCGTTCTTGCTGTTGGCGAGGGATGGAAGTCAATACAGAAGATTTAATCTGTGAAGCTAAAAATCGTCCATAGATATATCGCGTGATCAAAAAGTCACCAGTTCGGTGTACCACTGGCTGCCTTTTGCGTTCCCCCTGTTCGTTCCGGCGTATGTGGTTACGCCAGAACAGTACCGTTCTCTATTTCTTACTGTTGGCGAGGGATGGAAGACAATACAGATGATTTAATCTGTGAAGCAAAATTGTCCATCGATATACCGGCTGTTAAAAAAGTCACCAGCTCGGTGCACCACTGGCTGCCATTTGCGTTCCGCCTGTTCGTTCCGGCATATATGGTTACGCCAGAACAGTACCGTCCTGTATTTCTTACTGTTGGCGAGGGATGGAAGTCAATACAGAAGATTTCATCTGTGAAGTTAAAATCGTCCATCGATATACCGGCTGATCAAAAAGTCATCAGTTCGGCGCACCACTGGCTGCCGATTGCGTTCCTCCTGTTCGTTCCGGCGTATGTGGTTACGCCAGAACAGTACCATCCTGTCATTCTTACTGTTGGCGAGGGATGGAATTCAGTACAGAAGATTTAATCTGTGAAGCTAAAACTCGTCCATCGATATACCGGGTGATCAAAAAGTCACCAGTTCGGTGTTCCACTGGCTGCCGTTTGCATTCTGCCTGTTCGTTCCGGCATATGTGGTTATGCCAGAACAGTACCGTCCTGTATTTCTTACTGTTGGCGAGGGATTGAAGTCAATACAGTAGATTTCATCTGTGAAGCTAAAAATCATCCATCGATATACCGGCTGATCAAAAGGTCACCAGTTCGGCGCACCACTGGCTGTTGTTTGCGTTCCGCCTGTTCGTTCCTCTGTATGTGGTTGCGCCAGAACTGTACCGTCCTGTATTTCTTACAGTTGGCGAGGGATGGAAGTCAATACAGGTACTGTATTTCTTACTGTTTGCGAGGGATGGAATTCAAAACAGAAGATTTAATCTGTGAAGCTAAAAATCGTCCATCAATATACCGGGTGATCAAAAAGTCACCAGTTCAGCGCACCACTGGCTGCTGTTTGCGTTCTGCCTGTTCGTTCCGGCGTATGTTGTTACGCCAGAACAGTTCCGTCCTGTATTTCTTACTGTTGGCGAGGGATGGAAGTCAATACAGAAGATTTCATCTGTGAAGCTAAAAATCATCCAACGATATACCAGCTGATCAAAAGGTCACCAGTTCGGTGGACCACTGGCTGCTGTTTGCGTTCCGCCTGTTCGTTCCGGTGTATGTGGTTATGCCAGAACAGTACCGTCCTGTTTTTCTTACTGTTTTCGAGGGATGGAAGTCTATACAGAAGATTTAATCTGTGAAGCTACAAATCGTCCATCGATATACCGGCTGATCAAAAAGTCCCCAGTTCGTCGCACCACTGGCTGCCGTTTGCCTTCCGCCTGTTCGTTCCGGCGTATGTGGGTACCCCAGAACAGTACCGTCCTGTATTACTTACTGTTGGCGAGGGATTGAAGTCAATACAGAAGATTTCATCTGTGAAGCTAAAAATCGTCCATCGATATACCGGCTGATCAAAAAGTCACAACTTCGGCCCACCACTCGCTGCCGTTTGCGTTCCGCCTCTTCGTTCTGGCGTATGTGGTTACGCCAGAACAGTACCGTCCTGTATTTCTTACAGTTGGCGAGGGATGGAAGCCAATACAGGTCCTGTATTTCTTACTGTTTGCGAGGGATGGAATTCAAAACAGAAGATTTATTCTGTGAAGCTAAAAATCGTCCATCAATATACCGGGTGATCAAACAGTCACCAGTTCGTCGCACCACTGGCTGCCGTTTGCGTTCCGCCTGTTCGTTCCGGCGTATGTGGTTGCCCCATAACAGTACGGTCCTGTATTTCTTATTGTTGGCGAGGAATGGAAGTCAATACAGAAGATTTAATCTGTGAAGCTAAAATCGTCCATCAATATACCGGCTGATCAAAAAGTCAAAAATTCGGCGCACCACTGGCTGCCGTTTGCGTTCGGCCTGTTCGTGCCGGCATATGTGGTTACGCCAGAACAGTACCGTCCTGTGTTTCTTACTGTTGGCGAGGAATGGATTCAGTACAGAAGATTTAGTCTGTGAAGCTAAAAATCGTCCATCGTTATACCGGGTGATCATAAAGTCACCAGTTCAGTGTACCACTGGCTGCCGTTTGCGTTCCGCCTGTTCGTTCCGGCGTATGTGGTTACGCCAGAACAGTACCGTCCTGTATTTTTTACTGTTGGCGAGGGATGGAAGTCAATATAGAAGATTTAATCTGAGAAGCTAAAAATCGTCCATCGATATACCGGCTGATCAGGAAGTCACCAGTTCGGCACACCATATCTGAAGGATGCGTTCTGCCTGTTCGTTCCATCGTATGTGGTTACGCCAGAACAGTACCGTCCTGTCTTTGTTACTGTTGGCGAGGGATGGAAGTCAATACAGAAGATTTAATCTGTGAAGTTAAAATCGTCCATCGATATACCGGCTGATCAAAATGTCACCAATTCAGCGCACCACTGGCTGCCGTTTGCGTTCGGCCTGTTCGTTCCGGCGTATGTGGTTATGCCAGAACAGTACCGTCCTGTATTTCTCACTGTTGGCGAGGGATGGAAGTCAATATAGAAGAATTATTCTGAGAAGCTAAAAATCGTCCATCGATATACCGGGTGATCAAAAAGTCACCAGTTTGGCGCACCACTGGCTGCCGTTTGCGTTCTGCCTGTTCGTTACGGCGTATGTTGTTACGCCAGAACAGTGCCGTCCTGTATTTCTTACTGTTGGCGAGGGATGCAAGTCAATTCAGAAGATTTCATCTGTGAAGCTAAAAATCATCCATCGATACACCGGCTGATCAAAAGGTCACCAGTTCGGCGCACCACTGGCTGTTGTTTGCGTTCCGCCTGTTCGTTCCTCCGTATGTGGTTGCGCCAGAAGAGTACCATCCTGGATTTCTTACTGTTGGCGAGGAATGGAAGTCAATATGGAAGATTTAATCTGTGAAGTTAAAATCGTCCATCGATATACCAGCTGATCAAAAAGTCACCAGTTCGGCGCACCACTGGCTGCCGATTGCGTTCCGCCTGTTCGTTCCGGCGTATGTGGTTATGCCAGAACAGTACTGTATTGTATTTCTTACTGTTGGCGAGGGATGGAAGTCAATACAGAAGATTTAATCTGTGAAGCTAATAATCGTCCATCGATATACCGGCTGATCAAGAAGTCACCAGTTCGGCGCAACACTGGCTGCCGATTGCGTTCCGCCTGTTCATTCCGGCGTATGTTGTTACGCCAGAACAGTACCGTCCTGTATTTCTTACTGTTGGCGAGGAATGGAAGTCAATACAGAAGATTTAATCTGTGAAGTTAAAATCGTCCATCGATATACCAGCTGATCAAAAAGTCACCAGTTCGGCGCACCACTGGCTGCCGATTGCGTTCCGCCTGTTCATTCCGGCGTATGTGGTTATGCCAGAACAGTACTGTATTGTATTTCTTACTGTTGGCGAGGGATGGAAGTCAATACAGAAGATTTAATCTGTGAAGCTAAAAATCGTCCATCGATATAGCAGCTGATCTAAAAGTCACCAGTTCGGCGCACCACTGGCTGCCGTTTGCGTTCCGCGTGTTCGTTCCGGCGTATGTGGTTACGCCAGAACAGTACCGTTCTGTATTTCTTACTGTTGGCGAGGGATGGAAGTCAATACAGAAGATTTAATCTGTGATGCTAAAATCGTCCATCGATATACCGGCTGTTAAAAAAGTCACCAGCCCGGTGCACCACTGGCTGCCGTTTGCGTTCCGCCTGTTCGTTCTGGCGTATGTCGTTACGCCAGAACAGTACCGTCCTGTATTTTTTACTATTGGTGAGGGATGGAAGTCAGTACAGAAGTTTTAATCTGTGAAGCTAAAAATCGTCCACCGATATACCGGGTGATCAAAAAGTCACCAGTTCGGTGTACCACTGGCTGCCGTTTGCGTTCCGCCTGTTCGTTCCAGCGTATGTGGTTACGCCAGAACAGTACCGTCCTGTATCTCTTACTGTTGGCGAGGGATGGAAGTCAATATAGAAGATTTATTCTGTGAAGCTAAAAATCGTCCATCGATATACCGGGTGATCAAAAAGTCACCAGTTTGGCGCACCACGTGCTGAAGTTTGCGTTCTGCCTGTTCGTTCCGGCGTATATTGTTACGCCAGAACAGTACCGTCCTGTATCTCTTACTGTTGGCGAGGGATGGAAGTCAATACAGAAGATTTCATCTGTGAAGCTAAAAATCATCCATCGGTATACCGGCTGATCAAAAGGTCACCAGTTCGGCGCACCACTGGCTGTTGTCTGCGTTCCGCCTGTTCGTTCCGCCGTATGTGGTTGCGCCAGAACAGTACCGTCCTGTATTTCTTACTGTTGGCGAGGGATGGAAGACAGTACAGAAGATTTAATCTGTGAAGCTAAAAATCGTCCATCGATATACCGGGTGATCAAGAAGTCACCAGTTCTGCGTACCACTGGCTGCCGTTTGCGTTCCGCCTGTTCGTTCCGGCGTATGTGGTTACGCCAGAACAGTACCGTCCTGTATTTCTTACTGTTGGCGAGGGATGGAAGTCAATACAGAGGATTTCATCTGTGAAGCTAAAAATCATCCATGGATATACCGGCTGATCAAAAGGTCACAAGTTCGGCGCACCACTGACTGTTGTCTGCGTTCCGCCTGTTCGTGCTGCCGTATGTGGTTACGCCAGAAACGTACCGTCCTGTATATCTTACTGTTGATGAGGGATGGAAGTCAATACAGAAGATTTAATCTGTAAAGCTAAAAATCGTCCATCGAATACCGGTTGATCAAAATGTCACCAATTCGACGCACCACTGGCTGCCGTTTGCGTTCCGTGTTTTCCTTCCGGCGTATGTGGTTACGCCAGAACAGTACCGTCCTGTATTTCTTATTATTGGCGTGGGATGGAAGTCAATACAGAAGATTTCATCTGTGAAGCTAAAATCGTCCATGAATATACCGGCTGATCAAAAAGTCACCAATTCGGCGCACCAATTCCTGCCGATTGCGTTCGGCCTGTTCGTTCCGGCATATGTGGTTACGCTAGAACAGTACTGTACTGAATTTCTTACTGTTGGCGAGGGATGGATGTCAATACAGAAGATTTAATCTGTGAAGCTAAAATCGTCCATCAATATACCGGCTGAGCAAAAAGTCTGCAATTCGGCCATTCACTGGCTGCCGTTTGCATTCGGCCTGTTCGTTCCGGCATATGTGGTTACGCCAGAACAGTACCGTCCTGTATATCTTACTGTTGGCGAGGAATGGAAGTCAATACAGAAGATTTAATCTATGAGGTTAAAATCGTCCATCGATATACTGGCTGATCAAAAAGTCGCCAGTTCGGCCCACCACTGGCTGCCGTTTACGTTCCGCCTGTTCGTTCTGGCGTATGTGGTTACGCCAGAACAGTACCGTCCTGTATTTCTTAGTGTTAGCGAGGGATGGAAGTCAATACAGAAGATTTAATCTGTGAAGCTAAAAATCGTCCATCGATATACCGGGTGATCAAAAAGTCACCAGTTTGGCGCACCACATGCTGAAGTTTGCGTTCTGCCTGTTCGTTCCGGCGTATGTTTTTACGCCAGAACAGTACCATCCTGTATTTCTTACTGTTGGCGAGGGATGGAAGTCAATACAGAAGATTTCATCTGTGAAGCTAAAAATCATCCATCGGTATACTGGATGATCGAAAGGTCACCAGTTCGGCGCACCACTGGCTGTTGTCTGCGTTCCGCCTGTTCGTTCCGCCGTATGTGGTTGCGCCAGAACAGTACCGTCCTGTATTTCTTACAGTTGGCGATGGATGGAAGTCAATACAGGTCCTGTATTTCTTACTGTTGGCGAGGGATGGAATTCAAAACGGAAGATTTAATCTGTGAAGCTAAAAATCGTCCATCAATATACCGGGTGATCTAAAAGTCACCAGTTCGGCGCACCACTGGCTGCCGTTTGCGTTCTGGCTTTTCGTTCCGGCGTATGTTGTTACCCCAGAACGTTTCCGTCCTGTATTTCTTACTGTTGGCGACGGATGGAAGTCAATACAGAAGATTTCATCTGTGAAGCTAAAAATCATCCATCGATATACCAGCTGATCAAAAGGTCACCAGTTCGGTGCACCACTGGCTGCTGTTTGCGTTCCGCCTGTTCGTTACGGCGTATGTGGTTATGCCAGAATAGTACCGTCCGGTATATCTTACTGTTGGCGAGGGATGGAAGTCAATACAGAAGATTTAATCTATGAAGCTATAAATCGTCGATCAATATACCGGCTGATCAAAAAGTCACCAGTTCGGCGCACCACTGGCTGCCGTTTGCGTTCCGCCTGTTCGTTCCGGCGTATGTGGTTACGCTAGAACAGTACCGTCCTGTATTTCTTACTGTTGGCGAGGGATGGAAGTCAATACAGAAGATTCAATCTGTGAAGCTAAAATCGTCCATCGATATACCGGCTGATCAAAAAGTCACCACTTCGTCCCACCACTGGCTGCCGTTTGAATTCCCTCTGTTCGTTCTGGCGTATGTGGTTACGCCAGAACAGTACCATCCTGTATTTCTTACTGTTGGCGAGGGATGGAAGTCAGTACACAAGATATAATCTGTGAAGCTAAAAATCGTCCATCGATATACCGGATGATCAAAAAGTCACCAGTTTTTCGCACCACTAGATAAAGTTTGCGTTCTGCCTGTTCGTTCCGGCGTATGTTGTTACGCCAGAGCATTTCCTTCCTGTATTTCTTACTGTTGGCGCCGGATGGAAGTCAATACAGAAGATTTCATCTGTGAAGCTAAAAATCATCCATCGATATACCAACTGATCAAGAGGTCACCAGTTCGGTGCACCACTGGCTGCTGTTTGCATTCCGCCTGTTCGTTCCGGCGTATGTGGTTATGCCAGAACAGTACCGTCCTGTATCTCTTACTGTTGGCGAGGGATGGAAGTCAATACAGGAGATTTAATCTGTGAAGCTAAAAATCGTCCATCGATATACCGGCTGATCAAAAAGTCACCAGTTCGTCGCACCACTGGCTGCCGTTTGCGTTCCGCCTGTTCGTTCCGGCGTATGTGGTTACGCCAGAATAGTACCGTCCTGTATTTTTTACTGTTTGCGAGGGATGGAAGTCAGTACAGAAGATTTAATCTGTGAAGCTAAAAATCGTCCATCGATATACCGGCTGTTAAAAAAGGCCCCAGCTCGGTGCACCACTGGCTGCCGTTTGCATTCCGCCTGTTTGTTCCGGCGTATGTCTTTACACCAGAACAGTACCGTCCTGTATTTCTTACTATTGGCGAGGGATGGAAGTCAATATAGACGATGTAATCTGTGAAGCTAAAAATCGTCCATCGATATACCGGCTGATCAAAAAGTCACCAATTTGGAACACCACTGGCTGCCGTTTGCGTTCGGCCTGTTCGTTTCGGCATAAGTGGTTACGCCAGAACAGTACCGTCCTGTATTTCTTACTGTTGGCAAGGGATGGATGTCAAAACAGAAGATTTAATCTGTGAAGTTAAAATCGTCCATCGATACACCGGCTGATCAAAAAGTCACCAGTTCGGCCCACCACTGGCTGCCGTTTGCGTTCCGCCTGTTCGTTCTGGCGTATGTGGTTACGCCAGAACAGTACCGTCCTGTATTTCTTACTGTTGGCGAGGGATGGAAGTCAGTACAGAAGATTTAATCTGTGAAGCTAAAAATCGTCCATCGATATACCGGGTGATCAAAAAGTCACCAGTTCGGTGTACCTTTGGCTGCTGTTTTTCGTTCCGCCTGTTCGTTCCGGCGTATGTGGTTACGCCAGAACAGTACCGTCCTGTATTTCTTACTGTTGGCGAGGGATGGAAGTCAGTACAGAAGATTTAATCTGTGAAGCTAAAATCGTCCATCGATATACCGGCTGATCAAAAAGTCACCACTTCGACCCACCACTGGCTGCCGTTTGCGTTCCGCCTGTTTGTTCTGGCGTATGTGGTTACGCCAGAACAGTACCGTCCTGTATTTCTTACTGTTGGCGAGGGATGGAAGTCAGTACAGAAGATTAAATCTGTGAAGCTAAAAATCGTCCATCGATATACCGGGTGATCAAAAAGTCACCAGTTCGGTGTACCACTGGCTGCCTTTTGCGTTCCCCCTGTTCGTTCCGGCGTATGTGGTTACGCCAGAACAGTACCGTCCTGTATTTCTTACTGTTGGCGAGGGATGGAAGTGAATATAGAAGATTTATTCTGTGAAGCTAAAAATCGTCCATCGATATACCTGGTGATCAAAAAGTCACCAGTTCGGTGTACCACTGGCTGCCGTTTGCGTTCCGCCTGTTCGTTCCGGCGTATGTGGTTACGCCAGAACAGTACCGTCCTGTATTTCTTACAGTTGGCGATGGATGGAAGTCAATACAGGTCCTGTATTTCTTACTGTTGGCGAGGGATGGAATTCAAAACGGAAGATTTAATCTGTGAAGCTAAAATCGTCCATCAATATACCGGCTGATCAAAAAGTCACCAGTTCGGCCCACCACTGGCTGCCGTTTGCGTTCCGCCTGTTCGTTCTGGCGTATGTGGTTACGCCAGAACAGTACCGTCCTGTATTTCTTACTGTTGGCGAGGGATGGAAGTCAGTACAGAAGATTTAATCTGTGAAGCTAAAAATCGTCCATCGATATACCGGGTGATCAAAAAGTCACCAGTTCGGTGTACCTTTGGCTGCTGTTTTTCGTTCCGTCTGTTCGTTCCGGCGTATGTGGTTACGCCAGAACAGTACCATCCTGTATTTCTTACTGTTGGCGAGGGATGGAAGTCAGTACAGAAGATTTAATCTGTGAAGCTAAAATCGTCCATCGATATACCGGCTGATGAAAAAGTCACCACTTCGACCCACCACTGGCTGCCGTTTGCATTCCGCCTGTTTGTTCTAGCGTATGTGGTTACGCCAGAACAGTACCGTCCTGTATTTCTTACTGTTGGAGAGGGATGGAAGTCAATATAGAAGATTTAATCTGTGAAGCTAAAAATCGTCCATCGATATACCGGCTGATCAAGAAGTCACCAGTTCGGCGCACCACTGGCTGCCGTTTGCTTTCTGCCTGTTCGTTCCATCGTATGTGGTTACGCCAGAACAGTACCGTCCTGTCTTTGTTACTGTTGGCGAGGGATGGAAGTCAATACAGAAGATTTAATCTGTGAAGTTAAAATCGTCCATCGATATACCGGCTGGTCAAGAAGTCACCAGTTCGGCGCACCACTGGCTGCCGTTTGCGTTTTGCCTGTTCGTTCCATCGTATGTGGTTACGCCAGAACAGTACCGTCCTGTCTTTGTTACTGTTGGCGAGGGATGGAAGTCAATATAGAAGATTTATTCTGTGAAGCTAAAAATCGTCCATCGATATACCGGGTGATCAAAAAGTCACCAGTTCGGTGTACCACTGGCTGCCGTTTGCGTTCGGCCTGTTCGTTCTGGCGTATGTGGTTACGCCAGAACAGTACCGTCCTGTATTTCTTACTGTTGGCGAGGGATGGAAGTCAGTACAGAAGATTTAATCTGTGAAGCTAAAATCGTCCATCGATAGACCGGCTGATCAAAAAGTCACCACTTCGACCCACCACAGGCTGCCGTTTGCGTTCCGCCTGTTTGTTCTGGCGTATGTGGTTACGCCAGAACAGTACCGTCCTGTATTTCTTACTGTTGGCGAGGGATGGAAGTCAGTACAGAAGATTTAATCTGTGAAGCTAAAAATCGTCCATCGATATACCAGGTGATCAAAAAGTCACCATTTCGGTGTACCACTGGCTGGCGTTGCGTTCCGCCTGTTCGTTCCGGCGTATGTGGTTATGCCAGAACAGTACCGTCATGTATTTCTTACTGTTTTATAGGGATGGAAGTCAATATAGAAGATTCAATCTGTGAAGCTAAAAATCGTCCATCGATATACCGACTGATCAAAAAGTCACCAGTTCGGCGCACCACTGGCTGCCGTTTGCGTTCCGCGTTCTTACTGTTGGCGAGGGATGGAAGTCAATTCAGAAGATTTCATCTGTGAAGCTAAAAATCGTCCATCGATATATCGCGTGATCAAAAAGTCACCAGTTCGGCGCACCACTGGCTGCCGTTTGCATTCGGCCTGTTCGTTCCGGCGTATGTGGTTACGCCAGAACAGTACCGTTCTGTATTCCTTTCTGTTGGCGAGGGGTGGAAGCCAATACAGAAGATTTAATCTGTGAAGCTAAAAATCGTCCATCGATATACCGGGTAATTAAAAAGTCTCCAGTTCGGCGCAGCACTGGTTGCCGTTTGCGTTCCGCCTGTTCGTTCTGGCGTATGTGGTTACGCCAGAACAGTACTGTCCTGTATTTCTTACTGTTGGCAAGGGATTGAAGTCAATACAGAAGATCTAATCTGTGAAGCTAAAAATCGTCCATCGATATACCGGGTGATCAAAAAGTCAGTATAAATTTGAAAACTGAATAAATCATGGAGTAATGTAGATAGAGAGGTACAAATTGACACACATGCTTGGAATGACATGGGGTTTTATTAGAACCAAAATAATACAAAAGTTTAAGAAATGTCCTACAGCTGGCGCTTCATCTGTTCAGAATAGCAATAATGAGCGTAACAAAGTAAGACAAAGCAAAGATGATGTTCTTTGCAGGAAATGCTCAATAGGTCCACCATCATTCCTCAACAATAGCTGTAGTCGAGGAATAATGTTGTGAACAGCACTGTAAAGCATGTCCGGAGTTACGGTGAGACTTTGGCGTCGGATGTTGCCTCTCAGCATGCCTAGAGATGTCGGTCGATCACGATACTCTTGCGACTTCACGTAGCCCCAAAGCCAATAATAGCACGGACTGAGGTCTGGGGATCTGGGACGCCAAGCATGTCGAAAGTGGCGGCTGAGCACACGATCATCACCAAACGGCGTGCGCAAGAGATCTGTCGAACATTTTGTGAACTTTTTTTTTGTTCTAATAAAACCCCATGTCATTCCAATCATGTGTGTCAATTTTTACCTCTCTGTCTACGTTATTCCGTGGTTTATTAAGTTTTCAAATTTATACTGGCTTTTCGATCACCCGGTACAACATGGAATGCGAGGAATATTCAGATTAACTATGGAAAATTAAATTTGTTGGCTACAGAGAGAAACGTTCTTCAGAGAAGACGACAACTGGAGACCGTCATATTTCTCCCCGCTTCTTTTTGGGGGGTCTCATGCCCACAGAACTATTCAAAGTGTCTTCCAGTCGGCATCTGTCTCTGTCTCGAACAAGACTGGGCAACATGCAGAAATGTTATTATAATATCTCCGGCTAGTTATGGAGATACGGTCGAAAGCCGAGCAAAAATTCTCCACTCTTCGGCAAGAATTCCAAAAATACTTTCATCATCATCATTTAGCCCTACAGAGATTGCAACCCGAAAACTCTTTAAAAAGAAACTGTCTCCGTATTGACGCAGCAAGATAGATGGCATACCGAAACATTAATCACTAACGGTTATAAGAGGAAAGTAATCACGACCTTCATACAACTGCCTGCTTTGAGGAAATTTAGTTCGTTGTCAGTTCTTGAACATAGATTAGTCTGGAGTTTCTCTATTTGCTCCAACGTTAACGGACATGAGTCTGTGGTGGGAATCAAATACTGCCAGCAACAATATCGAGAAAATGTTGTTAGTGTTGTAATGAACTGATGCACCGTCAGCTGCCTTGAGGAGACGTATATGTTTACCATTTTTAGCTGCCGTACAGTTGAGTAAATTGGCTATCTTTTTAGTACGCCTTTAACATTTTTCCTTGGAGACATAGTGGCACCACGATTTACTTTTAAATTATCTCTTATTGATTTTATTATTTTGTAAGAGAAGTAAAAGAGAGGCATCCTGCTCATCGGACTACTTGACGAAACGGAAAAAAACGCGGTGCAGCACTCAGCGGCAGATCAAAGCGGCGACAAACGAGCCGCTTCTTTTTCCAGTAGCGCCGCGGCGTTCAGTGACGTTTGGAGGCTCGGTCCCTGCAGATAAGCGCTTCTCAGTGGTTCCGTGTGAAGGCGGTCTTATTAACGTATGGCTCGCAGAACATCGGCCAGATACTCAACGACTTAAAAATACGGGTAAACTGTTCATAGAATAATTGTTTCCCCGAATATAGTCTCACGACACTTCCTCATAGGACACCTGTTTCATGATTATCTAATGGATACTCGACGGAGCAGAGACGAGAAAACAATGAGAGATATTCTGCAAAGACTACTGGATATGGTAGGGGTACTATTATAGACCAGGGACTCATTTAAATATAAATTCTTCCTCGCAGTTCACATCTGATCGCACATATTGATCGTATCCTTTGTCAACCTACTAGGTCTATTCAACATTGTTTCGGAGAACTACAATTATATCAGCCTCTCATACCACCCTTGTCAAAACTGGTACGCGAGAAGCGAAAGTGAAAAGCAAAGCCGTTATCATCCCGAAGGTTCATTTGGACCCTACAGTGTTTTCTAGGCGTGGTCCAACTAGAGGATGTATGTATTTTCCTTCCTCTGACCACTAAGGTTGTAGCACGGCCTGCAGTTACACGTAGAAGTCGCATCACAAAGCAACCTGACATTTTAAGCATACACATTCATCTCAAAAGAACTCTGTTGGGAATAGGATTTCAGTTGCTAGTACGTTTATTCTTTTTCCTTTAACCGTCGTTCAGTAATCATCTTCCCTTGGCCGCCGTGCAACGGCTTTAAGTTCCGTCTCGAATCTAACAAGCGCAAATATATTAATGCTCAATTTTTTTACATTTTTATTAAAGTGTATTGGCGTATAATGATACGTAGACAGTGCATGGTATACTCAAATTTCAGCGAAGAAACACCTGTACGCGTTTCCAAGAAAAATATTTTTATCGATGGTCCATTTTTCTTGGCAGATACTGCTACTAAATGCACCGTAGACTGTCTTTGCCGAGGAGGTTTCTGATTGGACGTTCATTTTAACCAGACGTTAGCGCCTTCAGTTGAGGTTGAGCGCACGGATTGTTGCTGCTCGAAGAAGCTTCGCTGTATTACTATTCGAATACGGATAACCAAAAAAGATAAGAAGAAGGTAAATATTCATTTTCTAATCGAAGTGAAAATCTAATAGTAATTTGAGACTTTCGAACTGCTTTTGCTGCGATACATCCATCATTAACATGAGCAATGTGCATGTATGCATAGTTCGCCATCTTGTGTCTACACTGTATTTCATACTGGTTCGTTAATTCTTTATTTCAATTAAAAATTTCCTTACGTATCCATTTCGGACTGAGGAGCAACGTTTTTTTGATTCATTGTTGGGTTGGATTTTATCTTCTGACAATAATGAAGATTAGTTGCGCTATTTTGTTGACACCGTTTAGTTACAGAGTGGTATATTTTCCGTTTAGTTACAGAGTGGTATAGTTTATTAGCTGTCATTTTGTTGACACCGTTTAGTTAATAGCATGTTATATTTTATTAGCAGTATAATTTAACCAACGTGTTTCGTGACAAATTTCCTAGCGGCGCAACATTCACGGAGGGTAATACAACATTTCAGTATGTCTGTTCAGGAAACACGCAGCAGTTGAATGAATTTATGTACGCTACGTAAGAAAATTTAACTGTCTTACGGCTTGTTTGTTTAATATTATTTTGCTACCGTTAGTCCTTATGTCTCGTGCCACGTGACAGTAAACGTGCAACGCACGTAATTATTACGTTTGCGTTCAGCCCCTCAAATTTATCTCAACAGCGTTTTTTATTTGCATGTGTGTTCTTTTTTTTATTCCGATTGCTGAAATGCTGGTGTATGTAATGCATGTTAGCGTATTTCGGGCAGCGAGGACCAGTGCTTAGAAATCTAAGCTGCAAGCTGACTTCGAAATGGCGCACCTATATTCACATTGCCCGAAGCTACTGCCCGGATCTTTCTCAGAAATGCCATTACAATTTTCTGGTGTCACTGGTTTTTAATGACTTTTATTCGATACAGTGTTGTACTGATGCTGGTCGATATACAGCTTGTAAAAGCATGTACCGTATTTTCGCCAAGAATTTAAATATACATATTAAAAGCGTAACACTGTTGAACTTGGATTTTATCCTTAAGGAATTGGAAAGGAGGGAGGAGGATGGGTGGGACAAGAAAAGGACATGGTTTTACTCCACCCTTTCCCCCACCCACAGCATCTTTCCCCCTCCCTTGTATGCCTCGTCGCCGTCTTTCTGATGCTTCACTCCCACCTGAGTGTGAGTGAGTGAGTGAGTGAGTGAGTGAGTGTGTGTGTGTGTGTGTGTGTGTGCAGACATAAAATCTCTAAGAGCTTCTTGAAATGTTTTAGTTTTCTTTACTGTACCATTTTAAATTATGCTTCACACTTCTTGCACAGTAAAATTTTCTACTGTAGCTACTAATTCATACAACACAGAATATACACATAGCTGTTATATAATGTCTCATGCAGATGTACCATTAACTGAAGCTTTTTTTATCATCATCTTATTTTTTATTACTTCACAAAACTACAAGTTTTCTTCAGTTTGTTTAAAAAACAAAACAATTTATGTGACACTTTCTCAATGTATTTCTGTCATTTCCTAAAATGTTGTGACCCCTAGACTTTGTGTCACTATTTTAGTGTTAACAGGTGCTTAATTGAACATTACATCCCTCTGCTCGCTGATGTGCATTGTATATGGAAATTTTGTCTATTTCTCTTACTGATGTTAATCAGCGTTATGCAAGAATCTGGTATTCAGCGTATGATAAAATGGGTCTCAGGAGCGAAGCAGTCTTTTTACTCTCAGCTCATTCTGTTTTCAGTACAACCACTTCACTTAGATAAAGGGATGGGAGGAGATGGAAAGTAAAGTAATATGCTTTTACAGAGCAGACTTAAAGAGCTTTAAAGGGTGAAATGTGTAAACGAAGCTGTCTTGTGTGGGTGTTAGTGCACGATCCACACAACATGGCCATTTAAATTATCTGTACAACTTTTTTAGATTTTAGTTTAATTCTGAAGATTG
The DNA here is from genome assembly GCF_023897955.1 of Schistocerca gregaria. Lineage (NCBI taxonomy): Eukaryota > Metazoa > Arthropoda > Insecta > Orthoptera > Acrididae > Schistocerca > Schistocerca gregaria. The sequence continues at coordinate 90,605,010 of NC_064931.1, forward strand.
ATTTCATAGTGAACTGACAAATGTTTATCCAGTAGCAATGACAATAACAATAACCTTAAAAGTTAAACTTAACTGAACAAGTCAGGAATGCTAGAGAGTGATGGAACAAACATTTCTGTGCAAAAGGCAGAATGAGAGTTCAAGAGCAAAAAGAGTCAGTGTTTTCAGGTAAGTGTTGTATGTTGTGTGAATTAATATTCAACAAAGTAGTTATTGTTTATTAAAAAATGTGTTCGACTGTCCTTAGTTCCAATCCAGAAGACCTGAGTAACTGCAATCCTTTTTTCAACCCAAGCATTACAGTTTCATCATATATACCTCATGGCACAAAGAAACTGTATAGAAAGAGAATGATCTCTTTCCCTAAAATGATGTTTTGAGATATGAATTTGGTCCTAGTTATGAATGACATTTCTACTTGGCACCACATTAATAAAAATGTCGTGTGACTAGGGCCTCCCATCGGGTAGACCGTTTGCCTGGTGCAAGTCTTTCGATTTGACACCACTTCGGCGACTTGTACGTCGATGGGGATAAAATAATGATGATTAGGACAACACAACACCAAGTCCCTGAGTGGAGAAAATCTCCGACCCAGCCGGGAATTGAACCCGGGCCCTTAGGATTGACATTCTGCCATGCTGACCACTCAGCTACCAGGGGCGGACGGCACCACATTTATGCAATGTAATTTAAATTTTATGTTTATTAATCCAGTTAACTTGTCGACATTCATGTCTGTGCTGAACAGTGTTTTAAAAGAAGTAACACACACTTTCATCATTTGTTTATCATTAATAGTATCTAAGTGTGACAATGATATGTAGGGAAATCATTCCTTTGCCATACATCTGTCTTAAGTATTCAGGTGGCACACATTAATTACCAGTGTTAGTATTATCACAATCATCACAGAACTTTAACCTACCATAAGGTTATATTCCTCTCAACTTCTTCATTATGTGCAACTTTTCCCTTTCAATGGAAGATACAGTAACCTATGGTCTATTGGCCTCCTATTCACAGATCCATTCACATTGATCCTCTTCAAATTTGTTTTCTAGTGTATCCTTTTTCTTCATGGTGGTAGTTGTGATGCTAATGATTTTGGTGCTGGTGAAGTTTGAATTACATGTAAGTGATTGCATACAAAGACTTTCACGAAAAGGGTAGATTTGGAAACCAAGCGTTCCTTCATGTTGCTTGGGAGAATTGAATTTGAGAATACAACACTAGGCAATGTTCCTTATGTGTCTCAACACAGGAATGTGGATTATTTCAGTTATTTAATCCCTGAGTACTTTTGTTTCCTTGAACTTGTTCCTCTGTTTATCCAGATGCTGAAATCTGTAATATCATGTGACCACCTGTATGCTTGCCTATGATTGTCATTTGTTAACTTGATTTTTTGTTTGCAGGTACTACAATGCTGTTTGGCAAATTAAACATTACAGTTTATGAAGTTGCAGTTTATTTTGCTCCTGCCCTTACTTTCTCTTATTTTTCATATTTATTTAGCACACCAAGTTTTCTTATTTGTAATCAGTGATTTTAGTATGTACTGTGTCTTCCCAGCTAATGTATACATTGCTCACATTTCTCTGCTATTGTCTCTTTACCAATCTTTTTAGTCTTTACATAGCTTATACAATTTTCATCTTTATTTACTTGAATCATTGGCTCTGTATTCTATTGTAGATCCACCTTTAATTGGCTAGGAAATATCATTATTTTATGTGAGTACTCTAGCTATTAAGTGGCTTCTTGCCTTATGACAGATTTATCTGTAGATAACCTTCCTAACTTTTCAGTGCCCTACATGTTCTTTTTGGCTAATCTGTGAATACTATATACTAAATGAAATACATGTAGACATCTATTCAACATATATAGCCTGCTACATGATATCCCAAGGCACCTAGAACATTTGGTTAATATGTAGGTAATTTCATTGGCTATTTTAGTAAATAACTGTAATTTTGGGGGACAAATCAGTGCTTACGACTGACATATTTAACCCAGAACATTTGTAGTTAGTTGAGATTTTACACTGTGCTCAGTGTACATCACGTAATACTAACAATGTATTTCCCAATATTTCTACTCGAAATTGTTTGTGTCCCTTTATGAAGTACATTTCTTTGTTTATTACAATTTTTATGCTTTCATCTGCTATACTGGAGAAACTGCATATTTGCTACAACCAGTCAAAGCATGACCACACACATCATACTAATGTATAGGCCTAAACTTGGAGGATCATAGATCGCCGCACAGAGCGGCCGAACGGCTTGTGGTGTCATGTAACGGACTGCGCGGCCCCTCCCACTGGAGGTTCGAGACCTCCCTTGGGCAAGGGTGTGTGTATTGCTTTTAGTATAATAAAATTAGTTTAAGTAGTGTGTAAGTCTAGGGACTGATGACCTAAGCAGTTTGGTCCCTTAGAAATTCACACACAGACCATATAAGATTCAGTGAGCTCAAATGCAATGTATATGGCACACAAAAGTTTATGCATCTGTTTCGATTGCCATATTTTCATAGAGACAGCAAGAACTATATTAAATACCCCCCTAGACTTTTGTATAGGCTTTCCTTTCCCCCTTCAATTGTGCATATAGGGAAAATGTTGTTCCTCTAGTTTTAAAATATTTAGTTAATTGGAGGTTCTTTGCATATTTTGTACCATTATGTTATGTATCCTTCATTGGTTAGCTTCTTTTGTTTTTTCTTTCTATCTGTTATGTTATTGTTACTTGTGTGTTATTTCAGTTTCCACAGGTCAAATTTATCTGAATATCAGCACTAATGATGATGCTGTCATGCTCTGTAATACGTAATGTCAACAGCAAAGCTCACTCTCTACTCAGGAAGGAACATTAGTGCTTAACTTTCGGTTTACAGTGAAGTCATTTAGAGACGGAGCTCAAGCTCAGAATATTTCAAGGCTGGGGAAGGAAATTGGCTATGGGAGAAAGGAAATTACCTGGAGGAATTTAGGGAAATAACAGAAAACATAAATCTGTATGGCTGCATGTTGATTTGAACCATCGTTCTCCTGAATGTGAGTCTAGAGTGTTAACCACTGCACTACGTTGCTTTGTCTCAACTCATGGGTTCCCTGTCACAGTAGTATAGCCAGGAATAAACTACAGACTCTTCATCACATCTTCAGGCACAATCCAACTTCCTTTGCAACCACTTGCACCAATCATCTAGGGTCTGTGGCCATGCCTGACTGTGGAGATGATCGCCTATCACACTTCAACTTTGCACAGTTTCTGATAAGCCTAGGGACATTCTAGACCAAAGAATGGGGCTCTCACTTCTTACAACGTTTTTGGTGCAATAACTGTCAATAACACATACATTACCATGCTGACTAATAGGCCTCCTTATTTTATGTAAAAATTTCAAGATGATGCGGCTCTAGGTTTATAAGTTTTATGCAGAAGATCAGTCTCAACTGAACTGTCTGGACACTTTCAAGAAAGTATTGTTGAACTGCCCACTACAGCTTCAAATTCTGAAGCAATCTGGGAAAAGGGGAAGCAGGTGTGATGTGTAACTCTCAGATGGCTCTTTGGAATTGTAACTGTTCTTTTGTTCAAAGAAAGACAACATAACTATAAAAAGCACACGCCCACTACAGTACCTTCAATACTTTGTTTTGTCTCCAAACATCATTTGAATTTCCTTCCACTAGGCTGGGCAAGTTTAATAAACCTGTGGTCTCCCTGTGGCTGTCCATAATGATATTTTAAGGTACAAATTTGTTTCTACTTATTAATTACCTGATCACTCACACTCACATTTGGCTTGTAACTTATACATTTGCTGTTTAGTGACTGACTGCCAAAACCAGTAAAAAGTAGCACAGACCAATGAACCAATATGTTTTCTAATTTTTTTCCAGGGGAGTTGGCTCATTAGGAGATACGTGCTCGAGTTCCTTTGGGCATCTAGTCAGACGTTTCTTTGTGTGGTAAGATGGAAATATATTTTAGGAAATGGAACTTAATGTCTTCCTTGACACAATATACTGGGGAATTCATCTGTTTAATTCGTATTTATTTTTGTATCTTCCAGACTGTTCTTCTGTTTTGCCCCATGATGAAGTTCAGGCACTGTAATTTATCATATTTTATGAACATCTAAAGTTTCCTTATCATTTCTACTAGTTAGTATCTGAATGAGAAAAAATTTGCTTGCTCAAGATGCCATTTGAATATTCTATGTTACAGGCTATAAAATTATTACATATTTCATATTTGCCCTTCTTCTTATCTGCAGTCCGCAGCTCGTGGTCTCACGGTCACGTTCTCACTTCCCGAGCACGGGGTCCCAGGTTCGATTCCTGGTGGGGTCAGGGATTTTCACATGCCTCAAGATGACTGGGTGTTTGTGTTGTTTGTGTTGTCCTCATCATTTTCATCATCATTCATGAACGTGATGAGATTGGACTGAGCAAAGGTTAGGAAATTGTACGGGCACTGATAATCACGCAATTGAGCACCCTGCAAACCTAACATTATCATCATCATCTTCATATCTGCATGTTAATTTTGACGATAGAAAGAACTGCAATTTTATTGCATCACTGGGTGAATTTGTAATAAGGCTGAATTTGTGTCACTTCAAAAAAGTAACTACAATGGAAGAGGATTTCACAACAACTTGTCACTTCAGAACAAATATACAAATATTTGAAGAGATTTATATATTTTAAAAAAATACCTAACTTCATAATCAGCTTTATTCACAGTTAAATGTAGTACAGTAGTTTTTTTATTATTTTAATACTCTTTTTGAAACTGGAATTCTTGCAAAAATCATATCTGGAGCAGATCCTTTGGGCATTTATAAACTGTATTGGACTTCGCTCTCGAACTTCATGTCATTATAGGTACTGAACAGATTTGATCAACATCAACAGTCTCAGTTCAGCAACTCAGAATATTTATTTTCTCTGGATGTTTTATCAGAAGCTTTTCAAAAAGTAAGACTCTAGCTAGATTTACTCGTGATCTTTAGAGTTCAAGTTCACTATGCCATATATCTAAAAATGAACTGTCTTTTAGGTCAACCTTGTCATAAATTTGTAGCAAGCAGATGCCACCCATTAATATTAACATTGGTTTTTCTACCCGTGGTTTTCTTAACAGAGCTAAGAATAGTCCACATCACCTACTGCTGATTTAAGTAATGAAAATTACACCAGTTACTTATTGTATGCAGCTGAGTCTAATGCATTTTGATAATTTATTCATCATCATCATCATCATTTAAGACTGATCTTGCCTTTCAGCATTCAGTCTGGAGCATAGCCCCCTTATAAAATTCCTCCATGTTCCCCCATTCAGTGCTAACATTGGTGCCTCTTCTGATGTTAAACCTATTACTTCAAAATCATTCTTAACCGAATCCAGGTACCTTCTCCTTGGTCTGCCCTGACTCCTCCTACCCTCTACTGCTGAACCCATGAGTCTCTTGGGTAACCTTGCTTCTCCCATGCGTGCAACATGACCCCACCATCTAAGCCTGTTCGCCCTGACTGCTACATCTATAGAGTTCATTCCCAGTTTTTCTTTGATTTCCTCATTGTGGACACCCTCCTGCCACTGTTCCCATGTACTAGTACCTGCAATCATCCTAGCTACTTTCATATCTGTAACCTCAACTTGTTGATAAGGTAACCTGAATCCACCCAGCTTTCGCTCCCATACAACAAAGTTGGTTGAAAGATTGAACGGTGCACAGATAACTTAGTCTTGGTACTGACTTCCTTCTTGCAGAAGAGAGTAGATCATAGCTGAGCGCTCACTGCATTAGCTTTGCTACACCTCGCTTCCAGTTCTTTCACTATGCTGCCATCCTGTGAGAATATGCATCCTAAGTACTTGAAACTGTCCACCTGTTCTAACTTTGTTCCTCCTATTTGGCACTCAATCCGTTTATATTTCTTTCCCACTGACATCACTTTCCTTTTGGAGATGCTAATCTTCATACCATAGTCCTTACATTTCTGATCTAGCTTTGAAATATTACTTTGCAAACTTTCAATCGAATCTGCCATCACAACTAAGTCATCCGCATATGCAAGACTGCTTATATTGTGTTCACATATCTTAATCTCACCCAGCCAGTCTATTGTTTTCAACATATGATCCATAAATAATATGAACAATAGTGGAGACAGGTTGCAGCCTTGTCTTACCCCTGAAATTACTCTGAACCATGAACTTAATTTACCGTCAACACTAACTGCTGCCTGACTATCCATGTAAAGACCTTTAATTGCTTGCAAAAGTTTGCCTCCTATTCCATAATCTCGTAGAACAGACAATAACTTCCTCCTAGGAACCCAGTCATATGCCTTTTCTAGATCTATAAAGCATAGATACAATTCCCTGTTCCACTCATAACACTTTTCCATTATTTGCCGTAAGCTAAAGATCTGGTCCTGACAATATCTAAGAGGCCTAAACCCACACTGATTTTCATCCAATTGGTCCTCAACTAATACTCGCACTTTCCTTTCAACAATACCTGAGAAGATTTTACCCACAATGCTGATTAAAGAGATACCTCTGTAGTTGTTACAATCTTTTCTGTTTCCATGTTTAAAGGTTGGTGTGATTACTGCTTTTGTCCAGTCTGATGGAACCTGTCCCGACTCCCAGGCCATTTCAATTATCCTGTGTAGCCATTTAAGACCTGCCATTCCACTGTATTTTATGAGTTCTGACTTAATTTCATCCACCCCAGCTGCTTTATTGCACTGCAATCTATTGACCATTTTCTCCACTTCCTCAAATGTGATCCTATTTCCATCATCATTCCTATCCCATTCTACATCGAAATCTGAAACATTACTGATCGTATTTTCACCTACATTGAGCAACTCTTCAAAATATTCCCTCCATCTGCCCAAGGCATCCACAGGATTCACCAGCAGTTTTCCTGACCTGTCCAAAATACTTGTCATTTCCTCCTTACCTCCCTTTCGAAGACTGCTAATTACACTCCAGAATGGTTTTCCAGCAGCTTGACCCATAGTCTCCAACCTGTTTGCTAAGTCTTCCCAAGATTTCTTCTTGGATGCTGCAATTATCTGTTTGGCTTTGTTTCTTTCTTCAACATAACTTTCTCTGTCTACCTGTATTCTAGTATGTAGCCCTTTTTGATACGCCTTCTTTTTCCTTTTACAGGCCTCCTTGACTGTGTCATTCCACCATGCTGTTTGCTTCATCCTACTTTTACACACTACTGTTCCAAGACATTCTTTAGCCACTTCTAGTACTGTGCCCCTGTACCTAGTCCATTCCTTTTCCAATGACTGTAATTGACTACATTCAACTAACTGGTACCTTTCTGAGATCACTGTCATGTACTTGTCCCTGATTTCCTTATCCTGAAGTTTCTCCACTCTTATCCTCCTACATATGCACCTGACATCCTGCGCTTTTGGTCTCTCCATCCCAATTTCACTGCAGATTAAATAATGATCAGTGTCATCAAAGAATCCCCTGAATACACGTGTGTCCCTCACAGCCTTCCTGAATTCCTGATCTGTTATTATATAGTCAATGACAGATCTGGTTCCCCTGCCTTCCCAAGTATACCAGTGAATGTTCTTATGTTTAAAAAAGGAGTTTGTGATTACTAAGCCCATATTGGCACAGAAATCCAGGAGTTGTTTCCCGTTCCTGTTGGCCTCCATATCCTCTCCAAATTTACCCATAAGCTTTTCATACCCTTCTGTTTGATTTCCAATCCTGGCATTAAAATCACCCATGAGCAGAACATTGTCCTTGTCCTTTACTTTAACAACTACATCACTGAGTGCCTCATAAAAAGTATCCACCTTATCTTGATCTGTCCCTTCACAATGCGAATATACTGACACAATCCTAATTTTCTTGCTAGACACTGTCAAATCTATCCACATCAGTCGTTCGTTTATATACCTTATTGCAACTACGCTGGGTTCCATTTCTTTCCTGATGTAAAGCCCTACACCCCATTGTGCTATTCCTGCTATGATTCCTGACAGGTAGACCTTGTATTCTCCCACTTCCTCTTCTTTCTCACCCCTTACCCGAATGTCACTAACAGCTAAAACGTCCAGCCCCATCTTACTTGCAGCCTCTGCCAGCTCTACCTTCTTCCCTGAGTAGCCCCCATTGATATTAATAGCTCCCCATCTCATTACCATTTGTTTGCCAAGTCGTATCTTAGGAGTCCCTGGTTTGTCAGTTAGAGGTGGGACTCCGTCACCTCCAAAGGTCCGAGGCATTTTGCTCTGATTGTTGCCAGCATCATATTTAAAGTACCAGGGAAGCAGGTTGCTAGCCTTACTTTCCCCGAGTCCCATTGGGTTTTACCCCTAACGGTTGAGGGACTAACCGGTGGATTTGGTAGTCTTTGCCATATGAGCACAAAGGTGACCATGACTCAGAATATGTCCGAGATGCCCAGCCTTGTTCCAAAGTAACTGGTATCGCGACAGTCAGGACCACTTACTTGGCCAATCATACGTTGCCCGTGGTTCATGAACTAGGACATGACTACAGGAACTAGGACATGACTACAGGAACCCACACCATGAGCCATTTATTCTCATTTTCAATTGCATTTGTGCATCTGTTTACATGAATATATTTGATGTTTGCATGTGTGCTTTTCTGCCCCTCTTGCATCTTTTCGAAGTTACACTGCAATCAGGAAATCAGACAAAATGAATTTTTGAGGGTTCTTAAAATGCTAATGCTTGAAATTGTGTTGCTGTTTGTTTACTTAAAGGTATTGAGCCTCCTCCGTGATATGGAATGTCGCGCATACGCAAATCATCACTTACACTGTTTGTTTACAGAACCTGCAACAAAGATATGACACTATGGCTTTACAAAGAGTTTGTACACAGTGAGAATTGTTACAGTATTTTGGCTTACAATATGTATACATATTAGGTTGTAAATAATAAGATGTATTTTTTTACTACTATTGACTTCTAAATTATCAATTACATTTTTAAAAAAATTTCTAACGAGGAAATGTACATATTTATGAAAATTGTTACAGTTATCATACACAGGAGAAACATTTAAAGAAATTAACTGATGCACTGTCTAGTTTATCATTGAGTATTTTTTCTCCTTGCTATTTATGTGCACAAAAATTTCAACCTCTTCGATTAAATTCATGCAAAGATTTTTGAAAGTTGTGGAGTATCTTACGATTTTCTTCTATGTTTCCGTATGGGTGTCCAGGGTTTCTTGTGTGCATTCCTATTGCTGATTTTGTAAATTGGTTGTGTGTGTAACAGTTAATGTGTTCAGTTTATTTATTTTGAAAACTCCTGCCAGTTTATCCTATGTAGTAGCTTGAACAAATTTTACATGTTATTTTGTATATTTTTAAGTCAGACAGTTTATCTTTTTTATTGTTTAAGGTGTGGACTAGAAACTAGTCCACACCTTAAACAATAAAAAAATATATTCTTAGACTCATACACATATATTTTCTAAATCATTTTGCAATTTGTTTTGATCTTCTGGTCACTTTACTAGGCAACAAATGACAGTGACATCTGAAAACAACCTAAGACGAATGCTCAGATAGTCTCCCAAATTGTTTATATAGATAAGGAACAGCAAAGGGCCTGTAACACTACCTTGGGGAATGTCAGAAATGACTTCTGTCTTAGTGGATGACTTTCTGTCAGTTACTAAGAACTGTGACCCCTCTGACAGGAAATTATGAATCCAGTCATATAACTGAGACAATATTTCATAAGCATGCAATTTCACCACAAGCCGCTTGTATGGTACAGTGTGAAAAGTGTTCCAGAAATTCAAAATACAGAATCAATTTGAAATCCCTTGTCAACAGCACTCAACACTTTGTGTGAGGAAAGAGCTAGTTGTGGTTCAATAGAATAATGTTTTCTAAATCCATGTTGATAGTGCGTCAATGGACAGTTTTCTTCAAAGTAACTCATAATGGTCAAACACAAAATATGTTCCAGAATCCTGCTGCATATCGATGTTAATGATATGGGTCTGTCTCCTACTACCTTTCTTGAATATTGGTGTGACCGGCAACTTCCCAGTCTTTGGTTACAAATCTTTCATTGAGCCTATAATTATTTGAGCACCAGTGCTTTATATTAGTTCTTGGAGCTCTGGTACTTTCCTAACACAGCTACAACAATTTACAACTGTTACACCAATGGTTCCTGTGTCTATGTTCTTCCTGTGTTCAGCCTGTATCCTTTGTGACTGAAGCCCTTTATGTGTTTTTCTGAGACCCTCTAACCTAAAAATCTGCCCAGTCCATGCTACATATCCCCTGCTGCCCATGTAGCTGCCTCCTGCATGTAGTGGACTCCTGACCTATTCAGTGGAATCTGAAACCCAACCACCCTATGGTGCAAGTCGATGAATCTGCAGCCTACAAGAGCCTCTGATTCAGACCCTCAACTTGTCTCTGTGCCAGAGGTCTGCAGTCAGTTCTGTCAACTGTGCTACAAATGGTCAGCTCTGCTTTCATCTTGCAAGCAAGACTGGCAGCCTTTACCACTTCTGTTAGCCATTTGAAACCAGAGAGAATCTCTTCTGATCAAAAGTGACACACATCATTGGTACTGACTTGAGTAACCACCTGCAGTTGCCTGCCTTCTGTGCTCTTCATGGCATCTGGAAGGACCCGTTCCATAATGGGAATGACTCCACTTGGTGTGCACAATGAGTGCACATTGTCTTTCTTCCACTTCTTGGCAGCTATGACCCTAAGGGGCCCTGTAATGTGCCCAACACTGAGCTGCCTATTATTAATAATCCCACCCTCTGTGATTTCTTGGATTTTGTAGGCTGAGAGGTTTCCGATCTTGTAGGTTTCCTCTGAAACTGGACAGGTGACTGCATCTGGCTGAGTGAGAGTGTCAGCCACAGACAGAACCTGGAACCTGTTTGTCACACTAACCAGGGAAGCTTTACGTGCGACCCCCTGGGAAGTCTTTCGCAGCCTGCCATTCGACCACAGTTGAGGGGTCAACCTCAGTGCGAGCAGTAACTGAGCTGGCCACCGGTGAGGACCAATCGGAGGACTCTGACGTGGTGGATATCTATCGGATCCCTATGGCTGGCCCACAATACTGGTCCCCATCCACCACATCCTCAAGCTGTGTACCAAAGCCATCACAGCCTGGAGCTGAGAGCAAAGTGTTGCCAACTCGGCTCACATCTGCACACAACAATCAAAGTGCCTATCCATACTAAAGACCGTGGGAAACTTCACTACCCAGATAAACAGATTATCGGCTTGTGGCGTGGAACTCTACTGTAGACACTGATGAAAATGCATGAACTGTGTCTAATAAATTATATTAGTACACAGAGATTCAAAAACTGAACTACTGAAGGTCTTAGATGAGACTTAATAATTTGCCCCTGATTAGGAACTTGTAATATTTCACAAAATCGATTTACTTTCCGACACAAACGAAAATGCGAGAACTGTGGCTATTAGATATTAAATTAACACTCAGAAACTCAAGAAACTACACTATCAAAGCACACAGATGCAGTTATACTATTTTCTCCTGGTTAGGAACTCTTGAAAGTCACAAAATCGGTTACTTCCCTGTTGTCGCACCTGTTTCGGCCAGTCGCTGCTGCCCGACTCACTGACTTTCAAAAATCTCGTATAGTGGATTTAATGGAAGGGCTTGAAATTTTTGTGCACATCAAAAAGTAAGGAGAAAAAATTCTCAATGACAATATAGACAGTGAATCAGTTAATTGGCAGACTCTTGAAGACAGACATAAAATATTCCGAGAAACCCTACTTACAAAGTTTCGAGAACCAGCTTTAAATGATGACTCTAGGAATATACTACAGTCTTGTATGTATTGCTCACTTTGGGACCGTGAGAGTTAGATTACATTTATTACAGTGTGCAGAGGCATTGAAACAATCATTCTTCCATACTCCATACTGAATGGAATGGGAAGAAACCCTAATAACTGGTACACTGGGATGTATTCTCTGTTATGCACTTCACAGTGGATGTATATTTTAGCTGTCTCATTACAAGCTTACACAGCCTGATACTTCCAATGCAAGGATGTTCATCTGAGTGTAAACTTACACCATATTGTTGAATGTAAGTTGGCTAAAGGTGAGTTAATAGCGAGTATTAACTACAGGAAGAGTTAATTTAATTGACATTGCACCTTTTTAATTGAAATTTTCAGCTTCACTTTATCTCACACTATACTGTCAGCTTAGAGACTAGTTCACATATTACTAATATACCAGTTACTTAAATAACAATAAAAGTACAGAATGTATCAGCAAGCAATAAGGTGCAGCTCATTGGGTAATACTCATTAACAGCCACCACTATTATCTTCCTCCTCCTCCTCCTCCTCCTCCTCCTCCACTGCCATCCCATTAGAATATTCTTCTTAGTTTTAGTTAATTTAAGGAAACAGTATTCGAAATAACTTCTAATCTGTGTGTAAATGTGCCTCAAGATAAAAACCTGCTCAAAATGTATTGTGATGTGTTGAAATAGATCAATAGCTAAGTAACTGATATCTACATCTACATCTACATCCGTACTCCGCAAGCCACCTGACGGTGTGTGGCGGAGGGTACCCTGACTACCTCTATCGGTTCTCCCTTCTATTCCAGTCTCGTATTGTACGTGGAAAGAAGGATTGTCGGTATGCTTCTGTGTGGGCTCTAATCTCTCTGATTTTATCCTCATGGTCTCTTCGCGAGATATACGTAGGAGGGAGCAATATACTGCTTGACTCTTCGGTGAAGGTATGTTCTCGAAACTTCAACAAAAGCCCGTACCGAGCTACTGAGCGTCTCTCCTGCAGAGTCTTCCACTGGAGTTTATCTATCATCTCCGTAACGCTTTCGCAATTACTGAATGATCCTGTAACGAAGCGCGCTGCTCTCCGTTGGATCTTCTCTATCTCTTCTATCAACCCTACCTGGTGCGGATCCCACACTGCTGAGCAGTATTCAAGCATTGGGCAAACAAGCGTACTGTAACCTACTTCCTTTGTTGTCGGATTGCATTTCCTTAGGATTCTTCCAATGAATCTCAGTCTGGCATCTGCTTTACCGACGATCAACTTTATATGATCATTCCATTTTAAATCACTCCTAATGCGTACTCCCAGATAATTTATGGAATTAACTGCTTCCAGTTGCTGACCTGCTATTTTGTAGCTAAATGATAAGGGACCTATCTTTCTATGTATTCGCATCACATTACACTTCGCTACATTGAGATTCAATTGCCATTCCGTGCACCATGCGTCAATTCGCTGCAGATCCTCCTGCATTTCAGTACAATTTTCCATTGTTGCAACCTCTCGATACACCACAGCATCATCTGCAAAAAGCCTCAGTGAACTTCCGATGTCATCCACCAGGTCATTTATGTATATTGTGAATAGCAACGGTCCTATGACACTCCCCTGCGGCACACCTGAAATCACTCTTACTTCGGAAGACTTCTCTCCATTGAGAATGACGTGCTGCGTTCTGTTATCTAGGAACTCCTCAATCCAATCACACAATTGATCTGATAGTCCGTATGCTCTTACTTTGTTCATTAAACGACTATGGGGAACTGTGTCAAACGCCTTGCGGAAGTCAAGAAACACGGCATCTACCTGTGAACCCGTGTCTAAGGCCCTCTGAGTCTCGTGGACGAATAGCGCGAGCTGGGTTTCACACGATCGTCTTTTTCGAAACCCATGCTGATTCCTACAGAGTAGATTTCTAGTCTCCAGAATAGACATTATACTCGAACATAATACGTGTTCCAAAATTCTACAACTGATCGACGTTAGAGATATAGGTCTATAGTTCTGCACATCTGTTCGACGTCCCTTCTTTAGAACGGGGATGACCTGTGCCCTTTTCCAATCCTTTGGAACGCTTCGCTCTTCTAGAGACCTACGGTACACCGCTGCAAGAAGGGGGGCAAGTTCCTGCGCGTACTCTGTGTAAAATCGAACTGGTATCCCATCAGGACCAGCGGCCTTTCCTCTTTTGAGCGATTTTAATTGTTTCTCTATCCCTCTGTCGTCTACTTCGATATCTACCATTTTGTCAACTGTGCGACAATCTAGAGAAGGAAGCACAGTGCAGTCTTCCTCTGTGAAACAGCTTTGGAAGAAGACATTTAGTAATTCGGCCTTTAGTCTGTCATCCTCTGTTTCAGTACCATTTTGGTCACAGAGTGTCTGGACATTTTGTTTTGATCCACCTACCGCTTTGACATAGGACCAAAATTTCTTAGGATTTTCTGCCAAGTCAGTACATAGAACGTTACTTTCGAATTCATTGAAAGCCTCTCGCATAGCCCTCCTCACACTACATTTCGCTTCGCGTAATTTTTGTTTGTCTGCAAGGCTTTGGCTATGTTTATGTTTGCTGTGAAGTTCCCTTTGCTTCCGCAGCAGTTTTCTAACTCGGTTGTTGTACCACGGTGGCTCTTTTCCATCTCTTACGATCTTGCTTGGCACATACTCATCTAACGCATATTGTACCATGGTTTTGAACTTTGTCCACTGATCCTCAACACTATCTGCACTTGAGACAAAACTTTTGTGTTGAGCCATCAGGTACTCTGTAATCTGCTTTTTGTCACTTTTGCTAAACAGAAAAATCTTCCTACCTTTTTTAATATTTCTATTTACGGCTGAAATCATCGACGCAGTAACCGCTTTATGATCGCTGATTCCCTGTTCTGCATTAACTGATTCAAATAGTTCGGGTCTGTTTGTCACCAGAAGGTCTAATATATTATCGCCACGAGTCGGTTTTCTGTTTAACTGCTCAAGGTAGTTTTCAGATAAAGCACTTAAAAATATTTCACTGGATTCTTTGTCCCTGCCACCCGTTATGAACGTTTGAGTCTCCCAGTCTATATCCGGCAAATTAAAATCTCCACCCAGAACTATAACATGGTGGGGAAATCTACTCGAAATATTTTCCAAATTATTCTTCAGGTGCTGAGCCACAACAGCTGCTGAGCCCGGGGGCCTATAGAGACATCCAATTACCATGTCTGAGCCTGCTTTAACCGTGACCTTCACCCAAATCATTTCACAATTCGAATCTCCGTCAATTTCCTTCGATACTATTGCACTTCTTATCGCTATAAACACGCCTCCCCCTTCACTGTCCAGCCTATCTCTGCGGTATACATTCCAATCAGAGTTTAGGATTTCATTACTGTTTACGTCTGGTTTCAGCCAACTTTCTGTTCCTAGTACTATGTAACTGTGAAAGACACTACTGCATCTCGAATAATTTATTAATTGCAATCTTTCAACCATTTAGGTAACAATTACATCATTAGTTGATGGGTAACATAAATGTCTCGTGAAGAATCTTCGATTTTTTTAACTTTTTTAATATGTATGGTAACTTCTGCAAAGAAATAAGATACTTTTTACAGTTCCATGATTTTGTCATTAATGTAGACACTTTAACCTGTTGTTGTTGTTGTTGTTGTTGTGGTCTTCAGTCCTGAGACTGGTTTGATGCAGCTCTCCATGCTACTCTATCCTGTGCAAGCTACTTCATCTCCCAGTACTTACTGCAACCTACACCCTTCTGAGTCTGCTTAGTGTATTCATCTATTGGTCTCCCTCTATGATTTTTACCCTCCATGCTGCCCTCCAATGCTAAATTTGTGATCCCTTGATGCCTCAGTACATGTCCTACCAACCGGTCCCTTCTTCTTGTCAAGTTGTACCACAAACTCCTCTTCTCTCACTTTAACCTATTACAACAAAAATAATCTTGGGTTATCATGATTTCTAGCTATTAAATTTTCTACACAGATTTTCCTTCTTCGATCTCAAAACCCTTCACAGTCTCACGTTATTCAAGTTTTCATTATACACCTCTAAGTGAGAACTATCTGCTGCAAAATACATGTAGTCTATACTTTTCACAATTCTGCAGATATGAGATTGTTCCACCAAATCAACACAGTCTCACTGTTTCATTTGATGCACTGATGTATCCAAAGAGAGAGATTTTATTTCCTACTCCACAAACAATTCTACAGTATATAATGCCAAACTGCATGCCTCCCCCTCCTCTCTACACATCCCCTTTTAGCACATTCTTTCCATTTCGTAAAACTAGCTAGCAAACATTCATTTGTAGAAAATCAAAAAGCTTTTCCTGCTATGACCTAATAATTAATTGTATTTCACAAGTTCCAGTTGTAAAGGAGAAAGGGTATTTATAAATATGGAGCATTATATTGGACTCCTTACTGCAGATGTTTGATAATGAATGACAATAGGATGGATGGTCCCTTCTAATAGTATGACTGACACTTCTATCTTGCTTAAATTAGCACAATGTTAAGCCATTAAATGAAGAAAAGATTAGGAAAGAAAATACCACATTAGATTGCAACACAGCCTCACAAGCTCCACTGATGTAGCAACTCAAGGTTGTTACATAAATCAACATTCACATTCCTTGGGTGAAGTATGAGGGTAGTTTGAAAAGTTCTCTAAATGGAATAGAAAAGGAGTACTTACATCAGTGAAACATTTTTATTTTTCAATGAAGTCTACTTGTAGATTAATTCACTTTGTCCAACGATGTTCCAGTGCCTTGAGCCCATCTCGAAAATGAGTTTCCTCCAGGCCTGCAAAGTATTTGTCAACTCCGGATATCAATTCTTTGTTTAAAGTGAATCTTCATCCACCAAGAAAAAATTTAAGTTTTGGAAAGAGATGGAATCAGGTGAATAAGGTGGGTGTGGCAGCAGTTCACACCCTAGTTCGTGTAATTTTGTTATGGCGATGGCACATGTTTTTCATCCAGCATCAAGATTTGCGGCACCCTTCTTGCAGATAATTTTCTTATTTCTAATTCTTCAGTTAAAATGTAATATACTCTTTCAGATGAGATCTGGCAAGTGTGATCAATTTCATGCACTTTCAATTGGTGATTCTCTATGACCATTTTGTGCACTTTTACAATGATTTCTGGAGTAGTGACACATCTTGACTGACCACTGCACGGATCATCATCTAAGCACTCCCGATCAAATTTAAATTCATTTGTCCACTTGGCAACAGTTGAATGTGAAGGAGCGGAGTCCCCCAGTGTATTCTGAAAATCAGCATGAATGTACTTTGCTTTCATACCTTTCTTTATTAAGTACTTAATCACTTCTCAAATCTCGATTTTTTTCCATATTCGCAAATCACTATGCGAAAACAACAAAAGAGCCACATCATCGCCACAGCTCTCTTCTATGACCACTGATGGGGCACAAGTTTACAGGAAAGAGTCCAATGAATATCACATGAACAACATGTTGTGCTAGTGGTGACCTCTTGTGGTGATTACGAGAAGTTTTCAAACCACCCTTGTACATTGTGTGATAATTGGTACACAATGTGGATTGAAGGCAGCTTGTCAGTATGAATCTGTAACATAACTTTCCATCTTTTCTCTATAATTATACCATCATTATCACTATATGGTAATTATGTGGGAGAAAGTAAAATGACATCTAATGAGTGACCTATTCTGGGATGCAGATTATGTGTCTTGTAATATCTCCAACAGCAGCCTCTACTTAATCACGTATGTCCTTCTAAGATTAAAAAATGAGGAGCTGTAAAACTAATTCCAGAAAAACAGATTACCCAAAGCACTTCATCGCGAACTTCTCAGAAGAAGGCCAAGGACCTCTCTGGTTTCTAGTAACCAGGCAAAATTTATCATTTGCTGTATGGTCTTCCTTATTCGGGGAGTTAAAGCACTTATCATAACTAGTGATACAGATACACAACTTCCTCTTGTAAAAAGGAGAAGAAAATTGGCTCCCTCAAGAACTTGAGAAATTGTTCTGGTGACCACCTGTATCTGTGAAGAATAACTATAATTTCTTCTTCTGTAGACAAAGGGGAACTGTGTATGTGACTCAGAAACCCTCAAAATCACATATATGTTATCTTCTTAACTGTTTTCTGGGCCTTGAAGTTGACCAATATTGAACTCGTGGAGCCTGATTGCACACTCTTTTTCCCCCTTTTGAGTTCTTGTTTGTCATATGCATACAAAATAGAACTGATTGCTAGACTGAAAATAATCACTAACTTTCCTTTGAGGAGGATCAGTGAAGGAATTGGAGGTGTGTGACTAGGCATGATTATATAGGGATGATGTTAGGTGAGTTCTCCTTACTGAAAAAGAGCATGCTGTTACTTTTTGCAGCATGTGAGTTTTAACAGCAAATGTCCGAGGAGGAGTACCGTGTATCATTTCTCTAACTGCTGACAATCCCTGGGGTGGTCGTTTTGCCACAAGCTGCGGACTCATATTGAGTGGTAAAAAAAAAAAAAAAAAAAAAAATTTTAGTGTTTTTCACGCAAACACAATCACATGTTTCCTTTTGCAGCAGTTTCTCATCAAGTGTTGTGAACCCATGAATGTGCCATTGCAGTATGGGAGATATGTTAGCAAAACTTATTTTCCTTCTTTCTTTCACTTCATGTGGAAAATTGACTGTCTTTCAATCTTCTAATGTTCATACGCCTTGTTGGATGGTCATTACACGATTCCTTTAGCAGCAAAAACTATTTCCACAGAGAGCTTTCATGTGACTTACAGCTGAGTGTTTTATACTTCTTCATTTCTCTGGCATGGTATGTTTATCACACACCCACACATAGATCAACATGAAAATCTTTCACCATCATTTTGTTGTGTGAAATTCTGCATAGGGCATTTGTGAAAAATTCATACTTACACAAAATGAAAATGTACAAGGGATGTTCAAAAGAAAAGTTACAAAACAACACTGTGGATATAACTGAAGTCTTTATTCAAAAGTAATCACCAGAGGCCTGTGCACAACTATCCTATTGTTTCACAAGTCAAAGGATTTCAGTTCAAAGAATTCCTGTGGCTGTGACAGGAGCCAGTCCTTCACTGTGTCTTTCAGTTTGACATCCAAGTCATAGCAGTTCCCTCTGAGATGTTTTTTCTGGTGAACCAAACACATGGAAGTCATAAGGTGATGTGTCTGGGCTGTAGGGCAGATGCTCAAGCTGCTCCCACTTCAACCTGACCATTATGCTTTCTGTGACCTTGGAAATGAGTGGACATTTGTTATCATGGAGCTAAATTGTTCACTCTGTGAGCAGCCCAGGCCATTTGCTCTTGGTGGACTTGCATACGTTACAGAGTGTCTGACAGTGCACTGCACCATTAATAGCTTTTCCGTGCTTGAGAAATTTGATGAGTGTTTGACCTCTGACATAGAAAAAGTTGAGTATCACCATGCCTGCTGAGGGCACAGCTTTGAATGCCCACAACCACATCAGACACTACATTCACAACCATAGATGTGCCACTACATTATCCCAAAAGGTGGCATATGCAAATTTCAACCAGTTTGGTTGTTGTGAAATTTTGTACCCTTTCATTTGAACACTCCTTATATCATATACTGATGTATTTAATGAGTGATGGTAAGAAGATGGGTGTCGAAACATCTGTTTACCATACATTATCTTCATTTAACTTAACAATCCTGAAATTCCTGAACCATCACATCTGGTGTTCTTTCAAACTAGTACTGGTAGAATAGTGAGGTATAATGGTGGAATCTAAAAAATATGAATGTTACCTTAAATAACAACAATCTTTCAGGAACTCTTCCATTGTGGCAAAGGAATATATTTGAATGAAATTCTCAGATGTAAGTGTTGTGTGTGAGTAGTAACAGAACAACGTAGATGAGAAATAGCAACAGATAAGATTTTAGTTGAGCTCTTTGGTTGTGGAGTGTGTCTGTATGTTACTGAGGCTGACCAGTGCACAGTGTTTAGTTGTGGTCATTCAGACTTAGTGTACATAATAAATTATGGAAGCATGTACTTTTTACAGTTACAATAACTGATTTTACTTACTTTCTCAATTTTTGGCCATCTTATTTTGGCATATATTGACATTCACTGCAATGTTGTCATCAGGACAGGCTATTACTCTTTTCATTTCCATGTGGCTGACAAATTTAAATCTACACGTTCCTGTCTTTTGCTGCAACACATGTCCTGCTGTGTTAAAATTCGAAGTAAGCTACACATCAACTCTGCACATTTGAGAGATGAAATGTGTGCAACACATTGTTCCCAACACAAAAAATGTTTCATGAAACACAGAACTATAAACAGTCACTGATCTCACACTTCAACTCTAGGTGAAGGAATTTATTATGTTGACAAGCTGTCCCCAATTCAGAAGACACTTTCTACCAACATTTACCAACATTCATTGTTATCTCTCTCTAACCTCTCCTCAGCAAATCCTGATATAAATCAACTGAGCTTCATAACCCTTGTTTTGTCTTTGTTAATGTCCATTTTATAATCTCTTTTCAAGACACTACCTATTCCATACAGGTGTCCTCTGAAGTCCTTTGCTGTCTCTGATAGTGTTACAATGGAATTGGCAAAGAAAGTTCTTATTTATTTTCCCTGAACTTAATTCCTTTCTAAATTTCTCCTTGGTTTCTTTTACTGGCTGCTCAATGTACAGATTGAATGACACAAGGGACAGCTACATTCCTGTCTCACTTCCTTCTCAACCACTGCTCCCATTTCATGTCCTTCATTCTTGGAACTGCCATGTAGTTTCGGTATAAGCTGTACATTTGTGTATCTCATCCTTGCTACTTTCAGAATTTCTGTGATTGTATACTTGCCAAAAGCTTTATCTTAATCTACAAATGCTATAAATGTAGGTTTACCTTTCTTCAACCTATCTTCTAATAGAAGTTGTCGGGTCAGCATAGCTTCACATGTTCTTAGATTTCTCCAGAATCCACATCAGTCCTCCCCAAAAGTTCTCTTCTACCAGTCTATGTTGTTCTATAAATAATTAGTATTAGTATTCTGCAATTACAACTAATTAAATGGATAGTTTGATATAATACTCACACCTGTAAGCACTCTACATCTTTGATGCAGGAATTATTACATTCTTCTTGAAGTCAGAATAGTTATCCTATCTCAAATCATGCATTCCATGTGGTACAGTTCTGTCATGGTTGGGTCTGCAGAGTTACTCTAAGGTAATGTCATCACTCTAAGTGCCTTGTTATAGCTTAAGCCTTCTAGCGCCCCTTCAAATTATTCTCTCAGTATTGGCGTCATCTGATGTTCCCCTCGCCGTGCCTGCTTTTACAGCTTTGCATTTCTCCTTTAGCCTTTCCTATTGTGCCATTTTGTACTCCTGACAATCTGATTTTTGAATCATCTCACTTGCTGCAGTCTTATATTTTATGTTTTCATCAAACAAATTAAATATTTCTTGCATTAGCCAAAGATTTCTACTGAGCCTTGCCTCCTTATCCAGTTGCTCATATGCTACCCTGCTGCCCTCACTGTTTCAAATCTCAAAGTGACCCATGTGTCTTCTATTGAATTTCTTTCCCCATTTCTGGAAAGTGTTGCCTCATGTTCATGTTTAAATTCTGAACAATCTCTGGTTATTTCAATTTATTCACGTCCTTCTCCTTAATTTCCTACTTTTGTGCAATTTCTTCAGTTTGAACCAGCAGTTACAATCAATTACAGTCAGAGTCCACATCTCCTCCTGGCAACTTTCTGCATTTTAAAACCTGGTTTCTAATTTCTGTTGTATCTTCTAGGGGTTTCCAAGTCTTCTCCTCACATACAGCCTTCCTTCATGGGTCTTAAAGCAAGTATTAGGAATGATTAGTCCATCTCTGTAGCTGAGTGGACAGCATAGATGGCTGCCATACAGAGAACCCGGGTTTGATCCTGAGTGACACCAAATATTTTTCTCTGGTGGGAGGACTGGTAAGGGGTGCATTCAGT
Source organism: Schistocerca gregaria (assembly GCF_023897955.1). Lineage (NCBI taxonomy): Eukaryota > Metazoa > Arthropoda > Insecta > Orthoptera > Acrididae > Schistocerca > Schistocerca gregaria. The sequence continues at coordinate 90,626,939 of NC_064931.1, forward strand.
CTAGTGATGCCAACTACGGAGCTACTTGAATGAGCAGCAGTGGCTCCATGGTCTGGAATGTTGGCAGAACAGCCAGGAGAGTGATATGTTGACTAAATGCCCCTTAATATGTGAGCTGTGTGTTGACCAAATGCCCCTCCATACCGCATCTGCATGATGCTGAGGATGATGATGATTGGTTTTTGGGGTACTCAACTGCGCAGTTATTAGCGCCCATACAGATTCCCATCCTTTGCTCAGTCCAAACTCTCCACATTTGTGACTGATGCTGAAATGATGAGGACAACACAAACACCCAGTCATCTCGAGACAGGTGAAAATCCCTGACCCCGCTGGGAATCGAACCCGGTACCCCATCCTCGGGAACCAAGAACACGGCCGCAAGATCATGAGCTGCGGATGCTGAGGATGACATGACAGCTGTTCGACATCCCTCAAACCTTGAGAAGCCTGGACAAGGAGCCTATTATTAGCAGTTATTGCACTGTGCAAAATTCTATCTGGCAGCTTGCCCTTTCATTCCTTTACCCCAGTCAATGCTCTGCTATTTTTCTTTCTGTTACTTCTCATACCACCTATTCCAATCATCGTTAACAAATTCTTGTCTACCATAGCATACAGAATAATGTTTTCTCATTCTACATTTTTTTTCAATCTCTTCATCTGTAGAGTTATATACCTACACCACCCTGGTGGGTCATGATTATGTGTTTATCTTTGCTATAATAATCAATTCAATTTGTTGTTCATAGTAGTTTACACTAATTCCCGTTTCCTATTTTGTTGGCATGTTTCCTGTTTACAAAGTAACTTGAGATGAATGAGTTTTGAGGCACCTTAGCTATGTCTCAATGCCCTCACTCTCCAGTTGAGGGACTGAGTAAAGTTCCTGGGCCTCTTACTTGGGGACAGGTCACAGGGCTGCCAAAATTCAAGAACCTTAAGGCAACTGCACTGAAAGCAATAGATTTTTGAATTACTTTAGTGGAAGGTTGTGGCAGTGGAGGAGGTGTGTGCTGGGGGGAGGGGGTTAGTTGTGGAGAAAGTAGACATCCTGGTAGTTGAAGGGCAGCCATTTAATCTCAAATTACACTATGTGACCAAAAGTATCTGGACAGCTGGCTGAAAATGACTTACAAGTTCGTGGCGTCCTCCATCGGTAATGCTGGAATTCAGTGTGGTGTTGGCTCACCCTTAGCCTTGATCACAGCCTCCACTCCTGCAGGCATACATTCAGTCAGGTGCTGGAAGGTTTCTTGGGGAATGGCAGTCCATTCTTCATGGAGAGCTGCACTGAGGAGAGGTATCGATGTCGGTCGGTGAGGCCTGGCACGAAATTGGTTTTCCAAAGATGTTCTATAGTATTCAGGTCAGGACTCTGAGCAGGCCAGTCCATTATAGGGACGTTATTGTTGTCTAACCACTCTGCCATAGGCCATGCACTATGAAAAGGTGCTTGGATGGCATTGAAAGATGCAATTGCCATCCCCCAATTGGTCTTCAGCAGTGGGAAGCAAGAAGGTGCTTAAAACATCAATGTAGACCTGTGCTGTGATAGTGCCATGTGAAACAATAAGGGATGCAAGCCCCCTCCATGAAACACATGACCACACCATAACACCACCACCTCCGAATTTTACTGTTGGCACTACACATGCTAGCAGATGAAGTTCACCGGCATTCGCCATACCAAAACTCTGCCATCGGATCGACACATTGTGTACTGTCACTCTACACAATGTTTTTCCACTGTTCAGTCATTCAATATTTACACCCCTTACACAATTGAGGCATCATTCGACATTTACTGGTGTGATGTGTGGTTTATGAGTAGCCGCTCGACCGTGAAATCCAAGTTTTCTCACCTCCCACCTAACTGTCATTGTACTTGCAGTGGATCCTGATGCAGTTTGGGATTTCTGTGTGATTGTCTGGATATATGTCTGCTTATTACACATTATGGCCCCCTTCAACTCTCGGCATTCTCTGTCAGTCAACAGACAAGTTCGACCTGTATGCTTCTGTGCTGTACACATCCCTTCACATTTCCACTTCACTATCACATCAGAAACAGTGGACCTAGGGATGTTTAGGAGTGTGGAAATCTCACGTACAGACCTATGACACAAGTGACACCCAATCACCTGACCATGTTCAAAGTCTGTGAGTTCCATGGAGCGCCCCCATTCTGCTTTCTCTCAATGTCTAATGACTACTGAGGTTGCTGATATGGAGTACCTGGCAGTAGGTGGCAGCACAATTCACCTATTACGAAAAATATATGTTTTTGGGGGTGTCCGAATACTTTCGATCACATAGTATATGTATGTACCAAATGGTACATCACCCCTGGCATCCTAATATCCTATTTAGAGATAATAGACACTATAATACTTTTCTAGAGCAGAGAAACCCATTCCTAGGCTCTGTGAAGAAGCTAGTGAGCAACTACAAACTGTTGGCATTCATGCTTGTTTCATGGTAAACAGTCATTAACCAAGTTGCAGCTTGTTATTGCCCACCTGCCAGCCCTCATGAAAACCAGTCCCTATCACATGGTCAGGAGGTCAAGGGCAGTATTTGAGCTACTTACTAAAATCTAGGGATGTGCAGAACATTAAATGTCCCAATAAAGGTAGTCATCTCTTCTAAACAACACTGTACATGCCAGGGTAGTCACCAGTGATTTTAAGCATGGGGATTTAGCTGCTCCTTTGACAAAGTGAAGTTTTAAGAAGTTCCCTACAAACAGCATATGCTTTGCTCTCAAGCAGACAAGAATTGACCATGTATTTAACTGCCTCAGTTCTTCAGACTCACTCAGTGCTATGTGTACTTACAGTACCTACTTAGCAGATTAAAATGTCCAGAACACTCAAGACACTCTTTCCTTCCTCCATAAGAAATATGAAAGAAGTATTTTTCTATTGGTTGCTGCAGGACATCAAGATTTACAGCAAGGAAGTAGCAAATGCAGAAGGAATGAAGCTTGTGATTGAAAATGCTGATTTATTTCACCTCGAATTTGTTATGAGGTGAAACATCATAGTTGACAAGCAGTACTGTCTCAGGACATCTGGGAAAGAAGGGTTCAATTTCTTAAATGGACTATGTGCATCACAATTAGGCAGACAGCAGTTTGTATGCTAAACTGAGAGAATATATTCATTTGGTTGGAATATTTTGGGTATGTCAAATGCCTCCGACACTGTGAGAAACCAGTCCTGAAATCTTATGAAGGCTAAGGTGGTGGCTTTCCAAGGTACATTTAACCGCATGAACAATACAACTTCCAAGCTTCTGATATCCTGATTTAGTGTACTCTTGTGTTTACCACTGATCTTCTTACTGTTATTTTTTGATCATTTTTAGTTGTTTGACTGTACAGTAATGGGATAGGTACTGTATAGTTTACATGATGGCAATACAAAGTTTGAAACCCCAGTTAAACTACTAAAGATGGTGTCAACAATCCAAACATGTTACAGGATACCTCTGGTGGTGGAATGCAGGACACTATGAATCATTGTTTGTATGACGTAATAAATTAACTTTTTGCAGTGGCTTCAAAGTTGCCACGGAAATGACCTTTATATAATGTACCCATTGTTTATAGACAACAGAGAAAACTGCCAATTTATTTTGGTAGTTTAATGCCTTCATTACAGACATTTTTATTTAATTTTCCAAAGTTACATTACAGTTATTGAAAGGTACCATCAAAATGGTTTATCCTCTAAGCTTTCAGTATTATACAAGTAATTTGATTTATGTCCTAGTAATAATCAAGTTTTCAAGAACCAAATTTGTGAAGGTTGTGTCCATGAGTGTATGTTTAACAGCTAAAACATGATACAAACAACCACTAAAATTGTGACAAATCAGTATGAATTTTAGTGACCAGTTACAATGTATTTGATTACATCTGCAGTTGTGTAATTTAGAAGGTCATGTCTCAGTCTTATAAGAAGAGGGCGGGAGTACTAGCTAATGTCTGATTGTCCTCAGCGGTAATGGTCTAAGAAAGAATGGGAACCACTGATTTATATAAATACGCCAAAAGCCACCATATGGTGTATGGCAGAGGGTACCTCATACCAGTACTGGTCATTCTCTTTCCTGTTCCACTCGGAAATGGAGGGAGGGAAAAATGACTATCTATATGCCTCTGTATCAGCCCTAATTTCTCTCACATTCACGATCACTACGCAAACTGTATGTTGGTGGCAGTAGAATCATCCTGCAGTCAGCCAAACTGCTGGTTCTGTTAATTTTCTCAGTAGTGTTTCAGGAAAACAACAGCTTCTGTCCAGGGATTCCCATTTCCATTCACTAAGCATCTTCCGGCAAATACATGCATAGCATGGGTGACTCTTAAACAAGGGGTGTGTGGTGGTGCTTTAAATAATTTGCTAAATTATTCTGCCTTTTTTTCCCTAAAGGTGTGTGACATGCCTCTGAGAACTCTAAAGTTAAGGTGGCCCTTTTGCGGAGGATGCTGGGAGTCAAAGCTTGCAATTGGCTAGGCTTGTAGCAAATAGGCTGCTGGACAAGGCTCACCTTGTTTCCCTGGGCAAGTAGCTTATAGCTTATAGAAGGAACCAAAATGTAATGGGTTAGTGCCTCACTAAATTGAAACCAAAGCTGATGGTGAGCTGATAGAAGACCAGGTACAACATTTTCTCTCATTTTTCTGAATCGTAAACACTTGGTAGTGGCCCGAAATTAGCCAACTTCCACCAATGAGGAAAGAGCCAAGTCTGCTATTAGTACCTTCAAGCAGTTAAGTTTTAATACTTGGAATGATAAAGTAATAGTTCTGATTGTGTTATTAATGATGACAACAGTAACTATGGCAAATTCAAATTCGTAAACGATGGAGAAGTACAAAGTAGATATACGTGACCAAGGGGAATAATTTTGCTCTTAGCAAGCCGTGTGTGGAAATTAAATTACTTTGTAAGCTTTATTTTTTTATGTTGACAGTTAATGATGAAATATTATCATCAGTTTAAGATCCTCATCTCTCCCCCCCCCCCCTCCCCCCTCTCTTTCTCTCTCTCATGGGAAATGTGTGCTTTTGATTGGAAAACCGGGAACAAACTTTCTACATAATCCTTTGTATCTCTCCAAAGCAATGACAGTTATCATATCCAAGTTGCATGTCAATTAATTCTTGATTGCATTGTTGTAAGTGATCTCTGTGTGTGATAGAATCCAACAACTTTCAACAGTATAGTACTGAAAGTCCATTGTGTGGACATTACATTAATACTTGTTCCATAGATCATGAATATGACATTTTATAATGATGTGGAACGTGTCAGTTTAACCTAAGTTTTCATTACACATAAATTTTCCTTTCAGTAGTACTTCACATCTAAATATTCATCAACTGAGTAGAAGGAATTGTCATTCAGAAATTCTTTTAATTTGTTTTTAGATTTTGGTTGCCTATCTGTCATACTTTTAATGCTATATGGCAAAAGACCAAAGATATTTGTGGCAGCGTAATTCACCCATTTCAGTGCCAAAGTCAGAGTTAACCCACAGGAGTGGAGATCATCCTGTCTCCTAGTGTTGTGGCTATGTACTTTGTTATTATCTTTGTATTGGGATGGGTTATTAATAACAAGTTTCATAAGTGAATACATATATTGCGAAGGTACTGTGAATATCTCGAGTTCCTTAAACAAATATCTGCAAGGTGATATCAGGTGGGCTCCAACTATTATTCTGATTACACACTTTTGTGCAATGAATACTTTTCTCATGATGATGAATTGCCCTCAAATATGTTACCATAAGAAAGCAGTGAATGAAAATAGGCATAGTAGGCAAATTTGCTGATATGCTTGTCACCAAAATTTACAATACCCTACTAGTGAAAGTAGCTGAATCTAACCATTTCAGCATATCATCTTCCAGTTCCAATTTCTCATCAGTGCAAACACCCAGAAATTTTGAATATTCTGTTTTAGCAACAGAGTCTGTTTAAAGTCTATATTTATCAGTGCTGTTATGCCATTTGCTGTAGAGAATTGTATATACTGTGTTTTCTCAAAATTTAGTGAGAGTTCATTTGCAGAGAATCACTTAATAATTTTCTGAAAGACATGATATACAATTTCCTCCGCTAAATCTTGCTTGTTGAGTGTGATTACTATACTTGTAACATCAGCAAAAAGAACTAGCATTGCATCTTCATGATTGCAGAGTGGCAAGTCATTAATATATATGAAAAACAATAAGGGACCCAAGACTGATCCCAATGGGACACCATTCTTGATACCTCCATAGTTAGAGGATTCTGCTGATTTTAGCAGACTATGTGTATTTTTAATTTCAACCTTCTGTATTCTTCCAGTTTAATATGAATTAAAACATTTTGCACTTTCCCACTCATGCCATAATACTTAAGCTTATCTAGAAGAATTTCATGATTCACACATTTGAAAGTTTTTATAGATAACAAAATATCCCAGTGGGTGATGTTCAGTTATTCAGAGTATTTAATATTTCATTAGTGAAGGCACATATGGCATTATCTGTTGAAAATCCTTTCTGAAAATCCAATTTACATGTTGCTAGTACTTCATTTTTACAAATATGTGAAGCTACTCTTGAATACAGTACTTTTTCGAGAATTTTGGGTACATCTGTCAGAAGTGAGAGTGGGCAGTAGTTGTTGGCATGAGAACTAACCCCATTTTTATGCAATGGTTTAACAATAGCATACTTTTGTCTATCTGGGAAAATGCCCTATTTCAGTGAGCTACTACATATGTGGCTGAGAGTCCTACTTATCTATTGGTAACAAGCTTTTAGTCTCTGTTGGAAATGCCATAAATTCCATATGAACTTTTACTTTTTAGTGAATTTGTTATTTTCCTAATTTTAGTAGGAGAGGTTGGTTGAATTTCAGTTCTACCAAATTGTACATGTATTGCCTCTTCCATATACAGCTTTGTATTTTCTAATAAATACCTGAATCCTATATTCTCCACGCCACTTAAAAATTATTATTAAAAATATTTTCTACTTCTGACTTTTTGTTAACAAAGTTCTCACCGAGTCTAGAAATACAGTCTTTCTGTGCTCTCAGTTGTCCTGTTTCCCTTTTAACAATGTTCCAAACTGTTTTAATTTTATTATCAGAAGTGCTAATCTCAGCCATGCAGTAGTTTTTACAGTGTTTGACTGTTTCTGGATCATTACTTTTTCTAGCTACGAGATAAATTTTCCTTCTCTGCTTATAAGATACTTTTATTCCTTTAGTAAGCCATGGCTCTTTAGACAGTTTCTTACAATTATGTTTCACTCTTTCCTTAGAGAAACAGTTTTCAAATACACACACAAAGGTATCATGACATAGGTTAAATTTTAAATTAGCATTAGCTTCCTTGTACACCTCATCCCAGTGTAACTATTGCTAGCTTTCCCTAAAATTTGCAATTGTTAAATCATTAATTGAGTGCACTATTTCAGAGAAGTGTTTTGTGCTACTGTATTGGGGCTATGCCATATATTGTAACTAGCCTTGCATCATGATCAAACAAACTGTTCTAAACAGGAAAAGTTTTTATTTGATTAAATTTACTGTCTATAAAAATATTATCTATCAGTGTGCTGCATTCCTGTATAAAACTAAAAACTAAACTCCTCCTGAACAGGCCATGAAGGCCCAACAGTACCGACTGGCCACTGTGTCATCCTCAGCCCACAGGCATCACTGGATGAGGGTATGAAGGAGCATGTGGTCGGCACACCGCTCTCCCGACCGTATGTCAGTTTCCGAGACCAGAGCTGCTACTTCTCAATCAAGTAGATTCTCAGTTTGCCTCACAAGGGCTAAGTGCATCTCACTTGCCAACAGTGCTCTGCAAAGCGGATGGTCACCTATCCAAGTGCTAGCCCAGCCCGACAGCCCTTAACTTTGGTGATCTGACGGGAACTGGTGTTAACCACTGCGGTAAGACCATTGGCTGCTTTCCTGTATATCTGACATGAAATTGAAAGAAACATGTAATACTTGAAGGTCAACCTTTCTGTCAGACTCTTTCAGAAAATCTACTTTGAAATCCCCAAAAAACAATAATTTGCTTCCCTCTGTCTGACAGATAGCACAACAGAGAATCCAAGTGTTTCAAAAATAGCTGAAAATTTCCCAATGTGGACCTATACAAAGCTACAATTATCAAAGTACCATAATTTAGTTTTAAGCTCACATGCACATGCTTCTCTATGTCGTTCTACACAAAATCTTTTAATGTCTAAATTTTTCACACCATGATGAACTGTGACGTATATGGCAACTCCTCCTCTCTCTGTAGTGTCTCTACTTACATGTGCTGAAAGCTTATCTCCACCTGCATTTACCTTTTCCATATCTGTGACTATATGATGTTCAGACAGGCATAGTACATCTATTTCACCATCAGTTTCTAAAGAAACAAGAAGATCATCTACGTTGTTTTTTAATCTCCTGATTCTCTGACACAGTGCACTAACATATTTTTCACTGTGGTTTTATGAGAATCTTGTGATATTTTAATATCTCTAGTACCTGCCTGTCTGAGCTTCTCTTTAAGCTTAATTTCATTTAATGTTAAATCATTAGACACTGATTTTAGCCTAGAAAGAGGATACTCACATGAGTTTCAGTGCCTGCTCCTCCCCCCCCCCCCCCCCCCTAAAGATTTTGCTACAATTCCAGCCAATTTCCCATTCCCTTTCCTATTGAGATGGAGGTCATGCCTTGTGGAAACCTACTTACCAATGGCATCAACAGGAACCAAACCTATGCCTGACAAAGTAGCCACCTGAAGCATCTGATCTAGGTCCACATTGACCCTCCTGACAGAGCTGGGGCCGATCACACCACATCAAAGCAGGAACAAAGCCAACATTTGTATGGTTCATTGAAGGTGCTATTTTTACCAGGTCCCACTCAATATTGTAGCCCTGATCCCTATCAACACTGTTTCCTGCTCCACCTACTATCACACATGATGCTGCTTTGTAAAACTCTTGCACGTGACTCTCTATCACAAGGCTAAGACATGCCCATTTTTCCTGCAAGATCTGGCCCATTTCTCTTCCATGACTACTACCTAACAATAAAACTTTCCATATAGTTTCTGCGTTTTTGGAAATAGTTGGTTTCCTGGTGAAAGTCTATTGAGTATTAACTACACTTACATCTACCTGAGTCTCTTCCTTAGTTAAGTGAGGTAGCAAGGCAAATTTTCTTTGTGCCAATGATGCAACTGTCAGATACTCTCTCTTTCTGTGGCTCCTGTTCCTTGCTACCTGTCTTCACCTTACTCCCCCCTTAACCTAATCTGTTTCACCCTATCACTATCCAGTTCAGCCTTAAGGACTCTAATCTTGCTGTTCAGCTATTTTCCTATCTATTGAACATACTCTACAATACCATGGAAGAGACTCATTTACTTCCCCAATTCCCATGCCACTACATTTCCCTCAATGTAATCATCTGTCACTCACAACAGCTGCATAGAACCCCAGAACTAACTTTCCTATGGCAGCTCAAACACTTCTCACTCATGGTTGTTTACAATATTTCTACAAAATTTATCTAGACGACGACAGTAATATTTTTTTAAGTACAGATGACAAACGTAGAACACCACTATATGTGTATACTATTAATATAGTAACATAATGCACTGAAAATAATATTAGAACTCAAAACCTGTGTACTCGGAAAAATAGGCCTAAGATAATGTATGCATACTGACAACATTTACTTTAATCATTTTTGAAACATTTTAAAATTTCCCATTTTGCGCATGTGTAAAAATGTTTCAGACGTGCATAATTGAAACACAAAAGCTGAAAAGATCTGTGTGTAATTTCTCGTGGTTTGTGTTTGTTGAGGAAGGGTGAGTGGTTTGTGCCTGAACTCAAATGTGTAACTTGATATGTATTCAGTACGTTTGAAAAGTGTTTGGATTTGTGCTATTGCTTTCAGTGTGTTTTAGCTTTCCAGGTGTTGAGTGTCTGATATATTACCAACTTCGATCATATCGGAATTCAATAGTCAAAGATCCACAGTGTCAAAAATGTGACAAGAATACCAAATTTCAGGAATTACCTCTCACCACGGACAACATGGTGGGCGACAGCCTTCAATTAATGACCCAGAGCAGCAGCATTTGCATAGAGCAGTCAGTGCAAATGCACAGGCAACACTACATGAAATAACTGGAGATATCGATGTGGGACATACGACAAATGTATCCGTTAGGACAGCATGTCTAAATTTAACATTAATGGGCTGTGGCAGCAGATGACCGACGCGAGTCTCTTTGTTAACTGCACGACATCACCTGCAGTGTCTCTCCTTGGTGGCGACAATGTTGATTGGACACTAGACAACTGGAAAACAGTGGCCTAGTTGGATGAGTACCGATTTCAGCTGGTAAGAGGTGATAGTAGGGTTCGAGTGTGATGCAAACCCAGACCCCATGAAGCCATGGACCCAAGTTGCCAACAAGCACTGCGCAAGTTGGTGGTGGCTCCATAATGGTGTGGGCTGTGTTTGTATGGAGTGGACTAGCTCATCTGTTTGAAATGAACAGGTCACTGACTGGAAATGGCTATGTTCGCTACATGGAGACCATTTGTAACCATTCATGGACTTCATGTTTCCAAACAATGATGACATTTTTATGAATGACACTGCGTCATCTCATCAGACCACAGTTGTTTGCTGTTGGTTGAAAGAACATTCTGGACAATTCGAGCAAATGATTTGGTATCCATATTGCCTGACATGTGTCCTATCAAACATTTATCAGACGTAATTGAGAGGTTAGTTTGTGGACAAAATTTTGCACTGGCAACACTTCCCCAATTATGGAAGACTATAGAGATAGCATGGATCAGTATTTCTGCAGGGAACTTCCAATGACTTTGTGAGTCGATGCCACATCACATTGCTGCATTATGCCAGGAAAAAGGAGGCCTGACACGATATTAGTAGGTAGCCCATGGATTGTCACCTCAGTGTTTGTCGACTGTTCTGCTGGACATTTCCAGCTGTATCACTAACAGTTCTGACAGCTTTCATGCTAAATACCTGATGTTTGAATATTAGTGCATGCTTCTTTACCAAGTTTGTTATGTGAGTTTTCTGTTTCTATTCAGCACTGAGGATCACATAGATAGGCCACTGGCTTGTATCTGGTCCTCCTGTATAATTAGAAACAACTGTTATTTTAATATTGGCACTGTAAAGATGTCTTTCAGAAACTGTACAGTTGTCTACACATATAAAATATTCCAGACAGCAAATATAATACTGTTGCTGGTTCTGGGATGACCTTTTTTTGCCATTTGTAAGATGAGCATGTTTTTGTCACCTTATCACAATGCAGTGTTGGGTGAGAACTGCTAGCAAATGGTTGGACAGTTAGTATGTGGTAGTTATTGGTCTGATAAGTGTCTTGTATTTTCTTGATGTTTCATGGTTTAGGTTTCTCCTGTATTATTTTTTTTCATTATATTTATCTTTAAATTGTAACTGTTTTACTCTTGAATAGTCCTTCAGATATTAAGTGGGTCCAGATACAGCTAAGGGGAAAGTAGATATACCAACAATAATTTTAACTCTAACCCAAAAGGGATAATTTATTTTATGAGGGGAGGGGGGGAAGTATATCACTTCTTCCCATTGTTGAGAATAGAATCTGTTTCACTTAACATTATATGGGCCGATTAACGAAGATATGCAAATATTTTAATATGTTATTCTGCAAGTAAAACTAAAGAAAAGGTACATATGAACATAGGTACCCCAATGTTTCATTACAGAGTTATGGTTATAAAAGATTTTGCCTGAAATTTAGCAACTTCGCTAATATGAAGCCATGGAAAAACTGTACAAGGTTAAAGTAAAGCACAATTTCCATTTATTTTGTTATTGGTCTGGCGAATCTAACAAAACATGTCCCAGACATGTATCTCCAGTGGTTTTCTATAACGTCCAGAGAAGCAAATATTATTATACAAATAAATTTGTTTAGTTTCCATTAAGAATGTAGGACATTTATGTTACTGTTGGCAATAGTTAGTGAGTTGTTTCAGTCATATCCTAACCTTGAAACGAGTTAGTTTTCTGTATTGTTCAGTGAAAGAACATAATAACAACATAGTATTTAAGTGGAACCATATAGTAACTGTTGTAATTTATTTCACGTGTGCCATGGTACTAAAAAAGCAGATTATCTGACACATTCATACAGTTTTGGTTAACGTTATTACCATCATTTATCCAAAATTAAATTCTCTACAACTTCTGTTGAAAACTTTGTGCAATTGTCTGAAATTTAAAAAACCAATTGGGGCAACTAGTTAATAAATTAAAAATTTTACGAAATTACGTTTTTGATTCTCTGGATGTCCTGGAAAACTACTGCAGATACATGTCTCTGACATGTTTTATTGGATTCACCAAATCAATAACAACAAAACAAATGGAAATTATGCTTTACTTTAACCCCGTATAGTTTTGCAATGGCTTCATATTAGTGAAGTTACTAAATTTCAGGCAAAATCTTTTATTAGTCGTAACTCCATAACTAAACATTTGCAGACCTATGTTTACATGAACTTCTTTCTTTAGTTTTACTTGTAGAATAATATATTAAAATATTTGCATATCTTCGTGAAGCACCCTGTATATAAATTTCGATGTAGCTTACATTCTCTTGGCAAGAACTAAAAATATTGCTTAAGTGCAACTCTAACAAGTGCACACCAAAATTTCAGTGTTGAGCCATCCACATGGTCCATAACGGATCCTGTGGCCTCACCTATGAATTCAATTTCCCAATATTGAATACGTAATGGCCTAAATCATTTCACAGCAGTTACTTTCGAGTGGTCTGCGACTTGGCGAAACCTGAGGATTCCAAGGTCTGCTTTGCCTTTGGTAGTAATTAGATGTGATTATCAATCTTGGTAACGTAGACATGGGCGATGGTTTCCCTTATGGAAAATCAGAATATACCTGCCAATCATGTTAACTAGGTACTGGTTTCCTACAGAAACGATGGAAAGAAAAAGACAATTTGAGTCCCATGTTGCGCATCATCTGCTGCATTTTCTCTGTAGTTCACAATAGGGTTACCACCTTCTACAACACCACAGTAAGGGATATCAATAAGTCTCACATTCTACTATGATTGTCTATTATTTCATTAACCCTTAAATGGTAACATGAGTGGAAATTCACCCTAGGGAAATTAGACATCTCTGTTGTGAAATGAAAAACCTGCTTAGAGTATTGTCCACCTTGATATGTTAATCTTTTAGTAGTTTAAGATTAGCTGTTGTTGTTTATGAGTTATTTCAGTGTTTCTGTACAGAAAGCATCTGCTCAGCAGAACAGTTGACATAATACACGAAGAACACACAAGTACCTGGAAGTACAAAACTACCCATTTGACACAAGTGGAACTTTTAAAGCAAGTAGTTTATGACAAACACATGTGGATATAACTGGAGTTTGTTCCATAAGTGAGAGTTTGTATTTGTATCATCTTTTTGGGAGTTTAGTATTATTTCAGTGACAGTTTTGTGAATATGGAGCTCACTATTATTGGTGGGAAGAAATATACAAATGGTGAGTTACGATGTTGTTAATGAAGATGAGCCATCAGACTAAGAATGTAGTGGGCAGGGAGACATCTGTGAATAGGATAATGCTGAAGATGATGACAATGCTGGAAGTGGCAGTGCTAGAGATTTTAGTCCATAAAATAACAGGGATGCAAGTGAAAATGAAACTGAGGAAATGCAAAAGTCAAAGAAATGTAGAACAGAAAATTCCTGGTTTGAATTCAAGGGAGTGAAAGTTATTCCAAAGAAGACTATTGTAAAGGGGGAAAATGGTAAAACTTTGTCATCGAAGCATCCTGTGAGGCAAAATACTCTGAAGTATTTATGTAGAACAGCTGTGCCAGGTCCTCATAGCAATAATCGCAAAGTTCTAAGTGCTGAAGAGCATTGGCGTCTCTTTGATGAAAATATGCTGAACGATATCGTTCATCACACAAACCAAGAAATAGCTTTACAAAGCTAGAGAGATGCTCCCGAACAAAGATTTACTGGTGACATCACTCCACCAGAGCTGAAAGCATACATCGGCCTACTTTTTATCATTGGTGCTAGAAAACATTCTCATTTGATTGGTGATTTTCTATGGAGTGTTTAGGGGAGTCATACTTCAGTATGTTACTGGTGACATTCAGATTGATTACAAATTGTCTGGCATTCGATGTCATGCACACTATGGCAGCCAGAAAAGGGAAGGATCTTTTTTACAAATATTCAATATGTCTAGAACAGTTTTTTCGCTCCATCAGTTGAATGCAGCATTGATGAACAGCTTTAAGGATTCAGAGGTCAATGTAAATTCTGGATGTGTATTTCCAACGAACTGGAAAAGTACAGTCTAAAACATGTGTTCTTATATGACTCCTGTTCTAAATATTTGACCACAGGAATACCGCACGTAGGGAAAGAAATACGGTGGGCCTGAACCTTTGGCACAAAACTTGGTGAAACAACTAATGATGAGATATGAAGGAGATATGATTTCAATTTAATTTTGAAGATATTACTGCTGTCTGTCAGACATTTTATTTCATCTGGTAATTTGTCGAAAATTTTTATAGCAGCATATTTTACCCCTTTCTGTGCCAAAGATAGGTTGAGTCAAGTATAGGTCAGTCTTTCCTTTTTCTGGTGTTATAATCATGAATTTCACTGTTGTTTTTAAACTGGTCCATGTTGTAGAGAACAAATTTAATTTGTGAGTAAATGTACTGTGAGGCTGTTGTAAGAATTCCCAATTTTTTAAAAAGATGCCTACAAGATGTGCTACTATGAACTCCACACATTATTCTAACCACTTTCTTTTGAGCAGTGAATACTTTTTGTCTAAATGTTGAGTTACCCCAAAATATTATTCCGTTTGACATCATAGAGTGAAAGTATGCAAAGTATTAACTATAAGGAATCTACCCTACAATCTGCAGATAAAGATATAACATGTACTGAAAGAAATTAATTCTTAGTTGATTAACTGGTCGATGGGAGATAACAATTTATCTGCATCGGTTCCAAGACAAGGACAATGCAAACTCTGTAAAATCAGTGATCAGAAGTACACCATCAAGTGCAGTGCCTGCAAGAATTTGATTTGTGCTGAGCGCAGGGAAGTTGCAAAAATAATTGTGGTTCATAAATTACTGTGATTGCCATTTAAATTTCAGCAAATGAGCAACTGCTTAGCCAAATATGTGTTATTTTTATCCTACAACGAACTTATAAATAGTGACTCGTAACGAATTACTTGAACATTAAGATGTATTATTATATCACAATGCTACCCTCTTAAAAAAAAGTCTTGTTGTCCTATTTCTTTTGCTTACTCGGCAGAATACCACTTTTTTTTTTTTTTTTTTTTTTTTTAAATCCTGACAACTCTGACTGTCAGTTCCAAATCCAGCATTTCATCTCCAACAAAATTTTATTGACACCTCTAGCTATGGACTTAGCTTTTCTCATTTACCTAAATAAACACAAAGCCCTTTATCTCATAAACATTGACACTTCTCTGTTGAAAGTACTCGTACAACAAACAACTGATGTCGACTGTTGATGAAAATATCTATTGTCTGCGCCTACTTGCTGGTGATACAGGGCTGCAGATAGTATGTTTTGCTTAAAGTGTTGTTCATTGTTGTCGCAGACTTTCAAACTTCAAAGTATTGTTTATATAGGTCACTTTAACAATTGGCTTAGGCTACAGTTTAAACAAGGGCAATTTAAACAAACGGATAGTTGGTTAAGTAAATTGTGATGTACCGTGACTCTGAGTAAGACAAATTCATACAACATATTGATCAGTAACATATAGGCTTAACATTGATGTAATTTATACAAATGGATTACATGAATAAGATAAATTAACGCAAAAATCAAATACAAGATTCTGAAGATCCACACAAGGTACATGTGGCATAATTTTTTAATCCTCAAATTGGGAAAGTTGGCAATCCTAGTTCACAGATGGAATGCTGTGGAAGTTACTTTTTTCAGGCTCTATGGTTACCAAATTGTATTACGATCATACAGAGTGTGTATCATCTGTGTGTGTGTGTGTGTGTGTGTGTGTGTGTAGTGGGGTAGCGGGTAAGCGTACACAAAATACACACACACACACACACACACACACACACACACACACACCAGTACAGTAGCCCCATAGTAGCATCCAGTCTAGATTTGATGTCAGCAGTAATCCTGCATGCAATCATGCTCGTTGATTCATCTGCAAATGACGAACACTACGCACCACCTGTGCGGAACAGCTTCACCAAGTCAGGCGGCTTAGGCAAAACCAGTGTGACACCAGAAGCAATGCACCAACTACCAGTCTGAAGACTAATTACATAGATCCTTACAATATGCGCACAGTGTAGATGTAAAATATCAAACATAGTTGACTCACATGCCAGACAAAGTAGATCTCAGTCATGCACTACATTGTACTTAAGCTGTACTGAGTGCTAAAGGAAAAGTGAGTCTTTTAAAAAGCATATTTAGGTGAGCAGTGAAGGAAGAACAAACAAAATCTATCTCCTCCACAATGATCCTACAGCTTTAAAACTGTTTTCTTTGTGGTGATCTTAATAACCTTGTTCACTAACACTTTTTTTTATAGCAAACAAAAGCTGGCAGACAGTTCTACCTACCTACCTACATATGTATCTGTATGTATACTCTAGACGCCAGCTATGGTGTGTGGTGGAGGGAACTTTGAGTAACATCACTTTGCGCATTACCAATTCCAGTAGTGAAAAATGGTGCAAAGTAATAGAAGCAGCTGGCCGTGGTAAATCTCCGAGCAAAATCTAATTAATCTCCCCTGTTTTACCTTAATGATTTTTTCTTGCATGATACTTGTAGGAGAATGCAATGCTGATTGATCGATCTAGGTTCGCAGACTCTCACTGTTTTAACACTGAACCACACTGTGACGCATGACACCTCCCCTGTATCATCTGCCACTGGAGTTTAATGAGGTGTTCCATGATGCTTTCGCCACTACTAAGAGAAACCGTGACCAAATATGCTTCGCTATGTCTTTGGATTTCCTTTATTTCCTGTCCTAATCTTAACTGGTAAGGGGACCACACTGATTAGTGATACTTGACTAACAATGAAATGAATGTTTGTAAGGCAGCTCCTTCATTGGTCAGCTACACTTCCTGTGGATTCTTTGCAAAGAATCCCAGTCTGGCTTCTACCTTTCCTAAGATTAGTCTAACGTGAAACTTACTGGCAGATTAAAACTGTGTGCCCGGCCGAGTTTCATATAAGTGTGCACTCCGCTGCAGAGTGAAAATCTCATTCTAGTCTAACGTGTACATTAAGTCTTCAATCGCCCCATACGCTGACATGAAGAAAACATTTTGCTTAGACTGGTTGTACTGATATTCATAGGTGATTTATTCTAAGCATTTTCTACATTGTGTGTGATTTTCTGGTGACATATAATGAGTGCATGGCAGTCATCATGGCACATTCAGATGCTGTCCATTCTCAGCTATCAAAAAGTGTCATAAATCCCCATCAATGCATATGAATTCCAAATGGCATGAAGATGCGCAAGTTGAAAAGTTAAGTAATTTTGTAAATTTGAGGGTTGGAACTTTAATAGTGGCAACTATTTATTTAGGTCTACAGCTCGTACAAAATAGATACGTGTTTCAAAGTGCTACTTACCTCACAGTAGTCACCAGCATTGTGTATAACCTGTTTTCAGCGATGTGGAAGTCGTAGGATACTCTTAGCAGTACCAGTTGTGTTGACAGTTCGAGCGCCACGGTCTATTGCCCGACGAATTTGTAGTTCTGCTGTTCATTTTTGGAACACAACCTACGCCCGGTTAGAGACAGTGATGACACTTTTTGAAGGACTTGACCATCATTTGCAGGACAATGCTCAATCATGTACAGTGCAAGCTATTACTGATTTGTTTGACTGATGGGACTGCTAAGTGCTATACCACCTACTGCACCCCCACCCCCACCCCCTCACCCACCCCGACTTAAACCCTCGTGAGTTCAACTCGATTTCTAAACTGAAGGAAACACTTCAGAACTGCTACAAATTCGTTGGGCAATAGACTGCGCCTCTCGAA
Organism: Schistocerca gregaria; assembly: GCF_023897955.1. NCBI lineage: Eukaryota > Metazoa > Arthropoda > Insecta > Orthoptera > Acrididae > Schistocerca > Schistocerca gregaria. Next base: position 90,645,183 of record NC_064931.1, read on the forward strand.
CTGTTGACACAACTGGCACTGCTAAGAGTATCCTACGACTTTCACATCGCTGACGACGGGTTACACATAATGCTGGTGATTACTTTAAAGGTCAGTCAAACTTTGAAACACATATCTATCTTGTACGAGCTGTAAATAAATAGTTGCCACTATTAAAGTTCCAACCCTTGTATTATGGGAAACCGAATTAAGACTGTAGAGAACTCGCAAGTAAGAATTTTGCAGAATATATTAGACTGTGGCAGGCCCATAGCTCACACAGGATACGGTGGTCTATGCAAAGTGATCAGTTTCCGTCTAAAGCGCTGACCGCTGGGCGAGTTCATTCGTTTGACCGAAGGGGAGGCGAGTAACTGTTTTCCACCTTTCTGCTGGTCAGCGATGACAGAATCAAAGCACGCCCTGCAATCTTCCTCAAACGACTTTACAGAAACTATTCGGTAAAAAAATTTAAACAAATCATTTTTGCTTTACTTAAAGCTTTTTTGTCAGGTTCACGGTGATGTGCACATTATTTCGTTAATGGTCATATTAAGACACTGTGCGGCATTCGGGAAAGTGTGCAATGAAAAATAGAAACCGCTGTGATTTTGTGCTTGGTGCATATTACATAATTTTTTTTTTTTGCGTATGAAATTTAGCTAACTTGTTAAATTTTTCTTTAGACTTGGGTAGACGTGCTTATCTGTCACCAATCTCGAGAAAATTAATCTTATGTAGCACACTCATTTGCGATCGCGCCGCTGCAGGGATAAAGCCAGAGTGAAATCTCCACAACATTCCTCATATTTCATAAACGGTTTCAGATATCGAAATGAGATTTTGGTAAATGATAGTACGCAAAAGGAAGAGTATTTTACCATATCGTTATTGTGTAAAACTTCATTACCTACTGTATTATCCCAATAACTACGAACTTTTCCAGTGAAATAATAAGTTTTACGGGCTATCGACAGCAGGTGAAACGAGAAGTGCTATGGGTTCTGGAACAATATATTTGAAGACATTGCACGTTTTTTTGTACCGAGGATGGTTTTTCATAAGCTTCTGTCTTTACTTTTCCTCAGTTCCTCACTTAATAAACTTAATAAATCATTGTTTCAGAATTTGCACAACACGTCAGTGAGGTGAGACAATGTGAACACTGCTTTGTTTTCGCGAAAGAAGCTAACTTTGACGTGACAAGCAGAGAAATGCGTAGGTTTTACTCAAAATTCGCCACCCACGGCGCCTCTCCGAAAGTTACAAATGGTTAACGAGCCAGACGAAAATAAATCGCTGCATTTTCGGTGAAATTCTTTGTAGATGCTAACGAACTAGGTGACAGTAGATCGCTTCGAATGGTCGCCATGCAAGTGTGAGCTTGGATGGGCCCCAAGTAATATTTACAAAAATGTGAGCGTAGGCTTGAGTTCAGAACAGCACTTCCCTCCAGTACCCGGCTTTCCCGCCACAGCGCTCTAAGCAACCCCCACCACTGACGATCTCTCCAGGCTCCCCCAGCCCACTGAGCATATAGCGGCCACGGCATTTTGTGCGCACAACGATCAGACGACGAATCATTGCGTAAAAGTACCACCTAAATTTGTTTTAGATACTAAAGCAATTTACATTTCGAAACAAACTGTACAGTTTTATGTCAGGTATTATCCTGCAGGTGGTGTGTGAGAGAGAACATGTAATTTCCACATAAATCAATATGAAAATCGATGTTTAAGCTTGTGAAACGTTATCCATAAAAAATTTTAATGGCAGGGAAACAATTAATTGAAAGAATGTGGCTTATAACGGAACCAACCTAAAGTAACTTAAATGGCGGTAAAACCTAAAATCTGGGGAAGTGTAAACAGGTTATGTTTGTAACAAATGGCTCTACTACACTTGTTTAAAAAGCAACAAAAGAGCTCTGTTGTAAGCTTACAGTCGCTCCGACGTACAAACTTTTTTTTATTTTCAACACAGTCATTTTCTTTACTATTTATGTTACAATTGATATAATGGGAAAAATACGTGTAATCGTATGAACTTTTATTAAACTTACAATGTTATTTGGCAGTCTACTATCGACTAGTAAACGAAAAACGCATAAAGTGATACTGGAAATGTATGCTTGTCCGTGATTTGAGAAATCCCTTATACCTGGAAGGAGCCCGAAACTACTTGATACCTTCTTGTTTTGAGTGGCACAGATGCCTTTCGAAAGATGTACAATTAATCGCCGCTTTCGATATTGCGAGTGCAAGTTGCAGGATGGTATTTTTCATAAAAACATGGAAAACCAAGTTAAACGGCACCAGTTGCATTGAATAAACGCTATGTTTCCGCATACGGAAGGTCTTTTGAGGTTTTCCGTGGAAAAACAAACCTCGTTAACATTTTCAAAAACCTCGTTTTCAGCCGATAATTTGGAAACAAACCATGCATAACGCAGCATTTTGTTAAATATCGGCGCTGATAATTGGTCATGCAGTATCGAGTGTATTTTAATAGCGTCTTCACGAGAAGCAATTTCTCGTTCTCTTTCGATTAAATACGAACAATTTTAAAGACACGGACAAGCATACATTTTCAGTATCGCTTTATGCGTTTGGTCGTTTACTTGCCGATGGTTATGAATACTGTATTATTTGAGATAATAAAAATTTGTAGACTGCCAAATAACATAGTATATTTAATAAAAGTTCATCCGATCACACGTATTTTCCCATTATATTAATTGTAATATAAGTAGTAAAGAAAAAGAGTGTGTTGGGAAAAGACTGAAGAACGGGACTCGATTCAGCGATTACGGGGCTTGAAGGCTAACCACTCGGCTGCCGAGGCTTCATGGTAAAAATGGCCACGCACAGGTATATATTTGACGACCGTAATTATCTTGCGATTTTCTCAGTAACGCTTGAGAAGTACGCGCTACTGTTTACATATTTTATTGTCCTCAGGGAGTACTACGAGTGTACGAAATTTGCAGTAAATCCGCATTCCAAACGTCGTGGTCTCCCCTTGTTAGTCACAAATTTGGAGATTATATGATGCAACAATAACGTTGTTAACAATGAGTTACACTAGCATGTACCAGGAAACAAGTATTCGGGCAGCAATCTTTATTTCGCACCACTAATGGGGTATCACATGCACTATAAACGCTTTACACTAAGTGTCAATAACTGTATATATTAAATACGATTACGCTGCTCAAGCCGTTCGGGGTGACCGAGCGGTTCTAGTCGCTACAGTATGGAACCGCACGACCGCTACGGTCGCAGGTTCGGATCCTGCTTCGGGCATGGGTGAGTGTGATGTCCTTAGGTTAGTTAGGTTTAAGTAGTTCTAAGTTCTAGGGGACTGATGACCTCAGAAGTTAAGTCCCATAGTGCTCAGAGTCATTTGAACGCTGCTCAATTTTTCCTACAGGATGATAATTGAAGAACTCTGTTTCTTCAACATCTGAGGGATGCGCAGATACACAAATAAGAAGTATTAGTATATTTGTGACATACGTAACAACGAACAGACCAGAGTCACTTACAATATTTAAAATTTATGTGACAGTGGTATACACCCGTCACACATTACATATAAGTGCCCTTTGAAACTTTCCAATGAGACCTAGCAGCAGCTCAGACTGTCATAAATTTCAAAGACGTGCACATCGTTTATCTGTTACCGGTACGTGTCTCTTGCTATGATGTGCGTCAGCGATTGTGCTGGAGTTGAAGTATTAATGAGAGAGTTAAAAAACTGCTGAACACAAATTGTCCTCCGTGTGTGATGGCAGAAATTTGTTACTCCTATAGTGAATCAGATTTGCATTGCGTATTTCCTCGCAGTGTACAATTGCTTGTAATCTACAGTGCTCTCTTTAGCGTCAGACACTTACGACCTATTGTTGCTTTTCTTCACCAAAGGATACGATGTAGTTTTCCTTCTTCGCTATTAAAGAGTATTTAAAGTTTTATGAACACAAGTGGGACACAAAACACAAGCAACTAATTGTAACTCATTCTTCGCTTCCCTTTGACCTTATGAACGTACTTTCGCTATAATAGGTGTATAAATTAAGAGCTACTACTGCCATGCTGAAGCTGAAGTAGAAGGGAGTATTTTGAAGTCCTTGAGCTATGTCCTTGTCTGTCTATTTTCATTATTTGTAGATTCGACAAATGCACATACTCGATGACCTGTTTCTCATTCTAGACTCGAGATAATTTAAGTGAACCAAGACCCTATAATAAACTCAATCGAAATGGGTAAAGTTATTGGCCCTCAATTAATTGCGACTACGATAGTTATGGTGCAGTATTTTGTTATTTCTTTAATGTACTTCACGTGTGGAAACATAAGAGAACGGGAAGAATAGGATCTTATCCGATATTTGTGGAAGACGCAGCAGCTTTTCATTTCGGCGCAACCTATTTATCAGAGTGTATAGGCACGAACACTTTAAATCACTGATGCGAGAGGAGCCGATTTTTGAGTGACATTGTTCACTACCATTCGCCCTCTCTTTCTAAAACGTAGAATTTCTCAACACCCTGCGAAATGGGCTATCAAATTCAAAATGCAGATACTCCCTGCACAAATATCTGATCACATCGTAGCTCAGAAAGAAAGTGAGTTCAACGGCTTGTTTGTTTATTCACACGGTCCACCATGAAGTACGTGGGCAAAAAATGCTACAAAATTACACAGTGCACTCCATGTGCTCTCTTTAGTATGTTTAGACTATCAACGAAACTCCACGTATTAAAACCATACGCATCCCTTGGTGAAACGTACACTAAGTAATAATTGAACTATAAGAAAAAAGTAAATTAGCTACGAACTACGGGGTACACACCCATTATTTAATATGTAAACGTCACTACAGTTACTCGCGTTTAGGTTATGACATATTCGTATTAGCGATGATGTGGAACTGATGAATAGCGAAATTCTGCATGACCCGCTTAAGTGTGCGAATATCGATGCCGTCGATGACCTCCTGAATGGCTATTTTCAGCTCAGCAATGGTTTTGGGGTTATTACTGTACACTTTGTCTTTAATATAGCCCCACAAAAGGAGTTGCATGTGTTCATATCTGGAGAATATGGGGGCCAATCGAGGCCTATGCCAGTGGCCTCTGGATACCCCAGAGCCAGAATGCAGTCGCAAAGTGCTCCTCCAGGATATCAAACACTCTCCTGCTTCGATGGGGTCGTGCTCCGTCTTGTAGAAATCAGCGTCACTTTGAATAATGGGGATGAAATCATCTTCCAAAACCTACACGTATCATTCGATAGTCACCGTGTCATCAAGGAATATTGCACCGATTATTCCGTGATTGGACACTGCACACCACACAGTCACCCGTTGAGTGTGAAGAGACTTATCGATCGCGAAATGCGGTTTCTCAGTTCCCCAAATAGGCCAATTTTGCATATTTACGAACCCATCCAAATGAAAGTGGGCTTCGTCGCTAAACCAAACCATAGTAACTTCCATCATGCCCCGCGGCCAACTATGCAGTTTGAACGTCCGAACGCAAATCGTTTAGAAATTGCGACGATTTTATTTCATATAGTTCAATAATTGTCACCCCGCATCTACTGCCTTGGGCAGGTGTCCGCCACGAACACATGACAGCGAACAATTCAAAGTGTGACGCTTAATGTTCTCATTTTTGTGTGTGACCTGTATATTAGCGAACGTTTTACTCTAATAAACTATACAGATCCACTCAGAAGGGTACTGTAAATATATCTTTGCTATACATAGTGTTAAGAAAAGGAATTACGAGATGGATCGCCAAAACCCTTGAGGCTTGAAAGCGGGGACATGGAATTATCTAAATAATTTCGACTTTTAGGCCCACGTACAATGCGTAGCTACAATGAATGGAAGTCCACATTATAACTAAGACATACAAAAAGCATGAAAAAAACGTAGAAAACTACATTCATTAATTTATTGACTTAAATCACATTGTTCACACCTTTATTTTATTTTATTTCAGAATATCGCGGCTGTTACGTCGTTTACATTTTCTTGAATTACAGCGCCAATTACCAAGAAACAAAACAAATGTTTAAGACAAAATGTACGTAGTTTTTTATGTATAATCTGATTCTGCAATAAAAAATGGGGGTTCACATTTGAAATTTTAAAGTTGCCTCCAGCCCAGCCACCACGGGGCTGGGGTGGCGTGCTAATTTTAGCACCAGCAGATCTCCCCCTCGAAAATAATCAATTCTGGATTCTACACATTTTTTCGTGTGAAGCTTATCTTTCGAGTTATTCTGGTCTGTCAACTTAAAATTTACACCATGTATAACCCCAATCAGAGGCTACTACGCAACCAGTAAGAGACATGTGACTTCTGTTCGTAGGCATCGATTCAATTTCATCTCTGCTTAAATGAGCGCTATACTTCACTTCATCCCACAATTAATCATTGATAAACGTGTAATTCGTCTGAGAGAAATTTGGAAGAGCGCACGATATAAAAGAAAATGGGGCGTATGGTCTCCAGTAGGCAAGATGTTATTCAAAAATGGCTCAAATGGCACTGAGCACTATGGGACTTAACTTCTGAGGTCATCAGTCCCCTAGAACTCAGAACTACTTAAACCCAACTAACCTAAGGACAACACACACATCCATGCCCGAGGCAGGATTCGAACCTGCGACAGTAGCGGTCGCGCGGTTCCAGACTGTAGCGCCTAGAATCCTCGGCCACCACGGCCGGCTAAGATGTTGTAATGCTGCTTTACGTAACAGTACGGCCTTAATTAAAAAGCACTCGTGTAACACGAACTCCCATTTTGAATGAGACTTGCAATACAGACATAACTGTGCAGCGCGACCTGTTTCGTAGTAAGTTGCATCGTTACTATCGATTTGACCCTCACCCCCTTAACCGTTTCTGGGAAGACTGTTTTCTGCTGTTAGTATTGTTCAGAACAAATGAAACTCAAAAATCAGGTAACTGAAGAAGCATGTACGCGTTCTCTGAAACACAACTAATATCGCCCCCCCCCCCCCCCCCCCGCCCCCCCTCCTAAAGAAAGTCCCAAAATGAGTCAGATGCGTAGAACTACTAACGTTAAGCCCCATGTCCCATGTCGTGTAGTGAAAGATCCGAATTTGGCGAACAACTAGAAAATTATGGACACACATATTTTTTATGATGTCGCACTGGTTTCCGGCATAGTAACTCCAGCTAAGGTTATCCGACACACAGGCGTCACCAGTGAGAAGCGGACGAAGAGAGAAGTGCGCGGGTTTCGCTCGTAAGGCACCAGAAGAGAGCGTAACTGTATGACGCACAAAGCGAGGCGAAGTGAAGGCGGCGCGCGCTACGGAGGTCTGCGTGCGGCTGGCATCTGATCGCTGGCCGCGACCGGACGACCGGCTCTGCCAAGCTGTCCTCATCCCACTCGGCCGATCATGGTGAATGCCGCGCTACGGCGCTGCGCCAAACTCCCACACGCACACGGTCTGCCTGCATTCGACAAATGCCGACGCACTGTGTCCCCGCCAGCAGCAATCACCGATACCAGAGATACGTGACAATTTCAAGCTCATGTAGCGAAAGGTCGTTTCGATCAAAATTCATTTATCGACATAGTCCCCTGTTCAGGCATTGCACTCTGTAACATATGATTCCCTGGCCGTGCCTCTGTGCTCTTCGTTTTGCTATGGTCTACTACAGAATCTGATTCTGGGGCAGGAGAATTTCTCCAGCTTGTAGCTAATGGATCGGTCTTTCCCTAATTCTCCGAAATGGGTAGTAGTCTGGGCACATGGGGCCCTTTCGAGGTCGAGCAATTTTCCCATGACGAGGAGAAACACACTTCTGGCCATTAAAATTGCTACACCACGAAGATGACGTGCTACAGACGCGAAATTTAACCGACATGAAGAAGATGCTGTGATACGCAAATAATTAGCTTTTCAGAGCATTCACACAAGGTTGGCGCCGGTGGCGACACCTACAACGTGCTGACATGAGGAAAGTTTCCAACCGATTTCTCATACACAAACAGCAGTTGATCGGCGTTGCCTGGCGAAACGTTGTTGTGGTGCCTCGTGTAAGGAGGAGAAATGCGTACCATCACGTTTCCGACTTGGTAAAGGTCGGATGGTAGCCTATCGCGATTGCGGTTTATCGTATCACGACACTGCTGCTCTCTTTGGTCGAGATCCAATGGCTGCTAGCAGAATATGGAATCGGTGGTAATACGGAACTCCGTGCTAGATCCCAACGACCTCGATCACTAGCAGTCGAGATGACAGGCATCTTATCCGCATGGCTGTAACGGATCGGGCAGCCACGTCTCGATCCCTGAGTCAGCAGATGGGGACGTTTGCGACACAACAACCATCTGCACGAACAGTTCGACGACGTTTGCAGCAGCATGGACTATCAGCTCGGAGACCATGGCTGCGGTTACCCTTGACGCTGCATAACAGACAGGAGCGCCTGCGATGCTATACTCAACGACGAACCTGGGTGCACGAATGGCAAAACGTCATTTTTTCAGATGAATCCAGGTTCTGTTTACAGCATCATGATGGTTGCTCAAATGGCTCTGTGCACTATGGGACTTAACAGCTGTGGTCATCGGTCCCCTAGAACTTAGAACTACTTAAACCAAACTAACCTAAGGACATCACACACATCCATGCCCGAGGCAGGATTCGAACCTGCGACCATAGCAGTCGCGCAGTTCCGGACTGCGTGCCTAGAACCGCGAGACCACCGCGGCCGGCATGATGGTTGCATCTGTGTTTGGCGACATCGCGGTGAACGCACATTGGAAGTGTGTTACGTCGTTTACACTTTCTTGACTTACTTGAGTATCACCCGGCGTGATGGTATCGGGTGCCATTGGTTACACGTCTCGGTCACCTCTTGTTCGCATTGACGCCACTTTGAACAGTGGACGTTACATTTCAGATGTGTTGCGACCGGTGGCTCTACCCTTCATTCGATCCCTGCGAAACCCTACATTACAGCAGAATAATGCACGACTGCATATTGCAAGTCCTGTACGGGCCTTTCTGGATACAGAAAATGTTGGACTGCTGCCCTGGCCAGCACATTCTCCAGATCTCTCACCAATTGAAAACGTCTGGTCAATGATGGCCGAGCGTCACAATACGCCAGTCATTACTCTTGATGAACTGTGGTATCGTGTTGAAGCTGCATGGACAGCTGTACCTGTACGCGCCATCCAAGCTCTGTTTGACTCAATGCCCAGGTGTATCAAGACCTGGTTACTGATTTCTCAGGATCTATGCTCCCAAATTACGTGAAAATGTAATCACATGTCAGTTCTAGTATAATAAATTCGCCCAATGAATACCCGTTTATCATCTGCATTTCTTCTTGGTGTAGCAATTTTAATGGCCAGTAGTGTAGTTGAATTGCTACAGAGCTTTGATTGACATTAAGGTAGTGAGAAGTTTAACCCTGTCTTGCGGGTCAAAGCGGGACAGGTGACCCGGATTTGGACTGATTTGATAGTGTTACAGAGCAGGGAGATAATTCGAGTCCGACAATAAACGTTTCCAATGAAACTGTGAAGCGGCACGTCTCGTAATTAGTTACGTGCGCTACACATCGCAGTTAGATAATGTTATCACAGTTAGATAATGTAAATAGGTGAAAATCAGAGGGTGCCCACTCTGATGAATAGGGTTAGCGTCCCGTCAATGTTTAATTCGAAATCCTTCGTTTTATCGTTGAAAAACACCTAAATAGGTGAATTGTGAGGAAAGATGACTTACCTCACACACAGCACCAATCGGTGCACAAAATCGGCCCGATTTGTGTGGACAGTCCAAATACTTTTTACTCTTAAGTACTCTTGTTGATGTGGCTATGGCGCCAACCATTTTATACACCTTTAATCACCGATCGTCCAAGAAAACATTGAATAATTTCTCGTGTTTGCTGTATGGACCCAAGTTTAGGCCGCCTTTCATAATACTCATCTTCACGAGATGAACGAAAGAGTAGGCTGATTCAAATGTACAACTGTGGTAAATGAAGAAGCAGATCCCTTCAAAGTACTCAGAACTAGGGTGAATTCATGTGCTATGAACAGTCCAAAAACAACAATCTTTTTGACATCGAGGAACCCAGTTTATCTATTTTAAAGGACTACTGACAACTATAAGAAGCCTTATAAGCAAAACGTTTGCGCATATCAAGTGGTTCCCTTTATTATGCACCAAGTACCAACATAGCCAATATTTAATAGCCAATAGTTAATCTCCATGCCAGATTGGAAATTTTTCGTTGACCTCGTTACTGTTAAATATTGCAGCAGATGCTGTAACCATGTTACGCGGTGTAACACCTGTAGTAGACTATATCTAGGTTTTCGTTCGTTCAGTGGCCATCGTTCTGAGTGGAAATGTACGTTTTCAAATTTTTCTCACAATACTAGTGAAAATTCTGTGTTTAATCTGCCAAAACAGGTAGTAATCATATTAGTTACGTCGCGTTTCGGTGAACTGACTCCAACCTCTGTTGAATGCCGTGGATTTTTCTTCATCAGCACAGTTTTTGTGGTTGCCACACCGTTCTAGGTTCTACATTAATAGAGTTTGCAGTTTAACTGCTGCATAAGTAAAACGTTTACGATGATGCTGAGCCACAGTTCCGCAATACTACTGAAAAGAGTAAGCCGCGATTTGACTGTGTATGACTGTACTAATCTTTTGTACAAGATTTCGGCTTTTATGCTATTGTATAGTATAATGCTAAAAGGCTGTTACACCATTACTATGTCATATCTGTTAAGGCAGTCAAAAGCAGGTAAACAAGACTAAAATATGTCTTTAAGATGTAGCTGTCAAAGAATGCAGACTCTAGAAGACATGGACACTGTATATTCTAGAGTATATTCGTTGACAGATACATCTTAAAGAGATTTAAAGTCATGAAACTTCCTGGCAAATTAAAACTGTGTACCAGACTGAGACTCGAACTCAAGACCTTTGCCTCTCCCGGGCAACTGCTCTACCGACTGTTTTTTTAAAAATATATAATCTCTTTTTTTTTTTTTTTTTTTTTTTTTTTTTTTTTTTTTTTTTTTTTTTTTTTTGCTCTATATTAGTCGATGAATTTGTTCGCGGCGGACGTCCGATGACAGCCGTTCAGGTTCTTTGTTGATCCGTTCACTCAGTTTTTTTATTACATAGGGTAGCTAACCATCTGACCAAGCACGCTTTTTTTTTAATCTCATTTTGTTCGTTGCCATTCGTTGATCTGCTCGGGGCGGACGTCGGAAGACACCCGTTTAAGTTCGTTGATGACCGATTACCTCAGTTTTTTAGTACGGAGGGCAGCTAACCTTCTGACCGAACACGCTGAGCTACCGTGCCGGCGTTATGCCATTATCTAGTATAATGCTAAAAGGCTGTTAGACCATTACTATATCATATCTGTTAAAGCTGTCCAAAGCAGGTACACAAGACTAAAATATGTCTTTAAGATGTAGATGTCAAATAATGTAGACTCTAGAAGACATGGCCACTGTATATGCTAGAATATATTCTTTGACAGATACATCTTAAAAGAGATTTGTTGGTCTTGAAAATTCACGGCAAATTAAAACTGTAGACCGGGCTGAGACTCGAACTCGGGACCTTTGCCTCCCACGGGTAATTGCTCTACCGACTTTTCTTTTCCTTTTTGCAGTTTGTTCGTTGTTGATCGTTGTGTTTGATCGTTGCGGACGTCACATGACATCCGTTAAAGTTCGTTTGTTGATCCTTCCACTCCGTTTTTTATTACAGAGGTCAACCAGCGCTCTGACCGAACACGCTGAGCTACCGTGCCGGCGTTTTTTGTTCTATATTGTTCGTTGACTTTGTTCGTGGCGGACGTTGTTCCGTTCACGCAGTTTTTTATTACAGAGGGTAGCTAAACCCTCTGATCGAACACGCTGAGCTACCTAAGCACGACTCACGACCCGTCCTCACAGCTTTACACGTCTGCCTGTACCTCGACTCCTAGCTTACAAACTTCACAGAAGCTCTCGCAGGAGAGCTTCTGTGAAGTCTAGAAGGTAGGAAACGGGGGTACTGGCGGAAATAAAGCTGTGTGGACATTTCGTGAGTCTTGCTTAGGTACCTCAGTCGGTTGGCAGTCGCGAGTCAACCGCCGAGCGGGACGGACGCGTGGTGGCCCCGCTGGACGCACGATGTCAACAAGGCTGTTTACCTGCGCACGAGGTTAGTCGCTTCTGCAAGCGCTCTTTCTACTTTGCAACTGGTTTAGAAGAGAAACATGAGTCTATTTAATAACCTCCGGAAAGACACGATTAAATTTGCATTTGATCGTAATTTCGTTCGCCCGAAAGCTGTGGAGATTAAGGCTTGGTTTACCGAAAAAGTAAATATTACTGAATCTGATATTGTTGGTGTTCATTTGTCTTTTGTGACGAATGCTGCTTGCGTAAAACTGGTTAGTGCTGAGTTGTTCAAATGGTTCAAATGGCTCTGAGCACTATGCGACTTAGCTTCTGAGGTCATCATTCGCCTAGAACTTGGAACTAATTAAACCTAACTAACCTAAGGACATCACACACATCCATGCCCGAGGCAGGATTCGATCCTGCGACCGTAGCGGTCGCTCGGCTCCAGACTGTAGAACTGCACGGCCACTCCCGCCGGCTGCTGAGTTGTGTGCTTCCATTGTTGAAAAATGTGATGGCATAATTAAGTTCGACCATTGAGACGGCACTGTGAGTGATGTAGTTGTGACTCTTGCTGGGATGGGCATACGGACGTTCAGCGTCTTTGAGGTTCCTTTTGAAATGCCGGCTGATGAGATTAACAATGTTCTTTGACCGTATGGCAAAATTCTGTCAAATGTCGGGCAAAAATGGTCCGAAATCCACATGTTCCCTGTTCTCAATGGTGTCCGCCAGATTAAAATCGAACTTCACAGGCACATTCCACCTTTCGTTAGTGCGTGCGATCATCGAGCCCTGGTTATACAGGGTGTTACGAAAAGGTACGGCCAAACTTTTAGAAACATTCCTCACACACAAATAAAGAAAAGATGTTATGTGGACATGTGTCCGGAAACGCTTAATTTCCATGTTAAGGCTCATTTTAGTTTCGTCAGTAAGTACTGTACTTCCTCGATTCACCGCCAGTTGGCCCAATTGAAGGAAGGCAATGTTGACGTCGGTGCTTGTGTTGACATGCGACTCATTGCTCTACAGTACTAGCATCAAGCACATCAGTATGTAGCATCAACATGTTAGTGTTCATCACGAACGTGCTTTTGCAGTCAGTGCAATGTTTACAAATGCGGAGTTGGCAGATGTCCATTTGATCTATGGATTAGCACGAGGCAATAGCCGTGGCGCGGTACGTTTGCATCGAGACAGATTTCCAGAACGAAGGTGTCCCGACAGGAAGACGTTCGAAGCAATTGATCGGCGTCTTAGGGAGCACGGAACTTTCCAGCCTATGACTCAGCGCTGGGGGAGACCTAGAACGACGAGGACACCTGCAATGGACGAGGCAATTCTTCATGCAGTTGACGATAACCCTAATCTCAGCGTCAGAGAAGTTGCTGCTGTACAAGGTAACGTTGACCAAGTCACTGTATAGAGAGTGCTACGGGAGAACCAGCTGTTTCCGTACCATGTACAGCGTGTGCAGGCACTATCAACAGCTGATTGGCCTCCGCGAGTACACTTCTGCGAATGATTCATCCAACAATGTGTCAATCCTCATTTCAGTGCAAATGTTCTCTCTACGGATGAGGCTTCATTCCAACGTGATCAAATTGCCAATTTTCACAATCAACATGTGTGGGCTGACGAGAATCCCACGCAATTGTGCAATCACGTCATCAACACAGATTTTCTGTGAACGTTTGGGTAGGCATTGTTGGTGATGTCTTGATTGGGCCCCATGTTCTTCCACCTACGCTCAATGGACCACGTTATCATGATTTCATACGGGATACTCTACCTGTGCTGCTAGATTCAAATGGCTCTGAGCACTATGAGACTCAACATCTTAGGTCTTAAGCCCCCTAGAACTTAGAACTACTTAAACCTAACTAACCGAAGGACATCACACACACCCATGCCCGAGGCAGGATTCGAACCTGCGACCGTAGCAGTCCCGCGGTTCCGGGCTGCAGCGCCAGAACCGCATTGCCACCGCGGCCGGCTGTGCTGCTAGAACATGTGCCTTTACAAGTACGACACAACATGTGGTTCATGCACGATGGAGTTCCTGCACATTTCAGTCGAAGTGCTCGTACGCTTCTCAACAACAGATTCGGTGACCGATGGATTGGTAGAGCGGACCAACTCCATGGATTCGGGAGGACGACGGTTCAATCCCGTCTCCGGCCATCTTGATTTAGGTTTTCCGTGATTTCCCTAAATCGCTTCAGGCAAATGCCGGGATGGTTCCTTTGAAAGGGCACGGCCGATTTCCAACCCCATCCTTCACTCACCCGAACTTGCGCTCCGTCTCTAATGACCTCGTGTCGGCGGGACGTTAAGCACTAATCTCCTCCTCCTCCTTCTCCAATTCCATGGCCTCCACGCTCTCCTGACCTCAACCCTCTTGACTTTCATTTATGGGGGCATTTGAAAACTATTGTCTGCGCAACCCTGGTACCAAATGTAGAGACTCTTCGTGCTCGTATTGTGGACGGCTGTGATAGAATACGCCTTCTCCAGGGCTGCATCAGCGACCGAGGGTGGATGCATGTATCGTCGCTAACGGAGGACATTTTGAACATTTCCTGTAACAAAGTGTTTGAAGTCATGCTGGTACGTTCTGTTGCTGTGTGTTTCCATTCCATGATTAATGTGATTTGAAGAGAAGTAATAAAATGAGCTCTAACATGGAAAGTAAGCGTTCCCGGACACATGTCCACATAACATATTTTCTTTATTTGTGTGTGAGGAATGTTTCCTGAAAGTTTGGCCGTACCTTTTTGCAACACCCCGTATATGACGGTCAACCAAGGACGTGTGCTTTGTGTAATTCGACAGTTCACATTCCAGCTGAATGCAGCAGAATTAGTGTCCCGCAATTGTCAGGGGCCGAAGGTACAAGAGCAGGGCCTGTTGTTGAAATGAAGTTAACATATGTGGCTAACGTGACAAATAAGCGACTGACGGAACAAATTTCAGAGGAGCAGGGGCAACTTACTTCGATTCAGGGGGATAGCACCGACACAACGGACATCACTAAACCTGCAGTTACTCAAAGTGTGTCTCAAAAGAATGCCAATGATGCACTAAACAGCGTCACTTATGATAACGACACTGTTGCTAGTGCAGGCCACTCTAACCTTTCGAATGTACAACCACCTACATCTGATGTGGGGACCACACAGACATCACCCAAGGGAGATCAACGCCACAGTGCTCTAATACACACGACCAATGACGGGGTGCAAGACCAAGTAGGAGCTGGAAACGGGACTAATACTGCTGGTACAGCCGTCCAGATGAACCAGCGGTCAAGGAAAACAGAACTGGGAACGAGACCACGACTGAGCGACGAGCTCAGAAAGAAAATAGTTTCAATGTATCAGATGTTCCCGAGCGGGGAGAAATTTTACTGCAAGTAATGGGGAATGATAGCCGCGAATCTGCTGGACAAGAGAAGTTGCCTTTGACGACCCTATCATCAGAGTCCTCTGAGAAGTCCCCAGATTCGTCTTCAGAGCGGTCGAGCTCATTCAAGAAACGTAACAAAAAGAGAAGGATAGCACATCCGGCTGCCGAGAACTTGGCACCTGCTGTAAGAGAGAAGTAAAGACGTATGCAGGGAGATTGAAAGGCGAAAGATGCAGCTGCTATGGGAAGAGTTGACGAAAGATTGAAGATGAGTTTCAGCAAGACCACCGCTGACGATACGTGCATCAAAGGGACAATCAGAAGTGACTCCTTCAGGGGCCGGCCGGGGTGGCCGAGCGGTTCTAGGCACTTCAGTCTGGAACCACGTGACCGCTACGGTCGCAGGTTCGAATCCTGCCTCGGACATGGATGTGTGTGATGTCCTTAGGTTTAAGTAGTTCTAAGTTCTAGGGGACTGATGACCAAAGATGTTAAGTCCCATAGTGCTCAGAGCCATTTGAACCATTAACTGTTAATGTATACGTTCCTACCGGAAACAATGCTCGATGTGACAGGGCCAATTTTTTTTTACACAGTAAATTGTGTATTTACTAAAAGAAAATTCTGCGGCAGTTATTATTGGTGGATATTGGAACTTTGCTATACACAAGAAAGATCAACACCCCAATTCCATTAACTCCACAGAATTGGCGAGCCTAGTGGAACAGATGCAATGGAAGGACGTCTGGGAAAAAAAAACCCACTGTCCGTAAAATATACGTACTTCGGCAACAATGCACAAAGCAGGATAGACCGCACATAAGCAAAATCAAATTTAGCACATAAAATTAGTGCAGTTGAACTGATACGTACCTCTTTCTCGGATTATTTTGATGTGAGGTGTATTATTGTACTACCAAAACAGCTAACATATTGGAGACGTCCATTAAGGAAATTAAATATTGATATGCTGAACGACAATGAGCTCGTTGAGCAGGTCGAAGGACCGTGGCAGGCTTCTCTACGACAGCGTCATAGATACAGATCCACAACTGACTGGTGGGCACTGTGTGCAAAAAAGAAACTTCGTTTAACTTTGATATCTTATGGACGGGAAAGAGCGATGTGGTTTAGAAACACGATGGAATTTCATTACTATTGTTTACGTGAAATTTATGACCAGCCGATGACCGAGGAAATTAGAATAAATGTCAACGTAACAAAGGCTCAAATACTTAGTCTAAAAAGAAGACAACTAGAGGATTTGAAAATAAAATCCCATATTCAAACTGTAATTGCAGAAGGAAAAACGTCGATCTACTATCTCATACAACACGAGAAAAACAGAAGAACAACATTTATAGCGACAATGCAAGCTGAAGACCGCCACGTTCTAACGTATCAAAAAGACTTTTTAAACGAAGCCTATAGGTTTTATGATATTTTATATAGTGACAACTAGTATCCCCTTCCTCTGCAACAGAACTGCTCCGTGCCAGTGGTTAAGAAAATCACGTAGCTGAGGATCAAACCAGGGATCTTAATAGTGCCATAATGTGCGAAGACGTTTTAGATATCATTAAATGTACACGCTCCAAAAAGTCACCAGGTCCTGATGGTTTACCCTCAGAACTTTACTTAAAATACTGGCACATAATTGGTGATAACTTTGTGAAGGTTGTTAAGAAACACTGAAGGGAGTACATATCCCTGAAGAATTAAAAGAGGGCATTACCGTTCTAATTCCTAAAGGGAGAAATACGGAATTAAAACATTAGACCAGTGATGGATACAGTAATTGGTTCCCATCAAACATGTCTTCCTGGTCGGAATGTTTTTAAAACAGTCTGTGAGTAGAGGGATATAATCGGACCGTTTTCGACTACTTCTGCAACAGCCGCTCTTGCCTTCATTGATTTTTCGAAAGCCTTTGACAGTTTTATTGTTGTTTTACGAAATCTCCTGCTGGGAGTAAAAACAAGAATTTTAATCAATGGCCATTATACGAGATCCTTAGAGGTTAAAATGGCGTCCCACAAGGAAGTCCACTGTCAAAGCTTTTATACATCACAGCTTTAGAACCTTTATTGTGTCGATTGAATAACGAGCTAGAGAGCATAACGACCTCAAGTGAAAGTCGAGTGAGCAACGCTTAGGCCGATGACGTCGGTGTAATTGTAAGAAGTTGCGAGGATATCCAAAGACTGGCAGCACTTGTTCAGCTCTACTGCATCGCCACAGGAGCGAAAATAAATGATACTAAAAGCTCGTTTTTAAATCACATCGGTTTTCGACACATAGAGATAGAGTGGGCGAAATAAGTTGACCAACACAAAGCGTTAGGGGTGACGTTTTACAGAGACCTATTATAAACATCAACCTTCAACTGGAGGAAGGTATTAGCGAATATCCGAGGGGCTTTAATTCTGAATAGTATCAGAGACTTAAGCTTGATACAAAATATCAGATAATTAACTGTGCTGTACTCTCCAAAGCTGTATATGTGGAGCAAATATTTTCAGTACCTAAGGCAGTATCCAAAAACATCATCAAAGTTATTTGCAAATTCAACTGGCAGGGCGAGATTTTCAGAGTGGCTGTGGGTACGCTCACCCTTAAACCTGAAGAGGGAGGTCTCGGGTTGATCACATACGTCGCAAAAACAGGGCACTTGTTAAACGAATGCTTGAGCTGATAGAGAACTATCACAATAGTATCACCTCCCAACTATTCAACATACTCCAATCGGACAGTTTAAAATCACCTGTACATATAGGTAGAATAAATTATAAATTAAAGCATATCCGACAGTTTTACTAAGAGCTCAGTTACTTGGATGGAATCATCGAGGACAAACACAAAAGAACTTGCAGATATTTAATGGATCGTATTTCAACTAACGAACCGCGAAATACGATGGAATTCAAGTATCAGTACCAAAATTGGCTCTAAGTAATACGGAACTTAATATCTGAGATCATCAGTACCCTAGACTTTGAACTACTTAAACCTAACTAACCTAAGGACATCACACACATCCATACCCGAGGCAGGATTTGAACCTGCCGCCGTTGCACCAAAGCGGTTCCGGACTGAAGCCCCTAGAACCGCTCGGCCACAGCGGCCGGCACCAAAATTGGAAAAACATCTGGCGCAATATACATAATAAAGTCTTGTCAACAGACGTACAAGGCGCATGGTATTCGGTTGTAAACAACATCGTTTGCACAAATGACAGACTTTGTTCTAAGGGTTTAAGTAACACAAACGTGGGTCAGGCATGTAATGCAGTTGAATCTCTCAATCATCGTATCCTATGCAATGGTGACCATTCTGTCTAGGATAATGTACGAAAACAAATAGCCTTCATAAAAAGGACCAATGGCCGCGACGTAACGATTAATACCGTACTTTTGCCACAAAATGTCTCGTCTCCAGAGAAACACACCGTTGTCTTATGCCTACTTGGGAATTTCGTCCATTATGTCATTAACAAAAAAGGCGCCAGCGACGTTCTGGAATATAATTACTATTTACAAACACAATACTGCCAAATTCGCCGCAAAAATAATCATCAAAAGCAGTTCGGAAACATGCTTTTCGAAAAGCAGGGGATCGGATAACGCATTCTAGGAAACGCTGGATGCATGCTGAAGTAGGGGATTGGTGCTGGGGGTGACGTACGGTGGGGACTTCGTGGGCCCCGAGGCCGCTACGGTAGCCGTGAAGGCCTCAGCAGAACCGTGAAAAAGTATTGCATGCAATGCTTGAACAGCCTAGTTAACTTCCTTGTGCGACATCAGGGGGAGATACACCAGAAATCTTAGACGATACTTATCTATTACTTTATTTTTAATTTTTTTTTGGAGGGGGGGAGGGGGAAGAAGCCTGCGCAACACACACACACGGTTTCTTATAGAAAAGAAGAAATTTTTGTGTTTGAAGGAGAGAAAAGTTAATAGCAACAGAAGCAGCTCATTGGTTTTAGAAGCATATTTCTTTCTATTATGAAAGAACTCATATCCTAGTTTCAGAAGAGGATTTATTTATTCTTTGGGAGAGAAATACCGTTTACTTTCGGAACGGACACCTTATTTAAATTATTATGAAATACAACAGACGCTCTTTATGTTACATCAAAGAAGGACGTTACTGTTTATTTCCGTGAATAGAAGTACTACGGAGTATGCCTTACCACATCGTCAAATATAGCACACGAAGCTAGCCGAAGAAGGCATTTATGGAGAAAGAAAGGAGGGCTATAAGGGGAGATGGAAGGCTCTAAAAAAAAAAAAAAAAAAAAAAAAAAAAAAAAAAAAAAAAAAAAAAAAGTTGTTGCCGCGAAATAGTGCTGCGTAAGTGTCTCAAATTTTGCCCCCTTTTTCTCTGTGTATTATTCCGGCGAGCTACGTATACGAACAACTTACAATTGTAGCGCCAAAATTAACACGTTTTTGTCCCTCTTCTAGCTTCCGAACATTACAAAACTACAATGCAGCAAAAAGTTAACGCACATTACATAACGATTTTGTAAAGCAGTTGTAATCAGTAATATTACTTGCAGCAGTTGACAACTGTGTACATGGTATACAGGTTGAACCAGATCACCGACAAACTTTCAGAGTTGGTACTATGGACCGAAACAAGACAAAACGTCCAGTAATCATGAGCTTTAAGATGCATACTTTAAGAGCGCCAAGTATAAGCGCTTGTTCATCGTCGCTACTGTGAGACATCTGTTCTCCTGAAGAAATACTCACAACTCGTAATGTGTGCATTTTAAAGCCCGTGTTTACTGGACAGTTTCCTTGTTTTGATCTATACTACTACCACTTCTGAAATTTGATCGACGGAGTTCTGGTTCACACTGTGTAATAAAGTAACCAACCACCAGCGCGTAGATCCCATGTGAAGCAAACTGAACATAACTGTGATTTAGTCTGGAAATAAAAATTATTTCATCAAATATAGCAATGACTTTTGTCCCCCGACGTTTAAAATCACACACTTGATAAAATCATACTGCCGATAATTTTTTAGCTATGTCCCCACGTAGAATACTAGACAAAAAAAATGGTCACCCAGAAGTCATCCCACTGATACAGTGTAACACCAAAGCTAATATTGATAACAGCCTCAATTCATCGAGGAAGAGCGGCCACAGGCTCCTTCAGATATGCTGTACACAACTGAAGCCACTCCCAGATGCTGAGGTCGGACAGAGCTACCAAATCACGGAAATTTTGACTTCTACTTTTCAGCTGCTGTTCATAATAGTGTGATTCATACTGGGTGATTTAGCGGGCCAGCCGGGGTGCGATGTAGTTCCTGAGTGCTTATCACACCGGGAACGTATGCGTGCAGACCTGTTGACACAATGATCTTCAAAGACGTGAGTGTCCACAGATACTCAAAGACATCGGGGAAAAGACAACGCCTGGTCACCGAGAGTGCTAAAGTACACATTCTAATTCACGTTAGCAGTCACCTGTATGAGCGGGACCAAGTCATGATAGGAAAAAACAACCGCAACACATCACAAATCCTACTCTGACCTCAACGTGATACGCATTGCGCCTAACAGCTTTTATCAAATTTATCTACCGTCACTGAACTAGAATGAAGGGAATTGGTAGAATTGAAATCGAAGATGCAAGGGCATGAAATCCCTGGAAACCGTTCAGAAACGCTGAACCTTCGATATCGTGAATACGTCGTGAAAATTGAAAATTAGTGCAGATCATTTCTCCCAAGTGGTGCTATTCGAATATATTCAGTGGGACAACCTTTGTTCGTACTGTTTGGATGTAGCGGAGGTATACTTAAGACACAATGAATAGTTGAGTCGGCTGTGGAGACGTGCTTAAATGGGCCTACAGTTAAGATGACTTCCAGGTATAAGCACAAAATTCCAGTTCGAGTTCCAGTTTGGAACATTTTTCGCATGTCATGAGGTATTATCCAACTTTTCAGTTTGTGCTTAAAGAATATTAGCTTGTGTTAAAGATTACACACTCGGTAATGTACACCTATCACAAATCTGGTTATTTGTAAAAAAAAAAAAATCCTCAATATTCTTTGTATGTGCGATATTTACTACTTTTCTTTACTCAAGAGCATTCATGCTTTCAGTTTCTCCTTCTGTGCGACGTACTATCATTGTATGTAAGTATAGCGCATCAGGTTCATTTCCTGTGGGGACTTGTGGCAGTATCTCTGTGGCTCTTTAGAGCTGCACCATTCACATGAAGCGTACTCTACAAATATCAAAATTTATTTGGACTATTGTGCCTGGACTGTACGTTTCGTGCATATTTACTATTAGATTGATGTACATATTGGATTGCAAATACTAAATCGTGGATTGATCGCCGAGAACAATGTATTACTTTCACGTTTGAAACTTCCTGGCAGATTAAAACTGTGTGCCCGACCGAGACTCGAACTCGGGACCTTTGCCTTTCGCGGGCAAGTGCTCTACCAACTGAGCTACCGAAGCACGACTCACGTCCGGTACTCACAGCTTTACTTCTGCCAGTATCCGTCTCCTACTTTCCAAACTTTACAGAAGTTCTTCTGCGAACCTTGCAGAACTAGCACTCCTGAAAGAAAGGATACTGCGGAGACATGGCTTAGCCACAGCCCGGGGGATGTTTCCAGAATGAGATTTTCACTCTGCAGCGGAGTGTGCGCTGATATGAAACTTCCTGGCAGATTAAAACTGACGGATACTGGCAGAAGTAAAGCTGTGAGTACCGGACGTGAGTCGTACTTCGGTAGCTCAGTTGGTAGAGCACTTGCCCGCGAAAGGCAAAGGTCCCGAGTTCGAGTCTCGGTCGGGCATACAGTTTTAATCTGCCAGGAAGTTTCATATCAGCGCACACTCCGCTGCAGAGTGAAAATCTCATTCTGGAAACATCCCCCGGGCTGTGGCTAAGCCATGTCTCCGCAGTATCCTTTCTTTCAGGAGTGCTAGTTCTGCAAGGTTCGCAGAAGAACTTCTGTAAAGTTTGGAAGGTAGGAGACGGATACTGGCAGAAGTAAAGCTGTGAGTACCGGACGTGAGTCGTGCTTCGGTAGCTCAGTTGGTAGAGCACTTGCCCGCGAAAGGCAAAGGTCCCGAGTTCGAGTCTCGGTCGGGCACACAGTTTTAATCTGCCAGGAAGTTTCATATCAGCGCACACTCCGCTGCAGAGTGAAAATCTCATTCTGGAAACATCCCCCGGGCTGTGGCTAAGCCATGTCTCCGCAGTATCCTTTCTTTCAGGAGTGCTAGTTCTGCAAGGTTCGCAGAAGAACTTCTGTAAAGTTTGGAAGGTAGGAGACGGATACTGGCAGAAGTAAAGCTGTGAGTACCGGACGTGAGTCGTGCTTCGGTAGCTCAGTTGGTAGAGCACTTGCCCGCTAAAGGCAAAGGTCCCGAGTTCGAGTCTCGGTCGGGCACACAGTTTTAATCTGCCAGGAAGTTTCATATCAGCGTACACTCCGCTGTAGAGTGAAAATCTCATTCTGGAAACATCCCCCGGGCTGTGGCTAAGCCATGTCTCCGCAGTATCCTTTCTTTCAGGAGTGCTAGTTCTGCAAGGTTCGCAGAAGAACTTCTGTAAAGTTTGGAAGGTAGGAGACGGATACTGGCAGAAGTAAAGCTGTGAGTACCGGACGTGAGTCGTGCTTCGGTAGCTCAGTTGGTAGAGCACTTGCCCGCGAAAGGCAAAGGTCCCGAGTTCGAGTCTCGGTCGGGCACACAGTTTTAATCTGCCAGGAAGTTTCATATCAGCGCACACTCCGCTGCAGAGTGAAAATCTCATTCTGGAAACATCCCCCGGGCTGTGGCTAAGCCATGTCTCCGCAGTATCCTTTCTTTCAGGAGTGCTAGTTCTGCAAGGTTCGCAGAAGAACTTCTGTAAAGTTTGGAAGGTAGGAGACGGATACTGGCAGAAGTAAAGCTGTGAGTACCGGACGTGAGTCGTGCTTCGGTAGCTCAGTTGGTAGAGCACTTGCCCGCTAAAGGCAAAGGTCCCGAGTTCGAGTCTCGGTCGGGCACACAGTTTTAATCTGCCAGGAAGTTTCATATCAGCGCACACTCCGCTGTAGAGTGAAAATCTCATTCTGGAAACATCCCCCGGGCTGTGGCTAAGCCATGTCTCCGCAGTATCCTTTCTTTCAGGAGTGCTAGTTCTGCAAGGTTCGCAGAAGAACTTCTGTAAAGTTTGGAAGGTAGGAGACGGATACTGGCAGAAGTAAAGCTGTGAGTACCGGACGTGAGTCGTGCTTCGGTAGCTCAGTTGGTAGAGCACTTGCCCGCGAAAGGCAAAGGTCCCGAGTTCGAGTCTCGGTCGGGCACACAGTTTTAATCTGCCAGGAAGTTTCATATCAGCGCACACTCCGCTGCAGAGTGAAAATCTCATTCTGGAAACATCCCCCGGGCTGTGGCTAAGCCATGTCTCCGCAGTATCCTTTCTTTCAGGAGTGCTAGTTCTGCAAGGTTCGCAGAAGAACTTCTGTAAAGTTTGGAAGGTAGGAGACGGATACTGGCAGAAGTAAAGCTGTGAGTACCGGACGTGAGTCGTGCTTCGGTAGCTCAGTTGGTAGAGCACTTGCCTGCAAAAGGCAAAGGTCCCGAGTTCGAGTCTCGGTCGGGCACACAGTTTTAATCTGCCAGGAAGTTTCATATCAGCGAACACTCCGCTGCAGAGTGAAAATCTCATTCTGGAAACATCCCCCGGGCTGTGGCTAAGCCATGTCTCTGCAGTATCCTTTCTTTCAGGAGTGCTAGTTCTGCAAGGTTCGCAGAAGAACTTCTGTAAAGTTTGGAAGGTAGGAGACGGATACTGGCAGAAGTAAAGCTGTGAGTACCGGACGTGAGTCGTGTTTCGGTAGCTCAGTTGGTAGAGCACTTGCCCGCGAAAGGCAAAGGTCCCGAGTTCGAGTCTCGGTCGGGCACACAGTTTTAATCTGCCAGGAAGTTTCATATCAGCGCACACTCCGCTGCAGAGTGAAAATCTCATTCTGGAAACTTTCACGTTTCTGCATTATGTCGATCGGTTGTTGAGTGTACAGTGTCCTCCTTCCATTTCTTTAATTCTCTACGAGCGAAGAGTGTCACAGCGTAGATAGGTGTGGCCTTTGTCGGATAAACGTATCTGATGTATTTATAAAGTACACTTATCATTTCACTGACAGAGACATATGTTTGACGATAGTGTTACGGTTTTGAGCTGCACATGCATCTGCGAAAATATACGGGTTTTTCACATTTGGGTCAATGTTGATGAAATGATCCAAAAAGAAACAGCTACTTTTTCGTTTTTCTTAAAGTTGTGTGTACGGAAATATGAAAGCTTGATTGTCAGACATACGATGGAATCCTAGAACATAAAAACAAAACTCCCTCGCTTAGAACGTCTCCGTTACAGATATGAATTGGAGGGCAGTATTCTGGATGTAATCTAACGTCGCACATTTTCGTTTGCCATATTCCTGACCTCCTCTTTGACTGAAGTTGAACACTATTTCATTTAGGAGTATAAACTTTTAGATCTATATTTCTTTAAATCCTTCTCCACTGCGGCAATTTTTTCAAATTGCGTTTGGAGTTTCAAGCTATTCACAGTGTCTGCAGACGTATAGTAAGAGCAAGAGGAAGTAAGGACGTGTGCTATTTCTTGTCAGCCGCTTTCATTACAAGTATTCGCGGTGGACTTACAATGTTTCCGAATTCATGACTTCATTTTATTATGTTAAACAGTTACACTACTGGCCATTAAAATTGCTACGCCACGAAGGTGACGTGCTACAGATGCGAAATTTAACCGACAGGAAGAAGATGCTGTGATATGCAATAGATGAGCTTTTTCAGAGCATTCACACAAGGTTGGCGCCGGTGGCGACACTTACAACGTTCTGACGTGAGGAAATTTTCCAAACGATTTCTCCTACACAAACAGCAGTTGACCGGCGTTGCCTGGTGAAAAGTTGTTGTGATACCTCGTGTAAGGAGGAGAAATGCGTACCATCACGTTTCCGACTTTGATAAAGGTCTGATTGTAGCCTATCGCGATTGCGGTTTATCGTATCGCGACGACATTGCTGCTCGCGTTGGTCGAGATCCAATGACTGTTAGCAGAATATGGAATCGGTGGGTTCAGGAGGTAAATACGGAACGCCGTGCTGGATCCCAACTAGCAGTCGAGATGTTTTGGCTCATCTCTCTCTCTCTGTCTCTCTCTCTCTCTCTCTCTCTCTCTCTGTGTGTGTGTGTGTGTGTGTGTGTGTGTGTGTGTGTGTGTGTAGCAAGCGACACTTAATGGACAAATTGTGTCATAATCAATTTTCCTTCATTTGGGATGCGCAGGTTGGTCCGAAATGGAAAGCGAAGACAACCCTGATCACCCCAAGCCCAGCCGTGGGCGTGATGACAGAGGGTCGCCTCGCCGGAGTCCAGATGCAGGAGGCGATGGACCAGCGCTTCCTCAAACCTGCCCCTGCATGGAGGGCCCCAGTGGATCCAGGGCAACTGGACGTCCCTGTCGGCCCGGATGCGTACGCGACCACTCACCAGTGCGCAGTATGAGGGCGCTTATGCGACCTGGGAGACAATTTCCCGAGTCCACGGCGCCTCGACTGCCACACAGCCAGTCGATGTCGATGTCTTATGGAACTGCTCACATGCAGGTTCTACAGTGTGGGGTGGAACGTCGGCCTGGACCTGGACACGACGACTCAGAGCCCTTCTCCACGAGGGCACTTATGCGCAGAACATCATCAGACTCCAGTGCGTTCCGTCGCTCAGGACTACAGACTAATAGACCGCAGGGACCACATGCTAACAGACCTCAGGGATCACAGGCTAACAGACCTCAAGGACCACAGGCTAACAGACCTCATGGAACAACGGGCTAAGAGCTCTCAGGGACCACAGGCTAACAGACCTCAAGGAGAGGACGAGAGGAACAACGCCCGTGGTCCGCAAGGCAGGAATAATTCTGCATAGTTTCTGCACCTTCTTTGAACTATTGTATCTTCAGCACTAAGGGATTTGCTCGAGTGTCAGACTTTACCAGGAATAAAATGTGTGTGAACTACTTAAAACTTTAGCTTAGCCTTGTACCGATTCCTATATTTTGTAGTTTTCATTTTGCAATAAACTTTAGTTTATCTTTGTTCCTAATTTTGTATTTTTTACTTTTCATATCGCAATAAAGTTTCTGCAGTCTCGGTTCGTCACTCCTGGAACACAGCTACAGCAGCAGACGACACATCCCAGCCAACGTAGTACAGGTAGTTCCAGTTTTGAAGATGGGTCGTCGAGCAGATGCTCAAAACTGTAGCCTATATCTCTGACATCGATCTGTTGTAGAATTTTAGAACATGTTTTTGCTCGCGTATCATGTCATTTCTGGAAACCCAGAATCTAATCTGTAGGAATCAACATGGATTCCGGAAACAGCGATAGTGTGAGACCCAACTCGCTTTATTTGTTCATGAGACCAAGAAAATATTAGATACAGGCTTCCAGGTAGATGCCATTTTCCTTGACTTCCAGAAGGCGTTCGATACATTTCCGTACTGTCGCCTGATAAACAAAGTAAGAGCCTACGGAATATCAGACCAGCTGTGTGGCTGGATTGAAGAGTTTTTAGCAAACAGAACACAGTATGTTGTTCTCAATGGAGAGACGTCTACATACGTTAAAGTAACCTCTGGCGTGCCACAGGGGAGTGTATGGGACCATTACTTTTCACAATATATATAAATGACCTAGTAGATAGTGTCAGAAATTCCATGCGGCTTTTCGCGGATGATGCTGTAGTATACAGAGAAGTTGCAGCATTAGAAAATAGCATCGAAATGCAGGAGGATGTGCTGCAGATAGGCACTTGGTGCAGGGAGTGGCAACTGACCCTTAACATAGACAAATGTAATGTATTGCGAATACATAGAAAGAAGGATCCTTTATTGTATAATTATATGATAGCGGAACAAACACTGGTAGCAGTTATTTCTGGAAATATCTGGGAGTACGCGTACTGAACTATTTGAAGTGGAATGATCATATAAAATTAATAGTTGGTAAGGCGGGTGCCAGGCTGAGACTCATTGGGAGAGTCCTTAGAAAATGAAGTCCATCAACAAAGGAGGTGGCTTACAAAACACTCGTTCGACCTTTAATTGAGTATTGCTCATCATTGTGGGATCCTTACCAGGTCGGGTTGACAGAGGAGATAGAGAAGATCCAAAGAAGAGCGGCGCCTTTCGTCACAGGGTTATTTGGTAAGCGTGATAGCGTTACGGAGATGTTTAGCAGACTCTGCAAGAGAGGCGCTCTGCATTGCGGTGTAGCTTGCTGTCCAGATTTCGAGTGGGTGCGTTTCTGGATGAGGTATCGAATATATTGCTTCCCCCGACTTATACCTCCCGAGGAGATTACGAATGTAAAATTAGAGAGATTCGAGGGCGCACGGAGGCTTTCCGGCAGTCGCTCTTTCCGCGAACCATTCGCGACTGGAACAGGATAGGGAGGTAATGACAGTGGCACGTAAAGTGCCCTCCGCTACACACCGTTGGGTGGCTTGCGGAGAATAAATGTAGATGTAGAACGTTAGAACTGTCTTTTTACTACTATAGCATTTCTCTCCAAACCGTGAAGCTCATAGTACGCGAAACAGTTTAAAGCCACAGCATAGTAAGAACAGGAAACTTCTTACATTCTCATTTTTCTTCCAGATACGTATTTACAATAACATTTTAACGCGGCGTGTTTCGTTAGCTAGCTGTTGTCCTTTGCTGAGTGACTGCTACGTTATGCGCCGAGATGTCTCCTATAAAAAATAGTGTTATTTGTGTCATCTTATGGTTTTTGTGTTCGGATGTAAAACCGTTTCTTACGTATTTTAGTAGTGTATGTTCCATTTCTGACTAACACAAAATCATAAAGGAGAGACCACTTACGAATTGTTCTTCACATTCATATTCACGCTAGAGTGGATGGAGTTGGTCTTTTAGGCAGTTATATTGTGGGCACAGATGTTATCTTGGCTTATTAGCCGTACAGGTAGGCAGGTGTTCCGTGAGTGTGTTATAGTACTATATGTATGTACAGTGACTGGTCATAATGTTTTAGAATTATTAATCTTATTACAATTGGCAACGAGCTTCGAACAGCTGGTCTCCTCCTGGCCAAGGATTGTTTTGATGCAGCTCTCTACGATCATTTATCCTGTGTAAATCTCTTCGTCTCCAAGTAACTGTTGCAACACACATCCAGCCGAACCTGCTTACTTTTCTTCTCTCTCTACACTTCCCTCCTATACTAAACTGACAATTCCTTGATGGCTTAGAATGTGTTCTATGAACTGATATTTTCTTTCAGTCAGGTTGTGCCATACATTTCTCCCCCCTCCCCCCAACCCAGTTCGACTCAGTAACACCTCATTACGTATGCGATCTACCCAAATAATCTTCTGCATTCATCAGAAACAAGACATTTCAAAAGTTTTGATACTCTTCTTGTCTAAACTACAGCATTGCTACAGTCCAGGCAAACACCTTCAGTAAAGACTTTCTAATACTTACATTGATATTGGATGATAATTAACGCCTCTTTTTTCAGAAGTACTCTTCTTACTACTGGCAGTATGCATTTCATATCTTTTCTGCTTCAGGCACCATCAGTCATTTTGATGCCCAAATACAACTCACTTCAACTGTTACTGTCTCATTCCCTAATTAGTTTCATCTGCATCGTCTGATTTAATTCGACTACGTTCCATTAACGTTATCTTTTGTTGACGGTCACCATAGAACCTTTAAAGACACTATCGATGCCTTTCGCTGATTTTCCAAATCTTTTGCCTTCTCTGACAGAACTGCTATGTCTTGGCCAAATCTCTAAGCTTTTATATATTCTATCGAAACTTTTAATTCCTTCTCCGAATTTTGATTCGGTTTCCTTTACTGCTTGCTGAATGTACAGATTGATTAACATCAGGGATAAACTACAGCTCTGTCTCACTCCGTCCGCTACTACTCCTTACCTTTCACATCCTTCGATTCTTGTAACTGCTATGTTTGTTTCCGTACAAGCTGTATATAACCATTCGCTCCCAGTATTTTATCCCTGATACCTACAGAATTTCACAGAGAATATTAGTCAAAAGTGTTAACGGCTTTATATGAATATACAAATAATGTAAACACGTTTTTTCCTTTTCTAACCTATGTTATAAGGTAAGTTGTAGTTTAAGTATTGTCTCGCATTTTCCTACATTTCTCTTCAATCCAAACTAAACTTACGCGAGGTCAGCTTTTATCCGTTTTTCCATTCTTCTTTCAACAATCCGTTGAGAATTTTGCAACCAAGGCTTATTGAATAGATGGTTCCGTAATATTCACAACTCTCGGCGCCTACCTTTTTTGGTTTAGTACCACAGCTCAGAAAATATTGAATACAAGGGAAATTACATGAAATTTACGAAAATGGCCGCATATGACTATTAAATGTGAGCACTGATAATGTTTAACTTTCCAGATCACCATCTCATCTGTGACCTTAGTTCAATTTGTTCAGCAGAAATCCAAAATTCATTTAACAAATTCATGACAGTTGCTGTACATAATTACACTTTATTTCGCTATGCATATTGCGTGGAGGTTCCTTAATTAACGCGCTACTTTCCTCCTTATTACTTTACAACCGATGAGTAGTGTTTGAAGTACGCCAAGAGGACATTGTGATGTTATTGAAATCGATCGCCACTACAGTACAGTACAGTACTACAGTACATGCTGGAGAATTTATATTGTCCATTTAATACGAACAGAGCAATGACATATACAGACAGAAAAACGCGGAAGGGAACTTTCATGTATAACATATATAGAAAAATAATGTATGTACATTTGTATAAATTTTGATAATAATAATAATATATGTGGCTCAGTGTCCTGGTGCAAGTCTTTCAATTGGAAGTCACTTTGGCAGCCTACATCTGAAGTTGGTATCCGAAACACGTTTCGCTTCTGGCGGTATGTGATAGATTAAAAAACAGAGATAAGTCCATGGTCCGACAAGGATTCTATCCCGCGAACTTTCGGTTGTCTGGCAAGCGCTAGACCACCAGGCCCGACTGATTCTGGTGAAGCTTCGCTGCTGTCAGCAGTCGTAGCGGATGTACCAATAGATTGCAACGCTATCGTCTTTACAGCGGCGGCGGAATTTAAAACATGGTTCAGCCAATTTCCACGAAATATCCCTAAATTATATACATGAACCTTCCTCGTCAACCTCTCTATCACTCAAAGACGGGCCAAAATCGCTTCAGTAGTTTCTGAGGTTAACTCCTACATACAGACAGAAGCAGGCAAGGAACTTTATACAATGAAGAGCCAAAGAAACTGATACACGTGCCTAATATAGTGTAGGGCTCCCGCGAGCTCGCATGACGTCGCATGGACTAGACTAATGTCTGAAGTAGTGCTGGAGGGACTTCGCACTGTGAATCCTGCAAGGCTGTCCATAAATCCGTAAGAGTACGAGGAGGTGGAGATCTCTTCTGAACAGCACTTACAAGGCATCCCAGATATGGCCAATAATGTTCATGTATTGGGAGTTTGCAGGCCAGTGGAAATGTTTTAACTCAGAAGGATGTTCCTGAAGCCACTCTGTAGCTATTCTGGACGCGTGGGGTGTCCCGTTTTCCTACTGAAATTGCCCCAGTCCGTCGGAATGCTCAATGGACATGAATGGATGCATGTGATCAGACAGGATGCTTATGTTCGTGTACCTGTCAGAGTCGTATCTAGACGTATCAGGGGTCCCACATCACCCCAACTGCACACTCCCTACACCATTAGAATTTCCAGTGGCGTGAACAGACCCCTACTGACATGCAGGTTCCATGGATTCATGGGGCTTTCTCCATACCCGTACACATCCATCCGCTCGATACAATTGGAAACGAGACTCGTCCGACCAGGCAACATGTTTTCAGTCATCAACAGTCCAATGTTCGTGTTGAGGGGCTCAGAGGAGGCGTAAAGCTTTGTGTACTGCAGTCATCAAGGTTACACGAGTTGGCCTTCGGCCCCGAAAGCCCATATCACTGATTTTTCGTTGAATGGTTTGCACGCTGACAGTTGCTGATGGCCCAGCACTGAAATCCCTAGCAATTTGCCGAAGGGTTGCACTTCTTTCACATTGAACGATTCTCTTCAGTCGTCGTTCGTCTCGCTTTTGCAGAATCTTCTTCCGGCCGCATATTGTCTGAGGCTTGATGTTTTACCGAATTCCTGATATTCACAGTACACTCATGAAATGGTCGTACGGGAAAATCCCCACTTCATCACTACGTCGGAGATACTGTGTCCCATCGCTCGTGCCCCGACTATAACACTACGTTCAATCTCACCTAAATCTCGATAACCTGCCATTGTAGCAGAATTAACCGATCTAACAACTGCGCCAGAAACTTGTCTTTCACAGGCGTTGCTGACCGCAGCGCCGTATTGTGCCTGTTTACATAACTCTGTATTTGAATACTCAGGACTATACCGCTTTCTTTGACGCTTTAGTGTATATACTGGTTCAAATGGCGCTGAGTACTGTGGGACTTAACATCTGTGGCCATCAGTCCCCTAGAACTTAGAACTACTTAAACCTAACTAACCTAAGGACATCACACACATCCATGCCCGAGGCAGGATTCGAACTTGCGACCGTAGGGGTCACGCGGTTCCAGACTGAAGCGCCTAGAACCGCACGGCCACAGCGGCCGGCCATTGCATATACTGCGCAAATAAAAGACATGTGTAACTTTTTCGAAACTCCTTAATTGTTTCCCATTGCGACGCATAAGATTGAAATTTGGTTTAAATGTGCCTACAACCTTACTCTGTAATGATGCAGAAGTGTGATGCACTGCGACTTCACCCATGGGATCGGCGACGATTCAAACAGCACGCGAAGCAAAGGCCACAATGCAGAAGTTCATGTGAGGTGTACGGTGAGTCACATTATGACTCGTTTATTGATGGGAAGGTCGTCATAATCGCCTTTCGCACATTTAGCCGCTTCTTTTGACGCCTCTGCTATGGAGATCAGAACCGCGACATCCGACGTTATATCACCCGGTCTTCTTACAGGTGACCGAAGAAAACGTTTCAGACACACCGCCGCTCAGAATCGACATGAAAAGCGCTTAGGAGGTGGCATAAATGACGTCACTGAAACCACCCCCTTGAGGCGTAGCGCCGTAAAACGATCCTGCCTTGGTGGCGGTTAAGTGGGAGATGTGCCTCAGAGCTGGATAGTGACAGATGGTGACGCGAGACTGGACGCGCATATAGTTTATGTATCAGCCAATAGAGGACAGTATTGGATAAGGGACTGATTTAGTTTCGATTGTGCCCACTAGAGTGCACTAAAGTAATAGAATGTTTTTCATAAACTGTTCTAGTATTTTCATAAAGTTTTATGTCTTTTTGTGTATGTAAAATGTTATAAATGTGTTTTAGCAGTATGAATGATGCGTGATTGTGGTTTAAGTTCAATATGAAGGTGATTGCTTAACGAGTTATGTAGTAGGATTTAGTGTGGGAACATTTCGAAGAAGTATGGATATGGACCAAGGGGATTTTTGTAGGATAGATTTGTAAAGTAAGTTTATGGTAAAGAGAAAGTCAATTCAGGTATTAATGACAATATTAAATAACTTTATGCATAAACAAAACTTCAGTATATTAGATAATTACGTCGGTAAAAAGTGCAGTCGTGAGGTTTACTATTTTGCGATTGGTTATGGATGAAAAGCGCGGACTGACGCGGGAGAGTGTTGTTTTGCTATTGGCTGTTGACTAATGGTAAAGCAATATTCTTCGCGCGCCTTTCTCTGCTGGTAGAGAAGACTTGGAGTATTCTAGGGAGGAGTCGAAGCCTAGCCATGAAACAGATCGGACATGTGTAGTAGTAGTTCCGGACGAAACGATAAGTTGCCGGATCCAGCAGTGTTTCATACATCAAAAGTGTTGGAAAGTGACGGCGTAATTATTCCGATGTGTGTGTATAAATTTCGGAATTTTTAAGTGAATTTTGTGACGAAAAAAGACATATATTCCGCGTGGCGTATTGAGCCGGTCGGTGGCTAAAAACTGTGACTTCATTTGGTACCGACAGACTTAATATTTGGCGATCATTATCAATCAAAAACAATCAGTATTTTTGTAGCTATTACGTTTTCGGGAATGCAACACCATAAACTTGCTAACATGAGTGAAAGGGATTGTGAGTGACTGTGTTAAGACTAGCACGGGCTTGGCAGTGATACTTGTTTACCTAAGTTTCAGAATATATTAATTGAGGACAAAATTTCCAAACTTTCATTTCGTGTTTTTCCCGAAAGGTAGATTAGTGACTTAAATTGCAGCCTGGTTCACGTCGAAGTACAGTAGGTTTCAATCGGCTTTCCTACTTATGATCTGCTGAGACAATGTTCACAGGTAGGTGCAGGTGCGTCGTAAAGGGACGGAAAGAACGGCGACGCCGCACCCTCCCTTGGGGCGTTGATTTCCACTCATTTCACGGTCGAAAACGACAGTTCGCTGTGCAATGGGTAACAGGACGACGTTCTTGACTGGGTTCGACACTGCTGACAACCCATCGGACAAATCAACTCTACTCTAGCGACATTCTGGGGCCGCAGCCACACTGAACATTACCTGACCCCTTTAGAGCATTTGTCGTCGAACTGCAGCCCGAGGTTCTCAACCTATTCGCCATAATATGAATCTTCCAGCTGACAATCAATCCAAAAAGTCATCTAACATTAAGATCTTGTTAAGCAGGTCGTTTCCCGGCTCAGTAAGAAACAAAAATACTGAGAACGATAGCAATGATATCACATTCACTTCCGGAAAAGTCTACAATCTACACATGACTAAAAATTTAGTTGTCAAAACTGCGCAACGCAGCACTCGATTCCTCTTATGACTACATGCCTCGAAATCCGATAGTTGTCAAACTGACACACACGAATTTTAAACTCCTATTCCCTATGTTGGAAAATGTGAATATCATAAACATGGTGGTGGTGTGGCTCTGAGCACTATGGGACTTAACATCTATGGTCATCAGTCCCCTAGAACTTAGAACTACTTAAATCTAACTAACCTAAGGATAGCACACAACACCCAGTCATCACGAGGCAGAGAAAATCCCTGACCCTACTAGGAATCGAACCCGGGCGCGGGAAGCGAGAACGCCATCGCACGACTATGAGCTGCGGACCATAAACATGGCTAACCACCCTTAGCAACTACACAATAATTTTATTCGACAAAGGAGACAGGTAGAGCCAACGGTTGCAAACAGTAAGCAATTGTTTCTTACTGATACCGAATATACATTTCCTCTTTTAACAAAAAATGGTTCAAATGGCTCTGAGCACTATGGGACTCAACTGCTGTGGTCATTAGTCCACTAGAACTTAGAATTACTTAAACCTAACTAACCTAAGGACATCATACAACACCCAGCCATCACGAGGAACAGAAAATTCCTGACCCCGCCGGGAATCGAACCCGGGAACCCAGGCTTGGGAAGCGAGAACCAACTTCACGTGACTCCAGACATTTATTCACTACACAACACACACCTTTTGTTACAGATGACAACGTGTTATATTACGAGCTCCTGAAGGCTTTAATGCAGATATGCTATTAAATGACAATTGTAACAAAATGTATGAAGAACAACCTGTCTCTGATAATTCTTCAGTCTGGCGATGCCTTCAAACGGCGTACTTTGGTAACACTCTAGTTAAAATACAAAACATATACACTAATGGCCATTAAAATTGCTACACCACGAAACTGGCGTGCTACAGACGCTAAATTTAACCGACAGGAAGAAGATGCTGTGATATGGAAATGATTAGCTTTTCAGAGCATTCACACAACGTTGGCACCGGTGACGACATCTACAACGTGCTGACATGAGGAAAGTTTCCAACCGATCTCTCATACACAAACATCAGTTGACCGCCGTTGCCTGGTGAAACGTTGTTGTGATGCCTCGTGTAAGGAGGAAAAATGCGTACCATCACGTTTCCGACTTTGATAAAGGGCGGATTGTAGCCTATCGCGATTGCGGTTTATCGTATCGCGACATTGATGCTCGCGTTGGTCGAGATCCAATGACTGTTACCAGAATATGAAATCGGTGGGTTCAGGACGATAACACGGAACGCCGTGATAGATCCCAACGGCCTCCTATCACTAGCAGTAGAGATGACAGGCATCTTATCCGCATGGCTGTAACTGATCGTGCAGC
Organism: Schistocerca gregaria; assembly: GCF_023897955.1. NCBI lineage: Eukaryota > Metazoa > Arthropoda > Insecta > Orthoptera > Acrididae > Schistocerca > Schistocerca gregaria. The sequence goes on from NC_064931.1 coordinate 90,681,112, forward strand.
CACGCCTCGATCCCTGAGTCAACAGATGGGGACGTTTGCAAGACATCTGCACGAACAGTTCGACAGCGCTTACAGCAGCAAGGACTATCAGCTCGGAGACCATGGCTGTGGTTACCCTTGACACTGCATCACAGACAGGAGCGCCTGCCATAGTGTACTCAACGACGAACCTGGGTGCACGAATGGCAAAACCTCATTTTTTCGGATGAATCCAAGCTATGTTTATAGCATCATGATGGTCGTTTGGCGACATCGCGGTGAGCGCACATTGGAAGCGTGTATTCGCCATCGTCATACTGGCGTATCGCCCGGCGTGATGGTATGGGGTACCATTGGTTACACGTCTCGGTCACCTCTTTTTCGCATTGACGGCACTTTGAACAGCGGACGTTACATTTCAGATGTGTTACGACCCGTGGCTCTACCCTTCATTCGATCCCTGCAAAAGCCTACATTCCATCAGGATAATGCACGGCCGCATGTTGCAGGTCCTTTACGGGCCTTTTGGGATACAGAAAATATTCGACTGCTGCCCTGGCCAGCACATTCTCCAGATCTCTCACCAACTGAAACCGTCTGGTCAATGGTGGCCGAGGAACTGGCTCGTCACAATACGTCAGTGACTACTCGTGATGAACTGTGGTATCGTGTTGAAGCCGCATGGGCAGCTGTACCTGTACAAGCCATCCAAGCTCAGTTTGACTCAATGTCCAGGCGTATCAAGGCCGTTATTACGGCCAGAGGTGGTTGTTCTGGGTACTGATTTCTCAGGATCTATGCACCCAAATTGCGTGAAAATGTAATCACATGTCAGTTCTAGTATAACCTATTTGTCCAATGAATATCCGTTTATCATCTGCATTTCTTCTTGGTGTAACAATTCTAATGGCCAGTAGTGTATAATGGAATTATGCCAAGTTCTATATGGTTTTTTTTTTTTGGATGAATAAAAAATACTGAATTTCGATCGATTCAAGTAGTGATGAAGATAGCAGTCTTGTAATTCGTTAGCCCATGTCCCCTAGTATATTTACAAAATCGAACAAACTCACTCCTGAGAGGGGGCGCACTTGTATTGACACGAAATCTGTTATTACAAAACATACTTCCATTACCTTAATAAGCAAATCCCAGAATCATTTATGAAACACGAAGGTGAATAAAAAATATTTGAGTATAGCAGGACTTGAGCCAACTTCATTTGACTCCGTACTTATTCACTACACAACACACACCTTTTGTTACAGATGACAACGTGTTAGGCCGGCCGTTGTGGCCGAGCGGTTCTAGGCGATACAGTCTGGAACCGCGCGACCGCTACGGTCGCAGATTCGGATCCTGCCTCGGGCACGGATGTGTGTGATGTCATTAGGTTAGTTAGGTTTAATTAGTTCTAAGTTCTATGGGACTGATGACCTCAGAAGTTAGGTCGCATAGTGCTCCGAGCCATTTGATTTGAACAACTTGTTAAATTACGAGCTCCTGAAGGCTTTAATGGAGGTATGTTATTAAATGACAATTGTAACAAAATGTATGAAGAACAAACTGTCTGTGATAAATCTCCAGTCTGGCGATGCCTTCAAACGGCGTACTTTGGTAACACACTAGTTAAAATACAATATATATAAATTCGCTAATCACCAGTATGACGTTTCCCGCCGCTTTATTACAACAAATCGTACCTATAATGATGCTTGTACAAGAGATCATCAATGTGTGGGTGCTTTTGGAACAGCACAAAAAATGGTTCAAATGGCTCTGAGCACTATGGGACTTAACTTCTGAGGTCATCAGTCCCCTAGAACTTAGAACTACTTAAACCTAACTAACCTAAGCACATCACACACATCCTTGCCCGAGGCAGGATTGGAACCTGCGACCGTTGCCTTCGCGCGGTTCCAGACTGTAGCGCCTAGAACCGCTCGGCCACTGCGGCCGGCGGAACAGCACATACCTGTAGAATGTAAGACACAATATAAAACGCACCCAGTGTGGGCTTCATCGGGAACGACGGATCCATAGTTCTGCTTGTGACGTGGAACGCGATCTTTCATCTTACTGGCCACGTTCCTCTTCACGAAGCAAAAGTATGAGTTTTTGTCCAGTCTTCTACGCTGTGGAATGCTGTGGGAGGCGAAATTCCACGCTGTGAGGTCAAAGAGCTCTATCAGCTCCACGTTCACGAACGCAATCTCGTCCGGTGTGAGGTCGGCTTAATAAACACGGGTGCTTTACACGTCCGTCCAGCCGTGACGCAATTAGCGTGAGCTCGCGGGTCATGGCCCACGGGCTGCGCGGGCAAATTGAATTATCGGTGCTTCCAGTGAGCGGGGCGTCACAGTACAGCACGTAGTTTTATCGATTACCACCAGGTCAACTAGCCGCCCACCGCGGCCGAAGCGCACCCTCTCCTGCCGAAAAACTACAGTCCTCTCAGCTGCCTACCCTACCTATTTGTAATAAGCTTAAAAAAAAATTAATGGACAACCTGCACTCTGCGAACGTGTCAGATTAGGTAGAAGAGGAGGAGAGAATGAAAGCACAAACCTTACTGAACCAAAATAATTACTATTCTAGGACATAAAAAGACAATAACCAATACAAAGGCATTCTGCGTTCGCAGTGCACATTTTTTGTACATCAGTGAAATCAAAAATGCAGACATTGCTGCGGCCGAAAAAATATTCTGCAAGAACGGGATCAACGACGGCTGAAAAGACTCGTTCAACACACAGAAGTGCAACCCTTACGCTAATTGCTGCAGATTTCAATGCTGGGCCATCAGCAAGTGTCAGCGTGCTAACCATTCAACGAAATATCATCGATAAGAGCTTTCGGATCCGAAGGCCTACTGGTGTACTGCATGACACAAAGCTTTACGCCTCGCTTGGACTCATCGACACCGACATTGGACTGTTGATTACTTTAAACATATTCCATATTACTGTTTCATATCCAGCTAGTGACAGTCACCATTTGCCTAAACGTTTTTGTAACGAAATGATTGTTGTTAGGATTCTACGCTAAAGACCCAAAGAAATTGGGACACCTGCCAAATACCGTGTAGGGCCTCAACGAGCACGCAGAAGTGCCGCAACACGATGTCGCATGGACTCGACTAATGTCTGAAATAGTGCTGGAGGGAACTGACACCATGAATCCTGCAGGACTGTACATAAATCTGTTAGAGTACGAGGGGGTGGAGATCTCTTCTCAACAACACCTTGTAAGACATCCCTGATATACTCAATAATGTTCATGTCTGGAGAGTTTGGTGGCCAGCGGAAGTGTTTAAACTCGGAATAATGCTCCTGGAGCAGCTCTCTAGCAATTAAGGACGTGTGGTGTGTCGCATTGTCCTGCTGGAATTGCCAAAGTCAATCGGAATGCACATTGGTCATGAATGGATGCAGGTGACCATGCAGGATGCTTACGTACGTGTCACCTGTCTGAGTCTTACCTAGACGTATCAGGGGCCCCATATCACTCCAACAGCACAGGCCCCACACCATTACAGAACTTCCGCTACCTTGAACAGTCCCCTACTAACATGCAGGTTTCATGGATTCATGATGTCGTCTCAATACTCGTACACGTCCATTCTCTCCATACAATTTGAAGGGAGACTCGTCCGACCAAGCAACATGTTTACAGTTATCAACAGTCCAATGTCGGTGTTGACGGGCCCAAGCGAGGCGTAAAGCTTTGTGTCGTGCAGTCATTTAGGGTACACGAGTGGGCCTTCGGATCCAAAAGCCCTTATCGATGATGTTTCGTTGAATGGTTAGCACGCTGACACTTGCTGATGGCCCAGCATTGAAATCTAAAGCAGTTCGCGTAAGGTTTGCACTTCTGTTACGTTGAACGATTCTCTTCTGTCGTCGTTGGTCCCGTTCTTGCAGGATATTTTTCCGGCCGCAGCGATGTCTGCAATTTGATGTTTTACCGGATTCCTGATATTCACGGTAGACTCGTGACATGGTCGTGCGGGAAATCCACACTTCCTCACTACCTCGGAGATGTTGTGTCCCATTGCTCGAGCACCGACTATAACACAACGTTCAAACTAACTTAAATCTCGATAACCTGCCATTGTAGCAGCAGTAACCGATCTAACAACTGAGCCAGACACTTTTCTTATATAGGCGTTGCCGGCAGCAGCGCCGTATTCTGCCTGTTTACATATCTCTGTATTTGAATACGCATGCCTATACCAGTTTCTTTGGCTTTTCATTGTGTATTAGCTATCACTAATAATATATTTCTTGTCAATATCCAAATATTTCATTGTAATGGTTAACGCATTTGCGTCATGATACCACTGAATTGTGATTTCCAAATGTAAGACGTGTTGGGGAGAAAGGCAGAATGTGGCAATTAATTTTATTAAAGTTCATCCCTTTAAAATCGAATATTTCTTTTGAAAATAAAATGTTTGTAGTTCTGTGTGTAAGTTAAAATTTACCTCATATTTTTATCTTCATTCATAGAGAACACTGTTTTGTGAAATCAGATTAATGTTCTTGAAACATGCTTTATTTTACGAGGACTGAGATAGGAAGTAGGGTACGTTGGTCTCTCTCTCTCTCTCTCTCTTTTTTTTTTTTTTTTTTTTTTTTATTCAGAGAGCCTAACATGGAGCAACCTTTTCAGCAGCTGTTACTTGCACCAGCCGTCTTGGAAATGCAACGCCTAGACAAGCTGCTCACATGACTCCAAACTAAGACGATGTGAGTGTGACATCATATTGTTACCGAAGTGCTTAAGATTTCAGAATGATTACTTAAACATCGGCCTAGCAACGTCTTCTTTTGTGAAAGAGGAGAGCGTTACCACACGCTTAGTCAATAAAGTGCTAAATTAACGCAAGTGCCAGTATACCTCAACGACTTCAAAGGGCTCAACTTCAGTCTGTGTTAAGAGTTCGAACGGAGCAGAATTGTGACTCTCCGATAAATGACATTGGGATGCTGCTACATTTTGGGGCGTGCAAACATACTGAGACGTGAGTGGTTCAAATGGCTCTGAGCACTATGGGACTTAACTTCTGAGGTTATCAGTCCCCTAGAACTTAGAACTACTTAAACCTAACTAACCTAAGGACATCACACAAATCCATGCCCGAGGCAGGATTCGAACCTGCGACCTTAGCGGTCGCGCGGTTCCAGACTGTAGCGCCTAGAACCGCCCGGCCATTCCGGCCGACAGACGCGAGTGATGCAGTTGTGGAAGCCGTGGCTGGATGAGGACCATCCGCAGAGCCAGTACTGGAGCAGAAGTTTGTGATGGTTGTGGAGAGTGGCACTTATGGAGAGACGGAATGTGTTCACGTCACTGCAAAGCCCCGAGATACTTCAGGTAGTTCTTTGCTTTCACATTCATTGTCTTTGCCAGCTCACATCCAGTCACTAGTCTAGACCTCGGGCAAAGCTACAGATCAATCTGATCACAACCAGGTTTTTTAAATTTTGCTTATACGCTACATGCGAAAAGCCGCGTACCTCAGGAAGAGCCCCAAGCTCCACAGATGTTCCAAACACACCTCGCCACCCCCCGCCCCCACCCCCCCGGTCCCTCCCGGGGCACCCAATGTAGCCACAGCACGAAATAACCCACAATTTGCTAGAACAGTCGTAACGGTGTCCAATGTTGGCTCCACGCTAATGCAAGGTATCAAGCGTGATCCTATGCGTCGAGAGTTTGATGATGTCTGCTGGGGCTACACTGGTCACGGTTCTCCAACTAACTATCGACGCTTTGAGCAGTTTCGTAGTCTTCATCTTGCGTATACCAGGGTTGTCCAGAAAGTGCAGTTACGTCGTCTTCATCTTGCGTATACGAAGGTTGCCCAGAAAGTAAGTTCCGATTGGTAGCGAAATGGAAACCACAGTGAAAACCAGAAACGTTTTATTTTCAACAGTTAGGTACACCTTCCACCTACTTCACAAAGTCGCCGCTCCAACTTTGAATTTTGTCATAATGTTGTATAAACTTTCCAATATCATCGTCATAAAAAGCAGCTACCTGTGCTTTCGGCCAGTTATCTGCACTGGTCTGCAGCTCATTGTCTGTGGAAAAATTTTGTCTTCATAGCAAATGTTCAAATGTGTGCGAAATCTTATGGGACTTAACTGCTAAGGTCATCAGTCCCTAAGCTTACACACTACTTAACCTAAATTATCCTAAGGACAAACACACACACCCATGCCGGAGGGAGGACTCGAACCTCCACCTGGACCAGCCTCACAGTCCATAACTGCAGCGCCTCAGACCGCTCGGCTAATCCCGCGCGGCTGTCTTCGTAGCCAGTGGTTCTTGTGAACAGAGATAAGTCTCAGGGGGAACCAATTACGGACTGTATTCTCATACGAAACACTGCAGGAGCGTCTTCATTGCCCTTGTAGTGTACGGCCGAGAATTGGAGTGCGAAGGAATTGCTCGACAGTTGTGTTATGTGGGCTGCATGACACAGGCGAAATCTCTAACCAGGCCCTCATAGTTGGTGGAAGATGCTATTCTCTACGCATCTTTACGTGCTCACTGTTCACTCAAAACTGAAAAGAGCGACGCGACACGATCGACAGACATAATGGAGACACTGCCCAACACATCTGTGCAAAGCTTTACCGGATTTTCCCAGCGGTTTCCAATCTGCGACCGATCGGAACTTACTTTCTGGACAACCCTCGTATTACAATGACGTTATCTATAGAAGTTCATTATGTTTCCATAGGGTTGGAATTTTCGCAAATGACGTATCTGGTTTTTTTTTCAGTCAAATTATTCTACGGTTCGTGTTTTGATTGGATTTGTAGCAATTAGGAATATTAATGCTTTGGCCAACTTGAGGTTAGCGTTTTTATCTTTCCTGAGGAAATGCGGAAGATTATTGAGCAGTGTTACTGTATTAATATGGTCACAGTGCATTATGTAGTAGTGAAGTATGGAATACACATGCATGGTTCACATAGATCAGGAAAGCTTGGTGGATGAATAGCAAGATGGGGAGGGGAAAGGCTGTAAGAATATCTACACTACTGGCAATTAAAACTGCTGCACCAAGAAGAAAAGCAGATGATAAACGGGTATTCATTAGACAAATTTATTATACTAGAACTGACATGTGATTACATTTTCACGCAATTTGGGTGCATAGATCCTGAGAAATCACTACCCAGAACAATCACCTCTGGCCGTAATAACGGCCTTGATAGCCTGAGTATTGAGTCAAACAGTGCTTGGATGGCGTGTACAGGTACAGCTGCCCGTACGGCTTCAACATGATACCACAGTTCATCAAGAGTAGTGACTGGCGTATTGTGACGAGCCAGTTGGTCAGCCACCATTGACCGGACGTTTTCAATTGGTGAGAGATCTGGAGAATGTGCTGGCTAGGGCCGCAGTCGAACATTTTCTGTATCTATAAAGGCACGTACAGGACCTGCAACATACGGTCGTGCATTATCCTGCTGAAATGTAGGGTTTCGCAGGGATCGAATGATGGGTAGATGGATGGTTCTGAGCACTATGGGACTTAACATCTATGGTCATCAGTCGCCTAGAACTTAGAACTACTTAAACCTAACTAACCTATAGACATCACACAACACCCAGTCATTACGAGGCAGAGAAAATCCCTGGCCCCAACGGGAATCGAACCCGGGAACCCGGGCGCGGGAAGCGAGAACGCTACCGCACGACCACGAGCTGCGGACGAATGGTGGGTAGAGCCGCGGCTCGTAGCACATCTGAAATGTAACGTCCGCTGTTCAAAGTGCCGTCAATGCGAACAAGAGGTGACCGAGACGTGTAACCAATGGCACCCCATACCATCACGCTGGGTGATAGGCCAGTATGTCGATGACGTATACACACCTCCAATGTGCGTTCACCACGATGTCGCCAAACACGGATGCGACTATCATGATGCTGTAAGCAAAACCCGGATTCATTCGAAAAAATTACGTTTTGCCATTCGTGCACCCAGGTTCGTCGTTGAGTACACCATCGCAGGCGCTCCTGTCTGTTATGCAGCGTCAAGGGTAACCGCAGCCATGGTCTCCGAGCTGATAGTCCATGCTGCTGCAAACATCGCCGAACTGTTCGTGCAGATGGTTGTTGGCTTGCAAACGTCCCCATCTGTTGACTCAGGGATCGAGACGTGGCTGCACGATCCGTGACAGCCATGCGGATAAGATGCCTGTCATCTGAACTGCTAGTGATACGAGGCCGTTGGGATCCAGCACTGCGTTCCGTATTAACCTCCTGAACCCACCGATTCCATATTCTGCTAACAGTCATTGGATCTCGACCAACGCGAGCAGCAATGTTGCGATACGATAAACCGCAATCCCGATAGGCTACAATCTGACCTTTATCGAAGTCGGAAAAGTGATTGTACTCATTTCTCCTCCTTACACGACGCATTACAACAACGTTTCACAAGGCAACGCCGGTCAACTGCTGTCTGTGTATGAGAATTCGCTTGGAAACTTTCCTCATGTCAGCACGTTGTAGGTGTCGCCACCGGCGCCAATCTTGTGTGAATGTTCTCAAAAAAATGTTTGTAAAATCTTATGGGAGTTGACTGCTATGGTCATCAGTCCCTAAGCTTACACACTACTTAATCTAACTGATCCTAAGGACAAACACACACACCCATGCCCGAGGGAGGACTCGAACCTCCGCCGGGATCAGCCGCACATTTCATGACTGCAGCGCCTGAGACCGGTCGGCTAATCCCGCACGCCTGTGAATGTTCTGAAAAGCTAATCATTTGCATATCAACGCCCCTTCTTACCGTCGGTTAAATGTCGCGTCTGTAGCACATCATCTTCGTGGTGAAGCAATTTTAATGGCCAGTAGTGTAAGTATGCAGGAAAATATTGGGTTAGTGAAAACCAGCAATCAATTATTAAACCTAGCCCATCCGTCTAACTGTCACTGCACTGAACTTCAGATAAATACAAATTTCCAAAATATATTTCACATATTTGTATTCTGTCGACCAATGATTATATGGCGGCCGTGTCAGCGAAAATAAATTTCACAGTCGACGGGAGTCACAGCAGCTGTTATGAGGGCACAACGGTATCTCAGCTTTTCGAAGAGAGGCTGCACGAAGACAATGTTATGCATACAGCATCAGAGGAAGAATCCAAGGGAGGACCTGGGCAGCTGCTGCATTATCACGCGCCATCTGTCCCATCCTCCTTTGTTCCAAGTTTTACTTGAGGTACCCACGCCCATGGCTAGACAGCCTTGATGCTATAACATACGGACGCTACTAAATGTAGCATTAGACTCTTTTTCCGACGTATCCGAGGAAGTAATGCCACTGTTGCTTGGTTCTTGAAAGAACCATTGTTCGAATAAAGAAGTTTTAGGCAAGAGCACGCAATTATGGAGAAGTGCAGGTGTGTACTTTTATCGGTACCTATTTACGCAACAATGTCATTTGAACTTTTACATTGCAAAAGTAAATACATATTAACTTTTATGACAGGCACAACAGCACGAGTAGAAAAGCCCTAACTGTGGACTCGTATCCTTACAGGCAGACAGGAGTACGCAGTAAGAGTGGCAAGAGTTCGCACGTGAAAATTCTTCAGCAGTGGTCACAGAGGGAACATCCTACACCGTTACTCTTACATTCTTCACGCCACCATTTTTACATTTATCACTCTGTATCCAGTCACTGTCAAAGTCACATCAGAACCTCACAGTTTTTTTTTCTAAAGCAGTTTTCTGATGACCTACTAGTAGTTCCCGTTTAGAAGATCCTGTTTTCCTTTTTCTGTTCAAGAGGATTCCTCGCCGATGATTATGAGATTGAATTAAAGTTCAGGAAGAAGAAATAAAAACATTGATGGTAGCTGATGGCATTATAATTCTGTCAGAGGCAACGTAGGACTTGGAAGAGCAGCTGAACGGAATGGACAGTCTCTTGAAAGGTGGGTATACATATTCTGAGACATCATGGGATCACTAATTTAGTATTGGAGGTAAATGTGAGGAGTAAAATTTTTAGAGGGAGACCAAGAGATGAATACACTAAGCAGATTCAGAAGGATGTAGGCTGCAGGAGTTATTCGGAGATGAAGAGCCTTGCACCGGATAAAGTACTATGAAGAGCTGCATGAAAGCAATCTTTCTACTGAAGACCACAACAACAATACTGTTTTGCTACTTTGGCAGATCTCCACCCCCGCCAAAGATCCTTTCCTGTTTCCCACCACCACCATAAAACAACCAAGGAGGTTCTTCTCCTTTCCGACTCAGTTATAAAGGTTAATTATGGGAAAAACTGGACGAACAATATTTTGTTAATGTCTTGATTGCGCTGCGCTGCCCACACCAAATCTATAACGATAGCTGGGACGTGTGTCTGGATGCGACTGTCTTATATCAACAGGAAATCCATTCTTTTGAAAATGGTTCAAATGGCTCTGAGCACTATGGGACTCAATTTCGAAGGTCATCAGTCCCCTAGAACTTAGAACTACTTAAACCTAACTAACCTAAGGACATCACACACATCCATGCCCGAGGCAGGATTCGAACCTACGGCCGTAGCGGTCGCGTGGTTCCAGAATGTAGCGCCTAGAACCGCTCGGCCACCATGGCCGGCATTCTTTTGACTATCCAAGATCTGGTTATCTTCACCAAATACACAGGAGGGACCCGTCTGTCTTTGAACTATGTAGTTTCCAAATTTTTATAGATCAGAGTCGTTTCGGAAACTTCTGTAGTTTACTAGCACTTGTTGTGGGCATCTCATTTGTTACAGCTTCCAAACCTTGACGCATTTGATTTTCTTTGTACTTGAGAATCTTCTTTTCTTTTTCCTTCTCCACGTCAAGTTACACTTGGAGATCCGAAACAAAATAATCTGCTAAACAGGCAAGGCAGTTAAAGCTGACAGTTACAAACAAATGTTTGTTCAGAACTCAAATAGTATACTCCAGAATCTGATAATAGGTGTCAATTACTAGATCTTGTACAGTATTCCATCGCCAGAGGGCTCAGTGTGTATTTGCAATGGATGTTAGTTACTATATCTTAACATTCTGGGGTGTGCGACTGTGCACGTGCGTAGACCTCGGCAAATTTAATCAGACGCAAGCAAGCAAGTTGAGACTTGTACCAAAAAGCAAAAGTGATTAATCAGCAAGCTGAGACTTATCGATAGTATTCTATAACCAGTAGCTTGTACCCCTAGTAGTAACACACACTGATATGTCTTATTTACGATTCAGCCACTGCTGCATGTGGACCAGTGTCCCAGCAGATGCACTAGCTCTGCGGTTGGTTATACAATGTGGCTGTCAGCACGCAGCCCTCAGTACTGATCTGGCCTGTCGTGGTGGGTGTGTTTACTCTTCTTGGGCAGTGGCTACAACACATATTCCTCTCCAGTGCACTGCTCCCTACGTAGGGTTTGGCGTGGTGGAGGTGTTCGAGGAGTTCTCCCTTGAGTGTCCTTCATTCGTTTAAGTAAAAACACAGTTGCTACTATCGTACTAGACACACACACCATAAACGTCTAAACAGCACAAGTGGGTTCACTGCTTTAAACTTAGAGTAAGTCACCTCTTAGGATTCTAAATTTAAGGTGACAATTGTTTAGACAACACAAATGGGCTGGCAACTGTGATGGAGGAAGTTGTTTACAATATAAGTAGATTTTTGAACTTTTCCGTTTTCAGCTAGGCTTTTGAATTTACGCGAAGTGACCTGCCAGCAATACAGGCTGTCTTTACATCCACCGTCTTCGATTTTAGAAATGGCATATGATGTCACAGAGGCTGTCCTAAGGTCTACCATCTAGATCCTGACTTCAGATGGCTGGGGAAAACTCAGTAGGATATGTGGTCTATGTCCTCCATCTTGAATTTTTATATTTAGTGACATTGAGTTTGGTCCATCATCTTTGATTTCTAAATTTCCAGCCATTTTATACATAGCACTACTGGAATTGGAGTATTTCACAGTATTTTTTGAAGTTACCGCCCTTTTATACATAGGGCAATTAGCCTATATCCGCTGTGACGTGTGAGAGGTGGGGAGAATAGGTGGGGCAGAGAAATCTCACAACAGTGCATGACTCTTTGCATGATACCATTATGTCATTGGAAATATGGCAACAATGCAGACTTTCTACTTCTCACAGCCATCAATTGTTACAGGTGTGTGTGTGTGTGTGTGTGTGTGTGTGTGTGGAAATACGATTATGACACCTGACAAGCATGCTGTGTTTCATAGAACAATTTAGAATTGAAACTACTTAATTTGAGACTTCATTGCACCTTACATGAAGTGTAGGCCCTAAAAATGGGATAAACTATGTGCTTGGCGTCTTTTTTTTTTTAGCCACATGCATTTTGCAACATTTGAGATATAGAAATAGCATAGGGACACTAAATTTGAGAATCTACACTCATATTTTAGGCATGAATTTTGACAGATATTTTAGTCATGGAAAAAAATTGACATAACGTTGTGTTTCTGATGATGTATAAATACTTTTGCAGACATTTTACTCGAAGTGTGGTACAAAGATGGAATTATGGTCGTTCACAAGTGCTGCTTAATCTATAAATTAATTCACAAGTGCCTAATTACACCAGTATTCTCACTATCTTTACGTATTTTTAATACCTTGAAATGTGTCAGTTGAATCAATTTTATGTATGTTAAGAACCTTTGGAGAAGGTAAGAGTAGTCTCTGTTTATTATCTTCGACACAGACCACTTTGTAGCTGTCTTTCCTTATATGTGTGTGAATTCTTGTGTGTGTGGGAGGATGTTTTAAAGTTGCCTCCACATGGTCAGAGTCTAGCACTGGAACTTGGTATTTCTAACCTAACCAGGTAGTTAGGATATTGCAGTGCCTTTATTATACTGATTACGATACGAAGTTCCTTTGAACATGCATACATGTCCAAAGGAACAGTCACTGTGGCGACCACAGCCGTTTCGAAACACATGAAATGAATTCGCAGTTGCTGATAAGGCTACCATCAGCTGTAGACACATGGTTGACGACATATGGAAATTCGGGTTTGCTCGTGAATCGCGCGCAGATAGCCAAATTGTAAGGCGACAATTCGCAATAAGTGGTTAATCGGGTTTCGAGTCCCGTTCTGGCACATATTTTCATTGTCGTCATTCCATTCTCAGCTGATGGTAGTCATTCGCAGTTGCCGATACAATTTTATGTGTGACCACGTAGTAGTGAGACATATGATCCAAAGAGTTTGTCACGCAGTGAAAAGTTGAGATATAGTAGAATTACATAGTATTGCGTCTCTGGCCTTATGGAAAGTCACCTACCCCCCTACCCCATTAGTAACTGGGTGGGTGAAACGACAATCTATCGCGGACTTTCGGTTTTTAAGTTTGATGACTAGATTTTGTACACCACTAGTGGAGAGGAACACTCTCCGCTGCAGAGTGAAAATCTCATTCTGGAAACATCCCCCAGGCTGTGGCTAAGCCATGTCTGCGCAATATCCTTTCTTCTAGTTCTGCATGGTTCGCAGGAGAGCTTCTGTAAAGTTTGGAAGGTAGGAGACGAGATACTGCGAGAAGTAAAGCTGTGAGTACCGGAAGTCAGACGTGCTTCGGTAGCTCAGATGGTAGAGCACCTGCCCGCGAAAGGCAAAGGTCCCGAGTTCGAGTCTCGGTCGGGCACACAGTTTTAATCTGCCAGGAAGTTTCAGGAACAAAGGTATTGATTATGTATTAGTTCATCTTATAGGATCGCTAATCTTTTGTTTCAGTTATAATGATAGAATAAATATTCCTTGATCTTAGTCCCGTTTGGCATTTCTACCAATGTATTCGTTTAATATCACATGTCGCTGTGAATATGAGATAGGCCCCTTTGTTTCAGTAACAGATCCACTTGATGTGCCCATTTTGTTATAGGATGTTGTTGTACCCATATTATACTTACTGATAATACATTGTCTTTCCAGTAAACTTCAGTTCTTAATTTGAGAATCGTAATTTTAGAATATTTGTGACGAGTTGGTCTTTGTGTTTCATCACAGTGTCACTTGACCATTAAATTCAACATGTGTTCATGAATTACCAGGAATAAGATAGCAGCGCTGCTCCAAAGGCAGAGCATAGTGCGATGAGTCAGATGAACTCCTACACTAGACAGAAATTCCCATTAATTGCCTACTTTTGGATTTTTTTGGACTTAAGGTAAATTTGTACTTCCTCCTGTCACATGCTCCCCCACTGTGCTGTCAAAGCTGGACTGTGCTGTTCTGTAGGAAGAGCATTAATTGCCTACTTCTGGGTTTTTGTGGAATTAGTTTAAATTTGGTCTTACACCAATTAAATATGCCCCAAAGTGCTATTACAGCTTAGCTGTGTTGTTCGAATGTTAGGTCACAGTGTGTAGATTCAGATTAATGCGTAAATGAAGCAGAAATTCCCGACTATTTTAGGATTTTTTGGAATTTGAGTGAATTTTAGCTTCGTCCCACTGTGTGCACCTCTCCTTCACCTCTATGATGCTAGAACTAAATCACTATGTTCCTAGTGTAGATCATGAACTGCTGAACTGCATAACTCTTTATATCCATGTTGAATTTTTTGTAATTTTCATGTCTCTGAATTTTCTTGATACAGTTCATTTTTTGTCCGCTAACCTCTCAAAGTACCCTGAGACCATACAGTTCGGATCTCTGCAATCAACTAGATTAACAGGCATATTAGGCCGGGTAAAATGATTACCTCTACATACAGGAAAATCCTTTCAGTAGCTGAGGTAACGATTTTTATTCCGATTTGGGTGTTGACTGAGAAAATTGCTCGCCGAAGCAATTATGTATGTGTCTAGCACACTCGGGTCTCAGACTTTTGAAGCAAGAGTAGATTGATGAACAGTTAATGTTATTTCTGGATGAAGAGAGATGCCAGTGATTTGAATGCTTTGTGCCTCTTTCTTATTGTAGCCTCCCGTAATGCAAAAAAGCACGGTTGTGTTAATTTACGTATTTCTCAATACCCTTTCACTTCTTTTATATGAGTGTTCATGAACTGAATTTTCCACGAAAAATTTGATTATAGAGCACAAATACTTAAAGAAATGATGTACTTCATGATCCTCATGAATGCTTTGTGGCGATGTGTATTATAGTGATTCATCTTCGTCAAGTAATAAATCCAGGGTTAATTTTGGAATTTCTTGGGAACCTTAAGCAACATATCCTACATCCCCTTTCAACTCACATTCAATTCTGACGCCCTGCTATATGTGACACTTGGAAAATTAGCCAACATTCAGAAAGACGTCAAAAGATTAAAAAGATGTTAATATATTTCCCAGTCACATGCAGTTTGTGCGTCACATTTCCGATGCCTGATATGCTTATCGAGAAGTTCATCATTATCATCTTAGATATCTGTTGCACATAATACATATCAAATTACCTTGATTTAAGGGCCAGCTCTTGAATATAAAGCCATATTAATGACTGATAGGTCTGTTAAGTTCACGGATATGGTCATGTATGTGGTATTAGACGAATCAGTAAGTCTGGATATTATCCCCCATAACTATGCCAGGAGTGGGATTATTATTAATTGAAGTAAATGTAAAGTCTATTACAGCCTCTCTTCATCTGTTGATTCTGTCTAGGACACTGTCCGTGAGATCTCCTGAAAAAAAAAAAAAAAAAAAAAAAAAACAAGAAATAGCAGGATGACTACTTTTTCTCAAGTTGAGGAATTATTTTTCTTGTTATTAATAAAGGGAAGCAAAATGAACCACAAGACAAATGTAATTGGTAATTTCTTTATTGTTACAACCAGTTTTGCTGCATCAAAACAGCACAATACATAAGCAGGAAAGGATCCCATGTAATATACATGATCAAAATGCTATAAGAATCTTTTAAAAGGTTTTAATTTTTTTCGAGAATTTTTAATCAATTTTTAAATATTTTTATAGACTCTAGTAAAGTAAATAATCAGGCAAAAAAAATCTAAATTAAAACATACTTGCAACAATGTCACATTAGCGCACCAAGATGCCCTCAACATTCACAGTCAAAGATGAAACCCCTGAAGAGGGAAGTCATCAAAATAAATAAAACAGTACATCAGGGCTAATAGTGCGGTGGTGCACTACGAGATAAAAACCATATACAAGTACAATGAGTGAAAACGAAACATATAAATAAGAAAGATCAAAATTGGGGCCTCCAGAGTAAGACCTATTAATAACTAACCCTCCCCCTCCCTCCCGCCCCCCTAACACTTTCTCCACCCTCCCCCTTTCACTCACTCCTACACCATTATGAATAAATGTTAAGACCATACGGCTTACTAACAAGCCCAGAAGTCTTGCAGTTCATTTTAATTCCATTCATTATGAAGTTTGACGGCACTGGCCGTCCACATTGTAAAGTTCTTCTTCTCGTTCATGCTGCTTTTTTGCGATTGTTTTTAATTTTTTTGTGTAATGTTTGGTGTATTTTAGCGGAATTTTGTCTTATTTTTTCCGTATGTACTATAAGACAATAAGTAGTAATGCGTATGACAAGCCTGTACAATAGTCTGCCAGGTAAGCATAGTAGAAATGTAGGTAATTGTTATGTTGCGCATGCACAATTCTCGATCAAAGTTTATAAGGCTGATTGTAGATAAAGTAAAAGAGGAGGGAATGACTATTATGATGTGATCTAAATCCAGAGCGTGGAGAATAATAAGTGATTCACTAGACCAAGTGCTAGATTTCGAAGTATCAGATAGTGTCATCACAATGTTCAGTCAGGCCGAAGTTGTGTTCCTGTGAGGGAAGAACGAGACTGAGTGTAACTAGGAGAGAAATGTGAACAGCATTCACCAGCAGTTGATTCTGATGCATGGGAAACCATTCTGTTACCGTGTTCTGAACACATGGATATGAATCCGGAACCTGTAGCCCATGACGGTGACGCAGCTTCACAGGTTAGGGCAGTAGCTACCAAAGGAAGAGCTATTACTCAATCTCTCGACTTTAATACGTTTCAGGTGATAATACAGAAGGATGTTCAAGAAATTGACAAAAAATTCAAGTTACAGGAGGAAAGCCTCACTAAGAAATTTGAGGAATGGGAGGAAAATTTCGATAGGAACTCTGAAGATCAGAGCAAAAAAAAAAAATTCAAGAGACTGATACAATTTTGAGGAATATGGTACTCAGCTGTACACCATAATTATAGAAAGTCGAGGCACTACAAAGTTACTTTGCAAAGACATTGCATAGATGAGATCAAAATTGGGAACGGCAAATCAATGGAGATTACAGGCAACTTCGAAGAAGCAAAAGAAAACTGCAAGATGATGAGGGAGAGCGTAGATGCTAGCATGACCGTGATTAAAAGCAATTTTATTCACCGCCACAATGGAGCAGCTGCGAATGGCATAGTGATCTGACATATTATCAAAGTGATCTGTTTAAAATGGCAGGAAATACTAGAGCATGTGTGCCACGGTACAACGAGTCATTACAAAAAAGACACGATGAGATTAGTAGAGTCACTAAAAAATCACACCTGTCCATTGTGGCAGCTGAAAAATTCTCTTTAAGATACAAATATGATTCTGACTGTTTGCATCTTGTCACTGTAAGTGACAATGAAGAGATTCAACCCCTTTTGTGATTAAAAAAGCATCAGCTAGAGTTCTGTCGGCATAAACAAAAAGCATTGGCCCATCTGCAGCAGGGAAGTGATAATGACAGGTTACAGGTGCGCAGTGGGTCAACACTGGCTGTTCTGTCAAATACAGAAAGCGAGACTGAATATAATAAGAGGTGTAGGTGCATTTGTATGTAAACAATACTAAAATCAAATTCCTGTAGATACAGTGCCCATCGTGACAATCTTCCATGTGTTAATTTTGCTGACATAAGAAATTCTAGAGCTCGATGATCAGTGTAAACCTTAGTATGTCTGCCGTACAAAAAGATGCGAAATTTTGTGAAAGCCCAAACAACAGCCAAGGCTTCAAGTTCCGTAATCGAATAATTCTTTTCTGATTTAGAGAGAATACGACTTCCAAATGCAATAATTTTCTGTACTACAATGCCGTTTTCTTCTATCTCTTGAAATAAGTGTGCACCTAGGCCTTTGTATGATGAGTCCGTCGCCAAACAAAAATCTTTAGATAAATCCGCATGTGAAAGAAGTGGAGCAGCAACTAAAGCTTCACGAAGGTGTTCAAATTCTGATTGAGCTTCCTCATCCCAACACCAATTAGAATTCTTTCCAGATAGTTCACATAAACGAGGTGTGGCCAAATTGTCCAATCTAACAAAGCGTCTAAGAAAATTACAGACACCAAGGTAACTACGAACATCACGTTTTGTAGTAGGAACAGCATAATTACGAATAGCGTCTAGTTTCTCTGGATCAGAAAGAATACCTTCTGTAGAAATAATATAACCAAGAAATTTCACCTGAGAACGACCAAATTCAGATTTTTCCAAGTTCACTGTAGTGCCAACTCTTGCAAAGATACGTAATAATGAATCCAAAGTTTTGTTATGCTCACTCCAAGAACGTTTAGCAATAAGAATATCGTCAACATATGAAGTAATATTGTCACGAAGATAAACAGGTAAAATTTCGTTTAAACTACGAATGAATGCTGCAGAAGATACAGTAAGTCCAAATGGTAATTTCCGAAATTGATAACAGTTACCAAAAGCTAAAAAGGCAGTGTATTTTCTACAGTCAGGGTGAAGTTCTATTTGCCAAAAACTTGCGCGCATATCAATCGTGGATAAAACTTTAATTCCATGGAAATGTTGAAGAAGTTCATCTAAATTTTGTGGACGGTCAGTTTCAGGAATGATGATATTATTTATCTGTCTGTAATCCAGAACCAAACGAATTGACCCATCCTTTTTAAGAAAGACGTGTAATGGGCTGGTATAAGGACTGACTGCTGGCTCAATAATGCCTTGATCTAACATGCATTGAAGTTCACTCTTAACCTTGTCTCTATAAGCCAAAGGAATAGCGTACGTTTTTCCTCGAAATGGTGTGTGTTCTTTTACTTTAAATAAATATTGAAAGCCTTGTATAGTTCCTGTGTGATGACTAAATACTGTAGCATGTGACGTCAAAATTTGCTGCAGTTCTTCTCTTGCAACGTCATCTGGCACTTCAGCTTTCTTAACCTTTTCATTAATTAATTATTCGCTATTAATTATATCATCCATCGCGTCTCTGTATCTATTGTCGTTGTCATGAATGAACACATTGTCGTCATAATGCTCAGCGAAAACATCAGAAGTAAGAAACCTTAAACATTTTGTGTCTGATTCAGGTTTTGTTAAACACTCGAAAAATTTCAAACATTTCGGCGTTCTGGCAACAGTCAAATTCACACTTCTTTCTTTAAAGTTTAAAACTGCCTTATGTGCGTTAAGAAACTCCATACCTACTATAATTTGTGTATTGAGTAATGGAACAATAATAAAATTAGCAGAAAATTCGTATCCTTGACAAATGAAATTTAAGTTGGTCTATTGTTTGACTTCCACACTTTTTCCAGAAATAGCTCCTCGAATTGTAGTTTTAGAAACAGGTAACACAGGACAAGCAATAGTTCTTACACATACACGAAAAACTGATTCACTAATAACATTCAATGGGCTCCCAGAATCTAACGTTGCAGTGAACTTATTCTTACCCACACATACTTCAATAACAGGATGTAAAAATGCGTCTACATTATTTTCCTTTTCGTCTAGCAAAATGTCTCGCATGTCTTCCAGGCGTACGTAGTGTAAAGTCGTAGTGTCATTACTTTCTGAACCGTCTATATTGCTGCCAGAAGCCGAAGCTACAAGTCATTGTCGATTGTTCGCGTCACGTCTTTGATTGTTCCCGTCATTTCGCGGATCAATTTCTACGATTTGCACTTGTCTCTCTGAATTTCTGTCACGCGGAGGATGCCAATTAGGTCCCTCCTGTCTGTTAGATGTAAATTCTTGGTTGTGTCTCTTATTGAAATTTCTGTTTTCCTGTCTATCTGCATGACTGCTTCGTGTGTGATTTCGACTGTCACTTCTGAAATTATTGTTATATCTACTACTCTGGTTATTTCTGTAGTAAGAATTTCTATTATTGTATGAATAATTTCTGTCTTGGTGATACCGATTACTGTTTCCGTATGATTGATCATTCCGGTAGGAATTTCGGTTATTATAATTGTCTGTGTAATGTCTGTGAGACCGGCTGTTATTGTCATAAGGCTGGTATCTATTGTCCTGTCTGTTACGTCTGTCATTTTCAAAATTACTGCTATTCCGATCACTATCCCTTTTCTCTGAATATCTATTGTAATTACGGTTACTCGTTGTCATACTCAAGTTCTTGTGGCAACGTCTTAGAAGTCTCAATGTCGTCTTTACATCTTCCGGCTAAAGCAATTTGTCTAATCGATTGTGGCAGCTTAGTTAAACAAATGCGAATTAATTCAGTTGGGCTATAAGGGTTGGAAAGGAACTGATTCTTTCGAATCATATCTTCAAAGTATTCTGCCGGCGTCCGGAACTCAGACTGTTTAAAATTACGCTGCATAATAAGACTATGTTTGACTCTGTCTTGCGTGTTTGCGGACCAATATGCCGATAGAAATGCATGATAAAAATCATTTACATTATTACAATCTCTAATAAGTGCGCGCATCCGCGTCGCTGGTTCGTTTTCTAAATATCCACACATAAATTCCAGTTTGTGACTTAGTGGCCAATTTGGTGGACGTGGGTACATAAATTGATCTAACCATGAACATGGATGTATGTCATTCTTAGAATTGCGAAAGATTTTAAATTTCCGAACAGTTAGAAAGTGTTTATAGTCAAAGTGGCGACAAAGACCTACCGCGCCTGTCCCCGTCCCAATGTCGATTATTGTCAAGTTCGCGGGCCTGGCGCTCTCTTGTTGCTTCTCGTAAATGAAATAAATTATTTTCTTCAAAGCCCTCTGCTATCTGTGATTCTAAATTTCTTCTGCTGTCTTTTCCTACGATTTAGCTTTCAATCTGTTTGACTTGCTTTCGTAACGCCTCAAATTCCCTTTTAACGCGTTCATTAAATTTTCCCTAATTTTCAACATGTTTATTTATATTCTGGTAATCTTCGGTTTCTGCAAATGGCAATGGAGCTGTATCGTCTGAATCTCTGTCCCCATTTAAACTAAGACTTGTCAATTTATCTGAAATCTTCTCAGCTCTTTCCGATAAGTCACCTATTTTTTCTTTCTGTTTATTTACGTCTTCCGTAAGTGTCGCCAATTTCAGTATAGACACATTTAGTAGTTAACTGTTCATACTGTTGTGTTAGGTTATTTATTCTGTCATTTGGTACAGATTCCTCGATTCTTTCAAATATTTCTTCCTTATCGTGTGCGCTTTGTAAACTTAACTCTGAAAATTTTTGTACTATCACGCGATCTCTTTCTTCCTGTTCTCTATCCTGTTCCTTTTGTCTGATTTCTATTGAAATTAATCTCTTATTGTGTGCATTCAAAATCGGTTGTACTTCTTCTCTAATTTTTTTCTTTAATTCATCTTTCATGTTTTTGAAACATGTCCCTATTCGTGAGTCTAACCGTGTTTCCAATTGTTCCCATATCAGTTTCTAACCGTGTTGCCAATATTCCCATCTCTGTTTTTAATTCAGATCCTAACTGTGATCCCAATGAGTCTAACCGTGTTTTTTATTGCTCCCATATCAGTTTCTAACCGTGTTGTCAAATTTAATATAGCACCCATCAACTGCTCCATATTAACTGGTTCAAAATTCTTTTCGCCCCTAAAATTTCCCGTATAACTAACTTCCTTCGGCATAGCCGTAAAGCTATCTGTGTTCGATACTATTTCAGAATCTTCTATTGTTAATCTCGTATTCTGTGAATTTTTTGATTGAGAAAAATTTTGAACTGGTTCCGGACTATTTTCCCGACTCATTAAATTGTTTTCTACTTATTTATTCGTCATACTATTCTCATGTGTTGGCGAGTTCGCCATGTTAACAGTTTCGTCATTCTCACTATCCATCATATTTGCCTTTTTAATCGATCGTGTAATCATTTACAAAACATACAAAACTCGTCCCTATACGAAAATTACACACAATATGACACTTTATCACCAACAATACTATTCACACAAAATGCTTCCCGACAAACACGATTAACGAACAATTGAAATCTTCATAATTGCACAAAATTGTCAAACCCGTATACAAGACATCAAAAATTAAATTCTGCAAAATTACCATTAGAAGAATGACAAGACAACTACAAATGTTCAATTACCAAATCTACACATGCAATATAGACTACATTTACTAAACTACAAATTACTACAACAATCATACTGTCTGCTATTTTTACTATCAAAACAATTCCAAGGGACGATCCGAAGCAGCGGCCGCCACGTGCATGGGGGCTTAATTAAATAAAATGCTAATAATTTTAATTTTAATCGCTGTTTGTCCGATTACGCAGTCTCGTAACCGGTTAGCCCTGAATAATATTAGTATTGCTCCGCAATCTGACTGCATAGAATAACAACAAAGAATGAAAGGAGCTTTGTGTTAACACAATTAATTAATTAAGTCCCCAGCAACTATAAAAGCTACGAAACAACAAAGCACAAGTATAACTGTTCTGTGTGTGGAAGTGTGATTCAACGTACACATCTGGCACGGTTCTTCCTCAATACGACAAGAAGCTTTAAACGCCATTTACAATGAAGTAATTAAAAAAAACTAGAAATACTATAACTGCATATAGAAACCAGAATTACAGTCTAACACAAGAACACGGGCCAGATGCTTTGTTGACTGAACCTGTGATCAAGAGGCATAAGACATTTGAAATAAAAAATTTTCCTTACCTTCATATATATTGACAAAAATACACTCTGATCATTACAACATCCCCAATCGAATAACATATGGTGTCTTGCCCAAAAAGAACAACTAGTACTCTATCGACGTCTCAAAAAGCACAGATCACGCCTACCTCAGAACTACCACTGCATTCACCAACTTCTCAGCGGCAACTGCCAGTGGAGGCGGCTGAATAATACTCTTTGGCGCTATCTCTGGCGCTGTGATTCAGTGTAGCCACCTTTCATAGGGAAGATGATGGGGGTTGCATGAGCCAGAGGACAGACTACACAACGTATGTGGTCCCTTAACTGTTATAGTATCGAATGATTGGAGAAATTATGAGGCAAGTGACAATCATAAACAAATTGAGAATGTTAATGATGGCTAATTATGAAAAATTGAGTATAGTAGTCCCATCATGTTTAAATGGCATGATTAAGACGTACCAACATATAGACGCTCGATGCAATTTTCCAGAACATTAGGATTTGCTTAACAAAGCTCCCCAACAGACTACATCGTGAAATGACAGTTGCAGGGCATCGTATGCAAGATTTAATGTCATTCTTAAGCCTACTACAGGAACTAGGAAAAGAGAGAGGTATGGGTGACAGTGCCTATGGAGGGACAAATAGAATGGAAGCTCCCTGGAATGAACAAAATTATTAAAGGAAGACCGGCGACCTTAGGAAGAATGGGGACCTTCCTACCAGAATCGGTGTGGTTGTAGGAGGGAAAGGAACCATGGACATAGTATATGGAACAGGTGGCTGGACTACAATGATGAGAGGCATTTTAACGACATTTCCTGGACCTGAATCGATCATACACGCGCACACTTTGTTGAGATTCATTCCCCAGACCTGTGCAACAAAGAAGGCAATTGTGGTGGGAATGATAGTCAGGGAGACCGACTAGATGGCGGAACGTTGAACCCAAGGATAGTACCAAGATGTGTATGAGAGAAATAGTGAGTTTGTGTATAGACTTTTACAACTGTAGCAGATATAATTAATTCCTATGAAGAGAAAAGACTTTGAGGAGATCAAGGAAATTTTACTAGCTGAAGATGAAAAGCTAGTTGTAATTCGTTACGTTATTATGAATGTAAATATCTGAGAGGTAGTGATGCAATGTATATTCGATACTGGGTGTCAGATGTCAGTAATCAGAGAAAGCGTTTCTCTCTTGTATGAAGAAGAGGTACTGGCCACTATCGCCATTACAAAAGAGTAAAATAACCAGAGCGATACCACGTGAGAGTATCAATGTCAAAAACCAGACACAGAGTTCATACGTCAATCAAATAGTCTTACTGTGAATTTTCTTGTGAAGTCAGTACTCATGGTGGATACGATTTTAAGATTGGGCTTTCTGAAAGATTATGAGGGAATTATTACTCTAAGGGATAAATTTGTCTTACTGTATGTGAATAATTTCTTTTTGAAATTGGAATTCGATGACTGTATAAGGACGAACAAGCACGAAATTGAGTCACTTGGCCTAGTAATTCACTCTGACAGACAGGATTGCTTAGGTCTCAGAGTAACAGGATACATTTTTCAAACGAAGTAAGAAGGTGGGAGGGACCTACAGGAAGTAGTTCAGGAGGAAGTGTCTCACAGGCAGGAGACAAATGCAAAACACAGAGTGCACAAGGATGTGTTCTCCGAAATACCAGGCACATCAAACTTTTCACATAATTTTTGTATAAAGGTTCAGAGTTAAAGAGTATAAGCAATCCAATATCACTGATATATTGCGAGAAGACGGAGCTGGGGAAGATATGTAGTATTTATTATTCCAAACAACATAGAACATGGGATGTGTTCCTGAACGAATTTCAGAACATTCTCAACGAACTACAATATGGTTCTACATGCTTGGCGCCTCTGCATCTGTATCTACATCTACGTGATTACTCTGCTATTCACAATAAAGTGCCTGGCAGAGGGCTCAATGAACCACCTTCAAGCTGTCTCTCTATCGTTCCACTCTCGAACGGCACGCGGGAAAAACGAGCACTTAAATTTTTCTGTGCGAGCCCTGATTTCTCTTATTTTAACGTGATGATCATTTCTCCCTATGTAGGTGGGTGCCAACAGAAGGTTTTCGCAATCTTAGGAAAAAACTGGTGATTGAAATTTCATGAGAAGATCCCGTCGCAACGAAAAACACCTTTGTTTTAATGATTGCCACTCCAATTCGCGTATCATGTCTGTGAAACTATTGTTGTGTTGTCAGAAGAGCCAACACCGTGTTACGAGTGGAGGCCGAAATGCACGCGTTTTAGTTCAAGCAGGCTAGCGTGAGGAGAGAAGAACTATACTGACGTGAGGTCTGGAACATGAAAAGGAATGAGAATTCAGAAAGCGGGCGTAATTAGTTTAACTTAGATTAACTTTAATCCATTAATGATGAACGGCGCTCTTGACGGTACACGATTCACAATATTATCTGTTCAGAATATGGCGCCATGCTAGGTCGTAGCAAATAACGTAGCTGAAGGCTTTGCTAAACTGTCGTCTCTGCAAATGAGAGCATATGTAGACAGTGAACCATTGCTTGCAAAGTCGGCTGTACAACTGGGGCGAGTGCTAGGGAGTCCTTCTAGACTAGACCTGCCGTGTGCCGGCGCTCGGTCTGCAATCACTGATAGTGGCGACACGCGGGTCCGACGTATACTAACGGACCGCTGCCGATTTAAAGGCTACCACCTAGCAAGTGTGGTGTCTGGCGGTGACACCACATTCCTCCCTCGCTAATCGGCGTACGGTTGTGCTATAAGGCCTCCGTCCGCCGTGGGGAGGACCCCATGTTGGCGTATGCGACGAGGTGGGGACACTAACAACAGGCGAGGCTGTGCCACCCGCACCCTGTCATTCGCACCGCGGGGAGCTAGGGCACGCCTGAAAACCTACTCCAGGGTGCAAGCGGTGTATGCGCCCGCACAGAGACAGGAGAGGCCGAAGGGTCGACCTCCATCGGGCCGGGGCACCCGACGGGCGAAGACGACATATGGTCCGGAGCGGGCAGGAGGTCTATGTCGGAGGACAACTGGTCACCGTGAGCGTTCGGCGGTGCGTGATCCAGGGGGGGGCGCCCGGCGGTTGCAGCGACGCGTCCACTGCGGGCGTCGCCGGCGGGAGAACAGGCGGCGGCGGCGGTGGCGGCGGCGCGTCGCCATGGGGCAAAATGGAAGGCAGCGTCGGTAACACCTGGGGCTGAGGCGAGCCAGTGGATGGGTCCCCGGGGCGCTGAGCGGACGGCACCGTAGCTGAAAGCAGACGACGAGCGCCAGATCCCTTGCGACGACAGAGGCACAGCTGATTCAGATACCGCCGCACCTCACCAGAGGCCCCCAACACCAGATACATAGCGCGTCCGATGCAGCAAAGAATGCGCCCTTCGAGCCAACGCCGTGAACCTCGATAGAGGCGATAGTAGACAACGTCGCCTGGGGCAAAAGCAGGTGTCTGCCGCTGCACAGGAACCAGATGCGGCGGATGTAGCAAAGACATCAAGGTTCGATGATGGTGACCGTGGAGCAACTCTGCCGGCGAGCGGCCATATCGGGGCTGAGAGCGATACGAGGACAAAAAGAGCAAAAACGCGACCTCCCGAGAATGCGACTCTTTCAACTTGAACATCTGGCCAATCGTTCAGCAGCATCGTTTGACTGTGGCGAAAACGCCGCGGACGTCAGATGTTGAATAACATTGGCCTTGCAGAATGACTGAAATTCTGCGGACATGAATTGTGGGCCATTGTCGGAAACAATTGTCTGTGGAAGACCTTCAGTGCAAAAGATAGCAGATAAGGCTTGGATGGTGGCAGATGATGTCGTGGAAGACATCCGGACAACAAAAGGAAAATTACTGAATGAATCTATCACAACCAACCATCGAGCATTCCAGAATGGCCCAGCAAAATCGATGTGTAAGCGTTGCTAAGGGAAAGTGGCTTTTGGCCATGCAAAGAATTTCCTCTGCGGTGCTGATTGTTGTTCGGCACACACCATGCAAGAAGAGCACATATTCGTAATCGCGCCATCGATTCTGAACGAAGTACAGTGCTGACGAGGAAGTTGTTTCGTTCTCACTATACCCCAATGTCCTTGGTGGAGAAGCTGTAAGACAGAGGACTGTAACGAACGTGGTACCACGACACTGGACTGATCATTATCAGAACGCAACAGCAAAACACCCCGTCGAACAAAAGTCGGCTAGCAAAGTCGGCTGTACAACTGGGGCGAGTGCTAGGGAGTGTCTCTAAACTAGACCTGCCGCGTGGCGGCCCTCGATCTGCAATCACTGATAGTGGTGAAACGCGGGTCCGACGTATACTAACGGACCGCGGCTGATTTAAAGGCTACCACCTAGCAAGTGTTGTGTCTGGCGGTGACACCACAACTATCTCCCCTATTTCGCGATAATACAAAACGACCTGCCCTTCTTTGTACTTTTCTGATGTCATCCGTCATTCCCATCTGATGCGGCTGCCACACCGCACAGAAATACTCCAGAATAGTGGAGTAAGCTGTCTCTTTAGTAGACCTGTTGTACCTTCTGCCAATGAATCGCAGTCTTTGCTTTGCTCTACCCACAATATTATCTATGTGATCGTTCCAATATAGGTTGTTTGTAATTGTTATTCCTAAGTATTTGGTTGACTTTACAGCCTTCAGATTTGTGTGACTTATCGCGTAATCGAAATTTAGCTGATTTCTTTTAGTACTCATGTTGTAAGTCTCTCTTTCTGTTAAAGAATAACCCACATCCCAATAGAATTACTGATTTAGTGAACTTTTCCTGCACTGAAAGGAAGAGGCAGCAGGTGATTTTTCAGCTTGCCCTGAGGAATATACGAAAACACACTGAAAACAAGAGACATAACCAAAAAGGTAAATTGAGCAGGAAAGAACTACATGTGGGACAAAAGGATTTGGTGAGGGTTTCTGTGTAATAAATATTTTAATCTTTACTGAAGATCATTTGAAGTGCAAAGGATAGCACACAGTAGTGCCACTGAAGTAGAGACCCCTTAATGCAAAAGATCTAGGAGCATGCACCACATCTCATTTATGGAATAAGTCAGCCATGGAAATGAAGTATGTATTTCAGTGTCGTATTCCCACCATACGCACACGGTCGATTAAGCTTCTATGTCTAGTGATATAGTAACAGTTATTTGGTTCTCCTTAGTAGCAAGTTAAGGCCAAATTGGATAAACTGGTAATGGATCTTGAATGTATGATAGGTGATAATGGCACTTGCAGATTAAGGAGACTTCAGATATTGTATGAACTGCTGCACTCTAAGAAGAGCAACAAATTATGGGTCTTACAAGTGGAACTTTAGGAAGCTGTTGTTATGTGTACTTTTGTGAGTCATAGTGGTTTAGTACATGTTCGGATATCATGGCCATTGCAGGAAACAACGTAAAGAAATAGGGAGATCAGAGGACTCTATAGCGCCTGGATAAAGGTATGCTGAGGCTGAGATGAGGAGAAGCTGCCAGCTATAGGGAGTACCCTGACTGTGATGTGTTAAGGGATACAGAGAGAGATTTTGTTGTTTTTGCCAGTTGCAAGGGAAGCACTGTGCTTATTGTATGTTTGCGTGCTATGGGGAAGTCATAATTTGAAAGTAAGGGATAAAGTGAAGTAGACAGTGCAGAATGAAGGAAAGACTTAACGTCAGACCCCTTTATGTTACAGAGTATTAGTATGCTGTGTGCTTAAAATTCTCGCTATGGAACCCCACTCCAGATTAACCACCAACTAATGCTGATGAAGAAGAGCTGTATGTGGCTCACAATGCAAATGCCCACCACAGATATGAAGCATTTCAGATGAGTGTAAAATAAGAAGAACCGTTTCAACTGATGAAAGAAATGTGGTAACAAAAGATAACAAGGTGGTATGAAGTAAGAAATTTAGCTTAGAACGAATCATAGTTGATGCTGTATGTAAGTTATGTGTAAGTTATGCAAACGACAAAAGGGATACGATTATTCACATTAATGTAACCTTTATGTAAGAACCACACTGTCCGCGAGAAGTACTGTGTTGTGCTCCCTTATGTCGTTTCTTTTTTCGTTTTTGCATTATAGGTGCTTATCTGATGAGATATTTGATGTAAACAACATGGCTGCCTCCTGTCCAATGTAAGATGGAGAACCTTTAAAATATGAATACTGCCAGTCATGAGGGGCGAGCTGCGGCAGTCATGAGAAAGTGAAAATGAGAGAGTAAAGAAACTGACTAATTAATCAAGTTGCTTATTATAGCGTGATGTAGAAATTAACCATTAACCAGGATGTGTCATAGTAGTGATTTGTTGGTACCAATGTTCCATGCACTTGTAAATATAGATGCCTGTCTGAAGTACCTGCGTGCATCAATGTTCCATTAAACTGTAAAGACAGGTGCATGACTGAACTATCTGTAGGTATCTAGGTTTCATGAAACTGCAGATAGACATAGATGTATGAAGTATTTGTGGGTAACAATGTTCAAGCAGTTGTTGATAGAGAACTATATTTGAAGTTTATGTTCGAAATAGGAAGGTAGTTCATGGAAATCAGTGCAGGTAGGAATGATATACCTGTTCAGTTTTCCAATACCTATACCACTAATATTTCTTAGCTATATCGTAATATATGTTTAAGTTTAATGATTTATTTTACACTATCACTAGTTGGTACTAGGATGTAGCACCATGTATACGATTTTCTGTTAGATAATTTATTATACACATTGCTAACTAGTCAGGTACCATCCTATGACAGTTTGAAACTTCAAAACATTTATTTTGTCATGATCAGTGCGGAATTACACTATATGAAAATAATTTAAAAAATATTCTAAAATTTTATTTTATTTATTGACCAATTTCAGGGTAACATGTGCTTTAACCTGGACATTGTAACTATAAGGGTGTAACGTGATTTTATTTTTGTATATTTAAGCGTCAAGTAATGTAGGACCAAATTGAGGAGCAAATCTCGAAGATCATGGAACATGTCAGTACATGAAATTACAACATACAAGTAATAACAGATAAAAATAAAATGTTTATGAATCCGAAAAAAGTCAAGCCATAAGTTTAAGTAAACGCAATCAACAATACAACAAGAATCAGCTTAAGTTTTCAAGGAACTCCTCGACAGAATAGAAGGAGTGACCCATGAGGAAACTGTTCAGCTTCGATTTTAAAAGCGCGTGGGTTACTGCTAAGATTTTTGAATTCTTGTGGTAGCTTATTGAAAATGGATGCAGCAGTATACTGCATGCCTTTCTGCACAGGAGTTAAGGAAGTCCAATTTAAACGCAGGTTTAATTTCCGCCGAGTATTAACTGAGTGAAAGCTGCTTATTCTTGGGAATAAGCTAAGATTGTTAACAAGAAACGACAATGAGGAATATATATATTGAGAGCCCAGTGTCAAAATACCCAGATTCGTGAACAGGGGTAGACAAGAGGTTTTTGAATTTATCCCACTTATTGTTCGAACCGCCCGTTTCTGAGCCAAAACTATCCTTTTAGAATGGGCAGAGTTACCCCAAAATATAATACCATACGACATAAGCGAATGAAAATAAGCAAAGTAGACTAATTTTCGTGTTTATCGATCACTCACTTCAGATACCGTTCAAATGGTGAAAATGGCAGCATTAAGTCTTTGAATAAGATCCTGAACGTGGGCTTCACACGAAAGGCTACTATCTATCTGAAAACCTAGAAATCTGAACTGTTCAGTTTCACTAATCAAATGACCATTCTGCGAAATTAAAACGTCAGATTTTGTTGAATTGTGTGTTAGAAACTGTAAAAAGTGAGTCTTACTGTGATTTAGCATTGGTTTATTTTCTAGAAGCCATAAACTTACGTCATTAACTACACTATATGAAACCGAGCCAATTTTTCACACAACATCCTTTCTACCAAGCTGGTGTCATCCGCAAACAGAAATGTTTTAGAGTTACCTGTAATACTAGAGGGCATATCACTTATATAAATAAGGAACAGAAGTGGCCCCAGCACTGATCCCTGGGGAACACTCCATTTGACTATACCCCACTCAGACCCCACATCACAGCCATTCTCAACACTGCGAACAATGCCTTTTTTGCTGTCTGTTGCTAAAGTTAGAGGTGAACCAATTATGACCTACTCTTCGTATTCCATAATGGCCCAACTTCTGGAGCAATATTTTATGATAAACACAATCAAACGACTTAGTTAAGTAAGTCTTCAGAAATTTGTAAATTTCTACTGTTGTAAATACTCTGTTTGTAACACCTGGTAATGTACATTTGCTGGGAGAATCATGCACATTTGAGAGGAGAAGCAGACCTTGGTGGGGAAGTGGCAAAGAATGGGCCTCGCTGGGTCGTGGGAGAACTGAAGCAAAGTACCAGGAATGCAGTTCTTGCCGGCCTCAATTGGGGCTGCATTGCATGCGGAGCCCAACGCTCTCTACAGCTGGGTGCAGCCCTCCAGCGTTCCAAAAGAGAATCGCAGACGTCACACCGGCTGACCGCCTGGCTCTATGGCCACTATCTTTTGTCGGCCGTGGTGTGGGAATACATGCGGTCACAGAGGCCAAGCGTCTGCCCCAGCTGGTCTGACGTCACGAGCGAGAGGTCATTGATCGAGTGATACAGGCAGCAGCGAAGAGACATCACTTTCCAGTTATGGAGCGCGAGAAACTGATACAGTGGCATGCATTACAATGTGCACTGTCGTGTAAAGAGTACTCACAATCCGTCTTTGCACACACCACACTGCATTGCACGTGCATGCGAAAAATGAAAGGGCCATCAAAATCATAAAATGAGAGATTGCCTGCCTCGGAATAGTCCAAGCCATAAGAAGAGGGTTTGCTCCCAGGTATGCTTGTTACCATGCCGCCCTAGGTGCTTCGAGGTTCACGACCTTACCTACTGTGAGCCTGCAAGCCATGGGAACCTCACACATCCCCACTACCGTATACGTCAGAGTGAACAGAGCCATCTGACTCCTATTTCAAGGATGGTTCATTTCAATAATGGGGGATTCAGTCTGTCTTGTACAGACAGAAGAGATGACACATCCACCCATAGCGTGTTGGCCCTGTACAACGGAGTGGTCACCTGAGGAGGCCTCTATGTGTGTCGTGGTCTATAGCTGTGTCACCGATAGCAGACGAAGTTATTCAGCCAGCAGGGTCAACGCATGGAGATCGCAGAATACTAGAGTTGGCGCTATATAATACAGCGTGTGTAGTTGTTCGACCTCATATATTTGCTCCAGTCAACCGACGTAAAGCGCTGCCAGTACAGTTGCTTTATCAACAGCCAGATCGAGCGACCACGAAATTCTTTAAGGCCGTTTGCAACATAAAGTGCGAATATAACGGATTCATGCAGATTCTTGCGGCTTTTAATTGCGTGCAGAACAATAGGATAGTACCTTTCGTCTTTGTATTAAAGAGTTAATATATAAGTATTAAATTTCCTCCTCTTTTTAAAGATCTTGTTTATTCTCGTTGCTATGCCTACCACAGATAACTTAGCAGAATGTTTACATAGACTGCATTCAAATACACACTCAATGCAGAAGCTTTTTATGATACTCACTTCTTCTCAACAACGATCTGATAAACTGCTGCGTGTTTTTCCGCAACAACAGATAACCAATAATACTGAGCGCTTGACTTTACCTTCTTTGAATAAAAGTTTTCTTCCCGCTGTAACCGTTCAGTTCTTGAGCATCAGAAAAGTAACTGAAACAACACTTCACTTAACAGGTTAGTAAAACCGAAATAAAGGAAGACTACAAGATACAGTAGTGAATCTGTCTTAAGTTTACATACCATCATATGATAAAAACACTAAAATGATTCAACTGTGTTGTTACACAAAGTCCATGGCCATCAACAACGTAATAAAAAAGGGTTTTACCTCACGAAATTAATATGTCATACTACATAAATGAAGAAGGGAAAGGTAACACTCAATTAAATCATTAGATAAGAATGATGTTACAACATCAGTGATACATGCAGATTAATGGCGTTTTACTTGGGTTAAGGATCTCCAAAAATAATTTCGATCCCATTGATCTGAATACTTATTATAGTTATCAGAGGAAAACTTTGCATCAGTTTAATGTCTAGTAATTCCTATCATCCATTATTTCTTGCAGAATGCCTTGTCCGACTGACACTAACCATACAAGAATATGAAATAATGGTACCCATTAATAAAAAAGAAACCAAGACACATAAAATAATACTAGTATAGTGAGGTGCATGTAAGAGGACATTTTGAAGTTGCCTGTGCGCGGTCTGAGTCTGTAGCACTGAAAGCTTATATTGCCAACCTACATGGCTGGTAGTGAGTCATAGGATCCAGAGCGTTTGTAGAACAGGTACAGCACAGCTAGGCCAATGCACCCTAAGGAACTACACTCCTGGAAATTGAAATAAGAACACAGTGAATTCATTGTCCCAGGAAGGGGAAACTTTATTGACACATTCCTGGGGTCAGATACACCACATGATCACACTGACAGAACCAAAGGCACATAGACACAGGCAACAGAGCATGCACAATGTCGGCACTAGTACAGTGTATATCCACCTTTCGCAGCAATTCAGGCTGCTATTCTCTCATGGAGACGATCGTAGAGATGCTGGATGTAGTCCTGTGGAACGGCTTGCCATGCCATTTCCACCTGGCGCCTCAGTTGGACCAGCGTTCGTGCTGGACGTGCAGACCGCGTGAGACGACGCTTCATCCAGCCCCAAACATGCTCAATGGGGGACAGATCCGGAGATCTTGCTGGCCAGGGTAGTTGACTTACACCTTCTAGAGCACGTTGGGTGGCACTGGATACATGCGGACGTGCATTGTCCTGTTGGAACAGCAAGTTCCCTTGCCGGTCTAGGAATGGTAGAACGATGGGTTCGATGACGGTTTGGATGTACCGTGCACTATTCAGTGTCCCCTCGACGATCACCAGAGGTGTACGGCCAGTGTAGGAGATCGCTCCCCACACCATGATGCCGGGTGTTGGCCGTGTGTGCCTCGGTCGTATGCAGTCCTGATTGTGGCGCTCACCTGCACGGCGCCAAACACGCATACGACCATCATTGGCACCAAGGCAGAAGCGACTCTCATCGCTGAAGACGACACGTCTCCATTCGTCCCTCCATTCACGCCTGTCGCGACACCACTGGAGGCGGGCTGCACGATGTTGGGGCGTGAGCGGAAGACGGCCTAACGGTGTGCGGGACCGTAGCCCAGCTTCATGGAGACGGTTGCGAATGGTCCTCGCCGATACCCCAGGAGCAACAGTGTCCCTAATTTGCTGGGAAGTGGCGGTGCGGTCCCCTACGGCACTGCGTAGGATCCTACGGTCTTGGCGTGCATCCGTGCGTCGCTGCGGTCCGGTCCCAGGTCGACGGGCACGTGCACCTTCCGCCGACCACTGGCGACAACATCGATGTACTGTGGAGACCTCACGCCCCACGTGTTGAGCAATTCGGCGGTACGTCCACCCGGCCTCCCGCATGCCCACTATACGCCCTCGCTCAAAGTCCGTCAACTGCACATACGGTTCACGTGCACGCTGTCGCGGCATGCTACCAGTGTAAAAGACTGCGATGGAGCTCCGTATTCCACGGCAAACTGGCTGACACTGACGGCGGTGGTGCACAAATGCTGCGCAGCTAGCGCCATTCGACGGCCAACACCGCGGTTCCTGGTGTGTCCGCTGTGCCGTGCGTGTGATCATTGCTTGTACAGCCCTCTCGCAGTGTCCGGAGCAAGTATGGTGGGTCTGACACACCGGTGTCAATGTGTTCTTTTTTCCAGTTCCAGGAGTGTAGTTATTACTCCAGCCCTGGGATGTCGACAGGAGTCTAAACTCTATCTTTCTTCCTTCCTTCCTTCCTTCCTTCCTTCCTTCCTTCCCGCCTTCCTACCAGCCCTGTACTAATGGAAAATCCCTCTCCCCTTCCCATAACTGAATGAATGGTCTGAGACTACCCGCCAAATGGAACCCTGTCGCAGACGTTCACATTGTAAGTATGGGTAGCTGATATTTGCAGATCACTAGTAAAGAGGAAATAAGGTATTGATTTTGTCTAAGTTGATCCAAGATGATCGCTAATAGTTTCTTTCAGCTGTGATGTCAGACTACACATTCCGCAGTGTTACTCCCATTTGACATTTTTACTGATATATCTGTCTAATTTCGCGTGTTATTGTGAATTTTAGATGAGACCCTTTGTTTCGGAAGCACCTCTACTGGATTTACGCGTTTTACAATAGGACGTTGTTGTTCCCATAATATACGTACTGATAATACATTGTCTATCCCCCAAACTTCAGTTATTAATTCGAGAATGGTAATTTTCGGATATTTCTGATGAGTTTGCCTTCGTGTTTCATCACAGTGCCACTAGACTATTACGTTTAAGACTTGTTCATACTTAGCTTCGAATAAAATAGCTGTGCTATTCAGAAGATAGGGTATAGGGTGTAGATTCAGCTGAGTACCTACACTAGGTAGAATTCCCATTAACTGTCTACTTTGCATTTTTCCAGAATTGCAATTTGCATTGTTAGCTGCTCCAAGTAGAAGATGTGTTTGGTTGTTTCTGCACATTTTCGCTATTTTGCCTGAGATAAACTGATGCTGCAGTGTTCATCTTCAGTATGTCAGTTCAAATGGTTCAAATGGCTCTGAGCACTATGGGACTTAACATCTATGGTCATCAGTCCCCTAGAACTTAGAACTACTTAAACCTAACTAACCTAAGGACATCACACAACACCCAGTCATCACGAGAGTATGTCAGTGTAGAAGATATCACAGAATGAAGTAAGTGGAAAAAATCCGCGTAATTCACACGTTTATTTATATGAAAAACCAATACCGGAACGTTTCTTTTTGTGAGAACCTGTGTGCGAACGTCGTGTGCAGCATCGCTTAATATTTAACTGTATGAATACAAGTGTATATTGTGATATATTGCGATATTTCGGACATTTGCGGGAGCCTCGACGAACTCGTACTGTTATCATCAATTGTTACTACTACTCTTTTAAAATTTTTCATAACAGTTGGCCTATCCTCGTTCAAAACAACCTTTCTCTAATTGTATTCCATAGTTGAGGCGATTGCTGGAAAAAGGGCACATAGACAGAAAATATGTTTTGAGATAAAAAGCTTAGCTTTCTTTTCTGTTACTAAAATTATTTTTTTGTTTCCCATTATAACTCTCACATTCTGAATTTAAATACAAACTTCCTTATTACAATAAGTTTAGTATCCAGGCATTTACATCCTTATTTTATTAGAACAGGAATTTGTAAAAAACGGTATTATATCCCTGTGTCTGCCCAGAAAGTACTGCAGTAATTTATTAATAAAAATCCTGAAAACAGGAAAAATATTTATTCAGAGAACACATTTTATTACTGAAGATGAAAATGAACAGTCCCCCTCAAAATAATAATACTGCAAACAATATTCCAAGTGTAATCAGTTAATAACTATGACATACAAGTCATCTTCATTATCAGATGACCGAGCGAGGTGGCGCAGTGGATAGCACATTGGACTCGCATTCGGGAGGACGACGGTTCAATCCCGTCTCCGGCCATCCTGATTTAGGTTTTCCGTGATTTCCCTAAATCGTTTCAGGCAAATGCCGGGATGGTTCCTTTGAAAAGGGCATGGCCGATTTCCTTCCCAATCCTTCCCTAACCCGAGCTTGTGCTCCGTCTCT
The DNA here is from genome assembly GCF_023897955.1 of Schistocerca gregaria. Taxonomy (NCBI): domain Eukaryota; kingdom Metazoa; phylum Arthropoda; class Insecta; order Orthoptera; family Acrididae; genus Schistocerca; species Schistocerca gregaria. Next base: position 90,717,820 of record NC_064931.1, read on the forward strand.
AGTGACCTCGTTGTCGACGGGACGTTAAACACTAACCACCACCATTATCAGATATTACTTCCTTTGCTTCTGGAGTAGATGGGTACGTTTCCATCAGAAAACTTTCACTTGGGTCTCTTGATCAATGAAGTGGTTCAAGTGTCAAACATCCTTTATCTTCTTTGCATTTACAATCAAAGAAGTACAGTCATCAGGATGAAATGATTGAACTGTCTCTATTTCAAACATATGTATCCATCATGTTGTGTCCATGTACTGGGGAGATGATGTATAGTGACAATCCATACACAGGAGAGGTGTGGCAAAAAGCAACCATGGCCTTATTCTTGTTTATCGCTCCTGAAGCATCAGAAGGGAATATTATATTTCTCAAATCTCTATATTTGTCATTTCCTTTGTAAGACACTCATTAAGATAAGGTAAACCGGGTTGGCATCTTTCTTTGCTCGTGTTTCTAGAAGTTGGCACCTTTCCTTGCTTGTCTTTCTAAGAAGCCATACATGTAAGATTTTTTGTCATTATAAAAATAAATATTGGCCATGTACATCCACAGCAATCTTCTTAAAACTAGCTAATAACATTCTTCTGCATAAACTAATTCGTAGGAAATCAACGTTTGTGATTTAGTTACTGCACCATATTTTTTAACTAACATATTGTGTGACACCTAGTTTTCCCTTATCTACATTTATTGTAAATTAATTATAGTTTAGAGTTTGTTAACGGTTATAATCTGAAAAAGATTTAGGAACCCAGTAATTTTAACCACAGATTTTTGTTGTTGGCTTAATACACATCTCTTTTAGTGTATTTGCTTCAGTTCCTGAAGGGAATTCGTAATTTTCAAGCTCAGTTGATTTAGATATAGTCACAGGCTTAGTTTAAAGTTATTTTTTCACTGCACTTTAAAACATTTACCGTCACAATGCCGTCTCACCGTGAATTCCGTTGTCGAATACGGGAGGAGTTAGTTGACATTCGTAAGCAGCTGGAAATCGCCCTGACTACTGTCAAACGACCGGCAGCTGCTGCAAAATGGTGTGTTGGATGAGCTTCAGAGAGTGGTGTACCGCTAGTACCAAAGATACCTCATGTAGAGTCCTCTTCTGTCGATACTCTCTCCTGTGCAGGACGTATGTGTTCTGTCGTTTCTTGACCACTTGATAGCGAGTGGCGTATCCATGGTAGATGTGGGCGTCCTGTCAAGGTAGACAGGGACCAGGGAGGACTCGAGAGTGTTACATCAATCCCCCTAAGCCAACACTCTCGAGGTGCTGCCTTCCACTGAAACTGAAGCACAGCCATTGGGACTCACTTCACCCGTTGAGAAACCCACTTTGCCCTGTGTCAAGAGTAGGCAAACGCAAAAGTGTAGGGATCTATTAATCGCTGGCAGTGCAAACATATCTACATCTACATTTATACTCCGCAAGCCACCCAACGGTGTGTAGCGGAGGGCACTTTACGTGCCACTACATTACCTCCCTTTCCTGTTCCAGTCGAGTATGGTTCGCGGGAAGAACGACTGCCGGAAAGCCTCCGTGCGCGCTCGAATCTCTCTAATTTTACATTCGTGGTCTCCTCGGGAGGTAGAAGTAGAGGGAAGCAATATATTCGATAACTCATCCAGAAACGCACCCTCTCGAAACCTGGACAGCAAGCTACACCGCGATGCAGAGCGCCTCCCTTGCAGTCTGCCACTTGAGTTTGCTAAACATCTCCGTAACGCTATCACGCTTACCAAATAACCCTGTGACGAAACGCGCAGCTCTTCTTTGGACCTTATCTATCTCCTCTATCAATCCGACCTGGTACGGATCCCACACTGATGAGCAATACTCAATTAAAGGTCGAACGAGTGTTTTGTAAGCCACCTCCTTTGTTGATGGACTTCATTTTCTAAGGACTCTCCCAATGAACCTCAACCTAGCACCCGCCTTACCAACAATTAATTTGATATGATCATTCCATTTCAAATCGTTCCGTACGGATACTCCCAGATATTTTACAGACGTAACTGCTACCAGTGTTTGTTCCGCTATCATATAATCATACAATAAAGGATCCTTCTTTCTATGTATTCGAAATACATTACATTTGTCTATGTTAAGGGTCAGTTGCCACTTCCTGCACCAAGTGCCTATCCGCTGCAGATCTTCCTGCATTTCGCTGCAATTTTCTAATGCTCCAATTTCTCTGTGTACTACAGCATCATCCGCGAAAAGCCGCATGGAACTTCCGACACTATATACTAGGTCATTTATATATATTGTGAGAAGCAATGGTCCCATTACACTCCCCTATAGCACGCCAGAGGGACACATATGGCAAATAATGGAATCTCGTAGGAAAATGGCAGGTGAGACAGGGTAGAACACTAGGTGCACTCAGCGTGTATGCCTGGGTGCCTCATTAAACATACTGAAGAGGCTCTTACGGCAGCCAGTGAGGGAACATAGTACAACAAACTGCAGATTGTGGAACAAACAATGCCTGTTCTCTGGGCTCTGAGATCATGCTCGGATCATTCCAGCGACTAGCAAAGGAGGTTGAGAAGACCAGTCTTGTGCATGGAGTTTCAATGAAGTTGACAGACTACTGCATTGCCCCCACAACCGACCGTGGTCCACTGGTTCTGAGTCGAGTGGAAGGACTGAAGCAGCGACTTTGAAGGTTCTGTGACAAACTAGGCTGTGACTTCCAGGATTTGCACCAAAGGGTAGGGAATTGTAATGTCCCGCTCAGGCGTGCACTACCCTGGTAGCCGACTGTGTGTGGCGCGCAGATTAGATGACTCTCCATCCAGTCCAGATAACGATAGCTGTAAGAGATTCTGAAGGTTCAACAGAATGGTCCCCACAGGTGAGAATATTAAAATCCTAGTAGTCAAATGCAGAAGCATGCGCAACAAAATGCTAGAGTTTGAACCGCTCCTGAAAAGCAGTGAAGTTCACACAATATTAGGTGCAGAAATCTTGTTGAAACTTGAAACTGACAGCACTGAGATCTTTGGAGAAATTTTAGTGTGTATATAAAGGATAAGCTAATGGTAAATGGAGGTTGTGTATTTGTCACAGTAGACAAGACACTTAAATCCACTAACACAGAAACTTAAACTGCATCCTAAATAGTCTGGCCAAGACTCAATATCAGTGTTGTGCATAAAATGATAATTGGATCCTTCTATCGCCCACCAGACTCACCTTTTGATAAAACCAGAAACTTCAGAGAAAACCGCGGTTTCATTACACGTATGTTCTCTAATCAAATCAGTGGAGACTTTCATCACTCAACAATCAATTGGAAAAATTACAGTTTTATTAGGGGGCATGACAAGACATCGTGTGAAAAATTACAGAGTGACTTCTCTGAAAGTTACCTAGAACAGATGGTTTAGAACTCCACTAATGATGGTAATATTTTATATTTAATGGCAAGAAAAAGACATAACCACTTTTGAGGACGCCCACATCGAAACTGGTATCAGCGACTATGAGGACATTTTTGCCGACAATGATTACCAAAATATAAAAGACAGCTCAAACAAGTAGGAAGATATATACACGCCTACGAGAGTGGAAGCTGTCATCAAGGCTAAGGGTGGGCCAACACCATACTGAATTCCAGCGTTACCGATGGATTGCGCCACGAACTTATAAGTCGTTTTCAGCCAGGTGCCCGGATACTTTTGATCACATAGTATATTCTCATAAATTAGGTAAAAACGCAGCAGAGTCATAGCTCTAAGAGAGACTTGAAACTTTTAGCAAAGGGCACGAGCATGTAGAAGACCTATGGCTCAAGTTTTAAAAGAATGGTTGAGCATACTCTGGGGCGTACCCAGTAGAACGATTCAAAAATGGTTCAAATAGCTCTAAGTACAATGGGACTTAACATCTGAGGTCATCAGTCCCCTAGACTTAGAACTACTTAAACCTAACTAACCTAAGGACATCACACACATCCGTGCCCGAGTCAGGATTCGAACCTGCGGCCGTAGTAAAGGCGCGGTTCCGGACTGAAGCGCCTAGAACCACTCTCGGCCACAGCGGCCGGCTAGAATGGTTCATAATGGGAGGAACGCTCCATGGTATACAGTCACTGTAAAGAAACGTCTAAAGAAACAGAGACTACTGCATAGTAGGTGTGAACCAAGCACAGTGTTCTAGATACAGAGATGCTGAATGAAGCACGTTTGGCTGTGAAAAGAACAATTCTTGAAGCCTTCAGTGACTGCCACAGCAGAATATTGTCAAATGACCCTCCACAGAACTCACATAAATTCTTGTCTTATGTACAGGCTGTTCGTGACATAAATGGTTGTGTCCAGTCATTCAGGGATGAGATAGGAATAGCCATTGACGGTAACAAAGCTAAATCGGAAACGCCTAACTCCGTTTTCTAATGTTTCTTTACTAAGTAAAACCAAAGTGAAATGTCCTAATTTAATCCTCGTACCACTGAAAGGACAATGAAGTTTGTGTTAGGGTCAGTCCTTTTGAGAAAGAGCTGAAATCGTTAAAATTAAACAGAGATCCAGGGCCTGACGGAATACTTATTCTATACTGAATTAGCGGCTGAGTTAGAAACTCTTGTATTACAATCTGTCGTAAATCACTCAAACAAAAAACCGTGCCCACTAATTGAAAGAGAACACATGTCACACCCATTTACAGGAAAAATAGTAGAAGTGATCTACGAAACTTCCGTCCGCTATCCTTGACATCCATTTATCGTAGAATCTTAGAAGATATTCTGAGATCAAACCTCGAACAAAACGACCTCATCAATGCCAACCAGCCCGGATCCCGTAAACATTGATCATGCGAAACCCAGCTCACACTTTTCCCAGATGAAGCATTGGGACTGAGTTCGCATTGCACCTTAATACGTCGCACTGTGCTCTAGTCTTCCACAGTGATAGTATTCACCTCGCACTTTAGCTAGCTGTGAGGGAACGTTAGTCGTTCTACACAGTTGTGACATGAGCACGGACAAGATTGAAAAATTAGTAGATTTTATTTGATGGTTGTGAAACACAGGACTTCAGAGTGGATATCATTGAAGTTAAGTACTCAACTGGCTCCTGTAATAAAGTGTATTTTAACCGCTTGTGTGTTTTCTGTTGCAGTGAGGAAAAACCGGCCACCCACCTATCTTACTACCCTCTCTTCATCGAGTCAGGAACCATAAAACATTACAGCAAGTGGTGACGAGTCTGATCAACAATTTTTGTTTGCTTTTCATGTGTTCTAGGTTGCTGCAGGGGAGCTGTTGTTACAGTGATTCTATTTGCTCATTTGTTCTTGTTGCTTCATGTATTACAGGAGGGGAGCTGCAAAACTAATCTATTTCTCTTTCCAGAGGCTTTGCGCATTGCTTTTCTATTTGTCTTTTCATATTTTGCTGAAATTTTTTAGCTTTAGAATGGCTACCCCGGCCCCTCCACTCTCCTCTCCTGTCTCAACTGCAGACTGCTCCTGCTCTGTAACTAAATCAGATTGTTCAGTTTCAGAACCAGCAAATCGCCACGTTGCTGTGTACTGTACAGCAATTGCCTGCTGCACAAGCTGCGTCGGCTGCCCAACCGACCAACCAACCGATCCAATTTATGCCACCAAACAGCATTCTACCGTTTGGGCACTTCGATGAAAAAGAAGAGAAATGGCTCAAATATTTCGCCGAGTTCGAGGCCTTATGTCAAGTCCATTGAATTAAAGATACCGTGAAATCCGTTACTCCCTGTCCGTCGCTGGAACTCTTCTGTTTCGCTTAATTCAAAAACTCTTCTCTGCGTCGTCTCCCGACGCACTCTCCTATGATGAAGTAGTAGGCGGATTAAGTCAGTATTACGAACAGCAGATTCAGGTCGCGGCAGCCAGATTTCAGTTCTTTCGCCTTAATAAAAAACCGGAACAGACGTAACGTCAGTAGTATAACGACTTACAGGGCCTCACTAGAAAGTGTAAATTCGAGTGTAGTTGCGGCAACTTTTTAACATGATGATCCGTTCAAAAATGGTTCAAATGACTCTGAGCACTATGGGACTTAACTTCTGAGGTCATCAGTCCCCTAGAACTTAGAACTACTTAAACCTAACTAACCTAAGGACATCACACACATCCATGCCAGAGGCTGGATTCGAACCTGTGGCTGTAGCGGTCTCGTTGTTCCAAACTGAAGCGCCTAGAACCACTCGGCCACACCTGGGCTGCCGCTGCCTTAGCTTCTGAGTCTGGGACGTTTGCCCATGTTGCGTTCTGTCAGGATTGCTGGTTGTCTCACACATACAAACACATGCAGGAGGCAACTGGAAGTCTCAGACACACTGCTACTGCTTGTAATTAATAATGAAAAATCATAAATGAATTTGGAAAGCACAGAACAATCTCTCTGACTCCAGCGTTCTTCATTGGTGTCAGAATACTACACTGCCGTTTTAGAGCAATGTCTGAACCTACAGGATATGGTATGGTGAGTCAAGAAAATTTATTTGTTGTTAAGTGTTTTAGTCGTGGAGGAGCTTGGTTGCTGTGCTTTTTGTAAAGTGAATTTTGTTACAAGTAAAGACTCAATAGATTCACCAGAGGTAAGAAAAAAATTATGTTTTATATATGTTAAATATAGGCATAGCATAATGTTTAGTATAGGCGAAATGAATTGTTGGGGGACAGCAGGGGACATTAGGGGAAGGAGACAGTAAAAGTTGTTCCAGCCCTTAGGTGGCGAACACCAGGAGACAAGATGATGTGGCCCATAACTGAGCTACCTGTCGTCATCGGAGCGGTAGCATTGCAGAACCACCACCTGGAAGGGGAAGTAGTGTTCGCGATGGGTTATCACCGGTCATTGTTGGGTGATACAGGTAGTATTTAATGCATTGGAGATGTAGAATGAGGTGGGATGGCTTAAGGACGCCTTCGATAATTTTCGACATGTTGCAGAGAATCACAAAGTCCTTAATGAAGTTACCAGGTTATGTAGGATAATATATATATATATATATATATATATATATATATATATATATATATATATATATATATGGGACTTGCGAGAAGTTGAGGGTGAGATGACGCAGGTTCTGGGGATTATACAGCATATGAGATGGAGAGCTTGGATCGATGCTAGAGGCCAAGTTCTGAAACCTGTGATTGGTACAGCTGACGAGAAGAACATCGGGAAGGTGAATGTCACAGTGAAAATAATAAAACAAACGGTGAAAGGAAACAAGGCAACAACTGAGTGGCACACCACGCAAATAGCAAATTTGGAGAAAGATGTGTAGAACAATGCTCGGTTACTATGCTAGCTGACTGGTGAGGTGATGAGCTACGCAAAAACTGCACATGACTCACTGAAATGGAACATTAAAGAGATTGTCAACTGAAGTATAAATATTGGACAGGTAATTATTGGTAACAAAGTAGTTACTATCCTTGGAGAATAGTGCATGGGTAACACGAAGAGAGAGGTAGCAGAGTTATGGGAAGCTATTCAGCATGCTGTGTGAGACAATCTAGGAGTGAACTTGTCGCAGGAACAGTACTTGCAAGGTGCAACAACAGCTACCACCAGAGATATTGTTGGTCTTGGGAAATGTAATAATAAAAATTTACCCTTTTATTTTAACCTAGCCACAGTAGAAGCAAGGACCGAGAGAGCAAAGGCAAGCGTGCATTTCAGTTTCCTTTCCAGTGGTAGGGAAACAGGCACAGTACCACTGCTATGTTGTTCACATGTGTACTGTTAAATGGGGGACGCTGAAGAAGGTTGTCAGTATAAAACTACAACAGCTGTTGTTGATTATGGAAGACAAGAGCAGACATTTGGAACTGGAAGAAGTGGAGTTACATAAGTGTTATGGGGATGATACAACGGTTTGTCCAGACAGGTTAGTGAGAGACGGTCAGAATTCCTGTGCAGTGACATTTCTTCGGAGTCAGAAAGTGGAGAAAGACTGCAAGACGGAGATTATTAGATCTAAGCTGTACTTTCAGTAGTTTGAGACACATTGGTTGTACTTTGTCTTCGATAAAGAAGTAGTAGTAGTAGTAGTAGCGGAAAGTCACGTCAGTGAAAGGTTCAGAGTAAGACAGGAGTAGATTATTAATAAATAGGGAATCGTGTGAAATAGTGGGACCTAATTTCCATCTACCTACCACAATGTCAGGGATTACCTGTCTAAGCATTTCATAGCGTCAATTGTACTGGCCAGAGAAACCTATTGAAGTGTTACAGCTGCGAATCTGACTATGTTAAACCAAACATTGGGACCTGAGTTAATACAGTCGACAGAGAAACTCGTTAGCAAGCAGGATAATCGATTCTCCGTGGAGACACTGATGCAGCAGTTGAGTCAGTACAAGAAGAATCAGTACCGGAGGGAAACATTATTGACCGTTGTCATACCTACTACCACAGCAAAACTTAGTCTGCTTAGCGTAGTCCTTGTTTACATATACAAAAAACAGAACGCAAGATAAAGTTTTGAACCAAGCATTGTTCAGATTCCGGTGGACTGGCTTCCCACAACCAAGCAGTCAGTAAAGAGAACTATAACAATACATTAAATTGAGCAGAAAACTAAGGAAGTTTGGATAATTAGTATTTAAGAGAGCTTGGTTGTAAAAGTAATCTTGAAAGAGTGGACCAGTCGCACCAGCCACAAGGACCTGTCATTCTAGTATTTAAGGACAGTCAAGTTAAGACAATTCAAGGGACTGGATCTTGTTAAGAGAGACGGCAATGTAGCACGCCGATCATATTCGGGCAGAAACGCACAAAGTAGAATGTAGATTACAACAGAGTAACTGCAGGGAGTGCGGATACTATGCGTTACATGCGTTACAGAACACAACACAGTCATCACATGTTGTGAGGCAACCCAGCCAGGATATCTACATCTACATGGATACTCTGCAAATCACATTTAAGTGCCTGGCAGGGGGTTCATCGAACCACCTTCACAATTCTCTATTATGCCAATCTCATATAGAGCGCGGAAAGATTAAACACCTATATATTTCCGCACGAGCTCTGATTTCCCTATGTAAGTCGGGGTCAATAAAATATTTTCGCATTCGGAGGAGAAACTTGGTGATTGGAATTTCGTGACAAAGTGTGGATATAGTTGGCACAGGAGCACCTAAGTGGCAAAAGGCGAAATCATTTCCGGACCGGAAGTCAATGAAGTGTTTAGTATACATGCGCAACAAATAGCAAATGGTTCAAATGGCTCTGAGCACTATGGGACTTAACAGCTGAGGTCATCAGTCTCCCAGAACTTAGAACTACTTAAACCTAACTAACCTAAGGACATCACACACATCCATGCCAGAGAAAGGATTCGAACCTGCGACCGTAGCGGTCGCGCGGTACCAGACTGAAGCGCCTGGAACCGCTCAGCCACACCGGCCGGCAACAAATAGCAAAAATGGCTCAGAGCACTATGGGACTTAACATCTGAGGTCATAATTCCCCAACAAATAGCAAAGACCAAGCAAGTGCAGCCCATGAGAGTATAAATACCTAGCAATTTTTGTACTGAAATATCTTGTGTTAGAATCGTAGCACTATCACCATGGGGCTGTGACACTTGGGACGCCATCTGGAATGCTGCACAGAGTCTTCTGTTCGATCTCACGTTAGGGCAGCCTGCCTTGAGACTGAGACGCAGAGTCACCACTGCCGTGTGCCCAACCATGCCTTGAGACATGGTGCACTGGCCACAACACTCCTGCAATGGGTCACAGTCGCTGCATTGCTCATTGCCGCCAGTCAGGCTCGTCATACCACAGGCTGTATGTTCAGACGTTGCTCTGAAAGGGCACTGTAGTATTCTGACACCAGTGAATATGGCTGGAGTCAGGTAGATTTTGTTGTGTACATAGTTCTGTGTAGTCAGCGCGTACACAACTTTCCTACTAGAGCGCGCCCCGCTAAGCACAACAACGCAGGCGCTTCCGTCGATCCGTGTATTAATATGTAACGCAGCCAATGAGATTGCTGCTAACGTACAACCTTTTCTCCTTGCAAATCACACTAGCGCAGTGATACATGACAGCGCGAGGTATTATAACGAGAGTACAGACCTGCGATTAGAGTCTGCATTTGTCTGCACCAGTCTGCATCAGTCTGCATTAGTCTGTACCAGTCTGTAAGAGTTCTGCCTTTGTCTGTACCAGTCTATAGTCAAGTTTCAGTCTGCGCCTAATAAGATTACCATATTCCTGTACATAGCCATGAAGATAAATGTATAGACCCTTTTGTCAAGTATCAGAGATATATGTGGGAATAAGATTAACGTACCAATACCAAAGGAACTTGAGATTGTCAATTTTTGTCACCCTCAATCTGCTACTCTAAGCGTGCAAGTGGCATTTCTATCGTCTGACGTAACGGCAGAAGATAAACACGCCACAATAAGACCACGAGACATATTGCTGACACTCGCCTACTTCGTTAGAACGACAAGTCAAATAATCTGATGGTGTTTGTACTGAAGGTCTTACAGTACGCACACCACAGATTTTTTTTGCTTTTTCAATTTCTTTTGTTATGGCTCCCTATGGAGTAGCATGGCCGAACGGTAACGTAAAGCCACTGCTTCTGTCACCAATGTCCCAAAACTCAGAAGCTAAGGCAGCGGTGGCCGAGGTGTGGCTATTGTCTCCAGCACTGCCTAGCTGGTGGCAACAAGTGACGCAGCGACTGTGACCCACTGCAGAAGTGCTGTGACCAGAGCGCTACGTCCCAGGGTCGGCTGGACGCACTGCAGTGGTGGCTCAGTGTCTCTGTTTCAGGGCAGGCTGCCTTGACGTGGGATCTAACAACAGACCCCGTCCATTATTCCTGATGGTACCCAAAGTGTCAAAGCTTTGTGGTGCTAGTGTTCCGATTCTAGATGTTTCAGCACAAAAATGGCTAGGTATTTATGCATTCATGGTTCAAATGGCTCTGAGCACTATGCGACCTAACTTCTGAGGTCCTCAGTCGCCTAGAACTTAGAACTAATTAAACCTAACTAACCTAAGGACATCACAAACATCCATGCCCGAGGCAGGATTCGAAACTGCGACCGTAGCAGTCTCGCGGTCGCTCGCCTCCAGCCTGTAACGCCTAGAACCGCACGGCCACTTCGGCCGGCTTTGCATTCATGGGCTTCACTTGCTTGGCCTTTGCTGTCACAGCACGTATACTGAACACTTTCGTGGCTGCTGGTGTGCAAAAGCTTCTGCCTTCTTCCGCTTGGTGCTCCTGTGTCAACTATATGCACACACAGTCTGACCAGCTTGCCTCACAACGTGTGATGTCTATGTTGTGTTCTGTAAGGCTTAATATCTGCGCTCTGTGTGGCTGACGCTGTTGTAATCTGCATCCTACTTCGTGCCTTTCTGACCGAATATGATTGGTATCTGTTGGTATCTTACAATGTGCAATGGCTGTACGTCCTGTCGAGCCTGCCTTGGGATGGCCAGATGAATAAGTTCTTTTCCTCAAGTATGACGATTTAAGAGCTTCCGGAAGGCCCTATCTTTACTGTGTTAAAATAACGCTTATGAATTACTTGTTTTATGAGAAAGTATTTGAGCTAGGAAGTTGAAATATTTACAGGTAATTTATTGGAGTATTGGCTACAGTTTAACACAGGGATTTTTAAACATTTTAATTCAGTTGTTAGAGATTAATATTTCTGTTCTAATGAAAATTATCTACTTTTTTGTGCCATTTTTCGTTTATAAATTCAACAATATACAGGTTTTTGGAAAAAGACTGTGCTGAGTTACGCAGAAGGGACTGTGTAACATTTCCTAAAATGTGAAGCCAATTGGCTTTGGTAGATCCAGAGAAAACATGTAATTTGTATGAAAAATAAAACTTTTGTAAATGGAGAGACAAAGTTGGGATTACCTTTTTAGTGCATTCTAGGTCCATAGGATGGACTATCTTCATATTCTGCGAACTCCTCTTCGAGCTTCCTCTTTGTCGTCCGCCTGTTTACTCTAGCCTGTATTTGTGGACTATTTACAGAACTATCAGCAGCCTGAAAACGTTCCTTGACTAAAACAAGCATCGTTTGTACCGAGTTGAAACCGATCTTCATTCCCGTATTTCCAAATGCTTTGCACCTTACAACGTTGCCATCATTGAAAGTAGTAACAGCATCATACACGCTAAAGTGAACTGTTTCTACTCCAACAAACATAGTCTTGGGGATTCTTGACGATATAACACTATTTATACTTTCTTTGGGGTTTTGAGTTTTTCAATGAGCACACTTTTCCAACAGATCAGGTGCTGCTAAGCCTCTGAAAATAGGTTTTATCACCCCCATTACCGCATCAGGTAGACTGTGTTTACGAGTGTACACTTCACCAGTCAGCAATCCCTTGTTGTGCTTACACCAGTTGCTTTCTTCTTTGGGACACGAGTAATGATAGGAGCTTTCATCGATTGAAAAAGTATGAAACAAAGAGCCCAAACAGCCTTCTTCATTCCATTGACGCTGTATGTGTTTTGCCTAATAGTCATTCCATAATAGTTCTGTATTTTGCCAATTACACTGTCAGATAGCCTTCCCTTCCCATCCAACCTTTTACCATCGCTGAGTTTTTGTTTTTTGTACGAAGTTTCAGTCGTCGTAGTCTTGATCCCATTCGTTTCTGTACATGTCCAGTACAACCAGATTTCTACACTACAACATCATCACCATAGTGCTTCAGTTCTTGAACATCTCTCAAACTTTTAGAATCGCCGTCACCAATGTAATTCACCTACTGCTCTTTATCACACGCAACAGAACGTTGAAATATACTAGCAACACCAGCCACTTCCATTCCTCTACCACTGCCACTATAGTTAGATGTTCTGTTATTTTCATGTGAACCTTTATTTTTTTGTGGACACCTACAAAACTTGGATGTAACTGCTACATTTAAAACTTTCTCTGTGTACATACTGGTGGCAGGTACTACACCATGAAGAGATGTTTGTCCCCGTTTATGCCAGGTAACGTCGAATTCTGCAGTAAAGTCTCTATTACCCCTGTTTTCTAATACTGCCTCTTCCACAGCTTTCTTCATGGATTCTATACAGACATCTTCCACTTTACACCTTATAAATCTATTATAGTTCGAAACCTGGTTGGGGGATTTGGAAGATTCATCATGCCATAGGAAACTGCACCTGCACTAGTACCCCTACCAATTGTACGCAAGGCATAAACAAATGTAATGTTGTGTTCACAGATTTTGCTACCATTTTCTTCATTTGGAGTTACTGCAACACTGTTCCAAAAGGTGGTCATGTATGAATACTTATTACACTTCAGTTCTATTTCAGTGACAAGCCGTACGTGATTTTTTTATAGAATTATCAAGTTTGGAAAAAAATCAGTGGAGAACTGACGTATCAGATATTTCACTCACATCCAGTTCGCCCATCTACATCTACATCTACATCTACATGACTACTCTGCAATTCACATTTAAGTGCTTGGCAGAGGGTTCATCGAACCACAATCATACTATCTCTCTACTATTCCACTCCCGAACAGCGAGCGGGAAAAACGAACACCTAAACCTTTCTGTTCGAGCTCTGATTTCTCTTATTTTATTTTGATGATCATTCCTACCTATGTAGGTTGGGCTCAACAAAATATTTTCGCGTTCGGAAGAGAAAGTTGGTGACTGAAATTTCGTAAAAAGGTCTCGCCGCGACGAAAAACGTCTATGCTGTAATGACTTCCATCCCAACTTGTGTATCATATCTGCCACACTCTCTCCCCTATAACGCGAAAATACAAAACGAGCTGCCCTTCTTTGCACCCTCTCGATGTCCTCCGTCAATCCCACCTGGTAAGGATCCCACAGTTGTTTGTAATTTTAACACCCAGGTACTTAGTTGAATTGACAGCCTTGAGAATTGTACTATTTATCGAGTAATCGAATTCCAACGGATTTCTTTTGGAACTCATGTGGATCATCTCACACTTTTCGTTATTTAGCGTCAACTGCCACCTGACACACCATACAGCAATCTTTTCTAAATCGCTTTGCAGCTGATACTGGTCTTCGGATGACCTTACTAGACGGTAAATTACAGCATCATCTGCGAACAACCTAAGAGAACTGCTCAGATTGTCACCCAGGTCATTTATATAGATCAGGAACAGTAGAGGTCCCAGGACGCTTCCCTGGGGAACACCTGATATCACTTCAGTTTTACTCGATGATTTGCCGTCTATTACTACGAACTGCGACCTTCCTGACAGGAAATCACGAATCCAGTCGCACAACTGAGACGATACCCCATAGCTCCGCAGCTTGATTAGAAGTCGCTTGTGAGGAACGGTGTCAAAAGCTTTCCGGAAATCTAGAAATACGGAATCAACTTGAGATCCCCTGTCGATAGCGGCCATTACTTCGTGCGAATAAAGAGCTAGCTGCGTTGCACAAGAGCGATGTTTTCTGAAGCCATGCTGATTACGTGTCAATAGATCGTTCCCTTCGAGGTGATTCATAATGTTTGAATACAGTATATGCTCCAAAACCCTACTGCAAACCGACGTCAATGATATAGGTCTGTAGTTAAATGGATTACTCCTACTACCCTTCTTGAACACTGGTGCGACCTGCGCAATTTTCCAATCCGTAGGTACAGATCTATCGGTGAGCGAGCGGTTGTATATGAGTGCTAAGTAGGGAGCTATAGTATCAGCGTAATCTGAAAGGAACCTAATCGGTATACAATCTGGACCTGAAGACTTGCCCGTATCAAGCGATTTGAGTTGCTTCGCAACCCCTAAGGTATCTACTTCTAAGAAACTCATGCTAGCAGATGTTCGTGTTTCAAATTCTGGAATATTCCATTCGTCTTCCCTGGTGAAGGAATTTCGGAAAACTGCGTTCAATAACTCCGCTTTAGCGGCGCAGTCGTCGATAACAGTACCATCGGCACTGCGCAGCGAAGGTATTGACTGCGTCTTGCCGCTTGTGTACTTTACATACGACCAGAATTTCTTCGGATTTTCTACCAAATTTCGAGACAATGTTTCGTTGTGGAACCTATTAAAGGCATCTCGCATCGAAGTACGTGCCAAATTTCGCGCGTCTGTAAATTTTAGCCCATCTTCAGGATTTCGCGTTCTTCTGAACTTCGCATGCTTTTTCCGTTGCCTCTGCAACAGCGTTCGGACCTTTTTTGTGTACCACGGGGGATCCGTTCCATCTCTTACCAATGTATGAGGTATGAATATCTCAATTGCTGTTGCTACTATATCTTTGAATTTGAGCCACATCTCGTCTACATTCGCATAGTCAGTTCGGAAGGAATGGAAATTGTCTTTTAGGAAGGCTTCTAGTGGTACTTTATCCGCTTTTTTAAATAAAATTATTTTGCGTTTGTTTCTGATGGATTTGGAAGAAATGGTATTGAGCCTAGCTACAATGACCTTGTGATCACTAATCCCTGTATCAGTCATGATGCTCTCTATCAGCTCTGGATTGTTTGTGGCCAAGAGGTCAAGTGTGTTTTCGCAACCATTTACAATTCGCGTGGGTTCGTGGACTAACTGCTCTAAATAATTTTCGGAGAATGCATTTAGGACAATCTCGGAAGACGTTTTGTGCCTACCACCGGTTTTGAACAAGTATTTTTGCCAACATACCGAGGGTAGGTTGAAGTCCCCACCAACTATAACCGTATGAGTGGGGTATTTATTTGTTACGAGACTCAAACTTTCTCTGAACTGTTCCGCAACTGTATCATCGGAGTCTGGGGGTCGGTAGAAGGAGCCAATTATTAACTTAATTCGGCTGTTAAGTATAACCTCCACCCACACCAATTCGCACAGAGTATCTACTTCGACTTCACTACAAGATAAACCACTACTGACAGACACCAACACTCCACCACCAATTCTGCCTAATCTATCTTTCCTGAACACCGTCTGAGACTTCGTAAAAATTTCTGCAGAACTTATTTCAGGCTTTAGCCAGCTTTCTGTACCTATAACGATATCAGCTTCTGTGCTTTCTATTAGCGCTTGAAGCTCAGGGACTTTTCCAGCGCAACTACAACAATTTACAACTATAATTCCGACTGTTCCTTGATCCAAGCACGTCCTGTAATTGCCAAGCACCCTTTGACATTGCAGCCCATCCCGCACTTTCCCGAGGCCTTCTAACCTAAAAAACCGCCCAGTCCACGCCACACAGCCTCCGCTACCCGTGTAGCCGCCAGCTGAGTGTAGTGAACTCCTGACCTATTCAGCGGAACCCGAAACCCCACCACCCTATGGCGCAAGTCAAGGAATCTGCAGCCAATACGGTCGCAAAACCGTCTGAGCCTCTGATTCAGACCCTCCACCCGGCTCTGCACCAAAGGTCCGCAGTCGGTTCTGTCAACGATGCTGCAGATGGTGAGCTCTGCCTTCATCTCGTAAGCAAGACCGGCAGCCTTCACCAAATCAGATAGCCGCTGGAATCCAGAGAGAATTTCCTCAGATCCAAAGCGACACACGTCATTAGTGCCGACATGTGCCACCACCTGCAGCTGGCTGCACCCTGTGCTCTTCATGGCATCCGGAAGGACCCTTTCGACATCAGGAATGACTCCTCCCGGAATGCACACGGAGTGCACACTGGATTTCTTCCCCTCCTTAGCCGCCATATCCCTAAGGGGCCCCATTACGCGCCTAACATTGGAGCTCCCAACTACCAGTAAGCCCAACCTCTGCGATTGCCCGGACCTTGAAGGCTGAGAATGATCCTCTGAAACAGGGCAGGCAGCTGCATCTGGCTCAGCCAGAGACAGTGCCTGAAACCGGTTTGTCAGACGCACCGGGGAGGCTTTCTGGTCAGCTTCCGGGGACGCCTTTCGCTGCCTGCCACGCCTTGGAACGACCTCCCAATCAACCACAGGCGAGGGCTCAGCCCCACTGCGGGCAGCAACCGGGGCAACCACAGCGGCAGACCGATCTGGGGACAGACGGGATGAGGTTGACATCCCCGTGATACCCGAGTCCGGCTCCCCACAGTGGTGCCCATTGGCAACAGCCTCAAGCTGCGCGACCGAAGTCAGCGCCGATTGCAGCTGTGAGCGAAGGGATGCCAAGTCAGCCCTCATCCGAACACAGCAATCGCAGTCCCTGTCCATTCTAATCGATGTTTAACAACAGTTACTGAAACACGAGTCGGTGCCTAGATAACGCAAGCGGAACACGCAAAGAATGTATCAACTAACCTGTACAAATGCCTAACGACTGCGCTACAATCTGCTGAATTTACGATTACAGTAACTAAAACTCGAAATTGCACCTCCTATACGAAACTCACACGCAATTTGAATAAATTTGAATAAACCATTCGTGCTTTTTACTAACTGAACCAAACGTCCTCTGCCGAGTACTTTTTTTCTCATTTTCCTAGGAATGGGCAGGAGTACCAGCAAGTTTAGGTTCACACGTTTGGTTACCGTCTTCATTGTTTACGGAAATAACACCTACTTTTGCCTCTTCAGCAATTCTCCTTTTCTCAAAGCCTTCAGAGGATTTGTAGTCACTTTATTTTTACCCATGATTACCCTTCAATAAAACAGAGACTTCAACACACAGAATTCACTACGAATATTTTCAGGATTACGAAATAGCAAATAAACATGAAACACATGACAATCGAGCGAGCTATATATATATATCGCACTATCACATGTTAGCCACAACACTTATTTTGTAACACGTATTTTCTCTCACATCACTAAAATGTACATGATGCGCATGTCGATTCATGAGTACAACGTTTGACAGCAGTTCTACAGCCTTGCAGTGGGACACACCCATGCAGAACATATTTCTAAAAATACACTCCTGGAAATGGAAAAAAGAACACATTAACACCGGTGTGTCAGACCCACCATATTTGCTCGGGACACTGCGAGAGGGCTGTACAAGCAATGATCACACGCACGGCACAGCGGACACACCAGGAACCGCGGTGTTGGCCGTCGAATGGCGCTAGCTGCGCAGCATTTGTGCACCACCGCCGTCAGTGTCAGCCAGTTTGCCGTGGAATACGGAGCTCCATCGCAGTCTTTAACACTGGTAGCATGCCGCGACAGCGTGGACGTGAACCGTATGTGCAGTTGACGGACTTTGAGCGAGGGCGTATAGTGGGCATGCGGGAGGCCGGGTGGACGTACCGCCGAATTGCTCAATACGTGGGGCGTGAGGTCTCCACAGTACATCGATGTTGTCGCCAGTGGTCGGCGGAAGGTGCACGTGCCCGTCGACCTGGGACCGGACCGCAGCGACGCACAGATGCACGCCAAGACCGTAGGATCCTACGCAGTGCCGTAGGGGACCGCACCGCCACTTCCCAGCAAATTAGGGACATTGTTGCTCCTGGAGTATCGGCGAGGACCATTCGCAACCGTCTCCATGAAGCTGGGCTACGGTCCCGCACACCGTTAGGCCGTCTTCCGCTCACGCCCCAACATCGTGCAGCCCGCCTCCAGTGGTGTCGCGACAGGCATGAATGGAGGGACGAATGGAGACGTGTCGTCTTCAGCGATGAGAGTCGCTTCTGCCTTGGTGCCAATGATGGTCGTATGCGTGTTTGGCGCCGTGCAGGTTGTGCGCCACAATCAGGACTGCATACGACCGAGGCACACAGGGCCAACACCCAGCATCATGGTGTGGGGAGCGATCTCCTACACTGGCCGTACACCTCTGGTGATCGTCGAGGGGACACTGAATAGTGCACGGTACATCCAAACCGTCATCCAACCCATCGTTCTACCATTCCTAGACCGGCAAGGGAACTTGCTGTTCCAACAGGACAATGCACGTCCGCATGTATCCAGTGCCATCCAACGCGCTCTAGAAGGTGTAAGTCAACTACCCTGGCCAGCAAGATCTCCGGATCTGTCCCCCATTGAGCATGTTTGGGACTGGATGAAGCGTCGTCTCACGCGGTCTGTACGTCCAGCACGAACGCTGGTCCAACTGAGGCTCCAGGTGGAAATGGCATGGCAAGCCGTTCCACAGGACTACATCCAGCATCTCTACAATCGTCTCCATGGGAGAATAGCAGCCTGCATTGCTGCGAAAGGTGGATATACACTGTACTAGTGCCGACACTGTTGCATGCTCTGTTGCCTGTGTCTATGTGCCTGTGGTTCTGTCAGTGTGATCATGTGATGTATCTGACCCCAGGAATGTGTCAATAAAGTTTCCCCTTCCTGGGACAATGAATTCACGGTGTTCTTATTTCAATTTCCAGGAGTGTAGTTGTAGTCTTCTGAACTGAATACATTGAAAGGAGAGTCCTTTAAACGGATTTTTCACCACGAGAAACCCAGGAATCTAACAATAATGTAGAGCCGGCCGCGGTGGTCTCGCGGTTCTAGGCGCGCAGTCCGGAACCGTGCGACTGCTACGTCGCAGGTTCGAATCCTGCCTTGGGCATGAATGTGTGTGATGTCCTTAGGTTAGTTAGGTTTAAGTAGTTCTAAGTTCTAGGGGACTGATGACCACAACAGTTGAGTCCTATAGTGCTCAGAGCCATTTGAACCAATAATGCAGATTTTTCTCCCACACTGCGAAAGAAACTTTCTGGCAAATATTTTTTGACATGGTCAGGCATTAGTATACAATGACATGTGGGGCTTAAAAAAGAAGTTCTCGAATTCTTGGTACAAATTCTCCATTATTTTCTTTTAAAGCTATGAAAGGAGTGGTGGTCAGTGTGCAAGAACCGTTTTGAAAGTCATAACTGAGTATAAGGACAATTTCCGTCTGGTGATCCCAAATGCCTTGACAGTACAGGTACAGCATTGAAATGAAACATAAAACAAAAGTAAGTAAAACAAATAACATGACTAATAATGGATGTTTAGATGTTTTGATAAACTCTGTTGAGAACACTCTGGCAGCATAATGCTTATTTTCCAAAAATGGTATTTCAGAAACCAGCTTTGTTGCACATATATAGATGTGATTTCAAAGCTTCTTTTATTTGTGTTGCAACATAGGTTTTCGTTTTTCAAAACTAATTAATGTTGGTGGGGTATTTTGCAATTTCAAATTATCAAAAAGTTGTTTGTATAGTTTCCAAGAATGTTAATTATGTTCCAAGTTTTATATGAAATACACTCTTTATATATCATGGTTTTGAAAATATTCCATCTGAACCTAAAATGCAAAATTACCTTTCAACTGGTGTTTTACCCTTTAAAAGAGAAACTGCGCGGAAACGAAAAAATACATACTGCATTATATTAAATCATCTACATACCTGCCAACTTTCATCAAGATTGTTTATTTCCACCTGGGAATCAGTACCAAAAGTGCGATTATACAGGATATCTAGCATCTTAGCTTGAATGGAGAGTCATTGTCAGATGTAGAAGCAACTTCAAGTGTACCTCAGGGAAGTATGCTGGGACTCTTGCTCTTCGTGTTGTATATTAATGGCCATGTCAACAATATTAATAGCAACCTCAGACCTTTTGTAGATGATACACTTATCTGTAACGAATTATTAGGTGACAGAAGCCGCATAAGTATTGAGTTACCTATTGATAAGATTTCTGAGTGGTGCAAAAAGTTACCACTTGCCTTAAATTTTTAGAAATGTGAAACTGTGCACTTCACAAAACGAAGAAACGTAGCATCCTATGACTGATATCAATGAGTCATAGTTGGAATCGGAAAAGTCATACAAATATTTGGGTGTAGCACTTTGTAAGGATATTAAATGGAATAATCACATAGACTCAGTTGTGGGTACAGCAGGTATTAGACTCCAGTTTATCAGTAGAATACTGGGAACTTACAATCAGTTTAAATAGGTCATTGTTTTCTATCACTCATGCAACACATTCTAGAACACTGCTCAAGTGTGTGGGACTCCTATCAAATAAGACTAATAAGGGATGCTCAACATGTACAGAGAAGAGCAACACATGTGGTAATGGGTTTATTTGACCCATGGGCGAGTTTCGCAGAGATGCTGAAGGAATTGAGCTACCAGACTCTTGAAGATAGATACAAACTATCCTGAGAAAGCCATTTCAAGAACTGGCTTTAAATGATGATTCTAGGAATTTACTACAACTACTTATGTATTGCTCCCACAGAGTACGTGAGTAAAGGATTAGATTAATTACATCATGCATAGAGGCATTTAAACAATCATTCTTCCCACACTCCATACGCCAATGGATATGGGAACAAACCCTAATAAGTGGTAAAATGGAATGTAGGCCTACCTTCTGCCATCACTTCACAGTGTTTGCAGAGTACAGATGTAGATGAAGATGTACATGTAGTGTAAATTTGGCCTTCCTTCTATCATATGTCCCCCCATGTGCTATTACAGCTTAGCTGTGTTGTTCAAAAGGATGGTCACAGTGTGTCTTTTCCAATGAATACCTACACGAGGCGAAAATTTTCAATAATAGTCTTTTTTAATTTTTTTGGAGTTTGAGTGAATATTACTTTGGCCCACTATCTGCCCCCCCCCCCAACAGATGCAATACTAAAGTGAAATCACCATGTTCAAAGCGTAAATCACAAACTGCTGAACCGAGCGAAGTGGCGGAGTGGACTCGCATTCGGACTCGCATTCGGGAGGACGATGGTTCAATCCTGTGTCTGGCCATCCTGATTTAGGTTTTCTGTGATTTTCCTAAATCGCTCCAGGCAAATGCTGGGATGGTTCCTTCGTAACGGCACAGCCAACTTCCTTCCCTGTCCTTTCCTAATCCGATGAGACCGATGACCTCGCTGTCTGGTCTCCTCCCCCAAACAACCCAACCCAACAAACTTCTGAATTGAATAGCTGCCTAAATAAGTAGTAGGTTAAGGCTGGCATCAGCACATTTGGTTCATTTGGGTTGCCAACATCAGGGGCAAGTGCACATTCAGTGGCAAACCTACTGTTCTCTTTTGTTTGACAGGCCCATGACTTATTGTTCTGCTAAGTTGATTATGAGTCCAGGAGATAATCTGTCCTTCCGAGAAACCTCTCCCCACCCCTCCCCCTCCTTCTCCCCTTCCCTTCTCCCTCTGCAAACCACCAACCCTCCCCCATCACCCTCCCCCTCGCTGATACAAGAACACTTTCGGGCCTGAGTTATTCGAATAACCTCGTACCACTTTTATCAATTTGATTTAGTAATTAATTAAATTGATCAATAAATTAATCTGTCACTGTCCAGGAAGTCCCTATCCCACACGGACGATTGAGAACAAGACAGTCAAGCTGCCTCCACTGTGGATGATACCAGAATGATGGTTCAAATGGCTCTGAGCACTATGGGACTCAACTGCTGTGGTCATCAGTCCCCTAGAACTTGGAACTTCTTAAACCTAACTAGCCTAAGGACATCACACACATCCATGCCCGAGGCAGGATTCGAACCTGCGGCCGTAGCAGTCGCACGGTTCCGGCTGCGCGCCTAGAACCGCGAGACCACCGCGGCCGGCCATACCAGAATGAGACTGGGGGTGGAGGGGTAGGGTGCATATAGCTTCACTGATTCAGCATTAGCCAATAAGAATACAGTATTCTCAGGAGGAATGAAAATCCCAAGCCTGCATGTTAGGACAGGTTGGTTCACGCATAAACAGGAACTCGAATGAAAGTGGACATGGTTTCCCAGGTATCAAATATCAAAGGGTTGCTGCCACCTGAAGCTTTTGTTCAGGGATTAATTCGACTTCCGCCCTGCGCGGCGCATGAGGCGCTTGATGTGTGGTAGTCGACAGCGGGCATGGGAATATGCGGAGCGACCAGCCCAGTGAAGTGGTTGGGGCATGGGGGCGCAATTGTCTGCAGTCAGTACGAAAAATTATTAACAATGTGATTACGTGCAGTGAGTAATGTCGACGGTATTCCTTGCATGATCAGAATTTTAAAAAGCGATGGAATTAATTAATTCCTTTGTACGATTTTTAAAAGATTTGCATCTCCCTATAGAGTGGAGAATGATTAGCAACAGAGAACCAACACCTGCAAATTGAAAAAAAAAACAAAAAAGGAATTGACTTTCTTGTCATGAGATACCTTCTCTCCAGCACAGAACCACCAATTTGCTGGTGGGAAGTGGGAGGTGAGATCTGGAAGATTTCCCAGTGGGGGAAGGATTAATTAATTGATCAATTTAAGTAATTAGTTAATAAAATTGATAGAGTGGGAGGAGGTTATTTGAATAACTCAAGCCTGAAAGTGTAATAGTATTGGAGAAGGATTTGTGGATGAGGAAGGGGAGGGGCAGGAGGAGGGGGAGGGGTGGGGGAAGGTTTCTCAAAAGCACAGATTACCCCAAGAGATCACGATCCACTTAGCAGAACAAAAGATTAAGGACCTGTCAGTCAAAAGAGAACAGTAGGTTTGCCTCTGAATGTATGCTTGTTGCTGATGTAGGCATCCCACACTAACAAAATGTGCTCATGCCAGCGTTACCCTACAACTTACATGCATGTTGAATTTTATGTAATTCATGTTTCTGAACTTCCTTGATGTAGTGCATTTTTCGTCCACTAATCCCCCTACACACCGTGAATCTGATCATTTTAGATTTCTGCATTCAACCAGGTTGACAGTAATACTGAGTAAAATGGTCACCTCTATAATTCTTTTGATAGCTGAGTTAATGATTTTTGTTTCGATTTGAGCTTGTGCTGCATAATCTCGTCGTTTACGTAATATTAAAGTCTGATCTTCTTTTCTTTTATACTTCCTATGTAGTCTCCAAATTCTCTAACAACACACTGTCCACATACTCGAAATTTTATCCGCTGTAATCCACCACTCCCCATCCTTCAGTATATACAGTTTCTTCTCATTCTTTTCACTTTCTTATCCTCTATATAACCAAGGCCTGACTTTCTTCATCTTTGTATAAGTTGCAGTCACTGTGTGCCACCACAAATCGTAGCTTATTAAACTTAGTTCCACATGTGTCAGTGTTGAATCTCCCGGTGTATACTAGTGATGGAAAGTTGTCAGGTTTCCAGTTGGGTGGCAGTGTAAATATGCTGCGACCTATCGGTGAGTATCATAATCATTATCATTTGGCGAAGTGTGGGGTTTTGACAGCTGTCCAAATATTTAAAATACTCCAACCAGCATGGTCATCCACACCATCTCAGCAATTCGCCAGAATACGATGACTATGACATTTGTGGAAAACTCCCCATACCCTAACTGTCAACGGGTCTGGTAACTTGAGAGCTTTTCATCACTATATCTACATATCATCCATTCTGATCCAATATTACACTACATCTTACGTCACCATAGTACCTTTTTCTGTCCTAGTCCATCCTCTCCTGGGTCAAATCCTTTGCAGTGCAGGACTGCTTTTAAAATTATCTCATCATCATATATTCACTTTTTCTGATTGGCCGACATGCACCTCGTGTAAGTGTTCCTCGAATGCAATGGGCGAGGGGAAGTATGACCTTATACACCGACTGCATCCACATAACAATATTTTTGCTTCTGAGGGTTGTCGCATTCCTTTGTGTTTTGTGCTGTACATTATGGTGACTGCATATTACAAGCTTTTTCACGGTTGTGAAGCTATTTTCACAGGAATAAAGGTAACTGGGGTGATAATCAAAATAAATCACACACTATGTGATCAAAAGTAGCTGCACACGCTTATGTAGTGCAGAACTGACCACAACATGTAACGAGAGATCGACCGCTCAGTATAAAAGGAGATGGGAAGTATTGTGTTGTCGATAGAGAAGCAGTAACAGCAGAGTAGAATGGCAGGAGCCATTTTTGAGGCAATGGTTTGTGGACGTTAACATTCCTATACACCCTGTATCAATGTCCGCTAATATTTGCAGGGATATTTTTGATCAGATAGCGTAATTTCATTATCATTATATAAAGAGCCGCTGGAGACCAAGGGTTAGTTACACCAAAATATTCAAAAAATACGCCTAAACAGTCTCAGAAACAATGTCGGTGCAGTTTTGCTTCACCCTGTATTACTGTACACCTCTTTTCCTATTGGTTTATTGTAGAATTCCGTAAAAAAATTTAAATCTCAGTTATATACTTCAACATCCTCGAACATAAAAACGACGCAGTTATTATCTATGTTATCTATACAGCAAATTACTCTGTCATTTGTGTATGATCATCTATTGGAACCCGTCTTTGTAGATGACACAGTTGCCAAAGCACGTTTATGGGGTAGTCGTGAACGAAGAAGTTGCCAGTTCATATCCTAGTTGTGGGAGAAATTTTCATCGCCAGTATTTGGCAGACACTGAGATGAGAGGAGGTGGCATTAAGGCTTTAAACAAGCACTTGGCCAGTATTATGAGAAACATTCGTTTTCTTTGCAGTGTATCATGAAGTGAGGGAAAGTTACACTTGTCAGTGATCCCTTTGCTGGATGGGGACATTAAACTCGTAAGTCTCTTCGGTGGAACTGGTGAGAAACAGGACATGTGTTGCCACTAGTTTTCCCTTTTTCGGTTCTCTGATCACATTCCTCCCCGTCCTCCTGCTCCTTCTCCTCTTCTTCCTCCTCCTCCTCCTCCTCCTCCTCTCCTCCTCCTCCTCCTCCTCCTCCTCCTCATCATCATCATCAGAATCCTCATCGGCGACCACAACAACAACAACAGTAATACCAATAATATACTTCTCTCTATGTGCGCTTATCACTATTACCGATGTTATTAAGTTACACAGTTGACATATCAGACACCAAAAATTTTGAAATATCGTCTAGTATAAATGCTTGCACAAGACAAAGTGCAATACTGTAAATACTTTATAGTGGAGTATGTACAAAAGCAAGTTATCGGTAAACTAGAACTAGGCTCGCAGCATTAGTTTTGGGACAGTACAAAACAATTGGTTAGAGCTGAACTTTGCAAAAAATATACTCCCTATTACACTCCCTCTGTGTTCAACTTACAGACCTCTTATCCCACACACTCTGATAAGGCTTCAACGCCTGATTCTTTCACTAGCATATATATGTATATATAGCCAATGACTCTAGAAACGAATCGTGACTACCAGCCACGTGATCTTCCGTTCAGCTGTCCTTCCTTTAGCCTCATTTTTTCTGAATCACATGAATCGACTTTTCACATTACGTGATGTCCTCTTCGAGTTAACTTATCTTCGCGGACGGAATAGAAGGCATTGGCTGTGTGTAGAGCAAGTTTGATGGTCGGTGCTATCATTGTACCCAAGAAATGGAGGTAAGAATATCCATTTCCATGCAGTACACTTAGATTCTCTGTCTTTTTCATTGTTATTTCATCCCCGTCGGGTTGCCTGTCAGCGGTTACAACTCGCCGCTCTTCAGCCGAACGGTTTTAAAAGCTTTTAAGCATCGTAAATTACTTTTTAAATGGCGTTAAAAATTCAGTATTTTCACCAAAAACAAAAAAAAACTGGTGGTTTGGGTTGGTTAAAAGATAAAAGGTTAATGTATTGATTGTTTGAAATATTTATGGAGAAGACTGGAGCGATGACTTTATGTAGACTGGCAGGGGTCAGGGTATAACAGAATTTGTAGATTTTCAGGTGGTGTGTAGCATTGGTTTCATGTGGATGGATGCTTTGGCTTTTAAACATCGTAAATAATTTTTTAAATCGCGTTAAAAATTCAATATTTTCACCAAAAACAAAAAAACTGGTGGTTTAGGTTGGATAAAAGATAAAAGGTTAATGTATTGATTGTTTGAAATATTTATGGAGAAGACTGGAGCGATGACTTTATGTAGACTGGCAGGGGTCAGGGTATAACAGAATTTGTAGATTTTCAGGTGGTGTGTAGCATTGGTTTCATGTGGATGGATGCTTTGGCTTTTAAACATCGTAAATAATTTTTCTAAATCGCGTTAAAAATTCAATATTTTCACCAAAAACAAAAAACTGGTGGTTTGGGTTGGATAAAAGATAAAAGGCTAATGTATTGATTGTTTAAAATATTTATGGAGAAGACTGGAGCGATGAGTTTATGTAGACTGTCAGGGGTCAGGATATAACAGGATTTGTAGATTTTCAGGTGCTGTGCAGCATGGGTTTCATGTGGGTGGATGCTTTGTTGTGGGATTTGGGAGGATAATGAGACAGAGGTTCCGCAATAAGCCTTAGGATATGTGCAGAAGGGAACGGTGAGAAGCAGAGAAACGGTTTCTGCTAGATCTGGTAGGATCGGTAGATATCTAGACATATTTCATGGTCGGTTCTGTGGTGGTGTTTAAAGTTTCAGTGGGAGAGGATGCCAAGAATATGTGGGTGCAGTATTGAGGAATCGTGTTGGTATAGGCGCAGCGGAGTACTATAATCGGAGAGCGGGGCACATTAGTGTCAAGTTATCGGTAACGATCATACTCGTAGGTGTTCAGCATTGAACAGAGGGGTGCGGAATTTTACAGGTTGATAGAGAGGATTCATGTAGTGGTGGGAAGGGTGTGCGAGGGGGAGTGAGGGGGGCGAGGGGGAGGGGGGAAACGGATCCGAAAGGCTTGGCTAAGTGCGTAACGTTCTACGATCTGTAGTGCTTGATACAATTTTGGAGGATCGAAAATCCACATCATATGTGCATAGCATACAACAGCCAGATCAGGGACTTACAGGTGTGAAGGATTGTGGAAAGGTGTAATCCCCAAGTCTGGCCGGTTAGTAGTTTCAGTCTATTGTCAGCTTCCTTTTGAATGGTTTTTAGGTGATGCTTCCGTTTTAGTTGGCGATCAAGAGTTAATCTGATGTTTTACACTGTGTTAGTTAATTGATAAGCCGGTCACAAATAGCAAGGTAAAAGTTATAGGACTGAAACCTGTGGGTGGCTCTTTCTATAATTATCACCTAGATTTTGGAAGGTTTTACTTCGAGGAGCCATTGGTTGCACCAGGAGGTGTATTGGCTGAGATGAATTTGGAGTGAGTAATGGGATTTTAGGAGGATAGGAGGAGGGCTAGGAAGGGTATGTCAGTGACATACTGGAGGAGATGTATAGGTAAAGTGGATGAGATTTATTGACTGTGTATAGGACATACAAGAGTGGAGAGAGATAACAATTCCTCAGGGGACATCTGCAGTGGAAGGGAAGATATGGGAGTTGGTGTTTTTTGATGGGGGCATAGGAAGGGCAGTTGGATAGAAAAGTTACGATAAAGTGGACATAACTATTTGGAAGAGGAGACGAGGAATCCGTACATGTCAAATGCTTTTCCAAGATCCAGGGATACAAAAATTGCGGATTTGTTGGGTAAGGTACAGTAGTTGGTCATTGGAAGAGAAGTTGGAACGAAAGATTCCCTGTATTTTTTTTTTCTTTATTGAATTTCGATTCCCCTCGAATGGGGCGGGATGGCAGCAGCTTAGTATGCCACTCTTCAGCCTACAGACTTTGTTTTAAAAAGGTGAAGATAATATACACTCCTGGAAATGGAAAAAAGAACACATTGACACCGGTGTGTCAGACCCACCATATTTGCTCCGGACACTGCGAGAGGGCTGTACAAGCAATGATCACACGCACGGCACAGCGGACACACCAGGAACCGCGGTGTTGGCCGTCGAATGGCGCTAGCTGCGCAGCATTTGTGCACCGCCGCCGTCAGTGTCAGCCAGTTTGCCGTGGCATACGGAGCTCCATCGCAGTCTTTAACACTGGTAGCATGCCGCGACAGCGTGGACGTGAACCGTATGTGCAGTTGACGGACTTTGAGCGAGGGCGTATAGTGGGCATGCGGGAGGCCGGGTGGACGTACCGCCGAATTGCTCAACACGTGGGGCGTGAGGTCTCCACAGTACATCGATGTTGTCGCCAGTGGTCGGCGGAAGGTGCACGTGCCCGTCGACCTGGGACCGGACCGCAGCGACGTACGGATGCACGCCAAGACCGTAGGATCCTACGCAGTGCCGTAGGGGACCGCACCGCCACTTCCCAGCAAATTAGGGACACTGTTGCTCCTGGGGTATCGGCGAGGACCATTCGCAACCGTCTCCATGAAGCTGGGCTACGGTCCCGCACACCGTTAGGCCGTCTTCCGCTCACGCCCCAACATCGTGCAGCCCGCCTCCAGTGGTGTCGCGACAGGCGTGAATGGAGGGACGAATGGAGACGTGTCGTCTTCAGCGATGAGAGTCGCTTCTGCCTTGGTGCCAATGATGGTCGTATGCGTGTTTGGCGCCGTGCAGGTGAGCGCCACAATCTGGACTGCATACGACCGAGGCACACAGGGCCAACACCCGGCATCATGGTGTGGGGAGCGATCTCCTACACTGGCCGTACACCTCTGGTGATCGTCGAGGGGACACTGAATAGTGCACGGTACATCCAAACCGTCATCGAACCCATCGTTCTACCATTCCTAGACCGGCAAGGGAACTTGCTGTTCCAACAGGACAATGCACGTCCGCATGTATCTTGTGCCACCCAACGTGCTCTAGAAGGTGTAAGTCAACTACCCTGGCCAGCAAGATCTCCGGATCTGTCCCCCATTGAGCATGTTTGGGACTGGATGAAGCGTCGTCTCACGCGGTCTACACGTCCAGCACGAACGCTGGTCCAACTGAGGCGCCAGGTGGAAATGGCATGGCAAGCCGTTCCACAGGACTACATCCAGCATCTCTACGATCGTCTCCATGGGAGAATAGCAGCCTGCATTGCTGCGAAAGGTGGATATACACTGTACTAGTGCCGACATTGTGCATGCTCTGTTGCCTGTGTCTATGTGCCTGTGGTTCTGTCAGTGTGATCATGTGATGTATCTGACCCCAGGAATGTGTCAATAAAGTTTCCCCTTCCTGGGACAATGAATTCACGGTGTTCTTATTTCAATTTCCAGGAGTGTATAATAAAAAACAGGCGATAAAATCGAAGACTTAAAGGGTAACATGGCGAAAAAATCGTGAAACTTAAAACAGAACAAAGCGATGATGATGCTAATAAAAATACATGCGAAGCATACAGGTAAAATAATAGACAGACAATTAAAAAAAAAAAACACGGCGACAGTCTGGTTTCTGTTCGCAAAGGACATAAAATTCACACCCAGCGACACCATGGTTTCTGTTCGCAACACGGGAAATGATGAAACAACACTGAACATTCACTGGAACACTGCGCTAAAATTTGACATACCACAGCCGAGAGCACGTGGGGGGAAACTAGACAAATGAGGGGAAGATAAAAAAGGTGGGAAGGTGAGGAAAAGCGAAGGGGGGAGGGGGGAAAGGAGCCAATGGAGGATGATTCTCTGTATGTCTCGTTGGTCTTATAAATGTTGCCTTAACATTAAGCAGTTTACCGAGCGAGGTGGCGCAGTGGTTAGACACTGGACTCGTATTCGGAAGGACGACGGTTCAATCCCGCGTCCGGCCATCCTGATTTAGGTTTTCCGTGATTTCCCTAAATCAATTCAGGCAAATGCCGGGATGGTTCCTCTGAAAGGGCACGGCCGACTTCCTTCCCCATCCTTCCCAATCCGATGAGACCGATGACCACGCTGTCTGGTCTCCTTCCCCAAACCAACCAAACAACCATTAAGCAGTTTATTACTTCACATTAAGTTTTCCTACAAATAATTTATGTTTCCACCAATGATTGTGCTGTTGAACAAAAGTTTTCGATCATGTTTGATCCAGATTTTGTATGTTCTTTTTCTTAAAAAAAAAAATGGTTCAAATGGCTCTGAGCACATCTGAGGTCATCAGTCCCCTCTTTTTTTTTTTTTTTTTAATTCAGACCAGAATTCACTCACTTTATATTTTCTTGAGAGAGATAGGAAGCCCAAATAGTCTGCAGCTATTTGCCTTGCTTGTATCTATCTTTTGTGCTTGCAAGTTTGGAATTTTTACATCTGTGTTTAAAACTGGCAGAAGTTCACTTCAGTTGTAACACATCCTACAGCTTGAACACAAATATCTCTATACGTTCATCTTTCATATCCCTAATACAAACTACAAAAGGTAAAATGACATTTAAATTTCTGAGTCACAGAAGTTTCTGCGGAAAAAATTTTACGATGTTTTAGAGTTTTGAGCGTGATGAATCTGTCAAAAAGAGTTGCGTCGCGCCAGTGGCGCCTCCACTATAGTATTTCTGACGTCGCCGAGGAGGGAACACTGCAGTCTGTCTTCCGCATTCATCGCGAGCCTACCTCATATTCCGCAGTGTTAACCTGTTGGGGTAAGTGTCGCCGCTTGACACGCGGCTTGTAGTTCAGTTTTGTGGAGTTGGTAATCTATACAACGGTTGTAATCAGTTTTGCTACGTATTTTGTAGTTGCTTTATTGAGACATTCGGGTATTGTTAATCGGTTCAGTGTTACTTGGCTTCTCTGGAAATTATTCTAAAAAAAATCCATATAAACCATAACGCCTGTTACGACGGATGCTTGAAATCTCTAAATTATGCAGTGGAATGTAGGCTAGTTTTGCCTTAAACACAAACAGTGGACCAATGTCTTCAGATCAATAACCTGTCCTTAGTAGCTGTACTTCAGTGGACTAGGCTTGATAACGGTAGTTAATACTGCGTACACAAAGATTGAATGCTGTATCTTAATGTGTGGGATAATGAGCTGAAAGTTTACATACACGCTTATTGTGGTGACAAGGAACGGCGATATAGCGCAGGTTTCCTGAGTTGCAAGAGGAAAAATAAGTTCTAAGCTACCGTTGAGACCATGTCAAACTAAACGATTACAGAGAGAGAAAGATAAGTAGATACAGCGAACTTGGTAGAAACTGCCATTGATGTTAAGTTAGGTCGGTTCTGGTGGTTTCATAGTGATAGTAACTCAAATTATTGAGTGGTGGCCTAGGTCATACTGCTAAGACTTTCCCACGGTTTCACGAAAATGACGCTAGGCTAGTGACTGTCCCTGTTTACCGTATTACGTAACCATGATGGAAAATTTGTTTTGCTAAATGACTTTTTACGGTGAGATTTTTGACTGACACTCGATAGTCAGTTTTCTATTTGGCTCTGCAGCCCATATAGCACGCAGTCAGATAATGCATGTTGTAACGAAATTTAAGAGAAATAACTAGAAACTTAATTTAGGGAAATGTTTTGATCCTGCTGATTACATTGTGGTAGTTCAGAGTTAAATGCATCGCCAAAGTTCTCAAGACCTGCAGGTTATAAGGTAATAGAGCGTGCCGTTGTGCTATAGTATGGGTATTAATTATACTTTCATTTTCAAAGTATGTTCCAGGTAAATAACCGTTAAGTGGCCCAAGCAATTGTAGTCAGAGGATGTGTTTTCGGCCACAGGCAATGAGGCTGTTTGACATCGTAACCCTTACTTTACCCATAGCCCAACACTGCTATAAACTGCATTATTACCGTAAATTATATTTTTATGGACGTTCACGGCGGCTCGTTTTTTCCGTAACGAAAAATTGCAGCGCAATGAGTATGTTGGATAGATGCTATCTTAAATTATTCAGTATTGCTGTGCTACTCACATATGGGTAAACTAGTTAACTAGAGTTGAGGGGATTTCAGGTCAGTCCAAATTAGATTTACTACTAGAGTTTTCACTCAGTGCCGCCACCGATGAGTTTCTTGCGAGATAACTCTAGTTCAATGGAGTTGCGTCTGTGCCTACGGAATGGGATGTCACTCACTATGATCTATAAAAATTCAGCAGCTTATTTCGTTTGACCGAAATTCGTGAAGAGTTTCCCACTTGCGTATTACAAGTGGGTCTATAAACATTGGTGTCATGGCAACTCGGAAATTAGAATTTTGAGTACAAAGTGCCTGAGGGAAATGACAGTGGTAACTTTACACAATTCACGCTCTAGCCGTGGCATTTGACGATCTTACGATTGTCCGCTAGCCAAAAATTTTACTGTAAATTACGGGTGTCTCGTGAGTTTCCGAAGTGCGACCTATAGCAGGGTAGACTTTCGTGCACACGAGACATTTGGCTACATATCATCGTCCAATCATATCAAAATATTGCAGCAAATTGTGTAGCATGAGTGTATCTTCAAATTTCAGCCTGTAGTGGGCTCCCGTTAATGATAGTGGGGCGAAATTTGACCAGCTTAAGATAGCCATGTCGCTGACAATTACAACAAATTCCAGGTGTGTTACCATCTTCAAAGTTTAATGTCAACACTCAGAATTGCGACCTGCAGCGCGGTAGCCATTTGTCAAGGCATTTGGCTACTATATCGGATTATACACTGCTCGCCAGAAAAAAATTGAGGTTGTTTATGTAATATTGAGTATGAAGAGTGTAACTGCTATATAGTACATACTGCTTTGTCATATATTAGAATGTTACAGCAGCTTCCAATTTGATTGCAGATTTCATGTAAGAAACAAAACGTGCAGTGGAACACGTTAGCAAGTCGTGCAGGCTGCAACAAGAATTATGAACGCTACTAGAATTTTCCTACCAACTCGGGTTGGTTACCGTATCTTAAGAGAAATTACAACCCGAATAGGCGTGTACGTAGCAAACGACTTAGAACGTTAATTTGGCTCTTGCTGCCAACCCGGTTTGAACAAATTTAGGGTCAGCTCCGTTTATGAAGCGAGCTATATTGGATTGAGTACCAAATAGCTGAACGTGTTGCACGACGGGCAGTGCCGAGTTAGGCCCTGTTTAGCGTTTGGTAGGCGCTCAGTACCATGACGTCGATATAGTAAATTGTCCTAACAGTAAATCTTCAAAATGTTGAGATAATATTGCAGCCCACAGCACGATATCCATTTCAGCTCGTGAAGCTCCATTTGGTCGTCAAATGACATAAGTTTCGGATTATTACTAAGTCTTCCGAAAAATTTGAGATATTCAAAGCTGCGCCTGTAGAGCGGTATACAATCGTGCTCGTGAGCAGCCATTTGACTGCCAAAATTTGTACTGCAAATGTCGGATGTTTTAAGTCTGTTTTCAAGGTCTCAATCCAAAAGACTCGACATTGCGGCCTGTAGTGCGGTATGCAGCCGTCGTAATTTGTCTACCTTATGGTCGTCTGATAACCCCAAAAATCTATACAGCATTCGCCCTAAATCAGTTTGAACTCGGTTGACGCATACTTTCTTTACTCGGTCAGGCCTAAATCAATCCATCGCAAGTGACACCTGTCTGAATGATTCGAAGCTTCGCACAAGTGCATAAGAAATGGCTGAAGCATCTAAAACTATATTTACGGCTGTAAAGACAATTATTGAATGACCCTCGTTGATGTAAATACAGAAAGTTATCGTTTTGGGGAGGCAGTACATATTGCTTACCCCAATTTGTGAAAGTGCTGTACGTCTAAAAGTTACAAGCGACTGTCCATGTGCTGCACATCATAGAAGCAAAAAGCAGATGTTTGTATTGCATTTACTTGTAAGATTTGGAGGGACCCCCATCGGAGGATAGTAAGTAGCCAGTGAACAGCTGTTAACCAGCTGAGCGTTCATGCCGCCAGTATAAGAATTACTTCCGCTGTGTGGGTGGTCATTATTTCACGCTTTGGCCACACTCCTGCTTTTGCTATATGCACCACGTTTGCTCTCTGTTGAAATATTGATTTCGTCCTAAAGGCGGAATCTGAATTGGTGACAATGTAGAATAGCTTGAGGTCTGTTATGTTGGAAGGTGATAATTGAGGGGGCGAAGCCAACCAGCTCATTAAATAAGTGTTGTGATGACCCAAAATGAGACCTAGTTTCAGGTCTAGGTTAAGTTGGAAAGAGAGAACTGCATTTTGAGTCAATTACTGCAGTATTTCGGAAATGGCATGCTTGCCAAAGTGGCTACAAAATTTATTTACTGTTGGGCTGCCCCCACAATGCTAATTTTCATCCTTCCGTCAGCTAGGGGCCCCACTTTTAAATTAATCCTGGCCTTGGACAACTTCTATAGCTAACGAAATGAAGGTGCTACTAGTCTACTCACTATCGAAAATCAGTTTTTACAATGTTTAAACAAATCAATTTAGTGTGATTCTCTTGACTTTCAACAATCTTTCAATCCCCCTCCTCACTTTTTCATAAAATTAAATAAATGAACTACTTTCAGAAAGTTCGCTTCTGTTCTCTTAACTAAGGGTGTAGAAATCATTTTTCTTCTGACCATTGGTTCATCATACTGAAGATATTTTAAACACTGAGCTATGCTATAAATCTAAAAACGTAGGATTGGAAGATGTAAGTTGTGGTTTGCTGGTTCAAGAAATCTATTTGAATCTATTCTTCTGCTCTACTTTTGCAAAGTCCAGCATATCCATTCCACAAATCACAATTCATTGTAAAACAGATCCTCATCCAGACTATTAAAGTTGTTGGTAACCTTTAAACATACTGCTGTTGAACTCGAGTGTACCGGTCTTGAAGTCAGCAGATGGAACACATCCAAAAAATTTTCGGGCACACAATCGATGCATTGTGATGATGGTGCATCATTTCCAAAACTCTGATTTTGGTGTTTCATAAACTTAGTTTACTGCCTTCTAGCTTGCTTTGGAGTCCCTTATTCTGTCCATCTCAACAGAATTGAGCTGTTTCCCAGCGTACTGAGAGCAGTATGCTGAGGACGTACATAGCATTCAGGAAGTGAATGTAAGTTTCATCATACTACCAATCTGCTCTGTTGGCATCGCTCTTGAACACTCCTCCTCGCCCTTTGAAATAAATTGACTTGACGACAGACCAGCAGTACATAACTGTCAATTGATATTTCCTTGAACACCATCTCCACAAACTCGGAAAAATTCTGACTAAATTTTAAATAGAGAAATCAAATTCACTGTGGTAGAACAAAATACCTCTACATGTTAAAGCTCATGTTTTATAGTGTTATTTGGCATAGCAGCTGCCATTAGCTAGAAAAAGTTTGATTTTAATTTTCCTGTAAGCTCAAAAACAATTTTCCAGTAGTTCACTGGAGCATTTTCAGCACTGGATGAACTTGATTCAGATGTGTTATAGAATGCATTGTTTTCTTTGCATGGAAGAGGTTTTTTTGTGGGGCTCTTCAGAGTTCAAATAAAAATATAGAAATCTCTGAATATCATGGTCAACATCAAAGTACTGAACTGCATAAGGAAAAGTTTTTATTGCTCGATTAGGAGCATCTTAGGACACAAAAAGAAAATGTCATGAAGCCTGCCCATGACAATATCTTGACTGTATGGGCCAAGAACATTTTCAGAGATAGCCATTGCCTTGGTGCTTAGAGAAAAAATTTTTACATATGGTACTCTTTGGAAACAATTATGCAGCTTCATTTGTCAGTCTGACTTGTAGCTTAGGCGGTGTTCAACAAGGTGAGAGTTCGGCACGCATCATGGCATCTTGATCTTTCATAAGTTATAATTTCGTTTTACGACACTGCTTTTGTGCCAGAATGTCTCCTGATGATCCACTACACGCTTCCTTCCTTCAAATTTTATCGAAAACATTTTAGAGCAAATCCTCACTTTGCTTTGGAGTCCTTTTATCAGCCATGTGTAAAAAAAATGTCTAATGACCACTCTTCCCGAAAGCCGTAGATCCTCTATCATCGGACAAAACTGGACTCATCACTCTTAAAGGACGAAAAATCTTTTCTAAAAGTCGACCATTTCTGATTCTAGAATGCTTAAACTATACGTGAAACCCTCTGGAAAGCGAATTACCCAATTATCAATTTTAGGTAAATATTCGTTTTAAATAAATGATAGGGAAGAAAATCTGCCCAACATTCTCTCTTCGTGCGGTTGACACACATTCGGCACAAGGAGAGGTGAATGGTAGTCCAGGATCCGTTTCTGGGATCCCGGACACTTTAAATTCCGGGACAAGACCACCGAAAGCTGGATGGGTGGTAATACTTTCAGCAATGAAGATTCATATTTCAGACGAAATCACTTAAAACAGTAACTGATGAGACGGCAGCAGAAGTAAAGGATCGTTTATACGACAGTACATGCTTGTCTCCTACCAGTAAGAAAAATTTCCACATTTCATGAGACTTCAAATGTCCATCACCGCTACCCCCATTCAATGTGTTGACGAAATTCGTTCTTCACGATTGCAAAAAAGTGCAAAACTGCTTTATACACTGTGTTGTAGTCTTCAGTCCTGAGACTGGTTTGATGCAGCTCTCCTTGCTACTCTATCCTGTGCAAGCTTCTTCATCTCCCAGTACCTACGGCCGCCTACATCCTTCTGCATCTGCTTAGTGTATTCATCTCTTGGTCTCCCTCTACGATTTTTACTCTCCACGCTGCCCTCCAATACTAAATTGGTGATCCCTTGATGCCTCAGTACAGGTCCTACCAACCGGTCCCTTGTCAAGTTATGCCACAAACTATTCTCCCCAATCCTATTCAATACTTCCTCATTAGTTACGTGATCTACCCATCTAATCTTCAGCATTCTGTAGCGCCACACTTCGAAAGCTTCTATTCTCTTCCTGTCCAAACTATTTATCGTCCATGTTTCACTTCCATACATAGCTACACTCCATACAAATATTTTCAGATAAGACTTCCTTACACTTAAATCTATACTCGATGTTAATAAATTTCTCCTCTTCATTGTCACATTTCTTGCCATTGTCAGCCTACCTTTTATATCCTCTACTTAGACCATCATCAGTTATTTTGCTCCCCAAATAGCATAACTCCTTTACTACTTGAAGTGTCTCATTTCCTAGTCTAATTCCCTCAGCATCACCCGACGTAATTAGACTACATACCATTATCCTCGTTTTGCTTTTGTTGATGTTCATCTTATATCCTCCTTCAGACACTGTCCGTTCTATTGAACTGCTCTTCCAAGGCCTTTGCTGTCGCTGACAGAATTAAAATATCATCGGCGAACCTCAGTTTTGATTTCTTCTCCCTGGATTTTAATACCTACTCAAAATTTTTATTTTGTGTCCTTTACTGCTTGCTCAATATACACATTGAATAACATCGGGGAGAGGCTACAACCCTGTCTCACTCCCTTCCCAACCACTGCTTCTCTTTCATGTCCCTTGACCCTTATAACTGCCACCTGGTTTCTGTACAAATTGCAAATAGCCTTTCGCTCCCTGTATTTTACCCCTGCCTCCTTCAGAATTTGAGAGTATTCAAGTCAACATTGTCAAAAGCATTTCTAAGTCTACAAATGCTGGAAATGTAGGTTTGCCTTTATCTTCCAAGATAAGTCACAGGGTCAGTATTGCCTCACGTGTTCCAACATTTAGAAACGCAGATTACCCGCAGATATTAAATCTGTGTTAAATTGCTCTGTGAATCAGTTTCTCGGAACATTAGTTCAAACGCGTTCTAGCTCCTAAGTAAGTTAGAATTTTTTTCCCTGCAATAGAAATAAAATAGGCTTGTTAGATCATAAGCTGTAGAAATTACGTTCCCCGCATTCATATGCTCGCTAAAACGGGGACAGCTCCTCGAAGTTTTAACGTGCTACTGTGCAAGCATAACGCGATGTTAGCTATTATCGAAGCTTGTTCACAAAGAATTAAGTATGTAAATATTTATTGCAGGTTCTCGTCAGTGAAACAAATTTCTCGAAACAGCTATGGCAGACGTCGAAACACGGCACCGGCATTCGGAGAAGCACACCCAAAGGAAAAGAAATAAGGCAAGGCGAGAAAGAACTAAAGGTAAAGAAGTTTCGGATGTGAAGGAGGGCAAGAAGGGCCATAAGAAAGGCAGCAAATCGAAAAGAACAGAGGGCAGAGAAGTAACGGCTGAGAGCAGAGCGGAGGGCAAATCAGTGGCCCGGAAGTCTGAAGGCAGGACCACGACTTCTTCGGGGAAGGCGGAGGGCAAGACAGCGAGGCGAGGGAGGAGGTCCCCAGGGCTTGCGGCGCGTGCTGGCAAGACAAAGGCGCTCAAGCGGTCCCCTGCCAAGCATAAAGCGGCACGGCGCAGTGGTGCAGCCAAGGGCAGGCAGGCCGCCTGTGGCAGGACAAGCAAATCTCGCAGCTCAAGGAAGACCCGCAAAGGTAACGTACAACAACGTATATCATGTGATCAAAAGTATCCGGACAACCGCAAAATGTTTTTCATATCAGGTTCATTGTGCTGACAAGTACTAAACAGCTACCTCAGTAGTCATTAAACATCGTGGGAGAAGAATGGGGCGCTCCACGGCAATCGCGGACTTCGATCGTGGCCAGGTGATACGGCGTCACTTGTCATAATTCTGTACGCGAGATTTCCACTCCGAAACATCCCTTGGTCCAGTTTCCGATGTGATAGTGCAGTAGAGACGCGAAGGTACACGTACGGCACAAAAGCGTACAGGCCGACCTAATCTGAGTTGAGGGTCGTAATGCTTTCTAGGCAGAAATCTAGCCAGACTATAACACAGGAACTCGAATGCATCAGGATGTACTGCAAGCACTATGAAGGGAGGAAGTAAGAACTTGAATTTCATGCTTAAGCGGCTGCTCGTAAGCCATACGTCACGCCGGTAAATGCCAAACGACGCCTCGCTTGATGTAACAGACTTAACATTTGACGATTGAACAATGGAAAAACGTTGTGTGGAGTTAGGAATCACGGTACGCAGTGTGGCGATCCTATGGCAAGGTGTGGGTATAGCGAATGCCTGGTGAGTCATCTGCCCGTGTGTAGCACCAACGGTAAAATACGAAAGTGGTGTTAGTGTGGTCGTGTTTTTTCATGGAGGGCTTACACCCCTTGTTTTTCATGGCACTATCACAGCACATGCCTACATAGTTTTAAGCAACTTGCTTCCCACTGTTGTAGAGCAATTCGGGGATGGAGATTGTGTTGAAAATGCAATCATCGAGGCTAAGGGTGGGCCAACACCATATTGAATTCCAGCTTTACCGACGGATGGCGCCACGGACTTACAAGTCATTTTCAACCAGGTGTCCGGATACTTCTGACAACATAGCGTACCTCTTCCGAATCAGACAGAACTCGGCGTAATGCAGCGTAGATTGACGGTGTAAAAATATTCTGTACATTCTGCTACTCTGTAATGAAGGTATGTGAGGGGATGAACAGTTATAAAATTTGGTACACTGCTAATAGGGGTACACAGCTAAGTGAAATTCACATCTCGTGTATCTCTAGGAAGCGACAGGACTAATGTAAAGGTAAGTGGTTTCAGGGCAGGGGAAGGGGTTTTGTCTAATTCCCTTCTCTTCCCCCTTAAAAGTAAAATTTAAATGAAAATTTCACTCTGCAGTGGAGTGCGCTGATGGGAAACTTCCTGGCAGATTAAAACTGTGCCGGACCGAGACTCTAACTCGGGACCTTTGCTTTTCACGGGCAACTGCTCTACCAACTAATCTAGCCAAGCACGGCTCACGCCCCGTCCTCACAGCTTTAATTCCGCCAGTCTCCTACCTTCCAAACATCACAGAAGCTCTCCAGGGTTAGTCGCCGTCCGGCACACAGCTTTAATATGCCAGGAAGTTTCAAAATAAAACTTGTCAGACATTTCGATCATGCATGAAATGCTTAACACTTTAATTAGCAAATACATAAGCATTTGCTTGTTTAAAATGATTTAATAATTTGTTTACATTAATGCTTAGTACATTGCTTTAGCATGTTGGAAACTGTAACTCGGAGAACTAGTGAATTTGAAAAGCAGCCGTTTAAAAATTAGACATAAACAAGATTTTAATGTCGCTGAACATGCATCTAATTAGTCTGCAGTAACAATTACCAATATTTTACTGAGATTCTGAACAGTCTGGTCTCAATTTGTCCGTGGGTGCATGTGCGCCTTTGCGTGGCTGGAACATAATTGGTCAGGCCCTCAAGCAAGTAACAAGTTTAATGTAACTTGCAATTCTAGAATTTCTTGCGGTTTTCGAGAATCCCTAATTTCCTTTATTCTCTGAAAGTAAACTGCAGAATTAGAAATTAATACTTAGTACTGAACGTTACTTTTGTCCATCCTCCAAGCTTTCGTGGCGCCACTGTTGAAAATGTACAGCACGCAGATTGTACGCGACGTACTGCTCCGCAGATGAATCAGTAGCGTTTTTTGGCGGTCTCAGCTTAATTCCTTAAACGGATGCACATATAAAAATCTAACGGGTAGCTTAACATCGCTCTGACCTGTGAGAGGGGCTTAAACTTCACAACTTAAGTCAATAAGGCCTTGTAGCTTTCGTGTTACATTGACATCCGGCCTCTGGATTACATTAGTCGTAATGATTCAATGCACTGCCTGCAATAGATTACTAGCAAACTGATGCTGGTAATAACTATAAAAAAAATTCAGAATTAATGATGAATCGCACAAGTATCTGACTTGAACTGAAAATGCGAAAGTGTGTGGTGAATACTAGTCTCGTTAAAACCCTGCCGCCCAGCTAGCTACTGGGTACACGCCGTGCTCAGAGGTCAATCTTTATCAAACAAGTCCTCGCTCACTAATACACACAATTCACCGAAAAAGATGCCTGAACAGAATACCGCGTCGAGAATCACTTAAGATTCTGTCCTATGTACTGCACTTAGTGAGTTTCAGTATTACTTAACAAGTTCCATATTGTTACTAATTGAAGAAATTAGTGCAATAATGTCCACTTCAGGCTGAATTTTAGCACCGTTGCATAGCTAAAAATTGTTCTGTCTAGCGAAAGAATGAAACCTCTGGGACCAATTAAAACAGGGACCTGACTTGATAATTTCAGGTGTTGGAGGGCAAGAAACAAGATTTCTTTGCACCACCTTCTGGCATGCGAAATACATGCAGGAAGTTATCTGCGGTTGCTGTTGAAAGCCTTTGTTCCATCCAGAAATGTTAGTCAACATAGTGCTGCCCAGAAATTTACTGTTCGGGTAACTTACTTTGAAGTACTCCATTGTCGACAGCATGTCATGATATTGTGAATTATCAATATTTATTCAGAGAGCCTAAACTTTCCCAAGGAAAAACTTTGTGAAGTACCTCTGTTAGGTAACTCAGAGAAATAGATATTAGGAAGCTTGGTAAGAAGTGTGCTAATACCAAACTCAATTTAAGGTACTCTATAATATCACCGTTGCCTGATACATATAGTTAATCAGTTGCGGCACAATACTTTCCACTCCTGTCACTTATTAGGATATTTTTGTAAGTATGACTCACCATTCTCAGTAAAGCTGTTAATATGTAAAGCTGTCTAGTTAGTAGCTCATACTAAGCTTATTCTGTAAGCTAGAGTGGTGTGCTGGTGCCTAAGTAAAAGTTGGGAAGACAAGGCGGATTGAGTCTCCCAGTATGAGGGCACTTCGTGTTCTACTCCGAAGTATGTAATGTGAATTACGTGTATGTTGCACCAAAGCCTTAAATTGCGGCCGAAATCCAGTTGCCGTTGATTTATACTGTGACTGATTGCTGACAAATCACTGATTTACTTTTAACTCCAAAAATAAACTGAAAGCCCCAGTTGCATGTATCATTTCAGCGATAAATTGTAATGTAAAATCATTTTACATTGGCTCCGCACATTGATTTGTAAATATCGCTAAATGCTGAACACGTGTTTAATACACAAACCTTCCTGCCTAGCACATGAATTGGCATATTTAAAGCACGAAAACCATGCCAAAAATACCTTGTTCATTATTAGCAGTTCATATCACATCTAAATTGCTGCAGAAGTAACTTTTCAACAAGTGCTTACTAAAGGAAAGAAAGTATATTGATAAATTTCGAACAAATCCCGTCAATCGAGAAGTCACTTAAATGTAATATTTTAAAACACAGTGTAGCAAATACTTCCCTGACAACGAAACGGTTCCGTAATTTCCTGTAGTCACGAATTGAGAAATTTCTATTGAAAGAAATTTTCCTTACACCAGGCACTCTTGATAAAAGAAATGTGCATTGTCACATCACAGTAATTACTAGTTTTATTTAGACAAAATCGGCATGGAGTAAGAAGTGGCAGAGGCCGTTCTGCATATTGTGGTGTGGAAAAAAGATACCTGAACAAATA
The DNA here is from genome assembly GCF_023897955.1 of Schistocerca gregaria. Taxonomy (NCBI): domain Eukaryota; kingdom Metazoa; phylum Arthropoda; class Insecta; order Orthoptera; family Acrididae; genus Schistocerca; species Schistocerca gregaria. Next base: position 90,760,751 of record NC_064931.1, read on the forward strand.
CGTAAAACGAGATGCAAACTGACGATAAAGCTGGCTGTGATTTCCAGGTACATCAGCGGAACAGAGTAGTCTAACTTCATTTGCGAATTGTAATTAGTGTCAGTACAAATTAATGATTAAACCTTTCCACTGTCGAAAGGTTTAATATGCTCAGTGTTGTTTCTTGGTGGAATACGAATTCTCTTCGTCGTCCTCCTAAAGACGTGTTACGTCAAAGCAGTCCAAAAGCAATGAATTATTTTCTGGAACTGATATTTCGTATGTATAATAATTAGTCCACATTGTTCTACATAAAGATTTTTGTAACTACCCCGTGGTTGTTAAATTTTTGGTTCTAATTTGTGCTGACGTTCCTGCACAAATGAGAATGTGGAAAAAGTACTCCACTGATGCTTAAAACAGGTATTGTTGTAGGCGGCGTCACAGTAATCGTAGACTGGAACGGACTTTCCCTCGAAGTGGTGTGGTTTGCTCGCAGTTCTCGTACAAAACTTAACTGGCTTAATACATAGCATTTAAAGGGATAAAAGCAAGCATCGTCTTCATGTCGGCTAAGATATTATTCATAGTATTACCTATTGACTCCTCAACGTTTGTTTAAACTAATATTAGTAATTTTGCGACTTGGTTTTCCCTAAAATTTTCTTAACTAGGTTGGCAAACAATCGTGTCGGAACATCCGCAGCTGAGCATCGTACTCGGACTGGAAATCATAAGGTGCAATTAATGAAAACGAGTGCGCATAAAATTTTTGCATTTGATTGTATGTATAAGACAACCGCGTGTAAAATGATCGCGCTAAATACGATGAAAAGTGCGAGTATGTCGCAATACCATGGCGAGTAATAATAAAGCGGGAAAACCGTCTAGGTGAAGAGGCACGGTATAAAAAAGGAAAAACTTGCCTAGTGTACTCCGAGGAGTCTCGTGAGAATTAATGCGCCGGTGGTCGTCTCCGCCCTACCCAATCTCGCAGTGTTGGGGGTCGCAGTTCAGTGTCAGGTTGGCACTTTACACCGTGCCTCTCAACCTATGCAGTTCCTCTGTGGTACTGCGACGCACTTTTAAACGTATCTAGCCCAATGACTTCATACGCGAATTTTATCTATACAAGCATGCTAAAAAAATTAGTGAGCTTTAGTTTCCCATAACTTCACCAGAGGATGGGCATTTGGTGGCTTGAAGCCGGTCGTGCTTTCAAAAATTAACCAAAACTATAACAATGATACGTCTTAGCTTGAACGAGCCTGGAAGTCAGCAATGTTCACCTCACTTGCAATTCAGAGCCATTCTCTTATCTCCTTTGGCAGTGGTGCATAGACTAAGAACAGCTCTAAATCTTTAGAGGTTTTTCTCTCACACTTTAGCGAGCTACATTTTGGCACTTTTTCTGGTTAACGTCAACGTTTCTTCCATTTACAGTTCATGTTAACATTTCATGAAATAAAGCTTTGCACATAGTTTATCCCTCCTTCATTTAACAAAACTATTTTCTCGTTGAATTATTGCTGTCAAGTTTCCTATGGGTTAGGAAGGTACTGTACTTTCGTTCTGGGTTTAAATGAGCACGGCAACCATAACTCGAAGCGCAACTCACGGAATTGGTTATTTCCTGTTCCTTCCACGGTTTCCCGAATTTCTAACGAAATATTTGGCGAATGTCAAAATGAACACATTTTCTGGGGAAGTAGGGTACTAGTTCCATACCTTAGTCTTAATATTCCATACTCGAAAAATTTAAAACTTTAAGATGGATTCAGTATTACTGTGTAACTTCGGAACCTGCAGATATATTTCCAGCAAGCGTATGAGAACTCAGTAAAAATAGTAAAGTTAATCTGCATTGTTAACACTTAGCGATATTGGAAAGGCGACTATTAAGTATTAAATGAGCTACAAATTCCCCCCCCCCCCCCCTCCCCCCGCGTATCCGAGGGTTAGAATAAGCCCGAGTTATGCCTGCCTGTCGTAAGAGGCGAATAAGGTTTTACACGTTTCAGCCTTTGTGATGGTCCCTTGTAGGGTTCAACCTCCATTTTTCAAAATTTTCCCAAAGAGCGAGCCAATTGGGAAGGGCGTCTTACATGGTGTATCGAATCCATCGTGCATTGAGATCTACCACTCTCTCTCTCTCGTCGTCGCATCGCAGTCCCCGCCCATTTTTCATCTCCTGGGCGAGGACACCTTCCTGGGTGCGTCTGCCACCATTCACTATCGCTTTCTCCGACGACAATGACCATGAACTTCGTAGCACCTGACAAGCGATGAAGTGTAAGCAATCATACCCTGCTGCTGGTGAAACACCAGCAGTATCCGACTGATCACGAGCTCACACATTGAACTAAGACGCCAAATCGTTCCCCTCCCTGGCCACACCATAGGAGGAACGTCAGTCTAAGGATGGCAGCGGATCTTCTTCGCCCCAGTACCTTCTGTTAGTGCTGATGGGAATCTTCAATGATGCAGCCACAGTTTTTGTTGAGCATTTAGAGGAAAATTTTGGGGAGGTGCAGGGCTTGTCCAAAATGAGATCAGGGTCAGTCCTGATCAAAGCGGCATCCTCTGGCCAGTCACTGGCGTTACTAGCTTGACAAGCTGGGGAATGTTTATGTAACCATCACGCCCCATTAAAAATTAAATATGGTCCAGGGTATCATATTTGAGACATTCTGCAGTCCGATGAGCTGCGCGCCAATTTAGATTGGTGAGGTGTAAATTATGTCCAGCATGTCCACTGGGGTCTGAGGGATAATCAGGTTGCCACCGGTGCCTTCATTTTGGCCTTCAAGGGCTGCACATTGCCCGAGAAGGTCAAGGTGATGGTCTAACACACGCTTTGATGTCAAGCCATGTATCCCTCCCCCAATGCGGTGCTTTAAGTGCTGAAACTTCGGCCATATGTCTTCTTGCTGTACTTCCAGTGTCACATCGAGATTGTGGATGTCCATCACATCTCAATACTCCATGTGCCCCTCCTGTCTCAACTGCGGACAGCACAATTTGCCTTCCTCGCCAAACTGAAAGATTCTTCAGAAATAAAGGAAAATCATAGAGTAAAACATCCTGGACCAGCTGGGATACAGACTAAGAAAATTGGAATGCCTGCATCCTATATGCATGGCATAGTCTTACGTCACTGCTCCAACAGTTCTGGTACCATCAGTCACCTCAGAACCGAAAGACTACACCTGCCCCCTTGATGGTGAGGCATTTCCCTTCCTGTCACTCGTGCACCACTGACTTCGGGAGCAACACCACCCACCACCACCACCAACCATCGGGGTCATCTGTCCCCACTTCTAAGCTTGAGAAGCAGGTCTTCTTCAGCTTCTCTCGCTAGGAAGGGGTCTTTCTGGTCATCTCCTTCCCAGGTTTCTGCTAGTGGGAAAGACACAACCCCCCCCCCCCCCCCAGTAGCTGAAGAGACCAAAAGCAGCTAGCTGGTTATAGGGCTTCACGCTCATCCTCAGTCCTAGAAACTGAGACAGTGAAGTCCTCCCAGCCAGGGGAACAAAAGGAGCAGCGAGAGAAATCCGAAGAGAAACCCCCTAAGGCCAAGGAAACTGTGGTGGCACCCACACGACCGCTATCTACAAGCTCTGCGCCTGAGGGTGGTGGGGTGGAGATTTTGGTGTCTGCTGATGACCTAGATCTCGCCAGATTCTCAGAAAATGGATATAGACTGCTCTGTCAAAAATTCGGTGGCAGTAGGTGACCCTGAGGTGTAAACTACCTCATTGAATCTTCCATGCCTTTCCAGTCTTCCAATGTCATCCCCAGTGGAATTGTGGCGTTTTCCACTTCCTGACTGAGCTACGGCAACTTTTAAGCGTTACACCTATCTGCATTGCCCTCCAAGAAACCTGGTTCCCAGCAATGCAGAGCCTGCCTTCTGCTTCTACAAGGGATATTACACGAACTGTAGAGACTATAATAGTCAGGTGGAGTTTCCGTTTGTCCTAAACTGTCTGTAGTGAACATGTGCCCCTTCAAACCCCTCTTCAAGCAGTGGCTGTCGGAATGAAGGTTAAGGAAACTCTGTATCTTCCTCCAGATTCCCCCTGCGGGTCCAGGGGTTAGAATGGGCCCGAGGTATTCCTGCCTATCGTAAGAGGCGACTAAAAGGAGTCCCACCCCCTCAAGTGGGTAGTTAGCGCCTGTGTCCGGAGACGGACGGTTCCACGACCTATCTTTGCGGTCATATTGGTTTTTCACTCCTTCCTTCGGTTGGTTCCTTTCATTGTTCTCCATCTCACTGTCTTACTCTTCTCCTTGCCTCTGCGTTTGAGACAGTGTCCTTTCTTTTCCTCTCCTTTCTTTTTCCTCTTCTTCCTTCCTCACTGTGCATGTCTGAAGGCCGACCCACGTGTAGCCGGTGATGGGGTAACGGGTAATTACCCGCCCTGGATAGACAAGTAAGGCACGCACGTACTCCCTGGTAAAGTCCAGGCCCAGGGAGGGGTGATTGCCTGAACTGACACCTTCCGACCATGCCGGTTAGTCCCTCCGTCCGTTTCTCGGGAGGTGCGCCTGAGGTGTGAACAATCACCTAAGGCAGGAGTGCCCTCTGAGAGGGTCTCCACAAGGAAGGAGCGCGCCATCTGAGACGCTGGCAATCATGGGGATTCCTCCGCAATGGATTTCTCTTCTCTCTCGACTTCTGCCCACAAACGGAAACTTGACCAGCCACCAGTGACAAAATTACTACCGCCTGCCCCAAAGTTTCTCGTAGTTTCTCGATCTGATGGTGGAAAGGATTTTTCCTGGCAACCCTTTCGTTATCCAGAAGGGCGTAGATGCCATAGCCGGATCGGTCAAGTCTTTTACCAGGTTGCGTAAAGGTACCTTGTTACTAGAAACTGAGAGCAGTCTTTCAGGCACAAAAACTGCTTCAGGCAACGTTCCTATACACGTTCCTTTTCCGGGTGGAGGCTCACCGCACTTAAAATTCGTCTCGTCGTGTGGTATATACTCGATCACTCGACGGATTGACTGACGAAGAGATTCTTTCCTCGCTGAGCACGGCGTGACGGCTGTGCATAGGGTCATGAAAAAGGTCAATGACCTTGTACCGACCTGGAAACTGTGCCACCCAGCGGTTGCCGCCCCAGGCAGTCATCCGTTTCGCCTGGCCGCACCACTGGTAGCCGAACATCTGGCCGTTCACCAGCGGAGGAAGCTCCCCTCCCGGCCATCTTCACAAGATGGCCGATGAACCTATAGAACAAATGGACAATGACTGACCGCCTACTGTTAGGGCGGCAGTGCTCGCTCGAAGCCGAGCACTCGGCGGCCTTCGAGATGACCGCTTCTTGCATCTTCTCACGATGGCACTTATTCACTGGAATATTAGCAGCATTCGCTCCAACCGAGAGGACTTGAAATTGCTGCTCCGCTTGCACCGTGCGCTCGTCGTAGCCCTCCAGGAAACGAAGCTACGCCCATGTGATCACATTGCCTTGGCACACTACACCTCTGCGCGATTTCACATACCCCTGTGGCAGGTATCGCGGCTCATGGAGGGGTTATGTTGCTGGTCCGGGATGATATCTATGATCCCATCACATTGCACACCGGCCTGCAGGCAGTTACCGTCCGCATTACTCCCCAATTTTCCATTTTCCATTTGTACCGTTTAAACTCAAAGGTCGTCTGCCTTTACCAGGGCAGACATGATGCAAATTATTGCTCAGCTATCTGCACCATTTTTGTTAACTGGAGACTTCAATGCTCACTATCCTCTTTGGGGCTCTCCAGCATCCTGTCTGAGGGGCTCCCTGTTAGCACACGTTTTCAACCAGCTCAATCTTGTCTGCCTCAATACTGGTGCCCCTACTTTTCTTTCAGACACATCTCGCACATGTTCCAATTTAGACCTCTGTAGGTACTACCCAACTTGCACGCCGGTTTGAGTGGTATGCACTTTGATACATATTCGAGCGACCACTTCCTGTGTGTTGTCCATCTCCTGCATCATACCCCCTTTCCGTGCTCAAGTAGTTGGAATATCTCCAAAGCAGGCTGGGGCTCTTCTCTTCCAGGGCGACCTTTCAGGATCAAACCTTCACAAGCTGCGATAGTCAGCATACACACTTCACGGAAGTTATTCTCACTGCTGCTGAACATTCTATCCCTCACACTACTTCTCCACGTCGCGTACCGGTCCCCTGGTGGACCGCAGCATGTAGACGCTTTACGTGCTCGATGTGCTTTACGCACCTTTAAACGCCACCCTACAGTGGCGAATTGTATCAATTATAAAAGATCACGTGCGCAGTGTCGTCGTATTATTAAAGAAAACAAGAAAGCCAGCTGGGCTGCTTTCACAAGCACCTTAAAGTTTTACTCCTGTTGTCTGGGGTAGCCTGCGCCGGCTATCTGGCACTAAGGTCCACTCACCAGTTTCTGGCTTGACGGTCGCGAATGACGTCCTTGCGGCCGCTGAGGATGTCTCCAATGCCTTCGGCCGCTTTTTCGCAGAGGTTTCGAGCTCCGTTCATTACTACCCTGCCTTCCTCCCCCGAAAAAAGGCAGAGGAGGCTGGGCCACCCAATTTCCAGTCCTCGAATCGTGAAAGTTATAATGCCCCATTCACCATGCAGGAACTCGAAAATGCACTTGCCCAGTCATGGTCCTCCGCTCCAGGGCCTGATTCCATTCATATTCAGATGCTGAACCTTTCTTCTGCGGGTAAAGGTTTCCTTTTTCGTGCTTATTATCGCATCTGGATTGAGGGACAAGTTCCCGCATGCTGGCGCGATTCTATTGTTGTACCGATTCCTAAGCAGGGGAAGGACATGCACTTACCTTCCAGTTATCGACCCATCTCGCTTACCAGCTGTCGGTAAGGTGATGGCGCGAATGGTTAGCTCTCGTTTCGTTTGGCTGCTCGAATCTCGACGCCTGCTTACCAATGTACAATGTGGATTTCGTAGGCGCCGCTCTGCTGTTGACCATCTGGTTACCTTGTCGACCTTCATTATGAATAACTTCTTGCGGAAGCGCCCGACCGCGGCTGTGTTCTTTGATTTGGAGAAGGCTTATGACACCTGTTGGAGGGCGGGCATTCTTCGCACCATGCATACATGGGGCCTTCGCGGTCGCCTCCCTCTTTTTAGTCTTTCCTTTTTAATGGATCGACAGTTCAGGGTACGTGTGGGTTCTTCCTGTCACCATTTCGCCAGGAGAATGGGGTGCCACAGGGCTCCGTTTTGAGCGTCGCTCTCTTCGCCATAGCGATCAATCCAGTAATGGATTGCCTCCCAGCTGATGTATCAGGCTCCCTTTTCGTGGAAGATTTTGCCATCTATTGCAGCGTGCAGCATACATGTTTCCTGGAGCGCTGTCTTCAGCGTTCTCTTGACCGTCTTTACTCCTGGAGTGTCGCCAATGGCTTCTGTTTTTCTGCCAAAAAGTCGGTCTGTATTAACTTCTGGCGCTACAGAGTTTCTCCCACTGTCCTTACAACTCGCTCCCGTTGCTCTCCCATTCGTGGAAACAACAAAATTTTTAGGTCTTACATTTGACAGGGAACTTACCTGGTCTCCACTTGTCATATTTGGCTGCCCATTGTACCCATTCTCTAAATGTTCTCCGTGTTCTCAGTGGTATGTCGTGGGGAGCGGATTGAACCGTCCTACTTCGCCTATATCGGTCGATCGTCCGCTCTAAGCTGGATTATGGGAGCGTCGTCTACTCCTCTGCACAGCCGTCCATCTTACGCCGCCTGAACTCCATACAACATCGGGGTTTACGTCTTGCGATCGGAGCGTTTTATACTAGTCCCGTCGAGTCTTCATGCTGAAGCCGGTGAATTGCCACTCACCTACCGGCGCGATATACTGTTTTGTCGTTATGCCTGTCGGCTACTGTCAATGCCCGACCACTCATCGTATGGTTTCTTTTTTGAGGACTCTCTCGACCGTCAATACGGGTTGTATGTGTCTGCCCTGCTACCCCCTGGAGTTCGCTTTCGTCGCCTCCTTAAACACCTTGATTTTTCACTCCCTGCAACCTTTAGAGTGGGCGAGAGCCACACGCCACCTTGGCTTCAGGCTCAGGTTCGTGTTCACCTTGACCTCAGCTCGCTCCCAAAGGTTACCCCCCCTGGGTTCGGTATACCACTCCCGTTTTGTCTAACTTCGTTCGAAGTTCATTAATATGACCTTCATTTACAGATGGCTCTAAGACCAATGACAGGGTCGGGTGTTCTTTTGTCAAGGCACAAAGTTTCAAATACCGGCTACATGGCCATTGTTCGGTCTTCACAGCTGAGCTCTTTGCCCTCTACCAGGCTGTTCTTTACGTCTGCCGCCACCGACATTCTGCTTATGTCATCTGCTCCGATTCTCTGAGCGCCCTCCAGAGCCTCAGTGATCGTATCTGGTTCACCCTTTCGTGCACCGGATCCAACGCTCTCTTCAGCAGCTGGTGGACGACGGGTCTCCAGTTAGCTTTATGTGGGTTCCTGGCCATGTCGGTATCCCTGGGAACGAAGCTGCAGATGCCGCGGCCAAGGCTCTGGTCCTCCAGCCTCGGACGGCTTCTTGTGGTGTCCCTTCATCTGATTTTAGCAGGGTCATTTGTCAGCGCATTTCATCGCTGTGGCATGCCGATTGGGCTGCACTTACGGACAAGCTTCGGGCCTTGAAACCTCTTCCTGCTTCTTGGACGTCCTTCTCGGCGGTAGGAGGTCGTTTTGGCCCGGTTACGAATTGGATACTGCCGGTTCAGCCATCGCCATCTGCTGACGGCTGAGCCGGTGCCGTTCTGTCCATGTGGGCAATTGCTGACGGTCCGCCACATTTTAACGTCCTGTCCGAATTTTACTACACTGCGTCATGATCTTTGCCTGCCATGTATTCTGGATGCCATTTTAGCGGATGACTCAGGAGCTTCTGCTCGCGTTCTTGGTTTTATCAACTTCACACATATGTCTAAGGAAGTTTGATAATGCTGTTTTTTAATCCTATGCCTGTTAATGTCTTTTAGTGTTGTCCCTTTTAGTTGCTGTTTTAACTTTGTGCCTCGCGGTGCATTCTTAAGTTAGTCAGGGCGCTAATGACCATTGTAGTTGTGCGCCCTAAAACCACAGAAAAAATTCCTCCAGATGGTGCAGTACCCCTGAATGTGTAAGCTGCACTGAGTGATAAACTACCTAAACCTTTCCTACTTTCGGGAGGTTTTAATGCCAATAACCCTTTGTGGGGTGGCATTGTTTACTGGTCAGTGCAGAGATGTCGAAACTGTCTGTTCTACCCTTGCCCCTTAAATACTGGGGCCGCCATACATTTCACTGTGGCTCATGGTAGTTATTCAGCCATTGATTTACCAATTTGCAGCTCAGAACTTCTCCCATTTATTCACTGGAGAGCACATGACGATCTGTGTGGTACTGACCACTTCCCCATCTTTCTGTAACAACCCCCTCATCAGACCCACGGACACCTGCCCAGATGGGCTTTGAACAGTGTGGACTGGGCAACTTTCACCTCTTTCACTGTAAAACCTCCCCCACAAAGTAACATCGATGTGATGGATGAGCAGGTGACTAACACAATTTTCTGCGGCAGAAAACGCGATCCCTCGCTCTTTACGGTGCCTGAAGTGTAATGCAGTCCCTTGGTGATCGCCAGATGTCACTGAAGCAGTTAGACCTTCAGCGAGCTCTACAGCGGCATATGTGGCACCCCTCCCTGGAGTACATCACAGCCATTAAACGGCTCCGTGCTCGTGTTTGCTACCTTATCAAACGAGGGAAGCAGGAGTGTTAGTCGAGATAAGTATCGACCGTTGGGTGCTGTAAGTCACCTTCCAAAGTCTGGTAAAAGATAAAACGTCTTTTCGGTTAGCAGGCCCCAACAGGTGTCCCAAGTGTTACCATAAATGGCGTCCTATATACTGACGCAAACTGAGTACTTCCTCGAACCTCTGCGTCAGAATTACCCCCACCCCCACCTCCACCCCAGCAAGGTGTGAACAATCACCTAAGGCGGGAGTGCCCTCAGAGAGGGCCTCAACAAGGGAGGAGCGCGCCATCAGAGACGCCGGTAATCATGCAGATTCTTCTGCAATGATTTCCTAATCTTCCGCTTTGTCTGCTCACAAGCGTAAGTTCAGTCTCAGCCACAGACAGTTCTTCCATCGTTGCTACATTACCTTGTTGTTTCTCCGTCTGACGAAGGTCACGACTTCTCCACGAAATTGCAATTGCAGGTCCTGTAAAGTCTTGTTCCAGGTTACGGAATGGCACCTTGTTAGAAACAGTCAGTGCCCTCCAGGCACAAAAATTGCTGCGTACTTAACTTCTCCACACCTTCCCTGTCCGGGTTGAAGCGCACCGCACCTTAAATTCGTTACGTAGAGTCGTTTATACACTCTCTCTTGACGGATTGTCTGAAGGGAATTAAGCACTACCTGTGTGACCAGGGCGTAACAGCTGTTCATAGTTACGAAAAGGGTTCACACGAACATTGTTCAACCCGTACTGTCTTCTTGACATTTGACAGTTAAACTCCAATCGAAAATAAAAGCGGGCTATGAGAATTTCCGTTCGCCACTACGTCCCAAACCCTAGGCGTTGCTATTGGTGCCAGCGGTTCAATCGCACCAGCGAGTCCTGTTCCAACCCGGCTAAATGTTAGGTGTGGCAAGGATGCCCATGAGGGTGCTTGTCTACCTCCATCCCCTCGTTGGATAAACTGTATGGGTGACCACGCTGCTTCCTCTCCAGATTGCCCCCTTTTTAAAGACGAAAAGTTCATTCAGGAAATCAGAGTGAAGGAAAAGGTGTCGACCTTTGCTGCTCGAAAATTAAGTCGAAAGCCCACTGTGCCTCAGACAGGAAAATACAGCATTGTCCTTGCCTCTCCACGGCCAACAAAGGAGGCGGCCACACACTTGTGATTTAACCTTTAGTGACACGGTCGTCAGACCGGCTAGCGCAAAGATCGCCCGTTCAACCTCCCCACTTTCGCCTGCTCCATCTATGGCTCACCCTTCATCGGGTTCTGCTAAATCACTATCCCAAGTCAGACACCCAGACTTTCAAAAAGAGCATACACGTTAAAATTTTTTACATACCTCAACTTCACAACCATCTGTTCCTCCTTCATCTAAAAAATGGTGGTTCCAAGACAGCTAATATGAAACCCAGTTCCTCTCCTTCTCCGCCACGGCGTCTCATCTACAGCACCATCTGGCAGTAACAGCCCTCGGCTGTCTTCTGTGTCGCCGAGGCGCACTGCTGCCGGCCGATCGCTGGTGGCATGAGCTGCTCCTGAACAACCTATGGATCAGGATGTTTTGCCTTCGGCAGTGCCGTTCCACGCTGTCGGTCGCTAGTTCTGAGCAGTCGTTGACGGCAACCTTGGCCACGTTCTTCCATTTTCTGTCCATCCTATATCCATTATCCATTGGAATATCCGCGGCATTCGAGCTAATCGGGATGAATTGACGATCCTCTTAAGATCCTACTCGCCGATCATCTTTTGTCTTCAGGGAACAAATGTCCCACGACCGCCTTGTCTTCCCCCATTTTCAGTCAGTTCAATTTGATCTCCCCTCTGGTGAAGGCACTCCAGCACATGGACTCAAGATTCTTCTCCATAATACTCTACATTATCACCCAATCCCCTTACACTTCCTGCCAAGCAGTCGCTGTCCCTTTCTGGAAACACCTCTTTATACTGTATACATGCCATCGTCCACATCAATGGCACAAGCTGATCTCCATCTCCACCGTCAGTTTCCACCCCCTATTTGCTGGTTGGGGACTTCAATGTCCACCACCCGCTTTGGGGATCTCCACATCCATGTCAGCATGGCTCACTATTGCTAGACGTCTTCCACCAAGCGGATCTTGTTTCCCCTCAACACTGGAGACCCTACTTTTTGTCTGCCTCCACGACAACTTTCTCATTTGGACCTTTCGGTCGGTAACATTTAGCTAGCTCGGCGCTTCGAATGGTTCGCCCTTGCTGATACACAACGAGTGAAGACTTCCCATGTCATTCGACTGCAGCCACAACTACCATATATGCGCCCAAGACGCTGGAAGTTTGCCCAAGCCGATTGGACACTTTTTTCGTCTCTAGCGACATTCCATGAGTCACTTTCCTAACGTCGACGATGAGGTCACTCATATTACAGATGTTCTTACAGCTGCGGAACGTTCAATACCACGCACCTCCTAATTTTCCCGGCGCCCCCCTCCCCCCTCCCCCCTTCAGTTCCTTGGTGGAACGAGGCATGCCATGACGCAATACGTGAGCGGCGACGTGCTCTTCGCGTTTTCAGACACCATCCTACTTCGGCCAACTGTATCGGCTATAAGCAGTCTCGTGCGAGATTCCGTCGCTTCATCCGCGATAGCAAGAAGGCAAGCTGGAAATTCCTTACTAGCTCATTTAACACCTTCACTCGCTCCTCGGAAGTTTGGAGCAGGATTAGACGGTTCTGACGCGCCTAGTTTCTCCCCTGTCTCTGGGCTCACAGTCGCGCAAGATACGTTAGTGGACTCCGTCGCAATTTCTAACTCATTGGGTCAACACTTTGCTGAGATTTCGAACTATTTAAATTACCCGCCAGCGTTTCTCCCGAAGAAACGTGCAGCGGAAGTGCGACCTCTTGCTTTCACCTCTCAAAATCGCGAAAGCTATAATACTGTTTTCTCCATGTGGGAACTCCAACATGCACTCTTCTCGCTCCTCCACCCCAGGACCGGATGGTATCCTCATCCAAATGTTGCTGCATTTATCAACCCATAGTCTGCGTTACCTCCTTCGCCTTTATAATCGAATTTGGACCGACAGTACTTTCCCGAGAAGATAGTGGGAAGCTATCGTCATCCCTGTTCCGAAACCTGGAAAGGGCAAACATCTCCCCTCTAGCTATCGCCCCATTTCTCTCACCAGTAGTATATGCAAGGTTTTGGAGTGTATGGTTAATTGCCGTTTAGCTTGGTGGCTGGAGTCCTGCAGTCTTTAAACACCTGCCCAATGCGGTTTCCGAAAGCATCGTTCTGCAGTTGACCATCTTGTTGCTCTCTCCACTTAGATCATGAACAATTTCCTCCGGAAACGCCAAACAGTAGCAATATTTTTTGCTCTGGAGAGAGCATACGATACATGTTAGAGGACAGGAATCCTCCGCACACTGTTCTCTTGGGGCTTTAGAGGTCGGCTGCCCCCTTTTTCTTAGTGAATTTGTCAGAGCGCACATTTAGTGTGGGTGAACACCACTCTCCCCCACTTTCTCCCAAGAAAACGAGGTACCCTAGAGCTCTGTGCTGAGTTGTAATGTTTGCCAATGCCATAAATCCAATTATGGACTGTCTCCCTCCTGATGTCTCAGGCTCCCTGTTTGTGGACGGTTTTGCGATCTATTACAGCTCTCCAGACCAGCCTTCTTGAACGACGTCTTCAAGGTTGTCTCGATCGCCTCCAATCTTAGAGCCTCGAAACATGCTTCCGCTTTTCTCCCAGTAAGACAGTTTAATTTTTGGCGTATGGAGTTCCTTCCACCCTCCTTATATCTAGGACCTGTCAACCTTCCGTTTTCGGACGTCGCTAAATTCTTGTCTTCAGTTTGACAGAAAACTGTGCTGGTCCTCCCACGATTCCTATCTTTCGGCTCGCTGTCTGCGATCCCTCAACACCCTCCGTGTCCTGAATGGTACCTCCTGGGAAGCGGACAGTGTCCTTCTCCGCCTTTCGAGCGTCTTAGTGCGCTCGAAATTGGATTATGGAAGCGTAGTTTACTCCCCTTCTCGGCCATCTATTCTTCGGCGGCTCGACTCTATCCACCACCGTGAATTACGTTTAGTGTCTAGAGCTTTTTATACCAGCCCAGTGGAAAGCCTTTATGCTGAGACTTCTGAACCTCCGCTGTCCATCGGCGAGCTGTCATAAATCGTTATGCTAGCCATTTGTCTTCCATGCCCGCTAATCCGGCCCATGACATTTTTTCGACGCCTCCTTGGATGTAGGGTATGCAGGCCGCCCTTCCTCCCTACCACCACCGGGAGTCCGCTTCAGTCAACTGCTCCATTCTCTTGCTTTCCGCTTTCCTAAAACCTTCTTGACAACTTGGTACAGCACCGCCTTGGCTCCGCCCGCAGATCTGCCTGCTCCGTGACCTTAAATTTCCCAAGGATGGTATGCCTTCGCTTATCGTCGGGCATTTGCTGCTCTATGTGCACAAATGAAGGAAGCCACATTTACACTGATAGCTCGAAAACATCGTTAGGTATAGGGAGTGCCTATATTGTTAGCGACACCCCAAATCGATTTCGGCTTCCCGACCAGTGTTCGGTTTACACTGCGGAGCTTTACGCTGTTCTCCAGGCTGTCCACTACATCTGCCACCATCAGCGGATACAGTATGTTATCTGTTCAGATTCTCTCAGCTCTCACCTCAGTCTCGAAGCTCCCTACCCTGTCCACCCTCTGGTCCACCGGATTCAGGACTGCCTGCACTTGCTCCAGTTGGGGGCGTCTCGGTGGCGTTCCTCTGGATCCCAGGACACATTGGTATGTGTGGAAATGAGGCGGCCGATATAGCGGCCAAGGCTGCAGTCTCTCTCTTCGGCCAGCTATTCGATCGATTCCCTTCGCCGGTCTACAGAGTGTTTTATGTCGTCGTGTTCTTTTTATGGCACGCACATTGGTCGACACTTCCCCATAATAAATTGCGGGACGTGAAAGCTCTTCCCTGTGCTTGGACCTCTTCCTCCCGAACGCGTCGTTGGGAGGAGGTAATTTTAACCAGACTCCAGAAAGGGCAATGTCTTTTTTTTTTAGCCATCGACATCTAAGTGGCGATTCTCTCCCACTGTCTCCACTGCTCTCAGCTGTGGACGGTAAGACACCTTTTGAGTGCCCCTATTTAACTCCGTTACGCGCCCGTCTACAGATGTCGCCTGATATATCGTCCATTTTTAGCAGATGACACCCGCTCTGCCGATCGCGTTCTCGATTTTATTAGTGCCAGTAAAATGTCAGTCACTTGCTCTTTTTTGGGGACAACCAACCCATTTCTTAATGGATTTTTAAGCTTTCCTTCTGCTTTTTCTCCAACTTTTTGAGTTCCCATTGCTGCTGGTTTCCATTTTCGTTTTTTACAGTTTGTCACAGACCGGGCGCTAATGACCATAGTAGTTTTGCGCCCCAAAACTAAAACAAAAAATCAGCTACCATTACTTCTGTGCAGTCTTAAACATTTTGTAGAATACTTCTCAATTCCTTCGAAACAGGGTGCCCTGATTATAAACTAAAAAGGTCCTACCTGTCCCCACAATGCTTCCTCCTGTAACATTTTTGGCCTATGCTCCTCCCCTAGCTACTGTCTACCATCAACTTTCTCCCCTGCGTATTCTCTTCTGGTACTTAGTTTCTTTACAAGTAGTTTGCTGCTTACTGTGTAGTCAGTTTTAACTTTTTTCTACAGTTCTGACATGAGTGCACATGACCTTAGTTTTTGTGCCCTAAAATGTCTACTGCACCCAACTTTGACCTAAAGCTGGATGAAGTTATTCCCGTTCTTCTTAAACTAACAACTGAGTCATTAGATATTGTAAAAGCAAACGTAGATGAAATTGAATTGTTCCCTTTACTCAGTTCCCATTATTTCTCCCTTAAAACCTAAAAAACTCAATTTCAGAAGTTTTAATTTGGCCTGATGGCTAGAAACGTTTCTTTTGGACGATGCTTTTGAGTGTACACATCCCCATTTAGTTCCCCAGTGTCACCCAAGTAAAACTGCAAACCATGATCTAAAAATACCACTCCCTGTCTATACTACAGCAGCATCCACACTTGCAGCCCACTGCAACAATGTAAACACCTCAAACAGCGTTAAATCAGTTAACACACATTAATCCATGAAATTTTGTTACCGTGCAAGGTTAGTGATTCAGGCGTGTAACTGTATTCTACAGTTCCTGGTTTTTTTATTTCTAAAATGTGGTAGACAATTTTGAAAATTGCCTTCCTGTGTATCTTGTTCGTCTACTTCACTTCTAGTATTATGAAGATGGCTGCTTCATTAGGGCATGCTGTGAAAACTTTAGTTAATGTTAACTTTTCTATAGGTTTTAAAACAATTTCAATGGCACATTTTAAAGAAGTCATATTATTAAAACTTAAATTTAAGGATTAAACTATGTATTTCAGTTGCAATGTCTAGATTGCTTCGTAATTTGCTAAGAGTGCACAGTGATTACATGTTCTACAATCTACAATGAATTGGATATTTTAAATTGTATTGCTCTGGAAGTGGTGTCTTCAACATTACGTCATACCAGTTGGTAATGATGGGCATACACTATCTGAATTCTTTGCCTGTCATGCTGTTCGACCATATGAGGGGTTATTACAAAATTAACTCTATTCCTCACACCCCTTCTCTTGGTTTCTGCCGAGATCTTCATATAGGATACAATGTAGTTTAAACAAGAGGCATGTTGATCTGTCAGAAGAAAGTAGTTACTCATACTTATTGCCCAGAAGCAGGGGACAAGTCTTCTACCTGTTTTCCAGTCAGCTCCAGCAGATCCAGATCAGTTTATGACCTATAAGTGATGTTTTGGGGACTGTTACAGTGTTACTGTGAACTGATGAAAATAAGGCAGACTTCTGAAGTAGCTTTCTCTGGGGTTAGTAAATAGTATTACTGCTAAGCTCTCATTACACCATAAAGTTAGCTTAGTGTCAAATGCAGTTCTCAAATGTTCATCACCTTAATAAAGTTTAGTCAACAAAAAACCCTGCTCTTTTAATCAGCTGTTAGCCTGATAGCAATGTTAGACTAAGAAACACTGAAACAATTTTCTCTGTGAGCAGGCTTTTCTCGTGCATCTTCAGTGGTATAGCAATGTCTCAGTATAATGAACCTGCAACTGGGTAATTTTAGCTAAAAATTTCGCACTGTGATGAAGGGAATTTTCATGCAATGTAATATGCTAAAGCTGCAAAAGTCATGGGAACAAGCATTTTCTTTAAAGTAATGTTGTGTGAAGTGATGCATATGCCGTCTACTTTGCAGTTGAGCTACTGGTACCAAATAGAAGTAATGGCAAATAATACATTGTGCCACACTTAAAACAATCTAAAATCTGAGTATTTACTCTATTTTCAGAAAGAAATAGCTCTGATACAGAGTAATTAGAAAGACATAATGGACAACTGCTCTGATTGGCATAGTTCAAACTGTCATGTGTAAGTCATAGCTCAAGATACTAAGATGCAACATTTAAAACATGAAAAATTTATCTACATCGTGTATTCTTTTGTACTGGTGATTCAATATTTGTTGGAATTGAGAGTAGAGCCCAACAAAGGACATGGTTTCATTAAATGTATACAAAAGGTTATTTATGATTAAAAGTGGAATAGGGAAATTAGTTCCCTAATCTTAAAGGGGCTGAGGTTTTCCTTTCAATTTGACATTGTATTGACAACTAAATAAGAATTTGCTGAATATTACGGTACAATATTCTGCATGGTACATAGCTTCCATCGCAAATTTAACTTATGTTTCAGATTCTTCACACAGTGAGGGCTGTTCAACTTGTTCAGAGGATAGTTACAGTGACAGCGAAAGTCATTCTGAAAACTGCAGCACTTGCAGTGACTATGATACTGGCAGTGATCAAAGGTAAAATTTTAGTATGAAATACCTTATTAATAGAATACTCACAAGGTATCTGGAAAAATTAAGTTCTTATCAATTCAAATGTTAGTTTTAACGTACTTCCTCAATCAGCTGACTACTATAACTGATGCTGTAGGATTTGTGAGCTTAATTACATCATAGTGACAGGATAGGAAAAAATAAGATGTGTAAAGACATATTGTGCCACACCTGTTCAGTATTACATTAATAGTATGAAGCTTCCTCTATCCTATTCAGAACATGTTTTTTTGAGAATAGAGAACTGAATTTGGTTTAAAATTCTGGCAGTGACTCTCCATGCTCCTGCTCAGAGTGCTACAGTGAAGACGACTTGAGCCCTGATGACACCCCACTGAAGTCGAAAAAGAAACGGAAGTAATAAGTTTAAATTTAGAACTTGGCTGAAATTTTTAAATTTGAGACCTCATCTCAGCAATTTGCTTGTAAATGTAATGTGATTTAAATTTTAACTGGGAATGGTTTTAAATATTAATGGCTGGTACCAATGTGTGTAATTTAGAATTCAGATATTCACAATATTTAAGTGTGCATGCTTTTATAAGTGTAACTCTAAAGAAACGTTCCTCAATAAATTCACTTCGTATACAATGTAGTTTATTTATCTACTTCCATGAAATAAAAGGGATTATGCTTGTTGATAAATGCACCACCTAAACGTTGCATACCTGTGACCATACACTACCAGTACTTTCACAATTTTGGTAAGATTTTTGTATGCCTTAATTAACTCTATGGTGTAATACATTTAACCCTTTGCCTTAAGTTCCGTTAGTGTGAGCCGTAAGTGACTGCAAGGTACGGATGCGCCATAAGACTCCCGGCGCGACCACACGGTAAGTCTGCGGTACACCACACCTGATGGCGTCCGAAGTCGTCCGGGATTTGTAAGTACGTGTGAGATACTAGTAACGTGACATTTATACAGGTATCATGACGATTAGTTGCCCATTGGAAACAAGTCTCAAATGCAACGATGTATTAAAAAAAGTTTTATTTCTCTTTATAAGTAAACATACATCACACATCTTGATAATATTCACAAAATGCAATGATCAGACTGTATATTGTTCAAAACAATATGGGGCCTGTTAATACGTTGGCAAACATATTTTCAAACGCAACGTCTTCACAATGACGTGTACACGAATTTAAGTCTTAAATTGTATATCGTTCAAAACAAACTGGCAGACGTAATGAAACCCTGCACTTTCGCATTCGCACGATGTTTCGCTGCGTCGTTTATGCTTTCTGTATACTACACAAGCTCTCGCAGGATGGTGTTGGATCAATGTTTGGGAAAAGTGCCCAATGTTAAGCGTGCAGTCTTCGTGTTATATCGCCGGATGCTAATCGCCCCTTCAGATTACATTCTGGTAAAGGTGTAGTTTTCAACAATGATTCTGCAATGTGAATCGTACGTTCTCCGTAGCTCTGTCGTTTGCCGCAATGTATTTTGTAATACAAAATGTACGTGTTAAGGCAAGATCACAGGTAAAAATCTTGCGGTGTCCTTTCATACATTTTCTCATCACAGGAAACATGCAAGCATCTGATCTTGGCGATAAATTCCAATCATGCGTCTATTGTATTAAACGACACATTTCGGTTTCCAAGACGCATTGCGGAGAGGTCTGTGGCAACCATTTCTGCTGTTAAATGTTTCGTGGAAAGCATGTAACCGTCTCGTTTATCTTCGCATTTTAGTACCAATATTCTATTACAGCTCCTCACTGTATATTCTCCCTTCTTTAATTCTGCCTTCAGGAAGTCCGTGGGTATATTTTGTTAGGGCGCGCTGTTCCACTCAAATTAGTTTTATTGGTGAGGAGTTTTGAAACGTTTCGGCGAAGAAAACCAGTTATCTAAGGAACGCCCTTTGTGTAATAGCCTGATAGTCCTAGAACTACACTTTGAGGCACTGCCACTAGCATCAAGTTTGTCACTATCCATGTATATCTTAAAATCATAGCACTATCCTGAACTAGACTCAATGTATGAATTTAAATACCAAACCTCGCTCTTTTTTGATGGATTAAATTCCTTGTAGGATAAGTCTCTTAAATTTCATTAATGATGCATCAATGGCAATATTCTCTTGCATTGTGTACACGTCCTTAAATTTTTGATTGAACATATCTGACTGGCCTTACTTTGTTCAGCTTGTGTGTTTGCTAAACTGCAGATAGCTAGATTCAGAAATCTATGTACGTGCAGAAATCTCCCGAATGGCATAGTCTTCCTAAATATTGGCGTTTCTGTAACGGCCCTCCTAGACCAATACATCTGAATCGACGGTTTCCTTACTTCAGCTATGATTATACATAGCGCAATGTGTAGTTTTATTTCATTAGAGCCGCTATGAAACTTTTGGTCTAGTTTTAGTCTCTTCTGTTAAGTCAGTCTTGTGCATATCTATTCGTCTCAGTTAAGACGTTTTCCAGAATATATTAAACAGTAAACGTTTAACTTAGACTTTTGCTCAAGTGCTGTAAAGCTGCTTCCTTTATTCCGGGAATTTCCGTATACGTCCAAATTGTTGTTTCATTGTCTTCCTTTTGCCACATCTAAGACTGATTGTTGCTGGTGGTAGGTTTGCTCTTCGTAGTTTTCAATCACTAGCCGCTTACACCGTTAGCGTCAGAGATAAAACGTCGCTACCACTGTCACTGCCGCTGTCAAAATATGCTGCAAAAAAGAATTGTTGGCTATGCCACCCAATGTCTCCCTTTCCTCGTAGACAAGGTTGCTACACGTCTGGAACATAAAGTAATTGTGTAATGTCAACAGGTCCGAATGCGGCTAAGAACACTTCGTGTATGCCGCGTGTACTCGCAGCTCCGCAACGTCAGACGTTTACATGTGGCGCGGCTGATCGACTGCTCAAACGACATGAGCTTGTTCGGCGCGGTAAACATACGTCTAGGTGAGGTTTGGTCAGGTCGGCACGCTGTCTCACATGACCTTGTAAGCTAAGGGGTCAAGTGACACAGGAAATAGTGTGACCTGGACTATTAGTCATGCTATTGTCAGTGCTGTATGACACATTTCTGTAAATGGATGTGTAGGAATGAGTGAAATTTAATATGGTTCTCCCCCTGCTTCTCTATTTGGACCTATTTTATTCATGGCCGAATGACAAAGCCTGAATGGCATGTAGTAGACTGATAACTTAAGTCTAAGTAACCCAAACACAAACTGAATCCAGGTTGTCAGATTTTTGACACGGATATTGCTCCCTTGAATCCTATTCATGAGCCAGAGGTCAAACCAGTCAGCCGCCCATATAATTTACCATAAACTATCTGGTATAGGGTGTATATTTGTAACTAAAAGAATTTTCCTTATTTGCGGTTGTCATTCCTCAATATCAAAACATTTAAAGTACCTATGCTGGTCTCCCTTAATAAGGTACGCAAATAATTGTAATATTGACAGCTATCAGGGTAAACCAGGAATAGCATACAGACCTTTAGTCTGGAGTCTTTAGTGTACAGGGATTCTCT
Source organism: Schistocerca gregaria (assembly GCF_023897955.1). Classification (NCBI taxonomy): domain Eukaryota; kingdom Metazoa; phylum Arthropoda; class Insecta; order Orthoptera; family Acrididae; genus Schistocerca; species Schistocerca gregaria. Next base: position 90,781,948 of record NC_064931.1, read on the forward strand.
ATATCTATTAATTGTTCTTTGGACTTCGATGTCAACTAAACCCTATCTACCTGCTATTGTAGAATTTCCTAGCAAATTCTCAGTACATGTCGCTTAAGCGGGCTCAATTCTCATCCCTCTTGCCCCCCCCCCCCCCAATTCGTTTCCAAATGATTGTGACGAAAGATACCTAGACTTTCACTTTTTGTGAAAACATCTGCTGGACATGTAAGCTTCGTACCACCAACAAAGGGTAAACGGTCCTGACATCACGATTTTCCAGAACTGACAGTTTTGCCGACCGAAAAATACCACACAGCAGCAGTATTAAAGTTACGTTTTACCGAGTACTTCTGAGAAGGAACGAGCAAAGGTGGTACAAGCTGAGACTTAAGCTGCCCGTGGCCTGCACACTCGTTCCGCGAGAAGTTTGGCACGCCATGGCCGGCCCTATTCCAAATGGATATTGTAATATTTTTGACAGATACCTGCAACAATAGCATATTCTATTTAGTATTTTCTCAGCTTATTCACCTTAAGAATACAGAGTACTTCTCTGGCTCAATATTACGTAAAACACACATTCCTTTCAGGCACTGTTCAAAATGTTTTACAGAAATTTTGTTAGCAGGTACTGCAAACTTTCTAAACAAATTAGAAATACTTTGAAAATTTTTGAATCTGCTTAGGGCTATTAAAAAATTACAAGGCTGGATGCATTTTTCAAAATGCTTCCGCAAATTGGTGCCATTTAATCAAATGTTACACATTTGGAGACAATATTTTTAGATATGCATGCCATGATAGCTGAGATATTAGACCTATTTAATTCTACCTACTATGTATGTTACAAGGATAGACATCCTACATTTTCATTTTTATAATTTTCCTTATAAAATTGTTATATAATTTAGTTGATTCTGCAATAAATCTTGGGTCTACTAAAGAAGTATGGACTACTGAAAGTAAAAGGAAAAAATAGAGCAATGCTTTAAAGTTTATGAAATGTACCTGAGTTCTGAAAAACACAATGTGCCGGAAATTGTGAACGAAGATAAGTCTCATTAAACTGTGCCTCAGAGCATAAAGCATAGTCTTCATCCTGCACCATTTCCTCAAGCTTCGTCTTGGCATTCCTTTTAGCTTTTCCTGCTAATTTGGTAACTTGAAGAGCGATCTTTCAGCTTCATGCACCGGTTGTCACACACAAGCAATTGATCTTCCCTATTATCCACATATCTATGCCTAAATTTCTCATGACTTCCGACCTTCCTATCACCCCTTCCCTTCTTTGAAACATATCGCTGCATCTAGTACACAAACTTTTAATCGTAAAAAAATTCATCATTCTTTCCCATATGCCATGGTTGAAACTTTAATTTGTTTTCAAAGTGCCGCCATGAAGACATTTACTAAGCAAAACAAGATCAGTAAGGTCTCTAAAAATTGGTTTTATTTAATTCATATCTTGCTCAGGAAGATAATTCTTATGAAGGTATTGAGGCTACAACTTTGCGTCAGCCGTTTTTCTGAAAGTTCGACGCTTTGTGAGCATCTTATAAGCAACTTATGTTTCAAAGTATTGGCCACTGCTGGCAACTTTCCCCATCTTTTGGGCATCATACGAATCCTGCGGAGGAAGAATAGGGAGTCTTTCGAGAAGATAAATGTATCGATCCAATTCTGCAACTGTTCCCATGACAATAAGCGCTGGGCAGCCAGGTCGTGTGCCATTTAACTAAGTTTCATCAAAGGGAAAGATGTCTGAAGAATACGGCGGGTGGGATAGGACTTAAAATTTCAGCGTTTCCAGGTACGTTTTCGCGGGTTTCGCGACATGGGGGTCGAGCACGGTCATGCTGAAAATATCACCTAGTCATGTATCACTTTCGATAACGGTATCCTGTGATTGTTCTCGTCGGTTGCAGTAGCATCGCAAGCTTTCTTTCACAACCATGCCGGTCTTAAACGTCAAAATCACCGTTCTCTAAGCATGGAAACCATTTTCTGCCAAAGTCCTGTCAAAATTAGGCGTCTCATCATACGTCTTACCCAGCTTTTCGTGAGCATCAGCAGCAGATTTCATATTAAAGCAGAAAATTAAAACCTCCTGCAGATGACGAGAATTGGGCTTGTAAGTTAACTCAGCCAAGAACAACTTTAAGATCGAATCAAAAATCCACTAGTACTGCGGCGGCGTTCTCAAATGCCTAGGTTTACTGTATGACACGAACTACAACTTGCACCTCTACCACCACTAATGCCATCTACTGCAGAACGTCGGAATCAAAGCTGTAGACCCAATATATTTGACCACTTTACTTTGCTTTTTGGTAACCACACCAAGGATCTACTGCTGTATGGCAGTCTGTAAAACAGGTTGGTCATCTGTGGACAACTTAGGAAAGCAGGTGGCCAATACAGCTTTTCTCATTCAGAGGTACAGTTCGTGTAATGGCCAGTCCATAATGTCCCTGAAAGTGTCTGCCTCAGCCAGGCAGGTCTTCAGTCAGATACCAACTTTCCTTTAATTTATCTTTGTAGGTCCCTCAATCTATCACCCATCCTCTTTTGCACATACCCACAACACTCCAGATTTGTTGCCAGAGTATCACTATAAACATTGAACTCGTTAATTCTATTGAAAGATTGAGTCCCCATCGCCAAGGTACTTCGTATATCTAACGTTATAGATGGGCACAGACCTCTGAAATATTTTTGGAGTTCAATCACACTCCATACCTTCACTATCACAAATGCTTAGAACGGATGGTCAATATATATATATATATATATATATACTTCTGTTACCAAGTGTGGCACTACTTAGATGAGCTTTCAACATAACTTTTACATTTTCCTGAGAAGTAGCACTTAAACCATTCAAGTAATGATGTCCTCGACGTTGACATGTCCTGTCAAGTGCAACAGCAATGTCACTGGTTCTATTAATATTTACACCTCTACTGATGTTTCATACATGTTTTAGACACAATTGTGCAAACTGCTTCCGCGAAACAAAAGTAAATACCAACAAAAAATAATTCACACTAAAAACTGCACTGTTCCCAACATATACAATGTATTATACTTCTATGCGTTGGAAACAGGAAGTTATTTTCAAAATAGTGGTTTCTGTAACAGAAATATAGGGGACGTCGTGGCATACATAAATGTAACTAGAGAATTTCGTATATACAGGTCTCAACTAAAACCCTATAATGTATAAATCGATGTTATCAAGAAAGTGCAGAATTTAATAAACGAAGAAATTTCAATTTTCCACTTAAAAGTACCTTTTATCCTTAAATGTCAGTGCTGCATCAGTTCCAATCGACGAGACCTGAGGGCGGAATTAGTCTCTTGGAGATACGTCTGTAAGTAGCCTGTAGAAAGAAATCGCCAAGAAATTTGTGTCGCATCGTTAGTGTTAGTGTGAGGGTGCGGGGGCTGCAGTGAAGTGCCAGTGGTGCGTTATTTACAGGTCATTAGAAACCTGAGATCGGTTTAGGCTCTTGGAGATGTGTAGGCAGGGTGCCTGTAGTATGTAATCACAAAGCACTTTGTGTGGCATTGTCAGTGTGAGTTCAGGCCCTACAGTAGTTTAAGTGGTGCGTCAGTTAAGTTTCTGGACCCCCTGAGGGCGGCATTAGACCTTTGAGATACTTAGACAAAGAGTCTGTAGTATGCATTCGCAAAACATTTTCTGTAGCATCCTCAGTCAGAGTGCAGAGACTAAAGTGGCAGTGCTGCATCAGTTATAAGCTATTACAGACCTGAGGATGGTATAAGTTTCTTGGAGATACATTAGCAGGGAGCCTACTACGCAATCGTGAAAAAATTTTCCTGTCGCATCATCTGTCTGAAGGCGCAGGGTCCACAGTAGCATCAATGCTACTAGACCTGTGGGCTGTAGTGGTATCTTGGACATACATTGTCAGTGAGCGTGTAGTACGAAATTACGACGTAATTTCACACATCAGTGTGAGGGTGTAGGGACTACATTATAGTGGCAGTTTGGCATAAGTTACTTGCTTCTGGAGACCTGAGGGTGGCATTAGTCTCTTCAGGTTACGTCCTTAATGAACCTGATGTATGCAATCATGGAGTTGTCACCTCTTAAGTGTCACGGTACGTATTAGTATTGGAGCAAGGGTACATTGCCCCAAGGGAAAGACGGCGTCTGTGGCGTCTGTGGCGTCGGTTGTCATCGCAGGTACTGTTATCCCAGAGGGTGGCAAAGTGCCCCATCCTCTGCCACGACCCCTGGTAGGAAGATGTAATTCCACCATGATAATGCAAGCTCTACTAGCCTCAGAAAACGCCGGGAAAAGTCACTTGGGACACCCCCACTAACCTGTGACCTGACCGCCGCCACTTAGGGATTTGTGGCAAAAAACTCAGTGCTGGGCTGCTGCAGAGATGGAGGAGAATACTTCATTTAGGGATAGTATATTTATTACAGTACCACAACACACAGACATGCTTATTTGGGGTAATTCTACACAGCCTACAGACATGCAAACCACTAGAAATATACCCCAGACTTTACTTAAATAATATGAGCCAATACTGCCATCCGGTGTTTGCCACAACCCCAACTGATGAAGTGCACAGTAGTCACCAGAGGGTGCTGTCATCAGATTACTGACATGACATCAGCTGATGATGCAAGTGGTGTAACCCAAAATGGTGGGAAACAGTTTTTCAACACAAGGCTCAAGTATTCCAGTACACAGCAGCAGCAGCACCACCACCGCAACAGGCTCGGTATGTCGGTATGTCGGTATGTCGGTATGTCGGTATGTCGGTATGTCGGTATGTCGGTATGTCGGTATGTCGGTATGTCGGTATGTCGGTATGTCGGTATGTCGGTATGTCGGTATGTCGGTATGTCGGTATGTCGGTATGTCGGTATGTCGGTATGTCGGTATGTCGGTATGTCGGTATGTCGGTATGTCGGTATGTCGGTATGTCGGTATGTCGGTATGTCGGTATGTCGGTATGTCGGTATGTCGGTATGTCGGTATGTCGGTATGTCGGTATGTCGGTATGTCGGTATGTCGGTATGTCGGTATGTCGGTATGTCGGTATGTCGGTATGTCGGTATGTCGGTATGTCGGTATGTCGGTATGTCGGTATGTCGGTATGTCGGTATGTCGGTATGTCGGTATGTCGGTATGTCGGTATGTCGGTATGTCGGTATGTCGGTATGTCGGTATGTCGGTATGTCGGTATGTCGGTATGTCGGTATGTCGGTATGTCGGTATGTCGGTATGTCGGTATGTCGGTATGTCGGTATGTCGGTATGTCGGTATGTCGGTATGTCGGTATGTCGGTATGTCGGTATGTCGGTATGTCGGTATGTCGGTATGTCGGTATGTCGGTATGTCGGTATGTCGGTATGTCGGTATGTCGGTATGTCGGTATGTCGGTATGTCGGTATGTCGGTATGTCGGTATGTCGGTATGTCGGTATGTCGGTATGTCGGTATGTCGGTATGTCGGTATGTCGGTATGTCGGTATGTCGGTATGTCGGTATGTCGGTATGTCGGTATGTCGGTATGTCGGTATGTCGGTATGTCGGTATGTCGGTATGTCGGTATGTCGGTATGTCGGTATGTCGGTATGTCGGTATGTCGGTATGTCGGTATGTCGGTATGTCGGTATGTCGGTATGTCGGTATGTCGGTATGTCGGTATGTCGGTATGTCGGTATGTCGGTATGTCGGTATGTCGGTATGTCGGTATGTCGGTATGTCGGTATGTCGGTATGTCGGTATGTCGGTATGTCGGTATGTCGGTATGTCGGTATGTCGGTATGTCGGTATGTCGGTATGTCGGTATGTCGGTATGTCGGTATGTCGGTATGTCGGTATGTCGGTATGTCGGTATGTCGGTATGTCGGTATGTCGGTATGTCGGTATGTCGGTATGTCGGTATGTCGGTATGTCGGTATGTCGGTATGTCGGTATGTCGGTATGTCGGTATGTCGGTATGTCGGTATGTCGGTATGTCGGTATGTCGGTATGTCGGTATGTCGGTATGTCGGTATGTCGGTATGTCGGTATGTCGGTATGTCGGTATGTCGGTATGTCGGTATGTCGGTATGTCGGTATGTCGGTATGTCGGTATGTCGGTATGTCGGTATGTCGGTATGTCGGTATGTCGGTATGTCGGTATGTCGGTATGTCGGTATGTCGGTATGTCGGTATGTCGGTATGTCGGTATGTCGGTATGTCGGTATGTCGGTATGTCGGTATGTCGGTATGTCGGTATGTCGGTATGTCGGTATGTCGGTATGTCGGTATGTCGGTATGTCGGTATGTCGGTATGTCGGTATGTCGGTATGTCGGTATGTCGGTATGTCGGTATGTCGGTATGTCGGTATGTCGGTATGTCGGTATGTCGGTATGTCGGTATGTCGGTATGTCGGTATGTCGGTATGTCGGTATGTCGGTATGTCGGTATGTCGGTATGTCGGTATGTCGGTATGTCGGTATGTCGGTATGTCGGTATGTCGGTATGTCGGTATGTCGGTATGTCGGTATGTCGGTATGTCGGTATGTCGGTATGTCGGTATGTCGGTATGTCGGTATGTCGGTATGTCGGTATGTCGGTATGTCGGTATGTCGGTATGTCGGTATGTCGGTATGTCGGTATGTCGGTATGTCGGTATGTCGGTATGTCGGTATGTCGGTATGTCGGTATGTCGGTATGTCGGTATGTCGGTATGTCGGTATGTCGGTATGTCGGTATGTCGGTATGTCGGTATGTCGGTATGTCGGTATGTCGGTATGTCGGTATGTCGGTATGTCGGTATGTCGGTATGTCGGTATCCTGCAATAGTGCAACCACAGAATACCGAAAAATTTAACATTGCTATAGAAGCACATCATGTCTGGGGGTTGCATGCGAGAATCAGATTGAAAATGTATGAAAGTGTGTTAAAGTGTCAATTTCCGAGTTCGACTAGGACGAAATAGGTTGTGCAGAGCGCTACATCAATCAGCAGATAACAAAGTATTATCCAACTCGTTCTCCCCCAGACATTCGCCTTACTGGTGTATCACTTCCCATTACAACAATGTATGGTGACTCTGCACTATGTGTGAAATTGGGTAACAACCTTGCTTATTTAAGATAGGCCTCAGTTACGAAGTTACACGATTTGGGTAATGCCATACGTCTTGCACTGGAGAGACTGTATCATTGGTGGCCTACCATAGACTCTGCACACATAGGGAGGAACGCTGAACCTAAAGGGATATATATTAAAATAAATAATTTATATATACGTAATTTCAAACCATGTTTTTTTTTATTTCATACCTTTCTCATTATAGTCAAAGTATTACAATTCTTAATTTTTTTTTCTTCAAATGCTATAATACATAGCTGTTTACTCTGTGCAGTCAATATAGCTCAGTCGGTTAAGTGATGGAACTATAGTAGCTAAACATATTGTCCTTTCCATTGTGTAGTTAGTATCATGGCAGGGTGGGTGAAACATACTCATCACAAGGATTTAAAAGAAGACATGAAGAACAAAAAGAATGGAATTCTCCTTCCTGATAATATATGGGCAATTATTGTAGGTCTATCGAATTGTGGGAAGACTAATGTCCTCATAACACTTCTAACACCTGTAGATGGAGTCAGATGTGAACATGTTTGTGAATTCTAAAAACCACTGTTTCATCCCACATATCAGCTATTGCAGGAGATATTGCACGGTGCAAAGGGCGTTACGTACAAGACATTAAGTGAAAGCACTGATATCCCTCCACCTGAAAAAGCAAAACCAAACACTGTCTTCATATTTGCCGATGTTGCTGTGGAAAACAAAGACCAAATTTGAAAATTATTGTTTCGGTCGTCATATGGGTGCTGATGTATTTTATCTAAGCAAAACACTCCAGAATCCCCAAAAAGTTGGTTGTGGATAACGTAAAGGTATGTGCTGATGGCTGGAATCGTTAACAGTATGGGTTTCTCGTTATTGATAAAACAAGAAAACTGAGTGATGGTAGGTACAGGAGAAACTTTGAAGAGTTTTTGCATATATAGCGTGGTAAGAGAGGTTAGTACAACAGTATACGCCGCACCATGGACAAATTTGCGCGTATGTCTAGCTCTCCACCCGAGAGAATGGGTCTTCACAGAACATTCGCCTATACATGGATGCGAAAATTCAAGCCATTGTGCATAGAGTGGTGAATACGTTAAGTGAAAAGGTCGAGTCTATTGAGGGGAAAATAGATGTAGAGTTCCTTGTTGAGAAGAGCAGGTACAAAGTAAGAGGAAGGAAAAAATGACCGGATCTATACAAAGCCTCACGCTACGGAGATGTCTGATTAGTATACACAGGGATGTCGACGAAGCAGAAAGTTATTCAAGCACGGAAAGCAGTCCACGAGAAATTGCGGTTGTTGAGGTTCGACGATGGTATTGACATTGAGGATAAAGCCGTGAACAATCGAATCCAGCAGTATATATATATATATATATATATATATATATATATATATATATATATATATATATATATATAAAATAATGACGACCCCAACGAGCTAATAGATCGACTACAGCTGCTCATGGCATCAGCTGCTAGGGGGGAGGTATCATTGAATAAGTATGGAGAAAGTAGTTCGAGAATTGCACAAACCAGCACGTAAAGCATACCCTCGTAGGCATGTTATGATTAAAGGGTTCGACGACTTTTGGCAAGCTAATCTTGTAGAAATTAGGGAATGTTCACATGAGAGTAATGTATTCAAATAGATTTTAATGGTTAATGATACATACTCAGAATTTTCCGGGGCATTACCTACCAAAATAAAAATTAGTAGAAATGTCGCAGATGTTTTTGAGGGTTTGCTACAGACAGGGACGAATCGATTCCCATATCATAAGGTAGTCGGAAATGGTTTCTTTCAGACGAATATGCATATAACGTCATACGGTGATTTTCGATTTGTATCATAATGCCTTAGTTTACGAAAGTTCAGATTTGAATGCACCTTTTGCTTGATTTCAACATGCCAGAAAAGAGAAACTGGCAGTGAAAGGGAGAACGTCCTTGCAGTTTGCCCCAGTGCGACAGATGAGGACTGCAAAATTCTGAGTATAGTCCAAACATGGAAAAATAACACAAGGTCACCCAAGTATTGGTCATTTAATGTGTTGCAAAGTGCAGTGCATATATCCACAACATCTTGGAAATGGTAGGCTTTGCTATTCTGTGACTAAAAGCCAAACTCTTAAGATTCCCCATTCGTCAGGAAACGTAATGTTACAACCAGCCAGCAACATAACAGGGTGTTCACCGGTTTTTTATTAGTGATCTAGGCTGGTATGATCACAAAACATAACCATATAATTCTTACTCTCTAGAAGGTGAGATAGCCCCCCCCCCTCCCCTCATGACTGTGTCACACTTTCTATTTCCATCTTCTATCATAGACAGCAGCTTCTCGAAACAGGCCATGTCCATCCTAACGAAGTTCCGAAATTCCTGCGGATCTTCGGGCCTTGGTTCTTTCACTAACAGTGAATATATTTCCCTGCCTTCCACCCTCCTCCTCAGCCAGGGTCGATCCCAACGTTTGACTTTTCGTTTTCGTCGCCGTTCTGCCCTACTCCGAAGATTCACTGTCACTGCCAGGGCAATAGCTCCAAAAACAAGTGGATCCTCCATGTGCAATATACTGTATAAATGCAAATTTCGATATACATATACCTGTGCAATCAAGTGTCGTAATATCAAACTGTGTAACGTCCCCTTAGAAAAATTTATACAAGACTGTGCTTAAACTGACACAATATTTTTAGCGCAAAGCAAAAATCCCTACAAAAGAATGGCCCTGACTAACATTAACCTATACGTTTCACAAATAGCTTACCTCACAAAAATCTTGGTTACTCGAACTACTGCGATACAGCGAGCGCCACTACTGCCAACTAAATAAAAGATTCAAACTACGGAAGGCACTAATTACTGATGGGGATTAGTTAGCAAAGGAAAGATTTTAATAGAGAACAATGTATTTACGTTAATATCAAAAGTCGTAATATATATCAGTTCATGACATCCATTCTTACAAATTTCAAAACTCCGCCATTTCTCTCCCCACATCAACCACTGCTGGCGGCTCACCTCCAACTGCGCAACGTTACGCGCTGTTCACATCCAGCCGCCCCTGCCAAACACTACAATGCCAACCAGCCACAGACTGCACACAACACAGCCAGTGATCTTCATACAGAGCGCTACCAATAAAAAAAACCTAAACAGCCTACTTACATAGCCCCCATGCCCCCCCACAAAAAATTTTACAAATTTTTTCATAATTACAATAACAAAGAAATGAAATGCACACACTTATCGATACAATGTTGGTCAAAAGCTAAAATTTTCTCACAGTCCATAAAGACAGTCCTGATCGTTCATCACAGTAAAAGAAAAGGCACACTGAAGTAGTGGATTTCCATGCAGTCTTGAAGTAGTAGTGTTGTCCTTCCAACAGAAAGACAGTGCTGAGTCTTGACGTGCTGACAGGTAATGGGCCACAACAGAGCAAACCCACAGCAGAGTCAGTCCAAGTTTTGAAGAATATTGGTAGGTTGGTCAACAGAGAGCTGACCCACTGTAGGCCTAGTAGAGATGGCTTGCAGCCAACTGTTGCGACTGTGCAGGTGGACAATCACCATCGAAGAGTCTTGTGGACAATATAGCAAGTCCATAAACCACCACTTGTCCACTCACAAAGAATTCGTTTGAAATGTCCTTAAAACCAGCAATGCTGTTGTCCAGTCCCTTGCTGAATTATTAACACACATGCAAAGACTATCAGTCCCTACTTCTCACATATTGTCCATATACTATGACCAACAGAAATGTGTGCAGTGAAATGTAATTTACAAGTTACTTAATTTGATTAACTGGTGTCAATTGCAATTATATAACATGAGAATACAATAACAAAGGTATAAAATATATCATTAAAGAACATAATAGTACAGATAACATTTGCAATAATACAGGCTTTACAAAAGAATAGAAATAAACATGCACATCAGTGTTACAAAAATTATAAGTACATACATAAAGATCAGAACAACTTTTGAAACATAAACTTCACACATGAGCATTAAAACAAAACAGAATTAATCATGTCTAACATCGTTACAAAGTAAATAACATATTATTAATGCAAATTATATTTCAGGATAACAGTATTCCTCATAGTAGTTCATGTAGCGGAGTATTAGAAAAATTCTACTACATAAGTCTTATCAGATAAACATATAAAGACAGGAAGAAGATAAATACACAAGGGTACCCAAACACATAGTGGGATAACACGAGGAAAGGACAGGGTTTGTTTTCAGTGTAACATTTGGTACTGCAGTCCAACACAAAACTTCATTCCATAGATCTTTCGTCTTATTTCAACCTTTGTTTCCACCAAAAAAATCCTATCCAAGCATGCTTTTTGTATTTATTTATTCACATATTTCTTACCTCATCATTTATTTCCAAGAAAATCCTTCCTAAACCTGTTGTCCCTAAACCCTACTTTTTTGTTCCTATCTTCTTTCAAAATACTTTTTTGGCCAAACCATTTTCTTATAGCTTCTCAATGCATTCCTTCAAATTCATCGCAACTCATTCTCTTATAGCTTCTCAATGCATTCCTTCAAATTCATCGCAACTCATTCTCTTATAGCTTCTCAATGCATTCCTTCAAATTCATCGCAACTCATTCTCTTATAGCTTCTCAGTGCATTCCTTCAAATTCATTGCAACTCATTCTCTTATAGCTTCTCAATGCATTCCTTCAAATTCATTGCAACTCATTCTCTTATAGCTTCTCAATGCATTCCTTCAAATTCATCGCAACTCATTCTCTTATAGCTTCTCAATGCATTCCTTCAAATTCATCGCAACTCATTCTCTTGTATAGTCTACCCCTCTTAACCTAACTTAAATCTACTGAGCTCAGATGCTTAACTAAGGGATGTGGCAATGCAGCAGCACAAAACAATTAATACAAACAGCAATGACAAAAAAACGCAAGTAAGCAAAGCAAGCAGCAATAAATGTAACAACTTATACCTAAACATGACAAACCTAAAAGCAGAAAAAATAGTACACTAAAGACAACAACGCAGATAAGTGAAATGTATATTCACATCTTAATGTCTATATAATTAAAGTGGTGCACCACAAAAACTTATTCTATGAAATAAATTACCAAGTACTTGAAAAGAAAATTATGTATGCAGTGCCTGTGGAGGGAAAGTCTTTTTGTGCTCCCTCATTTTTTTTTGGAAGTGTATCACATTATTATTATATCATCATCATCATCTGTAGACAGAAAACACTTATATTAGTACATCTAAAAAATTTTATTTTAACCAATGCTGGAGTGCCACTAGAAACTAGATATTAAACAAAATAGAGAAAGCAAGGCGTGAAACGTCATTCACTAGCCATATGGCGTTTCATAGTGCAGTAAACAATCTTTCAACTAGCAAGACAATGGCCGTGAAATGTTTCTCATCGTTTCATTAGGCATTTTAGTAAATATCATAAATTAAGAGCTCCACAGTATAATAAAATGTTTTCAAGTTTGAATGTGTCGTATTTCCGATGCTTTCTACAAAGGAACGTCAATAGCGATGATAATGGCCTCTTTATTTTCTCCACCTGTGCCTCTGACAGGCACACACTAATGGCTTTTTTTCAAGGCGTCTGTCGCGCAGCTGGGTGCCCACGACGCATTACGTGCAGGTGGTCACTTCACTTCACTTTCTTACTGAAATATTTACGATTCTTATATAGTCAACCCCCTCTTAAGCTACAGTGACAGTCTCATATATAAATATTTCACAGGTCAAGAATTTGTAACGCAAATCTGTAGAAACAAAATCCTTGAAATATAATAGCGTCCAAAAAAATTTTCACCAGCATAGTGATACATTCACGCATATACACACACATTTCATAACTCTTAAAGTACGATTCTCGGTTTCCAACATCCTTTTTCACAAACCAGAGTCCCTAACCACTACTCATTATTCCTTAACTTATTACACATATACATATTCGTCGACACGTCTTCAATATTTCATCATAACAGATATGTAGCATAACCAAATAACTCATATAGCATCATCTTAACAATACCTCAGCAGCATAATTCACATCGTTGTAATAATTTCATAACGCCTCAGTCAAATCTCAAAATCGTCCTAGATTCCTCCAATAATTTCAAAACCCAAAAATTCTCTGCTCATGTCAAAAGTGTCATCTACCTCAAACGTACTTTAAAAATAATGATCCCATACCAAATACATCATTCTAAGCTCTCATAGTATCACAATGGTTCTGGAAAGGTATGAAAAGTTCACTAAGTACAGACAAATACATTTTCGTAAGTGTGACATTATCCAAAGGTGTAATTACATAAACATGTGTCACTGACGTAGTAAAAAGATGTTTGTTTCTCTGTCAAATAACCAGATAGCTGTGTAATTTATGTGTTAGAGAAATATGGTACCGATGTGTAAATTTGTGTAAGCTTGTGTAAGCAAATACCATATTAGCTAGGTCTCCTTGTGTTTGCTAGACACATGGTACACAAAGTAAGCGTGTACCCCCCTGACGATTAATGTAATTATATCCTCAGGTGTTACAGATTACAGCAGTGGAATGAAAAGTAACACGTAAAACCTTTGTATCATTGTACATCAAATATCTTTAAAAATAAATGTTTTAAGTACAAAATTAGTCTCAAATACGTGTACTGTAGCGCTAAACTGTGTGTCTTGTTGTAAGATGATCTCTGTGGAAGTGTCGTAGTTATCGTCCTCCGAAAGCTAAGTTCTGCAGAAGTCAATGGACTTACCCCATGATAAACAAAAGTGAAATGCTTTGCGTATTGATATCGTAGTTACTACGCTTATTGCCGTGATGAAGTAAGTACTGTACTGTAACGTATTGTTGTGCTACAGAAAAAGGCTGTCTCATTGTAGCTATACCACAAAGTTACTACTAAAACATGTTTTCCTTTCCAGATGAATTCAGAAAAACTGTGCAGATATAAAACAGATACACTGCAAAAGCACAATGTAAATTGTGTTACATTAGTAGCGTCGTGATATAATCGTGTAGCTAAGTAGCTAAGTCATCCTTAATCTCACAGGAAGTACTTCAAATAAAGAATGTCTTTTCAACTAAACCAAAATGTTGCATTAAAATCTCATTAACAGTATATATTCTAAGTCCGTAAGCCTTATAGTCGTTACGTAATCGAGCAACTAACAAGCAAGAATGTACAAATACAACACTGTGTCGTCTGTTCACTATAACAACGCATTCGTAATTTGTTTAAAAATGTTCCCTAGGTTCTAGACTGGATATTTAACGTCAAACATTGTTGCATGTTAACAATTTCTTAAGTCTGACAAAGCATACTAGAAATGTGAAGTGAAAAATTTTATGGCAAAGACTAAGTTATAAAGCAGATTATATTTCAATAAACGGTTTCACATGTGAAATGTGGTGCAATCCTTTACTCTTTCTAGTGCGCAGAGTTTCCACTTCGAAGCAATTATCATGTTGTATACGTCGGTAAGGAATACTGGAATTTTTCTCAAGGTTAGCGTCTGTTATTTTTCTCTGAGCCAGCCGGCGCACGTGGCTGCCTGCGGTGCGAGTCATTGTTTGTCTCTTTGTTGGCGCGCATCGTTATTGGGATTAGGAGGACTAATTTCTACAAATTCACCTTTCCAAGAGGGCCCAGCTCTGTTTGAATCCCGCCAGTTTTGATGAAATTCCGGTCTGTCGTTATGATTATATCGTCTGTCGTCATGTCGGTAGTTCCTGTAGTTTCTTTCTTGTCGGTTAAGTGGCGGAGAATTTCTCCCTGAATTATCACTGCACGGTGGACCCTTGTGTCTCAAATTATTCTTTCTCCCGTGATAATAATAGTTCTGGTTGCCATATTGTCAGTTTCTATGATTGTATAATATTCATTACTACAGAAATGCGATCTTTCTCTGTAACTATTACTTTGCCAGTGGTTGTCATAAGAGCGGTGTCTGCTTTGGTCACGATTTACGTTGTAAGAATGGCCTTGTCGTGTACAGTTATTGTTTCTTTCATCGTGGAATTGCGACGGATGTGACCTGTAGTGATTGTTTTCCTGTTTTCGCATCCCGCCACTGTCTGTGTCAATTTCTAATTCTTGTAAGACTCCCTGAAAAGCTTCAATGTCGTCTTTGCAACGCCCTGCCAAAATAATATTCCTTAAATGTTCCGGCAATTTCATTAAGCAAATGTGGATGAGTTCTGAAGGGCTCTATGGGTTTGAAAGATATTGATTCTTATGTAACATGTCTTCAAAATATTTCACAAGACTGGAAAATTAGATTGTTCGAAATGTTTCATCATTATGATGCTATGTTTTACTCGGCCTTGTGTAGCTTGAGACCAATACGCTGAGAGGAATGCATGATAAAATTCTCCTTCACTGTGACAATCGTGAATGAGCGATCGCATTCTTACAGCTGGTTCATTCTCTAAGTAGCCACACATAAATTCTAATCTGTGCACTAATGACCAGTTGGGAGGAAAAAATGAGATAATTGATGGAGCCACGCTTGTGGATGAATGCCGTTGCCAGAATTCTTAAATGTTTTGAATTTACATGCAGTAATGAACAGCTTATAGTCAAAATCATCGTGTCAGCGGTTCCATCTCAAAATTCGGTGCACCTTGCCAATTTCTTTCATGATTTCCGAAATGCTCTGTGTTATTATTTTGTGGCTTTTCCGTATTTCTAAGTTCCTCTGAAATATGTAATTTTTGTATTACTTGCGTCAACTGATCCTATACTTCCCGGATTTCTCTTTTGTACTGTGTATTGATTTGATTTGATTTTTATTTTGTTTGAATTTTCTAATTTGTTCATACTCTTCAGTGTCCGTGTCTTTCTTGTCGGTTAAGTGGCGGAGAATTTCTCCCTGAATTATCACTGCACGGTGGACCCTTGTGTCTCAAATTATTCTTTCTCCCGTGATAATAATAGTTCTGGTTGCCATATTGTCAGTTTCTATGATTGTATATAATTGTGTCATTCAGATCATCATCTACCTTTGTAGGTAAGTTAGTGAACTGATCTGAAAGTTCGGCTACTTTATCTGATAATGAAATTATTTCCTCTGTGTGTTTTTCTGAACCAAGTTTCAGAATGTCCATTTGTGTTGAAAACGAATCTACTGTGTCCTTTAATTTTTCCTGAGTTCTTGCAAGTTGCGTAACCGAATCGGTGGATGCAACTGAGTCCATTTTAGCTTGCAAGGTGTCGTGATTTTCACGAACAATAGTTTGCAGTTCTTTTATGGCTGCTTCATGATTCTGCAATGCATTTTCATGCCGCGAAAAAATAGGTTGAAAATGCTCAAAAATTTGTGTTATTACGTCATTACAGATTTTTTGACATTTAGTTTCAATGTTATGTAACTCAGTAGTTAAATCTTCATTTGTTTGTTCAAGTGTGGTGTCTAACTTTTGAAGCTTTTGCTGTGTTTGTCTCTGATTTTGTTCCATTTCTTGCATTAATTGCAATAATAATAATAATAACAATGTATTAGTGTCTGGAATCTGTTCCTCTATGCTTTTGGGCAGTGCATTTGCACTGGCAACATTCACATTTTGACAAGCAGAAAATGTGTCTTGACTTATTTGAGAAAACGGTGAGGACGCAAAACCTGAATGTACAGTATTTCCTAGATTGTGTCCTGTCATTTCGGATTCCTGACGCGAGCTGTTGCCAACCGATCGATCGATAATGCTTCTTTGTTCACTAATTGTTTCACTGCCTACACCATTATTTGCATCCCACTCCATTTCCCTATGCACTATTACCAAATTACTACTTTGAACATTAGTTAATTCATTACATGGTGGCGCTAACACACTGCTTTCGTCTTCACTGTCATGTCTGTTTACTTTGGAGGCTAGTATTACGTTTTTCACATGCCATTATTGTCACAATATTTCACACGATAACACAGAAAAGCACAATTGGAAGAGTAAAATAAGAAAACACATTAACATAGCACTGTAAATAATATTTAGTTAATTGCAAGTGCAGCTGAAAAATACTAGGTGCAAATCTACATGCATGCCACAAGTGTTTTACTGTACAACAATGAAAAACTACAACTACAAAGCAGCTTCTCACTACAATTACGCACTAGCAATAAATAATAGCTACAATAATTACACAAACTACAAGAAAAAATCAGAAGATTCCAGTGAGGTATCCTGGCAGGGTCGCCAGATGTAACGTCGCCTTAGAAAATTTATACAAGACTAACAGACACATAATATTTTTAGCACAATGCAATCTGACTTTCAAAAATCCCTACAAAAGAAATGGCCCTGACTAACATTAACCTATACGTTTCACAAATCGCTTACCTCACAAAAAACTTGGTTACTCAAACTACTGCAATAAAGCTAGCGCCACTACTGCCAACTAAATAAAAGATTCAAACTACTGAAGGCACCAACTACTGATAGGTATAGTTAGAAAATGAAAGATTTTAATAGAGAACAAGCAATGTATTTACCTTAATAATCATAATATATATAGCAGTTCATGACATCCATTCGTACAAACTTCAAAACTCCGCCATCTCTCTCCCCACATCCACCACTGCTTGCGGCTCACCTCCAACTGTGCAACGCTACGTGCTGTTCACATCCAGCTGCCCAACGCTACAATGGCGAGTATTACAACAATGCCAACCAGCCACAGACTGCACACAGCGCAGCCTGTGATCTTCATACAGAGCGCTATGTGGCGTTAACAATAAAAAAAACCTAATCAGCCTACTTACAACTGTTGCGTCTGTAATTCAGAACAGTACTAACCTACATTAGAGAAAAACTATTACGTAATACATAATGGTAGAAAATAATTTCTTTATAAATAGGAACCTTTTCACAAACACTTTTAAGTGTGACGCTTCAGTATATCATACAGTCGCCCTTGAGTTGCGCGTGGTAGAACGACATTGGGACGTAAGACATCTATTTTATTTTCGTGCGTACAGTCTGCTGCTGCGCATGCACGCTAGGTATATCCTGCATGGATGGTGTAATAGGTCGGAAGTGAAACAGTCTGTAGTTACAGGTATGCACGTTAGGGTCGTTGGTGCATAGGTGTACGATTTAGGCACATCGTGTAATACGGGCTTAATGGGCATGCAAAGTCCACAACTACCACAGTAGCATAACATGCATGCTAGGAGACGCATTAGAGGAGGTGGTGATATTCTAGACAAACTGCCAGTGGAATTACACATCCCTGGGTATAACTACTGTGGACCTGGGTCAAAGCTTCAGAAACACTTGGCGCGAGGTGATAAGGGGGTCAACCTGGTCGACGAAGCATGTATGGAACACGACATTGCATACGCTGCAAAAAAGATCTATCAAGTCGTCACATTGCAGATAGGATTTTAGCTGATAAGGCTAAGGCGATACAGAGAAGAAAGGATATTGGTATAGGTCAACGCATCACAGCATTTGCAGTTGATAAAACCATGCGTGGAAAAATTAATTTGTGTTTAGGAGTGATGAATTTCAAGCGTTATGCACTAAACAACAAGAAGAAGAAAAAGAAGAAGAAGAAGAAGAAGAAGAAGAAGGTCAGGAAGCAGAGCTGTTTGAAGAATTGTATCCTGAAAGAGATGTATGCAGCAAAAAACGCACTGAAGCAGAAAGATGTGGGAGGAAGAAGAGGATCGGTTAAAGCACCTTGAGTTCTACGAATACTCAGGACATCTGGCGGTTTTATTCCATTTCTCATCCTGGCCCTCTCCCCAATCTCGGCGGTAGGTTCCCTCGCTGGAACGGTCAAGAACGCGCAAAAGTCCCAAGCACAGTTAGAAGAGGCAAGAAGACATAACTGCATGATGAAAGCCGCACCCATCGGAAAAGGGCTAGACTTGAAACCATGCAGGAAAGGGCTTGGTCTGTTCATAAATTAAAAAAAAAAAGCCCAAGCGGTCCTACCAGATCGACCACGCACCAATACAGATCATCTTAAGTTTTTTAGAGCCAAATTCAAGATACCAAGATTCCGTGGTGCATTTATGCGGTATACATTACCGAATACTATGTGGAAAACTGGTGAATGCAGTATTGTGAATTTAGATGTTGCTGGAGGCCCCGGCACCCACTGGGTATCATATGTTATGAAAACCACGGATACTGTCTACTATTTCGACTCATTTGGTGACGTTCAACCACCAGAAGAATTACAAAGATACTTCACTCACAGAAGACATGTGTTCTACAATTCTCGACGCTACCAGGACATTAATACGCACCTCTGTGGACATCAATGCATCATGTTTCTCTTTACGTTCGCGAAGAAGAAGAAGAAGAAGAAGAAGCAGCATGCTATATAAGGAGGAGCTTTAAACATTCCTTCATCAATTGAGACGAAATGTAGTGCACCTTGACGTTAAAAGAACAATTTTGTGTATTGCGCGCAAATTACTTCCCTCCAATTGATTTGAGTGTTGGTGAATGGAGCATTGCATTGATCGGACTGGGGACGTCCGATAGCATCCCAAATATCACTGAGACTAATAACAAACTGCATCTGGATATTAATGGTGAAAAAGATATTGTAGAAATAGAACCGGGTGCATAAGATATCGACGATTTAAAAGAAGTCTTAAAACAGTCTGGAAAAGGTATCGAACTACATGCACACATAATTACACTTAAATCTGAAATAAGGACAGTGAATGTAACGATTGACTTTAGCCAGAAAGGTTCAATAGGGCGTCTGCTAGGTTTCACAAAAGGGCAGGTTTTGAAAAAGGATCCAAGTAAATTTTACAAGAACATACTCCCCGTCAGCACAATCCGTGTCGAGTGTAACATTGCAACGAACTCCTATCTCAACGATAGTCTGATTCACACTATTTACGGATTCTTCCCCTCAGTTGCAACGGGGTATAAGGTTGTTGAGACGCCTGCCTATGCTGTATACCTTCCAGTGACAGCTCAGACATTCGACTATTTGGAGCTGCGTATTGTGGACCAGGATAATCAACTTGTTAACTGTCATGGTGAGGAAATCATTGTACGATTACATCTAAGGCATGATGGGCGTACGGCATAAAACAAGTGCACGCAAGCCACAGCATGCCACTTCGCTACCAAACAGCAAAGTGATAACAGGTGCGAACTACGAGTTTCTTAAATCAGATGGCCTGAAGCCGCGCAATGATGTCCTCACTTGATATAACCAGTCCAGTAGAGTATGATGAGAGAATTATACGTCAGGAATACCTCTCTTATAAACCTTACGCTTCAACCACATTTAACAAGAACGATTAAATCGGGATTGTCATCGAGCACCAAGACGCACTTACGCTTCCATGCAAGAGTTTCATATATCTAGAAGGGTCATTCAAGAAAACCGACGGCAGAGATACATTAGCACCCAAGCTGACACGTAACGGTTTAGCATTCCTGTTTCAAGAGATATGCTGTGAACTCAATGGGTCTGAGATCGACTGTACACGCAATGTTGGCATATCAAACCTTAAACCATCCGTCTCGGCATCACCACCAGATTTGCATAGTTCAGAAAATGCAGGATGGTTCATAGACGATCCAGTGGATAGAACATTTGCAGAGTACAAACGATTTACTACCTGCATACCTCTAAAAATGCTTATGGGGTGCTTTGAGGACATGAGACAGATTATTATGAACGCTAAACAGCAACCCATTCTCGTACGGAGTGCAACAGACAGTAACAAGAAGCTCAAGAGGAGAATATGAACACAATCAGGAAGATAATATGGAAAATACCTCACATCAGTGTATCACTCGAGGAGCATTTGAAGCTTTTAAAAATCCTGAATTCAGGTACATTTCTGTAACTGACATTTCGCTCGTGGGAGGTTTTCGCGTACCGACTCTTATCAGACAAATATGGGCTAGTAAAACGTCCTCCCATCTAGAGACGCCTAGATTCATCATTGCGTGTCAGACTGATAGAATAGTTTATATAGCAAATGATTCCACCGTGTTTGACAACTGCAAGTTAACTAATGCTGAAGTCTACCCCAATTCAGAATTCTACCCATATGCCAATTTACGTCTGCAGTGGAATCAAAATGTATACAGTCTAGCGTATGACATATATGCAAGGTTTCGCGCTTCTTACTATGAAATTGCCAAAGGAGAGGGAGGAGGGTGTCTACTCAGTCCGCATAAGTTCAAGGAGCTTTCACTGATCATCATAATAGCCTGCTCGAAACAGAACGAGATAATTGCGTCTGGACCTATAGATGTGCAAATTGAATTATCGACATATTTCCCAGAACACACTACCACATATGCTCTAGTTCTACATGACTGTCTGATCAACTACTGCCCACTCACAGGTGTTGTGCAACGAGCTGTATAAATGAACAGGTGCTGCAGCGCACCTAGAGCATTTCACAATGACGTCTCAAGGCGTGAACATAATTGCGCACGCTCGGAGTTTCTATGACGGTGAGCGAAGACAGTTCGTATTTAAAGATGTTGCGTTTGTAGCTTACACACAAGATGCTGGAATAATAGAGACAATCTCATGCATTACCAAGGTCTTTCTAGTATGTGAGGTGTGCTAAGACATGGAAGAGTGCAAAGTGGTTAACACATTTCTACCATGGAATTCACTGGGATGATCCTGGCATACCCTATGAAGATATGGTGACTGCGCTTAAATTATTTGATGCCACAGTACCATCATGTACGTGAAGGGGAAAGAGAAGATCTCATGGATGCACAGAATCCTTAAATTTGCTTCTATTCAAGACATGGAATTCTACAGGTGTCCTTCCCTCCATTGACTAAAGAATAAGTATCAAAAAAGTGTTGCTGTATCTCCTTATGAAAATGTAAAATTACTTTTAAGTTGTATAAGAAATAAATGAATTATTTTTTCTAACAATGCTTGTACACTTTTTTTGAGACCTACATCCTTATCATGTAAGCTTAACTATGATCCTATACCTGCTTCCATCTATACCTGCATTCCACTGAAACTGTCTGACCCACTTTCACGCTGTCACCGGGGAAGTAGCGCTAATTTTGCTATTAATAGGTACACTTTCAATTCCTCTCCCATTGCCTGCAGTGAATTCTCTGAAAATGTGTGTGTTACAGGCGCTACATCTTCTAGACATGTGCGTGGAGTGCAGATGTGACTGCAGAATGTCCACATATATTTTTAGTTAGAAAAAGTAATGATTATGCTTTTTTAAAATAGCAACACTGGCGTAGGGTAACGAACTTTCTTCCTTTATTCATTTCAACTCAATTCTCGAGATTACAATTTAGTTAGTGATGTGCAATATATATATATATATATATATATATATATATATATATATATATATATATATATATATATTTCTTGAGATACAGTTCAGTTCAACGCAGAGATACTTTTAACTTATTACTAGAATCCAATACATGTTGGAGATTCCCCAAAAGGAATATTTTTTTCACCTTATAGAGCCATACTTAAACCTAAATCCGAGGTATAGACTATTAGTAATATAGGTATACTAACGAAATTCTATCCACACAGTCTATATTGAACCGAGCTGCTCTGTGAATTAACATTCTCCTGCTTAACTATATTTAACTAGATGGCGCTAAATATAGAAATAATTTTTGTTTTTATTTTTTTTTCAGCGCTTGGTGCTTATATACATGAAACTAGATGTACTTACATAGTCATACATATTTTACACTCACACACAGTCATACATACACTCCTGGAAATGGAAAAAAGAACACATTGACACCGGTGTGTCAGACCCACCATACTTGCTCCGGACACTGCGAGAGGGCTGTACAAGCAATGATCACACGCACGGCACAGCGGACAAACCAGGAACCGCGGTGTTGGCCGTCGAATGGCGCTAGCTGCGCAGCATTTGTGCACCGCCGCCGTCAGTGTCAGCCAGTTTTCCGTGAATGGAGGGACGAATGGAGACGTGTCGTCTTCAGCGATGAGAGTCGCTTCTGCCTTGGTGCCAATGATGGTCGTATGCGTGTTTGGCGGCGTGCAAGTGAGCGCCACAATCAGGACTGCATACGACCGAGGCACACAGGGCCAACACCCGGCATCATGGGGTGGGGAGCGATCTCCTACACTGGCCGTACACCTCTGGTGATCGTCGAGGGGACACTGAATAGTGCACGGTACATCCAAACCGTCATCGAACCCATCGTTCTACCATTCCTAGACCGGCAAGGGAACTTGCTGTTCCAACAGGACAATGCACGTCCGCATGTATCCCGTGCCACCCAACGTGCTCTAGAAGGTGTAAGTCAACTACCCTGGCCAGCAAGATCTCCGGATCTGTCCCCCATTGAGCATGTTTGGGACTGGATGAAGCGTCGTCTCACGCGGTCTGCACGTCCAGCACGAACGCTGGTCCAACAGAGGCGCCAGGTGGAAATGGCATGGCAAGCCGTTCCACAGGACTACATCCAGCATCTCTACGATCGTCTCCATGGGAGAATAGCAGCCTGCATTGCTGCGAAAGGTGGATATACACTGTACTAGTGCCGACATTGTGCATGCTCTGTTGCCTGTGTCTATGTGCCTGTGGTTCTGTATGTGTGATCATGTGATTTATCTGACCCCAGGAATGTGTCAATAAAGTTTCACCTTCCTGGGACAATGAATTCACGGTGTTCTTATTTCAATTTCCAGGAGTGTATTTTTACACTCCCACGTATGCACACACTCACATCATGCATCACACACACAACAAAAATTACAATATGATAAAAGAGCCATACTATTTGATACATTAACCCACACCACCCCAGTCACACACTCATTCTCTCTCCATCTCTCAATCAGAGTCCCTCCCCCCCCCCCCCCCCCCCCCTACTTTCGTTTCAAGTAAATAGTGTGAGTATGGGAGAGTTTCCACCCCATCCTTACAAAAAGACTCTTGTACCGTCATGAGGAGACAATCCGAATTTAGATTGCAGTACAGTGTACACCTCGTGACATCGCAATCAAATACAAGTTTGCCGAACTATGTTCGAAGTAGTCCCTTGAACTCTGTGACCGTACAGGTAGTGCAGATAGTCTTTCACCATGAAAGCGCTAGATGCCGCACGTCTAACACCCTTTGCCCGCCTCTGGATGCCCCCGTCTATTCTACGATATGCATACATTTTGGACCTCGGTCCTACAAACTCTACAATCGGTAAACCATTCGTCTCGTCTTTCATGAGATTGATAACCTTCTTGTTCTTAGGAACAATACCGTAAGGATTATCGGCCTCGTTTGAAGACGAGTCGAATTCTTTACCGTAGCACCTAATTACTTCATATGGAACGCAGTTCTTGATCTAGTAGATAAGGCTGTCTGTATCCATATAAAGCAACTTTGGTTCTACGAAATGAGGTCTCGCAAACTCGTAGTGGAAGCGGTACATGTAGAACTTGGAGATATTCAGTATGCACATCCCCAAATAAATAGGCTTCATAAACTCTGCTGCAGTCTTTGATATCTCCACAGCAACAAAGTTTTCATTTAAGATGGTGGCACGCTCAAAATTTGGCCTGGCGATACACTTTATCATGCCAGAACGCCCTTCCCATGCGGTTACAATCAAAACATCACGTTCATTTCTTACATTTTGCATAGTTGTCCCGAAAATGCAGTTGTTCATTAATTTATAAATTTTTTTTCAAAATCATTACTCGCGACCGCCCTCTTTCCGGCATTTACTTCAATATACTCCTTCAACCAGGCGAATTGCTTGAAGGAGATAGCCCAGGTGATTCTAACAAGCTTCATCTCTAAGCTGAGGCACTGCTGCAGATTTTGATATTGAATAATATACCTCTGCTTATCTCCAACAGTTTAGGGATGGTGCTTCTTCGCGGAATTTGTTGCTCTGGACATAACGGCATGTGCTTGTCTCTCCATGAAAATTATTAGGATATGTGATGTCTGCCTCAAGCACATAACCTACATCAGAATCGGCCACAAGACCAATTATTTTTCCACCTAATCCCTTCAATTCGTCTTCGGGCATCCATCAAAACCCACCAACTGGGCCGGCCACTGTGGCCGAAAGGTTCTAGGCGTTTCAGTCTGGAACTGCTCGACCGCTACAGTCGCACGTTCGAATCCTGCCGCGGGTATGGATGTGTGTGATGTCCTTAGGTTACTTAGGTTTAAGTAGTACTAAATTCTAGGGGACTGATGACCTCAGATGTTAAGTCCTATAGTGCTCAGAGCCATTTGAATCATTTGAACCACCAACTGGCAGTGGCTGCAACATATGTTATTCACATCTATGTACATAACGTAACTCGAATCAAGGGATGCATTAAACCCGACACCCATCCGCGTGTTATTTGCCTTGGCATGCCTGTGGATGCATTGACAAATTCCTCCATGGATCCGGCGTACAAAAAATAGAAGCATTGCAGCATCAGTCAAAAGTTCGATGCTACGCCCCCGTTTTTTTGAGCGTAGCGTCCCAGGACAACCCAGGTGCCATGTAATAAAAGGCGAGATCCAGAGAGTACGAGGCCATACATACACTCCGGAACTTTTCGAAAACGTCTGTGTCCATGTATAGTCATGCATATTCTGCCAAATTGGGGATGTTGAATTATCGCCAGATATTCACGGCATGCTCATATTGTGCTGTAGTTACGGCATCGCCAGTGAGAGTACTGGTAAATGCAGATATGTCGAGAAGCCTGGTTTCATTGAGTTTTGCTATACTCCTTTCCTAGTCGCAAGTTGGATCTTTTACTTATCAGGAAATGCATATCGAGTGATATGCATATCACTCTGAGGTAGAATTTCAACGAGTTTGTGGAGCGAAGTCTGCATAAACCGTTAAGAGTCCAGGAAGCGAAGCCCAATTTTTGGCGTCATTCGTTCTGAGAAAGAAATGTACTGCTCAGCACTTTCAGGAAGGACACTGACCTGATCATTCTTCATACCGAAATTAGCCAATTGCTCAACGAGAAGATGAGCGTCATACCCACTCAAATTATGAAAAAAGATAAGTATGTGCCGTGGTAACTTATACTTAAAATTGCATGCGTTATGAGCTGCACCTCGGAACATTCCCTTAGGATGACAATGATCTCTACGGGGATTTTCCGCTTATCTATCTAACGGTAGCCCACAATGTGACAATTAACCACCTTTTCATACAATTCATCATCTTCCTTTGATTTGTCCATGGGATTGTTGGTGCTGTAGAGCTTATCAACTTCCCATAAAAGTTTTTCAAGAGTAGTGAGAAGCCAGAAGGCAGAAACGTCCCTGACATAAGACTCGTAGCGGTTAAGTTTAGAGTTATATCCACTTACAACTTGGAACGCTGCCACATAAGGTACGTGTTTTTGTGTGAAGGTTGTATGTGAGGCTAAGGAATTCCCTTCACAGCAAGTAATAGGATCCAGCAGGCATTCAAAGTCGGCGTACATTACAAACGGACATCGCTGCTGGTGGTCAGCATTTTGAAATTTAATGAATTTATTTTCCTTTGTGGGCATAGTAACACGTACTGGGTCCTTGGAAGCACAATCTAATAGATCGCTAATAACTCTTCTGATGAAAAATAATTCAGACACCTTAAACAAATATGCTTTTTACGCCGTTTGTTACTTAACTGGAAACAAAGGAGGCGGGACATTTCTTTGATTCAAACACAGTGATACTTATCACCTTCAGAGAAGGGCAGCAAGCTTACATGCTGTTCTCGCTCACCTGCAAATTTTGAGAAATGGAGGTGGCCGACGTTGGTATGCTTGTCCTGCTCATATGGCTTGTCGATATTCCTCTCCAGGCCATAAACGTGGACCGATATTCCGGTATGCTGCATCTCAAATTTAGGTATGTCGTGGATCTTTACTGGGAACTCTATAGCATCAAAGTTATAAAATGTCTTAATATTATGGACTTCGTAACTGTTCAGACACTCAGGGTGATATCTGTAATTGTACTTTCTTTCACAAGCCAGTACTGACCATGTTAAACAAGCTTGATCCTGTCTATTGTCGACATTAATGCATGTCTTCGTGTTAGCTATATCTTTACGGAGCTCAATACAACTGGACCCTCCATTTAGCGGATCATAGACACGTATATGGATATCAAGGTGTGGTATATGGCTGAGCGCCTTAGCTCTCGGAAAATCGGGACATAATAGCACTGAAGGGTGATTCATGATACCACTCAGCAATGGATGTGCTCCGAGAAATAACGCCATTATCACCCCATATGAGGTGCAGAGTTGTAGCTCAAATGGCTCTGAGCACTATGGGACTTAACATCTGTGGTCATCAGTCCCCTAGAACTTAGAACTACTTAAACCTAACTAACCTAAAGACATCACACAAATCCATGCCCGAGGCAGGATTCGAACCTGCGACCGTAGCAGTCCCGCGGTTCCGGACTGAGCGCCTAGAACCAGAGTTGTAGCCTCTGCATCACTTGGATGTTGGGTGATTCAACTCGCAGCAGAGTACAGCGCTGCATTTAATGGCGTTAAATCTCGGATCGTCTGGGACTTTGACGAACTCGATCTCCAAGGCAGGGAAGCACACTTGCAGAAATCCGACAGGGTCGCGATATCTCCATCTCGGATTCGCAATCCTTGTGAATGATATACGCCTCTCAAAAGCCCTAGAGTATTCTAGAGGGGTCATTGTACCATTATTCTGATGACCTTCACTATCAATAGTACGGGAAGAGCACTACTGCTAGCCATAGAATAATCAGTATTACTATTACTACAAGTAGGAGTCCATCCCGTCGATTACAGGGCTGGTGATGGTGCGTCTACTGCAGGGAGAGTTATGCGCCATGGTACACACATGGTACACACACCTTTTGCTGACGGCGAGGACGTGACGGCAGAGGAGGAGGTGGTGTGGAATGGTTCAAATGGCTCTGAGCACTATGGGACTTACATCTATGGTCATCAGCCCCTAGAACTTAGAACTACTTAAACCTAACTAACCTAAGGACAACACACAACACCCAGCCATCACGAGGCAGAGAAAATCACTGACCTCGCCAGGAATCGAACCCGGGAACCCGGGCGCGGGAAGCGAGAACGCTACCGCACGACCACGAGGTGCGGGCTGGTGTGGAATCAGACCGCTGCGAGCAGTCGGGTTGGTGCAACTCTGACCTGCTAGCCTGAGGGAGGGTGGCCCACGGATGCCAGAGCGATGCTGTGGCAGTCGCGGCGGCTGGGGCGGGACCCATTTAGGGGCAGCGGCAGCGGTGTCGGGTCGGATGCGGTAGCAGCTTCGTGGTGAGAACAGCCTCAGGTGCAGGTGGATCATAGCAGATGATGGTAACTGATTTTGGTGGATTTGCCCCACCATCACTTAGCCCACAGCTACTTGCAGAGGCGCTTGAAGCCTCCTGCAACCTCTGACGAGCAGCCAACAAAGGGGTGAGATTCGGTGACTCATGACAATGGGACTTGTCGCTTTCTCAACCCCGCATGCATCTGGGGAGGGTGCAGGAGCGCACACTATGTGCTAGAAGGTGGTTCTGTAAAGATAGGACAGAAGCAATAATTAATAAGATCCATATTATATCAGGACTAGAATATTTGTTGATATAATAATAATAATAATAATAATAATAATAATAATAATAATAATAATAATAATAATAATGGTAATTACCTAATTACTCCTGCTGCCAGAACTGCATATCCTACCAAATATCCGCATTGAAGAGTATGTCTTGCACGCAGTTGGGTGTTGTATATCCCTACTCCTCAGCCATTTCGTGCACCCACTCAGGCACTGATGAGGAAGATGGACGTGGATCTACAGACTCTGTAACATGAAGTGCATGAATTAAGCAATGGAAGTTCATTAAACAAACATGCTCTAAAACAATAATTGAGCAAGGTTATGCCATATCCAGCAGTTGTCTTTACATATAATATAAAGTAGGATGCACGGACAGAATAACAATATAAGAAGATAAATAAAATCACTCTCATGGTTTTGAAATGATGATGAAGACTGTTGTTGTTCCCTCATCTCCTCCACAACCTTCGGATTTATTACTCCTGAAATGCCTAGCCCGAATGCTGAAACAAAAGGTCTGAATATAGTGTAAGAGAGAGAGAGAGAGAGAAATAAAATTTGCGCTAGACGAATGCACACGAACTGAAACAATTTTCAATTAGAAGTGTGGAAGATTGATCACAAATAAAAAAAGGAAATTATAACTTACACTGGGTCTCAGATGAGCAGATGCGCTTGACCTTGTCGCAACTGTGAGCAACACCATTTCCACTCCCCTTCATTTTTGCAGGGATAAAAGAAATAACGAACACACATGCGAACAAACAAACTATGCGACAAACAATGGACGAGTGAGAAACTCTGAAGGAGAGCGGTTCCTTATATAGATGTAATGACGTAGTATCATGTGATCTGAGTGTGAAATAATGAGTGTTGAAGATATTGGGGGGGGGGGAGGGGGGGGGAGGGGGGGGGGGGAGAAGCTCACTAGCACTCCTAGTGACTGAAAGCTGAACTAGCCAGATGTTTCCAGTACCTCGAGGAGACCTGAGCCTATAATAATTATGGATTTACACTGAAATAATTCATACTATGAGTGAAGATGCTATTTGGAATGCAAACTGGGTGATATTGCAACTGGGTGATATTGAATTCAACGTTTGAATCTGGAGCTCATTTGCATAGAATGATATTGCATAGAATTAGATATATTCTTGATCAAGGCTTTGTTACATCTTGCTCAAATTATGCGAGATTGGTGATTTTTTCGAATGTGAATGCTATGTACGTGTAATTCTAGGTTGCTGCTATTAAGATTAGAGTTTCTTCCATTTAGATTAGCTTCGTAAACACTGAAGCAAATCATTTAGGAAGTCTTGAGATGATAAAATGGTGAATTTTTTTTTAGAATTTAGGAATGGTGTACAGCAGAAAAGATGAAATTCTGGGCTATTTTGGTAAACAGCTAACGTTAGGGCGTGAACTTTTATGCAGACAAGCTGAGACGTCAAGAAAGAGGATGTTAAGTATTTCTGATGTAATCTACAATTTTGGAGAGTTGATTGGTTCTTATTTTAGATAGCGATGTGACTAGAGAAGATGGTTAGATGCGTTTGCAGTGGTACGTAGCTACGAGTACACGATGAATCATGCGTACCCCGTTTGAATCACGAGAGAGAGGAACAGATTCCTAGAGAATGGTCTGTGACGTCAGCATGTGCGTGCAGGATATACGCTGTCAAGTCACTATGCGCGCATGGGCTACACACGTCGCACGAGTACCTTTAGAAGCGCGAGCGGTGGGGTGGACTTCTATTGCATGATCTGGGACATCAGTATGCGCGTCACACACATATGTCGCGAGCGGTGGAGCAGTTTTTCTATATCGTCTGCGCAGGTGAGTCGCTCTGCAAATAGCTCTTTACTGGACTACAGGTAGAGAGAGGAATTACGTCAGCGCCAGTGAACACACACGTGCGACCCAGAGGACGACTTGGCACTTATTTAAATAGAGGTGTGACATCAGTATGCGCGTCCGGGCTATACGCTGCGACATCACTATGCGCGCACGCAGCCTAGATACGTCAGATGTGTCCCATTAAAATCGTAGGAGAGAGAAAGCGGTCGAACAGATGATAGGGACGACAGCGCTCTCTGTACTGTGCACTAGATCAGCTGGGCTCTGGACCTCATGGGGAACACACTGGATGACGGCAGTGACTCAAATTGTTTAAATAAAGACTGGTGCATTATTTCGACAGTTGACGATTTACAAGCTTTTTTTGCAGAAGCTTTTAGTTGTTTGCATCTCCGTAGGCTGTGTGGCGTGCCCCTTAGCATGTTGGAGTGTGTGTTTTGTATCAGTGTAACAATTATATTAGATCCCTAAATAAATTGTTTCAACAGAAATAAAGTACACTCCTTCCTCTCTCCAGCAGCCCAGCACTGCTCGAGTCCTGTTCCCACGAAACCCTAGCACAAGGTGGCGGTCATGTGACGTAGGTTAGTGGGGATAGCGACCTATCTTCCCAGCCTTTTCTTAGGTTAGTAGAGCTTGCATTGTCCTGATGGAATCTGAACTACCCACCAGGGGGTGTGGCAGGGGGACGTGGCACTTTCCCGACATCTTGGATAACGGTTCTTGTGGCATCAGCTGATGTCACGACCACCATCTTGGATGACGTCATCAACTGACGTCCCGGACGCCATCTTGGACAGTGGTACTTGCGTCATCAGCTGACGTCATTTCCGGAATCTTGCCCTTAGGGCGATGTCACCCTTGGGGTGAAGTCCCCCTTAGAGTGATGTCCCCCATGCTCCAATACTCGTGTTCTGCAGTAAAGTGGCAGTGGTGCATCAGTTACAAGCTACTAGAGACCTGAGAGGGGTACTAGTTTCTTGGAGATTTTCCGGCAGGTAGCCTGTAGTATGCAATCGCAAAGCAAAGTCTGAGTCGCATCTTTAGTGCCAGGGTGCGGGGTCTACAGTAAAGTAACAGCGGTGCGTCAGTTACGGGCTTCTAGACACACGAGAGTGGTACTAGTCTCTTGGAGATTTGTCAGCAGGAAGCCTGTAGCATACAATCGCAAAGGAATTTTCGTTTCGCATCTTGCATCTGAGGGTGCAGGAACTACAGTGCATCAGGTACATCCTACTGGAGACCTGAGGATGGTGTTAACCTCTTGGGGATATTTCTGAAGGGAGCCTGTAGTATGCAATCATGAAACAATTTCTGTGACGCATCGTCAGTCTGAGGATGCGTGGTCCACAGTAAAGTAGAAGCGATGCATCAGTTGCAATCTACTATGGATCTAAAGTGGTATTAGTCTCTTGGAGAAACGTCAGCAGGGAGCCTGTGGTATGCAACTGCGAATCTATTTCTGTGCTGCATCGTCAGTATGAGGGTTGGGGGTCTACAGTAAAGTGGCAGTGGTGCATCAGTTACAAGCTACTAGAGACATGAGGGGGGTATAAGGCCCATGAAGATACAGCAAGGAGTAAGTGGTATGCAGACATGAAGAAATTTCTGCGTAGCATCGTCAGAGTGAGGATGCGTGGCCCACAGCGAAATAAAAGCGATGCATCAGTTGCAATCTACTACAGACCTGAAAGTGGTACTAATCCCTTTGAGATACGTCGACAGGGAGCCTGTAGTATGCAATTGCGAAGCAGTTTCTGTCTGGCATCGTCAGTATCAGTGTGCGGGGACTACAGTAAACTGGCAGCAGTGCATCAGTTACAAGCTACTAGGGAAGTGAGAGCGCTATTGTTCTCATGGAGATACATCGGTAGGCAGCCTGTAGCGTGCAACCACAAAGTAAAATCTGAGTCACATGGACAGTGCGAGGGTGTGAGGTCTACAATAAAGTGGCAGTATTGAATCAATTTCTGTGTTGCATTGTGAGTGTGAGGGTGTGTAGTTCACAGTAATGTGGAAGCGGTGCACCAGTTACAAACTACTGCAGACCTGAGGCCGGTATTACTGTCTTGGAGATACGTCGGCAAGGAGCTTGTAAGATGCTGTCTGAAAACAATTTCTGGGTCGCACCCAAAATGTGAGGGAGTGGAGAATACAGTAAAGTGGCTGCAGTGTATCAGTTATAAGGTACCAGAGCATGAGGGTGGTATTAGCTTCTTGGAGATACTTGGGCAGGGAGCCTGTAAGATAAAATCGCAAATAAATTTATGTCTCGCATCGTCAGTGTGAGGGGGTGGAGAACTAAGTTACCTGGCAGCGTTGCATCAGCTGCAAGCTCCTAGAGCCCTGAGGGCGGTAATAGTTTCTTGGACATATGTAGGCACGGAGCCTGTAGTATGTAATCGCAAAGCAATTTCTGTGTCACATCGTCAGTGTTAGAGACTGTTGACTCCAGTTAAATGGCACTGGTGCATGAGTTACAAGCTACTAGAGTCCTGAGAGCAGTATAAGTTTCTTGGAGATATGTTGGCAGGGAGACTTAGTATGCCTTCGACAGCAATTTCTATGTCACATCAACACTGTGAGGGTGTGGGGCTACAGTAAAGTGGCAGCCCTGCATCAGTTACAAGCTATTAGAGTACTGAGGGCGGTAGTAGTCTCTTGGTGATAGGCCGCCAGGGAGCAAGCACTATGCAATCGTGAAACAAATTCTGTATCACATCGTCAGTGTGACTGTGGTGGGATTACAGTAAAGTGGCAACGGTGCATCAATTTCAAGCTACTTGTGACCTAAGGGTAGTATTTGTCTTATAAAATACGTCGGCAGGGAGCATGTAGTATGCAATCCCAACGCCACTTTCGTGTTGCATCGTCAGTGTGAGCGTGCCGTGACTGCATTAAAATGGCAGCAGTGCATCACTTACAAGCTACTAGAGTTCTGAGAGCGGTATAAGTCTCTTGGAAATACTTTGGCAAGGAGGCTTAGTATGCATTCGCCAAGCAATTTCTTTGTCGCGTCATCACAGTGAGAGTACGAGGACTACAGTAAAATGGCAGTGGTGTATGAGTTAGAAGCTACTAGAGACCTGAGTGCGGTATTAATACTTTTGAGATACGTCGCAGGGAGCCTGTAGTATGCAACTGCGAAGCAATATCAGTGTCGCATTGTCAGTGTGAGATTGTGGGTACTATGGCAAAGTCGCAGTGGAACATCAGTTACAGAATACAAGAGACCTGAAAGAGGTATTAGTTTCTAGAAGATTAGTCAGCAGGGCGTCTTTAGTATGCAGTTGCAAAGCAATTTCTGTGTCGCATCACCAGTGTGAGGGTGCAGAGACTTCAGGAAAGTGGTGGCGCTGCATGAGTTACAAGCTACTATTGTTCTGAGGGAGGTATACGTCGCTTGGAGATACACTGGCAGGGAGCCTGTAATATGCCATCGCAAAGCAGTTTCTGTTTCGCATCGTCAGTGTGTGGGTGTGGGGGATTACAATAACGTGGAAGCAGTGTGTCAGGTACAGCCTACTGGAGACCTGAGGGTGGTATTAACCTCTTGGGGATAAGTCGGAAGGGGCATGTAGTATGCAATTGTGAAGCAATTTCTGTGTCGCATTTTCGGTGTGAGGGTCTGGGGACGGCAGATACGTAAGACTGTAGTAAGGAGGCCGCATTGCATCAGTTACAAGCTACTAGATTCGTAGGCCGGTATTAGTCTCTTGGAAATACGCTGGCAGTGAGCCTTTAGTATGCAATCCTGAAACTATTACTTTGTTGCATCGTCAGTGAGAGGTTGCAGGGCCTCGAGTAAAAGACAGCGTTCCGTCAGTTACAGGTTACTAGAGACTTTAGATCGTTTTCAGTCTTTATGAGAAACATCATCAGAGAGCCTGTAGTATGCAATCGTGAAGCAATTTCTGGGTTGCATCAGCAGTATGAGGGCGCGGGGACTCCAGAAAAATGGCGGCTATCCATCAGTTAAAATTACAACATACTCGAGACCTGAGGGAGTCTAGTCTCTTTAAGATAGCCTGTAGACAGCGTGTAAGATTCAATCATGACACAATTTCTATGTCGCATCGTCAGTGTGAAGGTGCAGGGACTACACTAAAGAATCAGCGATGCATCACTTACAAGCTACTAGAGACCTGAAGGCATTAATAGGCTCTTGAAGATACGTCGGCAGGGAGCCTGTCGAACAAAATTGCGAAGATTTTTCTGTGTCGCACTATCAATGTACGCCCGGGTTCCCGGGTTCGATTCCCGGGGGGAGGGTCAGGGATTTTCTCTGCCTCGTGATGACTGGGTGTTGTGTTGAAACGTCCCCTTAGAAAAATTGTACATGACTGTGCTTAAACTGACACACAATGTTTTTAGTGCAACGCAATCTGACTTTCAAAAATCCATACAAAAGAATGGCCCTGACTAACATTAACCTATACGTTTCACAAATCGCTTACCTCACAAAAATCTTGGTTACTCGAACTACTGCAATACAGCGATCGCCACTACTGCCAGCTAAATAAAAGATTCAAACTACAGAAGGCACTAACTACTGATAGGGATTAGTTAGCAAATGAAAGATTTTAATAGAGAACAAACAATGTATTTACCTTAATATCATCAAAAGTCGTAATATATATATCAGTTCATGACATCCATTCTTACAAATTTCAAACCTCCGCCATTTCTCTCCCCACATCCACCACTGCTGGCGGCTCACCTCAATGTCAATAGCGAGGATAATGGTCTGTTTTTTTTTCTCTCCACCTGTCCCTCTGACAGGCACACACTAATGGCTTTTTTCCAAGGCGTCTGTCGCGTAGCTGGGTGCCCACGACGCATTACGTGCGGGTGGTCACTTAACTTTCTTACCAAAATATTTACGACAGCAGTTTCCGCTACAGTGACAGTCTCATACAAAAATATTTCACAGGTCAAGAATTTGTGTTACAAATCTGTAGAAACAAAATCCTGTAAATATAACAGTGTCCAAAAAATGTTCGTCGGCATTGTAATACATTAACGCATTTACATACATTTCATAACTCTTAAAGTACGATTCTTGGTTTCCAATAACCTTTTTCACAAACCAGAGTCCCTAACCACTACTCATTATTGCTTACCTTATTCGTCGACACTTCTTCAATATTTCATCATAACCGATACGTAGCATAATCAAATTCCTCATATAGCATCAGCTTATTGATCATAAACATACCGCAACAGCATAATACACATAGTCATCGTAATAATAACATCATAACACCTCAGTCAACTCTCAAAATCGTCCTAGATTCCTCCAATAATTTCAAAACCTAAAAAAATTCTCTGCTCATGTCAAAAGTATCATCTACCTCAAACGTACTTTAAAAATCACTATCCCATACCAAATACATCATTCAAAGCTCTCATAGTATCACAATGGTTCCGAAAAAATATGAACAGTTCACAAAGTACAAAAAAAATACAATTTCGTAAGTGTGAAGTTATCCAACTGTGTAATTACGTAAACATCTGTCATTGATGTAGTAAAATGAATGTTTGTCTCTCCTAGTTAAATGATCAGATAGCTGTGTAATTAATGTGTTCCAGAAATATGGCACTGATGTGTAAAGTTGTGTAAGCAAATACCATATTAGCTAGGTCTCCTTGTGTTTGCTAGACACATGGTACACAAAGTAAGCGTGTACCCCCCTGAGGATTAATGTAATTATATCCTCAGGTGTTACAGATTACAGCAATGGAATGAAATGTAACACGTAAAACCTTTGTATCATTGTACATCAAATATCTTTAAAAATAAATGTTTTAAGTACAAAATTAGTCTCAAATACGTGTACTGTAGCGCTAAACTGTGTGTCTTGTTGTAAGATGATCTCTGTGGAAGTGTCGTAGTTATCGTCCTCCGAAAGCTAAGTTCTGCAGAAGTCAATGGACTTACCTCATGATAAACAAAAGTGAAATGCTTTGCGTATTGATATCGTAGTTACTACGCTTATTGCCGTGATGAAGTAAGTACTGTACTGTAACGTATTGTTGTGCTACAGAAAAAGGCTGTCTCATTGTAGCTATACCACAAAGTTACTACTAAAACATGTTTTCCTTTCCAGATGAATTCAGAAAAACTGTGCAGATATAAAACAGATACACCGCAAAAGCACAATGTAAATTGTGTTACATTAGTAGCGTCGTGATATAATCGTGTAGCTAAGTAGCTAAGTCATCCTTAATCTCACAGGAAGTACTTCAAATAAAGAATGCCTTTTCAACTAAACCAAAATGTTGCATTAAAATCTCATTAACAGTATATATTCTAAGTTCGTAAGCCTTATAGTCGTTACGTAATCGTGCAACTAACAAGCAAGAAT
The DNA here is from genome assembly GCF_023897955.1 of Schistocerca gregaria. Taxonomy (NCBI): domain Eukaryota; kingdom Metazoa; phylum Arthropoda; class Insecta; order Orthoptera; family Acrididae; genus Schistocerca; species Schistocerca gregaria. Next base: position 90,818,882 of record NC_064931.1, read on the forward strand.
GTACAAATAACAACACTGTGTCGTCTGTTCACTATAACAATGCATTTGTAATTTCTGTTTAAAAATGTTCACTAGGTTCTAGACTGGATAGTGAACTTCACAACATTGTTACATGTTAACAGTTTCTAAGTCTGACAAAGCATACTAGAAATGTGAAGTGTAAAGTTTTATGGCAAAGACAAAGTTAAAAAGCAGATTATCTTTCAATAAACGGATTTACATGTGAAATGTGGTGTAAACATTTACTCTTTCTAGTGCACAGAGTTTCCACTTCGAAGCAATTATCATGTTGTATACGTCGGTAAGGAATACTGGAATTTTTCTCAAGGTTAGCGTCTGTTATTTTTCTCTGAGCCAGCCGGCGCACGTGGCTGCCTGCGGTGCAAGTCATTGTCTGTTCCTTTGTTGGCGCGCGTCGTTATTGGGTTTAGGAGACCTAACTTCTACAAATTCACCTTGTCGAGAGTGCCCTGCTCTGTTTGCATCTCGCCGGTTCTGATGCAATTCAAGTATGTCGTTACGATTATATGGTCTGTCGTCATGTCGGTAGTTCCTGTAGTTTCTTTCTTGTCGGTTAAGTGGTGGAGAATTTCTCCCCGAATCGTAACTGCGCGCTGGACCGTTACGTCTAAAGTTATTCTGTCTCCCTTGATAATAATTATTTTGGTTCCCATATTGTCTGTTTCTCTGATTGTCTCTGTGATAGTCACTACTGCGGAGAGGTGATCTTTCCCTGTAATTATTACTACTCTGCCAACGGTTGTCATACGGTGGTGTCTGTTTTGGTCACGATTTGTATTGTGAGAATAGCCTTGTCTTGTCCAGTTATTATTTCTTTCATCGCGGAATTGTGACGAACGTGACCTGTAATTATTGTGTTCCTGTTTTCGCGTTCCGCGATTGTCAGTGTCAATTTCCAATTCTTGTAACAGTCCCTGAAAAGCTTCAATGTCCTCTTTGCAACGTCCTGCCAAAATAATATGTCGAAATGTTCAGGCAATTTGATTAAGTAAATGCGGATGAGTTCTGAGGGGCTGTATGGGTTTGAAAGATACTTATTCTTATGTAACATGTCTTAAAAATATTTCACAAGACTGGAAAATTCAGATTGTTCGAAATGTTTCATCATAATGATGCTATGTTTTACTCGGTCTTCTGTACCTTGAGACCAATATGCTGAGAGGAAGGCATGATAAAATTCTCCTTCACTGTGACAATCGTGAATGACCGATCGCATTCTTACAGCTGGTTCATTCTCTAAGTAGCCACACATGAATTCTAATCTGTGCTCTAATGACCAGTTAGGAGGAAAACAATGAGATAATTGATGGAGCCACGTTTGTGGATGAATGTCGTTGTCAGAATTCTTAAATGTTTTGAATTTACGTGTAGTAATGAACAGCTTATAGTCAAAATCATCATGTCGGCGAGTCGCATGTCGGTCATTGTTACGTCGTTTCGGCGGTTCCATCTCAAAATTCGGTGTACCTTGCCAATTTCTTTCATAATTTCCGAAGTGCCTCGTGTTCTTATTTCGTAGCTGTTCCGTATTTCTATGTCCCTCTTCCCGTATTGGAGCGCGAGTGTCCTCTGAAATACGTAATTCTTGTATTACCTGTGTCAGCTGATCTTGTACTTCCCGGATTTCTCTTTGGTGTTACGTATTAATTTGATTCAGATTTTGTTTGAATTTCCTAATTTGTTCGCACTCTTCTGTGTCATTAAAGACTACCGGTTTTGTGTAATTCAGATTATCATCTACCTTGGTAGATAAATTATTTAGCTGATCCGAAAGTTCAGCTACTTTCTCTGATAATGAACTAATTTCCTCTATGTGTCTTTCTGAACCAATTTTCAGAGTATCTACTGTGTCCTTTAAGTTTTCTTGAGTTTTTGCAAGTTGCGTAACCGAATCGGTAGATGCAACTGAGTCAATTTTAGCTTGCAAGGTCTCATGATTTTCATGAACAATAGTTTGCAGTTCTTTTATGGCTGCTTCATGATTCTGTAATGCATTTTCATGCCGCGAAAAAATAGGTTGGAAATGCTCACAAATTTGTGTTTTTACGGCATTACAGACTTTTTAAATCTTCACGTGTTTGTTCAAGCGTATGTTCCACTGAGTCTAACTTTTGAAGCTTTTGTTCCATTGTGTCTAACTTTTGAAGCTTTTGCTGTGTTTGTCTCTGGTGTTGTTCCATTGTGTCTAACTTTTGAAGATTTTGTCCCATTTGTTTCTGATTTTGTTCAAGCTTTGTGTCTAACTTTTGTAGCCTTTGTCACATTTGTTGCATTAACTGTGATAACAGTGCATTGGTGTCTGAAACATGTTCCTCAGTGCTATTCGGCAGTGCATTTGAACCGACTATATTCGCATTTTGAAAAGCAGAAAATGTGTCTTGACTTATTTGAGAAAACGGTGAGGACGCAAAACCTGAATGTACAGTTTTTGCAAGAATTTGTCCTGTCATTTCGGATTCCTGACGCGAGCTGTTGCCGACCGATCGATCGATAATGCTTCCCTGTTCACTAATTGTTTCACTGCCTACACCATTATTTGCAGCCCGCTCCATTTCCCTATGCACTATTACCAAATTACTACTTTGAACATTAGTTAATTCGTTAAATGGTGGCGCTATCACACTGCTTTCTTCTTCACTGTCATTTCTCATTTTACTTTGGAGCCAAGTATTACGTTTTTCACACGCCATTATTGTCACAATATTTCACACGACAACACAGAAAGGCACAATTTGAAGAGCAAAAATAAGAGAACACATTAACGTAGCACTGAAAATAATGTCTAGTTAATTGCAAGCTGCGAAATACTTGGTGCATGCCACAACTGTTTTACTGTAAAATAATGAAAAACTGCAACTACAGAGGAAATTCTCTCTACAATTACGCGCTAGCAATAAACAAAGGCTACACTAACTACACAAACTACAAGAAAAAATCAGAAGATTCCAGTGAGGTATCCTCGGCTAAGGGTCGACATATGAAACGTCCCCTTAGAAAAATTCTACATGACTGTGCTTAAACTGACACACAATGTTTTTAGCGCAACGCAACCTGACTTTCAAAAATCCATACAAAAGAATGGCCCTGACTAACATTAACCTATACGTTACACAAATCGCTTACCTCACAAAAATCTTGGTTACTCGAACTACTGCAATACAGCAATCGCCACTACTGCCAGCTAAATAAAAGATTCAAACTACAGAAGGCACTAACTACTGATAGGGATTACTTAGCAAATGAAAGATTTTAATAGAGAACAAACAATGTATTTACCTTAATATCATCAAAAGTCGTAATATATATAGCAGTTCATGACATCCAGTCTTACAATTTTCAAACCTCCGCCATTTCTCTCCCCACATCCACCACTGCTGGCGGCTCACCTCCAACTGCGCAACGCTACGCGCTGTTCACATCCAGCTGCTGCTGCCCAACGCTACAATGGCAGACAACAATGCAAACCAGCCACAGACTGCACACAGCACAGCCAGTGATTTTTATACAGAGCGCTATGTGGCGTTACCAATAAAAAAACAACCTAAACAGCCTACTTACAGTGTGATGTCCTTAGGTTAGTTAGGTTTAAGTAGTTCTAAGTTCTAGGGGACTGATGACCATAGTTGTTAAGTCCCATAGTGCTCAGAGCCATTTTGAACCATCAGTGAACGGCTGTGATGACTACAGTAAAGTGGCAGCAGTGCTTCTGTCACAAGCTATTAGAGTCCTGAGAGAGGTATTAGTTTCTCGGAGATACGTTGGCAGGGAACCTGTAGTATGCAATCGTGAAGCAATTTCTGTGTCGCATTTTCGGTGTGAGGGTCTGGGGACGGCAGTAAAGTTGAAGTGGTGCATAAGATACAAGCCACTAGTCACCTGAGGGTGGTATTATTATCTTGGGTATACGTCGGCAGTGATCCTGTAGTATGTATTCGTTGCTCAACTTATGTGTTGCATCACTTAGGTGTAACTGAATTTCTTTGTTTTGTTCTTTAATCTCACGCATTTGTCCCGTGGTTTCCGCATTCTGAATTTTAATTTGGTTCGCTATGTCTTTATTTTGCCTTGTCATGGTTTCCGTAATTTGTTGTAATAATTCTGCCAAATTGGTGGGTCCTATTGCGTTTTCTTCCGACGTCCTACGCTCTGTGTTTTCGTCCATGTGTTGGTTCGCAACCGATTGCATTGGACTGTGTTGTGACACGTTTCTGCTCGCATTCTTTGTACTCTGTGGTGAGGGAGTTCTGATTACTTGTACTATGGGTTCTACGTATTCAAGACGCAAGTTAGAATCCTCATCGACTGCCTCTCTACTTTCCTGCTCCTCTGTCGTATGCTGACCTGGATTTTCTGTGCCTTGACGTACATTATCCTCGTTATGGTGCGTTATATGTCGTATTTCCCGCGATACTGCCTCGTCTCTTCTACTGTCCTCTATTCTCTGTCCACTTTTATGCTGGGTCTCTACCTCAATTCGGTCAAGGTCTCGATCTGCCATTGCTAATCTTCCCGAATCCCTTATTTTCTGTCTTAAAAGCAATTCACGCGCCCTACTTCGCGTCAACATGCGCTCATACGATCTCACGCGTTTCATGAATTTTTTGTTCACACGACTTGACACTACCAAAACTGACAATCCATTCACTTACTTGTTGGGTCAGAACCAACTTGTCAACGATGTATCCGCCACCTGTGCGCTTGCATTGGAGAGAAAACTTAATTCTAACAATTTTTAAAATTCATAACTTAATTATGCTATTGTTTCTGGTAGAATGTTTCACTATTTGTTGAATACTTTATTACTATCTATCGCTGCAGCTCCTGTTTTCGACTATGTATAACTTTAGAAAAAAAATTTTTTTTACTATGAAAATTTTTCAGCAGGTATTTTTCTGACCTAGTTAGGCATGTGGTCGACCTTCAATCATGGTATTTTACCATCCTGGCAGGGTCGCCATTTTCTAAACATTCATGGTGGTGTCTGTTTGTACTATATCATGTCTCCCTACTACTTTCACGCAACGACGCACTGAGCGTGTTTTTAGGGAATTAACTAGTTTGAACCTGGGACCTGTTGCTGGTAAGGAGACGCCAGACCACACATGACATGTAGAATTCAGAAGAGTTCAGTGAGACTAGCGATGATATAACCAAATACTTAATGATCTCAGCATCAGCTCCACTGCACTCCCTGTAAAAGAATCTTAATACTAACTAAATTTAGTGGAAAGGGTTCAAGGCTTTCCTATTTTTAGTTAGTTGGTAAAATAACGTCGAAAAAGCAGTTAAGTTTACCATTGGAAATTTTATTCTACTCACAAAACATCGTTTATAAATTGCACTATTGATAAAAGGAAATGTTTTAATACAGGATGGTAAAAACCAACTGCATTCAACAAAAATGTGAACGAATATTCCCTGAATGGGTTTCCAAGTTCTACAATCGATTGAAGGATGACCTATGCCATATCACATCTATAATCTAGGTAAAATTTAAGTTTCACAAAAGAGAAAACTATCAAAATGGTCTACAGTGACCCTCAATTATCTTTAATTACTTATCTAACTTGTCGTAAATTACAGTGGCTGATGTGGCTTCTCAATAACTATATAAAAGAAAAATCATCGCGTTTCATATCTGTTCTTCAAGTGGCAAATGTGAACGCCATGAGTTTTAACTAACGATTGACACTAGTATTACGAAAAAAAAGGGGGTGTAACAGATGAGACTTCTGCAGTTCTGAGTGAAGTCTTATGCGCTCAAAAATGCGGCATCGCGTGCGTTCATTACCTTGTCGGTGTTTAGGCAGCGTCAGGGCGATAGCGGCCGGCGCACCAGCCATCCAGCTCGCCGTCTCGGAACTAATTCTTTCTAACTTCTCGTTACTACAATTTACCGAAGTTGGTTTAAAAACACTATCTGGCTGTGTTTTCATCTGACCAATCAGGGTCTCAATGTTAACCTTAAGCTCCGCCTACAAAAATTCTGTCTATCCAATGAGAAACGTTATACTTTTCGTGGTGGGGCAATGTTTTTAAAGTTTGCAACGTAACAGAGACGCTAAAAAGTCTCACGCTAAAACCTGTAGCTGGTGTGGTCCTTTTAGCGTTATCGTAAGATCTATACTGTTCTTCTGGAGGGCTCTATCTTTTAACATGGGCTGGGGGGTGGTCCTTGACGTACCTGAGACGCGAAAAAGTCTCACGCTAAAACTTGCTGGTGGTAGTGGCCCTTTTTGTGTTATCGTAAGATCTATACTGTTTTTCTGGAGGGCTCTAGCTTATAACATGGGCTGGGGGGTGGTCCTTGACGTACCTGAGATGCGAAAAAGTTGCACACTAAAACGTGCGGGTGGTAGTCGTACAGGTAGGCTGGCGGCGTGGGTGTCCAGTCCATCCGTTATCGTAGGGCCTTCTAGCTTAACACGGTTCTGCTCTCGGCTTCTGTCCTCGTTTCTCCCCTCGGAACTGCGTCTGCCTCACGGTGGGAAGGTACGACATGCATTTAGGCATTCTTGTGTTAGTCTGTGGTATTCCATTTGCTCACTCGTTACTCGTATTACTTTGGTTAATTTAATGTCACGATTTATTCGGAGCTACGTGACGTACTACTGGATTTGCTTATCATGTCAGGGTATTCATGAAAGGTGTTGGATTTGCCTGACACCTTACACCTGCAGAGGGGCAGAAGGTGTAGGAATCGGCGTTATGGATAGTAATATAAGAGGGGTGGCGAGAGCGGAAGAAGGCAATCAGATGGACATAGTTGATAGGAAGGGCGTAGGTCTTAAGTTTAAACAGGAGACCAGGATGCCATACGCAGTTGTAGGCCTTTTAGAGGTCTAGGGAGACAAAAATGGTGGAGTGACAGGAGTTAAATTGGAGGGAGAGGAGATGAGTGGGGTGTAGGAGTTGGTCGCCGGCAGAGAAGGAAGGTCTAAAGCCACATTGTGTGTTGGGGAGGTGGTTGTGTCGGTGGAGGTGGTGATGATGATGGATGCCCTGGTTAAGGATGGATTCCAAGAGTTTGCTGAGCACTGAGGTGAGGCATATCGGATGATAAAAAGAGGCATCAGATGGAGGCTTGTTAGGTTTGGGGAACATCAGGGTATGGGAGGTTTTCCACAGGTCAGGGTAGAAGTCGATGGCAACAATATGCCTCCTTTTTCTATTCTTTATTGGATTTCGATTCCCCCCAGAGGGAGGGAGGCAAGGCTGGCAAAAATGCCTCTTTTTTTCCTTTATTGTGTTTCAGTGCCCCATCTGGGGCGGACTGGCAGCAGCATACGCGCTACTCTTCAGCCAAAAGACAGTAATTATACGAAGAAGACATTTAAAATAACAGAAAGGAGAAAATATGGCGTGCAGAAATATAAAAATGGACAACAGTACAGATGAGAAGAGACAAAAAAGGGGATGACTGTAAAATGGAGATAAAAACCGTAAAAAATTAGGGCACACAGAAAAAACCACACTGGGACAATTAAGAACACTAGATGAAGTATGACCAAAGCAAAAGAGTATCAACAGACAGTGTAGCACATAACAATCACTGACAGTAACACCATGTACAAGTCCAGCACACAATTAAAATCCACAGCTCTTGATGCACAGAAGAACAGCACCAAACACAACACTGATGTAGTACACTGATTACAATGAGCAAACTGAGAGGATATGCCATGGGCATGGAGATGAGGGTGAAGGGAAGAAAGGTGGGAATCGAGGAGAGAGGGTAGATGGTCGGGGGGTGCGCCAAAGAAGGCTGGAGAGGGAAGGACGTGGAAGTGAAACAGTTGAGGAGGGGTTGCAGGGGAAGGGGGAAGGAGGGAAATCTGCTCTGGGAGAAGGAGGGGAGAATAAAAAGGGGGTCCTGTGGAGGGAGGGGGGAACAAGACCAGGTTACAGTTGGAAGGAAGGGTAGATGTCTCGGTGAAGTTCAACATCCAGGATGGGGAGGTGCTGGAAATTAACCTGATGAAGGAGATGGAGGATGTGGAGTTGGAAAGAGGGAGGGATACAGCGATAGAGGCACAGCAGCAGGTGGGGGGGGTGGAGAGGAAGGAGGTAACCAGGGAGTGGAGGATCAAGTCTGAGGACAGTGTAAAGGATGTGGAGATGTTGGAGGAAAAGGAGGAGGTGAGGAAGGGGATGAGGTGAAATAGGACTCATGTGGCGGAATGAAAGCGGGTACGGAAGACAAGGTGGAGCGTGTGGCGTTCAAGGATTTGGAGGGCCTTATAAAAGCGGGGGGGGGGGGGGGGGAGAAGATGCAGACAACACTGGCGTAACAGAGGATAGGATGGATGAGGGATTTGTAGGTGTGGAGGATGGTGGAAGGATGCAATCCCCATGTCCGTCCAGACAGGAGTTTCAGGAGGTGGAAGCAGGAATGGGCTCTCTGCTGGATTGTCAGGAGATGAGGAGTGCAGGTGAGGTGACGATTGAAGGTGGAGCCAGGGTATCACAGGGTAGGAATGAGGTGGATGGGATGACCATAAATGGTGAGTTACAAATCGTGGAGATGGAAGGAGCAGGTGGTGCGCCCTTGATGATTACGTGGCTTTTGAAGAGGTTGATATGAAGGAACCACTGGTTACACCAAGTGGTGAACTGGTCAAGATGGGTTTGAAGGGTGGGTTGGGACCATTGAAATGTAGGATGGAGAGGCAGAAAGGCAGTGTCATCTGCATATTGGAGGAGGTGGACAGGAGGGGCACATCAGCAATGTACAGAAGATAGAGGAGAGGGGAAAGGACGGAGCCCTGGGAGATGCCAGCTGTGAGATAAAAAATACAGGAGTTGAGGTTGTAGAGGGTGACATAGGAAGGATGGCAGGAGCAGAAGGAAGAGACAATATGGACAGGGTAGCGTTCTCGCTTCCCACGCCCGGATTCCTGGGTTCGATTCCCGGCGCGGTCAGGGATTTTCTCTGCCTCGTGATGGCTGGGTGTTGTGTGCTGTCCTTAGGTTAGTTAGGTTTAAGTAGTTCTAAGTTCTAGGGGACTGATGACCATAGATGTTAAGTCCCACAGTGCTCAGAGCCATTTGAACAATATGGACAAATTTCATAGGCAGGGCATATGTTTGCAGTTTAAAGAGGAGACTGGAATGAAATACCCAGTCGTAGGCATTTTGGAGGTCGAGGGAAACAAAAATGGTGGAGTGACTGAAGTTAAGATGGAGTGAGAGAAGATGGACAAGGTTAAGGAGTTGGTCTTCGGTGGAAAAGGAGGGTTGGAAGGCACACTGGGTAAGGGGGAGGAGGTGGTGGTGATTAAGGTGCTGATGGACACAACAGGAGAGGATGGATTCGAAAACCTTACTGAAGATGGAGGTGAGGCAGATGGGACGATAGGAAGAGGTGAAAGAAGGGGGTTTGTTGGGCTTTAGGAATAAGAGGACACGGGAAGTCTTCCACAGGTTGGGGTAGAAGCCGGTAGTTAAGATGACATTGTAGAGATTGGCGAGGACAGTCAGGAAGGAGAAGGAGTATTCTCTAAGGTGGTAGTAGGTGACACAGTCATGACCAGGAGCTGTGTTGCATTTTGACTGGAGCATAAGTTTAATGTTGTGTGCTGTGATTGGAGTGTTGATGTTGGAGGAGGGCAACCACTCCAAATACTGGAGACTAGGAGCAAGTGAAGTGACCGAGGTATTGGCGCATACCGTAACGGTGGGGAAAAGAGAATAATCGAAGTGAGGATCATCAGGGATGGATAACACCTCAGAAAGGTGAGAAGAAAGTGGTTGGCCTTACTCAGGTTGTTGGGAAGAGGGTGGGCGTTATGGAGAAGGGGGTAGTGGGGTGCAAAATGGGAACCAGTAAGGCGATGGGAAGCAGATCAGTACTTGGAGGAGTTGATAGGGAGGGTGGGGTTTCAGTCGTGTACAGGTCTGGCGCCAGTCCCAGCGTTTCTTTGCTGTGGTAACGTTCCGTCATTGTATTTGGCGGTGATGTTGTAATGTACCCCAGTCACGAGTGTGCAGGAAGGAGTCAATAGAGGCGGCGGGATTCATAGAGGAGGAGGACAGCCCGCAGAAGGAGAGTGGGACGGTGGGGGTCGATGGTTGTAGGAGGAACATGGGCCTCCATGACGTCAGTAATGTCCTTCTGAAGAAAGGACGAGGTGTGGATGATGTCGTCAGGATTGTGATAGGTAAGAGGGTGGCTTTAGACCTGGATGGCGGTGGATTCGCAGTAGGCATCCCATTTGGCACGATGGTAGTCAAGGACTACCTTGGGAGGAGCTGCAGGGTGGGGAGCTGGAGGGGGCTGGTGAGCATACATTATGGTGAGAAGGACGGGGAGGTGGCCACTACCTGTCAATGATGTTGACAGTGATACATAGGTTGGTGGAGGCAATGACAACATAGGGGGTAGTGTCGTTTTGGGACAGGTGTGCTGGGGAAGGGGGACAAGGTCACCTTCGATCGTGGGGAGGAACTGATGCCACCACTGAAGGCTGGCAGGGGAGTGGCTATGGATGTTGATGTCGGTGGCAATCACATATGTGGAGAAGGTGCGGTCAATGTGAGAGATGAAGTCTTAGGGGAGAGGACCAGTGGGGCAGATATAGATGGTGGCGCAGCTAATGGTGAGGGAGGGGAAGAAGACGCTGAGGATAAGGTGTTCTGTGGGGTCGTTGAGGAGGGGTTGTGGCTGGATGGGGATATGATCAAGGTGGCTGATGGTGACCCCGCCCTGCACTCGAGGACAAGAAGCATCAGTGCAGTAAAGGATATAGAGAGAGGTGCAGATAGCATGTTGGGCTGGAGAGAGATTTAGTTCAGGAGGAAGATGTCGACCTGCTGGTGGGAGAGGGTGTTCATGAGTAGGTATTTATTGGTGTGGAAGGAGTGGATGTTCTGGAATAGGATGCAGCACTTGTGAAGTGTCATGATGGGAAGGGAGGGGGTTGAAGAGAGGCGAAGGAAGAGGCTTAAACAAGGGTGTCGAGGCGGGTGAAAGTGAACTGGGCTTGATTGTGGGAGTAAGTGGAAAAATGTGTTCAGGTGAAAGCCGGAGTAGGTGGCGAGGGAGGTGGTGGAGGGGGAGGTGTAGATGACAGTGGAGGTGGGAAGGCTCATGGCGGACGAGCGGTAAACAAGCACCGGCGATCTCCGGACGGCGGCTTAACAGGCAGGCAGGTGGATGGACAGACGACAACAGCGGCAGACAGCGGGCACGCTAACAGACGAAACTGCAGATTACACGCTGAGGGTAGTCCAGGCACTACAATCCGTCGACTTCGAATGAGGAGCTCCAACATTCGAGATGAAAAATGCCTCTTTTTTTATTGTATTTCAATGTCTCATCTGGAGCAGGCTGGCAGCAGCATTAATCATACAATAGAAGACATTTAAAATAACATAAAGGAAAGAATATGGTGTACATCGATATAAAAAAGGGAGAACATCATGGAAAAGAACAAAAAATGGGGGCGACTGCAAAATGAAGATAAAAGCCGTAAAAATTAGGGGACACAAAACAAAACCACACATTGGATCATAAAAGTATCGACAGGTGGCGTAGCACAAAACAATCACTGACAATAACGCTATGTACAAATCCAGCACACAATTAAAACCACAGCTCTTGGTGCACAGGAGAGCAGCACCAAACACTGATGTAGTACAGTGATCACGATAAGCAAACAGAGAGGATCTGACAGGGGCATACAGACAAGGGAGGAGGGAAGAAGGAGGAGAGGGGGAGGAGGGAAGAAGGGAGGGAGGGAAGGAGATGGAGGAGAGATGGGCAGGAGGCGCACCGAAGAGGGCTGGGGAGGGAAGGATGTTAGAGGGAAGCAGTCGTAGATGGGGTGCAGAGACTCAGGAAGGGAAGAAGAAAAATCTGCTCTGGGAGAAGGAAGGGAGAGGAAAAAGGGGGGTCCCAGGGAGCGGGGGAACAAAGTCAGGTTACAGTTGGAAGGAAGGGTAGATGTCACAGCAAAGTTCAACATCTGGGAGGGGGAGGTGCTGAAAATTGCCCTGATGAAAATGGGTGGGATGGAGAGGGAGGAGAAAACCAGGGGATGGGGGGGATCAAGCCTAAGGACAGTGTAAAGGATGCAGAGATGTTGGAGGAAAAGGAGGAGGTGGGGGAAGGGGATGAGGTCATATAGGAGCCATGTGGGGAAAGGAAGGCAGATACAAGAGGCAAGACAGAGCGCATGGTGTTCGAGGATTTCGAGGGCTTTGTAAAAGTAGGTGGGTGCAGAGATCGAGGCAATGTTGCCATAACAGAGGACAGGACGAATGAGGAATTTGTAGGTGGTGATGGTGGAAGGATGCAATCCCCATAAAAATTCCTCTTTTTTCCATTATTCTTCAGCATAAAGAATAACAGAAATCGTACAGGAAGACATAAAAACGAATAGACATGAGTATTAAAATCAGTTGGTATACATAAGAATGTGATGGAAGCGTTTGGTGGACGGCACATGACACATAAGTAAGGTCAACATGACTCACAAACTAAGGCAGTCAGTTGTCCACTGAACAAAGGGGCACACTGAAGAGAATGCTGACGCACAGTAATGACAAAAAACACTGTTGCACTGTTGCACAAAATACTGACGACGATCTTCGGCGCTGAGAACACTGAACACAAGGGGGGGGGGGGGCTGCCACCAGGGGGAAGCGTCAGGAAGGTGGGGAAGGAGGGGGGAAGAAGCCAATGGGAGAAAGGGAGGGTGACGGGACGGAAGAGGTTAGGGTTGGGTGTGGAAGCCTGGGGAGGGAGGGGGGGAGGGAGTGGGAAATTGGGAGAGAGGAGGGGGGAGGGAGCAAGGAAGGTGAGGAAGGAGAGAGGGAGCCCTAGAGGAAAAGCGGGAGAGAAATTGAGGATTAGACAGGAGGGGTATATGGAAGGAATGAGGACATCATCAGGAAGGGGAGTTGGCGAAAGCCACCTTGGGCAAGGAGAGTGTGAAGATGGAGAACAAGTGGAATGCAAGAGTGCAGGCACAGCAGCGGGTTGGGGTGGGAGAGAATTGGAGAGACAAGCGGGTGGGGAGGATCAAGCTTGTGGGAGGTGTAAGGGATCTGTATCCGTTCGAGGAAAAGGAGGAGGTGCAGGAAAGGAATCAAGTCATAAAGGATCTGTGTGGGGGATGAGAGATGGATGCGATAGGTGAGGTGGAGCATGTGGCGTTCAATGATTTGAAGGAACTTATAGTAGGTGGGAGAGTCGGATATCCAGGTGGAGTGGGCATAACAAAGAATAGGGTGGATGAGGGACTTATAAGTGTGGAGGATAGTGGAGGGGTTCAAACCCCAATTTCACCTGGAGAGGAGTTTGAGGAGGCACAGATAGATTCATGCCTTGGCTTGGACTGTCCAGAGATGGGGGGTCCAGGAAAGGCAGCGGTTGAGGGTGACGTCAAGGTACTTGAGGGTGGAGGTGATGGTAATGGGACGACTGTAGATGTTAATGTAAAAATCCATGTGAAGGAATGAAGGGGAGGTGTTGCCTATGATGATTGCCTGGAATTTTGAAGGATTGACCCTGAGCAGCCACTGGTTGCACCAAGCAGTGAACAGGGCGAGATGGGATAGGAGAAGGCGTTGGGAGTGTTGAAGAGTGGGGGCGAGGGCAAGGAAGGTGGTGTCATTAGCATTTTGGAGGAGATGGATGGGGGGTTGGGGCGATGGCATGTCCACTGTATAGAGAAGGTAGAAAAGAGAGGAGAGGATGGAACCTTGGGGCACACAGGCGGAGGGGTAGAAAATATAGGAATCGGTGTTGTGGATGATAACATAGGAAGGGCGATGAGAGAGGAAGGAGATGATTAGACGGACGTAATTGACAGGAAGGGTGAAGGTTTGGAGCTGGAAGAGGAGACTGGAATGCCATACACAGTCGTAAGCATGTTCGAGGACGAGAGAGAGGAAGATGTTGGAGTCACAGGAATTGAATGGACCAGAGAGGAGGTAAGTGAGATGAAAGCAAAGGTCATCAGCACCAAAGAAGCGTCAGAAGCCACATTTGGTGAGGGGGAGGAGGCAGTGCAGGTGGAGGTGCTGGTGGATACGTCAGGTGACAATGGACTCCAAGACCTTGCTGAAGACCGAGGTGAGACTGATAGCGTGGTATGAGGGGACGTCAGAGGATGGTTTGGTAGGCTTATGATACATCAGGACCTGGGAAGTTTTCCACAGTTCGGGGTAGTAGCTGGTGGACAGGACAGTGAGGAAGGAGACGGGAGCTTAGCAGAGATGGTGGTAGGTGACACAGTCATGACCAAGAGCAGTGTTGCGTTTTGTGTGAAGTGTGGTTACAGTGTCTTGAGTCGTGATGGGGTTGTTCAGATCTGCGTGTTGGATGTTGTCCAAGTACTTGAAGCTAGGAGTGAGTGGAGGGGCAGAGGTGTCAGTCTGGTCAAGGACATCAGGGAAGAAGGAGTAATTGAATAGAGGATCATCGAGGATTTTTAGGTTATCAGAAAAGTAGGGAGTGAAATGATTGGCCTTACCGAGGTTGTCGGGAAAAGGTTGGTGATTTTGAAGGAGGAGATACTGAGGAGAGGGCTTAGATCCAGCAAGGCAGTGGAAGGCTGACCAGTACTTAGACAAGTTTATAGGTAGGGTAGCATTTAGGCGGGTGCAAGTCTGGTGGCAGTCTCAGTATTGGAGTGTGTCCCAGTCTTGCGTGTGGAGGAAAGCAAAGTAGAGATGACGGGATTCTCACACGAGGAGGACAGCCTGTAGGGGTAAGGTGGGACGGTGAGGATAAACGGCTATAGTGGGAACATAAGCCTTAACGGCCTCAGAAAAGGTCTGCTGGAGAATGGAGGTGACATGGGTGATGTCAACAGGGAGGTGGTAGGTGAGAGGGTGGCTTTCGACCTGGGCATTGAAGGTGTCCCGGTAGGCATTCCAGTTGGTGCGAGAGTAGTTATGGACATATTTGGGGTGTGGGTCATTGCGGGGAGCAAGACGAAGGTTACGTCTGTCTGACATGGTAAGGAGGAGAGATGATCACTACTCATTGGGTCTAGAACGTCTACATAAATGGTGGCACAGGTAATGGTAATGCTGAGGAAAAAGAGGCTAAGGATGAGGTGTTCAGTTGGGTCGGGAAGGAGGGGTTGGGGATGAACAGGGATCTGGCGATGTGCTGACGACTCGTGTGGGTTGGAGAAAGGTTTTATTAAGGAGGAAGGCATCCATGCGGTGGGTTATGAAGGTATGCATGAGGAGGTTTTTGTAGGTGGGGAGGGAGCGGATGTTGTTAAACAGGATACGTTGCTGTCTTGCCATGGTAGGATTTAAACAAGGGTGTCGAGGCAAGAGAAGGTGAAGTGGGCCTGGTTATGGGAGTAGGTGGCGAGGTATTGAGATGGAAGATGGAATGGGCAGTGAGGGAGATCTGTTGGAGGGTATGGAGCCATTGAAAGGGATGGACATTCTGGAATACAATAATCACATAACAGATGATGTCCTCAGCTGTAGGGGGGGGGGCGAAGGGAGTTTCTGAGAGGGGTGGGGCCATCAAGAGGGTGGACAGGGATTGTGAGTTCGGAAATGGAGGGAAGTGGTCGGACCTTGCACTTATGGGGAGTAGGGATCTTGGGGAGGATGTCGGTGTGCAGAGTAGGACTAGGAGAAGAGATGAGGATGGAGCCCCTACATGGGTTGAGGAGTGAGATAAGGGCTCTGGGGCAATACTTCTGGAGAAGGAAGGTGAAATTCCGGTCTTCCAGGAAGGATGGGTCAGTGATTGGTGAGGATGTATCCATAGGTGGAGGGGGAGGGGGGGGGCTGAGGAAAGGGTGGGAGTGGAGGTGGCTGGAGTGGGGAGGAGGAGGGTGGTCTGAATTCTATTGCAAGCAGAGGAGGCATTGGAGGTGCTATGGGTGCTTCATGACTGTGGAGGTGTGGGAGGGTGTGGGAGGGACAGGAGTGGCGTGACTGGGATGTGGCGAGAGGTGGGAGGTCCCAGTGACGGCATTGGTGCTGGAGCAGGGCTGGTGTGGACCGTGGCCCTCCAGGTGAGTACCCAGGCGGTGGCCACTGGAGGTGACGTTGAAGGGGGGAGGTGAGAGGAGAGAAAGGATCGAGAGTGGGCCTGGGAGCACGGTGAGTCGAAGTAGGAGAGGGAGCAGTGAAGGGCAAAGCAGTAGCAATGATGAGGAGGGGGGCTATAGACTGGGGATGGGGGACTCGGTGCACTATGTCATGGTGGTGGCGGCCGCAGACAAGGAAGTATAAACAGTAGCGGTGGTGGTAGTGGTGGGGGTGTTGGTGGCGGTTGTGGTGGTGATGGTGGTGGTGGTGGTGATGGTGGTATGGGTGGTCATGGGGAATGAAGAGAAGAGGACGAGGTAGGTGTAGTAACAGTTACCAAACAGACGACGACGAGGCGGACGAAGGTAGAGGCGCTGTAAGCTGGAGTTGAGGGCTGCTTCCAATGGGGCTGTACCACAGCCGGACGGGGCCGAAAACGCGTCGCCGCTGTGCCGGGTCGAGTCGCTGCTGCTGCTGCTGCTGATGCTGTGTCGGATCGCTGCTACGGCTGCTGGGTACAGCCTGGCCGCTGTTCCTGCTGGGTTGGGCTGATGCTGCCGGGTGGGGCCGGGCCGCTGCCGCCGCCACGGGGCTGCAGCGCTGTTGCCGCTGCTGGGCCGGACCGGACTGCTGCTACTACGGCTGGTACCGCTGCTGCTGCCACTGGGCTGGACCGCTGCTTTGCTGGAACTTTGTTGCTGGCGACGACACGTCGCTGCTGCTGGCTAATAGACACAAGTGCCTTTCGAAGCCGAAGACCTCTTGCGAGTGCCGCCGAAGGATGCGTAAAAAAATGCTTCTATCATCCTGCCCCTATGTACAGAACTGCTGTAGCGACATCATTTGGGATCAAAACACACTTATATCTATTTACGAGTAGCAAGTTGCATCCTAGCCAACATAAACATGGGAAATATGTCGTACTATAGTTCTTATGAATGTAGTGCCCGTTATCTTACCTGACCACTGTGTCTCAAGACGAAAAAGAAAACTGACCAGTCATCTCCAGTTTAGTCAGGCGCCGTCTACTGGGTGTACTGTGAACCTGAAGAGCTGGCCACCCAGGAAACCGTGGCTCGCCAGAGGTCTGACTAATCCTGTATTTCCGACCGCCCTGACTACTCCCGCCGCCACCCACGTTACAATGCGACTAAACTCGGGCTAATTGCAGCTCCTTAGTTTAAAATATCCGACGCGGGGATGTTATTTTCTCGACACACCTCGAATTTTTCACACAGGTTCCTCCTGTTCATACGAGTTTTTTTCGAAGACAGAAGAAATAGGAACATACACGCGTCCCCTTATCGCTTATGTACAGTTACTTGTAGTGAGAATCATGTACAAAACTACGGAATAAGCTATATATCCTCTGCCCTCCCATCAGCTATAAAAATATCTTTTCTTATCTGCCACGTCGTGCATCACCAGACTAGAATATTAAACCCAGTTTTGGTTCATGAAGGAGTGTTAAGAGCATGCTCTAACTCTGAAACAGGGTGCCTCCTCATTTTTGAACTCTCTCTTAACCCTTTTGCGGGAGCGTTTTTTCTTACATCTCAGCGAAGATAATTTTTTTGCTGTCCTATTAGACACAGCTGACTATATTTATTTTTTTATAATCTTATTTTTATGATTTAGGATCAAAATCTATGGTGGTACATATATCACCGTGGCACCTTTGTGAGGTATTAAAACTGGTGGCAAATGGATTTCCGACTTCCCTTTTGTGTGCTGTTACGCGTTGCCATTACAAGTAAAAAATAATAATGAACAGTGTCTTCAGTTTTTATTTTGTTTTCTTGTACATTATTTAGAAATATTTGTTACCGATATTAAAGTTTTCTTACCACAATGCACAAACAATCCTTGAAACTTTTTAACGTAATAAAGGTATGAACTGATACAGGTCACAATAATGTATATTACGGAAGTGAAACAATGTGTTCTGACAACAGTAGTGATCCCACGACAAACAGAAAGTGATGGTTGTAGCAGTTTTCATACAGCTGGTGCAGTGTACTACCTCAAGGTGTCAGACATAGACAGAGGTGGTAAAACGCATTTCAAAAAGCTTTGGGATAACCCTAAGTTGATCGTTAAGTATGCTTCTCAAGAACCACAAATGATAGATTAATTTTTGTCGTATGTGCACTTCCCAAGTACCTTTCAGAAACAACATCGGTATTGACCATACGTCCAGATAACCATTAAAACAGCGTTATTTGGTGAGATATATACTTCCCATAGATTCCAGGAGTGTGGAGAAATGGTAGCACAAGTTCCCTTAAATGCTGTATAGAAATACGTTTATTGGGAAGTACATCCCCCACGGCCCACGAAAGCGTTAAAAGTAACCGAATGCATCGCCACATGTGGAGTCTCTTAAGTTAACAGCATAGAGAAGTTGCAAATGTCAGGTTCATACTACACATCACTTTATAAATACAATAATATATCTGCTTTTATTACGATGATCATTTCTCCCCGTGTAGGTTCCAATAAAACAGCTCACTACGACGAAAAAACGTTTGATTAACGCTCCAGCTCTCCAATTATATGTGTGCCTGCGGCCCGTTATTGATCTCAAATTGATAGGCTGATTAATTAATTTGATCATGAGAGTCTCTTTGCATAGTGAGTAATTTATCTCCTCCAGTCGGATTACACTCGCCAAGTTACCATTGAGAGACGCTTCCAAGACGTCTCTGGAGGCTTCCCACGCGCTAGTAAACACTTCCTCTGATACCGAAATAGTTGGTAACCATCGTCAAGTAGCTGAAGATGGCCAGTGCTGATTGCATTCTGTTTCTCGGTTGTCTTGCCATGCCGATGGAAGTTAAGTCACTTCGAATTCTGGTATATTGCTCCCAAACTAACCCTGATGAGACCTGTCAGTCTATAGGGGCAGCAGGCTCTTTCACCGTCTTCTCCACCCACAGATTGTGTGTGAAAAGCTGTCACCGGCTCGCGAACCTCCTCCCCCAGACGACCCCTCCGCTCGCCACAACGGACAACTGTTAATGATACCAGACATGCAAAAGTTGTTCTGCCCTTCCCAGATCGATTGGGTGATGAAATGTCACTGGGGTGAATATTGGGATGTTGAACGATACACTCATCCTTCCTGCAAACTGAAACGTTCTGAGATGTGTTTTTGAAATATCGCGGAAAGGCTGATGCAGTGAGCAACAAAAAAATGTTCATATACTGACAGCAACATCCCATCCCTGAGTCTCCTGACCTATGTTTCCTGCAAAATACAGCTCTATAGAATCGTTCCTATTGCCTCTCATCAAATTAGTGGGCCGATGATTCGAGAATTCAAATGTGAATCCCTGGAAGGAAGACGATGTTCGTTTCGAGGAACACGACTGAGAACTGCCCGTTGAAGCTGAGTGCAGCATTCTACTGCCGCCAACATACATTTTGCGTAAGGACCACGAAGATAAGATACGAGAAATTAACGCTCATAGGGAGACATATATATAGTCTTCTTCCCTCGTTGTATATGTGAGTGGAATAAGAGAGGAATTGACAAGTAGTAGTACGGCATACCCTCCACCACACACCGCACAATAGCCTGTAAAGTAAGCATATAGATGTAACTTTAGTCTACTTAGTAAGATGTCAGTCCATCCATTTATAGGCACACAAAACTCAAACAAGAATGTTGTCTTTTATTTATTGAGAAAATAAACGACGGAGCTTCTGCTGCTAATTGTCTATCTGTAGAAAACTTCGTATCAATCCCTACTTTTCTCACTGCAGTCACTTATGGAGATCTATGGGAGGAGCTGTAATATATTTGCCCACACTGCTTAAAGGAAACGGTATTGAGCTCACCTCTCAATTACCCTTTCGTCTGTGTCTCTTTCCTCGTTATTTTTGCAACACACAACTGAACAAAACTACAAACTGTAACATCACCTAATGGAGAACTCAATAAGATTTTATTGCATCTCTCTTTTCTCATGTGTTGGGAAACAAATACCGTCTGCGTGTTGGCATCAACCATATGTGGTGACCCCCTTACATATACATGTATTGGTCCACCAACATACGTGGTGGTCCCATTAAATATACCTGTATTAGTCCACTGGAGCAGGCGGCCAGTGATCGAAGTGGCTTCCATTGACCTGTGTAAAATTTTGTTTGCTGTACTGGAGGAATACCATATCGACTATCAAATGCACAAAATCCTATAACCAATACACTGCCCTTACAGATCTATAGTGTTATGCCTTCTGGTAGAAATGCTGTTTGCGATTTGAAATGATGTGTCTCAATTCAACCACAAACTTCAGTTGGATCCTATGGAGATGTCTTACCTATCTGCTAAGGAGGGCATACAGCAAAACTTCAGTGTGGTTTTAGACAGTTTCTCTGCATCTTGTAGCTGTTCCTCAGTCTCTGCCCCTCCCTCTCTGCAGCTTTTTCCACCCGATCGTTCCAATTTAAGTCAGAACTGAAGAGAAGTTGGAGATCGCTGGATCCACTATCTTCTGCATCCTGCAGAGAAATAGGCTGAGCTGAGCTAATGCGGCAGGACCGTATTTTGACCACTCAGTGAGAATGGCAACATGTTGTCATAGCTCTGCCAACAGTGTACGATATGTAAGGCCAGCACCAAGTGAAGCTTTCTCCTGCAACAAGAGGTAGTAGAAAAGATCCTACGAGCAGTTACGGTGGTGTTTCGTATCGGGGAAATCAGAAAGCTTTCACATCATATGGAAAGTATGAGTATATTGTAACTAATATCACTATGGGAAAGAGCACAATTAATAGTTCAGAGACGACCTCCATGGGAAGTTCAAAGTAAAATAATCTATCTCCCTACTTCTATCACCAAAAGTTAATTGCTCAATTGAAAAGTAGAAAATAATCTCGCCACTTGCCACATGGGTTTGTGAACATTATGGGCGGCACACAGGTAGTTACTTCCAAGAAATCTAAGCGATTCAGTTTGGTGAACAGTCCTCGCGAATTCACTCCCCATTTTTAGCGAAAAAGCATTAAAGTCTGCCTAGCTCTGATATCAAATCAAATGGTTCAAATGGCTCTGAGCACTATGGGACTTAACATCTGAGGTCATCAGGCCCCTAGAGCTTAGAACTACTTAAACCTAACTAACCTAAGGACATCACACACACCCATGCCCGAGGCAGCATTCGAACCTGCGACCATAGCGGTCTCGCGGTTCCAGACTGAAGTGCCTAGAACCACAGGGTTACACCGGCCGGCCTCTGATATCATCCGAGACATAACACATGTCGGCGTTTGGCTGATGCGAACAGTTTAATATATTGGTGTGAAGTGTCAATTCTTGCTGCCCCTCTGGCTGTATTTATATAGGGGCTCAGAAGACCACCAGATGGAAAATCTGCCATCAACTGGCCTAGGCACATATAGCAGTAACTGAATGTCCCCTCTCTCGGGACCATATTAATGAATTTAATGAATAGCTCTGCCATTTAACAACTTACAGTCTTCTTAATTTTTATGTGAATAAAATTAAGTTTTGCTTTAGTTACTGAAAAAGGTTTGTCTCGACTACAGTAGTGGGATGAAGCTGCTTTTGGGGCAATTTTGATAACAAATTAGTATCAAATTAATTATCCAAATTAATTAATTGATCAATTAATTACTTCAACACCTGATGAAATCAAGGGTTTCCCCAGCTGCATCTGGATCTCCCTCAGGGAACTCCCATCCCCCTCCCCTCCCCTCCGCTCCCCCTCATTTGATGTAATCCAAGATGGTAGACTGGGAGAAAATGACGGGAACTTCTAACTTATTAGTGGGAATATCAAATTCGTGTGTTCACCTTGAGGTTCAGAGACCAACTGACCTAGTTCACAACACCAGTAGCACCAGAGAGCGCTGTTGACTCTGCTCCACTTCCCTCTCTCGTCCCTCATTTGGAAATGGGCAGAAAAAGTACTCAGTCTCTACTGGGCTCCCAGCTAGGATGGATGTAAGCCTTATCATTTTGTACACAGTGTGGTATATTTTTATTTAAACAATTTGAGTTGCCATTGATTGACAGTAGCTCCATCCAGTCTCATCAGTAACTGCTTGCTGTGGAGTGGATATTTTTGCTTTTAGTGTTGCACTGGATGGTTGCCCCAGCCAGTCTAGCCAATAGACCTATATGGCTAATAGTGCTAGGACAGCAAGCTGTCACTGAAATACAGGGGAGTAGCCTTCTACTGACCTATAAGTGAATAACTGGTTTTAGAAGGAACATAAGGATGGGTAATAATAATAATAATAGAATAGCGAACACACTGCCCCACTGTGCTAATGTGACTCTCTGTTTTCTTTATTGTAATTTAATTGTCCAACCCCATATGGGCAGGGGAGGGTTATCAGTCCATAGCTCTTCAGCCGAGTGACAGTACAAATCCAAAGATGAAATGAGATACATAAAAGGCGATAAGAAAGGGGCATATAAGAACATAACAAAGGGTGACAGCGGGGGTAAAATAGACACTTGTACGGGGAAATTCATTGGGGATAGTTTAAAAAGTCCACATAAAGGTAAAAAACACAGTTGGCGCTCTTTGGAGCACATAAAATATGCTGAGGTCACACGCACAAGTTAAAAGGCACCACAGTATTAAAATACATCATATAGGATCTGTGTGGGGGATGGGAGGCGGATATGAAGGGTGAGGCAGAGTGCATGGCATTCAAGGATTTATAGAAACTGGGTGGGGTGGAAATCCAGGTGACACCGGCATAACAAAGGATGGAACTCATCAAGGATTTGTAGGGTTGAAGGATGGTGAAAGGATGCAATCCCCATGTCTGGCCAAGCAGAATTTTCGGAAGGTGGAGTCTGTTGTGGGCTTTGTGTTGGGTTGTAAGGTGATGGGGAGTCCAGGTGAGATGAAGGTCAGGATGAGCCCAAGGTATTTCAGAGTAGGAGTGAGGTGGATAGAACAACTATAAATGGTGAGGTAAAAATCTTGGATCGATAAAGAGTGGATGGTATGACCTATGATGAGTGCCTGGGTCTTGGAAAGGATAATGCGATCGAGCCACTGGTTGCAGCAAGTGATTAACTGGTCGAGGTGGGTTTGAAGGGTCTATTGGGACCACTGAAGGGTAGGATAAAGGGCCAGGGACGCGGTGTCACTTGCAAACTGGAGGAAGTGAACAGGTGGGGGAGTTTTGGGCATATCTGTTGAATACATGTGATAGAGGAGAGGGAAAAGTATGAAGTCTTGGGGCACGCCTGCAGTGGGTGAGAAAGTACAGGAGTTGGTATTGTGGTAGTGACATAGGAGGGACGACGGGAAAGGAAGGAGGCAATGAGATTGACGAAATTTATGGGAAGAGTGTAGGTCTGGAGTTTAAAGAATAGCCTGAGATGCCAGACACGCTCATAGGCGATCTGGAGGTCGAAGGAAACAAAGATAGCAGAACGATGGGAGTTAAATTGGGGGAAAAATATTGGTACGATTAAGGGTCTGGTCATTGGCGGAGGAGGAGGGCCAGACGCCACACTGGGTAAGGCAAAGGAGGTGGTGCTAGTTGAGGTGGTGATGAATATGATGGGATATGATAGACTCGAAAGCCTTACTGAACATAGAGGAGAGGCAGATGAGACAATAGGAAAAGTTGTCAGAGGGGGATTTGTTGGGTTTAGAAAACAGAAGGATGGAGAAAGTGTTCCACAAGTCAGGGTAAAATCTGCTGGAGAGGAGAACGTTATAGTGGGTAACCAGGAAGGAGGGGAGGATTCCTTGAGGTGGCAGTAGGTGACACCATCATGACCAGGGCGGTGTTGTGTTTGAAGTGGAGGATGAGTTTGATGTCATGTGCGGTAATAGATGTGTTTATGTGTGAAAGGGGGGGGGGGGAGACTCATCCAAGTACCAGAAACTGGGAACGAGTGGCAGGTCAGAAGTATCAGTTCGTTCAAGGACTTTGGAGACGAAGGAATAATCAAAATGGGGAGCATCGAGAATGGAGAAGACCTCAGAGAGGTAGGAATCAAAGTGGTTAGCCTTATGGAGGTTGGCAGGGAAGGGGCAGTTTTTGTGGAGAAGGAGGGAGGAAACGTGGCCTGAGATGGCTACCAGTAAGGTGGTAGAAGGCAGACTTGTACTTGGAGGAGTTGTCACGGAGGACAGAGTTGAGTCATGTACATGTCTGGCGCCAGTCCAAGCTTTTGTTTACTGTTAGGAGGTTTTGGATGTGTTGTAATTGCCAGTGGTTGAGGAGTGTATCCTCATCACAAGTTTGAGGAAGGAGCGGAAGAGCCTGTGGGATTCATAGAGAAGAAGGATGACCTGAGGAGGAAGAGTAGGGTGTGAGGGGTAGATAAGTTTGGTAGAAACGAGGTACACACAGCGTCAGTGATGGTCTTCTGGAGGAAAGACGAGGCAAGGGTGGATGGTGAAAGGTGAGTGAGTGGCTTTCAACTTGTGAGGCAATGGATTCCCGGTAGGCATCCCAGTCAGTGCGGCGGTAGTCATAGACAGACTTCAGAGGGATGGCAGGGTGGAGAGGGCAGGAGGGAAGCGATGGCCTGAGGAGATGGTTAGAAGGATTGGGAGGTTGTCACTACCAATAGGTTCAAGAACATCAGTGAGGATACGACCAAGGAGGTTGGGGGAAGCAAGGACGACATCCAGGGTGGAGTTACTTTCGGGACAAGTGTGCAGTGGGAAGCGAACAACCTCATGAGGGTGGCGAAGAACTGATACCACCGCTGAAGAGTGGCAGGGTCATGGGTGTGGATGTTGAGGTCTGTGGCAATCACATAGGTGAGAGAGGTGCAGTCAGCATGGGAGATGAAGTAATGGGGGAGAGGAGCTGTGGGATGGACATATATATGGACAGGTGATGGTGAGGGGGGGAAAAAAGAGACTGAGTGTAAGGTGTATGGTAGGTTCATTGAGCATGGGTTGTGACCAGAGAGGGATATGCTTGAGATGACCAATAGCGACCCCACCTCACACAAGGGGAAGGAAGTTGTCAGTGCAGCGAATGAGGTAGGGAGAGGTGCAGACAACATGGAAAGGTTGCAGGAAGGTTTTGTTAAAGATGAAGGAGTCGACCTGGTGCTGGGGCAGGGTATGCATGAAGGGGTATTTGTTGGTAGGGAGGGTGCAAATGTTTAGTTATAGGAGACAATAATGTTGGCATGCCAGGGGCATGGGGGAATCTTGCAGAGGGACGAGGAGAGAGGCTTAAACAAGGGTGTCTAGGCTGGTGAAGGTGAAGTAGGCCTGGTTGTGGGAGTGTGTGGTGCAGGTGTTTAAATGGAAGATGGAGCAGTCGATAAGCGACATCTGCTGGATGGTTTGGGGGAGTTAGAGGGGTGGATATTCTGAAGGACGATGGTCAGGGACCGGATGAGGTCCTCAGCCATAGGAGGAGGGTGAAGGGAATTGTTGGGGTGGATGGGCTGATCGATGGGGTGAACAGGGACAGTGAGCTTGGGGTTGGTGGGAGGGCGTTTGGCCTTGTATCTGTAGGAGTAGATGGGGGTAGGGTTCATTGCAAATGCTGCGGGAAGGAGGAGAGTTGAGTTTAGAACACTGTTTGAAAAAGTGGAAGGCCTTACAGTGGGGACAGGTGTGTTTTTTTTTTTTGCAGTTTTGGGTGAGGTGATCATTGTAGAGGAGACAGCATTGGCAGTGGTAAGATTGTGGAGGGGAACAGAAGGGGTCTACAGGTGATGATGGTTGAAAATCATGGCTCCTTGAGTTAGGAGGTGATTGACAGAGGAGGCAGACTCTAGGAATACACACATCAGGAAGGTAGGGCCAGAGTTCTTACAGATACAGATTTCTAGTGTGGGGTGGGCGTTCAATTCCGCCAATACATCTGCCTCCATGACCTCAGGACTAAGTTTCGTCATCACACTAGTGAGGGTTGGCAGGCGACAAGTGGGTTTGGGCTGACAGGGAGAGGTGGAGGTAAGGAAAGGTGTGAGTGTTGCATGTGGGCCAAAGGTGATGCGGGGGAGTTTCCAGAGGAGGTCAGTGTAGAAAGAGGGATGGGGGTTTTCATAAGGACAGAGTCTCTGCAGTGGATACGATGAGCAATGGGTGCACTGGAGACATACTTGCAGATTTAGAGGGTTAGGTAGTGGGCTTCGAGGAATATAGGATTGGAGTTGGAAAAGACGAATGTATGCAGGGCAGAGGCTTGTGATGCGGAAGGAGGAGTGGTGTTCATGAGGGGATCAGAAGAAAGAGGAGGGTGGTGGTTTCTTGCTGGAGGTAGTGGAGGCGAGGCTGGCACTCAGGTGTTTGGGGGGGTTTTTTGGTGGGGGTGGCCTGGGAGGAGGGGTGAGAGACTGGTTGTATTGGGAGGTGGTGGAAGGTAGGCCCTCTCAGTTGAGGTGGAGGCACTTTGAAGGGGGGTGTGGGTGCTCTGTGGTGGCGACTGTGGCATGTCCAGCAGTGACATAGGTGGAAGAAGCAGGGATGGTCGTAGCAGGGCGAGTGGGGAGCAGGGGAAAGTCATCCCAACAGGTGGTAGCGGTGGGAGGGGGGCAGGAGCAGGAGCCAGAGCAGGGGGAGGAGGAGGAGCTGTAGTAGGAGCAGAAGCGGTATGCAGAGGGAGATACAGGGGTGGGGTGGAGATAGAAGGGAAGGAGACTGTGAGGAGGGGGGGGAGTAGACAGGAAAAGCCTGGAGGAGGCACTCCAGGAGGTGATGGTGGGGACAAGCAAAGGGGAGGTGTATAAGGTAGGGGTGTTGTTGTGGGGGTAGGGGTATCCACGACTGTGCAGTCTATCGGTGACAGGTGTCGCAGAAGTAGGGAAAGAGAATAAAGATAGGGCAGTGGCAGCGGCGGCGGTGGCGGCAGTGGCGAGCACCGGTTGACAGGAAGAATGACAGGTGGACATATGGAACGGACGGCAGCAAACGGTTACAGGGGGGTCTTCCAAAGCTTCAATTTCGTCCAGAGTGTAGCCCAGGCGGCCAAAATGTTCTGAGCTGGAAGTTGTGGGACTCCAAGCCACAGGATGTGCCACTGACCCTCTCTTTTTTTTCTTTATTGAGTTTCGATTCCCCCCAAAGAGGACGGGCTGGCAGCAGCTTAGTATGCCGCTCTTCAGCCTACAGAATTTGTTTTAAAAAGATGTAGATAATAAATAACAAAAACAGGCGATAAAATCGGAGACTTAAATCGTAACATGGCGTAAAAATCGTGGAACTTAAAACATAGAACAAAGGGATGATGATGCTAATAAAATACATATGAAGCAGACAGGTAAAATAATAGACAATTAAAAAACACAGTGACAGTCTGGTTTCTGTTCGCAAAAGACATAAAATTCACACCCAGCGACAGCATGATTTCTGAACATTCTGAACATTCACTTGAACACTGCACGAAAAGTTGGCAAATATGACATACCACAGCTGAGGGCAGGTGGGGGGAAACTGGACAGAAGATGGGAAAATAAAAAGGGGGAAGGAGAGGAAAAACGAAGGGGGGAGGGGGGAAAAGAGTCGATGGAGGATGAGGACCCATAAGAGGGGGGGGAGGGTGCTGGGCAGACGCGACAGGGAGTAAGGAGAGGCAGAGGAGAGGAATACAAAAGGACTCTTGGGGGGGAGGGGGGGAGAAGGGAGGTAGCACTGAGCCTCTAATATCCTGCCCCTAAATCCAGGACTCCTGTTGCAACATCATTTGAGATTCAAATACAGTTATACATATTTATGGATTGCAAGTCACATCTTATCCAACAGAAACATGGGAAAAATGTAGTGCGATATTTTTTACGAGTGTAGTGTCCAATATCTTACCTGAACAAGAGGTCCGCAGACTAAAAAGAAAACTTACCACTCTCTTTCATTCCCTAGCAGTTCTGTCCAGTACAGTCTACCAGGTGCATTGCATACCTAAAGAGCTGGCCAGCTGTAAAACCATGGCTTGTTGGAGGCCCAGCTAATCCTCTACTTTCAACCGGCCAGACCACTCCTGCCACCAGCTGTGTTACAATGCAACTTCGGCTAACTATAGCCCTATCTCTGACATAGACGCCTCAGTTTAAAAAATCTGAAGCGGAGATGTTCTTTTGCCAACAAACTCCAGTTTCTCACGCAAAATGTAGATTCCTGCCGTTTATACGAGTTATTTTCGAAGATAGAAGAAACCAGACAATACACAAGTTTTGATATCGATAAAGTGTTGTTAATGTTTTTGAAAATCCTGTACAGCACTATGGCACAGGCGACATATTCTCTAAGTACCCTCCCATCAGGTAGAAAAATATTTTTTCTTATCTGCCACGTCCTGCATCAGGGGTCTGGAATATTAAAATCAGTTTTGGCTCATGACTGAGTGCTAAGAGAATGCTCTAACTCTGCAACAGCCTGCCTCCCCGTTTTTGAACTCTCAAAAAAATGCTTCGCCGTATATGAAGTCTCTTACGGTAACAAGATAGAGAAGTTGTGACTGTCAGGTTTGTACTGCATATCACTTTATAAATACAATAATATAGCTGCTTTTATTACGATGGTCATCTGTCCCCATGTAGGTTCCATTAAAAGAGCTCACTACGACGAAAAAACGTCTGGTTAACGCTCCAGCTCTCAAATTATATGTGTGCCTGCAGCACGTTATTTATATCAAATTGATAGGCTGATTAATTAATTTGATCATGATAGTCTCTTTGCATAGTGAGTAATTTATCTCCTCCAGTCGGATTACACTCGCCAAGTTACCATTGCAGTCGCATCCAAGTCGTCTCTGGAGGCTACCCACGCGCTAGTAAACACTTCCTCTGATACCGAAATAGGTGGTAACCATCGTCAAGTAGCTGAAGATGGGCAATGCCGTTTGAATTCTGTTTCTCGGTTGTCTTGCCATGCCGATGGAAGTTAAGTCACTTCGAATTCTGGTATATTGCTCCCAAACTAACCCTGATGATACCTGTCGGTCTATAGGGGCAATAGGCTGTTTCACCGTCTTCTCCACCCCCAGATTGCGTGTGAAAAGCTGTCAACAGCTCGCGAACCTCCGCCCCCAGTCGACCCCTCCGCTTGGCGCGCCGGACACCTGTTAATGATACCAGGCATGCAAAAGTTGTTCTGCCCTTCCCAGATCGATTGGGTGCTGAAATGTCATTGGGGTGAATATAGGGATGTTGAACGATACACTTACACTCATCCTTCCTGCAAACTGAAACGTTCTGAGATGTGTTTTTGAAATATCGCGGAAAGGTTGATGCAGTGAGCAATAACAAAATGTTCATATACTGACCGCTGCATCCCATCCCTGAGTCTCCTGCCCTATGTTTCCTACAAAATACAGCTCTATAGAATCGTTCCTATTGCCTCTCATCAAATTAGTGATTCGAGAATTCAAATGGGAATCCCTGGGAGGAAGACGATGTTCGTTTCGAGGAATACGACTGAGAACTGCCCTTTGGAGCTGAATACAGAAGGATTCTACTACCACCAACGTAAATTTCGCATAAGGACCACGAAGATAAGATACTAGAAACTAACACTCATAGGGAAGCATGTGTATAGTCTCTTTCCCTCGCTATGTATGTGAGTGGAATAGGAGAGGGATTGACTAGTAGTAGCAGAGGATATCCTCCACCACACTGCACACAATGGCTTGCGAAGTAAGCATAGAGATGAAAATTTAGTCTGCCTATTAAGATGTCAGTCTATTCATTTATCAGAGCAAAAGAGTCAGAGAACAATGTTGTCTCTTATAAGATCTGATTTGCAACCCAAAAATATGTATAAGTGTGTTTGATTCTCAAATAATGTTGCTGTTCTATTATTATTATTATTACCCATCCTTATGTTCCTCCTAAAAGCAGCTATTCACTTTCAGGTCAGTAGAAGGCTGCTCTCCTGTATTTCAGTGATAGATTGCTGTCCTAAAATTATTTGCCATATAGGGCTATTGGCTAGACCAGCTGGGGCAACTCTCCAGTGCTAGACTAAAAGTAAAAATATCCACTCCACATCTAGCAGTTATTGACAAGACTGGATGGAGCTACTGTCTAGTGCTTGATCAATGGCAACTCAAATTGTTTGAATAAAAAATATACCACACTGTGTACTAAATGATAAGGCTTACATCCATCCTAGCTGGCAGCCCCGCACAGACTGAGTACTTTTTGTGCCTATTTCCAAATGAGGGACGAGAGAGGGGAGTGGGGCAGAGTCAACAGCGCTCTCTGGTGCTATTGGTGTTGTGAACTAGGTCAGTTGGTCTCTGAACCTCAAGGTGAACACACAAATTTGATATTCCTGCTAATAAATTAGAATTTCCCGTCATTTTCTCCCAGGCTACCATCTTGGATTACATCAAAGGAGTGGGAGCGGAGGAGAGGGGAGTGGGAAGGTAGTTCCCTGAGGGGGATCCACATGCAACTGGGGAAAACCCTTGATGTTATCAGGGGTTGGAGTAATTAATCGATCAATTAATTATTTGTCATAATTAATTTGATATCAATTTAATAGCAAAATTGCCCCAGGGCCCTCTTTGCCCCACTACTGCATTCAAGACAAACCTTTTTCAGTGACTGAAGCAAACTTAATTTTATTTACATAAGAATTAAGAAGACCGTAAACTGTTAAATGGCACGCTATTCATTAATATGGAACTGAGAGAATGGACATTCATATACTGCTATCTGCACCTAGGCCAGTTGATGTCAGTTGGTGGTCCTCTGCGCCGCTATATAAATACAGCCAGATAGGCAGCAAGAACTGACACTTCACACTGAGATATCAAACTGTCAGCATCAGTCAAACCCCCACATGCATTGTGTCTCAGATGATATCAGAACTGGTCACATTTTAATGCTTTTTCGCTATAAGTGGGGATTGAATTTGCTAGCACTGTACACCGAACTGAACTGCTTAGATTTTATGGAAGTAACTACCTGTGTGCCGCCCATAATGTTCACAAACCCATGTGGCAAGTGGCGAGATTATTTTCTACTTTTCAGTTGAGCTATCAACTTTTGGTGATTAGAAGTCAGGGCGATAGAGTATTTTACTTTGAACTTCTCATAGGGATATGGTTACAATACTAGCACTTTAATTTTGTTCAAATGGTTCAAATGGCTCTGAGCACTATGCGACTTAACATCTGAGGTCGTCAGTCCCCTAGAACTTAAACCTAATTGACCTAAGGACATCTCACACATCCATGCCCGAGGCAGGATTCGAATCTGCGACCATACCGGTCGCGAGGTTCCAGACCGAAGCGCCTAGAACCGCTTGGCCACAGTGGCCGGCTTTCATTTTGTGGACGTGAGCTTTTATAGCATATATCAGTTAGTTAAAACTCAACATTTTTATTTATAATCACGGTTCCTGGTCCTCCTAAGTAAATAGCAAGTACGAATTTTTTCATTCAGTGAGCACGAAGAGTAATGTGGACTTGCAGACTGTACATTATGGTTTGTATCTTCCCCATCGCTTTATGGCTTATTGCAAAAATAGTTTTCACGCTGACGTAGATGGTGAAAATAGATGGAAAGCACGCACAGACAATTTTATAGTCTACTCATAACGACATCACAAAAACCACAGACCATTTGATTATTATGTGCTGTTCTTCACATACAGCTAACATTGGTTTTCAGAATATAGATGTAGATATAGAAATCCGAAGCGGGATCGTTGATGAAATACAACACTTAGCACTGAAAGTACGTTTATTACGAACACAGACATACATCCAGAGCAGAATTGAACTTCTGAATAGAGAGTGCAGCTATTTATATATCTGACAGTCACACATCAAGAGTGGGCGCTTGGAAAGAAACAGAGCAGTAACAGGGAATGGAAAAGTCTCACAAGAAGATTTAACAAATAGAGGTAGTTAACCTTTCATCCACACATTGGTGCAAATCCCACTTCACCTTCACCCACCTTGACACTCTCGTTTAAGCCTCTCTCCTCCTCCCTCCACTCCCTTCCCTATCCCCAACATGGCACGCTAACAGTATCGCCTCCTATACCCAAACATTCGTTCCCTCCCTGCCAAGAGATACCTCTTCATGCATACCCTCTCACAGCACCATATCGACTCCTTCATCCTTAATGAAAACTTCCTACAACCTCACTATGTCGTCCACACCTCTCGCTACCCTCTTCACCACATTGACAGTCCCCTTCGACTAGCGTGAGGTGGAGTCACTATTGCCCACCTTAAACATATCCCTGTCTGGCCACAACGACTGCTCAATGACCTGATTTAATTCCTCATCCTCAGCGTCTTCTTTCCCTCCCACACTATCACTTGTACCACTATATACAGCTGTCCAGCAGCTCCTCACCCCTACAAATTCAACTCCCATGTTGACCGCACCTTTACCATCTAAGTGATGCCACAGACCCCAACATTCACAGCTGTGACCCAGCCACCCTTCAGCGGCGGCATCAGTTCCTTGCTACCCTCCAAGGTGACTTTGTTCACCTCCCACAGCACACACGTCCTGAAAGTAATTCCTCCCCCGATGCCATCCTCGCTTCCCTCAACCTCCTTGTTCAGGTCACTGTGGACGTCCTAGACGCCATTGGTAGCTACCATCTCCCAGTCTTTCTCACTATCTCCTCAGCCCATCGTCCCCCTCCTGCCATCCACCCTGTCCCCATCCGAAATCTGTCCATGACTACACCAATGAGCCGACTGGGATGCCTAATGGCAATCCATTGCCTTCCAGGTGGAAAGCCAACCACTTACCTTTCATCCTCCTTCTGACATCACCCATGCCTCATCCTTCCTCCAGAAGACCACCACTGACATAGTAGAGGTTCATGTTCCTACCAAACTTATCCATGCCCACCGCCCCACTCTTCCTCTACAGGCTGTCCTTCTTCTCTGTGAATCCTGCAGACTCTACCTCTCCTTCCTCAGCACCCATGACTGGGATACACTCCTCTGCCGCCAGTAATTACAACGATATATATGTAACCTCTTAACAGCAAAGAAACGCCAGGACTGGTGCCAGACATGTACTGATATTGGAGTTTTGATACATACAGTATGGCATTGTGGTTTCCATCACTAGTTGTTCAGCTGCATGTCACCATTCAAACATGACCATGGTCAATTATATGTTACTTAGAATTTATAATTTATGAAAGATTCTAAAAATACCTTGTTTGTAAGATTTGTGTAATCTAGACTATTTGATGCCTATCAATTCCTCCAAGTATTGGTCTGCCTTCCAATGCCTCCACATTACCCTCTTCTCTACGGCGACCACCCCTTCATTGACAACCTCAGTAAGGCTAACCATTCTGCTTCCCACCTCTCTGAGGTGTTCACCATTCCTGACGACCCACACTTTGATTTCTCCCTCTTCCCCACCATCCCTGAATGCACAGATACCTCCATCCCACCACTCACTCCCAGTTTCTGGTACTTGGATCAGTTATCCTCCTCCAATTTAAACACTCCCATTATTACAGCACATGACATCAAACTCATACTCTGCTCCAAATGCAACACCGCACCTGGTCATGACCGTATAACCTGTCACCACCTCAAAGAATCCACCCCCCTTCCTTCCTGACTGTCCTTAGTACCTTGTATAATGTCATCCTCTTCACCAGCTTTTACACCAACATGTGGAAGACTTCCCACGTCCTGCTGTTTCCTAAACCCAACAAACCCCCCTGTGACACATCTTCCTATTGTCCCCTCTGCCTCATCTCCATGTTCAGTAATGTCTCGGAGTCTATCCTCTCTCACCATATCCATCCCACCTCAACCAGCACCACCTCCCTCCCTGTAACCAGTGTGGCTTGGGCCCTTCTCCTCCACCCAACACCAGACCCTTAATCTTACTCATCTCTCCAACTTAACTCCCATCATTCCACTATCTTTGTTTCCCTCGACCTCCAGAACTCCTATGACCATGTCTGGCATCCCAGGCTCCCCTTTAAACTCCATACCTAGGCCCATCCTATCAATTTCGTCTGTCTCGTTGCTTCCTTCCTCTCCCATCGTCCCTCCTATGCCACTATCCACAACACTAAGCCCCATGTGCCATATCCCACCACAGGTGTGCTGCTTTCACCTTTCCTCTATCTTCTGTATATTGCAGATATGCCCAAACCTTCCCCACCTGCTCACCTCCTACAATATGCTGATGACACTGCCTTCCTGGCCCTCTCTCCTACCCTTCAATGGTTCCAATATACCCTTCAAACCCACCTCGACCAGTTCATCGGTTTGTGTGACCAGTAGTCCCTACACATCAACCCTTCCAATACCCAGGCAATCATCATAGGTTGTACCACTCCCTCCTTCCGTCTCCACGCCTTCTACCTTATCGTTTATAGTCGTCCTATCCACCTCACTCCTACCCCGAAATACCTTGGCCTCACCCTCAACCATTACCTCACCTTCATTCCCCATCTCCTTATAATCCAACACAAAGCCCACAATAGACTCCACCCCCTGAAACTCCTGTCTGGCCAGACACGGGGACTGCATCCTTCCACCATCCTTCTCACCTATAAACCCTTGATTGGACCCTTCCTTTGCTATGCCAGTGTCACCTGGATTTCCGCCCCACACAGAATGTATAACACCCTCAAAATCCTCAAATGCCATGCTACTCGCCTCACTTTCCGTATTGACTTCCCATCACCCATATGGATCCCATGTGACCTCATTCCCTTCCCACATCTTCTCCTGCCCTTTGAACACTTCCACACCCTATATGTCACCTGCAGACTCTATCCCTTCCACCTCCTGAGTTCTCCTATCCTCTCTACCCCCGCCCATTGTCGCACACTCTCCACTTCCTTTACCAACGGAACTACCAGCACCTTCCCCTCCTGGATGAAGATCTTCGCCCTGGTATCTAACCCTCCTACCAACTATAACCCCACCTTCCTCCCTCTTCAGAGCTCCCTCTCTCCTCCTTTTCCCTTCCCCTGAGCAGTTTCTCCTCCCTCCTACCCATTCTCCCTATCCAGTGCACCCCTTCTGTGTCTCTGCGCTCCCTCCTACCTTGCTTTCCCTCTCCCTCCCCCAGCCCTCCTGTCATGTGCCCCTTGGTGCACTACCCGAGCCCCTTTCTTTTCATTACACCCTCTCCAGCCTCCCTACTCCGCTGCTCCTCCTCCCCCTCTCTTCCATCCTTTCATGCCTCCCTTCCCCTCCCTCGATCGGTCCCTCCCAGCAGATTTTAGTCGCGTGTGCTTTGTCTCGTGCAGTGGTGTCAATAGTGCCGGCGTTATGGTGCGAAATTTTACTAATATGACCAATGTTTGTCTTGTGCTTATGACTTAGGTGTATTTTATGTGCTACACACATCGCAAACTGTATTTTTATATTTATGTGGCCTTTTTCAATTGTTTCTCCTGATGAAAGCCTCCGTGTAAGAATATATTTTAACCTCCATTGTCTCCCTCCTTATTACGTATGTTTTCCTTTTTATCACCTTTTATATATGTATCTTTTCATCTTTTTTTCGTGGTTATAATGTCCTTCAGCTGAAGCGCGGCGGATTGTGCCACTTCCAGCCCTCCCCTGCCCAAATGGCTGGGGAATGAAATTACAATACATAAAAAAACATTGGTCACAATGTTGGGGACAACAATGGCCATTAGTTATGGTACAACACCCACACATTGGAGCCAACATTCAGTCGAATTGGTATAGTGCCAGTGTAAGCATATCTGAAGGACAGATTACAGCCAGTGTATTTTCAGTTTTGAATGTGGTAGTTATTTTTGGTCATTGCAAAACAAAAACAATGAAAAGAAGATGGTGGGTGATGACTGTCGCCCATACGTACAAATACTCCAGTCTCATATAATCGACTGCAGGATATTCAGAATTAGGACACATGGTCTGGAAAATTCAGTTTAGAATCTGTCTTCATGTGATTTAAGAACGAATCACTATAGACAATACAAATCCGGTGCACAAACATTCAAAATCATTTGTAGATATGTGTAACCCCCACGTTTCAGAGACCAGGGTTAAGAGAAAAACGTTCTAAAAACATTTCACTTAAATAGTAGATATCAACTTGTAAAATTTGTATTTGAATTTGAAATAAACTGTGTGTTATGTGAATAAAATATGGAAAATCTAACCCACGGACCAGATACATTGGGACTCACCCACCCAGCCAGTCGAATACGCAATGTAGTTGTTGGGTGATGTTAAGTTTATTAAATGAATACTTAAGTGCTACTTCGCTAAATCTCTATCTCCTGGATTAGTTTATCATCTGTTCGTTATATACATCCAAACTTCGCAAAATGACTACCCATGTACAAAAGGATACCAAGATTGTGTTTCAAAAAGTAATTTGCACTTCTTCACTTTGCACATAAAGGGCCTCTATCATAATTTGAAGTTCTAAATTAAACGAACTAACTACTTGCTCATAGGAACGTACAGGCCTTCCTGTCTGTAATCTATGAGTAATTGCGAAGAAAATGAAATAATTTCCACGTAATTCGCATAGACGAGTATTCTGCAAGTGTTTATCGTAACTTAAATCACAAATAACATAAAATACAAGGAATAACAACATAAATTCTAAAGTGTTGATAAATAATCTTTGCCGAACCATAGATTCTTTCTGGCTCTTGCTCCACCTGTCGGCACAATGACTGATGTCGCCACACCAACGGCCCCTCTCTTTTCCTTAAAACCAGTTGCTCCAGGAATATTGTGGTTCTTGTGTTTAACTTACCGGTTTGCTGTTGTGATAACTGGCAGGGGTGTTATGTCGTGACAGCCGCCAGTGGATTGGTGTTGGCCTCGTGCTTCTCTTAATCGCCGGCAGTGACGTTCAGTGCTAAAGATTTGCTGCAGCTTGTCAGAAAACCGCCAGAACTGTAATGCTGAGTTTCTTCCCTATCGAGTTAGACAGTTTTTATTCGCTCTACCTAGACTGTTTCAAGCCTGTCCTTTTCGTCAATCATGAAGGTGTTCTTTCCTTTCGCCAGTACTTTATGTGAGCCAGTATATGGTGACCATAGTGGTGGCCATGTGGTGTAGCCTTTGTGAATGAAAATTTTCCTTTCACCATACCTGATAGGTTGGGCAACCTGTAACCGCATCATCTGTGAGTTCAACTGTCGGGTGATCTCAGTCATTACTTCTGTCGAGGTCAGTTGAAGTGTTGCCGGCACAATAAGTTCTCCTGGTAGCCATAACTGCTTGCCGTCGACCAACTCAGCAGGTGAACATTCGAGAACCTCCTTTATGGTTGTTTGCAGGCCGAGCAATACTAGCGCCAAAGCGTTCATCCATGTTGATGAGTAGCACATCAGTTCCGCCTTTGGTGTGCGGTGTTGTATCTCCACCATCTCATTACTTATGGGGTGGTAGCTGGTGGTGCAAAGTCTGTTGCAGTTGCATAGACGAAGGAGCTCCTGAAATATCTGTGACTCGAACTGACGTTCACAATCAGATGTTATGGTCTGAAGTACGCGAAATCCTGAAAATCATGTGAATAACAGAAGCTTTGCAACCGTCTCTGAAGAGATGTCTGTTATAGAACTGCCTTCAGGCCTCCTCCTGAAATGATGAACTGTCGCGAGTAAATAGCAATGGCAATGCGAACATGGTAACGGCCCAACAATGTCAACACGTATATGCGAAAATCTCGTCTTTGTTGTTGGGAACTGCGTCATTGGTGAGAAGGCGTAATGACTGACTTCGTTGCACGACATTCCAGGCAGGAGTGCGTCCACTCTCTATCGTCCTTCTGTATTTCTGGCCACACGCCTTACTTGCTACTAATTTAGCCTTTGTCCTGAAACCCAGATTATATAACACTCGACACACCGTACTTCGATATTTTACAGGGATGTTCAGGCGTTGTTTGTCCCGCGCTATGTTGCGTCAGCTACCCATGGCAAAATATGGAACCGCAAGCCATCTCAGTTACGAAGCTGTGTGCTCACTCCGAAGCAAGTCACATGGCATTGTATCTTTTTGTTGTTTTGCTAGGATTTCATCCTATGGCACTGCCTGTAGACTCACACAACTTCGCGATAAGCAGTCTGTGACAACATTATGACAGCTGAAATGTGAGGCACATCGGTTGTAAATTATGCAATATATTCTGTCTGTCTACACTGATGCACTGTTCCGTGGTCTCCCTCATGTAAAAAAAATAGTGATCGGTTTGTGATTATTTTGTAGGGAGAACATTGTGCTCATGTGGGAGCGATCTAGATGGTTGTGATTAGTAAAGACTATAAAATATCTACCTTCCACTGAAGACCTTAAGCGCTTGACTTACTCACGATCGATAGCATTCCAGCGTCTTTGCAATGGCATAAGATCTTTTGACTAAAAGCGAGTTGTTGCCAATGGCTGTCCACCTTCTTCTGCAGTGCTGCTTCAATACCGTTTTGGCTCGCATACACCATGAGAGCCAGTGGTACATTAATGTGTGAGTGATCCAACCACGCTGCTTGTGCTAAATATTGTTTGACTTCATGAAACGTACTCTTCACTCGTTGGACTTCATGAAACGTACTCTTCACTCGTTGGGTCCAAGACACCTTCCTCCGGCCATCAGATGTATGTTAACCTGAAAGCAGTGCATTAAGTAATTACTGCTGACGCACCACTCCAGGTACGTGTCACCACTACTAATTAATGATCCCTAAAAGCATGCAGGGTGCTTTGTAGTTTGCCGGCAAAGGGATATCTTGCGCAGCTGTTACCCAAACCAGAAGTGGTGAGAGACCAAAAAATTGGACCTCTGACTTGTCACAAACATACTTTGTTGCAATAACAACTACGCTGTACTCTTGTAGACTCTGAATAAGTTGCATGACATGTTCTTCCACATAGAAGAGACTGTGAGGATATCGTCCATTTAACAAAATAGATATGTCAGACCTTGTAGTGCATCGTTCATATGCTGTTGCCACATCTGTGTGGCATTTTGCAAAGAAAAAGGCATGAAGTTGTATTGAAGAAGGCTGAATGGTATCATTACCACATTCTTTCCATTGGCATGCTGGTCTGGTATGAAGGAGATCTTTAGGACTGCACATTTCTCCCAGTCTTCCCCCCCCCCCCCCCTCCTCAAAATGCAGCATTGTTGTCGTGTAGGGAGCCATCTTACGACAACAGGGGTAGGGGGACGCAGAAAGATGGGTTGCGTGAGGAACCAGGAGCCACAACAGGGACTGAGGCCGAGTCCCTACCCACACCCCGACGTCCGTCCTGTGCTCCGAGGGGAACATCGGTCGGGTAGCCCCCGAAAAAGCACCCACCCTCTTCGTGAAACATGCCGACGAAGAACGAAGAGGGTGAGATGACGACGGGTGCAGCGACGACGACAACGGCGCCGGATCCACGACGGGCGTGGGACGAGCTCCAGAGAGTTGAGCTGCTACTGCAACAAAGACGATGAAACCAGTTCTATTGATTCCGCAGGTGGTGCCAAAGAGGCTCCCGGGGGCAGCCATGTCGGCCGAAAGATTCCAGTGGGATGTCAATCTGGGGACAGAAACTCTGCAGAAGAATCTCGCAATCGACAAGCAAGAATCTGGTTCTGATGGTGGTCAATTACACTACTGGCCATTAAAATTGCTACACCAAGGAGAAATGCAGATGATAAATGAGTATTCATTGTTCATATTTATTATACTAGAAATGACATGTAATTACATTTTCACCCAATTTGGGTGCATAGATCCTGAGAAATCAGTACCCAGAACAACCATCTATGGCCATTATAACGGCCTTTAGACGCCTGGGCATTGAGTCAAACGGAGCTTGGATGGCGCGTACAGGTACAGCTGTCCATGCTGCTTCAACACGCTACCACAGTTCATGAAGAGTAGTGACTGGCGTATTGTGACGAGTCAGTTGCTCGGCCACCATTGACCACACGTTTTCAATTGGTGAGAGATCTGGAGAATGTGCTGGCGAGGGCAGCAGTCGAACATTTTCTGTATCCAGAAAGGCCCGTACAGGACCTGCCACATGCGGTCGTGCACTATCCGGCTGAAATGTAGGGTTTCGCAGGGATCGAATGAAAGATAGAGCCACGGGTCGTAACACATGTGAAATGTAACGTCCATTGTTCAAAGTGCCGTCAGTGAGAACAAGAGGTGACTGAGATGTGTAACCAATGGCACCCCATACCATCACGCCGGGTGATACGCCAGTATGGTGATGACGAATACACGCTTCCAATGTGCGTTCACCGAGATGTTGCCAAACACACATACGACCATCATGATGCTGTAAGCAGAACGTGGATGCATCCGAAAAAATGACGTTCTGCCATTCGTGCAACCAGGTTCGTCGTTGAGTACACCC
The DNA here is from genome assembly GCF_023897955.1 of Schistocerca gregaria. Taxonomy (NCBI): domain Eukaryota; kingdom Metazoa; phylum Arthropoda; class Insecta; order Orthoptera; family Acrididae; genus Schistocerca; species Schistocerca gregaria. The sequence continues at coordinate 90,859,202 of NC_064931.1, forward strand.
TCGCAGGCACTCCTGTCTGTGATTCAACGTCAAGGGTAATCGCAGCCGTGGCCTCCGAGCTGACAGTCCATGTTGCTGCAAACATCGTCGAACCTCGTGCTGATGGTTTCTGTCTTGCAAAAGTCCCCATCTGTTGACTCAGGGATCGAGACGTGGCTGCACGGTCCGTTACAGCCATGCGGATAAGATGCCTGTCATCTCGACTGCTAGTGATACGAGGCCGTTGGGATCCAGCACGGCGTTCCGTATTACCCTCCTGAACCCACCATTCCATATTAATGCTACAGTCATTGGATCGCGATCAACGCGAGCAGCAAATTCGCGCCACGGTAAACCGCAATCGCGATAGGCTACAATCCGACCTTTATCAAAGTCGGAAACGTGATGGTACGCATTTCTCCTCCTTACACGAGGCATGACAACAACGTTTCACCAGGCAACGCTGGTCAACTGCTGTTTGTGTATGAGAAATCGGTTGGAAACTTTCCTCGTGTCAGCACGTTGTAGGTGTCGTCACGGGCTCCAACCTTGTGTGAATGCTCTGAAAAGCTAATCATTTGCATATCACAGCATCCTCTCCCTGTCGGTTAAATTTCGCGTCTGTAGCACGTCATCTTCGTGGTGAACAATTTTAATGGCCAGTAGTGTAAATACATGCAAGTGTCCAAATTTCGAAGAATCGTTCATCTCTGTCGCCTGGCGCGACTAAAAACTCTGAAAAGAATAGAATCATTAGGCGCGAAGTGATACTTGCAGAGAGTGGCAGGAGCCGTGCGCTGCGGTGGATGCAGCAACTGGAGCAGCGTGCGGTGGCACCCGCCATGTAGAAGCTCTACTGGCGACGGACCATCGCGGGGCTGGGATCTGTATGTTGCGAGGAAGAGCAGCACTGCTCGCTCCTGTGTGCGGGAGGCACATAGTTCGTTTATCTATTGCTTCAACGTACCCATTGGCTGTACAAACCTGTGCAAAGTCCTGAGCCTTAAACTGTGGTCTTGTCTGTAACCAACACTTCGGACGAACCTTCAACCAAATTAAAAAACTTGAATGCTACTACGCGTGTTCATGCTCACTGCAAATGAATATTGGCTGAAAGAGTCCACGAAAATAAGTCAACAAGTGTTTCAAAAGTGACAAGCAAGGTCAATATGCACGCGTTGCCACAGCGATTGGTACTTTGGCCAAGCTGAAAACGTTTGCGGCGGGGCCGATAGAGTTCAGCACAAGAGCGACATTATGAAGTCAACTGTCCAATGTTGGTGGCCATACTCAGTTCAGTGCAATGCCAACGTGCTAACAGTTCTGTGGATTCCCGGCGGGGTCAAGGATTTTCACCTGCCTCGAGATGACTGGGTGTTTGTGGTGTCCTCATCATATCATAATCATTCATGAAAGTGGCGAGATTGGACTGAGCAAAAGTTGGGAATTTCTACTGGCGCTGATAACCACGCAGTTGAGCGCCCCAGAAAACAAACATCATCATTAAAAAAATGGCTCTGAGCACTATGGGACTTAACTGCTGAGGTCATCAGTCCCCTATATCTTAGAACTACTTAAACCTAACTAACCTAAGGACATCACACACATCCATGCCCGAAGCAGGATTCGAACCTGCGACCGTAGCAGTCGCGCGGTTCCGGACTGAGCGCCTAGAACCGCTAGATCACCACGGCCGGCTCATCATCATCATCATCATCGTCATCATCATCAGCCTAGCCTCTCCGTCCAGCATGGTGTGATATTATTGCAGAATGACTCTGGACAATCACGTGTGCTTATTCCTAAAGTATTGCAAAAAGATGTGTAGCGATTGCTCCACCATGGTCATTGAGGAATTGTATGCACAGAACTATCACACATCTTTTTGCAATACTTTAGGAATAAGCACACGTGATTGTCCAGAGTCATTCTGCAATAATATCACACCATGCTGGATGGAGAGGCTAGGCTGATGAGGAAAATATCGCTGCAAAAAAGAATTCTGAACGTTTTTCACTGAGCGAGGCCACGCAGTAAGGATGTAGTGCAACTAAAGATTCAAGTCAGGGTCTGCTTCTGTGGCCTGTACAATTTTCCAATAGTGTAGTGGAAAATTCTGCAGAAGTTCAGCGCTCTGCACATCGATCTGAAAAAAAGATGCAGCAGTAGCACTGAATTCAGAATCAGAACCAACAGGTAGGCGAGAAAGGGCGTCAGCGTTTCGATGTGGGTCGCTACAATATTTAGTAGTGATACTACGATAACAACAAAGCCCAACGTTGCAGCTTCTCAGCCGTGTGTGGTGGAACGGGTTTGTGTGGATGAAGCAAAGACTCAAGTGGCTCACTAGGTAAAACGTCCGGCCAAACAGACAATGGAGAAACTTTGTCACACCATAGATAATGCGAGCGCCTCCTTCTCGAATTGGAATACTTACAGTGAGTCTTAGTCAGTAACCTGGAAGCCGATCTGTCCTGTGAACCAAATCTGTGTGACAGCACAGCTCTGATTCTGTACGAATAAGCACCCACTGCCAAAACCATAGGCTTAGAGGGATTGGAATGAACAATGCATCTATCACTCAATAACGCATTTTCAAGTTTCTGGAGTGAACCCTGACACTCTTTGGTCCAAACAAAAGGCACGTTCTTCCGGTGTAAACGATGCAACAGAGCCTCTATCTGAGCTGCATTTGGTGTAAATCGGATATAATATGTCATCTTCACGAGAAGTGACTGCAATTCTGTTGCGTTCCACGAGGCAGTGAGGCCCCAGATGGCCAGCAAATGTGAGCGGAGGGGATGAACACCTTGGCTATTAAGAACATGGCTTAACTACTGAATTTCAGTCTGAAAAAAGACACATTTGTCTAGGCGACACTTCAAACGCTACCGAACTGTGCGTTTACGATTTGGCCGACCAATAGGGAGATTTGGAGATGGTCGCATGCTGGTGGAAACACGTCCAGCCGCCGGGAGCGGACACGCAGTCCGCTCTCTTCTGCTGGCAGCTTCCGACACGACCAGACGCTTTCCTCTCCTGCTCTCTTGGGCAGAAACCCATTCCGTTTTGGCGGCTTCTCTAGACCTACCTTTCCTTTTTATGCCATTAAACAACCATGCACTTAAATATGTTTGATTTTTCACCTCAACAGGTGCCTATTGCTTTCCTTTCCTTGCCAATACTGACACGTTAACATCTGGTGTCAGAAGTGGGAAGTGTTAGGACCATCTTATTGATCTAACTCCCGTAACCAATGAAGCTCCCAGTAGTAATTCGCGCTTGACGCGATGCGCAATAACACGCACACGCATCGTGGTTCGCCACGCAGCCTTACGCCTTTTCAGCGTTCTTTCCAAACAGCTGCCGCAGCCAACGCCAGGCCGCTTGCGTGGTCAAGCGCTTCGCCGCACCACACAGACAGCCGCGCCGCTGCGCTTCCAGGCAGTTCGGTACTAAACCACTCCGCGGGTAGCAGTCCTCTGCGCCGCTTCGATGTAGCGCGGTGGCACGTTCCGGTCGCGCGCCGCCTCCCAGGAAAAGCGCATGTTCTGGCCGACTACAGTTCAATTCTTTTATCTTGGCGGTTCGCGCATGCCCGCCCAGAAGCGGGAGATTGCTGCGTTGCCAGTTGTACGCGCCAAGAGAAGCAGCGCCATAGTATAGTTCGCAAACTTACGTTTAGGGGGGAGCGCTCAGTTTATGAAGTAAAGCCACCACGCCCGCATTAACCCTTTCGCTGCTACAGAGCCGTGCTCCCCGCATTCCGCGATGTGCGCGATTGTGTCATCATTGCACTGCTCGCCTGCGCAGACACATGGTGTTTCGACTGCTTTGACACACTTTATCATTCGATTTCACAAAAACTATTTGGCCCAAAAATTTGATTTTTACACATCTTCTTGACTGATACCTTCCCCCCATAATGGACTTAATTTTGTTTCGATGTTCAACGCAGTTATTGTGCAGCATTGGATGTAGTAAACCGTTGCACGAAATTTTGAAGGGTTTGAAGAGGTAAAAGTCGATAGCGTATACTTTCCGTATGGTCGATTTTAGATGCCACTAGAAATTTCAAAAAATTACATTCAAACGAATAAAATTCGTGAAGTAAGACACTTCGATATTGTTTTTAAATAAAGAAAATATTAAGCACCAATTAAGGTTTGAACTTAGAACATTTTGCTTAGTAGCAATACACTTTAACCATTACACTAACACAGCTCATCATTCAACACATCTCCCAGAGGACTTTAAAATATCACGCAAAATACCGACAAACACTGTTGGTGTGATTATGAAAAGTTTCGTCGAAGTACAATAGGAAATAAACAATTACCGCTGTTCTTTATTGCGAAAAAGCAGTTAGTGAGAATGATTCAAGCACCTTTCCTAGCTATCGTCTGAATTAGTTTAATTAAATAATAGAATATGAAGCAATTGGTATGAAGAATGCTTTTTCCAAACTTTCTATAAAAGAAAGTCTGCTATCAAGACATTGCTTTTGTTCAATTACCTTATTTCTGACTGAACGTTTCTAAAACTGAAGACACTCGTCCGTGCTCTGCACTGCAGTCGAGCTCTGGCAACGTCGTTCTCTGTTCATTGGCTGACTGTGTTTTGTGACGTCAGATGCGCAGAACGAACCTAAACTCGGCCGCCGTCATAAATGATGCGCACTTTAGCTGCGGTATGTCGCACAGCCGCCGACACCGCCTACATCATCTTCACCGCCGTTTCCTGCCGCCGTCGTCCAAAGAGATGCAGCCATCGACGACCTAACACTGCCGCAACTACGGCTCCTGTAAGTTCGTCGCTCAGATTTTCTTCGCCGCCGCCTCCTTGCTGTCGAGAGTACTCCCTTTTTTGTGCTCTCATTGTCAAGTTTTCAGCTAGCACTAGGTGTCCTAAAATTTTAACCATGCCTCAAACCCATAGTACTGCCGCTAGCGAAGGGAACTCTCCACCTACGGAAAATCCAGACCCAGTAGCTACCCTCCAAGCAAAAATTGATAGATTAAGGAAGTTAGAACAGACAGAAGGATGCCAAAAATTGTCTCAAATCCAGTCTGCCAATCTACATGCGTCAGAAATACACCCTGCTGTGCCGTAAATGACAGCTGCAAGCACCTTAAGCAGCACAGTACCCCAACCACCCATTGCAACTTTGGCTAACAGTTCCCCTGCAGTCGATTTCATTCCGACATTTTATGGAAAACCTAATGAGCAAATAAATTCATAACTACAAACTGTCGGAAATGTAGGCCACACTTGCGTTTGGCCAAGCGATTTCCTATTAACTGTACTCTACCTTAAATTGTCAGGTGACGCCCATGTCTATATCGAATCAGTTCACACCCTTTTGGACACCACCTCTTTCGCCACGTTAAATGCTGGGTTGATAGAGAGATATTCGGACAGCCGTGATGCCCTCTATTACAGAAACAAGTTTCCACCCTCTGCCAGAAGCAAGGGGAGGATGTAGAGGCATTTGCTGACAGACTCCGTGCTGTGGCTTGCCACACTTACACGCTGGGTTCGGATCCCGTCCATAATGCGGTGTTAATTGAGCAGGTGGAACTCCCCTTGATTGACATATTTATATGGTGAATCGACCCATTTGTTGGAGGAGAGGTAAAGATAGCATCACCCGCCTCGTTGCATGATGCCACATGACTCGCGATGCAGCCCGGAACCGCGGGACTGCTACGGTCGCAGGTTCGAATCCTGCCTCGGGCATGGATGTATGTGAAGTCCTTAGGTTAGTTAGGTTTAAGTAGTTCTAAGTTCTAGGGGACTGATGACCACAGAAGTTAAGTCCCATAGTGCTCAGAGCCATTTGAACCATTTTGACTCGCGATGTTGCGAGTGGAGATGGAGCATTCTATTGCCAGTTCGGTGCGTCCGAACGAACAACCGCGTCCAATTTTTGAATATGAGCAGGAATGCCAACGCTGCCTATAGCCAGGCCATGCTGCCGTGCACTGGCATGCACCTTATTGTTCTAGGTGTGAAACCGTAGGGCATATGAGTAAAAACTGTCCACAGAACCCGGGAAACGGGGGCCCCTCGCACAGCCAACAGAGCGAACAATTCACCAAGAATCCACCACGACCCCAAAATCAGCCAGAAATGGTCAGGGGGCAAGTCACGCTGCCAGACCGCGCCCCCTGTGAGATGCATGCACCCAATACGTCACAGTGTCGTAAATGAGACAGCGAATGTCCTCCTCAACAGCAAAGTTCGAGGAACTAATGTCCGAGTGCTTGTCGACGCGGGACAGCAAACCAGCATATTATTCGTAGGACATGGGGATACACAAGTGTTAAAACCGCCCCGTCACCATATTAACGGTCTGAGTGACGAGATAATCATACCCGCTGTGTATTTCCAAGTTAAGCTGAAAATCAGAGCCAGCCACTACCCTTTTGACATGGACGTAATTCGAAAACGAAGGCGAGATTTTGACATCATCCTGGGGAGTGATTTACTTCACCACTATCAGAGTGTAGTAGATTACAGAACGCAAACTGTCCACTTCCACAGGTTCCTTCCGTGCAAATATGGGCGTTATGTACAACTACCTCTGTTAGAATCAGCGGTGGCATGGGACAGATTCTCTGGCTTGGGGTCAAACCCCACAAACTGCCGATAACAGCCATATTGGTGGATCCTCTCTATCAAAACGATGTCCTTGACAGATTACATGTCCATGTTAAATGCGGCTTAACGACAGCAAAAGTGCAGGGGAAGAAATTTTATGTTCCCATCTGTCTGGACAATTTTGGAACGAAAGAGGTAGAGATTCCTAGTGGCACCATTATAGCTAGCGGCCACGAGAGTGAAGAAAACCACCGTGTACAAGAGAAGCCAAAGTCTAACTGAAACCATCGGATTCCGGAATGCGGCATGTGCCATATTGCTCCCGTGCTCAGTGACAAATTCAAAGATAAGTTAGCTCATCTGCCTGCGGCTGACCAAAACAAATTGTACTCCACCTTGGAAGAACACTCCTGGTTATTCGGGGAAAGGCGTTATTTGTTGGCTACTGACCTTGTTTACCATGAAATTCCCACAGGAGATACGAGGCCCATTGCGCAGAAAGCATATAGAATACCGTATCACCTCCAGCCTGTTGTGGAGGAAACTATCCAACAGCAGATAGAGGCAGAGACAATGCAGCCCTCCACCAGTCCCTGGTCGTCCTCAGTCGTCGTGGTCCCAAAGAAATCAATCAGTGGAATGAAGATCTACCGTCTTTGCACTGATATGAGGGTAGTAAATAAGGTAACCACCCCTGATACTTACCCTCTCTCCCGTATCGACGAAACACTGGACAGATTAGGAAATTTCAAATATTTCACTACCCTTGATATGAAGACTGGGTACCACCAAATACCAATTGCGCCACAGGACAGGCCAAAATCAGTGTTTGTAGTTCCCTCCGGTCTATATGAATTTCTGAGAGTGCTATTTGGGCTGCACAACATGCCAACAACTTTCCAATGCTTTGCCAGCTTATTGCTACAAAGTCTGAAACTCACAATGTGTTTAGTTTGTCTAGATGATATCATTGTCTTTTCCACAACCATAGATGGGCATGTTACTAGGTTAAGAAATGTTTTGTCTAGACTAATAAGCGCCAATTTAAGCTTGAAAATAGAAAAATGTTCCTTTCCTGAGAGCCAAGTACAGTATCTGGGGCATATTATTAGCGCTGATGGAGTAAAGCCAGACCCCCGTCTAACTGAACCAGTTAGAACATTCCCTTCCCCTAACAATATAAAGGAATTGCAAAGCTTTTTGGGACTCAGCAATTATTATAGGCGTTTTGTAAAGGACTATGCCACAATAGCTAAACCACTTACCCACCTGCTGAAAAAAGATGTATGCTATCAATGGACCCCCGAGTGTAAAGCTGCAGTGCAGCATATTAGAGATGCTCTGACTAGTTCCCCGTTATTGATCTATTCCGATTTCGAAAAACCATTCATTCTCTCCTGTGACACATTCGAGTTTGCAGTAAGGGCCATTCTGAGTGAGGAAAGACCAATTGGTTACACATTCCGTCAGCTGAACCAGGTGGAAATTAATTACATTACTACAGAGAAAGAACTGATGGCATTAATGTTTGGAGTCAACTATTTTAGATGCTATCTTTATGAGAGAAAGTTTACAATAGTAACAGATCACGCAGCATTTCAGTGGCTACTATGTTTAAAAGACCCTAGCAGCCATCTCACCTGCTGGGCCCTGACGTTGAGTGAATATGATTACCAAGTACAACACAAAGCTGGAAAACTGCACCAGAATGCTGACGCCCTTAGTAGAAAAGTGAGAGTAGCTCAAAACGATGATATGTCAATTGACAAATTAAAAGACTCACACGAGAATGGCGCAAAATAACGCCAGTGTCGCTCCCACCCAGATTTTGTTACAGAGGATGGAATTATATACCGTAAGACCCCCCTGGGTTAACGGATAGTAATATCTAAGGACTTATGATCCAGAATTATTGCCCAGTACCGTAACAACATCCAAGCTTGCCATAGTTGACGAAGAGCAACAAACAGCCGCATTGTCACGAATTATTGGTGGGACAAAAGATGGCGAGATGCTGCCAAGTATATAAAAAATTGCCTACCATTCGCCCAAAGAGTACCACTCCCACAAATCAAAATTCCCTTAAATCTCTTCCCAAGGCATCAAAACCATTCCAGTTTGTAGCTATGGACATACTCGGGCCACTTCCCGTAAGTACACAACAAAGTAAATATATCCCATCCATTAGTGATCACTTTTCCTGATACCTTATTTTCTACATCTACATACAAACTCCGCAATCCACCATACGGTTCGTGGTGGAGGGTACCCATCGTGGACATGTCAGTTAAAACAGTCGCACGAGCTTTTGTAGATCATCTTGTCCTTCCTTTCAGAAGCCCTGAAGCCATCATAACCTATCAAGGAACCAGTTTTACGTCCGCCTTATTTGTCCAAGTTTGAAAATTGTAGAGAATTAAAAAATGGAGAACCACCCCTTTTCACCCCCAGGCAAATGGCCGCATTGAACGTGTCCATCGCACTGTGAAACGAATGCTTCCCTGTTACATAAACTCAGCCCACAATGAGTGGCAAAGATACATCCCGTACATAGCAAGTGCATACAATAACCGTTTCCATGAAGCCACTGAACATATCCCTTACGAGATGGTGTTTGGCTGCCCTATAGAATCTCCCTTTTAGATTGATAAATTACCTCTGGGAATCGATCACACAGCCGTTAAGGGGCTAGCCCGCCGCCTTTAGGCCATTTGGAAGAAGGTACAAAGGAACAACCGCAAAGCAACCAGAAAAAGGATGGAAAGAAGTAATAAAAATGCCATCCTCCCCTCTTATAAGCCTGGTGATTTGGTTTTGCTGAAAAAATCTAGTATAAAGAAAGGAAGAGTGAAGTAACTTACCCCCCTGTATGGCGGACAATAATCAATCATTCGGCTCACTTCCCCTTTTAATGCAGAATCACAACTGCCCGACTGCAAAGTGATCGTCCACTTTGATAGGCTAAAACCCTATTCGGGAACTATGCCTCCCACACCATCTTCTGAGACAAGCGCCAGATCTTCAGCAGGTTCTGCTCCCCCTGTGAAGTGTAGAAAACGGAAAGTTCCACCACCCCCAGTTCGCCCTAGATACACTCTGAGATCTTAACACCCGTATGCCCTTAGATCCAGGGACTAAACACTAAGGTACTGATTCGTACTTAAGAGATCCCCAGTTATATCAACCAAAAGAAAAAGTAACAAGGCTGGAGCAACCACCTTATTACTTTCCTTTGCAAATGAACATTCTACCCATACAATATGTTTTTTTATGCTCCCATGCTATGATAACTAAGGTGTCGCCCTAGTCTCCCTCTCTGAAAAGGTTATCAGACCTTTACCCACAAAGCCTGTTCTGCAATGTTGATCTAGCCTAATTAATCCCTAGTTTAACCAGTATTTTATTTATGTTATTTTTATTGTGTTATTTATATGTTATGACACCCCTAGTGGTCGGAAAGTAGCTCTATTTTCAGTGCCAATACAGTTAATTCTAATTAAGAGTATTGTCTGAAGAAGTTATTGCATTACATCTCTACCTTTTTATTCTAAAGATTTTTTTTCCCTGAAATGGCACCATGTTTCACTAAGTAATTTTCCCGTTTGAACACCTGGAGTGATAATAACACACCTTACTAACTGAGAGATTTGCTCCTAAGAAAGATACATAACCTGTCGCTTTTGCACCAAAATAAATGTTAGATAACTCAATGATTATTCCTATACCGCGACCGCGTGGTCTGCACACACAGCAGTGACACTCTAACCTTCTCCTACCGTCTCTCACGGACGCCCGTTCTTTTTCAGGGTATCTCAGAAGGTAAGTTTGGCCGCTCAGCGGTACTACGAAGTTGTTAACACGTGCGCTCCGCCTATCAGAATCAGCTGGACCTGTCAATGAGGAGTCGCATGTGCAGCGGCCATAATGCGAGGGCTGGAGTCACTTCAAACACCTGCTACTTGCCCACCCCTCCTCAACTCGCGCCGTCCCATTCAAAGACCTTGTAAAAAAAAAAACTAGACTCACTGATGGCGCTGCAGTCGCGGGATAATTTGAACCTTCGGCTGGACGCCATTATAGTGGTTGTAGTCCGATGTGTTGTGTAGCATTGTTGTTCACGAAGACCCTAATTCAACGTTGTATATTTATTGGGGCGTACATACAGTATTTGTTACTCGTAATTCTACTGTCTGTACGTTCCAATCAAAAGAAGTACAATGGTGAAGAGTTGTGCAGCGATTAATTGTACAAATCAATTCGAGAAAGGAATGAATATTACATTTCACAGATATGTGAATATTTTAAGTTGTTTTGTATGTCAGTGCACTTGCTTAACAAATGTTTTTGTAACACGGTATTAGCATAATGTTTGTGCATCTATTTGCAGGTTTCCCAAAACCACAGCTGTTACAAAAATGGTTACACGCTGTCGGGAGGCAAGATTTCCGACCGACAGAATACCGTTTTATATGTTCTGATCATTTTGAAGAAATTTGGCTGATCGGTAGTGTTTTCATGGTCTAGATTAGGTTCAAACTTGATAATTTGGTCGTGAGTTGCCAAAGCACTATGCCATATATAACGCACTTCTAAAATATCTAAAGCAAGGTAGAGTCAGAAAATATCTATTCATATAGTGGGCAAATCTTCGAGTGTTTTGATGCTTTTGCGTACATCTATCGTAAATAAACTACGAAAAATGCTAGGGGTTCAGTACATAACTTTTAGCTACGGCAGATTCCATATAGTACATAAGATAAATTCATAAACAGTAACTAGTTGCTGTTTGTTCATAAATTAAAAAGTATATTGTAGTAACTTATTTAAATGAGGCATTATGTTTGTGACCTAACTCAAGGGAAGGCATTTTATAGCCAAAAGCGATGTATAAACATTCGAACTCCGCGCGCCAGTTTACCACTCTAATGGCCGCTGCCCAGCTATTCAATTTGTCCGCTCTTCACAGTGGACCACTCTTGTGGTTGTGGGGGCCTGGTCTCATTAGTCATGCCGGCTGTCGCTGCCTGATCCTCCCCCCTCCCCCCTCCCCCCTTCCTCTCCGGGAGCCTACCGCACACCTGCCTGCCACTGTTAAAGGGACTTTACGTATATTAAAACGTACTAGCTTCGCTATCAACCAATGAATAGCAACTTATCAGAGAGCAGTACCATCTTCTTACGTAATACCTAATGCAAAAGTGATTTCTACCATCCTTCTGTCTTAATAATTGGGTAACTTCAACAACTTGAGATCCCACCCATAAATTTATTTGCACGACTAAGCCGTTCACATGCCTGCTGACCAGACTATTACTCCGAGGGGAGTTTGGAAGCAAGCAACCTCCAGCTGATGGAACGGGAAGTGGAAACTCATCACAATAACAAAGCCACCCGTTATGGGGTGTCTTTCCATGCACCGCCACTTAATTTGGTGGCGCTTTGTATATCCGAGTCCCCTCTGAAGTATAGTACCACCATACCACCTTCTGTCCAGCCTGACACATCTTAAGAACCGACTACCTTCTCCTTTTCCGAATTCTCAAATGGTTTCTCTATTATGTGCCCATCACAGCCTATTCAACCCATATGTATATCTACATCTACATCTTATGATTACTCTGCAATTCACATTTAAGTGCTTGGCAGAGGGTTCATCGAACCACAATCGTACTAGCTCTCTACCGTTCCACTCCCGAACAGCACGCGGGAAAAACGAATACCTAAACCTTTCTGTTCGAGATCTGATTTCTCTTATTTTATTTTGATGATCATTCCTACCTATGTAGGTTGGGCTCAACAAAATATTTTCGCATTCGGAAGAGAAAGTTGATGACTGAAATTTCGTAAATCGATCTCGCCGCGACGAAAAACGTCTTTGCTTTAATGACTTCCATCCCAACTCGCGTATCATATCTGCCACATTCTCTCCCCTATTACGTGATAATATAAAACGAGCTGCCCTTTTTTGCACCCTTTTGATGTCCTCTGTCAATCCCACCTGGTAAGGATCCCACACTGTGCAGCAATGTTCTAACAGAGGACGAACGAGTGTAGTGTAAGCTGTCTCTTTAGTGGACTTGTTGCATCTCCTAAGTGTCCTGCCAATGAAACGCAACCTTTGGCTCGCCTTCCCCACAATATTTATTATCTATGTGGTCTTTCCAACTGAAGTTGTTCGTAATTTTAAGACCCAGGTACTTAGTTGAATTGACAGCATTGAGAATTGTACTATTTATCGAGTAATCGAATTCCAACGGATTTCTTTTGGAACTCATGTGGATCACCTCACACTTTTCGTTATTTAGCGTCAACTGCCACCTGACACACCATACAGCAATCTTTTCTAAATCGCTTTGCAACTGATACTAGTCTTCGGATGACCTTACTAGACAGTAAATTACAACATCGTCTGCGAACAACCTAAGAGAACTGCTCAGATTGTCACCCAGGTCATTTATATAGATCAGGAACAGCAGAGGTCCCAGGACGCTTCCCTGGGGAACACCTGATATCACTTCAGTTTTACTCGATGATTTGCCGTCTATTACTATGAACTGCGACCTTCCTGACAGGAAATCACGAATCCAGTTGCACAACTGAGACTATACCCCATAGGCCCGCAGCTTGATTAGAAGTCGCTTGTGAGGAACGGTTTCAACAGCTTTCCAGAAATCTAGAAATGCGGAATCAACTTGAGATCGCCTGTCGATAGCGGCCATTACTTCGTGTGAATAAAGAGCAAGCTGTGTTGCACAAGAACGATGTTTTTGAAACCATGCTGATTACGTATCAATAGATCGTTCCCTTCGAGGTGATTCATAATGTTTGAATACAGTATATGCTCCAAAACCCTACTGCAAACCGACGTCAATGATATAGGTCTGTAGTTCGATGGATTACTCCCACTACCCTTCTTAAACACTGGTGCGACCTGCGCAATTTTCCAATCTGTAGGTACAGATCTATCGGTGAGCGAGCGGCTGTATATCGATTCATTCGAGAAAGGAGTTATAATACTATTCGCAACAAACACTAATTCCATTCTAATATTACTAATTTACGAGAACTGCGTTCTTTAAATGGTTAATTCAAACGCCCCAAGGACTCGTTCACTCAGGACACGCTGGAGCTGTTACCACGGCACCTACATGCACAGCTGTTCCACAATCCCACTGCTACACGCACCACACAGCTGCTCCGCAGTCTCAGCACTAACCTGAAACCTACCTCCGCCGCAGCACGTCTGCCTCTCGCCAGTTTTATAACGCTACCTGCTTCACCAAGTACCGAGTTTGATAAATTGTCTTACCACTCAGTATTAGGCTCACTTTGGATGATCAGAGGTGTTGAACAATGTCCGACCAACTATGCACGCCAGCTGCTAGCTGATTAATGACTTATACCCAATAACTTGTATTCTCCCCCCCCCCCCCCCCCCCGTTATGATTTTGTGTTACGTTTAACCATTTCACAATCATTTTACTGTGCAGCAAAGCCCTTGCTGTACTATAAATGTCATATCATGTATGTATTTTTGTAATTTATGCCTTTGTTTTGTTGAATATGCACTTGTATTTTATATTTATGACCCCAGTATGTAAAGGCCCACCATACCCCTGGATTCTGTGTATATTGCACTATAGCAACACTCCCATTACTTAAGATTCCCCTTCAGTTCTCATACACGATTTCGTGAGTCAGCGATTCCAGAATCCCAGTATGCGCCATGTTCGTGCCCAGAGCTGGACTGGTATGTTTAGAAGAATGTGAAGCACCTGAGTTATCTAAGATACTCAATAGAGAAGAGTTGAATACACCCCTGAAGTTGAATAGACGTGCGCTACCCTCCCACTGCAGAGCGGTAAGCGAAATAGGTTTTGTGGTGTCACCTCCAGACACCACACTTGCTAGGTGGTAGCCTTTAAATCGGCCGCGGTCCGTTAGTGCACATCGGACCCGCGTGTCACCACTATCAGTGATTGCAGACCGAGCGCCGCCACATGGCAGGTCTAGTCTAGAGAGACTCCCTAGCACTCGCCCCAGTTGTACAGCCGACTTTGCTAGCGATGGTTCACTGACTACATACGCTCTCATTTGTAGATACGACCATTTAGCATAGCCTTCAGCTACGTCATTTGCTACGACCTAGCAAGGCGCCATAATCAGTTATTATAATCTGAAGAGATAATATTGTGAATCATGTACCGTCAAGAGCGACGTTCATCATAATTGGATTAAAGTTAAGTATCGACTAGCTACGTCCGCTTTTTGAATTCTAATTCCTTGTCATGTTCCAGACCTCATGTCAGTATAGTCCTTCCCTCCTTACGCCAGTCTGCGTGAGCTAAACGTGTGCATGTCGGCCTCCTCTAGTAACACCCAACAGGTTTTATGATAGGATAAAAGTAATTAAGTTTCAGCCAAGTAAGTGAAGAATAGTAGTTCGCACCCCATGTGCGTTTTGCACATTTAAGTGTTCACCCAGATGAACACAAGTTTCGTTATTGTTTACCCTACATCTTAAGAAGTAATTTAATGATGAAGTGAAGATGTTACGAGCGAGCACGGAAATCGGCACTGCTACCATTTGCATACAGTGCTCTGCCGTGTGAGTGAGAGATACCTGGTTGTTTATTCAAACAATCACACCCATGACGTAATATGATTGAAGCACCCACTGAAAAAGCACTAGATTGTTGATGATTAGCACCCATTATGTGACGTCATCACCCAAGCACAGTAATGTGTTATCTTCTTGGATATATAGTTAGCAAGAGACTTCCACCCAAATGAATAAAAGTTTTCATTGTACAATGTCGCAGTAGTTTGTACCCCCCAATTTCGTAGCTCACCCTGTTACCCCATGGATTTTGGGAATTTTGTAGTAGTTAACCACCACGATACATAATCGCCCTATGGAGACAGAGCACAATTCCTTCCTCGCCCATGCATTGTCTGGGTTACTACCATTGCTTTGAGTCGCTTGTCCATTCGTTCCAGCCTCAATGATTACTTTTTACCTCCCAACTCGAGAGCCATGTGCCTTACATGATGCGTTTAGCGCCTGCAGAGTGCCCAGCTGATCGGTTTATTCTTTCAGTTTTCGTTTTCATTAATTGGTTGCCTACCTATCTCTTTCATCTATATACTTCATTGACACATCACGACAAGGCTCACCTTCATCTGCACCCTGGTCAGTAGCCAATACTACTCGGACACATTGCTCCCCCCAGAGGGAGGGGGGAGAAAAATCCTGCGACTAGTGGATATGTCACAGCTGAATCATTCTTATTCCGAAATCCGTTACCTGAACTTGTTCCCGGTTATACCCAATTCCTTATTCTTTAACGTGAGCATCCTTCCGGTTCGCAGCGGGTGGGCCGCTCGGCATAAATGGCCAATATGTCGGGCTATCTTTTCGTTGCGATCGCGGACGGCTGTCCACGATTATACCTAGAAAAACTCTGCATTAACGCAACATGATTTTTCTCATTGGTCAAATCCCTTTTCCTCCTAAGCCACAACACCCATTACTAAAGCTTCTGATTCAGAAAATCACTCAAGAAACCATTAAACACCTTGAATTCCACATACGCATTGAGTGCATGCATTGATAAATGCAACCCCAAAATTTTGCACTCATGCCAACCAGGATGACGAGTAAGCCTCTTTTCAGCACGACCATACCCCCCTCCTTCCTCACTACCCCGTTGCTACTAACTTATACCTGTGCTGTTCTTTGGAATCACCACTTTTAATTGCCCAGTGACATAGCGCACATGAGTTTGTTAACCAACGAGTTTTCACCCGTCACTAGCTAAACATTCATGGTGGTGTCTGTTTGTTCTATATCGTGTCTCCCTACCACTTTCGCGCAACGACGCTCTGAGCGTGTTTTTTAGGGAATTAACTAGTTTGAACCTGGGACCCGTTGCTGGTAAGGAGACGCCAGACCACAAATGACATGTACAATTCAGAAGAGTTCAGTGAGACTAGCGATGATATAACCAAATACTAAATGATCTCAGAGTCAGCTCCACTGCACTCCCTGTAAAAGAATCTTAATACTAACTAAATCTAGTGGCTTTCCTATTTTTAGTTAGCTGGTAAAATAACGTCGAAAAAGCAGTTAAGTTTACCATTGGAAATTTTATTCTGCTCACAAAACATTGTTTATAAATTGCACTATTGATAGAAGGAAGTGATTTAATACATGATGGTAAAAACCAACTGCGTTCAACAAAAATGTGAACGAATATTCCCTGAATGGGTTTCAAAGCTCTACAATGGATCGAAGGGTGACCTATGCCATGTCACATCTATAATCTAGGTTTAAATTAAGTTTCATAAAAGAGAAAACTATCAAAATGGTCTACAGTGACCCTCAATTATCTTTAATTACTTATCTAACTTGTCGTAAATTACAGTGGCTGATGTGGCTTCCCAATAATTATATAACAGAGAAATCATCGCGTTTCAGATTTTTACTTCAGGTGGCAAATGTGAACACCATGAGCTTTAATTTACGATCGACACTAGTATTACGCAAAAAGGAGGTGTAACAGATGAGACTTCTGCAGTTCTGAGTGAAGCCTTATGCGCTCAAAAATGCGGCATCACTTGCGTTCATTACCTTGTCGGTGTTTAGGCAGCGTCAGGGCGACGGCGGGCAGCACAGCTCCGCTCACCTCGCCATCTCGGAAGCAACTCTTTTCTAACTGCTCCTTACTACAATTTACTGAAGTTGGTTTAAAAAAACTATCTGGCTATGTTTTCATCTGACCAATCAGGGTCTCAATGTTAACCTTAAGCTCCGCCTACAAAAATTATGTCTATCCAATGAGAAACGTTATACTTTTCGTCGTGGGGCAATGTTTTTAAAGTTTGCAGCTTAACAGAGACGCGAAAAAGTCTCACGCTAAAACGTGCGGGTGGTAGTCTTAGAGGTAGGCTGGCGACGTGGGTGTCAAGTCCGTCCCTTATCGTAGGGCCTTCTAGCTTAACATGGTTCTGCTCTCGGCTTCTGTTCTCGTTTCTCTCCTTGGAACTGCGTTGGTCTCACGGTGGGATGGTACGACTTGCATTTAGGCATTCTTGTGTTAGTCTGTGGTATTCCAGTTGCTCACTCATTACTCGTATTACTTTGGTTAATTTAATGTCACGATTTATTCGGAGCTATGTGACATACTACTGGATTTGCTTATCATGTCAGGGTTTTCATGGAAGGTGTTGGATTTTCCTGATGCCTTACAACTACAACCTCAGGTAATTGCTTACTACTTCTTCATCCACTGTAATACTTCCCTTCCATAACATATCTCCCAGCTGGAGTTAACAAGATTAGTTCGTTGCTATAGGCCATAATAATTTCCAAATATTTTTGAGCAACCTAGCCCTACCGTGTGCTACCCAATGGTAGTGGTTTTTTTTTTGTTTAATAGCTCTCACTGTAATATCACTACCCCCACCGAGGAGGTGTTTGCACACTTGTCTTATGCCCATGACATGTGACTTCCCCCTCTCCTGTGGTATTTACCAAAGCAACCGATGGTACCACCATCACCTGACAATTGGCCCACTCTCCCCAATCATTCACATTCCCAGCTGGACCAGTCTTTAACGGACCTGGTAAACAAAGAGTCAGGGCAGATTATTCTAGACCGTGCCACCACGTACATCAGGGGTTGGCACCACCACCAGTATCTCAGTCGTATAGTTATTCATAGTTCTGTATGTACCTCTCTAGTAATTATCCTAATGGGTTCATTGCTATGGGTAGCCTTTAGCAAAGGACTTTTTGCGTGACTCCGGTTGCCCCTTCCTGCTGTCCCTGTACAGCAACCTTCTCGGGAATATCACGCTTAATTTTCGTAGTCTGGTCTGAGTGCCATGTGGATAGAAAGGAAATAGTAAATAATTAAAATACCCCTAAAAGGAAAAGGTATGGACCTCCTTTAGATGTAAGTAATACAGTGCCCCACCATGTGACTGTGAAGTGGTGCCAAAATGTTAACCCCCTTGTAATCTGAGCATCGCCCCTTCCAGAACCCCCCACTTACACGCTCCGGCGGAAGTTTCAGTGCACCACAGCGCGTCGCTGCCCTCTGCGGTCAGCGACCTTTGCCACTGCCAGCGCCAACAGCTGATGGCAGCACCTTGCATCACCATATGCAGCGGCTCACACCATAGCAGCACCATACGCCGTAGTCCAAATTTTGTCACGCAAGAGCTCATTAACACACTGTCATTTTCTCAATGCAAATTTAAAAATAGTCCAAAATATATTGTTAAAATTATGTAAGGCTGTCCTTAGCAGAAGCCCCATAGTAACTGTCAATTTGTCACCCTCCCCCCTCCCCATTGCTTCACTCCTGCGGAGGGGAGAAGGGTGTACAGTGGTGGCTGATACTGAATGGATTTAATAGTATAAAATTTTATTTTTATTTTTCACTTAATGTCCGTCTGTGCCTTCTGTCTGGCGGCTAGTTGCTGCAGATCAGTCATGTTGCAAAACCGGACAGAACCACTTTGAAACTCACGTGTTGAACCATCAGCAGCTAAACTCATGTGTTGCTGATGAGGTAGCGCTACCAAACTGCACATCTACGAATTGGCTGACCAATTTGGAGGTTTGGAGGTGGTCTCATTGGGCTGGAACCGCGGCCAGCCACTGGGAATGGACACACCATCTGCTCTCTTCTGCTGGCAGCTTCCGACCGGACCAGATGCTTTCCTCTCTTGCTCTCTTGGGCAGTAGCCCATTCACTTTCGGCGGCTTCTCTAGGCCTGCTTTCCCTTGGTACGGCATTAAACAACCATGCTCTTAAAATATGTTTGATTTTTCATCTCAACTGCTTTCTCTTCCTCGTCAATTGTGACACATTAACAGTATGCTCAAATCATTCAGCTTCTCTGTTCAACTGGGGATGAAATGGAGCACAGGTAAGGTGAGTGATACTGTCGCCTACACAAAAATGTGCAAAGTCCTGAGTCTTAAACTGTGGGTGGTTGTCTGTAACCTATATTTAAGGCAAACCTTAAAAAAAAAGCCTGAACGGTACGATGTGACATAATCGAGTTCATGGGTACTGCAAACATATATTTGCTAAAAGAATCCACTACAATAAATCAGTGAGTGTTTCAAAACGGACCAGCAAAGTCAATATGCACTCATTGCCATGACGATTGAGACTTTGGTCAAACTGAAAACATTTGCAGAGAAGCCGAAAGAATTTCAGTGCATGAGCGACACTGTGACATCATCTGTTCAATGTGGGCGCCCAACGACGGTGGTCTGTGAGGTAAGCAATTGTGCATTGCCGAGCTACCTCGCCAAAATGCTTGTGGTACCAACTCAAGTGTGATGAAGTTGTGTCAAACCTGTGTCGATTATCCGTTCACTGCCTTATTCGATGTTCAGGAGCAACCTTATAGTGATGTCAGAACGTGCTCTCTTGTTCCAATAGCTTCCGATTTAGCAGTGTGAACCGATCTTCCAAAGCTCCACTCCTTCTTTTTGAGTTGGTGCACCTGTGCTCATAGCACACGATTCTGCTTTTGTGTTCACATTTGCTGCTCCAGTACACATTACATGACTTCTATCAGCCATACTCTCTGTTTTAACACCTACTGGGATTTTGGACAGGATAGTCAGTGTCACATCAGCTTTTTCTGCTAATTCCCACAGTGGTAAATTTTGATGAACTGCCATAACTGATTGAACGAAAATAGTTAATTTACAGAGCTTCAGCACCTATTGCGACTGTTCCAGTAGTAGCCCAAGACCCGTTAGAGCACTTAAAACTTGCAGCATTAGAGGTGGTGGGCTGTTGCCTGTCTCCTCTTTGTCAAAAACGTTTTGTAGCCAACACTCTGGCAACAAAGTATTATGCCCCACAAGCGTCTCCTTTAGAGATGAGTAGGAACATTGCTATAGATTATTTTCAGTTTCCTCTGTGACTGCTTGCTCCAAGTGCGTCATAATTATTATGTTCTTGTCTTTGGCTAGGTGCATTCCACATTGCTATAAGATGTACTCTATGTGTGCGAACCAGACACTTGGATGAGTACACCACAATGGTAGAAACTTGATGTAACCCAGTCGTAGTCAGTTTGTGTTATACATATCTTGCCAATTACTTATGGCTACTGCTTGTTGAAGACGTGGCTGGCTGTACCTTAATTTCTGTGTCTGTTGAACTCGGTAGCATGTCTGTCATTATTGCTTATGGAGAAAAAAAGAAAAATGAAAAAAAAAAACAGTTCCAAATCTCTTCTTTAGTAAATCACATCAGGGTCACCACTATGGGTAATTATACATGAAATGAAACAACTACCACATAATTCACATGCATGAGTATTCTGCAAATCTTTATTGTAACTTAAAGTGTGACTAACATAACATCCAAGCAATGACAACATAAGATTCTAAACTGCTAATAGATACTCTTCACCGAGCAAGGTGGCGCAGTGGTTAGCAGATTGGACTCGTATTTGGAGGACAACGATTCAAAACAGCATTCGACCATCCTACTTACGGATTTCCCTAAATCGGCTCAGTCGCGGGGATCGTTCGTTTAAGCCAGCCGCCGTGGCCGAGCGGTTCTAGGCGCTTCAGTCCGAAACTGCGCTGCTGCTACAGTTGCAGGTTCGAATCCTGCCTCGGGCATGGATGTGTATGATGTCCTTAGGTTAGTTAGGTTTAAGTAGTTTTAAGTCTAGGTGACTGATGACCTCAGATGTTAAGTCCCATAGTGCTTAGAGCCATTTGAACCATTTTTGATGGCTCATTTGAAAGGGCACAGCCGACTTCCTTCCCATCCTTCCCTAATCCGATGGGACTGATGACACTACTGTTTGGTCCCCAGATCTACCAACCAGTCTAAATACTCCTTGCTCTGCCTGTGTCCACAGTGACTGATGACGCCACAAATCCATATTTTTTAATATGGAAACATAGTTCATTCAAATTTCCAGAAACTAACAAAAAATTATTGGCGTAATGGCTATTGCAACTTTTCAAAAACCGAATCACTTACTTTACAATACTCATAGAGAAAAGACCCAATTCTTCATTCCTCCCATCCAGCACAGCAAAACTTCATTCCTCCCATCAGTGACAACAAAACTTAGGTCCCTATGTTCCTGACGTTTAGGAAATATTGAAGTAAAATGCAAGACTTTTTCAGGATTCTCCATCGTCACAAAATTCTCGGAATATCAGATGGCTTCAGCGGTATGGTAAGAACTTGGATGAAACAAGCTTTATTGGAAAGTTAACAAATACATCAACGTACACAAAACACAGCACAGTTACAGAACATTTTTAGAAATATTTTCACCAATAATCAATCTATGTTTTTAGATATGTGTATGTATTTATGAACATGTATGATTCCCGAAAGGGGCTGAGCAATTCTGTAGCTTTTTGTTTGCAGTGTATCCACGACAACATTGCTGTTATTGTGGTTCTTCATTGTAGGATTCCACGAATGTGTTTCTTGCTGATAAAATTCCAAAAACCTAAGAACTTGTGAGTTTCCACAGTTCCGCGACACTGTTTTCAAATATCCAACCAGGAAGTACAAGCGACAAACAAACTCGAATTTCGAAAAATAGCCAAAGCAGACAACGGTTGCGCGAGTGTGAGTCAGCTTACCGGTATTGGCTACAACACCCTGCGATATTCGGTCGAAATACCGACAAGCAACGGCACTGTTCCAAAATTGCGGCTAATGTTGGTTCCAATGCTATTTCATCGACCCACACATCAGTCCAAAAGTGTGAGCGCCAATGTTTGCCCCCTTATGTGGACACTGCCTAACCGCACTGTGTTCGTCCAGATCTCATTTTTAAATAATTAGTTTTTTAAATATTATTGTAGTCCTGTGAAGGTCTGTTGATGTTCTACTTCACTGCTCGCTTTTCGCAAGCTTTTCCCAAGTTGTATTTCTCAATCGGACTTAGTTTGTCCTTCGTACTAAAACACGTGGCGTTTATCACAATTCCTTTCGATGTCAAAACATCCCTACTTCCCCTCCACCATCATCACAAACGTCATTGCCACTTGGTTGCTGTTCATATTTAATTTATATCTCTGTTGTTCAGTACGTCAGAGTCCATATTAGTGTTGTTTACATAAAATAAATGTATTGATCATGACGGCTGGGAGGTATTTTAAGCGGAATAATATCGCGCTGTTATCTTTCCCCCCTATGTTTTTATTGTTTTGTGTGTAGTCATCATGTGAATATTTTCCCGCTAGGTCAAATGTGCTTTGTTTGCTAACAGCTGAAATATCATCTACTACCGAATTTCAAGAATTTGGTGCCTATTGTGAACGAACAGGTAAACTAAATACTCACGTGTCGCCGAAATTTGCATACATAGTTTCTTAAGCTTTTTGCTGTGTCTAAACGAGGATTGATGCTCCGCGTAAGAGGTTATGTTTTTGTTGAGGTTATGTTTTTGTTGTTTGTGATGATGTAGCATCAGTAGTACGAACTTTCCGTATGTTCTAAGACGTGCTTGTATAGTTCCTGCTCAGTTAACAACAGTACTTAGTTATTTTTTCTGATAGCGCAGAACTGTTTCTGTAAAATAAAGCTTCAAACGGCGTCGAGGATTTCAATGAATAAATTTCTGTTTGATAAATTGTGCTGAAATCCTATAGACTTTTTGCTGTCAACACTGGTATCATTAGATATTACTTAATTGTCCTGTCATGAACTTATTAGAGTGACAATTCTGTAAACTCGATGTGCGGACATCGAAGTACAAATATGTATATGGTGTTAGTGGATACTTACTGATCACAGACGAATTGTATGTTATTTTGATGTTACTGATTTCTTCTACTTAAAGATACTGGTACGTGTTATGTAAGTAAAATTATGTTATTTACGAATGTCTTTTCTTATGGGTTTACTCTTGTACTAAGACAATTGCATGGTAGTTGCGTTCACTGTACTATTACAAAAATGCCCATTATAGTTTATTTCTAGTCCATTACTACAATTCTTCAATTACAGTCTATACTATTTCCAAGATTTTTGACATAATGACATTTTATAAATAGCTCATGGTTGTTACCCTGCTTCTCGGCATCGTGCCTTTTTAGTATCTAAACTGATTTTGATTTTTCATATGGCAGTAAAGTTGTGATTTTGGGAGAATTAAGAGAATGCTATCTACAGTTCACCTACTTTGTATTTAATGACTTTGCTCTATTACCCCAGGTAATTGGATGCCTAGTTTCCTATGAAAGACTGCACAAGATTGCACTGTTACTGGTAACTCATTCTGCCTCAAAGAATTGTTTTTATGGGGCAGCCACAACTGAATAAGTCCATTTTGAAAAATGATGGAACTGCAGGACAGGTGCTTAATCCACAGTCTTTTGTTGTGTACACATGACTGGTTTCGGAAAAGTTAATGTTCCATCATCTACATAAAAAATTAAATCAGTTGAGGTCATCCTCATCCCTTTTGGTTCCATGACAACAATGGGGTGAGGATGACATCAGTTGATAGCTTTTATTTTTTACACCAGATGATGGAACATTAACTGTTCAGAAACCAACCTTGTGTGCACAATAAAAGATTGTGCATTAAGCAGCTCTCTTGCTGTTTCTTCATTTTTCATTCTGCATCAGCAAATGCTGCTTTACATTGGCATAGTTGCATGCTATTTCCCCTTGCTTCTTCCTATCTCCTTCAGGTTTACACTCTTCTGTTGTTGAGAACACCACACACAGTATATTTGTTCTGCATATATATATTTTTTGAATGTGGGTTGTGGTAACAAACTGGTCTGTAGTGTAGCCTAACATCTAGGTCACGTCGAAAGGTGACAAGTGTGGGTGTGGGTTGATGAAGCCGACAGATGTGAATATGAAATCTTAATTTTGGCAATATACCGATCTGTAGCGTAGCAGAGTGTCTAGGTTTGGTGAAGGTGACAGTTTGATTGAGAGTATGCATTGTGGTATTGAAGGCTTAATTTAACACTTTAATTCCAATCTGTTTGAATTACATTTTCAATTGTCACCATTCAAAGCTTAGTGTCTAAGCAGAAGCACCAGATCGTTCACATTGTTTATTCTTGATAATACATCTAAACTACAGTAATGGCACTCAAGAAATGCAAACAAGGGTAAAGTAGGCACCAGAATGCAGCTGTCCCTCTGTACTGGATTCTTTGTTGTAGTGCTGTTTCTTCAGAGATTAAAGCTATATATTTTACCATGACCCAAAGCCCAACCATTTTTGATTGTGAATAATCCTGTAACAAATTGCATGGTCTAACGTTGCAGAAGTCAATGTGTCAGTCTCCTAGAACTTTCATATTGTTTTAAACTCTGCTGAAGTTTACCATGCATTTCTTGCTGGAATAGTACTCCTAGGTGGATGTACATGAAAAGTGGCTTAATTGCTGTATGGTAGTTTATTCCCAAACAAAAGTTGATGTCAGTAAGTTGTTGTTGTTTTTTTTTTTTTTTTTTTTTTTTTTTTTTTTTTTTTTTTTTTTTTTTCCAGTAAAATGATCTTTGTGCTGCAGTGAACTCACCCCCATGAATTGTGGACCATATCAAGATGGGGTGGCTTGCATTCCTCAACAATACATATAACAACCACTATGAAGGGGTATCTGTGGAGATACCAGACTAACCAGTAATTTTTGAACAGAAGCAGCAGTCTTTTCAGTAGTTTTGGGGACAACAGTCTGGATTAGAAACTGATCTTCCTTTGTAATCTAAACAAACACATTTTTATTGTGCTGTTACTGTGAACAGCTGAAAAACAATTTGAACTACAGCTTTTATTTCTCTTAAGGGCCTGCAGTTCTTCTATATTGTTTAGTGATGATACCGTATTGGGTAAAATATTCTGTAGGTAAAATAGCTCCCCACTCAGATTGTAGAGCGGTAACTACCTAGTAGGATGTCATCGGGAAAAAGAAAGCATTCTATGGGGCAGAGTGTGGAATGTTAGAGAAGTGAAAAAGGGAAATAGATACATTGAAGTTATATTGGGAATTAGTAAAAAAAAAAACAGGACTTCTGCTTATCAATGCAAAATCAGACAGGGCTAATGCAGGAGTAGGCCTAAAAATAACAAGAAAATATTAATGTGCATATGCTGCTATGAACAGTCTCATTGTTATAACCAAGATAGACATGAAACCAATATCCACCACAATGGTACAAGTTTGTATGCCAACCAGTGAGATTGACAGAAGGTGTGATGAGATAAATGATAGTATTCAAATACAGTTTCAGGGAGAGCATAAGGGAACAATTGACAGGAATGGGGGAAAGAAATACAGTAGAAGAAGAATGGGTAGCTTTGAGGGATGAAGTAGTGAAGGCAGCAGAGGATCAAGTAGGTAAAAAGATGAGGGCTAGTAGAAATCCTTGGGTAACAGAAAAAATATTGAACTTAATTGATGAAAGGAGAAAATATAAAAATGCAATAAATGAAGCAGGCAAAAAGGAATACAAGCGTCTCAAAAATGAGATCGACAGGAAATGCAAAATGGCTAATCAGGAATGGCTAGAGGACAAATGTAAGGATGTAGAGGCTTATCTCACTAGGGGTAGGATAGATACTGCCTACAGGAAAATTAAAGAGCCTTTGGAGATAAGAGAACCGCTTGTATGAACATCAAGAGCTCAGATGGAAACCCAGTTCTAAGCAAAGAAGGGAAAGCAGAAAGGTGGAAGGAGTATATAGAGGGTCTATACAAGGGCGATGTACTTGAGGACAATGTTATGGAAATGGAAGAGGGTGTAGATGAAGATGAAATGGGAGATTCGATACTGCGTGATGAGTTTGACAGAGCACTGAAAGACCTGAGTCGAAACAAGGCCCCCGGAGTAGACAACATTCCATTAGAACTGCTGATGGCCTTGGGAGATCCAGTCCTGACAAAACTCTACCATCTGGTGAGCAAGACGTATGAAACAGGCGAAATACCCTCAGACTTCAAGAAGAATATGATAATTTCAATCCCAAAGAAAGCAGGTGTTTACAGATGTGAAAATTACCGAACTATCAGTTTAATAAGCCACAGCTGCAAAATACTAATGCGAATTCTTTACAAACGAATGGAAAAACTAGTAGAAGGCAACCTCGGGGAAGATCAGCTTGGATTCCGTAGAAATACTGGAACACATGAGGCAATACTGACCTTACGACTTATCTTAGAAAAAAGATTAAGGAAAGGCAAACCTACATTTCTTGTATTTGTAGACTTAGAGAAAGCTTTTGACAATGTTGACTGGAATACTCTCTTTCAGATTCTAAGGGTGGCAGGGGTAAAATACAGGGAGCGAAAGGCTATTTGCAAATTGTACAGAAACCAGGTGGCAGTTATAAGGGTCGAGGGACATGAAAGAGAAGCAGTGGTTGGGAAGGGAGTGAGACAGGGTTGTAGCCTCTCCCCGATGTTATTCAATGCGTATATTGAGCAAGCAGTAAAGGACACAAAATAAAAATTCGGAGTAGGTATTAAAATCCATTGTAATTCTGTCAGAGACAGCAAAGGACTTGGAAGAGCAGTTCAATGGAATGGACAGTGTCTTGAGAGGTGTATATAAGATGAACATCAAAAAAAGCAAAACGAAGATAATGGAATGTAGTGGAATTAAGTCGGGTGATGCTGAGGGAATTAGATTAGGAAATGAGACACTTAAAGTAGTAAAGGAGTTTTGCTATTTGGGGAGCAAAATAACTGATGCTGGTCGAAGTAGAGAGGATATAAAATGTAAACTGGCAATGGCAAGGAAAGCGTTTCTGAAGAAGAGAAATTTGATAACATCAAGTATAGATTTAAGTGTCAGGAAGTCTTTTGTGGAAGTATTTGTATGGAGTGTAGCCATGTATGGAAGTGAAACATGGACGATAAATAGTTTGGACAAGAATGTAGTGCTACAGAAGAATGCTGAAGATTAGATGGGTAGATCACTTAACTAATGAGGAAGTATTGAATAGGGTTGGGGAGAAGAGAAGTTTGTGGCACAACTTGACCAGAAGAAGGGATCGGTTGGTAGGACATGTTCTAAGGCATCAAGGGATCACCAATTTGGTATTGGAGGGCAGTGTGGAGGGTAAAAATCGTAGAGGGAGACAGAGATGAATACACTAAGCAGATTCAGAAGGATGTAGGTTGCAGTAGGTACTGGGAGATGAAGCAGCTTGCACAGGATAGAGTAGCATGGAGAGCTGCATCAAACCAGTCTAAGGACTGAAGACAACAACAACAACATTCAAATAGTTAAGGGATATAAAAATTTGTGATGGGTGACTGGAGTTCGACAGTAGGAAAAGAAACAGAAGGAAAAATAGGACGATAACATGGACTGGGAAAAAAGAAATGAGAGGAAGCTGCCTACTAGAATTTTCCCTAGCATAATTAAATTGCCATTAACACTTGATTTTAGAATCATGAAAGACGGGTGTTAACGTGGAAGAGACCTGGGGATGTGGGAAGCTTTCAGATTGATTATGTAAGGGTAAGACAGAGATTTCAAAAAGAGATTTTAAACTGTAAGACATTTCCAGAGGCAGATGTGGGCTTTACCGTAATTTATTGGTTATGAATTGCAGACCAAAACTGAAGAACCTGGGAAAATGTAGGAAATTCAGGAGACTTGGTTAAATTGAAGTTTCAGAGAAAGTGTTAGGCAACATTGGATGGCAATGGTAAAGGCATACAATAAAAGACAAATGGATAGCTTTGAGAAATGAAATAAGAAATGCAGCAAAGGAATCACACAGGCAACAAAAGAATGTGTAGTAGAAATACCAGGATAACTCAGAAGGCATTGAATTTAATTGACAAGAGGAACAGAATATAGAAATAAAGTAAATGAAAGACAGTGCAGATGATCAAAAAATGAGAGTGACAGAAAGTACAAAATGTCTAAGCAGGACTAGGCTAAAGGACAAATATAAGGCTGTATAAGTATGCTTAAATTGGGACAAGGAGAGAGAACTTTAGGGGAAATTGAAGCAACTGTGTGAATATGAAGAGTTCAGATGGTGAGACAGTACTAAGCAAAGAAGGAAAGGCTGAAAGGTGGATTGAATATATAGAGGGTCTATATCAGGGGAACAAACTTTAGGATAATGTAGAAAGAGAAGAGGAAGAAAGTGAAGATGAGGTAGGAGATATGGTACTATGAGAAGAATTTGACAGAACATAGAAATACCTAATTGAAACAAGGTCTGTGATGTAGGTGACATTCCCTCAGAATTACTGATATCCTTGGGAGAGCTTGCCATGACAAAATTATTCCACCTGGTGTGTGGGATATACAAGACAGATGAAACAGACTTCAAAAAGAATGTAATAATTCCAAAGAAGGCAGGTGCAAGTCATGGTTGCAGAATATTTGGACAAATTAGTTACAGGTGAATGGAAAAGGTAGTGGAGGCTGATCTTGGGGAAGGTAAGTTTGGGTTTTGGAGAAAGGTAGGTGCATGCGAGGTAATACTGACTCTCCAACTTATCTTCAAAGAGGTGTTGAAGAAAGACAAATTTACATTTCCAGCATTTGTAGATTTAGAGAGAGTTTTGACTGTGTGAACAGGTCGGGTCCGTTTGTTACCATTAGATCTAACATATTTCCATCATGATGGGTGTTCTGAACTATCTGTTATAGGTAGTTATCAGAATGATGTTCAGTAACATTTTACAGGATGTCTTGTCACGCCCACCACCAATATTGTCAAGACCAATACATTTGGCCCTGGAATCGTCATGGTGTATGTTGACAATTACAATGTGTTTTCTTTAATTACAATATGTGTTCACTCCTGCTCATTATTTGCACTGTTAATATTTGACTAAACAAACAAACAGTTACTAGTACCTACTATTGTTGATTCTGTATTTTTCAAATCATAAAAAGTAAAATTGATTATTATAACAACATAGAGAATCATTATGGTTACAGGTTCTTATATAGATTTATGATTTATATATCCTCCATCTTTTACCTTTTCTAAAGTTATTATGAATGTTCATCCTTACTTGGTTATTTATCCTGCCAGTAAATTTAGTTGTCAGTGACAGTAAATGTTGAAGCTACTTAACTCTTGTTCGTTGGTGTCAGGTGGCTATTAACATCTCCTACTAGGCATCAGTCTGCAGTGGACACACTTAATACTGTTGCTGCCGTGCTAATTGGCACATGTATTTTGAGATGAGTCCCATTTCAGCCTGCCTTACAATGATGGCTGTACGTGAGTGTTAGAATATTGTTGTTAAATGCAGTAGTGAATGAGCACAAAGTGTGAAGGTTTGCTGCATCAGTAGAAATGATATATAATCGGAAATACAGAAGCGTCCGATTCCACCCGTCTGCTTTCACCCATGACATCACAAATATGGCGGAAACGACCGTACACTACAACTCCAATATGGCGCCTATGACGTCATTATGTAAAAATGACCACAATACAAAAATACATTGAAAAACCAAAAACACACACACATACGCACACACGCACGCGCACACACACACACACACACACACACACACACACACACACACACACACACACACACACACACACACACACACACACATTCCACGAAAAGCCTAATGACACTAACGGGACAAGCACGGGAAATAGGGGGTTTTTGGGTGGGGACAAACTAAATATAAACAGAATGAGATTTTCACTCTGCAGCGGAGTGTGCGCTGATACGAAACTTCCTGGCAGATTAAAACTGTGTGCCCGACCGAGACTCGAACTCGGGACCTTCGCCTTTCGCGGGCAAGTGCTCTACCAACTGAGCTACCGAAGCACGACTCACACCCGGTACTCACAGCTTTACTTCTGCCAGTACCTCGTCTCCTACCTTCCAAACTTTACAGAAGCTCTCCTGCGAAACTTGCAGAACTAGCACTCCAGAAAGAAAGGATATTGCGGAGACATGGCTTAGCCACAGCCTTGGGGATGTTTCCAGAATGAGATTTTCACTCTGCAGCGGAGTGTGCGCTGATACGAAACTTCCTGGCAGATTAAAACAAATTTAGACACCACCCCCATACAAAACCACTCAAAATGACGAAAAAAACAGACATCACAAAACTTCCCAAATACCACTAAACACAATATCATCTGGAATCGGACACTTCCCTTGACCTATATAGCTCAAAAACATCTCCCGGTCCAATACCAACATTCACAGCCACACATTGGGATCGAACACATCCCTTGACCTCTTATCCTTACGACATCTCCCCATACAGCCGTCCCTGGTCCAAGACGCTGGAACTTTAAGTTAGCCTCATTTCTTCACGACATACTGAACACTTCACGACTTCATCTAAAAATTGAAGAAATTTTATTAGAGACAATGCACTGTCCCCCATCATAACCGAAAACTGTTGACCCTGTCAGTCATATCCATACCTACCAAAGACATAAAAAAGCAATTTACCAAAATTCACACACGATGCCACACTTGCAAACTAAACCAAAAATATCACCTAACACACCACCAGAGAGCACCACTGATCACATCAAAACGACACCTACAAACACGCCACTCTCACAAACTAAATTCCGCGCCGTCGTGACGTCTCACACCACAACAGCCTTATGTCACGGGTCAAAGCCGATGGGTGGGATCGGACGCTTCGGTCGACTTTTTTTTTTATAAGAAATGCACTGGCAAGAAAATATCTGACAATCTTCTAAACTGATATGATGATAGTGAATGTACCAATTTTTGTCAGAGTTTAAACAAATCTACAGGAGTGAGACCATAAATATTTATCTCCATTGGGTGTCTATTACTAGAATGATACTGACTTCTGTACACTGAGAGCCAATGCCTCATCTTGTTTCAGTTTAGGCTTTGACCCTAGTGCTTTTCATTTATTTGAGCTACTTAAAAAGCATCTGGCAGGGAAAACCTAGAGAAATGTGGAGCACAAGACACTAATGTTTTGCTGTAGGGTCTAGTTATGACAGCAGCCAATAGCTTTCTACACAAAACAAAGCATGGAACAACGAAAATTACCACAGCAACATATGGTAGTACCAGTCTTCCTGAATTTCTGGGAAAAAATCTTGATCAACCAATAAAGACCACTATACTATAAAACATGCTTTTTCTTCCACTTTAGTATAGTTTGCAGAGTAAAGCTGCAAAAAAACTGGAAGCAAATAAACATTTTATGTTTCAGTGTTCTTTTGATTTTAAAGCGATATTTCTAGAAGAGAGTTGGTTGTATGAAAGCAATGCTTTGCAAATTAATGCCTCACCTGTAAAAAAATTATCAAACTTTGTTCCCACATATTTCAGAAAATATTCAGCATAGTGTACAAAAGATTCTTATATAGGTGTGAGCTGTGAGTACAACGATAAATCTCTTTCACTAGTTGATTTCAATGTAATTACCCCAAATATATCCTGTCTTTGTGGACATGGCCAGGACTGGGTATTGCAATTGTGAGTAGCTGAATTTGTCAGTTCAGCGGTGGTTTTTATATTTTATCTTGAGAGTTGCCATTACAAATTCCAACATTGTCTTTTTTTACTAAGACAATTGTTTTGAACTGTGTTATTTTTAAATTCTGTAATTATGGTATTTCAGACTTTTTTTACTTGGGAAAAATCTAGTGGTGTTGATTTGTGACTAGAGATTTATTTGACTGTTACTGTTCCTGTTTGCAACAACAATCTTCTCAAAACCTGACCAGATATAAGCAGTGTTAGTTGTCATTTAACATCATTGGCACTCCGCTGCAGAGTGAAAATCTCATTCTGGAAACATCCCCCAGGCTGTGGCTAAGCCATGTCTCCACAATATCCTTTCTTCCAGGAGTGCTAGTTCTGCAAGGTTCACAGGAGAGCTTCTGTGAAGTTTGGAAGGTAGGAGAAGAGGTACTGGCAGAATTGAAGCTGTGGGGACGGGTCGGAGTCATGCTTGGGTAGCTCAGATGGTAGAGCACTTGCTCGCAAAAGGCAAAGGTCCCGAGTTCGAGTCTCAGTCCAGCAAACAGTTTTAATCTGCCAGGAAGTTTCAGTTATTAAGGTACCACAAACTGAAACTACCAATGAGAAAGAAAGCTGTGTCTCGAAACCATCTTAATTTCATATGGAGCTGTGAATGTCTGTAATCAAGTATAAGCATAAGGAAAAAAAAAAAAGAAATAAAAATTAAAAAATGTTGGCAGAATGCTTTCAGACTGACATGGAAATAATTTTGTAACTTCTTTTGAAATCTGAATTGTAATTGCAGAACAAATTTTTAACCCTTGCATGAGGCTAACAACCCTTG
This sequence comes from Schistocerca gregaria, assembly GCF_023897955.1. Classification (NCBI taxonomy): domain Eukaryota; kingdom Metazoa; phylum Arthropoda; class Insecta; order Orthoptera; family Acrididae; genus Schistocerca; species Schistocerca gregaria. The sequence continues at coordinate 90,892,090 of NC_064931.1, forward strand.
TGTGAGTACTTGCATGGTGAAAATGGATGTCCAAGCCATTGCAGCACTTCTTTCTTTCCTGTGCTGCATGCAATGTTACTTTCTGGCTATATTTTTTCTCTGACTTATTCTCTAGAAAAGGTTCCCTACTGACAAAAGAGTTTTCTCGTCGGACATTGATTCTTGTTTCTCCCTCTTTCTTCCCTTATTTTACACCACATATTTCATTTAACTTATTTTCAGTACCCTCATCTGGGTTTGACTTCTACAAATTTACAAATAGTGCAAGTGTGTGTGTGTGGGGGGGGGGGGGGTGGGGGGGTGGGAGGGGGGAGCATACAGGGATCACACAATTGTCTGAACTGTCACTTCCCTGGGGCTGCCCATTTGGAACACTAGGACTTCAGGCAGTGGGCATCATGTGAGATGGACTTTGGCTACGGTGGGTGGTGCCCATGGAGAGAGCCCTTGTTTGGAGTAGGTGGCATCATGAATTGATCAAAGTTATCAACTGGTGGCTGTATGACCCCAGTGGTCTCTTCAGATAGACTGTAATTCAGTGCAGATCATTGTGATGCTACGAACTTTCCATCCTTGGTTCCACTGTCCCCCCATGGTGGAACCAAGGTACGTGCAGACGGTTATTTCCCTTAATTCTTCTTGTGCACCTGAACAGCTATAGGACTGTTTTTCTCTATTAAACCAGTGTTTTTGTGAAGAATATTGAAAAGTGTAGAAAACTCTCTTCCTGTATCAAATTACAAAATGGTTCCATCTTAGTTAAGATGGAAAACCCTACCTATTTCCAGGTGTTACTTTCTTGTAAATGTTTGGTGATTTACCTGTTGCCATTACACACTATAAGAACCACAAGATGCTACAGGAATTGCTATTTCATCTGGAACTGGCTCTGCACTTGGAGAGGTGAGGGATCCACTGTATGTGTTAGGTGCATCAAGGCTCGACAGATAAGATTCACAATGATTCACACATCCTTGCATTTAAGAGAGATTCACTTCCATGAAAAAGTCAAAATCATGCGTTATCTCTGTGATGTGAAGCCGTATTACCCACCCTCAATGCGGTGTCTGAAAATTCACCACTTCAGACTTACATCTTCTTGGTGTACATACAAGCTGATTTATGGCCACTTCACAGAAATGTACCACATCTATGTTGTTTGTGGGTCTGTTTCAGTTGTGGAAATGACGACTATCCCCCATCCCTAAAGTCTGCTAGCCAACTCAAGGCAAGCAAAATCCAGGAACTGAAGGCCAAAAATTGCCTGTCGTATTTTGAAACTTGGAAAAAAAAAGAAGTATACCATTATTGTGGCCAGGTTGTCTGCAGTAACTGGTATATTTATTACCTCGACATTGACATTTGGTAATCACAAAAATAAACTTGACTATGAGGTGCGATAGTGCCAAAAGATAGAGAGAAGGAAGGTAAGTAATATCATGATTCCTGAGGCACCATCTTAGGGAACTACTCTCCACACCCAAGTAGAGGAACATCATTATTCCCTGGTAATTGTTGGTGACGGAGCTCCATTCAGCAACCCTCTCACTGGGGGACTTTCCTCAGACCAAAGACCTAATACCCTCCTGTAGCTGAAGGAGCCATGGACTGTGGGTCCCAGGGCTGCCTGCTCATCTTCCATTCATATACACGTTGGACATGCCCTTATGCGTATCTTTACTACCAAATGTTGTGTAAGAGAAGAAGGAGAAGAAATCTTGGGAGAAGGAAGTTCCAGTGAACCAAGAGGCACCAAATACCCCCATGCTGTCAGACACTTAACCATTGTTTACTAACAGTTTTCTACCCCCATTGGTGACAGACAGTTATACTGGGGTGTGACCTCTCTCTCCGTCCCCTTAACCTCTAACCAGAATACCCTCAATAAGATGATCCAGTGGAACTGCAATGAATATTACTGTTACCTGCCGGAACTTTAATATTTCCTCTTGTTCTGTAATCTCTGTTGCTCTTCATCGGTGATCATTCTCCAGCTCCTTGAGGTTACTGTGTGTTCTTTCGGAACCATACTTGACCCAAAAGATCTTCAGGGTCATCAGTGAGTTGATTACTCCCTGTACTGTCTTGGAAGCTAGAGCAGTGTGAGTGCAAAACAAGAATCACCATTTGTATCATCTCCAGGGGGCTTACAGCTCTTTCGTGGGTATGCATGCGGTGTGCATAAGTCATAAAGCTCTACTGCAGCCTTTCTTCTTTTCTGGACTGCTTTACCTTCCCCTAACTTCTCTTTCCTTGTCGTCCATATTAGTTCCCTTTTCCACTACCTTTCCACCTCTTGGTGTTCTTATTTATGGCAGCCAGCTATCCTCCTTACTTAGTTTCATTTTGTGGTTTTGGTTTGTTTGATTTCATCCAGTGTGTTCAGAGAGGCCCTAACGAAAATTGTTTAGACACACACACTTTCATCTTTGCCTTTGAGGAGGATGCCCTCACTCTTTCCTTTAATTTTTCATTCTATTTCTCACATGTCCTGACTTTTATACCCAGTTCCCCATATCTCTCTCTCTCTCTCTCTCTCTCTCTCTCTCTCTCTCTCTCCTGTCATACTTTGCAAGGTCCTTGTACCAGTTGCCACATACAGCTTAAAAACACACTTATAACAACAGTGACCAGTGAACTAAAGTTAGGGAAATAAGGTTCTGATTAACAATGGCCAATAAAATGAAAAGGGGCATTTTAAAGTCTGACTGGAACATCACACAAGAGAGAGGTCAGTGATACATCCAGATTAAGATTATTTGTCAATATTAAAAGAATGGGACTGAGCAGCCAAGTGTCAGTTTGAGAAATCAGGCAGTTGTAGCAAAGAGAACTGAAATGGCAGAAAGTCAGAAGTGAAAATGTGTTTTTTAACAAACAAATGTGGAGAGCACTCATTCACTGCATGGATACAGAGACATGAGGTTTGGTCCCTGGTCAGGCTTAAGATTTTTCACGTCTTTCACCACTGGCAATGGTTGTTACAAAAAATGCGGAGGTGCTCTGTGATTTGGAATTCAAATTAAACTGTGTGTCTCCCCTATAACTGGCTGAGTCAGTCATTTCATCAGTGGTCGATGAATGGCAAAGGTGTGTCACCACAAACAGGACTATGCATAGTAAAGTACTGTGGTGTTTAAACCACTCTTCAGATTGATGACAGCTTTGCTTTACTTACGGTAATCAGAAAGGATGGTGCTAAAAAGAAGGAAAATTGATCTCATAGCAAAGTTTTGTTTAAAATTACTGAGCAGTGTGAAGTTATAACAATGTATGGCTATTTTTGTGTTGTATCTCACACTTCAAAAACGTTGAAATTCTTGGTTTTTTTGCTAGGGAATGTGCAGGGAGAGAGGGGTGGAGGAGTACAGATTGATGGAGAGTACGGTATTGGGAGTAATGTAAGCTTCATGTTTTGGTGGATTCTGTATTGCAGTATATTCCCAGATAATCAAAGGCATGGGACACATTAAGTCAGAAATGGAACACCTACAGCCAACCTTATGATGCTATCTATTATATGGCTACCAGTTTTGGTTCTTCAGTACACCATCTTCAGGCCTTAACTGATGCTGAGGGGGTTAACTTCAATAGTATACCTGATTGGAGTTAACCCCCTCAGCATCAGTTAAGGCCTGAAGATTGTGTACTGAAGCACCGAAACTGGTAGCCATATAATAGATAACATCACAAGGATGGCTATAGGTGTCCCATTTCATTACATAAATGAATGGCTGAAGTCCCTCAAACCTCCAATCAGAAGGATGGTCACACAAAAACATTAAGTCACTGTTGTGCAAGAACAATTTCTGCAGTTTTTCTGTAATACTTTATGTTGTAACTTGGGAAAGTATTGGGATGAACACTTCAACTGGTGATAGGCACTACATTGAGTGAGGAAGAAATAGTGATACGTCTTTGGATTTGCATTATTAGTCATCCACTCTATTTTTCTTTCATTATTTCTTATTCTCCAGTTAGCTTTTTCATGTTTTAAGCCTTTGCATGCGGCAGATATTTTAGTGGTAGTTGAGGTTTACCCTGTTGCTAGTATGGTTCTTGAAGAATATATTCAGCAAGCATGTTTTTAAAATGCCTCAAGCAGACTTTGAATCAGTTAATGGCTGACTTAATTCTACAGAAGTTGATTAATTGGAATGAAGAGCTTTTGCTTCAAAAGGGTAACAAAAATTTCAGAACACTGTCGGCTTTTGTCATTGTAACAGAATGTCATATTCTGAAGTCAGCTGAAATACTGGCACTAATATGTGTGAGATCCACATTCATACAGAATTTTACAATCCAATGAGTGGGACCAATTCAAATGTGTTACCCTATCATGTACTCCTCATGCGTAAATATTGAGCTTTCTTCCCATAACTATAGATTTGCAAGTGGTACTTAACACTGCGTGTGGCATTTCTAATTAGCCTATGATATTTGCAATAAATAGTAATAAATAGGTAACACTAAGTGGGTGCGGAAACAAGCTTGGGCATTTAATGATGTTTCATGATGTTTTCCTAAAATTAGGGGCAACAGTGATTTGTATTTGGAGTCAAATAACAGCTCCACACACAACAACTGATTCATAACCATTGAAAAATGGCCTTGGTGGCCAAAATTGGTTGTGTTAATTAGAAATTAAAGAGCAGCTGGTGCTGTTATTTGATTCCATTTAATTAAAAATTACATTCATTGCTGCACATTAAGGTTGTCTTCAGCGCAAACACGGGTACACAATGCTGCAACAAATTTTTTTTTTATCACTTCCTAAGTGATATAAAATGTCCATTAATGTAAAATGACTTGGTCTGCATTATTAAGATTTATTGTACTAAACTATTTGTGAAACACTAAAGTAAGTAACTGCAGTTGCAGAACTTACACCATCATATTCTTCATGCTGGACAATAAATTAATGATTATTATGTTGTATATAAAATAACATATTCCAAATAACATATTAATTAGTAAATGCTATTACATGTAACACTATTGGAGTTAGTAGAGGCTTCTAGTAGAGTTTTTCTTCATTGCATACAAGTAATCTCATTAACTAAAGGATGAATGTTTTACAAAGAAATCAATCTGGTATATAAATGTGTGTAATAGACAAAAATACATAAACACATACATACAGGCTTAAGAAAAATAAGAATAATTTTTTGAAGTTGTTGCTTGATTCCTGTATTCTGTAGTAACAAAATTAAGTTCTTAATGATGAGACTAAAAAGTATGAGATTAATCACAAAATCCAATAAAAATAGTTTTGGAGTTGGTTTGGTTAAAATATGTGGAATAAACAGTATTTTGGAATGCAGCCAAGTGGCAATGCTGTCTCACTCTGATTTATTTCTTACCAAGTCTATGATTCGTTTTTTATCCAGACTTCACTGTGTTTAAGTTAATATTCCATTTCTAATTTTCCTCTTGCTGTTGAGATGTTACTTTTACCACAAACAAATAATTTTTAATGTATAAAGAGAATCTGTGTACAAAATTTGTCAAGTTGTCGCATGGTCAAGCCCACATTAACTTGTAGGTCACTTTGGTAAGACAGTTTGCAACTAAGAACAATCAAAGGTTGTGTTAAATCCTGTAGGATACTAAAACACAATTACATGCAAACCATGTTGATGACAGTTGTGCTTTAATGATTTGGATTAAAAATTATTGTTTCATATTATAAAGAATAAATCTATCAGTAGAACTGAAATGTCGAGGAATACACAGAGAAGTGTAAATTTAGGTATTGAGAGACTTGTGCAGTTATGACTCTCCAGTCATGAGATCTTATTTTCTGCTTATAATCCTGTAACATAATAATAATAATAATAATAATAATAATTTTTATTCAGTATGCAGTGAAGAGTAAGCATTAATGTTTTTTTTAAGCAATATTTCCTATCAAAAAAAGTCTTGATCACAATTTATTTATTATGGTGACCCATTTTGACCACTACTGTGATCATCTTCAGACCAATGAGTAAGAACCTCCTCCTGCTGGAGAATCACTACTTGATTCTCCAGCAGGAGGAGGTTCTTACTCATTGGTCTGAAGATGATCACAGTAGCCCTACTCATTGGCCTGAAGATGATCGCAGTAATGGTCAAAACCGGTCACCATAATAAATAAGTTGTGATCAAGACTGTTTTTGATAGTAAATATTTGTAACACATTGATCACTGTCACTCCCATAATGTATTCAAAAGTAATGTTTATTATCATCTTTTTCAGGTGTGACTTTCCAATATCAAAATGAGCTTTCCAGCTTTAAAGAATGACAGGCTTTTAAGAGCAGCTCGTGGTGAGGAAGTGGACAAGATTCCAGTATGGATAATGAGACAGGCAGGCAGATATCTCCCAGAATTTCGTGATCTTCGCCAAAAGTATGACTTTTTCACGATGTGTCAAACCCCAGCTCTAGCAGCAGAAGTGTCTATTCAACCTATACAGAGATTTGATCTTGATGCATGCATAATATTTTCTGATATCTTGGTAATTCCTCAAGCTTTAGGAGCGCATGTTGAAATGAAACCTAGTGTGGGCCCCGTTTTGGAACCTCTGGTTGAACCCGAAGACATTACCAAACTTGAAGTGCCAGTTAATGTAAATGAGAAACTTGGCTATGTTGCAGAAGCAATCACACTGACGCGTCACAAGTTAGAAGGAAAAGTTCCTCTTATCGGATTTTCTGGGGCCCCTTGGACTTTGATGGCATACATGATTGAAGGTGGTGGATCAAAGACACTTTCAAAGGCAAAAGCATGGTTATATAAATATCCAGATGCCAGCAAGAAATTATTAACTATCTTAACTGATGCTGTTGTTGATTATATGATAATGCAGGCTGCTGCTGGTGCTCAGTTGTTGCAACTCTTTGAATCAAATGCTGAATACCTAGGTCCTGATCTGTTCTGCAAATTTGCTCTTCCTTATATTCGTGATATCTGTAAAAGAGTGAAAACTGGCTGTGCTAGTGTTGGTGTAGGCAACATTCCAATGACAATTTTTGCTAAAGGTGCACATTATGCTCTGGAGGAGCTTTCTGGAAGTGGTTATGATGTGGTAGGTATCGACTGGACTGTAGATCCCACAGAGGCAAGAAACAGAACAGGGGGAACTGTAACACTCCAAGGGAATTTGGATCCGTGTGCTCTATATTCCCCTCCAGAACAGCTGAAAAGTCTGGCATCAGAAATGGTACAAAAGTTTGGGAAGACTAAATATATAGCAAATCTTGGGCATGGAATATATCCTGATGTTGATCCAGCACATGTAAAGATTTTAATAGATGCGATACATGATGTGAAGTAAGAACTGTCATGGACTTAATATAATTGAACTTTAAGGTGAAACTGTATCATACAGTTTTGTATTTTGAATGTTCATTTCTTAAAATAAATTTACCAGAAACGTTTCTCTGAGGTCAAAATTAATCAAAAAAATAGTTTAACCCTTGAGTAGGTGCGGCTGTGTATAAAGTGTGCCCACCACAAATAAAATTGTTTTGCACCGTTGTATTGTTGTTTCACAACTTTGAGCCCATACCTTTTCCTTCATTATCTCTTCAACCAACACAGTGGTGAATTGTGTTGTCATACATACAAGTGAAGATCAGTAATACAAAATACACAGCAAACTACTGAGAAAAAAATTTACTATCTATGCAAGAAAATGACCCATATTACGAGCTAGCAGCACAATCCCAGAATGAAGCAGTTCTGTATGAGATGATTAGTAATCAAATAAACAGTTGGCTGGGATCTGATGCAACTATTCTGTTTCATGCTCTGAATGGGTCATTACTGAGGGGTAAATACCTATCCATCACAACAGAGTGCTATAATGAGAGTTTATTTCATTATTGTTTAATGACATAGTGATTTAGCTTATATTAAATAAGTTTATTTTATCATTGTTTAGTGAAACTAATATTAAACTGTGATTTTGCTCATACATCTTTGTCTTGCTAACATAAAGGCAGCTATTCCTTACATGTGTACAAAGTACGCCACGCTCCTGCTCATGTTATGAAAAATGTTGAACCCACTTGAGGTTTAAAAAAGTCATATTACAAATTAGAAGTTCAGGTAAGGTAAATAGGTCTCGAATTATGTGAGAAAAGTGTAATGAAAATGATACAAAACATACACAAATCGACATACCAAACAACTTTTTTTATTGTTGAGCATGAAGCTTGTCCATGAAGACAAGTAAATTTTATAAAGGAGGTGGTCAGTTGCCATGTTAAAGTATTGCTTTTTCCAAGTAAGTATTATTACACTTGTTCTTCATATTTTGCATGTTTATTGAGTCAGTTTGTTCAGTTGTAAACTGCACAAGAAATTTTTGATTTGCATATCATTGTCATAAATCAAATTGTTCATGATTTCATATTGTTTGTATACCAGATGCAGGATGATAGATGAAGGATGTATATTTTGTGTCTGCTTAGGGCAGAATCAATTGAGGAGCTGCTTGATCATTAGTTAACTGCTCCAGTCATGAATACTGATGACGGCTGAGAGAGTGACCACACAGCCCTCCATATCCACAATGAGTGACGCCTATCGACTGAGGATGACATGGCAGTAGATCAGTAGCATTTGGTCTTTCGAGACCTGTTTGGATGGAGTTTAGGAGAACCTGTTTCAACTCTGTTCTGTATGGCACTGGTGTCCCTCAGGGCTGGCACAGGCTGTTGGTTACCCAAGAGATGGACCACATTCTTCTCTTGTACCACCATTTGTACACATCCTTTCTGTCTGATATGAGTCATTTAAGTAACTAACATGACACTTCAAGGGAAGGCTCTAATGATTATTAACATTTGCTATAAAGGTAATGCATTTGAACAATGGAAACTCCAGGTTAGAATTACCAACAATATTAGGAACAGAATAGATCGTGTGTGAGGGTTTCCGTTGAGTTGCAGACAGGCTCAATGAAAAGACTGTCACACATAATAGCTTTCAGCCAAAGCCTTCTTCATCAAAGGGGGAAAAAAAACCACACACACACACACACACACTCCTCATGTGCACACAACTGCTACCTCCAGTAGCTCCAATGGGAATCAAGTTGAGGTATTCATGGACAAACTATGCCTATTAGAAGGTATCTTGGTATAGGAAATGTAACTTTTCTCTATTGTTTTAATTACCTACTGACATGTTTCATTGCAGTTTCAACAGAGTTTTCAGACAATGAATCAGGACTCACACAGTCTAGAAAATGAACTGAAATTGTTCAGCAGATCATTTCCAGTTGCACCTTTGGTAATGCATTTAGAAGTTTTTGAAGAAATGCATCTCTGCGTCATCAGCTGTACAAATACACCCTTTATTCTCTACCAGGTAAAGTTAAATAACCATCTCCACTGGAGGACTACAAAACATAGACACTGGGAAAAAAAACATATGTAGCATAACAAGCAAAAGCAGCACATGTTGAAAAACAGTACTTACAAAATTGTTCAATGATGAGTCATAAATGCATTATCTTCAAATCTACTTCAATCATCATATATTCGTACAATTGCTCCATAAACTCCATGAACTAAAATTATTTTATCTGATATAAATACAATACCGTATAAAACGTAATCCTTACCTGTTACAACTCATTATTTCAAACTCAAAGAGATATTTATTACAAGCGGAGTACTAAAGACACTATTTTCAAAGATGACAAAAAACAATAATAATCTACCATTTAGAGTATAGCTCATATGTTCTAGTCAAGGTTGTCAACAAAAAACTGATTGATTTGTAAGATTGCACTCTGCAGAAGTTCTGTAATTACAGCAGCATAAATTATTATGATGGTGTCATTATGTAAATGTAAAATTGTTTCCCAAGCTGCAAAGAAATGCTGCTGAAATCAGATCTATTGATCAGCTTTTTTATGATACAAAGGATAAAATCTGTAAATAGACCTAGTTTCACGATTAGACAGTGATGAGGATTCTGGGATTCTGTGATTTCCTACAACAGGGGATCTGGGACAAAATATTTTGTCACTTGTGAGTAAAAGTTCCACAAGCCACATGAATTTCTAGGTTCTTTAAGTTTAATTTTTCTGTTAAACATGTACTGTTGTAATCATATTTGTAGGCTTACCATACGTCTGGGATTAGTGCAGACAGCTGTGACTTTTTAGTGCCGTCTGGGGTTTGAGAATTTCATGACTGGCGAGGGATTTTTTCATCTACTTTTAGACGTACATGTTTGAAATAGCGTTTTTAAACATTCTCTTACGGCTGTGCCTCTCTCATCCAACCATAGAGGAAACACTGACATGATGTGGAAGTGTGGCAACCAGTTTCACCACAACTTTTCACTTGCTATTAGTCATTTGGTAATACATCAACGACAATGTGTTTCTGTTGTTTTCGTTTGTGCAGTAAGTCATCTGCATGGTTTTTATCATGTTATCTCTATTCATGTTTTATGTTGTTGTTTAGCAGTGGGAAAAAGAAACTGTGTCTTTAATGTTAATCTGCAACAGGAATACAATTTTTTGAAATTGTGTGATGACAATAACAATATACATGTTTATTGCACAATATGTACTGTAGAATTTTCTGCTGCATGTAAAGAAAAGGGTGATATTAAAGACCATATGAAAACTGCTAAACATAGGAGTGCTATTTCTTTGACATACATATGAGTTTTTTTAAGCCAAAAATTGTGATATAGAATGTGCTGGTAAAGAGGCTACATTTTTTTGTGCTACACTGCTTGACATGAACTCAGTTTCAAAACATCAGACTGCACATTTAAACTGTTTAAAAAGTTATACAACCCAAATTTTCCATCTGCTAGAACCAAAACCAAGGCAATTATTGTTATGTATTGTGAAAAATACAACTAAATAAATAAAGTTTAATGTTTCAGTAAACTGTTAGGAGTGTTAACTGATTTCAAAATATGTCCTGGGTTGGGGAAGAAAAAGGTAAGACTACGTATTTGGTAAGTTGTAGTACACTCACTAGATGGTATAATCGTGTGTGAAGTGTTGACTGCACACAGTGTGTTTGCTCACCCTTGCTCTTGGGCAGATGGGCATGTGGAAGTGGACAATCAAGCTGCAACAGCCTGATTTTACTACCAAGCAAGGTGGTGCAATGGTTAGCACATTGAACTCACATTCAGGAGGACAAAGGTTCAAATCTGCATCTTGCCATCCTTGGTTTTGGTTTTCCGTGCTTTCCCTAAATAGCTTCAAGTAAATGCTGGGATGGTTCCTGTGAAAGGGCATGGCCGACTTCCTTCCCCATCCTTCCCTAATCCAATGGTATTGATGACCTCACTGTTTGGTCCACTCCCACCACTCAACCAATCATCTAACCTGACTTAACACGATGTTTGATTAGTGTTTCTCAAAAAATACATTCATTTTTAACATGAAATAGTCTTACTATGAGAGGAATCTCATTTAAAATACTTTTCTTATGCTGCACATGTCCATGCTCTTGCACACTGGGGAACAACAGCTATTAAAAGAAATGGTGTAACTCCCTACTTTCAGATGAGACACATTGTAAGCTCTGGAAGATAAAACCATTCAGTTCTTACCAAGCGGTGTTGCACAAAAATGATAATATTCTGGATTTGTGATAATAAGTATTTGGTCTCAAATCCAAGTATGAAAACTTGTGAACTGGTCTTTTCTTGTCAGCCATGGTAATGTCAGATCATTACCAGGATATTTTATTTAGCAAGACTGAAGCCATTTCTCATCATCAGCATAAAAAATAAACTCTAGTGCTCCATCTCATGTGGCCACAGTATCTCTGTGACAGTAAACCACAAAAATGAATAAATTTGTATAATTATACACACAGAAGACCCACATTTAATTTGTTGAAGATAATCCAAGGAATATGAAATGGCTCACCATAGACTGGATGACAGTCCAGAGATTCTGTGGGTGTGAACAGGCTGAAGTAATAATGTTTCAATCATTGGGGCACATGTTGTCATAATTGTTTGATTAATGGCAAGCTTTTGAAATTTAAGGTGCTGCACTCCAAATAATTTTCTATTAAAATAGCCAATGACCTATGCGAAGTGAACATGAAATAAATACTGCAACTGTCTTTTAAGAAAGATATTGAGAAGCAACTAAAGCTGTTATTAATTTTAATGGCCATTATCACTGTAAATCATAACAAATGGATGGTAACTAGGTTTGGTTAACTAGCAACCATCCTGAGTTCTTTGGAAACAAACATAAAAATGGCATTCCAGTTAACATGAAAACTTCACAATATTTAAAAACATAAATTAGTTTATAAAACTATTGAAACATAGAAAACAGTAAAAACACCCTACTATGCTTACACTGAGTACAATTAGTTAACCACAGCAACATCATTACTAAGCATAACTCGTCAGTATCCAAAGGCTGGTTGAAGTGTGATTATTACTGTACAAAACCAGTCTAAGTGTAACTGTTGCATGTGCATTCCTGCAACCACCATTATTTGCCTGTCATGACTGACAGGTGGTGCACAAGGACACACAGTTACGATTTTTAGAAACAAACAGAAGAGAACAAAACCTTATGTTGACACGTACAAAGTCACTGAGACAAGTGCCAAAATGTAATCCTAAAATAAATATGAAATTCACAAAAACTGTGTCAGGATTACACAAGACCAGACACTATCAGACGTTAGCTATTTAAAACAAAGAGTAAACCAAGAAATGTAATTCCTATATATTTTGAAGAAATGAGAACTGACAAGGAGAGCACTTCAGTCTAACATTAAAATTATTGTTGCTCACCGGTGGTCTTCCACTGTGGCTGAGATGCCAACTTCTTGCAGACATTTTTTTACTATTTTTAACATGTTGCGAGCCACGAGGCCACCAACAGCCACAGCAGAGCCCCATGCCTTACACTGTGTGCCTTGCCTGGCCTGGTGGTGAAACATCCTTCATTATGCATGCAGCAGTCAATGTGTTAATACCCTCTAAAAACTTTTTTTTATGTTGGGTTTTCACGGTAACTGAAAGGCATCTCTCCCATTTGTTTCCATAGATTTGAAGATGGTTGCTAGTGAACTAAAACCAGTTATCATCTAGTTATTATTACATTTTAGCGCAATAAAAACCATGAAAATTTATAAAAATGTGTATAGATCACAGTCTGTCCCTCACCTGATGAGGTCAGCCTTACAAGTAACAAAAACTTTGGTCTTACTTATACACTTAACTACTTTTGAGTTGTGCTCAAGATTTTGTGGCATCTAATACAGATGACAAATTTAAAATAGAGCCTTAAATAAAATTTGAGTCATGGAATATCAAAGTAAGGACCATTTCTGTGACCTAAAGCCTTATACACTGTTATATATGTAATGCCATGTTGTTGCATCATATCTCACTGCTCACTGCAAGTCAAGGGGATCTTTCTAATATGATAGTTGCAAATAAGATAACATGTTTTTTTATGCTTATTGGAAATGTGTTCTGTGTGTTAGGCTCTGCAAGATAATGGGAAAAGCTCAAAACTAGTCCAGCATGATAAGTCATAAATAATCTGCAGCTCTGCTATGTTTCAAGTTGACTTTCTTAAACTGTATAAGGGGTTCTTAGCACCACATACAGAAGACTTTCAGCTGTATTACAGTTGCAACTTTTTTTGGTAGCAGCTGTTTTTGTTCCCTCCCCCCCCCCCCCCCCCCAAAAAAATAAATCTCTAAATGGAAAAAAAAACTTTAATGTACATGCCATTGCAAGTGAATATCACATTGCTGAATGGTAAAATAATGAGGGATGGATCCAAACAGATGAAAGTGCTGCCATTTAGAAAAAAATATGTATTAAATGCTTTAGTGGGACACTGAGTGGAAAGCAAGTGAAACATATTGCAAATATAGATAATCATTAAGAAATTTTTAGGAGAACACACAATACTACTGGGGTTCAAAGACTTAACAATGCATATTTTGTGTTGTGCCCTGATGAAACAGAGCATGATTATGGCTAGTGCTTGCAGAACAGGCATCTCACTCATGACTCTCAATATCCAGCCTGTAGTATGTAACTTCCAACATACTAATTGGATCTTACATTTTTTCATCAAGTGTGAGAGAGATTAAAAGATGGCTTACATTTGTTTAAAAAATAATAGGAATAGTTGATTCCAGATCACAAATGTATGTCGAAATTTCACAGTGTATTATATCTTTTTGCCTCATTGTCATTAGATGTAAGACTTGGCAAGTATTCATTAGTAAAATTTTGAGACTGTATACTTTTATCAGGATGCTGTGCCAAATGGTTCTGTTACTGTAAAAATTCCAAACGCCTATCAGGTTAACAGAATCATTTGATAATTTTATATTGTACACAGACACTATTTTGTGACAAAAACTTTGCCAGGATTTAAAAAAAAAAAAATTCTGAGAAAGCAGCTCAGTTGACTGTTTTGGTGGATGCAAAATAAGAAGCAGAAGGAAAACAGAAGCTCCAACAAAAATGATAAGAAAAACCTGTTATGAATTTGCATAAGAAAGGCATTGAGGACTTTTCTAATAATTACCTCAGCCTTTGAAAGTATTGTTTACTGTACATGTTTATTATGCCTAAATGTAGTCTCATACTTCCAACTTTTATCTGCTTCGCACTTTTTTCAATTTTGTTGATATGAAAGTTTGTATAGAAAACAATAAGTAGGAAGCCTTAACTGATCAGTTTGAAAGTGCACACAGAATCAGTAGTCTTTCAGTTGCTGTGAGGAGAGGGGTAGCAAAAAAAAAAAAAAAAAAAAATCTTGTTGTGGCATCTACTGAAAAACTCTTGTCGTGCCAGTAGGCCACAAATGTTTGATGTATTACTGTCTGTTTACTATGTGTGTTGAATATTCTTCAAGGATGAGCAAATTTAGGATTAACTGTGAAATTTACAACCATAAAAGTAGAGGTAAAAATAATTGGAAATCCACAGATAGTAAAGAAAAAATAAGAGAATTCCTTATTTAGCCAATCATTCCATAATTTATTAGAATATTTAAACTTTTTAAGACTTTTAAGTTATTAAGTTTCATTATCACAGAGATTTAATGTGTAAGCCAGTCTATCAGAGTTTCACTTCGTTCTATTTTTATTTCTGCTTTTTATGATGGTATGTTTTGAGTGAAGTAATTCATAAATACACATTTATTGAAATGATAAATTTTCTTCTGCTTCTAAACTTTTGATTGATAATGAAATGAAATAATAAAACTATAGTTACTGTAGATCACACAGTAGTTAACTATATATGAAATAAAACTGAATAATGATGATAATGCAGAAAAAATAGTTACTCCATCCCTCACATAATACAGAAATCATTTTTTACTGTGAGCGTAAGTGGATGGCTAGTTTCAGAACATAGATGCAATAATATGTACTCATATTTGTTATGCTAAATTAATTACGTATTCCATTTTAAAAGTAATATTATGTGCAGTAGTCTATTAAATAAAACTTGACAATCATGAGAAATACTTCTAACTTAGCCAATGCCAGTCCAAAGTCTGGGTCCAAAAGGAGAATGGGAAATGTATACTTTATTTTGTTGCATTAAGTTTTGTAATGTGAGTTGGTTTGCTGACGCGTTATTTCTGTGTATAGTGGAGCTTACTTATGCAGACGATTCCATAAAATGTGAGGTATCACTGTGCAGCTATTGCTGGTGTTAACAAGGGTTGAGTGAATACAACACATAACTTGAAAATAGTGTATTTAGGAGGCACTTAATCTTCGCCCACAAGAAAATATGGTACATATCCAATGTTTATAATATTGATATAAACTATATAAGACTGACACGATGTGGTATGAGACATAGTGGCAGTTGGAGACTACTGAAGGAACTCTGATTCAAAACTGTAATGAGATAGAGGTGATGATCAGAGATGAAGAAATGAAAGTTCTGTAATTTGTGCTGCACATTTTTCCATTTGTTCAGAACTGAAGGGAATATCTGTCTTTGAGAGCATACGTTAATAAAGTTGCAAAGGTTTAATTTTTCTGAAAGAAGCACTACTTTCATTTCAGTTTGAAGACACATTGTATTTGCCCTTGGAAGTGATCTTTTTGTTATTAATACTTAATACGTACATTCACTGGAGACACAGCAATATGAAAATTTCTCCCAGAAAGCTATGCTCATTCAGTTGTGTGCATGCACAAGTTTTTGTGAAGGTGAGTTAATTCGTAATGTATATATTTATTACTGGTTAAGAGTGCATTTTATCTGTACTGTCATGATCTGAGACTACAGCACACAATGTTAATAAGGAAAGACCAAGAAGCAAAACCAGAAGTGCGAACTGATGTGTATGATACTGAATGTAGAAATACAAATGCTCATTCTGTAGGACTAACTTACTATAATACCATCCGAGGAAATGCCCAGCAACAGCCACAGAAGATAGTTGTCATCTGTTGTTGGTCCCATCAAGGCTTCAAGGGATGCAGTCGTATGAGTGCAGCAGTTCCACATGCTTTTATTTCTGCGTTTGTTTGTTGTTGGCTCAAAAATGGGGTTTGTAATTTGGACACTAATGTAAATAATGTAGCCAACATCTGCACAGTCTTTTACTTTCTCTGTTTACACAACCTTCCAATAATACACAATTATACCGGGTAATCAAAAAGTTAATATAAATTTGAAAACTTAATAAACCACGGAATAATGTAGATAAAGAGATAAAAATTGACACACATGCTTGGAATGCCATGGGGTTTTATTAGAACACACACACACACACACACACACACACACACACACACACACACACACACCACAAACAAACAAACAAACAAACACACACACACACACACACACACACACACACACAAAGTTCACAAAATGTCTGATAGATGGTGCTGGACAGCAAAACTACTACCGTGACGGGTGAGAGGTATGCCGATATGTTACAGAATCGCATCATCCCCAGCCTGGCTGATAAACACCTGCTGGAACGTACTACGTTTATGCACTCCATCCCATATTGCTAGACGCGTGGAAGATCTCTTGCTTGCTTCGTTTGGTGATGATCGTGTGCTCAGCCGCCACTGCTGATGACCTCAATTTTCAGTGTCCCTTGCCCCCACCAAATGTCATAGTCAACAGTTGTTAATATTATTTATACAAAAAAAGGCACAAGGATCTACTCATGAACCACCACTCTTAATATGTTGAGGTGGTTTCGTGTGTCTCAATGACCTGCAGAGCTATGCTAGTAGAGCCTATGCCCCTGGCAGGTTCACACATCCCAAATTTGTCACTCGGTGAGAGACCAGACAAAGAGCAGCCCTCTAAGAGGATACCTTCTTGGGCAACCACATTGGCCCTCAGCTATGTCTGACATTGCTTTCACTTACTTGTGTCAGACATCTTGTTTTATCTTTCCTATTGGCCTCTGTTGGCCAATTCCTGCTTTTTCAATCCCAAGAGATTAGGTTTCTAGGCCACAGGGTGTCTTTAATTTTCATTCTCAAGTGAAGAGGGTGTCTATAGCTCAGATGTCAGAAGATAATGTTGTATAACATCCCAATTGAAGAAGAAACAGAAGACATCTCAGGGCAGTCAGAGCTTAAAGCTTGGGGATGGCAATCTGCTTAGGAGCGATAATCCAAAATATTACTCAGCAGATTGGAAATGGTGAGATGGCAGCCCCATCACCAAGTTTAATGTGCACAGCACTCATAATGTAACCACAGGATTTTATACATTCTGGCTCTCTTCACAACACACAACCTGTGAAGAAACAGGATGGGTCATGGAGATGACCTAGGCAAGTCAAGAACAAACAATTAGGTATCACAGATCAGATAAAAATAGCTTCAAGGAACACAAAAAGGGACTGGAAACAAAGAAATAGAGTTGGATCATAAATTAAAGAGGTAAAAAATGGATATAGTGATTATAACAGGAACAAAAAATGAGTTAAAATGCACAATAGATACTGGTTTCAATAAATAATATACAGTGGAGTACCTCAAAACATACGACTAAGTTATTGGTGGCAATCCTAATAAATAACAAACTGAAAAGAAAAATTATGGACAATTCCTTGATTGATAAATAAATTTTAAAATTGCTGAGGATATTTAGTCATTACAAGTGTATGTGCACCTGAAGAAGGGAAGAAATCAGAACAAAACTGTAATGTGATGAACTGCAAATGGTCCTAAATAAAGTAAATAAGATATATCAGGTTCTAATTTGTGGAGATTTAAATGCTAGAATAGGTAACATACCAATCTCAG
Organism: Schistocerca gregaria; assembly: GCF_023897955.1. NCBI lineage: Eukaryota > Metazoa > Arthropoda > Insecta > Orthoptera > Acrididae > Schistocerca > Schistocerca gregaria. The sequence continues at coordinate 90,910,374 of NC_064931.1, forward strand.
GAGTTGGGGGTACATTCAGTAAAAGAACAGCTCAACAAGAATGGTGGTGAACTTGGACAGTTTGCAGCCTTAATATCACAAACACATTTTTTGGGAAAAGAGATATCTAAGATTTGTTGGAGAGCTATTGGTTGTAGATCTTTAATAGGCTATGTAAGCACAAAAAATAGGATACGTAATCATGTTGAATAGGTACACATACTCTGATGAATGCTCTGATCACTATATTTTGTCATCTCAAGTTAACTTACACCAAAAAGAAAAACAAAGCTTGAACATGTCTGTAAGGTGTATTTTCAGGAACAAGCAGATGTGACAGTACTCTACTCTATTAAAATACCTGGCACTGGGGCTAAAATCAGACCCCTTGCTGATGGAATTGTTTCTTTAATGTTGTTTCCTATTTTTTTTAACCAAGTTTCAAAAATAGTGATTTAATTGTGTGGTTCTTTCTCCGTCTCATTGTGTGATATTGTACCAAAGCTTAGCTTTTATTTTGTAGGTACTTTTCTGTGTACATAGATAGCAATACTGTGTTGTAGGCTTATAATAATCACACAGTGGCCCAGAGGCACATAGTATATAAATTTTAAATCCAATCAGTGAACTTTCTGAAAGTTTCTCTTATACTGCAGAATACTCAATGCAAGTAAATAATTACAAACCAAGGAGAAGTATATTAGTGAAGATGGCTCTTCAATTACATAACATTTCTTACTCAGTAGTTCTATGTGTACAGCCAGCACCATTCTCACCAGCAAATTCACCTTCAGTATCTTCTAATTTAAACATAAGTAATTCAGAAGTTAGTGATTTTATAGATTTGGGCACATGTTATGACCACATTTCAGCAGATGAATCTGAAGGCTCAGAAGTAGATGATCCAAACCAAATATGAAAAATGGAGGCATAAAGTTGGTCCCAAAATGTCCAAAAAAGTATAAGACATAATAACTGAAAATAGGAAAAAAAATGATGATTTACTATCTGTTGCAGCTGTTTGAAATGAAGAGGTATTAAATAATCAGACTCAAAGGATAAACCAAACTGAACTAGTGAACATTATGAAAATGCTGTGGAGCTAGAACTGATGAATGAAGGTAATGAAATAACAAGAAACCATGCTAAGAAAGATAAAGCATATCATTCTGTATGTAAAAGATATGAAGCTAAAACTTCCAGACTGAAAGTCAAAGAACATAAAAATACTGTGTGTGACACAAAGAGAGAACAAATTGCAATAATAAGAGACCTTAGCAAAATGGGTCTGCGATGCTTGTCAAAATTCTATTGCAAATTAGAGAAAAAAGATAATGTGTTGGTGACCTATGACCAAATATTTCATGCATTCTGATCAAATATATATTGAGAACCATGCAAGGTGTATGTTGCGATCCTAGCTTACCAGAAAGAAGTTAAATGAAAAAGAAAAATAGGACAATCAAGATGAATATATAGTCTCTAGCATAATTTAAAAGCACGAGACAATTTGTTACCCACATGTACAGAAATGTTCCTTTCAACTTCAAGAATTGGTGAATGGTCGGTCAGCAGTTGGGCTAAACAGAGGAAACAGGATAATTGTTTCAAAACAGGAAGGAAACAGAAAGAAGAGAGTAATGGACAGAAAGAAAAGGTCTGTAAATTTTTAGATAAAATTCTCATGTTGTCATTCCATTATTGCCAAACATCTTCCATGCTTTATTGAGAGCCATGTTTTTCATTATTTAGTTAACTGTACAGAGCGTTCAAAAGTGATTTCATTAGCAGTAATATTGGGTGTGTTCCTGGAAAAGATTCATTTTTAAAACAAATAAAAGAACATGACACTGATTTATACAATCCAAAGAAGGATGATGTGGTCTCTGTTTTTCTCACAAGTAACATAATATTTCAGAAAGTCAGTACAGTGTTCGCAAGATGAACAAAGAGAGGGCAAGACAGGAGAAGTCGAATGATAAGAAAGTAGTGGCAACAGGAAAGTGTTGTTTATTTATCATGAATGTACAAGCAGTGCTGTTAGTGCCTGCAACCTAGCTCAGTTGTCTTTATTTTAAACAGTAGTGGGCATGTCACAAATTTTCTGTTTATGATTTAGAGAAAGGTTCAATGGTATGTTATGTTTGGCATGAAGAAGAAGCAGAGCTGGATGCTAATGTGCTTGCAGCTTTAATTCAGATTGTCACATACAATAATAAAAGACTGACAGAACTAAAATGTTTTACAGTGATGGGTGTTGTGCTCAAAAACAAAATGCACTTCTCTCAAATGTGTTACAACATTACAGCATAGCAAGTGTTGCAACAATCATCCAGAAATACGGGGGTTGGAACTTTAATAGTGGCAACTATTTATTTACAGCTTGCACAAAATATATACGTGTTTCAAAGTAGTCGCCAGCATTGTGTGTATCCCACTGCCAGCTATGTGGAAATCGTAGAATACTCTTAGCAGTGCCAGTTGTGTTGACAGTTCGAGCAGCATGGTCTATTGCCTGACAAATTTGTAGCAGTTCTGAAGCGAATGCTGTGACGTGTTTCCTTCAGTTTATAAATCGAGTTGAACTCACGAGTGCTGAAGTCGGGAGTGCAGTAGGTGGTATAGCACTTGGCAGCCCCATCAGGCAAACAAATCAGTAATAGCTTGCACTGTACATGCTTGAGCATTGTCCTGCAAAATGATGGTCAGGTCCTGCAGAAAGTGTCATCACTTCTGTCTCTAAGCTGGTCGTAGGTTGTGTTCCAAAAATGAACACACACAACTGACACTGCTAAGAGTATCTTACAACTTCCACATTGCTGGCAACAGGTTATACACAATGCTGGTGACTACTTTGAAGGTCATTAAAACTTTGAAACACGTATCTATTTTGTACGAGCTGTAAATAAATAGTTGTCACTATTAAAGTTCCAACCCTCGTATTTACTTAAAGGACATTCTCAAATGGAATGTGATAGTGTGCATTCCATAACTGAACACAGAAAGAGGCAGATGGTGCGCTATTCCCCAGCTAATTGTGTTGGTATGATGCAAGAAGCAAGATGTGACAAATGGGCAATATAAAGAAAAGTATGTATCTCCTGACTTTTTTAAATACTTCTTGTAAGTTCTGTACTGCATATTGGATCAGTGTCTTACATACATATTGGGTCCAAGAAATAATCCATTTTTGGGTACTGTATATAAACTGTATCAGGAAGAGAATTTGGAATTATGTCCAAGATGCCCCAATACAGTCAACGGGAATATAAAAATATCTGTGCACTGGACCAGTTGTAGTTTCTGCACAAAATTATCATGATTTAAAACTGAGTGCAAAAACTCATAACTTGTTGTGCCTTAACAAAATTTCATTGCAAAACATTGTACCATATTAAATAACATCATAAATAGCATGAAATTGGTTAACTATGTATGAAGCAGATATGTTATTTTAATTTATGACTTAACATCACTTTACAGTAGCATGACTTGTATAAATTAAAAATTGTATACAAGGTGGTCAGCAACAGTGTGAAAAGCTTGTAAGGGTGTTGCAGGGTTGGATGACCTGAGAAATAATTGCTGGAAATGGAAATGAAGTCCTTTGCTTCTTGACATTGCATAGGGGAATGATGCGGGAGACCCACACTGCTGTACTAGGCAAGGTCCTAATGGGGGTGGTTTGCCATTGCATTCCTGGGTATGAATATTATGACAAAGATGACACAACAACATCCAGTCATCTCGGAGCAGGTGAAAATCCCTGATTCCGCCGGGAATCGAACCCGGGACCCCGCTCTCGGGCAGCAAGAATGCTACCGCGAGACCACGAGCAGCAGACGAAATAATTGGTGAGAAAAATAATTCAGTATGTTGTGCCATTTCTGAGTTAATTAGCATTTACGTTAGCCAATCAGGCCATTAACCATGCACATCCCAGTGGCTCACCAGCTCAAATGTGTTCTTTGTTTGGTTTCATTAAAACTGAGCAAGAGAGCGATACAAAAATAGGACGTGGTAAGATAGTCAGGATCGAACCTGAGCCAAAGGCTGAGCAGTCACGTGTGATCATCTACACTGATGACAACAACTAACAGTAATTGTATCTGGTGAGCTGTTTGAATTTGTGCCTGCAATGGCCTGATTAGCTAATTTCAACATTAATTAACTTGGAAATGGAGCAATGTATTGAAGTTTTTTCCTTAACAATTATTTCTCTGTAGAATCTACCTTGCTAAAAGCTTTTCATACTTTCTAATTACCCGTTATTTTAGAAAGTTGTTTTAGTTTCCTGTAAAATACATATTTTTGAGATATGAGGTTTTGTTGTTTTAATGGTCATTTGTAATGTTGCTAAGAGGAAAAAAATAATCTAATATTTCCCATTACAAACAACCATCCTGTCAATGAAATTACATTATTTTCACCAGGCAACTTGTGTAGTATGCTATCAGTTCATTTCCCTATTGATTTCAGTTTGCAGCTGTTTTCTAGCGATTTTGAAGCACCTCAGTGCATGTGACAGCCTAAATCAGTGTGCCAAATACTTGACATCTGCCACAGCACTTCAAAACCGCTTGTAAATATTCACACGTCATAACAGATAGTATTCCACAGTCAGTCACCTGTTGAAAATGTAGTCATTTCATAAACACAATATGACTGTGGTGTCAACCAAAGTGAAAATAAAATCTACCATTTCAACAGTAAGAAAAGTAACAATTTTTTAAATTAGAAAATCTGTTTGTTTAGAAATTATTACCCAGTTTTCTTCAGTGACCAGTCATGTGTCGAATAACATTTTAAGATTTGGAAGGGAGGGAGGGCGGACTAGACTTAACTCATCTTCATTATTTCTTTTTGAGGGCACATTAAAGATCTTGTGTCTTAATGCTGTACTGATGAGAGAGATGAAGTGAAAGATCAAATCAGAGAAGCATGGCAGTTGCTGCAAGCTGCAGAGGTACTCTGGTGTATCCAAAGTGCATAAACATGAAATAAAACTATGCTTAAAACTAGGTGAAAAAGATTATGAATATTTGTTACAGTACACTGAATGTAGGCAAATTTGTTCTTTAGCAATCATTTCAAAACAAAATTATTGTTTATGACTTAAAAATTATAGTTTTCATGCTGAAGAATGGAGGAAATAAATTTATTTAAAATGAGAAGAGTAATAAATGCATTTTTTTAAACTAGAACATTAAAAAAGTAGTCCTATACAATTTCTGTTTCTCTCATTAAGCACAGTGCAAGTCATCAGTACTGAATTTGTAAAACTTAAAAAAAGAGACCACTTTCATAACAAAAAACACTCAACTTTGTGGGCTCTGTTCAGAAATACTCAAATGGTACCATCTCGCCATTTAAAATTCCAAAGATTATTTCATTTTCCCATTTCCAGTCAAGGCAAGATTCACCATTCACTCTCCTCATTATTGTTTCACCATCACCATCGACACGCAAGTTATCGAAGTGGCGCCAAGTAAAAACACATGCACTAGATGGCCAAACAACCCATTATAGGGTCTTCAAGCCAAAAATGCCACATGATCAGTTCAGTATTCAATTTATCCATAGAAATTTTGCCCCAAGTTCACTTCATCCAAAGAAACTAGTACGTGCAATTTTTGAGAGGTAGGCCTGTGTCGATATATCTGGAACACCCACTAAATGATACAAAATATTTGTTGTACAAGGGGTTGTCATAAAATTCTATTATCATCTTTAAAAAAAATAAAACTACACAGCTGATTTTTTTGTTTACTTACAGATACATGTCTTCAGTCCTGGCACATTGCAAGCTTTGCATCACACTACTGTAGCATGCTGCTTGAGAAGTCGAAGCAAACTGACACGGTACATTGATTAATTTGAGTACCATGTGTTAATTTGTTTTCTCCATCTGAAGGGAAACAAAATTTCAACAATCCATGCTGAGCTGGTGGAAGTGTACGGCAACAGTACGCTGTGAATATGACACAGTGGTTAGGCAGTGTAGATGCTTTCAGCAGAGTCAAACAAGTCCAAATGACGAAGAACAATGTAGCAACCCATCTCTCTGCGAACAACCAGAAATCACAAGAGAGGTGGAGTCACTGATGCTAATAAGGCGCAAACGGTCACAGGAGCGTGCTACTGAAATCTCATGATGACATTACAGGATGCAGTTAAGATGGCAGGAAGCTATCCAAAATTGTGTTTCTGCTTCAATGACAGTGCCTCAGCTCATTCTGCATAGGACAGAGTCACAGAAGCTGTTTCTTTGAGCTATCAAACTTTGCCCCTCCCCCCCCCCCCCCCCCCCAACTATTAATCTGACTGGCCCTGTGACTTCTTCCCCTTGCTTTTGATGAAGAAGTCCTTGCATGACATGCATTTCTAGACTGACAACAAGGTGAATTTCAAGGTGAGATATTTACATAACAATCAAAATGCAAAAATTTATATATTCAAGGCTACTGCTAATTCATCCACATTTCACAGTCGTAGCTTGATTTTTATGAGCTGATAATTAAAACTTCATGATTGGCTGTAGTAGATAACATCCCCTACAACTCATTCTCAGATAATGAATGACGTGACAAAGTGGGTAAACAGCCATTGTCATACATATGTTCTACTGATAACCACACGGCATACCACCATTGACTGGACACTAAAATGTAGGAAAAGAGGTCACATTATGAATGTGTTGTGGCACATGTTGGCAGGACAAAATTTCACAAATAACAACAATATTCATGAACTTAACTAGCATACAGATAAGCAAGTATGGTATTCTAAATGTAATTCTTCACAGGTTTTCCTATTTATAGCATGTGTAATTCTTTCATAATGATGAAATTTTCTGTGCCAAATATTATTAATACTTTTACCATGCAAACTAATGAATTTTTAAATTAATAATTTTATGTAAAGTATTAGCTAATTGCATAGAAAATTGTTGTGCTTATAGCAATAACATTACAAAATTTGCAGTATGTGTGTTTGAATCTTTGCTTATGTGGCACAGTAAGAGTGACTGCTTAAATGATTCTTTGCGTGCTGTAATTAATATAATTTTGCCTTCATGATCCCTATGGGACTGATACATAGTATATTCCTAGATTCCTCTGTTAATACTAGTCCTTGAACATTCATAAGTAGGTTTCCATTCAACAGTTGATGTCTATCAAGTACACCTGACCTCTTTCAGGATGTTCACATTGAAACTGGTATCAGTGATTATGATGTATTTGTTCAACTATGATGACCAAAATACAAAGGACAACTACAGTAAGCAGAAGGATATACAGGGTGTCCCACTTATCTTGAGCACCCTAAATAACTGTTTGTCCAGATGCAGATTACAAAATGCTTCAAGCAAATGTTCTTTAGCCTTCAGGAGGACATCAAGCAGCATGACTGCCTTAGTTGTAGCTTTGGTTTTTACAAAGATATGAACAGTGGTATGACTTTTTTAAGTGGCACACTGTATTTTTTTATTCGGTAATTCATTTCCTCCCCTAAAGACCTATACAAAAATGTATCACAGTGTACCACTCACTGAAACACAACGTTATTAATTACGTAACACAACACTGACTTTGAACCCGGAATCACAAACTCGTCCACTTGCTGGAGTTGTCAGAAAACAAATGAAAACCAAGTAAAAACATAACACAAAATTGACTTTGACTTTCCTCTACCACTTCCCAGGAGTAGAACATTCAAAGTTGGTCAAAGTGGTGACCCTGGACACCGATACACTGATGCACTCGTTGAATGAAAGAATTATTTACTGCTTCCAGTGTTACCTGCTGAAGAGAATTACAAGAAAGCACAATACGTTCTTGAATGTCCTCTGGACTTGTTGGAATATCACCATAGACGATGTCTTTAATGCGTCCCCAAAGAAAAAGTCCCGAGGATTTAAATCACAGGACCTAGCAGGCCAAGTAACTGTTTGTCCTTGATCAATCCATCTGACAGGATACCTTCGGTTCAGAACACGATGTGCACACAAGGCATTATGTGCTGGACATCAATCGTGTTGATACCACATAAGCATTCTGGTTCTTAGTGGCACTTCATTCAGAAGAGGAGGAAGAATTCGCCTGATGAAGTTGGCATACGCTGTACCGTTTAGACTTCCATTGCGGAAATCAGGGTCAATAATTGTAGAACCAAGCATCCCACAACAGATGTTAAGTCTCCATTGATGCTGATGTTCCACCTGTGTAATCCATCTTGGGTTCTCACTGACCAATAATGCATGTTCCTTGGATTTACCTGTTGTTCGTTTGAGAAGGAACATTCATCATTAAATAGAACATTGGAGAAGAAGTTTGGGTTGGCGAGGATTTGCTGCTGTGCCCACTGACAGAACTGTACATGATTCTGGAAATCATTCCCATGCAGTTCTTGATGTAGGTGTACATGGTAAGAATGGAACCGGTGACAGGTAAGAATATGATGTACACTGGTTTTAGGAATGCCAATCTCATGTTCAAGCTGCCGTGTGCTCACATGTCGATTCATAGCAATGAAAGCGAGAACAGTAACTTCGGCAGCTTCGTCTGTGCGAGTGCTATGATTACTGCATTGTCATGAGTTGAAAATTTCAGTTTCCTGAAGTGTCACAACAAGACGAGAAAACATCTGTCAAGAAGGTGTGTTCTTGTCAGGATATCACTCTCTGTACAGTTCAGCTGCCTGCGTAGCATTTCGCCTACCTTCAACAACAACAACAACAACAACAACAACAATAAAAGAAATGTTATGCCGATGCAGTAGGACTAAACTACTGTACTAAATGTACCTTTACATAAGAAAACAGTATTGCAGTTACTGTTCTGCTAACTTACGTTCCCCATAGATGAGTAGAATTTCTACCTGCTCTTCGTTGGTGTACATTTTACTCACACAACTCAGCACTAAGTGCTGGGAGCATCAACATCAATGTTGTGTTATGTAATTAATAACGTTGTGTTTCAGTGAATGGTACCCTGTGATACATTTTTGAATAGGTCTTTAGGAGAGGAAATTAATTACTGAATAAAAAATCAGGGTGCCATTTAAAAAAGTCATACCGCTGTTCATATCTTTGTAAAAACCAAAGCTACAATGAAGGCAATCATGCCGATTGATGTCCCCCTGATGGCTAAAGAACATTTGCTTGAAACATTTTGTAATTTTCATCTGGACAAACAGTTATTTAGGGTGGTCAAGATAAACGTATATGTCAGTAATGTCATATCTCAATGAGGAACTTGAAACTTTCAGCACAGTATGGGAGCATGTAGAGGAACTGTGGCTCAATTTTAAAAGAATAGTTGACCATGGACTGGGCAGATATGTTCCCAATAGAGCAGATCATAATGGGAGGAACCCTCCATGATATAGTCAGTGTAAAGAAACTTCCAAAGAAATAGATACTACTGCATAATAGGTGTAAAATAAAGCATAGGATTATAGAATGAGAGATGCTGAATGAAACGTGTTTAGCTGTCATGACGGCAATGCATGAAGCATTCAGTGACTTTGGTAGTCACTGAAGGCTTCACACCTTTTGTCAAATGATCTTTCACAACCCTAAGAAATTCTGGTCATATGTAAAGTCTGTTAGTGACACCAAAGATAGTGTTGAGTACTTAGTGAATGAGACAAGAACTGAAATTGAGAGTAGCAAAGCAAAAGCTGAAATGCTTAACTCTGTTTTCAAATGTTCCTTCAGAAAGGAAAGCCCAGGAATATTGTCCAACTTTTATCCTTGTACAATTGAAAAACTGAGTGAAATCAGTATTAGTGTTAGTGGTGTTAGGAAACAGTTGAAACTGTTAAGATGCAGCAAAGCCCCAGGGCCCAGTGAAATCCATATCATATTCTATACTGAATTTGCAGCTGAGTTAGCCCTTCTTATAACTATGATCTATCATAGATCCCTCAAACTATGCCCAGGAGTTGGAAGAAAGCTCAATTATCGTTCGTCTAGAAGAAGGGTAGTATAAGTGATCCACAAAACCACAATCCAATACCTTTGATATCGATTTATTCTAGAATCTTATAACATATTCTGAACTCAAACATAATGAGGTATCTTGAACAGAATGACCTCCTCCATGCCAACCATAACAGATTCCTAAAACACCGACCATGTGAAATCCAACTTGACATTTCTCACATAACATACTGAAAGCTCTGGAACAAGGCAGTCAGGTAGATGCAGTATTTCTTGATTTCTAAAAAGGATTTCACTCAGTACCACACATACACATATTGTCAAAAGTTAAATCACATGGGCAATCAAGTGAAACTTGTGACAGGATTGAGAACTTTTTTTGTAGGGAGGACAAAGCATGTTATCTTGTATGGAGAGTCATCAGAGTTTGAGCTCAGAATATGACCTAAAATCCTGCAGTGGATGGCTGTCTAGGAAATGGGACAATAGTTTTGTGGATCAGTTCCGCTTTCTTCCATGTATTGGGCACAATCATAAATTCTGTAGAGAGATAGAGATTCCAAAGGCCCCTGTAGTTATGTTCAGTTTTAGGGTTTTTTAACTGTTTCTAAACACCAGTGGCATTGGTATTATCTTATAGGAAGCTGTAACCACTCAAAATACTGTGATTACTCTCTTGTTAACATTTCTTTTCTCCTACTTATTTTTCATCTTTAATCTACATAGTGCATATATAATTAATACCTGATTTTATAAAAAAAACTAATCAGACTATGTGTGTTTATTATTCACACAATAGTTTTCAATAAGAAGATCCCAATTTTGCTTTTACTTACGCTGGAAACCATGTTAATAAAAAGTAATTGATAATTGACATTATTACTCTAGCATGTAATGCTAATTTGGACTGAGCTAATATGTAGTTTTAGAAACACTGACACCACTCATTCAAAAGGCAGGCATACAGACATATTTTAATTTTCCTGAAACTATGCAATTTAGTGGAGAATTAGAATTAAAGTTTAAGAACACTCAAATCTTCTATTGCAGATTTAGCCATATTACTTGTTAGATTCCACCTTCTAACACTACCAGTAAACCATCGATTCTTTAAAGAATCAAATTACCATGTATAAAACAAATTGAGATGTGTGATTACTTTACAAATTACTTAAAGTGTTAAATATTTGATGTTAAGCATGTAATTGAGAAAAAGTTTGGAAAATATTTGAAATTGTGCTTGAAGGTTTTTGGAAGTCGCTAAGTGTTCTCATTACAAAACACTGGATGAATATAGTTTGGACATTTGTGCTCTGTTTAAAGCAAAAGTTAGTTTTTTGTGCATCTCAGTGTTTATGAAGTCGTATGTCCTGAACTGTTTGTGGTACAGTGGTGTAATTTTGCAGGCATATTCAGTGGTATATATGGATAGTGTCCGCAAATAGTGTTGCGAATAGAACTGTTAGTAAAGAAGTAATAAATTAAAACTTTAAGTCTGATGCTGAAGTTTTACTGCATGAATAGTGAAAATGTAGTAACTGATAAACTTTTTGCCTTTCATCATTTTGTGGGGAGTGTCAGAAAGAAATGTTTTGCAAAAGTTTGAAATTTTATGTAAAGCTTGTTGGAAGTTGCTAAGTGCCCTCAAGTGGATGAATAAAGTCCAGGTATTTGTGCACCATAAATTATGCTGCCTCAAGACAAATACACAGTTCCCAACTGTAATATTTGTCATATTTTGTTAAACTTTTAACATAAGATTACATCTCTTAATAAGTAGATTGTGCAAGCATTTTAAATTCAGTCCAAAATGAAACATTTGTTGCCCAAGCCATCAGAGAGGCAATTTGCAACTGGTACTGGGTTCCGGGGTACTTGTGTAGTAATATAGATACTTTTTGATCCTAATCTTTTTGTATCAAATGACACTTTTCATTCATTGATTAAGCCATAAATAAAAATTTGCATTAATCATTGTAATTTTCTGTATGGCAGCAGTACTCATAAATGAGTTATTCCCAACAGAAGTTTACAAAATGGTTCCATAATCTTCTGCATTTTACTAACCCACCATATATTTTGTAACTGAAATTTCTGTTGTAACATACCACTCATCTGAATTAGGCAAAACTAACCCAATAGTTTTTCAAATTATTTTGTAGTTTCTGTAATACTAAAATGTCTATATGACAGTCTGTGAGTGGCAACTTCATTAACAGATCTGCACAGAAAAGTCCATGCTTAGCTAGCAACACTTATGTAACAAGTCTGTAAGGTCTCAGTAAGAAGTACACTTCCGTCACCATTATACACATCATTATTCACACTCTCAAGGTACCTGTATGTCTTACATAGTATATCAAATTCAGTTACTAACTGTTATTAGCATTTATGAAATTTTCCGTTGAGCAAAAGTGTGGATAAGTTGGACTTCACCCATGTATTTTGTTGAGATGGACACTCATGGATTTGTGTCATTGACAAAGAGGAATAGTGTATCGGTAGCTGCTTAGTTGAGCAGCGGTCATGTACCAAATACTTTTATCCTGTCACTTCGGTTTTACATATTTGATGAAAAAGAATGACCATGAGAGTAGCTGTTTTTTCTATTTTTGTGATAATGATTTTATACCAGCTGGTCTGCCTCATGTATCCTTATATCCAAATGGTTTATAAATGTTAAGCTACATTCACATCCGATGATGGCACCTTTAGTTTGTTAAAACTGGTTATCCAGTAAACAGTATTTAAGCAGTCTTGGCTTTTGAATTATTTCTACAACATTTTATGTGAAAACTGGAATTGGTCATTTTACTGTCTTTGGTGACAATATGTGGGAAAAGCTACATTAATTAAAAGTTGCTATTTACACACTATTGAAATATTTCCTGTAACACCAGTTTACAACAATTCAGTGAGTTTTATTGAATGAGAGACTGCATGCAGTCTAACATTTTACAGTTAGGTGACCTCACAATATCTATGTTACTCATCTTTGGAGTTGTGCAAAAACTGAACTGGGGCTATACTCCTTCATTTTTTCCCTAAAGAAACATTTGGAAATGGAAGTCATGTTTCTGCTTTGGCTTTTCTGCCCTCAATTTCAGTTCCTGTGTCAGCCATGAGTGACTGAAAACAAAATTTGGTGCCTCTGACAGCCTTATAATAAGACTAGAATTTCTTTGGGCTTTGTGAGAAGTCTTTGGATAAGATCCTGCTACAGTGTTTATTTAACATGTCACAGTTTGTCCTTTTGAGATCCAAGTGTTTTTTTATTTAGAATATCTCTGTCTATACTCTTTTGCTTTGTTTTACAACTATAGCGCTCTTTTTGTTATAATTGTCTTTTGTTTTAAGTGAAATGCAGCACCTGTTATCTGAAGTATAATTTGCTGCAACTTTTTGCATGGGCCTACTTGGGAAAGAAAATATAACAAAATGTGTATGGTATGAACTGCACAACATACCATAACATAAACCATACATTTCAGGTAATATGCTACCCACAATAATCATATGGCAAGAGGAACTTTCCCTGTTAAAACAGAAGATGTGTTATTACACGATATTATTTTCTCCGTACTTCTATGTGGTAACATTTTCTCAGTCATTACAACCTGCAGGCTCCACCTTGTCCCTACCTTATTCAATTCTTTCTATTCCACTGACTCCTTAGCATATTATTTTTGATTGTTTTAGATTGGCATATCTCAAATGCACTCTGATAATCACTCCATAGGGCTTGTAGAGAGAGGTGTCAGTTTTAATACATTATCAGATCTCAAGAAAAAACATTATATGCCAAATGCTAAAACACCCTGTAAGCTACTTAATATGTCCTATGCACCTCTAGCGACTTCATCAGTTCCATGAATGCTGACATAGATTTCCACAGGCTAATAAACTACTTTATTTATGTGTTCATTCTTTTATTATTTACCCTTCTTTTTGTTCACTTATGATGTTCTCGATACTGTTCTGCTGAAATAGCAACAACAAACATTCCTTTGATCAATACTTCCCAGCTTCACTATATTCCTGTTAAAATTATTCAAAATAATAATTGAAGTTTCCTATGTTATCTCCGTATCTGAAATAGTTACCACACTGGCCTCACATTACGCAACACGATGGTTCAAATTCCCATGTGGCCATCAGGATTTAGGTTTCCCGTAATTTCCCTTAATTGCCCCAGGCATATGCTGAAACAGTTCCTTCAATATGGACATGTTCAATTTCCTTCCCCATCTTTCCCTAACTAGAGATTGTGCTCTTGTCTGTCTCTAATGACCTTGTTATCAATGTGATGTTAAACTCTAATTTCCCTTTTTTTCCATATCTGCCATCCCCTCAGCAAATTATTTGGAGGCCATTTCCTTCTAAAATACTTCACCTTTCTGATACTCATTAGATAGTATGATCACTGGCTGAAGAATACATTTTGAGCTCTACCATAACTTCCTTTCCCTCTCGAACATGAGCATTTCCATCTCATTCATATCTCTACTCTGTTTTCAACCACTGACACACAATTCTGATAAGAAAAGCAATGCAATCTACATCTACATCTACATCTACATCCATACTCCGCAAGCCACCTGACGGTGTGTGGCGGAGGGTACCCTGAGTACCTCTATCGGTTCTCCCTTCTATTCCAGTCTCGTATTGTACGTGGAAAGAAGGATTGTCGGTATGCTTCTGTGTGGGCTCTAATCTCTCTGATTTTATCCTCATGGTCTCTTCGCGAGATATACTTATGAGGGAGCAATATACTGCTTGACTCTTCGGTGAAGGTATGTTCTCGAAACTTTAACAAAAGCCCGTACCGAGCTACTGAGCGTCTCTCCTGCAGAGTCTTCCACTGGAGTTTATCTATCATCTCCGTAACGCTTTCGCAATTACTAAATGATCCTGTAACGAAGCGCGCTGCTCTCCGTTGGATCTTCTCTATCTCTTCTATCAACCCTACCTGGTGTGGATCCCACACTGCTGAGCAGCATTCAAGCATTGGGCGAACAAGCGTACTGTAACCTACTTCCTTTGTTGTCGGATTGCATTTCCTTAAGATTCTTCCAATGAATCTCAGTCTGGCATCTGCTTTACCGACGATCAACTTTATATGATCATTCCATTTTAAATCACTCCTAATGAGTACTCCCAGATAATTTATGGAATTAACTGCTTCCAGTTGCTGACCTGCTATTTTGTAGCTAAATGATAAGGGACCTATCTTTCTATACATTCCCCTGCCTGGTCCACACCAACCTTGTGAGGTAGTGTAGTGGTTAACACACTGGACTTTGCAATCAGGATGACGACATGTCAAATCCTCATCTAGCCATCCAGGGAGCTTTAGGTTTTCTGTGATTTCCCTTGAATAACTCCAGGAAAATATCAGGATGATTCCTTTGAAAAGTGTATGGCCAATTTCTGTCCCCTTTTTTCCATAAACCGTGTGCTGCATGTCTAATGACCATGCTATTGATGGGACATCAATTTCTAATATTGCTCCCTTCCATACACAACATGTTTTGTAGTTTAAGATTGAATGTGTATATAATGTGCATGAAAATACTCGTTGAAGACTTGTCCATTATCGATTATAATTTTTTTAAAATTTAACTCGCAGTTTTAGTATTTATGTAAAAAATATGGCAAAGTGAAATTAAATAGGGCAGGAATATAATGTTAGGCTACACTACAGGAAAGTCTGTTGTAACCAGAAGCTGTATTTGGTATTGACATTTGTTGGCTTTGGTAACTTACCACCAAATCATTACCTTCCAACCTATTCTAGACCTCAGAGTACGCTACAGATTAGTCTGTCACCACAACCATGAGTTCAGTGGGGGTCCAATATCACAGTCCAGCACAATGAAGGGAGCAGGTAGCTGATTAACACAAAAATAATTACTAACTCTCATTCGAACACGGACTAAAAGTTAAAAAGAAAGTTAAAAAGATTCACATATATCATGCTACATTTTGTATCAGTTAGAGTTGCACAGTGTGTCCGCCCTGTTTTCTTTTGGTATTACTTAATGCTGTGCTGTACTGTTAAAACAAAAAAAAGAAAAGAAAAAAACACTGATCTTCTGCTGCACCTCACAAGAAATTACAAATCAAATAGTTAAAATGATTTGCGTTTACCGATAGTGAAAGTGACTCTTTTGAGCTCCGTCTTGTTGTTATAGAACTTGAAAATACAATGTAAGTAGTAGCTCAGATGACTTGTAAATCATTCTGAGGCAGTTTATTTTCTATTTTTAAAAGCATATGTCGGATTACCACAATGTAAGGATTGCAACATAAAGAAGGTTGCTTCCTGACACGGAAGATAATTAGCAATGCGTGTGTGAATTTATTTAATTTTAATATGGAAAAATATATAACCTTAATTAATTATGAACATATTCACAAAATTTCAGGGTTGATACGAATGACATAAAATATTTATTTTTTTCTGTTACAAATTACATTTAATTGTTACACAGCGAAGAATTCGAATAACATTTATGTTTTTTCTGCATAAAGATCACAAGTTGTATAAAACCTGTAACATTTGCCACTACGTTACTACTATGTCCCAGCACTTTTTAATTAATGTGTAAAGAGTTTGTGTCTCGAAAAACTACCCCACGAAATGTAACAAAGCAAATCTTGCATCTCGTGCGCCCGGACTCCCAGGAACACGCAATTTAGTGTCTGTGCTCATAGATGGCAGTCGAAGCTCTGTCGCGAAACCCCGAACTCGAAAGTAGTATCGATACAATTGTTGAAGTTCACGATCTGGCCAACAGTTGGAGCTCACACATTTTCATCATCTGCTACTGCGGGATTAATGTTTCCCCAGTGTACATCTGACAGCAGATTTGGTCCGTGGTTAGATGTTCGTTTGCGTAGATATGGACATTGGCATTTCTCTTTACGGATGTCTTATCGTAAGATAGTGCACAATTCGAACAACGAAAGATACGACTGTGGCAGGATAAGATTAGTACTTTATCTCTTCGACAGTAAGAGCATTTTAAAAGCTAGAAGCTGATTTGTAGATCATTTAGCGGACAGTGGTGAATTCGTATGCGCATTGATTACTATTGTTTCTCTGTTTTATAAGTCCTTAAAATTAAGCGTAAATATGCCGCTGTTCAAACCAAAAAATCTAAACAAGAAAGGACATTCAGTGGAAAGTAATAATGAGAATCAGAACGAAAGTGCTTTAGCTCAACAAAACGGAAACAGAGCGACCCAGAAGCCGGCGGATCCCAACGTTGGGAGACCCAAACTTGTGTTCCATTGTCAGCAAGCCCAGGGAAGTCCTACCGGACTTATTTCTGGTTTTTCTAACGTCAGGGAGCTCTACCAGAAGATTGCCGAGTGCTATGAATTCCCAGTCGAAGATGTAAGTAAATATTGCACTGTTCGCTAAAGCTTTCTATAGTTGGGAAATATTTATTTGCTGTTTATAGTAATGTAAGAAAGCACTGTGTTGCCGTCTGATTCTTCCACACCCTCCACAAAGCGTCAGTTCACTATTAAGAAATGCTATGTTCGTTTCAAATGATTGTCACCATTATTATACGTGTAAGTAGTTACAGTTAATTTTCAGATATGTAAGAAATGTAATCTTCACCATGGCAATAGACACGTCTTCCAGAAAATGTGTTACGGAATTAGCCAATACAAAATCTACTCACTATTTGTGTTCTCAAATCCTTAAATATTGTGCCAAATGTGGATATCGTAGTACTGCTTGTTATTATGACCACACATTCATAAATAAAGTTTGCAATTCATATCATACGTAATTGTTGTCTTAATACATCAGACAGCAAATTTATACGATACTGGTACGTATTATCTACTAGTAAAATATATGATAATTAAGTTGGCTACTACACGTGAACTTTCACAAACTATTACGTCTAATCTTGGCCATTGTTGTACATGAGTGGAACCAGCGGTGTTTCGTGTAAATGAGATTCGAAAACTTGTTCGAATTTAGAGCAAAGAAGGAAAGCTACCTCATAACTGGTTTCAAGTATTTTATTCCACATATTATGAAATATACCAAATTGTTTTAGCTGTGCGGCTGGCAGTATTTAAAATATTTATCGGTCTTCATACACAGCACACACATCTGATATGAATGCATCCCATTTAAGCTGTCAGAAAAGCCGCTTAACAACACATTAACGCAGTGGCGGATCCAGGATTTTGGTTTGGAAGGGGCTTGGCCAGCCGAGGGGAGGCTTTATCAACGTAAAACACTGAGAAAAGCACCAAAATTTTACTTTGTTCGTTTAACGCACTGCAAGTCTCCTCGAATAAGTTTTTTTCGTTTTTTTTGCGCAAATTCTTCAATGATTTCGACACGTCGTAGGCTGCCAGATATATCTCGATGATTATAAATAGCAGGCAGACGGTTAAACCCGTCTTAAGTCACTGTCACACAAAGGTACGATTATATTCGATTAAGCGAAAAGAAGCTGCGCTCCACACTACAAGTGGATACGGGTAATGTAGCGAGAATTTGTAACAGAATGTTTATATTTGGGGGAACTCATTTGCCTCTTGGCGCGTCTCTGCTGCTGTTTGGGGTATATGTTCCCTGTCTTTTCAAAGCTCCTTGCAAAGAGGTATTTCTCCCTATAATGAGAGAGGATGAGGCAATTCACCGTTGCAAACACGTGCAGCTGCCACTACAGAATTGAGATTTTCTGTTTTACCAGGACACTTGGCATATAGCTGAACAGGTCGAGAACTGAAGAGTGCTATGCTCTCGAAAAGCAAACCCTCAACTGTCCCAACACAAAATCGATGAAAGGAATCAATAGCTTCATCTGAATCAAAACACGACAGGACATTATTCTCGAGCTCGAAACAACCCAACAGAAAAGGAGAAAATGCCACATTAATCAAAAAGCGTGTATATGTATTAAAAGTTTATTTTATCTGTAGAATTCCGTAGTATCTGGTGCTTCTATATACGAGCGATGAATTGAACGTTGGGCGGTTCTGGATGTCTGCACTGCAATGTCCAAAGTTTCTACAATGCAACACGCCTCTTGGAAAATTTCTTGATGTTTAGTTTCTCTGTATCTTTCCAGTATTCTTTTAATGCTGTTACCATCTCGCAGGAATGGTTAACATCTAATGCAACAGCGTGAAGTTGCTGTCAAATCGTAACAGTAATTTCAAATAGCGCTGCGGTTACCATCAAAGGTAAGACAAAGTGAAATCGTTGAATAGAAGCCAGAACACTTGCACTTCCCAACGACAGAGAAGTTTTGTCCATTTATTCAAGGAACTGTGCGATAGAGTGAAAGAGCTTTTTGAATTGGAGTGCATCAGGCCTTTCAAGCCAGCGTGTATCACTAACACCTTGTAACTTTTTCGCTTCTGTGTGTTTTTCATGTTCCAAACTTTTTGCTGATTCACGCACAAATCTAAGTCTTAAACGATTTGATCGCTTAATGCAGTACCTGTCAAGTAATTGCAGACAGAAAGCATATGAACTCTTCATGTAATGTACTACACTGAATTGTTCTCTACCACCGACGTCGAGTGTTTCTTCGCCAAGGACAGCATAATATTTTGCTTCTTTGACTTCGTTGAGTACCTTTCTCATCATGATAGAATAACAACAATTATTCACCTAATTCTGAGTTTTTTGCCCAGACATATAACATTTTTCGGCGGCGTCACTAAATGTTTTTGGAGAGGTGAATCACTTGAGTCAGTGCGAAATTTTGAAATTGCTCGAAATTTTCCTTGGCCGATTTCATCACTTAATTAACCACCAGCCTGGTGGCCTAACACCGTATTTTCACGACCACATAGTATGATCGTCTTTACTACAGAAATCAGCCACTAGCTGTTTGATTTATCATTTTCTGTTTCTCAATGCGATTGAAAAATTGACAGTCTATCCAGGAGTTTTATTTAAACTTTTGATATCTGAATTTTTTAACGCCGCCACGTTGTGGTAATCGGTAGCACAATAGCTTCTTAGGATTTACAATGCTTTTTATGTACCCTGAAACAAAACAAAAAATAGAAGACGCACCACGAAGGGGTTAAGAAAACTGCTCAAAAACTGAAATTCATGCAGGTATCAACGGAGAATGCAAAGTTGTGAACTTTGGCAGCCGATGGATGAATGTGTGATGCTGCAGACCAATTTCACTGTACAGCTGGCAGGTATGGTAATGAGAGGGACATAGCGATACCAGGGGCACAAAAGATTTGCGAATTTCATCCCTTATACTCAGCTGGCCAGAAACAATACGTCGCAGACAGGAGTGTAACAGTATTCGCAGATATCAGCATTTGAGAGAGGACGTATAGTTGGGCTCAAAGAAGCCAGTTGGAGCAATCGAGGAATAGCTCGACATTTGAATATGAGCGATGCCATTATTCGACGATGTTGGCAGGAATGGATTAACCACGGTCGAACACAGGGTCAAGAAAGAATCAGTCGACCTAGACAGACGACCGAGCGAGCGATGCCATTATTCGACGATGTTGACGGGAATGGATTAACCACGACCGAACACAGCGTCAAGAAAGAATCGGTCGACCTAGACAGACGACTGAGCATGAGGAAAGAGCACTCGCCACAGAGCCACTCAGAGTCCTTGATTCATCATGATCAGCCATCTGATGGGCAACTGGGGCTTCATTGACCACTAGTACCTTTAATAGGAAGTTCACAGAACTGGAGCAGAGCTGACAGTGCTTCTGGCACTGACTGGCATTGACCTTGTATACCAACAAGCCCGTCTGCAGTGGTGTTGAACACATCCTGCATGGAATCTCATTGACTGGAGTAGAATTGTCTTCAGTTGTGCGCCCCGCTTCGAACTGAGCCCTGATGATCAGCGAAGACCTGCCTGGGGATGCCCAGACAACAGTGTAATACCAACGTGGCTGTCGCCCGGTGTACGGTCCCATAACCATGGGTGATGGTCTTTGGTACCATCTCAGTTCATATCAGGACCTCTTTGGTTGACATCCGCGGCACTCTTACAGCAAAGCGCTAGATCGACGATATTCAACATCCCATTAATTTGTCTTTCATGGCAAGCCATCCCGGGTTTACATTTCAGCAAGATAATGCCTGTCTGCACATGGCGAGAATTTCGGCTGCTTGTCTTCGTGCTTATTAAACCCAACATTGATCATTAAGGTCGTCGGATATTCGCCAGTTGAGAATGTTTGGAGCATTAGGGGCAGGACCCTCCAACCAGTTTGGGATCTGGTCGATCTAACGCCCCAATTAGACAGAATTTGGTACAGTATCCCTCAGGAGGACATCCAACAACTCTATCAGTCTAAAGTGGACGTGTGACTAAAGATCCTAGAGACACAGAATGGTTGTCCCCACTATCTAAATCTGAAGATAGTACGCAAAACAAAAATTATGCACCTTTCTGTTGTTGGCTATAGACTAGCTGAGAGTATTCCTTTAGCCTATTCGACAAGAGGTCTACTCTGGATATTCATAATTTCGTTGTGGTTCTCAGACTCTTCCAGATGTTCATACTTTTCCACGTCACTGAGTGCGTTTCCTGTTACATCAAAACGATTTTCAGCTCAAGCAGTGTATGTACTGGCCACTCCCACAAACACAGGTTTGGGCTGTGTAACAATAGCAAACGAAAACTGCAATTTGTACAGAAAGTAGAGAATCATACATAATCAGATCAGTAACATACCAAAAACTAAAATAACTCCTCGGAACTACTCTACAGGGTTATTTAAAAATGGCCAATAAGCCTTTAAGGGGCTAAAATAACACTCAGAAGTCAATATGAACAGGTTCATGGGGGCGTCTTCGAAATCGCGAAAAAAAGATCTATTCCCTAAAAAAAATTCCGTACTTGACCAGTGTGTATGCAACAGCTGATTTTTGTCCGCGATTTCAAAGTTGGTTCTATAGTAAAAGTTGTTCTTATTGATGAGCACTTTAACCCTTAAGAGATTATTCACCATTATCGCTAAATAACGCGATATAAGACTATGAAATTCGCCGCAACGGCGGGCGCGCAAAGAAAACTAGTTTAAAAAGAATTTAAAACCGAAAAAAATCGATAATTGATTTTGTGTTACATTATTTATGCTAAATATTACTTCACTATGATCTTGTTTTCTACAGAAACCAGATGGCAGTTATAAGGGTCGAGGGTATGAAAGGGAAGCAGCGGTTGGGAAGGGAGTGAGACAGGGTTGTGGCCTGTCCCCAATGTTATTCAATCTATATATTGAGCAAGCAGTAAAGGAAACAAAAGAAAAATTCGGAGTAAGTATTAAAATCCATGGAGAAGAAATAAAAACTTTGAGGTTCGCCGATGACATTGTAATTCTATCAGAGACAGCAAAGGACTTCGAAGAGCAGTTGAACGGACTGGACAGTGTCTTGAAAGGAGGATATAAGATGAACATCCACAAAATCAAAACGAGGGTAATGGTATGTAGTCGAACTAAGTCGGGTGATGGTGAGGGAATTAGATTAGGAAATGAGACACTTAAAGTAGTAAAGGAGTTTTGCTATTTGGGGAGCAAAATAACTGATGATGGTCGAAGTAGAGATAGACTGGTAGTGGCAAGGGAAGCGTTGCTTAAGAAGAAAAATTTGTTAACATCGAGTATAGATTTAAGCGTCAGGAAGTGGTTTCTGGAAGTATTTGTATGGAATGTATGGAAGTGAAACATGGTCGATAAATAGTATGGACAAGAAGAGAATAGAAGCTTTCGAAATGTGGTGCTACAGAAGAATGCTGAAGATTAGATGGGTAGATCACATAACTAATGAGAAGGTATTGAATAGGATTGGGGGGAAGAGAAATTTGTGGCACAACTTGACTAGAAGAAGGGATCGGTTGGTAGAACATGTTCTGAGGCATCAAGGGATCACCAATTTAGTATTGGAGGGCAGCGTGGAGGGTAAAAATCGTAGAGGGAGACCAAGAGATGAATACACTAAACAGATTCAGAAGGATGTAGGTTGCAGTAGTTACTGGGAGATGAAGCAGCTTGCACAGGATAGAGTAGCATGGAGAGCTGGATCAAACGAGTCTCAGGACTGAAGACCACAACAACAACATGAACTTGTAGGGCAGGTAAGAAGGATCGAGTGCCCAGAATACGTCACAAATTCGACTAACCGTTTTTACATGAATTTCATTTATGTGCTTAAAAAATGATTAGAAATATGTACCCAACGGACTCTGAGTCGACAATGACAAGTCTCTGACATTGTCTACAGGTAGTAATGGTTCATTTTCGCTCGATTTGCTCTCCTCTTTCTTTCTTTTCAGTAAAAAAAATCGAACGAAGATCTTGTTGTTTACGTTTCGATGTCTTTTTTTTTCAAAATATTGTCATAAACAAACAAACGGACGCCATCCTAAAAATTAAAAAAAGACTTGATAGCTCATTCTACTGTGTTCGATTCAACAAACGATACTCCAAATGGCTATGTGTACAGCAGCACAGCAAGCGCACTCGCAAACTGCACATTACATCTCAACTACCACGAGCGACCCCTGTCGAAGGCGGTAGCTGGCGGTGGCAGTGGGGCGTGGCTGCGGCTGCATCTTGAATGAGCGGCGTACGGATTAAAAACTCGCCACGTAAACAGCTTCTTACAGTAATTTAAATTTGAGAACATGTTAGACCTACTTAAAATGGATGAAGAGAGGGTAAGTGATGAAAATTGTACTGTAGGTACTATAGAGCTAAGAAAGAAGGGTAATGACAAGTTTAATTAGAGATTTTCGGGGGTGGACCCCAGAAGCTTTTCCTTTGCGGGGTGGGGCTTGAGGCCCTCAGCTCCCCTCCTCCCCCCCCCCCCCCCTCTCTGTATATGTCCGCAGCTCGTGGTCGTGCGGTAGCGTTCTCACTTCCCACGCCCGGGTTCCCGAGTTCGATTCCCGGCGGGGTCAGAGATTTTCTCTGCCTCGTGACGACTGGCTGTTGTCTGATGTCCTTAGGTTAGTTAGGTTTAAGTAGTTCTAAGTTCTAGGGGACTGATGACCATAGATGTTAAGTCCCATAGTGCTCAGAGCCATTTGAACCATTTGAACCTCTCTGTATCCGCTACTGCGTTAAGTCGTAACGGTAATCTCATTTAGGGTTGGCTGGTTGGTTTGGGGAAGGAGACCAGACAGTGAGGTCATCGGTCTCATCGGATTAGGGAAGGATGGGGAAGGAAGTCGGCCGTGCCCTTTGAAAGGAACCATCACGGCATTTGCCTGGAGCGATTTAGGGAAATCACGGAAAACCTAAATCAGAATGGCCGGACGCGGGATTGAACCGTCGTCCTCCCGAATGCGAGTCCAGTATCTAACCACTGCGCCACCTCGCTCGGTAATCTCATTTAGGGGAAATGTTAATCATAAATAACATTCTATCATAAAGTTTATCAGCTGATTAGGTCGATTATTGTGTGCTTAGTTTTACGCCACTTAATCGAATAACTGTGACGCAGAGAGGTGGTGCAGTCTTCTGAGAAGATGGAACGGCAGCTCAAATCCCCAGCGGGCCATCCATGTTAAGGTTTTCCGTGATTACAGTAGATTGCTCAGGGCAGCAGCCCTCATGCTTTCTCTGAGAGTGCACGGCTGATATCCCCAATCGGATTTTTTGCTCCGTCGTCAATCGCCTCGTGATCGACGGGACGCTAAACCCAATCTTCCTTCCTTCTAATGTTGTTGTTGTGGTCTTCAGTCCAGAGACTGGTTTGATGCAGCTCTCCATGCTACTCTATCCTGTGCAAGCTTCTTCATCTGCCAGTACCTACTGCAACCTACATCCTTCTGAATCTGTTTAGTGTATTCATCTCTTGGTCTCTCTCTACGATTTTTACCCTCCACGCTGCCCTCCAATACCAAATTGGTGATCCCTTGATGCCTCAGAATATGCCCTATCAACCGATCCCTTCTTCTAGTCAAGTTGTGCCACAAATTTCTTTTATCTCCACTTCTATTCAGTATCTCCTCATTAGTTATGTTATCTACCCATCTAGTCTTCAGCATTCTTCTGTAACACCACATTTCGAAAGCTTCTACTCTCTTCTTGTCTAAACTATTTATCGTTCACGTTTCACTTCCATACATGGCTACACTCATACAAATACTTCAAGAAACGACTTCCTGACACTTAAATCTATACTCGATGTTAACAAATTTCTCTTATTCAGAAATGCTTTCCTTGCCATTGCCAGTTTATATTTTATATCCTCTCTACTTCGACCATCATCAGTTTTTTGCTCCCCAAATAGCAAAACAAATTTTCTATTTTAAGCGGCTCATTTCCTAATCTAATTCCTGCAGCATCACCCGATTTAATTAGACTACATTCCGTTATTCTCATTTTGCTTTTGTTGATATTCATCCTATATCCTTCTTTCAAGACACTGTCCATTCCGTTCAACTGCTCTTCCAGGTCCTTTGCTATCGCTGACAGATTTACAATATCATCGGCGAACCTCAAAGTTTTTATTTCTTCTCCATGGATTTTAAATCCTACCCCGAATTTTTCTTTTGTTTCCTTTACTGCTTGCTCAATATACAGATTGAATAATATCGGAGATAGGCTACAATCCTGTCTCACTCCCTTCCCAACCACTGCTTCCCTTTCATGCCCCTCGACTCTTATAACTGCCTTCTGGTTTCTGTACAAATTGTAAATAGCCTTTCGCTCCCTGTATTTTACCCTGCCACCTTCACATTTTGAAAGAGAGTATTACAGTCAACATTGTCAAAAGCTTTCTCTAAGGCTACAAATGCTAGAAACGTGGGTTTGCCTTTTCGTAATCTAGCTTCTAAGGTAAGTCGTAGTGTCAGTATTGCCTCACGTGTTCCAACATTTCTACGGAATCCAAACTGATCTTCCCCAAGGTCGGCTTCTACCAGTTTTTCCATTCGTCTGTAAAGAATTCGTGTTAGTATTTTGCAGCCGTGGCTTATTAAACTGATAGTTCGGTAATTTTCACATCTGTCAACACCTGCTTTCTTTGGGATTGGAATTATTATATTCTTCTTGAAGTGTGAAGGTATTTCGCCTGTCTCATACATTTTGCTCACTAGATGGTAGAGTTTTGTTAGGCCTGGCTCTCCCAAGGCTGTCAATAGTTCTAATGGAATGTTGTCTACTCCAGGGGCCTTGTTTCGACTTAGGTCTTTCAGTGCTATGTCAAACTCTTCACGCAGTATCATATCTCCCATTTCATCTTCATCTACATCCCCTTCCATTTCCATAATATTGTCATCAAGAACATCGC
This sequence comes from Schistocerca gregaria, assembly GCF_023897955.1. NCBI lineage: Eukaryota > Metazoa > Arthropoda > Insecta > Orthoptera > Acrididae > Schistocerca > Schistocerca gregaria. The sequence continues at coordinate 90,936,587 of NC_064931.1, forward strand.
CCTTGTATAGACCGTCTATATACTCCTTCCACCTTTCTGCTTTCCCTTCTTTGCTAATACTACGGTAGAATCGTAACTATAAAGTTTCAGTGCCATTAAGCTGAAAATGAAAGAGCTTCATGCGACAGAAAGGTTGTCAAATACCCTTACAAATTACTACAACGTTTAGAGTGTGAGATATAGTTTATGATTTGCATAAGAACCCCTAGCTAGATGCGAACCATTTACCATGCGAGTTGCCACAATGGTTAATAAATGAAAGAAAGAATTTAACCTGAGAATGACAACAAATTTATTTTCAACGTTTGGTTTATCAACTAATATTTTTAACCTATCCTTGAGGTACTACATTTGTATTCGCGAGAATCTGGGGCTGCTTCCCCATCTTGCAATCCAGATTAAAATTTTCGATATTTTTTAAACCGTTTAAGGCAGGTACAGTAACAGTATCTTTGAAAAAAGGACACAGTCAGTTGCCTTCCCCTTGATTTCCCAGTCCGAGCTTGTCCTCCGTAATGGCCTCATTAACAGGACGTTGAGCTCTAGTCTTCCTTTCCGAGCCATTACGTGACACAGAAGCAAATTGTAAAACGGATATGTTCCACTCTTGCGTGTCTTCTCATTGAACAAGCGACTGTCTCTTATTGTGACAGTGGTAATTCTTACGAGTAAGTCTGTAGCCCTGTAACTAATCTGATAACAATGACTGTCGCTCAGGGACACAAGAAGTTCGCAGTACCCATGTGTCACATCACGAACCGCAACAGGGTATTTAGGCACTCCTCTATGTGTATTGATGCTGAAAAATGGTGATATCCAGTCTGACCGCCATTCTCAAAACTATTGGTTTACTGGTTCATGATGTACAAGAGGTGGACTACTCTACTGGTGAGGACTACATATGCCCTCCTTGGATATTTGCAAAAGTTTAATTGCAAGCATAATATCGTGTCGTTACCCTGAAGCCCAAGCGGTACCTGGCAAAGACTCTACAACGGATGTCTGTGTGTGCTCATAGGATGGGGCGAAGTAACATCTACTATTGACAAATCTAATTCCTGACGCGTCGTGAACGAAAGACGGAGTGGGGTAAAATTTGCCAATAGCGGATCCACGGTCCATTTCTGGGATGGGGTAGGGGCTTACGATGTGTTACTTACTCCTCCCACCCCTGTATAAGTTTTACTCAACACTACTTCTAACACACCACAGATACGTGGGATTTTAATAGTGAGAACAATAAAATGTTTTTATAACAGTAATAATAATAATAATAATAATAATAATAATAATAATAATAGTAATAATAATAATAATAATAATTGAAATAATTTGTGTACACTAGTGGTAAGTACATCGCTTTAGCACAACTTCAAGAAAGTACAACTCACTGAAATACATCATTTGAAAAAAATTTCTCTGCCAATTTTAGAACTACATGCATCATGCAACTGATTTAAGAAATATAACAGTTTTTCATAACTTTTATAGCGTCATAATTTACACCGTATAAAGTCACTTGTCACTGCGATTGTGAACATAGGTCTACAGGATCTGGCTATACTAGTGTGTAGGAGGTATGATCCTTCTTTCCCCCTACATCCGGGGAATTTAGTATTTCTGTTATTATGTTTTCCTAATAGTGGGTCTTTCCCAATCTACCATTTCTTACTAAACTTTTCATGATTTGTCACCTTGGCCTATAAACTCACGAATCATGTCGGACTTGTTGGCAGCCAGAGAATGAGTGCCTTTACCTGGCTGGATTGATTTATGCACCCAGTCTTGTCCCAAGGCCGTCAGGCAACTGAAAACCATCCTTTGTTACAGTATGTGTTTTTCTAGAATTGCATGCCATTTTCGATAGTCTCGATGCTACTTTATCCTCTCAAAGTTAGTTGAAGAATGTGAAAGCTGATACGCGTAATAATATAAAAGCCTTTAGTACAATCTCCTTGGTTGGGGGCGGGGGTGAGAGGAAAGAGGGGGAAATCATGATCGTCTAAGGCGCACACCCTTCTCCCTCACTCACCCTTGGATCCAGGAAAGCAGTCACGCTGCCTAGCCAATTGCTAGACAATATCTTATACTGCGTATTCAAATTAGAAAAAAACAAATTTTGTTTTAGCACAGTCAGTGTCAAGAGCTACCGTTCCTGTATATTACGACCTTCCATTTTATTGATTGTGGTAATGTAGTTGCCCTATAATCATATTTTCAATATAATTACTGGGATTGGCCAAAAATGTGGAGATACCGCGAGAAATGAGTTCTTGAGCATAAATGCAGATGCTAGTCTGCAGGTTTCCCTGTTCTATTTCACCACAAACGGCACCTGTGCGATGTCCTCAGTGTGTTGCAAGTGTCAGTAAGGGTATCCAACATTCTATTTGGTAGGTTCGTATAATGCATTTCCCCTTGATGAAAACAAAATATTTCCATTTGAGAGTCTTCTGATCCAGTTATCAGTACAGGAAGTAACATTAATTCAAGATTAAATGTAGTACTGACTAAACTGCATCATGTTAACTTCTAGTAAATGACGAATGGACCATATACTGGCACCAACTCAAAGGAAAATAAACCGCTAATACTTTCCATGGGGTTGTCTGAGGGCTGCTCCATTTGAGTTAATGACACTGCAGCCATCATAAATTATTCATATCGCTGTATCAAAATAACCTTCCTCCATAATTATATCTGCCTATATTTATGGCAGAACTATAATTATTTAGTGAGAGTAGGGCAAAAGTTCGTCAAAACACCAAGAATTTTCACTATATATGTATGTCATCATTTCTGAGGAGAATTTGTGCAATGTGATTTCAAATATTGTATATCATTTCGAGCAAGAAACGCTCTGATGCACGTGTTAGGACATTATTCCACAAATAACAACAATATTCATGTAGTTATTAACATACAGATAAGAAGGTGTAGTATTTTAACTGTAATTCTTCACAGCTTTTCCTGTTATACCAAGTGTGATCGATTCATAATGATGAAATTTACTGAGTCAGATATTCTTAATGTTTTTAGTACACAGCCTAATGAATCTGTAATGTAATAATTTTTGCCGCGCAGAGTGGACGCGCACTTTGAGGCGCCATGTCACGGATTGCCCCTCCAGTCAGAGATTCGAGTCCTCCCCTAGGCATGGATGTGTGTGTTGTTCTTAGCATAAGTTACTTTAAGTTAGTTTAAACAGTGTGTAAGTCTAGGGACCGATGACTTCAGCAGTTTGGTCCCTTAGGAATTCACACACATTTGAATATTTGAATAATTTTATATAAAAATACAAGCTAAATGTATAGAAAATATTTTTGCTTGTAGCAATAACATTAAAAATGGTTTACAAGTTTGTCTACATCTTTGCTTATGGGGCTTGGGAAAAATAACTGCTTAAATGAGCCTATCCATGCTGCAATTAGTATATTGCCCTTCATGATCCATAAGGTTTTGATACATAGTATATTCCTAGAGTCCTCAGTTAATAGTGGTTATTGAAACTTCATAAATAGGTTTCTATTCAATGGTTGGTGCTATAAAATATAACTGACCTTTTTAGAATGTTCACATCGAAACTCGTATCAGTGTTCATGACGCAGTTCTGACAACAATGATTACCGAAGCACAAATGGCGACTACAATAAGCAGACAGACACATATGTCAGTAGCGTCATATCTCAGTGAGGAACTTGAAACTTAAGCACAGGGCAGGAACATGTAGAGGAACTATGGCTCAGTTGACCATGAACTGCAGAGATATGTACCCAGTAGAGCTGATCATAATGGAAGGGATCCTCCATGATATACAGTCTCTGTAAAGAAACTTCCAAAGAAAGAGAGACTACTGCATAATAGGTGTAAAACAAAGCATAGTATTATAGATTGAGAGATGCTGAATGAAACGTGTTTAGCTGTCAAGACGGCAATGCATGAAGCTTTCAGTGACTACTTTAGCAGAAAATAGCTGAATGATGTTTCACAAAACTCTGAGAAATTCTGGTTGTATGTAAAGACTATTAGTGTCCCTAGCGAAAGAGACAATAACTGACATTGAGAGTAGCAAAACAAAACCTATAATGCATAACTCTGTTTTCAAATGTTCCTCCTCAAACGAAAACCCAGTACTATGTCCAACTTTTATCCATGTACCACTGAAAAGATGAGTGAAGTCAGTATTAGTGTTAGTGGTATTGAGAAGCAGCTGAAACTGAAATGAAATCCCTGTCATATTCTATATTGAATTTGCAGCTGAGTTAGCCTCTCTTCTAACTACAATCTATCCTAGATCCTTCGAACAAAAAATCGGACCCAGTAGATGGAAGAAGCACAAGTAACTCTCGTCTACGAGAAGGGTAGTGTAAGTGATACACAAAACTCGTATATTTGACTTCAGTTTAATGTAGAATCTGAGAACACATTCTGAACTGAAACATAATAAGGTAATATGAACAGAATGACCTTCTCCATGACAATCAGCACCTATTACGAGAAAATCAGTCATGTGAAACCTAACTTGAACTTTTCTCAGATGACATACGAAAAGCTCTGGAAAAAGGGAGTCAGGTAGTTGCAGTATTTCTTGATTTCTCAAAAGGACTTGACTCACTACCACATGTACACATATTGTCAAAAGTTCAATCATATGGGCAATCTAGTGAAATTTGTGACCGGATTGAGGACTTTTTGGTAAGGAAGACACAGCATGTTATCTTGGATGGAGAGTCATCAGAGTCTGAGCTCAGAATATGTCCTAAAATCCTACAGTTGTTTGATGTCAAGAATATGGGACAATAGGTTCGTGGATCACTTCTGCTATTGTTCATGTAGGGAGATGTGACTTCTGCTTTCTTACAAGTATTGGGCACAGTTTTTTGTTTGGGGTATGTACTGGATGTTATAGTTAAGAGGGTAGATAACTTGGCTATAAATTCCGTAGAGAATCAGATAGGGATTCAAAAGGACCCTGTAGTTTTGTTCAGTTTTAGTGGTTTTAACTGTTTCTAAACACCAGGGGTATTGGTATTATAATATAAGAAGCTGTAACCATCGCAAATACCGTGATTACTCTCTTGTTAACATTTCTTTTCTCCTACTGATTTTTCATCTTAAAACTACATAGTGCCTATTTGTTTTTTATTTCATGTTCCATAGATCTCGTATTGTGAGCATGTCACATGGGATGTGGAACGAGTCAAACATGCAAAACAACAAACTTACATAATTAAGTACCGGAATTTTTTAAAACACTAATCAGACTATGTGTGTTTATTATTCATACAATAGTTTTCAATAAGAATATCCCAATATTGCTTTACTTATGCCGGAAATCATGTTAGTAAAAAGTAATTGATAATTGACATTATTACTCTAGCAGGTAATGCTAATTTGGACTGAGCTAATATGTAGTTTTAGGAACACTGACACCACTCATTCAAAAGCCAGGAATACAGACATATTTTAATTTACCTGAAGCTAAGTAATTTAACAGAGAATTAGAATCAAAGTTTAAGAACACTCAAATCTTCTATTGCAGATTTAGCCATATTACTTGTTAGATTCCACCTTCTAACACTACCAGTAAATTAACGATTCTTTAAAGAATCAGACTACCTGGTATAAAGCAACTTTGAGATGTCGGATTACTTAAAGTGTTAAACATTTGATGTTAAACATGTAATTGAGAAAAGTTTGGAAAATGTTTAAAATTATGGTTAATGTTTTTTGGAAGTTGCTAAGTGTTCTCATTACAAAACACTGGATGAATATAGTGTGGACACTTGCGCTCCATTTTAAGCAAAAGTTATTTTTTTACGCATCTCAGTGTTTATGACGGCATATGTCCTGAACTGTTTGTCATACATTGATGCAATTTTACAGGTGTATCAGTGGTATATATGGATAGTGCCTGCAAACAGTGTTGCGAATAGAACTGTTAGTAAAGGAGTAATAAAATAAAGCTTTATGTCTCATGCTGAAGTTTTACTGCATGAATAGTGAAAATGTAGTAACTGATAAACCTTTGCTTTTCATCATTTTGTGGGGAGTGCCAGAAAGAAATGTTTTGCAAAAGTTTCAAATTTTATGTATAGCTTGTTAGAAATTGCTAAGTGCCATCAAGTATATGAATAAAGTCCAGATATTTGTGCACCATCAATTATGCTGCCTCAAGACAAACACACAGTTCCTAACTGTAATATTTGACATATTTTGTTAAACTTCTAACATAATATTACATCTCTTAATGAGTAGTTCATGCAAGCATTTTAAATTCAGTCAGAAATGAAATATTTGTTGCCCAAGCCATCAGGGAGGCAATTTGCAACTGGTACTGGGTTCTGGAGTACTCGTGTAGTAATATAGATACTTTTGTTACCATAATCATTTTGTACCAATTGGCACTCTTCATTCGTTGATTAAACCATGAATAAGAATTTGTGTTAATTATTGCAATTTTCAATATGACAACAGTACTTGTAAATGAGTTATTCCCAATAGATGTTTACAGAATGGCCCCATAAGCTTCTGCATTTTACCAACCCACCACATATTTTGTAAACCAATTTACCGTTGTAACATATAATTCATGTAAATTAGACAAACCGAACACAGTAGTTTTTCTAACCTTTATGTAATTTCTATAATACTAAAATGTTCACATGGCAGTCTGTTAGTGGCAAGTTTATGTAACAAGTCCGCACAGAAAAGTCCATGCTTACCTAGCAACACTTATGTAACAAGTCTGTGTAAGGTCTCAGTAACAAGTACACTCTTGTCACCATTATTCGCACTGTCAGATTACCTATATGTCTTACATAATATATAAAATTCAATTACTGACTGTTATTAGCTTTTATGAAATTTTCCGTTGAGCAAAAATGTGGATAAGTTGGACTTCACCCATGTATTATGTTGACATGGACAGTCATTCATTTTTGTCTCGTCGACTAAGAGGAATAGTGTATCCATAGCTTACATAAGCTGTAGCCACGATTGTAATGTGCTTGTTGTGTCAGAATTCGAGGGCAATTGTGTACTGTGAATACTCTGTCTCTGCCATAATGACGAGTAGTAACGTGCAGGTGCTTGGCCGTGAAAAACCTTTTATGTGAAAACTGGAATTGGTCATTTTACTGTCGTTAGTGACAATAAATGTGGGATAAGCTACATTAATTTAAAGTTACCATTTATACATTATTGGAATATTTCCTGCAGCACCAATTTACAAGAATTCAATGAATTTTCTTCAATGAGAGACTTCATGAAGTATAACGGTCTGCAGGCAGGTGACTTCACAGTACCTATGTTACTCATCTTTGGAACTATGCAAAAACTGAACTGGGGCCATACACCTCGTTTTTGTTTTCTAAAGAAACATTTGGAAATGGAATTCAGTGTTCCTTTTTCGGATATGATACCCTCAATTTCAGTTTCTGTATCAGCCATGAGTGACTGAACATTAACATTGGTGCCCCTTACAGCCTTCAAATAAGAGCTTCGTGAGAAATTCTTGGATAATATTCTGTTACAGTATTTATTTAAGGCTCCACAGGTTGCCCATTTGATATCTTAGTGTCTTTTATTTAGCTTCTCTCTGTCTATACTCCTTTGCTTTGTTTTACAAATATTGTGCGCTTTTTGTTATAATTGTTTTTGTCTTAAGTGAAATGCAATAGCTGGCCGCGGTGGTCTCGCGGTTCTGGGCGCGCAGTCCAGAACCGCGCGACTGCTACGGTCGCAGGTTGGAATCCTGCTTCGGGCATGGATGTGTGTGATGTCCTTAGGTTAGTTAGGTTTAAGTAGTTCTAAATTTTAGGGGACTGATGACCACAGCAGTTGAGTCCCATAGTGCTCAGAGCCATTTGAACCATTTTGAAATGCAATACCTATCTGAAGTATGATCTACTGCAATTTTTAGCACAGGCCTACATATGAGAGAAAATATAATAACATTTGTGTGGTGTGAACTGCCATAGCGAACTTCAGCTGGACAACAGACCTTAACATAGACCATACCATTCAGATAATACGCTACCCACAATAATAATATGGCAAGAGGAATTTTCCCTGTTATAAAAGGAAAGGTGCTATTACACCATAATATTTTCTCAACACTTCTATGTGGCAACATTTTCTCAGTAATTATAACCTGCAGCCTCCACCTTTTCCATACCTTATTTAGTTCTTCCTATTCCATTGACTTCTTAGCATAATATTTTTGATTGTTTGGGAGTGATATATCTCAAACGTAGTCTGCTAATCACTACATAGGGCTGGCAGAGAGAGAGAGAGAGAGAGATGTCATAGTTTTAATACATTATGTGATTTTTAAGGAAGAGCATTTTTTTTTTTTGCCAAATGCTAAAATACCTTTTAAGCTATTTAATATATCCTAAATGCTGATATAAATTGACACAGGCTAATAATCCACTTTATTTATGTCTTCATTCTTTTATTATTTACTCTTCCTGTTTGTCCATTTATGCTGACTCATGTTGTTTTCCTCGATACTGTTCTGCTAAAATAGCAGCAACACACCCTTCTTTTATCAGTACTTTTCAGATTTATTATATTTCTATTAAAATTATTCAAAATAATAATTTAAGTTTCTACGTTATCTCCATATCTGGAATGGTCAGCACACTGGCTTTGCATTTGGGAAGATGATCGTTCAAATTCCCATACGTCCACCAAGATTTAGGTTTTCTGTATTTTCCCTAAATCGATCTGGGAAAATCCCAGGACAGTTCCTTTGATACGGACATGTTCACTATCCTTACAGGATGTTAAACTATAATTGTCATTGTTTTTTTCTATATCTGCCTTCCACTCAGGATTTAAATGGGGGCCACTGCCTTGTGAAGTACTTCACCATTCTGATACTCGTTAGATAGTACGGTAACTAGCTGGAGGATACATTTTGAGCTCTACCATAAAAGTTAACCTACTTTCCCTTTCAAACACGAGCATTTCCGTCTCATTCGCCTCTCTTTCTCTTCAACCACTGATGGCACTGCAACACATAATTCTGATAAGAGAAGCAAAGTGATACATTCTCCTATTCTGATCCGCACCAACCTATTGAGGTGGGGCAGTGGTTGGCACACTGTACTTGCAATCAGTATGACGACATGTCAAATCCCCATCTGGCCATCAAGACTTAGGTTTTCTGTGATTTCCCTGTACCGTTCCAGGCAATCGTCAGGATGAGTACTTTGAAAAGCACATGACTAATTTCGGTCTCTTTCCTTACATAATCTGTGTGCTCAATCTTCAACAAAAACCTTTGACCTCCAGCAGCACCTAACAATGAACCTAATTATTAAAAAATATTTGCTTAACTAAACAAACACTGATTTTTGCCTTGTTTCACAATTTTTTTGTGGTTACCACACAACCTGGGTTCTAGTTTTTAAGTCAATTTTCAAGGACATTACTTATTCCAAAGATAATAATGCAGAGATACACATGATGATAAGGCAAAGATAGTCATCACACCTCCTTAATATATCTATCCTTGTTTAATGTAAAAATACTTCAATGATCAGTTTTGATAAATTACATAAGGAATTACACAATTGCGCAGTTCCATATGTAATTTGTCAAAAATTGTCATTAAATTAATTTAAATTAATTCAAGAATCGATACATTAAGAAGTTGAAAGGACTATCTTTGCTTTATCGTCATGTTAATATTTGTATTATTATCTTTGGATCAGTATTGCACTCGAAAATGGGCTTATAACCAAAAACCTATGTTGTGCAATAACCACAATAAACTTTGTGAAACCAGGTAAAAAACAGTGTTTGTTTAGTTAATTGACAGTGATTCCCCAAGAATCACAGTTGATCAAATAAAATAATTTGCATTTACCGATAATAAAAGTGACTGTTTGAGATGCCTGTTGATATGATAGAACTTGTAAATATAGTGTTAGTAGTTGTTCAGATGCCATGTTGAATGATTACTAAGCAGTTTATTTTTTATTTTAAAAGCATTAGTCAGATTAAAAATATGTAACAATTGCAAGATAAAGTAGGCTGCTTCCTGGCATAGGAGGAATTAAGGAACGTGTGCTTGAATTTATTTCATTCCAATGCATTTATATAGAAAAATGTATAACTTTAATTAATTATAAAGATATTCACAAAATTTCAAGGCCATGGCAAATTACATGAAATACTTATTTGTTTTTTAGTGTTAAAAATCACAGTGAAGGATTCGAATGATCTTCACGCTTGTTCAGCATAAAGATAACATGTTATATAAAACCTGTAACTTTTACCCCTGCAGAGGGACAGTATGTTACTGCTAATTCCCAGTAATTTCTTAATTATTGTTGAAAAAGCTTCCGTCAGGAAAAAATGCCCCATGAAATGTATGAAGGTAAAACTCACACCCATTACATGCAACGTACTACCGCAAGTAGAGCGCCCGGACTCGAAGAGTCACGTGATTTCCTGTCTGTGGTCATAGATGGCGGTAGACGCTCTGTTGTGAAAACCCCGAGCACGAATGTAACATCGATACAATTGCTGAAGTTTACGGCTTGGCCAACAGTTGGTGTTAACACATTGTGAACATAACTCTACAGGCTCTGGCTATACTAGTGTGTAAGTGGTGGTATGAGGTATGATCTTTTTCCGCATACGTCTGGAGAATTCAGTATTTCTGTTATTATGTTTTCTAAATAGAGAATCTTTCCCGATCTACCCTTACTTACTCAACTCTCCGTGGTTTGTCACCTTTAACTATGAATTCACGAATCATTTCGGACTTGTCAGAGACTGAGTACATTTGCCTGGCTGGATTGATTTCTGCAACCATTCTGGTCGCAAGGCAGTCAGGCAACTGAAAACCATCCTATGTTAAATAGTTTGTAATTTTCTAGTATTCCACGCGGTTTCCGAGAATTAGTCTCCATGCTACTTTATTCTCTCAAAGGGCACTAATCTGTGTAATAATATAAAAGCTTTTCGTAAAAGCTTCTTGCTGGGGGGGGGGGGGGGGGGGGAAGGGGAGAACGAGGGAGCTCATGATCGCTTATGATGCATACCCTTCTCCCTCACTTCAGGAAAACAGTCACGACGCCTAGCCAACTGCTAGACATCTTATACCGGGTATTGAAATCAGAAAAACCAAATATTTTTTTCGGGACAGTCAACATCAAGAGCTAATGTATCTACCGTTCCTGTATTTTACTAGCTTTCAGTTTATCTATGGTGGTAATGTAAGTGTCCTATAATAATATTTTCAATAGAATTACAGGGATTGACGGAAAATATGGAAACACATGAGCCGGCCCATGTGGCCGAGCGGTTCTAGGAGCTTCAGTCTGGAACCGCGCGACCACTACGGTCGCAGGATCGAATCCTGCTTCGGGCATGGATGTGTGTGATGTCCTTAGGTTAGTTAGGTTTAAGTAGATCTACGTTCTAGTGGACTGATGACCTCAGATGTTAAGTCCCATAGTGCTCAGAGCCATTTTTGAAACTCATGAAATGAATTCTTGAACGTAAGTGCATATGCTAGCCTGCCGGTTGCGCTGTTGTATTTGACCACGAACGGCACCTGTACGAGGTCTTCAGTACGTTTCAAGTATCAGTTGCGGTCAGAACAGTGTTTGGTGCAGTTGTGAGTGTTTAATGTCGGTGTTAAGTGAATTGAAACGTGGACAAATTGTTGGTGCTCGTATGGTGAGTTCTTCTGTAATTGTAGCCGAAGTGTGTTTTTTTTTTTTTTTTTTTTTTTTTTTTTTTTGTCGTTTTCGGTCGTTGCATCTGCTCGGTGCGGACGTCGCAAGACACCCGGTTCAGTTCGTCGTTTATCCATTAACTCAGTTTTTTTATTACAGAGGGCAGGTAAGCCTCTGACTGAACACGCTGACTTACCGTGCCGGCAGAGGCACTGTAGCGATCATTTATACCGCATACAGGGAAAGTGGGAGAACTTCATCCGCTAACTCACAGCATGGACGAAACTGTGTGTTGAGTGATCGTAGCTGACAGATATTGGCTGGAACCGCGCGACAGCTACGGTCACAGGTTCGAATCCTGCCTCGGGCCTGGATGTGTGTGATGTCCTTAGATTAGTTAGTTCTAAGTTCTAGGGGACTGATGAACTCAGAAGGTAAGTCCCATAGTGCTCAGAGCCATTTGAGCCAACTATTCTAAACTACACGAGCAGTCATGAACTTCAGTATGTTGCAAGAATAGCCACGGAAATGACTCACAGTACTGAAATTCGAACTAATGACGAGGCATCAGCTGTAGCTGAAATTCAGTGAAAACAAATGTTAGTCGTTTAATCCGAGTATCCATGCATTTCGCTCCTACTATCAGCCCGATTTTTATTTGGTATGGTTCAGTAAGCCTCCTCGGTCTAATGTATTTAGGTATATGACAGTAATTATAACATAAATAATTTAATTGGTAATAGATGGCACTCCTAAAAAATGGCTCTGAGCACTATGGGACTTAACTTCTGAGGTCATCAGTCCCCTAGAACTTAGAATTAGTTAAACCTAACTAACCTAAGGACATCACACACACACATGCCCGAGGCAGGATTCGAGCCTGCGACCGTAGCGGTCGCGCGGTTCCAGACTGTAGCGCCTAGAACCGCTCGGCCACCCCGGCCGGCCAGGTGGCATTCCTCCCGATCGATATTTACTTTTGAAAAGGAAACTGGTACCGATCGAGGAAATTTACAAATGGAAGGATATGCGAATTGTGTTAATAGCAAATAGACATACATGGCCCAATGAAGTTGCCTAACAGCCGTGAAATGGTGGAGAATTTAAAAAGTCGGGGTGTAGCTCTGTGCCGTTACTGTATCACGAGGAGAAGCCAGGTGTTGTTGTCGCCACAGACGAATTGATAAGGCTGTAGGCGTGACCGAGAAGAGCTGTTCATCAGCAGGCCTGCGCTAATGTGTCAACACTCCACCGAGCGTGGCGGAGGTGTTTATCTCCAGCCATACGCGAGCAATATTCCAGCCTCTGTCTCGGTTGCTGGGCCGTTGAGGGCATTCTGCGATCCCTGAGGCTAGCACCTGGGATACTTCTCCTATCATTGCAATATGTAACCTATTTCTCTACATTGTTACCAACGTTGCTATTATATATCCACATTGTTTAAAAAAGTTAAAGATTCTGCCTCCACCAGTTACCACGAATATTTATATCTACAGCTAGAAATTTAATACACAAAAAATAGTACGAGTAATTTGCGTCTAAAATCTTTCAAAAACATAGCCTGAAAGCAAAAGCGATTGTTTCTTTAGCACCATAAAAACAGGATTGAACTTTCGCGCAGGAAGAGCTTGAATGTATTCACCCAGCAACATTTGAAATCCGACACACGCATATTACATCAGGTTTCACTGGTTCACATGTTGCACATACCCCTCTTGCGGTAGAAAAGAATTATAGTTACAGAAAAAAGGTTTTTACCGTGTTGCCTTTTCTGCTTTGTTTCAGATATCTTTAGATAACTGAAGCGCTCATATTCTATGTTTCTGAGCCTCCTGCATCTTGCTTGATATCCTCATTTCCGATACAGTTATGAGTCACTATACAGAAGAGAGAGAGAGTCCAAAAGTTCAACTATGTGCGTTACGCGTTATCGTAATGTTGCTATGACGTTATTGTGCGACAAATGTCTGTCTGCTTGGACCTAAGTAGCTCCTCAAGGCTGTGTGTGTCTCTGGACTGTACTGTGTTAATCATAAGAATAAACCTGATGTAAACATTACACCAAGTATTCTTCAACGTTTGCTTGAATCTCGTTGGCTTTCGTTTCACGTGGAGCGGAAACCGAGCTGTGTCCAGTACACTCAAGTACGATCATAAGGTTTCGTTTTATGCTGTGTTAGACGCACATAGACGGAGCGATAATGTGGGACAATAGCTTTACTAGCGCATTTAACTTGGACAGCGCTGGCCAGCCAGCTTGTCCAACTAACCTGCAACGATGTTAGCAGTTGCAGTCCAGACGTTAAAGGAGACGAGCAGAGAAACAATATAGCTTCAAATGTCATTTAAATGTTAAAGAGAATGAAGTAATATTCGGCAGAACTCCAACACTACCGCACGCTTCTTAGATGACCAGACGGAAAGCACAAAATGCTGTCGTTCTCTCCTAACATAGTATTCAGCTTACAAGCAAGAGTGATGAAAAATCCTAACTTGTAATTTAAACACAGGGTAATTTTTCTGAGCGAGCTATGTGTGATGCAAAGGTATACTGCAGGGATTTCACCGTATTGTTGAATTCTGACGCCACTGAAGGTATTAAATACAGTCAGTCATCTGGCAATCTCCTAGCACCTTTCTTATCAGAATCCGAGAAATACATTTCAGTTCTGGAACTGTCATCTGCTACGTTGATAACGAGTCGATCAACAACGGAATCCACGAAGCCACCCAGGCATTTTCTCCTTTTACGACGTGCCGTTCCATATCCCTCCAGCGTTCGACAGTCACATGCGACAAAGCTGCACACATTAGTACCAGTGCGTCTGGCATCTTACAGTCTTGTTATTTCTCTCGACAGATCCTATAGACTCCAGATCAGTTCTGTTGGGTTCATATTGTGATGGTACAGTGACAAATATAAAAATACAGCATTTGTATGGTGTGCTGTGAAAAATCGTTGTTTTTCATGTTTCTACGACACTTATCAGTTTGAAATTACAATTAAATCAATACCATTAGCTGCTGACAGGCGTTGAAATACATCAACGGGGACAGCTGAAAATGTATACCCCGACCCTGAACTCGAACCCGGGATCTCCTGCTTACATGGCAGACGCTCCATCCATTAATTTTCTTTTTTTTTTCATTTTGTTAGGTATAGTTCGTCGCGTCTGGTCTGGCCGGACGCCACAAGACATCCGTTCAAGTTGATCGTTGAATCCTTTACTCAGTTTTTTATAACAGAGAACAAGCAGAATCCATCTGAGCCGCCGAGGGCACAGAGGATAGTGCGACTCCAGGGACTTATCGGCGGCACGTTCCCCGTGAGACCCACATTCTCAACTTATTCCACACACTACATTCGTAGTGCCCCTGCCATTATACCGACTACTCGCGGCAGACAATCCACAGAGTCCCGTAAGAGTTCAGGCAATTTGCGTGCATCCGCACTGAAGAAGGTCATCAGCTGGTTAGCCTTAACGATATAAAGATGGCATCTATTCTTTCGGACATGTCCGAAAGAACAGGTCATCTTCATACTTATCACTCTGGTTCGTGTGAGAGTAAGTCTGTGGTATAAGACGATGGGCATAGTCCAAATAAAGAGTATTTGGTCTTTCATTTTTGTCCTAAAAATTAAATTGTTGTGTTTTCTTAATTTAAGCAACCTTTATTAACAATCTGTCATAAAATATAGATAATTAAGAATTTATATTTGAATTCGTGTGCAATGGGTAATTCGAAACAAGAAGACGTGCATTATTCATAAGAATGTTTACACTTACGGGATGTGAGTATTTCAAACTGAATGAAAAATAAAAAAGGATGCTCAAAGCGAGATGTGAAGTAGCGGTTCACGGACTGTATCAGAGCTATTATGCTACCGGTTCCGCTGTGCAGGATGGAGAAAAATTGTGTCACGAAATTTCAACCCTGGATAGCTGATGTCAGTAGGAGCCAAAATTACTGATGTTGTGCAGGTCGACAACGCACCATTTTTACACTATGGAAACTTAAAAGGCGCCACACGACCCGATTGGCCGTGGGATTGCCCTGTTGCCGTTCGTCGGTTGACGAGCAGCGCTATGGTTGTCGGAGCGTGTGGCGCGAAGTTTCCGTAGTTTAAAAATGGTGCGTTGTCGACCTACACAACATCAGTAATTTTGGCTCCTACTGACATCAGCTATCCAGGGTTAAAATTTCGTGACACAATTTTTCTCCACTTTGTATATCCAATGTGTATGTGCATCCCAGCTGCATTAAATACAGTCCGTTGGCAAACTTCAAAGCCGATTTTTTCTGTAAATTTATGAACAACCAATTTCTCGGCACTTTTTACTGTGTTTCACTACGGAGCAGGTAGTAGCCTCAGCCATTTTCATACTGCTCATTAACAAAAAAAATTAAAAAAAAAGTCAAATGGCTCTGAGCACTATGGGACTTAACATCTATGGTCATTAGTCCCCTAGAACTTAGAACTACTTAAAGCTAACCAACCTAAGGACATCACACAACACCCAGCCATCACGAGACAGAGAAAACCCCTGACCCGCCGGGAATCGAACCCGAGAACCCAGGCGTGGGAAGCGAGAACGCTACCGCACGACCACAAGACGCGGGCGCTCGTTAAGAGCGCGACAATCAGACCACTACAGTACAAAGACTGTGAATGTTCACGATTTTTGAAATAAAAACGACACAACCTGATTAAGAAAAACGTTGACGGTTGTTAATACATTAGAATACCTTAAAGTTTCATTTAACGTAACTTAATAATTAGATATCTAATACATAAGTGGGACCTACTTTCAAGAGCGTAACAACACCAGTGTACGTCTGCTACGGCTTCTAACCAATCATCGCGTTTGTGTTTGTTTACATGTGCTTTATTCTTATGATGAACAGAACAGTATACCTCGTTAGCGCTAACTCGCTTCATACGAACGTGAGGTTAACGCGAAAAAAATATTATTCTCGGCAGAAATAAATTAGTTCTTATGGGAAGATTGATTGGTTAACATGAATTTGGGTTAAGGCTAATTACGAAATCTTTTTCAATCCCTACCGTAATTAACTTTCATTCTAGCACAAACGTCGTGCCGACCTGAGTGGCGAGCGGTTCTAGGCGCTTCAGTTTGGAACCGCGCGACCGCTACGGTCGCAGGTTGGAATCCTGCCTCGGGCATGGATGTGTGTGATGTCCTTAGGTTAGTTAGTTCTAAGTTCTAGGGGACTGATGAACTCAGATGTTATATCGCATAGTGCTCAGAGCCATTTGAACCAAACAAACTTCCGATGTTACAGTATTTTTAAGTGTTAATTTTTTTTCCGAAATCAATGCAAGAAATGTAACAACAAGGCTAACTACCCACTGTTGACTCGTTTCTAATGTATTGTAGGTCGGCAGCCGTACATTTAAATAAATTCAGTAATGTGTGCATTAACATTTAATAATGTATTCGACGCCAGGTGTTCTTTCCATCGTAGATAAATCAAGTTAAAATTCTGAATGTTGTTGTTGTGGTCTTCAGTCCAGAGACTGGTTTGATGCAGCTCTCCATGCTACCCTATCCTGTGCAAGCCTCTTCATCTCCGAGTAACTACCGCAAGCTACATCCTTTTGAATGTGTTTCGGATATTCGTCTCTTGGTCTTCCTCTACGATTTTTACCCTCCACGCTTCCCTTCGGTACTAAATTGGTAATCTCTTGATGCCTCAGAACGTGCCCTACCAATCAAGCCCTTCTTCTAGTCAAGTTGTGCCACAAATTCCTCTTCTCCCCAATTCTATTCACTACCTCCTCATTAGTTACGTGATCTATCCATCTAATCTTCAGCATTCTTCTGTAGCACCACATTTCGAAAGCTTCTATTCTCTTCTTGTCTAAACTAGTTATCGTCCAGGTTGCACTTGCATACATGGCTGCACTCTGCAAATATTTTCATAAAAGACTTTCTGACACTTGAATCTATACTGGATGTTTATAAATTTCTCTTCTTCAGAAACGCTTTCCTTGCCAGAGGCAGTTTACGTTTTATATCCTCCCTTCTTCGACAGTCATCAGTTATTTTGCTTCCCACGTAGCAAAACCCATTTACTCAAGTGTCGCATTTCCTAATCTAATTCCCTCAGCATCACTTGATTTAATTAGATTACCTTCCATAATCCTCATTTTGCTTTTGTTGATGTTCATCTTATATTCTCCTTTCAAGACACTGTTTATTCCGTTCAGCTGCTCTTCCAGGTCCTTTGGAAGAGCAGCTTGAAAGGAGGATATAAGATGATCATCAGCAAAAGTAGAACGAGGATAACGGGATATAGCCTAATTCTGAATAAAAATCTACAAACGGTAGCACGCGAAACATGGCAAAGAGGAAACAGACAGCTTTTGACTGTACAGGTAAAGCTTAAGATTCTAGATGAAGTGGACCGTTGTACAAAGAAAGCAGCAATTGCAGAGCAGGTTGGTATTCCCAAATATAATTCATTTACGATAATTAAGAACCGAGAAAAAATCATTAATGCTGCTGCATCAGGTCCCAGAAACAAACCTAATCGACTTCGTAGCGCGAAGTATGAAGACATGGAACTGGCCGGAGTGGCCGTGCGGCTCTAGGCGCTACAAAAATGGCTCTGAGCACTATGGGACTTAACATCTTAGGTCATCAGTCCCCTAGAACTTAGAACTACTTAAACCTAACTAACCTAAGGACATCACACAACACCCATCCATCACGAGGCAGAGTAAATCCCTGACCCCGCTGGGAATCGAACCCGGGAACCCCTAGGCGCTACAGTCTGGAACCGAGCGACCGATATGGTCGCAGGTTCGAATCCTGCCTCGGGCATGAATGTGCGTGATGTCCTTAGGTTAGTTAGGTTTAATTAGTTCTAAGTTCTAGGCGACTGATGACCTCAGAAGCTAAGTCGCATTGTGCTCAGAGCCATTTGAACCATTTGAAGACATGGAGACGTTACTGCTAGAATGGTTCAATCATATGTGGGCATCTAACATTCAGTCGAAAGCAAATGAAATTGCCAAAAATACAGACATCGAAGACTTCCGTTGTTTTGCTCGTTGGCTGTATCGGTTCTAAAAGAGACATTTGTGGTGAAGCAAATAAAGTTGATAATGAAAGTGGGAACAGCTGGTTGCATGAATCTGACCGAGTGAGGGAAAACTATGCCTCGTGTGATGCGTTCAGTACGGACGAAACTGGACTTTTCTACAAACATTTTCCAAGTCGCACTCTTGGTAATAGGGGTGATAACCGTCACAGTAGAGCACGCAGCAAACAACGTGTGACTAGTGCAGTGGGAAGTTCAGTCCCTGAGTTATCGGCACGCCCGAGAAACCGCGTTGTTTTGAAAACATAAATATGGACACTTTACCTCGCATATACTCTCACCATAAGAAAGCTTGGGTCGGCGGCACATCATTTCGCAAGTGGCTTCTTCGTTTCAACAGTCGAATGGTTGCTCAAAATAGGTATGTTCTTTTTCTATTCGACGGATGTGCTGCGCATGACATACAGGATCTGAACCTAACCAACATAAAGGTCAGTTTTTTTCGATTAAACGCGACAAGCCACCTTCAGCCGTTGGACCAATGCAACATTTCTCTCATGAGGAGAGCTTATCGCAAGTGACTTGTAGGAGCTGCAATTCGCGCTCCTGAGGACAATACTGCAACCCCAAATTGGAATAAAAGCCATAGCAACAGCCTGGAATTTCGTGTTGCCAAATCGTACACAGAAGTGCTGTAACAGAGCCTGGAGACTTAGCAATGCTGCAGATGGTCACCAGTTAGATGATGCCACTTCCTCTGATGAATGGACAGTTCTGCAAGACGTTGCGAATTCTGGGATTAGTTTCGAGAATTCGTTAGTGAAGACGACGGTGTTACCGTATGTGTCTCTGTGGAATCTGATGTTCCAAAAGCTGTGGCAGAGGTGTAAGAAGAGTCATCAGAAGTAAGTGAGGAGGAGGAGAATACAGATACGATTCCACTTACCCGTCAGGAGATGTTTACAGCCCTGGACAGTTTAGGACGATTTACTTCAACATCCGACTTCATTGCTGGGTTTACCGACGCTACAGTTACAATTGGTTGTGACACTAGAAGATATTTTCGTTCCCGTTTACGTCAGTGAACCATGCTACAATTTTTTCAAGAAAATACCGTAATTTGTGAGTACCTGTACATTTTCAGTCATTTTCTAGCGTTATAAGTCTACAACAATGCAAAGTGATTGATAGTGTAATGTATTACGCATTACTGTGCTACTGGACTTGTATGCCTCTCAAAATCTGCGTTTTTCACTTAATATGAGGTTTTTTTTAACAAAAACTGCTGATTTTTCAGTCCCTTCGAATTCGTGTTAACGAGGTTATACTGTATTTTGACAGGTGATCCTGGAGCAGATGGGACTTAAACTGAAGGAAGTTGTGGACGTAGTAAAAGAGACAGCATATGAAGGCAGTATTTTAATTGAATATCTCACCTGCAGTGCTATTTCATATGCTTCAAGTTCGATCCTGTGTTCTTCGGGAACACTGGTGCTAGGCCTAACAACGTTGTTCGCTGTTTCACTGTCACCTGAGATAGACTAATCTGTTGACATTTCGTCATAACAGCGATAGCCTAATGATATGTCAGTAACCTCACAGGATCTCACCCTATTCACTGACGGAAAAAATATCGCAACAGCAAAGGAGAATTAATGGATAGCAATGAAATTTTAGGAATACATTTGTCCAAGTAACATATTTAAGTGATTAATATTGCAAAATCAGAGGTTAATGAAAACGCGAGTTAAGCCACTGCAAATTTGGAATGCGGGTAAATTATTAACCGGTGTAAATGCCAGAATATTGAATGCAAGCATGCAAACGTGCATGCATTGTGATGTACAGAAGACGGATGTTAGTTTTTGGGGTGGGATACCAAGCCTGTTGCACTTGGTTGGTCACTATAGGGACAGTTAACGCTGTTTGCTGATGACGCTGGGGTTGTCGTTCCCATATATGCTCGATTGGAGACACAGCTGGTGATCGAGCACGGCAAGGCAACATGTCGACGCTCTGTAGAGCATTTGGGCGAGCGATATCCTGTTGGAAAACACTCCCTGGACTGCTCTTCATGAATGGCTCCATAACAGGTCGAATATCCAGATTGACGTAAAAGTTTACAGTCAGGTTCAAATTGCTCTGGGCACTATGGGACTTAACTACTGTGGTTCATCAGTCCCCTAGAACTTAGAACTACCTAAACCTACCTAATCTACGGACATCACACAACACCCAGCCATCACGAGGCAGAGAAAATCCCTGATCCCGCCGAGAATCGAACCCGGGAACCCGGGCGTGGGAAGCGAGAACGCTACTGCACGACCACGAGATGCGGGCTTTACAGTCAGGATGCGTGGTATTACCACGGGAATGCTCCAGCTGTCGAAATCGCACTGCAGACCATAACTCAACGTGTAGGTCCAGTGTGCTAAGCATGCAGACAGGCTGGTTAGAGGCCCTCAACTGGCTTCCTGCTAACCAATACACAGCGATCACTGGCACCGAAGCAGACCTCCACTCTGCCCTGCCGTCAGCTCTCGCTTGACACTGCTGAAGTCGTCAACGGCGGTGGTTTCGCGTCAGCTATCCTTGAAGAAATCGATTTGTAACAGTTCGTTGTCACTGTGGTGCTAACTGCTGCTCAAACTGCTGCAGCAGATGCATTACAATGCGCCAGAGCCATATGCTGAACACGATGGTCTTCCCTCTCGACAGTAGCACGTGTCCGTCCGGAGTCCAGTCATCTTGCGACCGTATATTTTCGTGACCACAGCTGCCAGGAATCATGTACAGTGGCTACATTCCTGCCAAGCCTTTCTACAATATCACAGAAGGAGCATCCAGCCTCTCGTAGCCCTATTACGCGACCTCGTTCAAACTCAGTTAGGTGTTGGTACTGGTGTCTTTGTCGCCTGAAAGGTATTCGTGACTAACAGTAGCTCACCAGGTCCAATCAGAAAGGTAACTAACACTCACGACCGTTACAGTGTGTTTTTAAAGCAAACATGATTTGCATCCTTATAGTGGCGCTACCAGCCCACCCGCCAGGGTAGCCAAGCGCGCTAACGCGCTGCTTCCCGGACTCGGGTAGGCGCACCGGCCCCGAATCGAATCCGCCCGGCCGATTAACGACGAGGGTCGGTGTGCCGGCCAGCCTGGATGTGGTTTTTAGGCGGTTTCCCACATCCCAATAGATGGATACCGGGCTGGTCCCCACGTTCTGCCGCAGTTACACGCGTCGCAGACATCTGAAACACGTCCGCACTATTTCACGACTTACACTAGATGCAGACAGTTGGGGTACACTGATTCCGTCCTGGGGGGTACGGGGTGGTGGCAGGAAGGGCATCCGGCCATCCCCAACACTGACAATGGCAAATCCGTTGTAACCACGCCGACCCTGCGATCGCTGCGGGACTATGGCGTAAGCGATAGAAAAGAAAGTGGCGCTACTAGCCCACTCTTATGCGACTGGGGCGAAAGACATCATCTTTCAGATGTAGAAACAGTCCTACCAACTTTCGTTTATGTCGCACATCTTCTTGGTGCTGCGATTTTTTCCCGTCAGTGTAGTTGCTGCGTCTTCTCCACGTAATCATATCCGGTTTCCAGCAAGATATCACATAAATACTGTCAATAACGCGTTTTAGCAATAACGAAGATTACGCTTGCGGCAAAAAGAAGCGAACTTTTAAATTTCAGGATTTTGTGTGCATTCTGTCCTGGTTATTATTTCTCTTAAATAATGTTTTGTCGTAGAGATACGGACCGATATGAAAAATAGTAATTACGCGACTTAATGTGGACCTACGTCAGACGATATTTCTCGCAGTTGGAAATATATATGTAGAAACTAGTAACAAAATATACTTTGGAGGGGAAATGGCGTTGAAAGTTTTCTAATGTTCACTTGCCTGTTATCTTCTGTTCGATGACTGATTTACTTCATCTGGTTGATTGGAGGCATGTCCTCTTAATTTATCTGGATGTGTAAAGAATTTTTGAAATACAGAAAACGTTTTTTATCCGGTATCTCACACGGAATTTTGAATACCCTGAGGAACTGATCACGTTAGCGACAGAAACAGTACTTAATTTGAACCATTAGTATATATTTGGATCAAGGGGGTTGGAACGCTTGCTTGTGGGTGTTTAATGATATTTGGAGCTACTGCAGATGTATTTAACTCCTTCCGATTAGAATTGAGTTTTTTGTGTAAAAAAGTTTGAAAAGTTGATGCATAAATGAGGATGGGGATGCACACATGTTCGCCCAACAAAGCCTGGGCATTGTTAATTAGATTCATTTGATTGGTATCATATTGCAAAATAGCAAATAAAAGCGCATAGGTGATGGAGTGCCGTTTTATAGGTACTAAGTAGTGAATAGAGGCAATTACAGTCAGTTGCGAAATAATATAGTATCCTGACAGACTGTTCGACGATCCCGGGTCACTTACAAAATAAATTTTTCCTATGTCTGGCCCTCATTTTCATAAGACCAGGTATTTTAACATGCAAGTGAGTGGCAGATTCGGCTGAAGTATCCCAGCTATTCTCTGTAACTAAATTTACCATGCTGTAGCACCTTTCTGGAACCGAGTGCGCGGATGCGGGCCGAGTGTGTCTGTATGTACCTGCGAAGAACGCCGTCAGCGCTGATAGCACAGCGTATGTTTATCCTGATAAAAATGTGTGCCGTCGTCTTTTCATTACTAGTGCAAACACGGCGTTACACCCGTAGTCAAGGTTTCACGAAGAAGTTTCAAACCTGTTCTCAACTCACAGAAATAGGAAAAAAATTTGCTAGGGTAATTTTTTTTAAAAGTTGTTTTCATCCTTATTACTCTGAATTACGTAACTAGCTTCTAACTGTCATTTTGTGACATCTGCACCACACTTTAATTATAGTTCATGCAAAACTTCCTGTATACAATACGAGTTTTGATGAAAATGGACGTTGGAAAACAAATTGTACCCGACATATTTGGTCACTGAATCGATGAGCGAAAATATTTTGCGTATATAGTGAAATAAGGCCGCTGATAATGCTTGCTGACCAAAAAAACAGCACTGTCTCTTCGCTGTACTTCTAAATGAAACAGATTCCTGTATTTACATCGTGTGGCACCTCATTCTTTCTTAACTCGCTTTGCGTTTGCTCGTAGTCTATACCATCGCGTATAAGTAGGTGCAGTTGAACAAAGCATGCACTAACTGATAACTCTTCGTTTCAGTTTACTTCGAATTTATATTGGTTATCAGCACTGAGCGAGAAATGTGTTTGAATTGGTACTGGTTCAAATGTGTGTGAAATCTTATGGGACTTCACTGCTAAGGTCATCAGTTTCTAAGCTTACACACTACTCAACCTAAATTATCCTAAGGACAAACACACACACCCATGCCCGAGAGAGGACTCGAACCTCCGCCGGGACCAGCCGCACAGTCCATGACTACAGCGCCCAAGACCGCTCGGCTAATCCCGCACGGCTACTGGTACTGGTGTTAATGTATTTTAAAGTAATGATGTTAATGTATTTTACTGAAAGAGGCTTCACGACAGTAGCAAATATCGTTCTAAGATTTACTTAAACCAATATTGGCAGAAGCTAAATACAAGGGCTACTTTTTTCAACCTCCGATCGGTCGCGAAGTGAAAACCATAGTGAAAATCAAAAATTTTTTTATTTGCAACATTTAACGTCACCTTCCAGCTACTTCTGTACATAGTCGTCTATTAGAATTAGACATTTGTCGCAGCACTGTACCAACTTTCTAATACCCGAGGTCGTAGAAGGCAGCCGCCTGTGATTTCCGCCAATTCCCCTATGCTGATATGCACCTCGTTGTCTGTGCCAAAGTGCTGTCCTCATAGCTAGCGGTTCATGAGAGCGAAGAGATGATAATCAGAGGGAGCCGAATCTGGACTAAGGTGGCTGATCAAACACTTCCCATCCACAACGGTGCATATTCGTTGCAACTGCTGTACGCGGCCAAGAATTGGCTTAAGAAGGAAACACATGTCAGTTACGTTATGTGGGCTGCATGAAATCAGGCGAAACCCCTCAGCAGGTCTTCACACTAAGCAGAAGGCATTATTTTCTAGGTGTCTCCATGTGCTCATTGCGCACTCAGAACTGAAAAGTGCGACGTGACGCGATAGGCGGACATACTTAAGACACTGCAAAACGCATCTGGGCAAAACTTCACTGGATTTTCACTGTGGTTCTAATGTCGCGACAGATCGGAGATTGAAAAAAAATATAACAAAAATAAAAACGAGACATCGTATAACAAGACGGAATTAATGCATTTCTCCCTTTAGATTGTCTTTCTTGTCATGTTGATGAGTTTTCCTCTCTGATATATGAGATATTATCATAAGTATTCTTGTGAGTCTGCTTACTATCTTTTAAGAGGTAGAAATGAAATTTTACCAACCCATTTTATACTAGAATAATTTTTGTTTCCAAAATCTTTCCATATTTACGTACAGTCTGTGTAGTCATTAAAGTCTCACATGTTTTAACATTGTAGTAAAATAAAATGGGTTTTAGTTTTGTTTGCGTCATATTTACCATTGGCAAGTTTTCCAGCTAATGGTAAATAAAGGGGTCGAATAATGAGGAATTACGAGAAGTGCATGCTAGAATAAAACAAGTTAATGTAATTTCTAAAAACTGGTTTAATCTTCACAGTAAGCAATGAAATCAAACTTCTCATGACTGAAACTACACTAAATCACCCAAACATTATGACCACCGACCTGTATCGATATAAACTCCGCCGGCCAGTGTGGCCGTGCGGTTCTAGGCGCTTCAGTCTGGAACCGCGTGACCGCTACGGTTGCAGGTTCAAATCCTGCCTCGGGCATGGATGTGTGTGATGTCCTTAGGTTAGTTAGGTTTAAATAGTTCTAAGTTCTAGGGGACTGATGACCTCAGATGATAAGTCCCATAGTGCTCAGAGCCATTTGAACCATTTGATATAAACCCGTTCAGGCGATAGCAGCGTCACCTGGAGAGGAATGACTACCAGTCACACACATGCACGAAGCATGTATTATCAGTGAGCGTGCTACCCCTGTGTGGAATGGAGAAGGCATGGAAACTATGTGATTTTGAGCAATGACAGATTGTGATGGTCCGGAGGCTCGGCGCGAGCATTTAGGAAACTGCACGAGCAGTGCTGTGGTGAGTGTCTTGAACACGTGGGAAACCAAGATGAAACCAAGTCCAGACGTCGTGGGGTTGGGAAGCCACCCCTCATTACAGATGTCGGACGTCATAGGCTGGCGGAACTAACATCAGACTTTAATGCTGAGCAGAGTAGAAGTGTGTCTGAATATACAATGCACCGAACACTCCTAACGACGGGCCTCTGCAGCCGATAATCCATGTATGTTCTATGTTAACACGACATCGGCAGCTGTGAAATGGGAACGTCACTATCAGCACTGGACGTTGGCACAATGGCAGAGCGTTGCACTGTCTGATGAATCCCGATACATTCTTTATCGTGCCGATAGGAGGGCGCGAATCCGTCATCTTCGTGGAGGACAGCTGCTTGACACCTGTACTGTGGGACGGGACAAGCTGGTGGCGGCTCCGTTATGCTCTGGGGAACATTCACAAGGGCATCCATTCGTGCACGGCACCATGACGGCCAAGAAGTAACGTAAATTGTTTGCAGACCACAATACACCTTTTCATGACGATCATGTTCCCCAACAACAGTGGCATTTTTCAAGAAGATAATGCACCATGTCACAAGGCCATGAGTGTGATGGAGGATCACAGTGGCGAGTTCCGATTTATGTGCTGGTTCGCCACTCGCCAGCGCTGAACCCGATCGAACACGTCTGGGATGTGATTGAACGTGGTATCAGAGCATATGGTCCATCTCCCCGGAACTTACGGGAAATAGGTGACTTGTGTGTGCAGATGTGGTGATAACTTCCTCGAGCGGCGTATCAAGGCCTCATTGCTTCCATACCGCGATGCATCGTCGCTCTTATCAGTGCCAAAAGTGGACATGCCTGCCATTAGATAGGTGGTCATAATGTTCTGGTTGATCGGTGTATATACTTAGGAAATGTATGAACATTTTATGAAGTGTTTCTTTCAGTACGCTGTTTACCGTATATGACAAGGATATAGGACATTATTACGCTTTTCAATTTCAACAGTCTTCTGCGTCCACAATACTCGTACTTTGGCTGCCCACTTCTGACCAACTTGCTATCGTATCTCATGGCAGTGTGAACCTCGAATTTACGACTGGTGATATATAATGCTGTTGCTAAGAAGTATTTATATATAAAGATTGTGAAGATCAGAAGAGGAATAGTATGTTGACTGAGCATTCCGTACAGTTGCCATGCAATTTAAAACTGATGCCTTGAGAGCCCAATATTGGAGAAATGGCACCATCTTATCTTCACACAACATGTAGCTGTATACTGCTAATGTGCATGTACATCTCCCATGTGTTTATTATGACCACCAACGCATATAGGTTGAGGCACTTCAATTTTCCTTTTTTCTGACTGCTCCAATGGACTGCTTTACTTTCATCATGGCTGTAGATGTAATTAGTGGCAATTGTTACAGCTTTTTTGTAATTCCATCTCACAACCACTATATCATCTGCAACTATTTCTTCAAACTAACCCCTGTCTGTCTTCAAGTTCTTTTTTCATCACAAACGGAATGTCATTCATTCTATCCTCTCTCTTTGTACGTGTAGAACCGGCCGGGGTGGCCCAGCGGTTCTAGGCGCTACAGTCTGGAACCGCGTAACCGCTACGGTCGCAGGTTCGAATCCTGCCTCGGGCATGGATGTGTGTGATGTCCTTAGGATAGTCAGGTTGAATTAGGTCTAAGTTCTAGGGGACTGATGACTTTAGAAGTCCCATAGTGCTCAGAGCCATTTGTAGGTGTAGCTCCTGTGTCTCTGCTTAGAAGTTCCTGTATTGTGGAAGAGAGGTAAAGAAATTATCGAAAAATAAATGACAGCCTTATGTGATACTGGCCTTTTCAATTAATCCCACAACTACATCATACTCTCGACCATTCCCACTGACTGCGAGGTTGTATTCGAACCGCAGTGAGGCTCATCGTGTGGCATACAGCCTAGCCGGTACTGGAACACAAAGACCACAGTTTGAAGCCACAACGCACGGACTTCTCTCTTATGCCTTGCTTATTCTGCTGTCTTCCATCGCAGGGAATTAAAACCTCATTAGTTGACAAATTTTGAGGAACATCGAGGATTTTACATGATGCATTGATCATGTCAAAAAGCGGCCAATCTTGAAAATGGGGGTCTTCATTTATTTCGGTGTTGTCAGTAAGACGCAGTCGTCACATAATGTCGTTGAATTTTTGTCGCCTCGTAGCACTGGATATCAACTCATTGTGCGTATTTTGTGAAGTGCGTTAGTGTAACTGACGATGTGGTACAGTGCTGTAGCCTGATACAACAGGAACAGCAATAAACCTAAATAAGCTTTCCCCAGTCAACAGGTTTTTCTGTGCTGCATATCTCTTACTCTCGACCGTGATGATATCTACTAAATCCATTGAAAACATCTGGAAAACGTAGTCTGATGCAGTTTTCAAATTTTCTTAGATGAAATCTGCAGATTTTGGACTGTCAGTGACATATGTAGAATTTTGCTTCCAACACTATTTTCAGGTTTACACCCCTTTCTTTTCTTGTTTGAGACAACAAGAGGCTTAGATTTCAGTTTCTCATGTTCACGTATGAAACTGCTTTCTTCTCCTTTATCCCATTATCCTTCTTTCAGTTCACCTCCTTTTTCTTTCTTCTCTCGGCCTATATCACTCGTAGTTCTTGTATGACATACTACCTTTGCTTGTCGTCTAATTGGAGGGCTCTTTGCTTTGCTGGTACTAGGCTACTGTGTCATTTCATGTATGCTAGCCACATTTTCGCCACTCACTTGAATACCATCTACATTTTCTTCATTAATTTGAATGTCACCTAATTCAGGCGCATTATATGAAATCTCTAGTTCAGTTTTTTCACCTTGGCACTGGAATAGTCTTCTTGGGAGATGTACAGGTTGTTCAGGAAACTTGACTTATATGGTATGAGGCGTATGTTATGACGCTGAAAGATGTAGCTCTGGGTTTAAACACCATTGCAGAAATGGCTTGTGATTTGTTTAGTTCATTCCCTAAATGCCCAGAGGGCATGCCACTTTTAGAATATCTCAGTTGTTTGTATTCAGCTGGCATCTAGAGAGATATACATGAACCAGCTGTACCTGGCACGAAGAGGTTCAGGATTAGTGACACCGTTCACAGAACAAATAGGATACTATCAAATGTACTCTGCAAGTCAGTGTGAAGGTACATGGCGTTGCATAGTTCGTACTAATATTAGAGACTTTCTGTTGTATTTCATACAGGTACAGAATGAGACAAGATGACTGTCTGTATGCCATGGTATGCGCTATAATCACTCCTACCTTATTCTTATCAGCCCTACGTGAGATATGTGGTGAACGTTGTAGTCTCCCTGCAACATTATCTCTCCAAATTTACCCAAGAGAGCTTTGTGACAACACGTCGTTTTAGACAGTAACAAACAACGTTTTAGGCCATATAGCCAGAACAAGAAAAGCTCTTAAATCTGTGGTCCACTTTTGCAAAGATACAGTAATCACTTGAAAGTAAACCACTTTAAAGACCTTAGGTGGCGTAAATTAGATAAAAGATTAATGACAATTGTTCGCAAAATTCGGAGTTCAAATTCTAAACTTCAAATAGATTTCGAGTAGGATATCTGACATTTCAGAACACGGTAAGAGATATTCAAACCCCTGTAAAATGTTATGATTAAGATTTTCGAGACCTAGATTAAGGGAGTAGTAGTAGATGGCTGGTTCACAGTGCTAATAGGTTTGTAGAGAATTATTTATTATATATCGTTTACCTAAGTCAGTCTTTACACCGCATAGCCTCTTTAATCTTAAGCTAAGAAGCACATCCTTAGTTGTTGTTTCCATGCCTCACTTTCTCCTACTGTCCACTGACAGCTGAAGCCAGTGACATTCTACAGTTCTTTGTTTCAGCAGTTGCGTTATTTGACTTGTGAGTAGTGGAGCAGAGTACATTCAAGAACAGATAAGTCTTATCCCAAGGTCATTGCCCACGACTCTTATGGAGCTGTGTGTGGTACATTCAAGGTTACAATGTAATCTGATACCTATTGTGTGTCAAGATAAGTCTCCCACAATGTGTCAATAAAAAATGGTTGGGAAAGGAAGATCACCCATTTACTGTGGGCTTTCAAGCATCAAAATCAAGGACACCCTCCTTCTCCCCACCACATATTGAACTCGGCCAATAGAATAACAATAAAAATGGGGAGGAAACGAGTCCCCCCCCCCCCCCCCGCTCCATCCATTTTATCGTTATTTCAAATGTGTGAGCCTCGACATTCACAGTCAGTATGTTGTAATGAAAGCATCATCAGATTGGCCAGCTGCTTTTATCCTACCGAAAAAATGGTGGCAAATGTTATCTGAATTTGTTGTTGTTGTCTTCAGTCCTGAGACTGGTTTGATGCAGCTCTCCATGCTACTCTATCCTGTGCAAGCTGCTTCATCTCCCAGTACCTACTGCAACCTACATCCTTCTGAATCTGCTTAGTGTATTCGTCTCTCGGTCTCCCTCTACGATTTTTACCCTCCACGCTGCCCTCCAATGCTAAATTTGTGATCCCTTGATGCCTCAAAACATGTCCTACCAACCGATCCCTTCTTCTAGTCAAGTTGTGCCACAAACTTCTCTTCTCCCCAATCCTATTCAATACTTCCACATTAGTTATGTGATCTACCCACCTAATCTTCAACATTCTTCTGTACCACCACATTTCGAAAGCTTCTATTCTCTTCTTGTCCAAACTATTTATTGTCCATGTTTCACTTCCATACATGGCTACACTCCAAACAAATACTTTCATAAACGACTTCCTGATACATAAATCTATATTCGATGTTAACAAATTTCTCTTCTTGAGAAACGCTTTCCTTGCCATTGCCAGTCTACATTTTATATCCTCTCTACTTCGACCATCATCAGTTATTTTACTTCCTAAGTAGCAAAACTCCTTTACTACTTTAAGTGTCTCATTTCCTAAACTAATTCCCTCAGCATCACCCGATTTAATTTGACTACATTCCATTATCCTCGTTTTGCTTTTGTTGATGTTCATCTTATATTCTCTTTTCAAGACACTGTCCATTCCGTTCAACTGCTCTTCCAAGTCCTTTGCCGTCTCTGACAGAATTACAATGTCATCGGCGAACCTCAAAGTTTTTATTTCTTCTCCATGAATGTTAATACCTACTCCAAATTTTTCTTTTGTTTCCTTTACTGCTTGCTCAATATACAGATTGAATAACATCGGGGAGAGGCTACAACCCTGTCTCACTCCTTTCCCAACCACTGCTTCCCTTTCATGCCCCTCGACTCTTATGACTGCCATCTGGTTTCTGTACAAATTGTAAATAGCCTTTCGCTCCCTGTATTTTACCCCTGCCACCTTCAGAATTTGAAAGAGAGTATCCCAGTTAACATTGTCAAAAGCTTTCTCTAAGTCTACAAATGCTAGAAACGTAGGTTTGCCTTTTCTTAATCTTTCTTCTAAGATAAGTCGTAAGGTCAGTATTGCCTCACGTGTTCCAACATTTCGACGGAATCCAAACTGATCCTCCCCGAGGTCAGCATCTACCAGTTTTTCCATTCGTCTATAAAGAATTCGCGTTAGTATTTTGCAGCTGTGACTTATTAAACTGATAGTTCGGTAATTTTCACATCTGTCAGCACCTGCTTTCTTTGGGATTGGAATTATTATATTCTTCTTGAAGTCTGACGGTATTTCACCTGTCTCATACATCTTGCTCACCAGCTGGTAGAGTTTTGTCATGACTGGCTCTCCCAAGGCCGTCAGTAGTTCTAATGGAATGTTGTCTACTTTCACA
The DNA here is from genome assembly GCF_023897955.1 of Schistocerca gregaria. Lineage (NCBI taxonomy): Eukaryota > Metazoa > Arthropoda > Insecta > Orthoptera > Acrididae > Schistocerca > Schistocerca gregaria. The sequence goes on from NC_064931.1 coordinate 90,968,384, forward strand.
TTACGGTGTGTGACTGGTAAATGTGAGTGGTGTGTTGCCTTATTGGCTGAGCTTCTACAATTTAATGATGTCATGACATTTTTTGTAAGCACTCTAATGTATGACAACATCGCATTGCTTTTGACAGTTTTGTTACATTTTTTGACTGATTTGCTCCCACTATTCAACATCATGATTCGAAGACCCATGTAAATATGAGATTTCCAATATTCAACAATTAACACAGTGCATTATTTAAACAAAAACTATTGCTGTTTACAAAGTCTACAAGAAAGCATTATTGATGTTTAACATCATAGTTTGTTTAAAAAAATATGGCATTTTATGTGCGCACTCCAATGTGTAACCACCTCCCATTATATTTACATTTTTTGGGTAATTTGTTGCAATATCACCGATTTTCATTCACTTCTCAAGACTGTCATCGTAAGACGGATGTAAATGCGCTACTTTAAATATTAAAAATTTAGCACAGTGTGATACTTTAAGAAATACGCTGATATCCCACGTTAAAAAATTGGCACAGTGTGATATTTTAACCAATACATCAATATCCCACATTAAACAAGAAGCGCACTGCAACTAACATGCTTTTGGTATGTACCAAGTCCACACGGAACTTATCCCTGCATTATTTGTGGATTAAAAACATTTTAATTACTTCAGCACTGCCGTAGAAGAGTGTGACACTATAAGATTACAGTAGAATGGTAAATAATGGCGGAAAATCCAAGTATGTACGCATACACACAACACATCGCTGAAAACTTACAGTGCAAACAATTACCCCAACACACCTGTGCTGCTGGCCACCACCACCATCATAAAAATGACTTCCCAAAACAAAACAATTATGTCACTATAAGACTTAGAAGAGTCTGACACTATGAGATTATAGTAGAACTGCAAATAATGGCATAAAATTCCCCGTATCCCGTACACACACTTAAAGCACATCACTAGAGTTACACTGTAAACAAATACCACAACGTCCACCACCACCGGCATGGGATGTGAGGAATAAAACTAGCAGGAACAAACTAAAAAAATACAATCAATCATTCTGAATGTAATCCTATCCATGTTCACACGTGTCTCTCCAGCTAGCCAGCTAAGGGCCTACTGCTGTGACAACTCGCCGCTGCCAGACGCTGACAGAAGATGTAGTCAGAAAGCCTAAGCTCGCAGATTATGGACATCACACAGCTTGGCCGCCAGCAACCATGAGAATCACCCACACATGATAATAACACTACTGGAGATAGAGCAAGGGTGAAGGAGAAAAGTCTCTTGAATGCTCTCTATTGCCCCAGTCAGCAACGTCTGACTATCCCACGCACTTGAGATAAGACTGACAGGATGCATTTCACTGCTCATGGACGCATAATCCGGGCTCTATTAGCCACTCTAATATTTTAATTATATTTCTCTCTAATTCTTGATAATGTTGCCAGTAATGAGTTGTTATTAACGTTTAATCTTCTTGACATGCTACTACTGATAGCGATGTTCACCTATAAAGTAACAATTTCTTTATTTAAGTCAACTGTGCGAAAAAATATTCTGGAAACTTGTCACTGACAAATATATAACGATTTGTTTCATGGTGACAGCCCGATCACGATTAATAACCATGTTGGAATCATTAAATTAGAATTTTGTTTGCATATACTGTGGTAAACTGTGATCGATGTACCCAGTTACCTGTTAAACGACAGTGTCACTATTGTGTTAATGCGCCCTCATGTTTGTTCCCATAATGTATTGTCAAATCTAGTTATATACAGTAGTTCTCTATGAATTAAAAAAAAGAAAACCAAAACCGAAATACACAATGAAAATTTGTGGTCCTTCAGTAATAATGCTGTGACTCGTTGTGTAACTTTGTTTCCATGTCTCATTTCGTATGCATGCGGAGAGGATGGACCGTTTTAAAACTTTATTTTTACAGACAATTCTTGGCGAGTTAGGGTCAGGCAAAAACCTAATGGATACATATCTTTGTAAGAAATGGTAAGCATACAGCTCCACGTGCGTGATATTATTTACCAATCATTTTTAGTGTGCTTATTTTCTTATAAACTGCTGTATTTTCGAAAAACACACCACAAATAAAATATGAAAAATGCCAAGAAAATTTTAATCATTTCCCAAAATGTGTCATGCAGGTGATAAATAATTATAGGTTAGATCAGTCCAGCATATTGCCAGTAGCATAGTGAGAAGTGCAACTCATTTACATATATCCTTTTATGTGTTTGTAGTGTTAGGGCAGTAAGGACTCTGTCCGAGAGGTGAAGCCGCCAGCAGCTAGCACACACTTCAGAAACATCACAAAAAACAAATTGTGTAACGTAAGTTATCGGTAGTGTCAATATGTGTCCAATTTTAGGAGTCATAAACAAAAGTAACAACATAATCATGTGATCCACTTATACCCCTAAGTCAGTCTAGTCCGCAGACCAGCATTAAATTCTTATGTGCTTCCTCATATTAAAAAATCGACTGACTAGCTGCAGTACCAAGAAGGATAGCAGTGTTGTGCAAAAAATAAAACTAGGAAGAATGGAAAAATGTATTATTTTATTTGTATGTGTTTCGATGGTATAAAGGGTGTGGTTACTAGAACATACAATTAATACTATATATCGTTGAGTGTCTTCTATAGTATTTGATTCTTTAGATATGTAAATGCAATATAGCGTATTACGTAGAATGTAATTGGTGGCGGAATCCGAATCACTTTTGGATGCTAAAAGATCTCTTAGGGTGAGCAATAAGAGCACAAATATTCTTCTACTTTTACACATAGAATACGGGGAAATGTGGAAAATATAGAAAAAATATGAGAAATATGTAAAAATGGAAAAATGAAATGGTAATACAGGATATCCGTATTTAGACAGAGGGAGTAAACGTAATTTGCAGTAGAGGCTGAGGATCTTTAATGCGAACAGTGGATACAGGAGAAGGGTGTCACCACATATATGTGCTTTAACGGCAGATGGAACATTCTAGAAACATGGTGTCAAGATGAAAGTGCCATATCCCCCCCCCCCTCTACACATGGGCAATACTGCAGCAGGGAAGTGCTGCATGCCATTTCGAGGAAATACAAGAAATTTGGCCAACTTTAAAATAGATGTCCTAATGGATCAAGTGCCAGGACTGTCGTATGATCTTCGTGTAGATGATTATAACCTTGTTGACGTGGATAGAATGCAAGACTTTGCTGGGATTTTTAACAAAGTAACTATGTGCATTTCAAAATCAGGAGGATGGTAGTTGGGGTGTTATATGTCGTAGAAGACTGTTATTTTAATTAGTTTTAATGGAACATTTTGTTAATCATGGGAGACAGAACCACACAGCAATACTATACTAAAAAAAGGGGGGGGGGGACTGACAGCTATATATAATACAACTTGTAGGATACTCTACTTAGTCAGGGGCCAACCAACTTAGCATTGAGGATCTTTATTGAAACACAGACGTCGCGAGTATTACACATAACTGTTATATTTAAGCTGAGAAAACATTTTTCTCAACCCATGATATTGTTAAAGTGATATACAATCCATCGAAATTCTACTTTGGTGTGGGTAATACCTAAAGGAACTATAACGTGTCAAGCAAAATTAAACCATTCCATATTAGAGATACCGTTGTGCAGTTTGTCTACTGGAATGGTGTGAGGGTAATAAGGACACACGAAATTTGACTGGTGCAGAAATACACCTTCCAGGCAATCGAGGCCGTAGAAAGGTTATAAGCTATGTTCTGTCTGCCAATAGTTTTAATTATATATCTATGAAACAGACGTGATAATCACGACTGAGCAAAAGTTATAAACTATTCTGTCTCTCTATAATTTTAATTACATACCTATAAAACAGGTGGAGATCGTTAACGGAGACGAGACAAGTATTATACGGAAGTTGTGTTATGTATTTTTCATATTACCTACCAGTATTTACAGTACATCATCTACTATATGCTTCAATTGTGATGTAAACTGCTTAGCATCCATTCGTTTGCTAAAGTGCTAGAAACTCTACTTCTCAATACACAAGAATATAGGGAGAAATGTTGCTGCCCTGCACTAAGTTCTCTCCTCTGAAGTCGTTGTATTACTGTTGTTGTTTTTGTGGAGTGTGATTTGTCAGATACTCTTTATTTGTATTCTTAGTGCTGTGATTTTCTTTCCCAGTTCCTCTGACACGAGAGTTACATGTATCTGGAATAATAAAATATTTGGAAGGAACCATTTGACGCAATATAAAGTGGAATGATTCAATGAAACGAAATGTAAGAGAAAAAAGCGATACATATTGATCGCATATTGACACTACTACTCCTGATAAAATCACATGAGAAGTCCGCTGATACTGGGATGTGTGGAGGGGGGAGGTATGAGAGGAGGAGAATGCTCTGTGCACGTTTGCAACATGAGCATCAAGGTCCCAGCAGCAAATATCCATTGATTTATCACCTATTTAGTAATAGAACAGGAGCGGGGCTCTTCGCCATTTTGTTAGTAGTACATTGCATTTACCTGTAGCAGTCATCCTCTGCAGTTCACTATCAGATAAAACACTGGAACTATATTTAAACGTCAAAATTCATTGATTTCTGTGTAAAATTGAAAAGAATCAAGTGGCATTCCCTCTTGACATTAGAGTACGTGAAATGAAGATGTATGTGAAGTACAGCATTTCCGTGTTAAGGTAGGTTGCTCGAATTCTACATACTACTCTATATCACACGTACATACCCAAAGAATAAAATACTATAAACGACACTCAACTGTATATAGTTTTAAGGGTATATTCTCACAACCACATCCTATATACTCTCGAAACATATACAGATAGAATCATGAATTCTTCCTACTTTTACTTTTTGCGCACAGTTGCTATCCTTCTTGGTATTGCAGCTAATCATTTACTACATTTTTATATAAGAAATCACCTAAGAGTTTAATGCTGATAACTCAGGTTAAATTTTATTGGTTTGTGATTTTTCTGATTTGTGGGTTAGGTGTTGTTGCCTTCATCCATATGTCAAAGTCCTTACTGCTCCAACGCTACAAACACTTAACAGTAAAGAGTAACAGTATTATTACCGAAAGACCACAAAAGTTTTATAGTTATTTCGGGTTTCGTTTTATTTTCTTTCTAAATTGAGGACCAATGCAGAGAAGTAGTTTGACATACGTTAGAGGAACAAATGTGAGGACGCATCAATATGATCAGTGCCATTGTCACTCTCCAGCTCATTGAATATACTGATCATAGTTTACCACTGTATATGTAAGCAAAACGCGAATTTAATGATTCCATCATGGTTGTTACTCATGGTCAAGGTGTCGCTCATTGAATATACTGATCATAGCTTACCACTGTACATGTAAGAAAAACGCGAATTTAATGATTCCATCATGATTGTTAGTCATGGTCAAGGTGTCACCATGAAACAAAACATTGTATATTTGCCATTACAAATACCCCAGAATATTTTTAGCACAGTCGACTTAAATGAAAAAATTGTATTATCCTGGTGAACATTGCTAATGGTAGCAGTATGTCAAGGTAATTAAATATTAATGACAACTCAGTTCTGGCAATATCCTTGAGAATTAAAGAGATATGTAATTAAAAATATCAAAGAAGTTAATACAGCCCGGAGTTTATGTCCCTAATCAGCGAAATGCATCATGTTGGTCTTATCTGAATTGTGTAGGTTGTTCGGATGTTGCTGACCGGCACAATAGAGAGCGCCCAAGAGGCCATTCTCCTTCTTACTTGCTCTTTCCAGTAGTGTTATTTATCGTGGGTGCACGATTCTGACAGTTGCGCACAGCCAAGATGTATGATACCCATGATATGTGAGTTGAGGCCTGCTGGCTGCGGTTTCTCTCATCAGTGGTGCCCGCTGTACGGCAGCACTGAGGCGTCGCAACAGTATACGTTGAATTGGTTATCTCGAGAGTTGCCTGCGAACATGGAGACGATTATATGTGGGAAGACTCATCATCATCATCATCCCCCTTATAAAATTCCTCCATGATCCCCTATTCAGTGCTAACATTGGTGCCTCTTCTGATGTTAAGTCACTTAAGGCAGTGTCAGAGTGACGTAAGTGTTTTTAACCCACTAATAATGCATGGATAACTTCTTCATAGTCTTGGTATGTAGCAAGAGCATATTTGTTGCAATGTGCTTCTTGTTTAATGTGGAATATCGGTGTACTTGTTAAAGTATTGCACTGTGTTAATTGTTTAACATAGGATATCAGTTTATTTATTAAAATATCAAACTGTGATAACTGTTTAACATTTACTGTCTCATATTAGCGTGTGTGCTAGGATAATGAACTTGAAAACTCGAAGAATATCGGTGACATTGAGATACCCCAAAATTGAAAATAGGAATGGGAGGCACCAATATATTGGAGTTCTTACAGAAAATGTCATGGCGTCATCAAATTATAGTAATCCAGCTAACAGTAGAGTACACCCCTGTAAATTTCCCACCCACACACTGTAATGTCAAATTGTATTACATCATATGTCAAGGTAATATTTACTGTCATTTTGTACGTAGCACAAGTCATTAGCTGATTTTTCTGAAGACCCTTCACTGTGACGTACAGACCTCGAATGACGATGCTCACACAACTGGAACAGTGATAAAAAGGATGAGGGGGAGGGGCTGGTTTTCCCGTCAGTTTTAGTCATCCTGTGGGCCTAGATCAGTTTGGGGAGAGGAGGGAGGAGGATGACCTTGGTTTTGTCGCATGAATGACCACAGTGGATGGATGACCTTCATTTTCCCACAGTTTTTAATCACACAGTTTCCTGAGAGGCATGGACGATGTTGGGCGGGGAGGGGGGGGTTTAGGCTCTGTTTGAAACTTAGTAGTTATCAGGTTACTTCGTGACCATGAATGTACCACACGCAGTTTCCCGAGAGCGTGGGCGATGATCTTGAGATTACATCGTTATCTGTTCTTGAATGTAGCCTGCTTCGCAACTCTTGTCGTCTTCTCTTTTGTCTGGGGCTCGACTCTGGTACTGCCTTTGTCCATCTTCTGCCGTATTTTGTAGTATATGTCCTGACTATTTCCACTTTAGCGCCTGTGTCCTTTCCACGAAATCCTGAACTATTGTATTGCTCTTATGTCTTCGCTTCTTTTCCAAACTTTCTGAACTGTTCAAAATTTTCTTTTGAAAAAACTCTTTTAGAATCAAAGTTTCGCAGTCTTAAACAGTCAGTTCCAAAAGAAAGTGTACGTCATAATTTTAAATATGAAGTCCGCAGCGACATCTCTGTTAGTGGTCTCGAATCTGTAATCAATGCGCTTTTGCACAGTGTGTAGAGAAACAGGGTGAGAGTTGACTATTTTGTTTTGCCTGTTGCAGTTTAAAATGAGTGCAAAATATCTGAAGCGTCACGAGTCAGTGTTCCTTGTGTATCATCCAAAGGGATCAAAGGTTTTATATGGAACTGCTGCTAAAATTCTTAGAAAGTGAAAGACATTCGTTGTAAAATGGGTCAAACGATATTTAGAGGTTGGGAACGTGGATAATTTACCGGAGAGAGGGCTAAGGTATCAAGCTATAATCGGTAATGGCGGCGATTAGATTAACTATTAGGTAATTGTGCAATTAGTAATGACACGTATTTTCGTGTAAACATGTATTTTATTTGCACAGATAACGGCGTACACTTTCTTCTGGAACTGACTGTATTACTAGGGTAAGAACACACTTTTCGAAAACAACCGTTCTTAACTTACCTGGTATTTTAAATTTATAACGGTTGTTTCTTCAGTGCACTCTCAAACTAAACTTGATATGGCAAAAAATTTCAGGTCTTAAGTGTCCTTGGATATCCATTGACAGATAAACATATTCGTTAACATTTTTTCGTTATTCAGTATTATTTGTCTCGCAGTTACACACTTGTTGCGCATACTGTTCTGGAAAGATTTATCTTTATGCCCACTTATTCGCAACTGTCTAATAAATCCTTTATAAAGGATTGCAATACTATCATGTTCAAGATTGTGAAATTCTGTCACATTGTTGGCTAGAACTGCTACATCCTCTTAAAATCACAAGTTACTGAATCATTTCCCATTTATTCTAATTCCTCTTTCTTTCGAAATAATTGTGGATGTAGTCCTCTAAAGGACGGCTATTAATACGAGTAGTTTCGGGGATACAGGGTCACCCTGCTTTACATGTATTCCACGTTACAATGAAAATATGTGTGCGTTTGATTCTGTTTCATACATACGTCTTATCTCGAACCAAGATGAAATGTTTAACGAGGAGGATTAAATAAAATACCACGATTAATTTTTATAGAATACCTCCCTCATTGGTGCTGGTAATACGAATCTCAGTTCAGCCACACAATTCAATAGTTCAGCCGCGTTCTGTATCTTCCATACTCGGTACACAGTGTCGATTAAGGTATTCCCACTTTAAAGAGCTCGCCGGGCGTTAAACTCTAACAAAAAGATTTCAAGTCAGTTTACGACTGTTATCAGTCCACGTAGCGGTCGTTTCTCGTCTATTTCCACGACTGTGGTGTGCTGCGCAGACAACATTAAAAGCCACCTATGCCACTAGGAAGTCTACTTTGTTTACTTTTCTCACAGTTTTCATACACCTTTCGTCTTCTTTACACCTAGTTACGCGGGTAGAAGCAATAAATTATTGTTCTCACTAGTTCGCTGCTAAGCATAAAATAGTCCAGTGTTTAGTATAGATTCAAATACAGTTTGTAGTAGAATTCGACAGGCCGTTTTGTATCATACTAGCGTTTTAATTATCATACTAGCGTTTTAATTCTATTTTATTTAGCTTTGTTACGTGAGGGTATTAAATAGTGCTGCATCGCTAATAAGAAAGACAAAACCATATGACACATTACGAGCAGCTGCGCTATCAGGACTTTGTACAAGTATTTTATTTCACAGAAAGCATGAGTGAAAACGCGACCTACAGCTGACGAATCCTGTGACCCCGCGGGTCAAGGAATAGCGCTAACACTTGGGAGAACCTGTTTGCCGATCCCCGGCGTATACGCTCGCCGCGTCCACCTGTAGCATATGCGGGGTCAACTCTCGGCTTCTTCTTGTGTTAACTATGGACACATCAATCACAAACTGTGTATTAGCATACATTTTTTCATACTATTAATGATATATTTTTTGGTATAACGTCTCAGTAGTGACCTGTCGTATAATTTTTTTAATTTTTTTTATGGGCGTAGCTTCTTTCATTTGAAGACTGCAAGTGCATAATAAAATGTTCTTCGTCTAGCACGTATGGTGTTCTTATTATCTCCGTTCATGAGACACAATAAGTTAATTTATATGTCAGCTTGATCTGGGCAATAGTTTGGCTCATACAGGTGTTTTCAATTAGTTGTGCTATCTGTGTTACGTCCAGATCGATAATCTAGAACACCATGCTGTCATATAATTATTTCGTGAATGATTTTTTATTTTACACTGGAGTACGCTCCGACATGAAACTTCCTACGGATTAAAACTGTGTACATGAACTCGAGATCTTCGCCTTCGTGGCAAGTGCTCTACTGACTGAACTATTAAGGTACGACCCACGACCCGCCCTTACAGCACAGTGAGAATTCATTGTAGAAACAGATGCTGTTTTCGCTAGGTATAAAAGTCAACTACTGCGAAGTTTGGAATATAGCAGAGATGTGCTGGCGGAAGTATAGCTGTGAGTGTGAGTCTTGAGTCGTCGGTAGAGCTCTTTCCAGCCACAGGGAACGGTCCCGGGTTCGAGTCAAAGTCAGGTACACAATTAATCTGTCAGAAACTTTCATAAAATTCTCTGACTTGGATGGTTTGTCGCCTGTTGATATTTATCTTTCATTTTCAACAGTTGGGAAGTGGGCACCTGAATTCAAGCGTGGCCTTTCTCCTTTTGAAGGTGAACAATGTGAAGGACGTCCCATACTTGCGTCACCGCCGTCGTCAATGTGAAAGAGGATGAAGAGGATGTTGTGCTATTAGCTTTACTCGAAAATGTATTTGCAATAACCCTTTTTTAAAGTCCATTTGTGCTAGCAGATTTGTGGTATTGCATTTTAAGCTCCGAGTTGATTAATTCCTCAAGTTTGTCTGGCCAACGAGGTAGGAGGGTCGTGCATGAGGAGGGAACCTTCACAATTGCCATATGTGTGTGGAGGAGAACCCACACGCCGCCCACAAACGAGGTCATCAACAAAATTTTACCATAAATTTATAGGCAGGCATGGTAAACGATTATTTAATTGGTCACTGCATGCTTCCTCCTCTACTCGCAGGAGATAGCTACGCGACATTCATTCGAGAAGTGTTGTAGGAATTACTGGAGGAGCTGTTTATTTGTAGTCTGTCAACTTACATGATTCCAGCATGATGGGGCATCCACAAACTTCAGGCTAGCTGCTAGAACTAAGATCGTACAGATGTTCGGCGATCGCTGGATTGGTCGAGGTGGCTCTGTAACTTGACTGCCTCGGTAGCCTACCGTCAACCTGCTGTACTTTTTCTTGCGCCATCTGAAGAATATGGTGTACGAAAACTCAGTGGAATTAGCGGAAGACTTAGTTGCAAGGATACATGTAGCATGTGAAGAACTTCGCATCATGCCGGGTACCTTTGAGCGAATGCGTCAGTCAATGGTACACAGATGTCAGGCATGCTCAAAGCTGGAGACAGGCGTTTTGAACACCTATTCCAATAGTAAAGTTCACTCCTTGGGACTTGTTTTCTGTCTTCTGCCGCAGTGAATACTCCACTGAAGTGCGAAAGAAATTGGTATAAGCATGCGTATTCAAATACAGAGGTACGTAAACAAGCGGAATACGACTCTGCGGTCGGCAACGCGTATATAAGACAAGTATCTGGGGCATTTGTTAGACCGGTTACTACTGCTACAATAACAAGTTATCAAGATATAAGTGAGTTTGAACATGGAGTTTAGTCGGCGCACGAGCGATGGGACACAGCATCTCCGAGTTGGCGATGAAATTGGGATTTTACCATACGGCTATTTCACGGGTGTACTGTGGATATGTCCGCAGCTCGTGGTCTCGCGGTAGCGTTCTCGCTTCCCAAGCACAGGGTCCCAGGTTCGGTTCATCATCATCATTCATCCCCATTACGGTCGAAGGAAGGCAATGGCAAATTACCTCCATTAGGACCTTGCCCAGTACGGCGGTGCGGGTCTTACGTATCGTTCCCCTACGCTCTGTCAAGAAGCATGGAGTTTCATCATCACTGTGAATATAAAGAATCCGGTAAAACATCAAATCTCCGACATCGCTACGGCCGAAAAAAGATACTGCAAGGTGGGACCAACGACGACTGAAGAGAATCGTTCAACGTGACAGAAGTGCAATCCTTCTGCAAATTGCTTCAGATATCAGTGCTGGGCTATCAACGAGTGTCAACGTGGGAACCATTCAACGAAACATCGTCGATATGGGCTTTCGAAACCGAAGGCTCACTCGTGTACTCTTGATGACTGCATGACACAAAGCCTTACGCCTCGCCTGGGCCCGTCAACACCGACTGTTGCTGACTGGAAGCATATTGCCTGGTCTCGTTTCAAATTGTATCGAGCAGGTGGACGTGTACGGGTATGGAGACAACCTCATGAATCCATGGACCCTGCATGTCAGCAGGGGACTGTTCAAGCTGGTGGAGGCTCTGTAACGGTGTGGGCGCATGCAGTTAGACTGATACGGGACCCCTGATAGTCTAGATACGACTCTGACAGGTGACACGTACGTAAGCATCCTGTCTGATAACCTGTATCCGCTCATGTCCATGGTGCATATCAACGGACTTGGGCAATTACAGAAGGACAACGCGACCCCCCACACGTCCAGAATTGCTACAGAGTAGCTCCAGGAACACTCTTCTGCGTTTAAACACTTTCATTGGCCACCAAACTCCCAAGACATGAACATTATTGAGCATATCTGGGATGCCTTGCAACGTGCTGTTCAGAAGAGATCTCCACCCCGTCGCACTCTTACTGATTTATGGATAGCGCTGCAGGATTCATGGCGTCATTGCATTACTTCAGACATTACTCAAATCCATGCCACGTCGTGTTGCGGCACTTTTGCGTGCTCGCGGGGACCCTACAAGATATAAGGCAGCTGTATCAGTTTCTTTGGCTCTTCAGGGTATTACGTGCGTGTTCTTTCTGTGCGGGCATATTTCCTTTCCTTTAAAGTAAATAAAAGCACCTAATTCTCCAAAACTTTGCCGTTGTTCATTTAACGCAACTGATTGCCGCAAATTCCAGAGAATTACGTGGTTTTAACTGCAGTGTTACAGCCTGCATACCGAAAAACATTGGAGATTTTAGAGGGTTTTAGGAGAAAAATAAACTGCGGATGGAAATACGTGACTGAAACCGTCATCCACTGAGGCAACAGAGAATCATATTCATTGGACACGAGGTCTATCTACGCAGCAGCTTGCTCCATCTTCTCCACAGGCGACAGTGGCAGTAAGTCGCGATCACTGAATAACAGTCAACACAGGTCTATTGCGAGGAGTTCCGCCTGCGGCCCGTCAGCGTTTAAAATCACGTTTGCTGCCGAAGGGGTGTCATTGCGTCAGGCGCCTTTGCCTATAACTTCTGTGGTGTCACCGCCAGACACCACACTCGCTAGGTGGTAGCCTTTAAATCGGCCGCGGTCCGTTAGTATACGTCGGACCCGCGTGTCGCCACTATGAGCGATTGCAGACCGAGCGCCGCCACACGGCAGGTCTAGTCTAGAGACTCCCTATCACCCTCCCCAGTTGTACAGCCGACTTCGCTAGCGATGGTTCACTGTCTACATACGCTCTCATTTGTAGAGACGACAGTTTAGCATAGCCTTCAGCTATGTCATTTGCTACGACATAGCAAGGCGCCATATTCAGTTACTATGTCTTCTGAACAGACAATATTGTGACTCATGTTCCGTCAAGAGCGACGTTCATCATTAATGGATTAAAGCTAAGTATCAAACTAATAACGTCCGCTTTCTGAATTCTATTTCCTTGTCATGTTCCAGACCTCACGTCAGTATAGTCCTTCCCTCCTCACGCCAGCCTGCGTGAGCTAAAGCGCGTGCATTTCGGCCTCCACTAGTAACACGGTGTTGGCTCTTCTGCCAGCGCAACAACTTCGACACTCGTAACGTTGTTGGACAATGTTTCCGGGCATGTGTCTCTATCCTCAGTTTTTAAAGACATCATCTACAACCCTTCGATTTTTGCCGGTATCGTTTTGTAACACCGTCTGTTCTAATCGTCGTCCTCTGATACTCGTATCCGAGTTTTCATTTCTCTCCTGAGTTTTCCTTTGTCGCGGTCTTTGGTGGCGTAGTAGTCCAATCCTATTGTGGAACATACACTGGCCTGGCAGGAATGTGTGATGATGCTGATATGCTAATGTGCAATTAAATCAGAGATCGCGGCCTTGTCTTAGTGATATCGTTTCTGTCGCCTTGATGAGTGAAGTAGTTCGACTTGAAATGCGACCGTGATATCCCCAGACATATGTTTATAATACTGTCCATCTGGGTAATAGTTGCGCACAGTACGGACAGACTCATTATTTAAACACATTTTATCGCCGTAAAATCAACGGGGCCAGACGGAAGAGGTTTTATTCGAAGTGCTGCAACTAATGGACTTTTCAGAGGCCGCCGTGGCAAAACCCTGCCGTGAGTATCTCGATTCACGTAAAACTACGTCCCAAGGTCAACAACGTTTTGAAGGCAGAGCTGGACATCGGGGGGCTCGAATTGAAACATCTAATAGGGTGTCCACAGTGTAGTGTTTTGCTCGTACATTCAGTATTTGATAATTACAAGACGCTGACAGTTTTACCATCGACAGCCATCACCTCGCTGTGTGTCAGGCCCGTGTTAAGCCCTGACACAGTAGCAAGATTTTCCCACGTAGCAGCACACGTTTGGGATATAAACAGTCTATACGTAGCAACAACTGGTCTGTCACACTCGATGACGGTACCGTGTTGCTATGTTAGAATGCCTAAAGGTATATGAATTAGAACTGACCTATCTCCAATTTTATTAATATTGCCGTTCATGATCTCTCGCAAAAAAAGCAAAAGAAAATGAATTGATTGTGTACGGATAAAGATCGCGTGTTGCATTTCAAATGAAATATGAACTAATATCTCTGATTCGGTTATTATAATTTGCATATATTTTTTTCATATGTTAGCCCTGTCCGATTAATGCCGTATACTATATGGTATCATAATGCCAGAGTAAATTTTTTTCCCTTTTAAAATTGAAATTTACGAAATAAGGATACTTATTCTTTCTTTTATTACTGCACGAATTAAGATAACAAAGAGCTACCATCTCGCTCCTCAGCGATACTATGAAAATGAAAATGCTCAATTTTCATTGATATATCATGAAAATATGATTTTATTAAATGTCACCCTATATTTTTTTTAGTCAACTTATCTTTCTTTCTTTCTTTACCAGATAACATCTTGTTTAAGACTCTGACTGCGTTTCTTAACTATTTTAACTGTAAGTAGTGTTAAAACTATCGTATTTTTGTACGTAATAAATAATTTATCTTTGTCCTTGCTCTCTTTCCTTTTGGGTTCGATTTTTATTAAACTACGATTATTCTCTTTTAAAACTGTAACGTTTTGTTATATAGGTCAACTATCTACTCAATAAATGGATCTGGATTTTATTTTAATGCGATAAGGCAGGTTAGTTTTATTGTCACTTCACTTTGTTACACGTGCTAAAATAGAGCTGCAATTTAGCACAATCCTAGCTTGTCCTACAAAAAAGTTCTCTAGTGCCACCGCCAACAATTAAAGCAAATCTCCACTACTTCGGTCGGTGGCCTGTAGCTAAATACTCTCCCTGTAGTTGTTGCATCTAAGATGGAAACTCGATTTAGCTTATTAGGAAGTGACTACTATCGCTGTACGCGGTTCCTTTAATGATTCCTTATAACCAAATAAAACTGAGGGAGAATTTAATCAAGACTAATTCTAGTTTAAGGATAAATATTGTTCGCTACAACTATAAATTTGCCCTCGAGTCTAACACGAGCACTCAAGGCAGTTCCACAAACACTTCCTATAGTAAAAGACAGAAATCTCTCTCAATAGATAAGGTTTTGCATAGCCCAACTACTTTGCAACGGAAATTTAATTGGAAGTTAAACCGATCACAGTTCTCTATTCCACACCCCACTAATCATTGAATTCGAGTTGTTACCTATGAAATAATCAGTTTATAACCGTTAGCGGCTTGTCAACCTAATTTATTCCTAGTAGCGGACCCTTAAGCGGATAACTAAATGGAATTCAGTTCAAATGGCACTGAGCACTATGGGACTTAACATCTGAGGTCATCAGTCCCCTATAACTTAGAACTACTTAAACCTAACTAACCTAAGGACATCACACACATCCATGCCCGAGGCAGGATTCGAACCTGTGACCGTAGCGGTCGCGCGGTTGTAGCCTGAAGCTCCTAGAACCGCTCGGCCACAGCGGCCGCCTCGAATTCAGTTCATCTACAACTTCGTAAATAAATAGTATATACAGGGTGGTCCATTGATAATGACTGGGCCAAATATCCCACGAAATAAGCATCAAACGAAAAAACTACAAAGAACGAAACTCGTCTAACTTGAAGGGGGAAACCAGATGGCGCTATGGTTGGCCCGCTAGATGGCGCTGCCATAGGTCAAACGAATATCAGCTGGGTTTTTTTAATAGGAACCCTCATTTTTATTACATATTCGTGTAGTACGTAAAGAAATATGGATGTTTTAGTTGGACTACTTTTTGCGTTTTGTGATAGATGGCGCTGTAATAGTCACAAACGTATAAGTACGTGGTATCACGTAACATTCCACCAGTGCGGACGGTATTTGCTTTGTGATACGTTACCCGTGTTAAAAAGGACCGTTAACAATTGCGGAAAAGGTCGATATCGTGTTGATGTATGGCTATTGTGATCAAAATGTCCAACGGGCGTGTGCTGTGTATGCTGCTCGGTATCCTGAACGACATCATGCAAGTGTCCGGACCGTTCGTCGGATAGTTACCTTATTTAAGGAAACAGGATGTGTTTAGCCACGACCTGCCACAAATGATGATGCCCAAGTAGGTGTTTTAGCTGCTGTCGCGGCTAATCCGCTCATCAGTAGCAAACAAATTGCGCGAGAATCGGGAATCTCAAAAAACATCAGTGTTAAGAATGCTACATCAACATCGATTGCACCCGTACCATATTTCTATGCACCAGGAATTGTATGGCGACGACTTTGAACGTCGTGTACAGTTCTGCCACTGGGCACAAGAGAAATTACGGGACGATGACAGAGTTTTTGCAATTGCTCTATTTAGCGACGAAGCGTCATTCAGCAACAGCGGTAACGTAAACCGGCATAATATGCACTATTGGGCAACGGAAAATCCACGATTTCTGCGACAAGTGGAACATCAGCGACCTTGGCGGGTTAATGTATGGTGCGGCATTATGAGAGGAAGGATAATTGGCCCCAATTTTATCGATGGCAATCTAAATGGTGCATTGTATGCTGATTTCCTACGTAATGTTCTACCGATGTTACTACAAAATGTTTCACTGCATGACAGAATGGCGATGTACTTCCAACATGATGGATGTCTAGCACATAGCTCGCGTGCGGTTGAAGCTGTACTGAATAAGATATTTCATGACAGGTGGATTGGTCGTCGAAGCACCATACCATGGCCCTCTCGTTCACTGGATCTGACGTCCCCGGATTTCTTTCTGTGGGGAAAGTTGAAGGATATTTGCTATCGTGATCCACCGACAACGCCTGACAACATGCGTAAGCGCATTGTCTATGCATGTGCGAATATTACGGAAGGCGAACTACTCGCTGTTGAGATGAATGTCGTTACACGCATTGCCAAATGCATTGAGGTTGACGGACATCATTTTGAGCATTTATTGCATTAACGTGGTATTTACAGGTAATCACGCTGTAACAGCATGCGTTCTCAGAAATGATAACTTCACAATGGTACATGTATCACACTGGAACAACCGTATTTTAATTTAAAAAACCTACCTGTTACCAACTGTTCGTCTAAAATTGCGAGTCATATGTTTGTGACTATTACAGCGCCATCTATCACAAAGCGAAAAAAGTTGTCCAACTAAAACATTCATATTACTACACGAATATGTAATATAAATGGGGGTTCCTATTAAAAAAAAAAAAACGTAGTTGATATCCGTTTGACCTATGGCAGCGCCATGTAGCGGACCAACCATGGCGCCATCTGGTTTCCCCGTTCAAGCTAGACAAGTTTCGTTCTTTGTAGTTATTTAGTTTGACGCTTATTTCGTGAGATATTTGGCCCGGTCACGATCAATGGACACTGCTGGAAAAAATCCAACACCCTCATGGACTGTTTTCAGTGTGTATAGTATGTGCATACTGAGGGCGGTAGTGGTAACATTTGATATGGCACGGTCCTCGGCGATCATATGGCGCTCTGGAGAACTGTCTGTGCACCTTCTGTTTTAACTCTCCAGGCAGTAACTGAGTTTAGAGGTGAACGGGGTTTGCAACTTTCATTCTAGGGTACAACCGTGTCCCAACGACGAATATGTACTCCTGTGGAACAAATTCTGCCATTTGAGCGGGGTCACGTTGTGGGCCTGCAGGAAGCTGGATGGACATATTCGACGGATTGTTTGGTTTGCGGGCGCTCGACTGCACTACCATCAGCGCCCGTACAAAGTCCCAATTTTTAAACAGACCTAGGCTCTGGACGCCCGTGTAGTAGAGGCGCACGTCAAAATCGACTCATTCATGCGTGCAGAGGTAGCTGATCGAACATCATCCAGGGACGAAATCCGGACGTATGTTGCACCTGCTTTGTCACCTGGGACCATTGGCAACCGTCTGATTTGTAGTAGGAGTACGATCACGTATGCCCCTGGCCAGATTACCACTGACACCACTGCACCACCTAGCAAGGCTACTCTAGTGTCATGAAAGAGTCAACTGGATGGTGGAATGGCCCTCTGTTGTTATCAGTGATGAGAGTAGGTTCTGTATGTGTGCGAGACATGGACCTATTCGTAGACCTGGTGAGCTGCCTGTTCCGGAGTGCATTCGCCTTCGACACACATGTCCCATCCCAGGCTTCTTGGAATGGGGGATAATCAGTTACAGCTCGCGGTCACATTTGGTGTTCCTGCAGGGTGAAATAACCAGCGCCCGCTACATTGCACTGGCTTTTGTCCCCGTGCTACTACCATTCTTCGACAGGGAGATGTTTTGCTTTTTGAGCAGGACAGTGCACGTCTACATACGGCTGCTATGACGCAACGTCCTCTTCGTCGTGTAAAACAACTTCCGTGGCCAGCAAGATCTCTCGAAGCGGAAAAAAATGGTTCAAATGGCTCTGAGCACTATGGGACTCAACATCTGAGGTCATCAGTCCCCTAGAACTTAGAACTACTTAAAACTAACTAACCTAAGGACATAACACACATCCATGCCCGAGGCAGGATTCGGACCTGCGACCGGTGCGGTCGCGCGGCTCCAGACTGAAGCGCCTAGAACCGCTCGGCCGCACTGACCGGCTCTCAAAGCGGAAACTTACTCGTTCTCCAGAGCCTGCAAGAACCATTGCCAGCTTGCAAGAAAAGGTGCAAGATGCTTGGGACCATCTATTGCAGGATGCCATTCGGCACCTTTATGATCATTTGCATGTGAGAATACACTCGTTGCGTTGTCACCATTGGGGGGGGGGGGGGGGGAGAGAGAGGTTTACTGGGGGATGGGGGAGGAGGTTTACTGTGTATTAACGCGACTGTTTCGGAACCTTTTACTCGACATGTGTGTTGTTATGATATATTTCTACATTGAGAAAATACCTGTCACATCACTTGTCAATAAAATGACCTAGTCCTCGGGGGTGCTGGATTTTTTTTTTAATTACTCGCTGGAACCTCGTAGTATAATCAATAGAGTCAAAATGCTATAGGTTTACCTGACTGCCTTTCAGTTTTGACTTCTAAACCGATGTCTGAAGTCGACTTACCCGTCTGTTGCCAACTATACAGTCAACTGCTCTCGCAGGAGTCTCTAAGGTAACTAGCTTCAAGAAACTGCATTATCCAACTACCGTTAAACGCGAACTAAAGCCCAGGAACCATTAAAATTCAGCGAACGAACAGTGTTACTATTAGTTAATTATATTAGATGAGCATCGGTGAAGCTTTCAGTGCCGCTGCGGGATTAGCCGAGCGCTCTAAGGCGTTGCAGTTATGGACTGTGCGGCTGGTCCCGGCGCAGGTTCGAGTCCTCGCTCGGGCATGGGTGTGTGTGTTTGTCCTTAGGATTATTTAGGTTAAGTAGTGTGTAAGCTTAGGGACTGATGGCCTTAGCAGTTAAGTCCCATAAGATTTCACACACATCTGAACATTTTTGAAGCTTTCAGTGTGCATTGGTCAGCTTCGAGCTAGTAGCATACTGAAACTTCCTGGCAGATTAAAACTGTGTGCCCGACCGAGACTCGAACTCGGACCTTTGCCTTTCGCGGGCAAGTGCTCTACCAACTGAGCTACCGAAGCACGACTCACGCTCGGTACTCACAGCTTTACTTCTGCCAGTATCTTGTCTCCTACCTTCCAAACTTTACAGAAGCTCTCCTGCGAAACTTGCAGAACTCCTGAAAGAAAGGATACTGCGTAGACATGGCATAGCCACAGCCTGGGGGATGTTTCCAGAATGAGATTTTCACTCTGCAGCGGAGTGTGCGCTGATTATGAAACTTCCTCGCAGATTAAAACTGTGTGCCCGTCCGAGACTCAAACTCAGGACCTTTTTCTTTCGCGGGCAAGTGCTCTACCACTTGCCCGCGAAAGGCAAAGGTCCCGAGTTCGAGTCTCGGTCGGGCACACAGTTTTAATCTGCCAGGAAGTTTCATATCAGCGCACACTCTGATGCAGAGTGAAAATCTCATTCTAGCAGTATACTGTTTGCACCACGGAGTTTCAATGTAGCTGGCTAATCTAGGCACTAATCGCCTTCGGCATCTTTGTTCTTTCCTTTCATCTACAACTATTTTGCACAAACTTTTACGTCAAGAAATCAAAAGAAAACCACCAAAACATTTAACGTATCTTTCGTCACTTATCGTTGATCAATAAATAATGTTGGGGGAAAATTTTTGGCGACATCCGCCAGTCAAATTTTGGCACGTTACGTGTGGCGCACTAAAAGCGCAGTGCCATGCGAGTACATCGGCTGTGTTTCATAGGACACTTAGAATAGCTTCATTAAACTTTGGAAGCTTGTACGAAACGCTGCCTGGACTGAGGAGTCGCGATAGGTGTAATGCCACATCGACAGAAGCTCACCTGATGCAGGAAAACAATCTTCTGGCTGTTGTTCAGTTACCCTTCTGCCTTTTCGTCAGCATGAGAGGGTGCAAAATATAAGAATCGCTGCCCATTGCAGGGACAGTGAATCTTCTTGAACACCACCCAATAGTGCTGTCAAACGAAAGAGATACACATAAACAACCGTGGACCGAAGAACATGGAATAAACGCCAACATGCAACATGACTATAAATGACTGGAGAGGTCTCGACGTTTTCATGCAGGAAACAGTCTAGCGGAAGAGGTGTAACGCGATAAACTTTCATTTATTTCAACGGGGCAGAAAACACAGATATACACATACCGAGGCGTACTTTTAGTTGCTAAATGTATAAAGCAAATCCAGCAACACGACACAAGCCCCGTTGCTGAATATGCGTGCAGGTGTCAGATTCATAAAATGGATGAGAATGTCCTATGGCTTTCCAGAAGGTCTCGTCCGCAGCTAGCTGTCGACCTTATCTCGCGTTCTTTCGAATGTCAAATACGTGTTAATGCCACGACGGGAGGTTGCGGCTACGTTATGAGTACTGGATGCTTTCCGCTGGAACTTGTCCAACAGTTTATGCCTTCACATTCGTCGTATAAGGCCCACAGTTACAATGCTACGTGATTACTCCTCAAGATAAGGTTCCAGGGCGCTTGCTTTTAACTGCACAGACACTGGGACATCAAGCGGTAACGTTCCTTTACAAAATAACGGAGTTTCAGCGATTTAAATCAGTCAATAATACTACATGTGCATCCAGCCGTCATTATTGTATTTGCAACGGGGGTCGCGACCCTAGCTACGTCTGTAGTACAGCTTGAAAATGCGTTATTCTGGACGCTTCCAATGCGCGACAGAACGTTGCTTAACACGCACTTACAGAGCCGATTTGCCTATGAAACTGTGCAAAGAATACAAGTGCGAAAATGTGGTCAATACGAAAGTACTCGCCAAAAGACAATGTTCGCTCAAGTTCTGTTGCTTTCATCTTACAATTTCATTGGATTACACACCACGTAGTCCATCATGTTGGTTTACCACCCTAAATTCTGTAACCATTAATACAGCTATCAATCTTATATAAATTAGTTCTCAAAAACAGTTTTATCACTGGTCGACAGATGGTTATACAGATGAGTCACTGATTGAAAAATATAAAACTCGAATTAAAGTTTAAATTTTTTAACTCGAGTTAGTTTAAATTTATTTACAAAATATTTTTCCAGAGGATCGCATTGATGCCTAGTTTGAATGAACATAAATTGATCGACGTCGTCCTACTTCATGATCAACTCGATCCCCAGGTACGACATCGATCATCTGTTGCGCCTGTGATGGACTGGAGACGTTAGCTTGCGTAATTCCAGTCGATACTTCCATTAAAGCGATTGCTAGAATTGCAGCTGCTGAAGAAGTGCAGCGGTGTGCTGGAACGAAACGTAGTGTGCAGAGGTCCATGACGCTTCGCTCGTCCGGTTCGCTAGGATCATGCACGTAGGCGTTTTCATTGCCAGCGTTGTAACATTTAATGTGAGACGCTAATACGTAAATTATTGTCTTCGCAGTTTGTCGGAACCCGTGATGTACTACACGCCAGTGTCATCAGCATTATTCTATAACTGGCTGTTGGATACCACTACTTCCATATGTCAATATACTCAGCCAACTTCACTGAACAACATGCAAAAGGTTATAACAACGGATGACATATTGTCATTAGAGATGCCCGAACTGCATATATTTTTAAAATATTCATTGGAACAGTCTCAGTTGCAATCAGTCACATTTGGTAACTAATTTCAGTCACATTTAATGATCAACTTCAGATCTAAGTATTAAATAAATAATTAAGTAGATAATGTAGACTTAAAAGATTTAAAATTCTTAAAATTTTAACTGACTAAATAGATAACATGCACTGACAATAAACGCGTTGGAGGGACGTACTGCAGCACGTCCACATGTAGTAACGACCATCTAGCAGAAATGAATCTCGCTGGTGGGTGAATGGAACGCTCTATCACAAAAACTTCTTACCAACCATGAAGCGCCGACCTGGGTAGCCGAGTGGTTCTAGGCGCTACAGTCTGGAACCGCGCGACCACTACGGTCGCAGGTTCGAATCCTCCCTTGGGCATGGATGTGCGCGATGCCCTTAAATTAGTTAGGTTTAAGTAGTTCTAAGTTCTAGGGGATTGATGACCTCAGAAGGTAAGTCCCATAGTGCTTAGAGCCATTTGAGCCATTTTTGACCTGAGAAAACGTAGTACAGCCTGTAGTGTTTTCAATATACGCAAACTATTTATCATGTATGGTCAACAGCACTAACAGTTTGTTCGACGGCGCAGTTGTCTGTATAAAAGTTTCGTCGTTGGACGATCTTAAGAAATGCAGAAAGACACGGACAGAAGTTCTACTTGGTGTAATGAATGGTAGCTCTCTTCAGAGTCGGACAAATGCAAGATAATGCGTCTGCAGCTCGTGGTCGTGCGGTAGCGTTCTCGCTTCCCGCGCCCGGGTTCCCGGGTTCGATTCTCGGCGGGGTCAGGGATTTTCTCTGCCTCGTGATGACTGGCTGTTGTGTGCTGTCCTTAGGTTACTTAGGTTTAAGTAGTTCTAAGTTCTAGGGGGCTGATGACCATAGGTGTTAAGTCCCATAGTGCTCAGAGCCAAGATAATGCCTACAGTGAGGAGGATGAACGTGATGGTATTAAATGGCAAGACTAGAAGCGGTATGAAATGGAACGAACGTGTTGAACCACAAACGAAGACTCTGATTTGCTGGAAGGATTTCGAGAAAATGCAGTGTATCGCATACGAGACGCAAATGCGACAAATTTTAGAGTATTGCCCCAGTGTTGTTGTCATTATAAAGTAGACATCACAGCATTCTCAGACACGCTGCTACGATCGTAACAGGCTATAAGAAAGTGTAACAGAGATTTTCGGGGAATTTCATCGGGAATGTTTCCAAAGCGGAAGTCGTCGTCTTCGTGAAACCCTTTGGGTAAATTTTGAGAAGCGATATTCGAGGAAGACTGCGACAAATACGTTGCCACCATTTTATATCCCTCCTAGGGATCGTGAGGAAAAGGTATAGAATGCAGAGGCGTATAGACTGTCATTTTTCCTTCGCTCAGCACGCGAGTGGATCAGGATAGAAATCGATAATATTGCCACGAAGTAGCCACCGCCACCACTGTACAGTGGCTTCTGAAGTATATAACATATAGATAAGGACACAGCAACACGCAGTGAATGGGATACACCTCAGTAACAACAAACGATAAAACACATTTTGAAATGAACACTGGTTTAAGGCAAGAGGCGAAATGTAGTTTCAGACCCAGTGAACTGCAACCCAAAAAATAGAAATGACAAATGCATCGCACGGTTCTCATTGATAGAATAAGTACGTAACGTCCACTGTCTACTTTTTCACTGTGCGTGCAGGAGTGATCGTTGATGGCGTGCTGTCGCACGACAGAGGGAGTAGGCCGCTGTGTAGATGATTCACCACTAATGCGTAGTCGGGAATCCCGAAATCGATTTGTGCTGTAGATGCCTGATGCGAAAATGTGTATTTTCCTTTTTTAATGAAATTAATCACCGGCAATATAGAAAACAATACTCTGCTGAAACATAACAAGTGTAAGCTGTGTGGCAGTAATTTTTCGATTCACTTAGATTTCACTTCAGCTACGATCGCCACACTACCTGTTGTAGCTTATTTTACAACTGCCGTTGTCGATATTTAGATTTGTTTCTCTCAGCCGTGTTCGATGTTGGAGGTGGTTGTGTAAGAAATGTGAAACTGTTGTCTAAGTCAAATTAGTCCTTTGTAATTTACATAATGCCATGCGCTACTCACTGCTCTGGTGCGTCAAGATGTCTCCAAATGCAATTTAGGGATAAATTGTTACTGTGATTCTGTACTCTCCGAATGAAAACCTAAAAATACGCTTCAAAAACACAAGAGGAAAACATGAAAGTAAGTAAGAAACTCGCAGCAAGTGCAGTAGCGTAATTCATCAGCGTACTTAGAAAAGCATTTTGTTGATATCACTTTCTTTCCACAGCAGACGCAAGATTTCCGGTTTGTTTATGTACACTATCCGATCAAAACTATCCGGATACAAATTAGTGGACATGAATACGAGATGTGTTCTCCCTTAGTCTTTATGAAGGGGGACAGTTTCAATGAGATGTCTGTATATCTACGGAAGAATGGCTGCCCATTGTCCCTCAACAGCCGAAAACAGAGAAAGTAGCATTTTGAATTCAAATTAATCTTTATTGAGGGTCCATCACCTAGCTAACTAAATGAGGGCTGGAATCTGGAGCAAAGACGATATACTGACTTATTCCGAAGGTGATCCATTTCCTTCAGGCCGAGACACGGGCAGGTCGGTCTGTCTCAGGAATGTTATTATCCACAAATAATTGTCTCACGGATGCTACTTTGTACCAGGGGGCATTGTCGTGCTGATACAAGCAATCATCTTTTCCGAATCGTTCCTCTGCTTATGCAGTACACGATGCTGTAAAATGTGTACATATCCTTCCGCATTTAGCAAAATAAATGGACTGCACCATAACCACGAAAAACGCCACCTGCTCTGCACTTTACTGTGGCGTCTACCAATGATGGCAGAAAACGTTCCCCAGGCGTTCACCAAATGCCACAGGATATAGCGTGATTTATCACCCCAAGACCCCAAGCCAGTCGTTTCCAGTTATAGTGTTCAGTGGCATTGCTACTTACAGCATCTCAAGCGTCGTGTGACTTTGACTTAAGGAGTGTGTGGCTTACGAGAAGCTCAGGGATTAGCCGAGCGGACTAAGGGGCTGAAGTCACGGACTGTGCGGCTGGTCCTGGCGGAGGTTCGAGTCCTCCCTTGGGCATGGGTGTGTGTGTTTGTCCTTAGGATAATTTAGGTAACTACTTGCATGAATATCAAGAGCTTAGATGGAAACCCAGTTCTAAGCAAAGAAGGGAAAGCAGAAATGTGGAAGGGGTATATAGAGGGTTTATACAGGGGCGATGTTCTTGAGGACAATATTATGGAAATGGAAGAGGAGGCAGATGAAGATGAAACGGGAGATACGATACTGCGTGAAGAGTTTGACAGAGCACTGAAAGACCTAAGTCGAAATAAGGCCCCGGGAGTAGACAACATTCCATTAGAACTACTGATAGCCTTGGGAGAGCCAGTCCTGACAAAACTCTACCCTCTGGTGAGCAAGATGTATGAGACAGGCGCAATTCCCCCAGACTTCAAGAAGAATGTAATTATTCCAATCCCAAAGAAAGCAGGTGTTGACAGATGAGAAAATTACCGAACTATCAGTTTAATAAGCCACAGCTGCAAAATACTAACGCGAATTCTGTACAGACGAATGGAAAAACTGGATTCCGTAGATATGTTGGCACACGTGAGGCAATACTTATCTTAGAAGAAAGATTAAGGAAAGACAAACCTAAGTTTCTAGCATTTGTAGACTTTGAGAAAGCTTTTGACAATGTTGACTGGAATACTCTCTTTCAAATTCTGAATGTGGCAGGGGTAAAATGCAGGGAGCGAAAGACTATTTACAATTTGTACAGAAACCAGATGGCAGTTATAAGAGTCGAGGGGCATGAAAGGGAAGCAGTGGTTGGGAAGGGAGTGAAACAGGGTTGTAGCCTCTCCCCAAAGTTATTCAATCTGTATATTGAGCAAGCAGTAAAGGAAACAAAAGAAAAATTTGGAGTAGGTATTAAAATCCAGGGAGAAAAAAATAAAAACATTGAGGTTCGCTGATGACATTGTAATTCTGTCAGAAACAGCAAAGGACTGAGTGAGACAGCAAAGGACTTGGAAGAGCAGTTGAACGGAATGGACAGTGTCTTGAAAGGAGGGTATAAGATGAACATTAACAAAAGCAAAACAAGGATAATGGAATGTAGTCAAATTAAGTCGGGTGATGCTGAGGGAATTGGATTCGGAAATGAGACACTTAAAGTAGTAAGGAAGTGTTGCTATTTGGGGAACAAAATAACTGATGATGGTTGAAGTAGGGACGATATAAAATGTAGACTGGTAGTGGCAAGGAAAGCATTTCTGAAGAAGAGAAATTTGTTAACATCGAGTATAGATTTAAGTGTCAGGAAGTCGTTTCTCAAAGTATTTGTGTGGAGTGTAGCCATGTATGGAAGTGAAACGTGGACGATAAATAGTTTAGACAAGAAAAGAATAGAAGCTTTCGAAATGTGGTGCTACAGAAGAATGATGAAAATTAGATGGGTAGATCACATAACTAATGAGGAGGTATTGAACAGAATTGGGGAGAAGAGGAATTTGTGGCACAATTTGAGCAGAAGTAGGGATCGGTTGGTAGGACATGTTCTGAGGCATCAAGGGATCACCAATTTAGTACTGGAGGGCAGCGTGGAGGGTAAAAATCGTAGAGGGAGACCAAGAGATGAATACACTAAGCAGAGTCAGAAGGATGTAGACTGCAGTAGTTGCCGGCTGCGGTGGTCTAGCGGTTCTAGGCGCTCAGTCCGGAACTGCGCGACTGCTACGGTCGCAGGTTCTAATCCTGCCTCGGGCATGGATGTGTGTGATGTCCTTAGGTTAGTTAGGTTTAAGTAGTTCTAAGTTCTAGGGGACTGATAACCACAGATGTTAAGTCCCATAGTTCTCAGAGCCATTTGAACCATTTGAACTGCAGTAGTTAGTGGGAGATGAAGAGGCTTGCACAGGATAGAGTAGCAGGGAGATCTGCATCAAACCAGTCTCAGGACTGAAGACCACAACAACAACAGTGTGTGAGCTTAGGGACTGATGACCTTAGCAGTTAAGTCCCATAAGATTTCAAACACATTTGAACATTTTGTTTACTAGAAACTGCTCAACCGTTGTACATCATTCTTTTTAAATCCGCACGCACAGTTATTGCACTAGCTAGACAGCTGCTAGCAGTTTGGAACTTACGATTGAGTCCTTCCGCTGACTTCATGCGATTTTTATAACCACCCTCCGCAATGCTCGACGGTCGCTGTTCGGCAGCTCGTCAAGTCTGCCTGGTCTTGGTTTAGCTGTAATTGTTCCTTCGTGTTTCCACTTCACAGCCACATTACCAACAGTCGACCTGGGCAGCTTTAGAAGGGTTGAAATGTCTTTGATGGATCTGTTACTCAGGTGGCATCCAATGAATAGTCCACGTTCTCAGCTACTCAGCTTTCCTGACCGGCTCATTCTGCTGTTGCTGTTTCTCTGCTGAAAACTCAACCTCCAATTCTCCTTTTACACTGGCATTTACTGGTCAATTCTGTGTGAGACCTTAACTTTTCCCGGCGAATTGAATGTTCAAATAACTTAGGGGTTTGCTGCCGGGTGACGTCGTCGACCACCACCGATATTTCGACAGGAGCACACCCTGCCATTCTCAAGGCACTACTGCAAGGAGGAAGAAATGTGCAAGGAAATTTAATACCTCGGTTCACAAAGGAGAAACAAGGAAGATACCACACACAGAATAAGTGTCCACACAAACAAAGATATCAATCATCAGAAATATCGATAGTGACTATTAATCAACAGGTGAGGTAGCACTAATTCTGTCCCTCTGTTTTTTGATGAGAGACAGAGTCGGATTCCAAGCAGCATTTAAACAAAATCCACCATCTCTGTTAATGAGGTTGCTTGATAGTTTGATTTCAACTGCTTCCTTAATAACACTATCCCGATAGCTGGACGTGCAAGCCAGAATCTCCGTGTTGTTGTATTCCATAGGATGACCGGTGTCAAGGCAATGTTCTGCAATACCGGATTTGCTCGACTGAAGCGTGTGTGACGCTTATGTTCAATACACCGGTCTTCCACAATCCTGATTTTCTGACCAATGCAAGGAATACGATAGACCCCAGCCTTACGCAAACCAAGACCATCTTTTACGGTCGCCAACAGGGCCTTAATCTTATAAGGTGGTCGAAAAACACATTTCACATCATATTTCCGTAAAATATGGCCAATTCTGTTGGAAATGCTTCCTGCGTAAGGCAAAAAGGCCGTAGACTTAGGTGCCACTTCGTTGCTATCGTCACTCACCCGTTGCACAGAAGGCTGATGGCGCAACGCACGTTTGATCGGCCTCTCACTATAACCATTCTGACGAAAGGTGACTTCGAGATGTGATAGCTCAGCTGTCAAACTTTCAGGGTCTGAGATAAAGTGGGCCCTGTGAACCAAGGTACGGAGTACTCCTTCACGCTGAGCTGGATGTATGATCATCTGGAGAATTCTTGCGCTGAAACTTCAAGCTGATGAAATATTTCAGGGACAGTTGTATCTTCTCTTACATTCATCATTAAAGTTTATGATAAAAATATAAATTTATTTGGTCAAGAAACAAATGAGACAAAACCTCAGAATGAGACTGAGTACACTTCACACTGACGTACAGTACAATGTAAAGGTGAATATGAATGTATACTGATAAAGGTAAAAATATTTGTATTGCTGAAAATATATTTTTATTTAAAAACAAAATTTATGACAATGTACTGTGTGGTCTTGCCTTTAAATATTCAGCCTTAACTACTGAGCACATTGCTCGACTGGTCTCTGGTATTATCCGGCAGAGTTGGACGCGAAATCGTATATGAATACTTGAGGCCTTCTTGCTTCTCTAGAAAAAACCTTTCTCCTGGAGCTACATACAGGTGTCTTAACACATACATAGGTAATTTTAATACCGTTTCTATTATTATGAGCATCTCACTCAATAGACTTGAGTTATTATAGAATTTCCGTAGGAAACATCAGCTGCTCGACCAAAAACTATGTGCTTTTGGTGCTACATTTCCAAAATGCCAGTCTTTTTTTTTTCCTGGTCTTATCCCGTGTCTTTGCAGGGTCGGCATGGCATTGTTAGCTGTAGAGGATGGCCGGATGCCCGTCCCGTCACCACTCTCCTCCCCCGCCCCCCCCCCCTCCCACGCTATGAGCGGATTCCGTCCGGGGCCGACGCGTCTCCCTAAATCCCGGAAGTGGCGTGCTAACGCGTGCGTCTATCCGTGCTGGTCTCAAGAAATGACAGTAGACAAGAAATTAGGTAGTCGTCAGAGACAGCCTAGGTCGCGTATGGCAAATCAACATAAACGCAAGGAATTACAATGGAGTGTTATGGTGTTATGGAGCATTTCATCTCCGAAGACTTAGGGACACTGAGCTACGCACTATAGCTACTCCGTGCAGTACACAGATGGACGGTTAAAGGAAAACAGACACGAAGTGCGCTGGGGACTGACAAGCCTTATCATAACTTGTCAAGTCGTCAACATTCTGCGAAAACTTAGCCATACTTCCTGATCGGTGTATCAGCAGAATCTTTCTTTAATTATCTTTATGATCTGGTATCGTTTGTGGCCTAATGCAAGTCGGCCGGTGAGGGTATTTGTTTGTTCAGTCCGTGTCACATTGTCAAGAGCTGGTAATTAAATAAACCACTTCTAGACAGTTCGAGGCGGACGCTCTTTGTACTGGCTTTCGTAGTTGGCTGTTATCCAAACTAGAATGATTTTGTTTTGTACATGAGGGAAGTTTTCTCTTATTGCAACAATAAAACCAATAGGCATAGCATGATACAACGTATTTATTCCTTTGTGAAAGAAGACGCTCACTGACTTCATAAAGACATGTTTGCGGTTGCCTATGTAACCATGATTCTACCCAGGCATCCACCTCTTCATCCAAAGCAAATCGATAGCCATGAATGCCTTTCCAAAAGTACGGGAATCGCATGGGGAGAGATGGGACTGTATGAAGGACGTGCAAGGGCTTTCCAGCGAAACTTCTGCAACGTAGTAGCACCAACCTTGGCAACTTGTGGTGGACAAGTTTCACTGGAAAGCGCTTACATTTCCTCCTTGCGGTCGCCATCTCCACGCATCTGATTCCCATATGTTTAGAGCCCTGAAGAAAGACATTAGTGACATAGATTTCCTTCGGGCGAAGAGTTGGACTCTCGGGTACAATCATTCCTCCGAAGGCAAACATTTTTCCTTGCTGCCTTTGACCGTCTTTCTTTGCAGTGGGATAAATGTGTTAATAGTTATGACGATTACTTTTGAAATAATAAACAGTTTACCTACGGCTTTTTTCATCAATCTCGCTTGCATCTGACGCCCCTTATACCACTCTCAGCATTCTGAATGTGCGTAAGGAAGTAATAGATGAGACTAGTACGTATTTTCGTATCAAACGGAAACACTAAAGTCTTGTGGAGGGTACATGCAGTCCACACAGGCTCGCCTGCTTATGGCAAATCAGCATAAACTCAGGAAATTAGAATGAAGCGTTGTGGTGGCTGACATGAATGGGACACTTCCTCTCCAAAGACAAGCGGTTAATGTTCTTCGTGATGTTATACGTTGTATGTCTATGCTGTAGTAAGCACATTATCATCCATGGACCTTACAGCAGTCGAGAGAAACTTATTCGCATTTGATGCCAGTGATTGTTAGCTACAATTGTTTGCAGAAGATTATGGTTTAACATATCTCCAATATAGAGATGTTTTGCTATGGATGAGGGAAGAAATCGCACGTAGGATTGTTGAAGGCACTATCCGAGCATTTGCCTACAATGATTAAGCAAAGACAAAGGAAAAATAAGTAAGAACGGACGAACATTCGTTCCTCAAACGAATCCAGTGTCTTAAATCGTGCCTCATCCCACCTCGTACGACAATTGAAGCAATTTAAAAGTCTGGCCGCCTAACGTATCCTCGGAATGCAATGAAAGTGTTACCAAATTTGTATACACTGGACAGTGAGGCATTCGTTAGAGCTCGTCGGATGAGATAATGGGGGATGAGTTCTTTTGTTAAGGACTCATCACGAAAGGGTGCATACTGCTTGTACTAAGATAATTGAACAAATGACTGTGTCAAATATCAGCTTTCAAATGGCTCTAAGCACTATGGGACTTAACATCTGAGGTCATCAGTCCCCTAGAGTTAGAACTACGTAAACATAACTAACCTAAGGACATCACACACATCCATGCCCGAGGCAGGATTCGAACCTGCGATCGTAGCAGCAGCGCGTTTCCGGACAGAAACGCCTAGAACCGTTCGGCCACAGCGGCCGGCATCAGTTTTCAATTAGATATCAATTATCATGCAGAAGAGCATAAATAAAAATGAAAATATGTTCCATGACCAAAAGAGCAATAGCATAGGAAAAACGTTGATACTAATTCGCAGTTCACCAGTAAAAAAATTGGGACACACACACACACACACACACACACACACACACACACACACACAGCGTCTCACCACCCACCCTCCTTCTACCCCACCCTGACATCCCACTCTACACTCACCTTCTATAGGTCTCATGATCCGTCAGTCAGCCCTAAAGTGTGTTAACAAGACCATGTGTAGAATGCTACAGCATAGGTTGTGTGCAGAGGAATGTTTAAATGTGACGTATGAACTGGAAGAAACATGTACTATGTACATTAATACATAGAGAATAACAAATGGATACATGACTAAGACCTAAAATGAAGATCACTGAAGATGCCTAGCATGAATAGGCGAGACATGTTTGGTACACACGAATAAATTCAATTGTAAAGGACGGAATGTTTCGTATCTATGTGATAAAGCATAATTGATGTAGAAACTGAAGGGAAATTGCTGCAAATATTAACAACTTCAATGAATTTGTTTAGTTTTTCTCGTTACTAGTGCATGTGCTGTGCCGTATCGTATTGTTAATGCCGAAGGAAGAGAGTAGAACCTATAGCCTCCTCTCTTCGAATATCACCAAGAGGGGTGCTTAACATCCCCACTCAACTGGAGGATCACCATTACCAGTGTCACATACCATGCATGCATGTCCGAAAGAACATTACATTGTATTTCTTAACAACACAGGCACTGCAATATAGTCTCTATCCGCTGATTCCAGGCAGCGACTTTCAATTAAAACACCCCCCTCCCCTGTACGGAAAATACATAACGTGTACGAGTGCAGGTTGTGACACATGGACGACGAAATATAGAAGTTTGGATCTGTCCGTGAATTGTGCGCGGATAGCCAAAATGGTTCAGGCGACCGCTCGCGTAATGTGGGTGGAAATTCGGGTTCGAGTCCCGGTCCGGCACATATTTTCACTGTCGTCATTTCATCATACAGCTCATGGCTGCCCGTATTCGCACCTGCGAATACATTTCGTGGATATCTCCAGGCAAAATGCTACAGCTGTAACGTTAGTTGGCGACATAGGCTATGAAAGGTGGTAATTAATGCACAGACCTGGTGTGATAAACGTTCCATGGAAATTGAAGGAAAGAGGTGGCCAAAACTTCCACCCCATAAGAACTTATCAGAAATTTGTGAACCGCCCTTGGAAGATATGTTGGTAAACGGAATCGTACACCCAAGAAACTATGGAGCTATGACCATCAGCATTTTTCCATTCCATCCACTTCATCCTTTGTAGGTACTAAATGACCCGGAAGTCATACACATATCTGCAACTAGAGAACTCTTGTGCTTCAAAAGAACATTAAAAATTAAACTGAAGTTAAAAAGTAGACGGTCATATAGCATTTCTATCAACCGGCTCAGAAGGAGACTGAGGAATGTACGAAAAGCGCTACAAATAGTCCACTAGTCTAGAAATTAACGGGTAGCAGTGACACGGAAAAAGTGGCATGGTCGAATGGTGGAAATGGAGTCGACGAGAATTGCAGTTTGAAGTAGAATCCTTTTTCTCGAGGCTTGAGAATTATCAAAATCTATTTTAACTCTTTGTATCCGCCACTTGGTATGCGTATTTCAAATTGTTGCATGCTTCGCTTTCCTGGTGTGGCAGTCTTGTTTCTCTGTCATACAATCATTTCTGTTAGTCTACAGAAATCTCTTCTTTTTGAACTGAGTCATGCTTAATTATCGTATAAAAATACACCGATAGAATTCCTTCGAACAAATCAGTCTGCGTTGTGCTGTTCGTGTAAAAGCTATGACATTCAAAACTGTGTGTACGCCCGAATGATGTCTCTTATGTTCACTGTAATCAGTAATGAGGTCGCACATACACTGCTAAAACTAAACTTTGATGTCTGGATGCTTTAAATTCATTTTTCAGACTTCGGAGCTCCCTGTTGTACATCTTCCGAACCACTAGCCTTATTCTAGTTTTTAATGCAAATGACGCTTGCAAGTAGATATTTCTTTGTTTTCACGTATTGTTTTGCGAAGTAATATTGGCTTTTGCGTCCGATGTTTAATTACTTGTCAAACTATCTCATTGATTCACCTACATGGTGCAATTATCAGGCCAGATAACAGCAGATAATGTCAGATAAGGATGTTGGCAGAGCTGGCGTGGCAAGTCAGAACGGACAAAGAAATCTAACGTGACCCAGACCAACCTAAATCCAAAATTAATAGGATCGGTATAATGTATTGTTATAAGTGTCAAATACTCAGCCGGAAAATGTAGCAGCACTCTGCTGTGAGAAGGAGCATTTCTTCGGATACTGTCGTTCCATGCCACTCTAGCCAAGCAGCTATTGTGACACTGTTGATTGGTGATTTAACAGCTTCACGCTTAGGCTTTCAGTGTCTAGTAGCATTTCATTGAATCTCTGCGAAGATATTATTCGTATTTTGGTTGATTATAGTGAGCATTTTGCCACTGCTTTGAGAATCATTACAAGAAAAATGGGTTCGCGTTCACTGTAAATAGCATAAATTATTGTCATCATCTGTTCTTTCAGCGCTGCTGCTGCGGTCGCAGGTTCGAATCCTGCCTCAGGCGTGGATGTGTGTGATGTCCTTAGGTTAGTTAGGTTTAAGTAGTTCTAAGTCTAGGGGATTAATGACCTCAGATGTTAAGTCCCATAGTGCTCCGAGCCATTTTTGAACCTGTCCGTTGTTGACTGACTTTCGTTTCCGTTTGTAGCAAAATTCATTCAACGTACCTCACATATACGCTAATGGCAAAAATTAATGCACTAGTTTCACGGTACATCGTTTGAAAGGATTGGTGTGCAAATACGCAGTGACAGAGATTGGCTTTTGATCAGACGTTCAGTTTATTACAAATGAATAAGTTGGGAATGACAGGGGAGGCAAAAGCGTTTGTGAGGTACAATGAGAAGTTGAAAAATGCGCTTACATTTGAGCTGTTTGATAAGGGCTGAAGCAACAATAGAGGAAAATGAATAGCACGAAGTTTTTTCGGGAGCCGGTGAGTGGAATGTCACAGAAACACAATGAGGCAGTAGAAAGTTTCAGCTATAGGAAAAGTCAGTGTGCATGCTTACGAATTAACGGGATGACGGGAAGTGATGAAGTGAATAAGATTATCTTTCAGGAAGCGGATCATAGTTCTCTAGACGCTTTCCTGAGGGTCTTGCTACCCGATATGGCTAGGAGAGTTCAGGTAGATACCCTGACAGACTTGAACACTGTCTTTAGGAAAGCTACGTAGCAGGATGGAATAGATCCAGTAACAGGGGTGCGCAATAGCCGAGGTATTTTATTTATTGACGTAAGGTGCTATATTAGTGTGGGTGTGCAGGGCGCCAGGGCGCGTCCAGAGGCAGTGACGTCAGCCACTATGTGAGAAGCGTGCTGTGGTTGTGCACCAGATGGCGAGAGGGAGGGGGGGGGGGGTTGTAGAGGCAAGGGGCAGAATGTTTAGGCAGGAAATGCTAACAGGAATTAAAAGTGTGGCTGGGCGTCATTTCTGGGAAATTCAGTGCTGCGGAAACGTATGCAGAGGTGGAGTGTGGCGTAGTAGGAGCCGATAAAGAGTTAAGAAGCATATATATATATTTGTTGGACACAGAGCACATGTGTCAGTGGCAAATCTGAACCTCGTAGGTAGGAAGCAGTTAAACTGAGCGTGCTGTAGTTTGCGTGGGATGGGAGATAATGTGAAGAAATTGGATTCAGCAATATTATGTTTTCAGGTGTAGAATGACTTCAGCAGTGCGTGGAAGTGGTAGCTCATCTAAATGAAGCTAATTTACAATCTTGGGACTAGACTTTTTGTCCAAGCATCATGCCAAACTTGACCTTCATTGACACACAGTGGAACTTAAGGGGACAATGTTCCAACTGGGGGAATTGTCGACAGTGAAACACTGTCACAAGGTTCGTCTACCTTAAGGCACAAACCAGTTAAACTGCAGACAAAATAACTAAGGCTTAATTCACATGACATAGCGCCCGAGGGCACCAGGAAGCTACTTTGGCAGAGTGTATGACCAGAACTAGATGTCAACTTTATAAAAATGACTTTTTTAAAAATTATATCAATATTTATACATGTGTTTGGAGAGAGAGAGAGAGAGAGAGAGAGAGAGAGAGAGAGAGAGATTGAGATTGAATTTTGACTGAGATTTTTACTTTAAGTCGTAACTGGTACCTGAATTTTGGTTGCTGCCTCCTTGAATGATCATCTTCTGCACCAGTTCTCGACGTATTGCAATTTGGAGGAAGTTATTCTTCTTCAAGGTTTAAAATACGACTCTGTTAGTTACTTGGCCGTATTGCGGATAGCTTTGAGCCCAAGTTTTCGTAGCTTTTCATACCTAAGGGACCACTGTTGTAAGTAAGTAAGATCAAACAGCAATCTGCTTTTCGTGAGAAAAGGAGATTGATTGGCACGCAAACTACCTTCAAACTACACGTCCTGCTACATCAAAATTGGTCAGTGGCGTTCAGCACCATACTATTGTGCAAGAACATAATCCAATTACTGTAATTAAGAAATTATGAGAGGTTGTTACTTATTGAATGAAAGCTATAGAGAATGCATTTCTTTTCCTCTATTTTGGTGCTTTGTACACTTACAATTCTGTCGATTGATAGACGGCAACGACAATGAAGTTCACCTCCTTTTCCAAAAACGAGATATTTCTATTCTTCACTTCCAGAAAATTTGTATACATAAATGTATGGCAACTCTTACACATACTTCACTCGGTTTTATCACTAAAATATTAATTTTTATTAAATGTAACAATTCGTTCTGAGCGACGGCCTTTTTTTTTTTTTATAAAATCAACTGTCTTTTCTTTTTAGAGTCCATACTCAAAGATTCTCTAATACTATCGTTGCGGGGATTGCGCGCTAAAGAGTTTCTTGCTGTCCAGCTGCGCTGCACTTCACTTCAAGTACTTTTTGAATCACATTTACATTTACGGTATTAACATACTACTGGGCTTCTCAAAATAAAATCAGGCACAAATTAGTTAAAGAAAAAAATCAGTGAGGCACACATAACATTACAACTTGTTGTGTGTGATAGAGCCACTAAAGTAGGATGATATATTGGATGCATCATGATGTTTCACACGAAGAAGTATTTTTCAAGTACAAGAAATGGACGGTGAAAGAGTGGTACTCGTCATTTCGATAACTTTGGCGCCGATGAGGTGAAGCTAAATGATTCTTATTGCAAGTTTAGTTATTTTGTAAGAAGATGATTTGGACATTTCACGTGTGCGCCATAATCATTCATAAGCCGCCACACTGCATTATGTGTGAAGGATGAGCATTTGAAGGCAACAGAGAGAGTGGAAACGTAAGTATTATTACTGGAATTCGATGGTTTATTTAGTTCTCAATGCCCACTGCCAGCGATGCCCGTAATACAACACAGAATTCCAATGGGGAATGAGGCATATGTATATCGCAGACTGTATTGTATAACTTGGAATTTGCAGTCAGTTGTGGATGACTTCGTAAATCAACAACTGAGAGATGGCGTATTAGAGGAGAGCACTAGCACTTGCAGAGAAACCATCGTCGTTGTACCCAAAATGTTGGCATACGAGATCTATTCAAAAAATTCCGGAACTTTGTGAACAAAATTTTTCTATGCTTGCTTTTTACTTATTGTGCATGGTCTCCTTCGGAATACTCTCGTCCACAATTGACACACCGCTTCCAACGCAGTTTCCACTTCCGGAAGCAGTCGTCGTACGCGTCGTCCTGGATCGCGCGAAGCGCCGTCTGCGAATTTTCTTTTATCTCGTCTGCCGTCGCAAATCTTCGTTCTTCCAACGGAGTTTTCAACTTCGGGAATTGAAAAAAGTCTCCATGGGGCAGGTCTGGAGAGTATGGAGGATGAGACAGAACAGTGATTTCGTTTTTTGTGCAACAGTCACGCACCAACAGGGATGAATGTCTGGGTGCGTCATCGTGATGCAAGAGCCATGAATTGTCTCGCTACGTTCAGGCCGTTTCCTTCCCACATTTTCTCGCAGGCGCCGCAACACGTCCCGATAGTATCATCCATTAACAGTTTGTCCCTGTGGCACGAATTCATAATGAATTAAAGTCCAAGAAAACTATCAGCATAGCTTTGACATTTGACCTGAACTGACGAGCTTTTTTTGGTCATGGAGAACCTTTCCCGACCCATTGTGAAGATTGAACATTGATCTCAACCCATGACCGTAGACCCACGTCTCATCACCAGTTATGATTCTGTTAAGGAACATCTCGTTCTCATTTGAGCGATTCAAAAGCTCTTCACAGATTGCGAGACGAAGTTCTTTCTCGTCTTGACTCAAGAGCCGTGGGACGCACTTGGCAGCGGCAACACGACACATTCCAAGATGCTGTGTCAGGCTTTCATGACATGATCCAACTGAAATGTTACATACTTCTAAAATCCCTCGGACAGTCTGACTGGCACGCACAATTTCGTTGACGTTGCTGACATGATCGGTAGATGTCGAAGGACGCCCTGATCGACGGTCATATTTAACTTCCGTCTGGCCATTTTTAAACGGTGTGAACCATTCTTAACATCGGGTATGGCTTCAGCACTCATCGCCGTAGGCTTCCTGCATCATTTGACGCGAGCCTGGAAAGGTTTCCTTGAGTTTCTTGAGCTTTACGCAAAATTTAATGCAGACGCGTTGCACCTCTAACTCCGCCATTTCGAAATTCGCAAACTGTACGACAATACGTTCTACTCAGTGCAGCACTGAACAATAATTAAGACATACATAAATGAAACTTCTGGCAGTAAATCATTAAACACAGACGTGTGCAGGAATGCCAATCGCATTTCGCTCCTGCACACTATTGGCACGAAAAACGTATGTTCCTGAATTATTTGAACAGACCTCGTATCGAACAAAAGGTATAGATTTTGTTGTGACTATCAGCAACTAAATAGTGAACCAGGAACAGATGCATATCTGACACCTACATTACAGAAGCCCTTGATCACTTGGGGTGGAGCCAGTACGTCTCCATGGTAGATTTCAGAAGCGGTTATCATCAATTGGAGGTAGCTATAGGGAACCACAAAAATCTACTGTTTTGGTCCCCCGGGTTAATTATCAGTATCAGTATCAGCGAATGCTGTTCAGTTTGACACAAGAACCAGCTGCTGGATGGAGTACTGAGGTGTTTGATACGTTGGCAATGTGCGGTGTACCTCGGCGATATAATTGTGTTTTCGAGAGATATAAAGGAGCATATATGGCGGTTGAGAGAAGTGATTAAGATATCACAGGCCAGTATGGAAAAGTGTCTTTTTTCCTGGAAAAAGCGAGTTATGTAAGACATGTGATTAGTCAGGAAGACTTGAAGTTTATGTAGGCAGTGTCGGATTTTCCGGCTTCTCGGATGAGTAAAAAGCCATAGTCATTCTTAGGGTTGGCCAACCACAACAGAAAATTCATGGGAACGTTTTTGGACATCGCACAGTCACTTACGCAGTTACTAAAAAGGGTGTGCAATTGCAGTCGTCAGTGGAGTGTAAAGCTGCATTTGAAAAGCTGAAAGCAGTTTTAATGTCGAGTCATGTGTTTTTTTTTTTCAGATTATGAGAAGCAGTTTGTACTATTTGTGATGCTTCCAACCAGGCACTGAGGAGTGTTTTGACTGAGGTGATGAATTATGAGAAACATCCTGTGGTTTTCATCTCAGGGCGGATGAGCAAGGCCGAAAGAAATTCCACCATAGCAGAGGAGGAGGTGTTAAGGCTGATATATAGGGTTAAAAGTTTTAGATATGTTTACAGTAAAAAATTCAAGATGGTAACCGATCAAGCAGAAGTAAAGTGATTGTTGTGTTTGAAGTGTATCTGGAGCAGACTTACGCTGTGGGCATTGAGAAAGTGCGTTTGACTTTGAGGTATTCCATAAACTGGAGAATAAGTATAGAAACGTGGACAGATTGTGCGGGAAGGTTACAGAGGTATGGGCACTGGGTATGGCCTCGCGGAGTGGCAGGCACTGCAGGCTGCTGGTGAGAACTGCAAGCTGTTTACGACGCATTGTGCATCACGGGTTGTTATGTAGGTCAACACGACAGCGACCATGTGTGATAGCACTTGCTAAGCTAAAAGAATAATTATTAAAGGAAGTACACAATCACAAGCTATCAGGTCATGGGGATCGTAGGATGATAAACCAAAGAGTGTCAGAGCGTTACTGCTGGAGGACGAGGAAAGAGACAGTGATAAATAAATAAGGAATTGTGTATCATGTACACAGCGAGCAGATCTAAGCCATCGGCAAGTACTGCTACAAAAATTACGGGAGGTAACCAAATCTTTCGAAATGATTAGGAGTGGATGGTTTAAGGACTTTTAGCCAGATGCTCATGGGAAAGCATTACGTTATGACTATAAATGATCATTTCTTTCGATACCTTGCAACAATCACCATTCCGAACCAAGAAACAAATACAGAGGTGCAGGTCATGATGAACAACTCGTTGTTGAAGTTTGGTGTCCCTGAAATAGTAATCACAGATCAAGATACTGACTTCATATGGGACTTGATTAAGCAGTTACATCACTTATTACAGGTTCGGATAATAACGGCTAGCTTACTGTATCCGCAAATTAGTGGTAGAGCTGAGCACGTACGTCGTGTTATGGTTCGGATGTGGAGCTACTATGTTAATGGCCACCATAATGATCAGGATGTTTATTTACCACTTATCATGACAGCACAATTCCAAGGCACACACGTGCACTAGAGTTCCTTCATATGAGGTGATGTACAGGAGGAATGCCTTCACCATTCATTATATTTAAGCTATAGATCGGGAGGAGCAGAGAATTAGTTAGGAATTTAGCAAAGACGTTAAAAGAAGTATGGAAACGCTTACAGAGGACGAACGCTGAGTCCTGGGGCGTCAAGAAGTTGTAAAACGTGAGGGAAAATTGCCAGATTATAGAATAAGGCAATGGGTGATGGTATCAAATCCATATATCCCAAAGGATGAGACCAAGAAGTTTATTATGCAGTACCGGGGGCCACACGAAGTGATCGAGATGTCGTCTTCAGTATGCCAACTCGAAAGACTATAGTTCACGTTGAATGCGTATGGCCATTTCAAGATGCTCTAAATTCATTGCCACATGTTGCAGCACTGATTGGCAAGAAAAGAATAGGGAAATATAGGGAGAACGATGACCAAAAAGGTCTTGCGCCATCTGTATGCAAGATAACGTATGGATTAAGACCGTGGAAAGAAGATGAACGTGGAGTACCATGAAATTTTGTGTAGTGTAAGTAGAGTGTGAGGTTATTTTGAGGGGTTGTAACATTTACTAATACATTCTTATGGAGGAGTTTGGTTGAACAGTATATAGTTGATGCAACGTTAATTTCAATGGTAGAAAATAAGGTCGGAATACCCTCTGTTGCTGTAATTATTGATGTTTTGCGTCAGGGTTTTTGTATTATCCATTCACCCAAACAATTGTGTGGAGGGACGTCAGGTCTGTCAAAATGGGAAGTGGGAGGGAGGAGGGTCATTACAGCTTACTTCTCCCAGGTTGCAGCATATCAGAGGAAGGGATCAAGGGCGTCCTAATCCTGGCACTGCTACAATTCTTCACCAAGTGTGGCGTAGAAGCATCGAGGGGTCAGCAGTTGGAAAGTGGAGTGCTGTTCACTAGGAAACAGGATGTTATACTCACTAGTAACTTGAGGACTCTGCAAGTGACGTATAACACATGGGAATAGTGAGTTAACAGTGTGATCTGGGACCTGGAGGTTACACAGACTCTATTAGATTCATTGGATATGAAAGTAGTGGTTGTTAGACTTTTTCAGTCGCTAGCCGATTGCGTATGGGATGCTCGGGTGGAATTTGCAGAATTACAGGAAGCCATACAACATTCCATACATGGACAGTTGGGTGCGACGTTACTGGCAATGGAGTACGGAGCCCTAGGGAGGAATGCACACGTAGAGATGAGGCAGATAATGTAAATCTCAGAGGATGATGGAAGACATTGATAACGTTAATTGAAGAATTCTGTAACTGTCAGAGGCAACAACTGTCCAGAGGGACAAAACACATATGAGCTTCACTTGCTCTTAGGCGAGAGGTACAGCCAGCGATAATCATGGATCATCCTGCAGCCGGAACCCTATTTCGAACGAGCAGGGTTACATTGGATCTACTCCATGTACAATGCCATAGTACGAGCAGCGAACTGCTATGATCAAAAGAGACCTACAGGGGCAGTGTAAGTGTAACTCCGTGGCAGCAGGTTACTGATCAACGGGACAACTTGTGACATATTGGGACTGCCATTACATCCGCCGGCCACTGTTACAGGAATCACCAGGATGAAAGTAACTCAGTTACTGTTGTGCTCGCTGGATAAAACGTTAGGGTTACTACCAGTTCAGAATCTGACTGTTCTCAATAGTTCTCTGTAACCTGGCCTCATCCTCATCCTCTTCCTGAATCAACTTGTGGCAACACAGGAGGGGCATATTTCTGCAGGACAGGTGCTGCAGCACGTACAGCAGTAGTGGGGCAACCGACATTGTACAGTCATTACCAGGGGAGTCACGATATCTGGCACCCGACTCTGTTCTGTGCAGCCTTTATCTACCTAGGGCGAAAAGCCATCCACCCATATGACGTCGTGGTGCACCAGATACTTGGTTACCTGTCGTTCACAGGACATGGTTAAGTTAGAAACGATGAGAATTTGTAAGACACTCTACCAGTGTTACTTTTAGTTTGTACTATATTTATTGTGACTAGTGACAGCAATATGTACATCCATAGTTTAAAAAATTTTATGGATGAAGTTGGAGATTATTATCTTGTACTTAAGTGCACCCGTGGTATTGGCGACATAAATGAGTTTTGTGTCATAATTAATAAGGAATGTAAACAATTCAGGGCACGTTGGGGAGTTGCCAGTGGTGAATGGTTTAGTAGGGCTCAGTGTAACATTTGTATTTTTTTGTGTAATACTGTAGGTAAGCTGTTGTTAAAGGATATTCAGAAGCATCGGTAGCACTGTCCTGCTGGCTAGTAAGTAGTCACTGAAGGAATTTGCTGAACATATGTACTCGGAAAGCCAGTGAGCTAATATTGCTGACTTAACATGCAGCTGACGAAGCTTTTGGTTCAAACTTAGTGGACTTAACAAAAATGTGTTGTACATCGTTATCAGTGTGGATATGTATGCTGAGCCCTTGCGTTATTACCGTGAGCTAAGATCTAGTCATCGGACTTTGCAGAGGAGGTCGGTAACAAAGTGCAGTCAGTATTTTTGGCACTGCGAAGTAAAATAGCAGCATTACCACAGCTGTCGCAAATGAGCTGCGGACGTCAATAGCCACAAAGCGAGCCAAAACACTGTTTCATCAGCTGCAGGAATACCATTAGCTTGTATCCAGATTGTGGACCGTGACCAGTGCACGCAGTACCGGCGACAACGGAAAGGCCGACCCATCGTGGCAGTTACAGGCTAGTTGCCACACCTTCTCTTCACCACCTTGTGGTCTCGCGGTCGCGTTCTCAATCCCGAGCACGGGGTCCCGAGTTCGGTTCCCGGCGGGGTCAGGAATTTTCACCTGCCTCGAGATGACTGGGTGTTTGTGTTGTCCTCATCATTTCATCAACATTCATGGACGTGGCAAGAGTGGACTGAGAAAAGGTTGGGAATTTCTACGGGCGCTGATAAACGCGCAGTTGAGCGTCCCACAATCCAAACATCATCAACGTCTTGTTTCGGTGTACTTCGTAGGAGGCAGTGTTTCCGTCCAATAAGTAGACACTGAACCTCTATAAATATCCATCATTTTTAGCCCAAATCGTCGTATTATGGCAGCATCAGCGACGAAGGGAGGTCCACATCAGGCGACGGGGCGACACGATTCTGCAAGCTGCTACTATGAGACTTGGGCACAAACACCGACAAGCCGATCTCCGGTTGTAACTCCACTCCCGTGGTCTTGGCACTTTCGAGCTGGTGAGCCACATCAGGGGTCACTTCGACCGCAGCTGGACTTATGCCTTGGTGCACAGCCGTTCGTGACTGGGTCTGTGAAGTGACCCATCTACCTGTAATTGTGCGGGCGCACTGACGCTGTAAGCTTTCTCACACGCGACCGCTGGGGGCTCTGCAACAATACCGGCGGGCTTCTGTGTCTGCAGGCTCGCCCTGCCTCAAGCCGTGAAGTCATGACGGGACGCTATTCGTGCTGCCGCGGTTGCCCGACGTCAGCATTCCGGCACAGCCGCCAGCCGGCCGCTGGCCGCCTGTTACGTCAGCACCCCGGACCGCGCAATGTCAGCATGCGCCGAGGGGGCGTTGCTACTGTGGCACGACGCTATGAGTCATGTAGCTTGTTTTGTAATAAAATGCGTAATCGTTAATGATATTTGTCGAGCCACCAACAGACACCTTCCTGATGTCAACCGACTGCCTTACCCTGGTTCTGGAGGGACCACCCACCCCGGACCACATTCTTCTTCTTGTGCCAACCTAAAATCACTGCGCAGCCGACAGTACGAGAAATTTGACTAGCGCTGCTGAAGATGTCATGTATGTTCGTTATAATGTAGCGCAGTGGGTAGACACTGGACTCGCATTCGGGAGGACGACGGTTCAATCCCGCGTCCGGTCATCCTGATTTAGGTTTTCAGTGATTTCCCTAAATTGCTCCAGGCAAATGCCGGGATGGTTCCTTTCAAAGGGCACGGCCGACTT
This sequence comes from Schistocerca gregaria, assembly GCF_023897955.1. Classification (NCBI taxonomy): domain Eukaryota; kingdom Metazoa; phylum Arthropoda; class Insecta; order Orthoptera; family Acrididae; genus Schistocerca; species Schistocerca gregaria. The sequence goes on from NC_064931.1 coordinate 91,012,905, forward strand.
CCTTCCCCGTCCTTCCCTAACCCGATGAGACCGATGACCTCGCTGCCTGGTCTCCTTCCCCGAAACAACCAACCAACCGTTACAATGCATTGTTTGTAATCTCATTGTTTTATATATGCTTGTTTTCAGCTTTCACATTATGTTAGTATAATCTTATGTCTTTACATTTATCATGATATTAACGCTAATAGCATGTTAGATGCATTATAACAAAATAATTCCTTGTTAAAATTTTGTTTGTTTTGCATTGTCACTTACCAGTTTTGTGTTCCGTTATCTTTCACCGAATTAGGAGCTTTTCCTTTTCTCCCATGTAAAACTAAACTTATAGTCGTACAGTATTCTCTTGTATTTATACATTGTTAGGTGGTGCAGTTGTAAGGCACTGCACTTAAACACAGAAAGAGCTGACTTAAAAAGCTGTTTACACCAATGCTGCGAAGTTTCATTGCTAATACCACGGCTAATATTTCACCCCTCCCACACTCCCCAAACTTCAAACCTCTTTCAGATGAGTAGCACACTCTCTCTTTTCAGCACACAGTACTGTGGTGTCCGGTGACATACCCCCTTTTTTTTTAATGTGTGTGTGTGTGTGTGTGTGTGTGTGTGTGTGTGTGTGTGTGTGTGTGTGTGTGTTTACAGGAGTATGTGACTTACTTAGCGTTCAGGCAAACTCCTCTTCTGCTGTACACACTTTGAATGTCTGATAACAAATTTAGTTCATTTTTCATACTCTGTACTCTTCCCTAATATGCAGGGATCCAAGGGTGAAAAGAAAAGAGATATGGCTGCTACGGTGTTATAGGAGAGAAGGGTCTATTCTAAATCCCCATTTGTACATCTACATCTCTACTCCGCAAGCCACCTTACAGTGTGTGACGGAGGGTACTTTGTGTATCACTGAGACTCCCCCTATTCCTGTTACCCTCGCAAGTGTTCCGTGGGAAGAACGGTATTCTGCGAATCGCTATAAGGTGTGTGACTGAGGGTCCTTTCTATTGCGTCAAATTAAGACGTCCAATCCAGTCCCTTCACGGACGGAGGGTGGGAAAATCGGTGGTTGTACGCCTCTGTGCTAGCTGTTACTACACTACTGGCCATTAAAATTACTACACTAAGAAGAAATGCAGATGATAAACGGTTATTCATTGGACAAATATATTATACTAGAACTGACATGTGATTATATTTTCACGCAATTTGGGTGCATAGATCCTGAGAAATCAGTACCCACAGCAACCACCTCTGGCCATAATAACGTGCTTGATACGCGTGGGCATTGAGTCAAACAGAGCTTGGATGTCGTGTACAGGTACAGCTGCCCACGTAGCTTCCATGCGTTACCACAGTTCATCAAGAGTAGTGACTGGCGTATTGTGACGAGTCAGTTGCGCGGCCACCATTGACCAGACGTTTTCAATTGGTGAGAGATCTAGAGAATGTGCTGGCCAGGGCAGCAGTCGAACATTTTCTGTATCCAGAAAGGCAAGTACAGGACCTGCAACATGCGGTCGCGCATCATCCTGCTGAAATGTTGGGTTTCGCTTGGATCGAATGGAGTGTAGAGCCACGGGTCGTAACACATCTGAAATGTAACGTCCACTGTTCAAAGTGCCGTCAGTGCGAACAAGAGGTGACCGAGATGTGTAACCAATGGCACCCCTTACCATCACGCCGGGTGATACGCCAGTATGGCGATGACGAATACACGCTTCCAATGTACGTTCACCGCGATGTCATCAGACACGGATGCGACGATCATGATGCTGTAAACAGAACATGTATTCATCCGGAAAAATGACGTTTTGCCATTCGTGCACCCACGTTCGTCGTTGAGTACACCATCGCAGGAGCTCCTGTCTGTGATGCAGTGACAAGGGTAACCGCAGCCATGGTCTCCGAGCTGATAGTCCACGCTGCTGCAAATGTCGTCGAACTGTTCGTGCAGATGGTTGTTGTCTTACAAACGTCCCCATCTTTTGACTCAGGAATCGAGACGTTGCTGCACGATCCGTTACAGCCATGCGGATAAGATGCCCGTCATCTCGACTGCTAGTGATACGAGGCCGTTGGGATCCAGCACTGCGTTCCGTATTACCCTCCTGAACCCACCATTCCATATTCTGCTAACAGTCATTGGATCTCGACCAACGCGAGCAGCAATGTCGCGATACGGTAAACCACAATCGCGATAGGCTACAATCCTACCTTTATCAAAGTCGGAAACGTGATGTTACGCATTTCTCCCCCTGACACTGGTCAACTGCTGTTTGTGTATGAGAAATCGATTGGAAACTTTCCTCATGTCAGCATGTTTTAGGTGTCGCCACCGCCACCAACCTGGTGTGAACGTGAATGCTCTGAAAAGATAATCAATTGCATATCACAGCATCTTCTTCCTGTCGGTTAAATTTCGCATCTGTAGCACGTCATCTTCGTGGTGGCCAGTAGTGTAGATTAATATATTTATGATTTCTAGGGGCTGATACGAATGGGACTGACGAATATCCATGGTTCCGCCATGAAAGCTATTTCTTTCAATTTTCTGAACAGGCTGGCGGGCTGTCAGTTACGGTTTCTCACCTCTAATGTCTGATTTAATGATGAATGCATACTCTTGGGTATAATATTCTACAGGAAATATAGTCTCCCATTCGGATCTCCGGGCGGGGACTACTGAGGCTGCAGTCATCAGGGAAAACAACATTGCCATTCTATGTGGAATGTTAGATCCCTTAATTGGGCAGGTGGGTTAGAGAATATGAAAAATGGATATGGATAGGCTGAAGTTAGATGCAGTGAGGAATAGTGAAGTGCGGTTGCAAGATGAACAGGGATTTTCTCTGCCTCGTGATGACTGGGTGTTGTGTGATGTCCTTAGGTTAGTTAGGTTTAAGTAGTTCTAAGTTCTAGGGGACTGATGACCATAGATGTTAAGTTCCATAGTGCTCAGAGCCATTTGAACCATTTTTTGAACCAAGATGAACAGTACCTATGATCAGGTCAGTACAGGGTCATCAACACAAAATCAAATGCCGGATTAGGCCTAATAATAAATAAAAAATAGGGACGCGGGTAAACTGCTATGAACAACATAGTGAGAAAGACACGAAGGTGACTACGTGCAATTCGGTAGCAGAAAAATTAGAAAAGGAAAAGTAGTAGGTGAGCATGGACAGCGGGACAATAATGAAAATGGAAGCCATCTGACGAAATTCTACACAGAGCGTAAGTGGAGTTGGAACGCCCTATCGCGACAATGATACATTTGGTGACTTTGCTTCCCTGTATTTCAGGAACCACTGTAGCCAGTGACATGAAACTTTTACAGGACATTAAACTGTATGATCTGAGTATACTGAACGAAAATAATTGCATTTCATCCAATGCTTTCGGAAATACAATTTTTTAATTACACAGTTAAAATTTTGCGTACTTTTGTACGTTGTCCTAAATAATTTTAATTATACATAACATTATGTTCTTCTTTTAGTTCAGTAGACTCAGAATACGTATGTTATTACTGCTTGAAAATTTGAATACTCTACTCGAAGTGATTCTGAGATTTAGGGAAAAATGCAACAGAAAATGTAAATTTTCAAGAACGGCTTCTAAAGTTTCAAAAGACTGTAACTCAATATACGCTTATTTTTTTATTTTTAGTCACTCAGAAGCACCCTGCACCATACTGTATATCATCCTCTTGATCTTTTTCCAAGTTTTTTCTTCTTTTCTTCTTTCTGGACTCCTTAGTGGCCAACTGTGGTGCACACTCTGCTTTATCAATGCGAACCTTGTCCATCCGTTAATGTTCTCTGATGCAGTTTGCTCCAGGATTAATTCCCATATGCTGTAGCACTTTCACCCTATCAATGCTGCAATCATTAAAAGCAATAACAGCATCATTGACCCCCCCCCCCTTAGTGTCTTCATTCCAACAAAAACAATTTTTGGTAAGCGAGTCCATATAACGACTCATTGGCATTTGGAGTCTGACCATGCATACACTTCTTCAGTAATTCAGGATTTGCCAGGTCCCTGTAAATAGTTTATATGTTATCCATGACTGCTGCTTGGATGGAATGTTTATGGCTGTATGAACTGTTTGAGTACTGGGCATTGCGGTAATTGCACCATGAATCAGGTTCAGGAGGGCAAAGGTGCTGTACTGATTTTTCATGAGTTGACAGTCTGTGGAAGAAGGTATCCCATACTGCCCGCTTCATTTTCAACAAAACCTCAGTATTTTTTCTAATGGCCATCCCATAATACTCCTGCAGCTCATCAATCATTTTGTCTGCGAGCCTGCCTCTTATAGTTTTACCATCAAAAAGTTTCTTGTCTCTCAAACTTTGTTTCAACTTCTTCAATCTGGTGCCCATCCTCTTCTGGACATCACCAACACATCCCAGTTTTGTGTTAATCATCTCATCATAAGGTTGAGCGGCTACTACACTGTTATATGTTTTTGAGTCTCCATCACTTAAGAACTTAGTGTAACATACTCCCTTTTCGTTCATAGATAGACTAAAAATTTCAATAGCTGCAGAGGCCTCCATACCACCAGTTGTTCCTTGATAATTTCTGTCACAGATATGCTCTTCTTCATTACCTGATTTACACTTATAACAATGTTTGGATAAAATCTGGAAACCGTAGCAACAGAATTCTTAGAACTGTATCGCACGTATGCCACTGCCATCAAAAGCTACTGATATGTCAGTCATACGATCATTTATTTCAACAGCTTCGTTTGCAGACCCTTCATTGACTCGCATGCAAAAGATTCCACAGCAGCTCCAATAAATCCTGCATACTTGTTGATTTTACAAGGTGGGCGTGGCATATTCCTCACAGCAAACCTTGTTTCTGCTGCAGTGTGTTCGTTGCCAATAGCTCTCAATCTATAAAACCACCTAACATTTACTTCAAAATAATTATCTTTACACTTATCAGAATTCCAAAATGAATGAGTATATGTACAACTGGCACAATTACTTATAAGTTTCCTGGCTAATCCATTTGATACCTCACTGTCTTCATGTAAACTAACTGCCCCTCCACATATTTTACAACTCACACATGCACCTAACACCCTTGTTAGGATGTGTAAATCTATCAAAATATAACCTAGCCTACCATTTACATCACTTTCGTTTTGAGAAAACTGTGTATCACAACGTTTTATTTTAATCTTCGAAGCATTAATGGGTGTTTCTCTAGATACTGACGAGTTTGCCTGTATTTCATTGTCTGTAACTTCACACGCCACATGTTGAAGATAACGTTCCCTTTATACGAAAATCTATTACCATGAAACCCACGTATCTTAAAAACACTTCGTTTTGGCGTCATACTTTACTTTTTGAGAAATTTACCAATCTATTCGTCATTTTTCTGGGAAAAACGTTAGCACTTCGACATACAACTATGAAACGATACGATACTGTTTCTGACAGTGCTACCAATACAAGTACATAATTTAACCTTTATAACACAGCAGTCCACAGCCTTCTATATAAAAATAAAAAAATACTGATTTTATTAGATTTTGAAATAATGCACGTAAAATTTTTAACATTTTTAACCGGTGTAGGTTATTGCAAGTTTTATTATGAGATATAAATCCGAAAATGTGAAAAAATCCGTTCTAACTCCCCTAAGTTAATTATCACTAATATTCGGTTTAAGAATCATGAAAGAAAGTTATAAACGTGTATGAGACCTGGGTGCAATGGAAAGTTTCAGATTGATTATGTAACGGTAAGACAGATATCGAAATCAGATTTTAAACTGCAAGACATTTCTAAAGATAAATGTCGAATTTGAACGTAATTCATTGGTTATCAGCTGCAAATTAAAACTGAAGAAATTGCAGAAAGGTAGGAAATTAAGGAAGATGAATATACAGACTGGACTAAAGGTTGTTGAGTTTTTCAAAGGGAGCATTAGGCAACGTTGCACTGAAAAGAGGATTAAGAAATACAACAGAAGAGGAACGGGTAGCTTTGAGAGATGGAGTAGGGAAGAGAGCCGAGTATCAAATACGTTAAAAGACAAAGCCTAGTACATATTTCTCGATAACACACAAGGTACTGAATTTTATTGGCGAAGGTATAAAATATAAATGAGCAGCAAACGTAACAGGCGGAAACGTATACAGACGTCTAAAAACGTGATTAATAGAAAGTGCGAAATGATTAAGCAGGAGGATAAATGCAAGACTGCAGAAGGTTAGTTGATTTGGGGGAAGGGACCAAACAACGAGGTCACCCGTCCCATCGGATTGTGGAACGATGGGGAAGGAAATTGACTGTGCCCTTTCAAAGGAACCACGCCGGAATTTGCCTGAAGCGATTTAGGGAAATCACGGAAAACCTAAATCAGGATGGCCTGACGCGGGTTTGAACCGTCGTCCTCCCGAATGCGAGTCCAGTGTGCTTACCACTGCGCCACCTCGCTCGGTAATTGCAGAAGCACGCATAGCTAGGGAAAGTATAAATGCCACCTACTGGAAAATTAGAGAGACCTTTAGACAAAAGAAAAGCAGGTACATGAATAACAAGAGCTCAGATGACAAGCCAGTACTAAGAAAAGGAGGGAAAGCTAAAAGGTGGAAGGAATGTACAGAGGCTCTCTCTAAGGGAAGAATATTATAGAAAGAGAAGAGGAAGTAGCTGCAGATGAGATGGGAGATATGACACTGGCAGAAGAATTTGACAGAGCGCTGAAAGACCTAAATTAAAACGAGGCCCCTGGAATAGACGATATTCCCTCAGAATTAATGGATGAGCCAGTCATGAAAAAACTTTTCCACTTATATTCCACATATATGAGACAGGCGAAACACACGTTTCAAAAAGAATGCAATAATTCCAATTTCAAAGGATGCAGATACTGACTGATGAATATACTACCGGGCCATCAGTTTAATAGGTCGTGGTTGCAAAATATTGACACGAATTATTTATAAAGAAAGACTTGTAGAAAGTGACCTCGGGGAAGATCGATTAAGGTTCTGTAGAAATGCTGATAAACGTTAGGCAATATTGATCCTAAGACTTATCCTAGAAGATAGGTTGAGAAAAACAAGCCGACGCTTACAGTATTTGTTGATTTAGAGAAAGCTTTTGATAATGAGAATGCAGGCTTTCTCGGCGAATCTTAAAGATAAATTCTTCTCGGGTTGACAGCCGAGTCAATGCGTTGTTCTCCAGCAACGTTTCAGCAAGTTTCTTACTTGCCATCTTCAGGCGAAGTCTTCGCCTGAAGATGGCAAGTAAGAAACTTGCTGAAACGTTGCTGGAGAAGAACGCATTGACTCGGCTGTCAACCCGAGAAGAATTTAGGTTTTGATAATGTTGACTAGGGTACACTTTTTGAAATATTGAAGGTAGAAAGGATAAAATACAGGGAGTGAAAGATTACCAGACTGAAGTTACAGACTGGAAGGACATGAAAGGAAAGCATTAGTTGGGGAAGATGTGAGGCACGGCTGTGGCCTATCCCTGATGTAATTCAACCTGTTCGCTGAACAGTTGTGAAGGAAACCGTGGAAAAAATTGGAAAAGGAATTAAAGTGCAGGGAGAATAAATCTCAACCTTACGGTTTGCTGACGACATCGTTCTTCTAGCCTGAGGACTTAGAAAAGCAGAGAGGACTTAGAAAAGCAGAGAGGACTTAGAAAAGCAGAGAGGACTTAGAAAAGCAGAGAGGACTTAGAAAAGCAGAGAGGACTTAGAAAAGCAGAGAGGACTTAAAAAAGCAGAGAGGACTTAAAAAAGCAGAGAGGACTTAAAAAAGCAGAGAGGACTTAAAAAAGCAGAGAGGACTTAAAATAGCAGAGAGGACTTAAAAAAGCAGAGAGGACTTAAAATAGCAGAGAGGACTTAAAAAAGCAGAGAGGACTTAAAAAAGCAGAGAGGACTTAAAAAAGCAGAGAGGACTTAAAAAAGCAGAGAGGACTTAAAAAAGCAGAGAGGACTTAAAAATGCAGAGAGGACTTAAAAATGCAGCTTAACGAAATGACAGTGTCTTCGAAAAAGATTAAACTATGTATGCAACAAAGATAGAACAAGGGTAATAGAATGCAGTCGAATTAAATGTAGCGATGCTGAGGGAATTGGGTTAGGAAATGAGGCACTACAAATAATAGATGAGTTTTGCTATTTGGACAACAAAATAACTGAAGTCGGGAGGGTTTAAAAAACAGACCGGCAATAGCAATAACAGCATCCACGAAATACATAAATTTGTAAACATTTAATATCAATTTAAGTGTTACGAAGTAATTTTTGAAAGCATTTTTCTGTAGTGTATATTTATGTGGAAGTAAAACGTGGGTGATAAGCAGTTCAGACAAGAAGAGAATAAAAGCTTCTGCAGTGGGGTGATATAGAACAATGTTGAAGATTGGGTAGGCGGATAGAACAGCAGATAAGGACGTACTGAATCGAGTTGGGGCAGAGGAAGTTTGTGCACAACACAAGTAAAAGAGGGATCGGTTGATAGGACGCATCCTGAGACATCGAGGGATTGTCAGTTTGGTAATGGAAGGGAGTGTTGCGGGTGAAAGTTGCGGTAGTTATTCAGAGGGAAACAGCTTGCACAGGATAGACTCGCGCAGAGAGCTGCAACGAACCAGTCTGTGGGCTGAACACCACAGCAACAACACATTTAAGTATTTCAGCCTTCATTTCGTTACCTTGCGTTTCGGTGTCATAATCAACAAGTATCTGTACAGGTGGCTTTTATTCACTGACTGATTCCTCTTAAGGATATTAGATTTTTGACTTATCTTAACGCAAGACCATGCTTTCGGATTCATTTAACGCTTCTCGCAAATTGGCCTTGTACTTGATTTAATAGGAAATGTTAGTCTGGTTTGCTACTAGTAGATTTAACCCTTTTCCCTCGTGAGTAGGCTGTTTAACTAACAGGCCGAGATAGTTATCAAAAAGTGCGTTTAGTACAGTGTCATAAGAATACTGGTGCCTACTACCATTTCTAAAATTATACTTCTCCCAGTCTACACCTAAACTGTAGCATGCTCAGGGAATGTATGCCTGATATTTTCCAGCTTTCCTCTGAATTATTACGCTACTTCATTACTTGATATGGAGGACTGATAGAAGTATCTGATTACAATTTTGTACCCACTTTTAACGCTTATCTCTTTCCAGTTTATGTCACATTATGACTCTAAATTTATTTCGTTCGACAAGAGTCTTTTACAGTAATTAGTATATAGTTTCCATTGGCTTAAACTGACGACATTATCGTATCAAAAGAATAGAGTATGGTACATTTTACATGAAGAACTAAATAAAAAAAAAGCGTTGTGCAAATCACTGTCGCGTTTGTTGAAGGCAGATCAAAAATAAATCCAGAAACAAATTTCCCAAAAATGATTGACGGTTTTTAAATGAATCCTACATATGTTTTGCGCCGATCCGTCACTGTGAATGAGACGTCGGTGCATCATGTTGCATAAGAAACAAAACGCTGAAAGCAGTGGTTGGAAGCCTATATTCTTTTATGTAAAATAGCAAAGTCGATTGAATCTCTTGGGAGGTTATGACTACTGTTTTCTGGAATGCAAAAGTGACTCTTATTATTGATTACCTTGTAAATGGTAAAACAGTAACTGATGAGTTCTCAGTAAGTGTTTCGGTCAACTTCATGAAATACTTGAGAAGAGACTTGTATCGCGACAGAAAAATCTTCCATGAGAACAGTTCACACTTCCAAAAAGATTCTCTGTTGACAAGATTTTACCCATTGCGACTTCTACGTATTACCCTATCGAAAGAAATTTGCACACGGAGGGCGTTTTGAAGCAGTTGTGATGGATATTTAACAAACGTTCCGGAGTCACACTTCTGGGATACTAACTACTCATCGAAAAAAAGCATTAGACGAAGTGCTTTGATCTTAAAGAGGACTAAGGAATAATTAAATGGCTTAATGGTCTAACTGGCCCTTCACTGGCGTACAACAGCCGATAAGACCGTGTGCAATAAAGTGCGCTGGTTTTCAAACCATTTTTCAATTTGACGACTGCCTTAAGTACTCTGAAGCATGAAACCACGTTCTTTGGCTGGTTTTGATAGCGTAACGCCACTCGAATTCCACGTTTCCTTATCGCAATATGTGATAGACAGAGTCTTATCAGCTTAGGCAATCGGGGCAATTCCTTTGTCTTCCTGTTAACCGATGCTGCAGAGTTAGATCATATACAGTATGTTCACCAAAGAAAAGCCAACACAGGTTGTTAAAAGCCCTGATGGTTCTCGTTAAGGCTTTGATGGTAACTGCTTACGCGGTATTAAACAAAGCGCATAGAGTCTGTTGGAAATGAATGGGCTGATGTATGGTTTAGTTGTTGATATGGGACTGTACATGAACGGTACAAGGATCGGCTACTCTTCAGAATTTGACAGATGCACTTAATGGCGTATACTCACGAGCAATTGAATTAGAGCCAAGTATCTAGTAGCATCTACCATTTCCCTTCACCCTGATAGTGGCATCGATGCGTCATGGCATGGTCTCCACGAGACACGGAAAACATTAGGGAGTCGTCCTGATCCATTATCCAGTGTGTGTGTGTGTCGTGGAGGGGGGAGGGTTAGGAATTTAGGAATTTTCTTTTTACACATGGTGTCACCTTAAGCTCGAAGCAAGGAAAGTTAATATATTCCGTCAACAGCGAGGTCATTAGAGACGTAGCACAACCTCGGATTACAGTAGGATGGCGAAGGACACCGGCCTTTTCAAAGGAACTGGCCAGGCATTTGCCTGGAGCGATTTAGGGAAATCGCAGAAAACCTAATTCTGGATGGCCGGACGGGTATTTGAAATGTCGTCCTCCCGAGTGTGTTAAACACTGAGCCACATCGGCTAGTTGTAGCCTCGAATTTACATCGAACAAACTTAAGATAATCTCGTTTTATAAGCGACAGGATGAGTCCGATGCAAAAATTTTGTCCTTTTTAGAGAATATGAACTCCGCGAAAGACTAAAAATTGTCTGTATATTATCTTTTGCACTGAAGATCCAGGATGATGTGTTGACCCAGTTCCCGCCAAGAGAAGCAGCGAGGCTCGCATATGCACAGCACCACCACAGACTACCTTACAGATAACTAAGCTCTATAGCCTCAGTTGGTATCCGACATACTACAATCTAACTTTTAGTCCGAAACGAAATTAACAGCTATTTGTCTAACCATGCCGTCAAGTGGTTTCTCGAACCCGCTGTAGGCATGCATTATGGAGGCATTCTTGTAAGTCTTCTGCTGCCAAATCTTGTACAACACGCGTCCGATAGTTGCAAATTGACTTTCAAAAAATGTTCAAATGTGTGTGAAATCTTATGGGACTTAACTGCTAAGGTCATCAGTACCTAAGCTTACACACCACTTAACCTAAATTATACTAAAGGACAAAAACACACACACACACACACACACACACACACACATGCCCGAGGGAGGACTCGAACCTCCGCCGGACCAGCCGCACAGTCCATGACTGCAGCGCCCCAGACCGCTCGGCTATTACCGCGCGGCCCGAAATGACTTTCTAGTGCCACATCAACCATGTAAAAAGCGGAGAGTTACGGGATGCTGGTTAGTCATCCTAAGTCACAGCCAAGATGCAACATAAGAGGTTAAATGCGATAGCGCGTCGTGGGATAATAAATGTCCACACAAATTCGGAGATGTAACGTTCCACTTGTCTTTCACAAATTTTAGTATACGAAGACAATTGTCGTTAGCGGCCAAGTCTTTCACTGGAAGGAGACAAACAAAAGAACCAAGTTTATGAATTCGGGATCCACTGAAAGATACATGTTTCCGGTGGACTCAACTCATCGTGACTGTTCCATTCATTTAGTCCAGTCATTACACAGCGACTTTCACCAACTAAGATTTCTCCAACAGGTTCGTCAATGTCGGAGCTATTTCTAGCTTGCCGTTCTGGAGTGAAGTGTGACTATTAATGAATTTGTGAATTTATTTTACACTGAATCATTGGTCTTACATACTCCGTTAAACCTAAATATCCATCACAACAACTCAGATATGTCTTTGACGGCAAGAATTCGTTTCGTAAACAGTACGAAATAAGATACGAATTTACTTTATTTATGTGGCGAAGTTTGGATGAAATAGGATTTTGCCAGATTTACTGGGCATTGTTCATAGTATTTCCGTCCATTGCTGAACTCGGAAAGAACATCAGAAGGGAGCGTCGGTTCTATTGAATACATAGTCTTCGGGAACACCAGCTGTCTGAGAGACGACATATTCTATACGGGATGTTATGGACTTTCATTGCTAATAGCAATACCCAATATACGGTGGTGGGCAGCGGATTCGCGAATCAGTTGAGGAGATGCGTTCCAGCGAAATAGTCACTGTAGCAAGTGTACACTGAACAGCCGCACAAACAACTGCAGCTTTCTGTAAGGAAACTAAGCCTGGCTGGGGAACAGACATTTGCCGCACGAGAAGATTCTTCGCTCTACATAATCACTGCCGCCTTTTCAAATGTAAAGTATGACTATGTATCATCATTTTTTTACCAAAATTCCAGGATTCCCATATTAGCTGATTATACACTACTGGCCATTAAAATTGCTAATACACCAAGAAGAAATTCATTGGACAAATATATTATACAAGAACTGACATGTGATTACATTTTCACGAAATTGGGTGCATAGATCCTGAGAAATCAGTACCCAGAACAACCACCCCTGGCCGTAATTACGGCCTTCATACGCCTGGGCATTGAGTCAAACAGAGCGTGGATGGTGTGTACAGGTACAGCTGCCCATGCAGCTTCAACACGGTACCACAGTTCATCAAGAGTAGTGACTGGCGTATTGTGACGAGCCAGTTGCTCGGCCACCATTGACCAGACGTTTTCAATTGGTGAGAGAACTGGAGAATGTGCTGATCAGGGCAGCAGTCGAACATTTTCTGTATCCAGAAAGGCCCGTACAGGACCTGCAACATGCGGTCGTGCATTATCCTGCTGAAATGTAGGGTTTCGCAGGGATCGAATGAAGGGTCGAGCCACGGATCGTAACACATCTGAAATGTAACGTCCACTGTTCAAAGTGCCGTCAGTGCGAACAAGAGGTGACCGAGACGTGTAACCAATGGAACCCCTTATCATCACGCCGGGTGATACGCCAGTATGGCGATGACGAATACACGCTTCCAATGTGCGTTCACCGCGATGTCATCAAACACGGATGCGACGATCATGATGCTGTAAACAGAACCTGGATTCATCCGGAAAAATGACGTTTTGCCATTCGTGCACCCACGTTCTTCGTTTAGTACACCATCACAGGAGCTCCTGTCTGTGATGCAGTGACAAGGGTAACCGCAGCCATGGTCTCCGAGCTGATAGTACACGCTGCTGCAAATGTCGTCGAACTGTTCGTGCAGATGGTTGTTGTCTTACAAACGTCCCCATCTTTTGACTCAGGGATCGAGACGTTGCTGCACGATCCGTTACAGCCATGCGGATAAGATGCCTGTCATCTCGACTGCTAGTGATACGAGGCCGTTGGGATCCAGCACGGCGTTCCGTATTACCCTCCTGAACCCACCGATTCCATATTCTGCTAACAGTCACTGGATCTCGACCAACGCGAGCAGCAATGTCGCGATATGGTAAACCACAATCGCGATAGGCTACAATCCGACCTTTATCGAAGTCTGAAACGTGATGTTACGCATTTCTCCTCCTTACACGAGGCATCAGAACGTTTCACCAGGCAACGCCGGTCAACTGCTGTTTGTGTATGAGAAATCGGTTGGGAACTTTCCTCATGTCAGCACGTTGTAGGTGTCACCACCGGCGCCAACCTTGTGTGAATGCTCTGAAAAGATAATCATTCACATATCACAGCATCTTCTCCCTGTCAGTTAAATTTCGCGTCTGTAGCACGTCATCTTCGTGGTGTAGCAATTTTAATGGCCAGTAGTGTATATTTTAGTGCTTCCTCGCAACAGGAAGTATATCAAATTGATTACCGTTTCCAATCGTAGTCCGACGAAGCGTTGTTAATCTCACAGTACTTAACGCGAGGTTTGCGAGAAAGACAGACCGCGGCGCGTACGTCACGAAGGTAGTCTCGCGCTCGCTCAAATCAGCAGAGAAATTACGTTTCTACACCTGTAAATTCGTTACTAAACGTGTCCGTAGAAACGAAAACTGAATCTTCTGCTGGAATCCGCTATTATGGAATCTTACTGTTATTAGTCCTATAATGATGGGAAGTCCATGGCCCTACTTATAATTTGTTACGGCTGTATTGGCGTACAGTAAAATAAAATCCTGCTAATATTATCAATTGTATAAGGCACCATTTCCAGCATGTGATAAGTACTGTCAAGCATATGAGATTAAATGCTTTAAACACGCCGTTATACCATTTATATCGAGTATTGATCTTACATTAAATTTTGCTGTAGTACTGTTAATCAGTGAGACTTCATAATAGCAGATTCCAGTGGAAGATGTAATTCTCGTTAGTACTTACACGCCCAGCTACGAGTTAACAGGTTTAGAAACGCATTTTGTCTGCTGAGCTGAGCGAGCGAGTTCATGATTACCTTCGTGACGTACGCGCCGCGGCCTGTCTTTCTCGTGGGACCCGACTTAACGCCACATATAAGGTAAAACTACTTTACGCAATCCAATCAAACAATGATGCCGGTTTATTTATGTCATTTTTAATGTTATCTGATATTGCCGCGTAAGTTTACTTGTAACTAGTACGTGATGATTTTCAGGGAATTTCTGGAATTCTTGGTGCAGTTAGTTGGAATTGTAACCGAGAATGTCGTTCCACCAGGTAACAAGTAGTTACCTTTACGTTACCTCATATTCTCTACAATAAATAATAAAAGGCGAAGGTGGCCTCAATACGAGGCCTAGATTGAAGGCCACAGTACCTTACTGGACGTCGTTCGGTTGTCTTTGTCAGGTCGGGTCAGTTTGCAGCCAGTTACATGGGAACGTAGAGCTGAACGCGGACTCCAGTCCAATAACAAGGCATTTTACTTGTGAAAATCATTGCCAGAATCAAAAGAAGCCATAAGTGACAATAAAATAAAATTTGACCGATCGGGTTCGAACTGAAACCTTTGGGTTTGTAATACGACAGTGAGCTATTCAGCCACCAATCCACAGTCACTTCCACTCAACTCTATTACTGATGCCGCTCATGGGTACTGCCCATAATGCACATCCATCACTGCCAAGTTCTGCACTCTTCAGTGCTTCCGACTTTTCGTGAGCCATTTCGTAGCGGTGTACGGTTTGTTTATTTGATTGGAATCCCGTAACAGCACCAGCTGCAGCTTTCTTTACGATCACCACCACTAGGTTTGGCCACCAAGGTGTTTCTCGAGAGTCTAGCGTCGTGAGGATACACGTAAAGACTTGCCGGCCAAAACTGGTCGTGGTGATCGAAAATGAAAATGCAACTGCTGCTGTTACGTGATTCCAAGTAATTAACTGCTGCTGTTATGTGATTCCAAGTAATTACTACAGTTGCGGACCTTGCACAATCATATTCGACATGCTGGACAAGGAATTTATTAATTTATCTTCTTCTTCCTCTGTCCTCTGTCCTCTTCCCAGTCATCATTGTTTCTATTGCATTTTTTATGCAGTCTCTACTCTTCCAGTGCCCTGGCCAGTTTCTTTCCGTCCTCTTAATTTTATCCAATATTTGTTTATTGTTATTCGCCCTGTATAGCATAACCCCAATCCATATTTTACCCGTCGATTTTACACATTCAATCTTCTCCGAATTCACACCTCAAAAGCCTGTAAGCATTTCCCTTCTTTTCGCCACAATGTCCATGTTTGGGCACCATTTAGGATAACACTAATCTTTTCGATAAGACTGAAAAATCCGCTTCAATTGTAAATTTACAACTGACACGGGTTTGTGAATCTTATCAATATGGTCCTCAGTTGTGGTTGTTTGCCGAATCAGACTTTGTTAGTAATCTTTTCCTTAATCGTTTATTTAACGAAAATTTGAAATACTCTTCATTCGGCAAAACTTTTATTTTTTAATAGCTATCCTCGGTTTTATTTCTCAGTTACATGTCATGTTACTGGTTATTTTGCATCATTGTTACCTGAAGTTATAACTTGTTCTATTAAGTCATCACAAGCTTTCACTTTGTCTTGCTTGGTCACCTTCTAAAAACGATATGCCCAAGTCTTTCTCACATTTTTACTTACATATTCCTCACAACTCGTGTTAATTTCTTTTAACACATTGGTAACTGCCTTTTCAGTTTCACTTAGTAATACCATACTGAATAGTCATTACTAATAAAGATAAAACATCTGAAGACGTGTGCTTTGAACAGCTAGTAAGTCTGTGTTCTTAATATATGATTAAAATGCGCACAGAAAAAGATATTAATTTCTTCGTTTCGGACAGGAGCGAATTCGTGTCTTTTCTATCTGAAAATAGCACTTAAAAAAAAGGGATGATAATGGTCAATGTTCCACTGACAGCTAGCTAGATCACTAAATAGAGAGGACGAGTTTGCATTGAACAGGGATGGAGAAGGAGATCGGTCGTATCTTTTCCAGAGGAACCGTACCGATAGTTGCCTTAAGCGATTTAGGGGAACTGAGAAATAAACATCCCTCCTAGCGATAGCGGCGCCTATACCTTAACCACCGCACCTTCTCGAACAGTGACCGCAGTACAAGTATTGTACTGCTAAGCTTATAGAAAATAATGCATTTGATTCTTCCAGAGTATATACCGTGTTGCCTGGTAGGATGTTCCAGATAACCTCTGATAAACAATACAGAATAACCCTAACTGAAATGCTACCTGCGTGCACCGGAATAGACACCAGTAGGTCTTCCCGTCGATTATATCACGAATTCTTCTTTGTGTACCTTATATAGATATTATTGACCTCTTTTTTTTTTGCAAAATAGGCTTTGTAGTCATTCATCTGAACATTAAAGAACTCTGTTGGCAAATAGGAAATGAAACACATATCGCAACTAAATAATGCGTCATTCCTGCCGACGTTGTTGAAATTTAAGAGCAGGCGCTTTGCAGAGAAAATGTTTGATAGTAACATCGATTTCAGCGGCTCGTACGCCATGCGGGCTTGTTATTCCTACTTAAAGAAGCATCAAAAGTGCTGTTCCCGCACGTGGCACCTTCTCACACCACCGCTGCGCTTCAATTCCGTTAGAGGACACGCACAATACTGTGCAGAGCCCACCAATGTAATCAGCGGCAGAACTATTTCAGCGTCGGCGTGCCCATCTATAAATCGTAAGGGTGATGCTCTTTGGAAAAAGAACACTATATAATTTACCAAACGATGCGAAAACTGAGATTCAGATTCTCGAAAAATCAGAATCTCCCTCCTCTATTCTACTCTGAGTTAGTACATCGTCAGTGTCGACAGGACAATAATCTCTGTCTTTCCGTTTTGTATTGTTATTGTGCTACTCAAAAATGGCTCTGAGCACTATGGGACTTAACATCTTAGCTCATCAGTCCCCAAGAACTTAGAACTACTTAAACCTAACTAACCTACAGACATGACACACATCCATGCCTGAGGCAGGATTTGAACCTGCGGCCGTAGCAGTCCCGCCGTTCCGGAATGCAGCGCCTAGAACCGCAAGACCACCGCTCTAGTGTGCTACTCGTTCCGTCATCTCGCCGCGTGTCCCCCCCCCCTCCCCCCTCACGCATTGTAGTGTCTCGTTCCCAATACAAGTGCCATTTACGTAACACTAAATGCGGAGAATACTGTCTCATTATTTGTTCCCAAATCGCCGAATATTCGTACTTATTTTTATCGTTTCGCATTGCGCCATGAAAGGAGAGCCAATCCGCCATTCCCTTGGTGAGGAAACAAAAATGTGCACAGATCACTAGCAGAATGATAGACCTGATAGCATCAGAAAAGAAGGAAGGCCAGGGTTTAAGGTTCCGTCCACAACGACGTGGAACACCAGCTGGGATTGTGCAAGGGCGAGCAAGGAAGTCGTCAGAGTCTCGTTCAATGAAACTGCCATCAGTTTGGGGGAACCATGAAAAACCTAAACCAGGAAGTCTGCACAGAGATTTGAACACCAGTCCTCCCGAATGCAAGTCCAATGTGCTCACTGCCCGCGAGAAAACAACCACATCGAAACGAACTTCGTATTACTCACCTGAGACGGAAGGATGTTTTCTACATCTACATACCGTACGATGCGTGGCGGAGGGTAGCCTTTACCACAACTAGTCGTTTTCTTTCCCGTTCCACTCGCAGATAGAGCTAAGGAAAAACGACTATCTACACACATCAAAAAAAGCTTTGCATCGCCCCAGTTCCCAGAACTCCTGAAGATAGACGTTGACTGTGGGTATTGTATCACAGACACAGTCCCTTTGACTGTTCAGAGATGTCACTAAACCCGCCCAGAAATGTAAACAACCATGCATGAGCAGCGCCTATTAGACGGAGAGGGTTCGACAGCCGATCAGTTCCAGTCATTCCACCAGGAAGGAGATACATGGGTCGTGTTGTCTGTAGTTCAACCATGCCTAGACGGTCGATACCGCGGTTTGATCGAGTCCGCATTGTTACTTTGCGCCAGGAAGGGCTCTCAACAAGGGAAGTGACCAGGCGCCTCGGAGTGAACCAAAGCGATGTTGTTCGGACATGGAGAAGATACAGAGAGACAGGAACTGTCGATGACACGCCTCGCTGAGGCTGCCCAAGGGCTGTTACTGCAGTGTATGACCGCTACCTACGTATTATGGCTCGGAAAAACCCTGGAATCAACGCCACCATGTTGAATAATGCTACAACTCAAACTGTGCGAAGTAGACTGCATGATGCGCAGCTTCAGTCCCGACGTCGATGGCGAGGTCCATCTTTGCAACCAGTACACCATGCAGCGCGGTTCAGATGGGCCCAGCAACATGCCAAATGTACCGCTCAGGATTGGCATCACGTTCTCTTCACCCATGTGTGTCGCATATGCCTTCAATCAGACAATCTTCGGAGCCACGTTTGGAGGCAACCCGGTCAGACTGAACGCCTTAGACACACTGTCCAGCGAGTGCAGCAAGGTGGAGGTTCCTTGCTGTTTTGGGATGGCATTATGTGGGACCGACGTACGCCGCTGGTGATCATGGAAGGCGCCGTAACGGCTGTACGATACGTGAATGCCATTCTCCGACCGGTGGTGCAACCATATCGGCAGCATATTTTGTCGAGCCAACCGTCTTCATGGACAACAATTCTCGCCCCCATCGTGCACGTCTTGTGAATGACTTCCTTCAGGATAACGACATCACTAGGTTAGAGTGGCCAGCATGTTTTCCAGACGTGAACCCTATCGAACATGCCTGGGATAGATTGAAAAGGGCTGTTTTTGAAGAATGGGAAAATCTGGACCAACAGTGCGTTGATGAACTTGTGGATAGTATGCCACGACGAATACAGGCATTCATCAATGCAAGAGCACGCGTTACTGGCTATTAGAGGTACCGGTGTGTACAGCAATCTGGACCACCACCTCTGAAGGTCTCGCTGTATCGTTATACAACATTCAATGTGTGGTTTTCATGAGCAATAAAAAGGACGGATTGCGCAGCCCCTCCCGCCGGAGGTTCGAGTCCTCCCTCGGGCGTGTGTGTGTGTGTGTGTGTGTGTGTGTGTGTGTGTGTGTGTGTGTGTGTTGATCTTAACATATGTTAGTTTAAGTAGTGCGTAAGTCTAGGGAACGATGACCTCAGCAGTTTGATCCCTTAGGAATTCACACACAGGTGAACAGGGAGTGAGCTTCAAATGCCGGTTCTGTAAACTTTCTTAGTAGTGTTCTTCGAAATAAATGTCTTCTTCTCTCCAGGGATCCCCACTTGAGCTCCCGAAGCATATCCGTAACACTTGCATGCTGATCGAGCCTACCTGTAACAAGTCTAGCAACTCACATACGATTTACGTCGATGTCTTCTTTTAATACGACTTGGAACGGGTCGCAAACATTGGAGCAGTACTCAAGAGTAGGTTGCACTAGCGTCCTATACGCGATTTTGACCGATTAATATCTGTACCTAATGACATGGCAAAGGTCGCCCAGTATGCCAAAACAAACAACACTGGAAGACACAAACGCTGCCAGTTGCGCGATGCGTCAGACGAAGATGAATATCGATGCTCTATCGATTGCGCTCTCATGACTGAGGTTTTCGACAATTCTATACAGTCATTTGCGAAATTACTAAAGTTACCTCGTCGTCCCATCTTATATAGGCATTTCTTGATCAATGAGAGTGAAACAGCAAGGCAGTGTTGTACTCTACGAGATGACTACACTATTTTTCCAGCATCGAGATGAAGCAGTGGGCCTGTCGGTGTGGCCGTGCTGTTCTAGGCGCTTCAGTCTGGAACCGCGTGACTGCTACGGTCGCAGGTTCGAATCCTGCATCGGGCATGGATGTGTGTGATGTCCTTAGGTTAGTTAGGTTTAAGTAGTTCTAAGTTCTAGGGGACTGATGACCTCCGATGTTAAGTCCCATAGTGCTCAGAGCCATTTGAACCATTTGAACCTCGTTGAGGGAGACTAACATCGCGAAAGAAATCTACGGTTGGTCTGTTAAGGGACCTTGGAGACTTTGCCTTGGACAGTTTCAAGAAATTACTGGAAACTGAAGTCAGGACTGAAGAAATGGATTGAGCATGACGCGTGATAAGTACTTATATAACGGAATGGAGTGTGTAATAGTTCAAAAATGGTTCAAATGGCTCTGAGCACTATGGGACTTAACATCGGAGGTCATCAGTCCCCTAGAACTTAAAACTACTTAAACCTAACTAACCTAAGGACATCACACACATCCATGCCCGAGGCAGGATTCGAACCTGCGACCGTAGCAGTCGCGCGTTTGTGTAAGAGTAAGAAAGAGGTGGGGGGAGAATGCAGTTGTCAGTCGGGCCCTGAAATGACTATACTGTCTCTATTAAGCAGAATATATCCTGCGACTGGCAAAGTTGTGCTTACGATCCCTGGTTGGGCTCATACTTTTAATCTGACAGGAAGTTTCTTCAACCGCACACTCAGCTCAGAGTAGGAAATTCGTTCTGGAGAAAATATAAAAGTTCTTGCCTTTTTTTCGAGTGTTATAACTGTCATATCAAAGAAAGGAGATCGCTTAACTCAAAAATATGGATTTTTTCTTCGGTTATGTAGTAATCTGTGCTTTAAAATAGGTGATTTGTTGTTAATTTCATTTATACTCACAGCTGAAAGGTGTCGTGTTGTATTGTCAAGAATGCCTAAAACCACCACTACTCTTGAGCAGCTATTAATAATCAGTTGTGAAGATGAACTATTTGCATTGCATATTATGTGTATATCACAGTACTGTAATATTGATTATATAAATTATCGATAATTACTTTTTCTCGATTAGCAGCATTAATGCGGTGGTTACAGGTTCCTCACACAGTCCGCTCACTAGACACATATGTTGTGCTTTATCGTGTACATCGCTGCTGATAAAGTAAGACATATACGTGACAAATAATAAATGTCTCAAGGAAATGCCTTCTCCAAGCTGTAGATAGTACCTGCAGTAGTGCAGAAATAGCTTCATTGCTTGTTTCGAAACAGATAAGTGAATTAAATGAGGGCACTACACAGCAGTAACTATTTAAAGGCTGCTATAGTGCTGTACACAGTTTTACTATTTTTATTGTTATTAGAGCGGTTAACACAAAGCATTAACAGCCTGAAGTCGTCCAATTTCTGCTATTTCACAAGTAAGGAGTGCAGCAATGAAGTAACTTACGAACATTAAGTATAGTGCACACATCTGAACTTGCTTGATTTTAAATGGGGTTGCTGTATGCAGGTCAAGCAAATGACGCAGTCGATAGGAGTAATGCAGAGGAAGCATGTTTCGTAACAAGTGTGTACCCTCACTGTGGATAGTTACCCCTCTTTTCCAAGAAGGAGTTGTGGGTAGCACTTGCGATACACCAAGAATTCCTTCGTCATTCATTCTAACACTCTCTCTCTCTCTCTCTCTCTCTCTCTCTCTCACACACACACACACACACACACACACATACACACACACAAAATATCATTCATCTTTCATCATTTCAAAAATAAAAGTGTTCCAAGAAAAGTCTTTCATTCTAAAGTTTAGTTAGGTGCTGAAGTTGGTAATTATCTGGGGGAGGGGAGCAACAGATGGTAGGGGGATGGAGGGGGGAGGGCGGGGTAGTAACTAACGTCTGATTGCACTCAAGGGTAATGGTCTAAGAAAGACTGGGAACCACAGGCCTATGGGCAGCTAAATTCCATTCAAATACTCCCAAAGTGAGCTCCGGGTTTCTTACGAAATCACGGACATATTTTTATACAAATTGCTCCAGTCTGCTCTGACCTGTTGCAGTAACAGTCGTACCATATTCCAAGTGAAAGACAGTCTCTTTTGTAATATTTATTAATTAATAATGCGTTTTGCTCTCTTATCGCATCATCACATTAACTGCGAGTATTTAGTGTCGTTCCTGCGTCGTCTTTTTTTTTTTTCATTCGTATTGACCAACCAGAATCACGTTAACAACGTCAGTTCCTCTTCTTCCTTTGTTGTTGTTTCCTATTTTTCCAGCATTTCCTCATTTTCTCCCCATGAAGTCTCTTCCTTTCTTCTGTCCATGTTGTTTCCGATTTTTTATTTCTTCTGCTTTGAAAGCCTTCCAAATTTAGTATTTTGCTTTTAAAACGGTTTCTTTCTGCTATTTCTAATTCTTTGATGTTGTTTCTTTCAAGATCTTTTCTTACTTCTGTAATCCATGCTATTGTCGATTTCTTCTTCCAGAAATATAGGAGTATTTGTTTTGTTAGTCTATTTCCATCCATTCGGTAGAGATGTCCAAAAAAAGGTTAATCTTCGTTTGGGCATTACTTCAGATATTTTCTCTATATTTTGGTAGATCTCCTCATTACTTCTTATTTTCCAACCATCTGCAGCTTTCATTGCACCCATTATTTTTCTAACAATCCTTCTTTCCAGTACCTCTAGTTTGTCCATCTTATAGTTCATCATTAGGCATTCAGATCCATATAAACATTCTGGTCGTACCACTGTGGTGTAGTGTTTTAGTTTTATTTTTCTACATATACATTTCTTGTTGTAAATATTTTTGGTCAAACCATATGCTCTTTCCATTTTGTTAATTCTTACATCTATTGCAGGTTTTTCTAGTCCATTCTGTTGTATAGTTTCTCCAAGATATTTAAATTTATTTACTCGTTCTATTTTACCTATTTGTGTTTCTATGTATTTTGATGCATTTTTATATTCTCACGAATTTTGTTTTTTCAGCTGAAATTTTGAGACCAGTTCTGTTTGATAATTTTTCCAGAATGTTTATTTGAGTAACTGCTTCTGTCAGGTTTCCTGAAAGTATTGCGAAATCATCCGCAAAAGCCAAGCAGTTTACCTTAATTCCATTTGTTTTCCTTCCCATAATTATTGGTTCAATTTTGTGATTTCTTAGCTCCGAATTCCAGATCCTTAAAATTTTTTCTAGAACACCGTTAAATGGTAAATGTGACAAACCATCACCTTGTCTAACACCAGTTTTTATTTCAAAAGGCTGAGATACTTCTCCCATACATTTGACTTTAGATACTGTACCTGTTAGTGTTTCACGAATTATGTTTGCTAGTTTTGATTTAACACCAAATTCTCTAATGACTTTATCTATCTTTTCTCTGTCTATACAATCAAATGCTTTCTTTTTATCGTTTCAGGATTTTTTATTTTTTATTGACGATTGCGTTTTTCGCTTTAACCGTTTTTTTTCCCATGGATTTAATATTGATTAAGGCTATTGCCGCCATTGGTTTTAACTCTGACTTTTTAAGGCATGTTTGGATCCTCGCACAGTTAGCTTATTCTGTCACTTAATTGATAGATAGGTTCGCGAATAAAAACTTTTGTGACATAATTACTTTGTTGTGTTTTGCAGTTACTCTGACGATGCACTAAGAGCGCGAAATGTGTTATTAATCATGAAATATTGCAACAGAGACTGTCTTTTATCTGGAATATGAAATAGTTCTCTTGAAATTCCACATTTGTATTACGAACTTCACTATCTTATTCGCAAAGCTAGCAAATCTGTACACGTAACTTGCCAAAATCTTGAAAAATATACATTATTGGCATAAACTGTTCGTTACAAGCCCATCAACACAATCCGTGATTTAACTACAACTCCAAACATCTCTTTCTGCTATCAGAGACAATCATGATACAAAGATGACTGTCAAAGAGGTTACATTGATATTGAAATATAAACTGCGACATTCATTCGTGTATGTTTAAAAACTGAATTTCCTTGCGTTATTACAAAGTATGATTTGTATTAATATTTATAATTAATATTTTGATCAAAACTGTTTGAATTAAAATTAAGCAAACCTGGATGACTAGCTTTTTTAGAATGTTTCGTACAGAGCTGTGCTGGACGGCTTCAGAGGTGCTCCGGGTTCCGCTGAGACTTGTCGACTCAGTCGGCTGCTCTGGACAAAACGTTCGGAACGGAAAACATTCACGGACGACACCGTACAACCCGGAAGATTTACGAGCAGTTGTTCATTGGGATGCCTGTACGCAGGTACAAACCAATTCGATGCGAGCGTACAGAGTGAATCGTTTGTCTACATATTCTCATGCGCCTCCCTCGTAATGGCGCCGGCCGCGGTGGTCTCGCGGTTCTAGGCGCGCAGTCCGGAACCGTGCGACTGCTACGGTCGCAGGTTCGAATCCTGCCTCGGGCATGGGTGTGTGTGATGTCCTTAGGTTAGTTAGGTTTAAGAAGTTCTAAGTTCTAGGGGACTGATGACCACAGCAGTTGAGTCCCATAGTACTCAGAGCCATTTGAACCAACCCCGTAATCTAATCGAGGCCTATAGATATGCTCTACCCAAAGATACGTGTCTCTTTTCTGTATATCTTGTAGTGTTCGCGCAGTCGTCTTCTGAAGCCCTGGAGGTGCTTATAAATAACCCTCTACTTAATTTAATAGGCTACAGCTCCATAGCTTAACAGTGATCAGGTCTGTTGGCTAGACGAAGGACTTGGTACTGCCAAGGACTGGAATGGGATCCATTGAGCTTCTTGAGGACAACTGAGGAGCTGCAAGGAAGTGTATTAACGGTGCCGATTTAAAAGTCAGTACCAACAGTTGAGAGAACACGTTCCTCTAATACTGTCATCCTACAGACATAGTGGCTATTTTTTACTACACGCATCCAGAACAATACAGGGTGGAACGATCACAAAAATATATTTTTAGGAAAGCTAGAGATTCCTCTGAAGAATCCAAAGGCAATATAGCTTAAAAAACCACCGTATGTCGATTGTGGAGGATTTCTCGTCATTGCGGGATTCTTACCAGGAAGAAGCAAAGCATCTTAGCATCTTACAGTTCGTTTAACCAGAGCCTCCTTGAGATGCCCATCCAAGTCCAGTGGCAGAAAAGAGAAGTGTACATCACGGAAATACTGTACAAATTTTGAGAGGACACGAATCAACTAGAGTCAGATAACCTACTACTTCCTCAAAATGATATCTCAGGAAATAATTGTGGCGGAAAAATCAAAGAAATTTGTTCTTGTGCAAAGGCTTCACCGACAATCGTTCTCCCCGTGTACCATTAGATAACGAAACAGGAGAAATTGAAAATTATAGTAGCACTGAGTATATCCTATGCCACATACCAGAAGGTGACTTTCATAATTCCAGTATACAGTGAGATGTTTAGGTCAGCAGAAGAAATCCTGTGCAAAACTGATATCTACAAGGAAATTGTGTGGCGCTCAGCCAGTGAACAAGCTTGTTGGCGGACTACAGTCACAGTGCAGGTACGTCATTAGGAGAGGGTGGGTGGGGGGCCGGCCGCCAGGAAAGATCCCCGGTGGACCTGGGGCCGTCCAGGAGAAAAATTCTCTGCTCCTACTGGGACCTCCAGGGCCCGAGTCTAGCGCACTATCTGCTAGCCCAACACAGCCACAAAACTGATATCTACGAAAAATTAAATAAACAATGCAGGAAAACTATGTGCTTGTTATTGATTTTAAGAAGTGAAGTACTCTGTGTTGGGGCGAGAGTATTTTGATTAAATCAGAGATTTTAATAGCGTAGGCAATAAATTACGCCCTTGAGCTCCGAATATAGCATCTATGGGAGTTCGACAACTTTTATTTCTGTCTATGTCGCTTGGATTATGCTGACAGTAATAGTGTGAATTTTAGTACACTCCTGGAAATGGAAAAAAGAACACATTGACACCGGTGTGTCAGACCCACCATACTTGCTCCGGACACTGCGAGAGGGTTGTACAAGCAATGATCACACGCACGGCACAGCGGACACACCAGGAACCGCGGTGTTGGCCGTCGAATGGCGCTAGCTGCGCAGCATTTGTGCACCGCCGCCGTCAGTGTCAGCCAGTTTGCCGTGGCATACGGAGCTCCATCGCAGTCTTTAACACTTGTAGTATGCCGCGACAGCGTGGACGTGAACCGTATGTGCAGTTGACGGACTTTGAGCGAGGGCGTATAGTGGGCATGCGGGAGGCCGGGTGGACGTACCGCCGAATTGCTCAACACGTGGGGCGTGAGGTCTCCTCAGTACATCGATGTTGTCGCCAGTGGTCGGCGGAAGGTGCACGTGCCCGTCGACCTGGGACCGGACCGCAGCGACGCACGGATGCACGCCAAGACCGTAGGATCCTACGCAGTGCCGTAGGGGACCGCACCGCAACTTCCCAGCAAATTAGGGACACTGTTG
This sequence comes from Schistocerca gregaria, assembly GCF_023897955.1. Classification (NCBI taxonomy): domain Eukaryota; kingdom Metazoa; phylum Arthropoda; class Insecta; order Orthoptera; family Acrididae; genus Schistocerca; species Schistocerca gregaria. The sequence continues at coordinate 91,039,816 of NC_064931.1, forward strand.
CTCCTGGGGTATCGGCGAGGACCATTCGCAACCGTCTCCATGAAGCTGGGCTACGGTTCCGCACACCGTTAGGCCGTCTTCCGCTCACGCCCCAACATCGTGCAGCCCGCCTCCAGTGGTGTCGCGACAGGCGTGAATGGAGGGACGAATGGAGACGTGTCGTCTTCAGCGATGAGAGTCGCTTCTGCCTTGGTGCCAATGATGGTCGTATGCGTGTTTGGCGCCGTGCAGGCGAGCGCCACAATCAGGACTGCATACGACCGAGGCACACAGGGCCAACACCCGGCATCATGGCGTGGGGAGTGATCTCCTACACTGGCCGTACACCTCTGGTGATCGTCGAGGGGACACTGTATAGTGCACGGTACATCCAAACCGTCATCGAACCCATCGTTCTACCATTCCTAGACCGGCAAGGGAACTTGCTGTTCCAACAGGACAATGCATGTCCGCATGTATCCCGTGCCACCCAACGAGCTCTAGAAGGTGTAAGTCAACTACCCTGGCCAGCAAGATCTCCGGATCTGTCCCCCATTGAGCATGTTTGGGACTGGATGAAGCGTCGTCTCACGCGGTCTGCACGTCCAGCACGAACGCTGGTCCAACTGAGGCGCCAGGTGGAAATGGCATGGCAAGCCGTTCCACAGGACTACATCTAGCGTCTCTACGATCGTCTCCATGGGAGAATAGCAGCCTGCATTGCTGCGAAAGGTGGATATACACTGTACTAGTGCCGACATTGTGCATGCTCTGTTGCCTGTGTCTATGTGCCTGTGGTTCTGTCAGTGTGATCATGTGATGTATCTGACCCCAGGAATGTGTCAATAAAGTTTCCCCTTCCTGGGACAATGAATTCACGGTGTTCTTATTTCAATTTCCAGGAGTGTATTTTATGTAACTAACATTGTCTTCCAAATTTTTATTAGCGAATCTTCTAGCGTGCATTTTCTTATTAGTACCACACTGGTGCCACCAAAATCGTTTTTCGTTAGAAAGGAAGATATTTGTCTAAGACGACATCGACATGGTGATAATTAGTTACGAAGCACTAGCTCAGAGCGCTTAGCCTCGCTCCTAACGAGTTCGAGTCCAGTAACCACTGCCCGATTTTAGCTCTCCAGTACGAGCGCTTGTAAGCCCGTGCCTGTAGCGTTACGATGCAACACCTCGTAAGGCATATAGGGGCAAGCTTTCTCACAGCTCGATTGAACAGGACGCCATAAAATAAGTTAATTTCGGTCAGTTTTTCAGGACGTTGGTTGGCTGGTTGATTTGGAGGAGGGGTCCAAACAACGAGATCATCGGTCTCATCGGAATAGGAAAGAATGGGGAAGGAAGTCGGCCGTGCCCTCTCAAAGGAACCACGGAAAATCTAAATCAGGATGGCCGGGCGCGGGATTAACCCGTCGTCCTCCCGAATGCGAGTCCAGTGTGCTAACCGCTGAACCACCTCGCTCGGTAATTTCCAGGAGGTCTTGTGCTGTTCTGAGGACACCGTGAAGTGCCAGCTGCACAACAGACTCTGTGACATGTTATTTAACAGCAGACTTGTTTGTAATTTACATCTCCATTTGGAGCTTAGCCCGGATCACTACTCTTTTCCGATCTGTACCGACGCTGGCTGCAAACGAATTCGCATTGGGACAGAGCCACAACTTCTTTTATCTCTCAGTTCATTCTCAAGTGCCAGAAGGTCCGCTAAATGTTATCGTGGTTGGACTCGCGGTAAAGTTTAAGGTATACAGCTGCCAAATGTGTCCTGTCCGGGCACTGACCGCTCCATGTTACCGAAAACGGTAAAGGTATTTGACATCCCATCGAAATACATCCGACGAATTGTAGCGTGTTACTCTTTGTCAATTTTACTCAATTTGTCAAGTACGGTTCGGCAACCAACTATCACCGCCCTCCAGTAGTCGACTCTGACTCAGACAAGGCGATGCATTGGGACCAATACTATTCAACTTACCCTTCGAAAAAGTAAGCCGCGTCTCTGGTCGAATCAGAAAAATTCAGATGGTGGAAACAGACACAATCCTGGCATTTGCTTATTATGTTGGGATTGTTGGTGACAATCTGGAGTAAATACTCGCCGATACTTCACAACTTCTCCACAGTTAAGAAAACTGGGCAGGTGGAGAATGATGAAAAAACAAAATATTTCACTGTATCGCACCGTCAAGCTCACCTTCCTTCCACTATTGTTGACGGGCACACCTTTGAACGAGTTCATAATGAGTACTAAAAGTGAAGTGCCGAAGGAAGAGCGACAACGAATAATGAACGCTAATCGAATGTTCTTTAGTCTGAACAGTTTATTCAGGTCACGACTAACATCGCAAAAGAATAAGATCCAGCTGTACACAACACTAGTACGAGCGGTACTTGTATATAGTTGTGAAACATGGGCGGCATCAGCAACAACTGAAGAATCAATCTGTGCCTTGAAATGGAGGCACTTCGAAAGCTCTGTGGATCCGTCTACTATACCATTGAAGATAAATGGGGACAAAAAAGGAAAGAAGACCTCTGCTAGCTGTTTGAAGAGACACATATTGGTCGAATATTAGGGCAGAAGAGTCTCTTGTAGCAACGTGATTGGTACTGGGGTTGGACAAAATTATGGAAACGTGAAAAACACGGCACATTACGATGCCTAATGTGGTGCTGCATTCAAAACAGCTTCCATTCGTCTCGGAATGGGTAAATGCAGTGCTTGTAAGGTTTGCCAGAGAATCTTACACCATTCCTCCTGCAAAATAGTGGCGCGTTTATGAAACGATGATGTAGGTGGACAGCGATCACGGTCCCTTCTCTCCAAAGTAACCACAAAGACTCATTAATATTGAGATCTGGGAACTGTGCTGGTCATGGGAATACGAACAATACAGCCGTTTTTTCACAAAACCAGTCCTGGGCGATGCAAGCTGTGTGAGTACGAGCCCTGTCGTCTTGGAACACAGGATCGCCACTGGGGAACAAATATCGTACCATGGTATGGACCAGCCAAAATGGTCACTTAATTCCTCGGCAGTAATGCGACCGTGAGTAACCATGGGGGCTATGGAATACCACGCTATGTTTGCTCAAATCATCGACAAACCCCTGTCAAGTTTCACTCTTGGGACGTAAGCTCGAACAGAATTTGGAAACAATGTGAAACAAGAGTATCCGACCGTATGATTTTCTTCCACTGCTCCATAGTCCAGGTTTATGGCATCGGCACCGCGTTTTTCTCCTACGGTCATTTGCATAACTGATGACCAGAGACAGGCAAAATTCGCGAAAACGATAAGACGAAAAATCTTCGATTTACGAAAAATCGTGAAATTTGTCATTTTCCCGTTTAGAAAATGTTATTAATAAAAGGAAGACAATTTACCAGTATTCGTAATTGATAGTTGTAGATCATTGAAATTGCATTGTCTTTCTTTTTCCCTCAAAGTTGAGGTTCGTGTAGCATCTTAAAGGACAGTTAATTTACAGCGTACCGAACTCTGATGTTACATCAGAAACAGCTTCGAAATTGGCAAAAAAACGGCAAAAAATAACACAGAAACTAGTAAAAAACACATAAATTGGCAAGAAAAGGCACAGAAATTGGCATAAAACGAATGTGGCATCAAACACACTGAAAGTGAAAAAAAATTACTTCGACTTTGGGAAACTACTGATATTGTGAAAATAAACAGTGAATCTGGCAAAAAAAGTAAGATCAAATCTGGCAAAAAAGGATGAACGAATCTAGCAAAAAAAGTAACACCGAATCTGGAAAAAAGTAACACCAAATCAGGCAAACTGTAACATCGAATTTGGCAAAAAAGCAGCACCGGAAAATACCAACAAAACTGACATAAGTAACACCGAAATTTGCACAAAATAGCACTGCAAGTGGCACAAAAAGCACCAAAATTGGACAAAACGCCAACAAAATTTGGTAAAATACCACCTAAATTTTAAAAAAGCGAAAAGATAAAATCGAACTTGCCAAAAAATCGTGAAACTGAGAAAAGAAACTAATTTGGCTACAAAATAGCAGTGAATTTGGCAAGAGATAGCACCGAAAATGGCAAAAAATAACACAGAATTTTGACGTAAAATAAAACTTTTTTTCCTGTTCCTACTTATTACTGGTTTTGGAGTCAACCACGCTCTGCTGTTCCCAGCTTATGGAGCCCCCTTCGTGTGGTTTTGCTGCTGAAAGTTGGTAGGTTCCCTAGAACTATTTGAATGTTCAGATAGTGCGGTTGTAGGAAAAATAGTGGCGAGCGCGTTACCCACAAACAGCCGCTTCAAGGACTTCAAATATCAGCTTGCCCGTATCGACAAAATACTTTCAGAAATTTCGTATTTCTGGAGTATAAAATACGAGGAAACTTTTTGGGATGTGATATGTGTAGCATTATGAAAAGACAAAGTGACAGTGGTCTGCACCCATTTGTTGCTTTCCACGCAATAGAACAGCAATAACCCAATTGAAGCGTCTCGGTCGAAGAAAAAGAGCACGTGGAATTTAAAAACAGCACCTGTTGTCTTACTCAGCACCATCTGTTCCTTAGCTGAGGTGTTACAAAAGCTTCGCTCGCCAAGTCTGCATGCCATTGCGTAAGCACTGACGCATACGCGAATTTCCCAAGCACGCAAGTGTAGAAGCGCAAACGTCTCATCCTGTTTCGGTAGAAAGGATATGAAGCGGCAGTTACTGGGTAATTATAGCATATTGTTAACTTTTTATTTCAGTTGCATTTTACCCTGACTATCACTGTAATACATGAATGCAAACAACCATTATAGTCTGTCCGCAAGAAATATTGTTTCACTAGACACGAGAAAAGTTACTAACAACTTGATTTTGTTATGTGATTACAAGTGACTAATTGTGCCAGCGTCGAACCTGACTTATATGCTGTTTCGAACGTGAGAGCTGATAATACATTTGAAAATGTTTGGATTATTGTTCTCTGTGCTTCAGTGCCTGTAGATTTGTATATAAACATTCAGTACTTCTACTCAGGGGCGATTCTAGAAGTCGGTAAAGGCGGGAGCGGGGGGGGGGGGGGGGCTAATGGGAGGGGGGAGGGGGTTTGGGGGAATGGAATATCGCTTAACAAAAGGAGACTTTGGGCTCTACCGACAAATTGGTAAAATCTAGTGTTGCTTAAAGTAGTTTTTGGTAACTGTTTTGGAGTTCAGGGTAAAAAATGTGTTTTAATAAATAATAAGATGCCTATTTTAAGTAAAGTGATATTTATTGGTTTAGACAGTAAACTATTTTCACTCTTATTCTTTTGTTAAAATGTGTTTGAAATACATTGTAACCTATATTGCTACATAATTATTTTAAAAAGTGATTGAATCTGTTGAAGTAATGTATTCGCTGATTTCTGAAGTTATTTTATCCAGTGTAATATGATACTCCATGGGGGGGGGGGGGGCTATAGCCCCCATAGCCCACCCCCTTGCCGCCGCCCATGTTTCTACTAGTATGTGTGGTAAAGTATTCTGCATCTGCATATACACTCTCCTGTTCCACTCGGAAATAGAGTGAGAAAAAAAGGACTGTCTAAAAGCCGCCTAACGGGCCCTAACTTCTCTCATCTTATCTTCGTGGTACTTACGTGAAATGTACGTCGGCGAGAAGCAAAAGTGGCGTTCTACGGGGTTGGAGCGTGCAATATTAGATCCCTTAACCGGGCAGGTAGGTTAAAAAATTTAAAAAGGGAAATGGGTAATTTGAAGTTAGATATAGTGGGAATTAGTTAAGTTCGGTGGCAGGTGGGATAGGACTTGACGTCAGTTGAATACAGGATTATAAACACAAAGTCAGACATGGGTAATGCAGGAGTAGGTTTAATACTGAAGAAGGAAATAGGAATTCGGGTAAGTTACTGCGAACAGCATAGTGAATTCATTATCGTGACCAAGATAGACGCTAAACCAATATCCACTACAGGAGTAAAAGTTTATATGCCAACTAGCTCCACAGGTGACGAAAAGACTGTAGATATCTATTACGAGATAACAGAAATTATTCAGGTATTGAAGAAAGACGAAAGTTTATTTTTGATGGGGGACTGGAATTCGATAGCAGGAAAAGGAAGAGAAGAAGAAATAGTACGTAAACGTGGGCTGGGGGAAAGGAATGAAAGAGCAAGCCGCCTGGTAGAATTTTGCAGAAAGCATTATTTAACCATCGCGAACACTTGGTTTAAGAACCATGAAAGAAGGGTTTATACGTAGAAGAGACCTGGGGGACACCTGAAGGAATCAGACTGGTTATGTAAAGGTAAGACAGGGATTTCGAAAACAGATTTTAAATTGAAAGACATTTCCAGGGGCAGATGTGGACTCTAACCACAATTTATTGGTTATGAACTGTAGATTAAAACTAAATAAATTGTAAAAAGGTTGGAAATTAAGACTATGAGATCTGGATAAATTGAAAGGACGAGAGAGTGTTGAGAGTTTCAGAGGGAGCATTAGGCATCGCTTGACTACAACAAGAGAAAGTAATACAGTAGAAGACGAATGGGTAGATTTTTTGAGAGATGAAATAGTGAAGGCAGCAAAGGATCATAGAGGTAAAAAGACCAGGCGTAGTAGAAAACCTTGCATAGCAGAGGCGATACTGAATTTAATTGATGAAAGAAGAAAATTTAAAAATTCAATAAATGTTGGAAGCATATTTCACTGGAGGAAAGACAGATACCGCCTACAGGAAATTTAAAGAGACATTTGGAGCAAAGAGAAGGAGATGCATGACTATCAAGAGCTCAGGTGAGAACCAGTCCTAAACAAAGAAGGGAAAGCTGAAAGGTGGAAGGCGTACATAGAATGCCTATGCAAGGGAGATGAATTTGAAGGCAATATTATAGAGAAGGAGGACTTATGTGAAAGGGAGATATGATACTGCGAGAACAATTTGACAGAGCACTGAAAGACCTACGTCAAGGCCCCAGAAGTAGACGACATTCCGTCAGAACTACTGGGGGCCTTAGGAGGGCCAGCCATGACCAAACTCTTCCGTCTGGTGTGCAAGATGTAGGAGACAGGCGAAATACTCTCAGACCTCAAGAAGGATGTAGCAGTTCCAATGACCAAAGAAAGCAGGTGCTGACAGATGTGAATATTACCGTACTATCAGTTTAATAAGTCATGTTTGCAAAATAGTAAGGGGAATTCTTTGCAGCAGAATGGAAAAACTGGTAGAAACTGACTTCGGGGAAGACCAGATTGGATTCCGGAAAGATGTAGGAGCACGCGAGGCAATACTAACCTTGCGACTTCTCCTGGAAGATGGGCTAAGGAGAGGCAAACCTACTTATATAGCGTTTGTAGACTTAGAGAAAGGTTTTGACGGTGTTGACTGGAACATTCTCTTTAAAATTCTGAAGGCAGCAGGGGTGAAAGGCTATTTACAACTGGCGCAGAAACTAGACGACAGTTGTAAGAACCCAGGGGCATGAAAGAGAAGCAGAGGTTGAGAAGAATGTGAAACAGGGTTGTTGCCAATCTCCAATGTACATTGAGCAAACAGTAAAGGAAACCAAAGAATACTTTGGAGTAGGAATTAAAGTCCAGGGAGAAGAAATAGAAACTTTGAGGTTTGACGATCACATTGTAATTCTGCCAGGGACAGAAAAGGACTTGGAAGATCAATTGAACGGAATGGACAACGTCTTGAAAGGAGGGTACAAGATTATCATCAACAAAAGCATTAGAACTATATTCGAATTAAATCAAGTGATGCTGAGGAAATCAGAAAAGGAACGAGACACTAAAAGTAGTACATGAGTTTTGCTATTTGGCAGCAAAATAACTGATGATGGCCGAAGTAGAGAAGATATAAAATGTAAACTGGTAATGGCAAGATAATTGTTTCTGAAAAAGAGAAACTTGTTAACATCGAATATAGATTTAAGTATTAGGTAGTCTCTTCTCAGTGTATTTGTCTTGAATGTGAACATGTATGGAAGTGAAACACGAACGGTAAACAGCTTAGAGAAGCTTTTGAAATGTGGTATTACAGAAGAATTAGATGGGTAGAACGCGCAGCTAATGTTTAAGTACTGAGCAGAATTGGGGGTATAAGAAATTTGTGGCACAACTTGAATCGTTTCGTAGGACACTTTTCGAGACACCAAGGGACCACGAGTTTAGTACTGCAGGGAAGTGAGGGGGATAAAAATCTTACAGAAAGACCAAAAGATGAATACAGTAAGTAGATTCAGAAGGACGTAGTTGCTGTAGTTATTCGGAGATGAAGAGGCTTGCGCAGGATCGAGTAGCGTGGAGAGCTGCATCAAACCAGTCGTTGGACTTGAGACACTAGAGACCACAACAACAACAACAACAACAACAACAACGACGACGACGACGACGACGACAACGTTGGCGGCAGTAAAATCCATCTGAAGTCGGCCTCAAATGCCGGTTCTCTGAAATAATTCTGCAGACCTACCTCGCGAAAAGAACGTCGGTTTTCCGCCAGGGACTCTCATTTGAGTTTACGAAACATTAAACAACAAATTAAAGGAAAATCAGAAGTTACATTTCCTTCGCATCTGCTTTACTTCGTTGCTATTTGTTTAGAAATGTTCAGCATCTTCAGGAGTACAGAAGTCTAACGCATAATCTAGGACACTTAAAATAATGAGAGAGACATAAAATTTGCTAAGTCTGGGGAAAAAATATAATTTCCTTTTTTGCACAAATCCACAAAAACCACGTTATATCTGTAACATCGAAATTTGTTTGGATAATAATCAAGATACGAAATGAGAAAAGTATGAAAACACGGTTTCAGACAAAGAATCTATAAGGAGAGACCAAAACGTTTTTGAAGGTGTTGCTGCAGCGTTATGCAATGGAGCACGACTCTCGATACGGGTATATGAGTATCGACATATAGGCAAGGGACTAGTGTGGCATTCGTGTCTTTCCGACAGGCGTGCTGAAAATGCAGAAATGTGAACTGTGACGACGTTATTATCAAATGCGTCCAAACAGGATCAATTTGCTGGTATTCTTTTCGTGACTGCCGAAGGACAAACATTTGTAGATATCCATCGGTGAGTGAAAATTGTGGACGGGACAGCATGTCCGTCAGGGAATACTGCGACAAGGGGTGATGCTGCTTCATGATAACGCACCTCCCCATATCGCAAAGATCATAATGCAGAAGTTAACACCAACTCAAGTGTGAGACAGTCGTGCACCACCCATCTCAATCTGTTTCGTATTTCTGTAATGAAACAGTTCAGCCTGAAAAAAAGTATCTTATAAAGAAGGAAAAGTGGATTTATGGATACAGTGATGTAGCAAAATGAACAGTTCAAAATGACAGTTCAAAAATGGTTCAAATGGCTCTGAGCATTATGAGACTTAATTTCTGAGGTCATCAGCCTCCTAGAACTTATAAATACTTCAACCTAACTAACTTAAGGACATCACACACATCCATACCCGAGGCAGGATTCGAACCTGCGACAGTAGCGGTCGCGCGGTTCGAGACTGTAGCACCTAGAACCGCTCGGTCACTTGGCCGGCAATAGGATAGTGTTTAAGAGAAATAAGAACATGATTATACCGTTAAACTAGAATATTGTTACTGATTGCATTTTAATAGAAAAGATTGCAATGAACCAGCCACGAATAAAGAGGAAAACAGACGTGGATATTGATATTTGAAGTTAGGAGGAAGGAGGTTAGAGTCGACAACGAGGTTAAATGAACGCAGCATTAGCTCCTTTCGTGGATGGGGAAGAAAGTGGTCATGGGATGTTCAGGGAAACCTATCTGGCCCAAAGCGATGTAGTGGAACCATCGGAAACCTACAGCTTTCTTGTCTGTGTAGGAACACGTACAGTGTGCTAACTGAAACCGCAGTTGTGAAGCTGGTAAGGCATATGTTGATTAAAGTACGTTAGTATCAAAGCGGGGATGTATTAATTAAAAAGAAATTGGACGAATACCAAAACAAGAAATATAGCGATCACCCAGTAGGTTAGTATCAAACCGACAGTACTGAGATATGTGTGATGCTAATCGGAGGTGATATGATCTAGCCTTCCTCCTTCCAAAGAACTATCTCACTCAACCGATCGTAGGGAAACTTAAAGTTTTACGTAAAAATTTAACCACGGTGCAACTTTTAAAATTAACTAACCACACGTCCCGGCTGTCATGCCATCCTCTGCCAGTGACGTCATTTGGATACAGTTTCTTCACTCGTTGCCAGCTTTTCGAACCTTGGAGCTAGTGTTTCCAGCGAGTAACTATTCAACTGATCCCACGTTGCATCACCCCACCTACGACCAAACCCAGGAGATAATCGGAATTCAACCTGGATCCTCCAAATGACAGTCAGGAACGGTGACGGCTAAAGTACAGAGGCGGACACGGTGTAATTCCAGTTGTTTTTTTTTTATGGAAGAAAAATTCCTGTTATCAATTGCAGAACAACCTGCAACCCTTTGAATTAATCTCCCCTTTGGATTTGCAGTCCAACAATTTTCCGCTGCCAGTTACAATACTGGACAGAACTGTATACATCAGTAAGTCCAATAAAACGATGTTTCTCTGTGACTGTTGTCAGTTCCAGGCGTGGATCCCAAGTGGCGGAGGGGGAGGAGCGTTGTTCTTGGACACCACTCGCCCCTCCACAAAGAACGTTTTACTAAAGACGATTATATTTTTACTTATATCAACTTCGAAGTTTCTTAGATTGTTGTTGTTGTTGTTGTGGTCTTCAGTCCTGAGACTGATTTATTGCAGCTCTCCATGCTAATCTATCCTGTGCAAGCTCCTTCATCTCCCAGTACCTACTGCAACCTACATCCTTACGAATCTGCTTAGTGTATTCATCTCTTGGTCTCCCTCTACGATTTTTACCCTCCACGCTGCCCTCCAATGCTAAATTTGTGATCCCTTGATGCCTTAGGACATGTCCTACCAACCGATCCCTTCTTCTAGTCAAGTTGTGCCACAAACTTCTCTTCTCCTCAATCCTATTCAATACCTCCTCATTAGTTACGTGATCTACGCACCTAATTTTCAACATTCTTCTGTAGCACCACATTTGGAAAGCTTCTATTCTCTTCTTGTCCAAACTATTTATTGTCCATGTTTCACTTCCATACATGGCTACACTCCACACAAATACTTTCAGAAACGGCTTCATGACACTTAAATCTATACTCGATGTTAACAAATTTCTCTTCTTTAGAAACGCTTTTCTTGCCATTGCCAGTCTACATTTTATATCCTCTCTACTTCGACCATCATCAGTTATTTTGCTCCCCAAATAGCAAAACTCCTTTACTACTTTAAGTGTCTCATTTCCTAATCTAATTCCCTCAGCATCACCCGATTTAATTCGACTACAATCCATTATCCTCGTTTTACTTTTGTTGATATTCATCTAATATCCTCCTTTCAAGACACTGTCCATTCCGTTCAACTGCTCTTCGATGTCCTTTGCTGACTCTGACAGAATTGCAATGTCATCGGCGAACCTCAAAGTTTTTATTTCTTCTCCCTGGATTTTAATACCTACTGCAAATTTTACTTTTGTTTCCTTTACTGCTTGCTCAATATACAGATTGAATAACATCGGGGAGAGGCTACAACCCAGTCTCACTCACTTCCTAACCACTGCTTCCCTTTCATGCCCCTCGACTCTTATAACTGCCATCCGGTTTCTGTACAAATTGTAAATAGCCTTTCGCTCCCTGTATTTTACCCCTGCCACCTTTAGAATTTGAAAGAGAGTATTCCAGTCAACATTGTCAAAAGCTTTCTCAAAGTCTACAAATGCTAGAAACGTAGGTTTGCCTTTCCTTAATCTTTCTTCTAAGATAAGTCGTAAGGTCAGTATTGCCTCACGTGTTCCAAAATTTCTACGGAATCCAAACTGATCTTCCCCGAGGTCGGCTTCTACCAGTTTTTCCATTCGTCTGTAAATAATTCACGTTAGTATTTTGCAGCTGTGGCTTATTAAACTGATAGTTCGGTAATTTTCACATGTCAACACCTGCTTTCTTTGGGATTGGAATTATTATATTCTTCTTGAAGTCTGATGGTATTTCGCCTTAGATAATTTTCGGAAAATGAAGTATCACGGAAACAGTATAAAAAGGTCAAGAAGGTTTAGAGACTTACAAGCTATGTTTAAGACTGGGCACTTTTCATCTGATCGCTTGAAGCCACTGGCTAATCTACCTGGATGTGTTTGTGCGCTGGCCGGGTTCAGACAGCATCGTAGGCTGGCTGTACCTGCTGTCCACAGCAAAGCCGAAACGATTATGGCGTTCACTAGTAGAATCTTTAAACCGCAAGGAGTTGATAAAGGCAAGGCAGAAAGGGAAAGGCCGTCCACAAACGAAAGAAATAACAGAAAGGCTGACTTTCCTGGAAACGGTATTCCTCTCATTTACGTGATCGCTACTCAGTCTATATACATGTGTTCACAGTCGTGAAATACTGATAACTGCGAGGGCGCACTTACATTTCCTATCGTATCAATTATTATTCTTGTAAGTTATGCTAAAGCAAAGTATTAAGCATTAATGTAAGGAAGTTATTATTATGTCTTTCCTTTCTCAGACGTTACGTCTGGTTAAAAATGGAAAGTGACGCGGAGCTTGATCAAGCGTGACTTCCTTTTAACTGTACGGTATATGTTACATTGCATTTAGGAACTTTCGGGTAATTGAAGATGTATCAATAATTACTGATTTCTGTAGTTGTATATATACGTTTGGATGTAACTGTATTGCGTTGATGTACTGGTGGATATTGTGTGGTATGACTCCTGTAGTTGATAGTATAATTGGTATAATGTCGACTTTATCCTGATGCCACATGTCTTTGACTTCCTCAGCCAGTTGGACGTATTTTTCAATTTTTTTCTCCTGTTTTCTTCTGTATTTTTGTTGTATTGGGTATGGATATTTCGATTAGTTGTGTTAATTTCTTCTTTTCATTGGTGAGTATGATGACAGGTTTGTGATGTGGTGTTGTTTTATCTGTTATAATGGTTCTGTTCCAGTATAATTTGTATTCATCATTCTCCAGTACATACTGTGATGCGTACTTGTATGTGGGAACGTGTTGTTTTATTAGTTTATGTTGTATAGCAAGTTGTTGATGTATTATTTTTGCTACATTGTCATGTCTACTGGGGTATTCTGTATTTGTTAGTATTGTACATCCGCTTGTAATGTGATGTACAGTTTCTATTTGTTGTTTGCAAAGTCTGCATTTATCTGTTGTGGTATTGGGATCTTTAATAATATGCTTGCTGTAATATCTGGTGTTTATTGTTTGATCCTGTGTTGCAATCATGAATCCTTCCGTCTCACTGTATATATTGACTTTTCTTAGCCATGTGTTGGATGCGTCTTGATCGATGTGTGGCTGTGTTAGATGATACGGGTGCCTGCCATGTAGTGTTTTTTTTCCAATTTACTTTCTTTGTATCTGTAGATGTTATGTGATCTAAAGGGTTGTAGAAGTGGTTATGAAATTGCAATGGTGTAGCCGATGTATTTATATGAGTGATTGCTTTGTGTATTTTGCTAGTTTCTGCTCGTTCTATAAAGAATTTTCTTAAATTGTCTACCTGTCCATAATGGAGGTTTTTTATGTCGATAAATCCCCTTCCTTCTTCCTTTCTGCTTAATGTGAATCTTCCTGTTGCTGAATGTATGTGATGTATTCTATATTTGTATCATTGTGATCGTGTAAGTGTATTGAGTGCTTCTAGTTCTGTGTTACTCCATTTCCCTACTCCAAATGAATAGGTCTATATTATTATTATTATTATTATTATTATTATATCGAAACATTTTATCTGCGCCTAGGAGGAAGGCGGAAGACGGAAGATTAGTGTAATACTACTGAGAAAATATGTCCTTTGTGTACGTATTCAGCAGTCAGTTTTGTGAGCACCTGGTCCACCTCGATACGTGTTTCTTTGCTTTTTCCAAACAACTCACAATAGGAGTTGTCAGGTATGGAGCTGACCACTGTCATCTCGTACTTGTCAGAGCAAAGGCCTGAGAGGAATAGTGACCAAATGAAGGTAGCCGGCTGGACCGTGTTAGCCGTGACGCGCAAGAAACGCGTGGGAGTGGGAGTAGCGCCGCGGAACGGCGAATCTCACCGCCAGTGAAAGTTGCGCTGCGGCCACCGCCTGCCGCTCTTGCCACATTCTGAAGAGCAAGCGCCGTTCACGGCCCTGCGAGGACCAACTATACCAAAGGCCTTCCCAAAAGGCGCCTATATACGTCAACTTGTGACTCTGTTGACTAGTCGCGCATAGGGAGATGTTTGACAGTATCATCTAGCGAGCTGGGAGGACGGCGGTTCAAAGCCCTGCTCGAATATCCAGATTTAGGTATCCTATTATTTACCTAAATGTCTTAAAGAAAATGCGGGGATAGTTCCTTTGAAAGAGCCCTCCCGATTTCCTTCCCCAATCATACCTTGTGCTCCGTCTATAATGACTTCCTCGAGGACTGGACTTAAACGCCTAGTCTTCCACATGTTCACCGTCTCTGGCCATCTGAAAGCCCAGAGCAACCGCCTCGTAAGTTGCACTCTATCAGTGCTCCTCTTAGTATGTACTATAATCCCTTTGTTGCTTAGTTATTGATCCAAAACAGACGACACAAATCTGACAGACTTGTTCCCTTCAGTTGTGAGGGTGCCTGTTTCTTCTTTTACTAAAACTGAGGTGAGGCTGTCTCTGGTTTCTCAAGGTTAAATCTTAACATTTACAGTTTATTTTATAAAACATTTTCTGTACTTTCTAATGCGTTTGGAACTCGACAAGTGACTTCGAACCGTGGGCTCAGATTCCGGAAGAGTGGGATTCGAATATCATTCCGGTCACCCGAATATATGTTTTCCATTTTTTCTCTAAAGTGACATAAGGCTCGACGTTTTCTGAGGCTTCTATCCCTCGACCGCATCGGTGGTGGGACAACGTAAAGATTTTACGTTAATGTTCTGTTATTAAAATCACGCTTGTTAATTTAGAACATTTGCTACGTATAAGTTAGTCTTAAGTTTCAGAGCCTCCACAGTAAAATCTGAACCTGAACAAAGGAACGTATTTGATAAAGAATATATCGATATAATCATCATATAACTTTATCTCTACGTAAATTAGAAATCAGTTTGATGATATGATAACTGTAAAATGAACTGGGTATCATCATGTGCTTAATGACACAACGTTGCAATGTACAATCTGTTTGACAACCTAGGTATCAGGTCTAAAAATGTATGAGCAGATATAAAATTAAACAAAGAAGCCATTTCCTAAATGGCATGAAGCGGGTGTCGGGAAGTTCCTTTGAAAAGGCCGCTCAAAATGGCTCTGAGCGCTATGGGACTAAACTTCTGAGGTCATCAGTCCCCTAGAACTTAGAACTGCTTAAACGTAAGGACATCACACACATCCATGCCCGAGGCAGGATTCGAACCTGCGACCGCAGCGGTCGCGCGGTTCCAGACTGTAGCGCCTAGAACCGCTCGGCCACCACGGCCGGTGCGAAAAGGCCGCGTCCTTGTTGTTTTCTGACCCTGATGACATCGGCGTCGGCCGGTTGAAAAGCCCTAATCTTCCTGTCCTCACCAGGCACTTTAGTAAACGAAGTGGTTCTGTTTTATTTAAGATGTTCGAGACTGTATGAAGCGAAGTCATTTATGCCTGTTAGTAAAGGAGTTAATCGTGAAACTGGAAAGCTGTTCAGGCTTTTTTACGGAACATTTGTCTTTTATATGTGACAAGTTACAAACAAAACCGGTTTTCCTAATCAATACACGGCGAATTTTGTGATGGTTCCTTCAATAATGCTATCATCCACCATAGAATTGCTGATTAGTCTCTAATAACGTCACTGAAGGCGAACCGTTAAACTGTAAACTATCGAATCCACAAGTGTTATGGTAACGCTAGGAACCGCTGGGTTAGCGCTAGGGACTAGTCGGAGTCAATCCATATCCTGAAATAGCGAGTCACGTTTCTACTCTACACCAAGAGGTTAGCGTGTCTGACTGACGCACTGAAGACCCAGGTTTGGTCCCTAGTAGTGTCGAATATCGTTGCTGCAATTTACGTGACGAAGGCGGCGTTTAACGACTGAAGTAGTGACGTGCTACCACATTCCATTCCATGTTGTCAGTGACATATTAGAAGATGAAATTAGTACGTGTGAGGGCAGGAGTGTTAAGGTTTAAAGTGCCATCGTGCACGAGGTCATAGCATAAGTGATAATGAAATCAGTGGAAACTTAAATAGAGATAAGACCTCGACGCCTTCTCCCCTACCCGACTGGTAGACCAGCGTCTTAATCATTACGTTCCTGTGCTTGATACCTGGGGTCGGTCGACGTCGTGTGGTCCCCTGTGGATCGGGGCATAGTTAGCAGAATGACCGGACGGTTCTTTCAACAACTTGAAAGTCTGTCCTTGTCGAAATTTTGGGATCACTGCTTAGAACAGACAACGCTAATCAATGATAACGAAAAGCAGTCTAGTACGTCCAAAATGTCTTACACGGAAACGTCACCAACTTTACTTCATATTTTAAGGAGAAAAAAGCTTACTTGCAAAATTTCAGCCCAAGCAATCGATCCTGCGAGAAAATGTGGGCTATAATTCCGATTATACGCAGTTGTCTCCTTCTGAAAGTACAGATTTTAAACTTTCGCGAGCATCAGTTGTTTGTCACTGGCTCCGTCCCACTGGAGCAGCCAATGCCCGAGAGCAAAGTACGTTAAATTTCAACCTCACGCGTATATACGTGTAGTATTATTTTAATGATATTCTCATATTGATATTCTGCAGCTATATGTACGACTCAAAATCAAAACGAATAAACGTAAACCGAGCGAGGTGGAGCAGTGGTTAGCACACTGGACTCGCATTCGGGAGGACGACGGTTCAATCCCGTGTCCGGCCATCCTGATTTAGGTTTTCCGTGATTTCCCTAAGTCGCTCCAGGCAAATACCGGGATGGTTCCTTTGAAAGGGCACGGCCGACTTCCTTCCCCGTCCTTCCCTAATCCGATGAGACCAATGGCCTCACTGTTTGGTCTCTTCCCCCAAACAACCCAACCCAGCCCAATAAACGTAAGAAACTGAATAATTACTGTATTATAAAATTAAGCTAATGATTGTCGATTTGCAACCGTCTTGCTTTGAAAATAAAACGGCAGAACTAAAATTTCTTTCAGAAGCAGAGCTAGATGCTTGTATGCAAATATTTTTCTGGCGATCTTCTCCAGTAAGAAGCCACATTTTCTTCAACTTTGCAGTTTTGATTTAATTACCTCTCCAACTCATCTACTGGACTAAGACTATCATCGACATCTCCCAAAACGTAAACTTCTTTACTTTCCCTGGTAGTGGAGTTTTTGTGGAATCTGATGAAAGAATTGCGTCTTCGTGGCTTGTACATGCCTCTTTCATCACAATGTTTTTACGTGATTGGAAAAATACGGAAGCTGTTTAAAACATCGTTTAGCAAACGTGCACCGATGTGAGCACTACTCTAAAGATGAAAGTTTATTGGAAATGAAACCAAGTGTTTTGTTGCTGAAGGTGTTTGAACTATTTCATTCAATTTCAGGGCTTCGCCAAGGTCGCTCACAAATTCGATCGGGCGGTCTGATAAAGAATTCTCATATATTCGACTATCGGCTATTCTTTTGGAGAGGGAACATCCACTCTAAACCTATAAAGCCTATACTCGATTCTGTGACTGACCTTAGTTTTGACTGAGTCGTCAGTTCTCCTTGGAACTGGTCACTGGGGAGCTACTAACATAAAAATTAATTGATTGTACGCCTTACCTCTGCCATGACTTTATACCTCTTATCTTCAGATATCGTTTTTAAATGACGAAATGGTAGCCAGAGAAAAGTTGCTACTTCATAGCACCTCTGGACAATTTACTGTTCCTTTAAGAATAATTTGAGGCGTTTACGCAAAAGTTATATTTCAGAGTTTCCTATATGTCCTAGGGTGCGTGGCTCAAATGCTGTAATAATGTCATCATCTATGGCAACAGAAGGTGCAGTGTAGATGATTTCTTCAGTTCTGATTCCTTGCACGCCCCCTTGAAGGGCTGCAAAAACCCTCATGTTTTAAAAGTTATTAAATAAACGCCATCGTATCAGCATGATATCAACTGCCTCAGTTTGAGTTACTTCACTCTTCTCAGAGAGCTTTTCGCACAGAGGCGAATATTGGCTTTCTACCGATTCTAACATTGTCAACGACGTATTCCAGTGTGTGTCGTTGGACTGTTCCAGTGATATATTAAGAGCATTAAGAAGGCCACTTTTCTTAGCGTAAATAACGAGTTCTTCCGCCGCAGCAAAAAGACTGTGAACTTATGGACAAATGACGCACATATACTGCGCATTAAATGCATTTCGTAGCATTGAATTTAGCATATGGCAGGAACAATTCAACAGTGAACAGTCGAGCAACGCAGCGACAATTTTGGCACTTTGATTAGTCGTTTTATGCATGTCTTTCCAAGCAGAGTCGTGGATGCCTCATAAATCGTCTAAACAGTTCTCTTCGAATGTTATCTTCCATTTTTGGTTCATCTGGAAACTGAGCTGTAAACAAAACGCGAGATCTGAAAGTCCAGTCAACAAAATAGGAGACAGTATATGTCAGATAATGGTTTCCTCTTGCGCTGCATGTCCACGTGTCTGTAGCGGCTGTGCTTTCATCTTTTGTTTTGTGAGCAATTACCTCAGGCATAATTATATCTGCAAGGCTTTTAGCACTTTCCGCTATGTGCCGCGACACGGTTGTGGGATGATGAATCATAGCTTCTGCGGATACTTTTCAGTAAGTCGCTTCGACTAACGTCTGAACAACATCCAAGAAAACGTTCACCTCCTATTGTTCCATAGGACCTTAAGTCTACATCTACATCCATATTCCTGACGGTGTGTGGCGGAGGGTACTTTGAGTACCTCTATCGGTTCTCCCTTCTATTCCAGTCTCATATTGTTCGTGGAAAGAAAGATTGTCGATATGCCTCTGTGTGGGATCTAATCTCTCTGATTTTATCCTCATGGTCTCTTCGTGAGATATACGTAGGAGGGAGCAATATACTGCTTGACTCCTCGGTGAAGGAATGTTCTCCTAACTTCAACAAAAGCCCGTACCGAGCTACTGAGCATCTCTCTTGCAGAGTCTTCCACTGGAGTTTATCTATCATCCCAGTAACGCTTTCGCGATTACTAAATGATCCTGTAACGAAGCCCGCTGCTCTCCGTTGCATCTTCTCTATCTCTTCTATCAAACCTATCTGGTACGGACCCCACACCGGTGAGCAGTATTCAAGCAACGGATGAACATGTGTACTGTAACCTACTTCCTTTGTTTTCGGACTGCATTTCCTTAGGATTCTTCCAATGAATCTCAGTCTGGCATCTGCTTTACCGACAATTAATTTTATATGGTCATTCCATTTTAAATCACTCCTAATGCGTACTCCCAGATAATTTATGGAATTAACTGCTTCCAGTTGCTGACCTGCTATATTGTAGCTAAATGATAAAGGATCTTTCGTTCTATGTATTCGCAGCACATTACACTTGTCTACATTGAGATTCAATTGCCATTCCCTGCACCATGCGTCAATTCGTTACAGATCCTCCTGCATTTCAGTACAATTTTCCATTGTTTACAACCCCTCGATATACTACAGAATCATCCGCAAAAAGCCTCAGTGAACTTACGATGTTATCCACAAGACGATTTATATATATTGTAAATAGCAACGGTCCTACGACACTCCCCTGCGGCACACTTGAAATCACTCTTACTTCGGAAGACTTCTCTCCATTGAGAATGACATGCTGCGTTCTGTTATCTAGGAACTCTTCAATCCAATCACACAATTGGTTTGATAGTCCATATGCTCTTTGTTCATTAAACGACTGTGGGGAACTGTATCCAACGCCTTGCGGAAGTCAAGAAACACGGCATCTACCTGGGAACCCGTGTCTATGGCCCTCTGAGTCTCGTGGACGAATAGCGCGAGCTGGGTTCACACGATCATCATTTTCGAAACCCATGCTAATTCCTACAGAGTAGATTTCTAGTCTCCAGAAAAGTCATTATACTCGAACATAATACGTGTTCCAAAATTTTACAACTGATCGACGTTAGAGATATAGGTCTATAGTTCTGCATATCATTTCGACATCCCTTCGTGGAAACGGGGATGACCTGGCCCTTTTCCAATCTTTTGGAACGCTACGCTCTTCTAGAGACCTACGGTACGCTGCTGCAAGAAGGGGGCAAGTTCCTGCGTGCTCTGTGTAAAATTGAACTGGTATCCCATCAGGACCAGCGGTCTTTCCGCTTCTGAGCGATTTTAATTGTTTTTTCTATTCCTCTGTCATCTATTTCGATATCTATGCTCGCGTTTGTCGGCAATTGTCTCCTGAGCAGGTTCATGAAGGCGCTTCTCTTCCACACGGGACAGTTGTTTATTAAACACAAATTGATAACGAGAAATGTGGTGTCACTTGAGCCTTTAGCATAAGCGTAAATTTCACTGGACAGCGAACAGCAAACAAAATTAACGTTTTCCCCATCGCCATCAACTATAGGCTTAAATACCATTCAAACTGAACGTTTAAGATTCGTTTCAGGTTGTGTGGTTCTATACATACCACAGATTAGTTTGGCTTATAAGTCCCTTTTTCTTGACATGCACTCCTTCTTCCGCATGCCACGTTTAGTTTCCGCGTCCATTTTCTGTGCTAAGAAAAAATGGAGAAGTGGCACCACTCCACTCGCCGCCGGCCGCGGTGGTCTCGCGGTTCTAGGCGCGCAGTCCGGAACCGTGAGACTGCTACGGTCGCAGGTTCGAATCCTGCCTCGGGCATGGATGTGTGTGATGTCCTTAGGTTAGTTAGGTTTAAGTAGTTCTAAGTTCTAGGGGACTGATAACCACAGCAGTTGAGTCTCATAGTGCTCACAGCCATTTGAACCAAGCACTCGCCGCTCGTAGATCGTACTCGCAAAGGCTGTCGGTGCTGCCACCAGCCGGCAAGCCACATCACACCAAAGCTTGTGCACGGCACTGGCCTGTCCCTTCAGTGACGTCAAGGGCTCGCTCAGTGCGGAGTAGTGCTGTCGCAGCCGACGACTCTGCTGAGTGTGCCCGTAGTACACCGGTGCTTGCGTTTAGCACTGCCCTCTCCTTTCAGTGACGTCACGGGCTCGCAGACTGCTGTAGTCCAGTGCGGGCGCAACGCACGGGGGCCTGGCCTCTGTGCACGACTCTGATATGCGCACACACTCGAAGCAGAAAGAACTCATTCCCCATAAAGATAGAATAATAAATCATGACCGCCATTAACAGCTATTGTTCGATTGTTATCTTTGCATTTTCCCGAATCATTTTTACCGTTTACAAACTAATCCGCTACGAGCATATTCGTTAAACAGCATGAAAAATTACTGTAAATATCCTGTTCATATAAAACCAACGGCCATCCTCTGTCTTGAGTCATTAACTTCCCGTCACTTTCTTAAGTACACTACTGGGCATTAAAATTGCTACACCAAGAAGAAATACAGATGATAAACGGGTATTCATTGGACAAATATATTATACTAGAACTGACATGTGATTACATTTTCACGCAATTTGGGTGCATAGATCCTGAGAAATCAGTGCCCACAACAACCACCTCTGGCCGTAATAACGGCCTTCATACGGCTGGGCATTGAGTCAAACAGAGCCTGGATGGCGTGTACAGGTACAGCTGCCCATGCAACTTCAACACGATGCCACAGTTCATCAAGAGTAGTGACTGGCGTATTGTGACGAGCCAGTTGCGTGGCCACCGTTTACCAGACGTTTTCAATTCGTGAGAGATCCGGAGAATGTGCTGGCCAGGGCAGCAGTCGAACATTTTTCGTATCCAGAAAGGCCCGTACAGGACCTGCAACATGCGGTCGTGCATTATCCTGCTGAAATGTAGGGTTTGGCAGGGATCGAATGAAGGATAGAGCCACGGGTCGTAACACATCTGAAATGTAACGTCCACTGTTCAAAGTGCCGTCAGTGCGAACAAGAGGTGACCGAGACGTGTAACCAATGGCACCCCATACCATTATGCCGGGTGATATGCCAGTATGGCCATAACGAATACACGCTTCCAATGTGCGTTCACCGCGATGTCGCCAAACACGGATGCGACCATCATTATGCTGTAAACAGAACCTGGATTCATATGAAAAAATGACGTTTTGCCATTCGTGCACCCAGGTTCGTCGTTGAGTACACCATCGCAGGAGCTCCTGTCTGTGATGCACAGTCAAGGGTAACCGCAGCCATGGTCTCCGAGTTGATAGTCCATGCTGCAGCAAACGTCGTCGAACTGTTCGTGCAGATAATTGTTGTCTTGCAAACGTCCCCATCTGTTGACTCAGGGACCGAGACGTGGCAGCACAATTCGTTACAGCCATGTGAATAATATGCCTGTCATCTCGACAGCTAGTGATACGAGACCGTTGAGATCGAGCACGGCGTTCCGTATTACCCTCCTGAACCCAGCGATTCCATATTCTGCTAACTGTCATTGGATCTCGACCAACACGAGCAGCAATGTCGCGATACGATAAACCGCAATCGCGATAGGCTACAATCCGAGCTCTATCAAAGTCGGAAACGTTATGGCACGCATGTTTCCTCGTTACCCGAGGCATCACAACAACGTTTCACCAAGCAACGCCAGTCAACTGCTGTTTGTGTATGAGAAATCGATTGGAAACTTTCGTCATGTCAGCAGATTGTAGGTGTCGCCACCGGCGCCAACCTTGTGTGAATGCTCTGAATAGCTAATCATTTGCATATCACAGCTTCTTCTTCCTGTCGGTTAAATTTCTGTGTAAATCGTCCCTGGCATCAGAAATTGCCGCCAGGAACCATATGTACCATAATAAATATATTTGTTTTGATGTTCTCTACCTCCTGTATTAATTTGAACAAATAGTTTCGGAACACACTGTTATGTTTTGTGGCGTCAACTGGACGTGAGTCTCCCAGGACTGCCCATTCAGTAATATATCGAGTAACAGGCATAACATATAATGTTCTACTTTGCGAGACATGTTCTCTGGCTTGAAATACGCCTGTCGGTGGGTATTTGGCGACTGAGGACGAATAAACTTTAATCTGCAGTAATAAAACACTAATGTCGACACCCCATTCTGATACTGTGAAGCCCATTTATTATTATTATTATTATTATTATTATTATTATTATTATGACATGATCTCAAAGTTCGTATCAATACTGGCTAAGCAGACGATCTATTAGATGTCAACTGATTATCAATAAGTATTGTACAACAATTTGGAGGTTGAGAGGAGTCCATATGGATTAGCAGCTACTACACACACTCTACGATGAACATGAAAACTATTGTTGGCAGAATGACATACAAATTCTAGTTGGTAATGTCGGAATTTTTCTCAGCGTCATTTTCAAAGGTACCAGGAAGAATTAAAAAACTGAAGTCTGTTTCTGAATGAAAAAGAGTCGCTGAATGTGGTCGCAGTCCTAGCAACTAGAAAAGGCATTTCGTTTGCATTTGCGTGGAGGAAGTTAGTGTGAATTAAGGCAGATGGTGTTCTTCACCCAATTTTAGGAGCGCAGTCAGTGCAGCATGTGTATCGAATATTGTTGGTGTGACCGTGTACTGACAGTATCAGTCTCTTATTATACGCACAGTGTAACTTGGCACTTCGTGTGCAGCCCACGGGAAGTGTTCTGGGAAAGACATTAAGGGACTCTGCCTACTCTATCGTTCCCAACATCACTGCATCAAATGTCGCGTTCCATTGCACGAATAGCAGACGATTTGGTGGCTAGGTGTAATTAAAGAAGAGTTGTCGTGTAGGAAGACCAATCTTACCTGCCTGGGATCGTCGAACATTGAAGAGAATTACCACGGAGCTTCCTAGCATCTGAGGATCTTAGTACGTCAGTACTCAGTCAGTACTGGGGATGGACAAAAATATGGTCATGTACGGTTTTCGGGAGAACCTTATGTTATTCTTCCTGCAAAATAGTGGCAAGGTCAGGTAGTGATGATGGAAGTGGATAGAGATCACTTATCCTCTCTCCAAAGTAGGCCACAAAGGCTCAATAATACTGAGATCTAGTGACTTTGATGGTCAGGGGAGACGTGACAACTCATCCTCGTGTTCACAAAACCAGTCCTGGGCCATGCGAGATGTGTCAACAGGGGCCGTGTCGTCTTGGAACACGGCATCACCATTGAGAAACAAAGACTGTAACATGGGATGAACCTATTCATCCAAAATGGTCACATAACCCTTAGCAGTAATTTGGCCTTGCAGAGTAATTGTGGCGGCCCATAGAATACCACGATATGGTTGCCTAAATTATAACTGAAACCCTGCCGTGTTTAACTATTGGGACATACACGTGGCCAGAAGTTGGGAACTCATCTGACCAAATGACTTCCTTCCATTGCTCAACAGTCCAGATTTTAAGGCGGCGGCACCACGTTTTCCTGCTAATGGCATTTGAATCACTGATGAGTGGTTTTGGAAGTCCAACTCTCCCTGCAATACCCAGCTTATTGAGCTCCCTTCGTGTTGTTTTGGTTCAAAAATGGTTCAAATGGCTCTGAGCACTATGGGACCTAACTTCTGAGGTCATCAGTCCCCTAGAACATAGAACTACTTAAACATAACTAACCTAAGGACATCACACACATCGATGCCCGAGGCAGGATTCGAACCTGCGAGCGTAGCGATCGCGCCATTCCAGACTGAAGCGCCTAGAACCGCTCGGTCACTCCGGCCGGCCTGTTTTGGTACTGATAGGGTTCGCGGATGCGACATTCAGTTCTGCAGTGACTTTCGCAGCTGTCGTCCTTTTATTTTTCGTCACAGTCCTCTTCAGTGATAGTCTATCACGATCACTCAGGGCACACTTGCTTCCGCGATGTAAAATAGCAGATAACGTTTCATCGCTTTCCCTACAGGCGCGGAATAAATCTTCGATATGGTGCCACTTTAAATACCGAACACTTCGGCTTCCTTGATTATGGAAACATCCACCATACAAGCACGAACAATATTCCGGCGTTCGAATTCACTTGTGTCGGACATCAAACACTCATACCTACACAAAACACTGTTTGACCACGACTGACACTTGAAACTTATTGAAGACATTCCACAGATGCTGTTCGTGGTCAGATACAACGGCGCAACATGCAGGTTTAGCTAGCATCTGCATTTATGTTCAAGTACGCATTTCTCGCAGTGTTTCTATGTTTTTGTCCAATCCCAGTATCTCAACCAGGTCATTTCTGCCATCACAACCTGATGAGAGCTGTGCAGACTGAATACCATCAACAAAGTGTCTATGTCATAATTACCAAGAATGCGTTAGCACAGTCCAAATAGTGCCGGGAAAATGTAGAGTGATCAAAAAGTCAGTATAAATTTGAAAACTTAATAAACCACGGAATAATGTAGATAGAGAGGTAAAAATTGACACACATGCTTGGAATGACATGTCGTTTTATTAGAATAAAAAAAAATCAAAGTTCACAAAATGTCCGACAGATGGCGCTGGGCAGCAAAACTGCTACCGTGACGGGTGAGATGTACGCCGATATGTTACAGAATCGCATCATCCCCAGCCTGGCTGATAAACGCCTGCTGGAACGTACGGTGTTTATGCAGAATGGCGCTCCACCCCATATTGCTAGACGCGTGAAAGATCTCTTGCGCGCATCGTTTGCTGGTGATGGTGTGCTCAGCCGCCACTTTTGTCGTGCTTGGCCTCCCAGGTCCCCAGACCTCAGTCCGTGCGATTATTGGCTTTGGGGTTACCTGAAGTCGCAAGTGTATCGTGATCGACCGACATCTCTAGGGATGCTGAAAGACAAATTCCGACCCTAATACCTCACCATAACTCCGGACATGCTTTACAGTGCTGTTCACAACATTATTCCTCGACTACAGCTATTGTTGAGGAATGATGGTGGACACATTGAGCATTTCCTGTAAAGAACATCATCTTTGCTTTGTCTTACTTTGTTATGCTAATTATTGCTATTCTGATCAGATGACGCGCCATATGTCGGACATTTTTTGAACTTTTGTATTTTTTCGGTTCTAATAAAACACCATGTGATTCCAAGCATGTGTCTCAATTTGTACCTCTCTATCTACATTATTCCGTGATTTATTCAGTTTTCAAATTTATTCTGACTTTTTGATCACTTGGTACTATGAACCAGTGGGTGCTGAAACAGAGCAGCCTGTAGCGATGAGTTGTCTTTCCCTTTTTCCGTCAACAGGTCAGCTTAATATCCGTCAGACACCAAAAGAAGCTTGTAGCTTGTGTGTATTGTAATGTCTAATTATTGCCTTTGAACTTGGAGATGGCTTTGTTATATAGTGATCCTAGGATTTATTTCTTTCCGACAGATATTTTGATAATGTGTTGAGCGACAGTTAACGGCACAGGATTATTTAGACTTTTCAGGGAACAAATTACATCCCATGGAACAGATGCTGTACGCGAAAATTGTCATGATATTTGTAAAAGATAGTGACCCAGATTTTTCTGCTGGCTCTGTTCGAGCGTCATTGTACCAAGTAGAGACCAACTTGTCCCACTCAATCACTCAGCTTGAACATCATTTTTGCTCAGAAATAATCGTACAACAGAGAATGTAGTGCTGGTCCCATCTTCCATCATCACTGTGTCACAGTACATGAAGAATTGTGCAGTAGAAGAAATCGAGGAATGTATCCTTAAATTACGCAGCGAATTGAAGTCGTACAGCGGGATAAATGTGACCATCACAGTGATGGGGTTTCGACAGTTTCCCCTGCTTTGACAATCACAGGTACTCATCTTAACGTTTGTAAACAAGTACTAGAGATATTGATTTATACCAAGATCGAGGCACCCCACAGTATATAGTAAGAAGCCTCTTCTTAAAGAACCATCTGCGAGGTTGAAGGGGCAAAGGAAACATTATAAGCTGTCTGTCGAAACTTTCTTCTAGATAATATAATATTAATAGAGGTAATGTGCTAAGAATACCACAAATCATAGTTTAATTTCAAATTTAACGAAAAACGGACGTAGATGCTACACATTACAATAATTTTAAAACAACAGTCTCACGCAGTGTAAAGATTTTATATGAAATATTACGCTCCACATGACTAGTTAAATAAAGTGAAGGTCTTCATAAAGAATTTCATTATTATTTCGCGAATATTGCTGTAATTTTCTAAGCAATAGCATGCATTTTCGAAGGTTACTGTGCGTTTGTTGTGATGGGCTGTGCTTCGAAGACAAAACAAAGTGTATGCAGTTCTTTGCACCTGCCTCCTTGCTCACAAATACGAAACAACGGCTGGGTTGGGCTTTTTCTCTGCCTAGGGACTGGGTGTCTGTGTTGTCCTTACCATTTCATGATCAGCATCATCATTCCTGACAGTGGTTAAGTTGGACTGGGTAAAAATTGGGACTTTGTACTGGCGCTGACGACCGCGAAGTTGAGCGCCCCACAAACGAAGCATCATCATCAAACACGAAATAAGAGTATGATGATGAATGACACGTGTTTCAGACGTATTACCTCCTTGACTAGGGAAAGTGAGAGCTAGAACGTGATGTACTGTTATCACTGAAGTCATTAGGAACGGAGAGCACCATCTCATCTGGAAAGGATCGCCGTACTGAGGAGCAGTTGTAATAAGGAAGATATAGAAAAATTACACTGATGAAACAAAACATTCTGACCACCTGCTTAATAGCTTGTTTGTCCGTCGTTGTTCCGAAATGCATCACTGATT
Source organism: Schistocerca gregaria (assembly GCF_023897955.1). NCBI lineage: Eukaryota > Metazoa > Arthropoda > Insecta > Orthoptera > Acrididae > Schistocerca > Schistocerca gregaria. The sequence goes on from NC_064931.1 coordinate 91,067,744, forward strand.
CTATGTATCAGCCATCCGACAGTTTGTTGGTAGGTTTGTGGAAGTATGTGGCATTAGATGTCTATGAACAGGTCATGTAATTCGCGTAAATAACGGGCTGCTGATTTGAGTACGCGGTGATGGCGTCCAATAGCGACCCAGATGGGTTCCATAGGATTTACATCAGGCGAATTTGGTCGCCGAGACATCAACGTGAGCTCACTATAATGCTCCTCAAACCACTGTAGTGTGGTTATGGCTCCGAAACACGGACAGATATACTGCTGCAAAATGGCATCGCTGTCTGGGAAGACATTAAGCATAAAGGGATGCAGGTGGTTCTCATGTGTCAGCGTGTCTTCGATTCCTACCACAAGTCCCAGGAGAATGTCTCCCACAGCATAATACTGCACCCATCGGCCTGCGTCCGTGGCGCACTGCACGTTTCGTGCCGCCGCTCACCTCGATGACGGAGTACGTTGAGACGACTGTCGACCTAGTGTAGTAAAAATGTGATTCACCCGAAGAGACGACACGTTTCTTTCCATTGATCAACGGTCGAATCCTGGTGGTCCTGGGCCCACTGCAATCTTAACCGGCGACGTCGCTGGGTAAACATGTGAACACTTAGGGGTGGTCTGCTGCAGGGCTCCATGATCAACAATGTACGATGAACGGTGTGCTCCGAAACACTTGTGCATGAACCAGCATTGTGCTCTTTCGGCAGAGATGCCACAGACCACACTCTATCCTACTTTACAGAGCAGACAAGCCTCCGAACCCTAAGTTCTGTGAAGAGTCGTGGACGTCCAACCAATTCGCGTCCAGTGGTAATTTCACTGTCCTTCTACCTCTTTCCGTAGATGCTCACGACAGTAGCTCGTGGACAGTCGACCAGCTTCGCGATTTTCGAGGTACTCGTTCACAAGCTCTGCCTAATAATAACCTGCTCTTTGTCATAGTCACTTGTTGTTGTTATGGTCTTCAGTCCAGAGACTGGTTAGATGCAGCTCTGCATGCTACTCTATCCTGTGCAATCTCCCAGTATCTACTGCAACCTACATCCTTCTGAATCTGTTTAGTGTATTCGTCTCTTGGTCTCCCTCTACGATTTTTACCCTCCAATACTAAATTGGTGATCCCTTGATGCCTCAGAACATGTCGTGCCAACCGATCCCTTCTTCTAGTCAAATTGTGTCACAAATGTCTCTTCTCCCCAGTTCTAGTCAATACCTCCTCATTAGTTATGTGATCTACCCATTCTTCAGCATTCTTCTGTAGCACCACATTTCGAAGGCTTCTATTCTCTTCTTGTCCAAACTGTTTATCGTCCATGTTTCACTTCCATACATGGCTACACTCGATACAAATACTTTCAGAAACGAATTCCTGACACTTAAATCTATACTCGATGTTAACCAATTTCTCTTCTTCAGAAACATTTTCCTTGCCATTGCCAGTCTACATTTTATATCCTCTCTACTTCGACCATCAAAATGGTTCAAATGGCTCTGAGCCCTATGGGACTTAACTTCTTTCGTCATCAGTCCCCTAGAACTTAGAACTACTTAAACCTAACTAACCTAAGGTCATCACACACATCCATGCCCGAGGCAGGATTCGAAACTGCTACCGTAGCGGTCGCGCGGTTCCAGACTGTAGCTCCTAGAACCGCATGGCCACTGCGGCCGGCGCTTCGACCACCATCAGTTATTTTGCTCACCAAATAGCAAAACTCCTTTACTACTCTAAGTGTCTCATTTCCTAATATTATTGCCGGCCGGTGTGGCCTCGCGTTTCTAGGCGCTTCAGTTTGGAACCGCGTGACCGCTACGGTCGCAGGTTCGAATCCTGCATCGGGCATGGATGTGTGTGATGTCCTTAGGTTAGTTAGGTTTAAGTATTTCGAAGTACTAGGGGACTGATGACCACAGATGTTAAGTCCCATAGTGCTCAGAGCCATTTGAACCATTTTTTTTTTTTTGGACCTAACATAATTCCCTCTGCATCGCCAGACTTAATACGATTACATTCCATTATCCTCGTTTTGCTTTTGCTTATGTTCATCTTATATCCTCTTTTCAAGATACTTATCTCAATGGATTTCCTCATTTTGAGCCCACATGTTCGCTGCAGTGACCCCCGTGCGTGTCTGCACTGCTTACATGCTTTTGTTACCACCTCCTATGGCCCGCAATGCCATCGGGCGGCACCTAACGTTGGGGTGGGCAGTGGTCATAATGTTTTGGCTTTTCAGTGTAAGTCAGGGTGCCCGGACATAGATCTGAAAGCAGTACCATCCAAATAAGAATCTTCTGATTATAATACTAAATTTCCCTGTCTTATTTTCCAAGTTCATCATTCCTTTGATTCAATAGAGGCAAAATTCGGTAAAATACTAGTCCAGCGTTGTAATAGTTCCGAAAATCCAGTCAATGTGATGTTTGCTTCTGAATCAGCCACATATCTTTGTTTTAAGCAATTTACCAACAGGTGACAGATGTGTTGGTACTGTATTTCCAGCTGTATTACTCAATTCCAGCAATACTGAAACTTTCAGTTCACATGTCATGCACTGAGGTTGAGATATGCTGTTCGTCCATCGGTAGAGACAATATAGTAATTTTTCTGCATTAATGGACTAACGTTTCTCTACTAATGACGCCAAATATCACAAATAATAAAGTCCTTTGTTTCATAGCCTCGTGCAAGATTTTTAGTGGGAAGTCACTTCGGCAATTTGTATTTCAGTGTAATGCCTAGAGGTACACGCTGGTCTCACGAATCTGAGTGCAGTCTATTCAAGATCTTTAAAACACAAAATTTTTGAAGTGGTAATCAACAGCAGCGTATGAAAGCTCTGCTTTAAGCAACCAGAAACGTCAATTGCTACATCACCCTGTCAAGTCCAAATCCATTTGTGTCTAGTGTCCTACATATCTTTTTAGTAGGACACCTATTTTTAAAATGAGGATTTGAAATCCTTAAGATCCACGAAATATCTTAGACAGGACCAACTACTGTGAACAAAGCTTAACCGAAATATCATTAATATGTAAGAAAACGTTGAACAACATAAAAAGAGTAAATGCCAATAGGCATGTACTGAGGTGGCGACATAAATGCTTAAATGTTAGTAATAAGATGTACATTGCAAGCTGTGTAATTTATGGGTGCTATTGCATTGTGCTAGTGTCATTAAGGTACATAAGAAGGAATTTACAGGCTGCATCGAGAGGAAACTGACATACTTGAAGAGATGACGTATGGATTTTTCTGAAGGGAAAGCAACTGATGAACATATTCCTTATTCTCAAAGGATTCGTAAATCACTACTAGACTAGGGTAGAACTGTAAAATAAATGATCATTACTTGCTGTGTTTTGTTATCAGTTTTCCATAATAAGTCATGTTCAGAATGCTGCCGTCAGTATGAACGTATTCTGCAGCTCGTGTAGACAGCTGCTGTAGACTCCAGCTCCGAATGTGAACACAATAACTGTCTACACGTGCTGCAGGATTCATTAAAGTTTGCGGTGGCATTTTTAATACGTTTTATAAAGACAAATATACAATATAACTCATGTCACGAGCTGTTAATTTATAATCACGTGTATCTTTCCTATTTATGACAAACTAAATTAGTTTTATGTGGGAAACTACTGGGAACAGACATTGTTCCATTCAGAATAGTCCATAATACCCATCTCTTAACGTATGCCTATGACTTTTGTAACGCACGTATAATTCAAGGGTAAGGGATTGTTTACTTAGAAGTGAAACATTATGTACAACTATTTATAATATATTTTCAAGTGTATCTCGAAAATCTTTACAAAACCGCATTTTAAAGAAGCTATATTCCTTATATGCATATTAATTTCATTATTGCGAGACATGTACCTACAGCGTAGTCCAGCGTAACGGAAAAAGCATTTCAGCATTATTGGCACATATCTTAATCATAGTTAGCCGTAATTATTAAATCATATGATTATTTCATATTAAACCTTGATATATGAAAGCTGTTTCAGTGAATGAGTGTAGGAGAGACATAATTTTTTCTGAGTACTTCGGAGAATATAACATAAAGTAACAGGTTCCAATCCCAGTGTAAATGCAGTGTGCTAACGAAGGTGTATGAAATTAAGCAGTGGGTTAGGGAGTCAGAAGGAACATCTGCACGCATAAGGCAGCCACCGTTGTGCCCAGCAGTCCCTTGCGTCAGCTCTGTCCCCACAGAAAGCGGACCCTAAGCGCCACCATTTGTGACGCTTGTTCGTTGCCGGCGTGACGCTGCAATTGCCTGCAGCCCAGCTCCAACACGGGCGAGAGAAACGTAGTCACGCTTTCCGTCTCGCCGCGAATTAAATCGCTGGCCTGCCCGCACATTCCCAGCTGTCTAGTCCCCGCTCGGCGCGGACACCTCTGCCATTCCCGTTTACATAAAGCGGGCCATCGCTTCGAACCGACACTAACAGAGCTAACTAGCTGTCCTTTTGTGTACAGAACCGAAAATGACACTACTCCGAAGGCTAGATATCTATGTTCACCGTCCAAAATGTTAGCCGACCCATTAAAAGAGCACACCGGTCAATTTTGAGCGCTGTAGACGATTTACAGCTGGTACCAGTCGGTTATGTGATCTTCCATAGCTGTGGCGTAGCAGTGACATGGTGTGTCTGTGCCAGTCGGTTATATACTATGTGATCAAAAGTATCCGGACATCCCCAAAACCATACGTTTTTCATATTAGGTGCGTTGTGCTGCCCCTACTTCCAGGTACTTCATATGAGCGACCTCAGTAGTGATTAGATATCGTGAGAGAGCAGAATGGGGCGCTCCGCGGAACTCACAGACTTCGAACGTGGTCAAATGATTGGGTGTCACTTGCGTCATACGACTGTACGCGAGATTTCCACACTCCTAAACAAACCTAGGTCTATTGTTTCCGATGTGATAGTGAAGTGGAAACGTGAAGGGACACTAACAGCACACAAACACAGAGACCGCTGACACTTCAAGAGGGTCGTAATGAGTAATAGGCGGACATCTATGCAGACTATCACACAGAAATTCCAAACTGAATCAGGATCCACTGCTAGTACTATGAGAGTTAGGACGGACGTGAGAAAACTTGGATTTCATGGTGGAGCGGCTGCTCATAAGCCACACATCACGCCGGTAAATGCCAAACGACGCCTCGGTTCTACATCTACATTTATACTCCGCAAACCACCCAGCGGTGTGTGGCGGAGGGCACTTTACGTGCCACTGTCATTACCTCCCTTTTATGTTCCAGTCGCATATGGTTCGCGGAAAGAACGACTGTCTGAAAGCCTCCGTGCGCGCTCGAATCTCTCTAATTTTACAGTCGTGATCTCCTCGGGAGGTATAAGTAGGGGGAAGCAATATATTTGATACCTCATCCAGAAACGCACCCTCTCGAAACCTGGCGAGCAAGCTACACCGCGATGCAGAGCGCCTCTCTTGCAGAGTCTGCCACTTGAGTTTGCTAAACATCTCCGTAACGCTATCACGGTTACCAAATAACACTGCGACGAAACGCGCCGTTCTTCTTTGGATCTTCTCTATCTCCTCCGTCAACCCGGTCTGGTACGGATCCAACACTGATGAGCAATACTCAATTATAGGTCGAACGAGTGTTTTGTAAGCCACCTCCTTTGTTTTGTGGACTACATTTTCTAAAGACTCTCCCAATTAATCTCAACCTGGTGCCCGCCTTACCAACAATTAATTTTATGTGATCATTCCATTGTGTAAGGAGCGTAAACATTGGACGATTGAGCAGTGGAAAAACGTTGTGTAGAGTGACGAACCACGGTACACAATGTGGCGATCCGATGGCACGGTGTGGGTATGGCGAATGCCCGGTGAACGTCATCTGCCAGCGTGTGCAGTGCCAACAGTAAAATTCTGAGGCGGTGGTGTTATGGTGTGGTCGTGTTTTTCATGGAGGGAGCTTGCACCCCTTATTGTTTTACGTGGCACTATCACAGCACAGGCTTACATTGATGTTTTAAGCACCTTCTTGCTTCCCACTATTCAAGAGCAATTCGGCGTTGACGGTTGCATCTTTCAACACGATCGAGCTCCTGGTCATAATTCACGGCCTGTGGTGGAGTGGTTACACGACTAACATCCCTGTAATTGACTAACTTGCACAGAGTCCTGATCTGAATCCTATAGAACACCTTTAGGATGTTTTGGAACGCCGACTTCGTGCCAGACCTCACCGACCGACATCGATACCGCTTCTCAGTGCAGCACTCCGTGAAGAATGGGCTGGCATTCCAGAAGAAACCTTCCAGCACCTGATTGAACGTATGCCAGCGAGAGTGGAAGCTATCATCAAGGCTAAGGGTGGGCCAACACCATACTGAATTCCAGCATTATCGATGGAGAGCGCCACGATCTTGTAAGTCATTTTCAGCCAGATGTCCAGATACACATAGTATATGGAAGCAGTGCAGTAAGCTGGGGTTATGTGGACGCGTGACGGAACGGTAGAAAGGAGCTCAAAAATGGCTGTGAGCACTATGGGACTTAACACCTGAGGTCATCAGTCCCCTAGAACTTAGAACTACTTAAACCTAACTAACATAAGGACATCACACACATCCATGCCCGAGGCAGGATTCGAACTTGCGACCGTAGCGGTCGCGCGGTTCCGTACTGCAGCGCCTAGAACCGCTCTGCTACAGAGGCCGGCTAGAGAGCAGCTGCCATGTTTGGACGTGCCCAGTTTCGCGAATAAAATTGCCGAGTTATTGTATCAATGTGAAGTGCCCAGTGTGTCTAAAAGGAACGATGTAACACTTACAGCGATATCAGACGGAGTAGAAACACTGATCTTAAACAGACCCCAACCGACAGGGACTGGAGACGCGTGTGACGTTTTTTCAATGACAGCCGGTTTCAAATGCGACAGCAGTTGCTGCTGTTAGAGAATGCAGGTCGATCTCACCCAGTTTCCGAGTGAACATTGTAAAAGAAGCTACATGCAACGGTCATTTGGAAACAGTAACCGCGCAAAAGATCGTTGCTCACAGCAACACGTAAATATGCACGTCTTCAGTGAGCGAAACAAAACAGAAACTTAATGTAGTTCATAATATTAGATGTTTCAGGAAAGCTTGCAAATGTGTCGTTCATTAAAAAAAATTCTAATCGATAATTTAGTAATCAATAATAACCGAACTATATGGAAAAACGTAAATTAAAAACTAAGGCGTGAACACACTTTATTCAACATGTAAACGTCACTGCAGATGTTCGGATTTAGGTTGTAACATGTTCGATATGCCTGCCATCATTGGCGATGATGTGGCGCAGACTAATAGCGAAATTCTGCATGATCCTCTGAAGTGTTGGAGCGTCGATGCTGTCGATGACCTTCTGAAGGGTTGTTTTCAGCTCAGCAATGGTTTTGGGGTTATTTCTGTACACCTTGTCTTTAATATAACCCCACAAAAAGGAATCGCATGTGTTCAGATCCGAAGAATATGGGAGCCAACCGAGGCCAATGCTGATGGCCTCTGGATACCCCAGAGCCAGACTGCGGTCCCCAAAGTGATCCTCCAGGCCATCAAACACTCCCCTGCTTCGATGGGGTCGAGCTCCGGATAATGGGGTTGAAGTCATCTTTAAAAACTTCATGTACTGTTCGGTAGTTATAGTGCCATCAACGAATATCGCACCGATTATTCCATGACTGGACATTGTAGCACTCCACCTACTCACCTGTTGAGGGTGACGAGACTTCTCAATTGCGAAATGCGGATTCTCAATCCCCCAAATGCGCCAATTTTACTGATTTACGAACCCATCCAAATGAAAGTGGGCTTCGTCGCTAAACCAAAAAACAATGCGTGTACTAATTCCCATGACGCCCCGTGACCAACCGTGCAGTTTGAACGTCCTAACGTGCAGTTTGAACGTCCTAACGTGCAGCTTGAACGTCCTAACGCAAACCGTTCAGAAGTTATGACGATTTTATTTCATGTAGTTCAATAACTGTCACCCAGTATGTCGATAGAGTATCAACCAAAACACCGATTTAATTCATGCCATGTGCTGTCGTCCAGTACAATATACGTAAACGGTAACTAAAAGTAACACTAGAACGTGGGGGTGAGTTGGTAGAGCGTGATGTTGTCGTACCAAGTGTCCCGATTTCAAGCCACACTGACGACAAATTTTTTAACTGTTTACGAGTGAAACTGTTATATGGGAAAACATATTCCTGGCATGTAAAGGGACTTTTAGGAGGTCGTAGTAATGTTCTTTTGGCAGTCTGCTTTCGCTTCGTTCGTTGAAAGTAGCAAATCTGTAGCGTACATTTGTATAGATAGGTGTGGTGTTCTATCGGACATGTGCGACAGAACACACACGACTCCAGACGAAGCAGGTAGTACATTTTCAGTTTTAAGAATAAGCACAAAAAAAATCGGAACGGTAGAACATAGAAACAATTGCATCGCACGTGTTTAAACCCAGAAGAGGGCTCCTGGAGCCAGTCTGCAGTAATTCTGGACGTGTGAGGGGTCGCATTGTCGTGCTGGAATTGCCCAACTCTGTCGGAATACACAAGGTGAATAGTGTGAGTACGGGAGATTTTGACCCAGTTCTCACAAATGAACCATTGGTCGTCATGGAACAACACAACTTTCATTGCGATACGCTGTGTACGACATGGTCTTGCACATGTATGTTCACTTTATTCGTCATATGAGGAGATTGAGGCAGATCGCAGCCAACACCAACGGGCAGGCATCCCTTGTAATGAGAGCCATTGAGGCCATACAACGCACACCCTTAGCCCGCCTTTGGATGGTAACTACGTCTGTAGAGTATGCGTCGTGTTCTAACACAGGTCACAGGCCAGGCAGGGCCATTATCGTAGAACATTCAGTACTATATTATAAATTTCCTCGATTAAGCCACCAAATGGTTCAAATGGCTCTGAGCACTATGGGACTTAACATCTGAGGTCATCAGTCCCCTAGAACTTAGAACTACTTAAACCTAACTAAGCTAAGGACATCACACACATCCATGCCCGAGGCAGGATTCGAACCTGTGACCGTAGCGGTCGCTCGGTTCCAGACTGAAGCGCCTAGAACCGCTCGATTAAGTCATCCTGCGCAATTTGGCCTCCCTGAAGCCTGTAGAGCTGCGGTGGATACAGGTTGTTTCCTGTCGGAACTGTGTGAACTCTGGCATATGTAAACTTTTGTACGTTGTAGTTGGTGCCGAATGTACTGTTTCTTGAGCAGTTCGCTCTTGCGCCGCTACTGTCTCCGCCTGAGCCCTGTTAGCTTCATTATTGCCTCCTGAACTGTTCGTTAAAAATGTGATGCCACTCACTGGAATATGTATCCAGCAATGCTAAAACACGTGGTGTCTGTTGAAGCAGATGACTTGTCGAAGACATTTTCTTCTCATTTTGTGGAGCCGGCCGTAGTGGCCGAGCGGTTCTAGGCGCTTCAGCCTGGAACCGCGCGACCGCTACGGTCACAGGTTCGAATCCTGCCTCGGGCATGGATGTGTGTGACGTCCTTCGGTTAGTTAGGTTTAAGTAGTTCTAAGTTCTAGGGGACTGATGACCTCAGCAGTTAAGTCCCATAGTGCTCAGAGCCATTTGAACCATTTCTTATTTTGTGGTTTCGTATTGTCCGAATGTGTCAGACGACTAGCAGCAATATTCTCATAGGGTGCACTCGTCTGGGAAGGCGTAAAGTCTGCCTTTCGCGGGCAAAGGTCCCTAGTTCGAGTCTCGGTCCGGCACACAGTTTTAATCTGCCAGGAAGTTTCATACCAACATGCTCTTAATATGTCTGGAACCAATAGCATGGAAGGCCGTGAATGAGATCGCCATAACGCACTTCAACTGTTTCATCCTCTTGAACTGTTACTGGAAGAATTTTCGGTATGAGCGACTGGAATTTTTCACTTATATTTCGGAATGCTTCTTACTGACATTGAGGTACAATTACTATTGGAGAAATTGGAGTGCTATTCTGAACAACGGAAGCCTCTGCGTGCGTAGTGGAATCTGGATATGTGAAAAGCCGACAGATGTTGGCTGCAAGATAAGCTATCTTTAATACAGCTAATAAAAAAATCCATATGCGGTCTCGGCGTACATGAAACTGCGAGGCAGATGTACAGCTTATGGTGCTCGCAGCGCTCTTCACCAAGAGTTTCGAAGAAGTCACAACATAGACTTCGTATTAAATATTTTTGACCCGGAATTTTTGTTGCTAAAGTACTAAACAAACACTTGTACAGTAAGAAAGTAATCAACAAAACAGAATATGTAAAATCAGTGGGTTTTTTTCTGTTGAGTCCATGAGACGCTCGTTTTAAGGAATCATCATTGTATCGTTTCATTCGATGCCTACAAAATAGGTAACTTTCATTCTGTAACAACTTTTCTGATTACTTTACTCCTACCATTCAATCCTCATTTACTTATCGCTGTACATAATATAATAAAAGACGACTGAAGTGCATTATTAATTCGGTAGACGTTTAATGTTTCTTCTAGAGTAACAGTCAACTCTAACTGATGTCACGATGTTTCATTTCTGTGTGGTTTCTTAATAAATTTCTGAACTACTCTTGAAGAAACATCAATGGTCGATCAAAGTTCACAATTGTCTGCTGCCTTCTCTTAATTTTTGTCGTCGCCAAGTAAGGATACGTGGAAGCATCCTTTTACACATTAAGGCAAGGAGGGAATTTCTCGGCCTGGAACAGAGGTGGCATTAGTAGAAATGGAACTTTATTTTTGTTACGTTGATAAATATTGCTCGTAATGTAAATCTAGTGTTTATTTGATATGTGAAACTATTTAACTATTCGGTTCTACATATTTTGAAAGTAGTTGTGTTGTGTCTGTTTCGTTCAAATGGATCAAGTAGAATACCGCACCTGCACAAAATTCTTTGTTTTGTTAGGTTCATTGACAAAGGAAAGTGATCAAATCTTTTCACACCAAATGAAGTACGTCTCAAAACTACGAAATACTGACATAGTACTTAATATGATGCTGAAAGATGGATGATGAAGGTTGATGTCAGAAGTATAGCAAATGAAAGTAATTTCACGTGAAAGAAGTTTTTCGTGGTGAGTCAAACGGAAATAAAATCTGTGCGAGATGATTGCTTCATTTGTTGAATATAGACCAAATGCAGATGGAAAACGAATTTCTCAGCAACGTTCGGACTGTTTAAAAATAGTAAAAATAATTCTCTACGTTGATGTGTTCCTGTGGATGAGACGTTAGACACCGTTTCACGCCAGGAACGTAAGAGTAGTTAAGGCAGTGGATAGAAATCGCTTGTCCTGCACCAAGAAATGTCAGTTCCATGAGGCGAAAATGTTGTGACCTGTGTTTCTGGGGCACAAGGTGGACTCTTCGATTACCTTCTAAGGGAAAAACTATAGCTGGAGAATATTACGTAAGTCGCCTGGTCGTAATGGATTCAATAATATACGAGAAGTGGATTGAACTGTAAAAGTAAAAAAAGTAGTAATATTTCAGCAGGTCAGTGCGTTGCCCACTAATATTCTTTGGTAACGAGAAAACTGAGGAATTTACAGACTGAATTGCTGTAAAATCGACCCTAAGCGCCAAATTTGACACCCACTGACCTCCCGCATTCCAACATGTAGAAAAATTTGTGACTGGAAAGTTATGAGCCAATGAAGAAGTTATGGCAGCAACATATGGGTGTTTTACAGGACTTACAGAATTTCATCTCGTATTTCTTATTTCTTGGGTAAAATGGTTGTCAGGTGGAATTCAAGAGCGTATCACAGAACAACCATTGGTCTTAACGTATTATCAGCACAGTTGCATATACAAAAGTCAGCGAGTCTCAGTGCGAGGTACGTATGATATCTAGTCCAAGTGGTACTTCGAATTTCACAATCGTGTATGTATCTCTCACCGAATAAGGGAAGATTGCCCCTGTGTGGACATTAAGTGTAAACTCACTTCAGTCCGTCTGCAAAGAAAGGCATGTAGCCCAATGAATGAACGACTTCGAAATTCACTCTAAGAGATAGTACCAAATGATTGCTCAGTTCCTCCATTTAACACAGACGTAACGTCAGATCACCAGTATTTCCCATGACGATCAGTGGTCACTTTGGTATGTTAAGATGATCCCTGGAGATTTCTAAGGCTTAACAGAAAATATCAAGCCTTAGAGAAAAAAATGGCTCTGAGCACTATGGGACATAACTTCTGAGGTCATCAGTCCCCTAGAACTAAGAACTACTTAAACCTAACTAACCTGAGGACATCACACACATCCATGCCCGAGGCAGGATTCGAACCTGCGACCGTAGCGGTCGCGCGGTTCCAAACTGTAGCGCCTAGAACTTCTCGGCCACCCCGGCCGGCAAGCTTTAGAGAACAAGGTGGCCCATAACGAATATTTGTATGATAAACGACGTCTTGATGTACACCATGAGCTGCACTTCAAAAGTATTTATTTGCCAGACCGGTATTCGGGCATACAGCCAATCATCAATCGTATATGCTGTGCGCGCCTAATCAAACAATGCACACGTTATACGCTACTCACGGTGGAGTATATGCCCGATTACCGGCCTGGCAAATAAATACTTTTGAAGTGGAGTTATTGGTAAAATAGACTTGTTGTATAAAATACATAACAAGCTGCGGAGCACCCAGCAGATAATTTTTTCTCTAATATTTGTATTACTGCCACAAAAATAATGTAATTTTAATGTCAAGTCTTGTTGTGTAGAATTACAGTCTTTGAAAGATGCTTGATAACTAACGTGTCTTTGAAAGGCTCTAATTCTTATTACGAAAAACACAGTCTTATAGAGAGGACAGTGTAAAGTGAATTGAGTGGACATTTCCAGCAGGACCCGTAAAAGCGTGGGCGGAGAGAAATGCTCTTCGCGGACTTGTGGAGCTCCGTCGTTACCTCAGTAGCGAGTCTTGAAGTACAATGCGTCCTGCAGTACACATAGTAAAGGTTTGATGTGGGCTGTATGAAAGCTCCTGTGCTCGAGCAGGCGAGAGCGAACAGTGCTAGTCCGTAGTGAAAAAGCTATTTCAGTGTTTTCATACAGAAGAAGGGAGTGTAAAGGCGAGTGACGACAATCGTACGCTTCGAGTAGCTTCCTAACTCTGACGAGAGTCAGCAATGATTAACTAGCAAACTGTCCGTATATTATTGAGGACGTTAACTAATCCTATAGCCGTAAGCAATAGAATAATGTTTGGGGCTATCAGTAACTCAATGAATTTCTCTCTTTTTGTATTTCTGTTTACCTCTTTGGAGATTTGTGAGTAGCAGTGTATATAACATCAATTAGTGTGTAATTAGTTGTATAAACGCATGGTTTTGAACTTCAGTAAAAGTATTGTAAGCGGTTAGTAAACTCCGATTCATTTGAGACGGTCAGAATGATATCAGAGCTGAGAAAAGTTAATATGAAAAAGGTTTTAGCCTTGTCTCGTGGCTAATAACGATGATGGCGGCCCCGATGTAATTATTAAGCATGACAGCAGAGTGGAGAGATACGAATTTGGGTCTGTCACTCAAGTGCACTTCTTGTGTTACGTCATCTTGTAACATTCTGGTGGTCACAGACTATATAGCATTGTTCCTTGGACATCGGTGGCAACAAAAAGAGACCATTCGGAAGTTGAAGAAACAATGCAGTCTCTCCCGACCCATAATTTGCAGACTCTAATCTAGCAGAACTTCACAGCCTTATTTCCTTTAATCATTTACTGAACCTATGCTACCTTTTGCATCATTATCCCTACTTCGCAAGCTATACTGCAGACTTTATGCGACATGGACAAATTTTGATTTTGTTTATACGACATCAGCATTATGCGTCTCATATAAGTCACTTTTCCTTTTCAGCATCCTCACCATTTTCCATAATTCCTCAAATAATATCCCGAGTCTATAATTTACGATTTTTCATCATTTCTCCTGTTAATAACCGGTGATTAACGCTGTTACGAGCTTCTAAGTACAATATTAGCATGAGACTGTCGCCCTCATTAGTGATATAAATTTTGAAAAGTTGTGACGCAGCTTATATCTCCAAGATAAGCAAATATTTGCTGTTTTATGACTGCGCGAAGCATCGTCAGCTTGATGCAAAAGGACCGCAGCTGTTGTGGAATCGTGCTGAGCCGGTGTGCGCTTTGTGGATATGCTCCACACAGCATCCGTAGCACTGCCGTCTCGCTTCAGAGGAACACAATAGGCCAGCCGTCACACTCTGTAGCTGACTCATCCAACAGCCGACTGGGGAGAAGTTGTGATATTTCTGTCCATACGTTCTGAGGCAGTTGCAGATACTGCTTAATTATTTATGTTCATATCATATAACTTTAAATAGTCTGCACAGTATACATGGGATCTGATTGTATACCCGCTAGCTTGTTCCCTCGTACCAGCGACACCTCAGTTCTCACTGGAGTCAATCTACGTTTACTGTGTCTCAGAGAGTTGTACCGAGCAAGACTGCGCAAGGGGTATGTGCTAGGGGGGTTATGGGTTCTTCCTAGAGCCATCAGGTTATGACTACTGAAAGCTATTGCTCTAAATTACTACAGAACACTATAATATCAAGAAGCTGCAAAGTCACAGCATATATCAGTTTACTGTTTCTGTTCAAATTCCGACTGTCTAATAGTATCACCTTCTGGAAAGACCTTTGAATTTGTATGCCTGATTACAAGTATTTTACCTCCAACACTCTCCCTACAATGCAAAAGTTGTGTCTAGAAACGGTTATGTTCCAACATTAAGTGCTGTGCTACTTTAAGCTAGCATTATTAACGCGAGGCTCATACGGTAAATGATAGACTAAGAACGATATTATGATAAGCGGACATGTCAGCTATCGTTGTAAAACAATTGATTAATCATTTTTTCAATACACACAACCTATCTCACTCACTAAGTAATTTCTATTTAGAGTATGCACGTTGAATGGACAACATTTAGTGATCTGTTGTTTATGTTCGGGACGCACAACATCTAGGTTATTAGTGCCCAAATTTAGTGATATAAAAAGGAATGAACGAAGCTTGGGATTTAAAAATTCATCAACTGAGATAGTGCTTCGTCTTCAACGACCTCGATTTTGGAGTACGATGAACTAATTAGTCGTGATCTCTATAAAGAACCCTGCCGGTTTCTAGCAGGAAAATCACAAACCAAAACTGAGATGAGTGGATGGAGATTTGGACGTTGCTCCTCCGATAAAGAGACTAATGTGATAAGCCAACGCAGTTTTACCAGTGACATTTACTTATGGAAAAAAATTACATTTTTCGGGCGATAGTGATAGACTCTTTTTGCACACTTAATAATTTCTTTGACGAAATCACAAAAACATGTTATAATGTTAACCGATATTTGCCATCATCAGAACGATTGAAAGCACTGTCAGACGATCAACCAGTACATCTACATCTATACCCCGCAAGACACCTTACTGTGTCAAACTGATTACTTGGTGACCATCTGATACTGCTCTCAATTGTTCTGATGATGTCCAGCTATCGGTCAAAGTGTAAAACACGTGGTTGCGTCAGAAAAAAATATGAAGTATGTAGTATTATTTCTAGTGTCTGAACTGTGAAGCAATTTAGAATTAATTTCAGAACTCTTCCGGAATATTTTGTATGAATCGTGGAAACGTCTATAAGAGGATCAAATGGTCGAAAAGAGCCGAACAAGCGTGTCTGTGTTACTGTATGCAGGACGATTAATAGAGGCTTCGGCTTGCTCTGAAGAACACATCGAAGAAGAAAAAAAAATTAAGACTATACAGCCTGTGGAAAATTACGTTGTATGTACTTTAAAAGTTCATACCGTTCTTCATAACAGACTGAATGTGCTACAAGAGGGGTGAAATTAACTTAGAAAAGATAAACGGCGGTAATAAGGAAAGTATAATTCATAAATGATGCAACGACCTTTTTCAGTGAAAGAGATGCACGAATATTTCTGGTAGTAACCGCAAACCATTAATAAATACTACAGTAAAGAGTACCATCTCCCTCACATTTTAGTTATTTTCTAGCCGAATAAGTGGACAAACTTTTATGATATTTATCTAGAGTCTGTACATTAAAGGATACTAAATTCAACGGGGACAGCATAAAATTAAAGCACGTTGTTTTTTTAGAGATGAGACATAGACATTCAGGAACCACCCGTGAAGACCAATAAAACATTGCTAGCAGAGGTAAGATACTTTGGGAAAGAAGTTTGCTATTGATAATTACTATTTCTAAGAGGCTTCTGATAGTGAAATTAAGAGTACAGTTTTGAAAAAGAAGAGATGTGATTTGATGGGATAATGAATGCTCCTACAACGCTTGCTCACAGACTTCAGAGTGAACGTTTTGAACCCATCTACAATCGCCTTAGAACTGGAATGTACCAAGGCCTGAGCTCTTCAAAAAGGAAAAAAGTAATTTCATTTCCCGCTGCAATTAAGAAGTGAAAACAAATGCACAGATCTGTCTAAAACTTGTAGGCTCTGAACTTTGTCTGCAGGAAAAGTAGATGTAAGGCGTGGCGGTAGTCACAGGTGTGAGGCGTGTAGCCTCTGGCAGTCACGTCTTGTGGTTGCACTCCAAGGCCAGATTGCCCTAGGTCAAGGTCTGGCTGCTGCTCTCGGCTTCTGCTCATTGTTTGTTTTGGAAACGAACCCCACGTAATATGACTAACAGCTGCGCGACAGCTATTCAGGCTCAGTTTTTATCAATTCACAGGAGCAAATAAGAACGTACCCGACTGCTGATTAATATCCCGCTTTCCAGAACGTGTTTTTCGTGAAGCGCGCATAACGTTGTGGACGGCACATCAAACTGGGCAAGAGACCTATAGGAATACTACTGATCCAATATTTTCTGATTTTATTTACTTCACCTTTTTGTAAATGGTCACCAATTTACAGTTACGTGATTGTCTGAGTGCTCAGTGAACAGACCTGTGTTCAGAAGAGCTTATACACTGTGGTCCATTGATCATGACCGGACCAAATATCTCACGAAATAAGCGTCAAACGAAAAAACTACGAAGAACGAAACTTGTCTGGGTTGAAGGGGGAAACCAGATGGCGCTACGGTTGGCCCACTAGATGGCGCTGCCATAGGTCAAATGGATATCAACTGCGTTTTTTTTAATGGAACACCAATTTCTTATTACATATTCGTGTAGTACGTAAAGAAATATGAATGTTTTAGTTGGACCACTTTTTTTCGCTTAGTGGTAGATGGTGCTGTAATAGTCACAAACATATGGCTCACAATTTGAGACGAACAGTTGGTGACAGGTAGGTTTTTTAAATTAAAATACAGAACGTAGGTACGTTTGAACATTTTATTTCGGTTGTTCCAATGGGATACATGTACCTTTGTGAACTTATCATTACTGAGAACGCATGCTGTTACAGCTTGATTACCTGTAAATACCACATTAATGCAATAAATGCTCAAAATGACGTCCATCAACCTCAATTCATTTTGCAATACGTGTAACGACATTCCTCTCAGCAGTGAGTAGTTCGCCTTCCGTAATGCTCACACATGCATTGAAAATGCGCTAACATATGCTGTCAGGCGTTGTCGGTGGATCTCGATAGCAAATATCCTTCAACTTTCCCCATAGAAAGAAATCCGGGGACGTCAGATATGGTGAAAGTGCGGGCGATGGTATGGTTCTTCGACGACCAATCCACCTGTCATGAAATATGCTATTCAATACCGCTTCAACCACACGCGAGCTATGTGCCGAACATCCATCATGTTGGAAGTACATGGCCATTCTGCCATGTAGTGAAACACCTTGTAGTAACATCGGTAGAACATTACGTAGGAAATCAGCATACATTGCACCATTTAGATTGCCATCGATAAAATGGGGACTAATTATTCTTCCTCCCATAATGCCGCACCATACATTAACCCACCAAGGTCGCTGATAATCCACTTGTCGCAGCCATCGTGGATTTTCCATTGCCCAATAGTGCATATTATGCCGCTTTAAGTTACCGCTGTTGGTAAATGATGCTTCGTCCCTAAATAGAACGCGTGCAAAAAATCTGTCATCAGCCCGTAATTTCTCTTGTGCCCAGTGGCAGAACTGTACACGATATTCAAAGTCGTCGCCATGCAATTCCTGGTGCATAGAAATATGGTACGGGTGCAATTGATGTTGATGTAGCATTCTCAACACCGACGTTTTTGAGATTCCCGATTCGTGCGCTGTTTGTCTGGTACTGATATGCGGATTAGCTGCGACAGCAGCTAAAACACCTACTTCGGCATCATCATTTGTTGCAGGTCGTGGCTGACGTTTCACATGTGACTGAACACTTCCTGTTTCCTTAAATAACGTAACTATCCGGCGACGGTTCGGACACTTGGATGATGTCGTCCAGGATACCGATCAGCATACATAGCACACGCCCGTTGGGCATTTTGATCACAATAGCCATACATCAACACGATATCGACCTTTTCCCCAACTGATAAACGGTACATTTTAACACGGGCAATGTATCACAAAGCAAATACCGTCCGCACTGGCGGAATGTTACTTGATACCACGTACTTATAGGTTTGTGACTATTACAGCGCCATCTATCACAAAGCGAAAAAAGTGGTCCAACTAAAACATTCATATTTCTTTACGTACTACACGAATATGTTATAAAAATGGGGGTTCCTATTTTAAAAAAAGCAGTTGATTTCCATTTTACCTATGGCAGCGCCATCTCGTTTCCCCCTTCAAGCTAGACGAGTTTCGTTCTTTGTAGTATTTTCGTTTGATGCTTATTTCGTGAGATATTTGGCCCGATCACTATCAGTGGACCACCCTGTATACTGTCCAGTCACATTAATGTGACCACCTGTCAAAATCCCGAATAACCACCTCTTACTGCCAATGCGAGACCTGCATGAAGAGTATCACTGAGGTTCTGGATGGTACCGTCGGGAATGTGGTGACATGCCGACTCCAGTGCTGTGGGCAGCTGCGCTACGTTTCTCGGTTGAGGATAGTGAAGATCCCACAGATTCTCGATTGGGGAGTTTGGTGACGAGGGAAGTACGGTAGATTCATCCAGGTGCTCTTAGAACCACGCGCGTACACTTCCAGCTATGTGACACGTTGCATTGTCCTGCTGGTAGATGCCATTGTGCTGGGGAACAGCCGGCCGCGGTGGTCTAGCGGTTAAGGCTCTCAGTCCGGAACCGCACGACTGCTATGGTCGCAGGTTCGAATCCTGCCTCGGGCATGGATGTGTGTGATGTCCTTAGGTTAGTTAGGTTTAAGTAGTTCTAAGTTCTAGGGGACTGATGACCACAGCAGTTAAGTCCCATAGTGCTCAGAGCCATTTGAACCATTTTTTTGCTGGGGAACAACAAACTGCAAATGGGGATGGACATGGTCCTCAAGGATAGACGCATACTTTTGTTGATCCATTGTGCCTTCCAGAATAACAATATCACCCAGGAAGTGCCACGAAAAGATTCCCCAGACCATAACGCTCTCTCCTTCGGCCTGGAACTTTGCAATGGTTGTTGCAGAGTGTTTGCTTCCAGACGTTACACGTTGTACACGCCAACGGCCATCTGTCCAATGGAGAATAAAACTTGATTCATCTGGAAAGGCCACCTGTCGCCACTCAGTGGACGTCCAGTTGCTCTACTGGTATGAAAATCCCAGTTGCCCCGTTGCCGATGAGCAGCAGTCAGCTGGGTGCATGAACCAAGCACCTGCTGTGGAGGGCCATGTACAGGGTGTTACAAAAAGGGACGGCCAAACTTTCACGAAACATTCCTCACACAGAAATAAAGAAAAGATGTTATGTGGACATGTGTCCGGAAACGCTTAACTTCCATGTTAGAGCTCATTTTAGTTTCGTCAGTATGTACTGTACTTCCTCGATTCACCGCCAGTTGGCCCAATTGAAGGAAGGTAATGTTGACTTCGGTGCTTGTGTTGACATCCGACTCATTGCCCTACAGTACTAGCATCAAGCACATCAGTACGTAGCATCAACAGGTCAGTGTTCATCACGAAGGTGGTTTTTCAGTCAGTGCAATGTTTACAAATGCGGAGTTGGCAGTTGCCCATTTGATGTATGGATTAGCACGGGGCAATAGCCGTGGCGCGGTACGTTTGTATGGAGACAGATTTCCAGAATGAAGCAATTGATCGGCGTCTTAGGGAGCACGGAACATTCCAGCCTATGACTCGCGACTGGGGAAGACCTAGAACGACAAGGACACCTGCAATGGACGAGGCAATTCTTCGTGCAGTTGACGATAACCCTAATGTCAGCGTCAGAGAAGTTGCTGCTGTACAAGGTAACGCTGACCACGTCACTGTATGGAGAGTGCTACGTGAGAACCAGTTGTTTCCGTACCATGTACAGCGTGTTCAGGCACTATTAGCAGCTGATTGGCCTCCAAGGGTACACTTCTGCGAATGGTTCATCCAACAATGTATCAATCCTCATTTCTGTGCAAATGTTCTCTTTGCGGATGAGGCTTCATTCTAACGTGATCAAATTGTAAATTTTCACAATCAACATGTGTGGGCTGACGAGAATCCGCAAGCAATTGTACAATCACGTCATCAACACAGATTTTCTGTGAACGTTTGGGCAGGCATTGTTGGTGATGTCTTGATTGGGCCCCATGTTCTTCCACCTACGCTCAATGGAATCAAGTTACCATGATTTCATACGGGATACTCTACCTGTGCTGCTAGAACATGTGCCTTTACAAGTACGACACAACATGTGGTTCATGCACGATGGAGCTCCTGCAAATTTCAGTCGAAGTGTTCGTACGCTTTTCAACAACAGATTCGGTGACCGATGGATTGGTAGAGGCGGACCAATTCCACGGCCTCCACGCTCTCCTGACCTCAACCCTCCTGACTTTCATTTATGGGGGCATTTGAAAGCTCTTGTCTACGCAACCCCGATACCAAATGTAGAGACTCTTCGTGCTCGTATGGTGGACGGCTGTGATACAATACGCCATTCTCCAGGGCTGCATCAGCGCATCAGGGATTCCATGCGACGGAGGGTGGATGCATGTATCCTCGCTAACGGAGGACATTTTAAACGTTTCCTGTAACAAAGTGTTTGAAGTCACGCTGGTACGTTCTGTTGCTGTGTATTTCCATTTCATGATTAATGTGATTTGAAGAGAAGTAATAAAATGAGCTCTAACATGGAAAGTAAGCGTTTCCGGACACATGTCCACATAATCACTTTTCTTTATTTGTGTGTGAGGAATGTTTCCTGAAAGTTTAGCCGTACCGTTTTGTAACACCCTGTATAGCAAAATTCACTGAACTGTCGTTGAGGCGGTCAGTTGCTCAACAGTTGCAAGTCTGTTCGCTCGTACACATCTCCGTAGCTGTCGTTCAACCTTGTCATCTGTGGCCTGTGATGCACCACAGTTGCCTCGCACCGGTTTTGAGAGAGCGCCTTTTGTCATGCACGGTCTACTGTACACTCGTACCGTAACCACGGTGTTACGCTAACAGTTGAAAACCTTAGCCGTTTGGGAAATGCTTCCACCCTCGGTCTGAAAGCCAATAATCATGTCCTTTACGACGTCAGATGAATCGCTCCGTTCCCGCATTACAACTGCACTGCGTTCCGCGTCCCCCAACACGCTTGATACAAATGGCTGTGAGCACTATGGGACTTAACTTCTAAGGTCATCAGTCCCCTAGAACTTAGAACTACTTAAATCTAACTAACCTAAGGACATCACACACATCCATGCCCGAGGCAGGATTCGAACCTGCGACCGTAGCGGTCGCGCGGTTCCAGACTGTAGCGCCTGTGCTGTGACTTGCCATCTATGAGTGGTTATTGCACGTTTACGTTGAACAAAGCCTGAGGACACATTAATCTGACTGGACCGTGTACATTACCACATTCGCAGTAACATAGTATTAAATCCAGATTTACATTTTATCCTGCATTCATTACTTCATATAAAATTTAAGACGAATTAAATTTCTTCCTCTTCTTCTTCATCTTTGGCTCTACAGCCCTTGATGAGTCCTCGCCTTGTCAACAATCTGCTGTCACATTACTGTTTTACACTTATCCCCCTTCAGCCTCTATCTTCAGTTCGGTAAATGTCAGGTCCAGCCGGCCGGTGTGGCTGGGCGGTTCTGGGCGCTTCAGTCTGGAACCGCGCGACCGCGACGGTCGCAGGTTCGAATCCTGCCTTGGGCATGGATGTGTGTGATGTCCTTAGGTTAGTTAGGTTTAAGTAGTTCTAAGTTCTAGGGGACTGATGGCCTCAGATGTTAAGTCCCATAGTGTTCAGTGCCATTTTTTTGTCTGGTCCAGACATCTAGCTCTTGGTCAGGCCTTTGTTCCGGTGGAATAAAATTTGCGTTTCATTACTTGTTTTGATATTCTGTCATCTGCCATTCTCTCCATATGTCCTAACCAGTGTATTCTTTGAGATTTAATAAATTTTACTATGTGTTTCCTTGTGTCATCTGTTATATTTCATGGTTGTATCTCTCTCTCTCTCTCTCTCTCTCTCTCTCTCTCTCTCTCTCCCTCTCCCTCTCTGTCTCTCAGGCCCATTAGGATTTGCCTTCAAATGCCCCTTGGGTTGTTCATATGCGCTACAGTCATCGTTCAAATCTCTGACCCATATGCAAGTGGTCGTACAAGGGAATACTGTAGGGGACAGTATTCTAAATTGCTACACATCTCAGACTTTTGCCTCCAGCCAGCTCTGCAAGTTTGGTATAGTTTCTTGTTCCATGGTTAAATGGAATTTTTCAATTTTTGTATGGTGCAGTCTCTTTCTGAAATTACAGAAAATACTACGAAAACGTAAGATTTTTTCCAAATGTGAAAACATGTTTCAAGGTCATGTACGTAAGAACAAATATTCTGCTGAAATTTAAAAATGTCGCAATCGAGAAAATCTTGTCTCTACTGTATTTAATCGGCTATCTGTTAATAATTACTGTGCTGTGCACAAACAATAAGTAAGTGAAATTAAATTAAGCAGCACTATTATTAAAAACCGGTTAAAGTTAAATGTGTTTTGAAAGAGGAGCTATTGGAATATAATAATGATTTCCATTTTCAAGGCGGGGAAGTTAAAGGAACTCAGTCCATTTGAAAGATCAGATGTTCCATGGAGAAAGACCTTTTTCTGAATATGTATGACGCGAAGTATTTACAAATGCTGCACAAAATACTACATCGTCTCTAACAACTAGAGACATTGTACAAAATGAAGGAAACTTCTTATGGCGGTCTCTAGTGCGCATTCTTTCATGTCACTAAATTGATATACCAACCAAAAAACATCAAACACTATCCTCTAGGTACAGCACTCTCCCCTACTCTTAACTTGGTTGTTTTTGTAATAAGAGAATTCTTAAATAGCTCTAAGTTCGCATAATAGGCCCTATTTCCCGCTTGTATCCTTTCAGCAATACATACTCGCGTATTATTATCGCTAGTTAAAAGGATACCTATATAATGAATGCAGCTGACATGTTTGAAACATTTATTAGAGGCCTACTGGTCATGTGGTGTTCTTCTAACCTTTGAATTTTACATTACCCTGTATTTTGTGTTGATGTCATTTAAAGTGGTTTGGTATAAGGGACCCTCGGTCTTCGGTAGCTCATTGCAGAACAATTGCATTCCGTTCATTTTCTTACCCCCACGCATCTTTATACCGATATTACACTAAAAATATCTGCACAACAGTGCAAATTTCGAAGGTATATGCTGTGTGTCTTGTATGAAAACAAACGTGTTCCATGTACTCACTGTTCTTACTGTTTGGAATAACGATGCACACTTTACTTTTCGTCCTTAAGCCTACATTCAGCACTGCTCGATTGTGTCCGGGATTTGTTTTTTCAATAGTGTCATAGTTCGGTCTACGAACGATGGTGGTTCTCGTATGTCGAGGCACGTACGGGGGTTGCATTGTTGACGATTCAAAGCGACAGTTGTGGTACGCGCACGTGCCTGCTTGAATCTTGAAAGAAACGTATATCCTGCAAATTATGTCTTTCGCTTGCTTACGCAGAATTTATCACTTACCACCACCATCAGCGATAACAACTCGTAACAAATGAAACAGAAATTCACTGAATAACTCGCTACGATCACGTTTAATGCTCGCATTAGCTACGGCTTTCACAGCAGGGCACTCGGAACACTACTGAACACTCATTGGCTGTCGGAGTAGGCGTGACGTAGGTGCGCAGAACAAGCCTAAACTCGACTGCCATCGTTCATGACTCCAACTATAGTTCTACCTGGACAGTGATACGCATCAGTAGGGATAGGTTTACTGATCGTAAGTTGGCCGATATGCAGTTCGTGTATGCAACGAGAGAGGGGCTGCGCTGGTTCCGCGATGGAAACACCACCACAGTACTTTTACACCACCTCATTTTGCCGCATTGCTCTGTGCTTTGAGTTGTACGTAATGGTGATTGAATATTACAGGCCGTTGCACTTTTGTGAAGATATTTTCACAGAAACAAAGATAAATGGCGTAAGAAACCAGTAAATCTCAGTTTTTTATTACTCTGTAACGAGTCAGGGAAGACCGAAGCTCACTCGTATATTAATAATCAGAAAATATCCCTGAACAACCTCTGAAATTTTGTCGATGGAGTTCATGTTTACCCTGTACAACATCTCAAGGTGTTGTCTGGAAACGTTCGTTTGGATGAGTGCAGGAAAACGCTTGAGAAGAAAAATGGTTCAAATGGCTCTGAGCACTATGGGACTTAACATCTGACGTCATCAGTCCCCTAGAACTTAGAACCACTTAAACCTAACTAACCTAAGGACATCACACACATCCTTGCGCGAGGCAGGATTCGAACCTGCTACCGTAGCGGTCGCGCGGTTCCGGACTGAAGCTCCTAGAACCGCTCGGCCACTCCGGCCGGCGGTTGAGAACACCGTACAGTTGATAGGATATTTGTAGACCACTGCTCGAAAGAAAAGATAACCTGTCCCACTCTTCCTTGCCGAACAGAAAAAGCCGCCACTTTAAAGAAGAAGGTGCCAAGATCTCAAAATGGCAGAGAGATGAAGGTGATAATAATGACGTTTTTGTTGATTGTGGTAACTGCTGAACAAAAGTATAACTGAAGTGTCAATTTGTTCTGATTGTTAAAGTAGTCGTGATATTTTTTCTATCTATCAATTTGCTGAAACGGAGTACTGTGCCATCGTAGCCCATTTTATCTTGGACATTTTATCACTAACGAAAAAATCCGACAAAGGCAACAGCAGTTTGTAAGGAATGCGCTCCTGAACCTTCAACACTTATTAAATAGGCTGTTGAATTGTAACGGGGCCGCAGTGCTCTTGAACGACGACCTAAAACTGCAGCAACAAGTGAAGTCATCGATAAATATATGTTTGGACTCTCGGCGATTACAGGTGTGTCCTTAAGTATATCGGAATCACGATTAAGGTACATCGCACACGAATAATTAAGAGTGAAAGGGCTTTGAGGGAGGTGGGTACAGCATTTGCTGAATGTTGTCTAAAAGCTGATGGGTAACCGAATTTCTCAAATAAGTTGCCACTCCTAAAACATTCAACTAATTTAGTGCGCGCGTTTGATAATGGGAGTAACATCTCACGCCAGACACGCAATTTCTGTCAAAGTGGTGAGTGAATATCGTTTCCACCGGACAGGTTTCTGCGTCCTTTCTTGGGTATGCAGGCGATTTATGTCACTGATTACATTTCAGACAGTAATGAAAGACTACCCAAGTTTTCTGAACCACCTGAACGACAACAAGTTTTCTGAATCAGCTGACTAAAAATACACCGAAGAGCCAAAGAAAGTGACACACCTGCCTAATATCGTGTAGGGCCCCGCGAGCACGCAGAAGTGCTGCAACACCATACGGCATGGACTCGACTTATGTCTAAAGTAGTGCTGGAGGGAACTGACACCATGAATCCTGCAGGGCTGTCCATAAATCCGTAAGAGTACGAGGGGATGGAGATCTCTTTGAATATCACGTTGCAAGGCATCCCAAATATGCTCAATAATGTTCATGTTTGAGGAGCTGGGTGGCCAGAGCTAGTGTTTAAATTCAGAAGAGTGCTTCTGAAGCCACTGTGCATCAATTCTGGCCGCGTGGACTGTCGCATTGTCCTGCTGGAATTGCCCAAGTCTGTCGGAATGCACAATGGACATGAATGGATGCAGGTGATCAGACAGGATGCTTACGTACGTGTCACCTGTCAGAGTCGTATCTATACTATCAGGGGTCCCATATCACTCCAACTGCACACGCCCCACACCATTACAGAGCCTCCACCACCTTGGACAGCGTAAAGCTTCTTGTCGTGTAATCAAAAGATACACGAGTTGGCCTTCGGATCCGAAAGCCCATATCGATTATGTCTCGTTGAGAGGTTCGCACGCTGAGGCTTGTTGATGGTCCAGCATTGACATTGCAGAAATCTGTGGAAGGGTTGCATTTCTGTCACGTCGAATAATCTCTTCAGTCGTCGTTGGTCCAGTTCTTGCAGGATCTTTTTCCGGCTGCAGCGATGTCGGAGATTTGATGTTTTACCGGATTCCTGATATTCATGGTACACCTGTGAAATGGTCGTACTGCAAAATCCCCACTTCATCACTACCTCGGAGATGCTGTGTCCCATCGCTCGTGCGCCGACTGTAACACCACATTCAAACTCACTTATATCTTGTTAACCTACCATTCTAGCAGCAATAACCGATCTAACAACTGCGCCAGACACTTGTCTTATTTAGGCTTTCTGACCGCTGCACCGTATTCTACGTGTTTACTCTTTGTATTTGAATGCGCATGCCTGTACCAGTTTCTTTGCGTACACGTAAAAATGTCTGGACTGAAAAAAAACTACGTCTCATGAAGAAAATACACCTGTTCACCTATCTGTGGGATAGCATGGAGATATGAAGGGTGGACTCCTCATCTACATCTCTGTTCCGCAATTCAAGTTACAGGTGTGGCGGAGACGACATCTAGTGCCAAAATCATTTCTTCCCATCCCTGTCCCATTCGCCAATGGTGCGAGGGGAGAACGACGTGTGTGGGAGAAAGTAATGTACACTCTCTGATCAAGTGTCTCCGGATATACCTACGTAATGCGGAACTGAACACCAGATGTGACCACAGGAGGTGGGAGTATTGTGTGGTCAGCAGAGTGGCAGTAATAGCAGAATGGGCCGATGAGGAGAACTCAGTGACTTCCAGCGTGCACTAGTCAATGGATGTCACCCGAGTAACAATTTCATCAGGGTCATTTCCGCTCTTTTTCAGCTACCCAAGTCGACTGTTAGTGACGTGATTCTGTAGTGGAAACGCGAAGGAACAACCACAATTAAACCAAATCAAGTAGACCTCATATTCTGAAGGATAGGGACCATCGATCATTACGGTGGAGGACTGTACAAAATCAAATAAAGGAGACTAGACCGGAGTAGGCATTGTCCGCAACACTCGTTTTCTGTTCCAACGTTAAGTTTTTAGTGACATGGTGCTGTATTCCTAAGACATATTGTTTTCGTATTGCAGTAAATCATCCACTTTACCAGCGCCGCATTCGTGCTGACGCAGTGGTATGTACAGTTACAAGCGTCACCTCGACTTCAAATATGCAACGTACACATTTATATTTCCACGTAAAGCTATCGAAACTCTTGTTCTACTTGAGGGGGGCTGCGTTTCTTGGAATAACATGCCCAGAGGCTGTAAAGAAGAGACAATTTGGCTGCATTACAACCAGATATGCTTCTAAAAAGAGCACTTCTGTTTCTAAACGACAGTGTAGTTGCAGTATTGAAACATGACACAGCAAATTATGAAGCAACACTCCGTGAGTTCTGATCAGCATCCTCGTAGATGAGTTTGTAAACCTGTTTAAAGTCACTTTTAGGCACGGTTATGTATTCGATGGCGTTCAGCAGCGGATATGACTGTTGCTGTTCCACATATTGGAAAAGTCTCGCATTATATGGATGAGTGAGATGGCACACCGCTGTTCTCTGAATAGTGTGATGAAAAGGAAGGAAAGAAGCTCAGGGCTTAACCTCCTATCCGCGGTAAGATCATTAGCAGACACGTGAATGAGGTAACCGAGCGGAGGTGGCGAAATGGTCTCGTATTCTGGAGGACGGCGGTTCAAAACCCGTCCGGCCATTAGATTTAAGTTTTTCATTATTTCCCTGAATGGCTTATGCGCATGCCGCGGTGATTCCTCTGAAAAGGCAAGGCCGATTTCCTTACCCATTATTCCCCAATCCGAGCCTTTGTTCCGTTCTAATGACCTCTAAGTCAAGGAGACCTTAAGCCCAAATTTCCGTCCTTCTTTCGTATGGAAACTGGCTGTGTACTTTTCAAAGGATTTTTGAGATATGCGGTTAATATTCCGATTCTTTTAGGTTTTGCGTAGTTTACGTATGTAATGCCAGGCTGATTATAAGATAGTTAGTTATGTTGAGTAAAGAGCCCTTACTCGGTCGTCTTTTAAGTTAACTTGTGTTGCATCTCTAACACCGAATAAGTTGATACGGTGATCAACGTGCAAGACTCTCATACTGGAGGTGCGGGATTCAAATCGCTGTCTGGCAATCCAGAAATACAGTAAGTTCTTCCTTCTTTCCCTGGACCACTTTATACGAATGTTAGGCTGGTTCCTTTAAAAACCCATGGCCGAATTTCTGTTCCACCCTTGTACATTTCCAAGCTTGTGGCCTCTCTAATGCTCTAGTCGGCGACGGGACGTTAAACCGTAATCTTCCATGTTTGCATATTTGTGGAGCTAACTGCCGATGTGCAAATGGTTCAAAAGGCTCTGAGCACTATGTGACTTAATATCTGAGGTCATCAGTCCCCTAGAACTTAGAACTACTTAAACCTAACCTAAGGATATCACACACATACATGCCCGAGCCGGCCGGAGTGGCCGAACGGTTCTAGGCGCTACAGACTGGAACCGCGCGACCGCTAAGGTCGCAGGGTCGAATCCTGCCTCGGACATGGATGTGGGTGATGTCCGTAGCTTAGTTAGGATTAAGTAGTTCTAAGTTCAAGGGGACTGATGACCTCAGATGTTAAGTCCTATAGTGCTCAGAGCCATTTGAACCATTTTGAACATCCATGCCCGAGGCAGGATTCGAACCTACGTCCGTAGCGGTCGCGCGGTTCCAGACTGTAGCGCCTAGAACCGCTCGGCCACATCGGCCGGCAAATTCGAGATGGTATAGCTCACATTTCAAGCTTACTTCCGCAGTGCGTTAAATACAAGCGTTAATCGGTTGGACCGTAGTTCAGATCCTGGTTGGGCTTGGCGTATTGTCTGACAATTATTTTATCTCTTCTCTCTAGAAAAGTTTATGTATGTGAAAAATATTGATATGGACATCTGTGCCACGACTTATCATAGTGCACATCGGAATGTAGCTCATAGGGTCACATAGATCACTGATGGAAGGAATGCAGCAGACCTCTGTCTCAGAAATCACTGTAGTGTTTAAACCAACTCGCCTTTTGTAAGTTATGCTAGACGAAATTTGGATATTAAACATCGTCCGTCAGTGACTACACTGGCAGCGCTATCTTTGCTCGCATATTGCAGACCTTATCTTTCTACACCTTGAGTACTTGAAGTGCTAGGGAAAACTTAATTTCTGCCAATTGAAACGGCTGTCCGACGTGCGTCACTCTGCTGATGAGTCGAAGCTCTTGTGACAACTTCCTCGACACGTTGCCGTCGCTTCTTCGCTACTGCTCTCACGATGTGAAAACGCATGAACACGTCGCTAGGTGAGCTACAACACATGCTTAGATCTGGCAAAAAAATTCGAAGGGACCACCGTCAATTCAATAAGACACTTCGTGGTAGTAGCCTGAAGTATTTTAGTCAAAATTTCAGTCGTTTTTTTCTCCTGCAGGAATATATACACAACCCAGGCGCTGCATGCTCTTGCGTTATCTTCTTAAAAGACGAACCCATGTCCGAAATGTTTCACTATACGGCTGAATAATAAGTTGGAATATCGTGTCCGGATACTATACTGCGTTATGCTTTTCCTCGCTATCGAGGAGAGGTGTCTGAGACCCGTTCACTGTTTGTTGTTGTTGTGGCCTTCAGTCCTGAGACTGGTTTGATGCAGCTCTCCATGCTACTCTATCCTGTGCAAGCTTCTTCATCTCCCAGTACCTACTGCAGTCTACATCCTTCTGCATCTGCTTAGTGTATTCATCTCTTGGTCTCCCTCTACAATTTTTACCCCCCACGCTGCCCTCCAGTACCAAATTGGTGATCCCTTGATGCCTCAGAACATGTCCTACCAACCGATCCCTTCTTCTAGTCAAGTTGTGCCACAAACTCCTCTTCTCCCCAACTCTATTCAATACCTCCTCATTAGTTATGTGATCTACTCATCTAATCTTCAGCATTCTTCTGTAGCACCACATTTCGAAAGCTTCTATTCTCTTCTTGTCTAAACTATTTATCGTCCATGTTTCACTTCCATACATGGCTACACTCCATGCAAATACTTTCAGAAACGACTTCCTGACACTTAAATCAATACTCGATGTTAACAAATTTCTCTTATTCAGAAACGCTTTGCTTGCCATTGCCAGTCTACATTTTATATCCTCTCTACTTCGACCATCATCAGTTATTTTGCTCCCCAAATAGCAAAACTCCTTTACTACTTTAAGTGTCTAATTTCCTAATTAATTCCCTCAGCATCACCCGATTTAATTCGACTACATTCCATTATCCTCGTTTTGCTGTTGTTGATGTTCATCTTATACCCTCCTTTCAAGACACTGTCAATTTAGTTCAAATGCTCTTCCAAGTCCTTTGTTGTCTCTGACAGAATTACAATGTCATCAGAGTTTTTATTTCTTCTCCATGGATTTTAATACCTACTCCGTTCACTATACTGACCGAAACCGTGAGTGACGCACCCCTGTGCTGAACTTGTGGGACTACTCGCCTCGGTACCTGGGCGCCCCCACTTTCTTCTGTGACGAATATCAGGCGTGCACTTGTCGGTGAAGACACGCTGACGTCAGCTCCACTCCAGGTCTTAAAAAGGACGTTACCACAGCACCCTCTGATTAACGATCTGTTCACATTCTTCCTTCACTGTCCAAGGCCATAGAATATATAGTCCACGAACAGGTAAACAACCAACTAGGCGAATATCAGATTTTCGTAAACATTGCAGCACAACGTCTGCCTTAATAGAGGTAACAGATGACCTGAACCTTGCCATGGACGCACAAGAGACGGCTCTCATGTGTTTCTTAGCTTCAGTAAAGCCTTCGACTTTTTACTTGCCTAATTTAGCAGCCTCAGTATCCCGCAAAGTGCAATGCAGTCTTTTCGCTCATACTTGACGTCTCGCTAGCAATGCGTCATGTCTGGCACCGTAAAGTCACAGTGGACTCATCTGACCAGTCCATGGTTTTCCAGTCGTCTAGGCTCCAACTTTTATGGTGACGAGCCCAGGAAAAGCGCTGCATTCGGTGTCACGCTGTTAGTCAAGAAACTCGCGTCGGTCTTCTGCTGCCATCGTTCATTAACGCCAAATGCTGCCACCCACAGGCTATTCTGCACGATGCTTGTAGCACGCTTACCAACTTGCAGGATAACGGCGTGAAATTTCGATTTGTTATTACAAATTTAAGGTTTTCATTTCACTCACCCTCATGCTAATTGTTATTAGATGTAAAATAAATTAATATCTGAATTCTCTCTTCATGAACGGCATCTGTACTAAGCTCCTGTATCCACTAAAGAACCACGCAGCATGCAAGGGAACAGACAACAGAAAAACTGTTGAATCGCATCCGAACGGAGGTTTACTGCGTGTAGCGATTATCTGTGGTCAAAAGATTGTCGAGAACGAGATTCCCAGTCAGTCTGTCTGACATGAGTTTTCGACTAACGTCTCATGAACAACAGTATTAAAGATAGAGGCTCTGCCCGGATTTGTCCAGGAACTGAGGAAGGAACCATTATACACTGCTGGCGATTACAATTGCTACACCAGGAGGAAATGCACATGATAAACGGGCATTCATTGGACAAATATATTATACTAGAAATGACATGTGATTAAATTTTCACGCAATTGCGGCGCATAGACCCTGAGAAATCAGAACACCACCTATGGCCGTAATAACGGCCTTGATGCACCAGGGCATTGAGTCAAACAGAGCTTGGATGGCGTGTACAGGTACAGCCAGTTGCTCGGCCACCATTGACCAGACGTTTTCAATTGATGAGAGATCTGGAGAATGTGCTGGCCAGAGCAGTAGTCGAACATTTTCTGTATCCAGAAAGGCCCGTACAGGACCTGCAACATGCAGTCGTGCATTATCCTGCTGAAATGTGGGGTTTCGCAGGGATCGAATGAAGTGTAGAGCCACGAGTCGTAACACATCTGAAATGTAGCGTCCACTGTTCAAAGTGCCGTCAGTGCGAATAAGAGGTGACAGAGACGTGTAACCAGTGGCACCCCATACCATCACGCCAGTATGGTGATGACGAATATTCGCTTCCAATGTGCGTTCACCGCGATGTCGCCAAACACGGATGACACATCATGATGCTATGAACAGAACCTGGCTTCATCCGAAAAAATTACGTTTTGCAATTCGTGCACCCAGACTCTTCGTTGAGTACACTAACGCAGCCGCTCGTGTCTGTGATGCAGCGTCAATGGTAACCGCAGCCATAGTATCCGAGCTGATAGTCCATGCTGCTGCAAACGTCGTCGAACTGTTCGTGCAGATGGTTGTTGTCTTGCAAACCTCCCCATCTGTTGACTCAGGGATCGAGACGTGTCTGCACGATCCGTTACAGCCATGTGGATAAGATGTCTGTCATCTCGACTGCTAGTGATACGAGGCCCTTGGGATCCAGCACGGCGTTCCGTATTACCCTCCTGAACCCACCGATTCCATATTCTGCTTACAGTCATTGTATCTCTACCAACGCGAGCAGCAATGTCGCGATACGATAAACCGCAATCGCGATAGGCTACAATCCGACCTTTATCAAAGTCGGGAACGTGACGGTACGCGTTTCTCCTCCTTACACGAGGCATCACAACAACGTTTCACCAGGCAACGCCGGTCAACTGCTGTTTGTGTATAAGAAATCGGTTGGACACTTTCCTCGTGTCAGCACGTTGTAGGTGTCACCACAGGCGCCAACCTTGTGTGAATGCTCTGGAAAGCTAATCATTTGCATATCACAGCATCTTCTTCCCGTCGGTTAAATTTCGCGTCTGTATCACGTCATCTTCGTGGTGTAGCAATTTTAATGGCCAGTAGTGTACTACGCTCGCTCGAAGGCTCTTATGGAAACGGTGGGAAAGCTAAATGAGATTGAGGCTTCGTCGCCGGGCGCGGCAGCCGCTGTGAGTGATTTCATCTGAGGCAGCAGCTCAGTTGCTGTCACTGACGGCGCTGAGCCGCCGAGTTGAGAGCGTGCGCTGGCGAGGTGAGCGCCAAAGGTCGGCTGGGCCGTGTGCCGGGGGCCGGGTGCCGGAAACAGCAGGTGGCGGTGGCCGCTGTGTCCGGCGCAAGCCACCGTGCTTCCTGCCGCCTTCACACCGCTCTGTTTCAAGCCATTCCACCAATATACCAACGCACCCTGCCCTCTTCCTTCCCACTGCCACGTACTGTATTCAGATTAGCGTAATACTCACTTCAATGCTTGTGGGTGAAACGTCTAGAATCAGTTGCGAAATAATGGGGTGGGGGTGCGTAGGGGGCGGACCGCCGTTGGCTTCTGATTCTGGGTGGGGCTGGGGGCTCCAAATTTCGAGGGCCTCGATATTTGGAGGCCCCCCAGGACCAGATCATTTTTAATCCATTCCCAAACAAGACCAAAATACACTACTGGCCATTAAAATTGCTACACCACGAAGATGACGTGCTACAGACGCGAAATTTAACCGACAGGAAGAAGATGCTGTGATATGCAAATGATTAGCTTTTCAGAGCATTCACACAAGGTTGGCGCCTGTGGCTACACCTACAACGTGCTGACACGAGGAAAGTGTCCAACCGATTTTTCATACACAAACAGCAGTTGACCGGCGTTGCCTGGTGAAACGTTGTTGTGATGCCTCGTGTAAGGAGGAGAAACGCGTACCGACACGTTCCCGACTTTGATAAAGGTCGGATTGTAGCCTATCGCGATTGCGGTTTATCGTATCGCGACATTGCTGCTCGCGTTGGTAGAGATACAATGACTGTAAGCAGAATATGGAATCGGTGGGTTCAGGAGGGTAATACGGAACGCCGTGCTGGATCCCAACGGCCTCGTATCACTAGCAGTCGAGATGACAGACATCTTATCCACATGGCTGTAACGGATCGTGCAACCTCGTCTCGATCCCTGAGTCAACAGATGGGGAGGTTTGCAAGACAACAACCATCTGCACGAACAGTTCGACGACATTTGCAGCAGCATGGACTATCAGCTCGGAGACCAAGGCTGCGGTTACCCTTGACGCTGCATCACAGACAGAAACGCCTGAGATGGTGTACTCAACGACGAACCTGGGTGCACGTATGGTAAAACGTCATTTTTTCGGATGAATCCAGGTTCTATTTTCAGCATCATGATGGTCGCATCCGTATTTGGCGACGTGGCTGTAAACGCACATCGGAAGCATGTATTTGTCATCGCCATACTGGTGTATCACCCGGCGTGATGGTATGGGGTGCCATTGGTTACACGTCTCGGACATCTCTTGTTCTCATTGACGGCATTTTGTACAGTGGACGTTACATTTCAGATGAGTTACGACCTGTGGGTCTTCCCTTCATTCGATCCCTGCGAAACCCTACATTTCCGCAGGATAATACAGGGCCGCATGTTGCAGGTCCTGTACGGGCCTCTCTGGATACAGAAAATGTTCGACTCCTGCTCTGGCCAGCACATTCTCCAGATCTCTCACCAACTGAAAACGTCTGGTCATCGGTGGTCGAGCAGCTCACTCGTCACAATACGCAGTCACTACTCTTGATGAACTGTGGTATCGTGTTGAAGCTGCCTGGGGAGCTGTACCTGTACACGCCATCCAAGCTCTGTTTGACTCAATGCCCAGGCGTATCAAGGCCGTTATTACGGCCAGAGGTGGTTATTGTGGGTACTGATTTCTCAGGATCTATGCCTAAATTACGTGATAATGTAATCACATGTCAGTTATAGTATAATATATTTGTCCAATGAATACCCGTTTATCATGTGCATTTCTTCTTGGTGTAGCAATTTTAATGGCCAGTAGTGTATATTCAGTCAATAAGAGACAGTTTAGAGCTAGAGACCCATACATATGCAAAATACAAAGATAGGTAGTGAAGGTACTTACCTAATATCAGGCCATGGCGATTGTAAATGAGTGTGTTCATCATTTTCAGTATTTTTGTAAAGCATTGCAGGGGACTTAAAAACTGTAGAAAAATAAGCAGTTGTCTGCTGCACGCAGTTATTGTATACGAAACGCTCTTACTGGAGCACAATAGAATCGGGCAGAAATTTACAATGAGTTTGAAAAATGGTTCAGAAGGCTCTTATCACTATGGGACTTAACGTCTGAGGTATCACACCAATAAATCAAAGTCTGCCACCAGCTTTGCCTGCGACAGAGCGTACGTGATCGTGCCATTTGATAACAATGAATCACACTTGTAATCATTCAACTCATAGAAATACATAGACGTAGCAGTGTGCATGTGTATCAAATGGCACGATTATGTAAGCTCTGTCGTAGGCAAAGCTGGTGGCAGGCTTTGATTTATTGGTGTGGTACTGGGAAAATGTTATCAGCCTACAAAGTAAATTGCTTACAAAAACCTGGTGCGTACTGGTGTGGTGTCAGAGTTCCCTCAACCGATACCAGCCGTGACCTGAAGTCATACCCGATATCTCCACACACCATCACGCCAGGAGTAGCACTGCTGTGTCTCTCCAAACAGAGGGAGAATGGGATGTCTAACCACGTCGTCGCCGGTGTGAAGCGGAACCAAGATTCATCCATCAGTAGCCCATCAGTTTAAACGCAGCCTGTTGCTGTTAGTCTCCCACCAACGGTGCGGGATGACACAGAATGTTGCAGGAAATCCAGGCGGGCACAGATGTGAAAGGAGTACGATGTGCTTAGTGCACAATTCGACGATTTTTCCTTGTGGTGGTCATACGAGGTCAATTGGATCCTTGACGAGTATACTTGCCGTCGCGATACCGTGCAGCCCAAAATCGTGCCACTGTCATATCCGAATGCCCCAGAAAGTCTGTTAAGTACTGATAACGCTGTCTCAAATGGGTGCGGGGCATCTCCGTGTCCTTAACAATATGACTCAACATCTTACGCTGTTGACGCCCATTATATACCAGTATAGGTAAATAAAAAATACAGATACTAATAGTTGGTTTCTTGAATGCGATTGGGTCTCATACATTGTTTCAAACGTAAATCTAAACTGCTTTGCAGAATTTTGCGTACGGAAGTGGCAGTTTGAATTTATCGATACTGCGCCAAGACGTCAACTGAAGAGACCGATACCTAAAGAAGAGGACTCCTGGACCTTAGATACATTACACTACACAGATAGAGGAATATATTATTCGTCGCAGATAATGCGGCACAACTGTAAGAACCCTTAAAGCGAAAGTGGAGATACAGAACCAAAGAAACATTTACAAGGTAGTAACAGCTCCTGTAATGTACAAGGATGAGACTGCTGGACGGCAAGAAAAAATGTTCTTAGCCAAATACAAACATTCGGAATGAATAGAAGATTTGAAGTAAATTTCTGGAGTTTATTATAACAAGTAAATGCTCAAAGATAAAATCACGTGACAATGTAAAACGAACGGACACCTGAATCACCGGTAGAGAAAGTCTTTTGAAAACTGATGAGAAATTGCTGTGCATCTGTTAAGACTAAGGCATCAACGCACCCTATCCTGTAGTATTTCTCGAGTGTTTGTAGTGTTTATCATGATAGCCTGAAAGCAGGAGTCAAAGGAATTCTGAGATGTGCTAGAAGGAGCGTAACAGGACGGTATAACATATACTCAGGTGTAACAAAGATGCTCAGGGAAAATAAATGGGAATCTCTAGGAGGAAGATTACGTTGATATTGTGAAACGTTGTTTGTTAAATCTAGAGAACCAGTGTTCCTGCTAAACAATTCCACTGCCTCCATCGTACACCTCACATTTTAGTAAGATAGATTAGGGTGAGTGCGGAGGCAAACAGTGAGTCTTTTGTCCACTGCTCCACACGAGAATTAAGTGGGAAACGGAGTGATTAACATCGGTACAAAGTACTCTCCACCATACACTGTATGTAGACTGCGGGATGTATTTGTATATTTTGGTAAATCGTCGCAGCAGAACGTTTGAAATTAGGACTGCTTTTATAAAGGCAGGACTAAATGTGCCGTCTGTATAACATTTACACACGTACACGCAAAAGAACATAGAAAGAAATGAATTGGAAAGATCTCGTTCAGCGAATTTCGGATACATAGTGAGACTCACATCTGGAGCGACCATTAGAAATGAGTGGACAGGTAAACCGTGATAGGGCACGTAATACGTGATGTATTACTACTTTCGTTCATCAGACGAGAGCATCTTCAGCTGTTCATTGCTCGTAGGCAACACGTTAAAGGTTTCGAGCTGCACTCAGCACCGTGTCCAATTCGTACGACATGAGCGAAACAAGTAATAAATCAGATGATACGCGACATTCATCAGTTTATATATGCATTCAATCGAGATGTACGGGGGCGTGTCAAAAAGTATTGCCTCCTAATTTTTTATGTGAGATCTCTTACGGCTTTATCTGAAAACGAACGTTATTAACATTCTACAGTTTTATTCTTCGTCTCTACATATTTATCTCTGAACATAGTCAACCTGTCGATGACCACATTTCTCCCTACCAGAGACCAGTTTGTTGACAGCGTCACTGTAGATTGTTTGACATTGTTGATCGAGCCACAATCTCACCTCTGCTTGCACTGCTTCATAAATAGTAAAGTCAAGTCCTCGAGTCTTTAAGTTTTGATTCAACTGGTTTTGAGTACTATGGGACTTAACATATGAGGTCATCAGTCCCCTAGAACTTAGAACTACTTAAACCTAATTAACCTAAGAAAATCACACACATCCATGCCCGAGGCAGGATTCGAACCTGAGAGCGTAGCGGTCGCTCGGTTCCAGACTGAAGCGCCTAGAACCGCTCGGCCACTCTGCCGGCCCTTTAAGTTTTGGAAACAGATCAAAATCGCATGGAATCAAGTCGGTACTTTATGGAGGACGATCGATGATATAAACTCAAGGCGTCGGATTGTTGCAGATGTCGCTGCGCTCGTGTCTGGGATTGTCAGGCTGAAGGAGAGGGTAGTCCATGTTAAACTCTACTGCAGCACGCGTTTTCTCATACACCGACGCAGTTACGTCAGACAGCACCATGTTACACGCTACAATTCAGAGTCCTCTAGCGGCAGAGGGCTACAAATATGTACACATGAAAAATAAAGATATAAATGTCAATAACGTATGTTTTATTTAAAAAGGTTTCAGTTTTAACATAAAACATTTGGAGGTATTACTTTTCAGCACACCGTTGTAGGTTATCTCTCTGTCACTTCTCGCTTCTCCAACAAAGTCACCGCTGTTTTTCCATTTTATGCTCGTCCACTGTTGAAAATGAAAACGGCTCCTTATAAACCTGCAATAAGGTGGGAAGAATTTCTGTTGTCAGTAAACGGAAAAAAAAGAATCTTTATGACAGTGAAGTATTTAAGTTTATTCGTCTGAATGAAACAGATGCAACAAGGCCATACAACCAAAGCAATTGCGCTGTTGAAGTTGACACTTGACTTACGCGATTACGCAACGTATTCCCCTTCTATACCGAGCGAGGTGGCGCAGTGGCTAGCACACTGGACTCGCATTCGGGAGGATGACGGTTCAATCACGCGTCCGGCCATCTTGATTTAGGTTTTCCGTGATTTCTCTAAATCGCTCCAGGCAAATGCCGGGATGATTCCTCTGAAATGGCACGGCCGGCTTCCTTCCCCGTCCTTCCCTAATCCGATGAGACCGATGGCATCGCTGTCTGGTCTCCTCCCCCAAACAATCCAATCCCTTCATACAAATATTCATTTATATGAACGTCTGCTCTGTAGCAACATAAGAAATTTTCATCGTTTAATTCATTCACACGTAAAATAATGAAGTTTAATTAATTTACGGTTGTCTAGACATAAGGATACTGTGAAGCTTTGAGAACCACGAAACATACATATGTTTCTACATCTATACTCTGCCAACCACTGAAGTGCATAACAGAAGGTTCTTCCCCTTGTATCATCTATTAAGGCTTCTTCCCGTTCCATTCGCGTGTGTAGCGGGGAAAGAATAATCGCTCAAATACTTCTGGATGGGCAACAATTACTTTCATCATGTCTTCGTGACCCCTAAAGGATGGATTCATACGCAGTTGTATTATATTTCCTTAATACTGGTTTTTGGAACTTTGAAGTAGGCTTTAACGGAATAACTGGACATCAGCCACTTGAGATTTTTCAGCAGACGCATGATGCTCTCCCACTGCTCAGATAAACCTGTGATGATACACACTATAATGTCTTTGGCTTGCTGTCGAGTATTGTTTCGCACGAGATTATAGTAAGTTAGTTTTGAGCTTGACAGCCAATGTGTAAGCTGTCGTTCACTTGTTACGAGCCGGCCGCGGTGGTCTCGCGGTTCTAGGCGCTCAGTCCGGAACCGCGCGACTGCTACGGTCGCAGGTTGGAATCCTGCCTCGGGCATGGATGTGTGTGATGTCCTTAGGTTAGTTAGGTTTAATTAGTTCTAAGTTCTAGGCGACTGATGACCACAGATGTTGAGTCGCATAGTGCTCAGAGCCATTTGAACCATTTTTTTGAACTTGTTACGATGGCGAAGTGTTCTAACTTGTGAACAGTCTACAGCTGT
The DNA here is from genome assembly GCF_023897955.1 of Schistocerca gregaria. NCBI lineage: Eukaryota > Metazoa > Arthropoda > Insecta > Orthoptera > Acrididae > Schistocerca > Schistocerca gregaria. The sequence continues at coordinate 91,107,896 of NC_064931.1, forward strand.
ACCATGAGAGATGTAGTGAGCAGATTGAGAAGTGAATAAATATGCTAAATGTTAGTGCATCTATTTGATTTGTGAAAACCTGAACCACATGCAGTTACGAAAAGTTTAAAAACGAATCTAGAGACTTTCTGCAGATAATGGTACAACTATGCACAAAAATCAACGAGATGGTCCAGATATTTAAAGTTTCCTGCTCTCGAAAAACTTTGAAATATATTTCGAATATACTCGTAGTTATCTTGAGTAACCTGCAATTACAGTTAACCTACGTACAACGTCTGTCTAAGTGAATAATGAGAGCAGCCAAAAACGTTACAGGAGGCACTTCGTCGCATGGCAGTACAGCTTCAGATTTATGATTTATCAGTTCACTGCATTATATCTGTATTTTCATCACATGTCCTCATTCATTGAGTCGCTGTGGATAGCTTTGCGACTTGAACTCAAGACTTGAACGAGCATTCTGGTGATCAGGCAACAACTTCCTCCCTGCTGGCGAAACCCTGCTGACGCCTCCAAAGGCAAATTTAGGAGACTGTACTTACAAAATGTTAAATAAGGTAAGGTCATCCAACTGCTTACTGCTATGTATATACACTACTGGCCATTAAAATTGCTACTCCAAGAAGAAATGCAGATGATAAACGGGTATTTATTGGACAAATATATTATACTAGAACTGACATGTGATTACATTTCACGCAATTTGGGTGCATAGATCCTGAGAAATCAGTACTCAGAACAACCACCTCTGACCATCATAAGGGCCTTGATACGCCTGGGCATTGAGTCAAACAAAGTTTGGATGGCGTGTACAGGTACAGCTACCCATGCAGCTTCAACAAGATATCACAGTTCATCAAGAGTAGTGACTGGCGTATTGTGACGAGCCATTTGCTCGACCACCGATGACCAGACGTTTTCAGTTGGTGAGAGATCTGGAGAATGTGCTGGCCAGAGCAGCAGTCGAACATTTTCTGTATCCAGGCCCGTACAGGACCTGCAACATGCGGCCGTGCATTATCCTGCGGAAATGTAGGGTTTCGCAGGGATCGAATGAAGGTTCAAATCGTTCAAATGACTCTGAGAACTATGGGACTCAACTGCTGTGGTTATCAGTCCCCTAGAACTTAGAACTACTTAAACCTAACTAACCTAAGGACATCACACACATCCATGCCCGAGGCAGGATTCTAACCTGCGACCGTAGCAGTCGCACGTCGAATGAAGGGAAGACCCACGGGTCGTAACACATCTGAAATGTATCGTCCTCTGTAAAAAGTGCCGTTAATGCGAACAAGAGGTGACCGAGACGTGTAACCAATGGCACCCTATACCATCACGCCGGGTGATACACCAGTATGACGATGACGAATACACGCTTCCAATGTGTGTTCACCGCGATGTCGCCAAATACGGATGCGACCATCATGATGCTGTAAACAGAACCTGGATTCACCCGAAAAAAAATGACGTTTTGCCATTTGTGCACCCAGATTCGTCGTTGAGTACACCATCGCAGGCGCTCATGTCTGTGATGCAGCGTCAAGGGTAACCGCAGCCTTGGTCTCCGAGCTGATAGTCAATGCTGCTGCAAACGTCGTCGTACTGTTCATGCAGATGGTTGTTGTCTTGCAAACGTCTCCATCTGTTGATTCAGGGATCGAGACGTGGCTGCACGATCAGTTACAGCCATGCGGATAAGATGCCTGCCATCTCGACTGCTAGTGATACGAGGCCGTTGGGATCCAGCATGGCGTTCCGTATTACCCTCCTGAACCCACCGATTCCATATTCTGCTTACAGTCATTGTATTTCGACCAACGCGAGCAGCAATGTCGCTATACGATAAACCGCAATCGCGATAGGCTACAATCCGACCTTTACTAAAGTCGTAAACGTGATAGTACGCATTTCTCCTACTTACACGAGGCATCAGAACAACGTTTCACCAGGCAACGCCGGTCAACTGTTGTTTGTGTATGAGAAATCAGTTGGAAACTTTCCTCATGTCAGCACGTTGTAGGTGTCGCCACCGGCGCCAACCTTATGAGAATGCTCTGAAAACCTAATCATTTGCATATCACAGCATCTTCTTCCTATCGGATAAATTTCGCGTTTGTAGCACGTCATATTCGTGGTGTAGCAATTTCAATGGCCAGTAGTGTATCTTTGGCGATAACTTCCTTTTGAGTATTTACAACAATTTTTATGTAGTGTAGTTATTATGGGTGACTTCAATCAGTCGTTTAGGGAAACCATTCTTCCAAATTAGCCGATAAAATTAGCAACGGTAATATTAACCTTTCACAGACCACAGCCTCATAGTGTCTAACTGTATTGTTTCCTACATTGGTGGTAATAGATGGAAAGAGAACTGTCGCCGTGTGTATGATGGCTCAAATGGCTCTGAGCACTATGGGACTCAACTGCTGTGGTCATCAGTCCCCTAGAACTACTTAAACCTAACTAACCTAAGGACATCACAAACATCCATGCCCGAGGCAGGATTCGAACCTGCGACCGTAGCAGTCGCACGGTTCCGGACTGCGCGCCTAGAACCGCGAAACCACCGCGGCCGGCTATGATGACTCTTAACTCAGTACGTGACTGAAGATAGAAAGAGAATAAAACAAAGAGGCCAACTTTCTTGTTTGCGACGAGTTCGCACAGCAGGTGCGATAGCGTTACCGAAATATTACCTGAGCTTGCGAAACCAGTGGTGGTTGAGACAGAGGCGGCGATCACTTACCGCACACGTTTTGCTTGAAACGGGGACCGCAACCTTTCCTCTCAAATGCGCCCGAGTCTTTCTGCTAGCTGCTAGTTACTCACAGCTGGAGAGCCAACAGGGTAATTAAAAACTATAGTTTACTTCTCATGTTGATAGACAGTGAAACGTAGATTGCTGGCAGTAAGCAACATTTAGTACAGAATGTTTTTTCATGTACATTCTGAGTTTCAAACGGCATTTGTAACATACATTGCTTTTCCACAGTGTACGTATCTTACAGCAATAGATATGTAGGGCAGGTGTGAAGTTTACGTTATATCTATGCCGAAAAGCGTCGACAATGAAGGGCACCTTTTAGACAGTGCAACTTCGAATTTCACTATTGATTCACGTGTCGTTCCTTCAATACGATATTCTTAAACTGTTCAAATAACGCACAGAAATTTCTCTAAGCACTTTTCCACATGGTGGAAAGTCCAGAAAGTAATCTCGCTGAACACCATATTAAATCTATGTGGGATAGTTTGTGCAATTATACCAGGTGGTTATAACTGAAATGCTACCATTCACAGAGGAACAGTGTGGGCTGTCATTATCGTATGCAGCAAAAGTTGATAGATACGCTTATGCCTTAATGCGGAACTGATTTACGCTGGAAAAAAATTAGTTCAGATTTTAGCCACCAGGTGCAAATCTGACGCTGTACAGCATCTCTTCGATGTCTCCTGTGCTCACATTGAACAAATTGTGTAAGCAGTGGTTAATAATAAAATCAGCAATATGCCTTCCTCATTTGTTTGGCCTTTCCTGCCAATGTCACGTTCCTAATCCATTATCTATGGAAACATTTTGTACGCCTTTCTTGTATTCACAGCGCCAGATTCGCACCTGATAGCCAAAATTGGAACTAATTTTCTTCCAGGGTAAATCGGTTCTGCATTAACGCATTAGAATATCTAACGGGTTTTGCTACCGTACGATAATTATAGCCAACACTGGATCTCTGTGAGTAGTTGTACTTCAATTATAACTACCCGGTATACATTGGGAACAGCGGCTGCTGTGGGCCACGTAAGCCAAAATTGGTATAAAACCTTTAGTATTGTTTTGAAATAAGATTCAACTTCATAATATCCATGCTTGAACATTTGTTTAGGTGTAAAAGGTGAAAAAAAAAGATTTCTAACCAAAACGACACACAGCAAAACAACATTTTCCAAGACTTCAGTTCGAGCTGTTAAGAAGTGCCGGGCAATATACACCATACAACAGAATATAGATTTTCAAATAAAAAAACTTGTTTTGTGGTTTACAGACAAATTAAGGGGACATGCTCGTGAAAATGACCAAAAAGTTGAAAAAAAATTCCTTGGTCTATAGACAAGAGCATTTTACGCTGATTTCAAAAATGTATAGTTTATGGGCATTATCATTTTCCGTACGTTCTAAAATTATGGTTGAACGAAATGTTGCACAGGGGCCACGCCCATCTGTCAGTCTAAAGTGAGTCAAATTACGTGATGCATTATTTTGATCTTATCTTTACCTACTACCACTTTCTTTTCTTTGTTAAGCCTGTGAGGCAGTTTCAGATTTTCTGACAAACTATAAGCCAATTTTTGAAACTCAGTCATAGCTAGCGGGATTAACCTGGAATCTAATGTATGCTACAAGCATTATTTTTTAAATTTTCTTCAATTGTTGGTTGGCGAAACACCATCTCAGGTGTCATAGATATCTGCTGATTCCCTACAACTGATTTTAATCTCCTTTGCAGTATAATTGTAGAAACTTTAAAGCGATCGGCAACAGCCTTCATTTCGCCTTCCAAAACACATGAAACAGTTGCTTCATTACAATCTACGATCATTCCCCTCGACCGTCCACGGCAGACTTCTTCTTCAACCTTCGAATCGTGCCCTAAAAACAAAAAACAAAGTTACTTGTATGGTCCTTACCCCCTGACTTTGGTATGGCCCATACTACCCGACTGACATTGCTCATTAAAACATGGCACAAACAGAAACCGACTTGAGTGAACGGAATTTCATTATCATAAGAGAGTCTACACTGAAGCGCCAAAGAAACTGATATAATCACGCGTATTCAAATACTGAAATATGTAGACAGGCGCTGCGGTCGGCAACACCTATGTAAGACAAGTGCCTGGCGCAGTTGTTAGATTGGTTACTGCTGCTCCAATAACAGGTTATCAAGATTTAAGTGGGTTTGAACGTGGTATCATAAACGGTTCACGAGCGAGGGGACACAGCATCTCAGAGGTTGCGATGAAGTGGAGATATTCCCGTACGACCATTTCACAAGTGTACCATTAATATCAGAAATCCGGTAAAACATTAAATCTGTGAAACCGCTGCGGCCGGAAAAGGATCCTGCAAGAAGGGGGCAACGACGACTGAAGAGAATCGTTCTACGTGATAGAAGTGCAACCCTTCCGCAAATTGTTGCAGATTTCAATGCTGGACCATCAACAAGTATCAGCGTGGGAACCATTCAACGAAAAATCATCGATATGGGCTTTCGGGTCCGAAGGCCTACTCGTGTACCCTTTGATTGCACGACACAAAGCTTTACGCTGTTCGAGCTGGTGAAGGCTCTGTAATGGTGTGGCCGGCCGTGTGGCCGAGCGGTTCTAGACGCTACAGTCTGGAACCGCGTGACCGCTACGGTCGCAGGTTCGAATCCTGCCTCGGGCATGGATGTGTGTGATGCCCTTAGGTTAGTTATGTTTAAGTAGTTCTAAGTTCTAGGGGACTGATGACCTCAGAAGTTAAGTTCCATAGTGCTCAGAGCCAATTTTTGTTTTGTAATGGTGTGGGGCGTGTGCAGTTGGAGTGATATGGGACCCCTGATAGTAATAGATACGACTCTGACTGTTGATACGTACGTAAGCATCATGTCTGATCATCTGCATCCATTCATGCCCATTGTGCATTCCGACGGACTTGGGCAATTCCAGCAAGACATTGCGACAACCCACACGTCCAGAATTGCTACGGAGTGGCTCCAGGAACACTCTTCTGAGTTTAAACACAACCGTTGTCCACCAAACTCGCCAGACATGAACATGATTGATCGTATCTGGGATGCCTTGGAACCTTCTGTTCAGCAGAGATCTCCACCCCGTCGTATTCTTACTGATTTTATAGATAGCCCTGCAGGATTCGTGGTGTCAGTTCCCTCCAGCACTACTTCAGACATTAGTCGAGTCCATGCCACGCCGTGTTGCGGCATTTCTGCGTGCACGCGTGGGCCCTACACGATATTAGGCAGGTGTGCCAGTTTCTTTGGCTCTTTAGCGTATATTATATTGTAAATATTAATACTAGTATGACAATAAATATTACCTTTAATGGTATAAACCGGTGCTGAAAATTAAATCCATTATCAGTTTCGGCACTTAAAAACTACTTGTAATAAAATTTTCTTGTAATGTAAATTCAACAGCTATATCACTCAAGTTCTAGCAAATGACGGAGTGATACCTGCGCTTTATTCCAAGCACTGCATCATTCCGCTGATTTGCAGAAAACCCTAGAAACAGTACGTCACCCACACTTCCGCCAGACCAAACTAATCGCCGATCTCCTATGAATAAACTACATGAGATTGACATTCAGTTCTTACCCTTACTGCAGTGACGTGTTTTGCACCTGAAGGACGAAATCGGTATATTGTTCATAGGCTGTGAAGTAAATCTTAAAGCGGAATACAAAGACCGTTTGAATGATCTTTCATTGCACGTGCCAACGTCATAGAATATCTGACACTCAAACTCCCTAAGACTTCACACAAACGTCCAGGGAACAGGGTGTAACAATGATACGTCGACCTAAATGCACTGTGAGGAAAATTACATAGATGTTCAGGAACAACCATTTCTGCATTGCAACACGGTTAGTAGCCATACTGATATAGCTAGGAGTGGCTTCTTTGTGTTCTCATGATTGAAGAAATGCCTGTGACAATATTTCGTGTCACCTTGAGTCTACAGTTCGACTAAGCGAAGGATATACCTGGGAGTACAACAGTGCATCGTGGAGCTCCTTGAGGTCTTATACAATCTTAGGTACGCATTTTCACAATACTTCTCGAGAGGGAATATTAATAAAGACTTTAAAATATTTGACCTAGCATTCACTGTTTAATTTGCTTTGTCTCTTTCGCTTTGATGCATAGCGCGGTTCAGTACTCTTCTCAGTGCCAACTACACACTTCGCTTGATCGGTCTACAAGTATCCTCATATTAAGCTTTATAATCAAGGAAACTCACTCTGGCATCAGCAATATTTGTAACTCGGCAATTAAAATCACCCTCATTTCAGATACACTCGTGGACCAACGTTTCTACTTGATTGAAATTTTGTCCCCATATTATTATTCATTGTATACGTCCGTTACTGCTACACCTGTAGAAATTATCTTGGCCAGAATTTCCGAATGCTCTCCAGTGTCCTCTAGCTACAGCGCTGATATTCAATCTTGCATAGGAACGATCATATTGGATTTAGACATCACCTAACTTATTACTTCTACTCGTGTCGGAGCTATAATAACGTGGACCATACCAGATGCCGTCCCATCATGCCCACATATACTTCATCGAGAATAATTCTAGTGATAGAGTGCCCACGGAAGCTGCCGTACATCTCGAGGAGTATGTTTGTTAAACATGAGAAGTGTCTACGCAGCACCGACCGAGGAGACTCATATACTTCACAGTCATATCAGAAGCGGTGTTCAGTCTCTAACGTCCTCGTTGTTGACGGTTCGTTAGACTCTAATCTTTCTTCCTTGTATGCACAGTTAGTAGTATCCTGCTGGAAGAGCATATCTCCTTGACGTTGTAGGAACGGTAACAGGATGGTCTCGATCATGCTTTGGATCTAACATACTCGGTTCAGAGTTCCCTCAACAAACACTAGAGGTCTACAGTCATTGTTGGCTACGGTTACCCACACCAAATTCCAGGTTTGAACCGATAGCTCATCCCTACAACCATCACTGATACGAAAGCAGAGGGTGCTTTCATAACGCTAGATAAATTTTCATCGTTAATCCCCCTACTTGCGTCTCTGACTGCACCACTGAAGAAGGTGATGAGACGTGAGAGGACGACTGGCGAGTGGCTCCCAGGTTCCTGCACACGTTTACTTATGGTCTTACTCTAGGTACAACGTTGGTCCTAATTTCTGCCGCGTTAGAAATAGCTGCCCATTTGAGGCAGTGAATTCGTCCCTGGCCGTTGTTAGTAACTAGAATGACGAGCATGTCCACCTTCCTTGGGCTAATGACACTAGCAGTGATACAAAGCTGTCACCTCATGTTCAACAATTTGGGCACTTTGTCGGATGGAACGCACAACCTCCTGCGGGCATTTAAAGTGACCCTGAAATACAGTTTGTTGCACGAATTGTGCATGTCGACGCCATCCTATCGTGTTAACAATCCAGCCCGATAGGTGCTCTAAACAACACAATACTCTCTGAAAATGGCACGAGGAATTATTATAGGCTCATTATCTGCATGCTCAGTGAGTAATTCCCACTCGGTACACAGGCCTTTGTATTGAATCGTTGGTTTTACTGACCCCTCTCAGTGCCTCAGGGAAAAAATAAACTTTCTACGCCTGCCTTTATAGGTGTTCGTTTTTTTGTGTGCACTAGTATAATGACAACGAATATCAGCTCGCATATATCTCAAAATTACTTGCAGCCTATTCTATAATATTTCGAGAAAAGCGAGCACTACAGTTAATTGAAACTGTTGTGAAAAGTCTTTTGCTGTGTCTTGTTGTAATGGTGTCTCATAGTGGCTTTCCTGGTCATCAGATTGACACATCAGAGAGCGTATTAATGCCAGCAATTTTACGCTGGAAAAATAATACGTGTAAATACATGTACGAAATACCGAGCATATTTAAACTATTTCCAAACAAAATATAATCACGTATTGTGATAAATTTTAATGTGTGTGGTAAACGAGAATTATATAATTATTTCGCATGAAACAAGTGTTGATGAACAATGAAAGACTGGATTTATTTCAGTTCCCATCTTATTGTGAAACAGGTGTATGAATACTGTGCCTTTCTTCTTTGCTGTCCTCCCACGACTGATCACACGGATGTTTCGGCGCAGAGTAACGTGTATTTCAACACATACATTCTTGGCCGCCCTACTCGTTCCTGTGTTTCGCAGTAATTTCTTGCCTTTCGCTTCAGACCATAAAATTCGATAAAAAAGCGTATAGGAATATAGCTGTGCGTTACACCCTGTAATGATGGGCGTTATAAAGAAACTAGTTTAATCATTGCTCTCTGTAGAGTCATCATATAAAACTTTAATTTCTGTGAAAAATTAATGTAAGGGTTAGACCATTTAAAACAGGGAAGTTTATCTGGTTGAGATTTTTTGCGGTCTTACAATCAAGTAATATCTCTGTGCCCAAGTAACCCGCAGCCAGCGCATCTGTTGTGTTAGCAACTATACATTGCTGTCCATGAAAACTGCTACAGCAAGAAGGATAGCAAATAACGAAATTTTACGTATTGCGCTTTCGACAATACAGTTGGAAGAGCAGATCTGGAGGTATACAGAGTGCAAAAGTTGTACACACAACTGCCGCCTCTTGCACCAACAATGACTCTACCCGATTGGGGACAAAGCCGAACCGAGCAAGGATGAGAGATACGGTTGCATCATTCCGTGTTGCTTCTACTCTGTGCCAAAATTAATCAACAGTAGCGGGTGGTGATTGATGGCCTACTAGTCTCTCAGAAGTCCATGACGAGATGTTTTCAATGGGTATCAGGTCTGGAAAACGTGTGAGCAGAGCAACAGTCGAACAGTCTGTGTAACGAGGTAGATCAGGACAGGATGGGTAACATGCTATCGTGAGTTATCTTGTCGAAACATAACGTGTCAGAGACCTCGGCTTTAGAGAACAGCCATCGAGTTAAAACGTCGGGATATCCTGACGAATGCAGTCCGGCGATTGTTCGTCTCGGAGCGTCCAGACAAGGGCACATCCAAAGCGATGCTGTACTCACAACCTGGACTCTTGTGTCCAGTGCTGTAGTTGGGCACCTATCACTGTTACTGCTTGCCTCGCCGTTCTGATACTCCACGATGCTCCAGACATGGTCATACAGTTAGTGTGATTACTCATCTACCTGCAAACAAGCTTATTTTCTCACTCAACTTACGTGACATGGCTGTCTGATCCTCCAAAGCCTTGCAAACAATATGTCTGGCCTTTCGGGCACAAGTCGCTTAGGGTTGTTGAAATCCTGTGTAGCTCTGAGGATGGCTTTCGATTGCCCATTGACCATATTTGCCTGATAGTCGTGGGATCCCGAAAACGCGAGTAGCAATCTCGCGGAACTCTAAGACCCCGATCCTGCCGCTGACGAATACCAGCACGAAGCATAACACAAACGACAAACATGTAAATGCAATATCTGGATGAGGAACGCCGTGCGTTATCTTTCCTAATAGACAGAGAGTTTATGGCGTTACCCATATTACTTCGTGCGGCTGCGCTGCCATGTTTATTATTTGAATATCCACCCTTGTAGTACCCTTCACGCTAGTTTCACGACTGTTGCGTGTCGCTTTCATGTTGTTACAGTTTTTATGGCCAGTAGTGTAGATATCTCGTGGAACATTGTCATCTTCGAGATTTTTATGTACTTCGGATGTGATGGAAAACTACGTTATCGCAATTTCGTCCATGTTTCCAGATTTAGTGTTATTTTTTCCCTGAGGACGACCTTTTAACCTTTCTTTAAAAGTTAAAGCCTATACGTTAGAAATCTTTTGGAGAATGTTGTCGTATATTGAAAACATGAAGACGATAGCAAGGCTGTTCAAATTGCTGGGATAATTATGATGATGATGATGATGTTTGTGATATAAATACTATGTTTCGTAAGCAGTCATGTTGGCTTAAGGTGGTATGGGAATGATACTGTTGGAGAGTGACGGGAGAGGTGTCTCAAGAAGAACTGTTTATTTACTATAAGGAAAGCCTTTGCGTAGTGGTCCTCGGGATCGGGATGAAGCGTACCTCTCTCCGCACATTGACTGCCTCTGGAAGAGGAGCGATGCAGAATGAAGTAGTACCAACATCCTCTGGTAACCCTGACATCATTACCTGTCTCGTGAACGTTTGTTAGTACGCTTATTCTCATTGCCTTAAGGCAAGTGGTTATCAATAACACATTCCAAGTCACAATGTTTACGGGCTTCTATCTCTCAACCCTTAGATTCCTATTTACGTGTTCTAAGGGATCTCCTCATGGCGAATAAGCACACACATTAGTGAAACACTTTGCATGTTATAATTTAGGATTTTTCTACTCTAGGTTCTGACAAAACAGTCGTCATGGCTATAATTCCTGTTAACTATATTTCATTTCACAGCTGGCGAATGTAGCTTTACTGTTGCAGCCTGGACCTCCACATTTACATCCGTGCACGTTCATCGAAAAAAGAAGTTAAACATATTTCCCATTGTCACTTTCCATGCCGTTAACTCATCTGACCGATACCCTTGTTTCACTACCACTCTGACGCAATGTGTATAACACAAAATCACAACCAACATTTGACGTCAGTCATACAGATTTCAAATGTACTTTTATATTCGCCAACAGCTCATGAGAAATAATAATAATTGACTAAAATGTATGTTGACACTTTAGACCAATTCATCACTAATTTGTGATGTTGTTGACGTTTTTATTTAAATAACTTAGAGTGTAAATATTATTACTAGATTAATATGGTTGCTGAATGAAATGACTCGCTACGAGGGTAGCTTCTCGATGTGGTAGTTGTAGAACATTATTTTATGAGAGCATGCTTCTTTGTAACAACGTGATGTGGGCGTAAATTATAACAGAAAGATATGGGAATATTTCTTCAGTGCATATGCGGTAAAGCAGGGAACGGAATCAGATGTTACAACAGGATAAATGAGTTGTTCTTTCAGGAAATAAACAGTATATGGAGATGGTCGTAGGAGAGGAGAGGTGGGAACTTACGAACAGATATAGGAAATGACGCAATTTTCTAATGTTTCGGTCTTTATAAACTATAGAAATGACCTGGTCATTACAGGTTTTTCTGTGTACGTAGGATAATGGGAATCCACACATCGAAATCGTCACGTGTTGCAACCAGTGACACAGGCTGAACAGTTGTGCGAGTTGATTAGTAGTCTCATTTTATATCAGTTAGATTGGAGATTTTCGTGTAGTGGGAGGTGCCATGTGTAGCTTTAATCTCTCTCTTAGGAAATAAGACCAAAATATACAAACAATGTACTGCTAGTCACGCCGTAATTCGCTACAGTTAACTCAGCACTACAGAATAACCTGCATGCCGCGGAAAGCAACTGAAGATTCATCTCTGAGCCGAAGTACACAAAAGCATTCTCCCACTACTCACATCCTTTGTCGTACACGTTTCGCTTCAGATTGTCACTATCACAGTCTGACACAGATTTACCACCAAGATGTAGTCGCTACCTTTCGAAATATAACACGATAATCTGCTTGATTCTTAAACTTTGTTGTTGTATACATTAAACGAGAAATCTCTTATTATCTCCGTGGCAGCGAGCTGAATATGAAATGTCTTGAAATGAGCTTTTGCACTTTCCCATTTAATGACAATTTGTAACAGCAGCATTATTTCTTCAAGAGTCGTCAATTCATTCGTGAGAATAGACACGTTTGTGTTGGTTTATAGCTGTCTCTTACCAGGGCGTGCCCAGGATCTGAACTAGGGGGGAGGGGGGGGAGGGGGAGGCAGGTCATACTAGTCTCAACTGAAGGGAGATTGTGGGTCTACCTTTATCGATTAATATGTTGTGAAAGAAGGAGATGCACTGAATAGCAATGTCTTTGTGTTCTAAAGGAGTTTTTTTTTCTTTGGGAGAATATGCAACTTGCTCGTCAAAAATCCGAACGTGCGTTCCACTAGCACTCTAGCCGCCGATAATTTCTTGGTAAATAATCTTTCTTCGTCACTTAGTAACATACCAGAAAACGGACTCATTAAATTATGCAAGTGAACAAGGCCTTCAGGCAGCCCTAATGGGGCTTTTACTGAACTGCCCGGTAGTTTTTTCGGTGATGGCCGGTTTTGTGGAACGTTCTAAAAATTATTTTATAAATCACTTGCACTAAATGTCTTGCCATCTACTGCTTGTCATAACCTGCACGTCAACTGCTATTAATCTACAGTTAGCGTCAGCTGTAACTAAAAAATTAATAGTTTAGGTGCAGAAAAAGCATTTTACATTTAAATATGCTAGGAGAAATGATGTTGTTCGTTGGAAACGTCGCATAGACATGATCCCTTACTGCCTACAGGTGAATACGTTGTTCCTTGGCGACGTAACATGTCTGCGAATAGCAGAGCGGATCGCTTATCGCTAAATTTATTGTTTCTATAAACTTCCTTGCCGACAGTAACGTGCCGATGACGAACAAATTACTCCAGGATCTGCGCGAACGAGTTCGAATATCTTCTAGGGGAGCAGCTGCCCCCCCCCCCCCTTCCCCTCGCTGGGTACGCCCATGGTCTCTTATATGGAACAACAATCCAAATACACAGAATGTCCTTGTTCGATCCTGGATTTTCCGTGAGAGACAATATTTTCCGAATATTCCAGGATTCCCTTAGTTAGTAAGAGACTCAAGGTAGACTTTGTTATCTGCTGTTGCTCTATTCGCTGTTCGTATTGGTACTCGCAATCACTGCAGAAAAAAAAACTACAAAATAAAGGTGTGTTCTTAAATATCGCATGAAATGACTTCCACATTCACGGTTCTGGTTTTCACATTCTTCTTCTAAAAATAAAAGTCGTCTGATTTCTATACTTTTACTTATAAAAAAAAGCGACCGAAGATTGTTGTGTATGACTTCATACACAAAATAAAGGAGAAGTGGGCTACATAGTGATGCGGAATCTGTCGTCGTAGGAGAGCTAGACGGTGATTGGCGTACAAGTTAACACAGCAAACAGAAGATTTACTTAACTTGTATATCTCAAAGCGAACGAATACTCATTACAAACAACGCAACAAGGAACAGAGTCCGGCAATCGCCACACCAACAGGGATGAGCCTCCCTGAAGTTACCATGAAGGACAATTTCGAAGCTGCGAATAGGTTGTGTCTGCTCAGCTTCAGGTAGCGAAGAGGCTCCAAGTGCGAGTTGGCTGATTGGCTGCCGCCGGCCGTCCTGTATAGCGGCAGCAGAGAGTGCTCACAATACGGAGCCGCTGAAGACGTGGCTCAGCGGCTGCGCACCAGGGGGTCTCCCAGAATCCGCGCGACTGCTATCAGTGTCTGACGGAAACTTGCAATTCCGACGCCAACTTCGCGACGCCCATAGTGTGGTATCGATAGTGATACCACGGCCCTCCCCATCCAAACCTCCTCACCATCGTCGTGTAGAGTAGATAATTGAACGAAGACAGTGAGGAGGCCTGGATGCAGATGGCAATGAGGAGACGGGAGACAAAACTGAGGCCAGTGCTGAGGTTCCGAACATACTCAAGCATACGCCCTGAGCCTGCCTGGGAATACCGGCTGAAAAACTGGGCAGAAGGCACACCCACATCGGAAGGCAGAGCAGCAAACAGAGGCATCTCGACTAGTGCAGAGGGACCAGGCGGCACGTGGGACAACTGCCGGGAAGAGGAAGCACCTCCCCCAGTTGACGGTGGCTGTCGATAAGGCGACGACCGTGATAGGGCGTCTATTTGCATCTGGGCGTGGGGCCCATGGAAGCCAGGTGCAGCGAGGGCTGTTGCGTCCAGGCTCACGGAATCTGAAAGCACAATGCCTGTGGCAGTTTGATTCAACTGGCGTCTCAGCAATCCTCTCGGTCCCTGCAGTAGAACGTCCAAGATAGAGTACAGTGGTGCCTCGCTCCCAGCGTCTCCATCTGCCGTACGACCTGTAAAAGACCGAATCTTTAGTATGATACTTTCTCTGTCTGGGTGGAGTGGCCACCCCCTGCTGTGTCAGATGCAGCAACAGTTTTTGGTGTGTGGCATCTTGATTAACAGACTGTTGGGAGCTTATGGTTCTGTTGGTTTCTTTTCATGTGTATCCAACAATTTAGAATATAGTGGGATATAACAACTAGTATTTGCAATTCTGTAAAATACAACCTACAAGACTCTTTACTAAAGTAAGTTGCGGTGGCGCCATCCATGTAACAACTCTGCCGGCAATGGTCTGGAGCGTGGCTGGGAGCAGAAGGAAGACAAGAATAGCAACAAAACTTGATCCCGTGTGTGAGAGGCATGAAATTTGTCCATCTGTTGCTTAAATGTACGTACAAAGCGTCAGCTTCGCCGTTGGATTGCGGGTGGAATGGTGCACTAGTGATGTGACTGATGCTGGAGGCAGTGCAAAACTGTTCAAACTCGATGGCAACAAACTGAGGTCCTTTGCCAGTCACAATCACTTCAGGCAAACCATCCCGGCACAATATCGGCGACAAGGCCTGGATTGTGGAATGAGTCGTAGTAGAGTGCAAAGGAACCACGAAGGGAAGTTTGCTGAAAGCGTCAGTGACGATAAGACAATGTGTATCCCAGTAAGGACTAGCGAAATCCAAGTGCAAACTTTGCCAAGGTGCTTGAGGTTTCGGTCATGCAAAGAACTGCTGAAGGTGGGCTGAGTGTTGTACAGCACAGAGTTGACACTGAAAAGTCAACTGTTCGCTTTGTACATCCAGACCGTGCCAAGTGCAATGACGTCGTGCCAATTGCTTGGTGCGAACGATACCACAGTGACCTTGGTGTTGCAAACGAAGCACATCGGTCTGAAGACCCCGGGGAACCACAACACGTGACTGGTCATTATCGGTGCGAAGCGAAATGACACCTTGGTGAACTACAAGGGCTTGCTGACGGCCAAAATATCGGCGAACCACAGAGCTACGAATCTGTCTGGCTGAACACGGCGAACCGGTGTGGATGTAATGCAAGAGAATCTGCAAATCAGGATCCGCAGCTGTGGTCTGGGCAATATTCTGGTAATCAAGCGGAAAGTTGTGCAAAGCGTCTGTGTCTTGTGCAACAATGTAGCGACAAGAAGCAGAGCACTCGTCACATGCGGAGTCAGGTCCAACAGGGAGAAGAGAAAGAGCATTTGCATTGGCAAGCTTCTAAGTGGGCCAATCTCATACTGGTAATTTGACAAAAGAGGAGCCCATTGTTGCAGCTTCTGCGCTGATCGAGTTGGGACCGATTGGGAAGGGCTAAACAAATACTGTAGAGGTTTATTGTCAGTCACCAAGTAAAGTTTTCTGCTAAAAATATACTGGTAAGACTTAGTGACACCAAAGACAATGGTGAGAGTCTCCTTTTTAATTTGCTAATAATTACAATGAGCTTTGTTCAACGACTTCGAAGCAAAAGAAATCGACCTGTCAACAGAACCATATTTATGCGAGAAAACTGCACCAATGCCGTAAGAGGAAGACCACAGGTTTGACTGAACCAAAATGAACAAAGCATCGATTACTTCTGGAAAGCAGACTGGCACTCGTGCGACCAAACAAAAGAAACATCCTTCCTGCGCAGACGATGCAAGGGAGAAGCGATATGAGCAGCTTTGGGAGTAAATCAGATGTAATACGTGACCTTCTCCAAAACAAACTGCAATTCCCGCACATTGTGTGGGAGTGGAAGGTCACGGATAACAAGCAAATTTGATTGCAGAGGGTGAACACCCTGGCTATTAATCACGTGTCCTAAGCAATCAAGTCCTTGAAAAAAAAATTTTCTTTTTCTCTGTTACATATGAGACCTGCTACAGATAACACTTGAAATAGAGTGCAAAGATCGCTAATGTGTTCTTTGGGAATGCGTCCTGAGGACGACAATGGTATCTAGATAATTCCAGCAAAAAGGAATTTTTGCAGTCGACAGCTCCAAAAAGTGTAAAAATATGATGGGTGCGTAAACTCTGCCTAATGGCAGTCTCAAAAATTTGAAGAGATCCAGATGAGTGATAAGACGAAGATATCTTGCAACCCCTCACCCAGTGGGATTTCAAGTAAGCATCGTGCAAATCAATTTTGGAAAAGTAACTACAGGACCCAATTCATCCATCAAATCTTCCGGGCGCGGCAAGGGATTAATGTCAATGACTGTTTGAGGATTCAAAGTTTTCTTAAAATTGATGCACAACTGCAGTCTGCCGGACGATTTCTTTACAAACTTCTACGTTCTGTAGCGTCGTTGGATAACGTATTCAGATACGGGTTCCTATCCACGATTTGTTCCTGAAGACACCCTCAACAACAACTCGAAGTTTGTCGCAATATCTTTGGGACTCACTATATGTATATTTCTCTGCCGCAGACATTTGCAACTTCTTTTTTGCAATGCGTGGCAGGAGCCAGCCCAAAAAAATCCTGCTTAGCATATCTTTCATAAGACGCCCAGCGTTGACGGAAAACTGTTTTTAAAGTGGAACTTTTCGTGCCCATACCAAATTAATGTAGTGCAGTATTCGTTTTATCGATATGTATTAATAGGACAGTAAAACAGTCAACGTGGACCAGGTCGGTGCCGTCACTGCTGGAGTACTGTTTATTCTTCGTGTTTTACGGTCCCTGTACACACTGATAAAAGAAATATCGCACTAGACCAATTTGGGACCTCTGTCGAATGGACCATTAAAATTCCACTTCAAAAATAATTTTATTTCTAACGGGAAACACACCGACTTCCATTGACGTTGACATATGAAAAATGATAAGGAGGATATGTTTGCACGCTGGAAAAAAAGAAATTACAAATAACTGCCGAAACACCGCAAAAAATGCTCTGCTCGACTCTTAGGAGAGATACCCTGTATATAGCCTGCACAGTGTCCCAGGAGAAATGGCAATATTAAAGTGTTTAACAGCAACAAAGCAAAAATGTCTTTGTACATGGGCCCCAAACTGCATACCTTAAGAGCTATAAACACTTGTTCAGTAGCAGGTATGTGTTTGGCAGTATATTAGGAGAAAGATATGGGGAGATACAATTTGCCATTACTACCACTATATAGTTCATTCAAAAACGAACATTACATAAACAAATACAACAATATTAATCAAAATTAGTGCTCAGTATTATCTTTGGGAACATTTTAAATTGTTCTATTTAATAACATGATTTTCTTCTAAGCTAATACGGTGTGGTGTTTCTGAATGAACTAATGTCACACTATATGCTTCTGCTGGCAACATATTAAAATAATTGTAAACCCAGGTGTTTATGACTATCTTGTCCTCAGTCACCAACAGAAATATCTTCATTTATACCTGTTACACTATGTATATTCAACCACTACTTGTACTACACATAAAATAGTAATAACAAAAGTTATTCCCATCATTGTAATTTCAGCTGACTACTTAAAGGTCAAGTCCCATTGTAATTTAGCAAACTTGTCATGTAGGTTGATTGTAGAATCTCCATGTTTACTACATTAATCAGTCCCAAAAACTATTTACTGTATTGTTAACACAACATTCTTTGTTGTTTCAGATCCTGTTTTGCACACTGAATACCCATAAAGTAGACATGTCGAAGTTACTAGGGGGCCAGATTGGTTTGGACGATTTCATATTTGTACACAGAAAAGGTATAGTACAATTGAAGATCAAGAGATTTTATATCTACTACTGTATATACTTATATTACTATTGGAGTTAAAGATAATGTATTTCCTGTTTTAAGTGTATTTATATAATTCTGCTGTTTTCCTGGGAATGAGAAATAAATCACCAAAATGCTGGACATTTGTTAGCAAAATGCATATGCAGTGAGCATAAAATTAAATAACTTAAGCTTTTGAAATCTGATAAGATTTTCTTTGATTTAGAGAACACAGAAATAAATTACCAATGAGGGTGATAGGCATTTCAAACAGTACCTAATTTGCAGCTTGTTTCTCTGTCATATCTTCTGAGATGGTGCTTGTTTACTTAAAAATGTTTCACTTTTTATTCTACAAAATCTTGCTGAGTGATATTCCAATTCTTTATCATAAGAATTACTAAAATAACTCAGGTTACAAGAAAGACATGGACACAACAAGAAAATAAATTTTATAAAAAGGAAAATTCCACTCAAAATTTTGTAAAATTAATGGAGGTGCAGATGGGCTTGCCCATACCTATTATCAAGATGTGAAACTTGCAGTAAAGCCAATAGAAACATATATAAAGAAAGCTGAACTCTTACCTGTCAGAGTAAAAAAGGAGAAGTGGGAAAATTCGAGGGAGATGGGGAAGTGGGGCAAGCCACCGAGAACCCTGATTAAGAAAAAATCATAAGCTATAACATCTTCCTTACACTCATGGGTTTCTTGTGACTGTGGTTTTGATTGATCTTTCCTACTTCCCCCAACTTTTTCATCTTGTCTCACCTTGTTCCACTGGTCAGGAGCTAAGTAATTTTATCATGTTAATTATTCTTATATTACTTCCTGATAAGGCACTTTCATGTTTAGGAACTTGAGTGTCACAAAATCTTTATCGAGCCTGATTTGTAGCAGGCACTGAGTGGGTCATTCACAGGTTATTTCATCTTTTCAAAAAAGCAATTTTATTTTAAATAATGTTTTGTGCTCTTTGTGATAGAAATTATTTTGTACAAAAGACAGTGTCATTTATTTTCACTATCATAAGGTAAACACATAGCAAAATGAAAAGTATATATCCTGTGCAAAAAGATGCACAGCTCAATGTTTGTTTATATTGCTTTTGAAATCTAAATAAAAATTACAACCAGGATGACATACATTGATGATATCACTATAACCAATTCAGGAAGTTGTGGTGTAGAACTCAGTTGTAGTAGCTAGTATCAGTTTTAATTTAGAATTAAAAATGAGTGTCAAGCCAGAATATCAAAAGGACTGTGAAAATTGCAATTATAACAATGTTGTACATAAAAATACCACAAACGTCTGACACTTCAGTGAGAAAAAATGAGTTCTCTCATCTAACACTCTCTCTCTCTCTCTCTCTCTCTCTCTCTCTCTCTCTCTCTCTCTCTCTCTCTCTCTCTCTCTCTCTTTCTGACATAAATATCAATAACATGACTTTACCAAATCTTAGGCAGGATGTAAATAAATTGATAGTTTTTAAGGCATATGTATGACTATTTTTCAAGGAAATTTTTTACCGTTTTATTATAATATCTGTTACATACATTATCCTAAGTGTCATGTGCACCCATATATACACTATTAATTTATATACTGTTGCAGGAAGACCTAAAGAAATAGAAATCACGAAGACAGAAGATGCACTGGGCCTAACAATTACAGATAATGGAGCTGGTTATGCATTTATAAAGAGAATCAAGGAAGGCAGTATTATTGATGGCATAAATGTGATACAGGTGAGTTATGGAGTTTATATATATAGAAATTATTCATATTTGCAGCTTCAAGTATAATAATACCACTCCAAATTAAGTCCACAAGGCTAAGTGATGCTGTGAGAGACCCTAAATTACCAGTCTACTTAAGAAAAGGGGAAAGATTTAGTGTTGCTCCCTTTCTCAGGCCATTGAAAGTTATTGTCACAATGAATCAATCCTAAGAGTGCTGCAGGGTGATTTCAGTTATTCACCTATTAAACCCATTCATAGTGGATTAAGTGTGACAATTAACTATTGAATTCATTTACATTATGACTACATGTTTACTCTGGACTTTACCAGTAGGTCTTAATAATAATCTTCTATATCTTCTAATGCTAACTTTAGTTTGTAATAATATTCCAATGTCATTCTGTGTGCTTGGCTCTATAACAGTAGACCTGCTGACTTAAATTCTGCTTTCCTTTATCAAAATATCTGTGGTTTATGAACTTTAAATATTTTAAGCAATGAAAAAGTTGGTGCTGGGACTGAGTTGCTAGCCTCATATCCAGAAGTACTGTTTTAATCCCCTTCCAGCCCTACTCATTTAAGTTTCCTGAATCTGCTAAACTGTTTCAGCTAGAATAGTTTCTTCGCATGACTCACATGACTCATTTCCCCCACCACTATCTGACTGAGCTAATGCTCCACCTACAATCCTCTGTTGTCAGTTGGTTATTAATTACAATATCCAGCCCCTCTTTTTTAAAATTTCAGTTTGTAAAAAGAATCTAACAGGAACCAGATATTTCTTCTTTCAGTTTTTTCAGATCTGGCAAGCAGTGTACTGGTTTCTCAGACAGATATTTTTGTCTAATAATTCTAATTTATTCTAATCAGCAGTATTCACTTTAAGTGAACTTAACATTGTGTAGTACTTGCTTTTAGCTTCATTTCTAGATGTAAGATGTGGCACTGTCTTTTAGGACAGTAACAACAAGATTTACTCTGTTCTAGAAAGATTTTGTGGCCTAGAACAGAGCATTAACCAAAGTTCACAAATATAATCATTTCACAAGAGAGTAGAGTTGCTATGAAAAAGAGAACATCGGTTTAATATGAAGGAGTCTATAAGTTTAATATATAAATTTTGCACCTTGTTTCAGTGATATGTGGATGAAGTATGTATGTGACCTAGTGCAGAGAATCTTATTTTACTGTCATTTAGATTAGCTGTAAACTCATGGAGTGCTTCCATAGTATACTATGATGAGACATATTAATAATGAGTCAAGCTTCATATAATATTCTGTATAGTGTATTAAGTTTCAAAATGATATCCAATACTGTCTACCAAACTATGAGTATGTTTTCCATGTCTAACAGTTAAGAGAATCACTGTGAGGTATAAAATACACATGGTAACTAACTAAATGTTCGTGAGTGCTGCATTCCTAAATACTTTGTACATCCAAATTTAGGATGATTTATATTGCTATAAGTTTATAGCAGCTGATCAGAATGTCATAGGTTTAGCCATTCCTGTGGTGTGGAAAATTGTTACAAAGATCGATGGTGATCAGTTCGGTAATAGTAGTAGTAGTTTTACTCATCCATGGATCACTTTTATGTGGCTATTGGACACGTTGTGACATTACAGGTTATTCATATATACAGGCTTTTACAGACTTATATGTTTAGTTTGCTGAAAATTGAATAGGTAGTGCACTGTGGCCTTATAGTGAGAGTCATTTGCCAGAAGTAATTTAGCGAAACTACAGAAAATCTATATCAGAATGGCTGGGTGGTGATTTGAGCCTTCATTCTCTGAAATGCAATGCCAATTTGTTAAAAACTTGTTTGTTGACAAACTCAGTTGAATTATCCTTACTGTACAATATTGTAAAAATCTGGTGCTATACAGTTCATTCATTTCTCTACACATACACACTCTCAGCTGACATCAAGACCAGGACAATGATGTTTGTATTCTATTGTATGTACCACAACTTCCCATTTGCTTGCCTGTAAAACAAGTGACCATCCATCCAGAATATTTGAGATGTTGAGTTCAGAAAGTTTAGTATTACCCACTGCAGAGCTTCAGTGTGTGGTTTTCCAGCAATAAAAGAAACATTATACTTGAAAACTGTGTTGTGAAATAATGGAATTGTGTTATTACTATTTAATTGTTGCACTTTAAAAAAATCTACTCTGTGCCATATAAGTAATCCTTTATTTTGTAGAGTGTATTGTTTGACAGGTATTTTTTCATTTTCTTTTTAACAAGTTTGTTTCAGTAATCTCCTTAGGCAGTTTATTGTAGGTTCATTCCTTGGTATAAAATGGTACTTTGAGTTTTATGTTTATTCTTCCTTGTTTGAAACTATTCTAATCCTAGGATGTTATACATAGAAAATCAGTGATAAAATCTCAATAATCATGACAAACTTTTATCAAAAGTCTAATAAGAAGCTTTTTCATAATTTTTGAGTGAGTATGAAAACTAGAAAGTCATTAAATCAATATTCTGCACTCACTAGAGTGGTGGAATATAAGAGCTTAGAAAAATTATATATTACTGGTGCTGAATTGCAGGCAAATAATTAGTCAAAAGTAAACAGAAGCAAATATATAGCATAAGTGTCTGTCAGATATGTTATATGCATTACAGACATGGGATTCTGCATTATCTAATGCTCTACTATACTGGTGTGGAAAACTTATGGATGAAAATAACTTTCACATGATGAGTCACTGCCAAGTGAAACCAGGTGAAATAGCCCACTGAAACTTTGAACATACATATAAATAACTGCTACAGTACAGTACAGAAGGTAACTGAAAAAATACACAAAAAGACAAACAGAACTGACACTTTTATTCAAAGACAATAGTTTCACTGAAGTCACCACAATTTATGGTGGTCCTCTGGACAGTACAAAAGTTACACTAAAATCACTACAATTTATGGTGGTCCTCTGGACAGTACAAAAGTTACACTAAAATCACTACAATTTATGGTGGTCCTCTGAACAGTCCAAAAGGCAGGACATGATTCTTAACAGGATGTGTGATCAGCATAGAAAGCAATGCGTGATATGCAATATACTGCCGTGCTAGCCACGATGTTAGTAAGTTGTTTTTGTGGTAGGGCATTCCTTTCCTTCACCATCACAAATCACAACTGCTGGATGGTCATTGGTGCATGTCAGTACACCAAGGCAACATTATGCCTCATCACACTGGGTGCACCAAAACAATAATGTTTGACAGTGCTCCTGGATGCATTATGTACTCTGATATGGTGACAGGTTGCAACATATAATGCACTCATAAACATTGTTGAACAGTATTGTTCTGATGGTCCAAGTGTCATGGTGTGGGGAAGCATAATGTTGCATGGATGAACTGACCTCCTCAGTGGTGCATTTGGCCCTGACTTCATTTTTATGGATGACAATGCACAACCACATCTAAATGTGCAGGCGGAGGAGTTCTTGGAATGAGAAGATATTCAACAGACTGACTGGCCTACCTGTTCACCCAACTTCCCAACTTAAATCCCATTGAGCATGTGTGATATGCATTTGGGAGATGTGCTGCAGCATATCCACATGCACGAACAACCATTCAGTGGTTGTCAACCGTACTGCTGGAAGAATGGAACACCCTACTACGTAAAGTCCTTCACAACCTTCTGGCCAGAATGGGAGCACACTGTAGAGCATGCTTTGCCATCTATGGTGATCACTCACTCTATTAATAACTGTGTCTCACCTTTTGCAGTGTCCAGGGGAGTGTCAGGAATAACTGTTACATTGTAGAAAGGGTGTTTCAGTTGTTGTTGTTGTGGTCTTCAGTCCTGAGACTGGTTTGATGCAGCTCTCCATGCTACTCTATCCTGTGCAAGCCTCTTCATCTCCCAGTACCCACTGCAACCTACATCCTTCTGAATCTGCGTAGTGTAGTCATCTCTTGGTCTCCCTCTACGATTTTCACCCTCCACGCTGCCCTCCAATACTAAATTGGTGATCCCTTGATGCCTCAGAACATGTCCTACCAACCGATCCCTTCTTCTGGTCAAGTTGTGCCAGAAACTTCTCTTCTCTCCAATCCTATTCAATACTTCCTTATTAGTTATGTGATCTACCCATCTAATCTTTAGCATTCTTCTGTAGCACCACATTTCGAAAGCTTCTATTCTCTTCTTGTCCAAACTATTTATCGTCCATGTTTCACTTCCATACATGGCTACACTCCATACAAATACTTTCAGAAATGTCTTCCTGACACTTAAATGTATACTCGATGTTAACAAATTTCTCTTCTTCAGGAACGCTTTCCTTGCGATTGCCAGTCTACATTTTATATCCTCTCTACTTCGACCATCATCAGTTATTTTGCTCCCCAAATAGCAAAACTCCTTTACTACTTTAAGTGTCTCATTTCCTAATCTAATACCCTCAACATCACCCGACTTAATTCGACTACATTCCATTATCCTAGTTTTGCTTTTGTTGATGTTCATCTTATATCCTCCTTTCAAGACACTATCCATTCCGTTCAACTGCTCTTCCAAGTCCTTTGCTGTCTCTGACAGAATTACAATGTCATCGGTGAACCTCAAAGTTTTTATTTCTTCTCCATGGATTTTAATACCTACTCCGAATTTTTCTTTCGTTTCCTTCACTGCTTGCTCAATATACAGATTGAATAACATCGGGGAGAGGCTACAACCCTGTCTCACTCCCTTCCCAACCACTGCTTCCCTTTCATGTTCCTCGACTTTTATAACTGCCATCTGGTTTCTGTACAAATTGTAAATAGTCTTTCGCTCCCTGTATTTTACCCCTGCCACCTTCAGAATTTGAAAGAGAGTATTCCAGTCAACATTGTCAAAAGCTTTCTCTAAGTCTACAAATGCAAGAAATGTAGGTTTGCCTTTCCTTAATCTTTTTTATAAGATAAGTCTTAAGGTCAGTATTGCCTCACGTGTTCCAACATTTCTACGGAATCCAAACTGATCTTCCCAGAGTTCAGATTCTACTAGTTTTTCCATTCATCTGTAAAGAATTCACATTAGTATTTTGCAGCTGTGACTTATTAAACTGATAGTTCAGTAATTTTCAAATCTGTCAACACCTGCTTCCTTTGGGATTGGAATTATTATATTCTTCTTGAAGTCTGAGGGTATTTCGCCTGTCTCATACATCTTGCTCACCAGATGGTAGAGTTTTGTCAGGACTGGCTCTCCCGAGGCCGTCAGTAGCTCCAATGGAATGTTGTCTACTCAGGGGGCCTTGTTTCGACTCAGGTCTTTCAGTGCTCTGTCAAACGCTTCACGCAGTATCATATCTCCCATTTCATCTTCATCTACATCCTCTTCTATTTCCATAATATTGTCCTGAAGTACATCGCCCTTGTATAGACCCTCTATATACTCCTTCCACTTTTCTGCTTTCCCTTCTTTGCTTAGAACTGGGTTTCCATCTGAGCTCTTGATGTTCATACAAGTGGTTCTCTTCAGTGTTCCAGTAACCAGTCATAATTTTTAAAATATTGAAAGTACTGCACAGATTAAGGAATTTATTAAAACACTGTAAAAATATTATTTTGTGTGAGATTTCTTTCTTTGTCAGTCCGTGCCTTGACATATGGATGTCAATTTGTCCTATAAAGTTGTGATGGTGTGTGTTGTCTCTCATATCAAACTCACATAAGTTGCTTTTGGGATACATTGGGGTTGTATAGAGATCCCTGTTTCTTAGGATTACTTTGCTTTTTATTGTGTTTACTTTTAAAAATTAAAAAAAAAATCAGAATTTTACTGTTATAACAGCATTGCACCATATCAGTATGGAACAAGAGGTGTGTGACTGAAAACGACCAAAGTATGCCATCCCCATATGCTAATTAGTGACAGATCTGTCAGTTTCTACATGGGATAGTACACTTGAGCTTTTCTCTAGGAGAATGACTAATATGTTTCTCCCAGTTTAATTTGCAATCAATGTGGAAGCCTACTAGTTCCACAGATATGCTTCTGACATCTTTAGTCAATCCTAGAAGTAGTTCCTGTGTTTTATCAAGATTACTGAGGAGTTCATTATAAGACAACCAGTTTATTGCTATTTGAAATTTTTCCTGATTTGTCCAGTGCAATTTTGTGATCTCATGGTGTATACTGACCAATGACATATTGTCTGCATAGCATACACTTAACTAGCTCCTACATGAGAAGGTAAAACATTAATTGCAAAGGGTGCAACTTCTGCATTTTCACTAACAATCCATTACTTACTCTGATGTCATTGATGAGATTAGAACATAGCATCATTTTATTTGTATTTCATTTAATTAAAACAAAACATATTTTATTGAATTCAGATAAAAAATTGATTCATGGCATGTATGACACTAGTGGCTGGTTTCTGTCACCAGCTAAATACAGTAATATCCACCATCTCATGTCACAGAAAGAAGCATATTGGCAAAAACTCAGTTATTGTACATTTTCATATGGGATGTTTGCAAATTTATGTTACAAACTTCTAGGACTTGTATATGGGTGTGGCTAGATAATATTTTCAATTGGAGCTCATGTCTGGAAACATGCTGTTTCTGTGCTAGAACCATCTAAAATCATGTTATTAACACTACCACTTTTACAAGTAATTGATTAGATGTGAGCCAGTAAATCACTTGTTTTACAATTCCACTGATTAATAGCCAAATAAATTGCTCATGTACTCATTGACGGGTTCTCTTCAACATGATCCAGTACAGCCTCTTCCAATTCAAGTGTGCAGTGTCTCCTTGGAGCACCACAGTCACACATTCTGATGGTGAAGCCATTGCGTAATTAAAGCGATTGTGTAACTGTAGTGAAAAGGGTATGCGATGGAGTCAGACATTGTGGAGAACAATCTTGTTAAAGGCGATGAGCAGCTCTTCCATTGCCGTGAGCTTTGCCGTTCAGAAGGATCATGTCAGTTTATCTGCAACTGTGTACTCAACCAATGTTACTCTGACTCTGACACCTGAATGAGGCTTAAATCAGGTCAGAGAGGTAGGGGAGACATCAAATGACATCAGCCAGTCCAATGCAACCAGCCCCCACCGTGACTATCCTGTTGCATACCTATCTAAAAAACATGTTTTCAAATGGCTGTAGCAGTGAAACGGTATAATTCTGGGCATGACTTCCTATTCAAAATATCATGTACTTACTACCCTCTACAAATCCTAGAAGTTTGAACAGAAATTTACAAACACCTTTTAGAATTTGGGTGACTTTACACACATGTAACACATGAAACAAAGATAGCTTAATTCAAAATAAGCAAATACAAGTGTATATAATTTCAAGACCTTATCAAAAAAATTAGATCTACAATAAAAATTTAGTAGAGTAAATGAAATAGTTGCAAAGTATCCATGTACTGCCTGATAGTTATATAGCTGATTCTGATTCCATATTCTGAAGAGTGACACAGTTGTAAAACACGAATGCCACAAGAAAGGATAAGTATTATGTAGCTGTTATTAGTACACTAGTTTCCTAAACAGTTGTCTCCAATCAGTTTGGAGGGGAAAATTGTACATTATCCTTCACCAAAGTCTTCTGTAGGTTGTGCATTGTCAATGTAATCATTTTCCCCTACTTTGTGCTTTTAACTTTTTCTCATTTTCAGAATGTCTTTTCTTATTTTTTGACACAACCATTTTGTAACATCCTCATCACACCATATCATGATACTCCCTGGCAGATTAGAACTGTGTGCCAGACTGAGACTCAGAGTCAGGACCTTTGCCTTTCACATGCAAGTGCTCTACCAACTGAGCTACCCAAGCACGACCCACACCCTGTCCTCAAAGCTTTACTTCCACCAGTACCTCACCTCCTACTTTCCAAACTTTGCAGAAGCTCTCTGCAAAATTTGCAGAACTAGTACTCCTGGAAGAAAGGATATTACGGAGACACAGCTTTGTCACAGCCTGGAGGATGTTTCCAGAATGAGGTTTTCACTCTGCAGTGGAGTGTGCACTGATACGAAACTTTCTGGTTGATCAAAATAGTGAGAATTTCATTCTGGAAACATCTCCAAGGCTGTGCCAAAGCCATGTCTCCACAATATCCTTTCTTCCAGGAGTGCTAGTTCTGCAACTTTCACAGGAGAGCTTCTGTGTTGTTTGGAAGGTAGGAGGCGAGGTACTGGCAGAAGTAAAGCTGTGAGGATGAGGTGTGAGTCATGCTTGGGTAGCTCAGTTGGTAGATCATTTGCCCACGAAAGGCAGAGCTAGCAAGTTCAGGACTTGGTCCAGCACACAGTTTTAATCTACCAGGAAGTTTCATATCAGTGCACACTTCACTGCAAAGTGAAAATCTCATTCTGGACACCATATCATAGTTACTGACATTGATCTCTATTGCAAGATTCCTACTCCATCAATTTCTTTCACTTTAGAACCTGCACCATCCATCCAGCCACTAACACTTACTCCAGTCACACTACTGTTAAATCCTACAATACCACAAATAAAATCAAACAATGGAAAATCCAGGATGGAATGTAATAATATTATGAAAAGGATAGTTGTTACTCAACATATAGCAGAGATGCTGAGTCACAGATAGGCATAACAAAAACACAAAACCAGGTTTTGCCCAACAAGGTGTGTGTTTTATGACAGTTTTTGTGTTGTGTCTATCTGTGACTCAGCATCTCCGCTATATGGTGGGTAGCAACCATCCTTTTCATAATACCACAGGCGGAGCAACATGTGACACCACATCCATTGGTTACCAACTGAACTATTTTCATTGCTTGGATTTCCACGAAAGGATTTCCACTATTAAACTGGCAAAGCACACGAAGAAACACTGAGAGATGTCTACCCTTGGGAATGGCAGTAAACTATTGCTGATCATGCGATACAAGATGACACAAGAGACCTGAGTGTGTGGCATTTCCTGTCAACTGAAGTATATAAACAATTAAATTCCGAGCCCCCATTAAATTATGCCACACATCCATACAATTGATTGGAGCAATAACAATGATGAATTTAACTGGCTTTAGTTTATTCCAGGAGATTGGTCCCAGTTTAATAGTGGCAATCCTTTCATGATAAAGATTTGTGTTTTACATACAATAAATCAAAACATTCATTCAAAGTACACTATTTATTAGTAAAGACAGTTCACAGAGATCATAGTTCACAGTATCCACAATAACAGCTATCAGCCTGGTTTTTTCTCTGTTGCTAACTTAATTTTTGGCAGGTCTTCATAAGAAACAAGATAATGGATGTCTTGACAACCTACCTCAACATAAACTGTGATAGCCCTTAGGGGCTGCAAAGTGACAAAAATAATGTAAAAATGTGTAATTCATAGCAGAAGTAAGCTGCTTTACCACTATCAATGTTTTGATTTATATTAATTTTTACATAAAAGCATTTGTCCAGTGTATATTACAGTAACTTCAATGAATAATATTGTGGCAGCATCAGTATTTGAGTTATCTATTCCTTCCACAAATCATTATGCCTTCTTAGTGAAATAAAATCCTCACCTGAGTCAAGTAACATGGCAGACAAATGGTGGACCCAACACAACAAGAGCAAGGCAATAGCAGTCTAAGCTGCAATGAAGTGTGACAAACTTTCGACATAATGCTGTCAACAGATCAAGTATGAGCCACAATCCAAATCGAGATCAGAGGGAGAAACTAATATCAAAGTGAAGTTGTCTGTGAGTAGTCAGTAGTATGGGGAGACAGTAACAAATGCTATCAGATGAAGTACATGACTGACTGAGCAGTTGATGTGTGGTGGTATTTATGCTGGCGTGACACCATTGGCCAGTGTTGTTTGTGTGTGAAATGTTATGGGACTTAACTGCTAAGGTTATCAGTCCCTAAGCTTACACACTACTTAACCTAAATTATCCTAAGGACAAACACACACACCCATGCCCAATTGTGGACTCGAGCCTCCGCCGGGACCAGCCGCACAGTCCATGACTGCAGCGCCTTAGACCGCTCAGCTATTCCTGCGGGGCTTGGCCGGTGTGTTTGTGTGGTGAGACAGTGGTGCACTCACTAGGTGAGTGCAGCACTGCAGTGACACTGCCCTCTATCAGCGATTGAGATCTGTTTGTTCTGTTTGACATTCAACTTCTGCACAGCCCGATACCAGAAACGTAATTTTTACAAAATTTATAGCAACTGTGAAATGTTTCATCTTAAAGAAATTATTTTACTGACTCCCAAGCTGGTCTTAGATTTTGTGAGACAACTATATTTTCAAAGCTATGGGTAATTTAATATTGTGGTTAATATTTTATTAATATGAATTCACCTGATGTGTTTGGATCTCATTGTAGGTGTAAGACATTATCTTTTGCCTGTGAAATTAGTCAAATGACCTATGTTTTTGAAAACATCATTTAATTGAATTTTGATATTGCACAGCAGATTCCTTTGTAAATACATTATACAGCTGAGCAAGTAGCCAAAAGAGTAGGTCCCCCATGAAACCTATTATGATGATGTGATCTGTAGTTGTTATAGATCCTCAACTCATGGTAACAAAACATATGATAATGAATTTATCTGATTTCAACATTGAGAATATGAATTTCTTAGAGGAATCTGAAAATGCCATTTTAGTAGGTTTGTTTGGTATCTACAGAATCAGCAAGCAGCCATCAATGTTTCATTGTTGTTAAAAAAAACATGTCTTGACAAGACATAAATTCTATTTTTGTTATACACAAGTTATATTAAGGTCAAATAGTCTGTTGCAAGGTGCTGCAACTGACATAACTTTGATAACAGATCACTTAAATTATGTCTCAAGTGTCTGCTACACAATATGAGGCAATTGGGTCCTCCCTCTTAGTTCGAGTTTCTTTGAACTCCAGAAATGTGAAACTGCTCTCCAACATATACTGTTCACACTCCTTATATTCCCTGCCAGACCTGGTAATAATACTAAACATGAACAACACTAATGCAGTCAGTTCGCTGTTCGATCTGTCACAGAGAATTGCAACTCTTACTATTTTTGTACCTGTCAACAGTATGTAGACAGTTACATTGATAGCTAACCATGTCTTCTGGGTGCTTCACGTTTTGTCATGTAGTGTATTTTCAGATCCCCCTATTCTTATGCACTTACAATCCCCACCCCCACCTCCCCTATTTAATTATTTATGTTTTTCATTGATAGCATTCCTTATTTCCTTAACAATTTACCCTCTTTCTTTTTCTCAACATCTTTTCTCTTATATTTTCTTCTACTTTTTTATCCATTTTACTTAACTTTTTATCTTCATCTTTCGTCTCTTTTCACTTGGTTTTCCCCATCCCCTTTTCTGCTCTCCTTTAGTTCTTAATGGTACCATTCATTCAACTTCTCATTTCTCCTCCTCTCAATCCATCTTTATTTCTCACTCTGCCCTATCATCACTTCTGGGCACAAGCTGTGTATTACTCTCTTATGTTCCCCTCTTATCTTTGTTTCTGTGTCTCCCCTTTTATCTTTGTTTCTTCTCATCCTCACAGCTGGTGGGTCATTCTCATCCTTTTATCTGAGTGACCCATTATTCCTCCCGATGTATCCCTTTTTCCTCCATGTGGAAGAACTGACTGTTCTGTAATGTAGGAATAATTTTTATATGTCTTTAAATGTATTAGTCAATGTTAAAGAAATTATACCTCCTGAAAGAATATACTGGCCACCCACTGTGTCTTCTTATAATTTTACAATTTTATGGAGTGAATTCTTCTTTTGAACATTGCACAAAATATGATCTATGTTAGTTTCCATGTAGCCCTGACAAATTTAAAATTATGGTAAAAGAGGAATTAAAAATTGGCATCTGTGAGTACAAGAAGTAAAATAGAAGAAAGACTCCAGCTTGGTGCCAGACTACACTCTGCTCCTTCTGAAATCCCATGTGGGGATGCCAAGCACATTGAATCCAAATGAATGAATCATCAGACCATAGTCAACAATTGAATGAAATTTGTTGATGTTAAGTATTTTGACCAGGACGATTGCACTCATCTTGCTGTTACTGAACAGTACATCATCTCTCTACTTTCATCTATATTTTTACTATCAACAGTATAACTGATAATTCCAAGAATGAATAATGTAGATATGTATGCCAGTATATTTGAGGTTTATGAAATAAAATAAAATTTCTTTGGAAACTCTTCTGAGAAAATGACACATTATTATTAATATAATACAAAAGAGAAATTCTTTACTTTGTTTCTGAATGCATTCTACACTGAAAATTCCATATATTATAGCTCTTGCAAACTGGTATAAAATTTTATGGCTCTGAGCACTATGGGACTTAACTTCTGAGGTCATCAGTCCCCTAGAACTTGGAACTACTTAAACCTAACTAACCTAAGGACATCACACACATCCATACCCGAGGCAGTATTTGAACCTGCGACCATAGCGGTCACGCGGTTCCAGACTGTAGTGCCTAGAACCGCCTGGCCACCCCCGCCGGCGAAAATTTTATGTTATAGACCAGAATTTCTGGTCTATTGTTTCCCAACCGTTCTTAGACCATTACCCCTGAGTGCAACCAGATGTTATACAGTACCACCATCTTCCCCCTACCACCACTCCCCCGTCATCACCAAATTTAGCTCTTAACTAAACTTCAGAATGAAAAACAACTTCCTTTGAACACTTTTATTTTAAAAATAGTGAAAGATGAATGGTATTTAGTTTTGTGGGTGTTTGATTAAGTCACAAACTAATGAGTCACTGAGACAGTTGGTAATGCTTATGTGTACAACCATTTTTGTATTTGAGCTGTTTTCAGTAAGAGCACATCATAAATCATGCTCCAGATCCATTCAGTTACTTGTTTTAACAATAATATTATTATTCAGTCCTGGACTTCACAAATACTTGTTTTTATTGTTATTGCTATCATAGTGGAAAAAAAATTCACATCTGCAAATCTTGACACCCACATTTATTTTCCACATGTCATGTGTTGTATTCAGGTAGAGGGAAAATAGGGTAGGCACTAATTACAGGTCATGCATCCCCTGCACAACTGCTTTCCCTAGTGGCACTTGCTTCACCTGCACCCGCCTTTAAAATGAACCAAGCTAAAATGTGTGCACTATACTTACTATTAGTAAATTATTTGATTGCTGGATTCCTTAATTCTGAACTGGTAGAAATTAGAAGACTTCAGTCTGTAACACTATGTTTCTGGTCACTCTAAAAATAAGTAATAATAATAGTAATATTGTGTACAGCACAATAGTAGCCCTTATACAGGTTGTTCCAGGAGGAATGGCCAATATTCAGGGATATAATTGGAATGATCATTCATAGCAGAAAGATCTAGTAAATGTGGGCTCAAGATGCATACCTTAAGAACTGTGAGCACTTCTTCATCTTCAATTCTGTAGAACGAACCTCTTCTAATGTAAGGTTCTTGCTTTCCACATTTTGGAGGAGACAGTATGGACCAAAACAACAAAGAGATGTTTAGTACACATGGGCTCTAGAATGAATAACGTAAGCATTTCAGTAGGAGAGATGTTTTTCACACTAGCAAAGATTAACCGCTCATAGCTCTCCTATCTTTCAAACTTTACAGAAGCTCTCCTGCGAAACTTACAGAACTAGCAGTCCTGAAAGAAAGGATACTGTGGAGACATGGCTTAGCCACAGCCTTGGGTATGTTTCCAGAATGAGAGTGCGCTGATATGAAACTTCCTGGCGGATTAAAACTGTGTGCTGGACTGAGACTTGAACTCAGGACTTTTGCCTTTTGTGGGCAAGTGCTCTACCAACTGAACTACCCAAGCACGACTCACACCCCATCCTCACACCTTTACTTCAGCCAGTACCTCGTCTCCTACCTTCCAATCTACACAGAAGCTCTCCTCTGAAACTTGAAGACTAGCACTCCTGAAAGAAAGGATATTGCGGAGACATGGCCTAGCCACAGCCTTGAGGATGTTTCCAGAATAATAATTTCACTCTGTAGCAGAGTGTGCGCTGATATGAAACTTTCTGGCAGATTAAAACTGTGTGCCGGTCTGAGACTCGAACTCAGGACCTTTGCTTTTCACGGGCAAGTGCTGTACCAACTGAGCTACCCAAGCATGACTCACACCCTGTCCTCAGACCTTTACTTCTACCAGTATCTTGTCTCCTTCCTTCCAAACTTTACAGAAGTGCTCCTGTGAAACTTGCAGGACTATCACAACTGAAACAAAGGATATTCAGGAGACATGGCTTAGCCAGAGCCTTGTGGATGTTTCCAGAATGATAATTTTCACTCTGCAGTGGAGTGTGCGCTGATATGAAATTTCCTGGCAGATTAAAACTATGTGCCAGACTGAGACTCAAACATCTACATCTACATCCATACTCCGCAAGCCACCTGACGGTGTGTGGCGGAGGGCCTTTGGACCTTTGCCTTTTGCTGGCAAGTGCTCTACCAACTGAGCTACCAAAGCATGACTCACGCCCCATCCTCACACCTTTACTTCTACCAGTACCTCGTCTCCTACCTTCCAAACTTTACAGAAGCTCTCCTGTGAAACTTGCATAACTAGCACTCCTGAAAGAAAGGAAATTGCGGAGACACAGCTTAGCCACAGCTATGGGGATATTTCCAAAATGAGAATGTGGCTAAGCCATGTCTCCACAATATCCTTTCTTTCAGGAGTGCTAGTTCTGCAAGTTTCGTAGGAGAACTTCTGTAAAGTTTGGAAGGTAGAAGATGAGGTACTGGCAGAAGTAAAGGTGTGAGGACAGGGCATGAGTTGTGCTTGGGTAGCTCAGTTGGTAGAGCACTTGCCCGCCAAAGGCAAAGGTCCCAAGTTTGAGTCTCAGTCCAGCACACAGTTTTAATCTGCCAGGAAGTTTCATATCAGTGCACGCTCCACTGCAGAGTGAAAATCTCATTCAAGCATTTTCTTGTCTATTGCAGAAACTAATTAAAACTTGGAAAAGATATTTTCTTGAGATGTTAAGCATTTGTTACATATATGTCTCATGTTTACCATGACCAAAGTATGTGTCTAGTGAGTGGACTATGTGAAAACCTGTAATGTCCATAATGCTAGTAATTGAGAAAAAAATAGTTATTGATAACTTACATAGTCAATATTAATCTTACAAACTTGTGATAACAGTAAAGACTTAAAAATAGTGTATTTTCATGACTGAATCACAATCAAAGTCTTGTTTTTATCCTTCAGAAAATTTCATTTTACCTTTCAGGGGGAATTACTCCCAGGTTGGGAACCAATGGTCAAGTCTATACTTTGGAATAATATACTAAATTTCTGTTTTGCACCTGAGGCCATTATTGAGAGTACTCCATTTTAATAGGATCTATTTAAATGTTAATCAGTGTCACTAAAGAGCATATGCACTGGCAGCTGATACTAAAATTTGAAGGTGCTTGAAAAAGTCTTTTGATGTGGCTGGATAACACAATGCCTAAGAGTGTTGCTAACAAATGTCTAAGTTAAAGTATAAATCTGACACACATTTTCCAAACTATCACACAGCTTTGGTTCAAAGAAAGAAAGTGTTATATGGCAATGTTGACTGGGAAACCCTGAGGGTATGTTTAGCTGCATGATCAGAAAGGGTTTGCCTCCATCACACACAATGGTCTTTTTCCTTGTGGATCTTTAGATTTGTGCCTGTTGAGTGTAGGTGTATGTAACGGACGTGTCTATAATATGATGTCATGTTATTTCATGTCTGCATTTTATGATGGTGAAAGAAGGGAGGTGGTAAAACCAATGCTGGCAAACAGCCTACTTTTCTCAAATACTGTCAAGGGGCACTCAGAGCTTAATGACATCATATGATGGATGGCTAACTTTCAATGGTATAGCATGCCCTGTGGGCATGCCTATGGGTGAGTAGAGTGAAGCCTGCAAAGTCACGTTTGGCGACCAAAAAGCTGTCTACCATTTGCTGTGTCCACAGCACCAGCTTGTTCCCTTTTGTTTTGATGCTGTGAGCAGCAGTGAGCAGCTCCTGCGTGGCACTGGAATTCCTTAGATACCGGCAGAGAAAGTTTAACATGCTGAGAAAACGGCAGAGGTCCTTGAATGTCTTTGGGTGCAGGAAATCGAGTATAGCTTGTACTTTGTCAGGTAAGGGATGTGAGCAGGCAGGGGATATGGTGTGGCCCATGAATTCCACCTTGAGTCCAAATGTCGTGATGATGGCTGAATGTATGGCCAGAATCTGGGTGAAAGCTATGGAGCAGTCGATCATGCTGAAGATTGTAGCCCCAGCCAGCACGTTGTTGTAGCTGCATAGGAATGACACTGAGTACCAATCAGGGATAGTGCAGGAATTTAGCTTCCGGTAATCCCCATATGGGTGCCAGGAGCATCCTTCCCCTTAGCGAGGTGAAGGGCAGATGCTCACAGGCTCTTTGAAGGATGCAATATGCTGACAACGAGCAGCTCATCAAACTCAGCCTTAGTGGTGTCCAGTTTATGCAGCGCAAGTGGGCAGGGCCACCAGAAGATGGGTGGTCTGGACAGGTGTATGAGACCAAGAAATTGTGCCAGAAGGTCGGTGTATGGGCCAGAGTACGCCACCTGCTTCACATAGAAGAGAACAGTGAAAAGATTACGCACTTTGTTGATCTGCCAGTTTCTCTGTCAATTAGGTGTCAGTAGTAGTGCAGCATTACAGAGACCAGAGGTGATAAAGACGCTCTCCCAGTGTCCAAATGGCGTGATGATGGCTGTTGTCTGGTTGTACAGCCAGAATCTGGGTGAAAGCCTTGGAGCAGTCGATCATGCTGAAGATTGTAGCCCCAAGCCAGCACATTGTTGTAGCTGCATAGGTGTTAGTGTTTGATGAGGTCCACTCGATAATGGGGTCAGTAATGTTGGTGATATTGAAAGACCAGGGCAGGTCCTGTTGCATGTGTGACGATGAATGACATACCTAGCGACAGTGAAGTTATTTGCTGTTGCCAAGAGAATGGCTGAGGTGGCGTCAGCATTTTGTACATGCAGCCATGGGAGAATAGACTACTCGGAGCCAGTGTCTATGAGGAATGGCAGGGCAGAATGGGTATCACAGAAGAGCAGGCACTGGGAGACCAAGCAACAATTGTGCATGTCTAATCCTGGTGGTTGTTGGCATTTGGGTGCCAAGAGCGGGGTTCTCTGCAGTTCATGGTGTTTGGGCTGAAGTACTCAAAATATCAGCAGAGGCCGGCCCTGTCGTGAGGGGCACTGGCAGGCCGGCTGTAGCTGCAGTGTTGTTGTGGTTGTTATGCTGGCAGCTGTAGCTGCATAGGCTGTGGTGGTCAGAGTTGAGTTGGACCGCAATTGGTTCAACATTGCTATGTTGACACTGAGGCAGGCAAGCATGTTGTATACTCCTACTGTTGAATGCTGTGCTGTAGGGCCGGGACCGGTGACATCATTAGTGGTATATTGAGCAGCAAGGATGAGCACATGGCGTGGTGACTGGCCAGATGATGGCCAGCTGGCTGCGCCAGGTGGGGCTGCACTCACTGGCAGGGATGCCAGCGTCTATTGCACCTTGTTGGCATCAGTCATGGAGAGGTCGGCATGTGACACCACTGCTGTATGTATTGGGGCCAGGAGGCAAGCTAGCCAGATGTTATAAAGAAAATCATTGGAGACCATGTGTGGTTCTGTCAGACTTCAGAGGTGGCACAGGAACTGAGAGGGTTCAGTTCCCACACTGCTCAAGGGAAAGAAGGACCTGGATGCACTGTATTTCAGAAGAGGTGAGTTGTGTCATGAGGCAGCGCTGGGGTGTCTCGTTGTGGTCGGTGGCTGTGGGTGATGAGATGATGTCAGGGACTTCCACTGCATGTGTAGGCTCAAGCTTATGCTGCAGCTGGTGAAGATCACATCTGCTGGGTCCCACAGATTAAGGGCAGCAGATGAGCTGCAGCATGGCCAGCCGGAGTGGTGAATCGCATGGTGGTGCTTCAAGGCCAGGAGAGTTGGCAGAGATGAGGACCAGCGTGGACAGTGGTGTGGAGTCCAGCTTCAGTGGCTGGTCCACCTGTAGTTGTGTCGCCATGTTGCATGCACAAGGTGGCATTGCAGTGTTCCAGTTCCGCAAGGAGTGTGGAGATAATGTCATGTGACACTAGCATAGCAGCTGCATGCACTGGGGTGTCGATTGGGTCAGAAGCAGTAGCCATTCATCTTTAGGTTGCACAAGAGGTGGCAACAAGTTCATGGTGCAAAGCACACCAGTGTCCATAGCATGAAAACACAAGTTGCTGGGTACACACGTGCAGGAGTCGGAGCATGTGCCTAAAGGGGCAAGGCAGGCAGTAATGTGCCAAAATAGAATATTAAGTTGACTGAGTCCATCGTTGGGTCACCAGTGAAGAAATGTTCCTTCCTTTATTGAACTAAGTAACATGCAAAGTTGCAAACACATGAAAGACAGGTCTGCACGTGGCTGGAGTAACACAAATAGCCTCAGGTTCAAAATGTAAAACAGTCACTCACTCGCGATGTGAAAACACCAGTCGGGTATGGCACAGTGGAAACAGTGGAGTTGGAGAAATAATTGCCTCATCCCAGTGTTCACTGCATGTATGTACTTACAATAACTGCACAAAGACACGCAAAGTAAAATTTATAGCCTCACAGGAGTGCAACGCAAAAACACAATATCCACTGTGATTGCATGCCAGGGGTAAAGGCAACACGGTGCAGTCATCTTGCAGCATTGTAAAAGCATTAATGTCAGGTGCACCCTCTCATGGCCAGTTCCTCATGACACAGGCGTAGAGTAGCAACTGAAGTGGACAGTTCAAGGGATGGAGAAAGACTGGCGAAACTTAGTTGGTAGAAGCCTTGCTAGAAGCAGCTATTGTTCCGCACTGGTAGTCAGTGACTGTAGCGGTGAAGTGCCCTGTCACACAAGATTGACACCTGTGAACAGAAGAACTATGTGAGTTGTTGAAACTCATTGCCTTAGAAGACAGCTATAGCAAGTTGAGAGCAAATGGAACTGCTAAGACAGCTGTGTGGTGAAAGGTTGCCATCCCCACAGCTTCCTTTTTTCTTAGTAACTGATATGTGTATCAAATTTGGTTATACTAATTGATCCCAGAGCTTATGAGGATATGTTGTACATATGCATACATAACATATATTGTGCACAGATATGTCTGATTCTCTGCTGTTTTACATGGTAAATTTGTCTATGGTATTCAGCCATGTGGCTTGATCTTAGGTCCTGAAACACATTGACAAAGTTAGTGGCTTTCTGCAGAGCTCATCCTCGCAACCTGTTGACACACTGAACCGCACAAATAAGAGTAAAATTGCACTTCATACTTACAGAAGTATTTCTCCTTAACTAAACACAGGAAAATACTAATAGGTCATTTTCAAACATTTTTACGTCACCACTTTTCATCCTGTTCCCCAGCCACAGTGATAGTGGAGAATCTCACTCCCACAGTATTTTTATACCAATAATAAGTCATATATCTAACAAATTGAGTTGAAATTGCACCATGTGTTCCTGAGTTATTCTTCAGTGTCACCCGATTTCATTCCCACCCCTATGGGGTATAGATGATTCTTAGTCCCAAGGTGTCTTTTTCCAATTAGTAAGTTACTAGTAACCCTTGATTCTTTAAAATAATTGAACTTACCTATATAAAAGAACTTCAAACTTGAGACTACAAATGAGTTAAAGCATTAGATATTTGATGTTCAGCATGTAAGTGAGAAAAATTATAAAAGGCTTGAAACTATGTTTAAAGTTCATTAGAAGTTGCTAAGTGCTCACATTATCACCCACTTGGTGTGTATAGTCTAGGTAACTTGCACTTGATTGTAGAAGAACATAGTTTTTCGCTCATCTCAATGTTTGTGATGTCATATCTCCTGACCTATGTGTCATACAGTGCTATAATTTTGCAATCACATTAACTGGTATTAGTGGATAATAAATGTACTGTCTATGAAATATGTTGTTAATAAAGCTAGTAATAAATAAATAATAAATTCAACCATCATGCATAATGCGGCATCTTTTCTCGCATCTAATTGTTTATGATATATATCCTGAACTATGTGTCATACAGTGATATAATTTTGCACTTACACTCAGTGATGTATATGGATACTCTCTGCAAGATGTGTTGTGATTAAAGATAGTACTAAAGAAATAATAAATTGAAATCTTGTGCCTGATGTGGTAGGTTTCAGGCATCTCAGTTATGACATCATATCTCCTGAACTATGTGTCATACAGTGATATAATTTTGCTGGTACATTCGGTGTGTATATTGGATACTGTCTGGAAAATGTGGTATGAATGGGGTTAGAAGTAAAGAGGTAATAAATTAAAATGTCATGCCCATTGTGGCAGTTTTACTGCATGAACAGCGAAAAGGTAGTAAGCAATGAACTTTCCTCCAAAAGTTTCATAAAGGTCTGAAATTATATGTAAAGTTTGTAGCAAGTGGCTAAGTGCTCTCATTCTCAAATACTGGATGAATATAGTCTGGCTTTTTGCGTGCAGTGCATTACGAGATGTAGCTGTTTCTTACCACCAAAGTGCTTCTTTCTAGGTGGCAAGTTATATGTGTACCAAGTTTGATTGAAATTGAACCAGTAGTTTAGGAGAAGATGTTGAACAAACATACATACTTACATATATTTTCATAAGTTATAAAGATATGTTAACTAAAAATAGATTGTTTTTCCAGGTTGGTGATCACATTGAGAAGATAAAT
Organism: Schistocerca gregaria; assembly: GCF_023897955.1. NCBI lineage: Eukaryota > Metazoa > Arthropoda > Insecta > Orthoptera > Acrididae > Schistocerca > Schistocerca gregaria. Next base: position 91,148,866 of record NC_064931.1, read on the forward strand.
AATGAGAATCTGGTTGGTCGAAGACATTTTGAAGTGGCAAAGATGCTAAAAGAAATTCCAAAGGACACAACATTTACACTAAGACTTGTTGAGCCATTGAAGGATGGATTCAGTAAGTATTTCCAGTGCACTGACATAGCAAATAACAATGCCATTGAGCTCCAATATCAGTAAAAAAACTCAGTTTATATGGAAAAAATTAAGAATGTAAAGCTGTGTGATGTATGTTTATGGTAGTAGACTTGTTGCCCTTGATCACAAAAACTGTGTATACATAACAGAAAATGAGTAACATTGTTTCTTTATTTTGTTTCATAAATTTGTGTTTGATATATTGATTGAAATACAGTTAAAGGAACTCAGATAGGGAAGAGTGTAGAATACATGATACACAACCTGTATATAGAGTAATAATGATTTTATTGACACATGTATACACAGATCAACTGGACATGACAAAGGCATAATTCACACTAAACATTCAGAGTCCACACAGTCGCTCTCCCTGGTCAGTGATGTTGCTATTCCCACAGAGCTGCCCCACCCCCCTTCTGGTGCAGTCAAACATGGGTGGGAGAGAGACTATGCTGACAATCATCTATGCTCAGATGGCTGGACCATTTTTTGTAGGTGTAATTCTCATATCGGAGGCTAAACATCTTGTTTTTCTGCAGCAGTATAGCCATCGCACAGTGGAAGTAACTTGACTGATGCTGTGATACAGTTCTTTAGGTAGCGTAATCACTGCAGTATGACATCACTGTGACTGTTGTTTACATCATGGGTGTCAGTAGTTGTACTGTTACATTTAGTAGGTGGATGTCTTTAGTTGCATCTGTGATTCACTGCAGACAGCACATCTCATTGGCAAAGCATACACAGCCATCAGCACAATCCATGTGGAGAGGCCGAAATGCAAGTGGAACCAATATAGACTTGTACATACACGTGGAGAATCAGTGTCTGCCATGTGATGTGTTGCTACATCAACTGACTGTTGCTGCAGAGAAGTGTCATCCTCTCGGTCGGCGGTGATTGGGCTGAGTTGCATCATCTCAGTGGCAACCAGATGGAGGCTTGATGTCACGGGTGATTGCTGCATTGGAGAGGGGATGCCAGTTTCTTTGTCAGCTGTAGAACAAAGCTGTGATACCTCAGCCAGTTGGTATCATGTGCAGGTGAGGGTGTCATGATTGGTGATGGTCGCTTTAATACATGTGAGTTTGGATTCTTGCTTTCATGAGGTGAGTGGAGATTGCGGCAAAGCAAGATGGCTGCCATTGTTGGCAACATCAGCATCATGTTAATGAACATCATGTATGCGGTCGGATTTGCAAACGGACGACATATGACCCATTTTTTTGCATTTGTGACACACAGCCCAATGTTGCGGACAATTATCTTGTGAATGTTTCGTAAAACACCACAGACATGAAGGAAGTTGACATGGGTTTTGCTGCAGTTTCTTAGAGGTTTGTTTACGGTTAGGCCGAGGCTGGACTTGGGAGCATACTGCGGCCCTGTCGGCTGGCGGGGACATTCCACACGCTTTGTCAACAGCGCACAGAGGTTGTACTTCCCTGACGTCACCCCATGCCACTATTTGCGCTCCAGCGGCACAAGAAATTTCAAAATACTGAGCGATGGATAGGGCTTCATCTAGAGCCGGATTTGCCAACGGAAGGGCACGTTGCCTAACTTCTTTGTCGGGCGCCGACTGGATAATAGCATCCTGTACCATGGAATCAGTGTAGGATTCTTTGTGAACTTCAGTAACAAATTGACACTTTCGTCTGAGGTCGTGAAGTTCAGCAGCCCAAGCGCGATAGGATTGATTCAGTTGTTTTTGACAATGATAAAAGGCAACACGAGAGGCTACCACATGCGTATGCTTTTGAAAATAGACGGACAGAAGTGAGCATATTTCAGCAAAGAACAAAGATGCAGGATCTTTCAAAGGAGCCAATTGTGACAACAACCAATACATTTGAGGTGAAATCCATGAAAGGAACAGAGACTTACATGTTTGGTCGTCTGCGACATGAAATGCCAAGAAGTGCTGTCGAAGACGTTTTTCGTAATCAGACCAGTCTTCTGCCGTCTCGTCGTAAGGAGGAAAAGGAGGGAGAGACAATGACAAGAGGCACCCCACATTGGATGCCGTGACAAAATCACGAATCGCATTTGTGAGAAGCGTTTGCTGTTCTATGAGACCTCGCAATAGTTGCTCTAAAGTAGCCATGGAAACATGTGGGTCAGCGATTAAAAAGAAAAATTCACTACCTCGTCGCCAATTGTTATAACTTCAAGTTGAACAAATATATTTCAAGGGCGATGCAATACATGAAAGTCACAGATAAAGTAGACAGAGTAAGACATGTGTACACGTTAACAGTCAAATCATAACTGAGTCAAAGTCTAGCGGCCACTGACTGGCTGGCTGCTTAGGTGGCACTGCTGCTGCATGGCTGGCAGACAGCGCCGCATGTAGAGGACGTGCGTAACTGTGCGGCGCACTTTGAAAGATCGGCAAGTCACAACAAAAAATTTTAGTTTCAATAAGAAATTCCCTGTTTTGTTACAGCTCATGTCGGACCACATGCTGATCGTCGGAAGAACAAGAAACCTGCATTTGGCTCTGGGAAAGAAACAATAAGGTTCAGTGCTAATGGACCAGCCCAGATTCAGCCAGAGGTGAGTAAATAAAAATTAAAGAGTGAAAAATGGTAACCATTAACTTTAAATGAGTATACCGACAGTTTAGAAGCATACTGTAGATGATCAGGTAAGTGCAGTTTCCAAAGGCATGCAGGTACATTCTGAAATGTACACATTTAACATATAAAATTACCAGAAAGATCTTGACAGAATATATCTTTATAAGTTTTATGAATCCATGTTTTATTTTTAAACATGTTCAATTTAAGAAATTAAACAGTCAGCTAATTCTAATAACATGTTTCATAATAAGATGGATTTCAGGCTTTTATTCAGTCTCTTAGTACTTCTCTTAATACAGCTACATTTTTGTTGTCAGTTTGTTGACTGCATTTTGAATGTTGCAGCTTTGTTTCAGTCTGTAATCATTAGTTCCTGGTTTGATTCTTGTGTGCATATTATATGCTCTTTTGTACACTTTGGTATACATAGGTATTTACATAGAAAGCCTATTGATGCATGCTGCTACTGACTGCAGAATAAAAGACAGACAGCTGCAACATTTAAAATTTCATCACACACCTCAAACCAAGTAATTTAAATGAAAGGCTAGTTGCTGTATTTGTATGAGTAATTTAATCCACACACAATGTGATCAACTTCTACTATGATGGATAAAATCGTCTTAACATGTTTTGTTACATTTTTCAGCTTGATGATGTAGCTAAAGTAGCTATTGACAAAATCAACAGTCTTCTTGATTCATTTATGGGCATAAATGATGCTGAACTTGGTAAGAATGTTTTTAATCTATTTACTATTCCAGAGAGAAATTTGTTAAATAATTTTACATGCATTGTGAATTAAATTAAATTAAAACTATTTGAATTTGCAGGAAAATGCTTTTGTATTCATTAATAATGCTGTTTGGTGGCTCACAGAAAATTAACTTGCCATTAATCATAGTTTTCAGCAGCTTGCTGTCAGGTACAATTCTGGGAGAAACAAGCCTATATAAAATACTCTTAGTCAAGTACTTGGACATAATATTATTGTTCTATGTGCCGCTCAAGCCATGTTTTTGGCATAAGTTATGGAGTGGAAAAGCCTGATACTATATGCCAGAACAGAATTATTGCTCTGCAGAAGAGTTCATTAAAATAACAGTAAGAAAAATAGAGTTTTATTTTTGATAAAGGTTTCTGCTGTGCTATTTATTTATTTACTCATACTGATCACAAAGCTATATGACAAACTCATTTTGGCATTTTTGTCATTATCAAGCATACCTGTGCAGATGGTATAATAGGTATAATATTATTCCTTACAGCTATGTTAGTTTCTATCTTTACATTTGTCTCAGTACGCTTACATCTTACCTGGTATGACATGGTCCATATTGCATCTTCAAGAGTAAGTATCAGTTGTCTTTCTGTTATGTTATAATCATGTTATTTCTATCAGTTTTTATGTGTGTGATCTCAGTAAAATTATTTTTGACAGCTCTGGCTCCAGGGGTGCTATATGTTTACAATGGAAATTATACTTCACAGAAAGTCAGTGATTACATTTAATTTTTAGAGATAGTATTTTGTGGTTTAACATAAATAATAAAACACTATCTCTAAAAATTACACATAATCAGTGGCTTTCCATAAAAAATAAATTCTGATGTAGTCAGAATTGTCAGAAAGTGGCAAAAAATAATTTTACTGAGATCACACAAATGAAAGTACATGGAAATAATAACATAAAATAAAGACAACTGATATGATCCAATATGCAACATGGACTGAATCACACCAGCTAAGATATAAGCATAACATGTCATATGTAAACATAGGAATTTACGTAGATGTAAGGAACAATATTATACCTATTATATCATCTGCACAGGTATGCTTAACAATGACAAAAATGTCAAAATGAGTTTGTTTTGTAACTTTGTAATCACTATGAGTAAATATATTAATAGTGTAGCAGAAACCCATACCAAAAATATGTCCTTCTTTGACCTCATGCATGCTATGGGCCCATTAGAAAAGAAATCGCTGAAAAATGGGATTGTAACGGAAAGTCTTTTTAAGGATAGTATAAACCCTCCTTTCATGTAGTATCTTTGAAACTACCATCACACTCTTTAGAGACCATGTGAAAGAAGAGAGCTATGTAATTATCTGTTTGTATGATGCAAGGAGCAGCATAATTTTAAGGAACATTTCACATTATCATAAAATTTATGAAAAATAGCTGTGATACTGAGGTACCAAAATGATACAAATGTAACACAAGCTCGTAAAGAGTTTTAAAAAATACATGGTTTCTCAGTAGTGGTAATGAATCAATTCCTTGAAGAAGAATTTTATCACTTGACATTGCCACCATATTTTGTATATTCCCACTCACTACTGTTCTGTGGCACAATCTTCTGAGGCAACATAGCAAAGGTCCCAAAACCATTTATTCCATAGAAGCCTGCACAAAGTTGACAACTGAACATCTTGCAGAAGCTTCCTCAGTGACCAAAGAACTCTTACTCTTATGGGCCAATATATATACTCCCTAATGATATTTGTGGTTAATAACAGGAATGAATTTAAGATGAATTGAGCAGTTCACCTGCACCATAGCAGAAGTAAAAATAATCTCTATATGAGTCAACCATTTCCAAAGTCTATTATCTCCATGAAACAAATTTTTTTCAGAATATGTACCCAGTAGATTCTGGTCATATGTAAAGGCTGTTAGTGACACCAAAGTTAGTGTCCAGTTCTAGTGAATGTGACAGGAACTGAAATTCGGGGTAACAAAGCAAAAGCTGAAATGCTTAACACTGTTTTAAATGTTTCTTTACTGTAGAAAGCCCAGGACCATTGCCCCAATTGAATCCTCATATCACTCAAAAGTAGAATGAAATAGTATGAGTATCAAGTGGTGTTAAGAAACAGCTGAAATCATTAAAGCTGAACGAAGCTCCAGGCCACAATGGAATCCCTGTCATATTCTACACTGAATTTGTGGCTGAATTAGCCCCTCTTATCACTATAATCTATCACAGATCCGTCGAACAAAAAACCATGCCCAGTTCTTGGATAAAGACACAGGTCATACCCATCTACAAGAAGGGTAGTAGAAGTGATCCACAAAACTACCATCCCATATTCTTGACATTCATTTTTTGTAGATTCTTAGAACATCTTATGAGCTCAAACATAATGAGGTATCTTGAACAGAATGACCTCCTCAATGCCAACCAGTATGGTTTTCAAAAACATCAATTATGTGAAACCCAACTTGCACTTTTCTCACATGACATACTGAATCCTTTGGATCAAGGCAATCAGGTGGATTCAGTGTTTCTTGATTACCGAAAAACATTTGACTCAGTACCACACCTTCACTTGTTGTTGAAAGTATGATCATATGGGGTACCAAGTGAAATTTGTGACTGGACTGAGGACTTTTTGGTAGGGAGGACACAGAATGTTATCTTGGATGGAGAGTCATTGTCGGATGTAGAAATAATTTCAGGTGTGCCCGAGGGAAGTGTGTTGGGACCCTTGTTGTTTATGTTGTTCATTTATGACATTGCAAACAATATTAATAGTAAAATATTAATAGTAAAATCAGGTTTTTTCACAGATGATGCAGTTATCTGTAATGAAGTACTGTCTGAGAGAAGCTGCATGAATAGTCAGTCAGATCTTGATAAGATTTCGACATGGTTCTGAGATTGGCAACTTGCCTTAAATGTTCAGAGATGTAAAATTTTGCACTTCACAAAACGAAAAAACATAGTATCATTTAACTATAACATCAGTGAGTCACTGTTGGAATCCATCAACTCATACAAATAACTGGGTGTAACACTTTGTAGGGATATGAAATGGAATGAAGACATAGGCTCAGTCATGAGTAAAGCAGATGGTAGACTTTGGTTTATTGGTAGAACACTATGGAAGTTGATCAGTCTACTAAAGAGGTTGCTTACAAATCACTCATGTGATCCGTCCTAGAATATTGCTCAAGTATGTGGGACCTGTACCAGATAGGACTAACAGGGGATGTTGAATGTATGCAGAGAAGGGCAGCCAAATTGTCACAGGTTTGTTTAATCCAAGGGAGAGTTTCGAAGAGATACTGAAGGAACTGAAATGGCAGACCCTTGAAGATAGACATAAATTATCCTGACAAAGTCTATTAACAAGTTTCAAATACCAGCTTTAAATGATTACTCTATGGATATACTACAACCCTCTGCATAGTGCTCACTCAGGGATCCTGAGGATAAGATTAGAATAATTATTGCATACACAGAGGCAAGCATTCAAACAATCATTCTTCATTCACTCCATATGTGACTGGAGCAGGAAGAGACCCCAATAACTGTACAATGGGATGTACCCTCTGCCATGGTTTGCAGAGTATAGATGTAGATTTAGATGTAGAAATGAGAAAAAACCTGTCACTCAGTTGGTATTTGGTTTTATTGTTATTGTTTATTTATTAACATTTTCTTTCATATTTTGGATTTATATTTATACTTCCATAAATCACACCACATTATTTTTATTTAAAACAGGTATTTTGCTTTGAACATAACTACTTTTGGCACTGCAATCTGGATGCAACAGTTCCTGGAAATGTTTTGGTTTAAAAATGATGGGTGCAAATGAAAAATAACATAGACATTTCACAGTGTTTATTCCTGTAACAAAATTATTCGTGTCCACTAGAAAGAATAACATAGTACATACCTATTAATTAATTTTTTTGAACAATTGCTGTCATCTCTATATTAAAGTAGCACATAATTATGAGTTCATTACTTTTTACATCAAATACTGATCTGCTGTTCAGCCTCATCAGGTAGCTCTTTAACATCAGAATCTTCAGCCAGGTCAGCTCCAGACTGTGTTTGAAGACGTTCTTGTGGAGTAAAAGTTCATTAATGCCCATTCAAAATGGGTCCATTGTGGTTCTGTAAATGGACTGTTGCAAGTTTGATTTTTATGGTTTTACCATGACACCTTTACGTATCTCTGCTGGTTTTACTTCCATCCAGTATTTACCCTTCTTGCAGATATTTTTACCTCAACCTATCTCAGACTTGCAGCTTTATTCCCCCCGAGTGCTGTGATCTTTCTTTTTAATTAATACCATATTTGAAGACTTGAACCAAAAGTGTCATGGAGAGGGAGGTTTCATGGCACCTTTAGGAGATGTCTTCAGTCAGCAACAAGTGCATCTAATTCAAGTTTGTAGATAGTCCCAAAGTTTACAATAGGGCCATAATGATAACTGAGGTTCAAGATAGTGCTTTTTGAGTATCTACCTTTTCAATCCCTCCAACCAGCTGTTACTCAATAATGTGTATTTGTGCCAAAATCCAACTTTACAGGTATACCAGTATTAAAAAAAAATGTAAAATACAGAGAACTAAACAAACTAAAGTTGCATTTACCTCACAAGAGAAATTAACATAATGTTTAAAATGTATTCTAAATACGATTTGACAAGTGCACTGAAATAATGGATTTTGGAAATGCATCTTTTTCAGAGCATTAAATATGCACTGAATAGAACTGTTTTAGGTCCTGTATTGTTGTCCAAATTCAACGTCTACTGGAACTGTGCCATCATGGATATAACAGAGACTGGAAGTCTAAACTTTGGAGTTACTTTTATTACAGAAATAGCACCTACTGGAACTTGGATTATGTTCTAAACTATGCAGCATGCACCTTGCTCTTTTGGCATACAGAAAAGTTAATACTGGAAAAAAATGGATTTAACAGATTTTGGAAAGGGTGATTCTTATGCACTATGCATACCCTACCTACTGTTCAGAATAGAGTTTTATACATTAGTTCAAAACTGTATAACAAGTTGTTGGTAGACATCTGGTAGTAAACTGAAAATCCCCAGATAATCAGCAACAAAGTAAATACCTCATTAGCAATTCCTTGTACAATTTATCTGAGTATATTCACTCAGGGGTGCAAGTTCCAATGTATCTTGTATTAAACTGATCCTGACTTTGGCAGTATACAAACAGGTGATTTGGTCTGTGTAAAATCATGTATATGATTTGTTTGAAGTATTACATAGAAGTAGCAACTAAGTAGTAAAAGAGGAGCAGTAGTGGATTTTTTTTTTTCAAAGCAGTTATTTTTCTCCTAATATACATGTGAGCACTCAAGAGTAGATTAGTACTGTTGTTAGTTACTTTACAGGAGTAGCCTGCAGTACTGCTTTTGCCTATTGCTGTATAACTTGACTCATTCCACATACCTGACAGGTCTCCTTTATGATGTTAACTTAGTGTTTTATCATATGGATAAATGATTTCATATATAACACCACTGATAAAAGACCACTGAAATTAAAAGCATCTCTTCTGATGATATGTCTCTATACATAGAAATGACAATGTTTACTTTGTGAAATTGAGATATGTCATGTGTTATTAAATGTGCCAAAGCATGTGCAGGCAGTTGAGACACTTCATGACCTCGCTGACTTAGTCGCATATGAAATATACATGTGAAACACAAATAATCTTATAGAATTTAATAAAATAATTTTTGCTTTGTTATTACAACTGCTGAAATTACTTTAAATTTTCAGCTACTCTGATATGGGAACAAGCTCAAGGAAAAGCCAACAGTATGGATTTTGCTGAAGCAATTGACAACTCAGAACTTGAAGAATTTGGGTTTTCTGATGATTTTATCATCGAGCTTTGGGGCGCAATTACTGATGCACGTTCTGGTCGCCTGAACTGAACAGTAAAAACTAAATCTTTATGTATGTAATAGTATAAGTTTTAAATTTAAAATTTGTAAAATATGAAGGATTACTGAGCAGTATCATAGTCATCTACAGCACTTATTTCTTGTAAGCCCACAATGGGTTCCAGTGTAATGGTCAATTTGAAAAGAGCAGCTGAAAAGCATAAACATGTAAAATGTTATTCTATTTTTAACAGTTGGCTTGAGATGTGGCATATTATTTACACTGAATCAGAATTATGGTCTCCTTTGTTGATATTTTCTGTTACCTTGAATGTACTTGCTACATGCCCTGTTTTATATAGAAGTATATTTTAGTTATTTCCAGTGTGATGAACTTTATTTATGTGGCATTCATGGAGCATAATAAACTCAATGTTATTTATTCCCACACATAATGATCCCACAATTTACATTTGGCAGGTCTTATTGAGGAAAACTGTAGTCCTGTCACCAAGAATTGGAAAAATTGAAATCTTAATGAACATCATTCATTCAGTAGAGTGTGTTGTTGTTGTTGTTGTTGTTGGTGTGTGTGTGTGTGTGTGTGTGTGTGTGTGTGTGTGTGTGTGTGTGTGTGTGTGTTTTAGGGAGGGGGAAAGAGATAGAGAGAGAGAGAGAGAGAGAGAGAGAGAGAGAGAGAGAGAGAGAGAGAGATGTTGTGTATTGGAAGAAATTATCAGGAATACTGAAGAGAATAGCAGTTGTATATTTGGCCCCAAAATTAGTTTCTTCTGCCACTAACCACTGTGAAACAATCACTACTTAAAGGTTTGATTTATAATAATACTTTCTTAAGAAATGGTACAAATGCATATAGCTCCGGAGGCATACAGAAATAGAAGAGTAATTCAGTCTCATGTAAATCAATAACTGGAAAGCTCAAATTAGTTAAAAAAGTATGAGAAATGAAATTTAACAATTGTATACAACAACATGACTGAAATGATGGCAAAACAAAGAGATCTATAGATTTAATGAAAACTGGAAAAAATAAATGGTAGGGTAAAGTTTCAGTGTTAGCATCTCAAATACATTTTGTGTATCTTTTTATAACATCACTTTTTATAAGACTGGGACATTGTCATCAAACTTAGCATATGTATTACATTTTGCAGATGACTGAACAAAAAATTTCCATCAATGAAGTCAAAAGTAGCAAATGGAAAGCAGAAATCAAAATAACAAAGCAACTGCGGTAATAGCATTTCTGCTGTTTTATCAGTGCAGACAAAACCAGTGGTTTCCTCTTTTATTACAACTATCTTTGCCAGCTGATTGTATAAAAACTGATTCCTATGCCTTGTTCATTTTACTCTCATTCAGTGCAGTCATATATGCTCATCATGTAAGGTATGCTACTGCAGGTCTAAGAAATAAATTTTACACTGCACAACTTTCTATTAAATTTTATTTTAATATGAAAGTATCTTTCTGAAGGTGTGTAATGCATTTTCTTTCAATATTTGTAATATTGTTGGTTGTACTGTACATTAATTCAATGCCTTGAATTTTTCACATGGTATTTATTCTTTAATGTAATGCACACATGTACATAAAATATACCACATGAATACATTCAAATGTGAAACATAACTGTGTGCTTTCATGTAAGAAAAAATAAAATAAAATAGAGCAGAAGAAACTGTGAATAAATGTTGTTTTGCTGTACAGTCTACATTTTAACATTAAATAAAGTACTTTAAGTAAAAAAAATCTATGTACAGTTTTAATAATCTTCATTTAAACAAAGTGACATGAAACAGTAGATCAAAATTAAATTCTGAAAGCAGACATATTCAATTATTTAAGTGTCTGACACATGATTATAATTTTCTGTGGACATGTTTAGAGATACAACTACCTATGATGACAGAGGCAATGAGAAAGTGTTGTGGCTGATTTTATAGCAATACAAAAAAGATTTTATGAGAATAAGGGATGACCTCAACCTAGGGTCCGAGTGACCTGTATCCCCCTAAGACCCTTTCCAAACTTCCTCAAAGAGTCACCTTTTCAGCCTGAAATGAGAATCATTAAAGTACTGATAGTAAGGTAAGTGCTGGACAATGATCATGTCTTACTGTGATTTTCAATTGCCTTTAAGTTATCTTTTCTCATAAAGTATTATAAAGTGTGATTATAATCTAAGACTGAAAGAAATTTCTATAAAGATCCCAGGAGTGTAAGAATAGTACAGAAAGGAATCATGCTGCCACATGCTGGATGTTATCTGCCATAATGTTGTGTTTATAGTGGCTGGTGCTCTGCAAGACATCAGTTCAGTTCCGTCTCCTCTGGAAGGCTGTGGTACTTACTTGTTTATGGAATATCATAATTTGCTAGAAAATCCTGTGGATATATAAACAGGATATTTGTTTCCATATATAGTTTTTGTGTGCTCAGTAAACATGCTTTCAGTGTGATGTATTAGTTCTCATTAATGGTGATGCTTTTGTAAGTGGTACTTGATTCTGGATTCTATGTGACATAGTTTGGTGGAGACAGTGAGTATCTCTGGGGCAGATATAGTGACGGTTCCATATGGCTACGCAAAATCAATTGCCTTCACAGGTGGGAATCCAAATGCAGGCAGTACAATTTAAATTTAAAGCAATACAATCTAAACATTTAGAAATATTTGAAGTAAAAAATACTACATGATCCTGTACAGTATACCTTGGTTTATTTACTTATTCTAAATTGCCTTCATCTATTCCTCCAGTGAATTTAAATTATAGTTCTCTTGGAACAAAGTGAAAACATTCTGCAGCTTCCCTGTCTTTCCTAAAATTTCACCAATATTTATAGACTCTGTTTCAAGTTACCTAAATTTTTGTTAATATTTTATTACTTTTTGAAAACCAGCATCTATTTTGCAAACTGTTAAACTAAACAATATATAATCTATATTCATTTGGCAGTATTTTGAGGAGCTAAATTTACAGACACTTTATAGAAAAGTCAGAATCTAAAAAATTAAGAATGTTGTTTAATGATTAATAGCTTTTCTCTGTTTAGTCGGAAGAAAGTTGATATTTTATATTTCTTACATAATTTGAAAATTTCAGTTTTAACAAAATAATCCTATGTAATGTTCAATAACATGATGTGATTCTGAGTGTAATTTATCATAGTTTGTCAGTGGTGTTTAAAACATTTGGTAAAGTTATAGAAATATGTAGTATTTGTCAGAATGAATATTTTGGTTTTGTAACCTCTGACATGACTAAGAAAGTCTTCACTGGAGGAAGATTTTTATAGAAATGTAAAAGTCTGTACACATGTTACAATTAATCATCAACGATAACAATAATCATTTATTATAGAAATTAAATGTTAATCATAGACATTAAATGTAAGTGTTAAACAATAAACCACTGAACTGAACATTATTATTCATAACCGTTTATTTTGTAGACATAGCAAATTAGGATCAAATAACTATTGAAAATGTTAACCATATTGTAATAAAAAAGGAATATAAACATCATCAGGCAGTGCAATTTTTGTTGTTTCCTATAGATCAGTATTTATTTCTTGTTGGCACTGGCAGAGAGACCGTGCGCAGATTGGTGAAAATACCACTTTTCTTCAGGCTTCTGTAACCCCTGCAATCGACATCCTCATTCATGCTTCATCATTTCTGCCTTTCAGTGACACTATGGAGGACTAGGAACATTTGATGGTGTATCAAGTCACAGATGATTCAGTGCAACAATTGTTATTTCTGCCTTGGTCATTGCCAGACACGTTTTTTCTGCTTCACAAATTGGCCCTTTCATGTCACCCCATTGTGCTCTCCTTTCAGTGGATATGGGACCTGTTGACTAATTATAACTCACAGAGGTATCATATGGTTGCCTATAGGCTTGAGTTTCACCAATGCCATAAACAGCCTAAACAATCACACTGCTCCTAGATTACAGACTTGCAAAGTTTCAGCTGCAAATATGATTTCATCTGCATCAATCAAGGCTGTAAGGCTTCATATGCCGACTCTTTGTTTCATAATGTCATGATTCATTTGGCACCTTATCCTGAAGTTTATACCGAGGTGCTGAAACTGAATAAACCATTGTTGGAGGATATCTCACTCATCACACACTCTTTTGACATTGTGCAGACTGCTAATAAATGACTTGTGGTGAGACCACAAGTTGCAGCAGTTAACACACCACCATGCGTTTCAACCCCAGGTTGCAGCAACATTCTTATTTTTCACTGTCTGATGTCTCTGTGGTAGCCCAGCTTCTGGTCGCCCCTTGTAAATGTTCATGGGTCCAGGCCACTTTCTTCATGCCTTCAGTGTTCAGTGTTTTTCCACTCACTCCCGAGCAGACTATCCAGATCACTGTCGGTCCTGCATGTGCTGTGGCAAAAAGGGGCACCTCTGCTGAGTGTGTTGAAGCCATGCTACCCGTCTCCATCCTGCACCCGTTGTGCACCAGGAGACTGTGCATGCACTGCAGTCGGTGGTCCCTCTGCAGAAGAAATTGTTTCTCATGTTTCACATTTCTTACCTGGATGTATGTTTCCATGTGGACACAGGGGCCACAGTTTCTTTAATAAATCCAGTTATGTCTGCACAACTGGGCTCACCTGACTTGTCCCCACCATTGTGGTGTCTGCTGGCTTACAGGGTCAGTTCTATTCCTCTTTGTGGATAGTTCTTGATCACTACATTCTGCAAAAATGTTACATAGCTCATCGTCTGCCACCAACATTTTTCACCTCAACACCTTTACATCATTTGGATTTTCTACTTCTAATGCAGTAAGTGTCATATGAACGACATTTAGTTTCCAGGAACTGGAGGATCACTGCACTACTTTTGCATCTTTATTTCACTCAGATTTGGGATGTGCCTCAGACTTCCAGGCATACATCACCCTTTGGCTGGGTGCCACACCTCATTCTTAGCATACCAGACCAGTTCTCGTTACCTTACTTATGTGCTGTTATAAAGCAGGAGCTGGATCATCTCCTAGCAGCTGGGGTTATTGAGCTAGTGAAATCTAGCACATGCCCCCCCTCCCCCACACCTCCCAGTTCTCTGAAAGCTCAATGTTTCTCTCCAATTGTGTGGAGATTTCAAGCTACAATCAGTGCTCAGTTCTAGATGGAGACTTATCCTTTCCCCTGCCCAGAAGACCCTCTCACCAAATGTGTTGGAAGGGAATGCTATTCCAAGATGAATTTCACCCTTACTTGAGGCACACTGGCCAGCTGAAGTAGTAAAGACAACCAGTCTCACTTGCCATCTGTATCATCATCAACAGAACCGACTTTAGTCCTTTAGTTTAGAGTCAAGTCGAGGGTCTGAATCAGGGGCTCAGATGGTTCTGTGGCAGCGTAGGCTGCAGATTTCTTTACTTGCGGCATGGGATGGTGGGTTTCTGGGTTCTGCTTAATAGGTCAGGGGTCCACTACATACAGGAAGCAACTTCATGGATACCAGGGGTTGTGTGGAGAGAACTGGGTGGTTTCTTAGGTTAGAGAGTCTCATGAAACTACAGGAAGGGTGCGAGACTCAAAGGGTTTAGGACAAACAGAGGAAAGTAAACCTAGAAACAATTGGCATTGTAGTTGCATATTGTCATAGTGTGTTGGAAAAGAACCAGATGCCAAGTGGTAATAGAAACCACTGAAGCTCAAATTGCTATAGGTTGAGAAATCTGGCTAAAGCTGGAAATAAATTCAGCTGAAGTTTTTACAAAGGACCTAACTGTTTTCAGAAATGATAGATTAAATGCAGTTGGTGGTGGAGTTTTTATTGCTGTCAGAAGTAGTTTACCTTGTAGTGAAATCGAAGCAGATAGCTCCTTTGAATTAATATGGGTAAATGTTATACTTGACAACCAGAATAAATTTATAATTGGTTTCTTTTACTCTAAGTGTAAATGGTTGCAAAAACATACTTGATCTCTTACCAACAAATAATCCTGACCAAATAGGGAGCATCATGATGGATACAGGGATTAGTGATCACAATGTTGTCACAACACTGAATACCTTAACATCCAAACCCACCAAAAATAAGTGCAAATTACATCTATTTTTTTTTTAAGAAAAAGATAAAAATTCACTTGAGGTCTTGCTAACGGATAGTCTCCACTCTTTTCAATCTGAATGTGTAAGCATAGACAAGATGTGGTTTAAATTCAAAGAAATAGTATTGACAGCAATTGAGAGACGTATACCAAATTAATTAATAATACACGATACTGATCGCACTTGGTACACAAAACAGGTCAGAACATTGTTGAAGAAGCAACAAAAAAAGTATGCCAAACTTAAAAGAATGTAAAACCCTCAAGATCTATATCTACATCTATACTCTGCAAACCACTATGATGTGCATAGCAGAGGGTACATCCCACTGTACCAGTTATTAGGATTTCTCCCTGTTCCATTCATGTATGGAGAACTGGAACAATGATTGTCTGAATGCCTCTGTGTGTGCTGTAATTATTCTAATCTTATCCTCACAATCCCTATGTGAGTGATACATAGGGATTGTAGTATTTTTTAGAGTCATCATTTAAAGCTGGTTCTTGAAACTTCGTTTGTAGACCTTTTTGGGACAGTTAATAATTTATGTCTATCTTCAAGAGCCTGGCCAGTTCAGTTTCTTCAATATCTCTGTGGCACTCTCCCACAGATGAAACAAACGTGTGACCATTCATGCTGCCCTTCTCCATATACATCCAATATCCCCCTGATTGCATAATACCTGGTTCAGAAACACAGGCTTTTAGCATGCAGGAAATAACTGAATCTTTGACCAAACAAATAGCTCAGTTGAGAGGAGATAATGCAGGCCTCCATAGGAAGTTAAATGCTGTAAAAGAGGACAGACCCTTGTACAGTTTAGCTGACCCCGCCCTAAGTGGCCAAGTTAATTCTGTTGAGAGTTTCAAAGATAGGATACAGAAAAATAATGAAGTGAGAATGGTTAAGCACAGGAGGCAGGCTGCCAATGAATGAGGCCCCTGTATGTCAGACCTATGTAAATGTAGGCTTCCGCGGTCGTTGTCACAGTCAATAAAATTCTTCTAGGTTTCAGGCGGCATTGTCATCTGTAAAATTCCGACATTTCAACGATTGTTGCAAGATGCCTTCCTCGGGGTGTATTGCTAACTGCTGAATGAGCACTAGTTTGGATACTTGTATACTATGAAGGAGTACTGTCATTGGACGTGAGGGTGAGGAGCAATGGTATTAGTAGTTCATTTTATTGGTCTTTGTATTGCGTGTTGTCATTGGCAGAAATGGGTGTTTTCCTTTGGAGTTTCCTTTACGGCTTGCCATTGGTGGAAATCAGTGAATAGGAGACTGAGTGGCGACTACAGCAAAGCATTGTTTACTAACTGCCTAGAATCAACTAGGCCGTGTCAGTGCTCTGTGTACCATCCACCGCTGTGGCCTACTGCGCGTCTGTTGCTCTGTGAGAGCTGTCATTCCACAAAGCTGTCACAGCTGGCAGCCAAGACGCTGGAAGTTGGTACCCATCTTCTCCATTCATATTGTCGGGTCACTTGGCTATTAATATAGTCTCTCTAATCTTCCTCCTCAAACTAAACAGCTGTTTCGCCAGTATGTGGGCCTCTTGAAATTTGATCTTCATCTTCCACTCTTCCTGATGTTCTGCCACCACTGAATTTGTTGGATTGTTTGAGGCAGACATATCTCTTGTGTTCAGTTAACCTTGTGCTTATTGGACACCCAGTCTCACCTACATACACCAGTCCACATTCGCACTCAATTTAATAAACTCAGGCGGCATGAAACTTGTCAATTGTATCTTTCGTTGAGCCCAGAATGTCTTTTATTTTGTTGTAGCTACGAAAAATCAGCTTAATGCCTGCGTGACGGAGAATTTTGTCCAGACACTCAGTAACCCCTTGTACATATGGTAGCATGATGCTGTTCTGTGCCTCATTCTGCATTTCCCTGTCGTTATCTGGCCACATTAGAAGAAGAGCTTCAGAACTTTCACAAACATCTCAACCAGCAGCACAGCAAAATTCACTTTACCATGGAGATAGAAAAGAATGGGGTATTGCCTTTTCTTGATGTGGAAGTTTACTGCAAGCCAGAGGGAAAGCTTGGACACAGAGTTTATGGGAAGCCCACCAACACGGACAAGTATCTGCATGCATCCTTCCACCACCATCCTACGGAAAAGAATTCAGCCCTGCGAACTTTAGCTAAGAGAGCCTACAGGATCAGTGATGAACACAACCTGCAAGCTGAACTACAGAACCTCAGGTCCATTTTTGGAGCTAATGGCTACGACATGAGGATGATACACAAAACCATGGCATCGAGGGCTATGTAACTTGATAAAACTGAAATTCAAGCCAGCTCTCTTACTGAAATTTGAAAATAATAAATTCACTCAAAAGTAAAAGCTCACATTGAATTGATGTCATTTCCAACAGAGTAATAAAAGCTTGTTACCAACATATAAGCAGGATTCTCAGCCACATAGATGGTAGCTCACTGCAATAGGGCATTTTTCCAGATAGACTGAAATATGCTGTTGTTGAAAGGAGAAAGGTTTGATGCTAACAGCTACCACCCAATGTTTCTCCTGACAGCTTTATCCAAAATTCATGAATAACTAATGTATTCAAGAGTGTCTTCACATATTTGTAAAAATTAAGTACTAACAAAATGTCAAATTGGTTTCCAGAAAGCCTTTTCAACAGAAAACGCTATATATGCTTTCATTGATCAACTATTAAATGCTCTGAAACAATGAACATCACCCACTGGGATATTTTGTGATCTCTCAAAGGCTTTTTGACTCTCTGAATTATGAATTTCTTCTAGATAAGTATTGTGGTATGAACGGGACAGTGTACAACAGTCTATTTCATATTTACCTGGAAGAATGCAGAAGGTTGAAATTAACAGTACAGATAGTCTGCAAAAACAAGCAGAGTCCTCTAACTGGAGAAGTATGAAGAATGGTGTCCCACAAGGTTCAATCTTGGGTCCCTTATTGTTCTTAATATATATTAATGACTTGTCATTCTATATTCATGAAGATGAAAAGCTATCTCTTTTTGCTGACAATACAAGTATAGTAATCACACCCAACAAACAAGAATTAGCTGAGAAAACTGTAAATTATGCCTTTCAGAAAATTGTTAAGTAGTTCTCTGCAAGTGGATTCTCACTAAGTTTTGAGAAAATAGAATACACACAGTTCTGTATAGTAAATATCATAACACCATTGATAAATATAGACTTTGAATATAAGTCTGTTGATAAGCCAGAATATTCAAAATTTTTGGGTGTGTGCATTGATGAGAAATTGAAAGAAACCCTTTGATGATCTACTGAAATAATTAAATTGAGCTACTTATGCTATTAGGTTTATTGCAAATTTTGGTGATAAAAGTATCAGCAAATTAGCCTAATATGCCTATTTTCATTCACTGCTTTGATATGACATCACATTTTGGGGCAATTCATCATTAAGAGAACAAGTATTCATTTGAAAAAAGCGTGTAATCAGAATAATATCTGGAGACCACCCAAGATCACCTTGCAGACATTTATTTAAGGAATGTAGGCCATACACAGTACCTTCACAGTACATATATTCAATTACAAACTTTGTTATTAATAACCCATCACAAATCAAAAATAACAGCAAAGTCCATAGCTACAACACTGGAAGAAACAATGATCTTCACTATTTTGGGTTAAATCTGACATTGGCACAGAAAGAGGTGAATTATGTTGCAACAAAATTCTTAGGTCATTTTCCAAATGGCATTAGAAGTCTGACAGATAGCCAACCAGCATTTAAAAGCAAATTAAAAGAATTTCTGAATGATAATTCTTCCACTTGATAGATGAATTCTTAGATATGAACAAGTAACTGTAAAAATAGAATAGTGTAAAGAAGACTTCTGTTAAGCTGACACATTCCACTTCATTATGAAAGGTTATATTCATGATCTATGGAACAAATATTAATGTAATGTAGTGTAATGAGGAGGTTGGCCCAAGTGTATTGAAAGGGGGAAATTAAATAAGGGTAGAACTTATGCAAAAGTAGACAGTCAAGAGAAAGAAGTTAATATTGGGAGAATAATGTATGCATAAAGTAGTAAGAGTGTAAAAGTTGAAAATAATGTGAATTCAGAACCCAAATTAGCTGTAGTGCCACATGAAGTAAATGTGTGCTGTTCTGAGATGAATGAGTGTGTGAATAGCAATATGGATGATACTGATTTAGATGCAATGGTTTCTAATTGATTAAAAGTCAAAGTGTGTTATATGGAGTAAGTGAAGTTTGTGGCAGGTATATTCCTGTATGGAGATGCATAGGGATATGTACCAATCGTTCTTGTGTAATGCAGAGAGTAGTCGCAAATGATAGTTCTGCTGTAGACACTGTGAAGGATGCACTAAGGATTTCTGATGACATAAATTATGTTGAAAATGTTGTGGTTAAAGAGGTAGTCCAGAAACCTTTAAGAGATGCACTGGATCTGCTGCCACTGGTGATGACAGCACTGCCTCAAAAGGGGACAAGGCATAAAAGAAAACGTTATACTGAAGTTTTCCATGAACAATGCATGGTAGAACTCACAGGACAATTGTCCTACATGGGCGAAAGTTTTGAGGTCATGCACTGCTGTAAGGTTTGTGCTCTCTAAGGAGGAACTGACTGAACTGCGAACAAATTCACGATGGCTCAATTAACATGATAAGGTACCAAAAGGTATGAGAAAACCTAACACTGCAGAAAGGACTTAATCTGTAATTAGTGTTGGAGTAGAGGAAGTAAATCAGACTACCTTAGAGGGTACTGATAGTATACTATGTTGGTTATTCATCAGAACAGTTTCAGGGATGGATTTCCTGGAAAGGCATATGGCAAACCTCTGTTGCAAAGACAAAATACCATGGGATACTGAGGGATGTACCAAAACAGTGACTGACGAAACCACCAGATAAATTGGAGGAAAGAGTTTGCAGTATTATTTCATAAGGTTGATCTCTATACTGTTACATGATGATTCAGTGTATGAATGTCTACAAGTGGGGAACGAAGGAAGCTTGTTGAGTTAATAGAAAAATAGAATGGACATACTAGTGCAGAGCAAATGTTTCAGCATGTGCAGGAATATAGTAGTGATCATGACCGCAGAGTTGTGGCAATAAGTGTTTCAATCTAAGGTACAGTCTTGCTTTTGACTTGGTATGTTCAGCCTATACCTATCTAAGGCAGATAATTGCTCACTCTCCTGAACACACCACACCAAATTTCAAATGAATGAGTCCCCATTAAAAAGTGATTTTTAGTTACTTATGCCATCAATGAACATGGTGGTTCAAGCTGAATTTATATAAGAAAAGCCCAAACGTTGGGTACATATATATGGAAAGCTAACAAGTGTTTGCAAGTTATTTTCAGAGTATTACAGTCTGTCGTCCTGTGGACTAGATTTAACAAAGAAGGAAGGCAACTTGCACCACGACTTCCTTTGCTTGGCGAGCAAAAACCCATGGCTGGATCAGCACAAAAATGTCATCATGAGCCGATGCAGTAGGCATTAGTGAAAGGAAGACAGCAGAAGCTAGCAGGCTGCACTTTCGCAAGAAGCTAAAAGCAGGCTCTGCTGGTACAGCAAGATTCACTGCCAGTGTGGTAACAGAGCTGATACCGCAGAAATACAGAAGCAGACTGTAGCCATGATTACCTGGATTTTAGCCTGTCCATGGTCGACATAAGATTACATTCTTGTTCCATGTGATGAGGACATGATGACTTGGCAAAACTGTGGTGGACTGAGCTGGCATAAATAATCCTTGTTTCAACTATGCATGCGTGTCACCACCTGCAGCCAGCTACAAGAGGTACTCCACACCTGTTGACGACCTGAAATGGATCATCTAGTAGTTACCACTAGACGCCACCTTGATAACTGTGAAATTACTGTCTGCACCCAGGCCTGGTGATGCCAGGAGTTGAACTGGTGCTTTCCAGCAGTGGGATTATCTGCTGGTCTACTTCTGAGAGCTTCAAGGCTCTACACAGGGCTCATGATTCCAATTTTATCAACTATTTAAAATTATGACTTAACGTAATACTTAGAGTAGTCATCAAAAAACATAAGCGACTCTGGACAACGAAAAGCACCAGAAAACCCAGATGAAGGCCACTGTAACTATGGCCAAAATGTTGGATTCATCAGTCACAGTTGTTTACAATATGTCCCCGTTCCATACTCAGAAAACTTTCATGTTAACTGACTCTTTCCATGGAAGCTTATGTAATTATAACAGCAGATAAAGCAGTCCACCTGCTTAGGTGAGTGGTAACATGTTTGCCTACCATGCAGCAGGCATGGGTTTGATACCCAGCTGTGTTGGAGATTTTCTTCGCTCATGGATTGGGTGTTGTGCTGTCATCATCATCATTTCATCATCACCGACTTGCAAGTCGGCCAGTGTGGCATCACCTGAAATAAGACTTGTAACCCAGCAACCAAACTTCCCTAGCTGGAGCCTCCCAGACAACAATGCCACTCAATCATTTAATTTTGTTTTCAGTAGATAAAGTAAAAGGCTCTATGTATTATCTTCTAAATATCGTTTCACATGTTTCTATGTACAATTTTTTGAGCAAGAAAATGTTGATGTTTTGAAATGTTTATACAGTTAAGAGAGTAAATCTTCAAGCATTGAAATTGTTGTTGTGCACTTCCCTGAAAGAAAGACTGTTGTAGCATCCATGTATTGTGCCCTCAAAATTGGTACCGAAGGTTTTGTTAAACATATAGATAACTTGTTGATGTACTTAATTACATTTGAGAGACAGAAAATTTTCACATTTGGTGACATTAATACTCCTATAATGATGAAAAATGCTAAAAGTAGACTTTCACTGCATACTCTCAAGTCACACAGTTTCTCTTGCTTTAATTACACTCCAAGAAGAAAAATGTAACACCTTCAAGAATTCTGGTGTCATGAAAGATTGAATGGACAGTAGGATGGTGCTCTATTTGCTCTATTATGTACAGTGATGAGTGTATGTTCTGTCTGTATGCCAGTGATGGACATACATGTGTATGGTATACACCTGATGAGGGCCCTGTTCTGGAGTGCACTGACCTATGTCACACAGGTCTGACCCCAGTCATTTAGGGGGGTAGGGGCATCAGGTACAGCTTGCTGTCACATATTTTTGTGTTTCTGCAGGATAAAGTAACCAGTGCCCACTATATTGCACGGGTTGTTCTCCCCATGTTACTGCCATTTCTTTGACAGGACAGTGGCGTGCTTTTTTCAGTAGCACAGTGCATTTCCACATGTGGCTGCTGTGATGCAACATGCGCTTTGTGATGCATACTCTTTGCTCTGGCCAGCAAGTTCACAATATATCCCACTAGTTGAACACCTGTGTGAAATAGGAGGAAACAGGTTGGGAAGTGTTTTGAGCTGAATCCAGAGACAATTACAAAACATTCCATCAAATAACATTCATTTAACAGTTTTTCAGATACAGGTTGCAACATAACACAGTCAGAAAATAAACAAATAAAAGAAACAAAACCAAAACCTTTAACACATACAACCATCACTCAGTTAAAAATATAAGATCATTACATCTGCAATAAAGTCAATTAATACATATTTACAATTAAATATATTTACTTTAAAGTTACACTGAATAAGTATAATGTCTGTATGCATGAGGCTGGTGCCAGAATAGTTTTAAATTTGTGCCACATGTAGTCTTCAAAACGAACTAGTGGAACTGCACGTATTTAACTTTACTGTTCCCTTCATTAGCTCGATGCACAAATAACACCCAATAACACACTCTGCATTCTGTTTGCCTACACTGTCCAGGACCAGAAATGAGTATCTAGTGCACGAGTGTAAATGTGCACTTCTCAATACTAACAGCTCCACAATGAAGTAGCAATCTGACCGTCTCTCTACAGAGAAAGTAACCACTCGTACTTTAATTAGTGCTATCAGCACTGTAGTAAGTAAGACAGAGACTAGTCACTGGACATGTTGCCAGCAATGATGTCCATTTAATATTTATGAAATTTGAAGACCAGTAAAAACCAACAAAAGACGAGCAGTATCACATCATATTATACATAATGATCTACATTTAGATGTACTTTAATTTAATGGAACTTGAACATAAACATGCAAGCAGTGTTACTCAAAGTAAATAGGCATATATACAAAATAATTTGTTCAATGGTTTATTTTCTTTAGTTTCCTGTTTTGCAAACACATCTGTAGAAAATGGAAATAGTCTTTTCAATAGTTTATCTTTTTTAGTTTTGGCAAACACATCTATAGAAAATGGAAACATTCTTTTCAATTGTTTATCTTCTTTAGTTTGGAAAACATTATCATTTTCAAATTTATGATAGGGTAATTGCTTCCAAAGATTGTCCCTCATGTTAGGTGAAGAATGTCTAATAATAAATGTAATTAGGTCAACTTTTCTTAATTTGCTATATCCTTGTAAATTATTTCTTTTGCAATAATCAAGTATTTGAGCAATAGTGAATTGCCCCAATTGTTCATAAAGTTGAGCAACTGTGTATATTTCCATTTTGCTCCTTCTATTTAAAGGGGGAAAAAATCATTAAATTTACAAAAATAGTTTTTTTCACAAATTGAAGGATTCTCAAATTGATGGATAAAGATTATTATTTAATAGATAATTAATCATTAACTTCAAGATGCTTGTGCTTGTAGCAGTCCTAAGCCAGCTTCAGCTGGCGCTTCTTTAGTTTCAGCTGCTTTAGCTTTCTTATTCTTCATGTAATCTAAAGTACACTTCTTACATTTATTGTTATAGTTATCTTTAAGTGAAGGATTTATGTAAAAACAAATTAAATCTTAAATCTCTAGACAAGCTTGACCAGTGACAACTTTTTCGTTATTCATCAGTAATAATATTTTCGAATGTTCTTCACTCGTAATCCAATGTAAATGTTCTTTGTAATAATATTTAGCAACACTTTTTCCACATATTCAAGGAATTCACTTTCATTGCAATTTTTTACATGATATTTATTTATACATAGTCTACACATAGTTTTATAACAACCTTCTGTGCATTTCTGTAAAGTAAAATTATCAGTTGACTTCTCAATCTTACAGTATTTGAAAATTTGGTTTTCACAGAAGACTGCTGTTGAACCTAATCCATTTATATAGAAAAATATTTATTAGATCTGTGAAAAGTAATTTTTGCTAATTTTTGCAATTTAATATATATAATCATCATCATCATAATCAGGCCAATCATCCATCTGAAAATATGTTGCTTCAAGTATATTATCTACTGTATAATCAAGAATTTCATCCAGTAGTAGTAAAGTCAGCTCCATCAGCTCCTGCTGCTGCTCTGTTTTTAATAACTGTTCTAAAAAATGGACAAGTTTCTTGTTCCTTTAACCACTCGTCACTACAAACTTTATGGAAAATATGACTGAAGTTTGTCTGGACAAATTGATGGTTTTCGTCACTTAAACATACAGCACAATCAATGTCTTCAGATTCCTCAATTAGTTCATAAGTTTCTTTTGCTCCAGATTCCACTTCATTTAGGTTTGCCATTTATAATAAATAATTTTTATTAGATTTGTAAAAATAAAAAAGGGACAATTTTTATCAATGAATCATTTAATTATGAGTTCGAAATTACTAGCTGCAAAACAATTTAAAAGATGAGTTGGAAAAATATGGTGAATACAAACTATAGATTTCAGCTACTATTTATTTTTTGCAAAACTATTTAAAAAAATTCTTAATAAATGGAGTCGATTGTAGGTCTATTCAACAACAAGCTTTCATACAACAATAAGCAAGTTATCATAATTATTGACGAATATAATAATCCATGGTTTAAAGCAAAAGATGTTGCTGGGATTTTAGAATAAATTAATCCACAACAAGTTATCACAGTAAATTTTGATGTTGATGAATGAATTACATTAGAAAATTTATAGGAACAAGTGGTGCTATCGCATAGCACACTTTAAATACACAAAAAATACAGTGTTTATCAATGAATCTGGTCTCTATTCTTTAATTTTATCTTCAAAAAAGAAGAATCCAAACAATTTAAAAGATGGGTTACTCATGAAGTTTTACCTTCAATTAGAAAACATGGAGAATATAAGATTAGAAAACAAGTAAAAAGTTTTATAAAGATCAAATTTGACACAAAAATTATTGCATAGAACTACTAGAAAAATAAATACAAAAAATAAAGAAATAATCAAATTAAAGGAGAAACAAATAGAAAATTTAAGAGAAACTGTTAATATTGCTTCAGAAATAATAAATAAAAGTGATGAAAAAGAACTAGTTTAATACCTTATGTTGTTCCTCAAACAGTTAATGAAAATTTAAGACCAACATTTGTTCTTTTAAAATTATTCGATGTTGAATGTAAAACTGATTATTATGTGATTAGAACTGAGAGGAAAAATTTACATAAATAGCTACATAGAATTGAAAATCAACATCCTAATTATGAAGAACTGTTAAGACTGAATTAGAATTCAAATTTAATCAATTTATACCAAATAATGAATGAAAACCTGGCCATTGTTTGCTATCAAAATTATTTTAATCTTTTGGGTGATTACCGACAAGAAGAGTTGATTGCTGATATTATTTATATGAGTGAAAAATTCGAGACATAAGTCAACCCTTTACCTCTTATAAAATTACTTTATGTTTAATTACCCAGCTGTTGTGTGAATTATCAAATCCCAACCATTTAACATATACTTTATCTCCATTCTTTCTGAAAACGTTTTCAAGTAAGTATACATCTGGATATCTTGTTTTCTGCATTTCTTGTTCATAGACATTGCCTTTGATACCTTTCAGTTTATATGTGATTGGATTAGAATGAATAACATCCTGAATTTCAAAAATTTATGTTGGCCAGTTTACTAATTCTCACTTTATCACCTTTTTTAAATTTAGTTTTTTCATGAGATAAAATGGTGCCTATTTTTAAATGTTTCTCACTAACTTCTATTGCCTTCATTTTTATAGTTGAATGTTTGGTGTTATTGTATTTATCTACTAATTTCGAAACTGAGTCAACTCATTTATAATTTCCTTGTATGTCAAATTTATTCCACAGCTTCTCTTTCAATGTTCTGTTGAATCTTTCAACAACAGATACTATTAATTCTGAAAAAGTTAAATAATAATTGATGTTGCATTTCTTCATCAGTTCTTGAAATTCTTTGTTGTAGATTTCTTTGCTACTGGAACTTCCTGGCAGATTAAAACTGTGTGCTGGACCAGGACTTGAACTCGCGACCTTTGCCTTTCGCGGGCAAGTGCTCCACCAACTGCACTACCTAAGCACGACTCACGCCTTGTCCCCATAGCCTTACTTCCGCTAGTACCTCGTCTCCTACCTTCCAAACTTTACAGAAGCTCTCCTGCGAACCTTGCAGATGGTAGAGCACTTGCCCCCAAAATACAAAGGTCCCGAATTCGAGTCTCGGTCTGGCAGACAGTTTTAATGTGCCAGGAAGTTTCATACCAGCGCACACTCTGCTGTAGAGTGAAAATCTCAGTGTGGAAACATCGCTCAGGCTGTGGCTAAGCCATGTCTCCGCAATATCCTTTCTTTCAGAAGTGATAGTCCTGCAAGGTTCGCAGGAGAGGTTCTGTAAAGTTTGGAAGGTAGGAGACGAATTACGGCTGTGAGGACGTCGTGGAAGTCGTGCTTGGGTAGCTCAGTTGGTAGAGCACTTGCCCGCGAAAGGCAAAGGTCCCGAGTTCGATTCTCAGTCCAGTACACAGTTTTAATCTGCCAGGAAGTCTCATACCGGCGCACACTCCGCTGCAGAGTGGAAGTCTCATTCTTCTTTGCCATTATCTGTCTGAAAATTTATTGGGTGTCTGTCTGTAAATATTTTTTGAAAAGCGTCTGTTACATTTTTACCTATTTTATCTTTAACTGGGATAGCCCAAGCATATTTCGAAAAGACATCAATGACAGTCAATAAATATTTATATCATTTATTTATTTTTGAATTTCGTTTCAAATTACCTGAGTCCGTTTCGACTAGAGCAGCTTGCCATAAATCGTCTATACCAAAAGAGATAAACTGTCTTCTCTTAAAATATTTTCTCGTTAGTTTATGTAATGCATTAATTATTTCTTCACAAATATTATTCCGACCTTCAATTCTTTGTGTTCCATTTTTTGTTGTTACTCTGTGTGGATTATGTGTGAGTAAATTTTTTACACTTGAAGCAATAAATGTGGTTATCCTTAAGGATTAAATGTCAAGTGTTATCGTGATTATCCATTTATATAGGTAAAACTTATAAAATTTTAAATTATTTCACCAACTATAATTAACTTTACATCTACAGGAATGGTTTTAACTGTGTCTTTCAATCTTACAGTTAGAAAATTTGATTTGTGTAGCATTATGGAGTGATTATTATTATTTATTTGTTATAGCTTATCAGCCACACTTACAGTGATGTCAAAGTCATCAAACTTCAAGTCTCTATTTATATTCTTACCAACAACAATAATTCATTTGAGCCTGAAATCATAGTCGGAATTGTGCATTTTTTGATCGCTCCCAGCCATGAAAGTAAATTCAATTATTTGTCTATCATGTACTATGTTTTCTTCTTCTCTGTTCTTTTTTAAAGCAAATGAAAGATCTGTATGCATACTTTTCATCTTTTTATCAAGAGAAATGTTATCCTGATGAATCTGTATAATGTCTCTTTTAGTGGCATAGTTAGTGAATTGTGTCACAATACTTGCGTATTCAGACTTTGTAACTATATTTGATAACTCAGTATCGAAATAATATTTGTTCACTGCATTCTTTGCATCAATTGGATAATTTATATTCACAAGTCTACTTCCTTTAAAGCCAATATGACCTCTCATTCCTTAGAAATAACACTTAATTCTTTCTGAAATTGTTTAATTGTATTGCCTATATTTGGGTCTATTGACGATTGAAATTGCTTAATCATATTTTCTACTTTTGGATCAATTTCACGTCTGATTTTTTCTATATCGAACGCATACGCGCTATCAGTTTGTTTAGTTAGGCCTATCTTATTTCCAAAAATGTCCATTTCTTAAATCTAAAATATGATTAAAATTATAATTAGTAGACCACAGTTTCAAAACAAGCAGACACAAATGGCCAAATATTACTTCATCAAAATTTTGATTCTCTCAGTATTGTAGTATAGTTCATTTTCCCCCAAATATTAAACTAGTTGTTTTGGTATATTACCACCAAATGAATCAAAAAGAATTTTTTGTCATTATTTTTATAGTAAGAAATCCAATGAGTACCAGTGTGATCAGAAGTACCTAAATCTACTATTCCACATTCTATTGTTAATGGTTTATTTAGCAATTGATCAATCATGAATACACCACAAAAGTGTTTAATTTTCAATTGTTTAGCAAGTTTTTATATATCAGAATTAGATAAAGGACTGATAAATTTTTCGATCAGCTCTTCAAAAATTTTTGGTTTCTTCAGTCCGACACCAACTTTATTTCTCCATTGCTTGATTATGTCTTTTCTGTTCTAATTCTTTGTCTGCTTGTTTCTTGTTTATTACTGCATTTGTTATTGGCGCAGATACGCCAGCAAGTGAATCAACAGTTGCTATATATGGTAATGCAGCCAAAAGTAATGGTAGAAATCCACCTTTGTGTTGTGTTAGTCCTTTTTCTTCCTTGTTTTTAGTTAGATATTCAATATTTTTTTCCCAACAGTTATAGCTAATGTAGCAAGCAAATTTCCAACAATTTTCTTTTCTTTCTTCCAGCTTTGAACATCAGTCAAAAATGGTTCAATCGCATTTAATTGTTCATTATTCAACTTTAATTTAATTGATTTCGGTTTAGTCTTGTCAATAGGTACAAAGTATAATCGATCGTAAAGTTATTCATTTATATAGATTACAAATTTATAAATATTTTTATAAACCCCAACCAATTTCGTCAAGATTGAGTCCCATTACTAATTTTTCGTTTTCCATACATTGTAACCTCGAACTGCAGTTGCTGCAACTTTTTCTCCTAATGAAGCGTCACTTGCATACATTCTTTCTTTTGCATCTAACTAAAGTTCTTTATCAGCTTGGTGTCTAGATACTAAATATTTAGGATCTTGATAAGCAATATGATGGTTTTTACAAGCCTCTTCTAGTGGATTAATTCCTGGATCACCACACACTAGTCACTCATCCAATTTAGTTGCCGGACCACAGTACGAGTAGCCTGGAAGACGTGTTTCGTATGGTAATTTGTTGATCAGAGTGTTTACTGTTCCCTTCTCATATTTATCACTTTTCCAGAATGTGTGTGGTAAATTATTCAAAAATCTAATCAGATATGGAATTTCTTTTGGATTTTGTATGTCCATCTTTTTAGCACGACCTCTCTGGGATGACGACCATTTACTATCGTGACAAAAAATAAAAACACCTACAGCCATCCTTATGATTTTATTTTATTTTGTCACTACCAGCTAAAATCTGAAGAATCTATAGTTGGTCCTTTTGGATTTTCGATTATGAAATCACTAAATTTATTTGTTAACATCTGTGCTACGCTGACTTTTTCATTGTGAAAATTTTTATTCCCCACTAATTCTTCACCATGGATTACTGCTAATCTATTGATTAATTGTCGAACATCATTAATCCAAACATATCCAACTGGTTTTTCTGTATAATTTTTAATTAAATCTGCACCTTTTTTCTCAGCAGTCTCAGATGAGCTAAAATCTGAAGAATCTATAGTTGGTCTTCTTAAGTTTGGGAAATAGTCATCAACAATTGGCTTTATCAGATATTTATATTTATTGCCTCTACTTGATTTTATTTTATTTGAATTATTATCAGAATACAATGGTCCTGAATTCTATAATAAATCTGCATAATTTAATAAATCTACACCATCAAACTTTTCATTCATATCATCCATAGTATTTTGTTTTTCAGTTAAAAGACTCATTAATCCATCGGTTTCTTCGTATGTCTTTCCACCAGTTGTTAATTTATCCCCATTGAATTCAACTAGTAAATTACTAACATATTTAAACATGCCAACAGGTTGCAATCCAAAAACTTTATTTTCACTATGGTTAATATACTTTAACATTCTTTCACCTACTGTAGTGTGCATACTGTAAGACCTTAGGTACACACACCATCAGATTATTTGACTTGTCACTCTAACGAAGTAAGCGAGTGTTAGCAATATGTCTCGTGGTCTTATCGTGGCGTTTTTATCTTCTGCCATTAGGCCAGACGTTAGAAATGCCACTTGCATGCTTAGAGTAACAGAGTGACGGTGACCAACTTTAAACAGAACTTGATTAATTTTCACACACATTTATTAAAATAGTAACAATCATAAACCTTACTTAACTTGATTCTGGATGCAGTTTACAATTGACAGTCTGAAGTTCCTTTGGTCTTGTTATGTTAATCTTATTCTCCCATATCTCTGATATTTGACAAAGTGTCTATACATTTATCTTCATGGCTATCTATAGGAATATGGTAATCTTATTAGGCACAGACTGAAAAATTACTATAGACTGGTACAGACTAATGCAGACTGACTAATCAGAGGTTTGTACACTTGTTATAATACCTCGAGGGTTCAGGTATCACTGCGCGAGTGTGATCCGCGAGGAGAAAAGGTTCTACATTAGCAGCAATCTCATTGACTGCGTTACACATTAATAAACGGAAGCAGAATTTGGTCTGTCTCTAAGACAGCGCCATCTCGTAGTGCAGAGATGGACGAGCGCTGCACCTGCGCTGTTGTGCTTAGCGGGGCACGCTCTATTGGGAAAGTTGTGTACGCGCTGACTACGTGGAACTATGTACACAAAATTCCTCCCTTCTGGGGGGGGGGGGGGGGGAGAAGAAAAAAAGCTTTTGAAGTTTGATTGAAAAGACTTTTTTATCTGCTTCCTTGCTTTCTGGCGTGCGTATGTCTGTGGGTGCACACATGTTGCTCCCCGTGGCATTCGCCCACGGTCCGCTAAGAAAACGCACTCAAAACCTACTGAACAGGGAACTGGAGAAGCAATAATTTTGTTACATAATTGCATTTCAACATCGGTACATTGGTCATAGTTTAAATCTAATTCTTCTTCGACGTCCATCTGGTGTAGTCGGCTGCCCCTGAAGGTGCTGCGTCGGCGTCGGTGTCTGCATTGGCTGCGGCGGTGGCGGCGTCGGCTGCCGGTGACGGCGTCTGGAAGAATGCGAGCTGCTCTGGGTTGACATCTGCTTCTGAGTCTGCAAAATGAAACAGCCTAGGAGTTCTGCCTATATGTGATTGCTGTCTGTGCTGTCGTAATTGATTAGTATGGCGAATAACAATGCCGCTTTGCGTTCTTATTCTATACATGAAATTTCCAATGCATTCTACAATGATTCCTTGTGTCCAAGTATGCTTTCCTCGACTGTAGACAGTTACGAGGACTTTGTAGTTTACGTGGAATCGTTGTCCATTCGACGTTCGTTGATCACTTTCTGGATGCATTGTGGGTTTTAGGATAGACATCAAAGTCCAGTGTTGTGGCACATGCAGTTTTTCTGCTGGAGACTGTGCATCGTGCGGAGTAGCTCTGTATTGTGACAGAAAAATTAATAAGGAAGTCTCTTTGTTGTACTGTTGCACCAACTTTGTCATGTGTGCCTTGAACGTTCATACGAATCGTTCGGCGAGTCCATTAGCCTCAGGGTGAAATGGTGCCGTCCTGTAATGTGCAATTCCGTTCATCTGACAGAATGACTGGAATTCTTGCGATGTAAATTGTGTGCCGTTATCGGTCACTATGGTTTAAGGCAATCCTTCAATTGGAAAAGATCTTTGACAACGCTTGAATTGTCGCTGAAGAAGTTGTACGCATTCGTAGTACAAAAGGGAATTTTGAAAATTCATCAATGACAATTAACCAAGAAGTTCCGAGAAAAGGATCTGCATAGTCAGTATGCAATCTTGACCAATGTTCTGTTGCCTGTGGCGACGGAAAATATTGTCTTAGCGGAGCTGATTGATGCGTCTGACATAATTTACAGTTAGAAAGCATTTTTTTTTAAATATCTTTATCAATGTTCTTCCAGTAGTAATGTTCTCTGGCCATGCGTTTCGTGCGTACTATGACCCAACGGCATTGGTGTAACATTTTTAACACTTTATTACTGAGAGCTTTGGGTACAAATACTCTTGTTTTTTCCGTTTCACTGTGAACTAATATGACGCCTTTGTGCACTGTGAGAGCATGTCTCATGTTCCAGTAAGATTTCACTTCTGGCTGAGCTAACATGTTCTTATCGGTTGGCCATTCCATAAGAATATACTTCTTTATCTTTGATAACACTGGATCTTTTGGCACTAACTTAGCTATGAAGGTGGCATTGATGGGGAAATTTTCCACAACGTCCTCACTGATTAGGTCTATCTGAAAACATACGTCCTCTGATTTGTCAAAATGTTCATCTTTACCTGCCGGTAGACGTTAAAGTACATCGGTGTTGGCATGTTTTGCCGTCGATCTATCTAAGATCTCGTAGTTATAACTAGACAGTAGCAATGCCCACCGTCATAAACGCTGTGCTGTCTTAGTGGATACACTATTATGTGGTCCGAATATTGTCACCAATGGCTTATGGTCTGTGAGCAGAATAAATTTTCGTCCGTATATGTAGTCATGAAACTTCTTCACTGCAAAGATAATTACTAGTGCCTCTTTTTCTACTTGGATATAGTTTCGTTGACTTGAGTTTAAAGTTTTCGACGCGTATGCAATCGGTCGTTCAATTCCTTGATGTTTATGGGACATGACTGCACCGATCCCGTAATCTGACGAGTCCGCCGCAATAGTGGTCAACTTTTGCGGGTCATATGTCGTAAGACATTTTGCGTCTACTAAACTTTGATTCAGTTTGTCGAATGCGCGCTGGCATTCTTTAGACCAATTCCACGCGACTCCTTTGCGAAGCAATCTGTGCAACGGTTCGGATATTTCAGATGCTTTCGGTATGAATTTCCGGCAACAACTAATTTGACCTAATAAAACTCTTAGTTGCTTTAAGTCTTTCGGACCTGGCACTTTCTGTATTGCTTCTACACGTTGTTTAAAAATGACCGGTATATTTGAAACGGCAGTACAGACTAAACGAGCAGCGATAGAAATACACCGTTTGTTGCAATATGCTTGGGACAACAGTACATTTTCAGGCGGACAAACTTTCGAAATTACAGTAGTTACAATTGTCAACAACAGATGGCGCTGTGGTCTGGGAAACTCTATAGTACGATATTTTCCACATATCCACCATGCGTAGCAATAATATGGCGTAGTCTCTGAATGAAATTACCCGAAACCTTTGACAACGTGTCTGGCGGAATGGCTTCACATGCAGATGAGATGTACTGCTTCAGGTGTTCAATTGTTTCTGGATTCTGGCGGTACACCTGGTCTTTCAAGTGTCCCCACAGAAGGAAGTCACAGGGGTTCATGTCTGGCGAATAGGGAGGCCAATCCACGCCGCCTCCTGTATGTTTCGGATAGCCCAAAGCAATCACACGATCATCGAAATATTCATTAAGGAAATTAAAGACGTCGGCCGTGCGATGTGGCCAGGCACCATCTTGCATAAACCACGAGGTGTTCGCAGTGTCGTCTAAGGCAGTTTGTACCGCCACAAATTCACGAAGAATGTCCAGATAGCGTGATGCAGTAATCGTTTCAGATGTGAAAAATGGGCCAATGATTCCTTTGGAAGAAATGGCGGCCCAGACCAGTACTTTTTGAGGATGCGGGGACGATGGAACTGCAACATGGGGCTTTTCGGTTCCCCATATGTGCCAGTTCTGTTTATTGACGAAGCTGTCCAGGTAAAAATAAGCTTCGTCAGTAAACCAAATGCTGCCCACATGCATATCGCCGTCATCAATACTGTGCACTATATCGTTAGCGAATGTCTCTCGTGCAGCAATGGTAGGCTGAGAGGTTGCCGCGTTTGAATTTTGTATGGATAGAGGTGTAAACTCTGGCGCATGAGACGATACGTGGACGTTGGCGTCATTTGGACCGCAGCTGCAACACGGCGAACGGAAACCTGAGGCCGCTATTGGATCACCTGCTGCACTAGCTGCGCGTTGCCCTCTGTGGTTGCCGTACGCGGTCGCCCTACCTTTCCAGCACGTTCATCCGTCACGTTCCCAGTCCGTTGAAATTTTTCAAACAGATCCTTAATTGTATCGCTTTTCGGTCTTTTGGTTACATTAAACCTCTGTTGAAAACTTCGTCTTGTTGCAACAACACTGTGTTCTAGGCGGTGGAATTCCAACATCAGAAAAATCCTCTGTTCTAAGGAATAAACCATGTTGTCCACAGCACACTTGCACGTTGTGAACAGCACACGCTTACAGCAGAAAGACGACGTACAGAATGGCGCACCCACAGACTGCGTTGTCTTCTATATCTTTCACATCACTTGCAGCGCCATCTGTTGTTGAAAATTGTAACTACTGTAATTTCGAGAGTTTGTCCGGCTGAAAATGTACTGTTGTCCCAAGCATATTGCAACAAACGGTGTATTTCTATCGCTGCTCGTTTAGTTTTTATTGCCGTTTCAAATATACCGGTCATTTTTGAAACACCCTGTATATGCTGTGGTGTAGGACTGATTCTGTTATTTGACAATATATGCCCTAAATGCTGAATTTTCTTGACAAAAAATATAAATTTGTCCTTGTTGCACCTGAGATTGGCTTTTCTGAGAACCTTGAACAGTTCTTCCAGGTTATCTAGTAAATCTGGTGGAGTTTTTTCCGAGACGATTATGTCATCGAGATAGTTAACTGCTTTAGACAGTTTCTAATTAATTGTTCCGAGTAACGTTGAAAGATGCTTGGTGCACTTGCAATACCAAATGGTAAGCGCCTGTATCTGTACAATCCAAATGGAGTATTTATTATCATAAACTTTTGTGTATCTTTCTCTAAAGGGATCTGCAGATATGCTTCCTTTACATCCAGTTTGGCGAAATACACACCCCCT
This sequence comes from Schistocerca gregaria, assembly GCF_023897955.1. NCBI lineage: Eukaryota > Metazoa > Arthropoda > Insecta > Orthoptera > Acrididae > Schistocerca > Schistocerca gregaria. Next base: position 91,184,462 of record NC_064931.1, read on the forward strand.
ACTAATTTATACATCAGTTCTTCCGGTTCCAGAATCGGATCTGTATCTATAATGCACTGTGAATTGACTGTATTCTTGAAATCTCAACAGATACGTAATGATCCATCTGGCTTTTCTATTACAACGTTTGGTGTTGCCCAGTACATGTGACTGGTTCGATAATACCATTGCCTTCTAAACGGTCAAGTTCTTGTCTGACGCGTTCCTTCATTCCGTAAGGGACAGTCCTAGCTTTGCAAAACTTCGGCACTGCATTCGGTGTCAGCGTAATTTGTGCCTGGTAATCTGTTACACTGCCTGTCGCGGAGGAAAACATATCTTCGTACTTCTACAACACTGTTTGTAATTTTCCTTTCGGAACTTCATGTGTGACCTATTTCGCTTCATGGATTGTGAAGCCTAATTCGTAAAAGAGATCCAGACCCAGCAAGTTTGATGCCTTATGGGTGTTAACTACTGCTAAAGTAGCTGTCTTGGTAAACTGTTTGTAAGTTACTTCCATCGTCAGTGCACCTTTGACTGGAATTTGTTCATTACTGTAGCTGTACAGTGAGCTGTGAAAATGCTGCTATTTAGGAGAACCTAGCTGTTTATGCGCGTGAAGATTAATGTTAGAGATCGGCGATCCTGTGTAAATCTGGAATTTGATAGGTATTTTGTTCACTAGTAAAGTGACATACAAAGATATGTTCCTGTTTTGTACAATAGCATTAACTTTATGTTTAACTTTTAAAACCTGAATGTAGTCTTGTCTATTCATATCGCCACACGCATTGGAGGTATACTTCTTAAAATTAAGCACTTTCTTATTGCTAAACGTATTTCTAGACATGTACTTTTCTTATTACACACTTCTGATTTGTGCCCTTTCCGTTTGCAAAAGTCACAATGTGCGTTACGATAGTAACAATTGTCTCTGTGATGATGATGGATTTCCCATTTAAGACATGATTTCAACTTTAGTCTTTTAGTTTGGGTGTGTGATCCGTTCTTAGATCGATGAGCCTAGCCTGGCTGTTCTGTTTGCGGCCTTGGGTCCGCGGGCCGCGTTGCCCCGTGTCGCGTGCCTGTGTCGCGAACACGTCACAGCCGTCGTCTTGTACCACACTCACAGAAGCTTGGCTTTGTTCGTGTGCTAGAGTGATTGGTAAACAATCTTGCAAGGACGCATTGATGAAACTAAGGAGCTCTTTCCTTAATTTCTCGTCTGGTGAATGCATTATGAGCACATCACGACTTAAAGAATCTGCATAGGACTTTTTACACTTTTCGTTTTCACAAATAAATTTGCAGTTCCTAGTTAATCCTTGCAACTGTGTAATCCATTCTGTGTATGTCTGCTGTGCCTTTTTCTTGCATAAGTAAAATTTATGCCTTGCAGCAGCGACATGCGTTTGCTTGTCGAAGTATTTTTCGAGCAAGTCTTTGATAGCTGGGAATGACAAATTTGTCGGTTCACAAGTCGGATTCAGTTGTAAGATAAGGTTGTAGATAGCTGCGGCGCAATTTGCCAAAAAATAAGATCTTTTACCTACATCACCTGATATCTGGTGTGTAAATAAGAGCTGTTCCAGGCGTGCTGCAAAGTCCGGCCACGCCTCTTCCTTGCTGTTAGAAACTGCGAAAGGTGGTGGCGGAAGTTTAATTCGTAGCGGAGACGCTACGGCAGGCTGCGACTCCAAACGTTCCACTCTAGGAGGTCCATGGTTATCTGATAACTCCAAGTGCGACTAGATTACTGCAATAAAGATAGATTAGCTGCAAGAGAGTGGGTTACTGTCAAGTTTGTCTTCCAAAAGGCCACTGTAATTCTATTTTATTTCAGGCTCACACGTGGTCATCCGTAATTGTACTGAAATCATCTGTTTCCTTAGTACCTCGTCGCCAATGTGGTGTGCGTACTGTAAGTGCTTCGGTACACACACCATCAGATTATTTGACTTGTCGCTCTAACGAAGTAGGCAAGTGTCAGCAATATGTCTCGTGGTCTTATCGTGGCGTGTTTATCTTCTGCCTTTAGGTCAGACGATAGAAATGCCACTTGCACGCTTAGAGTAGCAGATTGATGGTGACCAACTTTAAACAGAACTTGATTAATTTTCACACACATTTATTAAAATAATAACAATCATAAATCTTACTTAACTTGATTCTGGATGCTGTTTACAATTGACAATCTGAAGTTCCGTCGCTCTTGTTACATTAATCTTATTCTCACATATCTCTGATACTTCACAAAGTGTCTATACATTTATCTTCATGGCTATGTACAGTGATATGGTAATCTTATTAGGCACAGACTGAAACATGACTATAGACTGGTACAGACTAATGTAGACTGGTACAGACTAATGCAGACTGACCAATGGGAGGTCTGTACACTCGTTATAATACCTCGAGCGATCAGGTATCACTGTGCGAGTGTGATCGGCAAGGAGAAAAGGTTCTACGTTAGCAGCAATCTCATTGGCTGCGTTACACATTAAGCAGAATTTGGTCCGTCTCTAAGACTGTGCCATCTCGTAGTGCAGTGACGCACGAGTGCTGTGCCTGCACTGTTGTTCATATCGGGGCGCGCTCTATTGAGAAAGTTGTGTACGGGCAGACTACATGTATGTAGACAACATGTATGTTTACGTTTTTTGCTTCATTTTGACTACTACTGGACTGTGTCTCCTTAGAGTGTTTCTCTTCTTGTTATTTATTCAATAGATCCTGAATTTCTGATTCACTTAATGTATAGTCATACTTGCCAGGAATATCATCAGACCAAACTTTTAATGGTTTAATTTGTGATAAATCTTCAAAATCTTCTATGTCGTGATGATATGGTATCATCTGCTTTTCAACCTCTCTGTTTTCTTCAGTCGGTTTCAAAACATTATCACAGCTTGATCTTTTTTATATTTTTCACACTCTGTCCTTGGTTGTTTTTCCAAAACTTGAATTGTTCTTTCAATTCTTCAGCTTTCTCTCTATTTCACTTAGCTTTTTTAACAACTTCTTCATCGTACTTTGGAAACATTTATTAGGGAAGAACAACATTAATTAAACATTTCTAACATTTGTGTTGAACATTTGTGTTTATTTCTGGTGTTTAGGTTGTTATGAAATGTTGGATTTTTTTCCGAACTTGCCATCATCCGGTTTTCTATTCATGCCTATTGTGAAAAATCCAAACTGGTCAGTCCAACATTTGCTACTCATTGACTACAAAGTCTTTCGCGACAGACTCCTTGCATAAAAAGTTCTCGGTTTACTCACCATAAATTTGCATAAAATCCCAAGCTTTCGATGACTACCTCTGTCATCTTCATGAGGAACGAAGATGATGGAGGTAGTCATCGAAAGCTTGGGATTTTATCTAAATTTGATGTGACATGTAAACTGAGAACTTTTTGCTGCAAATTTCATTAAAATAATCAAACTTTAAATCTCCTCCAACAAACTCATGGTAAATATTACTTCTTCTCTAAAAATATTTAAAAAATTTAGATTGTCTTTGAATAACTGTTTAGGTATTGTTGAATAAGTTTGAGCTAAGTAAAAGCAATCTATTCCTTCGCATTTACCTCTAATAGAATAATCTCTAACAATATCTTGATTTTCGAGAATGAAGTCATCAAATACAACAACTGAAATTTCTTCACATTCATCTAATAGAACGATTTGTTCGTTATTTTCTATAAAACTAACAATTTTGTCATTACTTTTATCTTCAATTTTTGCATATTTTTTTATAAATTCTTGATATTTTGATTGATCTAAACTTTTTGAATAAACATACTACGATACGTTTGTTTCCAGTTCAGCCATCCTGGTGCTAAAATTTAATTATCAATCATTAATGTTGTTTTTCCACATCCGCTTGGCCCAATTATTGCACATCAAACAGGATATAGTAAAATCTTACCATATTTGCTTCTCAACTTCTTCTCTGGAACTTATTTTTGTCTCCCAATTAGTTTGATCATTTATTAATTATTTTTAGTAGTAAATGTGTAGATTATTTCAACTGAGTGGTAAGTTATCCGTTATGAGAAAACGTTTGACTGTGCCAATACAATACAGTAATACTAATGTTTCACTAGTTGGATTTTATTCAACTTTTTTAATTCCTAATATTACATCGAAAAATAAGTTTTAAACTGTGTAATGTACATAAAATTGAATAAAGTTAAAAATTTTACAATTTTTATACTTTATTTATGCGTTTAATAAAAAATTAAGTATTTTGTGCTTTTGTACATAGTTGTGATATTGATAAACACATTACATTACAAGATTGAATAAGTACGATACAACATGAACATTGTTAAATAAAAGAAATAAATTTTTATCACTCAAAAAGTGTGTAATATAGATATTAAAAATATAAACATTTTAAATTGAAAAAGAGAAATTTCCAAAAATAATAATTTAAAAACTTTGTGCAGTGTATACACATGATTAATTATTAAATTAAAGATTTTTAATTTTTTCTAATATATATATATATTCGAATCGAAAATTATTTAAAAATTTTGTAATTATGTAGTAATCATTAATTTGTAAAAATATTTATATATATAATTTCTTAACATATAAAATATAAAATAATAATTAATATGCAAACATTTTTTAAATGTTTCATGATTTTAAGTTTTTTTATGGGTTCTCATATACATTTTTCGAACAAATATACGATTTAACCTCTTGATAACACCTTTCTTTATGTTTTTTGGTAGTCACAGGATTTCTCCTTCTTTGGGAGTCATCTATGGAATAGAAAATGGATGTTTGACTTTTTTTGTACAATTTTCACAAGTAAATGTTTCTTTATTCCAGTTATTGATATGTTCTGATTTATACACTCCTGGAAATTGAAATAAGAACACCGTGAATTCATTGTCCCAGGAGGGGGAAACTTTATTGACACATTCCTGGGGTCAGATACATCACATGATCACACTGACAGAACCACAGGCACATAGACACAGGCAACAGAGCATGCACAATGTCGGCACTAGTACAGTGTATATCCACCTTTCGCAGCAATGCAGGCTGCTATTCTCCCATGGAGACGATCGTAGAGATGCCGGATGTAGTCCTGTGGAACGGCTTGCCATGCCATTTCCACCTGGCGCCTCAGTTGGACCAGCGTTTGAGCTGGACGTGCAGACCGCGTGAGACGACGCTTCATCCAGTCCCAAACATGCTCAATGGGGGACAATCCGGAGATCTTGCTGGCCAGGGTAGTTGACTTACACCTTCTAGAGCACGTTGGATGGCATGGGATACATGCGGACGTGCATTGTCCTGTTGGAACAGCAAGTTCCCTTGCCGATCTAGGAATGGTAGAACGATGGGCTCGATGACGGTTTGGATGTACCGTGCACTATTCCGTGTCCTCTCGACGATCACCAGAGGTGTACGGCCAGTGTAGGAGATCGCTCCCCACACCATGATGCCGGGTGTTGGCCCTGTGTGCCTCGGTCGTATGCACTCCCGATTGTGGCGCTCACCTGCACGGCGCCAAACACGCATACGACCATCATTGGCACCAAGGCAGAAGTGACTCTCATCGCTGAAGACGACACATCTCCATTCGTCCCTCCATTCACGCCTGTTGCGACACCACTGGAGGCGGGCTGCACGATGTTGGGGCGTGAGCGGAAGACGGCCTAACGGTGTGCGGGACCGTAGCCCAGCTTCATGGAGACGGTTGCGAATGGTCCTCGCCGATACCCCAGGAGAAACAGTGTCCCTAATTTGCTGGGAAGTGGCGGTGCGGTCCCCTACGGCACTGCGTAGGATCCTACGGTCTTGGCGTGCATCCGTGCGTCGCTGCGGTCCGGTCCCAGGTCGATGGGCACGTGCACCTTCCGCCGACCACTGGCGACAACATCGATGTACTGTGGAGACCTCACGCCTCACGTGTTGAGCAATTCGGCGGTACGTCCACCCGGCCTCCCATATGCCCACTATACGCCTTCGCTCAAAGTCCGTCAACTGCACATACGGTTCACGTCCACGCTGTCGCGGCATACTACAAGTGTTAAAGACTGCGATGGAGCTCCGTATGCCACTGCAAACTGGCTGACACTGACGGCGGCGGTGCACAAATGCTGCGCAGTGGTTCCTGGTGTGTCCGCTGTGCCGTGCGTGTGATCATTGCTTGTACAGCCCTCTCGCAGTGTTCGGAGCAAGTATGGTGGGACTGACACACCGGTGTCAATGTGTTCTTTTTTCCATTTCCAGGAGTGTATTTTCCATATTCTATTGGTTTCTCTTATATACAATAAGTACAATTCGTTTCTGATGATTTTTATTAATTTCTAAAATTAATCTTTTATGAGCTCCTTTTCATAATTACACAATGATAAAATAAATTTATTTCTCCTCTTCATTCATAAATAAATAAAGTGTCAAAAATATTTTCTTGATAATAATAATCTTTATTTTTACTTTTAAATCATTTTAAAACTAAAAAATAACCACCTTATAGAATTAAAAAAAGTGTTACTAATAAACGACGAAAAAATTACCCATACTTTAAAGCAAAAGCTATTATTGATATTTTGGAATATTCGAATTTTAGAAAAGCTTTAAATAGTAATTTTGGAAGTATATACATATAAAAAATATAGAGAAATAGTGGTACTTAGCATAAATATACAAAAATTATAAGTGAGATGAGTTTACATTCCTTAATCATGACTTCCCAAATTCCTTAGCAGAAATTTTTCAAGATTGGAATTATGAAGAAATTTTACCATCGATTTAAAACATGGTAATTAAAAAATAGGGGTGAATGTAAAATACGTTATCAATGACAAATAAATAAAATTTAATATAAAAGAAATTCAATGGTAATTAATAAAAATGAATGAAATATATTAGAGTACCATACAAATTTACATGACAGAACTGGACAAAGATATAAAAAATGTGAATAAATTTTAAGAATTCATTATATAACTAATTCGATGAATGTGCTGCAAAGAGTTAAAGGAAGTTTAAAAATCGTTCAGTCTCATAAATATTTCAATTTTTTTTGCAATAGGTATTCAAGAGTTGTATGAAAATGAAATTAATCTAGCAAACTTTTCTTAGAATATAACGTTAAATTATCAAGTATGCTTTCATTATTATATTTGAAATGACTTTCACAACGTTTTTATATACATCTCATAATCTGAAACTATGAAAATTATCTCATTCCAATTATTCAAATATAAAATTTAAAATAATTCTGAGATTATTTCTTGATTATTACCTTTTATTTTAATATCAAAATAAACTCTATCTTTATTTGTAAACCAGTGAGAATAATGAACATTATATCCAGTTTGAAGTGTGCTTAAATTTTTAATAGCCTACTACATTTTCATACAAAAATTTTTATGTAGTAATTTTATTTTTTCAATCCATTTGTTTGGTGCATTTTCAAATCCTAACCACTTAACTTATACATTCTTATATTTCATTTTCAAAGTTTTTTCAACAATGTGAAAATATGGAAAATTAGTTGTCATTAGTTTTTGTTCATAAAAGTTACCTTTCTTTTCTTCACCACTTTTAATTTAATATGAACGGATTAGAAAGAACATCTTCAATTTCAAAAATTTCTCTTGATGTGATGTATATCTTTTTCGAAAATTCCTTTAATTTAATATTCTTACTTTATCTCCTATTTTATATTTTGCATCACTATCTAACAAATTTGTTACATGAGCAAATTTTTTTATTTCCCTACTTTATATCTTTTGATTTCATTTTTATTGTAGAATCTTCTGATTTATGATATTCATCGACAAGATGTTTTACTAAATCAACCCATTTATTAACAGTGAATCAAATTATTTCTCCATCTTTTAACAACAGATTCCTTTAATTCAGAAAACAATTAATAGTGATTAATAATATATTTTGCCATTTGTACTTGAAATTATTTATCATGTAATTCTTTACCATTATCTGCTTGTAATATTGTTGGATGACATATTTTGAATACTTTTTAAATGTAATACCTACATTTTACTTGTTTTATCTATATCTAGAAAAGCCCAACAATGTTTGCAAAACTATCTACTGTATAACAATTACTAAACATTTATACCCGTTATTTATTTTTGATAGTCCTTTTAATTTTACAGAATCCATTTCGACTAAAACAGCTTGCCATAATCCAACCTTTCCAAAAGGCTTTACATTTTTTTTGTTATACAGTGTTCTTAATTCCAAATGTTACATCAAAAAATAATAAATTATGAACTAAAAAGAATTAATAGAAAGTATTGTTGGTCAACTGAGTTTGAAAATTTGGGAAAAATTTATTCAATCCAAAAACCTAATATACACATTAAAGAAGGTAAAATTTCAAACAGAGTTACTAAAGAAATTGATGATAAAATGTAATGTGCTTGTTTAAGAGTAAAACTAAAAGGATAAAAAATTTCTCTAATAAATCATGAACAAAATCGGGTAGTCAATTTTGCTCTTTTCCTGTCGATGAGAAAAAAATGCTTTAAATAGTCCAAATATAGAAACATAAATTAATATTAATATTGGAGACATGGCTTCATCCTACTTATTCAATATTTAATATGACTGTTGATAATATTCTTATTGATGGAACAGATTTTTCAGCATATAATGGTAAATCAAATATTAAACTAATTGATAATATGTGCTAAAGTTGTTCAATATTTTTACAATTACAAATGGAAACAATACTTCGTCTTGAATAGAACATCTGTTTATTTCTTCATCATCTCTTATTAACTTCATCTCGATCAAATGAATTAACTATGGAAGGACATATTCTTAATAATGGTAAAAGTGAAAAGTAATTTATCCATTAGGATTATTTGGCGGATTTTTTAAGGATTTTAAAGAAATACTTTGGTATGGAGACTTTACAGTAATTTTCACTTGGAGTTCAAAAAACGACCAAGAAGATTCTAATCATACATGAGCTAGTAATAATGATAATAGTACACTTCCAAAAGAACACAAAATTTTTGTTAAGAGTATGGAAATTCATGTTCCTGTAGTTAAATATGAACCACAATATTTACTTCAACTAGAATAAGAAATATTGAAAAATCCAAACATTACTATTTATTTGTTTGAAGACGTCTACCTGAATTAAGTGCAGAAAGAACTTTTGAACTAGATATTACTAATTATTATAATTCTATTGAATTTGATATGACTTATTTTATTTCTGTTGTTTTCCAAACTAATCGAAAAAATTATCAGTTAAATAATTCTTCTTTATTACATCATTTAAATTAGAATATATCTACATAAAAATGGAAGAAGTGAAATTTCCTCAAGTATTATGGAACCTTGATCCACCAAAAAAAATTTTAAAATCTTATAATTTTTTGGATTGCAAAATGATTCACAAAATTAGATAATGATGTTAATGTATGTCACTTAAATTGTATTAAAAATTATCCTATCCATGTAATAAATATGTCTAGAAGAATGAATATTTTAAGCACAGAAAAGAAAGCTATGAAATAATGTGCCTTCTTAATAAAAATACACCAAATGATACAATTGCATATATAACTATATGTGGTAAAATGAATTCAACTCATGACTCAGAACATTGAATATTAACTGTAAGTTCTTAAGCTTCAAAATCTTTTGGAAATTTTCAACTTAGAAAATTTTGTATTTTCAATTTTGTTTGAAATTTTCAATTTCTTACATTATGTATTTTCAAATTTTTGAAATTTTCAGTTTCGAATAATTTGAAAATCTAGTTTTTTATACATATAAAATCAAATATATTAACATTAATATAGGTATGGTTATGCAAAGATGTTAAATAATTAACAGAACTGAAAAAAATAAACATAAAAAATAATAACTTACAACACCCAATCTCAAAGGTAATTAATGACCATTACAGGGTGTATTTCAAGCAAATGTGATTTGAATCCTCATAGTGGCGCTGCTAGCGCCATTCTTATGCGACTGGCTCGAAATTTGAGGAGAAAACATCTTTCAGCTGTAGGAAGAGGTCTACCAACTTTAGTTCATATCACACTATTACTTCTTAGTGTTGCCACTTTTTTCGTTAGTGTATATCTCTTTTCCTGCTTGGTACATTAGAGAGGAGCTAGGTAAGCTACATAAACCTTTTCCATGGGGTACTCCACCCTCTCCGAGCTAAGTTTCCCCACTGGGTATAAGGGTTGGGTTGAGGTTGGGGCTGGGTTGTTTGGGGGAAGAGACCAAACAGCAAGGTCATCGGTCTCATCGGATTAGGGAAGGACGGGAAGAAAGTCGGTCGTGCCCTTACAAAGGAACCATCCCAGCATTTGCCTGGTGCAATTTAGGGAAATCGCGGAAAACCTAAATCAGGATGACTGGACGCGGGATTGAACCGTCGTCCTCCCGAATGCGAGTCCAGTGTCCTAACCACTGCCCCACCTCCCTCGGTCCACTGGGTATAAGGATTAAGTTCAGATTTCATTCATACTCTCATTGCATCACTAAGTGTCTCACATCCTTACGCATAAAGGATCAGGTAAGATGTTTGATAATCTTCTCTACAGTTTCATTTACTCCCAAATGTCTGCCACACAAGGAATTACGAAATACCGGGAGAATTATTTTTTTCAGAAGACTGATCTTGTTTTTGCTGTCATAAAGTGTCTGAAAGCAAACACTGTCCTTAATCAAGAAATGGACAGGTACTTCCTGGCCACCCATGAGCTGAAACTTAATGTCTAGTACCCACTGCTCAGCTTCCAGCCTCTGAACTAAATCAGTAAATAGCCTAGGTATCTCACCTGAGGCTGCACCAACACATATTGACTCTTCAGCATTGTACACTTACTCATTATCCGTCTCATCTTGCTCAAACACGCAATTAAGAACATGAGCAGCTTAGTTATCCCTGTCTTTTAAGTGTCTAACCTCAAAGCAAAACGCTGATATTCTAATTGCCCAACTAGCTTCTCTGCTCATCTATTGTGGTCTCGCCAAGATCTAGCTCAATGTTTGGTTGTCCATTTCCAAGATTAAAGGTTTGTGTTCAAGGTAGAAATTAAACCTCTCGAATCAAAATAATACCACCAATAGTTTTAACTCACAGATGGAATATTTGGCTTCCATGTTTGACAAGGATGAGGAGGCATACCCCCACTATTCCTCTTTGCCCATGACTTCCCTGCAAGTGTGGCAGTGACACCTGAATTTCATGTGTTGGTTTGCAAGTTAGTCTTCTCATGAATGTCCGGTACAACCAGAACCTGAGTAGTAGCCACTGCAGCTTTAAGAGCATCGAAGGATGCCTGTTATATAGAACCCAGCTGAAATGGTTGATCTTTCCTATGCATAAGGTTAAGGGACACCGCCAACTGAGTGAAAGTAAAAGTGAACTTCTGAAAGAAAGTGACCATGCTGATAAACCTGGTCACTCTGTTTCTGCTTTACTGTGGATGAAATGCATGAATAGCCTTGGTTACATCCATAACTCCCTGCGTGAGACAATATGACCTAGGAAGGAAATTTCCCTGCATGGCAAATTGGCTTTGAGGGCTTAACCATGAGTCCCTCTTCTTGCAGATGGCTGAGTACCAACCCTATAAGAATTAAATGTTGCTGAAAAGTTTTGTTGTGAATGACCACATCATCTATGTAATTCTAAACAAATTTATACTTTAGGTATCCCAACGTGGAATCCAACAGTCTATGCAATACAGTGGCCCCAGTAGTCAATCCAAATGGGTCACAACTGTATTCAAATGACTTCTGATCAGTGCAAAAAAACTGTCACTGACTTGGAATCTTCATCAAACCGCACCTGATGATAACCTCATTTAGCTCTAATACAGTGAAATGCTGATCACTGGAGAACCATGTGAAACAAATATGCAAATATGGCAATGGTATTAACTCCAAAACTACTTTCTTACTCAGCATGTCATAATCAACTACTGGCCAATACCTTTCCCCATTAGGTTTTAATACTAAAAAACATAGTTGATACAAAAGGGGATACTGAAAGTCTCATCACCAAATTGGGTAGAAGCTAGTTACTGCTCTTACATAGTTCTTTCATGCAGGGGTGTACAACAAGCGATGGGGACTCTGAGGTACCGGAATAGAATCAATTAACCGAGAGAGGTGGCGTAGTGGTTGCACATTGGACTCGCATTCGAGAGGGTGACAGTTCAAATTTGCATCCAACCATCCTTATTTAGGTTTTTCGTGATTTCCCTAAATCACTTATACTCAAATGTTGGGATGGTTCATTTGGAAGGGCATGGCTGATATCCTTCCCCATCCTTCCCTAATCTCAGCTTGTGCTTAATTTCTAAGGACCTTATTGTCAATGGAGCGTTAAACACTAATATCCTCCTCCCCCTCCTCTTTCTCGAATCAGTGAGTTGAGTCTTGCAGCATATCTTATCGGTTATTCCCAGTTCATTGCCAGCACCTCAGGATATTCACTCAAGATCTGCAGAAAGGCAAGAATCTGTTCCTTCAAATGAGAGATGTCAGAGGGACACTCTTCCATGCTTGCACAACACACCCACCTACCTTGGCTATGTTTACACAAAAGGCATCGTACATTAGGCCGAAACTTAAAAGTAACCACGATTTCCATATGATTCAACACACAGCCTGTGCTTTCTAAAAAGTCACATCCTAGCAAATTACTGTTACACAAGCCCTCTGTAGCAATAAATTCCACAGGCCAGTTTACCTTAACACAAAATACCCCTTTTTCTTGACCAGCAATTCCTTATCATGAACTCTGCCATAACACACTTGACACCCTTGCAACCTAGGCAAGTCTTATACCATCTCAAGTCCATAAGGGAGACCTAGCTACCAGAACCAGTTAAGGCGAAACCTGATCCTGTTTTACAGAGGTACGAATGAAAGGCTAATGTACTCATCACAGAGCCTTGAATTTCTTATAGCTAGCAATTAAAGTGCACAGGCAGCCTCGGCGGCCCAATCATCTGCATTACTTCGTCTTCTCACTGGACACAGGACAGTTACGCGCCAGATGCCCAAGCAGATTATATCAGATGCTTGTCCCTGAACCTTTGGCATTCTACTGTTTATTCGGAGGTGCCTTTCGTCTACCTTTGAATTAAGGTTATCCAGTCCGAATCACACCTTCTTATCCACAGGCCAATTCATCCAGTTTACGAAAACTCGCAGGTTACTTGGAAAACGATCTGCTGGGTGCATCCTTTTCTAGATATTGCTCAAAGCTTCATTATCAGAAACGTCAATACACACGGTGGCCATTGAAATGTTATCATCGTCACTATAGGATGCAACTGTTTCTTTATACCCCAGCACCCGAAAAAAGTATCAGTTAATTAAGTCGCTCCGACATAACCTCAAGCAAGCATTTACAGAATCCAACTAAGGGCTCACCCTTCTTAATAGCTTCCATAACAACTCGACTTTCTTTGCCCAGACGCAAAGGATACATCAAATGAAAAACTACTAAGCCATTCACCTGTAATGTTGCATCTTGGTTTGCTAGCAGTACCATTAATCACAGCCAATCCATGACCTGTTCATTGGCATTAACAGATAAACTTCAAATATTCTACACCAGGAACCACAGTGGATTCAGAGCTTCTTAAACAGCTCCCATGACACTTTACAAGCTTTTCCCATGCATGCAACTTCTTGTTGATGGTTTCTCTAAGCAGTCACTGAACCTTCACACCTTTCCGAAATTTCTTTTCAATTTAGCTTGTTACTGTCTAGTGTTAAATGAATAACTTCATTATGTAAATCTTCAATTACTCGTTTCAACTTATGATCAGTGCAAACTAAACTTATATACTGTGCATGATTAAGCAAGTGGTTTAATAACGATTGAATTGTAAAGACCTGGGCACACATTAGAATACTAACCTGCAGGGGCTCTAGATTAGCTTATATACTCATGACAAGGCTGCCGCCTACTGAGCAAGTACTATTTACTTCAAAAATGTACAAATGTGTGTGAAACCTTACAGAACTTAACCGCTAAGGTCATCAGTCCCTAAGCTTACACATTACTTAACCTAAATTATATTAAGGGCGAACACACACACACACACACACATGCCTGAAGGAGAAGTCGAACCTCCACCGGGAGCAGCCGCACAGTCCATAACTGCAGTGCCCTAGGCAGCTCGGCTAATCCCACGCGGCATCACTTACTTCACTGATGCTATCAGTCATAATAGTTATATATCGGTTCAATGAGTGTCGCAAATAGTGACTCCATTCAGTGACTGCACTCAGCTTCCACCCCATGTATCGTAAGTTCATATTGTAATCGTCCCTTCGTTAAACACAAAATGCCCAGCACATCCCACTGTCTCGTTGTATGACTTCCTAACTTTCGAGTCATCTGTATTACGACAATGCGCCAGAACACTTGGCCAACTTAATACAACCACACTCTGCTACTACTGAAACAGGAGCAAATGGGTTAGGAAAAGGTTTTGAGCAAAACCTCATGAAAATTGTATAAAATCTCATCAAATAACATTTATTTAACAATTTTCTGATCCAGTTGCAACGTGGACACAACCATAAAACATACAATTAAAAAAGAACAAAAAAAACCTTTAATAAATGCAATCCTCACTCAATGAGATATGTAAGATCATTATATCTTCAATAAACTCGGTTAATAAATATTCACAATTAAGTATATTTCTTTTAAAATTACACTGAATGGCTATAATAGCTGTATATATGACATTGGTGCCAGAATAGCCTTAATTTTCTGTCGCTTGTATACTTCAAAAGAGTCTGTGGTTTAAGTGCTATAAACCTTCACTAAGTGCAGACAGCCCCAAAAATGTCTTAATAAGCAGGACCCTTAAACGTAAAAAGAACATACCATAACAGCCTTAAGACTAGAGAATAGAAGGGGAAATTTAAAAAAAAATCTTAAACGTTATTCTAATAATTAAAATTAATACACAATCACAAATTTTCATTGAAAGAAAGCAACAGTTTTGGTCTGGATGAAAATAGCAATGGCTCAAATTATTATTTTAAAAAATGTTTAAAAATTCTCTATTTTTCAGTTAACCATCTTTTGAACAGAATAATTTCTAATAATGGCCCATCGATCAAGTTAGTATACAACGACATATGACATTAAATTTAACATGCTCAAAACTATTAAAGTCTTGTGTTCTAAAGCAGCACTACTGACACGCAAGACAATATATGTGATCAACTGGCCAAGGTGAGAATCCCAGAAATTCTGAATGTATTCCATAAATGGTACTTGAAATTTATAACCTTGCCAGAAATTTTAATGCAGCAAACAGTTCAAATGACTGATAGTTTAATTAGTGTGCCACAAATATTTTTTTCTTTTACACTAAAGTATACTTATTAAATTTGCTTAAGTTTGACATACAATACCAGTGAAAAGACTTATCAAGATCATGAAAATATTTTACCACACCTTCTTAGTGTGGACCAACTCTGTGCTAATACGAATTATGTTTTTAAAGATGAATACATTAGCACAGTCTCCCAGCAGTGACTCAGTAGGTTCCATCAAGTATCATACAATACAACTACAGAACCACCTGGGTCTGAAACACAGACTCTTACAGTAACTTGCGTAGTACATGTCAAATAATTAAAAAAACTTTCTTCAACAAATAACAGAGAAATGTGAACCAAAATACAAATAAGCTAATCGCTCTTGTGGAGTTTCAACTGAATACCAGTAAGACTGACTACCTTGCAGGTATTCTACGAATAATAATAATAATAATAATAATAATAATAATAATAATAATAGTAATAATAATCCATACAACATCGATATTTATCGCCAGTACAGAATATGGGTAGAATGAGGTAGTAAAGATGTGTAGCAGCCATTGCTTAACTGACAGTGTCTACAAAACTTCAAGCCCACACTAGCAGAACGGCAAAGTTGAACTAAGTTCTAAGTCTCATTTATAACTTCACCACTTTACATTTCCTCCCTCCCACGAATAAAATTCGCCCTCAAATTTTGCTGAAATGGTACTACTCTATTTACACTTACTTACACTCCCCCTTTCCACCTCCATATGGTATCACTTTGTCCTTTACACTATTAACATTTTCTGCCTGACTTTATTAATACTTCGCTCTTCCCAGAGTTCTTTGTTCACACCTCATTTTGTCTCTCACCAAACTGCTAACGGCTGGTGCCGTTGTGACTAGTTTATAACCATAGGTTGAATATTGGCAGGTATGGGAGTTGGTCTACTTTCCGCTTGAATTGGTGGTATAGGATTTCTATTACTGCGAACATCGACAGGTTGAGGATTCTATAACTACTAATTGCTGCTGATATTAATTGCTGTAGCATATTAAAAAAAATACAACGCCTGAAAGAGAACAGAACAGTAGCCACAATGAATAACTTTTCTGTAAAGTAGTCAGAGTACAAGGGAGACGCCACAGAAAGGGCGTCAGTTTGGGTGTTGGCCAGAAACATTACGCAGAGTCACGAGGTATCACGTGAGCTTACGTGGAGAGCCGTGAGGCGTGGCAGTGTGTTGGCGTTCGCCATATATGGTCACACGTGAGACCCCACAAGGCAGTAGCCAGAAGCGCCGACGTGGAAGGGGCAAAGTGGCCTACAGAACAGTATAAAGGCAGAGGCGGATTCGTCTGTAGGAGAGGAAACACTAGAAATCATGAAAACGCCTGAACACGTTTTCGAAAGGTGTGGTATTAACATAGTAGGTCCGTTAAACTAAACGGACTTAGGAGATAAATATGTTATTACGTTTGAAGATGCGCTGACGAATTTATGGCAGTTGAGCTCATTGACAGGCAAGATGCCGACACAGAAGCGCAAGTGGTAGTTCAGAAAATTATACTGAGGCATGGAATACTTTCAGTAATGTTAAGTGGTATGGGAGCTCATTTCATGACTGAAATCATGAAAAGAGTGTGTAAACTGTTGCGTATTGAAAAGATTCAGACTACCACCAGCTACCACCCTCAAACAAAAAGGGCTTTAGAAAGGGTGCCTCGAACAGAAATATTTGGACACTGTGTGAACAGAGCGTAAAGAAATTGGGACATTTGACTCACATTTGCATTTTTTGTGTATAATACGAAACCATATAGTACCGCACGATGTACACCACATGAGTTGTTCTTTGGAAGAACATGTAACATTTCAGGGATACTGCAGAAAGATCCAGTTGGTATGAGGTATAATTTTGGTGATTATGTGTCAGAGCAAAAGGAGTGCTTGCAAGTAATGTACCGGTGTGCGAGAGAGTATAATGCACCATGTAAAATAAAGAGTAAAGAATACTACGATGAAACACAGAATCCAAAGGAATTCCACTGTGGGGTTACGGTTCTGAGAGCGAACGTCGAGCCAGATCGTGTCAGTTAGATAACAGTGGTGAGGTCAATACACAGAAGTACGAACGAAGGGGCCTAATGTAGTAATCTGTCTGAAACGAAATAAGCATCTTACGGTTCATGACAACAGACTGAAGGAATTTTTCTAATCGCATATATGGACGCCGTAATACTTCGCCAGCTTTATCCTTCTGCTCATTGAGACTGACGACACGAGACAAGAACCTTACACGCAAGTAACCAAGTTCTAGACGTCATTCGGACTGTATTACGATAATACGGAACAACTAAAAATTTACACTGTAACTTGGACAATTGTGAGTTATTTCATTTTGATCGAACTGAAATAGAAATTTGTGCACGCTCTCGAGATAGATCGGCGTTACTGAATATGAGTGCAGAGGTGCGTAAAAGTGAGGAACTTGCGTTGAAATGGCGCATAGAAGAAAACGAAAAGGTCGAGGGTCTAATTGACCAATTAGCAAGGCATGAATCCCTCATAAGGACATGAGGGATCTTAAACTTTGTGGGCGAGGTCAGAAAGGTTTTGTTCGGAACACTAGACAAAGACGACACCATATACTTCAAGGTGAAGATAGACGTCACAGAAGAGGAACAGAAACCACTTTGCAAGGAGCAAGTGATCATAGTTAAAGCGACCTTGACTAGGTTTGATCAACCTGTAAGCTCCATAGCGAAAAATGAAGTGATTTTCGGGCATGGAACGAAACAATTAAGCTGGCACGTAGGTGAATCTGAGAACAGTACTGACAAATGTTTACACAGAGCGGTAATCTTGAACACTGTTAACGAACAGCCGATACAACCTAAGGGCATTTTCAGTAATCTGGAGCGGGAATACGAAATGTTAATAGGAGTGATTTTCAACACTCAAAAAGGCATTCTGGAATCGCATCTGACCAATCCAGTTCAGGCCGTAAAGTATCTAGAACGGATAAAAGACGACATCAAGGCTAATCGGTTCCGTTCGTGTTAATAACCCACTAGTAAAGCACAATGAGTACAACCTCTATAGAATATTGCCGTTACCATCAGAAGCGGACAAAATGGGTCATTTATTTATGTATATTGGCCCTGAGAAAGAGCTATTGCTAACTGATGACGCGGAACGGCAATGTACGAAGTTAAGTAACGAGTTGTTGCAGTGTAAAACAGTTCGTCAGAGCCTCAGAATATGCGAGTAAGTGTTTACACTCTTGTTCACGTATGACCATGAGAGACGTGAGGCAAAGATGTTGCAACCAGTGTGAGAACTTTCCAGGAATTGCGTGCAAAAGCTAACAGCACCGAAGAAAGTTAATAATAAATGACTGTTTGTTGCCCCTGTGGACAGGTGCATAACCGTCCTTTGTCGTAGGGAGACCCACAAATATTGTGCTTCGAGGCATAGGGAAGTTAAAATTTTTAGGTATATGTCGTGGATATACGGCTCAGCCTCAAATGGTGATACAATCCGAACATATAATACGAACAA
This sequence comes from Schistocerca gregaria, assembly GCF_023897955.1. Classification (NCBI taxonomy): domain Eukaryota; kingdom Metazoa; phylum Arthropoda; class Insecta; order Orthoptera; family Acrididae; genus Schistocerca; species Schistocerca gregaria. The sequence continues at coordinate 91,203,339 of NC_064931.1, forward strand.
CTGTCCCTATAATACCAGGCTTGACCATGGAAATAGATTGCTGCATAGAAAATAATGAGAGGAAAAATTTAAGTGAATTTAAGATAGGACTGCCAATACAGCGTGCAATTAGGCAGCTAGATAAACTAACAGTTGCAGGACGTAAGCTGGGTGAGTTGCAAATCGAAATTATCAGGAGAGAAGTACCTTCAGCAACTTCTAGTTAAGTCATTACTCTTTTTAGAGTTTCATGGACTTTGTTGTAGTGATACTAATAACTACATGCTGTCTATGTAAATACTGTAATTGTTTCCAGGACGGTTTTAAGTTTGTTTTCGTAACAATGAGTGATGATTGTTGTAGGAATATACGTGTGAAAACACTGACGTAAATTTGTGCCCAGAAAGCGATGTAGTCAGGTACTGTCCTACCAGAAAAATATCTCGAGACAGTGAAGAGGTCATTTTTAAAAGATCTCTAGTGCCTGTTAGAAATACACAGAGTAATGTTAGAGGTGGTGTTTATAAAAGTGATAAAGTAAAAATGGACAAACCCTAAAGAACGTAACACTGGAAGAAAGAGTGAAGACTAATGTAAATAGTTTTCTCTTTCATGTATTAAAGTTGCAATTATAGCATGAAGTGTACATCGATGTATGGAGCACAGTTGATAGTAAAGTTGATTGTAAGTTAAAAATGTACAACTCACCTACCAGAAAACAAAACTGCAATAATGATATGAAATGTTCCATGTTGTAAAGAGAAATGGAATTTTATTTCAGGTATCAGAATGAAATAATGATATAAAGTGACAAATATAAAAATGTAAATGCGTTCTCTTACAGGAAAAGATTGATTTATATGCATTATTGTTGTGGAGGACTGTAAAACATTCATGTGTGTCTTTTGAGTATTATCGTAAAACAAATGTGAATGCTTCCCGTTAATTGAATAAAACATGTGAAAAACTTGTATAAAAGTTTGTAGTCGCTGGGGTAGCGCCTACAAATTTTAGCCTAAAGGAGTGGGGTGTCGCATATTTAAAGATGCAACGTCTGAAAGACAGCAGAACTGTAGTCAAAGTGAAACAGTTTTCTAGAAAGTTCTCCGAGTACAAAGAAGAGTCCACAGGAAGGGCGTTGGTTTTGGCATTGCCGGAAATGTTATGCAGACACACGAGGTATCACGTGAACTCACGTGGAGAGCAACAAGAGGCAGCAGTGTGCTGGTGGTGACCATATATGGTCACATACGAGAGGCCGCAGTGTGCTGGTGGTGACCACATATGGTCACATACGAGATGCCGCAGGCAGTGAACGGAAGCACCCACGTGGAAGCGGCTACGTGTCCTACCGCACAGTACAGGGTGAAAAGTATTTAAACCGACAAACTCTTGGAGGTTGTAGGGGACATCAAAGCAAATATTTTTCCTTTACGCCATTTTTTCCTATGAGGATTATTTAAACCGGTAGAGGAAGATTTCTCTGGCAGCAAATTAATTAAACCAACAAACACTTTTCCATTTTTTTATGACCAAGAGACAACACATTAACACAAGCCAATTTAAATTACAGTAGATTTTCAAAAATGTGTCCATTGACACATAGACAAAGGTTACACCGTTGGATCATGTTCTGAGTGACATGGGCAAAAACTCCAGGACTATTCTGAATTGTTCCTGCTGCTGCTACTATCCGGGCAACCAGATCGTCTTCTGATACAAACAGGAGTTGCGTAAACAAGGTTGCGCATCTCTCCCCACACAAAAAAGTCCAAAGGGGACATATCTGGGGATCGAGCAGGCCAAGGTACAGGACCACCTCTGCAAATCCACGTCGGTCCAGGAATCGACGAAAACGACGACTGAATTGTGCCGGCGCCCCATCATGTTGGAACCACAAGCGTTGTCTTGTAAGGAGTGGGACGTCTTCCAGCAATTCTGGCAATGCTCTGGTGAAAAAATTGTAATAGTGCCTGCCAGTCAATGGCCTAGGTAGCATATACGGCCCAATTAAACAATCTCCAACAACACTGACCCACACATTAACGAAGAACCGCTCTTGATGGGCGCTAGTAACTGTGGCATGTGGGTAATCCTCACTCCAAACATGCGGGTTGTGCATGTTGAAGACTCCATCACGCCCGAAGGTTGCTTCATCGGTAAACAACACAGAGAATGGAAATGTAGGATGCATTTCACACTGTTCCAGGTACCACTGCGAAAACTGTGCTCTGGGTGGATAATCAAATGGTTCCAGGTTGTGGACACGCTGTAAGTGAAATGGGCGTAACAACTGCTCTCGAAGGACTGTTCTTACATTCGTCTGATTCGTCCCCACGTTACGTGCAGTTACACGAGTGTTGATTGAAGGATCCCGCTCCAAATGCTGCAAGACAGCTTCCTCAAACAATTAACCGTGCGACGGCGTGCCTGTCCTGGTAATCTGCTAAATAACCCGGTCTCACGCAGACGTTGGTACACAGCAGCAAAGGCCGTATGATGCGGGATACCGCGATTAGGATACTGTTGTTGATAAACCCGCTGTGCAACTCATCCGTTGTGGTGCGTACGTAGTTCGCACCAAGTATATCATTGTACTCGCTCCAGGTGTATCGCTCCATTAGTAAATAGAGACAATGCACTACTACACTGGTGGACAGCAGTTGCCTACAAATGAAGAGCGTAATACGCCCTCTAAGAACTGAAGATCGTAATACGGCCTCTAACAACTGAAGAGCGTAATAAGGCCTCCACCGGTTTAAATAATCCTCATAGGAAAAAATGACATTAGGGGACAATAAGTGTTTTGATGTCCCCTACAGCCTCCCAGAGTTTGTCGGTTTAAATACTTTTCACCCTGTATAAAGGCGTCTGAAGGAGAGCAGACGGTACCGACCTCTGCAGGAGCGGCCCAAACCTCCATCTTATTGCCAAAAAACTACAATAACACCGCCAAATGATACAGGATTGGGCAAACCTGTGGAAAACAATAATCCACAGAACTCCTCAAAAGAAATTCCGAATCATTCTTTAACAAAGCTCACAATTCCCCTTACCCAATCATTCGCACAATGGGCCTTATACCAGAACGTGTCACCATAAAATAATCGAAGATGACCATTACAAGACAATTCAGCTTCTAAAGTCACTCTAAAAAGATTATTATAAAGTAACACAAAAAATAACGCATTTACATCATAAACTCATCAGATTCGTTCAAATGTTAAAATGTGTTTTAATTCCTAAGGGACCAAACTGCTTAGGTCATCGGTCCCTAGACTTACACACTACTTATACTAACTTTACTAAGAACAATGCACACACCCATGCCTGAGGGAGGACTCAAACCTCCGACGGGAGGGACTGCGCAGTCCGGCACATGACGCCTCAAACCGCGCGGTCACTCAGCGCGGCTCAGATTCGCTCCTCCCACTGCAGGCAGAAGGCACGAGCTACTGTCGTTGTATACTAACTTGGTCGATGGGCCGTTATTAGAAATTATTCTGTTCAAAAGATGGTTAACTGAAAAATAGAGAATTTTTAAATATTTGTTAAAATAATAATTTGGGCCATTGCTATTTTCAGCCAGACCAAAACTGTTGCTTTCTTTCAATGAAAATTTGTGATTGTGTATTAATTTTAATTATTAGAATAACGTTTAAGATTTGTTTTTTTTTAATTTCCCCTTCTATTCTCTAGTCTTAAGGCTGTTGTGGTATGTTCTTTTTACTTTTAAGGGCCCTGTTTATTAAGACATTTTTGGGGCTGTCTGCACTTAGTGAAGGTTTATAGCACTTAAACCACAGACTCTTTTGAAGCATGCAAGCGACAGAAAATTAAGGTTATTCTGGCACCAACGTCATATATACAGCTATTATAGTCATTCAGTGTAATTTTAAAAGAAATATACTTAATTGTGAATATTTATTAACCGAGTTCATTGAAGATGTAATGATTACATATCTCATTGAGTGAGGATTTAATTTATTAAAGGTTGTTTTTTTTTGTTCTTTTTTAATTGTATGTTTACTGGTTGTGTCCACGTTGCAACTGGACCTGAAAATTGTTAAATAAATGTTATTTGATGAGATTTTATATAATTTTCATGAGGTTTCGCTCAAAACCTCTTCCTAACCCATTTGCTCCCGATTCAGTAGTAGCAGAGTGTGGTTGTATTAAGTTGGCCAAGTGTTCTGGCGCATTGTCGTAATACAAATGAATCGAAAGTTAGGGAGCCGTATAATGAGACAGAGGGATGTGCTGGGTATTTTGTGTTTAACGAAGGGACGATTACAATATGAACTTACGATACATGGGGTGGAAGCTGAGTGCAGTCACTGAATGGAGTCACTATTTGCGACACTCATTGAACCGAGATATAACTATTATGACCGATAGCATCAGTGAAGTAAGTGATGCCGCGTGGGATTAGCCGAGCTGCCTAGGGCACTGCAGTTATGGACTGTGCGGCTGCTCCCGGCGGAGGTTCCAGTCCTCCCTCAGGCATGGGTGTGTGTGTTTGTCGTTAGGATAATTTAGGTTAAGTAGTGTGTAAGCTTAGAGAATGATGACCTTAGCAGTTAAGTCCTATAAGATTTCACACACATTTGAACATTTTTTAAGTAAGTTGTGCATACTCAGTAGGCGGCAGCTTCGTCATGAGTGTACAAGCTAATCTAGAACCCCTGCAGGTTAGTGTTCCAATGCGTGTCCAGGTCTTTACAATTGAATCGTCATTAAACCATTTGCTTAATCATGCACAGGATATAAGCTTAGTTTGCACCGATCATAAGTTGAAACGAGTAATTGAAGATTTGTCGTTGAACGCGAACTGCTCCAGTTGTTATTACATCTGGTGTTGCGGAATAGTGTAACATACATAACTTGAAGATATCACAGGAACTAAATGTATGACTGAACAAAGAAAGACATCCTTAGAGTACACAAGAATATTTAAATAATTACACATTTTATCCTGAGGAATGCCACCACCGCCACACTTAAACATGGGCTCTAAAAAGATCGCAACACACTTGTGAAACTATCCATGAGACACTTGGTATGCTTTTGTGGGAAATGCCCTTGTCCTAAATCCAATTGAATTCGTGTCTAAATGTTCTTTCAAAAAGATCACTACACGGTAGCTTGCTTCAATTTTGCGATGCATACCACCCCACTTAAACACAGACTCTAAAAAAGGATCACGGCACACTTGTGAAATCATCCCTGAGACACTTCACATGCTTTGGGGGAAGCAGGTCCCAAAACCGATATCAGCTGCAATATCTGACTTTACAAGCCGAAACGATGATACTTGAAAGTCAAAATAAACATCTCTGAAGCTCGAAACAGGACGCTTACCACTTTTCGAGTTTTATCTGCTTGTCTGAAGGCATTGCCAGAGATAGAAAAATTTCTGAGTCCTACAGCTGCTGTTTGTTCATCACTTTTCTGAAACGATGAGTGTGCTTAGTTTTATATTTGCTGCTGCTAGAGTCAGGGACTTTATTTTTTCCTCTCTTCTCGAAGCACATATGGCAAAATCAGAACAATTCGAAGCACTGTCCTACAGACGAGAAAAAAATGGCTGGAATTTTCCATGCCCTAAGGCTGCTGGTCTGGAGATGCTCTAAAGTCACAATGGTGGATGAGGGACAGCACCCCACCAGAAGTGGTTTGTGTGCTTGGACATGTCTCTGAACACTCAAACAAAGAAGACATCACATTAATCTCAGACATCACAGAAATTTCTGTAGGTATCTTTCCCTGTCTTGTTTGAATCATTCTATGCACCACGCAAAGAATGTCTTGTGAATGGAGCAATCTGATTGGATCTTACCAAATTTATCTGTCAAACTGTTGCTGCTGCCGGTGTGGGAGTACTGCCCTCCTTTTTCGGAAGACGAGACTTTCAGCGACAAAACTATTTTGTACATATCGAAAAAAACATACAGCAGTCAGACTGGAGCGACAGTTAAACCCTGCAGAAGTGGTCTACAGATCATGAAACAGAAAAACTATCGCCAAAGACACTTCCTCAATTACACTGCTCTGCTCTGCTACTGTCGAGGAAAGCTTGAGTTTTTCGGTGTGACACCCGTCAAATTGCTGCTGCTGCCGGTGTCGGGACACTGACTGCCTTTTTTTTTCTGCAGACGGACAAATTCCGTGACTTTCAGTGGAAAAATGAAAAAACTATTTTGTATAGATCGAAATAAAAACATACAGCACCCATATTGCACTGTCAGTTACAGATCATGAAATACGAAAACTACCACCAAAGACACTTCCTCAATTACACTGCTCTGGTACTGTAGAGGAAAGCTTGAATTATTCAGAGTGAAACCGATCTCCAACTGGGTTGTATCACTGCATACAGGTACCATATCGATGTAGTAAAAACAATTCGTATCCTGCACCACACAGAATCGTCACTCTTGCTTCCTGTGTAGAGCTATTGACCGCTAGACACTTGTGCTTGTACCGGGAAGACCGACAGATCCCAAAACAAAACATAAGCACAAGCACCGTGCATACAGTCACAGCACGAGCTCACTTGGTCATCCATTGTGGCCATCGTTCATGAGTCAAGTGTTCCCACACACGCACTAGTCCGACCCGCAATCAGAGTGCCCTTAGCGGACCGTGGTCAGTCTCCAAAGTGCTGTACAAAGACTGGGCTAGTTGCCGTGGCGCAAATACTATACTGTTTCTAGCTTTGACTTGCTTGCTGCCACGCTTTCTACATCCAACTCCAACTCTGGGATAACATGAAGATATGTATTTTCACGTGGTTTGCGAGAATATCATTCCATTTAAGCGATAGTTCTCGATATCAAGCACATAGCAGTATGCTACCAATCGCTTGCACAGTATAATTCCTGCCGGCCGGGCGGTCGAGCGGTTCTAGGCGCTACAGTCTGGAGCCGCGCGACCGCTACGGTCCAAGGTTCGAATCCTGCCTCGGGCATGGATGTGCGTGATGTCCATAGGTTAGCTAGGTTTAAGTAGTTCTAAGTTCTAGGCGACTGATGACCTCAGAAGTTAAGTCCCATAGTGCTCAGCGCCATTTTGAGTATAATTCCGAAGATAAAGAGTGGAAACTACATCTCTAGAAACCCGAAACTTTAGCGAGATGCAGCGAGGTGGGACAGGCTGCAAACCACTGAGTAACTAGAAACTTATCTCATCTGCGAAGATCTTTACATGAAAACTCGAAAAATTAAACTGATAGTTCCCCTCTTGAATACCGATGCCAGTGATATAACAGATTCCAAATCATCCTTGTACTAGCCAACCAGCAAATGTCTCTTCCACATGTCTTTCACCATCTACATGCATACAACACACACCACAATAGATGTTCTCTAAACCAAATAAAGACGAGAAATGTATAGAAGCAGTCTACCAGACAACTTACATGGGAGGGAATAACTGTCCAGTGCAAACACACGCCCATATTGAATCTTCTCAAATTTCCATGTGATAACAAAGACTGCCAACACATAATGAGTATTAGTTAATAACAATTTGTCCATTTTATTTGGACTGTTGACCTCCGTGACCGTGGATAATGATAATTCATTGTAAAAATACAGCCACCAGTCACTGTATTTTTACAGTGAAATATGAGTATTAGTTCGCTATTCACGTGCCTAGAGGGCGAAAAGGTTAGGTCAGCTGCATTCCTGTACCCCAGCTGGGCTCTGCAGTACAGACAGCTCCAACCGGAAACCGGAAACGTCCATCGTTCCGACCACAGGACACTGACCCCACGCACCCTCCATTCGAGACTGAATCGTCCTAGGAAACAAGCTACATACATTTTATCCTTGTACTTACAATTAAATATTACGATTGCTGCCTCAACCTGACAACATTCAAAAAAAGAATGAAGTATCAGAAATACCCTCTCCTGACGGCTGTGGCTCTGGAAATATTCTTATGACTGGGCATAATTCTCCAAGTAAAAAAATCTTTCATTCCCCTTACGGCTATCACAGTTTTCCATGTCACATCCATACCTTAATTACGACAGGACAAAGCCAATTTCTTTGCACATGTCGGAGCACACACATACTTTACAAGCCCGCTGATCACACTGAGTCTATCACGTATCCCCTATTACTAAGTACAGAATAATACTTCTCCAATAACTGAATGCTGGTGACGCAAAACAGTACTGAGCGAAAATTCGCAGTGGATGGACACGACAGGACAAAGCCAATTTCTTTGCACATGTCGGAGCACACACATACTTTACAAGCCCACTGATCACACTGAGTCTATCAAGTATCCCCTATTACTAAGTACAGAATAATACTTCTCCAATAACTGAATGCTGGTGACGCAAAACAGTACTGAGCGAAAATTCGCAGTGGATGGACACGTCTCATTTGTTTTTCTTGCGAGTGGTACCAGTGTGTCTTAGAAACAGAGACGTAATCGGCTTACAAGCCACCAGATGTTAAAAACACGATCGCGACGACTATGTTACTGTCACAAGCTGTCTTGGTTCTACCAGCACCCACAAATATCCATATTAAAAACTATACAAGCTTTAGAGCTCGAGATATAGTACTGCTTCTCAATGAAGTGGTTTCCTTCACAAATACCGAGAGACTGAATACAGATGGTGATCACTAGGGTGTGTATTAATAGGCCGAAAGCATGGCGGTGCACGTCGCTAGCGGTGTAAGCTCGTAATAAAATCACCGAATTTAGAAAGTGATTCAGTTAAGGAACACGGTAAGAAGCCAGTATTTGTAACTCCCTCATGTTGCCGCTAGACAATTCTCCACTATTTGTAACACATTCTATCGCAATGCCACGTCAGAGGTTCTGTGATATATCCACTGGGCTATAGGCGAGGAAGGATGATGGTTGATTGAGAATGATCACATACAGTATGTGGTGTGCTATGCAATGGCTCACTTAAAAAAAAAAAAAATCAGTGCTATATTGAGATCATAAGAAATGTACACTGGCTTTTAAGATCTATAATGTTACGCTTTCCAGTAGAAATGCTGTCTACAACTTGGAATCGAGTCTTTCCACTCAACTACTCACCTGAATTAGATCATATGGAGATGATTACACCCACTAGTGAATCATATGCCTTGCACTCTCATGTCTCAAAGCGAGTCACCTTTGATGAATCTATCTGCTATAGTAAAACTCCAATGTTGTTATAGACAGTCCCTCTGCATCTTGTGCATGGGATCATTCCAATTTAAATCGGAACTGAGCAGAAGTCAGAGAGTGGTATACCTGTCACCTTCTGCAACCTGTGCAGAAACAGGGTGAGCTGAGTTAGTGAGACAGGGCAGTGTTTTGACCAAAATCTGGAAAATGGGAACATGTTGTCGTAGCTCCGCCAATCATGTACAATGTGTAAGACCAGCGATAAAAGGAAGAAACACGAGGTGGTAGAAAAGACAATATGGGAACTGGAAGAAGGACGAGGATTTTGCTATTGCACTGTGGTGCATCTCCAAATTACATACAGGTACTACAGTCCAAAGGGGATCTGGATTACTCAGGGTGCATTCACGTCTGCCACCCAAACATTTTCTCTATTTAGCTCCATCTAACAGAGAACTACAGACTATAAAAACGCCACTAACATAATCTGGTACAGAGCTCAATAAGATATTACCGTGACCCAATTTTCTGATATATAAATCAAAACAAATACTGTATGTGTGCTGGAATCGAGCATATGCGCTGACCCCCATTATATATACAGGTATTGGTCCAGTCAGTGATTGAAGTTTCCAGCACAGGCCAATGTAATCATCGCCTGTACTGTAGGAGTACTACCGTATCCCATAGACATATCCCAGTCTCAAGAGAGGGTTCCTGTGTTGTTGTTTCATTCATTGCTTTTTTCTGCTGTATACGTCCAAGCAGCGTATCACTACAGCTTTGAACACCACCGGTTTTTTTTCCCATCATTCTTCTGACTGGTTTGATGCGGCCCACCACGAATTCCTCTCCTGTGCTAACCTCCTCATCTCAGAGTAGCACTTGCAATCTACATCCTCAATTATTTGCTGGATGTATTCCAATCTCTGTCTTCCTCTACAGTTTTTTTCCCTCTACAGCTCCCTCTAGTATTATCGAAGTCATTCCCTCATGTCTTAACAGATGTCCTATCATCCTGTCCCTTTTCCTTATCAATGTTTCCCACATATTCCTTTCCTCTCTGATTCTGCACAGAACCTCCTCATTCCTTACCTTATCAGTCCATCTAATTTTCAACATTCGCCTGTAGCACCACATCTCAGATGCTTCGAGTTTCTTCTGTTCCAGTTTTCCCACAGTCCATGTTTCACTAGCCTACAATGCTGTACTCCAAACTTACATTCTCAGAAATTTCTTCTTCAAATTAAGGCCGACGTTTGATATTAGTAGACTTCTCTTGGCCAGGAATTCCCTTTTTGCCATTGCTAGTCTGCTTTTGATGTCCTCTTTGCTTCATTCCTCATTGGTTATTTTACTGCCTAGGTAGCAGAATTCGTTAACTTCATCTACTTCGTGACCATCAATCCTGATGTTAAATTTATCTCTGTTTTCAGTTCTACTACTTCTCATTACGTTCGTATTTCTTCGATTTACTCTCAATCCATACTCTGTACTCATTAGACTGTTCATTCGGTTCAGCAGATCGTGTAATTCTTTTTCACTTTCACGCAGGATAGCAATGTCATCAGCGAATCGTATCATTGATATCCTTTCACCTTGAATTTTAATTCCACTCCTGAACCTTTCTTTTATTTCCATCATTGCTTCCTCGATGTTCAGATTGAACAGTAGGGGAGAAAGGCTACATTCTTGTCTTACACCCTTTGGTCGTTCACTCTTATTATTCCCTCTTGGCTTTTGTACATATTGTATATGACCCATCTCTCCCTATAGCTTACCCCTACTTTTTTCAGAATTTCGAACATCTTGCACCATTTTACAATGTCGAACGCTTTTTCTAGGTCGTCAAATCCTATGGATGTGTCTTGATTTTTCTTTGTTCGTGCTTCCATTACCAACCACAATGACGGAATTGCCTCTCTGGTGCCTTTACCTTTCCTAAAGCCAAACTGATCGTCATCTAATACACCCTCAATTTTCTTTTCCATGCTTCTGTATATAATTCTTCTGAACAACTCGAAAGCATGATCTGTTAAGCTGATTGACTGATAATTCTGGCACTTGTCAGCTCTTGGCATCTTCAGGATGATGCTTTTCCAAATATCAGATGGTTTGTCACCAGACTCATACATTCTACGCACCAACATGAATAGTCGTTTTGTTGCCACTTCCCCCAATGATTTTAGAAATTCCGATGGAACGTTATCTATTCCTTCTATCTTATTTGATCTTATGTCCTCCAAAGCTCTTTTAAATTCAGATTCTAATACTGGATCCCCCATATCTTCTAAATCGACGCCTGTTTCTTCTTCTATCACATCAGACAAATCTTCCTCCTCATAAAGGCTTGCAATATATTCTTTTCACCTGTCCGCTCCCTCCTCTACATTTAACAGTGGAATTCCCATTGCACTCTTAATGTTATGACCCTTGATTTTAATGTCACCAAAGGTTGTTTTGACTTTCCAGTATGCTAAGTCTATCCTTCCGACAATCATTTCTTTTTCGAAGTCTTCACATTTTTTCTGCAGCCATTTCGTCTTAGCTCCCCTGCACTTCCTATTTATTTCATTCCTCAGCAACTTTCATTTCTCTATTCCTGAATTTCCCAGAACATTTTTGTACTTCCTCCTTTCATCAATCAATTGAAGTATTTATTCTGTTACCTATGGTTTATTCGCAGTTACCTTCTTTGTACCTATGTTTTCCTTCCCAACTTCGGTGATGGCTCTTTTTAGAGAAGTCCATTCCTATTCAACTGTACTGCCTACTGAGCTATTCCTTATTGCTGTATCTATAGCTGTAGAGAACTTCAACCTATCTCGTCATTCCTAGTACTTCCGTATCACACTTCTTTGCATATTGATTCTTCCTGACAAATGTCTTAAACTTCAGCCTACTATTGATCACAACTATATTGGGATCTAAATCTATGTCTGCTCCTGGGTACACCTTACAATCCAGAATCTGATTTTGGAATCTCTGTCTCGCTATGATATAATCTAACTGAAATCTTCCCATGCCACCCATCCTTTTCCAAGTATACCTCCTCCTCTTGTGATTCTCGAACAGAGAATTCGCTCTTACAAGCTGAAACTTGTTACAAAACTCAATTAGTCTTTCTCCTTTCTCATTCTTTGTCCCAAGCGCATATTCTCCTGTAATTTCTTCTACTTTACCCCCTACAACTGCATTCCAGTCTCTCATGACTATTAGATTTTCATATCCCTTTACATACTATACTACCCTATCAACATCCTCATACACTTTCTCTATTTATTCATTTTCAGCTTGCGACGTCGGCATATATACCAGAACTATCGTTGTCAGTGTTGGTTTGCTGTCGATTATGATAAGAACAACACTATCACTGAACTGTACACAGTAACACACTCTCTGCCCTACCGTCCTATTCATAACGAATCCTACTCCCATTATACCATTTTATGCTGCTGTTGATAATACACTATACTCATCTGACCAGAAATCACCGCCATAGATTTTGTTTTCTCCACCACGACTTTGAGGTCTGTGTCAGGTTCTAAACTGACATTAACACATTTCGATCCATTGGCTCTCACAGAAAACTGGACTATAACAGTAGAAATTATGTTGCTGCCTGCTCCAACTACAACAACAGCAAAACACACACACACACACACTGGATGACTTTAAATGAAATGGGGGACTGATGACCTGCGATGTTAAGTTCCATAGTGCTAAGAGCCATTTTTAAATGAAATACAGTCTCAACACATGGAAACTGGAAGATTTCTGCTGCAATGTCGAGCGTTTCCAAACAGCTGTTCGAGGGTGACTGCTGACCTCTGCATTTAAACTCATCTTTCACGGTGCCCAGGTAGCAAATGGCTTGGTGTCCTATTGCGACTAATTCCTCATACTGCAGTCATGCACATGATCACTGTTTCGGTGCTAGCCATCCCTGGAAGATGTTCCCCGTCCACCAAGGCTCTTTCTCCATCTCAAACAAGTGGTGTCAGTCAATCACTTTGTGGTAATCAATAGCATACCAGTGGACAGATGGTATGGAAAAGACACCGTCGATGTGCTGTAACAAGCATCAAAGTTGATAGAGCGATCAATTTTAGCAATTTCACCCTAATATCAAGACCAACCAATGGCGCGGCAGCGTGCATACCATCACTAACACCTCCACTCATCTACTTTGCGAGTACCATTGCGAATGCAGATAGATGATTGTGAAGTACGTTCATTCATCGTTAATTCTCGAACATATACACCAAAGTGTACCAGACAGCGATCTGCATACTTCTAGCACTTCGATCATAGTGTATTGTTTACTTTTGTTCCCTGTACGGATGGGAGTCACAGAGCATTCTCGAATTCTTAGGATAAAATCAGAGCTTGAAAGATCTCCTATCATTTTCTTTAACGAACTCTCCCTGTAACATTGTCACTCATTTAATTTGCAGCTGACCAGAAGGAGACCACTACATTCCACGTCTCATGAAGGAACAGAGCGAGTCGAGTCCATAAGTGCTCTTCCACACCAATCTTACTCACGGTACCCACCTAAGTGCACAAGGTTTCTCCAGATCTGCGCGTGTCGAGGAGGTTAGCACCCCTTATAGGTATATAGTAGATATGAAAGTGTTGTGATGATATAACAGATGGGTAAGAAGAAGAAGCGGGTGGTTTTTAAACATGATGAAGCTCTAGACGGACAGAGTTTGAAGCGTTTTACTTAAATCAACTGCGCTATCAATTCTAAAGTATTGTTCTAGTGTCTGGGATCAATACCAATAAGGTATTTGTAAGAAAGAACATAAACAAATGCACTCCTAAGGCTACATAGTTCTTCTCTTAAAACATGCTATAACGTTAAAGCCAGGTAGTTGTTGCTGATTCTCCACTCCAGTCCAGTACATTAATAAATACTAGTCCACCTCCAGGATTGTGAAATATAATCACAGTAATATTTGTGCTAGTGGCAAATTCAGTCCGAGAAGATAATAAGAACTGTAACACTTTTCTCATGAAGTTAGTTGTTATTTGGGATGAATATAGGCAACTACTCTTTTAGTTGTAGGGTATATTTTCGAAACCTTTTTTGTAAAGTAAACTGTAGGTCCTAAAATTGCATAATTGTCGCAGATATTTCGACAAAACATGAAAATTGTGGCAACTTACACGTCTTTAAAAATTTCAGTGACAAACAATTTCAAATTTCGCGCGAAATGAATCCAACAGTTTCTTGTCTTAAAGGCGAATTTAAGCTTTCGCTGTCTGCCACCAGGATGTGCTATGAACTTCAGGCGCGAGGACAGCCGAGTGCAACCGATCGGCTCACCCGATTGGCACGAAGATTTGCTGTCTACAGATGCAGCTCTGTTTGCAGCGTAGTGTGGGTCGGTAGTGCTGTATATGAATGTTTTGACTTCGGAAATGTTGTTTGTTACAAAATCTGTGGTGGAATTTGTTGTTACTTCCGCCCGAAAGAAGTTACTCATTTGCCGCACGACAAAGGTAATGTATTCACACGATTTTCCAATTTAGTATCGGCAAATAATGTTATTGGCATTCGTACATAAATACCAGTGAACATACGTCAACTCAAGGAAACTATAAAGCCGGTTTAATTGAATATTGCTTAGTTTTACATTGCTGTGAAATTACTTGGGTGTATCGAAAACTGTCCCTTTATTTTGCAAGTAATACTAGGTACTGCTGAACAGGTTGTAGTGGTTATGTAACAATTGTTGTTGCTTACCACATTGGTGGTGTGATTCTAGTTTTTTCTTGTTTTTAAATCCGTGTATGTTCATAAATAGCTGTTTTTATATGTAAAAGAAGAAAGCTAAAATTCATATGTTTTTTCACAACCATACTGAAGCTGAGACGCTTGAAAATATGTGCGCGTAATTAATAATGTGTATGTGTTTTATTTAGATATATTTTTAACTGCATTTTCAGTATTGTTCGTTTAGAAGCAGACCTGTCTTGTTAAGGACAAATTACAGTAGATCATTATATGTATTTATCAGATTTAGAAATTGTTTTCCGAGATCACAGTCGGTCTGAACGGATTTTTACACTCGGGCCTTGTATTTCTGTTGGGAACTCATGTGCATTATATAGATAAATATAACCACAACAATGTTGTAAATTGAAATCAAGCGTACAGATCAACAACAAATAGCTACAATACAATTTCAGGAACATAAGGTATGTACATAAACAAGTTTTCGATGTATACATATTTTTTATTCATTAGTTGCTACTTTAGGAATTATACTGCCCCACCTGGTAACAGGAATTGTCACTTTAGACAGTAAATATGGACTCAAATAACAGAGCCTCTTGCTCTATTATTTTCAACCGCGCCAACCGATTTTCGCAACAAGCCAGCCTTTATCTGAACAGTATTGAGAAATAAGGTACCATGGAATAAGTCATACGAAAATGAATATAACAACGAACGTTATCACAACAACCATAGTAAAATGAATGGTGTTGTATAGTAACTCACTGCAGCTTAGGAAGTGATATATGTAGCATGAACTTTAGAGACCATGGTCGTGCTGTACTCCCACGACCATAGTGTCGTCACTTCGTTACTTGCAGTGTAATAAAATCATCAGTGAACTGGAAAAAATTTGGTGCCCTAAATTTAATCTTTAATCTCTTCTTCACCATGTATATGATGGCTTTGTCATTAAGTCGATTCCTTACCTATAGCATTGTTTCAGTTGTTGGAAGTGAATTCTGAGCATTGTCACATTCTATATTTTATGACTCAGGATAGTATTGCAGTTGTTACAGCAATGGACTTACAGTTCTGACAAGTGATGTTAGAATCCCATGATTAGTAAACAGTAGGATACTGTGGCCTCAGCCCAGTGTCATCAACATAGTGGAGAGACTAGCATCAACAAATGACCTGTGGACACTGTCACTAACAACCCCGAAGTTGAATCAAAACAAAGACTAACAAAGTAATTGTATCGCCATAGGAATAGATTTTTAATGGCTTTTTTCGTTATCACCACCTTGCACTATGTTAGACCTGAAAATATTATACCATGCAGGAAGAAGGAGAGGTTTCTTACGTGTTACATAATTATTGTCTTTCCTTCATTATTTTGCCTAACATTTATCCCACCTAGTTCAGGCAAATTTTATTATTTAACTTGTTGGCTGGATGCCTTCCTGGTACCACAGTCGTCAAGGGAACCTAAGGGAGGGAAGTTATGTACACTGTCTGTCTCTATATAACACAATCATTGTTCTTTGAATTATTGTGTTTTAACTGTTTTGAGATGGAATTTGACGAACAGTCCAGGTATCAGTCCATTGTCTGTTCAAAACTAGACTGGGTGTTTCCTTTATGCATCTGCACATCCGCTCCTCTTCTGATGTCTCAATACTATCCACCATCATGGCATCTGTTTGGAAACTAGTGCATTTTACAGTATTTCGGATGAGAGTCTGTATGCTAAAGCTGCCACTGTCATACTGCCATGACTTTCTGCTTGGCAGATACGCATGCCGTTTGTCTGCCATGCTTGGCCACCCATCCTACACCACCTCCTTCGACTCCTTTGACCACCAGTATGGGATGTGTCCCTCTTCTGTGTTACTTCCTGGAGCTGGTTTTCGCGTCTTTCTCTGGCACTGTAACTTCACGCTACGTGCCACTTTCCCGACCGGTGTTTACCGTTCACCACCTTGGTTTTGTGCGGCAGCCCGTATTCACCTTGGCCTTCATTCACTTCCTAAATACACTACTCCATCGTCGCTCTATAGCCGTAAATGTCACAGCCTCTGCACAGAACTTCATGATAGTACCTTTGTGTATACTGATGTCTCTCAGACTGACCATGGTGAGAGGTATGCCTTTGCCATTGACACAGCTGTTTTTCAGAATCAGATTCTGGACTGCTGCTCAGTATTTACAGCAGAGCTCTTCTTCCTGTATCAGGTCATGCAGTTCATCCGCTGGCACAGGCTTTTCAGTTGCATCGTCTACTCCGATTCTGTGTCCTTATGAGCCTCAGTGTGCTGTGCACGTCCAACCCTTAGTGCAATGGGTCCAGGAGAACTATCACTTGATCATTTTGGATGAAGACACTGTGATGTTTATGTGGGTTCCTGGTCACGTCTGTCTGATGGAAAACGAGGCTGCTGATGCTGCTGTAAAGGCTGCAGTCCTCGTACCTCAGCCCACTAGTTCTTATGTTCCCTCAAATGATTTCTTTATTGCCATGTCAGCAGCTGGTGTTACTTTTGCATCACTGCTGGTCCTCCCTTCATGGGTACAAGCTCCAGGGTATTAAGCCTCTCCCAGTGGTTTGAATGATCCTACCACTTCTTGCTCATTGCGCTCAACCTTTGACGGTCCACCATTTCCCTTTTTTAACCACTCTCATTCTCATTTGTGTTTGCCATCTGCATTATCAGCTAACGCTCTGCCTGCTGTTGACTGCTTTTTACTTTTTATCCATTTTGGGAATATGGCGAAGACCATTTAATTTATAGCCCAGGGCCTCCATTTCTCTGTGGCATATTTTATAGACCTTTCTCCACATCTGTTTTTATCTGTTTTCTCATCTGTCAGTTGGGATTAATGTGTAGTCATTGTTAACTCCTCTCTTTGTCTTCATGTTCTACAGTTCTGACAGTGGCGCATATGATCCTAGTTGTTTTTGCGCCCTAAAACAAACAAACAGTGTTTTAGATTAACACAAGAAGAAAATTTGATATGTTTATGAATTTACATGGAGTATATCAAAGGGCACGTTACTCTGTTAGCAATTAGTCCCCATCTGGTGCTGCAACATTTGTTGCAGCAGGATATTCCACATAATGCGCATCACTTCTCGTACAGCTTTTGTTATGCATAATTCATCCCGAGCCTCCTAATTGTTTGTTTTCAAATTACACTGTTTCCTGAACAGTAATGGATGTGATGTTTCCACATTTCGATTGATGATGATAGTACTGCATGAAGATACTTCCTAAACAGCATGTGCTTGTCAGACTCTATGTTGAAAGCCATAATTAATGGTTCCATGGTGATAATACATACAAATGATAAGAGTTTGGAAATTGCTTGCAAAGCACATTGCTAGCCCTACTGGTGATGTAAGGCCCTAACAAAATTTAATGGACCTGAATGTGGCAAGAATATTAGTTGGTACTAATTAATTGGACCATGGGCCTCCCGGGGGGTTCACAACTCCTTTGTAGATACATGTGACGAGCACAGGACCCCAAGCTAGTGCGGCTCTTTCCTTTTCAGGCTGCATACCTTCCTTTTCAACATCCTTCCGTGTCCTCCATCCTTCCCCCTCTCCCCCGCCTCTTCCCTTCCACTTCTCCCTCTCTTTGGGAGTATGCTTCGTGCCTACATCTGGAGGTGGACACTTGTAACTGTAAGACATAGTTTCTCTTCTTTGCTCGCTATGCTGGAAAGCCTCTGTCCTCCCTTTGTCCTTCTTTTCCTTGCTTCATTGCTTTACCCTCTTCTCCACTGCTGCATTTGAGACATATCTTCTTTCTTTTTCTTTGTTCCTCCCTTTCTCTTTCTTTCCTCCCTGTGGGTGCCTGAAGACCGATCCACACGTTCCTGCGTGTAGCTGGTGATGGGGTATCGCGTAATTCCCTGTCCATGGTAGACAGGGAGGACACATACATAACCCCTGGTAAAGGCCAGGTCCAGGGAGGGGTGATTACCCGAGCTGGTACCTTCCGAAAATGCTCATTCTGTTTCTCAGGAGGTGTGACCTGAGGTGTGGACAACCACTTCAAGTGGGAGTGCCCTCAGAGTGGGCCCCCACGAGGAAGGAGCGCGCCATCAGAGATGCCGGTAATCATGGGGGATACATTCGCAATGGTTTCCTCTAAGTCTACAACTTCTGCTCACAAGCAAAAGCTAGGTGAGTCTCGGCCACAGACAGTTCTTCCATCAGTGCCAAAGTTCCTAGTTGTTTCTCAGTCTGATGCAGGTAAAGACTTCTCCAATCAACCCTTTCATTATTCAGAAAGGTGTCGATGCAATTGCAGGTCCTGTAAAGTCTTGTTCCCGATTACGAAATGGCACCTTGTTGTTACAAACAGTCAGTGCCCTCCAGGTGCAAAAATTGCTGTGAACTACACTGCTACACACATTCCCTGTCCAGGTGGAAGAACACCACACTTTAAATTCATCGCACGGGGTTGTTTATACATTCTCACTCGACGGATTGTCCGATGAGGAAATTCAAAACTACCTGTATGACTAGGGCGTAACGGCTGTACATCGAGCCATGAAAAGGGTTGACAAGGGCTTTGTTCCAACCCGTACTATCTTCTTGACATTTGACAGAGTTCATCTTCCATCAAACATTAAAGCGGGCTATGAGATAATTTCAGTTCGCCCTTTCATCCCCAACCCTACACGTTGCTATCGGTGTCAGCAGTTTAATCATACCAGCCAGTCATGTTCCAATCCACCCAAATGTGTTGTGTGTGGCAAGGATGCCCATGAGGGTGCTTGTACACCTCCATCCCCTTGTTGCATCAACTGTATGGGTGACCACGCTTTCTCTAGACATTGCTCCATTTTCAAAGATGAACGACTTATTCAGGAAATCAGAGTGAAGGAAAAGGTGTCTACATTTGCTGCTCGTAAGTTATTTGCCAGTCGAAAGCCCACTGTGCCTCCAGCAGGTAAATATAGCACTGTCCTTGCATCTCCTCGGCCTGCTAAGGAGGCAGCCATGCAGACTTGTGTTAGTGCCACAGTTGTCAGATCGGCCAGCACAAGGATCGCCCGTTCAACCTCCCCGCTATCACCTGCTCACTCTACAGCCCACCCTTCATCAGATTTTGCTAAATCACGAGCCCCAGAATCAGACACCCAGACTTCCAAAAAAGAGCCTACTCGCGAAGATTTTTTGTGTACCCCGACTTCACAACCATGGATTCCTATCTCATCTCAACATTCTGTTTCCAAGAAGGCTCATAAGAAACCAAGTTTCTCTTCTTCTTCCCCACAGCGCATCTCATCTACAGTGCCACTTGATGGTAACCGCCCTCAGCCATTTTCCATGTTGTCAACGCGCACTGGTGGCAGGAGATGCCCCAGAACAATCTATGGATCAGGATCTTCTGCCATTGGCTGAATGCCATTCCATGCTGTCGGCCGCCGGCTCTCAGCAGTCATTGAGTTGAGAGCAAGTGTGGTAAGATTCTTCCCTTTTCTGTCCAGCCTATGTCAATTATCCATTGGAATATCAGTGCCATTACAGCCAGTTGGGATGAATTCTCGATCCTCGTACTATCCTACTCACCTGTCATCTTCTGTCTTCAGTAAACAAAGCTGCTTCGTCCCCACATTCACTTTGTTTTCCCTCATTTTCAGTCAGTCCGGTTTGATCCCCCCTCTGTTGATGGCACTCCAGCACATGGAGGACTTATGATTCTTCTCTATGATACTGTCCATTATCACCCAATCCCCTTAAACAGTTCCTTCCAAGCTGTTGCTGTTCGTCTTTCCCTTTCTGGATACACCTTCTCTCTCTGTACTGTATACATTCCATCATCCACATCGATGGCAAGAGCTTATCTCCTTGGTCAGCCCCCCCCCCCCCCTCCCCGCCCTATTTGCGGGTTGGGGACTTCAATGCCCACCACCCGCTTTGGGGATCTCCGCATCCTTGTCCGCGATACTCCCTATTGATTGACATCTTGCACCAAGTGGATATTGTTTGCCTCAACACTGGGGAACCTACATTTTTGTCTGCCTCGACGACGAATTTCTCTCATTGGACCTTTCAGTCAGTACTGTTCAGCTAGCTCGGTACTCTTGCTGATACACACTCGAGTGACCATTTTCCATGTGTCCTTCGATTGCAGCCACAACTGCCTGAGATAATGGAAGTTTGCCAAAGCCGATTTGTCACTTTTTTCGTCTTTAGCAACATTCGATGACCGTCACTTTCTTCGCGTCGATGATAAAGTCACTCATGTTACAGAAGTTATCCTTACAGCCGTAGAATGTTCAATACCGTGCACCTCTGATTTCCCCCGGCGCCCCCCATTTCCTTGGTGGAACGTGCTGTGATGCAATATGTGAGCGGCAACGTGCTCTTCGTGTTTTCTGCCACCATCCTACTTGGACCATCTGTTTCCACTATAAGCAGTTACGTGCGCGATGCCGTTGCATCATCTGCGATAGCAGGAAGGCAAGCTGGGACTTCTTTACTAGCTCATTTAACACCTTCACTCCCTCCTCAGAAGTTTGGAGTCGTATTCTACGGTTATCTGGCATGCCTAGTTTATCCCCAATCTCTAGGCTCACTGTTGCGCATGATACTTTAGTGGACCCCGTCGCAATTCCCAACTCATTGGGTCAACACTTTGCTAAGATTTCGAGCTCTTAAAATTACCTGCCGGCCTTTCTCCCCTGTTCCACTCTCACTCTCGGGTCACACGAAGGGAAAAATGACTGCCTGAATGCCTCAGTACGAGCTCTTATTTCCGTTATCTTTGAATGGTGATCATTGCGTGATTTGAAAGTTGGTGGTAATAATATATGCTCTACATCCTCGGTGAAGATTAGATTTCGGAATTTAGTGAGCAGCCCCTTCTGTTTAGACTGCAGTCTATCAGCAAGTGTGTCCCACTTCAAACTTTCTATGAGATTTGTAATGCTCTCGCGATGGCTAAATGTACGTCGCGAATCTTGCTGCTCTTCTTTTAACCTTCTCAATCTCTTGAATCAGAGCCAACTGTTAAGGGTCCCAAACAGATGAACAGTACTCAAAGACTGGACGAACTAATGTATTGTAAGCTATTTCCTTTGTTGAAGGACTGCATCACTTGAGGATTCTACCAATAAACCACAATCTAGAGTTCGCCTTATCCGTTACTTGTGTAATCTGATCATTCCATTTGAGATCATTTCGAATAGTCACACCCAGGTACTTTACGGTCGTTGCCGCTTCCAAAGACTGTGCATTTATTTTGTACTCGTACATTAATTCTGATTTTCATCTTGTTATATGCAGAAGGTTACACTTACTAATATTGAGAGATAACTGCCAGTCATTACACCACATATTTTGTTTTTGCAAATCCTCACTGATTTGTTCACTACTTTCCTGTAGACTACATCATCGGCAAACAGTAGAAGGCTGAATGAGATTTTCACTCTGCAGCGGAGTGTGTGCTGATATGAAACTTCCTGGCAGATTAAAACTGTGTGCCCGACCGAGACTCGAACTCGGGAGTCCCGAGTTCGAGTCTCGGTCGGGAACACAGTTTTAATCTGCCAGGAAGTTTCAGTATAAGGCTACTGCTTCTTTAAAGCTGTTTGGGGTGCCTTCTCTGCTACCATCCCCCCTGTTCTACCACACAGTAGTATTGATGAGTACACGCAAACTTTGACTGCTGGAATTCTTTCCACAGCTGTTTCAGCCATCTCTTCTTTCTCGGGTCCCCCGGTTGGAAAATGGATCCTTGGTGGACTCTGTAAATTTCTGCAGCCATAAAAGACCGCCGCTGTTCTCTTCAATGCTTCAAGTGGCACCCTTCTACTGCTCTCCTTCTGGTCTTCAAACTGTCCCATGCCCAAGCCCGTTACCTAATCAAATCTCAGAAATGGATTTGCTGGGAATGATATGTGGCTGCCATAGGACCGCACACACCCTCTTTACAAGTCTGGTTGTAACTCAGGCAAATTTTTGGCCATCGTCCTTCCCCCCCCCCCCCCCCCCCCCCCCCCCTTCATTACAGGAATTTCTGTGCATGGCGTTGTCCTTACCCGTGTGGACTTTGTAGCAGAGCATTTCACTCAACACTTTCCTCAAGCCTCTGCATCGACTCAGTATCCACGCACGTTCCTCCTCCTGAAAGAGCACTTGGAATGACTCTTTAGTTTCTTGCTGCTTGGAACCTTATAATGCCCAATTTAGCGAGTGGGAACTCTCCAGTGCCCTCTCACTTTGTCTCGACACGGCTCCTGGACCAGATCGGATACATAACCAAATGCTCCAACACTTATCGGTGACTGGCCACCATCATATTCTGACCCTTTTCAACCATCTGTGGAGTGAGGGGATATTTCCTACCCAGTGGCAGGAAAGCATTGTTAATCCCATGCTAAAGCCTGGGAAGCCACCTCTTCAGTTGGATAGCTGCCATCAAATTAACCTTACCAACACCCTCTGCAAGCTCCTTGAACGCCTGGTGAGTCGGCAGCTGTTTTGGATCCTTGAAGTGCTCGACCTTTTGTCATCGACTGAAGGTGGTTTTCGCTGTGACCGCTCTACGGTGGATAACTTGGTCCACCTGGAGTCTGCTATCCGGTTGGCTTTTGCCCATCAGTAACACCTCATTGCAGTTTTCTTTGACCTGCATAAAGCTTATGACACCACCTGGCACCACCACATCCTCACCACTGTACACGAATGGGGCCTTCGTGGTGCTCTGCCCGTTTTTATCTGTAACTTTCTTTCTTGTCACTCTTACTGGGTCCAAGTTGGTTCCTCCTACAGCACTTCCCATCGGCAAGAAAATGGGGTTCCTCAGGGTTTCGTGCTGAGCGTGCCTGTCTTACTCATCGCCATTAATGGACTGGTGGCTTTTGCTGGGCTGACAGTGTCCCCCCTCTTTGTTTGTTGACGATTTTTGTATCTACTTCACTTCCTCCGTCATGGGCACTCCATAATGCCGTCTACAGGGGACAATCTACCAGGCGGAATCTTGCACTCTATTCCATGGCTTTCAGTTTTTGGAGGCCAAGTCGTGTGCCATGCATTTCTGCCGTCGCCGTACAGTCCATCCCCATCCGGACCTGCTCCTCGATGGCCAATCCCTCTAGGTGGACACCCATCGCTTCTTGGGTCTGGTCTTTGATGCCCAGTTGACATGGATCCCTCATCTTCACTAGCTGGAGAGGACATGCTGGCTACATCTCAATGTTCGTAGATGTCTGTGCAATACCACCTGAGGTGCAGACCACTCTATTCTCTTGCGGTTGTACAAAGCGCTGGTCCAGTCCCGTTTAGACTACGGGAACCCTGTCTATGGTTCTGCGTCACCTTCGACATTGCAGATACTAGACCCCATCTACTATTGTGGGGTACGACTTGCGACTGGTGCCTTCTGGACTAGCCCCGTGATTAGCCTTCTCACAGAGGCGGGGATTCTACCGCTGCGAGTTTTGTGCCAACCCTGATATCTTACGCGGTCCGCATTCACTACACCCCAAAGCACCCTAATTATGGTCTCCTTTTTCCAGACATGGAAATCAATATCTTGCGGTAGCGGCCACATGTGGGCTTACCATGACTACCTGCATTCAGTCGCTCTTTTCCGAGCTGCATCACTTCCCTTTACTGCCTCGTTACTCCACTCGCACATGTACCCGTTCGTGGTTCTCTCTTGGCCACAGCTCTGTCTTGATCTCTCCATCAATTCAAAGGGTTCTATCCCTCCAGAGGACCTTCACCACCAATTCTACTGTCTCCTCAGTTCATTCCAGGGTTTGGAAGTGATGTATACTGATGGCTCCATGACTCTATGGTTGCTGGTCACACTGGTTATGCTTACACCTATGCGAGACACACAGAACTTCATTCCTTGCCATATGGCTGTAGTGCTTTTACTGCAGAATTGGTAGCCATCTTTCGCGCACTGTACCATGTCCACTTCTGCTCAGGACTGTCCTTCTCTACCTGTAGTGAGTCCTTGAGCAGTTTGCAAGCTATCGGCCAATGCTTCCCTCGCCACACGTTAGTCATAGCTATCCAGGACTATCTTTCTCTCCTTGATCAATGTGGATGCTCGGTGGTTTTCGTTGGGATCCCGGCAATTAACTTGCCAATCGACTGGCTACTAACAGACCATCTCTTGCTATTGGCATTGTGGAAATAAACCTTCACTTGTCATTACGTTGTCGGGTTTTGGGACTTTGGAATGCAGAATGGCATAATCATTCTTTGCCGAACAAGCTCAGAGAGATAAAGGATTCTAAAACTATGTGGCGGTCCTCCTTGTGGGCCTCTCTTAAAGCCTCTGTCATCCTTTGCCAGCTCTGCATCAGCCATACTTGGCTGACTCACCGTTATCTCCTCTGTCATGATGACCCCCCTCTCTGTTGTTTTGGATCAATATTGACTGTGGTTCACCTCTTACTGGACTGTCCTGACTAAGCCCCTCTGCGACGGACTTTCAGCTTTCCTGACTTGTTACCCCTGGCGTTATATGACAATGCCTCAGCGGGTGATCTAGTTTTACGATTTCTTTGTGATCGGGATTTTTAGTGCTTTATTTAAGGGTGAGACCTCCAACCTTGTCGGTGGGTGGAGGGGATGGCAGGCTGTCTTGGCCCCCCTCCCTCCCCTTTGCCCTGACTAGACTGGCTTCGACTGGGCCTCTGCCTTCCCACTCCTTTCTATATGGGGGTCTGTTTTATCTCTAATGTCTATCTTGTCTATCTGTACTTCTTCCTTCATGCCCCTGTCATTAGTCACTTTCTTTCTCTCCTCTCTTCTTTTGGCTACTTCCTTCTATCTCTGTTAAAAATTTGTAATTTTATGGCCATTGTAGTTCCCTCTTATAGTGTGAGGTTTTATCAGTTTGTTATTCCAAGGTCAGAGGGACTGATGACCGTGTAGTTTGGTCCCTTTCTCCAATCCAACCAACCACAACACACTACTCCAATCTCCCACCAGGTTCGGGTCCCTTGGCATACACTCGTGCCGAGATTCTGCTGATCTACAACTGGACACCAGCCAGTGGCTGAAGAAGCCACAGGTTGCTGGTTGTAGAGCTTCAAGTTTCTCATCTGTCCCTGTAAGTAGGGCAGACAAGCTGTTGCAGACATCAGTCATCAGAGTAGAAGAGCAACAAAAGAAAACCTCCAAGGCACAGGAGATTCCAGTGGTCCCATGTCGCTGAAACCCACATGTTCCACCTCAGTACCCAAGACTGAGGTCCTGGTGGCCCCTGTGGCACCGGATTCCACCACATGATCTGATTTAGAACCAATATGTATTGTTGTATCCTCGCTACCAGTGGCAGCAGGTGATCCTAGGGTACGACTTGCCACCTTTGTCTCTTCATGTCCTGCACAGGATACCAATAGTGTGATGCCCAGTAAAGCTGTTGTGGTTTTTTTTCCGCCACTTGGCTTGAGCTACCTCATGTCTAATGTGTTTCCCCTGCTTTCTGCAATGACCTCCAGGAAACTTGGTTCCCACCATTTATGAACCCCTATCCAGTGTGGTTATCAGAACTACTTTAAGAATGAAGCAGACTATGAAATAGTGTCAGGCAGAGTTAGCATGTACATTCTGGACTCTGTGTACAGCAGAACACATGCTCTCAGTGCAATTTTAGAGGCTGTGGCTGTTTGTGTGAGGATGTCTCTGAACTTCACTGTCTGTAAGTATGTATGTATGTAAGTAAGTATGTATGTATGTATGTATGTATGTATCTCTCTCATAGTAGTTAAGTATCTCAGACTGCATTGTCTGCACTGTTTCTTAAGAGTCCCCCCACTCTTCCTCATTTTTGGTGACTTCAATGCCCACACCATTTTGTAGGGTGGAACTGTGACCATTAGCCATGGTACAGCTATCAAAACATTGCTCACAGAACTTGACCTTTCTTGTGAGTGCTAGTACACGCCCCCTCCCCCCATACACTTCAGTGTAGCATATGGATCGTATTTGACCATTGGACTTTCCATACGCAGCCCTGATCCTGTCCCCTTCACCCATTTGAAAATTCGTGATGACCTGTGTGACTGATTATTTTCTGATCATCCTGTCCCTCCTTCACACTTAGCATCATCCCCCTTTAGTTCCCGGGGTTAGAATAGGCTGGCAGTATTCCTGCCTGTCCTAAGAGGCGACTACAAGGAGTCACATGTTTTGGCCTTTATGTGATGGTCCCCTGTAGGGTTTGACCTCAATGTTTCAAAATTTTCCCAGAGAGCGAGCCAATTGGGTAAGGGTGCCTTACATGGTGCATCATGTCCATCGTGCATTGATATCTGTAGCCCACTTTCTCATCGTCGCATTGCAGTCCTGCCCATATGCCATCTCCTGGGTGAGGAGACCTTCCTGGGTGCGTTTTCCATCATGCACTATGCAGTGTCACTTCTTCTTTGCACCTCATATCCCGCACGGTAGCCAGTCCATTGTGGTGGGGCCACCATGTACCCTGTTGGTTGTAGCCCCCCTGACCACACAGGGATCGCTCTGCTGATGCCTGCACCATAAACGCCCTATATATGCCAAAGTTTAGATGCCCATTCCCCTGTGGCATCGGGACTCCTGGCAGTGGCCATCCTGCCAGGTGGCCTTTGCTGCGGCTGGGTGGCGCCCGTGGGGAGGGCCGCTGGTCGGAGTGCGTGGCATCAGGGCGGATAACACACCATGAAGCATAGTGGGCCATCTCTTGCTTGTGGTCTGCCACTAGCAGTCTCTAAGTGGGCAAAGTCTAGCTATAATGCTAAAAAATATGACCCCAAATTGTTCCCTTCCGTGGCCACACCGTGGGAGCAATGCCAGGCTAAGGAAGGCAGTGAAGCTTATTCACCCCAGTACCTCGAATGTACGAGAGTTGATGGGGAATCTTTCATGTCCATGAAGCCTCAGTTTTTTGTGGAGCATTTGGAGGACAAGTTGGAGTAGGTTGAGGGCTTGTTCAAAATGAGATCTAGGTCAGTTTTGATAAAAACAGTACCCTCTGCCCAGTCACGGACATGACTCGCTTGTGACAAGTTGGGCGATATTTCTGTTGCCATCACGCCCCATAAGAGCTTAAATATGGTCCAAGGTATTATATTCCACAGGTACTTTCTTTGCAGTCTGACAACAAGCTGTGTGCCAATTTAGAGCGGCGAACCTTCTGGGGAACCTGCCGGGCCTGTCTGAGTGGGCCCTTATTTCCCTAGCTGCTCATGGGACCAAGAGGGAACCCTCGAAATCGTCATCTTCTCCTCCCAGTGGGAAGGGTGTACTGCCTGGGAGTTTTCACACCCATTCATCCAAAAGAATGAGAGAGGCTAGTCGTCCTGATAATGAGAATACTTTGGACTGCAGTAACAGGGCTCACAGAGTCATGAACAACAATGTGTTTCTAGTGATAAAGGGGAAGGAGGGGACATTTGAAAAAGTGTCTCCCTTTTATATCCATAAGGGCTTGGAAAGTCTTGCTGGAACATTAAAATCTATAAAAAGATTCGGTAATGGCTCATTGCTGGCAAAACTAGCAAGTCAAAGCAGGTAGACCTTCTTAAGAAATTGCAGAAACTGGGTGACTATGATATCGTTGTTGAGATGCACACCTCTCTCAACTCCAGTGAGGGTGTTGTCACATGCACAGATATGAGGGACACGGATGTAGAAGAACTGACGCTAGAATACGCATCCCAGGGAATAGTTGATGTGGAGCAATGAACGCGCAGAAATAATGGAGCAACTGAAAAGACTGCTTTGTCATATCTGCATCAAGTGCTCTGGGAACCACCCAGTCTGGAACTGAGACTGCCCTGTTTTTGCTGAAGAACGCAGAATACAGGAGATAAAAATGGCCAAGCGGATCCCCTATGCCGAAGCTGAAAAAAATATAAGGCAACGGAAGACCTTATCTTTGCCATCTCATATTCTTCCGTGGTGCAGACACCTATTGCCAAGGCGGACGCTTCAGCACAGACGAGCCTAGTGTGCCTGTATCCACCACAAGCACCTGTACTTGCACATGGACATGTCAAGGGAAAAAGAGTAAGGACAAAGCAATCCAGGTAGCTCCACCAGGAAAGACTGATAACAGTTCCTCAGGGAGCATCCAGAAGGTACAAGAAAAGCAGAGTGCCTCTCAATGCCCCCTTTGCTCCTCATCCTCAAAGGGACAGGGTGCAGGGAAAATCTCAAGACATTTGGGTCAAAAGCTGTCCCGAGTGCCATTAGACGTCATTCTTTCTCATCTGACTTATGAGGAGGATGCCTTGGATCCAGGCAGCCCCTCCACTCCCCCTTGCTCTTAAAGTACTTCACCTCTCCAGTGCAAAGATAGGGGTAAATTAAACCGCACCAGTGACATAGCTTCCATACTACTGTGGAACATGAATGGGTTCAGGACTCATGTCTAGGAACTGAGACACCTAGCACAGGCATGTCCCTTGTGCTTTTGTTTACAAGAAACTCTTTAAAAATACAAATGTCCCTGCGCTACAGGGATATACACTATACCACAAGGATTACCTATTGGGGGAATGGGAGGTATTGCAGTGTTTGTCACTAAAGCACACCACTCCTCCTCTCCCCCCTTGGCTACTGCCCTGCAAGCAGTTGCCGTTCAAATTCATGTGTGTCGAAGGATCACTGTTTGCTCACTGTATGTACTTCCGCAAGATGCTCGAGACGCTGAAGCTCTCATGGATCTTAACACACAACTCCAATGACTATTCCTCCTGGAGGACTTCAATGCCCATCATGTCATGTTGGGCTCGACCAATACTTGCTCTCGGGTTTGGGTTTTGGAGGGCCTCATGACGTCTCATGAGCTGTGCATCCTCAACATGGGTACTCACACACATTTCTCTACTGTTACTGGGTCAATCTCAGCCATCAACATCTCTTTTGTTCTCCCGCCCTCACTGACTGTTCACTGGGAGGTCACTAACAAACTTCATTCCAGTGACCACTTCCCCGTCCACCTTCACCTGCTAAATGGCTCACCATCTGAAGTTAACCCCCAAAATGAATGGTAAGCAGGGCTAACTGGACGCAGTTCAGCCAGCTGGCTGTGTTCAAACACTGCGACAGCATCTGAGGATGGGTGGTGTGCTGCTGACCTCTCCCTACCACAGTCCTCAGGTCATCTTAGGAGGCGATCAGTACCTTGGTGGACAGGTGAGTGCCGTTCCACAATCTGGGAAAGGTGTGCGGCTCTTCGACATTTTAAATGCCGACCAACAGCAGACAACCTTAGGGTCTTTTGAGTTGAGAGGGCCAAGGCATGATGTGTCATTATGGAGAGTAAGAAAAGGTCATGGCAAGCATTCATGGACTCTATCAATCTTTCCACTTCTTCTATAAAAGTATGGGAGGCCATCCAGAGGATTTATGGTAAACACAGCCGTTTACTGATAGCAGTAGTGCTGAAACAAGGGTGCCTCCAAACAACACCAAGAGACATTGCTCAGATGCTGGCTGAATATTTTGCACAAACAGCTGCCAATGCAAGCCAGCATCTGGCATTTAATCGCTCTCGTGCGACTGTAGATAGGGAAGAGTTGGACTTCAGGTCAAACAGTTCTGAGGCCTACAACTCCCCTTTCTCCATGTGGGAGCCTGCATCGGCACTGACTGAGATCCGTGACACTGCACCCAGTCACAACCAGATTTGGTGCTGCATGCTTTGAAATTTGCCAGCAACATCAAAGGAAATCCTTCTCGAATGTTTTAATCTAATATGACACAGGCGAGTTCACCCAACCCGTGGAGAGGCAGTTCTGATCTCTCTCATCAAACCAGGAAAGGACTGCACATGTCCCAGTAGTTATCAGATCATCGCCTTAATGAGCTGTGTAGGAAAGACCCTGGAGCGAATGGTTAACCATCATCTGGTCTGGATGTTAGACACTAGGCAACTCCTTAGCCTCTCTGTGTGTATTCTGAAAATTTCGGCCCACTTTCGACAATCTGTCTCTTGTAGAGGTGACTGTTCAGCAGGTTTTCCTCTGTAAGCATCACTGTATAGGTATATAGTCTTCGATATCAGGAGACACTGTATTCTAGCGCAACTGCACCAATGGGGCTTTCATGTCCACCTCTCCATCTTCATACAGTCTTTCCTGTCTCAGTGGTTTTTTAGGGCCCGAGTTGGTAACACCCTGTCTGATTGATTTGAGCAGGCGTTCATCAGGGCAGTGTTTTAAGTGTTACGCTCTTTGCCATAGCCATCAACAGGATCACATCTACGATAAGGAGTCCTGTACAGTGCTTCTTATGTGTAGACGGTTTCGCTGTTTTCTGTTCCTCCTCCAGCCGTCAATTCCAACATACAGTGTGGAGCTTAGAGGAGTGGACTACAAAGATGGGTTTCCAGTTTTCTCTCTGTGTGTGTGTGTTAATCATTCTCGTCATATTTTTAATTTGCCTACCTTGAATATGGGGGACACCATCCTACAATTTAGAGGTAGTGCAGTTTCTGGGCCTCATTTTTGACTCCCAATTGTCGTGGTTACCATACCTAGGAGATTTGGAATTCAAAACCCAGAAAGCACTGATCATCATGAAGTGCCTTAGCCACAGGTCTTGGGGGAGTGGATAGGGCGCGTCTCCTTTAGTTTTGTCGGGCTTTTGTGTGTTCGCGGCTGGTCTATGGTTGCACGGTGTATGGGTCAGTGAAACCCTCTTACTTGCGGATCGTTGATGCTGTCCATTATGAGGGGATTTGGCTGGCCTCAGGTGCTTACCGGACAAGTCCCATACCTAGCATCTGTTTTGAGGCAGGGGAACTTCCACTTACCATCTGGCTCCAGCTCCTTGTGGTGCAACAAGTGTATAAGTTCCTTGCACCTCCAACTTCACCTGCACACCATTCTGTTGCTCGTCCACCTCTGGGAATCCTTTTTTCCAACTATCCACGAGCCGCAGTGTCATTTGCGATCTGCATGCAGCATGTGCTGGAGTCATTGTGGAGCCAGTACGACCACAAATCAGGATTTTAACCGTCTGCCACCCTGGTTACTGGAGAGACCCAGCGTGATTTTAGATTTGGTGCACTACAGGAGAGAGAGAGAGAGAGAGAGAGCACTCCTGTTTCTGTTTTAATGTGATATTCTCTGATATTTTATCTGAGTGCCACAATCATGTAGTTGTTTTTCTAAGCAGGGGGACTCTGTTGGTTGCTCTGTCATTTTCCCAGATCGTGTCCTCAAGGTCAGACTGCCTCCAGAATTTACCATCTTTGATGCAGAATTATATGCGATCTTGCGAGCACTGGAACAGATGAGATGTTCTCCTGGTGTTAGATTTCTCATGTGCTCAGATTCTCTGAGCGCCCTTCACTCTCACAAACATTTATACACAGCTGCTCCAGTAACCCAGAATATCCAGGATGCCCTCCTACAACTACGACAACTGGGGTAGGAGGTGTCTTTCTGCTGGGTACCTGGGCACGTTGGAATTGCAAGAAATGAAAAGGCAGATCAAGCAGCCAAGGAGGTGTGTTGTGATCCTCTGGTATTTCAGTGTGCTATCCCTGTGCATGCTATCACCTCTGTTGAGGTACAAAGTCATATGTTGATGGGAAGAAGAGTGGCTCGGAGTGAGCAATAACAAGCTCAATGTTGTCAAGCCCACAACTCTGCCATGGAGGTCCTTCTTATTTGTCTTCGCGTAGGCCACAGCCCTATGACACAGGGATTCTTACTCCAGCGAGAGGACCCTCCAATGTGTGGTGCTTGGGGCGTGCAGATCATGGTGCACCACCTTTTATTGGACAGCATTTTATTTGCCGACCAGCAGACTGCAGCGGATTTGGCGGCATATTTGCCGCCGATCTTATGTAATGATCAAACAAATGTGGTTAGGGTTTTAAAGTTTTGTGAATTGGCTAATATTTTAACAAGATTTTAGGGAACTGTTCTTAATTTTTCAAAGGGTGGCTGGCTCACCCTATTTTTTTGTAAGTGGTCAGCCAGTCTCATTTGTCTGTGCTTTTCGTTTAGTTCTTCTGTGTTTTAATTTCTTGATTAGCTCTCTTCCCTCCTAATTGGGTTTAGTGCATGTGATACAGTGTGACTGTGCAGTCAGGTCGAGTGCATGTGTGTACAACACTTTTAGTTCATTTCCATATTTGTTTGTGTTCTCAAGTTTGAGCGCTGATGATGTCACCATTGGGTGCCCATCAGATCCAAACATGCGCCCCCCCCCCCCCCCCCCCCCCCACACACACACACACACATACTCACACTTCTAAGAGTCTGTTGTGGATCATTCACTGAAAGATCTTGTAGAGATGACATAAAAAAGAAACAGGTCTCTAACTCTCTAGGTTGTCAAGTTGCTTGCCTGGTTTCAGAACGGCAACTACACAAACTTTGGTATCTGCATTTACTGAAACAGCTATTGAAGAAATGTAAGATTTAGTTACTTGACCCTTCTATCATCTAAGTCAGCATCTTCACCAGCTTTAGCACCTGATATTTCCCTCTCTGGTTCGTCTTGAGTTAGTGCTTGAGAAAGATCTGCATATTTTAGTTGAAAACTTATGAATGCGGCCGTCTGGTTTATCATTCTTAAGCACAGTACTAACTATTTGATTAGCAGGAACATTGACATATAAAGATCTTAGATCCCAGGATCATAAAACAAGGTTGATAGCTGTCTCTGTGGGTTTCTTGGACACACAAGACATCATGTTTGTGATCGATAGATAGCTGCATCAGCAAATTTGCTTTAGTTGGAGATAAACCTTCTGTATCACAAATTATTGTTGTCATTGGCCCTGACAAGGGCTTATGTTTAGGTGGAAGATTTTCTTTAATTTCAAAAGGTTATTTTGTACAGAAAGGATCAGTTTCTAATTCCACCATTGCCCAGGGGATGCCTGATTGCAAGTAAATGTTGCAATCTTCTGGGAAGCAGGCCAGAGTGACCACCAGCTTGGGTGCACCTCCCTTATTTCACCACTGTGCTACTACAGTAACCCCCCCCCCCACCCGCCGCCACCACCACCACCACAAAAGAAAATGAAGTTGAAATGTTACAGAATTACAGCAGCAAGAAATTATACTTCACCTTATAGTAGACACTTTGCATGTGGGGCTAATGCTTGCATTGTTGAAAGCATACCTACGCTTCACAAGCATCCTGAGTGGTGCTAAATTGTTAGCAGCCCATAGAGCCCATTCAGCAGGAGCTAGTGATTTGGTATAGTGAACCTGGGGTTCTTGATCTGAATGCTTGTCAGCAGTGACGGCTGCTGTGTAAGAGCACATGAACCCCCTAACTTTTCCTCCTTGCAGATTTATTGGTTATTTTTCTTTGAATTCTGTTAAACGTAACATAAATGGTGCAGTCTGAAAGATGTGGCATTTAAATCTAGTACACTACTGCTCCTCTGGACTTTGTGAAACTTGACATCAGGGTCACGAGCACACCTTTAATTGAAACTTCCTGGCAGATTAAAACTGTGTGCCTGACCGAGACTCGAACTCGGGACCCTTGCCTTTCGCGGGCAAGTGCTCCACCAACTGAGCCACTGAAGCACGACTCACGCCCGGCATTCACAGCTTTACTTCTGCCAGTACCTCATCTCCTACCTTCCAAACTTTACAGAAGCTCTCCTGCAAACCTGCAGAACTAGCGCTCCTGAAAGAAAGGATATTGCGGAGACATGGCTTAGCCACAGCCTGGGAGATGTTTCCAGAATGGAATGGTTCGCAGGAGAGCTTCTGTAAAGTTTGGAAGGTAGGAGACGAGGTACTGGCAACTGGCAGAAGTAAAGCTGTGAGTGCCGGGCGTGAGTCGTGCTTCGGTGGCTCAGTTGGTGGAGCACTTGCCCGCGAAAGGCAAGTTCCCGAGTTAGAGTCTCGGTCGGGCACACAGTTTTAATCTGCCAGGAAGTTTCATATCAGGGCACACTCCGCTGCAGAGTGAAAATCTCATTCTGGAAACACCTTTAATTGTGCGCGTTTTAAGGAGCATGACATAACTGCCTTATGGGCTAAATACATACGGATTTGATAATCAATGTGCACGTTTGATGAGGTTCACACTTGACTAGAAGTTTGTCAGCGCCACCAGGTGGTAGTACACTGCAGCAGACTTCTATCCCTGTTCACTTTGCATAAATCCTGCTAGATAATAGCACACTACTCAGATATGCTAATTCACTCACTATTTACCGTAGGAAAATTAGGTCAGACATCAGTATATGTTAAAGTTGTACTGACACTAAACCTATTTTGTTGGTTTCTGAATGAGTTTTAGTATATTAAGTTACGAATTTTATCATATAGTATTGCATTTGAGGCTCTGAGAATCATAAGGGCTTGAAGCACATCATGATTGAATGTGAGATTGTAGTATTTATTCATGCTTCCAAAATCTGTTGATCTTATGAGGAGTCAGGTTTATCTGTGCTGTAGGCCCACACTGTATATATGAAAATTGACGAAAAGCTGTATCATTTGTTTCTCTGATATTCACTTAAACAAGGGATGGATGGTAGTATGCTGTAGGCCCTTACAGATCTCAGTGTCTCATTTGTATTAAAGTGACCATGTCGGTAGACATTACTACTTGAGTTTAATTATTTCCATAAACGGCACATTTGTGTTAGGAGTTTGTTTGTGTACTGTGCGGGAATCGGCTTTCGTGTGCAATGTAAATATGAACTATGTTGAATCTATTTTAAATGTTAACAGAAAATTAAAGCTTTGAGGACAGGTCGTGAGTCTTGCTTGAGTAGCTCAGCTGATACGGCATTTGCACATGAAAGGCAAAGGTCCTGAGTTCAAGTCTTGGTCTGGCACACAGCCTTAATCTGCCAGGAAGTTTCATATCAGCACACAGTCCACTGTAGAGTGAAAATCTCATTTGGGAACAGAAACTTAAATTACCAGTAAAAGTTAGCCACAAAGGAACTAGGGCCTCAGAGAACAGATTCTTTGATGGAGAGAGTGACGAAATCAAATAAGCGTGACTATGAGCAAACATTTAGCAAGGAAGTGTACAGATAGCACAAGTTGTTGTGTGGGTGCAGTGTAAGAATATATGACTTTCAGCCGGGAAGCAAATTCATGTACTAATACATCTGTCAGGGACCTTGTACATTTGTCCGAAAAAATGCAAAAGCATGAAAACTCCCAGTTGCGCAAATATGCAAAATGGAGAGTTGCGAAAGCTTAAATATTATTTTGTTGCTACCCTAAACTGTACTTAATTATGTACAAAACATTGAAATTCCACAAAAATATTTCTTTCTTTTGTCAGGTAAGTTGTGTATTTATTATTATTATTATTATTATTATTATTATTATTATTATTATTATTATTATTATTATTATTATATTGCGGAGACATGGCTTGGAGAGAGCCAGTCATGACAAAACTCTACCAGCTGGTGAGCAAGATGTATGAGACAGGCGAAATACCCTCAGACTTCGAGAAGAATATAATAATTCCAATCCCAAAGAAAGCAGGTGTCGACAGATGTGAAAATTACCGAACTATCAGTTTAATAAGCCACGGCTGCAAAATACTAATGCGAATTCTTTACAGACGAATGGAAAAACTGGTAGATGCAGACCTCGGGGAAGATCAGTTTGGATTCCGTAGAAATGTTGGAACACGTGAGGCAATACTGACCTTACGACTTATCTTAGAAGAAAGATTAAGAAAAGGCAAACCTACATTTCTAGCATTTGTAGACTTAGAGAAAGCTTTTGACAATGTTGACTGGAATACTCTTCTTCAAATTCTAAAGGTGGCAGGGGTAAAATACAGGGAGCGAAAGGCTATTTATAATTTGTACAGAAACCAGATGGCAGTAATAAGAGTCGAGGGGCATGAAAGGGAAGCAGTGGTTGGGAAAGGAGTGAGACAGGGTTGTAGCCTCTCCCCGATGTTATTCAATCTGTATATTGAGCAAGCAGTAAAGGAAACAAAAGAAAAATTTGGAGTAGGTATTAAAATTCATGGAGACGAAGTAAAAACTTTGAGGTTCGCCGATGACATTGTAATTCTGTCAGAGACGGCAAAGGACTTGGAAGAGCAGTTGAACAGAATGGACAGTGTCTTGAAAGGAGGATATAAGATGAACATTAACAAAAGCAAAACGAGGATAATGGAATGTAGTCAAATTAAATCGAGTGATGCTGAGGGAATTAGATTAGGAAATGAGACACTTAAAGTAGTAAAGGAGTTTTGCTATTTGGGGAGCAAAATAACTGATGATGGTCGAAATAGAGAGGATATAAAATGTAGACTGGCAATGGCAAGGAAAGCGTTTCTGAAGAAGAGAAATTTGTTAACATCGAATATAGATTTATGTTTCAGGAAGTCGTTTCTGAAAGTATTTGTTTGGAGTGTAGCCATGTATGGAAATGAAACATGGACGATAACTAGTTTGGACAAGAAGAGAATAGAAGCTTTCGAAATGTGGTGCTACAGAAGAATGCTGAAGATCAGATGGGTAGATCACATAGCTAATGAGGAAGTATTGAATAGGATTGGGGAGAACAGAAATTTGTGGCACAACTTGACCAGAAGAAGGGATCGGTTGGTAGGACATGATCTGAGGCATCAAGGGATCACAAATTTAGTATTGGAGGGCAGTGTGGAGGGTAAAAATTGTAGAGGGAGACCAAGAGATGACTACACTAAGCAGATTCAGAAGGATGTAGGTTGCAGTAGGTACTGGGAGATGAAGCAGCTTGCACAGGATAGAGTAGCATGGAGAGCTGCATCAAAACAGTCTCAGGACTGAAGACAACAACAAGTCTTATTACACAAAAATTCATATTGCAATATGTTAATAAATGCACTTTTATTGGACTTCTCTTGTTTACTATTTTACATCTAAAATGGTATCACACAGTTTGACACCTTAGAATCATTAAACTTTTAAACATATATATCAGCTGTCATCAATCTTAAGAGTAGGATATTTTGGTGTCTCTCAAAACTGTCTGGAAACATCTGGTTGTAAAATCTCAGTTAACTTATCTAAATGCATGGAAACATTTGCCATCTGTTGCTAAATATGTTAGATATGTGGTTAATCCACTGTCATTAGGCACTATGTGGGATATTGGTCATCACATGTCATCGTCATATTCAAGGGCCAACCAAGTTGTATGAAATGAGGCACATTTGCACATGAGAGGTCTTCTGCTCATCATAAGTGAATTTTTCTTTTAGAATTGTGCTGCTTGTTATTGTAACTGCCGAATATTTTCTAAGGAGAAGAAAATCCAGGAAGTAAAGATAAAAAAATTGACTAGCATATTCTAAAGTAAAAAAAAAAGGCTTAAAAACTACTTGTTTTTGTTTTCATGCTCGCATTTGTAATAAAAATTCTGCTACAGAAAAGGGAATTCCTCATCGTGAATTTGTTCAGCTTACGCTCTCCCTCCAGCTTACGAACAGAACCAGAGGAAAAAGCAGAGATAGAACCTCGCAGTTCACAGAACCATTCTGTCAGGCAGAAAGAAAATAAGGAATAAGTACAAAGATACTGCCATTTGAAAGAAAGACAAACTATAAACAAACGGTCAAAGTGACGAAATTAAGGATTATTTACAGAATTCTTTGGGAGTTTGCTCACTCACAATAGATATGAAGATTTGTGAACAGGGCGAGGGAACTGAAAAGTACCAGAGTCAATCCTCAGCTGAAAGACAAAGTAAAAGGTGGGTTCAGTACCCACATAGTCGCAAGACTTTGTGTACAATAAGTTCCTTGTGGCTCTGCCTTCAGGTGACACAGTTTAAAGACTCTTGAAAGCCCCTGTGTTAGACAACTGTGTCATCCACAGAAAGAGAGAGAAGAGAAAAAGATGGAATGTTTATTTTGTAAATGATATAAGCTATTCCACACTTCCCTCCATAACTACAATCATGCAAGTGGTTGCAGTCATAGACCATGTGCTAAGTAGAGTTGATTGGTGGGTTTGTTGTTTGGTTACCTAATTGCATGTTCCAAGGGTCACATAGAGTGATAAGGTGTAATGATGTTGAACTAGTTAGTTTACATAGTCTAAAGTTAAATGGTATTCAAATATTGTGTCATTTTTAGCACATTAAGCATCAGATGAAAATTCGTCCTATTGATCTACATAACATGCATATGAAGCTCTGCAACCTCCAGCTGCAGAGGTCAGTCAGGCTGTGAATAGAACAGAAAGCTGCACAGAAGGGTGCTGAGCAAAACGTGACCTAGACACAGTACACTGAACTGGCAATATTTGTATATAGGAACAGATTCCAGGAATGAATGGATTAGTCTGTAGATTGTCAGTGCTGCTCTTACAACTGTTAATGAAATAATGAAGGTATGACAAATTGATCTCGTGGTACAAACATGTCTGATAACACTCTTACTCTTGTGCTGCCTTTGCACTTGGGACTCTAAAGATGGAAATAATTCCAAAATGTGTCATTGTACGATCAATATAGTCATTGTTCACCTGCTGTATGACTCTTTATGTGACTTAACGAGCTTAATGACAGATCTATGCATAACTGTTAATGAAGCTGTGTTCTAAAGCATTCAGAGCAGCACACTTCAGTGAGGTGCTAAATATTTAGAGATAGCCAAAGATTGCTTTCAGAATCTGCTCTGAAGACAATGTGCATTATGTGAAATACTCACTGACAGTTGTAATGTATTTACTTTATTGTTGCTGATTACTCACTGTATATAACTAGTAGATTTTCAGTTGTTTGAGTGCTAAATCTTGTTTTGTGTGTGTGCTAACTTAATCACGCACTTTAGAGAGAATTGCTTGTGCAATGTGCACTAGATCATCATTTGTACTCTCCAATTTATGTATGAAAAATAGTGAAGTGTGGTTGAAAAACTAAATTTTTTGAACATATTGTCAATTTGTAATTCACAATCAGTGAATAGAATTTGTTAAGGAAATTAAATGGCATAACATTAAGCTGTTTTAATATATCAATTTCCAAGATAGAACTAGAGGTAACTATATGAAATGTACAATTTATTCTGTTGCAGCTATTATCTCGTTCACTGTCTGCTAAAGCATCTGGGTCAAGTAAAATATATGCTAGTGCTGGAGAAGCTGTGAAGGACATTCCAGATGGAGCTAAAATTTTAGTTGGAGGTAATGTATTCTCTCTCTCTATCTCTATCTCTATCTATCTATCTATCTATCTGAGCACTGGCTCACCTAGCCATTTTTAAGCGGACCTGCAGCTTAGCAAAGTGAACCATATTGCAGATTGACTTTTCATGTATACAAAACACTGTCATTTATAACTTAATTAATGTGATAGTTAAAATCCTACCTATAGATTTTTAGTCTGACACTTATTTGCTGTCACAAAGTTACTGCGTAACATTGAAGATTTTTATTGTGCAAGATTTGTTTTAATGTATCAGTCACGTTGACCAGGTTGGTATGCAGAGGTAGACTCCATGGCATTACTTAAAATTATTTGTTTAAGTAGTATTATTCCTGGTCTCCTGGTGCATAAATGATTTGAGCATTGGGATTACTCCTATGGGATCAAATAACTGTAAGTAGTAATGCCACCAATTTGACTTGATGATTTTATGATGTAGAAGAACTCTTAGATAGCTCGCCACATTCAGTGCTTACTTGTTTTGATAATTTTTGTGTCTTGCCACAGCTACATGATAACTCCCACATTGCTATGAATGAATACTAAAAACTCTACTATGTGGTGGTGAGTTACCAGGTTCACTGAAGCAGATAATGGGAACATAAAAATTCTGTTGCCATGAAAGGTGAATTGTTGCACTCGTTACAGAAAACTTTTATTTATCACAATTACAGTGTTCCACATCTGTAATAGAGATATGATTTAACTCGGATTCAATGGTTCACTCGCTTTGCTCTTGACTGTGTTAAGTCACATATTCATTATTCATTCAGGAACTCTCACACCGTTGTGTGTGACTGAAGGTATCAGATAGAATTGCCCTCAAGGCAGTGGAAATTCTATTCTTGCTTCTGTAAGTCTGTAGCCAGTGTGAAACACAGTGTGTTTTTCACTTGGTTGAGTTATACCATCTGCAATATGAAACATGTATTAATCAAAAACTGGAAAATCTGGACTGGAGTAATGACAGTTTTATGAAAAGGATAGGTTACTACTCACCATGTAGCGGAGATGTTGGGTCACAGATAGGCACATCGAAAAGACTGTTAAACAAGTAAGCTTTCAGTAAAAAGGCATCATTCCAAATTAGACATGTACGTACATACATACATACATACTCAAAAAAAATGCAGCTCACACACACATGACCTCTGTGTCTGGCTGCCAAGGTCAGACTGGTCTATCTTTTACATGCATGCATTAATGTTAATAGTGAAACTGGTAGCAGTGAGATATTATGAAAAACTTCTAAACAAGAGGGTCAGAGTGCAAAAAATCGTTTTTAGAGTTAAAAAAATCATTAAAAACTATTACAACATAAATAAGTGAAAAGCTATTATGTATATTGATAACGAACACATCAGTCTCTGACATAGGTGGGAACTGAACTGAAGGAAGGTTGTCCACACACTGCGAATAATTTGTATTTTCCACCTTACAGATATCTTCAGGTCAAGGTACTATCTTTGGTTACCCCATACTACTCTCCCATTGGCTGTCTCAACTTTGATACATTGCCAACATCTGATCTCTATAGCACATCACTACAGCATATGGACACCTTGCAGTGCAGTTTCACCTTAGTGTGCTTGTTGCATTGAAAATATTCAGAGTTGAAACTGGTTTATAAAATGTCCCTCTTTTTGCCTCTCCACATGCAACAGTAAAAGATGTCATCCTTTAATGGTGTAAATTGTACAGTTAGCAGAACCAAAAATTGTGGAAAGGATTTCATTGATGACATTGTAAATATAGGAAACATAAGATATCTTATTGCTAATTGGACAAGTTTTCGTGTGTCGTAAGCAGGAATGGCAAGGTGTGACAAACATTTAAGAATAGATGGGAAGAGCGTTTGCTCATGGTTTTGAGGTTCACTGGACGTAAGGCTTCTCTTCTGTACTCTGTATATTGCTGATAACAAATTTTGAGCCAGCAAATTGGTGCTTTCTTTTCCAGTGTATTGGGCCTCAACCATTTAAAGTGAATAACATTAGTTTAACAGTCTATTGCTATTGTATTTGTTGACACCTCCAAGAAATTCATGCAAGAGAAGAAATTAAAATATAGAGGTGCTATATAATATTTAAATATAATTATTCCAGAGAAAGTAGGTAATTTACATTATGTATTTAACCTGATCTGATTGAGGCCATCAGGCCTCTTGCATCAGATCAGGGTTTCACAGGAGATGTGTTGTCTTAGTGTAGACCAGCTTAGTGTATGGTCATGAAACCTGCAGAGTTATTTTGAGAAACTGGTTTCTTGGAAAAAAAAATTTCACTGCTTCTGAGCAGCTCATAGGATAAGTGTTTGGAACAACGATGATAATGTAGACATATGTGTATGGGAATAATGGCATCAGAGACAAGTGGATATCTGGAATACAATTAGTCTGTTAAGCTTGCACACTGATAAAGAGCCCATTGACCTGAAATAATTGCTAAAGTAATCAGAATAGCTAAGCAAAAAATGGATACAAATGTAAGTGCTTCTGTGAGACTGCAGAGAAAACGTTTCTGCAATTGAAAGCAGTTGGCATTGGCATTCTTCTGGTGTGGACTTCCTAAGGAAAAAGTGTGCATTTCTCCAGTTTTAATGTTGGCAATACTTTGTTGGTTGCATATCAGAGAATTTAATGTAGTTCATGTGCCTCTAAGTACAATCAAAAGTAATTAGAGCAGAGATGCATGGACCACAGGCTGCATCCAGCCCACCATTGATCTGATTGTGGCCAGCACAAGACATTCATTCTTGTATTATTATTATTATTATTATTATTATTATTATTATTATTATAAATTATTATTATTATTATAAATTATTATCTTCATTTTCATTTTATGCACGTCTTTCATTCCCTCCCAAAATGGAGAGAGCAATATCTTGTAGAACTTTGTTCTTTTGAGCCCAGTTTACCTAGCATTGGGGCAGAGGCATTTTAACTGGAATAACAACTTGTCTTGTGGCTAGATATTTCTGATCTTGCAGTTCTTACGTAGTAACAATAAGGAGTTCGCAGCCTGTGATACTGGCAAGTCTTTACACCCCTGCATTATGATCTGTTTTGTTGCCATGAATTTGTCACAGATTTCATTGTGATTTTCAATATCACACAATAATTATTTTAACATTTTTCATGAGCAATTTAATGTATCATAATCATGAGGTAAATGTAGTATACATGCAAACAAAGTTGACACTCGGCATGGTGTCTGATGAGAGTGGCTGTATATGGGAAATGTCTTAGTGGTTGCTCCCAACAGCCAGATAGTTATCATTAGATTGTAATGATCATAGTTTAAGGCTGGATACAATGGGGCAAAACAAACCTCGCTCACCACCTACATGACTGTGAGGACAGTATGTTTGTGGGGGTGATGGGGGGAGATAAGCAACAATGTGGAGTAGGATATTCATGAGGAAAGGAAAATAGCAAGAGGAAAAACTATGATGGAAGGGAATTGGGAATGAGGTGACCAAGGATGGACAGAGGATGTGCTAAGGAGATGGTTACCATCTGTGCAAGTCAGTGAAACTGGTACTGTGGAATAGAGTCCAAATGGCAAGCATGTTTAAGCTAGCCATTGAAGTCTGTGTTTTGATGTGTAAAATTTTCAGCAATTGGACTGTAGAGCTTGCAATTGGCTACAGTAGGCATTGGCCTGTCGTGCAGGTGGACAGCTGGTAAATTGTCATACCTACATAAAATTGCAGATAGTAGTAACAACATAGATGGCAGGTGATGTAACTGCTTTCACATTTTGTCATACTTTCAGATATTGCACATAGAAAGTGATGTGCTTCTTGGGAATAGGGAGGGTTGCACCATAATGGAGTAACCAGCAGAAGTACCAGTGGAGCTCTATTTGCAGAGTTCTTTAGACAAATAAGGTGTGGCTGTTATAAAGTTGTCATTGTGAGTAGGAAAATGAATTTAGGGGACAGATTTTGGATTGAACCTAATTTTTTTATGAGTTGTTGTATACTGTACTGTACTATACTTCTGAAATGGAATCATGGTGACAAGGTTAGTAAATTAAATATATCAGAAAGCTGCCAGAAACTCTCAGCCATATAATTGCTATAGCTAAAGAACACATTTGTGAACTCCTTGCCAGCAGGAAGGATATTAAGCCAGAAATTATTTTCAAGTTGTTAATTACTGTTCGCCCTCTGACTGTGATGTTGAAATCACTGGGAAGGAATTTGCTAAGGCAAAATGAAGACAGTTTGGAGGGGCAAATTTCTGGAGAGTTAGACGGAGGCTGCAAGAAAAGAGAGGAGGTCACAGTTGGAGGGATATTTATTGTGGATAAAACAAGGTTTTAAAGTTTATTTTGGACAGTCTTTGGGCAATAGATGAGTGGCAAAGAAACGTTTCCGTTGAAGAGAGCAAATAAAGGAAATCAGTTCCTTGACCAGGTCCACATGGTTAAACCTGGATTTGGGGGCTAAAGGTGAGTCTCTTTGAGATTTACACAGGGCTTAGAGATTTTTAGGTGGTAAGATGATGACAATCTGTCAGGAAAGGGTATTTGGAAGTTGTGCTTTTGCAAGAAGTATCTACAGCTACAGCGATACTCTACAAACCACCA
The DNA here is from genome assembly GCF_023897955.1 of Schistocerca gregaria. Lineage (NCBI taxonomy): Eukaryota > Metazoa > Arthropoda > Insecta > Orthoptera > Acrididae > Schistocerca > Schistocerca gregaria. Next base: position 91,247,931 of record NC_064931.1, read on the forward strand.
TGAAGTGCATTGCAGAGGGTATGTTCCATTGTGCCAGTAATTATGGTCTCTTTCTGTTCCATTTACTTATGGAGTGCAGGAAGAATGATACAAGGAAAGCTTCTGAGGCAGAGCGGATCAGCAAGGCAGGGTATGGTGTTACAATGGATTGAAGGGAGGGGTGTGTGGGAGAAAAAGAGTTCTTATGGCGGGTAGTGGTTTTACCTGATAGGAACAGAATATAATGGTAGCACAGGAAATTAGTTGTTCTGCTGTCCAGAACATAAACACCCACTAGTAAATCTCCTATCTGTTTCATCTCAAGAAGTTCCTACATTATGGATACCACACTATTGGGAAGCTGGAGCTATGTACATATGCTGATAATCTCACATGAGGTTTTACAGACAACATCTAGTACAGGTAGTTCATAAAGATATCTACTACAAAGTTTCTGCTCATCCTTAGAATTAGATTATAGTTTTCGTTCCATAGACCCAAAAATGAGATGAGTTTCGCGGGTGTGGAACAAGTCGGGAAGTATAACATAAAAAACATAAAACATTTCAATATAATACTCACTTTCCTGATCACTAGTCAGGAGATTGTCAAAATATGTGAATATATGATGGTAAACTGGAACTGCTAATATTTACAGGATTAATACACTGTCGGAATGAAACACTGTTATGCACTTTCAGTAGATTTATCGTCGTCATCTCAGCCTTTTCTCACATCATGTGGGGTCGACGTTGCTTTGCTGTATCCTTCTCTTCCATAAATACCTATCCATTGTCTTTTCTCTGAGCCATCCTTTCTCCCGTAGATCCCCTGCTACCTTGTCTTACCATCTCAGTATTGGTCTTCCTCTTCCCCTTGATCCTTTGATTTCTAGGTCTTCAACTCTTCTCCCCACGTAGTACTCCCGTCTTCTCTGCACATGTCCATACCACCTTAGCCTACTTCCTTGGATCTCCTTCCCTGTGGGCCCTACTTTCACTGTTCCCGTGATGTACTCATTCCTTACTCCCTGCCGGTCCGGGGGTTTGAATAGGCCTGTGGTATTCCTGCCTGTCGTACGAGGCAGGAAGGAGTTTCACACGTTTTGGCCTTAATGTGATGAGCTCCTGTAGGGTTTGACCTCCATTCTTCAAAATTTTCCTGAAGAGCAAGCCAATTGGGGAAAGGCGCCTTACAAGGTGCATTGTGTCCATCGTGCATTGAGATCCTTAGCCCACTTTCTCGTCGTCGCATTGCAGTCCTGCCCATTCTCCATCTTTTGGGTGAGGACACCTTCCTGGGTGTGTTTTCCTCCATGTACTATGCAGTGTCGATTTCCGCGTCAACGATGACCATGGTCTGCCTTGCATCTGATATCGAGCACGGCAGCCAGTACCTTTTCCAGCCTTTTCTCACTCATTTTCCACCCATTTACTCTCCTGATCTTGCACCTCATAGTTCATTCCCTTGCAAGATCTGTACCGTACACCCACCCATGCAGCCCACTTCAGTCCTGTCACAGGCATTTCCTATGCAGTAAAAGTGTAATTAAGTATGGCAGCAGCCACATCTTCTGTAATGTGCATTATAGTGAAAGTTGTCCTGGTTTTGAACTGTTGTGCACGGCAATATCAGCCACCACTGGTAGCGAATGAAATTCCGTCTCCTTCTGGGCACCTTGCCCTGAGTAACAAAAACCAGGGTTAAATGGTCTTCTCCATAGGTCACTGTGGCTTACTTCAGTGGTGATATAATGTAATTCATTGTTTACTACAGTAACACACAATTGACTCTTACGTAAACTGAAGGCGGGAAAGGAAGGGGAAGGAACTAATGATATCAGCTGCATGGAGACCTTGTGCGGCTGCATGAATGAACATTGCCAAATTTTATCTAATCACATACTTGACCACCTAGTTGATGCACATTATAATTTCACTGATTTTTGACAGTTGCTTAAACATCCTTACTATTTGGATCCTGCCTCCCTCCCCTTTCCTGGCCAGCTACAACTTCTCTGAAATGCACAGAGTGAAACTGTCCTTCCAGCAAAAACTCCATTCTCACAATCCCCCTTGCTTAAACCTATGTCAGTTCCCATGTGCTATATTCCAATCCCTGTCTGTTACTCTGTCAGTTCTTGCTATATCCCATGCCAATTCTCTCCTGTCCAAAATATTTTACTCCTCTTTCCTCTCCTTCCCATCCCGTTCCTCACATCTCCCTTCCTCCTGAGCATTTTTTAAATTGCTACTCATATTAATCTGTGTTATCCTACTGTTCAGCATTGCCATTGGTGGTCCTGTCCCCTCTCCTGCCTTCCAGTGCTACTGTGCCTCTTCCTTTCCTTTGTGGCTTCTCCCCTACGCTGGTGGTTCACTCCTTTGTCTCCTCCACCTGCTACCAGCTGTCTGTGTTCTGAGAACATCATACCAACTGTCATTGTTACTTAGACTCCAGACCAAATGCAAATAATACAAAATCATGCACAAACCTAATGTTTTGATAGTTTGCTAGTATTTGAATTTTCGCGCAAGTGTCTTATTGATCCATATGTAATAATGAGACATAGTGAACAGAACTACTTTTTAATTTAAGCAAAACATTTTTCCAATCATATTACACTGGGTTTTCCATTGTTCAAGGTTTTGGACTCTGTGGAATACCGGAAAATTTAATATCTGCATTACTGGAGACAGGCGTGAAAGATCTGACCGTTATAAGCAATAATGCTGGAGTAGATAATTTTGGCTTGGGGCTGCTGTTAAAAGAACATAGAATTCGGCGTATTATAGCGTCCTATGTTGGTGAAAATGCAGAATTTGAAAGGCAGTATCTTGCTGGTGAATTGGAAGTTGAACTTACACCTCAGGTGAGCAAGAATGTTAAGAGTGTATGCTGCATACTGATGAGTAACTATTCTATTACAATTACTAGTATATTTATAGTCTTCGAATACAGTTTCTACCATAATCTTATTTTTTTCATGTATGATACACTGTATTAATATGTACCAGCCATGAATGTGTGTGTTTCTCAAACTTACTCCTCACATTAAATAACTAAATCTATTATTCGAATGTTTTGTGAACCCATATCTAGACTGGGTGGCACACCAGCCCCTGTTGTTAGTCAGCAGTGGGGATTCGATCTTGGAGCAGTGTGCCTCCCTGTGTCCCAGAAGCTGGTGCTTCAATGCATGTGACTATCTGGATGGGTTACTTCAATTAGTATTACTGCTGAAAAGATTGCAAGTGCAAGATAAACTTCTTAATTTTTAAAATTTTTTGTCAAGTATTAAATATCCTCACTAGCAGATGGAAGTGATTTTTAGATGGAAGTGATGTATTTCAAATATTGTGATAAATGAGAAGGGGTAAAATTGCTGTTTGGACTAGTAGTTTATAATGTTAAGAACAATAAATTGTTGGTGGCAGTAGTTTGAAGAACAGATGAAATTTTAACAAACTTGTGCCCCAGAACTGGTAACAGTTGTTTGTATAAATATATAGAGGGTTATAAGTAATTCTGTCTTTGATATTCAATGGCTGTAGATTACCTGTTCTTGAAAACATGTACATAAAGATTATAGCGTATTTCATTGAACTGGAAAAATATTCAAGAAGTTAGGAAAACTGTCTTTCTCATTTAAATATAAACAGCATATGTTTTAATGTATTTAGATATAAACAATGTTATTCAGATTTATTTTATTTTCATTAATTGATCTCTGGAATGGTTACACACATTTGGATTCTGCTGACTTCATGTCTGATGTTTGGTGTAGTTTAGTCACTTAACATCAGCTGTGTATGTAGATAAACAATTCATATCCCATGGCAGGATCTATCTGTTCCTTGTCCTGAAAACTGTTGACTCTAGACAAATGTACAAAGCAAGGAGACATCTTGATTGAGAAAGTGGTCTCATTTGGGAGTCATTTGTTTCAAATTCGTGTATGGTCACCCTAATTTATGTTTTCTGCAGTTTTCCCAAATCACTTCAAGTGAATACAGGGGCAATTCCTCAGAACAAGTTATGATGAATTTTGTATAAGGTAACTGCCCCAGCTGAGCTCATGCACCATCTCTGATGATTAGGGATCTTAAGAATTCACAATGCAGTAAGCATCACAGTGTAATGTACATTGTTTATTGTTGTGACCCTTTCCCCATAATGTTCCAGTACTGGACCTTGTGCATCCCAAAAAACCGTAGGCATCGGTTTTCCTGTGGACTGTAGGGTCTTGAACTTTTTCTTGCACGGCGAATTTGGATGTTTCCATTCCTTACTCTCCAGCTCCTAATGATGGATCCTTGTTTCATCACCAGCAATGACCCTAAGAAGTTGTCCCCTTCATTACCATAACAATACAAATGTTTTTTGCAGATGTCCAAGCGCATTTGTTTATGCAACTGTGAGAGTTTTTTTGGGACCCATCTTGCGCAAACTTTATAAAACCCAAGTGTGTTGTAGATGATTTCATAAGCAGAATCGTGACTAATTTGCAGACAATCTGTCACTTCGTCAATAGTTAATTGTCTATCTAAGAGAATCCTTTCACGTGAACACTCAATGGTTTCTTCATTTGTCGCGGTAAACGGTCGTCCAGCTCCTTCATCGAGCACAACACTTGTGCAACAATTTCGGAATTTTTCAACCCATTTGTAGACACTCCGTTGTGGCTAAACACTGTTCCCATACTGCACCGAAAGTCTTCAGTGAATTTGGGCCGCTGATACACCTTCTGGTCACAAAAAGCAGATCACTGAACATTGCTCTTCTTTGGTGCAAATAAACAACTGAGTAGCCTTGGTTAACAGTGTGGCAGTGATAATGGAACTAGCCTAGCAGCTTGAAACTTGCAAAGATATAATAACAAATAAATAAAGCATGCATTATCAATGTAAAACAACAGTACTACCAAAATAAACAAAATATAACTAAATTGCGGATAGTAATTGACTTACCCTCGTAACTGAAAGAAGTGTTGTGGATGTTGTTCAGTTAAAAAGTGAAAAGCACAGCACACAGTTATTTGGTCTTTGTGTATTTCATTGTTGTTTTCTGTTTAAGCAGCTTATTTAAGACTTAGCTGCAGTATTCAGGAAGATATACTCCTAGAAGGAACAAACAAACAAATTTGAGCTCTCTATCATTTGCTCTTATTAATGTCATCATAGTGGAACTGTCAGGTGTAAACATAAAATAACATTAGCTTTTGTATTTTCAGGGAACTCTTGCAGAACGTATCAGAGCTGGAGGAGCTGGCATACCAGCCTTTTACACACCCACTGCTTATGGGACATTAGTCCATGAAGGAGGTGCTCCTATTAAATACTCATCTTCTGGGAAAGTGGAAATAGCAAGCAAAAAGAGAGCATCTGCATCTTTTGATGGGAAAAATTATATTTTAGAAGAGGCAATAACTGGTGACTATGCAATTGTAAAGGCCTGGAAAGCTGACCCTGTTGGAAATCTAATATTTAGGTATACATATGTTTTATAACCATTCCACATTCATAATACGTGTTCATTTTTGCATCTTGATCATCATGGGGCCCTTAAAAATGACAGGACACGCATTATTTACAAGTTCAATTCAATTAATATGATTGCACACCTGTCATTTGTTTAACGAATTTAGCAACAGATGGCAAATGTTTCCATGCATTTAGATAAGTTAACTGAGATTTTACAACCAGATGTTTCCAGACAGTTTTGAGAGACACCAAAATATCCTACTCTTAAGATTGATGACAGCTGATATATATGTTTAAAAGTTTAATGATTCTAAGGTGTCAAACTGTGTGATACCATTTTAGATGTAAAATAGTAAACAAGAGAAGTCCAATAAAAGTGCATTTATTAACATATTGCAATATGAATTTTTGTGTAATAAGACTTGTTGTTGTCTTCAGTCCTGAGACTGTTTTGATGCAGCTCTCCATGCTGCTCTATCCTGTGCAAGCTGCTTCATCTCCCAGTACCTACTGCAACCTACATCCTTCTGAATCTGCTTAGTGTAGTCATCTCTTGGTCTCCCTCTACAATTTTTACCCTCCACACTGCCCTCCAATACTAAATTTGTGATCCCTTGATGCCTCAGATCATGTCCTACCAACCGATCCCTTCTTCTGGTCAAGTTGTGCCACAAATTTCTGTTCTCCCCAATCCTATTCAATACTTCCTCATTAGCTATGTGATCTACCCATCTGATCTTCAGCATTCTTCTGTAGCACCACATTTCGAAAGCTTCTGTTCTCTTCTTGTCCAAACTATTTATCGTTCATGTTTCACTTCCATACATGGCTACACTCCATACAAATACTTTCACAAAAGACTTCCTGACACTTAGATCTATGCTCGATGTTAACAAATTTTTCTTCTTCAGAAACGCTTTCCTTGCCATTGCCAGTCTACATTTTATATCCTCTCTACTTCAACCATCATCAGTTATTTTGCTCCCCAAATAGCAAAACTCCTTTACTACTTTAAGTGTCTCATTTCCTAATGTAATTCCCTCAACATTACCCGACTTAATTCTACTACATTCCATTATCCTCGTTTTGCTTTTGTTGATGTTCATCTTATATCCTCCTTTCAAGACACTGTTCATTCCGTTCAACTGCTCTTCCAAGTCCTTTGCTGCCTCTGACAGAATTACAATGTCATCAGCGAACCTCAAAGTTTTTATTTCTTCTCCGTGGATTTTAATACCTACTCCAAATTTTTCTTTTGTTTCCTTTACTGCTTGCTGAATATACAGATTGAATAACATCGGGGAAAGGCTACAACCCTGTCTTACTCCCTTCCCAACCACTGCTTCCCTTTCATGTCCCTAGACTCTTATAACTGCCATCTGGTTTCTGTACAAATTGTAAATTGCCTATCGCTCCCTGTATTTTACCCCTGCCACCTTTAGAATTTTAAAGAGAGTATTCCAGTCAACATTGTCAAAAGCTTTCTCTGAGTCTACAAATGCTAGAAACGTAGGTTTGCCTTTCCTTAATCTTTCTTCTAAGATAAGGTGTAGGGCCAGTATTGCCTCACGTGTTCCAGTATTTCTACGGAATCCAAACTGATCTTCCCCGAGGTCGGCTTCTACTAGTTTTTCCATTCGTCTGTAAAGAATTCGCGTTAGTATTTTGCAGCTGTGGCTCATTAAACTGGTAGTTCAGTAATTTTCACATCTGTCAACACCTGCTTTCTTTGGGATTGGAATTATTACATTCTTCTTGAAGTCTGAGGGTATTTCGCCTGTTTCATACATCTTGCTCACCAGATGGTAGAGTTTTGTCAGGACTGGCTCTCCCAAGGCCGTCAGTAGTTCCAATGGAATGTTGTGTACTCCGGGGGCCTTGTTTCGACTCGGGTCTTTCAGTGCTCTGTCAAACTCTTCACGCAGTATCATATCTCCCATTTCATTTTCATCTACATCCTCTTCCATTTCCATAATACTGTTCTCAAGTACACCGCCCTTGTATAGACCCTCTATATACTCCTTCCACCTTTCTGCTTTCCCTTCTTTGCTTAGAACTGGGTTTCCATCTGAGTTCTTGATGTTCATACAAGTGGTTCTCTTATCTCCGAAGGTTTCTTTAATTTTCCTGTAGGCAGTATCTATCTTACCCCCTAGTGAGATAAGCCTCTACATCCTTAAAATTGTCCTCTAGCCATCCCTGCTTAGCCATTTTGCATTTCCTGTCGATCTCATTTTTGAGACATTTGTATTCCTTTTTGCCTGCTTCATTTACTGCATTTTTATATTTTCTCCTTTCATCAATTAAATTCAATATTTTTTCTGTTACCCAAGGATTTCTACTAGCCCTTGTCTTTTTACCTACTGGGTCCTCTGCTGCCTTCACTACTTCATCCCTCAAAGCTACCCATTCTTCTTCTACTGTATTTCTTTCCCCCATTCCTGTCAATTGTTCCCTTACGCTCTCCCTGAATCTCTGTACAACCTCTGGTTCTTTCAGTTTATCCATGACCCATCTCTTTAAATCCCCACCTTTTTGCAGTTTCTTCAGTTTTAATCTACAGGTCATAACCAATAGATTGTGGTCAGTCCACTTCTGCCCCTGGAAATGTCTTACAATTTAAAACCTGGTTCCTAAATCTCTGTCTTACCATTATATGATCTATCTGATACCTTTTAGTATCTCCAGGGTTCTTCCATGTATACAACCTTCTTTCATGATTCTTAAACCAAGACTTAAGGTTTCATAATATCTCAGAGGTAATACTTAAAAAAAAAAAAAAACCACAAAGAAAAAGATATTGTCAATTTTAGCTGCAATTATTTAGTGCTAGATGGAATAGTGTTAAAGTTTAGATTTTGCATAAAAATACCATTGAAACAATGAATCTATAGTATATTTGTACAGGTAGTCGATAGTAATGTTCTTGCATTTTACGTTTTCCTGGTTTTTACATTCATTTTTGTCGGTCCCAACAGAAGTCCTATTCACTGAATACAATGCTTTTCCATCATTAACAATTCCATATTTAAAAAAATTTATGCGTTTTGTGCTTTCCTTTACATTATCACGACCTTTAACATTGATTTTCATACAAATTTCTGCAAAAAGGAAGTCCTATTCCTGCTCAGTCAGCCTTGGAACAAAGCATAACATGCAGACTATGCAAAAGGTTATTGATCATGTAACATAGTGTTCGTGCAGTAAGCAAGATTTACATTATCGGTGTGTTGTGTCACCGCAGTCTTTACTATAGGGTCTCAGTGTCTAGAAGGGTGGGCAAGTATGCCGAGTTGCTTTGTGATGATCATAAGGCAGTGGCCGAGAGCTAACACACACGAATGCTCATTTCCTTCATTGTTATGATCGTGTCTAATGGTGTAAATAAAACACAGACGCTAAAGTCTTTCATGAAACCACATAAAAAAGATATTAATGTTCTAATGTGAGACATATATATTGATTAAAACACTAAAATTGGCAGACTCCATAAACACAGAAGAATAGGCACGGAATCTGCAGCTTGTTGCCGACAAGGAGGTCACTCATCTCAGGGATGTCCTGGGTGACAAAAAAAAAGGGTGGAAATTTTAGTCATGTTAAAGAGCATCATGAGTAGGAACGTTTATGTCTGACATCAGGTTGAACCAACCTAAGACTGCGTGCCTAGTACGGATTAGCGTATTTCACATGGAAGCAACAATAATTTGTGAAGCCCCATTGTAGAGACAGCCATCTTCAAAAGTGGTGTTTATTTGTGTAGATGACTGTGGAGTTAAATTAAAGCTGTTGTAACATAACACAGAGCAGAATGAAGGTTGCTGCTAGAGTAATTGCCATCAGATCATTTAAGTTGTCACAGCTGAAAACAGAATACAGTAGACAGCAGATGTTCCGAATCGTGCCAACATGTCGCGAAAAGAACTAGGCAAAAACGTTTTCTTGCGTTAAAAGATAAAAATGGTTATTGGATATTTAATTAAGAATTCTGAAACAAAATCCTCCGTTAGATTGAACTTCATTAACAGTAGTCAGTAAAATTTGAATTCTGCCTTTGTCATATAGTGAGTACGTCTCTGAATGCGCACACGCACTTGTGTAAGAGTCACATTCTGTAGTAACTTGAATCAGTGCCTACGAGTAAACTGGTTAGAAAAGATGAACAGTATTTCTTTGGAAGAAAAAATGATGCTTCTACAATGTGTAGATTTGCATGTTGGGTCACGAGTTCAATTAGCGGAGAACCTAAGGCTTTTCAATTCTGGCCTGAACATGATTTTAAAAAACGAGCCCAGCAGTCTGGTTCTACGGCAAAAAAAGCATACAGACATTTGGCCATCAGTTTGATTCTTTGGGTAAACTCGTAGCACAGTGGTGGCAGGGTTAGTGAAGTTACCCAGAGAATAAGTTTTGACACTGGCAGGAATAGTTACAGAACTAGTGATGACAAGACTGTTTGTTAGAATGAGGAAGGAGAAGAAATGGGGACTCACACAAGTTATGAAAGAATATGATGATTCCAAATTTATATAAAAATTTCGTAATACTACTTTTCGATCTTGTTTCAGAAGCTAGAGAGTATGAATGAAATGTGAAACTATTTCCTAACATAAAACCTTTTGCTTGTAGTAGGACTAATAGGCAATTGATATTGGTACTTTGTGAATTATATTGTGTTGTGTTACAAAAATGACCATTTGTGCCAAAACAGTCTTGTTTATTTGGTGTGTGTGATAATTGCTGCAATATTAAGTTTTTGTACTATAAGACAACAACATTTCGTTTTTTCATGTAGCAAAGCATTGATGAACTTTGATGAGGTAATAGATTCTTTCCCAGAAAGGAAAGTATGCCACATAAAGGTGTGGCAAGATTAGAGGAAAAAAAAAAAAAAAAAAAAAAAAAAAAAAAAAAAAAAAAAAAAAAAAAAAATTTCTGGGATTTAAGTATTGGAGAAATGTGTACTGTCTTGCTTGTTTCTTGTCTTTACTGGTTTTATGTATCCTATATTTAATTTTATGTTGCACAAAACAGCAAGTTATTAGCTAATAGGCAGTAAAGACTGCAAATTTTCGTAAGAGTTCGTGTTCTGCTCGTTACAAATAATCCCATCCAGTATTAATTGTGAGTTTTAAGTGGGGTAGGATTTCAAACCAGCCGACTGGGAGCAGGAGAGGCACAACAGGACATTTTAATTTCCACTGTCCTGAATGTAGGTAGACGGCATCCATTACAAAATATTATATGTCTGAATTTCACAGAGCGAAATACAGACACATGTGATGGAAAAATGCTGTGTGAAGAGGCGTGGCACTGCACTTTGGCAGACTTAATACCAAATAACATGTCTTAGGTGCCCTTGAACGCATATGTTTTATGTATCAGAATCTTCAGAACGATGTGCGTTACAAAATGAAGTTTTTTTGGAGTCCTACCTCAAACGCTCGAGGGAGGGGGAGCGCCACTATCTATTATTGCCCCAGTTGGGAAATATCGTAGATCCAGACCTGATGTACAGAGTAACCTTGAGTTGTAGTGGGGAGGTGGTAGTCTCCACGTGGCCCATGTTTATGTTAAGTGATTTTGCTGTTTCCCCCTTCATTTATTGCTATCACGTCAAATGGAAGCAAAACAGGTTTCTCTGGCTGGGAGCTATCAAGTGAATTAAAATATATTCACATAATTACAGAAGGCTAAAATATGTTATTAGTTTCAGATTTTATTTTATTACCACCTTCCTGACAGTCAAGTGTTAATCTCCACGCAGAACAGGGAAGTTATTTTTGTTGGTTTGTTAAAGAAATTTGGCTTTCATTAATCTTTTCTGCTGAGGCAGTCAATTTATTTGAAACGAAGGGTTTAATCCCACACTATTGGCTAGCTTCAACTGTTTGCTGCATTTCTAGTGCATGTTTTCATCTTATAGCACATATGGCATAATGCCATAATAAAGAACCAAACATGAGATAACACAGTACTGGTACTCCAAGAAAATTTACATCCCAAAAACCACATTGAAAAGCTTAATATCAGGTCGAGGCCTACTGCTCTGGGAATCTGGATATACGAATGTGCACTTTAAATGAGCACGTTTCAGTATGGTTCACAAAATTCTGATACTCTTGAAGTATCCTCTGATGTCTTGTTTCTTTTATGACATAATGTAAGATCTTTTAAAGTTTAACACGTACAAACTTACAGGCTTCCTACGTCATCACAGCTGCACAAGTGTGGTGGCACCTGTTATCTTACGCTCTCTGGCAACTGCTGAAACGAACCTATTTTTAACACATTGCAGGAAAATATTGTGAATGATGGTTTGAAAAGCATTACTTTAAAAGTAAATTTCCTTTTACGCAAGTTTATCTCTGAGCGAGACTGTACGATGAATTTCTTAAATCAGAGAGCATTTGACTCTGATTTAAAAATAAACTCTTTGATGATGAGCCATTTAGATGAATTTCGAGCCCAGAAGATCAGACATTAATGGGGTTATTGAAAGTTTACTGGCGCATTTGTGTGATGTATCTTAAAGTGTAATACGCGCATAAAAGACTAACATTATATGTGAAAGCTTTGCTTCTCTTGCAGTGTTTTAATCTTAGAGACCAATAAAGTATGTGAAAGCTTTGCTTTTCGTGTAGCAACTCTATGTATATTAATTTAAACCATTAACTCTTCATGTTTGTGTGTTAACGCTACTTAACTGTGATGTTGCTATTGGCTGACTACATCATGTGACCTAAGCTCTGAATATCCGCTGGCGAGATCACGTGACATGAGTTTACAAAAGCACATCGCTATCTCAATTTCAATGCTTCGGAAAGTAACATGTGGTGTTTGGTGGAATTCGAATTTATACTTTGATAATACGAAAATATGCACTGTACATGTTGCTGTACATCAAAGATCTTTCCAAAATGTGTATTTTCCCGTGAGTTTCATTTTCTAAAGCGCTTGGAAATTCTATGCCAATGTATAAAACCCTAACCGTTAAAAGGATTGATAAGTTATACAGTTCCGAGAGAACATGAAATCCAGGAGAAATCTGGGAATTTTTTCTTGTCCATGTGTATACCCTGGTCTGGGAAGTTTGAGAATCTGGTGTAATATGAGACTTATTAGACTGACAGGATAGTTGCTACTCACCTTACACACACACACACACACACACACACACACACACACACACACACACACACACACGACCATAGTCTAGCTGCCAAAGGCAGACTGCAAGCAGTAGCGCATGATGGGTGGTGGGGGTAAGGAGGAGGCTGGGGAGGGGAAGGGGGTGGGTGGGTGGGTGGAAAGAAGGCTGGTTGGATGGGGTTGGTGGACAGTAAAATGCTGCTTGCAGTAGCATACAGAGACAAGGTGGGGATAGGGTAGGACAGCTATGTGCAATTGGGAGGTTAGATGGATGGCAAGGGGGGGGGGGGGGGGAGGCAGTGGAAAAGCATTGTTGGAATAGAGGGCTTGTAGTGCTGGAATTGAACAGGGAAGGGGATAGGTGAGTAAAGGACAATGACTAATGAAAGCTGAAACGAGAAGGGTTATGGGAATGTAGGATTTATTGTAGGGAGAGTTGCCATCTGTGCAATTCAGAGAAGCTGGTGTAGGTGGGACAGATCTAGATGGGTAAGGTTGAGAAGCAGTCATTGAAATGAAGAGTGTTGTTGGCAGCGTGCTCAGCAACTGGGTGGTCTACATCTACATCTACATGACTACTCTGCAATTCACATTTAAGTGCTTGGCAGAGGGTTCAGCGAACCACAATCATACTATCTCTCTACTATTCCACTCCCGAACAGCGAGCGGGAAAAACGAACACCTAAACCTTTCTGTTCGAGCTCCGATTTCTCTTATTTTATTTTGGTGATCATTCCTACCTATGTAGGTTGGGCTCAACAAAATATTTTCGCATTCGGAAGAGAAAGTTGGTGACTGAAATTTCGTAAAAAGGTCTCGCCACGACGAAAAACGTCTATGCTGTAATGACTTCCATCCCAACTTGTGTATCATATCTGCCACACTCTCGCCCCTATAACGTGATAATACAAAACGAGCTGCCACTGCGCAGCAATATTCTAACAGAGGACGAACGAGTGTAGTGTAAGCTGTCTCTTTAATGGACTTGTTGCATCTTCTAAGTGTCCTGCCAATGAAACGCAACCTTTGGCTCGCCTTCCCGACAATGTTATCTATGTGATCCTTCCAACTGAAGTTGTTCGTAATTTTAACTCCCAGGTACTTAGTTGAATTGACAGCCTTGAGAATTGTACTATTTATTGAGTAATTGAATTCCAACGGATTTCTTTTGGAACTCATGTGGATCATCTCACACTTTTCGTTATTTAGCGTCAACTGCCACCTGACACACCATACAGCAATCTTTTCTAAATCGCTTTGCAACTGATACTGGTCTTCGGATGACCTTACTAGATGGTAAATTACAGCATCATCTGCGAACAATCTAAGAGAACTGCTCAGATTGTCACCCAGGTCATTTATATAGATCAGGAACAGCAGAGGTCCCAGGACGCTTCCCTGGGGAACACCTGATATCACTTCAGTTTTACTCGATGATTTGCCGTCTATTACTACGAACTGCGACCTTCCTGACAGGAAATCACGAATCCAGTCGCACAACTGAGACTATACCCCATAGCTCCGCAGCTTGATTAGAAGTCGCTTGTGAGGAACGGTGTCAAAAGCTTTCCAGAAATCTAGAAATACGGAATCAACTTGAGATCCCCTGTCGATAGTGGCCATTACTTCATGCGAATAAAGAGCTAGCTGTTTCTTGGCCACAGTTTGTCAGTGGCCATTCATGCAGACCAAAGGCCTGTTAGTTGTCATGCCCATGTAGACTGCAGCACAGTTATTGCATCTTAGCTTGTAGATCACATGACTGGTTTCACAGGTAGAGATAGGTATTGCTTGTGACCAAACTGGTGTAGGTGGTGGTTGGAGGATGTATGGGACAGGTCTTGCATGTAGGTCTGTTACAGGGATATGAGCCATGAGGCAAGGGGGTTGGAAACAGGGTTTGTGTAGGGATGGACAAGGTTTGGCGAGTGGCAGAATACCACTGTGGGAGGAGTGGAAAGGATAAGGGTAGGCTATTCCTCATTTCAGGTCAGAGTGAGAGGTAGTCGAAACCCTGGCAGAGAATGTGATTCAGTTGTTCCAGTCCTGGGTGGTTCTGAATCATGAAGAGAATGCTCCTCTGAAATCTGACAGGGGGTCATTGGAAGGCAGTGGTTGACGGAGAGATAAGGCACGGGAGATCTGCTTTTCTACAAAGTTGGCAGGGTAATCTCAGTAAGACCCTTGATGTGTTTCAAGAGAGGCTGCTCGTCACCACAGATGCGACAGCCATGTTCGGCTAAGCTGTATGGAAGGGACCTCTTGGGAATGTGTGGCAGCTGTCGAAGTGGAGGTATTGCTGGTGGTTAGTAAGTTTGATATGTATGGAGGTACTGATGAAAAATATGTTCACGTGTGTTGACAGCACTATTGAAACTATTATTCATTGGTCTTCTAGCTATCCAACAGAACTAAATTGTATAAGGCCAGTGAAAGAAACAATGTGGTGTGTATCTAACTGCAAGTATCATCTCAAAAAATTATCAAAATGTCCCTAAGTTTTCGTTATTAATAATTATTCTGGGGAGGCAACTTTTAATTAAGCTGTTTGTAACTCGAGTAATAGTGTTCACAGCCGCTGCACACAATACTACTACTTATAAATGAGGGTATCAAAATAAATTCAAGGTAAATTTCTGCCCACATCTTGTAAACAATCACATACTACATTATATTAGATAATTTGGACCAATTTAACATCTATCAAGATTCCTTCCCCCCCCCCCCCCCTCTCTCTCTCTCTCTCTCTCTCTCTCTCTCTCTCTCTCTCACACTCACACACACACACACACACACACACACACACACACACCTTAAACATATTTTCATTTAAGAGGTAATAAACTTACCACAAAACATGTAAATGTACAATACACTTAGGTGCAATATGACAATTCTTAGATTATTTTGGCCATTCGTCATCAAAGAGAAATCGGTTCTCAACTCTTATATAAATTGATCACATTACTGCACTGAAAATGATCAGAAGTTTTATTCACCTGGTCAGTTTGAGGTTTAATATGTATTCTTTATGAACAGTTCAGTATATGGAGAGGTTATTTCAGGTATTTGTAACAGTTTCACCAATAACTAGTTCACAATTGTCTTTATTTTTCTGGAGAGATTAGTACAGAAATGAAACAAAAGGTTTATGTAAGACTTACAGTAAAGAATATTATCACACTAATTATCAAAACAAAACATTATACTTCTGGTTCAGAGCGCCACAGGTGTCAAATCCGTGCCAGACGGCATGGAACTCGATGACCATTAGAGGTCTGCAGCAGTCGTGCTGTAAGCCATGGCTGCGCATGCTCCTGGCCCCGAGTCTAACGTGAGGGCACCACTGTGGAGCACATGGTCCCAGCGGCCAATAGCGATATACCCTGTCATGTATTTAAGAGGCTGCATCTCACTAAGTGAGGCTGTCTGGTATCCGCGTTGATTCAGTTGACATCTCGCTTACAGACATCGTGTTTATGTTACGGGTGCGAACTCCCCGTTTATGAGTGAGCTTTGTTTAGGTTTGTTGAAGTTGTCTCTTGTGACCCTGTTGCCTAATACTTTATTGCTGTTCTTGGTGTCTTGCTCAGTTGTCTGTCATTGTGCTTGTGCTTCCATTCCCGATTGTCCGTCTGTCTTGTTCGTTCGCAGGCCGTCCCCCTTTGGTCCCGCCTTGTTTTCGTTAGTGGCAACCCCACGACAGGAACTGTTGTGGTTACAAAGGCATTGACTGAGAGCATCACATATGTGCAAGATCGAGATAAGTTGTTGACCGTTTTGTGCTTACAAGGAGAGGTCCCTAGCAGTGAGTTAGACTTTCTGAAATCACCTGTACAGTGATGTAGGTTAGGGTCCCATGTGCCAAACCGTGCAGCCATTCACCCTGATGGGTCCGTATTTGCAAGTAATCAAAATTTCGTGTGATGCTCTAAAACTTTAGATGAGCACCATGTAACAAATTGGTTGTGCAGGGTGCAATTGCTCGGTTTTTCTTCCTGTCAATCTTTTTCCATGTGGAATCTTTGTTGATTTGATTTTATGTATTTTTATGTATTAACTTCGATTTAATTTCGTCAGTTTTAGCATCTATATTTTTGTCCACGTTACTACCTTCATTATATCCAATCCTGATTTTGCATGAATTTTGTTTTATTTATAATCTAATTTTACTTTTAAATCTGTATCTGTAATACTTTGTCTGTAGTGCAATAAGAATTTGTTTAAAATGTTTGTATGACAATTGCCATCCAAAATATTTTTATTACAAATAGATTATTTTGTCTTTAGTTTTTTGACTGATACATCAGCAGTTCTAAATGTTTAAACATTATGGTGGCTAAATAAAAATAATTTAATTCACATGCTCATGTATTCAAAGTGGAAAAAGAATAATAGGAAGGAAATGAGGAGCAATTAAAGCAGTTACCTGGTGATTAAAATGATGTGACAAAGGAATAAAAATTAAAAATATAGGTTTAACCCAGTTAATTGAATAAAAATAATTACCAAAGCCATTCCAGTAGACTTAAAAATAAAAGATGAGATTTTAACCCACAACCTCTTGCATGTGCAGCTTGTACATTAACCATTACACTGCACAATCAGTCTGTTGCATTTCCTCGTTATGAAAACTGTAGGGATCCAAGTGAAATTCTGAAATTTTTTGTCATCGATTGCTCACAAAAGAGGCCCCACTAGGGTGAATGCCTGCAGGGTGTGATACCTGGAACCTTGACCCACCTTACTAGAAAGACTATTTCAAAAAGCCGTTCCTGCTGCTGGGGACCTCTCCTTTAAAATGGAAGAGTCCAGTATTTTAGTAACTGACAGGTTTGCTTTTTGCGTCATTATCATGGACTGCTTTATTCTCAGGATATCGGAATCTGTCACATATTGAGTGACTGATATTTTTAGTTTTTTGCAGAATGATTTCTTCTTAATAAACTAATGTTATATGGCAGTCAATGATGCAGTCACCGAATTTCTGAATGGGTGTAACTCCACGTGGGAGCATATGTAGCTGTGTATTTATTATTGTTCTTGTTGGAAGAGGTATCGCACCATAGCTGACGAGAGTAGATCTTTTGATAGAAATCAGTATAAGTAGGATGTTGGATTGATATTTATTTGCTCCGGTCACTACCAACCTTTGCTTTCAATACTGTGCACAAAGAGTATCATTTTTGAAGATATCAGCAAATCGAAACTATTTCAGCTTCAAATACACACAACATTTTTGTGATCTTTGTGTGCTATGTCACCTTTTGTTTAAGTGTGTGTAGAAGCACTGTTGTCTATTAACTGTGGTTGACTGTATTGGCTGCCCTTAAAAAAAACTGTCAGCACTGGCCACTGCTAATTTCCTTTTAATGAAACGGCTACTTCCTTTAGCCACCAAGATGCTAGTCTTCTTGGAGTAAACAACTAATATTTTATCAAAGGTATATCACCCTTAACAACCACAACTGCACTTAACTACTGCTGAATTTCAGTGGTTTTGGGTGGGTGAAATGTATTTTTGGTTTCCTCAAGGGAGTTGCTTACTGAGAATCATTATGTGGAGGATATACATTACTGAACATAAATTACTATCCCCTTAGTAGATTTTGCCCAAAGGGGCAGCCCCCAACACACTCCCAAATGTTCTCAACCTGCTGATTTGTGAAGACTTTCATACTACATAGATTTGGATCATTTGTATCTAACATTATTTGACCTTCAGTGAGAGCTACCCAGTGATAACAGGGAAGACTGTGGATTTGCCCAACCTGAGGAAGGTATTACTGAGTTGGACAGTGTTGGCATTGATGTGGATTGTAGGAGTTAGCTCTCCCCACAGGTTTGGCTTGGAGGGGCAGTTCGTCATGCCCTCCTAAATGTTAACATTGTTACACATTCCCAGCAAAGATTCTCATAAATTTCAGTAGAACATAACATTGTTCGAAAGAAAAATAAATCAGCAACATTACTTGGGGCAATTATACTGCCACAATTCTCCACTGGACCTACATCCAGGAAGTGAAGGCTGAAAATGCCTGTCAAACTACCCATAGTTTTTTGCAGTTTTCACAAATCATATAAGGTGAAAGTTACTGTTTTATTTGCAAAGTTCATAGCTGATTTACCTCTTCATCTTTGTCCAATCTGAACTAGCACTTAGTGTATGATAGCATGATTGTGAGTATGATGTTACTCTCTTCTTCTTCTTCTTCTTCTCCTCCTCCTCCTCCTCCTCCTTCTTCTTCTCCTCCTCCTTCTTTTCCCCTTTACCCTCTCATTCTCTTTCATGTGCTTCTTCCATTAAATACTTGGATGGATGGATGTAGTTGGTGAACAATTATAAAAGTTGCCTTTTACCACAATCTGCCAGGTGATCTTAGTTTCTTTAACAGGTTACACCTGATAAAACGACAACCTGTTCTATTACTTTGCATTGTTGGCGTGATTGCTAGAACTGTTAATAACCAAAAAGTATTCTGTTACACATTCTTTACAGATTTTATCACATTTAAAGGTCAGGCCTCTGAATATGCCTGATGATCAATTGAAATGAAACACATGTAAAAAAGAAACATCAGTACAGAGTTCTTCAGTTTGCATATTGTAAAATTTCAGTTAATTGTAAAACTATTTTCATTGTATTTTGTAGAAATCACCTCAAACTGTGTGTTGCATAAAAATTGATCTTTCTTTTTCTTTTAGGAAGAGTGCTCGGAACTTTAATCCAGCTATGTGTAAAGCTGCTCGCTTGGCCATTGCTGAAGTTGAAGAGCTAGTGCCACTTGGTGCGATTCCCCCAGATGAAGTTCATCTTCCTGGTATTTACGTGGATCGAGTAATTGCTGGACAGAATTATGAAAAGAGGATAGAGGTAAAAAAATGCAAAATCATTGGCAGAAGTAACACAATAAAAATATATTCTGTTTGCTTTTTATTGTTTGAGAACTCTTTAAATCATTAGTCTAATACCATAGACACCAGTTTACTTAAAATAATGCTTTGTATTTATGATTTCCAAGAATTTGTTGAATATATTTGGGAACAGTGGTAGAGCTTTAGTATCTTATATGATATGCTCTCTTTAACTTTAAACATATCTATATTCATTTTCTTGCTGGTATTCACTGTTCTGTTGCTTGTCCACTATTTTAAGTGTTGATGTGTTGTTTTATTTTCTTGTTCAGTATAGTTTTGTTATACTGTGGTGGTCAGTATATTACTGGACAATAGTGTGCTTATTAATATACCTGGAACACAGTTGTTTGAAATTATGCCAGTTTTTAGGAATGTGTGTATCTGTACTGGACTGTTCTTATGTAAATTTTTGACCCCGCATTCCACTGAGCTTATAATTTTCTTATCTCGTGAACTGAATTGAAATGATTTGTATTCTGCACAATATACTCGATGCTTAGCTGCAGTCTTTTAGACACCAGAGAGGGCATTTCATGGAAATTGACAGACATGTGTAGCAGTTATTTATTTGTCTATGATTGGCAGCATTTTTTTAGCAGAGTTCTGAGATTTTCAGTTATTTACTGCATAATTACCATGCTAAAATATCCTTGTCCATATGTAGAGCTTCTATTAAATGATCATTTGACAAAAATGAGTTCAGAAATAAGGTAGTCCTAACACAGCCTGTAGCCATTTCTGCAGGAAGGTGCCACCCGGTAATCTATTTCCCTCCTCTGACTGCTCAAATAAACAGAAATGGTATAGAACTCAGTTTCTTCATCCACTTAGATTCATAAGAAACTTCTGGAGCATGTAAAGAATAAATTCAGACAATTATATTTAGATGCCTTGGATTTTGCTAGGTTGATTCCAAAAAACTGTGCTCAGCGTCTTCAAGATCTTCTTCCCAAGTGTCAATAGCTACATCTAAAATTATTTTGTTGTAGGTAAAGGAGAATTTGGAAAACATAACAGATAATTTTGACACTTATTTGCTTCATTAATAAAATAATTAAAGATAGCACATCTGTTATTCTGCTGACCTATACACTAAGAAATACATTATATGGTGCAGCCACAAAGCTAGCAACTTCAGATCAATAACCCTTGTATATTGGATTAATGATGTTAGAAATTAAATAAAGTAATGCTATAATTGTGGGTGTCCTACAGAAGTGAAGATAACCTTTAAAATTATTGTAAGAATATGGCAGATATGATACCTGAGTTGGGATGGAAGTCATTAAAGCAAAGACGTTTTTCGTCACGGAGAGATTTATTTACGAAATTTCTGTCACAAACTTTCTCTTCCGAATACAAAAATATTTTGTTGAGCCCAACCTACATAGGTAGGAATGATCATCAGAATAAAATAAGAGAAATCAGAGCTTGAACAGAAAGGTTCAGGCGTTCGTTTTTCCCGTGCGCTGTTCGGGAGTGGAATGGTAGAGAGATAGTAAGATTGTGGTTCGATGAACCCTCTGCCAAGCAGTTAAATGTGAATTGCAGAGTAATGATGTAGATTTGCAATGTAGGGAAAAAGACAGAGTGCTACGTATCGTGAAGAAGACATGTCAAGTTGCAGATAGGCACAATTAAGACACTTGCATATAGCTTTCAGCGACAGCCTTTGTCATTAAGAGACACACACATACGCCCCCCCCCCACCCCCACCCCCCTCCCGGAGCACACACGCACGCGCGCCAAATCCAGTGTCTTGGGCTGGAATGCAAGATCACGTGGGATGCTAGCAGGGATCTGGAGGGGAAGGGATAATAGTGTACGGGTGGGGGGAGAGATGAATGCTGTCTGTTGGAGTGAGCAGGCACTAGACTGCCAACAGGTGCAGCCTCAGGAGGTTGTGAGACACGGATGTGGGGAGAAAAGGTGCATAAAGGAGAGTAGTGGGGGAAAGATGGGCCGATGGGTTGGCAGTTTGCTGCAAATATTAGGGTGGGAGACGAGAATGGGGAGAAAATGATGGGACAGAAGGGGTGGAAACTTATCCTTAAAACACATTCTCTGCTCCGGTAATAATCCCGACCACAGCCTATGGTAAAACATTGTCACCACACCCTCTGCCCAACCTGTTTATTTGCTGCCCCCTCCCAATGCATCTGCCCATCTTTCCCCACTCCTCTCCTTTCTTCCTCATCTCCCTACCCCACAACCTCCTGATGCTGTGCATGTTGGCAGTCTAGTCCCTGCATACTTTACCAGACAGTTTCTCTCTCTCCCCACCCATACACTACTATCCCTTCCCTTCCGGATTGCTGCTTGGATCCCATGTGAAGTTGCATTCCGGCCCGAGATGTTGGAATTGGTGGTTGCATGTGCTATGTGGCCAGAAGCTGCCTGGAGTTTGCATTGTAAAAATATTTGGGTCAACATGATAACCATAAGTTAATTTTAGAACTGTGCTTCCATTTGCATTTGTAGCTAACAGTATCAGTAGCTTTAGATGATTTTATGAGTTGTGTGTTATGAAATAATTCACAGCAAACTGAGTGTAATAGAAACAAAGTTTCTCATTGTTGACAGTAAGTCATAATTTTGATTCTTACTGTAGTTTTGTGTTCTGCAGCAATTAACCTTACTGAAAAAATCAAAGAGCTCTTCTGCAGCAAGTTCAAGCCCAGCAGCCGCAATGCGTGAAAGAATTATTAGGCGTGCTGCCCTTGAATTCAAGGATGGCATGTATGGTATCCTTTTGAAAGTGGTCTGCTAACTATTCCCTTTTCTAGGTCAGAATAGAAAGCAATTTGTAATCTTTGTATGCCAATCTTCCTTGTTTAATAATTAATTTCTGTATAACTGTATTTAACATTACTTGGGAGTGTGTCCTTAATGATATTTGCAGTTAATCTTGGTATTGGTATACCAATGCTTGCCAGCAACTACATTCCTGAAGGTATGTCAGTTTGCATGCAGAGTGAGAATGGTATATTAGGGCTAGGACCATTCCCAGCTACTCAGGAAGAGGTTGATCCAGATCTGATTAATGCTGGCAAACAAACTGTGACAGTTCAACCTGGAGCGTCATTTTTTAGCAGTGATGAGAGCTTTGCAATGATAAGAGGGTTTGTATTTTTTCAATGTACAATAATAATGGAGAGATGCCGTCTTATGTGATTAATGGCCTTGCAATTAAAGCCCACATTTTCTGTTTATTTTTTTCTTATCATGTTAGCAGTCCTATTTTTTACAGTTTTGATGTTTTTATTATTTTTATTATCATCATCATCATCATTATCATGTTCTCTCTTTTTATATTAATTTAGTGGACACGTTGACCTGACTATCCTTGGAGCCATGCAGGTCTCACAGTATGGCGATCTTGCTAATTGGATGATACCAGTAAGTATTCAGCAACTAACTGGAGTAAAGAGTGTGTGTGTGTGTGTGTGTGTGTGTGTGTGTGTGTGTGTGTGTGTGTGTGTGTGTGTGTGTGTGTGTGTGTTTTGATGTGGTGGTGGTTATGGTTGTGGTAATCATTTAAATTTTCTAAATTATTTTGTCTTTGGTCATCCAGCTTTGTTGTGGTTATCACCACTGGGTGTTCAAGACTGTGTTCTGTAATTTCATTACTAGTCAAAGTTACCACTATTTCCCTTATTAGTAAATTATGTTGTGTTCAAAATTTAAGAATTTATCAAACTATCGTTTTTCCCCTTGTAATTGCTTGATTGAAGATAATCTGTATTACTAAAATGCTTATCTGGAACACGATACCAGCTTCAGCATAGGGACAACTTAGAGTAGATTATTTTGCATAATTATAGGCCGAATTTAAAAAACATTAAAATGCTGTCATAATCTACTCATTTAGAGATGTAATCAGATGTTAAAAGTTTAACACAGTAAGACAAATATTACAGTTACAAACTGCGTGTTTGTCTTGAGGAAACATAACTATTGGTGCACAAATACTCATACTTCATCTGGTATTTGAGATTTGGAGCACTTAGTGGCTTCAAACAAAGGTTACATATCATTTCAAACCTTTTCTAAACTTTTTATCATTGTTTTATACATTGGAGTTTGATTCTTTAAAGAAACAGGGGTTTTGCTGGAATTTAACTAAACCAATAAACTACATGGTAAATACCATCAATTATCAGTGTGACAGTGTTATTGGTGTGATCACTGAAGGATGAATTCTGATAAAAATTCAGAATATATCTCTGTCTGCGGCATTGTGTATGCCATTAACCTTATTAAAATGAGTCAGACCAGGTCTCAATCCTGGTCCTTAAGTTTCACATGAAACACACTACCAAACTGAGCATTTGGATCATACTTCTTATACCAGTTTAAAGCTTCAATAGGCCAATATCTTTATGCTGTCTTATATACTTTGCAGGAATGTAAGCATAGTTATGGTGTAGAATAGTTTAGCTTCGGCTGTATCTTATGTTTGCGTTACAAAAATGCACATAAAAGTTCTGGAAATGTACAAGCTTTCAGAGCCAGTGGCTCCTCCTCCTAGCAGAAGGTTTGAAAGGGATGGAAGAGGAGTGAAGGAAGAGGAATGGTGACTTTCCTTCTCATCCTTTCTGGTAAGTCTCCAACTCCGTGTTCTGGGTGACTTTTTCCTAACTGTCGTTTCTTCTTAAATCTCACCAGTCATTTTCCTGTATTCTTCTTTTCCCCTTCAACCATTATGCCAGAAGGCACCACCCCTGGCTCCAAAAGCTTAATGTTTCCTGAACTTCTGTATGTGTTTTCTCCTGTCACCACTTGGTGAGTAGATTCTTGATCTATTATATTTTTAAAGAGTGATATTTTTGTTGATATACCATTTATTTGGATGTCTATATAGTTTGAAGATAAGTTGTCCTCAAGCAGAAATGGAATGGATCATTTGAAGTAGCAGGAAAAAAATACACAGTTTGGTCATCAAAATTTGATAATGACATAATACAGATAAATCAAATTTGCGTTATGTCTTGTTTCAGGGGAAGCTGGTCAAAGGAATGGGGGGTGCAATGGACTTGGTAGCTGCCCCTGGAACAAAAGTGGTTGTGACTATGGAGCATACTGCAAAAGGAGGTGCACACAAGATTCTGTCACAGTGTACATTACCACTGACAGGGAAAAGCTGTGTAGACATGATAATAACGGAAAAGGTAAGGTGTAATAATGACCATGTTTTTCATTTTTTCATTTTTTTAGTAGAATGTTAAATACTAAAAACAGTTGTACTACTCCATATGCACACCTTACATTGTCTTAAGGGAAGTTTATTTTAATGGTAAGTGTAAGGGAGACATTTATTCTGTACAGATTTTCGCATTGTTGTGTTTTATATAATGGCACTTAGTTACTCTTTCCAGTTGCTACCTTTTGACAGTCATTATATCACTTATTGTCAAGACTAAACTTTACAGTTTACATTAGTTCCTCACTAAAGGGTAACTTCTTCGTTTGGAATACACCACTATGCATGTAATTCATGTTTTATCACCAGAAAGTGACGTAGGCTCCAGTTGTGCTGTCAGACATCTCTGAAATATTTATCCATTGTTTCCCATTTAATCTTCAGATAAATGCAGTAACTCTACATTTCTAACATGAGTGTAGCAGATTTTCTGTCTGTATGTTCACCTAACATGTACCCTAGAAGCCAAAGTTCAATAATTTCCAACTTACTTGAAGTTTATAGGAAAAAAAATATTTAGATTTTCTTCTGGGACAGTTACATCCAGAATTCTTGCTCTGTGCTGACAGAAGGAACACGTTGTTGATCAAATTTTCTAGCTGTTGACCTTTATCAATAATAGCATAATGTCTAGATTATATTAGTGACATTGAGTGAGTGTTCACCAAAATATATCTTTTTTTTTTTAAATTGCTGAAGTTATGGATGGTTATATGTACTACGGAATGAATAAAATAACTTTTCGATTGACAGAGTAGAATGCTGGGGTGCAGTATTGTCAGGATCCAGCCAGACGGTGCTCAGTGAGGGGCTTAAATTGGCAAGCTACTGCACCCTACCACTTGACTCACTGAAATGTCAGTCACACTTATTTTAATCCAAGCATAGGCAGACAGAAGCTTAGAAAAGAGAGAACCTACAGTAAAACTTTCCCAGAATCTTGGAATATGCATACAAACAGTGAAAGACTTGAAGAAAAATAAAGAAACACTAAATTTTGCAACAATAGCTGACAAAAGGCTGTCAAAGAATAAGTACCTGAAAACAGCAACTTGTTGAAAACTAGATGCATCAAAAACTATATGAAGCACTGCATTTGTAGTTTCAGAACAGAAGCAGCACAAGTTACCACATCTGATTCAATGTTGATATAGAAAGCAGCAGATTTGAAGAAAATTTGAGGAATGGATAAAAATGTAATGTTTTATCAGAATATCTAGCTTGATAAGCCCTGCTTTGAAATTTGAGAAATTGCTGTTCAGAGTGGGAAACATAATGCTAACAAAAACACAACTTACGCTTTTTTGCAGCAAATTCTCCAGTTGCAAAGAATAGAAATCTTTTCTCCCAGACAAATTTAAAACACTGATGAAACAGGACTGTAGTGGAAGGGCATGCCTATATATAGAACTTAACACATGCTGCTGAACATAAGACTGTGAATTTAGTGAGTGAACACAAATTGAAAAAATTCGCTATAAGCAAAAATTTCAAACAAACTGCGTGCATTCACAGGCATAATGAACTTACCACTACATGTAAGTCACCCAGATATAGTGAATTAAATGATCGAGGAACCAGTATCACACTCACTGAGGCACTAAAATGCTTTTATCTGTTATTAGTGTATGCAGAATAAAATATGTTTGATTATACCAATGTTATGGCTTTCCATAAAATGTGAACCATGATCAGAAAACAATTTCATGAAGAGCAGAAAGAGAAAAAGAAGGTGGACAACAGTTTGTCAATAGTGGCTGAAAGCAAGAGAGAAAAAATATGGTGTGTCTTAAGTGATATTGTAAATAAATTGTTAATTCCTGGCAAATAATGCAGTGGGCTTTCAAATTTGACATGTAGCATGTTTTGTTGATACAGTAAGCAGCAGTTTCTGGTAAAAATGTGTATTTTGGATTATTCATGTATTTGGTTATCCATGCAGGCTTGTGAATGCCTTAACCTGAACTGGGAGCTTGCTGTGTTAAAAAAAGTTACCGGTTGCCTCTTGTAAACAAAACACACTTGAGCTAGGATGTGTCCAGACAGAGGGAGAGTGTATTGAACGGTATATGTGTGTGTCACTTTGTTCCTGTCGTGTATTTTGACGAAAATAGTTTTGCTTCCTCTGACAGCCAGACTCTTGTTGTGAACCGTCTAATACTGACATCCTGGACAGGAAAAAAAGGAAAAAAACAAAAATTGAAGTATTTTGTCAGAGAATTGTTAAAAATAGAGGAAAATGAATTCTTAAATACCCCACAATAAGTACCTGTCTGGTCAGTGTTGATAACAAAATCTATGTTGAAATTTGGTATCAGTTTTAACATCTGGGTTTGTAAAGTGTCTGCAGCTAGCAACATTTTTTCAGTTGTCGCTGTTTCTTTTCTTGAAACAAATCTCGTCACTTTTCTCTGGCGATTCCCATACTTATTTTTGAAACTTTAAATTCAAAATATGTAAACTGTTGTGCTGCAGCTAAAGCCCATGCTTGTAAATTCCATGTAGTCACTTGCTCATACTTCTCTCAGGCTTCAACAAAATTATCATACATCCAGGAACTGACTGCTGCATACTTATCAAATTGAGTTCTCCATTTTTTTTATATTTCTTTTTCCCATTGGGATAAACATTCTTTCTTAGCCGGCTGCATTCTTCCTTTTGTCATGTTTGTATTTTCCTCGTGGGATGAGGCTTTGTGATATTAACAATGTTAATTTTGTAGTCCTAAGAAAGTATGCTTCTCTTGCCTTCTTTTCTTCTGGTTCATATTCATCCGATGAGCTATGGTCTTCATACTTTTCGATAGGTTCATCTTCACAGTTTTCATTTTCACGAGCAAGTTCATCATCAGTCACAAGTATTTTTTCAACCAACATGTCCACAGTACTTCAGTAAATTTCTTCTCCCATCAACACTGCTTCATGAGAAATTGTCATTAAAGATTCCAATGCAATCACGTTATTTGTGGCAAGCAAGCTTTCATAACAAACAACCACATTTTTTAACATCACCTTCAATACTTCATTGTATAATAAATCTGCAACTTATGATACTTTCATAATATATTCCTTGATCAATTTTTTTAAATTCAGAATATTGTGAAAGTTCCGATAATATTTCACAGTACAGAAAGCTCCAGTCTCTGCAAAAGTCAGGGGAAAGGACTGGCACTGTAACAAGTAAGGCACATTGCTCGATTAGTTCCATGCAGGCCTTGACACTTCCTGTTTGTATATACAATAGGGCAGTAGTGATACTCTGATTTTCTATGAAGACTCCAGTTCCTCAAATTTACAACAATATTTATAACGTTTCCACAGCTTAAAATGTTGCCCGATTTTGTAATAACATAGGAATGACAGTAATTACTACTACTGTAATTTACCTCCATTGACAAGGTAAAAAAGGATAGTATTGATGAGTGTAATTCAAATTTTAATTATCCTGGGACAGCAATTTCATAAACAAAATGAAATTATTTATGATTTAATTGATAATACATTAGTTTATTAATTTTACTTAAAAGTTGTTATAATTTTTCAAACAATTAAGAAAACAAAATAAAATTGAGCCAGCAGGTAGGATCAAACCCAGATCGGTCATACAACATTCTAGAATGCTAATGATTAACAGTTTCACCCGTATGCTGTGATGCTATTTCTGATGGTATATGAGGTACATATGAGCTACGCTTAAAACTTTAGAGCCTTTTTTCTCGGAATTTTCTAGATAGTGTACTTTAAGACTTCTGTGAGTCTGATGTCTACTACCGACCTGTGAAGTCTCATCCTGAACTGAATTTTAGAGACTGGAAGGTTCACTTGTTAGTTATTTCCTTGTTTTTGAAACTTCCTACACTAAAATTATTGTTATAGTTTGTGATTCAATTAAAATACCTCTCCACATTTTTAAATATTACTAATGCTTTATAGGTCACTTTCTTCTTTTGGAGTGCTTCTTCATGCAGATATTTTGTCAGGAATTAGTCTATTTTTGGCAAGCCACAGTGAGGTAATGGTGGTGCACAGCATTTTACTGTTGTTGTTTGCTTTCTTACATTAAATATATGTGATAGATTCTACAAATACTTTTCAGAGCAGCGCGCACACACACTGCACATTTTGAGGATCACATATGGACTCGTGGAGAACTTAACGTTAATCAAAAGTAATATTTAAGATATTCAATTAGATTTAAAAACCAAAAAGTCTGCCCATCTTCAAAGCCACCTAGAATGTAAAGAAGTTGCTAACTCCAGTGTCAGCATACGTTTAAAGGGGGTGCCTAACTGCTACTACAGAAACTTAGCACAGAGGAACTATATTAATCAGTATGTTCACTTTATAACTATTCCCCTTGAAATGTGGGTTCTATGTGACGAACAAAACTCAAATTGGTATCATTGAGAGTTGATTCACATCTATTCAGAGACCTTTGTATATTG
Organism: Schistocerca gregaria; assembly: GCF_023897955.1. Classification (NCBI taxonomy): domain Eukaryota; kingdom Metazoa; phylum Arthropoda; class Insecta; order Orthoptera; family Acrididae; genus Schistocerca; species Schistocerca gregaria. The sequence goes on from NC_064931.1 coordinate 91,277,110, forward strand.
ATGGAGCTTGATATTTGCAAATTGGACACCTAGGGCCATTAAAACAGTTCAGAGTCAAGAGTGCAAGAAGGCTGAATGTTTAAAGGTTTTCTTCTCATTTCGTTAAAGAATTTCCTCTAGCAATTTTCAGCTCCATGGGAACTGAAAACTTTGAGTGGCCTTGTACCCACCATGATTTGAAGTTGCAATCCCCACCACTGTCACATCGTAACGTGTGCAGAACTACTGAGCTAATGAGGCATTGTTGACAGCAGCGCTCTCATCGCAAGATCAGTCAGTGAGCCTCATAATGCACCATCAAACATAAGAACAGTTGACTTACATAAAGAACAGAATACGTGGAGTTCAGAAATGAAACCTTACTTCTCAGTGTCTCACCTTACATGAAGATTATATAGCATAAATCATTGAGCAAGGAAATGAATGTCAAATGAAGTTAGCAGGTCTATTCAGGGCCATGCACTCTGTGTTGCCAAATATTTGTGGTGATGGTGCCGCTTCCTAGCTGGTCTAGGAGAAGCCATGTAGCGAAATACTATACAGACTCGTCATATTGTTATCTCCTGACACATTCTAACGTCGCCTTTTAGACTATCTGTATGTAAAACAGTCTATTGCACTTAATCCAGAATTTCTCTGTTTTTAAGCTTTCCAGTGTGGAAGTGGGCTGTTAATCTCAGTGTTATATAATATCAACATAGTGATGTCTAAGCTAGTGGCAGGTTAGCTCGTGGAAGATATGGCATGTGAAATATGGAGGTGTATAATTTTCCATCATGATTACAATTTTAATGAAACAGAAACAAATCAAACATATTGATAGAATGAAAGCTTATTTCAGTGGAATAAAAAATAACTGGAAATCAACCTTATCCCATATCGTGAAACAGTAAGGTATCAAACACGTTGCACCATGAAATTGGCTATGTACATTGTTGGGGACGGAAGCAAGAAGAACCGCAGTTAATGAATTATTCGAAGCCATGCAGTAATCAGTTCATTTCAGGATTCAGAAAAGAATAAATTGAGAAATATGTTAATTTGCATGGAAACAATACTGGAGATGTGGGCAATGTGCATTTCAGCACCTTCATACATTTTTCATGTTGAGATCTATATGTATGTAATGCACACTAAATAGCCTTTTAACTGCTATCTTAATGTTTCCTCCTTGATTGGACTTTAGATCATGAAAATAATCCAAATTCAGGCCACTTATGGTTCCTTCAAATTGTTGTAGTGATAGATGTTTCTGTGTTCCTGTAAATACTCGTTATCATCACTACTAGTTTTGGGCACTGCCCAGTCTCAAATGCATCTATAGGGAGAAACATGGAGACATCATTTTCGTTGTTTAAAAAAATCATGCACCATGCATATTTGTGCATATTTGCTTTGCTGCATACATTTTTGTGACAGTGAAAACATGAAAAAGTGTTAAAAATTAGGAAGATTGTGAACTGTCTGAACACAAAATTCCAGGAAGCTTTCATTCCAGGTTAAACTGTTCATACCAATGGAACAATGGTTCCATTTGGTGAAAGGTTACACATTCATCATTACATTTCTGGAAAACATTTTAAATACAGGATGAAATGATATCAAGTGTGTGCTGTAAGTGGATGTACTTGGAATGTTAAAGTGTGTTGTGGAAAAGACATTAATGATATAGACATAAATTGTCATGGAGTTATTGGAATCACTTGAATTCTGGAAGGACACTCTTCGTAGATAATTTCTAAACTTCTATTAACTTGGTGCACATTCTGCTAGAAAAAAAGCACATCTGGTAGGGACTCTCCATGAAAAAAGAAGGGGAAATCCAAAAACTATTATCATAAAAATATTGAAGACGAGGGGAATGGTGGTTGTGGAAAGCAACACAAAGGTGATTGTTAGAAAGTGCCATGACGAGGGACATCATTTTTTTGACAACTAAACACAAACCTTAGCTTCAGACTGTGAAAACAAGGAGAGATGAAGTGAAAGAATGAAATACAATTGTGGATTACAATACACCAGATCCTTCAATGATTTTCAAATCAAAAGAAAATCTATGGAAGTCAATGAAGTGGTTCTTCAAAGTGGCCTTTGAATTACTTTTCAATACTACTTTTATAAATGCTCATACTTTGTATGTTCAAATTAAAACACAAAAAATGGGTATCATTGCTTTCCATGAGGCTCTTGCAGATTAGTTGCTTGGGATTGACAATGTTAAGGAGACACCAGTGAATGGTACTCACAAACTGGTTGAAACTGCAGTGAGACGACGATGTAACAACTGTTACCAGAAGCAGATTGGTGAAAGCATGCTATCAAACATAGCAAGCAGTGTCATTGAAATGTCAGATTTGCCCTCTGAGTTTGATGTGCGTGGACTTTTTTTTTTTTTTTTTTTTTTTTTTTTTTTTTTTTTTTTTTCCCCCCAAATGTCTAAAAATGTAAGTTTTTTATTTTGTTAATTGAAGCAATTATATAACAGGTAAATGGAGTTTTTATTTGCAATAATATCTTTATCAGATAAGAGTGTGTGTCACGAGTGATGAATAGGGCCATATAAAGCTTCTAGCTGCATCTTAAGTTTAAAATGAGCCATGTGCATCATATTTGATCACACCATATTTATCAGGTTAAAATCAATTTTTTACAATTTCATGAATGATCAGGTATACTAGCTTTCTATTTTCTAAAATAATATTAAGAAAGAAAGTCATGACCAAAATTCAGCACTTGCATTCGGTAGGACGACGGTTCAATCCCGTGTCCGGCCATCCTGATTTAGGTTTTCCGTGATTTCCCTCGCTCCAGGCAAATGCCGGGATGGTTCCTTTGAAAGGGCACGGCCGACTTCCTTCCCTGTCGTTCCCTAATCTGATGAGACCGATGACCTTGCTGTCTGGTCTCCTTCCACAAAGAACCCAACCAAAATTCTGCCACCGAAGTGTTAATAGAAACGGGTTATATAATTATATGGAATTTTAGCATGCATGCAGCAATGGAAGCAGTTTTGTTTTCAGTCATTAGATATTTTTAACCATCTGGTGAATTTGCAATTTGACTAAATGATTTGTGTCCATAAGTATGTAAAATTTGGAAGATAACCCACATTCGAAAGCTGGAAGGTGTTACTGGATAGGCCACTTAGGTTTTTTTAATATTATTTGTCCACTTACTGAGATTTAAGTATCCATTATAAGTAAAATTTATCTGTTGGATTTTGTTAATAACAAAGAATTTTTTCCCTAGGTGTATATATTTCATGTGTTTTATGAAATGAAATGTTGTAGTTCATCAAAAATCTGTTATAGGGTGTTTTTGAGGTTGATGCAGAAGATGGTTTGACACTGGTTGAAATTGCAGAAGATACAACTGTGCCAGACATAATACAGGCCACAGGATGCAATTTTGAAGTATCATCAGATCTGAAACCAATGGGCAGAGTGAAAGTAAATGTTGAAGATGAATGACACCTCTTATCACATGCCTCAAGTAAAGACAACAGGTATAATGACTGCTGTAATTTGTTTTTCCTAATAGATGATTGTTATTCCTTTGTTTTTACATCACTAGAATGTGTTGTTTGTTTATTTCTTGCTGGAGCTGTTGTCTGAAGTTATGTTTCATCATTTGGAATATCAATGAGAAATTTTCCATATGTCTACATTTTTTATTTTTTGCTTTTGTGAAATATTTGTAGGTGCATTGCAGAACAGGGACACAAAATACGTGAAAAGGTCGAAAGTCCTAAACATTAAAAATTTCATTCAGAGATGAATGTAAGTACAATGAGCAAAAAGTTCGCAACACTGAAGGTATATCTGGGAGAAAATGGAACCTATCCGACAAATGACTAATAGTGGTATAGGTAAACATTTATTGTCAGAGCTCGTAAAGAATAAATTCTGAAGCTACCATGTGTCAGAGTAGAAAAATGAAGACATTTTTTGTAGGTTCTCGTTGTGAAGGCTGCTTTGTGCTAAATATGTAGCCGACCACCATTTACAGCCCGGGTGAGCTTGCAAACCACATACAAGACACACTCCCCATTGCACCCCCCTCAGATTTAGTGATGAGATGTCCCTGCAGATAGTCCATCAAAAACTGACCACATATCAAGCATGAAAACAGAAAGGTGTACTGACTACGAAAAAATAATTAAATTAGAAATAGTGAAACGTTCAAGTTAAAGATGAGCAGCATCGATCTTAGTTGAATGGGCACTGTCTTGGTTATGGTATTGGGTTGTGAAGGGGAAGATCCGTGTTCAAACCTGTGTCCTGCCCTGTTATATTCTTTTATCACAAAATTGGGAACTATCTGTCCAGACATTGATGTGTCTGTTATCTGTATTCAGATTTGTGTCTGTGTCATTTTGTAACGTCCGTTAACAACTACGAAGTGTAACAAAGAGAACACCAGGCATATGTACCTCCTATTTGTTCTACACAAGTACCACATGTTAGGACTCCTGCATTCAATTTTGGAAGTTTTGACTCTTGAATTTCTTTATTGTGAAACAGTTAACACCTGTCTATTGTTTTTAATTTCTGTGAGAAGTCTGTGTGACTGCTCTCACTTTATCACGTTTACTTGTGACGCTAATATGTTCTTAACACATGACTGGTGTTATGTAACCAGTGTATGATATGACAGTTCGCAAGACTAAAGAAGAACAGAAACGTCAATGACTAAATAGACAGTTCATAAACTATGGATTGGGGGGGGGGGGGGGGGGGGGAGGAATAATGAGGAAAGAGATCTTGCTAAACATAGCTAGCTCTGTTCACTCACAAAATCCAGAGTGCTGTATATAAGGGTTCATATATCGATGCTAAGTTTCTTAACTTTTGGAAGGCAATTGATTCAGTTCCACAGTAACATCTTCAGAAAAAATAAAAGCTTTCTGTGTATTAGATAAGATTTTAAGGTGCCAGTGGAAGAAAGAACAAACCCACATTTTAGCAAGGATTAGTTTGAACGCACAGTCGATTGTCACATTTTCGAATGCATTGTCTGCTGTATAAATTGCGAAGTCATATTGTATTAATTTTCTTGTCACTAAATTTAACCAAATGTGTAACATGCAATGACACACCATAGGCTCTTGCGCATTAGCATTTTCTCCCACCACCCCCGTCATTTGTGACCGGACTCTGGACTTACTAGCAGACAGAATTAAACATGTTATTAATGGAACATAATCAAAAGACCTGTGGGGAATCAATGATTGGTGCAAGGACCAGCAGTTGTCTCTCAAAATAATAAATAAAGTTAATATATTGCACACAAATAGGGTCCCCCTGCAAGTCCTGGGTTAGGTTAAGTCCAAGGTATTCCTACTTGTTGTAAGAGATGACTACAAGGAGTCTCACACGTTTCGACCTTTATGTGATGGTTCCCTGTCGGGTTACACCTCCATCTTTCTAAATTTTCCCGAAGAGTGAGCCAATTGGGGAAGGGCGCCTTACATAGTGTATCGTGTCCATCGTGCATAGAGATCTTCAGCCCACTTTCTTGTCGTCGCATTGCGGTCATGCTCATTCTCCATCTCTTGCATGAGGACATCTTCCTGGGTGTGTTTTCCACCATGCAGTATGCAGTATCTCTTTCTGCACCAACAATGACCCATGGACTTCTTAGCACCTCATATTCAGCACAGTAGCCAGTCCGTTGTGGTGAGGCCGCCATGTGCCCTGTTGATTGTAGCCCCCTGACAACACAGTGATTGATCTGCTGATGCCTGTGCCATTAACTCCCCACATATGCTATGGAGTAGGGGTGCCCATCTCCTTGGGGCAGCAGGACTCCCGGCAATGGTCATCCTGCCAGGTGGTCCTTGCTGAGTCTGGGTGGCACCCGTGCAGAAGGCCCCTGGTCGGAGTGGGTGGCATCATGGCAGATGACATGCCATGAAGCATAGTATGTCATCTCTTGCTGGTGGTCCACCACCAGCAGTCTCTAAGTGGGCAAAGTCCAACTTCGATGCTAAGAAATATGACCTCAAATCGTTCCCCTCCCTGGCCACACCATGGGATGAACGCCAGTCAAAGGAAGGCAGTGAAGCTTATTCACCCCAGTACCTCGTATGTAGAGAGTTGATGGGGAACCTTTCATGTCCATGAAGCCTCAGTTTTTTTGTGGAGCATTTGGAGGACAAGTTTGGGGAGGTGGAGGGCTTGTCCAAAATGTGCTCTGGGTCAGTCTTGATAAAAGCAGCATCCTCTGCCCAGTCACGGGCATTACTCACTTGTGACAAGTTTGGGGATATTTCTGTTGCCATCACACCCCATAAGAGCTTAAGTACAGTCCAGGGTATTATATTCCACAGGGACCTTCTTTTGCAGTCTGACAATGAGCTGCATGCCAGTTTAGAGCGGCAAGGTGTTCATTTCGTCTGGTGCACCCATCAGGGTCCGAGGGCTATTCAGATTGCCACCGGTGCCTTCATCTTGGCCTTCAAGGGTGACCCATTGCCCGAGAAGGTCAAGGTGATGGTCTAACACACGCTGTGATGTCAAGCCATGTATCCCTCCCCCAATGCGTTGCTTTAAGTGCTGGAATTTTGGCCATATGTCTTCTTGCTGTACTTCCAGTGTCACATATCGAGATTGTGGACGTCCATCACATCTCAATACTCCATGTGCCCCACCTCCCATCTGTGTCAACTACAGAAAGCCTCTTTCACCTTGCTCGCCAGACTGCAGGATTTTACAGAAAGAGTGGGAAATCATGGAATATAAGACCCTGGAGTGACTGATCTACACTGAGGCTAAGAGGAAATTTGAGGGCCTACATCCTGTGGCTATAACCATCTCTTACGCCGCCATTATGAGAACAGTTGGTGCCCCATCAGTTCCTCGCATTCCTGTTGCCTCTCAGAACTGGGAGACTACACCTGCCCCCATGACGGTGGGGGGCACTTCCCTCCCTGTTGCTCCCGCACCACCTACTTTAAGACGGGAGCAGCATCCCCCCAACCATTGAGGATTTCAGTCCCCACTTCTGTGCCAGAGAAGCATAAGGCTTCTTTGACTCCTCTCACTAGAAAGGAGTCCTTTGGGTTACTCCCTTCCCAGGTTTGTGCTAGTGGGAAAGATGACACTTGCCAGTGGCTGAAGAGCCCAAAAGTAGCTTGTCACAGGGCTTCACGCTCATCCTCAGTCCTGGAGACTGAATCAGTGAAGTCCTCCCAGCCAGGGAAACATAAGGAGTAATGAGAGACATCAAAAAGAAGGTTCCCAAGACCAAGGGAATGGCAGTTGCACTCACACCACCACTATCTACAAGCTGTGTGTCTGTGGATGAGGTGGAGATTCTGGCAGATTTTTTTTTTTTTCACTGCCTGGCTGAGCTGCAGCAACTGTTAAGTTTACACCTGCTTTCTACATTGCCCTCCATGGCAATGCGGACCCCTGCCCTCTGCGGCTATGAGATACTACAGGAACCATAGTGACTATAATCGAGTGTCGGTTGGAGTTTGCGTTTATGTCCTAAACTCAGTCTGTAATGAAACTGTGTCCCTTCAAACCCGTCTTGAAGCTGTGGCTTTCAGAATAAGGACGACAAAGGAAATTACTGTCTGCAGCGTGTATCTTCCTCCAGATGGTGCAGTATCCCTGAATGTATTAACTGCACTGATTGATCAACTCCCTAAGCCTTTCCTACTTTTGGGAGATTAAACACCCATAACCCCTTGTGGGGTAGCACCGTGCTTACTGGCCAAGGCAGAGATGCCGAAACTATACTGTCGGAGTTTGACCTCTGCCTCTTAAATACTGGGGCTGCCACACATTTTAGTGTGGCTCATGGAAGTTACTCGGCCATTGATTTATCAATTTGCAGCCCAGGACTTCTCCCATCTATCCACTGGAGAGCACGTGACGACCTGTGTGGTAGTGACCACTGCCCTATCTTCTTGTCGGTGCCCTGGCATCAGGCCCATGGATGCCTGCCCAGATGGGCTTTAATCAAGGCAGACTGGGAAACTTTCACTTCTGATGTTACTGTTGAAACTCCCTCACACTTTAACATCGATATGATGGTTAAGCAGGTGATTACAATAATAGTTTGTGGCAGAAAATGTGATACCTCGCTCTTTAGGGTGCCCCAGCGAAAAGCAGTCCCTTGGTGGTCACTGGAAGACGTTGAAGCAATTAAGGAGTGTCGGCAAGCTGTACAGCGGCATAAGCGGCACCATGCCCGTATTCGTCAACTTATAAAACTATGGAAGCAGGACAGTTGGGAGAGAGATGTCTCAACCATTGGGTGCCATATGTCACCTTCGCAAATCTCGACAAAGATCAAATCTCTTTTCGGGTACCAGACCCCACCAGGTGTTCCCAGTGTTAATATAAATGGCATGTTATCTACCGACACAAATGCAATTGCTGAGCACTATGCTTGAGCCTGTGTGTCAGAGAATTACCCCCCAGCCTTTCTCTCTCTCAAACGGCGGCTGGAAGGGAAAATCCTCTCATTCACTAAATGCCACAGTGAATCCTATAATGCCCCATTTACAGAGTGGGAGCTCCTCAGTGCACTTGCACATTGCCCAGACACAGCTTCTGGGCCAGATTGGATCCACAGTCAGATTATTAAACATCTCTCATCTGACTACAAGCGACATCTCCTCATCATCTTCAACCAGATCTGGGGCAATGGCGTCTTTCCATCACTATGGCAGGGGAGCACCATCATTCCGGTGCTCGAACCCAGTGAAAACCCTCTTGATGTGGAGAGCTATCGGCCCATCAGCCTCACCAATGTTGTTTGTAAGCCGCTGGAGTCACATGGCCTACTGGCTCCATGTAAGGGCAGGTTCTCAGAGTCGCTCTACCACTGACAATCTTGGGTCTCTCAAGTCTGCCATCCAAACAGCCTTTTCCAGATGCCAACACCTGGTTGCCATATTTTTTTATTTACGAAAAGTGTATGACACCACCTGGCAACATCATATTCTTGCCACATTATATAGGTGGGGTCTCAGATGGCCACTCCCGATTTGTATTCAGAATACTCCATACTTTCTATGTCCAAGTTGGTGCCTCCCATAGTTGCCCGCACATCCAGAAGAATGGGGTCCCGCAGGACTCTGTATTGAGTGTATCACTATTTTTAGTGGCCATTAACGGTCTAGCAGCATCTGTAGGGCAGTCTGTCTTTCCCTCTCTGTACGCAGACAACTTCTGCATTTCGTACTACTCCTAGTACTGGTGTTGCTGAGCAGCACCTCCAGGGGCCATCCATAAGGCGCAGTCATGGGCTCTACCCCACAGTTTCCAGTTTTCGGCCACAAAGTCATTTGTTATGCACTTCTGTGTGCGCCATACAGTTCATCCAGAACCAGAAGTTTACCTTAATGACGATCCACTTGCTTTAGTGGAGACATATCGATTCTTAGGCCTCTTCATCTTCGTCAGCTTAAGTGGAAGTGGTGGCAGCATCTCGATGCCTTCTGATGTCTGAACAACACCAACTGGGGTGCAGATCGCTTTACGCTGCTGCAGCTCTACAGAGCCCTTGTTCAATCCCACTTTGACTATGGGAGTCTGGTTTATGGTTCAGTGGCGCCCGCATCATTGCATGTACTCGACACAGTGCTTCACTGTGGCGTTTGCCAAGTGACAGGAGGTTTTAGGATGAGTCTGGCGACCAGCATCCTTGTGGAGGCTGGAGTCCCTTCATTGTAGGTTAGGCGTGCACAACTGCTGGCCAGTTATGTTGTGTAAGTTTGTAGTTGTCCTGCACATCCGAATCACAGTCTCCTTTTCCCACCCACAGCGGTTCATCTCCTGCATCAGCAGTGCAGCTCAGGGCTTCCCATTGCAGTTCGTGTGCGATCCCTTCTTTCAGAACTGGAGTTTCTGCCTTTACCACCTATACTTGAGGTCCATTCACGTACTCCTCCATGATGTACACCTAGGCCATGGCTTCGTCTGGACCTTTCATATGGTCCTAAGGACTCAGTTAAGCCCATGGCTCTCTGCTGCTATTTCCTCTTGATTCTTGACATGTACCGAGCCACGAAGTGGTGTACATGGACTGCTCAATGGCTGATGGTCACGTCTGCTTCACGTATGACTATGGAGGACATATTGAACAGCATTCCTTGCCCGATGGCTGCAGTGTTTTCACTGCCGAGGTGGTGGCTATATCTCGTGTTCTTGAGCACATCTGTTCGTCCCCTGGGGACTCGTTTCTTCTGTGTACCGACTCCTTGAGCAGCCTAAAAGCTATCGACCAGTGCTACCCTCGTCATCCTTTGGTAGCAACCATCCAGGAGTCCATATATGCCCTGCAACGGTCTGGTCATTCAGTGTTGTTTGTCTGGACCCCAGGTCAAGTCGGAATCACAGGCAACAAACTTGCTGACAGGCTGGCCAAACAGGCTATGCCAAAACCACTTGTGGAGGTCGGCTTATCTGCAACTGACCTGCATTCAGTACTAGGCCGCAAGGTTTTGCGGTTTTGGGAGACGAAATGGCATAACATCAGCATGCACAACAAACTGCGTGCCATTAAGGAGATTACGAATGTGTGGCAGTCCTCCATGCGGGCCTCTCGCAGGGACCTTGTGGTTCTCTGCCAGATTCGCATTGGCCATGCTTGGGTGACACATGGCTATCTCCTGCGCCATGGTGACCCACCTCAGTGTCAGTTCTGCACCCGGCTGACAGTGGCCCTTGTCTTGGTGAGATGTCATTCTTTTGCTGCCCTGCGACGCACTCTTCAGTTACCAGACTCGTTGCCTGACAAGGCCTCATTGGCTAATTTAGTTTTACGTTTTATACGTGATGGTGGATTTTATCATTCTATATAAGTTTTGGCGCATGTCCTTTGTCCCTTTGTGTTGTCAACTCTAATGGTTTTAGGATGGATGTTTTAATGTGTCACAGAGTGGCTGGTTCTCCTGTTATTGTGCCGGCCGCGGTGGTCTCGCGGTTCTAGACGCGCAGTCCGGAACCGCGCGACTGCTATGGTCGCAGGTTCGAATCCTGCCGGGGGCATGGATGTGTGTGATGTCCTTAGGTTGGTTAGGTTTAAGTAGTCCTAAGTTCTAGGGGACTGATGACCTCAGAAGTTAAGTCCCATAGTGCTCAGAGCCATTTTCTCCTGTTATTGTGCTGCACATTTACTTTTTCTTCTTTCCCTTGTGTAATTATTTTACCAGGAACAAGGGATCGATGACCTTAAATTTTGGTCCCCCCTCCCCTTTTAAATTAACCAACCAATACAAGTAGGGGAAGAAATCCCTTACTGTCCAATTACGCTGTTGGCGATAAACCGCTGAAACAGTAGCAACTTCAAAATATTTAAAGTAATCATGCAGAGTAACCTGAAGTGGAAATTAACACACACAACTCATTGCAGGAAAAGAAGATAATGAGCTGAGATTCGTTGAGACACTTCAGGAAATGTAAGTCATGAGTGAAAGAAGTGGCTTACAGAACAGTTCTATGATGGATGTTAGAGTATTGCACATTAGAGATGATCAAACAAAAGGCAAATTTTATCATGGGATCATTTAGTAAGCACAGAAACATAAGAGATGCTCATTAAACTGTAGGTGACATGCTACAAGAGAGACATTGTATATTGTGGAGAGGTTTACTGTTGAAATTCCAAGAACTTAGGTTCTGGGGAGAGCTGGGAAACATATTACAGACCCCGGTGATTTTTGCACAGAAAATCAAAATTACCTGTGCTGCAAAATTACAGGTAATCGTGGACTCTCAGATTGTAAGTATTTTATTTGTAGAAACAGTAAACATCCAATCAGTTGCAGAATGGAATGTTTATTAAAACGCCTTTACCATGGTTTCAGTGTTTCGAAACCCATAGTCTTCAGGAGGAAATACTGACAACTGAATTGCATGTTGTGGTAAACGTATGTTAAAATATAGCTGAAAGATGCCTGTCAACGCACCTCTGTCACAACGTGTAAGCCAGTTGTCAGTATTTCCTCCTTCAGAAGACATTTTTATAAACACTGAAACCATGGTAAAGGGGTTTTAATAAACCATTCATTTTGCAACTGGTTGGCTGTTTACTATTTCAACAGAAAGATTTCATCCTACATTTGTTGCTCCAACCATGTTCAAAATTTTAAAAAGACAGCAAAAGAAATGTTTATTTTATAGCCAGTTTCAATGGTTTTTTTTCGGGTATAGTAGTTGTTATTTACTGCTTTTGGTGTCTCTCTTGCCAATTCTTGTATGTGTTTTTGACTTCTTATTTTTGAAGTACTGTATGTTCGTTGTTTTTATCTCATTTAGCTGTTTTTGTGTTATGCTGAAATGAAAATGAGTTTATCAGTTTTATTGACAACACAGTTCAATTTTATTGAAATTTCTGGAAAAAAGAAACCATTTACGTTAAACCCTTCAAATCCAGTAAATTGAAGGAAAAATGTCTATGCAACGACACACTGTGGAAAAGTTCTTCAAAAGAAAGCATTGTCATAACTTGAAAGGTCTCTTCTGAAACACAATCCTGTTAATAAGTCAGCACTTTACTATTATGTGGAACCAGACACCTGTTTTCTCTATTTTTCCTTCAACGTATGAGACAGCTCATTACTTCCACATTTCCTGCTGGTGGGGAAAGATGCTTTTGCGCTGAATTACTCAATTACAAAGGAATAGATATCTGTTTATAACATCTAAATGACATCTAGGTACACTTAATGGCGTGTTTTCCATACTGGCATAAGTAGAGTTCATCATCATCATCCCACGGTTTCTAGGGCTGTGAAAACAGACTTGCGTGGATCTTGGGCCATAAGAGTTGCTAGCGTAGTATGAAGGTGCAATTCAGTGTTTCAGGTTTTTCCTTCATGTCCGCCTGAAGTATCTGTCGCATTCTGTTTTTCAGCAGGGAGACAAAGATATGAATATAGACAGCAGATTCAGAAGGGGAGGAAGAGGGAAGTTTTTCAAAACTGAAGACATTTAAACAGCATTTCCTGAGTGGCTCCATGACCAAGAACTGGGTTTCTGTTGTCAAAGAACTGAGTAATTGCTATTATGTTCTGGCAGTTGTTTAGAGACTTTGCGACAATATTGAGAAATTTTCATGTATCGGGCCACTTTGAAGTAAAGTGCAGCATTCAATAAAAGGTACTTGGTCTGCTATGATAATGTGTAACTTGCTTTTTAAAGTTCCCTCGCCTTCAGTAGTTATTTATCTGGGTCATTTGAAGTTGTAGAATCTATAAGAATCCATCATGACACAAACAAAACCTTAACAAAAGATACCGTACCAGCAGTGGTTGCTGGGGTTGTAGAATTTATTTATAAAGAAAAAAATACCCTCTTGTTGAAAAATGTACTGTGCACTTGTTCATCATCGTATTGACAGTATTTAAACAGTATGCGGTGACTGTTTACTTTTAAAAATGGCATTTCTGTAGCAGATATTAATTGCTAATTACAGAATGCTTATGTTGATAGACACATGACTGCAAATAGTGTGGCAAGAGTCACTGGTCTGCTATTGCACAAGAAATCAGGAAGGCTGTAAGTGACGATTGTCAGTTGACTCTCATAAACTACATACAGGATGTGATTCAAAAGTTTCAAGACTTAACTCAGAACTAGAAATTTATTGGACATTTAAGTACAGCAGACTAAAATTCTTCAAAATATGATCCTTCAGCATCAACACAGTGCTGCCATCACATCTTCCACTGTTCGTAGCCCTTCTTGAAGGCCTCGGGCATCATGCTGTCAACGGCTCTTGTCGAAGCCTGCTGGATGGAGTCGAATTGCTTCCCTTTTAGGCCTGTCTTGGTTTAGGGGAAGAAGAAAGTCACTTGGAGCCATGTCGGGGCTGTAGGGTGGCTGCGACGTCACATTGAACTTGCCCATAACTTCGGCAGCAGTACGCGACATGTGAGTGGGCGCATTGTCGTGGTGGAGAATCAAATGCCCTCGATTGCCGGGCAGATGTGGTAAACTCGATCCCTCAAGTGGTGGAGCACTCCAGCATAAAAGTTACCTTTGACATTCTGTCCACGAGCAACAAACTCCTTGTGAATCACTTAAAAGGCATACACTTCACACTACGGAAGCAGTGTGCCATTCTGAGTTTTGATGCTTTGACTCAGGATCGTACTCGTAGACCCAGGTCTCATTACCACTTCTCCAGAAGGTTCGGATCAACATCCAACTGTTGGAGCATTTCCTGGCAAACAGTCATGTGCCGTTTCTCTTGATCCACCAACAAAACTTTTGGCACCAATTTGGCACACACTTTTCGCATCATCAAATTCTCCATCACAATCCTCCACACTGTACTCTACGTCCCAGTTCATCAGCAATTAATCTAGTAATAAGACAATGGTCATTGCTTAAAAGTTCCTGCATTCTCTCAAAGTTTTGATCTATTTGCCTTAATGATGGCCTTTGAGTGGTCGTCGTCTTCAACATTCCCACGCCCATCTTTGAAACGTTTGTGCCACATGAGAACCATTGCACAGGACGTGGCTTCTTCCTTAAAAGGCCTCTTGAATCATACCGAGCGTCTCCGTGACAGTTTTTTTCATTTGCACGCAAAACTTTATTGCATAACACTGCTCCATTTTTGCCTCTCCCACTTTTCGACTGAGGTCAATGACATGCACTCACGCTGCAAGCGATGCGCACTCTCCAGGGTTCTGGAGGCAACTGCTGCAATGTTTGTTCGTTCCCTTAGACCCCCCACTACTTCCGCCACCCGACTGAACCGGTCTGCGCGTGCTCCTCTACTCAGAAATGAATCAGTTGTGAAACTTCTGAATCACAACTTGTATGTTTCTTCACATCTTTTGATGGTCTCTACTGTTGCTTAAACACATGAAACGGTCTATACTACTTGCCACACATAAGATTAGTGCAATATTATTCTATAGACAGTTCTTATATAAATTAAATTGAGGAATTCGAAACCCATAAGTATTCACTGAATAAAAGTGTCAATGAAGATAAGTGTTCCACGAAAATAAAACTGTAGCAAATGAACGTTGAACAACATTTTTTTTAAATATATGTATATATATATTTTCTGAAGATACTGCTTCTCCCAGTAGTGACAAAATTCTGGCTTTCACTGTAGCAGTATACTAATTTTACTCCTGTAATTACTGAGTGAAAAGTCCCATTCTGAAATACATTTCTTGTTGTTTAGGGTACTGAATATTAATTTTTCAGACATTTTATGAGGAAAAACTCTATTCTTCATGAGAGGATGAAATTTCAACTTGGGTAAGATGGGTGTGATTCTTGTTCCAGATTCTGCTAAATCGTTACTCAACAAATGGCAGATTCCTGTCTTACGTGGTCATGATGAAGAGAATAAGATGGTGATGTTGATGATGAGAATAAATGATGATTATAATTATAATGATGATGAAGAAAATAGGATGGTGATAATGACTGTAAAATTGTGTTTGTATGCAACACAAAACAACTTGGTAATTGAGTGAATGTTGAGAAAAATTTCAGTTTTGGAAATGGCTTAACATTTATAAAACCAGGACTGAGTGAGTGGGTGTAGTTACTTTTGTCATTTCATTGGAGAATTGAACTAGTTCTTTGTCTTAAGACTAAGCAATTTGTAATAAATGTTCCAAGTTGAAACTTGGTTTTATTGTTATATAAAAGATGCAACTACCACAGCAATTTGTGGATTAAATTGTTCTGCATTGTGGCGTTGGCCACTGAAGTCAGTCATGCTCTCATTAATACATGTGTTATGGGACATGGTATTTTGTTTTTGCCTGATAAATTTCATTTCTGACACTACAGTATGCATATTAATAAAACAATGACATTTTACGTGAATAAAACAATCTACTTTACCATAACTGTGAATTGCTGCTTAATTTCCATTTTGTAAGATTTTTAAGAAATGAGCTATATTGTAAGACTGAGAGAAACTATAAAGAAATTTAACTTTTGTTATGCCTCGTTTGTATATAAAAGCAAGGTGTTGCTTCAAATTATGAAAAATATTGTTACAAAAATCTGTATTTTTTTATAATAAAGTTGACTGAAGAATTTTAGATACTGCAACTGCTTATATAGTTTAATAGTTACTTTTAAGCATTTCCACTTTGCACACTTCAAAATAATGTACATGTCTTACATTGGTGACAGCTGTTATTTAGAATTTTTGGTAGCTATCCTCATTGTTCCTGTACAGTCCTTTTGTTTAAAGCAGTGGTAAATATCAGTGGAGGAAAAATCTGTATGATCACAAAAACTTAATATATTAAACCAAGTTAGGTGGTTAACATTCTGGATTCATATATTTGCAGAAGTACTAAAAAGTGCTCTGTTATCATGCTGTCTGGACTTTTCAATGTGTGAACATTTTGTCTCACGAGAGAAGAAAATAACGGAATGGAATGCTAGACTAATTGGGGGTGGGGGCAGGGGGTTAGATTTGTCAGAAAGTCAACCCAGATCAGACCTCAGCAAGCTAAAAATTTCACTTCTGTGAGAATGGAAAGATACTGAGGAGCTACTACCTAGAAAAAGGTTTACCCTGGTATTGCCTAAGCAGCCCGATAGATGAATATGTCTCAAACATAGGTTTGCGACGTGTGTGGGGGTGAATTGTTTACATATAATACATATTGCACACCTCAGTAAGGAGAAAAAAAAGATTTTAGGAGAGTAAGTTGTAATACCTCTGATAGTGATACTTGTAAACCAAGAAAGGAATGTTGCAGCAGATAATTTCTTTATGAAATCAGTTTAAATAAAGGCTGCCAGCATTGCTTTGACCCACAAGACGCAACAAAAATTGTCACTACCTCTATACCAAAAATAAAATCCCTATAGCAGTCTGAGTACTTTCAGAAATGATTCAGAGATCCAGCAACTGGACTGGAAAACATAAATCAGTCGCAGTTCATACACCACCACCACATACCTCTTGGCAACTTTGCTGATTATCTCCACAAAAAGATAAGACCAGAGTTGAAAGTCAAAAGGAAAAACATCACACACATGAACTCCACAGTCAAATTTCCTTCAAAACAAATATAATTTATTTGCTTCAATAAAACTTGACACCCCCCCCCTCATCATGGGGTGTGGGTGATGGGGTCTTCTCCAGCGTATACCTCTCCTCCCCAAGGATGCTACTGGCCATTAAAATGACACCACCAGGTAGGATATTAGTAATGAAACTTTTTCTTATGGTGCCTATGCAGTATAAGGAAGGGTACATAATTAAATTTGTAGGTTGTTTGGTGTATTTAGCACAAAGGTGTCACCTTTGGTGATGGCCACACCTACTCTGACCCAGCTGGGCATCAAGTGAAAGTGAACTCGGATGATGGATACAGTCATATCATTTCATGCTGCTTTAACTCTGTGCTAGAGTACATGAGTTGTAGTGGCTGGTGTGTAGTGGCAAGTCGGTATCGGCAGCCCGTAGCTAGACGTTTTCTGTTAAGAGAATGGGCACGTGCTGATGGGGTAAAAAGGCACATACTGTATTTATCTATTATATGTCAGCACACTTGTGTCTAGGGACTGCAGATCTGGTGATTTGGTGCCAGTTGTGTGCACTCGCTGGCCTCAGATCTGCAGCTCTTAGTGTTTTCTGTTGGCAGAGAGCAAAAGCTTGCTTTAGTCTATATGCTGTTTGCAGTTTTTGGTTATTGTGTGTTTATGTTAATACATCTTTCATTTGGGAAATTTGTGCACTGAAACATACAGCAATAATAAAAACTTACATTGACACATCTGCTGCAAGCATCCAGTTGGCGATGGTGAAAAATTTATATGTATGTAATGTAGGTATTCCACTCCCCGAGTAGACTCTCTAAAGCAACACAGTGATGCTGCCTACTGAATGGAACGTGGGAGTAAAGTACTTTATATGTACTTAGCTGTCCCAATGAATATGGAATGCTTCAGCTTTGTTCTTTGATCTGTGATATAAATATCTGTGAAGAAAATTGTGATTTTTGTAATGTAAATCAGTTTTATGAGTGGAAGCACAAAGTAGGAAAAGATATTCTTAAATAAGTTCATACATGCACAAGGACAGTTGGTTAAAAGTGCAGATGAAAGTGTAAAGGTATATTTTATGTGCCACAGCTTAAAATAATAAAATTAAGCAATAATAAAATTGGTGGTCACTGCCCATCTAAAATGGACATGACACTTCATTCACCTGGGGAAGTTAGTTATCTTCTGTAGCACATATGGGGCTAATCTGTTGAGATAGGCTGTTTCAAAATTTGAAAGGAAGGAAATAGCTAGGAAAACAGCAATGGAGATTCCACTTGACCACATTCTTGACTTTTTTGGATATCTGATTCAAGATAGTGGTTTGCAGCATCATAACTTCTTGTCAAGAAAAGATGCACACAACATAGCTCAAAGTTACAACCTAAAGTCTGAGGCTACAAGACACACAAATGATGGTACTAAAGTAGAATCTAGGGTGAAGGAGATGGAGGAAACAGCTTCTGTTCTCCAATTATACAAAGTGGAAGGTTGTGTATCGGAAGAATAGGATCTGTGAAAGGATTTAATTTTAATAATAGTGAATGATGCCCCAAAAGGTATGTTATACAAATTTGGAAGTAACTGTTTGCATGGAGAGCACATCTCGTTTAAATTAATACAGTTTTGAACTAACAACTTTACTGGTGTTAGGTGAATTATGGCAGGGACTCCCATGTTCATTCATGTTTCCCAAAAGAGACCTTAAAGTTATGGAAGTGTTTGTCATAAAAATTCTTATAAGTGTTCTCCAGATAAACATATTGGTCTGATATGGCAGACGTGTTTTTCAGAGCATGGTGCAAAGTAATGGCTCCAACCAAACATAGATTGTTCTGTCTGTGGCACACTGACAGAGTATGGAGAAAAAAAATCTCTGTGTGGTAAAGAGATATAGAAGTCAAGTACAGGTATGTAAGAATATTAGGACATTAGTCTGAATTTTAGAAAAGGCTATACTTCACATGAAAACAGACTTGTACATTTCAAAATTTGGGATGTATTTTGGAAAAAAAGAAAAAAACGTAAAAGACCATATGTGCAAATTGGGCATATTGTTACTGACAGCACACTGGCCTTGACACAAACATGCACTTGGAAAGAATGCATGACATGATGAAACGTATATATTTGAAGGGAAGGAAGCCCAAGTGACAAAATGTGGCCATTCATGTGCTTATGCTTTACTTGCCAGACAAATTATGACACGTTGCTACATTTGAATAAGGGAAAAGTGACATCTTAAGTGTCAGCCATAAGACAATGGCCCAAATCTTCACTTGGAGCGTACATCAAAACATGATTTGTGCAGATGGAAAGTAGCAACGACCAATAAGAAGACGTCATCAAACAGTTTGAAGACAATCTTTGCAGATGTGAACTACATTGTTCCTAGAATGAAATTTTCACTCTGCAGTGGAGTGTGCTATGGTATGAAACTTCATGACAGATTAAAACTATGTACCAGACCGAGACTAGAAACTTGGGACATTTACCTTTCATGGGCTAGTGCTCTACTGACGTTGTTCCATCTGCAGAGCCTGAATTCATAAATTCATATGCAGCTGTGTTGTCTCAGCCATTAAATTGAACATGTGTAAACAGGCTCATTTAATTTGCTGTTTGCAGCTGAAAAAGTTGTTGTGAATCTGACAAGCGAGATGTTTCTGTTGTATGAGTTGTATTTGGGTGAAACTCTTATATATTGGGCTCATTTTGAGTCCATGAACACACTGGTGAAGATCCAGTCTTAAGGAAATGCACAGTTTTTGTACAATAAGGCCATGTATTCATGAGCCATATGTCCATTTTGCAGACAAACGGCAGTGTTATTTCGTGACTAAAATAAACTGCGCAACATACTGTACAGTATGTAATAGATGGTTTACACACTAATGAACACATTTGTTTACATCCTTGAACATATATACAAGCATGCATAATTATATGTACAAAGGCTATACTAATTAAGTCAGTGTAAGGTATGTTTCTACAAATGCAGACTTGTACTTTTTTTTTTTTAATCTTATGGGACTAAACTGCGAAGGTCATCAGTCCCTAATCTTACACACTACTTAACCTAAATTACCCTAAGGACAAAAACACACACACACACACACACACACACACACACACACACTCTAGGGAGGAATCGAACCACCGCCGGGATGAGCCGCACAGTCCACGACTGCAGCGCCTTAGACCGCTCGGCTAATCCCGCGCGCGGCACTTGTACTTTTCTATTGTAAAATGGCACTTCTGTATTGGTGTATTTTGCTGCATCGTATGATGATGTCAATTTGTGATAGTTAGGTCATATTGCCAAATGTTCTGGGCAGAACATTTGAGAACAGTATAAATAGCTAATAACAGCACTGTCTTCACAGTGTTGGATACTATCCCTATTTTCTACTAGTAACATTGATTCTAGTATGAAACTGAAATTCGTTCTAGATTCCTCCGTTGCAGGCATAAATGATCGAGTCATTGAAAACAGATGAAGACATCTGGTGATAAACTACTGAATGAAGATTCATTATTAACACTTGACCATGTAATGTATAGTGCAGTGCCTCCAAAATAAATTTATTTCTAATACAACCTTCAAGCATGCGAACAAAAAGTTTTCATGGTCTGAAAAAGTAGACATCTAATGGCTGGATGTATGTAGTGGTTCATGGTGGGGATTATCTCTGTGTGAATAAATTTTCCATTTAAAAATTTCTGCTTTTCTGGTTCTTGAAATATAGCTCTGTTTTACCCAGTCCAAGAGTTGAGCAACAGGAAGGTGGTGTCTTTTAACCAACAGATAACATGGTTATGTGTAAATATGTGAGAGTTTAAATGGATTTTCCATGTTAAATGGATTTTCCATGTTAAATGGATTTTCCCATATTATTAATTGCGTCACCAATTTTGTTCTTGAAGCCAAATTCAGATCTTTGTACTAGGAAATCCAGCAGATGACATATGAAGCTGGGCAGTTAAAAATGTTACAGACAGTGATTTTCACATAAGCATACATGTGCTTTTCTCTTACATTCAATAAAGTTCATCCACTTGCCATTTCATACTGAAATCGTGATTGGTCTGTATTCAAGATACTGTTTCCACTACATACTTCAACTGCAATTAAGGCATTGCCTTTGTGTACAAATGCTGGAGCAGACTCCATTATGTCCTTTATGCCCTTCATTTCTTTCAAAGAAACAAATCATGTTATTTTTGGGAACTAATGCAGCTTTCTCTTTCAAAACTGTCTATAAAAGTTATCAACACAACACATTTACAATTGGGTTTTTTAACAGAAATAATAGCTCAATTCCATAAATTGTAACTTAGACAATTACTTTTATTGAAGAATACTGATATGATTTTCGAGGGATTTTGCAAAATATTATCTTTACATCAAATATTATCTTTACATCAAATATTATCTTTACAATCTTGTACAGTTAAACTTCTTTGTGGTCACCAATACATATTTTGTGTTACCCCTCTTAACTTTTCTGCAACAAGCATAAAATTTCTTTTGCCTCTTTACCGTGGTGTCTGTCAATTCATTTCATTTAGCTCTGTCTGGTTATGACGACTCTTACTTGCTTGTGAAATAGTCTTCTTCATTCTCAATTTCAATTGCTGCAGCACCATAAACAGACCTTAATATTTCCATCTTCTATCACATTACGATACAATGTTGACTGTGTCACACAGTTTCGTAAAATGTCCATTATATGAATAGAATTGATGTACTGTGTGCTGACTGAAAAACAAAAGTGTATAATGTTAATGTGGTGCAACCGGATGCCAGACATACAAGTCCCTCCTTGAGATGCTGTGTAACGTGACAATTCCCACCCTCTTTCTCACTCAGGACATCGCTGAACCCAGTGACCTCCTTGTTGGCAACAAGCTGTAGATTTTGTGCCTAATGTTTTCTGTTTACAAAGACTGCCAACTTCAGTGGTTTAACCAATATTGTGTTACAAATTCTGTATACTGTAATTTTATGTTTTTCAATAATAAGTCTCTGTGTTTTATTTACACCAATGGATATGATCGAAATGAAGAGGAAAAACTCATGTGTTGTGTACGGTGGAGAACCAAATAGTGCTAGAAAGAAACAAAAACAATTATTTCAGACTTTTTTAAACAGGCAAAAGTTTTATTGTTTTTATTTCATATTTTGAACAAGTTAAAGAGAATGACAGTAAGAGTACTTTATTCATTTTCACTTCGGTTACCTGTGATTTCCTGCATTTTACACTTTTTTGGGTCAGTCTGCTGAAAAGTGTAAAAAGGGGTTTTACTGTATATGTTTTAGGACACTGTGCATTAATCTCAAGTGTATATCCATGTTGGGGCCCTTGTCCTGGCAGTGGAAAAAACTTATATTGCACTAGTGACCTTGTAGATTCCAGTACATATAAAATTCAGGAATGTACAGGTCGTCTTAGTACAAAGCCACTTCTAAAATTCCCTGGAATGTTTCTTGAGTGTTGTGTGCCATTAATGCTCTTATATCTCTGCTTGTTTCTATCATTCCTTTACCTTTCACAGGACTTATTCCATACCATAAACAGAACAACCTGTGTTTTGATGGATTCATATGTGCACCTTGTCACATTTGCAGTGTCTTATGACAATCAAAACACTTCCATAACCCGAAGGTTTCCTCAGTTTAAACACACATGCCAAACCCCTGGTATACTTCAAATACTATGAGTAAAGTTGTCAGCTCAAAACTATATTGCAGTGACTACAAAATTTTCCATTGGCAAAATTCTTTCAAGACTTTTTTTTATCTGGTACTACTTTTGTGCTTTGTGCTCCCTGCTGTATGATCAGCATCTAGCACAGTAAGCTCTTTGTCAGGATGTACAGTAGTGACAATAAGTATTTTGACAAACAAATTTTTATAAGAAAAACAACTTATTCAAAGGAAACTCTTTATAATTATGGCACTTGATAATGTCACATCAAAAGGAACATTGTGTTCCATAACTGGCAATATCACAATTAGTTTTACAGCTTTAGACTTGGGGAACTTGAATCGGTGTCCAAAGCCATTAGAATTTTGTTTGCATGACCTTTCTTGCCTTAATTACAGCCGCAAAGCATGTAGTAACAAGGGCAGCCAAATGATGCATGGGGATCTTCTGTCATTCTTTAACAAAAGATTGCAATGATTGGTTGTGGCTGGAGAATTTTTGTTGTCTTAGCCTTCGATCAAATTCCTGCCACAGGTATTGGATCGGATTGAGATCTGGGCTTTGGCTAGGCCACTTAAGCATTCTTCCTTGCACCCATCTCAAAAATTCTGTGATGAGCAGAGGGGTGCTTAGGTTTGGTGTCATGATGAAACTACCAGTTTTGTCCCATTTTTATTATTGTGTAATCTCCTCTCTCCTTCCTTCTTCCATCTAATGTCCACATTAAACAATGCCCAGTCCAAGTAATTAATATGCAAAGTCTTTTATGAAGATTTGAGAGGAGTGAAGATTACAATAAACTTTCAAGTTTACTTAGTTTGTCATGTTGAGATGACTCCAGTTCTTCTTGTCTAGGGGCTGATTCTTGAAGCTGAAAATCTAACATCAGATCATCACAGTTGATTTGAACTAAATAAATTGGAAGATTGTTGTTGCAGAATTTCTTTTACGTAAATATATTTTCCATTGATTTTCTCACATTGTGGTATGACATACAGTATTTTGGTTTTTCTCATTAACAAAACCGAAGTCACAATGTTCGCACCTGTTGTATAAAAATATGTCCAATCACATCGTAGGCAAGCTTACAACTCCCACTCTCTGTGGAAATAACCATATTCAAAAGGGTTTACAATTTTTCTTAACAAATGAATTCCTACTAGTTTTAATAATTAATAATAGAAATTTTAAGTGTGCAAATAATTCATAATTTCAAATGCTTCTAAAAATAAAAAAGGTTTTAACTGTACATTCGGAACTAATACTTATCAATTAGAACATCGAAACCAAAATATTTTTCCTTGTCATAAATTTTAGCTTGAAATATAGCATACTGTGTATAAAATTATATGAAAGTTTTCAGGAAAGCAATTGAGATAATATTAACCTGTCCAAAATTCGAAAAATTCACTGGTATTGACAATTACTGTTGAGGAAAAGTAATGCTCGAGGATGATGTCCTGTTACAATTGGCATGGGCCAACTTGTGTTTTCAAGGTTTGACAGTATTTGAAATGATCCACAATGACTTAATGGGTACAGGGGACCAGCACCTGAATGGAAGAAGTACCCCACACCACAAAATTCACACAGCCATGTGTAACAGTGGATACTTGGTACTGTCCATCATTTCTTGCATTGATTAGTCTTCATACGTATAGAATCCCACTGAAAGAAAAGAATTTAAACTTACTTTGATAGCTATGGAGAGCACACGACCACTGTTGACGTGACCCGTCCTTATGTGCTGTGGCAAAATCAAGTCGGGCTTTCCAATTCTCTGCTCATGTTAATGGCTTTTTGCTAGCACGCCAGCCATGAAGATTAGACTCACTGAGAATCAGCTTTGCAGTACTGTTTGATATTTCCACATTGTGGAATTGACACATCTCTGTGTTTATGTCAACAGCAATCATCTTGTGTCACCCATTGACATCAACTTTACAAGATTCTTTGTTTGTGGTGTGACTTTGCTGCACCTTCCCATTCTTTGTTTATTATCTGTGGTCCCTGTTAATCATTTCTTCTTATTCGAAACACACACAATTTTTTTTGACAAACCGAAATCATGAGCAACATCTGCCCGAGACTGACATTGCTGTGGGGCATCAAGTACCACATTTTTGAGGTCTACTGAATACTCTTTGACCTTCAGCATGTTGTGAACTGTGTAGAAACAAAACAGAAACTAATGTAAGTCGAAGGTGTTCAATGTAATATTTGTGTAGCCATTGGTTTTCTGAACATAAACCACTGTGCCAAAATAGTTTTGGACTGACCACAACATTGTCAATGTTGTACTTACCACCACTGTGCTGAATCCTGATGCATGTATTTATATGGATGTATGCCACTGCACAGTGAACCGAGATGGGCTGGATAGGCAGAGAGGCCCATGACACACACCCTAGTGGCGAAAATGTGTTTATCCCGATATTTATTGTCTCTTGTGTGTATAAATGTACAAAAAGTATATCTGCATTAGCTGTGTTGAAAATTGTTTGTAATTTGAGTTGTAATCAGTATTTTTTTTAATGATTGTGATATCAATTGATGTTGAAGTATACCAAATTGTGTAGTAAAGAATAAAATAATGCATAAAATGAAAAGTATTATGTGCTTTTTTGGAATTTAAGAATGCAATACTACTGAAACTATTAGCAGTAGAAACAGTTTGCCCAATTTTAAAAATATTTGAAACTGTATGTAGTTTTTGTCAAACAATAGTATTGTATCGGTCTTGCTCTAATAAGTGTCTCTTTAAGCTAACTACCGTATATCACAAAGCCTATCAGACTCACGGGCAGTACATTAATACCGGTAAATACTCTCGGCATCTGCAGGATACTATTTGCAGATTCATTACACAGAAAGAAATGCTACATAAAAAAGTAAAGCTACTTATAATCTGGTGTAGTTGGATGCAAACTGCTCGAGAGAGGTACTGAAAGCTCCATTAATTAGAGATCATATTCAGCTCCAGGTCAATAAAGGAAACCAGAGTCCATGATTTTAGTATGGTCATTGGCGATAATTGTGATATTCAGAGCAAACTGACTGTAGTCCTGTGCAGTCAGAAGCAAATACAGTTAGTTAAGGTGGTAGTAACTGGAACGTGTTTCTCATAACAAATTATTCATAGTTTGGGGAGAATTTAAACTTCCAGTGTTTGTAGTCCTTCATTTCTGTGAACTTTGTCGTAAAAATAATGTTAAAGACGTGTTGAAAGATAACGTAAGAGACTTTGATGATAGTACACAACCACTGATCTTAACATGTCATAAATGTAATGGCTGCCTCCATATTACTGCCTATGCAAACCTGAGGTGAGCATGTTTTGTACCCAGGTGCTGGACCCATATGATGATGACGGGTGCTACCTGGCAGTGTTCATTCTCATTGGAGATTCCACATGTGGATATGTCCATCTCGATATATGGAGACCTAGAACTTGAACTTCACTGAAAAGACAATAAGGTGCCATCATATGTCCAGTGTTTTCATTGGGTGTGCCATTGTCAGCACACCTCTCTGCTGCCATGTTGAGGGAATCCACAACAGTGATCTACACATCATCTCACTGTCTGTATGGATCCTTTTCTTATTGTACACAAGCCCATTTCCTGAATGAAGGTTCATGATGTGGCTGTGCACTCTCACTCATCTGAGTGAATAATATGTCTGTTTTATATTATGGACCTCTGGTACCTGCCTATTCCATATTTGTGTGGCACTGTAGGATCCCAGCCAATCTAAGCAGAATATCTTTGAAATGATAAACTACAGCCTAAGGAGACCACACTCCTGTCACTATTGAATTCCAGCACAACCTTTTAATGACAAACAACATTAAATGTGATCTGTGGATGAGA
This sequence comes from Schistocerca gregaria, assembly GCF_023897955.1. Taxonomy (NCBI): domain Eukaryota; kingdom Metazoa; phylum Arthropoda; class Insecta; order Orthoptera; family Acrididae; genus Schistocerca; species Schistocerca gregaria. Next base: position 91,303,702 of record NC_064931.1, read on the forward strand.
AACAGGTTGCGCAATCTTTCCTTATATATAGAATGTAGATGGTAATATTCTTAGCTACAGTGTGAGGCTGCACTGAAATGGTAAGTCATTTGCGTATCCAAGCACGTAGTACACTCGTGCACCGATGTGACATTTATTGCACACAAATAATTTCCTGCACTTTTTACATGTGTATCATCAATGCTAAATATTATGTTTCCTGGAAGTAAGTAGTGGACAGCAGTTCTGTCTCGAATTTCTTTTAAACAATAATTTAGCTTTTTGTCACGATATCTGTGATGAGTTCAAGAAGGCCTACACGTAAGTACTCTCTATCATTGCCTTGTGACCGACTTTTTGATTCCACTTTGAACAACTAAAATTTAGACTGTAATTCTTCTTAGCACTTTGCTTGCTGAAGTGACAGTAAGCAAAAAACTAAAACAATAAACTAAAAAATGTAATACCATAGTATCTTAAAGTGAAATGCCAATGTGATCGTAATATACATATATGCAGGTTATTTGCTCAAAGATTGCATGTGTTTTACACTGAGGTGACAAAAATCAAGGGATATCTCATGAAATCATGTAGGGCCTCTTGTAAGGTGTAATGCAGCAACTCGATGTAGCATGGACTCAACGAGTTGTTGGAAGCCCCCTGCACAAATATTTAGCCCTGCTCCCTCTATAGCCATCCATGATTGTAAAAGTGTTGCTGGTGCAAGATTTTGTACACAAATCGACCTCTTGATCATGTCCCATAAATGTTAAATAGGATTCATGTCAGGCAATTGGGTTGGCCATATCAGTTGCTCAAATTGTCCAGAATGTTCTTCAAACCAATTGTGAATGACTTCGGCCCAGTGATAAGGCACATTGTCATCCAAAAAAATTTCATCATTATTTGGGAACATGAAGTCCACAAATGACTACAAACGGTCTCCAAATAGACGAACACAACCATTTCTAATCAATGATAAGTTTACTTGGAACAGAGGACCCAGTCCATCAGTTGTCCGACTGATTTGATGTGTCCTGCTATGAATTCCTCTCCTGTGCCAGCCTTTTCATCTCAGAGTAGCACTTGCAACCTACATTCTGAATTATTTGCAGGATGTATACCAGTCTTTCTTCCTCCACAGTTTTTAGCCTCAAGAGTTCCCTCTAGTGCCGTCGAAGTTGTTCTGTGACGTTTTAACGGATGCCCTATCATCCTGTCCCTCCTTCTTGTCAGTGTTTTCCATATATTCCTTTCCTCACTGGTTATGTGGTGAATCTCCTCATTTCTTACCTTATCAGTCCGCCTATCTTTCAACATTCTTCTGTAGCACTGCATCTCAAATGCTTCTATTCTCTTGTGTTCCAGTTTTCCCACAGTCCATGTTTCACTGCCATACAATGCTGTGCTCCAAACACACATTCTCAGAAATGTTATCCTCAAATTGAGACTTATGTTTGGTACTAGTAAACTTTCTTGACCAGGAATGCCCTTTTTGCCATTACCAGTCTGCTTTTTATGTCCTTTCTCCATACATCGTGGATTATTTTGCTGCCTAGGTAGCAGAATTCCTCAACTACTTCTACTTCATAATCACCAATTATGATAAGTTTCTTACTTTTCTAATTTATGCTACTTCTCATTACATTCGTCTTTCTTTGATTTGCTCAACAATCCACATTCTGTACTCATTACATTGTTCATTCCATTCAACACATCTCATAATTCTTCATTTTCACTGAGGACAGCAACGTCATCAGTGAACCTTAACATTGATATCCTTTCACCTAGAATTTTAATTCCACTCTAACTTTCTTTTGTTTCCATCATTGCTTCTTTGATGTATAGATTGAACAGCATGGGCAAAAAGACTACATCCTTGTTTTACACCCTCTTTAATCAGTGCAATTTTTCTTGGTCTCCCACTCTTATTGATCCTTCTTGGTTCTTGTACATATTGTATATTAACTGTCTTTCCCTACAGCTTACCCCTATTTTCCTCAGGATTTTGAACGTCTTGCACCATTTTAAGGTGCTGAATGCTTTTTCCAGGTCAACAAATCCTATGAAACCATCTTCATTTTTCTTCTGTCTCGCTTCCATTACCAACTGCAATGTCAGAACTACTCCTCTGGTACCTTTACCTTCCCTAGAGCCAAACTGATCGACTTCTCACAGCTCGACAATTTTCTTTTCCATTCTTCTATATATTACCATTAGCAACTTGGATGCACACTCTGTTAACCCTACAGCTGGCATGCTTAAGATTGTTGTATCAGCAGGCTCGTGCGGCACTCAGCGCCGCCTACATTTAAGTACATAAAAGAGCAGTTTTTTTATTTTTTTTGGTGGAATTATTTATTGTTTATATCATAATTCTTAACAGCAACTTTTAATATGATCTGTATACATTTATCCAAGATGCATGGGAAAATTAAAATTGTTACAGAATATCTGACATACGTTTCCAGGATATTTCCTAAGCGCTAATTTAATAACAAATTCTAAATAAATTATAACCACAGATATGATTTGATTGTTTACCATTGTTAAAGCAAGTTTTACAAAAAGTGTAATATGTATAAAAACTTTGTAGTAATAATGAAGAATAAGGCAGTCAGTAAATACATATCAAGAATCACACACTTTCTTCCTCTGGAGAAGCTCTGCAATCATTACATGTGACAACATTGTGGCAATGTTGCTTGCAAACGAATCCTTTGCAGCTATTGCCAGTGACAGTTTTATTATTATTTTTTACCACAACAAAGATGGCATCTCCCACACCATCGTGATTGGCTGGTATTGATTGATGAGGTGACAGAAATCCTTGAATATCTTGTGGTAGAGTAGAGAGCTGAGCCCTTTCTTTCAAATGGCAGTCCATCAGAGCCAAGGCCAGGTTTGTTAGGTAGGTTCTTCTTATAAATCTTTCTCTGGGGGGGGGGGGGGGGGGGAAAGAAAAAAAACAAAAAAACGGCCTGTGAATTTATCCCAGCAATATCCAGATAACGAAAAAACAATGCAAAGGGCCATCTTCTTGTTATCCTTTGAGTAGAGTAGGATGTACACATATAATCCACAGTATCAACTCCACCTTTTGTTGCACTGTAGTCCAAATTTACAACAGACTTGCCTGTAGTGGTGTCGATTTCAGCAGTTTCATGCTTTGACGACAGGAAAAGCACAGCCTTGTTCCTTTTTGTTTGGCACAAAACAAGACAGAAGTCATCTTGAAATCCGTAAAGACAATTTCCAATTTCTTGCGGTCTGTTGGGGAAAAATTCCGGAAGAATTTTCTTCTTGTTCTTTTTCAATGTTCCAATGAACGTTAGCCCATTTTCTAAAACATGCTGGGCTACAGGGTAACTACTGTAGTAGATGTCTGTAGTTACATTCCTGTAAGTTCCCTTGATTGGCTCAACCAACCCCTTCACAAAATCCATTGGCTGGTTAGCTGCAACATATGGTCCAGGATTCTGTCTGCCACAGTATACTTCAAAATTAAAAGTATAAAATGTCTTGCTATTGCACAATGCATACAGCTTCAATCCATACTTAGCGGGCTTATTGGGAATGTACTGAACAAAACCGCAACGGCCATGAAATGGGATAAGCATTTCGTTTATGGTTGTGAACTCCCCTGGACTGTAGTTGTTTCTGCAGTTGTTCAGAAATGCTGAGTGGAAATTGCAGATGGCAGCAAGTTTATCAGTTGCTAGTCGTGCTGTTCTTGTAGAAGTATCATCAGACCTGAGTGACCGGAGCAAGAACAGAAAGTGCTTGTAGCTAAATGCTGCCCTTAGAATAATAATTCCTGTTCCATTTGATGCCCACAGTTCAAATACATTTTTGCATCATCCTTTTTGTACAGCAATGAGAAGCAGTGCTCCTAAAAGAGCCGTTATTTCAGAAGCAGTAGTAGTTATGCAATCTCTAGCCCTTGAGTAATACACAGATGATCTCTTGTTATTTATGTACTTGTTTGTGTTTGCAACGACATAATCAATTATCTCAGGATCAAACGATGAAAAAACTTTCAATTTCAGTTTTAGCTTCTCAACCATTGCATTTCGGGCCAGGTAAGACTTTCATTATATTCTTACCCTTTGGTTTCCCTGGTAGTGCTAATGGATTATTTATGCACACAGTTTCTTGGTCCTTACCAATATAAAAATAGCAGTCATCATGTGGCATTCCATTCACTTCATTCCCGTCAATGCAGGACTGCTCAGATTCACTGGAATGATCTGCAGTTTCAATTATTTCTGCTTCCTCATCGCTGTCAGAGAAATCTGCATAATCGTCAGATGATTGCAGAAGAAGATGCTCAATTTCTTCTGGTGTGTCCTTTCCTTTGTGCGGACCTGGGAGACAATAAAATAATTCTAATACCAAAGCAATGTTAATAACTAAATCATCATTCACCCATAGAGTTGTAAAACAAAGCTTCTAATCATCAAAACATTCGACAGTGGTACGGCTCCATGCCGTCTCGGTACAGTCGTCCACTTCACAGGTGAGTCACAGCTGTTATGGTGGGTATAGTGATGGTACAGTAATGCAGTTTGGCACATGACTAAAGAATCGAAGCATATCTAGTACCACTGTTGTGTGCTCGGCATGCTGACGTAATTATTGAATAAAAACAAAATTGGTGGCACTGTATGCCGCCACATGCCCGCTGCAGGGTTAAGCTGATTGTGTGATAATTCTTGCACTTGTTGGCTCTTACAATCTTGAGAATTGTGTGGATGATGTTTTTCTGAAAGTATGTTGGTATATCACCAATCTCATACATTCTACACAGCAACATGAATAATCATAATCACAGTATCTGCAGTATCTTCCTCTTCAAAAAAATAGGGTCCAACATCCCCATCTTTGAAATGCAGCACCACACTGTTACTTTTAAACTGTGGAAAGGTATTGGTGTAATTCACGTGGGTTCTCCGGCGCCCAATACCAACAATTTAGAACATTGATGTAACCGTCTACATGAAAATGTAGTTTTGTCACTCTTGAAGGCTGTAGCAGCTGCATCTTCCGTAAAAATTTCGTCCATTACACGACAAAACTCTCTGCGCTGCAAAAAATCCCTTTCACTAAGCTGCTGGACGATCATTATCTTTTACAGGTGAAACTTAAGACCACCATGTAAGATGCGGTGAAGCAAACGATGTGACATACCTAGCGCTACAGCCTGTAATCTAGCCAATCGTTTCGGGTTACCAAGAACTGACATTCTCACTCGGTCTACATTTTCCAGAGTACGAACTGAATGGGGAAGACCAGGTGGTTTCTTTTTCATCACAGATCCAGTACTTCTAAATGCTGCAACCCATCAGAGTACAGTATTTCAATTGGGCACTGCACCTCGAAGTCCAACTCTAAAATTTTGATGGAAAAGACGTTGCACAGTGACTACGGAATCATTGTTTCTAAAGTACTGCTTGACAACTAACGCATGGTGCTCTACGCTCCAACACTCCATAGCAACTGAAACTACATTGTATGGGCAGTCTGCCAACATTAATTCAAGGTCAATACCCCCTCTCGTCGCCATGTACTAGGGGTTCGAAAAACATGTGTTTCCTCAGCTCCACCCTCTACTTCTTGAACAGAGTATTCGCCATTACCATCTGAAAATTATTGCAGAACTTAATTACTTATTTCCTCTGTCATTCCTAGTACCAAACTCACACCCTCCCATAACTCCTTCTTCTACTTCTTCCCCTACAACCGCAGTCCTATGCCCAATAACTATTAAATCTTCATCTCCCTTTACATACACGTTCAATATCCTCATATACTTTCTCTCTCACATCGTTTGCATGCAATGTCGGAATGTATACCTGAACTATTGTTGTCGGTGTTGGTCTGTTGTCGATTCTCATAAAAACAACCCTATCGCTGAACTGTTCACAGTAACTCACTCTCTGTCCTATCTTCCTATTTATAATGAGTCCTACTCCCATTCTACCATTTTGTGCTGCTGTTCTTGATATTACCGTATACTCACATGATCAGAAATCCTTGTCTTCTTTCCATTTCACTTCACTGACACCCATTATATCTGGATTGTGCCTTGGCATTTCCCTTTTCAGATTTTCTAGCTTCCCTACCATGTTCAAACGGCTGACATTCCATGTTCAACTCATAGAACATTAACTCTTCCATTGGTTATTCAATCTTTTTCTCATGGTCACCTCCCTCTTGGCAGTCCACTCCCAGAGATCCAAATGGGGGACTAGTCAGGAATCTTTTGCAAATGGAGAGACCATCATATGACTTTTTCAATTACAGGCCACATGACTTGTGAATACATGTTGTGTGTCTTTAATGCAGTGGTTTCTATTGCCTTCTGCAACCTCATGCTGTTGATCATTGTGTATTCTTGCACCTTTTAGGGGTAATTTCCCACCCCAAGGGCAAAGATTGCCCTGAACCTCTGTCTGCTCCTCTGCTGTTGACAGAATGAGGATGACTTCTTATGCTAGAAGTCTTTGTCTGCCATTGCTGCTGATTTTTGTTCAAAATTTAAGCAGTGACAGGGTTCAAAGCTGGCACAGAGGGCATTTTGATTACTAATCAAAGACACTACCCCTAGGCCAGTGCTTACCAACTGAAATTGTAACCAATCTGACCAGGCCAATATTTTCCAGTCGTCTAGGGTCCTACCGATATGGTCACGAGCCCAGGAGAGGCACTTCAGGTGATGTCATGCTGTTAGCAAAGGCATTTGCATTGATTGTCTGCTGCCATAACCAATTAATGCCAAATTTTGGCACACAGTCATAACAGGGGTAGTCTCGTGTTTAACTCAGGACTACAGTCATAGTCAAGAGTGACATATTCAGACTGCAGTCAAGAGAGTATGTTGGGAATAGTTATAATACATGGATAGATCACCTACAAAATAGTAACAAATGAAAAAGTTTCTTCAGCTAAAAATGACCATAAAAAAAGAGAGGCTGACAGCAGGTATTTAGTTGCTCGTGAACAAAGGTAAACCCGTAAGCAAGAGAGTGACAGATTGGCTTCTACAGATGTAATTAGAACAGTGATCTCTGCATTAAGTATTGCAAAGTGATGGAAGGAGAATGCGCATGTAAATTTTCAGTTTATGACCAGAACAGTGTCTAGGAGGTGACAGAAACTTAGTTAAAAAGAGCTATAAAACCAAATCCTAAAATCTGCTTGAAAAATCATGCTCAATCAAAATATGCATTGGTCCTTGTAAGGGCATAAATCCACTCCCCCCTCCCCCCCACCCCTCAAGGCACAATAGTCACAGTAGTTGCTTGCAGGAGGTTTTGTCAACCCTAGGTTTCTGGAGCAAGTCCTCTTTGATGGAAGATCACCCACAATTGTAGCATTTGACACATCAAGCAGACGACACGTACAGTTCATGAAAGATGCATGGAACACCATAGCTCTTACAGTCTGATAAATCAGTCATGGCAGAGTACTACATCAACACCAGTCAATTGATGAAGTATGAAAATGTGAAAATTCTAGCACTTTAGGACTAGGTGGTGAAAGAAGCAGTTAAAATTCATTAAGACATTGGTTTCAACCTGGATAAATCATGGAATGTGGCACTTTCTTCAACAAACTTGCAACGGCATCACAACAGTGCTGCTAATAAGGATACATTGATATCCCAGGATGCATCGACCAGTCACAGATTCAGTTTGTACATGCTCTTTGTTGCTGATCAACATCGCTGGCACGTGTGGTTTAAAACTATGGAGTGAGTATTGTGGTTTCAATCCATTGGCTCAATCTGTAGATGGCTGAAATATTATAAGAGGAAATAAGTTTCTGCAGCTCCACTCCTGAAATTTAATAGGTCGAGGGATTATACTGGCCAAAATGTTCACTAAATGTTGACGGTGGTATTCACTGCTGTAGGGAAGTTTTTTCAGTATGAGAAGGTATTTCACACTATAGGAGAGATTTGCTGCTCATGAAGACATTGGTATTGCCGAAAATCACATACATTGAAATAAAACCACTGGTAATATATACTATTTTCAGTCACCACGGCATTAATTATAACTCAGAGCTGAACATGCACTCCTTCCCCTTTCTAAACAACATGAGATTGTGTGCACTTCTGTTTTCTGGAACAGGCTGGGTACATGCTTCTATGGGGAGGGCTGTGGGATTTTCCTCATTTCCAGTATTGTCGTATTGAATAATTTGATATAAACTGCTCAGAAAAGTTTTGCACTATCTTTATTACCTGCATAGTGCAACATTTTTATTGGAAACCTTTTCATCAACACTCTTGCGATCACAGAAAATTACTATGTATGTATGTACATACCTGGGTAATGAAGGTAAAAATATACTTCATTCTCTGTAAAGCTCTCATCTCTCCATTCATGAAGAGGGCAATGTGGCTTGTGTGCACCATTCACTCTGTCAACAAGCTTAGAATAGACATTTAAAGCTTAGACAGTACCTACATTGTCATTTCACAGCAAGCAGATTTATTAAGCACATGATGTTGCCTGCTGAACTGGGATACACTACAGCTACATCATTTGAACATTCAACCACTATTGAGGGATAAAACACACTGTCTGCCTCATAATAGGTACCTGCCATCACCAACACCAGCTAATGAACATTACATACAAATTAAAGCCTTATGGGTATCTCAAAGAGAATGCAACAAAATCACACACTGCCACTTTGGAGGCAACAAGGAGACCTGTTTTGACCTAAAAAGTACACAAGTCTTCACCTAATCAATCTGGCCTCTATGCATACATTACAAACAGAAAAAGCCCCCGATGATCATCGTAGAAGAGTGTGGAGGTGAGCAGGTACCAATGGATGTCTCTGGCAGAGATGTGGAAGAGTCATGTTACTGGCAAGTATCATGTATTGATTTAATTTCAGACACCTCTCATTGCTCTTGATGGTAGTTTGAGGGCTTTGCAGTATTGTGACAGGATCGTCCAACCTATTGTTCAACTCCACATTCAATGTTTTGGTGAAGGGTTCATCTTTTATGATGATAATGAATGAGCACACCATACCCACTTAATGAACACATTGATGCAGGAGACAAGAACCAACCAATTGTAATTGTCTGCTAAATCTGCAGACACGAACACAATTGAGCCCATGTTAATGGAGAAACATTCATTACCCAGCAGCACATTTTGATTTCACATATTTCAACAGAATTCCATTATTGTGATGACCAATTTATTTCACAAAGGTGTTTTTTTTTAATTTTTTGTTTCATATGGCTTTCTTCCAATCTCTGTTTTCTTTGAATCTGAGCCCCACTCATTTGCAGAGATTCAGGTGGCAGAAAACTTTTTGGGCAGTTTTATTACTCAAGATTATATATCTGAAGTTGTTTCTGTGGTTTTTAGTGTTCTGGTTATCAATGAAAGCATGTATCTAGATGTGTTTTTGAATACATACAACATACAAATAATCACTGGAACGTATGTATCAGACTGTTTCCCTCTTACATTATGTTGTCCACTATCCAACAGTTTGTACATATTTATTGTGACACCAGCTGCTTTACTTAAGAGTGACTTATTGATGTATACAACTAATAGACATAGCATAATGCAGTTGGTGCAGGCTCAAGAATATGATTAACATGACTACATATACACCATTTTATCCGGTAAGTATTAGTCTGTATGTGCATATTTCAAGATAAATGCTGTAAAACTATGTGCTTAAAGTTAATTATATTTTGAAAACTTCTGTTGATAGTAGTTGAGAGAGGTAAGGCATTAGTTACAAGACATGGAGATATTATGCTAGATTTATTCATGAAAGAGAATACCTTTCAATACATACAGTTCTCAGAAAAATACAAATACAATTTGAAAATTTTATAAATATTTTACACAACAACACAACAATCTCTCTCTTCCAATTTATAAAGAGTACTGTTCTGATCTGGTTGAGTTTATCCAATTGATTAAGTGTAATACATATTTACTACATCCATCCATCCATCCATCCATCCATCCATCCATCCATCCATCCATCCATCCATCCATCCATCCATCCATCCCTACCCATTATGTAAGTGAAAAAGTCCAGGTGTCTGAAATGAAAAATATAGGAATGTAACATTTTTCAACTGATTCTCATATGTCTTTTCCCACCAGTTGTCCAGATTATTTTAAATGAGAAAACCTGTTGGGAATGAAGCAAAATGTTTTCTAAATGGTGGATGCTGTAGGAAAGTAGAACTACACGACACTATCATTTCGAAGTTCTTGTAAGTACTGCATCTGTGGTATCACTCAGAGATTGTGGTGTCATGCCCAAGTCAACAATGCATATCGATACCACAGATGCTAGTGAGGTTCCACTGCAAGAAGCAATGATTAATCAAAGGTACTCCTGATGCCAACACCTCTCCTCTCAGCACAGCAGCAGAATGTTTAGCCGAGCTTGGAAGAGCTTTCCCCCAGTTCGAGACCTCAGCTACAGCAGTCAACATCAGTCTGGTAAGACAGTGACAGTTAAAAGTTTCTGATGAAATGTACTTTCATAAATAATGCATTTTGTACTGCAAAAGGATAGTTTGTTAACCTGTGCATCAAGTGATGGTTTCATAGTCAATGGCAGTCGTAAATTATCAAGCAGTGCTGGGGCAAAGAACTGTGTCAAAGTTAAGTAAATCTTTTATTCATTTATGTAATGAAGTGAACTAATATTTCATGTGTTCTAGTTTGATGAGCCTTCTCCCACAGCAATCAAAGAACCCACAGTTATGGCCAGATGACCGTAGTTTCGTCTGGTCACAACAGTTTGGATCCTGTTTATCTGAGTAGCTAGTGTCACTTATCAGTGTCAGTACAGATCAATGCAATTTGGAGATATTCTGCTGTTAGCAGTACCTGGCATAGGTATCTGAGTAACCAACATCACATTAATTTGTGAAATGTGTGCAGTTCCTTGCCACTGACAAGACTATGACTTCATACATTTCTGGGATGCTACAACATTTAAAACTTGCCTTTATCAGTATATCTTGAGGAGAACAGCAATTCATTTACTCACGAAACTTTGCTTTCACAAAAGCTGGCAGTGGAACAAGGTAGAGAAGTGCATTTATTATAATGAGGCCAATGGAAAACGCATATACTACACCAAAATTTAAATCACGATCCAAAATTTCTGCTAAAGTGTCAACTCCATCTTTTTTCCCGTAACGTTCTGAAAGGAATGCCATTCCATTTGCATATCTACACACAAAGGAGGAGGAAGATGCTTGTGAGGAGCTCTGTGAAAGAAAAAATGATGTACAGTTCACATTAGCATCATATGGCAAGTTGTTGAGCAGACCATCTTTTGTAAAGATCTGCTGGCTCAGAAATGCTCCTGCATACCGAGATTGAGTTGCATATGTCAAATATAACAGCCAGTCTGGAAGTCCATGAAATGATCTGAAACATAAAAAATATTAGTGATGCAACATTGTAACCCGAAAAAACCACACCCTTCAGCTTATTTTGTGCTATTTACTAACAAACATTAAATCTCTTAATTTTTTGTTCATTTGTCCAACTTTGATGTTCTAGCAAAGAGAGATTCCTTTCTAATGCAAATCTTACCAACTGTGGTATTCTTTCTGTTCATTTATTTGTATTTTAATGTTATGGTTGGTAAATCAGTTCAAATGTCAAGGATAGACAAGGCCATACCACAGCCCAGTAAAGCATAGTGGTAATCAAACCACCCTTTGGATTGAGAACAGCTTTATCTCAGGTCATACATGGCACAGCTTTTGTGATTTATTAGTAAATTTTTAGAGTGTGATTTATTAGTGAATTCTTAGATGCAGAAGTTTCCACCAACATGATCATATGTGATTGGTTTGGTTTGTGGAGTGCACAACTGCGCGGCAATCAGTGCCAGTACAAAGTCCCAATCTTTACACAGTCCAATCTAGCCACTTTCACAAATGATGAGAACAACACAAACACCCAGTCCCCAGGCATAAAAACCCCAAACCCCGCTGGGAATCAAACCCAGGACTCCGTGATCTGGAGGCAGCAATGCTAGCCACTAGACCACAAGCTGCAGACATCATATGGGACTCTGTTGGTGTGCTGCTGCTAGGTTATAAACATTTTATTTGTGGGCCCTGTGTAATAGTTAATACAAGAAACTCTTACCCTTACTACACAACACATCTTTCATGTCATATCAAGTGGAAATTAAATGGGTGAAGATGTGAAGTACATGGAAGTGAAAATATAGAGTGAGAATGAAATTATTTTATTATTGGTGAAGTACACACTGTATGATTATTATGAGTTGACCTATTTATTTGATGGATGGATAGCTGGGGCTGAAGGGACAAAACTATGAGGTCATCAGTCCCATAATCCTTTGTGCGTGAAGCCAGGAATAGTCCAAAAAGGGGAAGGCCACAAAAGACAAATCCCAATGGAGTCTATTCTAGCCAAGAATCATGAAAGCCAAGAGAGACATGTAAGGAGAAGTGATAGAGATGCCCAACCCAGAAAGCAACTGGAGGCCCCCAGGACATGTTATGCAACCAGAGGCGCAACTTTTACATCTGAACAGTGTTTCCGCATCCTCCATTACCACAAGAGAACTAGCTACACTGAGAAGATAAAATATAAGGAAAGAGAACAATGATGATGAATATGTCAATCAGCGACAGATGTGAAAGAACGAGAAGATTTAAAAAGTTGGAAAGGGCAGGAGCCAGGCCATACCACCCCACAAGGGCAGTTGGGGTTGGGTTGTTTTGGGGAAGGAGACCAGACAGCGAGGTCAACGGTCTCATCGGATTAAGGAAGGATGAGGAAGGAAGTTGGCCATGCCCTTTCAAAGGGACCATCCCAGCATTTGCCTGGAGCGATTTAGGGAAATCACGGAAAACCTAAATCAGGATGGCCGGATGCGGGATTGAACTGTCGTCCTCCCGAATGCGAGTCCAGTGTGCTAACCACTGCGCCACCTCGCTCGGTACAAGGGCTGTCACGGAACCTTCAGGTATGAGTAGCAATGGGGCACCACTTCAATCCCTCAAGTGGCCGACGAGGCCAATGTGCCCTACATCACAGAGAGGAGTAAAAAGCACTTTCATGGGTAAAATGTAAAACCAAATCAGCCGCTCTGGTGTCATCCGCTAGCATGTCATGGTGTCATCTGCTAGCACCAGAGGTAGTGTGTCAACAAGTTTATTTTCGCAATAAGGTGGCCAAATTAGAGCAGTCCAGTAGGATATAGGCCAATGTGAGACGGGCACTACACTGACAGTGGAGGGGTTCCTCATCTTGGAGGTCATAGCCATGGATCAGCCATGTGTTGCTAATGCACAGCCAACACAACAGTAGATTTCCTGCGAGAAGCATGAAGTGAAGACTGCCACATGGTCATGATCTCCTTTATGGTTTGCAGTCTATTCCGAGAAACCAGGGCACACCAATCTGCATTCCAAGCCTGCAACAACTGTTGGCATACAGTTGAGTGAAATTTGGTTCTGGTAAACTCACCTCCAAAATTTGCATCATCATACTGAACTTGGCCAACCAGTCAGTGCGTTCATTCCTTGGGATCCCAACACAATCAGGATGTCCAGTGTGGTGGCCATACAGGAGATCTTTGAGAGTCATAACCAATGGGTGTCAAGGGTAGCACTGGTAGACAGCCTGAAGGTTACCCAAGGAGTCACTGCCAATTAAGAACGACTTGCCAGTGCAAGAATGAAGGTGGCTGATGACTCGAGCAATACCTCCAATTCTGCAGTGAATACACTACATCCATTTGGCAGGGAGTGTAGTTCACTGCATATTATATGTATATAGGTAAAACCGGTTAGACTGTTGACCGTAGAGCCGTCAGTGTGTACCACATCTGAGCCTGGAAATGCATCAAGGTGGCAAAAAACCGTAAGGTTTATTGGTGCCTGATCTGTATGGAAGGGACACAAGCCTCTGCAAGTAGACTGTTCACAGGGCTGGTCCGAAAGGTACCTGTCACAACTTGAAACCCACAATAGGCGCCATATACCAGGCTCCCATAATCAAGATGCAACGTGATCAGAGCTTTCTACAGCCACAAAATTGTAGAGCAGTCTTCATCCCAGCTGGCGTTATTGTGACAGTGAAGAGTATCAAAATGTGAGCAGCATGTTTAGTTAAGCTGGCAATGATGGGGAAGCCACATCAACCAGATGTCAAAGATCAATCCCAATAAACGATACGACTCCACATTGAGCATTTGGTCCTTGAGGTAGGGTTCTGGTGGGGACCATTGATAGCCACTAGAAAAGGGTGCACACTCAATACAGACCACTGTGGGACCCCATTATCTTGTATATGGGGGGTACTGTGGGAAATACCAACTTGAACCGACAAAGTATGGTGAGACAAGAAGTTCCAAACAAAAACTGGGAGTTTGACCTGGAGGTACCACTCATGGAGGGTAGAAAGGATGTGGTGAGACCATGTGGTGTTGTAAGCCCTATATAAGTCAAAGAAGACAGGGATAAGATGTTGTTGATGGGCAAAAGCTGACTGAATAGCAGACTCCAGGCAGCAGAATGGTCTTGGTGAAAACTGCCCTGGGATGAAGCCAGCTGTTAACTCACTGTACCTTAAGCAACTTGCAGAGAACATTAGTGAGGCTAATTGGACAATAGCTGTTCATCTTAAGGGGTGTTTACCCGATTTTAGTACTGTGATGATCACTCTTTCTCGTCACTGAGATGGGAACTCATCCTTGCTCCAGATATGGTTGAAAATGGCAAGACTGTGACTCTGGAAATCCACCGAAAAGCATTTGGCTGAAGATGCAGTTGACCCTAGAACTGTCACGGCTAGGACTCTGAGGAATTCCCAGTCAATGAATGGAGCATTACAAGGTTACAGGTGATGTGTAGTAAATGACAAAGGAAGTCATTCTACCTGTTGTTTGAGGATATGAAATGCAGGCTGATAATTCTGGTGACACAGAGGCTAGAGCATAATGAAAAGCAAATTGATTGGCAACAGCATCTGCATCAGTGTAGACATCACCATTCACAGAGATACCTCATATACCCATAGGGTACTGGTGTCCATAGAGCTACTAAAAGACAATGAGGTGCTCCATTGATGGATGTCACTTATGGTGTTGAAGAGCCTGCCTGCGATCTCTAATGGCCACAGCAATTTTGGTGGTCCACTAAGGTGCTTTCTACCAACAGGGAAATCCCAAGGAAGAGGGACTCACAAAGTCAGCTGCCAACAGGATGGCTGCAGTCTTGCTTTCGACACCCACATCGATACCACCATGTGGTAGGCTGTGAAGGGTGATGACAGTCATAAAACCATCCAAATGAGCTTTGGAGAGAGCCCATATGGGTGGACACCCAGGCAAGTGATAACGAGGAAGGGTCAAAAAGATCGGAAAATGGTCACTGCTGTGCAGGTCATCATGTATTCTCCAATGGATGGACAGGAGAAGACCTGGGCTGCAAATGGAAAGGTCAATGGCCGAATAAGACCCATGTGCCACTCTGAAGTGTGTGGGAACACCACTATTGAAGAGGCAATCATCAAGCTCTGGGAGCAGTTTTTGACAGCTCTAACAGCGCAGACAACATGTTCTGGAGAAATTCATTGTTGGGAGGGAGATACATGTTACAGATGGTAAATTCCAGAGATGTCTTCACATGAAAAGCCACAGTCTCTGAAGTCTTACTGATTGGCAGGTGTTTGCTGTAGAGAAGGTCCAGAACGTATGTGCAAACACCATTGATGCTTTTCACAGTCAGTGTGATTCTTAAAATAGCCCTGATAGCTGCAAAGGGTAGGGGTCTGCATTGCTGGGAAACAAGTTTCCTGAAAGGCACTGCAAAAGACAGGGGAAGCACATATAACATGACGCAGCTCAGCCAAGTGGCAGAGGAAACTGCGACAGGTCCACTGGAGGATCATGCTATCAGTACCCTGTAAGGGGCATGAAGGGATTGAGGAGGCAGGTCATGCCTCAGTGCTGCCTGCTGCTACTGGTTGTGAAGATACACCATCAATACACATTTGTTCTAAATCAGCTGCAAGGAGGGATGGGGAGGGGAGGGGAGGGGTGGGGTACAGGGGTGGGGTGGGGTGTGAATGGGTCTGGGGCCATAGAGGCCACCAGAAATGCTGCCTCGGATACAGAGGCAGAACATGCAGGTTCTGGCAGCATGGTGGCCATCACAATCTCCCTCGATTTGAAGGACTACTACTTGTCCGGTGATGATTTACACTTCTGCAAGGGATTGTCTGCCCCAGATTTTGGGACAGAGGAGGAACACGAAGTCCTATGACTTGCAACCTGTGGCTCTGTCAGCCACTGGCTGGCACCCAGTTGCACATCAGCATAGTCCTGGGAACAAACGGTGATGGGACAATCACTAAAAAGGGTGACGTTGATGTAGCAGTAGCATACATCAACGTCATATATGTAGGATGTAGGTGATCATACTTCTTCCTTGTCTGCTGATATGTGAAGCAGTCAAGGGTCTTGTATTCTTGGATTTTCTTTTCATGTTTGAAAATGGTGCAGTCTGTTGAAGGGGGCAAATGGTGCCCCCACAGTTGACATATATAGAGGGAGAGGCACACAGAATGTTCATTTGCATCAGATGGCCACAGTCCCTACAGATGGGCCGGTGTTGCAACGTGAAGACATGTCCAAATCGCACGCATTCATAGCAACACATGGGAGGAGGAATATTCAGCCTGACATCACAGTGACACACCAACTTTACCTTCTCAGGCAATGTGTTAACTCCAAAGGCCAAGATAAAGGCTCCAGTTTCTATTCTGTTGTCTTTTGGTCCTCAGTGGATAGAACTGTTAAATTCACACCTCATTGCTCCAAAGTAACCAGCAACTCATCATCAGTTTGTAAAAGGATATCTTGGTGCAAAATAATACCCTGTACCTTATTCAGACTTTTATGGGGGATTAGAGAGAGACAGGAATATCAAGCAGCTTGTTGCAGATGAGCAGCACCTGTGACTGAGTAGGGGAGGCCATTTTAAGCAAAACAGAGCCACTTTTCATGTCTGAAAAGACTGCCACTTCCCCAAACATGTCCTTAAGATGTTCAACAAAGAACAAAGGCGTTGTAGTCAATAAAGAATCCCCATCTGTCCTAGAACAAACTGAATATTGGGGGGAGTATTTCTCACCTTGTCTCAGTGCACTATGTTCTTCCAATGGTGTAGCCAGTGAATTTAACATTTTGGGATCACACCTCTCCACAATGTAATATGTGCTAGCTTCAGAAGAGACTGCTGGGGTCATGAGGCCACCAGAGGAAGAAAGTTTAGTTCGCTTCAAAGGTGAATCTTCTACCATCGTATCACCCATTATGGCTTAGACAGACAGATTTAAGAGGGATTGTTGCATGTAACAAGGTCCACTACCGGTGATCAAGGGTACCATTGAACTATCATACCTCTGAGTAGCCTAAGGAATTAATTAGTAGGGACAGGCAACTCTAATGCAAATTGTCAAATGCATAATCAGATATTCTTGTCATTTATTCTGAAAAGTTCACATTAAAGTTCAGGAATAGATGTTAGCGACAGAATAATCCATTGAAAAGTGGTAGGGCTCTTATTATGTACACAGAGTTTCCCAGAAGCCTCTAATTACAAGGATGAATGAATTGTCAGTTTGTTAGTGGAAGGAAATATGAGGGGTAAAAACTGTAGCAGAAGACTGATGAAAGAATTTTCAGATGAACTGTAAAGAGATCTATGAGGATTAGCATCAAGACTGAATTCAAGTGGTGGAATTTCCAGCAGTCAGACAGTAGGAGGTCCCCTCTACCCCAGCTCCTATGCTCAACAAAATGCCTTGATTAAACCAGGGGAAGGTGGTCACTTAATTGTGTCACAATAGTATTATTATGATACAGAGGGTCAAAATTTAGCCACTGATGACTGGACTGGAGGAAAAAATTAACTTTGCTTCCTGTAGGGTAAACAGTGCTTCTGTAGCAAAAGTAGATAACGAATAAATGAGAATTAAAAATTCCAGTGTTCAGTGGGTAGAAAATTATGTAGGGAAGCAGTCTTTAGAAAGACTGTCAAGTTCCATTTGTGTTTACTGTGTGTGCTAAGATGACCTTATTCATGAGCTGTAAGATATGGTCCAGCAACAGCTGAGCTAAAATAACCAACACCCTTTTTATAGTGTGTGTGTTCCCACTGTTCACTGCAATTTATTGTATGTCATACAGTTGTTACACATGGGTGAGTACAATATGAGTGACAACTTTTTTGCTCCACTGTATTTGCACATACCTCAAAACGCCACTCCCAAGTATCAGATATACTGTTGATATATAAAGACTGCAGACAGCAGCTCTAAAAGAACTGCATACAGTCATCAGAATTGCTATAGTTTGCTGTTCAGCCAGTAAGAAACAAGCCCACAAAACACCACCAAACAGAAGCCACTCAGACAAAGCCTTTATGCCAATCAATCTGTAAGGAAACAGAGAATATTTCTCTCATTTAAATTGTTAAATGGTATACACTTCATAAATATAGGCAGGGAGCACAAGAGAACAACAGACGTATTTAATGTTAAGAGTTGTTATGATCAAATAAGAAAAACATCAATAGATGATTAAACAGAAAAGTATTGCATTATACTTTCATATAAATTTTTAATTAAGCTATTTTACACATTATTGAATTCAATCACATCTTACCAATATAAAATACAAATAACGTAATTTGCAAAAGCCTCTGCAAACAGATTTTCATGCTCAATTCTTGAGTACAGCTTGACATAAAGATAATGAAATTAATAAACTTGATTATATGAGCAGGTTCTTATAGAATGGCATACATTCAATTCATGGTACTGTAACAGGTGTGAGTAATAAAAGAGAGGATGTAGTTTAAAGGACAAAATGTGTTGTGTTATACTTGAGGATATTTTCAGCAGCCTGAAAATTGTTTCCATGTTCTGTGCAACTGAACCTAAAACATAATCACCTAAATAAAAATATGAGTGCACATATAAGTAGGTCACAACAACAATTCATGAGCTGTTACATGCAGGTGCCAAAAGCAGTAAGAAAATAACATGTTCATGGCGACTCTTTTTAATGAACTCTTGTGTGTTATTCTCGAAGAAACTGCCTGTAAATACTCATAAATAAAAATGCTGTGTGAAGTACATCGTTCATGACTGTGGTTTACTTTTATGCAAAAGTTCATACATTAATTTTACTATGTTCAACAGTGACCACTTATAAATGTCCCTCATGATTTCAATTCCTTTCTCTGCCTGTTGTTGTTTTGTCTTATTATTAACTATTAAACTGCTGTAATCTACAAATAGAAGAATCTGTGAAGTTACTGAAACATATTGTAAGGGCACTGGTTGTAATTTGCTCAACTGAAGAAAACTTGTCTCAAATTATTTTTTAGCCAGTAAGTGTTTCCCGACCATATAACTTAATGTGAAGTCTGTCAACTCTTAGGAAAATTTTTTACTGTTATGACAGAAATGCCTCATTACCTGTACCTTAATCTCACAGTAATCACAGCTTATTTAACAGAACTCTAAAAGGAACATTTGTGAAAGCATTGTCTGGTAACTCAATAGCAAAATATAGCAAAACATAAGAATCACTCATTACTAAAAGCTCACATTAATATTAGAACCTCAGCTAACACTTATGGTGTATTTTTCATTTTTTTCAACAAATTAAATTATTAAACGCTCCTTCGTATCCACCTTCTGCAAAGACAAAGTTACATAAAATATGAAAATTTTGTTAATATCGTATTATATACTTACTCAAATGAAATTCTTGACGCTGCTGCAACCGAAACTGCTGAAAATGGCAGTGAATACAGCAGATAGCACAAAAGAAAAAGTGGTCCACTATACAACCCCTCTTGGGCTTCTTGATAGTATCGAGTTCGATGAGGTGGAACTAAAAAAGAAAATATCTGCATTTAGTAAGACTGAAACATTCTGTTAAAATACAACCAGAGCAAGAAAAAAGTGGGATTTATAGGCCAGGCAACTGTTGCTCACTGATCACTTGCAATACATGACTGAAACAGCAACTGCGAAAGTATACTAAAATCTTATGTCAAAAAATGTAGGTCGAGGGGCAAAATATGTATAAAATTATAAATCTCATGCAACATTAGTCTCATTCTCACCAAAAAGAATGGCATTCAGTTAGTAAACCAAAAGTTCTCACAATATACAACAAATAATAGCCTGGCAGTAAAATGTAATTTCTTTTTTAACTCTAAGGAAGAATGCTGTACAAAAGTACAGCATAAGTTTCAATCTTGTATATGTCCCCACTGACTGCTCAACACCTACAAACAAGCAAATAGAACTATGCAATACTTTACTATGTAATCATCATTGGTATTTATGTTACATAAATGGAAATCATTTGTGCTTGCCTTTTTAAATCACTTACTATACTTTCATGTCATTTTCTCTACATCTACATCGATGTGATTACTCTGCTATTCACAATAAAGTGCCTGGCAGAGGGTTCAGTGAACGACCTTCAAGCTGTCTCTCTACCATTTCACTCTCAAACGGCACGCGGGAAAAATGAGCACTTAAATTTTTCTGTGCGAGCCCCAATTTATCTTATTTTATTGTGATGATCATTTCTCCCTATGTAGGTGGGTGCCAACAGAATGTTTTCGCAATCGGAGGAGAAAAGTGGTGACTGAAATTTCATGAAAAGATCCCGTCGCAATGAAAAACGCCTTTGTTTTAATGATTGCTGCTCCAATACACACATCATGTCTGTGACACTATCTCCCCTATTTCACGATAATACAAAACGAGCTGCACTTCTTTGCACTTTTTCGATGTCATCCGTCAGTCCTACCTGATGCAGATCCCACACCACACAGCAATACTCCAGAATAGGGCAAACAGGTGTGGTGTAAGCAGTCTCTTTAGACCAGTTGCACCTTCTAAGTGTTTTGCCAATGAATCACAGTCTTTGGTTTGCTCTACCCACAATATTATCTATGTGATCATTCCAATTTAGGTTATTTGTAATTGTAATCCCTAAGTATTTAGTTCAGATTTGTGTGGCTTATTGCATAATCAAAATTTAGCTGATTTCTTTTAGTACTCATGTGAATAACTTCACACTTTTCCTTATTCAGGGTCAATTGCCACTTTTCGCGCCATACAGATATCTTATCCAAACCATTTTGCAAGTCATTTTGATCATCTGATGACTTTACAAGATGGTAAATGACAGCATCATCTACAAACAATCTAAGACGGCTACTCAGATTGTCTCCTATGTCGTTAACATAGATCAGGAACAATAGAGGGCCTGTACACTACCTTGGGGAACACTGGATATTACTTCTGTTTTACTTGATGACTTTCCATCCATTACTACAAACTGTGACCTTTCTGACAGAAAATCACGAATCCAGTCACACAACTGAGGCGATAATCCGTAGGCATGCCATTTGGTTAGAAGACGCTTGTAAGGAATGGTGCTTAAAGCCTTCTGGAAATATAAAAATATGGATTCAATTTGACATCCCTTGTCGACAGCTCTTATTACTTCATGAGTATTAAGAGCTAGTTGTGTTTCACAAGAATGATATTTTCTGAAACTGTGCTGACTATGTATCTATAAATCATTTTCTTCGAGGTACTTCATAATGTTAGAATACAGTATATCTTCCAAAACCCTACTGCAAATCGACATTAGTGATATAGGCCTGTAATTCAGTGGATTACTCCTACTTCCCTTTTTGGGTATTGGTGTGACTTGAGCAATTTTCCAGTATTTAGGCACGAATCTTTCTGTGAGTGAGTGGCTGTATATAATTGTTAAATACGGAGCTATTTTATCAGCATACTTTGAAAGGAAGCACCTGACTGGTAGACAATCTGGACCAGAAGCCTTGCCTTTATTATGTGGTTTAAGCTGCTTCATTACACTGAGGATATCTACTTCTATGTTTCTCATCTTGGCAGTTGTTCTTGATTGGAATTCAGGAATATTTACTTTGTCATCTTTGGTGAAGGAGTTTCGGAAAACCACGTTTAATAACTCTGCTTTAGTGGCACTGTCATCAGTGACTTCACCGTTGTTATCGTGCAGTGAAGGTATTGATTGCATCTTGCCACTGGTGTGCTTTATTTATGACCAGAATCTCTTTGGGTTTTCTGCCAGATTTTGAGGCAGAATTTTGTTGAGGAAATTGTTAAAAGCATCTCGCATTGAAGTACATTCCATATTTCAAACTTCTGTAAAACTTTGTCAATCTTGGGGATTTTACATTCATTTAAATTTGGCATGCTTTTTTGTTGCTTCTGCAACAACGATCTGACCCATTTTGTGTACCATGGGGGATCAGTACCACCACTTATTAATTTATGTGGTATATATCTTTCAATCGCTGTTGATACTATTTGTTTGAAAACATTTCACAACTTTTCTACACTTACATGATCAGACCAGAAGGAGTGAAGACTCTCTCTTAAAAACGCATTAAGAACATTTTTATCAGGTTTTTTTTTAATAGATATACTTTATGTTTCTTTTTGAAGGTTGCAGGTGTCATAGTATTCAGCCTAGCACCAACTGCCTTGTGGTCGTTAATCCCTGTATTTGTCACAATTCTCGCTGTTTGTACAGGATTATTTGTTGCTAAAAGGTCAAGTATGCTTTCGCAACCATTTAAGCTTTGAGTGGTCTCATGAACTAACTGTTCAAAATAATTTTCTGAGAAAGCATTCAGTACAATTTCGGATGATGTTTTATGTCTGCCGTCAGCTTTAAACGAATAATTTTTCCAGTATATCGAGGGTAAATTGATGTCACCACCAACTATAATTCTATGAGCGGGGTACTTATTTGAAATGAGAGTCAAGTTTTCTTTGAACTGTTCAGCAACTATATCTTCTGAGTTGAAGGGTTGGTAAAAGGATCCAATTAATACTTTAGTCCAATTGTCAGGTACACCCTCCACCCATACTATTTCACACGAACTATCTACTTCAATTTCGCTACAAGGCAAACTACCTCTGGCAGCAATAAATACTCCACTACCAACTGTATTTAATCTATCCTTTCTGAACACTGTTAGATCGTTTGAAAAAATTTTGACTGAACTTATTTCTGGCTTTAGTCAGCTCTCTGTACTTACAACTATTTGAGCTTCAGTGTTTTACATTAGGGCTTGGAGCTCTGGTTCTTTCCCAACACAGCTATGACAATTCACAACTACAATACCAATTGTTTCTACAACTATCTTACTGTGTTTTACCTGCCCACTTTTAGATGGGTGTCCCTTCTGTGGTCCCCCGAGACCCTCTAACCTAAAAAACTGCTCAGTCCCTTCCACACAGCCCCCGCTACCCATGTAGCCACCTCCTGTGTGTAGTGGACTCCTAAGCTATTAAGAGGAATCCGGAAACCCACCACCTGATGGCGCAAGTCAAGGAATCTGCAGCCTACACGGTCACAGAACCACCTGACCCTCTGATTCAGACCCTCCACTCGGTTCTGCACCAAAGGACCACAGTCGATTCTATCGACGATGCTGCAGCTGGTGAGCTCCACCTTAATCTCAGAAGCAAGACTGGCAGTCTTTACCATTTCCACTAGCCGCCCGAAACCAGACAGAATCTGCTCCAATCGAAAGCGACACAAGTCATTGGTACTGACGTGAGCCACCACCTGCAGTTGGCTGCACCCTGTACTCTTCATGGCACCTGGAAGCACCCTTTTCACATGCAGAATGACTCCCCCCAGAATGCACACTAGCTTCCTTCCCCTCCTTGGCAGCCATGTTCCTAAGGGGCCCCATTATGCGCCTAACGTTGGAGCTCCCAACTACCAGCAAACCCACCCTCAGTGAATTCCCAGACCTTGCAGGCTGAGAAGCTTCCTCTGGAACTTGGTGGATGACTGCATCCAGCTCAGAAACATCGTCAACCACGGATAATGCCCGAAACCTGTTCGTCAAACGAACTGCCCTACGATCGGCCCCTCAAAGTTTTTCGCTGCCTGCCAGACTTTGGAATGATCTTCCACTCGACCATGGGTGAGGGGTCAACCTCAGTGCAGGCAGAACCCATGGCATCCACAGCAGTGGACCGATCGGAGGACATGTGGGATGTGCTCTACGTCCCTTGCATCCCCACATTCGATCCCCCACAGTGACACCCCTTGGCAGCAGCCTCAAGCTGTGTGACAGAAGCCAAAGCAGCCTGGAGCTGTGAGCGAAGGGTCGCCAACTCAGCTCGCATCTGTACATGACAATCACAGTTCCTATCCATTACTGCAGTTGCTCCTGTTGGAAGCTCGTAAAAATATGTAACAAGCGAACGGTGTACTCGCCTTATTAGTAGCAGGAACTAGCGGTGCTCTCTCACTGACAGTCTAACCGTTTTTCTGTTCAACCGATATTTGACTATGGTGCCATCTTATGGCAATTTATTAGTATCACAGTCAGCTGTCACAAGGCTGCCTGCAACTTGTGACTGTAATGTACAGTACGGTTGTTAGTGGGTGCGATATGTTGTATCTGTACGTCAAGTTTTATTTTAGTATGTATTAATTGTATTATGATATTCCATATTAACCAGATTGGGTATTTTCTTGCATTGTATTCCTACTTCTATGTTTCTTCTTTCTTTATTTAGATTTGAAGATGACTATGACCAAGACATTTAATAGGCAATAATACACACATTGTGATCCACACAAATTCTGTGTGTAAGTGCTAAGAATGATTGCCAATCTCTATAAGCCTCTCCTATCGAATGTAGTGGATAAGCTGTGTTTTTTAAAGTTTAAAGCTGGTCCATTTGTGCAAAACCTTCCAATAATTTTACAAAAACATTATTTACCATTTTCCCTGTTGGTGCTCTTTTCTCAGTTTCACGATAATGCTTGTATCATCAGATCCTTCATAAAGAACAACAACAGAGTTGGCCCATGATCGAACCATATGGAAGAAGCCTTACTATTTCTCCTCATGCAGATGATGATGTGTCCCTATTTGTATTATTCAAAAATCCTAGGGCAACTTTGTGCATTATGTTTCCTTAAAAGAAGCTAAATTAGATCATGTGTTGAACCATGTAACCCATAACAAACTGATTATCTTATATACCTTTGTATTAAAGGAGACCACTCCTCGAAAAGCAGAAGCACTAAATCATCAATAGGCTCACACAAAAAGGCAACTTGATAGCTTTCAGAGTAATCCTTTTTAAAGCTAGAATGTTCTCTCTCTCTCTCTCTCTCTCTCTCTCTCTCTCTCTCTCTCTCGCTCTCTCGCTCTCCCCCACCCCCCACCCCCCCCCCCCCACCCACCCCATATGCAATACTCATGCCTATGCCCCCACATGGTGCCAGCTGGACTAATAATGCCAGTGTTACATTTCAGCCAGTGGACTAGGATGCAGTGGCAGTAATGTCGGGTAGGGTGGGTAGAGGAAGAGGGGGTCAGGAGGGAGAATGACAGACTGGGGGCGGGTGTGGTAGTGGGGAGGGTGGCTAGCAGCTGAGAGGAAAGCAGCCAGTTTGCCAGCTAGAAATATGGGTGGGAGGTGTCGCAGGTATATGGGTTAGACATGTGATCGTTTTGTTTTATGGTGCAACAACAATGAGAGCCATATGCACCCACATCAGAACTGTAGAACACACAGACAAAAAAGGGAGTTAAAAGCAACTACATGTTAGGCACAACTGATGGTAGGAAAGACAGCTAAAACAGGTACTTTGAGAAAGGTACATAAAATACACTATAGAGAAACAGAGGTTCTGAACTATAGATTAAATGTCCTTCACCATATCGCTACAACAGATAAAAAGTAAAATGCCTGTGCATCGTTCGCTAAAATGGCCAATAAGTCATTTGGTAAAAACAAATTGGAACATAAGTGGTTAAAAAAAGGGCATTCTGTCACAAAATGGTGAACCACCAAAGATTGAGGGCAATGAGCACAAAGTGGTGGGGGAGCCCCACTTAAAAAATGGCAATGGCTAAAAAGACAGTGCCCAATACACAACTGAGCTAAAATGATCTCCTCAGGGTGAGAGGGCCAGAGGACATCTTCCAAGCAACTGGGAGAGCTTTAATTTCACAGAGCTTGTTCCCATGAAGGGAGGAGCAATGGTGATGTCACAGTGACATCACTTGCTGACAGATGACAACACAGAGATCATCAGAGGGAATGGAACAACTAGCGGGCCCAGGTAACAGGACTGCAGCCTTGGCAGCAGCCTTGTTTCCCGTCAGACTGACATTAGCTGGAACCCGTAGAAACATCACAGAGGTGCCATCAAGAGTGAGCAAGTGATAGCTTTCCTGGACTTGTTGTACTAAGGGATGGACGGTATACAGCACACAGAGGCTCTGAAGGGCACTGTGAGAGTCAGAGCAGATGATCCAATTGAAACGTCTGTGTCTCTGGATGTACTATGCGGCCTGATCCAGGGGAAGCACTCTGCTGTAAACACTGAGCAGTGTTCCAAAAGCCATTACTGAAAAATGTCGGGATCAATGACAAAGGTACACCTGACACCACAGTAAGTCTGAGAGCCATCACTGTACATAAAGGTACTATCGCGAAGTTCCGTGTGAAGGTTGTGAAACTTAGGGCTAAACAGCAAGGCTGGAGTAGTGGCTTTAGGGAGCAAATGAAGGCCAATATGAACACAGGCCACCTCGTGAAGCTAAGGTGGTGAACAGTTCACATCCATTGGGAAAGTGGCAGGTAGCATGAAGTTAACCTGAAGGAGAAAGAGCTGAAAGTGAACTCCAGGAGGTAACAGAAGAGGAATGTGCCCCATATTGGTGATCAAAGGAGTCATCGAAGAAGTAGGCCATGCACGGCAGACAAATGGCATGCATATCTGCTGAGTAAGTAATGGCGGTATGACAGTGGTAGTTCAGCAGCTTCTGCAAACAGCCTCTCAACCAGGCTAGTTTAGAAGGAGCCAGTGGCCAAATGGATGCCATGATGGTGGAGTGTATTGAGATGATGTAAGATGGAGAGATGTGCAGAAGCATAAACAAAACATCCATAACTGAGTTTCAAAATCACAAAGGACTGGTACAAAAGGAGTAGGGTGTTCTGATCCACTCCCCAGAAAGTACCGCTGAGGACACATACGACATTGAGGAACCATGTACAGCGGGCAGCCAGTTAATAAATGTGGGAGGACCAAGACAGTTTCCTATTGAACATGAGCCCTAGTAATTTTGTAATTTCAATGAACAGAGGAGCAACAGGCCCAATGCGTAAAGACAGTGGTAGAAACCACTTGCGCCACCAGAAATTCATACAAACGGTTGTGTCAATGGAAAAGCGAAAGCCATTGCCAATGCTCTATTAGTAAAGACAAGTGAGAAGCCACTGAAGATACCACTCAATGAGACAAATCTGTGGAGACCTGCAATATATGGCAAAATTGTCAATGAAAATGGAGTCTGAGTTGCCTGGAGGAAGATAAGCTATAATAGGGTTAGTGGCAACAGCAAAGAGGACAACACTCAGGACGGAACCATGAGGCACACTGTTTTCCTGGATAAAGGTGTCTGACAAGGCAGAACCCTCACAGACCTTGAATACTCGGTCTTTTAAAATTTCTCAGGGAAATGTGGCATGCTGTCTCAGAAGCCCCATGTGTAGAGTGTACAAAAGATACCAGTCCTCCAGTAGTGTCATAGGCTTTCTCCAGATCGAAAAACATGGCCACAGTCTGCTATTTCTGCAGAAAACCATTCATGCCATGGGTTGACAAGGTGACAAGATGGTCAACTGCAGTATGGCACACACTAAATCCACACTGTGCAGTGGTCAGTAAATTGCAAGACTCTAGCCACCATACCGGCCGGAAATGACTCATACGTTCCATCACCTTGCAAACATAGCTGGTGAGAGAAATGGGGCGGTAGCTAGAAGGAAGGTGTTTTTCCTTACCAGACTTAGGTATGGGTATGGCAGTGGTTCCACACCATAGTCTGGGAAGTGAACCCTCTGCCCATATGAGACTGTACGTATGAAGTACACTCCTGGAAATGGAAAAAAGAACACATTGACACCGGTGTGTCAGACCCACCATACTTGCTCCGGACACTGCGAGAGGGCTGAATAAGCAATGATCACACGCACGGCACAGTGAACACACCAGAAACCGCGGTGTTGGCCGCCGAATGGCGCTAGCGCAGCATTTGTGCACCGCCGCCGGCAGTGTCAATCAGTTTGCCGTGGCATACAGAGCTCCATCGCAGTCTTTAACACTGGTAGCATGCCGCGACAGTGTGGATGTGAACTGTATGTGCAGTTGACGGACTTTGAGCGAGGGCGTATAGTGGGCATGCGGGAGGCCAGGTGGACGTACCGCCGAATTGCTCAACACGTGGGGCGTGAGGTCTCCACAGTACATCGATGTTGTCGCCAGTGGTCAGCGGAAGGTGCACGTGCCCGTCGACCTGGGACCGGACCGCAGCGGCGCACGGATGCATGCCAAGACCGTAGGATCCTACGCAATGCCGTAGGGGACCGCACCGCCACTTCCCAGCAAATTAGGGACACTGTTGCTCCTGGGGTATCGGTGAGGACCATTCGCAACCATCTCCATGAAGCTGGGCTACGGTCCCGCACACTGTTAGGCCGTCTTCCGCTCACGCCCCAACATCGTGCAGCCCGCCTCCAGTGGTGTCGCAACAGGCGTGAATGGAGGGACAAATGGAGACGTGTCGTCTTCAGCGATGAGAGTCACTTCTGCCTTGGTGCCAATGATGGTCGTATGCGTGTTTGGCGCCGTGCAGGTGAGCGCCACAATCAGGACTGCATACGACCGAGGCACACACGGCCAACACCCGGCATCATGGTGTGGGGAGCGATCTTCTACACTGGCCGTACACCTCTGGTGATCCTCGAGGGGACACTGAATAGTGCACGGTACATCCAAACCGTCATCAAACCCATCGTTCTACCATTCCTAGACCGGCAAGGGAACTTGCTGTTCCAACAGGACAATGCACGTCCGCATGTATCCCATGCCACCCAACGTGCTCTAGAAGGTGTAAGTCAACTACCCTGGCCAGCAAGATCTCCGGATCTGTCCCCCATTGAGCATGTTTGGGACTGGATGAAGCGTCGTCTCACGCGGTCTGCACGTCCAGCACGAACGCTGGTCCAACTGAGGCGCCAGGTGGAAATGGCATGGCAAGCCGTTCCACAGGACTACATCCAGCATCTCTACGATCGTCTCCATGGGAGAATAGCAGCCTGCATTGCTGCGAAAGGTGGATATACACTGTACTGGTGCCGACATTGTGCATGCTCTGTTGCCTGTGTCTATGTGCCTGTGGTTCTGTCAGTGTGATCATGTGCTGTATCTGACCCCAGGAATGTGTCAATAAAGTTTCCCCTTCCTGGGACACTGAATTCACGGTGTTCTTATTTCAATTTCCAGGAGTGTAGAAAATGCTTGCCTGCAAGAGAAAGG
The DNA here is from genome assembly GCF_023897955.1 of Schistocerca gregaria. Lineage (NCBI taxonomy): Eukaryota > Metazoa > Arthropoda > Insecta > Orthoptera > Acrididae > Schistocerca > Schistocerca gregaria. The sequence goes on from NC_064931.1 coordinate 91,333,216, forward strand.
TTCCCCAACATCTGAATGTGGACATTGTCCAGACCTGGGGCAGAGGATCAGGATGAAGTGAGAGTACGATAGAGCTCCCTCACAGTAAAGGAGTCATTATAGCACTCACGATTTTGAGAAGGGCCACCTCAACTCATTTCTGACGGAGGAATGCAGCGTGATAGTGGGAGGAGCTCAAAATCTCTGCAAAATTGTGACCCAAGGTCTTGGAGATAGCAACAGGGTCCACTATAACATCGTCTGCTACAGTCAGGAGAGAGCTGTCAGAGGTTGGCCTACACGACAGAGGAGGGAGTGGAAAATTGTTAACTAGTAAATGAAATCCAGCTAGCATTTTTTCTATACTGAAGAATGCGATGACACTGTGCACACAACAGCTTGTAACGAATGCAACTTAGCATTATAGGATGATGGTTAAAAACACAGAGAGAACGTTTCCCCTCGCAAACTGCGTCATAGCACCCCTCATTCCACCAAGGGACTGGGACACCGAGTGGTAAAGAGGAAGCGTGAGGAGTGGAATGTTCCGCAGCACTAAGGATAATGTTTGTAAAATACTCTACCTCGTCATCACAACTGTGGAAATGTGGTTTGTTGAAGGTTGCCAGGGAGGAGTAAAGGCTCCAGTCAGCCTTAGAAAGTTGTCATTTGGGTATGAACATAGGTGGGGTAGGAGTCAGCAAACAGATAGTAGACGGTAAATGGTCACTTGAGTACGTGTCAGGGATAATGGACCACTCGAGATGATGGGCAAGCTGGGTAGTGCAGAAGGCATGCTCCTTCCAACTGGGGGCGTCCTCCAGAAGGTGGCGCACCTGCCTTAGGTGACTGTTCACACCTCAGGTCACGCCTGCCGAACACCTGACAGACAGACCAATTGGCAATTTGGGAAGGTAGCAGCCCAGGCAATCACCCCTCCCTGGGCCTGGCCTGTACCAGGGGGTATGCGCGAAACTTACCTGTCAACCTAGGGCTGGGAATCCTGCATTACCCAGTCACCTGTTATGTGTTGCACGCGTGGGCTGGTAATCAGAAGTGCACAGGGAGGAAGAAGAAAAAAGAGGAACCTCGTATGTCGCAGAAGGATAGGAGAAGGGGTTACAAAGACAGAAAAAAACGAACAAAAAAACAGTGGAGGGACTGTTCTGATATTGGCTAGTGAAAATGCAGAACTCATTTCCAAGAACATTTCAGACATGTTCCCCAAGGGAGGGGAAAAAGAATAGCAAGAGGATAGACATGCAGCACAGAAGGGAAACTGTGCTGCAAAGGCTGGAGCCCCATGGTAGCCAAGCACGAACTCACCAAAGAGTGGCGAGCCCACTGGGGGCTAGGCGTGTGATGCACTGTTGTCGGAGCCAATAAGGAGTGGTACAGGCTGGAGGTGACATGGACACATGAATTGGGAGGGAGTGGCAGGGCAGAGGAAGGAGAAGCTGTCTGGTGAAGGGTGTGGGAACAGTGGGTTACTGAGATTGAGGCCAGGATGATTATGGGAATGGAGGATGTGTTGTAAGGTTAATTCCCAACTGCGTAGCACAGAGAAGCTGGTGGTGGAGGGAAAGATCCAGATGGCCTGGGCTGTGAAGCAGCCACTGAACTAGCACATTGTGCTCAACGTCATGTTGTGCCACTGGGTGGTCAACTTTGTTCTTCGCAACAGTTCGCCATTGGACATTCATCCTGGTGGACAGTTGGTTTGTAGTCATACCAACATAAAATGCTGTGCAGTGTTTGTTGGTATATGACATGGCTGCTTTCATAGGTGGCCTGGCATCTGATGGGATAGGATAAGCCTGTGACAGGACTGGAGTAGGTGCTGGGTGGGTGGACTGGGCAGTCTCGCACCTTGGTCTACCACAAGGATATGATCCGTGTAGCAAGAGGTTGGGAGTGGCACAGGGATGGAGTAGTGTATTGTGTAGGTTGGATGGATGATGGAACAGGCTTATGCTAATGCAATAAAAACCAGTGCTGATATTCTCCCAGTAGACATAGAAACCATTGTAAACAAAAGTTTTCAACAATTCCACATTTAAATCATTGCGTTGAAGAATTGAAAGAGTTTTTTGAAACAGAATATGAACAGGTGCTTGGTAGTGTTAAAAACAGATGGCTTTCCTTGGAACTGGCTGTTAATGGGATTACTGACACTTATGTGGGACTAAAACCTTATTTTTTTGTCTCAAGAAAAATGTCCTACTGTCTTAAAAGCATTCTTCAAGGATCCTCAATCACTTTTGTAGCCCTATTTTATTCAGAGTCAATTGAAAATGTTTTCTTCAACAATAAAAACTATTGAGGCAGCAGATATGCAACAAAGTTTTGGACATATTGGTATGGAAAGTGAAATTGAGGAAGGAAGAAAACTTTCACATTACGAAAACTTCGTTTTTGATATGTACATTGCAAGAAGATTGCTAGCTGCAAGATTCTGATTTCTTGGACATTTCAAGCTTATTTTATGAGACATTAATTGACTGTACTGAAAAACTGGCTCATCCACTTCACGTGTTGAAACCATTTAACTGGATTCAGCTCTACTATTCTTTCCTTTGGAAGATGGTTCATTAAAGTCTTAAAGCTTTAGCAGAGTTTGATGAAAATATTCTGAAATATGTGAAGATGAACTTTTTGAGGACGTGAAGCATATTAAAAGTGCATGTGATGCGAAAACCCATGAATTAAGATCTGTGAAATGTGTTGCTGAAAAATGGTCTATCATTTTTAACAACCCTGCATTAAAAGATATCTGCAGCAAAAATTTGCAGCTCACTACTGCATTTGTCTAAGTCTAGTTGACACTAATGCTGCTGCAGAAAGAGTGTTCTATACCGCAAATGCTTTATGGACTGATGGAAAGAATAGGTTCAGTGTGGAAACTGATAAGGAAATAATTACAACTATGGCGCATTTTCACGATACTTCTGTTTGAAAATATCAATCTCCTCAATGACATACATTATGTCAATAGCCCATGTAGGTTGTAACCATTGTCTACTTCTGATAAAGACCTCATCATATTGAAATGATATTTTGCGCTTGCATGTGACAATGTATTTACTGTATTTTTTAGTGCTAGTTGTAACAAAAAGGTACAATGATTTATGTAGTTGTGGCATAAACAAACAAATAAATTATATAGGCATAGTATTAAAAAAAGTTGCCACAAAATGTTGTTCATTTCAACTTATAATTTGTGTCCCATATTTGGATTTTGTAAATTTAGCCACCCTAGTAAACTGGAGTATGAGAACCAGGAGAGAAGACATGATGGCAGGATTCAGTCCATCCTGCCAAGACTAATTTATATTATAACGGTAAATTATAATAAATTAAATTGTATGTAGATGTGCCAATTACTGAAAATGATGGTGGAATTGAGTGTACAAAGAGGAAAATCCTGTGGCAGTATAGGGAGGAAAGTCTAACAGAGTGCTCTTGACAACTTAAGACACTACAAAATGTACCATGATATATATTGATCTACTGTAGAGAAAGCACCAACATATTGTCAGATGAAGAAACTGTGATATATCACCTAAATTAACAAATGTTTAATTGAGGCATTAGTGCACATCGTAATATACACATTACTGTTTTTGGCTTGTTGTTGTCATCACACTATGTGGTGGTAATTCACTACTGGTCACAACATGAGACATATGGAAGTACAAACATAGCTACACAACTACAGAACAACAGTGCTATAAAACAATCTGCAGAGCTGTTTGTGTATGATGATATTGTGGACAAAGAAGTTGCAACACCAGAAAATGTTAGAAAAATGCAGTAAGATCTGCAATATGATGAACATGTTGTGCAAGAACTTGCAATTGATGCTCAAAATCTAGGTAGGTAGAAATTTAACACATAGCTACTCCCAACTAATACACACATTAAGAAAAGTTTCGCATCACCCCGGTTCCCAGAACTTCTTAAGATAGACTCTAACTGTGGATATTGTATCACAGACACCGTCCCTTTGGATGATCAGAGATGTCACTAAACATGCCCAAAGATGTAAACAACCATGCTTGAGCAGTTCCAGTCATTCCACCAGGAAGGAGTTACACAGACGGTCAATACTGCAGTTCGATAATGTCCGCATTGTTACTTTGTGCCAGGAAAGGCTCTTAACAAGGAAAGTGTCCAGACATGTCGGAGTGAACCAAAGCGATGTTGTTTGGACATGGGGGAGATACAGAGAGATGGGAACTGTTGATGACATACCTTGCTCACGCCACCTGAGGGCTACTACTGCAGTGTATGTAAGCTACCTATCAATAAAGGCTCGGAGAAACCCTGAAAGCAACAGCACCGTGTTAAATAATGCGTTTTGCACAGCCACAGGATGTCATGTTATGACTCAAACTGTGCGTAACAGGTTGCATGATGCGCAACTTCCGTCCCGACATTCGTGGCGAGATCCATCTTTGCAACCACGACACCATGCAGCACGGTACAGATGGGCCCAACAACATGCAGAATGGACCACTCAGGATTGGCATCTTGTTCTCTTCACCGATGAGTATCGCATATGCCTTAAACCAGACAATCACCTTACACACACTGTCCAGCAAGTGGAGCAAGGTGGATGTTCCCTGCTGTTCTGGGGTCGCATTATGTGGGGTCAACGTACACTGCTGGTGGTCACGGAAGGTGCCGTAATGGCTGCAATACGTGAATGCCATCCTATGACTGATAGTGCAACCATATTGGCAAGGCATTCATCTTCATGGACAACAATTCAAACCCCCATGGTCCACATCTTGTGAATGACTTCCTTCAGGATAACAACATTGTTCGACTGGAGTGGCCAGCATGTTCTCCAGAGACGAACCGCATTGAACGTGCCTGGGATAGATTAAAAAGCGCTGTTTATAGACGACGTGACCCACCAACCACTTTGAGGCATCTACGCTGAATCACCATTGAGGAGTGGGACAATCTGAACCAATGGTACCTTGATGAACTTGTGGATAGTACGCCACAATGAATACAGGCATGTATCAATGCAAGAGGACATGCTACTGGGTATTAGAGGTACTGCTGTGTACAGCAATCTGTACCACCACCTCTGACGGTTTCACTGTATGGTGGTACAACATGCAATGTGTGGTTTTCATGAGCAATAAAAAGGGCGGAAATGATGTGTATGTTGATCTTTATTCCAAGGAACTCTCTGAACCGAGGTGATGCAAAACTCTTTTTGATGTGTGTATGTTACCACTTGCCGGCACCACTGGTGTCACTAGTGACACAGCAGTTCATGAACTAGTTCAATGTCACACTTAGCAGTGAATGTGATATTGTTCTTCAATGTACTATTTTTACTGATTATAAATAATTACACCTTTTACCTCTGGTACACTTTAAAACAACTACCATTCTAATTACTCAAGCTGGAAATGTATAATAGCATAGTTAATGACAGAATGGAATGGGAAGAAACCTTAGTAACTGGTAGAATGGGATGTACCCCTCTGCCATGCACTTCACAGTGGTTTTCAGAGTATAGATGTAGAATGAGGCTACTCAAATTAGCAGTATGTTGAACAGCAAGTTTTGCCATCTCACACAGTTACACATTTTTATTGCTTATAATTATTACCAGAGCAATATGAAAGTCATTATGTAATGTTACTTTAAATGTTATTTGGAAAAGTATACTCTTAACCTAACAATTTACTCTGTCACTTAGGAGATAGAAATCTGAGACTTCTTTTGAAAATTGCAGTAGTTGAGTCATGATCTACTATTTCTTTTGCAGCCAGCTGACAGTTTCTTGTTTGACCTCCAAAATAATTGTCACTGTTCTTGCCTTTGGAGATAAACTGAGATGACAAAAGTCATGGGATACATCCTAATGCAGTGTTAGACCACCTCCTGCCAGGTTTAATGCAGCAACTTGACATGGCATGACTCAAGAAGTCCTTGGATGTCCTCTGCAGAAATATTGAGCCATGCTGCCTCCATAGCTATCCATAATCGCGAAAGAGTTGCCAGTGCAGGATTGTGTGTCCGAAGTGACCTCTTGATTATGTCCCATCAATGTTCAATGGCTAGCCAAACCATCCACTCAAATTGTCCTGAATGTTCTTCAAGCCAATTACAAAAAACTGTGGCCTGGTAACATGGCACATTGTCATTAATAAAAATTCCATGATTGATTGGGATCATGAAGTCCATGAATGGCTGCAAATTGTCTCCAAGTAACTGAATGTAACAATTTCCAGCCAATGATCAGTTCAGTTGGTACAGAAGACTAAATCCATTCCATGTAAACACAGCCCTCACCATTAGGGGCTACCATCGGCTTGCACAGTGCCTTCGTGACAACTTGGGCCCAGGGCTTCAGAGGGTCAGCACACACTTTAACCCTACTCTTACCTACTGAAATCACAACTAATCTAACCAGGCCATGGTTTTCCAGTCACCTTGGGTCCAACCAATAGGATGAGCCCAGGAGAGGTGCTGCAGCCAATATCATGCTGTTAGCAAAGGAACTCGTGTTGGTTGTCTGCTGCCACAGCCCATTAACACCCAATTTTGCTGTACTGTCCTAATGGATACATTTGTTGCCCCAACTGCCATTCCATGTTCAAAGCCTGTTATTTCCCACCATGTGGCCATAATCATGTCTGAAACCTTTTCACATGAATCACCTAAGAACAAATGATAGCTCTAACATGGCACTGCCCTTTTATACCCTGCGTATGTGATACTACCGCCATCTACATTTGTGCATATCACTTTCCCGTAACTTTTGTCACCATGGTGTAACTAATCCTAACAGTTAATTCAATGTGCTGAAAGCCACATGTACACTGGGACATACTGAATAATTAAATACAATATTTAGAAGCAAGCTGTCATCACTTCTAATTTCGGCATTATATTATGGGTGTTCTGTAATGTAGCTTGGCTGAAATTGCCAAGAAACCTCACACATGACAAAGGACTCATTTTGCCAGATGGCACAATCATGACGAAAAAGTTAATACGACATATGCTGGATCATCAGAAGGGCAATCTTTCATTTGTATTGCATATTTAAGAGGTGCAGCTGAATATTACTGGATGCATGCACCAAAATGTGAGGATAGCTGCACAGTTACTTTCATATCACCCTGCACAAGCTGTGAAATATGTGCTGCCAGTCATCAGTCCATTTAGTGACCTAAGAAACATACTGACTGCTAAACTGAATCAAGATCAGGCGCAGCTCATAATTAAAAGCTCTGAGGTGGAGACACCCCACAATATATATTTAAATACATTTTTCAATAATGGATTATCTGGACACATTTTGAATCTTCCCCATTAAATTTACATAGTGACAGTCAATGTGTTTGGAGCTGCTGATAATGGCTGTTGTTTTTCAAAGGTAAGTAGCTAAGCTGCACCTTGAAATGGCAGTTAAGGTCTATGTAGCAGAGGCTTTGGAACATCGCTTCTACAGATTACAGCTCTTACGAGCCTTCTAAATGCTCAGTTCCTTCAGCCTAGCTGTCCTATGTCATGTCTGTCACAAGCAGAACATGGGAGACACAATATCGGAGTTCATCCTAAACATTTGAAGCCCATCTTGGGCAGGTTTTATGTTACGACTTACATCCTATGGACGGACGCTCTTTCAAAGCACGAGCACATTAACGACCTCTCAAAAACATCTCATTATTAGTACAATTTGTCACATCAAAATGATGAGAATCATCATATTGGTGGTAAATGAATTTTCGTATTTCACTGTTTTCAAACAACTTGAGAGTTGTAAAAGTATGCCATTTCAAGGCAATGGTGCACTGAAGATGTATTAAAAACACACAGTTCTTGGTCGATTTATTATAATACATTTAATGATATATTGACAATTAGAGGGAGATATAACACAAGACACGTACATACACACAGAAATTTACGGTAATGTAGCGGATGCAGATGTGAACTTATAGTGTCGAAGTTTGTGGATTAAGTTCCGCTTTCTCCAATTTACTTTTATTCATCTTTCCATTTCCTAAGATATTCTGGGACTTTCTTATTAATTTAATAAAAGTATGTTATGTAATATTAGATGTTATGTACATATAAGAGTGCTCTCTCTCTCTCTCTCTCTCTCTCTCTCTCTCTCTCTCTCTCTCTCTCTCTCTCTCAAGATTGTTTTCTACATCACTGTCTTTATTCAATAGTAATTCAGTATTTATTTATGTATTCATTCATCCAAACACAATCGCAGCACAAGAACTGTGACATCAGGGAAACAGTTTTGTTGAACAAAGTCATAAATGTTGTGGATTGGATCCACACAAGACATAAAACCTCTCCAATTTACAACTGAATACTCGAAAAACATTAAGTATGCAACAAAGATTACATACATAGCATTAAAGATTTCTTCAAAATGTGTCTTTTAGTATGATTTGTTGTGACAAAGTGCCAGGAAGTGTGATGTTTGTGGACAAATATGCTAAGATCTTAACTTTTGGCTAGAGTGTCATATTGCAGCCCCTGAAATCTTGGTTGTAGTGACAGACTGGTGTGTAGCATAGGCTCAAGGTCTAGGTTAGTTCCAATAGGTAAATTTCACAGTCTTCCCCTGTATGGAAACCATGACTGGGCCTGACCAAAATTAATCAGAGAATTATTTTTTTACAGTTTGTAGTCTCTGTGTATTTCACGACAATTCAAAGAAAAAAAAGGTGCTCCTTACGAGACTCACCAGAAATGCAATGGTATTCCTTTTTTCATGGTGCTACAGTTACTCAGGACAGAATTTAGCCACCTACCTCTACCCTCCAATGATGTTGTAACACAGCAAATCTGCCCTTATGTGAAATGCTGCGACAAAACAGCCTGTATGTCATTCTCAACCATATTATGTTTAGTACACTTCTGTAAGACATGACATGGGCATAGACCTTAAAATTAATAGTAGTTTCCTGAAGTCCTCATTTTATTTATCTGTAACTAATGTGGCTGAATCCAGAATAGAATTAGTATTTTCATAAAACACTGAATCTTAACATCTAGTGTTTTATAGGCCATTTCACTGACAATTCAGGTTTCTCTAGAAACACAGCACTTTCTGCACCAAAACCATTACTACTTTGAGACTGTTGCTAGTAACTATGTTCAATCTGTCACCATATCTCCCACAGACAGACAGCCAGCCCTGGCTGACAGTTTCACGCAGGAAGCCAGAATACACCCCCCTGAATCAAAATAAACAAATTTATGATACTGTGCATAAATAGGGGCAGATCTATTACTGTTTGATGCACAACAGTCAGTCAATCACTTGAAACACAATCACAACTGTAAAATAACCAGGAGTATGGATCTGGATTCTGGACCACATAGTAATAGTCATAGCAAAGCCAGAGATCAGACAGATTTGTTGGAAGAATCCTAAGAAGATGTAACTCGCCTATGAAAGAAATAGTTTAGCAAAAACTCAGTTGAGTTGATTTTCAAGTATTGCTCATTAGGATTAGTAGAGGGGATAGATAGTACCCAAAATGATCTGCAAGTTTCACCATGTTCATTTAGTGAGTGCAAGAGCATCATGGAGATGCTTGCCCAACAGCAGTGGCAGATATCATAAGAGAGGGTCACACACAAGCATACCAATAATCATTATTCCTGCACTTCATCTGTGAATAGACCATTAAATGTGGTAACAAAGCACATGAAGTATTATTTTACTTCAAGTACAATTAGTCACACAGCATGAAGTGTCTCATAGAAAGTAAATGAAAATGTATACACAAACAGCTGAAGTAGCTGTACCTGTTTGTCTCAGTGTATTGAAATGTGTGTAAGTGATGTTTTGTAGTATATGGTATCTTGCTTTTCAATTTATCACATTTTAATGATAAGTATAATACTGTCACATCATAAGATGGCTATAGTCAGCTGAAACCGATAATTTTTATATTACCTTGTGTGATCATGATAAAATAACATTTTTGTCCTGCAGAGCACTTATGAAGCAACCCACACTGATTTAAAGCTGTTAGTGTGATTCAAAAAGTTATGTTTTGAGACCAGTAGTGGTTGTGCTGTATTCTCCTGAATCTTCATGAATATCAACAGTGAATCAAACAATGGAAAACCCATGATGGATTGTAACAATACCAGAGAAGGATAGTTGCTAATCACCATATAGTGGAGATGCCGAGTCACGATAGGCACAACAAAAAGATTCACAAAAGGTCTTAATGGCCGAAAGCTATAACTGTGTGAATCTTTTTGTTGTGCTTATCGCGACTCAGCATCTCCGCTATATGGTGAGTAGCAACTTTCCTTCTCTGGTATTCTCAACAGTGGATCAGTCTTTTATATCTACAAATGAAAAACCATGTGATATGGACATGGAGTATGGAACTAAAATTGAACAGAAATTAAATTACCAAAATATATTTTGTAAGTGAGAAAGAGCACAAAAAAATGAAAACTTGAGAAAGTAAGTTCTAAGAATATCAAGTGATATATTATTTTCTCCCAGGTGAGTTATTCTGTCATTTACTGGAATGCAGGCAACTATAATAATGGTGCAGTACAACCTGTGGTACTTTTCATCTGCCATTTTTTCTTACAACTATAGCTGCTTCAGTTTTAGTCATTAATATTAAATTACAACAGTGACTGACACTTTTCTAAGGACACTTGCAGGAATCCTGATTGACACATCCTCAAAAACAATTTTTTAGGTGCAATACTTCTGGCAGAAAACATCCTTTACACAGACATACAGATAACTGTAGAAAAATTTTAAACTGATGACAAGCCATCAGATAAGCATGAACAGACATGCTAATTATTGCTGTTTCAGTCTTAAGTTGTGGAATACTTCAATTAATTAGTTGACTCAAATCACCAATTGTTGAAACTGGAAATTAGGCCAACTGAGTCATAACTGGCATTCAGGTGATTGTTAGTGTCTCAGTGCTGAATTCCCTTTAAGATTTTGACCAATGTCACTGCTGAAAAAATGAGGAGTTATTTCAATGAAGCTGTCCATCTTTTCTAGTATACAAATAATTACAAAATTAAAACTGCTTACTTTGAAATATGACAATATTACTACTATTGTTCATGACTCCCCGACATATTAAAACCATGAGACTTGACCCTACAACTTCATATTCTTTCAGGAATTTTCATAATAATGTACACTTTGCTGAAAACAAACCTTCATCCTTCTGGCATAAATATTACTGATTAGTCTTATTGTCTTACTGTTTTTGCTGCAACTATAAATCACAAAGGAAAATATTATCATGGACTGTCAAATATGACAACAAAATTTTCATTTTTTTTCCAATGTTCAAGATAACATCTTTCTTTTAAGCTGCCAAATTTCAAAAATATACACTGACTGAAAGAATCACACTGCCAAGAAGGAATTGTGTGATATAAACAAGTTGGTGGGCATTTTTATATGTCTGAAAGACGACACCTATTCAAATTTCATGGCAGTCGCAAAGAGTGACAGTAGTAGTGCCACTATGAGGATGCAAATCAGGTTTGCTTTAAATAAATGCTGTAATGGTCATGAAATTAGATGTGGTGAACTGATGTTAACCAAGAATGTCTTTAAGCACTATTATCAACAGCGCACCGAGTTTGAACGAGGTCAAGAAGTAGGGCTACAAAAGATGGATGTTCCTTCTGTGATACTGCAGAAAGACTTGGCAGGAATGTAGCTATTGTACATGACTGCTGGTAGCAATGGTCATGGGAATGTACTATCACATGAAGATGGGGCTACGGACGGCCATGTGGTACTATTAAGAGTGAAGACCATTGTGTACAGCGTATGGCTCTGGTGCATCATACTGCATCTGCAGCAGCAATTTGAGCATTAGTTGGCACCACTATGACATAATGAACTGTTGCAAATCGATTACTTCAAGGACAGCTCTCACCAGATGTCCTGTAGCACGTATTCCACTGACCCCAAACCAGTGCCATTTGCGACTTCAGCGGTGTTAAGTGAGAGCTCATTGGAGGGCAGGGTGGAGATCTGTTGTGTTTTCTGATGAAACCTGATTCTACTTTGGTGCCAGTGATAGCACTGTGTTCATTAGGAGGAGGTCAGTTGAGGACCCAAACCAACCTGTCTGCAATCTAGACACATTGGACATACATCAAGCGTTATAGCCTGGGATGTGATGTCATACGACAGCAAGAGCACTTTGTGGTTATCCTATACACACCCTGACTGCAAATCTGTACATCAATTTGGTGATTCAACCAGTTGTGAGCAATGTTATCACTTAAATATGACAAATTTATTCCCAAAATTCCATTACTCTACATTAACCATTTTTTTGGTGTTGCCGTTTTTTTCAGTCAGTGAATTTAGTGCAGGATTAACACATTAAGTGACAGACAAATGATAAACACCTGCAACACTGCAAGACTACCAATCCAAAACAAATGATCTGGAACTATGAATCAACATAACACATAGTATAGTCAAACATCCATCATCTCATTACAGTTCTGGGTATTTACAGTTACAAAATACTTTGTTGACGAAGTCTTTCAATTTTCTAGAGGCACTTACAGATCTTAGTTATCAACGTTAATTCAGAAAGGTGCTTATGCAATGAACTGGTGGATCCCTCTTGTGGTGAAACACACTTACAGCAAATAAGAATCGCCTCTACTTAACATAAACTAGAAGCACGAAGTTGTTAATACAGCTACTTGTTTCCTACTTCCCAGCACACTGTTTACAGGGTAATGAGGGGTCCCTCTCCCTCTCCCTCTCCCTCTCCCTCTCCCTCTCCCTCTCCCTCTCCCTCTCCCTCTCCCTCTCCCTCTCCCTCTCCCCCCGGCCCTTACACCTTCAGCATTACAAAAATACACCCTGATGGCTTAATAATTTTTTTTTTCATATTATACTTACATGTGCAGGCTGTTACAATTATTGCAACAACATATGATCCTGCAATACAGTTAAATACAAGCCCATTACGAGTGATAAACGTCCTCTGATAATCCTGTAATGAGAAACAAATCTTATGTTAAATAAATGGTTATTTTCTTATACTAGCTTAAATTCATCGAAAGTATTACATGGAAAACAATGAAATCACAAAGAGATTATTATTCAACAACACTTCCTTGCTTCTATGTGCTTCATGTCTGTTTTTTTTTTTTTATTAGAATTACACCCCAGGTTGTGAATTTGGGATTACAAAAATAAACCAACACACACACACACACACACACACACACACACACACACACACACACACACACACAACAACATATGCACATATTGTCGAAAAGAGGACAAATCATACCAAATAGAGACAATTCACAAAACAATATGTCTTTTATAAATGTTACTGTATACAGAAACCAACTGGAAAATTCTGAGCTGTTTATTAGGCATCTTGATCCTAAGTTTCACTACCTGTGAGATTAAAGAAACTATTAATGGTATGTGGTGATTTCAGTGTTGTTTTTCTATAGGCTTCTGGGCAGAAAAACAATCTGATAATGTCTCTGGAGGTAAACCTCAAGGAAAGCAAACAAACATGTACTCCGTAATTAATAGACATTCAGCTTGACTCACAGCTCATTAGGATAAACAACAAATTGCCATTTAGTACTTAGGCATCAATACAGCACCAGTTGGGATACTTAAAGATTCAAGGATAAAAGATTTCAAAAATAATTTTGCAAAATGTGTACTGTGGTGAAATCTACAAGGAACAATACTAAACCTTAATAAAATTGGAGCAAATGTGCCCTGCCTACTCCACATGAGCTGAGACAATGCCACTTCAAGACATTTCATGCCTAAAGAAACCTGACGTTCTGATCCTTTAGACGTGGTAGCCATGACAGCTTCATGACATTTGAGGTAAAGGAGCCTCCAACAGTCAATGTCAACAATGTGGGGAAAATGACAGCCTGGACAGAGGAATTAAAATAATTAACTCTAATGGAAAATGAAGAAAGGAAGAAGGATGGACTCATGTACATGTAAAATTTGGATGTGCCAGATCAGAAATATTAGTGAAAACTAGAAAGTTATTAATTAATGTTAGGCTGGTTGGTCATATGTGGATTGCAGGACCAAACTACATGGTCATCACTTCCTTAGTCGCAGAATGAGTCTATTGAGAATCTATCTATTTGCAGACAGCATGCAACCTAACATGTCTTCATCCAAATGATTGATGCTACTGTGAAAATTTGGAAAAATGGTGAAGTCAGAACCAAAGGTGAGGATTGGACTTACTTTTGCCAAAAACATTGCAGGTAAAAGTAGAATGGCACTGGAAAGTAAACATCAAATGTAAATAATTCGGAAGTAAAGTTATCTCACTAAATAGTACAGGTATTTCTTCTTCTTCTTCTTCAATCTGATGAATGGTTTGACGCAGCTCTCCATGCTACTCTATCCTGTGCAGGCCTCTTCACCTCTGAATAACTACTGCAACCTACATCCTTCTTAATCTGCTTTCTGTATTCATATCTTGGTCTCCCTCTCTAATCTTCAGCATCCTTCTGTGGCACCACATTTCAACAGTTTCCATTTTCTTTTCGTCTAAGTTTTCATCATCCATGTTCACTTCCAAGGCTACGGGCACTAAACAGCGTGGTCATCAGCGCCCAAACGCATAGAAACAGGAACACATGCGGTGAAGGGACGAAGACGGACACCGAACAAGGAGAACGGTTAAAAGACACAGGCCTGACGCAGTTCCAAATGCTCACACACAGAGGCAAAACAAGAGGAGAAGAAACACACTAAAAAAGGAAAGGAAACACAAGGAAAAGAGAACAGAAACCGAAGGGAAACAAGGAGGTAATCGTGACTGGCAGACCTCTTACCTAAAACCTGGGTGAGCCAGTCACCCAGCAGCACATTAAAACCCTCTCCCTAAAATCCGAGGTAACAGATTGGACAGGACACAAAACCGTAAGACCTTAACCACAGTCGCTGCGTAGTCTTGCAAAAATAGAGGGCAAATCCGGTGGCAAAGAAACCACCACCCTCTGGTCAGAGAATAAAAGACAGTCAAGGAAAATGTGGCGGACAGTAATCTGGACGCCACAAGCACTGCAGATTGGGGGGTCCTCCCGCCGGAGTAAAAAACCATGCGTTAAGGGACTGTGCCCAATGCGGAGGCGAGTGAGGAGAACCTCATCCCGCCTGTATGACTGGTAGGACGTACGCCATGGTCGCGTAGTGGCCTTTACCAGATGCAGCTTATTGTCAGAAACTGCCAGCCACTCCTCTTCCCATTGATGCGTAACACGAAAACGCAAAAGGGAGGTTACAGCATGGAGGGGGACGGCACATTCAACAACGCGAGGGAGGGAACATGCATCTTTGGCAGCTACATCCGCCAGTTCGTTTCCCCTAATACCCACGTGCCCCGGCACCCAGCAGAAAGAAACCTCCTTCCCCTGCCGTTGCAGGTGGAGTAGGGCATCATGGATGTTCTGGACGACCGTATCCGCTGGGTACAAGTGTTGCATGGTCTGAAGGGCACTCAGGGAGTCAGAACAGATGAGGAACTTAAGACTGGGAACACATCTCATCTGCTCCAATGCTCGCAAGATTGCAAACAATTCGGCATCGAGGATGGTAAACGCCGCAGGAAGCCGTAACTTGACGACTCGATCAGGGAAAACAACAGCACAACCAACATAGTCCCCCTGTTTAGAGCCATCTGTGAATACAGGTACATGGTCCGGATGCTGGTTTAAAATATCATAAAGGAGGTAAAAACAAACGCCGGAGTGCAGTTCCTCCGGTTCTCTGACAAGTCTAGAAGGATGCTGGGCCTCTGGAGCAACCAGGGAGGCAGGTGAGTAAAACCTTGTCGTTGGGGGGCCACACGCTCCACACCAAGGGACTCAAGGAAATGCTTGGCACGAATCCCAAATGGTCTCGTTGCCCTGGGACGACTGGAAAAGAGACGTTCCATAGGCGGTCGGGCAACAGTAGGGTACGCAGGGGAGGTAGGACAGGCAAGGAAATGACACAACCTTCGCACCATGAGGAGTTTCCGCTGGATGGCAAGCAGCGGTCCCCTGCCTCAGCACACAGGCTAGGGATGGGACTGGTACGGAAGGCACCAGTGGCCAGCCTGATACCCTCATGGTGTACTGCGTCAAGGATCTTCAGATACGAAGGCCTTGCTGACCCATACACGGTGAAAGCATAGTCAAGACGCGATCGGACGAAAGCCCTATAAAACTGCAGCAGACGCGCCCGATCTGCTCCCCAGGACCGATGGCTCAGACACTTCAAAATATTCAGTGCCTTCAGGGCCCGCACCTTGAAGTCTTTAAGGTGAGGCAACCACGACAACTTGGAATCAAAAGTGAGGCCCAGGAACTTCACAGTGTCTCTAAAAGGAAGAACGGTGTCCCTCAGACGCAATTCAGGGGAGGTAAAAAGACGCCGAGAACGATTAAAATGAACACACACAGATTTGTCTGCAGAAAAGGTAAAACCCGTCTTTGCAGTCCATGCCTCTAAGCACTTTATCGTAAGCTGCAACTGCCGACTAGCAGTGACAAGACTGGAGGAAGAACAGAAAACAGCAAAATCGTCCACAAACAAGGAGCATTGGGCAGGACTCCGGATAGTGGACGCGATACTGTTAATAGCGACAGCAAAGAGGGTGACACTTAAAACGCTGCCCTGAGGAACACCATTCTCCTGCACGTACAAATCAGATAGCACATTACCAACCCGATACCGAAAGAGGCGGTGAGAAAGAAAGGACCGAATGAAGATGGGGAGACGGCCACGAAAGCCCCACTCATGGAGTTGATTGAGGATAAGGCAGCGCCAAGTAGTGTCATACGCATTATTAATGTCAAAGAAGACCCCTAGATAACGCTGGTTATGTAGGAAGGCCTGCTGGATGGCGGCCTCAAGCAGGGTCAAGTTGTCTATAGTGGAACGACATCTCCGAAAGCCACACTGAGAGGGGCTAAGGAGCTACCTGGTTTCGAGCAGGCAAACGAGGCGGCGGTTGACCATGCGTTCCAACGTCTTCCCAACACAGCTCGTCAAAGCAATACTCCGATAACTACTGGGATGCGTTCGGTACTTCGCTGGTTTGAGGAGGGGAATCAAAATCGCCTCCCTCCACGAGTCAGGGTACGTGCCGGATAACCATATCATATTGAAACAGTTCAGGAGAACTTCCTTGGATGGCAGCAACAAGTGCCACAGCATGCTGTACCGGATTTGATCATGACCAGGTGCAGTATCATGAGCCACAGACAGCGCAGAATCCAGTTCCCACATTGTGAAGGGGCAGTTATAGGGTTCAGAATTTAGAAACCGGAAGTCCAAGTGACCCCTTTCGATGGCAGTGCGGTAGCGGCAGAAATCTGGATCACAGTTAATAGTGGCGGTAGAGTCCGCAAAATGCATGGCCAGTGTCTGGGCAATGTCTCTCGGCACCGTGAGGAGACATCCCTGATGCAGCAATGCCGTGACAGGTAGCTGGCTGAGTTTCCCGGAAATCCTCCTGATGGCTTCCCATACTTTCGTAGAACTAGTGGAGCGAGAGATGGAGTTCAAGAACGATTGCCATGACCGTCGTTTGCTCTCTTTAATCACTCGCCGCGCTCTGCCACCTGAAAGGCCGCAAGATTGTCAGCTGAGGGACGGCACTTGAAGCGGCGCAGAGCTGCACGGCGGGCTCGGATGGCTGAGCGGCACTCAGTGGTCCACCAAGGGACAGGACGCCTCTTGGGATGACTGTGGGATTGACAATTCAGCAGCATGGGAGATCACGGCTGGAATATGGTCTACCCATTCGTGGACGTTGGCACGATGTTCCAAAACAGCCAGTTGGCTGAAAAGTGTCCAGTCAGCTCTGCAGAGGTGCCACCGGGGCGGCACTGGTAATGCCACAGCCTCATCCAGGAGGCGAATCCAAAGGGGGAAGTGGTCACTAGAATGGAGGTCAGCTGCAGCCTCCCACAGAGCAGAATCCGCGAGTGCTGGAGAGCAAAAGGAAAGGTCAATAGCCGATTACGACCCGGAAGCAGTACAGAAATGAGTGGGTGCACCAGAGTTGAGGAGGCACAGTTCTTCAGACATCATGAGGCTTTCCAGAATGTGACACCTGGGGCAAGTAGTCGGAGAGCCCCATAAGACATTATGAGCGTTGAAGTCCCCCAGAAGAAGAAATGGGCGGGGGAGTTGGCTAATAAGGTCCGTGAGAGCCTCAGAGTCTATCGCATCCGGAGGCGGTAAATAAACTGAACAGACTGTGAGCCTCCGACCCACAAGAATGTCAACTGCAACTGCTTGCAAGTCGGTGACAAGAGGGAGCTCAGATGAGGGGTGCATGTCACGGACAAAAACCGCAACACCACCCTTTGCCCTTTCCCCCGTCAGATCATCTTTTCGATATACAGTATAGGAGCATCAGTGGCCCGAAAATGTGTCTCTTGGAGACATAAGCACAAGGGGCACTCTCGTATAAGGAGTTGTAATTCGGCCACATGCATCCTGAACCCATTCAGGTTCCACTGTAATATGGGAGCCAGTGATCAGGGTGGCTGAACTTTCACCCTGCCTCTGTGCTTTGGAGGAGAGACCGTACTGGCCGGAGATTTATTCCTGGGGCGAGAAGATCGCCCCCGGTCGACATCAATGTCCATAATCTCCGATGACGACCCACGGGAGATGTCAGACAGTACGATGGCCTCGTCATCGGACCAACGCTGACTAGTCTCCTCAGGTGGCAGAACCTTCACCTTCTGAGGCTTTGTCTTGGGGGGCTTGGAATGCAGAGCCTTGTCAACAGTTAGAGGTTTACTCAGCTGGGCAGAAGGTGCCATAAGGGGAGAGGCAGGAAGTACCTCAATGTCAGCAACCACGGCCTTGTCCGATGTAGCGGGGAGAGCTGCAGATTGCAAAACAACTGCAGCAGCACAAGTGCACTGGCAAGCGCAGGTATTAGTGCTAACACTAGCAACCTCCGTTTGCGTAGCAACAGTGGCCAGTTGTACCGGTTTTTTGAGAGTGGAAGCGAAAATGTTGAAAACACAGGAGGTTGCATGGCCTTAAAGAGCTTCTTGGCCTCATCATAGGGGATGCGCTTAGATGTTTTAATCTCCCGTACCTTCCGTTCTTCGAGATAGATGGGGCAGATCCGGCTCCAGACAGGGTGACTCCCAGAGCAATTCACGCACTTCACAGGCGATGAACAATCGGCTCCGTCATGGGCAGGCTGACCACATTTACCACAAGTGGCTATCCCATTGCACCCCAACGTAGTATGCCCAAAGCGCTGACATTTAAAACAGCGCATTGGGTTGGGGAAATATGGCCGTACTGGCAAACGTAAGAACCCCGCTTTAACATGCTCTGGGAGTCTCGGGCAACTGAACGTGAGAATAAACGAGTCAGATTTGTCGAGGTCCCCCATCGACTCGTTTCATAATATGCTGCACGTCAACAATTCCTTCGTCAGCCCACTCAGATTTTAACACGTCTATGAGGATATCCACCAAGTCCCTACACGTCACAACACCCTTACTATAATTCAAAGTGGAGTGGAGCTCGGTCTCGATAGCGTACTCTCCTAGACAGGTTGCTTTCCGAAGGGCAGCGACTTGATGGGAACTAGAAGTCTCAACTAACAGAGTCCCATTGCGCAGTCGCTTTACAGATTTCAGTGTTCCTGCAATTCCCTCAAGATCTTGTGGATGTAAAAGGGAGAAACCCTCTCAAAGCTACCCTCCTTCCTTTTAATAATCAAAAACACATTCTGATTATCAGCATGTGCTCCGTTACTACATTCTGTTAAATCTCTAGCAACACCAGGCGCTGGAGGACTCGCAGCGCGTAGCTGCTTTTTCGATGGGGTGTGTTTCCCTACCAGTGGCCCACCCAAGCCACTGGTAGGGGGAAATGTAGAGGTCGAAGGGTCCATTGCGGTCCCACGAGCAGCTAGGGAACTAAAAGTCCGCTCAGAGTCCCGCGTGCCTGAATAAGCCTTATACAACTGTGGTGCGGCAGGTGCCCCAGAGGTTGCCCGCTTGCGACTGTTCCACCCCAACAGCCATGCATCTTCTAGGCGCGGAGCACACCGAAAGAGTGACGGTTTTTATAGAGGTTGGCCTTCCTCACAATCCAGGCGGTCAAGCCAAGATTACCATTCCACGCAGCACACAACATGTCACTGCCGCGCCGTATGGAGGTCGCTGAAGCATGTCCGGGGGTTACAGTGACAGGACACTGGCGGCGCAGACCAGTCCCCAGCTCAGGACCCCGGGGTCACCAAGCCCGTACTCAGCAAGTGAATGTTGAGCCCCTGAGGGATACCTTCAGACTAGAGTTCCTAACACTTAAATCCATATTTAATGTCAACAAATTTTTCTTCTTCAGAAACACAGAGATTGAATAACACTGGGGATAGTCCAAGACCATGATTCACTCCCTTCTCAATGACTGCTACCCTTCCATGCCCCTTGACTCTCACAACTGCCATCTGGTTCCTGTATAAGTTGTAAATAGCCTTTCACTCACTGTAGTTTATCCCTACTACATCAGAATTTCAACAAAAGTACTCCAGTCAACATTGTAAAAAGCTTTCTCTAAATCTACAAATACTGCAAACACAGGTTTGCCTCTCCTTACCTATCTTTTACGATAAGTCATAGGGTCAGTATTGCCTTGCATGTTCCTACATTTTGCTGGAATCCAAACTGATTGTTCCCAAGGTGAGCTGCTTCCAGCTTTTCCATTCTTCTGTAAAGAATGTGTGTCACTAGTTGGCAACCATGACTTATTAAACTGATAATTTGGTAATATTAACACCCGTCATCAGCTGTTTTCTTAGGAACTGAAATTACCATATTCTTTTTGAACTACTAAAGCATTTTACATGTCTTATACATGCTACACACCAGGTTAAAGAGTTTTGTCATGGCGGGATCTCCCAAGGCTATCACTAATTCTGGCAGAATGTTTTAAACTCGTGGCACTTTGTTTTGACTTGGGTCTTTCACTGCCACATCAAATTTTCTTGCAGTATCATATCTTCTTATTCACACTCACCTACATCGTATTCCAGTAATACAACTCTGCCATCACATTCATTTCCCTTGTACAGATGTGCTATATACTCCTCCCACTTTTCAACTTTCCCTTCTTTGCATGATACTGGTTTTCCATCTGAGCTCTTGATATTCAAACAGCTACTTCTCTATTCTCCAAATGCCTCTTTAATTTTCCTGTGGGTGGGATCTTTCCCCTAGTGATATATGCTTCTAAATACTTACATCGGTCCCGCAGCCATTCCTACTAAGATATTTTGCATTTCCTATCAGTCTCTCTTTTTAGGTGTTTGTATTCCCTTTCACCTGCTTCATTTGCACCATATTTATATTTTCTCCTTGCATCAATTAAATTCCATGTTGCCTGTCTTATCCAAGGACTTCCACTAGTCCTTGTCTTTTTATCTATTTGCTCTTCTGCTGCCTTCACTATTTCATGTCCTATGCCTTCGTCTTCTACTGTATTCCTTTTCCATGTTGTTGTCAATAGCTGTCTAATGCTCCCTCTGAAACTGTCAACAACCTCTGGTTCTTTCAACTTATCCAGATCCTATCTCCATATAATTTCCTATTTTTTTGCTATTTCTTCAGTTTTAATCTACAGTTCATAACCAATAAATTGTGGTCAGTGTCCACTTCTGCCCCTGGAAATGCCTTACAGTTAAAAATCTGGTTCTGAAACCTTTGTCTTACCATTATATAATCAATCTGAAACATCAGGGTCTTTTTCATGATTCTTAAACAAAGTATTAACAATGATTAAATTGTTCTGTGCAAAATTCTATCCTGAGGCTTCCTCTTTCATTCCTTTTCGCCATTCCATATTCACTTACAATTTTTCCTTCTCTTCCTTTTGTTGCTGTCGAATTCCAGTCCCCTATCACAATTAAAAATTTCATCTCTCTCAACTATCTGAATAATTTCTTTCATCTCACACATTCCTTCAATCTCATCATCATCCACGATGGAAGTTACAGACAGACTTTTACAGCTTTTCAACAAATTCTCTTTTGGGTTAGAGCAAGTGAGTGAGTGTGCCATCATCTGGCTGAACAAGGAAACAATGTAGTCTTTTAACATGGAATTATAGGTCCCTCGCAAAGCCAAGAATTTCTATCCTGTCAGAAAATATTTTAGCATCAGTTAAAATGTCATGTCAATATATCACAATAAACACACACTAGTGGGTTTCTTTAGTAGAGGGGAAACGTATAAGAAATTTTTACATGAAATCACTTTAGTTACTAGTAAAATGTATAAGTGCACTACGATGTTTAATCTACTACAAACAATATTGGTTTATTTTGTGTATCTACTGCCATTGCTTAATCACTAACTATTAACTCAATTATGACTATTTTCTTATTATACTATTTCGAGTACTGCCTCTACAACTAAATAAAATGTTTTTTGTCATAATTCTGTATTCTGCCAAATATCAGCATTGTTCCTGCACAATATTCCAACAACGCGACTTGTTGTCTTCATCACAGGCTACCTGCTACTTTTCAGGTAGCATCTGGTTAAGATAATAAATAATGCTACTGAAATATCATGCACAGATGATGCTGATATCTGGCAGAATACCTGCCACCTAATGATGTCAAAAGGTTCATTGCTTGTCTGCCATACACAATTCACTTCTTTCATTTTTCAAGAATCAAAACAGTTGTGTAATGTGTATTTTATTTCTAAACATACAAAAGCACTTGCTGCCTTTTCCTCCCAGCAACACAGCACCCTCCTCTCCCTCCACCCCCCTCCCCACACTCACTCAACTCAACACAAACTCTCACTCCAGCCGAGCTACAGTGCAGGTACAAAGTAGCCACACAGTTGTCTGCATGTTCTGTACTAGTTATTTCTCAATGAGGACCTTGTCCAAAACTCAGCAATATTTCCAGTCTTGCTTATATGCCATCTACCACTCAATGCCTCAATTATATGGTATGGCGTTACCTTTACTTGGACCATACGATTAACAGTACAAAAGAAACAAGTAAATGAAAATCAGAATGGTCACACAACTAGTTGAAATTTTCTCATTCCCCATGATTTGAGTTAAGGGCTTAACCATCATGACTTGTGTAACTTTTATGAACATGATGCATGTGTACACACAAGTAATTGCAGAAAACATATGGGTCAGTGGTCAATTTAAACTTGTTAGCATTTTACATGGCACAGAACTATCACTCAATAACGAACAGCACACTAAAGTGCAACAACAGTAGTTAGTTTGAACCAATGTTTTTTGATAAAATGTAAGAATAACGACAATAGCAGATAAACACAAACAATAACACATTACAAGGTGCAATTGTGTGGGCCTGGAAGTGGTATAGTTACTGCACAGCATAGATTTGCATGAGAATGTAGTTATACAGGCAACTGTATAAAGTCAGCTTATAGAGCATGCAGCGAGATTATAAACTTCGTTCTACCAAAGACCTGATTCTCACCACTCATATTTATGTACAGGGTGACAAATATTGAATTAGATGAAATATCATCATAACTTCTGAGCGGGTTGTGTTGGGACATTCAAACTTCATGGTTAGCCACAAGACATGATGGGAATTAGTATGTGCATGCATGGTTTGGTTTAGTGATTAAGCCCACTTTCATTTGGATGGGTTCGTCAATAAGCAAAACTGGCGCATTTGAGGGACTGAGAAACTGCTTTTTGCAATCGAGAAGGCTCTTCACCCTCAACAGGTGACTCTGTGGGGTGCAATGTCCAGTCATGGAATAATTGGTGTGATATTTCTTGATGGCATGGTGACTACTGAATGGTACCTGAAGGTTTTAGAAGATGATTTCATCCCCATTATCCAAAGTAACCCCGATTTTGACAAGATGTGGTTCATGCAAGATGGAACTCGACCCCATCAAAGCTAAAGAGTGTTTGATGTCCTGGACAAGCCCTTTGGGGACAACATTCTGGCTCTGGGGTATCCAAGAGGCACTGGCATGGGCCTCGATTGGCCGGCATATTCTCTGAATCTGAACACATTCTATATTAAAGACAAGGTGTACAGTAATAACCCTAAAACCACTGTTGAGCTGAAAATAGCCATTCAGAAGGTTATCGACAGAAGCAATGTTCTGACACTTCAGAGCTTCTTGCAGAATTTCACTATTCGTATGCACCACTTCATTGTCAAGGATGACAGGCATATCATAACCTAAGTCTGAATATCTGTAGTCACATTTACATGTTGAATAAAGTGTGTACTTACTGCAGTTTGCAACTAATATATATATATATAAGTACAATAATTGTCACCCTGTACCTTCTTGCTACATGGAATATGTTTGTTACCTATTTTGTATACCTGTTGGATTGAATACTGTTTGTGACAACTAGTCGCTTGATAGCCACACTCAAACAGTCAGACCAAACTGCCCCAGTTTTCTAGTTTCATCTTGTAGTACACCTAATACAATAATTGGCATAGTAATCACTACACTCAAAAGTGCTGCTGTCTATCTAATAAGGATGTTCACAATGCTATACTGCCTATCTTTGCAAAAGCGATCAGCAACCCTTCAGGCACATCAGCCACATTTGCAGCCTACATGGTCCCTGCACGCCTCAGCATCGCAGACTTTCCCAGTCACAGTAGCGAAATGACACCAGGCAGCAGTACCAGCACTAGCAGACACCATCACTTCCAAAAGATATATTTATGTCTGCCACATAGGTGATCAGAAAATAGTGTAACAAGTATTCCATCACCTGCAACTATAAAGGTTGACACTAAAGCTAAAGAAGTCAGTTCTTCCAACTTCGAGCCTCTCCTAGCCTCCAGAAAGATACTATTCACACTACCGTCTTAGGACACTCTCTAAGCCCATCGTAGGGACTGACACCACTATGTTCATCCTTCGTCATTGCTCTCTTGGCACAATCAGACTGTATCCAGGATAGGCTTTTCTGCTCCTATGCTGGTGTTATTTAGGACAGCTTATTCACATTTAAAATATTTTCCATTCAAAGGCATCTGTCTATGAAGATCCTAATTGTGCTACTTTTTCAGGCTTTAGAATCATCCTACTGTCACGTCTTCATGCCTGTGAGAGATTGTAATTGTGATTTTGTTATTATTGGCAAAGCATACGTTTCTGTATTTGATCAAAAAAATTTTGATATATCCATCATTGTTTTTCCCATCAAAACAGACCTGTAATATGTATTTTATTTCTAAACATACAAAAGCACTTGCTGCCTTTTCCTTCTGGCAACAAACCACCCTCCTCTAGCCTCACATCACACTACACCAGTGGGGTATGTTAATAATAAAGATACTTCATAACGGCATCACTGCAATGTGAGATACAGAGGCTGGAGAAGCATTAGTTCAGTAGGGGCAGATGCTACATTGAAAACACATGCAAGATGGCAAGGCATCTGAAGGACATAAAAATTAAATGCAATAAAGAAATTTCAAATTTTGAGATTTTAAGCAATCAGAAGTGAATATTTTAGAAAAGACTATAATGAAAATGAAAGGGAAGTACAGTCATCCAACTGTCATACATTCTACACGGTGGTTGTTATGAAACTTTCACTACTTGAGAGGGCTCCATGAAGAACAAGAGATCATAGGATGATGACACTTTGCCGAAACATTTGTAATGGCATGAGGAAAATAATGGACAAACCATTGGAAGAAATATTTTAATTTCGACAGTAGAGAGCAAGATTTGTTAACAGTGGACCATTTTTATGTTCCAGATTACAAATGTTGTTCATTGTGATGACTACCTGTAACCATGACAGCTTGGGACCGCACTAGAGGTACCATTTCACACTTGTTCACAGCACTTTTTGAACCATGGACAATGAAACGTTCAGCTGGCGTGACATAACTCTTGCACTGATCTGAGACCGCACATTGCATGCAGCATTCTCAGCTATGGCAAAAGTAACTACTTCAAAAAATTGCACTATTGGCTGTTGGCATCTCCCAGGAGCTAATCCCAAACTGCCAATTAATTCGAACTTCCAAATCATGTTCTTCAACCCTGGTGCTGTGGAAATCCATATTCCTTTGATGTGTCGATACTATTGCTGTTGCTTTGATGAAACAGCTTTCCAAGTAAAGCCCTGCTCACCTTGTCCAGACCGAAGGTGACCGTCTGCAACTGTAATGCTTACTGATGCTTGTGCTTAAACCCAATGTTGCCATACAGTACCAGCACCTAACAGCAAACCATGACACTAACACTACTAACAACGCAAATCCTGTACTGAACAATCTAAACATCATTTCTATAAGGTTGGTATAAATGTTGTAGGATGTAAATACAGGGTGTATCTGAAAGTCAGCTGATTTGGCACATCTATATTTCCGAAACTAATAAACATATACAATGCATTTTGTTTTTTTATGAATGGGAAACTCAACAAGGTTTTTTTCCACACCTTTTCATAGGCATTCAATATGCCCCCCTTGAGATGCACAACATATGTCAATGCGATATTCAAATTGTTCCCACACTTCAGTGGGCATGTCTTAGTTACAGCTTCCACAGCTGCTGTTATGCGATGTCTCAGTTCATTCATTGTTACTGGTAACAGATATATATAAACATAGGCTTTCATAAACCCCCACAAGAAATAATCACATACAGTCAGATCCAGTGACATTGGGAGGCCAGTAATGTAACGCTGAGTCATTTGGTCCAATGTGACCAATCCATCGTTCAGTAATCCTTTGATTTAAAAATTCCCACACTTCCAGATGCCAGTGAGGTGGTGCCCCATCCTGTACCATGTCTCAACAGTTCGCTCTTTCCAACAGTACAGATAGTTCTTTTTAATACAGTTTGGATAAAAAAGATCATGCACCAAAAAGCAGAAGCATTCACTTGTCAACAGGCACACACATAAGAAAGAAAACTTGCTATATTTCCAAGTTATGCTTTGATGAGCTAGAGTACAGCAGAGTAATAGCTACACACACACACACACACACACACACACACACACACACACAGATATATATATATTGTGCTGGCAGGAGAGTAGAAGTGTGTGTGTGTGTGTGTGTGTGTGTGTGTGTGTGTGTGTGTGTGTGTGTGTGTGTGATTTTGATTTGTGTCTGTCTTCGGCAACTCATTGTATCTGCTTTTTGGTAAGGCATCTTTAATCCAAAAAGTACTGTGAGATTATTAACCATTTTGCATGAAAACTGTGGTTTCCACACAGTTGCACTCTTTCCAAGCAAAAATCACACACTACACAAGGATGACTCGATAATGTGTGGATCTCACTCTGCACCTGACAGGCTCTCTGGTTGTATTCTCTTCACAAAAGAATGGACCAAGAATAATGGTGCTTGTGAATCCACATCACACAGACACATGTGGCGAGTGCAACAGCTCTTTGTGCCCAACACATGGATCTGTATATTCACTGCACCCAGTAGAGTAAAATGGGCCTCATAACTCCATACAATATTGCCCGGCCATGTCATCAACTTTGATTCATGCAAGAAACCAGAGAAAATTCAGAACATTGTTGTAGATTATGAGATTTCCACTGCTGCACTGTCTGGATTTTGTACGGGTACCAGTGTAATACAGACCACGAAACTTTCTGTACTGTTGACTACAGGATGGATAATTCACGTGACACCCTTCTTGATAGACATACTGTTCACTCATATTATTGCTTGTAAAATGACAGTGTGGATGTCATATTGTCATACAAACTGTGGACAGTGCCACATTTGCATGTGGCAGTCAAAATTGGAACAGATTTTTCCCAACTTAAATTGGTTCCTCATTAATGCATTAGAATATCTACCAAGATTCACTGCCATACGATAATTACAGACCACACTGGACCTCCATGAGTAACGGAATTTTAATTATAAACACCTGGTATTTACTTCCTATTACGCTGGGTACCCATATGGTAAATAGTTTTCAGCCTCACTGGCTCAAGTAGAGAAAGTTTAATTATAACCACAGCATAATTATCGAACAGGCAACCAGCGAATAAAAATCACAGGGAGAGTAATTATGAAATAAGTAATGTGATTCACTAAATGTACTGGATATTACTAACAAGAATAGATAACAATGTTAAAACGTCAGGATGTGCGTAGAATCTCACTGTACACGTTAATTTAAATTCAGCAGTTAGAATGAGAAAGTAAGGATGAGTTCTCATTGAAATTTCATGAAAACTCAATTACTGACTGCTACTGAACATGGCTGTTAATGAAACTTCCTGGCAGATTAAAACTGTGTGCCGGACCGAGACTCGAACTCAGGACCTTTGCCTTTCGCGGGCAAGTAAAGCTGTGAGGAAGGGGCATGAGTCGTGTTTGGGTAGCTTAGGTGGTAGAACACTTGCCTGTGAAAGGCAAAGGTCCCGAGTTCGTGTCTCGGTCTGGCATACAGTTTTAATCTGCCAGGAAGTTTCATATCAGCGCACACTCCACTGTACAGTGAAAACTCCATTCTATGGCTGTTAATATTGAACCAAATGACTAGACAGTAATAAAATTTTGCAAGCACCACAGAAATTGAGAATTTTATGAAAACAGAACAGTGTTTCGAACAATAACATCTGCAGAGGCTCATAGGTAAGAATATTCTTTTCAGTCATTATATATAGATTTCTAAACACGATTTACAGTGTCTTTGAAATTTACAAATAAAGTACTGACCTGCATTCCACTGTAGAAGATCCACAACAGAAAATGAAATATGGGCAATGCCAGCAAACGTAAGGCAAGACAAGTCACACCTGTTCTCTTTAGGTTGAATGTAGTTGCCAAACACCTCCTGTGAACAAAGTAATTTTTAATAATTTTTCAGGCTTTTAGATTCTGAAAGCAGCCTAATGATAGGCTACTGAGGACAAAGCTTCTACATAACTGTTTTATACATTGTGCTTTGAACATTTTTTCATTTATATACCTGGAAAGTGGTCATTTATAACTAATTAATGAAAGAAAACTTAAGCATAAATACAGAAAGATAAATATTGTCACATGAAAAGCACAATAAAGTCCAAATCCACAGGCTGGGTTGTCGAAGAAGTACAACACTTAGAACTGAAAGTACACTTAATAATGACACCATTGTACAGCCACAACATAACTGACCTCCAGGACGAAGTGTGTGCAGATGTTTGTACAAACATAAAAAATTCCAGAACATTGCTTTTTATACGAGCATTAAATATTCCAGAAAATACAAACATTACAAATATCTTTCAATAACCTTTCAGGATGAATAATTACTTAATAAAACATATACCTGTATATTTGAATTATTTTATTTCTTTGTTATTAAATCTTAATACCATGATATTTTCAATATTTCTGTAAAACAGATCTTCTACTACTACTACTACTACTACTACTACTACTACTACTACTACTCGGTTGGTGCACAAGTTCGTAGCATTTTTCCATAAGTTTAATAGACAACAGATACATATAACAGACTTTCGTCATCAATAACATATTCTTCTTCACTATTTACAATAGTCTCCCAATGCTGGGGTAACTTTTCGAACCCATTACTGTGGAAATCACATGATGTTGAGGCGAAGAACTCATCAAGCCATGTTTGGAATTCATGTTCAGCCAGAAAAGAAATTCTTAGAAGTTAATTTGATAGATAGCAAGAAAGGTAGAAATCTGAGAGCACCAAAAAGGTGGGTGCAGAATGACTTCCCAACCCAACTCCTGTACAGTGTTTGTCAGTGTAGTAGTACATGAGCAGGCACTGCCGTGGAGTAGAATCACTTCCCACAGTCTTCCTGGACGCTGTTCTTGGATTTTGTCTGAAATATGTCTTACTTGTTGACAATAAATGTCACTAGTAATGGTTACACTTCAAAAAAGCAATTCATAGTAATCACACCATCACATGCATTTTGCAGATGCATGCTGGTCTTCATACGGAGAGTTGCTGCTTTGCTTGAGTTCAACCATGCCTTTCTTTTTCTTACCAGTAATGATATGGGATACCAGGATACCAGTAATGATACAGGATATGAATGGTCAGTTTTGTTCATGAGCCAACTGATGACGAGTAAGCAGATATATACATATGGCCACCAATTGATTATTGTGGTTTGGACTTAGACATGCGATACCCATTAATCTGATTTTTAAGTCTTCACCATCATATGCTAATGTCGCATAATGGTGGAATGATCATAGTACATCACATTTGCCAGTTCACAAGTACACTGATGTGTTTAAATGATCTTCATCAAACCCAGAGGGACATCCTGAACATGGAGGGTCACAAATGTCAAAACAATTCTTCTTAAATGAGAAAACTATTTTCTTATTGCGCTCTGTCCAATGGCATTATCCCATACACTGTGGGAATGTTTCGGACTGCCTCTGTTGCTGTCACCCCTCTATTGAACTCAAACAGAAGAATATGCTGGAAATGTCCCAATTTCTCCATTTGGCACTCCATTTTCTAGCATCCACAGCTCGAATCACTATCTCCAAATGACAAAACACAAATTGAAAAGGCAACAGTGAACAACAAATAAAATCTACAATTGATAAATAAACCCATAGTACCCAAATGCCAACACACAAAACAACCACCACCACCACTTGCGGATCACCAGTTCAAACCCAACCACCAGCAACACGTCAGCCAGCAAAGCTAACCACTATGCTTTACTGCGTGCACCACTGCTCTTGGCATCGTTTTCTCCTGAAGTAGCAATGACCCACAGTTCAAAGGTTCTCACTGTAGCTGATTACAGTACCTGGGCTCTAGATCTGGTCAATGGTTCTCTGTAGGGTGGTGTTGGCAGATCCTCATGTTATGCGCATGTTGTTACACCCTCTTCACTATAATGAGCATCAAAGGTAGCCCCTCCCACCAAAGCTTTGTGATCAAGAAAAGTTGGGTCTTCAGTTTCCTTGAACCTCCCATTGTTGATCTGCACCTCTGGACTGTAGTACAGCCTCATACAGAGAGCATGTGCAACATCTCTGCACTTTTCTCTTATGGATGAAGGGTCACAATCCCTCACTTCATATGTGACATCTGAAAAGTGGAGGAGGATACGATACGGACCATAGAAGCCCTTTAGCAACTTTTCCAATACTTTTACTTTCTGCAAAGACATGAAACTCGATATCAATTCTTCTGGGCTGTATCTCACTAGTTGGTGCTTGGTATTATAGCACTCTCGGTGTTTGTCCTGGATGTCCAGGACTAGTATGTGAACCAACTGTCTGGTACCGAGTGCCGCGAGTTTCGAATCCACACCAGTCGGCATGGAACTCTATGACCACTTGAGGTCTCTGCAGCAGTCACACCATAAGCCTTGGCTGCGCGCGCTCATCGACCCGAATCTAATGTGAGGGCACCACTGTGGAGCACGTGGTCCCAGCGGCCAATAGTGACATACCCTGTCGTGTATTTAGGGGGTTGCCTCTCATGCAGTGAGGCAATCTGGTATTCGCATTGAATTAGTTGATATCTCGCTTACAGATATCATGTTTACGTTGCATGTGGTTACTTCCCATTTGCAAGTGGACGTTGTTTTGATTTCATGAGGTTATCTCTTGCGATCCTGCTGCTTAATACTTTGTTGTTGATCTTTGTGTCTTGCTTGGTTGTATGTCGTCATGCTTGTCCTTCCATTCCTGTTTGTCTGTCTTGTTTGTTCGCGGGCCGCTCCCGTTTGGTCCCACCATGTTTACATTAGCGGCAAGCCCGCGGCCATTCCTGTTACGGTTACAACATTTTGGCGATGAGGTAAATGGTAGTTGCTGTTAGCATGGAGGCTAAGTTGGTCTGCCTACTGGAACCACAGCAGCAGCTCATGCAGCAGCAGCAGCAGCAGCTCCAGTTAGACATATTACTAAAGTCGATGTGGTTGTTAACGGACAAAGTCGATGCCCGGGCCGCATTACCACCACAGCTTCTGAGTCCTCAGGTGTCTGAGTCTTTCACGTCCACTGTCGTTCCCACCATTTAATGATGCTAAAGAAGACTGAGAAACTTACTTACATTGGCTGAAACAACATTTTACAACTTTTCAAATCACGGATGACCCCTTGCAGTGGTCATAGTTTTGTCTTGGGCCTCCCCAGACACATTCTTTCTTCTTCATTAGTTGGCACCCTCATCAGATCC
Source organism: Schistocerca gregaria (assembly GCF_023897955.1). Lineage (NCBI taxonomy): Eukaryota > Metazoa > Arthropoda > Insecta > Orthoptera > Acrididae > Schistocerca > Schistocerca gregaria. The sequence continues at coordinate 91,365,445 of NC_064931.1, forward strand.
TGTGGCTCTCTCTTTCCAGGAGCTATGCCTTTTGCTGACAAACTATTATTCACAGCGCTACCATGTGGTTGCCTCTCAGCTGGAGTTCCACCAGTGCTATAAACAGCCTGGCCAATCATATCATTCCTGGGTCACGGAATTTCAGGGTCTCAGCCATCAATGTGATTTTACATGCACCAAACCGTAGTGTGAGGCTTTGTATGTGGACTCCCTGGTCAGAGATGTGGTGGTTTAGCTGGCTCCCGATCCAACTGCGGCATTGAAACTAGATAATCCGTCATTGGAAGAGATTCTCCGCATGGCCCACTCATTTGAAATTGCTCAGGTGGCCAAGGAGCTCATGGCATGGCCGCAAGTGGTGGCGATCGATGCATCGCTGTGGGTTCTGCCCTTGTGACATAGACTTGGCCCGGCCAATAGTAGCCAGCGTTGTCAGGACTCCTCTTTGTCTGATGTGTCTATGGCATCAGAACCTCCAGTTGCCCCTCATCGCCGGTTACGCGGCCCAATTCCATCCTGCCCACAGTTGGTTGGTTGGTTTGTGGGATTAAAGGGACCAGACTGCTATGGGCATCGGTCCCTTTTTCCAAATACTAAAAACACTCACAGAGAATAAAAAATGTTCAACAGAATAGATGACAGACAACACAGAACAACAGAAACTTAGACAAAGACCAGACAAAACGAATTAAAATCTCTCAGAGTGTGACGGTGGTTGCCCAACCATAGGAACAAAAAAAGGACAAGCCAACCACCGAGAGACACATTAAAAACTCAGTAAGTAAGAGCGGCTTTTTGTAAGTAAGAGCAGCTTTTTGTAAGTAAGAGCAGCTTTTTGCAACTGAAAAAACTTTACAGTTTAACTGTATGTCTCAAATGATGATGAACTCGTCTCGTGGATTATGGCAGGATAATAATGTCTTCAATGGTAAACAACCATTCAGAGCAATTTTTGTTATGTGGGCGTGCTGAAGTAGCTCCACCAATCTGGAGCTCTGATCTTCCAAAGTCCGTGACTTTTTGTGATAACTGCAAGAAGTCCTATCCAAGAATAACAGCATGACCATATTCTGATAAAATGACAAATTTGAAAGGGTGTGTTTTGTTATCAATTGTTATTCTTGCAATGCATGTTCCTGTAGGCTGGATGTATTCCCCCTTTGGGACATACAGTACAATCACCTTTGCATCACATAACACAGTCTTCTTTAACTGGTGGCAGTAATAATTCAACATTGCAGACAAAGAAGTACCCCAGTAGACTTGTTCCCAGAGTAGTTGGCCTTTGATGATGACATCTATGACGTCTCCTGTCATCTTGGTAACTGCCGTTCATGGAGAACTTCCATCTGATGGTGCCACCTCCACAGATGGTCAACTCGTTTCATTTTAGTTGGGGAGCTACCTCATCCAGAATATAATAATGAGCTTCAGCCCATAACTCATCTATAAATGTTCGCAGCTGACTGGCATGAATAGGACTGTTGTGATGGTTGACGTCTTGCAGTGTAATAGTTATCAAACACACTGCTTATTTCTTTGCAGTAGTGCACAGCATTTCCAGGGCATCCACAGTGAAAACAGACTGGTGTGTTGTCCTCTGTCCTCCTAATGTCTGTTCACCTACAGGGCATTTTACTTGGTGGAGGAGAGTGGTACAGGTGTTTATCAAATGCCAGGTTGTTGTTGGACAGTAGTAATGTAAGTCTGAGTTGGCTGGGTCCATTCTTTGTGGTGTGTTCAATTGGTGATGGAGGTTGGTGCCAAAGATTAACACTACTCTTCAACATTCTCTATTGCCTGCTGGCATGTTGGTTCAATATTCATAGCCATTATCTCTAGTGTACTTGATCCAACAAGTTCTGGCTGCCATAAAATGCAGCATTTCTTCTCTTACAACCTGACTTATGACAGAAGAGAGGTCATGGTAGTAGCCCACAATTACAAACCACTTTCAGCAGTTAATCATTCCCTTTTGTTGCATCCCCCAACATGCTGGCACCACTTCTTGAATTCTTCTGTTGTTGTGATATCTTTTACCAAAAGAGCTTGGTATGTATCTTCTGTTACTCATTTCATCAAATGTGAGATTTTGTTGGCTTCTGTCATATTCAGAAACACAAAGTTGCAAAGGGCCAAATCATTCTGTATGTGTGACTGTTATTTGGCCATGACATTGGGTCCTGTTCTTCTGTTATTCTGCTAAGTGGACATGCCGTTGAATGTCACTGTATGTTTTCATATGTTTGGCCTGGAATCTGTCCCAGCTATTGAGCTGCTTTCTGTTGTTCTCAAATTATTGCTGTGGTCTGCTGTCCAAGTACAAATATACATTTGCCAAACACACCACATCATCCCGCCTGTTCTATCTGGTGACTCAGTCAAATCCTTTCAGCCATTCCTTCGGGTCCTGATCACTGTCTTCAGAAAACACTGATGGGTGTCTGATATGCAGCTGACTTGCTGCTGTTTTGGAATCCATTGGTTCCCTGAATATATGGATCCTAGATACTATGTACTGATCACATTCCAATTCCTGTCTGTGTAGGGGACAGCTTTTAAGTTGCCTAATTGCAGCTACAGTGTAGTAGATGTTTGAAGTACCCAGTGACTCCACCAAACAATGTCATGACGAAAACACAGTCAAGTCAAAATATGAAGGCAGAGTCATCAATGAAATACAACACTTAGAACTGAATGCACATTTATTAGAAACACCAGTTGACATTCAGGACAAACATTGAACATTCCTGAATACACAAATATGAGATTTTTCAAGATCATTCCAGAATTCATAAATACTAAACAGCAAATAACTGCTGATGGTTGAGTTTGAACTGGCAAGCTACAGCACACCAGCCAGCAACACTAATCACTACACTATACTGCTTGTGCTACAGCTGACAGAAATATGAAGAAAATGCATTCTGTATTTCTGTTTTCAAAACCTAAACCAATTAACAAGTAGTATATGAGTAGTTCAGTGAGAGCACGATCCCTCCAAGGAGGAAGATAACAGATATAACAGAGTAATCAAAATTTACTTCACAACAGGAGGAGTATACTTTATAGAGTGTGGATTTCACTAGACAGTTTCTTGTTTCTTCACGTCAAATTATCATGTAATCTTTCAAGTACTTTCTGCTAATTTCTGTGCTCATACATCAACAGTGCTTGGTATTTTTCACACTTTTACCTTTAACACATGAAACTAAAAGTTTTAATTGAAAATAGTAATACAAAAATGTCCAAAAGAACAGACACCATTTTTGATTCAGACACGAGAGAAATTCAGACCTCCACTGCAATTGAGCATTGAATTAAGTCCAACGGTGACTGGTGAAAGTTTGTGCCAGACTGGGACTCTAACCCGGATTGCTCACTTTACTCAAACGGTCTACATCTACATTTCCATACATAATCCGCAAGCCACCACACAGTGCGTGGCGGAGTGTACCCTGTACCACAGCAAGTCATTGTCATTTCCTGTTCCACACTCAGATAGAGCAAGAGAGGAACAACTGCCTATATGCCTCCAGATGAGCCCTAATTTCTTGTATCTTATCTTCGTGATCCCTATGCGAAATGTTGTTGGCGGCAGCACAATTTTCCTGCAATCAGCTTCAAATGACAGTTCTCTGAACTTCCTCAGGAGTGTTCTTCGAAATGAATGCCTTCTTCCCTCCAGGGATTTCCACTTGACATTCCTTACACATGCACGCTGATTGAACCTACCAGTAACAAATCCAGCATATCACCTCTAAATTGCTTCAATGTCTTCTTTCAATAAAACCTGGTGTAGATCCCAAACACTTGAGCAGTACTCCTCGTAGTACATTTATATAATATTGTGTGTGTGTGTGTGTGTGTGTGTGTGTGTGTTTCTTTGTTTAAGAGGTTCAACCTCACAGTTTTGCCAAGTGTAAATTCATACAGTTTGTAGCACAATTATTATTCACTAAACTGCCAGCTACTTAGTCCATTAACGCACTAGTGCCCATTGGTGACACATCAGGAGGGCAGCAAGGTGCATATCTAGGATTGTCCGCTTTTATAGTTCACTTCTTCAGTTAGTCTTGCTAGGATGTGTGCAAATGGTGTGCGGATGCAGGAGCAGCTAGCCACAGCTAGCAAACAGTTTAATGCACTTTTGACTACAGTCAGTCACCTTCAGGCTCCTGCCTCGGAGTGTAGCAGTCACGGAGAATCTAGCACATTGCATGGGACACCTCAGATGTCATTTGTTTTGCCAACAGGCTGCTTTCGAGGCACCTCCTAGCACAACCAAAGTGGTGGATCTGCCTTCGCAGCAGGGTGAGTGGCAGGTGGTCACACATTTGTGTTGCTCGAGATGGAGGTCCAATGAGAAGACTAGCTGCCTGGCCTTGCCCAATTATTGGGAGCTCCAATGTTAGGCTTGTTATGGAGCCCCTTAGGCATATAGTGTTCAGGGCTGGAAAGAAAGGCCATGTGCACACTATATGTCTGCCAGAGCACCTTATCCAAGATGTAGAGGGAGCCCTGCCTGTGACTATCGCTCATACAGAGTGCAGTCATTGGCAACAACGATGCCTGTCACAAAGAGTCATAGAATGTATATCGGAAAGACAGATTAGAGGCCGTAGGAGGGGGAGTGTTCATTGCAGTTGACAAAAATATTCTCTCTATTGAGGTTGAAGTTGAGGGTGACAGTCACGTGTGATAGGTACAAGTGAAACCAAGTTAATTGTTGGATGTTTTTACTGGCCACCCATTTTTGCTGTGACAATTCTAGAGTCATTCAAAGAAAGTCTACAGTCCATAGTGCATAAATATCCAGATCATGCAGTATTAGTTGGAGGTGACTTTAAGCAACCGAGTACAGACTGAGATGTCTACGGACTCATTGAGGGGATGGGGGTTGGGGTGGGGCAGGGGAGGGGAGGGGAGGGACGGGGGGAAGGGAGGGAGTACAGACAGACAGATATGCGAAATACTTTTAAACGCATTTTATGAAAATTGTCTCGAGCAGCTAGCTTGGCAGCCCACATGCAATGGAAATATCTTAGACCTTGTAGCTACCAACAGGCTGGACCTTATCAACTATGTCAGTATAGAAAGGGGGAATAGTGATCATGATGTCATTATTGAAACTATGATTAAAAAAGTAAAGAAATCAGCCAAGATGCTAGGAGGGTGTTTCTGCTAGATAGAGCAGATAAGCAGTTATTAACATCTCACTTGGTGAACTGGCATCACTTAGTTCTAGTAGGATGGATGTAGAAGAATTATGGACAAAGTTTAAGCAGATTATAAACCGTGGTCTGGAGAGTTACGTGCCTAGTAAGTGGATAAAGGATGTAACAGACCCACCATGATTTAGTAATGAAATCTGACAGATGCTGATGAAGCAGAAATTTTTGCACTCTCGGTTCAAAAGGGAACACACAAATGATGACAAGTGGTGGTTAGTAGATATTTGTGCATCTGTGAAAAGATCTACACGCGACACATACAACAACTACCACAGTCACACCTTAGCAAAAGATCTGTCAGAAAACCCGAGAAAATTCAGGTCGTATGTAAAATCATTAAGCAGTTCTAAGGTTTCCACTAAGTCCCTTGTTGACCAGTCTGGTGTGGCAGTTGCAGATAGCAAAACAAAAGCAGAAGTTTTAAATTTCTTGTTAAAGAAATCATTCACACAGGAGAATCATACGAACCTACCACAATTTGACCATCGCACAGACTCCTGTATGGATGACATAGTATTAAGCATACCTGGTGTAGAGAAACAGCTGAATGACTTCAAGGCAAATAAATCACCAGCTCTGGATGGAATCCCAGTTTGATTTTACAAAAGAGTACTCTGCAGCACTGGCTCCTTACCTGGCTTGCATGTATTGAGAATCTCTTTCCCAGCACGAAGTCCTAAGCAACTGGAAAAAAAGGGCAGGCGGTTCTAGTATATGAGAAAGCTACAAGAAAGGACCCGCAAAATTACAGATCAATATCCCTAACTTTTGTTTGCTGCAGAATCATTTAACATACACTCCTGGAAATGGAAAAAAGAACACATTGACATCGGTGTGTCAGACCCACCATACTTGGTCCGGACACTGCGAGAGGGCTGTACAAGCAATGATCACAAGCACGGCACAGCGGACACACCAGGAACCGCGATGTTGGCCGTCGAATAGCGCTAGCTGCGCAGCATTTGTGCACCACCGCCGTCAGTGTCAGCCAGTTTGCTGTGGCATATGGAGCTCCATCGCAGTCTTTAACACTGGTAGCATGCCGCGACAGCGTGGACGTGAACCGTATGTGCAGTTGACGGACTTTGAGCGAGGGCGTATAGTGGGCATGCGGGAGGCCGGGTGGACATACTGCCGAATTGCTCAACACGTGGGGCGTGAGGTCTCCACAGTACATCGATGTTGTCGCCAGTGGTCGGCGGAAGGTGCACGTGCCAGTCGACCTGGGACCGGACCGCAGTGACGCACGGATGCACGCCAAGACCGTAGGATCGTACGCAGTGCCGTAGGGGACCGCACCGCCACTTCCCAGCAAATTAGGGACGCTGTTGCTCCTGGGGTATCGGCGAGGACCATTCGCAACCGTCTCCATGAAGCTGGGTTACGGTCCCACACACTGTTAGGCCATCTTCCGCTCACGCCCCAACATCGTGCAGCCCACCTCCAGTGGTGTCACGACAGGCGTGAATGGAGGGACGAATGGAGATGTGTCGTCTTTAGCGATGAGAGTCGCTTCTGCCTTGGTGCCAATGATGATCGCATGCGTGTTTGGCGCCGTGCAGGTGAGCGCCACAATCAGGACTGCATACGACCGAGGCACACAGGGCCAACACCCGGCATCATGGTGTGGGGAGCGATCTCCTACACTGGCCGTACACCTCTGGTGATCGTTGAGGGGACACTTAATAGTGCACGGTACATCCAAACCGTCATCGAACCCATCGTTCTACCATTCCTAGACTGGCAAGGGAACTTGCTGTTCCAACAGGACAATGCACGTCCGCATGTATCCCGTGCCACCCAACGTGCTCTAGAAGGTGTAAGTCAACTACTCTGGCCAGCAAGATCTCCGGATCTGTCCCCCATTGAGCATGTTTGGGACTGGATGAAGCGTCGTCTCACGCGGTCTGCACGTCCAGCATGAACGCTGGTCCAACTGAGGCGCCAGGTGGAAATGGCATGGCAAGCCGTTCCACAGGACTACATCCAGCATCTCTACGATCGTCTCCATGGGAGAACAGCAGCCTGCATTGCTGCGAAAGGTGGATATACACTGTACTAGTGCCGACATTGTGCATGCTCTGTTGCCTGTGTCTATGTGCCTGTGGTTCTGTCAGTGTGATCATGTGATGTATCTGACCCCAGGAATGTGTCAATAAAGTTCCCCTTCCTGGGACAATGAATTCACGGTGTTCTTATTTCAATTTCCAGGAGTGTATTCTCAGTGTAAATATAATAAACTTTCTTGAAACTGAGTAGCTTATGTCCACGAATCAGCACACTTATATAAAGCATCAGTGGTGTGAAACTCAGCTTGCCCTTTCCTCACATGATACACTCAGAACTATTGATGAAGGGCAACAGTCAGATTCCACATTTCTACATTTCTGGAAAGCATTTGACACGGTGCCCTATTGCAGGGTGCTAATGAAGGTATATGGACTAAGTTCACAGATATGTGAGTGGCTCAAAGACTTCTTAAATAATTGAACCCAGTATGTTGTCCCTGGCAGTGAGGGTTCACCGGAGACAAGGGTAACATCCGGAGTGCACCAGAGAATGTGACAGGACCCCTGTTGTTCTCTCTATGCATAAATGATTTGCTAGAGAAGTTGAGCAGAAATCTGCAGTTGTTTGCTAATGGTGGCATGGTCTATGGTAAGATGTCGAAGTTGAGTGACTGTAGGAAGATACGACTTCGGCAAAATTTCCAGTTGGTGTGATAAATGGCAGCTAACCCTAAATATGAAAAAATATAAGTTATTGCATATGAGCAAGAAGATCAAACCTGTAATGTACGGATACAGTTTTAAGTAGTGTCCTGTTTGACACAGGCAAGTCGTTCAAATATTTGGGCGTAATGATGCAAAGCGCTATGAGGTGGAATGAGCACCTGAGAATTGTGGTAGAAAAGATGAATGGTCAGCTTCGGTTTATTCGGAGAATTTTAGGAAAGAGTGGTTCACCTGTAAAGGAGAGCACATACGGCAGTATCTTTGTACTTATTCCTTATTTTCTTTCTGCCTGATGGTTGGTTGGTTGGGTGTGGGATTGAAGGGACCAGACTGCTAAGGTCATCGGTCCCTTGTTCCACGATAAAATCACACGAAATAAAAACTGTCAGTCGTTAAAAACGGAGAACTGAGACAAGGGACGACACAATACAAGAAAGACAGACAAAGACCAGACAAATGGAACTAAAATCACACCGAGTGTGAAGGTGGTTGGCCGACCATGAAAATAAGGAAAAGCCAACCACCAAATGACATTAAAACCCACAGTTTAAAACCACAGGCCAAAGGCCCAAGCCAATACAGGAAATAAAAGGACAAACACTCAAATCATACGATAAAAACCCCCTGCCCGAATAAAACTCAACACGAGGTCCGCCATAGCAACGTCATCACATAAAAGGGCAGGGAGGGTAGCAGGCAGCGCAAACGTCTGCCTGAGTCCTGTTAAAAGCGGGCAGTCCACCAAAATGTGGACCACCGTCAGAGCTGCCCCGCAGCGACATAGCGGTGGGTCCTCCCGGCGCAACAAATGGCCGTGCGTCAGCCACGCGTGGCCAACGCGCAGGCGGCAGAGGACGACAGAGTCCTTCCGAGAGGCCCGCATGGAGGAGCGCCACACACCGGTCGTCTTCTTCACCGAGCAAAGTTTGTTGGGCGTGGGCAGGGTGCGCCACTCGTCACCCCAGGCACCAAGCACTTTCTGGCACAAAAGCGACAGGAGATCACACTCCATAAGGCCGAGTTCCAGAGCCGGTGAACTCACTGCCTGTTTAGCCAGCGTGTCAACCCGCTCATTGCCCGGTATGCCGACATGACCTGGGGTCCAAACAAAGACCACGGAGCGGCCGCAACGGGCAAGAGCATGGAGCGACTCGTGGATGGCCATCACCAGACGGGAACGAGGAAAGCACTGGTCAAGAGCTCGTAAACCACTCAGGGAGTCACTACAGATGACAAAGGACTCACCTGAGCGGGAGCGGATATACTCTAGGGCGCGATAGATGGCAACCAACTCGGCAGTGTATACACTGTTCCCGGGTGCCAGCGACCGTTGCTCACAATGATCCTCTAGAGTAAGAGCGTAACCAGTGCGGCCAGAGACCATCGAACCGTCGGTATAGGCCACGGCAGATCCGGGAAACTCGGCAAGGAGAGAAACAAAGCGGCGGCGGAGGGCCGGAGGAGGGACCGAGTCTTTCGGACCCTGTGCCAAATCCAGCCGAATGCATGGTTGGCGCACACACCAAGGGGGCAGACGGAGATTGGCCCAGAAAACAGGCGGGAGAGGAAAAAACTCAATCCCACACAGTAGAGCCCGGATGCGAACCGCGATCGTACACCCTGACCGGGGCCGCCTGTCTGGAAGATGGACGATCGAGTGCGGGAACAGGAGACGGTAGTTGGGATGCCCTAGCAAGCTACAAACGTGGGCAGCATAAGCGGCCAGAAGTTGGTCGCGCCGGATCCGCAATGGAGGAACACCAGCCTCCACAAGTAAGCTGTCAACAGGGCTTGTCCGAAATGCTCCTGTGGCGAGTCGGATCCCGCAGTGATGGATGGGATCCAGCAATTGCAATGCTGATGGCGATGCCGAACCATAAGCCACACACCCATAATCAAGGCAGGACTGGATCAGCGCTTGATACAGCCAGAGAAGGGTGGACCGATCGGCACCTCATCCGGTGTGGCTAAGGCAACGGAGAGCGTTTAAATGCCGCCAGCATGTTTGTTTAAGCTGCCTAATATGAGGCAGCCAAGTCAACCGGGCATCAAATACCAGTCCCAAGAACCGATGCGTCTCTACCACAGCAAGAGGTTCACCGTCAAGGTAAAGGCGTGGCTCAGGGTGAACCGTGCGACGCCGGCAGAAATGCATAACGCAGGTCTTAGCGGCCGAAAACTGGAAGCCGTGCGCTACAGCCCACGACTGCGCCTTGCGGATAGCGCCCTGCAGCTGGCGCTCAGCAACTGCAATGCCAGCGGAGCTGTAGTAGAGGCAGAAGTCGTCTGCATACAACGAAGCTGCGACGGACGATCCCACTGCCTCAGCGAGCCCATTGATCGCAATTAAAAACAGGGAGACACTGAGGACAGACCCCTGTGGGACCCCGTTCTCCTGGACCCGGGAGGAACTATGGGATGCAGCAACTTGCACGCGGAAGGAACGATACGACAGAAAATTCTGAAGAAAAATCGGGAGCGGGCCCCTAAGACCCCACCCATGAAGTGTGGCCAGGATGTGATATCGCCAAGTCGTATCGTACGCCTTCCGCGTGTCGAAGAAGACGGCAACCAGATGTTGGCGGCGTGCAAAGGCTGTACGGACGGCAGACTCTAGGGAGACCAGATTATCGACGGCAGAACGGCCTTTACGGAACCCACCCTGAGACGGAGCCAGAAGGCCTCGAGACTCGAGGAGCCAACTCAACCTCCGGCTCACCATACGTTCTAGCAACTTGCAAAGAACGTTGGTGAGGCTTATGGGGCGGTAGCTGTCCACCTCCAGCGGGTTCTTGCCAGGTTTCAACACGGGGAGGATGATGCTTTCTCGCCATTGAGACGGGAACACACCCTCAACCCAGATGTGGTTGAAAACATCTAGGAGGCGTCGCTGGCAATTTACAGAGAGGTGTTTCAGCATCTGGCTGTGAATGCGGTCTGGCCCAGGAGCCTTATCAGGGCAAGCAGATAGTGCACTCTGGAATTCCCAGTCGCTGAAAGGAGCATTGCGTGGCGTGTGTGAAAGGAAAGCCTCCAACTTTCCAACCGCTCTTTCCGGGAGCGGAAGGCCAGTGGGTAATTCGTAGATGCGGAACACTGAGCAAAAGTGCGCTGCTAACCGGTCCGCAATCGTGTCGGAGTCAGGACACACCACTCCATTCAGCGAAAGCCCAGGGACAGAGACAGGTGGCCGATAGCCATGGAGTCGCCTAATCTTAGCCCAAACCTGCGATGCAGAGGTACGGACGCCAATGGTGGAAACATACCGTTCCCAGCACTCCTGCTTCCGTTGGCGAATAAGGCGTCGGGCACGGGCACGAAGCTGTTTAAAAACGATGAGGTTCTCCAAGAACGGGTGCCGCTTATGGCGTTGAAGAGCCCGCCGGCGATCTCTAATCGCCTCTGCGATCTCGGGCGCCCACCAAGGCACAGTCCTCCGCCGAGGGGACCCGGATGAACAGGGAATCGCAGATGCCGCCGCAGAAACGATGCCGGTGGTGACCGACTGAACCACCGCATCAATGGTGTCATGGGAAGGAGGTGCGATAGTGGCGAGAGAGAACAAGCCCCAATCAACCTTATTCAGAGCCCATCTGGAGGGGCGTTCAGAAGAGTGACGATGTGGTAGTGACAGAAAGATGGGGAAATGGTCACCACCACATAAGTCGTCATGGACACTCCAGTGGATGGATGGTGAAAGTCCGGGGCTGCAGATAGAAAGGTCCATGGCCGAAAATGTGCCATGGGCTACGCTGAAATGTGTTGGCTCTCCCGTGTTTAAGAGGCAGAGGTCAAGCTGCGAGAGAAGAGTCTCAACATCTCTACCCCGGCCAGTAATCGCGGCGCTACCCCACAGGGGGTTATGGGCGTTAAAGTCGCCCAGTAACACAAAAGGAGGAGGCAGTTGTGCTATCAATGCAGCCAACACATGACGCAAGACATCACCATCTGGCGGAAGATACAAACTGCAGACGGTAATAGGCTGAGGCGTCCACATCCTTACAGCGACAGCCTCTAAAGGTGTGTGAAGAGGTATACATTCGCTGTAGACAGAGTTAAGGATGTAGACGCAGACTCCACCAGATACCCTCTCATAAGCTGCCCGGTTCTTGTAATAACCCCGATACCCATGTAGGGCAGGGGTCAGCATTGCCGAATACCAAGTTTCCTGTAGGGCAATGCAGAGGAAAGGGTGACTGCTGATGAGTTGGCGAAGCTCAGCAAGGTGGGGGAAAAAAGCACTGCAGTTCCACTGGAGTATCGCTTTGTCCATGTCCGAAAAAGGCGTGAAGGGACCGAGGAGGCAGATCACGCCACTGGGTCACCTGCTGCCACCGATGGAGGACCAGTACAATCTGCTTCCATGGTGTCTGAGGGTCCGGCGAGATCCAGGTCCTCAGCGGACGCCCGGATCTCCACCTTATCCTCGGACGCAGGGCCTGTAGGGAGCAGTGGGGTGGATGCCACCGCGTGTTCGTTGGCCTTAGAGGTCTTCTTCTTCGTCTTGTCTCTCTGGTCCTTGGGTTTCATTGGCTGGGAGGGCTCCAGCGAGTCAGTCTCTGGGACGGAGGAGGAGCGGGAAGCCCTGCGACCAGCCGCTGGTCTGCTTTTCTTCCATTGGCTGACGTCACCCTTCCCAGAGGCGGAAACCTGGGAAGGAAGGGACTCAAGGGACCCTTTCCGTGCTATTCGAGCCGGGGAAGTTTGAGGCTTCCCAGCTTAGAAGTGGGGACTGATGTCCCCGATGGTTGGGGGGTTGCTGCTCCTGAGGCAGGTAGTGCAGGAGCAGCAGGGGGTGAAGTGCCCCCCACCATCAAGGGGGCAGGTGTAGCATTCCGGCTCTGAGACGTGGCAGTCTGAGGGAGAACTAATGGGGCCATAACAGTAGTAGCCGCGGCGTAAGAGGCAGTCATTCGAACAGGATGGAGGCGTTCGAACTTCTGCCTGGCCTCAGTGTATGTCAGGCGGTCCAGGGTCTTATACTCCATGATTTTGCGCTCTTTCTGGAAGATCCTGCAGTCCGGCGAGCAAGGCGAGTGGTGCTCTCCGCAGTTTACACAGATGGGAGGCGGAGCACATGGAGTATTGGGATGTGATGGGCGTCCACAATCTCGACATGTGAGGCTGGAAGTACAGCGGGAAGACATATGCCCGAACTTCCAGCACTTAAAGCACCGCATCGGGGGAGGGATATATGGCTTGACGTCACAACGATAGACCATCACCTTGACCTTCTCAGGTAAAGTATCACCCTTGAAGGCCAAGATGAAGGCACCGGTGGCAACCTGCTTATCCCTTGGACCACGATGTACGCGCCGGACGAAGTGAACACCTCGCCGCTCTAAATTGGCGCAAAGCTCGACATCGGACTGCAATAGAAGGTCCCGATGGAATATTATGCCCTGGACCATATTAAGACTCTTATGGGGCATGATTGTAACCGGAACATCCCCCAGCTTGTTACAATCGAGTAACTGGCGGGACTGGGCGGAAGACGCCGATTTGATCAAAACCGAGCCCGAGCGCATCTTGGACAAGCCCTCCACCTCCCCGAACTTGTCCTCTAAGTGCTCGACGAAGAACTGAGGCTTCATGGATGTAAAGGATTCACCATCAGCTCTCGTACACACCAGGTAGCGGGGCGAGTATGGTTCGCTGGCATCCTTAGTCTTTCGTTCCTCCCATGGTGTAGCCAGGGAGGGGAACGATTTGGGGTCATATGTAGTTGCGTTGTATTGAGCCCTGGAACGGCGGCTGGCCGCCAGCAAGAGATGATGTACCATGCTTCATTGCGGGTCATCCGCCCTGATGCCACCTACTCCGACCAAGGGCCCTCCCCACGGGCGCCACCCAGCCTCAGCAACGACCACCTGGCAGGATGGCCATTGCCGGGAGTCCCAATGCCCCAAGGAGATAGGCATCTACTCCTTGGCATACGTGGGGAGTTAACGGCGCTGGCATCAGCAGAGCGATCCCTGTGTAGTCAGGGGGCTACAACCAACAGGGTACATGGCGGCCCCACCACAACGGACTGGCTACCGTGCTGTATTTCAGGTGATGTAGTCCAATATCGTCATTGGCGCATAAAGCGACACAGCATAGCAGACTGCAATAAACTGCACCCAAGAACAAATCCACGCCCAAGTAATGGTAGGTGAGCGGGACTGCTAAGCGATGACGACAAACCTGGCTAGAGATGGTAATGCATGATGGACACATCGCTCCTTGTAAGGCGCCCTTCCCCAACCGGCTCGCTCTTCGGAAAATTTAGAGGGATGGAGGTCAAACCCGTTAGGGGACCATTTCACAAGGCCAAAACGTTTGAGACTCCTTTTAGTCGCCTCTTACGACAGGCAGGAATACCGTGGGCCTATTCTTACCCCCGAACCCACAGGGGGGCCACCTCCTTTGTTTATGGACTACATTTTCTAAGGACTCTCCCAATGAATCTCAATCTGGTGCCCGCCTTTCCAACAATTAATTTAATATGATCATTCCACTTCAAATTGTTCTGCACGCATACTCCCACTTATTTTACAGATGTAACTGCTACCAGTGTTTGTTCCGCTATCATATAATCATACAATAAAGGATCCTTCTTTCTATGTATTAGCAATGCATTACATTTGTCTATGTTAAAGGTCAGTTGCCACTCCCTGCACCAAGTGCCTATCCGCTGTAGATCTTGCTGCATTTCGCCTCAATTTTCTAATGCTGCAACTTCTCTGTATACTACAGCATCATCCGTGAAAAGCCGCATGGAACTTCCGACACTATCTACTAGGTCATTTATATATATTGTGAAAAGCAATGGTCCCATAACACTCCCCTGTGGCACGTCAGAGGTTACTTTAACATCTGTAGACATCTCTCCATTGATAACAACATGCTGTGTTCTGTTTGCTAAAAACTCTTCAATCCAGCCACATAGCTGGTCTGATATTCCGTAGATTCTTTCTTTGTTTATCAGGCGACAGTGCGGAACTGTATCAAATGCCTTCCGGAAGTCAAGGAAAATAGCATCTACCTGGGAGCCTGTATCTAATATTTTCTGGGTCTCATGAACAAATAAAGTGAGTTGGGTCTCACACAATCGCTGTTTCCGGAATCCATGTTGATTGCTACAGAGTAGATTCTGGGTTTCCAAAAACGACATGATACGCGAGCAAAAAACATGTTCTAAATTTCTACAACAGATCGACAGCAGAGATATAGGTCTATAGTTTTGCGCATCTGCTCGATGACCCTTCTTGAAGACTGGGACTACCTGTGCTCTTTTCCAATCATTTGGAACCTTCCACTCCTCTAGAGACTTGTGGTACACGGCTGTTAGAAGGGGGGGGGGGAGGGGGGTAAGTTCTTTCGCATACTCTGTGTAGAATCAAATTGGTATCCCGTCAGGTCCAGTGGACTTTCCTCTGTTGAGTGATTCCAGTTGCTTTTCTATTCCTTGGACACTTATTTCGATGTCAGCCATTTTTTCGTTTGTGCGAGGATTTATAGAAGAAACTGCAGTGCAGTCTTCCTCTGTGAAACAGCTTTGGAAAAAGGTATTTAGTATTTCAGCTTTACGCGTGTCATCCTCTGTTTCAATGCCATCATCATCCCGGAGTGTCTGGATATGTTGTTTCGAGCCACTTACTGATTTAACGTAAGACCAGAACTTCCTAGGATTTTCTGTCAAGTCAGTACATAGAATTTTACTTTCAAATTCACTGAACGCTTCACGCATAGCCCTCCTTACGCTAACTTTGACATTGTTTAGCTTCTGTTTGTCTGAGAGGTTTTGGCTGCATTACCCTCAAAGTCTGTGTTACAGCCAACAATTATGTGAACATTTTGGTGATCAGCTGCACCCCACAATTCAAATGTTGTTCCCAACAATGATGCCATACTTCAGGATGATAATGCTCCCATTCACACAGCCAGGAAAGTCCAAGTAAAGTATGAAGTGCATGCAATTGAACTGCAGTGTCTTCCGTGGCCAGCACAGTCCTCAATCTTTAACATTATCTAACCCTTGTGGACCGGAGCAGATTTCCACCTCCCTTGTCACTACAGTAGTTAGAAGAGATTTTGATCAAAGAGTGGCATACCATTCCACTGGCGACTATACAATCTTTATATGCCAATACTCAAAGAAGAATCACAGCTGTATTATAGGCAAATGGGGGTGCAACCACTTATTAATAAACCATTCCTAAGTTCGTACAGGTGTTCGCATTATTTTGCCTATCCCCTGTAGGACACTGGTGGAACCTATTCTTGAGTACGACTCGAGTGTTTGGGATCCGTACCAAGTCAGATTGAAGGAACACATCAAAGCAATTCACAGGCTGGCTGCTAGATTTGTGACCAGTAGGTTTGAACAACATGCAACTGTTACGGAGATGCTTCAGGAACTCAAATGGAAATCCATGGAGGGAAGGTGATTTTCTTTTGGAGAAACATTGTTGACAAAATTTAGAGAACCGGCATTCGAAGCTGGCTGCCAAATGATTCTACTGCCGTGAACATACATTGCGTGTAAGGACCACGAAGGTAAGATATGAGAAATTAGGACTCATATGGAGGCATACAGTTAGTCGTTTTTCCCTCGCTCTATATCTGAGAGTGGAACAGGAAAGGAAATGACAAGTAGTAGTACAGGGTGCCCTCTGCCATGCACTGTACAGTGGCTTGCAGAGTATCTATGAAGATGTAGAAGAATATGCCACACCTGTGTCTTAGATTTGGTCTCCTTTACAGGTGAACCACACTTTCCTAGAATTCTCCCAGTAAACAAACACTGACCATTTGCCTTCCCAACTGCAATCCTCACGTGCTCGTTCCATTCGCAACATTATGCCCAGATATTTAAACAATGTTACTGTATCAAGCAGGATGCTATCAATGCTGCATCCAAACATTACAGGTTTGTTTTTCCTGCTCATCCACATTAACTTACATTTTTCTACATTAAGAGCCAGCTGCAATTCATCACATAAACTAGAAATTTTGTTTAGGTCACCTTATGTCAACCTACAGTCACTTATTTTCGACACTTTCCTGTACACCACAGCACCATCATCAAACAACAGCAGATTGCTGCCCACTTTATCTGCAAGATGCTTTATGTATACATAAAATAGCAACGGTCCTATCACACTTCCCTAAGGCAGACCTGATGTTACCCATCTCGACTGAACACTCACTAATGAGGACAAAATAATGCTTTCTATTACTTACGAAGTCTTCAGGACAGTCACATATCTGGGAGCCTATTCTGTATGCATGTATCTTCATTAAGTCTGCAGTGCGATACATTTTGAAATCTTTTCAGAAATCTGGAAATACAGAATCAGCCTGTTGCCCTTCGTCCATAGTTTGCAGTATATCATGTGAGAAAAGAGCAACCTGCATTTTGCATGAGAAATGCTTTCTAAAGCCATGCTGATTCATGGACATGAGCCTTTTGGTCTCTAGGAAATTTATTACATTAAAAGTCAGAATATGCTCTGGAATTCTGCAGCAAACCAATGTTAAGAATATTGGTCTGCAATTCTATGGGTCCGTTCTTTTATCCTTCTTATATCAGGAGCCATCTGCACTTTTTACCAGTTGCTTGGCACTTTGCGCAAGTGGAGAGATTCATGATAAATGAAAAGTATATAAGGGACCAATGACATAATGTACTCTGTGTAAAACCAAATTAGGATTCCATTCGGACCTGGTGACTTATCTATTTTCAACTCTTTCAGTTGTTCCTCTATGCCAGGGATGCTTACAGGACTCTGTGCAATGGTCAAACGATGGTATGCTTGTACAATTCTCCTGTGTGAACAATTACTTGACCATGGAATTTAAAACTCTGGCTTTAATTTTGCTGTCTTCATCTGCCAAACCATACTGGCAATTTTACATAGGACTGGAATTTTTTCAGGTTTTCCCCCAGATCTTTAGCCAAGGTATGACAGTGGTAGCTGTTGTATGCTTCGTGCATAGATATTTTCCCAGATGAACAAATCTCTACTAATCTTTGCCCATTGTTTACTATTAAAAACGGTCTTGATCACGATTTATTTATCAAGGTGACCGGTTTAGACCACTAGTGGGGTCACCTTGATAAATAAATCGTGATCAAGTCTGTTTTTAATAGTAAATATATGTAGCACATTGATCACTGCCACTCCCATAATGTATTCAAAAGTAATTTGCCCGTTGTCATTTCTGCATTGTCTTTTGATCTGAGAGTACGACAGCCTTTGCCTCCTCGGCATTTTCCAAATTTCAATATTAAACCAGAATGTCTCTCTTCCATCCTTAATCCACTTACTATGCCCATAATTGTTCGAAGCACAATTTACAATCTGTTTGGAGTTTGCCCATGTTCCTCTATGCCCACAATCCTGATACTAGATGATTGCAGTTCACTATCTGTGTGAGATGCTAACAATTTGTTGTCTGCTCTTCTAGCAGAAAAACTTTCCTAGTCCTCTTGACTGATTTATTGACTTTCATAACAATAGTTATTATGATATCCTGATCACTAATCCCTGTCTCTATACTGATGCCATCGATAAGGTCCAGCCTGTTTGTAGCTACAAGGCCCAAGATACTTCCATTGTATCTTGGCTCCTGAACTCGCTGCTCAAGACAGTTTTCGGAAAACTGTGTTCACAAGTACTTCACAAAACTATCTGCCTGTACCCCCTGCAATGAATCCATACACAGCCCAGTCTATAATTGGTAGGTTAAAGTCCCCACCAACTACTATTGCAGGATCTGGGTATTTATGCACAGCTGACCGCAGACTTTCTTTGATTGACTCTAGAACAGTCGCAGCAGATTCAGGTGGTCAGTAAAAGCCTCCAACAATTAACTTGGTTTCATCTAGACCTGTTATGTGTGACCAGATAACTTCACTATCACACTCAATTTCAACCTCAGTAGAGGCAGTATTATTGTCAACTGCAATGAACACTCCCTCTCCTACAGCATCTAATCTGTCTTTCTGATCACATTCCAAGACTTGCTGAAGATCTCAGAAGTTTTCACTCCATGTTTTAGCCAGCCCTCTGTCCCAAGAATAATTTTAGGTTGAGAACTTTCCTGGAGGAGAGTAAATTTGGGAACTTCGTTACAAACACTTAGACATTATACTTACAAAATTTTTACTCCAACTGTCTTTACTCTGAACGCGGTCGGATATCCCTATATGCATATCAACTGGCAAGTGTTCATGAGAGTACCTCAAACAACTGCCTAGCCTAAAAAAATCCCTATGTGCACTCAATGCGTACTTTGCTATCCGAGCAGCTGCTCCCTTTGTGTATTGCACCCCTTACCTACCAAGGGGAGTCCTACAAATCCCCATCTGATAACAGATGTCCAGAAATCTGCAGCCAAGACCGTCACAGATACAACGAAGCCTTTGGTTGAGATCCTCCACTCAGCTCCATACCAAAGGAACCCAATCAACTCTGGGTAAGGTGCTGCAAATTGCAAACTCTGTTGCACCCTGCGTGCAGGGCCAGCAGTCTTCACAATCTCTGCCAAGCACCTGTAAGAACTGACGACGGCCTCGGAACCCATGTGACAGGTGTCATTGGTGTCGACATGAGTCACAATCTGCAGATGAGTGCACCCTGTACACTCGATAGCTGAAGGCAAGGCCACCTCCACATCTCAAATGAAGACACCCATGACAGATATGCCAAGTGCTTTCTTTCTAGCCCTGAACGCTATCTTCCTGAGGGGATCCATAATGCACCTGACATTGGAGCTCCCAATAACTAGCGACATGTTCCTGCTCAGACCCTGCCAAAGGAACAGCTACCTGTTCACTTTCAGGGCACATAGACGACGCCATATGGCCAGCTTCCACATTCGCCCCCCACCTCAAGTGACGCAAATGCATTACAAGCCGCCACTTATGCTGCAGGTTCACTGCATCAGGTACACTGCATCAAGCACACTAGAAGGTGCCTTGGCAGTAGAGCCCTTGAGTGAAACAAGTGACACCTGAGGTGTCCATGCGATGCTCCAGAATCTCTGCCACTGCTACACCCTGCACTGTTTAGCAGGGAGTCACAGCCAAAAGCATATTCAACTGATCATGAACAGCGGATAGCTGCTCCTGCATCTGCACATAGCAGGTACACATCCTCCCCATCCCAGCAACACTGACTGAAGAGTAAACAGTGAAAGCTTGGCAGAAACCTAGTTAAGCAACTTGTTACCCTTCTGACATGTGACCAAGGGACGCTGATACCTCAATGAATTATGTAGCTGGCTGTTTAGAAAAAGTGACAAATGAGCTACAGACTGCCTGAATTTACACTTACAGCTAACAAAAAAGTGAGACTAAACTTCTTCAATATGAAAACATGCAATCAATTACACAAATATATACTATTAAGAAAATACAGGAAAAGCTAAATGCGTAACTTGATGGCTTGGAGATGTGTCACAGGCAACAGCTAGAACCAAACTGAGTGACTAACTATGCTGTTTACAATGGTCACTAATCACAAAACAAACAGCTGAGTAATTACTGCACTAGTGACTAATTGAATATACACTAACAAAATGCAAGATTAAACTCTGAGGCTGGCTGTCTACTTAGTATTTACAATTCGCAAGGATCATGGACTCAAGTAAATAAAGTGACACTAGCGACCCCTGGAGCAGAAAACTACACAAGAAAGTGAACTCACTCCAGACAACAGATTAAGTAATATGCAAATTATTCCAACAAAAATATGAGCACTACTAAAAACAGCTAAATAATCGTTGCTTTACTGCCCTTTGGCTATCTGAACGCGCCTCCTGTCTAATCCCAATTCTAAACCTGCTGTACACTACACATGTAGTGTCAACTCTCCATTATGCTCATTGCTAAGAGCTTCACCTGATTCCAGCAAGATTTCAGGTGTAGTGTGCATCCACACTCAATATATCATTATTTACCTTCAGAGGCATGTATACACTGAAGTGCTAAAGAAACTGGTATAGGCATGCATATTCAAATACAGATATATGTAAGCAGGCAGAATATGGCACTGCGGTTGGCAATGCCTGTCTAAGACGAGTGTCCGGTGCAGCTCTTAGATTGGTTACTGCTGCTACAAGGGCAGGTTAGCAAGAATTAATTGAGTTTGAGCATGGTGTTATAGTCAGCAAATGAGTGATGGGACACAGCATCTCCGAGTCAGTGATGAAGTGGGGATTTTCCCATAACCATTTCACGAGTGTACAGTAAATATCAGGAATTCAGTACAACATCAAATCTCTGACATTGTGGTGGATGGAAAAAGATTCTGCAAGAACAGGAGCAATGGTGGCTGACAAGAATTGTTCAATGTAACAGAAGTCCAACCCTTCAGCAAATTGCTCCAGATTTCAATGATGGGCCATCAACAAGTGTCAGCATGCAAACCATTCAATGAAACATCATTGACATGGGCTTTCGAAGTCGAAGGCCTACTCATGTACCATTGATGACGGCATGACACAAAGCTCTACGCATTGCCTGTGCCTCTCAACACCAGCATTGGACTGTTGATGACTGAAAACATGTTGCCTGGTCGGATGAGTCTCTTATCAAATTGTGTCAAGTGGATGGAGTTGTACAGGTATGGAAACAACCTCATGAATCCACAGACCCTGCATGTCAGCAGGTGAAGGCCCTGTAATGGTGTGGGGTGTGTCGAGATGGAGTGATATGGGACCCCTGATATGCCTCGATACGACTGTGACAGATGACATGTACATAAGCATTTGTCTGATCACCTGCATCCATTCATATCCATTGTGCATTCAACAGACTTGGGTGATTCCAGCAGGACAATGTGACACCCCACACATCCAGAATTGCTACAAGGTGACTTCAGGAACACGCTTCTGAGTTTAAACACTTCCACTGGCCACCAAACTCTCCAGACGTGAACATTATTGAGGATATGTGGAATGCCTTGCAACGTGCTGTACAGAAGAGGTCTCCATTCCCCATACTCTTACGATTTATGGACAGCCCTGCAGGATTTATGGTTTCAGTTCCCTCCAGCACTACTTTAGACATTAGTTTAGTCCATGCCACATCTTGTTGCAGCACTTCTGCATGTTCACAGGGACCCTACACAATATTAGGCATGTGTACCAGTTTCTTTGGCTCTTCAGTGTATGTAAAGTATTTGTCCTTTTCGATATGTCCAGCAGATACCACACATACAATAATATACATGCACCTGAACGTGAATAATGATACCTTCCATGTGGATGGAATAAGTGGGAGCTGCAAGCAAGGAGGATAATGGACAGTGTACATTACAAGCATAGTGTAAAGAAAGTTGAGAATCTGAGTTGGACTAATAGCATGATCGGATAGCTACAGCAGTTAAGGCAAACGTTCATGTGAAGTGGGAAATCCAGGTGCAAGTCCCTGTCCAGCACAAACTTTCACTTGTCACTACTGGTTTTACTTCAATGTCTGACTGCAGATGAAGTCTGTATTTTTTTCTTAAATCATCTTTATTAATACATAAATACAACATGTTATGCATAATAATCATGATGTACTGATATCCAGCATGTATGAACCACTGGTCTAGATCAGGCTCACTCAAACCGTGCCCTTGGGACACTAGCACCCACGATCGCCCAAGGCTAGCACCCAGGGCAAATTCTTATGTTGTTGCAGTGGCTGAGCCGTGTCACTTAGCTGACCATGCGGTCCACCTGCTGTGCCTTGCCATGCCACTGTACATGCACTTCATACAGAAGACAGACTGCCGTGCCAGCAGCGGTTAAAAGCATTGATACAAAACAAAGCTGTTAGTCAACAGATGTAAGGCTACTGTGGATTGAGATGGATGGTCAACAGCAGCAGACAAAAAAAAAGGAGGAGCGGTGTGTCCACACTATTAAAACCTGAGTGGGAAGTTAATTTCTTTTGTGCTACTGCCAAAAATCATGCCAAATGTTTAGTATGTCATCAGAACCTCATGTATTTAAAAAAAGTACTCGACTGAATGGAACTTTAATACCTGTCACAAAGATCAGTTCGAAAATTTGTGGCAAGAGGAACACGAGTCAAATCTTGAAGAACTGAAAGAAAATTTCAAGCAGCATTACACTGAAGTACGTGTTTCCTGTTGTATGACTCTCTATTACTTATAAAGATTATAAATAAAACTATATTTTGTAATCTGATATGTCACTTAGCAATGTGCCAGTTATCAAATATCAGATTGTCAGCAACAAGGAACATTTCTTTTTGGTTAATTTTTGTATTTGCATTAAATTGCATCGCACAGGCATAAGAAAAAGTTTCAGGTGCTTTATGTTTTGGCACTTTCTGAAAAGCCATCACAAACGCTCTCTTGGACAGAAAAGTGCCATTAAAAGTCATTCTTTGTTCTTGGGTATTTGTATTTTGATGGATGGGAAAACATATGTTGTAGTTTGATCTTTGTTTTCAGTTAATTAAATGCAAATATTACAATCAATAAAAGTTTATTTTCAAAGGAACTGGGGGAAAATGCACATAAAACCAATCTTTTCTTGTTAGTTTTTTATTCGGGTTTCAATGAATGAAACAATTAATTCTTCCAGTCCATATGTGGCATAACAGCAAACCAGTGTGTAACAGTATTGGTTAAAAACAGTCTTGGTTGCAGTTTTAGTTTTTTTTTATTTTTCAACGAGGCATTTCACCTTATGTAGGCATATTCAGGTTATCTTTTTTAGATGGACACGAGAGGCACCAAGATCTGCATAACGCGTTCCCGTTCACAGGAGCTCTTGTGAACGGGAACACATTCTGCAGATCTTGGTGCCTCTCTAGAAAAGATAACCTGAAGATGACTAAATAACGTGAAACACCTCATTGAAAAATAAAAAAAATAATAAAACTGCAACCAAGACTGTTTTTAACCAATACTAAACAATTAATTGTTAATATGATAAAAGTGTTTTAGAAACACAACTGTAAAAGATTAATTATAAAGGTTTTTTCTGTGGTAGGAGCACGAAACAGGTGGGCAAAGTTTGTGTGCAAGTTACAAATGCTCACTGAGAATTGCGGAAGCAGGGAAACCCTTTGCGGCTGCGAATCTCATGAAGGATTGGCTGGTCGACTCAACAGCTTGCATTTGTCCAGCAAACCTCCTGGAAAAACTTGAAAAAATAGCTCTTTTGCATCAAACTGTTGCTCACTAAGTTTAAGATATGGCCTCAGATATGGAGCAGCAATTAATGGAGAGAGTGGTGAACTTGATGAGTCCATGGATGTTGTGGACATTTTTCAGCTCATCATATTCATTCGGGGTGTCGATGACAATCTGTGATGAACTTCTCGACCTTATACCATTAAAAGACACAACCACAGGTTTGGATATTTTCTAGCCATGGAAATAGTGTTCGAGTCAATGGGTTTAAAATGGGAATGCCTGACCAGTGTGGAGCCCCTGCTCTATGAAGGATATGCACTGGATTCCTGGTTACATCAGGTAAAAAATGGCTGAAGAAGGCTGTTACTTATTCATGGCAGTCTATTTTCTGATACATCAGGAGACACTTTGCGAGAAGATTGCCAACATAAAAAATGGTATGGACACAGTTGTTCGAATAGTTAATTATCTTCACTCACATGGACTCACACATCACCAATTGAAAGAATTTCTGCCTGATATTGAAGCGGGATACCCAGATATCCCCTACCATGATGAAGTAAGATGGCTGAACAAAGGGAAAATGCTTCATCAGTTTGTCTTCTTGAGCGATGAAATCAATACCTTTTTTGGAAATGAAAGGATGCCCAGAAGAATTACTTTGAGATCCTAAATGGGTGGCAAATTTGGCTTTTTTGAGTGACCTAACTGGTCATTTAAATACTTTGAACATTTCACTCTCTGTTGTTGATTAAGTGCAGATGATTGAAGCATTTAAAATATATATTTTGTGGGGAAGACCGTTGTGTGACGAGGGTTGTGGACACTTCCCTGCATTAGTCAGCATTAAAGAAGATGTAGATTTTTCAGATTATGTTCAAATCATTTGCGAATAACAGAGAGTCTGAAAACAAATTTTTGGAGATAAGTGAACTTCAACCAGCCTTAGATATATTTGTTTGCTTGTTTTCTCTTTGGGCAGAGGATGTCTCACAAATGTTTCAACTAGAGCTGATTGACCTGCAGTGTGATATCTGCCTGAAGGACTGCTTTCTTATGTGTAAAATTTTGGATGACTTTACAGTTGTTTTCCATGAGAGAAGGCTTTTGCACAAGCACGCAGCCAAAGTTCTCTCCACGTTTGATTCCACATATAGTTGTGAGTGCTTTTTCTCCCTTTTAAAGACCCATTCACTACTTAGTGATAAAAATTTTACTAATTATTGAGGTTAGCAGTCTCCCGAAATAATGTACCAAACCTAGACAAAATCATTTCCTTGAGAAAGAAAAACATGTAAAACATTGTCTTCTTTAACAATGTTGACTGTAAGGATTAAAGGTCTTTATAACCTTAATTCTGTTTTTTAATAAGTTTTCAAACTTGGTAAAATAAAATTATTGCATGTAAAACTGCAAACTAAGGATCCTATGTCTAAGCTCTGAAAAGGGATACAAAAAACTGTAGCACAAAGTACAACAAAAAGTATTTACTTGTAACTACTAACGTTAAGAATCAGACTCTATACCTGTTACGTAAAATTATTTCTAAAACAGAATATTTATGACACTAGTCCATTTAAGGAATTGATATATCTTTCAGAAGGTGCGTACTGTACATATGACTAGTGTGCATGTGCAATACTAATAGAATAAACCTGTGGGTCAGAAAACTACTAAGTTGTTCTTTGATTCTTGTTTTGGATATTGTTTTCTAAAACTTTGTGTAGTAATTCTGCCCCACGAACACTAGTTGTTACCTAAACAGTAAACGGTTTGCTTGTTTTACTGCTCAGTGACCACTGTTACAGAGCTGTGCTTCCTCTTTTTTTTTTACGTTGGCTCTGACTGTGGGACAGTCCAATGCAGAGCAGTGTTGTGTGGTCTCCCTCGCTTCGCAGCTATCTCTCTTGCTCCTATGCTGGCACTAGTGACACACGGTTGCATACAAGGCACTAAACTACACTGCCTTGCGCCCATGGTGTGCGGCTGCACCTGTCGGGCACAATTCTTGGACGAGTCTGGTCAAGATATTACCTTTAAGTCCAATGGAAGAAATATGCAGGCCTCAAACTGGGTGAAAAATGCTGCTTACAACCTTTTTAACATTGTTTGCCTGCTAGAAATATATCACAATAATTTTGGTGGCTCTGTGACAATTAGTGGTATCTTCACTGCAATCACACCACACCACACCACACCACACCACACCACACCAAACTTATCTGACAGAGTATATGTTAAACATGATTTTTACAATAAATAATTCCTACAGGTTTTACTATTTCAACAGCTATTAAGATCAAAACGTGATTCTGCGTTGAAGAAAATCTGATTCACCTATGAACACTCATAGATGTCAAGAAACAAATGGGACCATCCTCTGAATGCACTTCTCTTTACCTAGTGCCTTCACTTCCTGCACACAGTGAACATGATATGCTTAAAATATTGATACTTTCCGATCACTTATGTGCAAAATCCGATTTTGCAGATACACTTTCCTAGCTCTTTAAAGCTGGCTTCTGTATCATAGTCTTCATTGCAATGACTTCACATTTAGTAAAATGCTTGGCTTCTCAATCATCCTGACACCACTGCATCCACATATAAACATGACACCAATAGTCTACAACAGATGCCTATGCATGGCTGGCAAAGTATTTTTCAAGAATTGAAACACTCTGCTCTTGAACAAAAAATATACTTTTTCTACTTAGAAGCACAATCACACTTCTAATGGAGCTCATATGACTGCTACATAGTAGTGAGTGAGTATTCCCTATGTTTGCATACTTACAGTGCTATCACGTAATAGAGAATACAGTCAATGGCACTGTAATTCGGTTTAAGATAACTACTAACTTTATGAGTTCAACTCTGATTACCTTGTAACTTCTCCTCATCCACATGCTACATTGTGTGTGACTAACATTTTGGTATCTACTGTTCCATAGTTTGTTGTTCTGACTGTTCACGCAGTTATCTGCATGAAGCTAAGTCGTGTAACTATGTTAAAAGTGATCATCAGGTTTCATTTTAATTAAAAAGAAGGTAGTGTTCATGATACAATATTCTCAGTCTCTGAATAATACAGAATGCACAATTTTAATGTCTTTCGGACTGTAAAAACTAAAGCTGGTGACAAAACAGTTTGCAAGTGCACTTTACCCAGCACTACCCTAGTGTGTAAATTAATATTTATTCACATAAACATTCAAAACAAGGAGTTACTGTATGTGGTTTCTGTTCTCCACATACTTATTCTTATGAATAATACTTAAAGCTCCTCACTTATTAGAGGCATTTCATTTGGTGAAATTTGATGTTAAATTATTAAGCATATGCAGAATATTTCTCCAAAAGTAAATCGGTTTAATGACTACATGTGAATTTCTTATATACATAATACTCTAGTGACACCACATGACTGATTAAATAGCAAGTGAATATCTTTTAAGACTAATCACTGCCGTACTTTTCACCACAGGGACTACAGTGACTTTATTCAACAGCTGACAAAATATGCGTTTTTAACAACACTGTTTCTTCCTGCATTTTATATTCTGTCATGTGTGGTGCATATTGTATTACAGGTCTTTGAAGAAACTGAAAATTATACTCACATATACAACATACACATAACACGTAAACACCCTGGTCTCCCAAATGCTGACAATGGGACTTTGTTCGAGTTTGCTGCCACACCTCCATGAACTAGGTCTGGACCATCGGGGACAACATTGCCAACAGTAGAACTAGAAGATTTCCGAAAAGGTCCGCCTTCTATTTTAAACTTCTCCACGAGAGCAGCTATTTGGTGATTTGATTCAATAAAACGCTCACGAGATCGACGGTCCACAGTCGACAAGCACACTGGAATAGATTGGTAAAAGTGAACTATGCTTTTTAAAATTAAAAAAGTAAAGGTATATTATATTTTTCACATTTACTCCAACTGATAACAAAACAAAAATTACCAATAACTTTTCTTCTCATTAAAACAAGTACTACTCAGTAATTGGCACACTGAAAGAAACTCTATAAAACAAGAGTAGGCAACCAGTCACCTATAGAAACCAGTTAAAACTCTTTTGTGCTCTTACCCTTTTTCTAGTGAGAGTACACACATCCACACACACAACCATAAAGATACCCAAATATACACACTGTGTTAGAAAAAGAGTAAGAGCTCAAAAAATAGTGCTCATGACTTTCTATTACATGTTTCTGTGTGCCATGCCTCAGTCCTCTATATGTAAGTGATTGCCTCTTCCTTGTTTTATGTATTTTTCCATCCTGGCATTTTCATTCTAGTTATATAATTACAAAATCTCAAATACTAAAAAAAAATCTACAATTTAGAAAATGTTAAAAAATATTACTTAAAATTTACAATTAAATGAATTTTGAGAAAACTACAGATACACAAATGTCAGTGGAAAATAACTCTATCCACGATAACTTGGAAACAGTAAGCACTAAACGAATGAAATTTTGTAGGAAGAACCACAAGCTAACATGACCGTTTTTGTTTCCTGTTGTTTCAGGTATGCTACCAAAAATGAGCACCATGGCACCCTACTACACCAATGCATGGTAATAAAGTACCTCTGCAAATCAGAGGCTGACACAGCAACCTTGATTCACAGTAAGCTGTTGTCAATCTATCCAACTAGTTAACGATAAATAGATCTCTCTCTCTCTCTCTCTCTCTCTCTCTCTCTCTCTCTCTCTCTCTCTCTCTCCCCCTCCCCTCTCCCTCCTCTGGGTTTTGTTATTAATTTAATCCTCACTTAGAGACAGAGAGAGAAAGAGAAATCACCAATCAACTGCACATGTGTAGTTGCCATTCCTTTCTTTTTAAACAGCAGTAGTAAAGCACATAGATCTCACATACAAGACTATCTATTAATGTTAAAAAATAAAAATGTACATTAAACTTTAATAGAAACATTTATAAGAATGCCTGAATGCTTATAAGAATGCTTGAATATTAGGAAATGAATGCATACTTTTAGATAACAAGAAACAAACATTTCTTGGAAAGAAAAACAAAAATTATTTACAACAAGAAATTGAAGATCTGTTAACATAATATTTTTCAAAAGTACTCACAGTAATACATGAGAGGATTCTCAAGTTCAGGGCATGGAAATCCAATGCTGCGAAAGTAATCTAACATAAGTCGAGTGCCACCAGTATAAACTACATCTCCTAGGCATAGATACATTACACGATCCAAAAATGGAAAAACATCTGAACGAGGTTTCTCCATTGTAAGAACAACAATTCTTCCATATTTTCGTGCATGGTTTGAAAGAATGGATATTATAAGATAAGTGTTCAAAGGATCCAAGTCCCATGTCGGTTCATCTAGCAGCAGCAGAACTAAAACAGAAGCACACAAAAATGAGATTACAGTTTAGCACTGCATGAAGTTGACTTCTTGAACCCTTTCAAAATCTAGGTAGAATACAGCATGCAAACGTGAAACCATATTAACCACATCTTAATAACAGAGTAATAATAAGTCAATAGCTTCACAGTAATGTGTACCATGGATCAGTATTTTTTTAAGAAACAAAAAGACAAAATTTTAATACAACAAGTCTCACAATTTTACCAAGATCCAATGAATGACAACTCGCATATCATTTAAAGTTGTAAGGACATTTTGAAAATCTGTTAAAATTTTTACTCTCTTCTTCTTCTTCTTCTTCTTCTTCTTCTTCCTTTTTACAAAATTTGTAACTGCTAGAAAGGAATTATTAACTTTTCAAATTATGGTATTTTTCTTAGCAGTTGGCCTACGAGTTAATTTGGTGCTTCAGAAACTAGAATATCATCACTTAGCAACTAGTTCACCAGTGTCCTTCAGCAGGCAGTAGCAAATATCTGAAAAGCATAAAAATGTGTTTACAGAGCTACATTCATTTCTAAGATTAGTGTTCCTTAAAATGTTGTATTTTTGTATAAATAACTCAAAAAGCACAGCTGCTGGACTCACATTTTGTAGTTGAACTACTACTTAAACAGCACCATGTATAATACACTTGCCAACCAATTTCATAGTGAAATTGGAGGTAGCACTATTTCACAAAGTATTATTCTCCCTTTTGACTGAATGTACACTGGTGGAAAGAATTTTACCAAACCATTCTGGTAGTAGCCCTTCAAGCATCCCCCCAATTAGAGAGGAAATGTTTGTAGAACATGACCTTTCCTCTTTAATTCTTAGTTGTAAGGATATAAAGACAGGGATGTGGTCTTTTGCCCCTACTATGCAATTTATACATGAAAGAAGCAATGACAGGTATAAAAGAAAGAAATGGAATTAAAATTCAAGGTGAAAGGATATCAATGATAAGATTTACTGATGACATTGCTATTCTCAGTGAATTCCTGTATAGAAAGTACAGAGTACAGAATAAGGACAGAGTAAATAAAAAAAAAAGATGAAAGTAATGAGAAGTAGCAGAAATGAGGACACGAGAAACTCAATGTCAGGATTGGTGATCATGAAGTAGATGAAGTTAACGAATTCTGCTACCTAGCCAACAAAATAACCCATGGTAGGTGTAGCAAGGACATAAAACGCAGACTAGCACTCGCAAGAAGGGCATTCCTGGCCAAGAGAAGAGTGCTAGTATCAAACACAGACTTTAATTGGGGGAAGAAATTTCTGAGAATGTATGTTTTGAGCACAGCATTGTACAGTAGTGAGACATGGACTGTGAGAAAACCGGAACAGAAGAGAATCAAAGCATCTGAGATGTGGTGCTACAGAAGAGTGTTGAAAACTAGTTGGACAAATAAGGTAAGGAATGAGGAGGTTCTCTGGAGAATTGGTGAGCACAGTAATAGACGGAAAACACTGTCAAGAAAAAGAGACAGTATGGTAGGCCATCAGCTAAGACATCACAGAACAACTTTAATGGTGCATGAGTGAGCTGTAGACGGTAAAAACTGTAGAGGAAAACAGAGATTGGAATACATCCAGCAAATAACTGAGGATGTAGGTTGCAAGTGGTACCCTGAGGTGAAGAGGATGGCACAGGAGAGGAATTAATGGTGGGCTGCATCAAACAAGCCAGAAGACTGATGACAAAAAAAATTAATTAATGAAATAAAAATTCTAAGTGCTTGAAAAAAATAAAATTTACTTTATTTACTTACTTGGATCTCGAACAAGCTGAACTCCTATCATAAGACGACGATATTCGCTTGGTGTAAGATACTGTGTTCCACGGTTAGCCACCTGGGTTAATGCAAGATCAGCCATGACTTGTTTAACTCTTGATGCTTTCACATAGTGTGAGATCTTTAAATAAAATGAAACAATATGAGTTAGATCAAAAAAGCTAAGAAAATTTGACAAATTAAATATAAAAATTCTCTCTCAAAGCATATCAGACAGCAAGTAGAATTTGCTCACAATGAAAAAAGTTTCTTGACCCAGAAATACATGAGACATATTGCAATATAAAAGAACCTTTTTATATTTTGTCACATTTTGTGTGTGTGTGTGTGTGTGTGTGTGTGTGTGTGTGTGAAGAGGGGCACATGTGCAAACTGACAAAAAAAACACTGCAGTGTGAATTAACTGTGAACTAGCTCTATGGTTTCAACAAAAAATATTTATATATGATAGGTTTAATGAAGCCAAAACAGTTAGTACAATTAACTTCTAGAATTTGCATTGAAAGAGAGTTGAACTTCTAATAGTGTATATGCAATATATGACAAAGTTCATGCTAAGAAATGACTAAAACAAAAGTGTGTAAAACTTGCATTGCTGTCGAATCCATTCAATGTGTATAAATTACAATACTCAATAGTAGCATATTTTCACCACCATGTCCTCTTTTAATGTGATGGAAACAACATTAGGTGATTCTCTATGTCCTGGTAAGGACTGTCCATAATTATTCATGACATACAAACAGCCTAATTACAAATAAATCATTCAGTTTATATCATGTTAAAAAGATGAGATTTTTTAATTACTTTAATTTTTGAAAACATATGAAGTTAAGAGCATCAATGATGTGCCGGCTTCAAACTTTATTAAAAAGAGAAAATAATGTTACTTTATATAATTAGCATGTGAACACTTGACAAGAACGAATGTAAAACTGAAAGGGTTTGACAAATGCACGGATTAAATGCATGTAATCAATAGATGCAAGCTCAAGAAAAAAGCACATATTTTGCAGCCAAAATATTCTGTCAGTCTATTGGGATAAAAGTTCTGTCATCCTAGCTGAAACAACAATAAAGAAGTTGGCCTGAAATGCTGTAGGAAAACTGAACAATCTGAATCAAGATGGGCACATGAGTATTTGACTACGTCTATGTCTATATACGCTGCAAATCATGGTGAAGTGCATGGCAGTTTACTAAAGATTCAATATCTTAATCACTTTGCCAATCCATTTGGTAGATAAGATGAGTTTTGGCTATCAGCAAATTCAGAAGGTACATACAGACAAGTACATTAAAGATTGATATTTTCAACTCACAGGTGTTTGTTACAAAAATGTTGAATAATCTATGCACCAAAAACATGAAGGAAGAAAGAAAATAAATATAGCTCGAAGATTTACCTCATTAAATGTCAAGGAGCAGTTTTTGAACAAGATATTATGGAAATCTTCCAAGTTCCATTATATTTCTAATTGAGTGATCACAAATGCACGAAAAAATTAATTACATCCGTATGCATAGTCATATGAGCAGCCATTCCTTCTCACACTATCAAGACCGAAGATGATTTAGTAACATTGTTCAAAGCACATACATTCCACCACATTAGTGTGTTTGGCAAATGATAGGTGTAGATTAAAGTTACAGAATGAACAAGCAAAACTATTAAAAAACTTTAGAAATCTTCAACATACATACCTTGGCAAAGTGGTTGCCATCTTTGGCAACAATAAAATATATATGAAATGTGTACTATAGAATCTGTAATATACTCTTATTTTCAATACGATTACAGATATGCATACCTTAGATCCAATTGTCAGTTGAGCAGCATAATACAATGTCTGCTCCACTGTAATTGCAGGAAGGAGGTCACACTTATGAGTAACATATCCACAACTTTGCTGAAACAATCTTAGTGACATTGGCATCCCATTCAATAATATCTGCCCCCTAGTAGGACCTTGGGCGCGCCGTGAAATCACCTCCAACAATGCACGTTTTCCACTTCCTTCAAAAAAAGAAAAATCTATTGGCTAATGGATTCTTTATTGTAATTGTGACATTTTCAGGAGAAAACTTTTTTTTTTTTTTTTTTTTTTTTTTACCTTTAGACCCAAGAACTGCGAGAACTTCTCCACCATGAACCTCGAGTGACACATCTTTCAAAATAATACCTGTCTTCACATTGCCCATAAGTCTTTGCATGCAAGTACCTGGTTCCACCTGGAATAATTATAAGAATCTAACTAAAAACAATGTGACAATAAAATCAGCAGAATGTACTTAAAATTACATAAATCAACAACAAAGTAAAAATAAAGAAGTATTTTGTAACAGCTTTTATTCCACTTTTCCATTTGTCCTATAATTATGAGGTAACATACTATGTTTTACTGTAGTATTTGTTCAGTTTTCCCTTCAATATTTTATTTGGAAGTTTGAGATGATGTAAATTCAAGTGTGAAGAATGTGTTTCACAGTCTTACTGTGACAAAAAATGCAATCTAGACTAATTACAAAAAAACTTAGCTTACCAAGTTTTGCTACAATTAGTAAGTAAGTGTTATTGTGTGCCTGAAAGGACACTACTGAGCTGCCAGAACTGTTACTCTCTAGTTGGGTACATATTTACCATCATCATCATCATCATCTCTATGGTTTGGATTTTTGGTGAAGCAGAACACCTTCTGTACTCAAAGAAGCTTCAACACCAACTCCAAAAGCAAGTTAATGTGTTCTTTCTCCAAAACCCAAGGCATTCGTCTCTATTAATGTGTGCTTGTCTAAGAGCCTGCTTCATGTTTCTGTCCTCATAAAATTTACAATACTTTTTTGACTGATTGCATTCCCTGTATTTACACACTCCATTCCTTTTGCCTTGTCACCTGTTGCAATCTTAAAATATTTATCAGACGCTTGAAGAGTACATTCACATACAAATGACATAGCGAACAATTATTATTGTAGATCATACAACTATCCTTCCACTTAAAAGTATCTAATGAGTGAAGAAACACACAATATTTCATTCAATATTGTCCCAGAGTTTCAATAGTTACAAAACACTGAACCAGCACTATACTTCCTTTAAGACATGATATTAGATTCTCTTTATACATATTGATTCCCACACCACTCAGGGTTGTCTCCTGCTGTCTAAACATTCCTTGTTGCTGTGTCTCCTGGCAACCATCTGCAATATGGCCACCAACCACACAATTGTGTACCGTGGGTTGCTGCAGCGCTGACCTGCTAATGACGCTTCTTCTGGAGATCAGATGAAAACAGTCTGCATCAACAGAGACACACTGGGTTGTTTTCACCTGAACCTCCAGCAGCACCCATGGTACTGTGTACCACCAAACTCACTGCTAGCAACATAGGCATTGCCACAAATGGACTGCCATCACTGCACTATCTCCTTCCGCAAGTCACCTGCCTCCACCAGTATCCTTCCAATGAGCAAGTATTTAGGTCACTGTCCAACTGCTCTGGAACCAATTCAAACTCTGGACTTATGTTGGCTGCACCTAGCAACTCATCAATCAGGGTTCATATCGGTGAGCCAACAAAGAGTATTTCACTGCAGCATCCATGGACTTAAACTGTCCTGACACTATCGCAACATTGGATCTCGTCTCCTCTGCCCTCAAGCTCACTGCCTCAATGGACTTCATCTTCAGTCCTTCCTCTAACAGCTTACTGCTCGTTGTCAACCGTAGCCTCACAAACCTTATTTCTGAAGTATATTCAAGTGCAACATAAGAGGTCGACTTTCAGTGTGAAACAAATACTGCACACTGATGCCATAAGGAAACTGTCATTTAATTCCATTTCTTAGACTTAATGTACAGCAATTGATCTTTGCTAACAGGTCACTTCAGTCATATGACATCCTTCCTGCCGGTCATGAACACCACAATGACAACAAGTATAATTGGCTTATGGTTTACATCCCAATTGTGACCAGTGTCCACAGCATGATTTTGCACTTGACCAGAGTAGTCTTCCATACCCAATTCAGACTGATGGAGCGTACCCTCTGCCATGCACTTCACAGTGGTTTGCAGAGTATGAATGTAGATACTTCTCTTTTTTTTATCCGCATATCACCACATACTGTCTCTCTTTTTCAGTATGGCACTGTAGCCCTCTGATATCTTGTCGCAGCCCTTGCTTTGCTTACTATGCCTGCAACCTCACTCTGAGCTTCTCTTATATAAGTTAACCTACCCAGATGCTGCCCTCGCCCAGGCACTGATGACAGACCACTGCTACCTCAAGAATACAGTGATGCGATGGAGCCATGATCAGTATTTTTCACACAGCTGGAATGGAATTTCACGTCCTCTGTTCCCATGGTGAAGCTCAGCAATGAGCTTTTCCCTTCGCCTACTCGGGTGTTCTTCTTCTTCTTCTTCTTCTTCTTCTTCTTCTTCTTCTGTAGTGCTACAGTCCTTCATGAGCCTCAGCTCTTTCAACAATTTTCCACCACATTTCTCAGTTATTTGCTGCTCTTTTCCACCCCCAGACTCCCATACTGATGAGATCCACTATCATGTCATCAATTCATCTTCTTGTAGGTCTCCCTTTTCGTGCAGCTGAATGGATCACACCTTTCATCATTTTCTTTGGAATTCTATCCTCTGTCATACTCTCCATGTGCCCTAGCCATCATATTTGCTGTGATTTTGCAATTTTTACTATGTCCTTACCTTGTATTAACAGGTTTTTTTTTTGGTGTTGTAGGGTATTCTCAAGCCTTCTTCCTCCCTTTTGAGATACAGATTTTGTGTAGTATTTACCACTCATAGGTTCTTATGGAATTTTTGTCATGCTCTGTCAATGTCCATATCTCTGCCCCATATGTGATAATGGGGTGGCCTAGAGAGTTACACACTGAAGAGCCAAAGAAACTGATACACCTGTCTAATGTCATGCAGGGTCCCCGTGAGCATGCAAAAGTGCCACAACACAACATGGCATGGACTCTACTAATATCTGTAGTAGTGCTGGAGGGAGCTGACACCACGAATCCTGCAGGACTACCCATAAATCCATAAGAGTACAAGGGGGTGGAGATCTCTTGTGAACAGCACATTGCAAGATATCCCGCATATGCTTAATTATGTTCATGTCTGGGGAGTTTGGTGGCCAGCGGAAGTATTTAAATTCAGGAAAGTGTTCCTGGAATCACTTTGTAGCAGTTCTGGACATGTGGGGTGTCACATTGCGCTGCAGGAATTGCCGAAGTCCGCCAGAATGCACATTGGACATGAATGGATGGAGGTGATCACACAGGATGCTCATGTATGTGTCACCTGTCAGAGTCATATCTAGACATAACAGGGGTACCATATCACTCCAACTGCACACACCCACACCATTACAATGTGTACACCAGGTTGAAGAGTCCCCTGCTGACAGGCACAGCCCATGGACTCATAAGGTTGTCTCCATACCCATGCATGTCCATCAGCTTGATACAATTTGAAATCAGACTCGTCTGACCAGGCCTCATGCTTCCAGACATCAACAGTCCAATGTCGGTCCTGACAGGCCCAGGCGAGGCGTAAAGCTTTGTGTCATGCCTTCGGCTCTGAAAGCACTTATCAATGATGTTTCATTGAATGGTTTGCACGCTGACATTTGTTGATGGCCCAGCATTCAAATCTGTAGCAATTTGCAGAAGGGTTGTACTTCTGTCACGTTAGACAATTCTCTTCAAGTCACCACTGGTCCTGTTCTTGCAGAATCTTTTTACAGCCACAGTGATGTCAGAGATTTGATGTTTTACTGGATTCCTGATACTTACTGTACACTTATGAAATAGTTGTATGGGAAAATCCCCACTTCATCGCTGACTCTGAGATGCTGTGGCCCATCGCTCATTTGTCGACTATAACACCATGTTCAAACTCACTTAAATCTTGATAACCTGCCCTTGTAGCAGCAGTAACAGATCTAACAACTGCATCAGACACTTGTTGCCTTATGCAGGCATTTCCGGCCGCAGTGCTGTATTCTGATTACATATAGCTTATGGGGTACTCAAATGCGTGGTCATCAGCACCCGTAGAAAGTCCCAATTGTTACACAGTCCAATGCTGTATTTTGCCTGTTTACATATCTCTGTATATGAATACTAATTTCTTTAGCATTTCGGTGTATACTAGCAGTTTTGTTTTTCTTACAGAATGGCTATTTCTGAAAAGTTGCACATTTGCAAAGTAAGCTCTGTTTCCTGCATGTCTTCTTTCCCTTATAGACTTTCCAATCCTGTTATCTGTTATTAGGACTCCTGAGCAGTTAAAAGAGGACACACCTTTGAAGCATTTCCCATTGACGTTTAGGCCTTTAGGGGTTATTCTGGCCTCAGATTGTGACATTACCACATAATTTGTTTTGTTTTCATTTACTATGAGACCAATTTTTAAGGCTTTTGTTTCCTTTGCCCAGTATGCTTCTTTGATATTTCTTCCTACTATAGCAATTTCATCAGTGCATGCACATATCTGGCTAGTTTTCATAAATATGGTGCCTCTTTTGTTGATTTTATTTGCTACACTAGGCAGGGCTATACTGAATAGGTCGGTGGAGAGCCTATCACCTTGCTTCACGCCTTTATTAAAGTCGAAATTTTCACTTGTTCTGCTAACGACCTTTACTTTTGCTCATCTCTGTCATTGTCATTCCGATTAGTCTTATTAGTTTAGCACATTTACCAACTTCTTTCAGTACTCTGTATAGTTCCTGCCGGTATATGCTGTCAAAGGCTTGTTTGAAGTCGATGAACAGGAAATGCAGATCTGTATCATATTCATAGAACTTCCATCATTTGTCTTATCACAAATATTTGATCAGTTGTTTCTCTGTCTGGTTGAAAGCCACACTAATATTCCTCTAGTATGTCTTCTGGGCACTTCCGTATCCTTTTGTTTAATATACTTGTGGAGATCTTATAAGCTGTACTTAGGAGTGTTACACCTCTATAGTTTTCACATGCTGTTCTGTCCCCTTTCTTATAAATGGGGATTATTATTCCAGTTTTCCAATTATCTTGCTTAGTTTCTGTTTCGTATATATCTGATATTAATGTGTGCAGTTCTTTTATTACAGGCTCACCACCAGGTTTTATTAATTCAGAGATTATGCTTTCTTCCCCAGTGGCTTAATTGTTTTTTGACTTAGGCACAACCTGGGAGACCCCTTTTAGTGTTGTCTTTCTTGGCATCATTTTCTACTTCCAGCTCCACTCTTTCCTCCTGCGCAGCTCTCCCATCACCTTCTAGGCTAGTGCTTAGTGTATCTTTGAAATACTCTGCCCATCTTCCCACTATCTATTCTTCCTCCCTTATCATTTTCCCATCTTCACTGAAACATGCCATTATTTTTTGCTGGAATCTGTTTATTTTGCCTACAGTACGATAGAACTTTCTTATTTCACTCTGTTCCTTTAATTCTTTTAGCTCTTGAAATTTCTTGTTAGTCCACTCTCTTTTCTTTCTCTTGCACATTCTGTTAGCTCTTCTCCTTAATTATCTATATTTTTCCATATTATTTCTGATTTCTCTCTGTAGCACTTTTGTTCTTGCCCTGTTCTTTTCCTCTATTGCTGACCAGCAATCTTTGTCAAACCATCCCAGAGTTCTTCTGTTCCTCCTTATGACTATTATTTCTTTTCTAGCATCTTTAATGGCTTTTTAGATCCCACTCACCCTTCATCTACTCCTACTGCAGTCTCTTCATTGCTGAACTTCCTGCTTAATGTTACTTGGTTTTTTTTTTTTTTTTTTTTTTTTTTTTTTTTTTTTTTTTTTTTTTTTTTTACTTCATCAGGGATTTTCAGTTTGTCAGTATTCCATTTCATCTTTTCTGTTCTGTTGCCATTTGTTAATGACAATTTCTCTCTCGACGAGACTGGTTAGTCACAAAGTGGTTTGATTCACAGTTTGGTCCTCTGCAGCTCCATACATCCATAACTGGTGTGGAGTGCAGTGACTAAAATATGGTCAATCTGATTAACTGCTCCAAGGACTGCAGACTTCCAAGTACCCAAGTACCCTTTTGTGTGGGAAGCAGTACTTTTAATAATTGCATTTTTCCTTGCTGCAAATTCGCATAATAAGTCTCCATTCTTGTTGTTTTCTTTATGTAGTGAATATTTTCCACTAACTTCATACAAATGTTCATTCCTACCTACTTTTGCATTAAAATCTCCTATTACTAACATCAGGTCATATTTAGCATACTTTTTCCAAGTCTTCATAGAACTGTTCTTTAATTATATCCTCTTTTTCCTCTGTTGGTGGATGTGCCTTAACTATTGATATATTCCTAAATTTCTACAACAACATATTTAAATTTTAAAATTTCATTGGCTATTTCTTTCATTTTTCCAGGTTGAAGCATTGCCCTCACATTCCATGATGGTACTGTCAGATCCTTTAACTGTTTCCTTTGCCAGTGTCTTGATACATGTTTTCCATCCAATTTCTGAGGCTTCTATTGAATTTCTGTAATATCATCATCATCAATTATTATTTTACAGTATGGGATTATTAGCCCCCATGTCCAATCCGCAACCTGGAGGACCAGGATTTGTATTAGGTTTACTCCTCTAGGGAAGCTGGCTTCACTATGCCTCTAGATCCCTCACTGCCCAATGTTGTGGGACACACTCCCAGGGGACACCACCTTATAGGCACCTTCAGTGTCGAACGGCATGGCTTGTGTACTTCCTTTTTCTGCCTACTCCTCCAATTTTCCATGCTGATTCGCACACTACACATTCCATGTCATCTTTTCCACCACACCTTAGCTCCTTGACAGTCTTCACCAGCACTATTGTCTCCAGCACCACGCCACAGACTCCACACATTTCCAGGCTGGCTCTCGCAAGCCACCCATCTCTGGTTATGCCCACACACGACTCAGCCTCGTCAGGTCCCTTATGCACGATTCTACGAGATCTCTCATGCTTTTCCTATCATTCTGCTCTCATTCCTCCTGGAAAGTTCACACACCTCATACTCTTGCACTGCTTTCAAGCAACTGACATCACAACACCCTGCATCGCACCTGCCAGGTCACCTCTCTAGGAACCCTCATGCTGGTGGCACTGCATGGAGCCACAGGGATTACAGCTGTTTCTCATCTGCACACCATCCTCAGGCCACCAGTTGGATGTTCGCCAATCTCATATTGTGCGCACCTGGAAATTCAAGCAAAACCAGACCAAACCATATCCTGTCTCTGGCGCAACCTCCGGCCGCCCATCAGACCTTCCATGAAAATGAAATTGTACCTCCATCACTGCAGCCAGTAGCCAGTTCTGCCTTCCCAGATGATGACATCACATTTCCACTCACTGCCCCTGGTGGCCAAGTTGATCTCAGACGACGACCCCGCACATCTCTCTTTCAGTTTCATTCCTACTGCCTCCCAGACCCTGGGGCATCTCCTCCCTTTGGAGACCACAAAATCTTTAAGATGATTATGCCATCTCTCCCTTAACCTAGGGCCAAGTGTGTGTGTGTGTGTGTGTGTGTGAGAGAGAGAGAGAGAGAGAGAGAGAGAGAGAGAGAGAGAGAGAGAGAGAACTGGGCTACAGCCACACTATATGATTTTGCACGCTGTGGGTGCCTTCATGCCAAAGAAATGTACTGGGGAGCATTCATTCTTTTTTTTTCTCACAATGCGTGCCATTTTTTTCACAGGGGGTACCATCCATATGTGAGAGATATGTGTTGCATTTTTATGATCTGTGTGGGGGAGATGGCTTTCCAGGAAGAATGGTGGTACAGGATAACTATGAATCTGTTACCTGTAACAGCAGTGCAGTGACTGATAATTTACCTAAGTCCTGCTTTTATGTGTTTCTTGCACTATCTACTTTGGTTAGTGTCTAATTAGTGTATTTTGTACAGCATTAGCATGTTTCATAAATAATTCTCTTTCGACGTGTCTG
Organism: Schistocerca gregaria; assembly: GCF_023897955.1. Lineage (NCBI taxonomy): Eukaryota > Metazoa > Arthropoda > Insecta > Orthoptera > Acrididae > Schistocerca > Schistocerca gregaria. The sequence goes on from NC_064931.1 coordinate 91,406,744, forward strand.
CACAATGTATCACCATTGATTTGACAAGTGTGTTGCAGAAGAGTCAATATAACTTTGTGAAATGACCTTTATGCATGTGTTCCTTGTGACAGAGCTGGGTACAGGAACTGGGGACTCGGCTGCTCACTGTTCAGTTTGCAGACAGGTTATAAAACCCTGGCATCACTGTCACTGTAGTAGTCTTGCTGTACCTTATAAAGTGTGAAATGGAGTGTCTGGATAGTGACGTAATTATAATGGAAGTGCAGAAACATCTATGGCTTCCCAACATGCAGAACAAAGGCTACAAAAATAGAAATAAAGAGAGATATTCAGAGCAAGCTCTGGGGGTAAAGTGCAATGGAATGGATGATAAGCAAAACTCAGATCTTTATGTATACTGACAGTAAATATCAATTAGAAGAATCATGACTGGCAGTAGGAAAGCTATTTCATAAACAAACCTGTAAAATTATTTCATTTTAAGTAGAATCTATCAAATAAGTAGCAAGTAATTATATAAATCTGTAACACTTTTATTCATAATCTTTTAGAGATAGAAGCAGAGAAAAGGTGGAAAAACATGAAAAACCTGTATATGAAATACATGAAAAACCAAGGAAGTACTGGTGATTTTGCTACATACAGCAAACCATACATACTTCACAAGCAGGTGTCTTTACTTGAAGGAGTGTTTCAATGAAGGACACAAGGGAGAATTATCCATTAATGCCTTAATACAAAATCAGTTCACTAGTAAGCTGTAATAGCTGTTTCAGTTGGTTTAATATCAAACATATTTCATTAAGTTAGATAAAAACATTACTCTTTAGAACTGGTGGGGAAAATGAACACTACTGAATGTGTTCAGAGGAGAGAGTATGTACTTGCACCCGAGCCTCTAGTGAAAGAAAGTACACTGAGGTCAAAATCTAAGATGATGAAATACGATTTGATCAAGGAGGAAAATAGTAAATCTGCTCAGATGTTTCTGATTCCAGAATGAGATTTCACTCTGCAGTGTAGTTTGCACTGATATGAAACTTCCTGGCAGATTAAAATTGTGTGCCAGACCGAGACTCAAACTCGGGACCTGTGTCTTTCATGGGCAAGTCCTCTACCAACTGAGCTACCCAAGCATGACTCACGACCCGTCCCCACAGCTTCAATTCTGCTAGTACCGAGTTCGAGTCTCGGTCCGGCACACAGTTTTAATCTCCCAGGAAGTTTCAGATATTTTCTGATGTTTAAGCTTTATGTGGTTAGGAAACAAACTGCAGGACAAACTAGATTTTCAATTGAAATTCATTTAACTTTCACAGTTATACATAATTTCCACATCTTCCTCTTGACAGTCTTCACCAAGTGGTAGCACTTTCACAGTTAATCAGCTTTCTGCACAACACAGTGAAAGTAGTTTTCACAGTGTACCAAACAACAGGTAGAACATTTTCTCACCCTTTTTGATTTGTAATTATAAATTCTGTAAATTGTTGGAGTTCTAAGATTTTTAAGAGTCGCCAAAACTTATTTCAATTACTATTTTTGTGTAAACTGCCACAAACAATAAAAATAAAAAAATACAATAATGTTACTGTGGGTTTTTCTTCTGTGCTGATACATTCCCATACGGTCATGTTCCTTTTAGAAATTCCATCTTTGATCACAGTCAAATGCATTTCAAATGAGTTAACAGACATCCTATAGTATTCAAAAAAATTATCTGGATTTGCCTTCAGTTTGTCCTGTACAAACACAAACTTTCCCTTTGTTGGTCTCTTGCTTAATATCAAATGAGTCCTGCATCTTTTCACACTGCCATTTCTGGCACCAGTGGTCAACTATTGCTGCACACCATGCAAGGACCGCATTCTGATTTAATGACATTCTGCTTATAGTTGACACAATCAGCACACAGCAACTGCTGTTGCAGTGTTCACTGATGTACTACTGACTGTTTGTTTTGTTTTGATTTGATTTAGGGCACAAAAAAACTGGGGTCATACGCGCCCAAGTCGAAACTATGGAACACAAACACAGAGAGTAGTTAAACAACTATATGTCAGTCCCAACTGACAGAATAAAAGACAGTTAAAAACAGGCACGTGGAAAAAGGGCTAAAAAGACACCATACAGAAACAGAGGTCCAAAACTAAAAATTAAATGGCCTTTGCTATATTTCTTACGCAGATAAAAAGTAAAACATGGTTGACGGCCTGCACGGCATTTGCCAAAACAGCTGATAAATCAGACGGCAAACCAGAGCTGGAACGTAAATGGTTAAAAAAAGGGTATTCTATCAGGAAGTGGTGGACAGTTAAAATTTGGGCGCAATGTTTACAAAGTGGTGGAGTAGCACCACTTAGCAAGGGACAATGGCTAAAAAGACAGTGCCCAACACGCACCTGAGTTAAAATAATCTCCTCCCGGTGGGAGGGCCAAGAGGAGGTCGTCCAAGGCCCTGGGAGAGGCTTAATAAGCTGAAGCTTATTCCTGTGAAGGGAGGATCATTGGCGATGCCAAAGGGACACCACCTCCTGACACACGGTAATGCAGAGATCATCGGAAGGAATATAGGTACTTGTGGGCTGAAGTACGAGGACTGCAGCCTTGCAGCAGCATCAGCAGCCTGGTTTCCCAGCAGATTAACATGACCAGGAACCCACAGAAATATCACACTGGCTCCACCATGAGCGAACAAGTGACAGATTTCCTGGACCCACTGAACTAAGGGATAGACATTGAAGGGCGATGAGCGAGTGTAAGCAGAGGACACAATCAAAAATGCTATGTCGCTGGATGTACTCCATGACCTGATACAGAGCAAAGAGCTCTGCTGTAAATACTGAGCAGTGTGCCGGAAGCCGATATCGAAAGACACGGATGCCAATGACGAAAGCACACCCGACCTCACAGTCAGTCCGAGAGCCATCAGTGTATACAAAGGTACTATCACGAAGTTCCATGCAAAGGTAGTGAAACTGAAGGTAATAGACCATGGCTGGGATAGTGTCCTTAGGAAGCGAATGAAGGCCAAGGTTAACATGGGCTGCTTCAAGAAGTGAAGGGTTCACACCCACTGGGAAAGCTGCAGGTAGTGTAGAGGTAAGCCACTGTCGCAAGTGCCAAAAGGGGACTCCAGGAAATAAAAGAGAAGAGAGATGAGCCCCGTACTGATGACCAAAGGAATCATCAAAGAAGGAGGTATAGGAGGAAAGGCCATGTATGACAGAGAAACGGCATACATACCTGCTGAGGAGAAAGTCACATTGTCACATTTGAAGGACAGTGGTAGTTCAGCAGCTTCAGCTTACAGACACTCAACCGGGCTGATGTAAAAGGTGCCTGTGGCCAAACGGATGCCACGATGGGGAATAGTGATGAGACGGTGTAAGAGGGATGGGCATGCAGACGCATAATCAAAGCACCCATAGTCGAGTTTTGAACGGACAAGGGACCAGTACAAACGAAGAAGGGTGGTTTGATCTGTATCCCAAGAAGTACCATTGAGGACATGTAGGACACTGAGGGACTGCATACAGTGGGTTGCCAGGTACGATACACGGGAGGACCAAGAGTGTTTCCAATCAAGCACGAACCCCAGGGTTTTTGTAGTTTCAACAAACGGAAGGCCAACAAGTCCAAGATCTAGAGATGGTGGGAGAAACCATTTGCATCACCAGAAATTCATACAGAGAGTTTTGTCAATGGAAAAACAAAAGCCGATGCTCCAGGAGTAAAGACAATCAAGACAGTGCTGAAGACTCTGCTCAGTGAGACAGGTCCATGGAGAACTGCAATAAATGGCAAAATTGTCAACAAAAAGGGAGCCGGAGATGCCCGGCAGGAGACATACCATTATAGGGTTAATGACCGTAGCAAAGAGGACAATGCTCAGGATGGAATGCTGATGCACACCATTTTCCTGGATAAAGGTGTCCAACAAGGCAGAACTCTCACGCACCTTGAAAACTCGGTCTTGTTAAAATGCCCGAAGGAAATAGGGCAGGTGCCCATGGAAGCCCCACGTGTAAAGAGTTCAGAAGATACCAGTTCTCCAGCAGGTGTTGTAGGCCTTCTCCAAATCGAAAAACATGGCCACAGTCTGGAATTTCCACAGAAAACGATTCATGACATGGGTGGACAAACTAACGAGATGGTGAACTGCATAACGTCGCTCTCAAAATCCACACATTGCATTCATTAGTAAATGGCGAGACTTAGACCACCACACCAGCGGGGCATGAATCATATGTTCCATCACCTTGCAGACAGCTCATAAGAGACATGGGGCTGTAACTAGAAGGAAGGTTTTTGTCCTTACCGGGCTTAGGTATGGGTGTGACTGTGGCTACATGCCAGCGTCTAGGGAAATGTGCCCTCTGCCCAGATGTGGTTGTCCGTGTTAAGCAGAAAGTGCTTGCCCGCAAGAGCAAGGTGCTGCAACATCTGAATGTGGATGGTGTCTGGCGCTGGGGCTGAGGATCGGGATGAAATGAGAGCATGATCTAGCTCCCTCATAGTAAATTGATTCAAAGAAGAGAAGAGTATTGCCCGAGCTGCCTCCACTAGTTTCCAATGGAAGAAAGGCAAGGTGATAGTGGGAAGAGCTCAAAACTTCCGGAAAATGGCAGCCCAATGTGTTGGAGACAGCAATAGTGTCCACAATGACATCGTCAGCTGCTGTCAGGCCGGAAATTGGGGAATAGATCTTGGTTCCAGAGAGCCATTGGAGGTTGGCCCACATGACAGAGGAAGGTGTGGAACTGTTAAAAGAATTAGTGAATGAAATCCAGCTAGCTCTTTTGCTATCCCATAGAACCCAATGACACTTTCAACACATCTGTTTATAATGGTTCAAATGGCTCTGAGCACTATGGGACTTAACATCTGAGGTCATCAGTCCCCTAGAACTTAGAACTACTTAAACCTAACTAAACTAAGGACATCACACACATCCATGCCCGAGGCAGGATTCGAACCTGCGACCGTAGCAGTCACGCAGTTCCGGACCGACGCGCTTAGAACTGCACGGCCACTGCGGCCGGTTCTGTTTATAATGAATGCAGTTTGCCAGCATAGGGTGGCAGTTACAAATGCAGAGAGCACGTCTCCACGCACGAATTCCATCGCGGCATGCCTCAATCCACCAAAGGACTGGGACATGATGCGGTAAAGAGGAAGTGCGGAGGATGGAACATTCTGCAGCAGTAAGGATAACATTTGTGAAATATCTACCTGGTCATTGCAACTGGGGAAATCTTGTTTTTCTAAGGTCACCAGGGAGGAGTAAAGCTGCCAATTAGTCTTAGGAAGCTGCCATTTAGGAGTGCACATGGATGGGGAAGGAGTCAGCAAATCAATAGCACAGGGGAAACGGTCGCTCGAGTAGGTGTCAGAAAGAATGGACCACTCAAGACGAGGGGAAGACTGGGCAACGCACAAGGAGATGTCCAAATGGGAATAGGTGTGCGAGGAGTTGGAAAGGAAAGTGGGTGCTCCGGTGTTAAGGCAGAAGAGGTTAAGCTGGTTAAGGAGGTCAGCCAAGAGGGCATCACTCTGACAGGTCCTGGGAGAACCCCAAAGGGGATGATGCACATTAAAGTCACCAAGTAGCTGCCCAATTAGTTGAAGGAAGTCTGCCCTGGTGACAGCGAATGATGGACACATACGGTACAGAGGGGAAAAAGTCAGGTGGGGAATGAAAACGTGAACTGCAACAGCTTGAAGATTGGTAGTCAGGGAGATGGGTTGACTATAAAGGTCATCCCGTATGAGCAGCACGACGTCCCCATGAGATGGAATGCCAACCTCAGGGTGAAGGTCAAAACGAATTGGTAAGAAATGTGAAACCTCAAAGTGGTTGTGAGGATGCAATTTCATTCCCTGAAGGCAAAGTACAAGGGGATTGTAACGCTAAAAGCAGCCGTAAATCCTCTTTGTGGGACCGAACGTCGTGAACATTCCATTGGAGGAGAGTCATGATGAGGCAGATATGTAAAGGTGTCAACTCGGCAGCTACTGGATGACAGCTGGGGAAGAGGCACTACTACAGGGCACAGAATCAGGAGGATCCTGCTTCATGGGGTCCACAGAAGCATCAGCTTGCTTGTGCAGTCAGTCAGTCAGTGGAGTTGGTGAGCACCAGCGACACGGGGGCTGGCTGGGCTGGGGTATCACGTGGCGACACAATCGAAGAGGATCTTTGAGGTGGCAAAGGGAAAGATCATTTGCCTTTTGTGGACTTCATTGAGCCTTTCTGGTTAGATGAAAACTCGGGTGGTGTTTGGCTGGAGGGACGGAGGAAGTCTTCACGGGAGTACTTTTTCTGTCCTTTCCAGCCTACCGGTTGTGTAGCTGGTGGCTTCGCCCCTTGAGGCAATAGTTTGATGGCTTGTTGCCCAACAGGGGGATGGCGATGCTACCTTGACACTGGGCGATTTCACAACCTCAGAGATGAATTGGAGGTCACATGTCTGTGTGGCCATGTCCTTCACGGAGTGAGGGGTAACAAGAGCAGAACTGCAGGTGCCAGATGGGAGAACACAGAATTTGTGACTAGGCAGTAACTTGCAAGCTACTGGGTAAGGCAATTTTTCCTTTACCGAATCTCTTGGAGAGCCCATTCATCAAGATACACCAGAAAATCCTGAGAGGAGGCAGTATTTCCGCCATTGCAGTTGATACAGCGGGGAGAAGGGGGTGGACATCCACCCTCAGTGCATCCCTACCACAGGTTACACATTTGGCAGGGTGTCAACAAGACATTCTAGTCTGGTGTAAACGATGACAATGGTATCAGCACATCGAGTTTGGAATGTACCGCCGGACTGCTATAATTTCATAGCCTACTTAGCTCTTGGATGGCAGCATCACTCTATCAAAGGTGAGGAAAAAGAGTGTGGGTGGGCACTAAGGAGGAAAGTACCTTTTTCATTACATAATGGATAGCAATGACACCCTGATCAGAGAGGTAAGATCAGATTTCGACCTCGGTTGACTGCCGAGCAGCGTGGTGTAAATTACACTACGGGAAGAACTAAGTTCGATGGACCTTGACACCAACAGGGTAGCCATGGAGAAGTGAGGCAGCAAGCAGTAGTTGTGCTTGAGAATCAGAAGCAGCCTCCAAAAGAAAAGTGCCATTGTATTAATGAGAGCAGGATTTCACAGGAACAGCAATTGCATCAACACCTTTCTGAATAATAAACAGATTTACCATGGCAAAGGACTGACTGTCTTCAGTATGTGTGACTACGAGGAACCGTGGTTCATGGGGTAGGCCCTTCGAATCATTAGCCTCATTATGTTTATGTTTTGTAGATGTTGATTGGGGAGATGATTGACTCATTGCAAGAAAATCCCCCATGATTGCCAGAGTCTCCGATGGCGCACTCCTTCCAACTGGGGGCACCCTTCACAAGGGGGCGCACCTGCCTTGGGTGATTGTTCACACCTCAGGTCACACCTCTCAAACATCTACATCTACATCTACATCCATACTCCGCAAGCCACCTGGCGGTATGTGGCGGAGCGTACCTTGAGTACCTTTATTGGTTCTCCCTTCTATTCCAGTCTCGTATTGTTCATGGAAAGAAGGATTGTCGGTATACCTCTGTGTGGGCTCCAAACTTTCTGATTTTATCCTCATGGTCACTTCGCGAGATATACGTAGGAGGGAGCAATATATTACTTAACTCCTTGGCGAAGGTATGTTCTCGAAACTTTAACAAAAGCTCGTACCGAGCTACTGAGCGCGTCTCCTGCAGAGTCTTCCACTGGAGTTTATCTATCATCTCTGTAATGCTTTTGCGATTACTAAATGATCCTGTAACGAAGCGTGCTGCTCTCTGTTGGATCTTCTCTATCTCTTCTATCAACCCTATCTGGTACGGATCCCACACTGCTGAGCAGTATTCAAGCAGTGGGCTAGACAAGCGTACGGTATCCTACTTCCTTTGTTTTCGGATTGCATTTCCTTAGGATTCTTCCAATGAATCTAAGTCTGGCATCTGCTTTACTGACGATCAACTTTATATGACAATTCCATTTTAAATCACTCCTAATGCCTACTCCCAGATAATTTATGGAATTAAATGCTTCCAGTGGCTGACCTGCTATATTGCAGCTAAGTGATAAGAGATCTTTCTTTCTATGTATTCGCAGAACATTACACTTGTCTACATTGAGATTCAATTGCCATGCCGTGCACCATGCATCAATTTGCTGCAGATCCTCCTGCATTTCAGTACAATTTTCCACTGTTACAACCTCTCGATATACCACAGCATCATCCGCAAAAAGCCTCAGTGAACTTCCGATGTCATCCACAAGGTCATTTATGTATATTGTAAATAGCAACGGCCCTACGACACTCCCCTGCAGCAAACCTGAAATCACTCTTACTTCGGAAGACTTCTCTCCATTGAGAATGACATGCTGCGTTCTGTCATCTAGGAACTCTTCAATCCAATCACACAATTGGTCTGATAGTCCATATGCTCTTACTTTGTTCATTAAATGACTGTGGGGAATTGTATCGAATGCCTTGCGGAAGTCAAGAAACACAGCATCTATCTGGGAACCCATGTCTATGGCCCTCCGAGTCTCGTGGACGAATAGCGCGAGCTGGGTTTCACACAATCGTCTTTTTCGAAACCCATGCTGATTCCTACAGAGTAGATTTCTAGCCTCCAGAAAAGTCATTATACTCGAACATAATACATGTTCCAAAATTGTACAACTGATAGACGTTAGAGATATAGTTCAGCACATCTGTTCGAGGTCCCTTCTTGAAAACGGGGATGACTTGTGCCCTTTTCCAATCCTTTGGAACGCTACGCTCTTCTAGAGGCCTACGGTACACTGCTGCAAGAAGGGTGCAAGTTCCTTCGCGTTCTCTGTGTAAAATCGACCTGGTATCCCATCAGGTCCAGCGGCCTTTCCTGTTTTGAGCGATTTTAATTGTTTCGCTATCCCTATGTCGTCTATTTCGATATCTACTATTTTGTCATTTACCATGTGACAGAGGAACCAATTGGCAATTTGGGAAGGTTGCAGCTCAGGCAGTCACCCCTCCCTGTACCAGGGGTTATGTGCAGACCCTATGTGTTGACCCGGGGCTGGGAATTACGTGTTACCCAGTCACCTGTTACACGTCAGACACGTGGGCCAGCCTTCAGGAGTGCACAGGAGAGAAGAAGAGAGAGAGGAACAAGAGGCGAAAGGAAATGAAGAAAGGAAAAAGGAGCAAAAAACAAAGGTGAGACTGTTCTTACATCAGCGACAGGCAGTGAAGAACATTCCCAGTAACATCCTAGACATGTTTCCAAGGGAGGGGAAAAAGAATAGCAACAGGAGAGACATGCAACACGGAAGGGAAAAAACACTGCAAAGGCTGGGGCCCCGTAGTAGCCAAGAACGAACCTGCCAAAGAGTGGTGAGCCCTTTGGGGGAACTACTGACGGGATTTACCTGAGCTTGATGTTGCATATTTAGCATTTCTCTTCCCAAAACTGGAGTCTGCTCTCAAAAGAACCATGTTCAAGTCCATGGATGCAGTGAAGGTAAAGCAGTGAGCCTCCTCAACAGCATAATAAAAAATACTTGCAGCACTGCTTCTAACTTGCATCGAGCAGTGCAGGAATCAGGGAAGGGACTACACAGAAGGGGACAACATTTCAGTTGTGTAAGTGTAAGTATTTTCAATAAAGACTTAGAGCATTAGTTTGGTTTCTTTATTGTCACACCTCATACTGTATGGCCAGCATCTACTTAACTTGACAGCCTCAACTCTTCAGCAACAGTTATGGATCACTTGTAAAAAATTTTGGAAGACTACACTCTTCTGTTACCAATATTTCACTTACTCTTAAAGATATCTGCTCCTTCCCATCTTTGGTTCTACCAGTCTCCTCCTTCACCATACCATTTATTGTCTTTATTTTATTATCTGATGTGAGTGTCTTTCTCATGTACTGTCTGTGTTACTGTCTTCAATAAAATTGTAGAAGATGTCAGCAGTTAAGCTTACTTGCAATTATTAAAAACTGTATCAATTCCTTCCTTGTAGATATGTATAACAATACCACATTTTTACCTATTTGAATAGCCGAGTTGTGACAATGACATGTTTAATGTTTACAGAAATTATGACCTTATAAGAAGAGCAATGAGAACCCACCATATTTTTCTTAGACCATCTGCTGGCAGTCCAGTAGTCTAGAGAGATGATCACCAATGTTGGGACCATTAGAATTTACACCAGACACTGCAGTTCTGTACAGAGGTAGACCAACTGTCATTTAAATTCTACTAGGCTGGTGCATAAGTTTGTAGCATTGTTCCACAAGTTTAATAAACACAACAGATACATATAACAGACACTTTAGTTATCATTAATATATTCTCCTTCACTACTGACAACCGTCTACCAATGCTAGGGTAACTTTTCAATTCCACTACTGTAGAAATCACATGGTTTTGAGACAAAGAACTCATCAAGCTATGTTTGGAGCACATTTTCATTCATAAAGAAGTTGCTTGAATGATGTTCAATAGAGAGCAGAAAAATCTGAAGGCACAAGATCAGGTGAATGAGGTGGTTGTGGAATGACTTCCCAACCCAACTCTTGTATAGTGTATTTTGTCAGTCCAGCAGAATGAAGGAAGGCTTTATCATGGAGTAGCATCACTTCACACAGTCTTTCTGGTCATCATTCTTGGACTGCATCTGCAAAACGTCTCAGTTGTTGACAATAAATGTCAGCAGTAATGGTTACACCTTGGAAAAGCAACACATAGTACACACCACACCATCGCTGTTCCACCAGATTCATAATATTGTCTTTTGTGGGTGTCTGTATGGGGAGTTGCTGGTTTGTTTGGACTCAACCATTCCTTTCTTTTCCTTCTATTAGGATAAAGACACAATTTCTTGTCATCAATACTGATACAGGATACAAATGGTCGGTATTGTTCACAAGCCAATTGATTACGAGCAAGCAGAGATGCATATATGGCCACCTACCAATTATTGTGATTTCGGCTTAGAGCATACAGTACCCATACACCAAATTTTGAATTTCATAGCATTTGTCTGTTCTTGAGTACATGATGTGGATCATTGTGGATTGTGGATTAATGTGTTTAAACGATTTTCACCAAACCCTGAAGGTCTTCCTGAATGGGAAGAGGCACACTAATGTCAAAACGATCCTCCTTAAAACAAGAAAAACCATTTTCTTGCTGTGTTCTGTCCAAACGCATTATATGAATATGTCAGAAGTGTTCCGATTTTTCCACTTGGCACTCCGTTTTCTACTGTCCACAGCTCCACTCACTACCTTCAAATGACAAAATGACAATACATAAACTGAAACAGCAATAGTGAACTACAAATAAAAAATGACAACAGATAAATAAACCCATAACAACTGGAATACTACCATGAAAAAGAAAAACTCTACGAACTTGTGCACCAACCAAATACATTATAGGAGTGAGCCATTTAGATCTTATCATACAGCCCTTCATGAACATCTTGCAAAAACCTTAGATATGCTTAACAGCAACTTCCGTATATATGTACAAGTGCGTGTTTTTACTTGTCAGAGCAACCTCAGACATTTCCAAACATGTGCTGACTATCATGACTACAACACCTACAACTGGAGGGTTTCTCTCATGCAATAAATGAAAAAACCCATACATAAAGATATGTGAGCCACAATGAAATTACATTTTATGAGGCATTACCAACTTACAAAAAGAGGGTAAAAGAGATGACAATGTTTACGACAAAGTTAAAACATCTGCTTGACAAATGGTTGTACACTTTAATTACACACGTTATCTCAAACTGGTACTGACTCCCCATGTATCCTGCACAATATACTTATATACAGACAGCAGCTGTACTGCTTTTAATGACTGCTTTATGTGGAAAATATTTCTGCTGTTGCATATCCATTTTGTGTATCCAGCAATTTGGTTAATGGGCCTAATGAAGAAAGATAAATCAAGTTTTATGAATGATGATGTGTTGAGTGGAGATAACACGTAAATAATGCACCTGTAATCACCCACCCCCAAACTGAATCACACTCAAATATTTTTGCAATGTGCCCAATGAGTGTCATACCACTATGTTAAATGGCTGCAAGACAAATAAATCACCATATTGATTCACCTATCCTCTTTGTGAACAATTGCTACAACTGTTAATTTTTTGTGTTAAATTTGACGACTTTGTGCTGCTCCAGAATGTTTACGCTCATTGCCAATCTTAGCTGCATAACATTATTTGTGTGCACAACTCATTAAATATAATTTCTTTTATAAGCCGTTAGCTGGCTGCCTTGGGAGGAGGAGGCATGCTTGTTCCAGCTGTCAATGCAGTATGAGCCAGTTTTAAGCTTTTGGTCACAACATCATCTGCATAGGGACTGAGTTAAAGAGTGCAATTAGTACTACAACTGTGTTGCACTCACCTTCTGGATACTTACTTAACTAAAATGTTGACTGGTCATGCATATAAGCCATCACTTTACAATCATCTTTATCTTTAGAATTTAACAGAAATCTGACTGTAGGAGACTTTCACTCACAGCATTATATATTAACCTTGTATCATCTCTCATTCTACCTCAGCTTTGTGTTATTTTGCTAATTTTCTAAGAAGTTTGAACTGCTTTGTTTATGTTATTTCTACTACTTCTGTCACATGATAAAATTATTCACTGAATAATAATGAACTTATTATGTATTAAAAATCAGTTTTTCTTTCAGTTGTGTGGCTCTGCAGAAATCATTTCTGGTTATCGTGTTTGTTTTGTTATTGGATGTTTCTTTCTCAGTTTGCTTTGATGCTGCCATAAATATAATCACTAGTACTAATTGAAGTGTCACAGGTGCCAACTTACATATTTCTAGAGCATTCAATGGCGCCAGTCCTTAAACATTTCTAGACAAACTGTAAGCAATAAGATTTACAAGTGTACTAAAGATTTGACTCAAAGCATCCCTTTAAAAAAAACACCAACACACACCATGCAACACAAGGTGTAAAACTCATACCACCTCAGTCTATTCATGATGTAAGACTGGTATCTAATGCAATGGAAGACAGAATAGATGTACCACAATTTAGCATGTTAGCTACTCTTCAGTTTGTAACTTATATAAAAGACAGACAGACATCTGGCACAGCAGGCAAGATCACATTGTCTGTGCAAGACACTAATGTCCCAGTGAGGGGTGTCAACAACTGTTGACCAGGTCATTCAGTTCCATACATTCATGGTTTAATATGAATAGGTTGACACCTAATGTGAATAAAACAAATCAGTACTTTATATTTCAAAAAATGAATGAAAACAAAGATCTTAATACAGTGTGTGTGTGTGTGTGTGTGTGTGTGTGTGTGTGTGTGTGTGTGTGTGTGTGTGTGTGTGTGTGTGTGGAGGGGGGTTAAAGCGCTACATATAGTACGATCTACAAAACTGTTAGAAATTAGAGTTGACTGAGAAACTGGAAAGACCGTGTAGTGAAACTTGCTCAGAGATTCAATTCAGCACATTTGCTTCTTAGAATTCTTTCACAAGTATTCTGTTGGGAAACTAAGAATTATTTAAGTGGAAAATGTGTGCTGATGATCGGCAATCATGGTAAGTAGTGAAATGTGTTTCAGTGGTATGGGTACCACCAACCCCCTCCCTCTTCGAGGAAGTACCAAAACAAAGCGAGTATGTTAAAGCCTGGTAGTGACCGCGTGTTAATTGGAGGTACTAACGATGTTTATAGGAATGAGAGCAAATGTGCAAAGACTGTTCTTAGAGAACCTTTGCAAAAAAATACCTGAATTTTATTTCCTCTTTGTCAGTGTACCTCATAAACATGATATTACGGAAAATTCGTGTGTTAATCTTGGAATAAAGTCAAAGAACAAAATGCTTCACAAGATACACAGTGATTCTGCCAATGCAACATTTAAAAGCAATGAAAACGGTAATTCTGAAAGTCCAGAAATCATCTAGGGAAATCACAGCAAGATAGTTGCAAAATTCCCCGTCAACAGTAACTGGTGAGGTCACCAACAGCAGAGGCCCATGCACAAGCAGTGAAGGAACCTACACTGTTAGAAGGAGACCCTGAACTGGCAGCTGAAGAGCCTACACCAGTAACAACAGTAGATGGGAACTGTCTGATGGCAGCACTAGACCCAGCCTCACTCTTAGCAGCTGTGATGAGCATTACAATGCATCTAAAGGCTGATCTACAAGGTGCAGAAAACCTGTAGTACTCCAGGATTTTTGGTACCCCACCTGAAAACAGGATCAGCTATGACATAGCAAAGTATAAGTACAACTGTTCCCAGTCTCAATGCTAAAGGTTTACATATTTTAAGCTATAATATACACAGTTTGAGCAATAAATCGTTTGAACTTTAAGTTGCACTTAATGATTCCACTACTGACTGAATTTTATGGCAGAGATTTTGAATTAGGGACCATTAACATTAATCATTATAATGTGGCTAGTCAGTTCTGTTGGCACGGTGCTAAAAGTGGAACGGTTTGCATTTTGATTAAATCTCATGCTGAATATAAAATAAAGTGAGAGGCAGAAGCATAGAGTATTGAAAAACATTTTGAAGCTGCTGCTTGATTGCATGAGTAGCTGGGTGAAGAAGTAATTACAGCAGTACATAGATCACCTAGTCCGGACATAGGTGCCTTCATTAATAAATCAGTCTTTTACTGAAAAAGCCACTATAACTGCCTATGGGGACCTTGGATGAATCTGCACCTAAAAAACTAGTTATTAATGTACCACAGAGCTGCAACATGTTTCCTTTAATAAGTAGCCCCACAACAACAAAAAATTGAACAGAAAATGTTATAGAAACATATATTTGCTACTTCACATTCCCTAGTTGAAACCAATGTTGCACTGTATGCTGGTGTACAATACTTAAGTTTATCCTAATTAATTAAATTCAAGCTTAGTGTTTGGGAAGCCTTTATAAAGTAAAAAGAGGGTGACAATTAGTGAACAATATGAAATAAAATCGTCATAACTTCTGAACGGTTTTGTTAGGACATTCATACTGCACGGATGACCATGGGGCACTATGGGAACTACTATGGTTTGGTTTAGCAATGAAGCCCACTTTCATTTGGGTGGCAATGAGCAAAACTGAGGCATTTGGGGAACTGAGAATCCGCAATTCATGATCGTGAAGTCTCTTCACCCTTAATGGGTGACTCTGTGGTGAGCAATGTCCAGCCACAGAATAATCAGTGTGAGATTTCTTGATGGCATGGTGACTACCAAACAGTATGTGAAGATCTTGGAAGATGATTTCATCTCCATTATCCAAAGTGACCCTGATTTTGCCAAGATGTGGTGTATGCAAGATGGAGCTCCACTATATCCAAATAGGAGAGTGTTTGATGTCCTGGAGGAGTACTTTGGGGATTGCATTCTGGCTCTGGGGTACTCGGACCACTGGTGTGGGCCTCGACTGGCCACCATATTCTCTGAATCTGAACACATGTGACTCGTTTTTGTGGGGCTATAGTAAAGACAATGTGTACAGCAATAATGCCAAAAGCAATGATGAGCTGAAAACAGCCATTCAGAAGGTCACCAACAGCACTGACTTTCCGACACTTCAGTGGGCCATGCAGAATTTCAGTTATTTGTCTGTACCACATCATCGCCAACGATGCCAGGTATATCGAACATCTCCTAACCTCCAGAATGAGATTTTCACTCTGCAGCGGAGTGTGCGCTGATATGAAACTTCCTGGCAGATTAAAACTGTGTGCCCGACCGAGACTCGAACTCGGGACCTTTGCCTTTCGCGGACAAGTGCTTCGGTAGCTCAGTTGGTAGAGCACTTGTCCGCGAAAGGCAAAGGTCCCGAGTTCGAGTCTCGGTCGGGCACACAGTTTTAATCTGCCAGGAAGTTTCATCTCCTAACCTAAACGCAAATACCTGTAATGATGATAAAATGTTGAATTAAATGTGTAAACACCATAGTTTGTAAGTAATTTACTTTTTTCCCCATATAGTTCAATAATTGTCATCCTTTATTTTCAAATATGGACACCACACAGAGAGAAATTAATACTGATTTGGGGATATCTGATGACAATGCTAACTGTCTTAGACTTCCTGGTATAACTGTGAAAGAAAGACATGTATGTCTTTTTACAGAAGGAATCTCTCTGCAGAAAACTGTGCTAGTTTTATAAATAGTCTGAATACTGAATCCTGGTTTGAAATGCTTTCACATTGAGGTATTAACAGTGCTTAGAAAGCTCTCTCTTCAGTATTTGTGACTAATTTTGAAACTGGCTTTCTGAAGAAACTGATCGGAGTCCATTCATGTGGAACTATTAAATCTAGTACCTGGATTTGACAGCCATTAAATTTTCCTGTAGGACTTGACAAAGGCTTAGTTTTCAAACGAAAAGATCCACAGATCCCGCATGTATAGGTTATGTAAAGACTTTTCAAAAATATATCAACATGGTAACTGGTGAAGCAAAAATACTTGGAAATGATAACAATAATAAGACCGTTGGGCAGTAAATCTAAATCTGTAGGGGAAGTAGCAAAACATGATAGGGGGAAGAGACATGAAAAGTAGGAAATCAAACTTGCAAATGCTGATAACATTGATATTGGCAAAGAAGACCAGCCAAATTACATAAAAAGTTACTTTATAAAGGCTTCCTAAACACTAAGCTTGAATTTCATTAATTAGGATAAACTTAAGTATTGTACACCAGCATACAGTGGAAGATTAGTTTAAACTAGGGAATGTGAAGTAGCAAAGGTGATTAAAAGCAACAAATGCAAAATGTCTCAGGTGTACATGAGGTACTGGTGTCACTTATGCTTCGCAAATTGCAAAGCATCTGGCTCACATAGCTGTGAGGGAATTTCCACCACAGAGTAAAAATTTCGGAAGTGAAGCCTTTGGTCAAGAGAGGCAATAGGGATACAGTTGAAATTGTTGGTTGGTTGGTTGGTTGGTTGGTTGGCTGGCTGGCTGGCTGGGTGATTCAAGGAACCAAACTACTAGGTCATCAGGTCCTGTTTCCTTGAACAGACAGGTCTATGTGACAGTACATCACAGAAGGCCTACCGCACAAAACCCAAGGGAAGACCTTTGGGTTTCAAGGTCTACCAAAGGTAAATGAAGGTTTGATAAAAGACAAAAAAGAAGAAATGGAAACATACAAAGAAGGCGGTCAAGATGTCCCATTTAGGGGAAAATTATTGACCCACATCACCCCTCTCAATGTTCTTTGAAGTATTTGAGAGATTAATGAGACAATGAGTCACCAAGTACTTAAGGAACCACAACCTACTGAACAGCAATCAGCATGGCCCTCCAGCAACTAGAAATACAAAAAAGGCAATAATGGATTACACAGATGAAATAATTAGAAAACAACAATAGTGTTGTAGGAGCTAATTTCAGTCTTTCTAAAGCTTTTGATGCATTTACTTATGAAATTCTTTTAGATAAACAGAGAGTAATGAGGATAAAAGTGATAGGAATCATGGTTACAGTCCTATTCGCAAAATAGGTAACAGATTGTGGAACTCACATCAGCACATCCTAATCACAAAATCAGATGAGTACTTGATGTAAAGGTAGTCAAAACAGGTGTACCACATAGTAGTGCATTAGGTAACCTTCTGTTTGTTATTTATATAAATTACACATAGTCCTCACAAGGGAACCTTCCCATCGCACCCCCCTCAGATTTAGCTGTAAGTTGGCACAGTGGATAGGCCTTGAAAAACTAAACACAGATCAATCGAGAAAATAGGAAGAAGTTGTGGGGAACTATGAAAAAATAAGCAAAATATGCAATCTGAGTAGTCCATGTGCAAGATAGGCAACATCAAGAAGAGGGTGAGCTCAGGAGCGCTGTGGTCTCGTGGTTAGCGTGAGCAGCTGCGGAACGAGAGGTCCTTGGTTCAAGTCTTCCCTCGGGAGTAAAGTTACTTACTTTATTTTTGCAATGTTATGATCTGTCTGTTCATTCATTGGCGTCTCTGTTCACTGTCATAAGTTTAGTGCCTGTGTTTTGGGACCGCACCGCAAAACCGTGTGATTAGTAGACGAAAGGACGTGCCTCTCCAATGGGAACTGAAAACATTTGATCGCAAGGTCATAGGTCAACCAATTCCTCCACAGGAAAACATGTCTGATATATTCTATACGACACTGGTGACGGCATGTGCGTCACATGACAGGAATATGTTGTCGACCCACCTAACTTGTGCACTTGGCGCATGGGTAAAAAGATTCTTCTACCTTGCCCGATTTAGGTTTTCTCGTGAATGTGATAATCACTCCCAAAAAAGTGATGAAAATATAAGCGTTTGTCACATAAACTGAAAATAAAAACTTAAAATTTTCACCCAAGGGGAGACTTGAACCAAGGACCTTTTGTTCCGCAGCTGCTCACGCTAACCATGGGACCACGGCACTCCTGAGTTCTGTCTTTCCTTGTTGTTGCCTATCTTGTCCATGGACTACTCAGTTTGTATATTTTGCTTATTTTTTCAAAGTTCCACACAACTTCTTCCTGTTTTCTCAACTGATCTGTGTTCAGTTTTTCAAGGCCTATCCACTGTGCCAACTTACAACTAAATCTGAGGGGGGTGCGATGGGGAGGTTCCCTTGTCAGAAACAATGTCTATGATCATGTTGCATGACATTAGTGTAATAGTGAGCAATAATAAGGAATCTCTGTCTACAACAACCAATCAAGTCCATAGATTAATGGTTCAGTGCCAAAAGGCTGACCATTAATTTGAAGGAAACAAATTACATTCAATTTAGAAAAAGGAATCAAAACAAAAATCTCTCTCTGGTATATAGCAGAAAGTAGAAAAAGTTTGATGAACGAAACTTATCGGAATGTACATTCATCACACTCAGTGGGAAAGATCATGTAATGTAACTCTGCTCGTATAACGTAACTCTCCCATAGACTCAGTTCAGCATGTTTAGGGATCAATGGAAACGTCCGATTCCACCCGTCTGCTTTGACCCGTGATGTAAGGGGTGTGTGTGTGTGTGTGTGTGTGTGTGTGTGTGTGTGAGAGAGAGAGAGAGAGAGAGAGAGAGAGAGAGAGAGAGAGAGAGAGAGAGAGAGAGAGAGAGAGAGAGAGAGAGACCTAGCTTGCAGTGCCAGAATTGGCAAGCTTTTTTTTTTTTTTTGAGTTGTGATATGTCCTAAGGTGTCCTAATTTATGTACAGATGTTTGATTTTTTAGGTGTTGTGGTTTCGGTTTTATTTTTCATAATTGAAGTGTTGATTTTTGGCATCAATAGCTGTGGTTGACCAATATCGGTAAAGGGGAACGACCGATTGCCATTTTCATAGTTTCAGTTGTAGGTATTGGTGTTTTGGTATCGTCAGCAGTGGTTGACCTACATAGGTCAAGAAAAAGTGTCCGATTTCTGTAGATATATCAATTATTTTTATTAGCAAAATGTTGCAATTTTTTTTGTTTGTCATTTTGGGATTGTGGTGTTGTGTTTTTCTACTGTCATATTTAGCTTGTACCCTTAAAACTCCCAATTTCCCGTGGTTATCCCGTTAGTTCAATTGATATTTTTGGAGGGAGATGGTATTGTCTTATTTATATGTATTTTCATGTTTGTAGCTGTGTCTACGTAGTGACATAATCGGCGCGATATTGGAGACACTTAGAGTAGCCATTTTTGCTATACTGATGACGTCGTGGGTCAAAGCAGACGAGTGAAATCTGACACTTCTGTAATCCCATGTTTTGCTCAGAGAATCATTTCAAAAGATTGCTCCTCAGAAGGAGCTGTTCGAACCTTGTCACACAGCTCTACAAGAGCTCATTGCAGTTCACTTTTTGCAAAGTTGTGTGGTTACTTTACCCACCATACATATACACAAATGTGTGTTGCTGACAAGTGCTAAACTTTAAGACCTGGAAATCAACAGCGATTACCATAATTTTGCAAATATAGCACTCACAATACCAGGTCTCTCCATGAAGAACAACTCATACTAAAAGACATGTGGACCCCTTTGGTGTCATTCTTTACAATGCACTGTCAACTTATGGAAAGGATTTTGAGAAGAAATTAGATTTTATAGCAAAATCAAAGAGTACTATTAATCTCGAATAAAATGACAGCACCAGTTGCATTTTTCTTTTTTATTTTAACAATCGAGGCCAAGGCATTTATCAGTCAGTATATGTTAGGGGCCATCAGAACACACGAGTCTTACAGTGTTCTCTCAGTACATCTGACATATCATCAGCTTTCTCTTCTGCCTCTGCCCTGCATTTGCATTGGCTCAACATGATTACTTTTGGATTTGGAACAGTTAATTTACAAGGTGGCTAGATACCCCTCCTGGCACCACTCTTGGGAGGGAATATGCATGCCCCAAATGTCTCCACGCATAAAAGTGAGTGAAAGTTTTCTAAATATTTGTGAATTGTGTAACTGAGGTGGTGGCTAAGGCAATATTGATGCACTGGACTCTGATTTGGTAGGAGTAGGATTCATACCCATTCAGCCATCCTTACTTTGGTTTTCCGGAGTCACTAAGGTGAATGCTGGGAGGGTTCCTTTGGTAAGGCCATGGCTGACTTCCTGCTCTATCCTATCCTACCTTGTACGTGTTTACATACATACATTTCATTTCTGTAATGTATCTGAAATATCCTATACTGTTTTGCCAAATGGTCAAAGGACAAATAAACAAACTCACAGATCTAAACAAGCAGGTCTACAAATAAGTGGTGACTATCATTATGATAATATATTCAGCTGTAGATTTCTCAATTTTGAGCATGAAAGAAGACTTTTATTGAAAGACATTTGAGCAAAATTGGTGTCCCACTTTATAATGCACTGCCATCAAATATAAAGGGGCAGCAAAAGGAAAGGCATTTTAGAGTAGGGCTAAAAACATTTAGGCCTGAAAAGTGTTTTTAAATTTTAATGGAACATGTTAGCCAACTAATTATTCTGCTGTTGGTTTCGTTTTCTCTGTGCTGAATACAGCTGCAAATATTATTTGATTCTTATTGTATAAGAGCAGTTAACTAGGCCTATTATGAATGAAGCAGCATTTATATTTGAACACATGGAATACAAATACAAACATAATTTGCGTATTGATTGGTTTTTGATAGGCCAGTCATTAAAGACATAGGTGAAGTTGAAGTTAACCATTGGCAGAATGTATTGACCTACTGTACCTTTTAAATGGAATTAAAAATGCACATATAATAGTTAACAGTTGATATAATTCTTAAAACGTAAGTGACCGGTGGGTATGATATCTACAGTGTGTTGTGTGTTTTATAAACGAATGTTCTGTGTGGATTGGGCAGTAGATTTCGGTAGTGAATAAAATTTTCATTTAACTCCCAGAGCGCTAATTTACCACTAGTCAACGATTTAAAACATTACATCAGCAATTGGCAGTTTGTGAGCTCTCCATCTTTTAAATGAAATTTTTAACAATTTAAGTAGTTGTAGGGAGGGATGTGAGGAAAGTGGGTACAGAAAGACACGCAGCCTCTGGCAGTCCACTTTTTTGTCTTCATTGATGTTGTTAGTTATCTGCTCATTAAGATAACACTGTTTCTAAATAGTTTAGTTCCAAAGAAGTACAAAACACAGATTCTGATGACTTTTTTGCTAGACGAAGAAATCTGAGAAAACGTTTTGAAGTTGTCATTTACTTTTACTTAAGCCGATGTCCCAATAATACGTTGCAGCTATGTGGGTTTGTTATTCAAAAACATGTAAGAGTAAATGTTGCAATACAAACGGCGTGTCCTCGCGAAAACTGTGAAGCATGTAGCAGGAATACTTGCTCTGACAAGATTCATCCGTATCGCTGATTGGCCATCATACTTACATGACCTGTGTGAAACACATTGCATAGTTCCAGGCAGTGTTCACCATTCATCTTCTATATAAAAAAAAAAGGTAGATAAGCACGAGACGTTCCTGTCAACATAACATTACTCTGACAATTACAAACAACAACTGCCATATACTACATCACTAGCACTCGAGACGATCCACTCCGTACGTCGTTCAATATGCCTACTTCCCAGGCGCAAGTTAGTACCACCTGCTACCAACCACAAGCTAACTAGTGATGTACTGGGTGATTTCAATGCATGGTTACAGCAGAAACTTTTTCCACATTGGAAAAGCAGCACGAAACCTATACCGCTGTTTGTCTTTTCCGTGTATGAAACAATGAAATTAAGTTTTGATCAAAATGTCCCATTAAGTTAACGACCATAATCACATTTGTATCGCAGAATTAGAACAAACCGCTCTCTCAAAACCGTATGTTACATAGAACCCCAGTTAACTGTTAATCGTCTTTAAGTTCCAACTACGTAATAGTGCAAAAATATAATGGCCAAAACCTCTGCCGTGTCAGACTTCGTATATTATTTACTGACTAACTAAAACAACTGTCTGGCTAGAAGGAGCAGCATCCATAATGATAACTACGTGAGATTCTTGTGTGGTTTCAATTTTTAACGCTAAAATCCGTGCAACTATCCATGAACTACGCATGAGCCCCACAGATGCGTTAAAGGGCATTCACAAGCTGCCTGTTGCACCAACTTCGTTTCCTCTTTTCTGTCGCTCAGGGATTTCTGTACTAAAGTATTTTCAAGACCGGATACGTAAAAGGGAGGAGGGAGTAAATAAACTCATAATCTTAAGTGCGAACCAAATAAGTTGTGTCCAGTTTCCAATGCTGCTTCCGATTGGCGCACACATCATGCTCTGTGAATTCAATACCAAGAAATTTGCAATGATGTAAAGAGGAGGTGAAAACTGCCATGGAAATCGAGGATGTACAAATTTTAAAAGCTAATCACCAATCTTCAGATTAGATTACTATCATAGCCAACTTTACACTATGGCACATTTGAGTGAATCTGCGGTACACATTAAGCGAATCTTCGCTATAGTTCATGAAGTCAATGTTGTGGCAGCACTGTACATTGAAGCCGACTGTGAAAATGTTTCACGCAATGTTGGTACACTTGCCACGCGGCGTACACCTGTTGAGAGTTCATCTGAGAGAGCTGTAGCGACAGAGATTGAAGTACTG
Organism: Schistocerca gregaria; assembly: GCF_023897955.1. Lineage (NCBI taxonomy): Eukaryota > Metazoa > Arthropoda > Insecta > Orthoptera > Acrididae > Schistocerca > Schistocerca gregaria. Next base: position 91,429,909 of record NC_064931.1, read on the forward strand.
AGTACGTGATTTGTGATTGTGAAGTGCTCCTTTTTCACCTATATTGTATTTTACAAAGTTAACCGGTGCTAGATTTAACAATTACGGTTTTCAGCAGCGTATACAGTTGCCTATTGACGATTTCTTGCGAAGACAACAGTATAATTTGTACTGACTTTTAGATTTGCGGACTGTGTGAGCTGACCGAAAATGAATTTGTAACGCAGAAAGATATTTGGACTGTTGCATACGACACGCCCAAGCCAAGGTAAGGCAATTTAATAACTATACTTAACATGTTCAGTATGTAATTTGAGGTCGTGAAGCTAACAAACCGACGACATGACAGCTATGTTAAAGAGTTTAAATTATTTAATTACCGGTATCTGAATTCTGTGGCATGGGCAAACTTTTTAATGTTGAAAACGTACTATTAACAGTCAATAGTGTAACTGTGATCATTTGAAACCAAAATGTCTAATTCATGTAAACAAAACAAAAATATCCCAAAGAGTAAATTACTTTTTATTGTCTTCTTAGTTGCCCTTTTTTCCTTTTTAAAATATCTGGAATTAATGTTCTGTTCTATACTGAAATCGCTTCATTGCCGCAGACTAACAATTGCCCCTTCTTTTTCTTGGCAGTTTTGTAATAACACTGACAATTCGAGGTTTCTGTATAAAATTCTCGGCGGTTTACTTTCCTAAAAATTGTATATCACATCACGAGTAACAATGTTCGAACGCCCCATTGATTGATGCTGCCTCATGTCAAGTATAATTGCTGGACGCATATGCGTGTACACACAAGCATGCGCGCTGTCATGAACACAAAACGGTTGTAATTCGCTGTGTTACATTAAAATCTGATGATTGCCATAGTTGCAGTGATATTATGTCTACTGTGGCCTAGTTTGATATAAATTTTTGCAGTGTTTTTTTTATTTACAGACTTGCTTAACGAAAATAATGTACCGATAATCTGAATTAATGAATTGTGTGATGTTGCAGAATTTGCTAAAGATACTTGTATGTGCTCCTTATACGTATGAGTTCTGTAGCAATTATCATTTAATGGTGTGAGATTGCACGAAAGATACTTATCCATCGAGATCAACATACTGAAGAGTGAAAAACAGTATTCCCCGTGGATTTCGCTGACTGAAGTTACCTCATTGTTTATCTTGGCCAACAATATGTTGATCATCCCAAATGATGAAAATAAAAAAAAGTATCAATGAATATCAATTTATGATTAATTGTATAGATATGTTATTTTTCATAAGTCACAAGGACAGGTATCAAGCTTGGTTGTAAAGTGGATGTCCAGTCTGATCCAAGATTATTATAAATGGCTACATCCACGTTGAAGAGTCTTGTTTGAAACATCTCGGATGAGTTATCCTCATGAGCAACAGACTGAAAGCAATGCCAAATCGTTGGTATGTAGCATGGAATTGATGATTACATATTTTTCCAGTATAAGTCCATTAAAGAGTCAAAACAAATGGGATAAGATTCTTGTAGAATGTTGGCATCATTACGTAAACATAGACAACTGACTGAAACTAAATATCTTGCTAATAATTAAACACTGGAGTGATCTAGAACCAAAAGAGACGTGGAAATACAACATTAAGAGAATGTGCAATATGATGATGTCTATCAGACAGTTTTATACAAAGCCGCCTGTAGGGGAGACCCGAAATCCTCCAGGAAATAGTGGCTGGAGTGATCAGTTGCGACAACGTCACATCGCAGAACATGCATATTGCCTTCGTTGCAAGGAGGAAGAAAAAAGTAGCTAAAAAGGAGACTTAAGTTCTGATCTGTATTGCTATTGTTGTATGTAGCTTACTCTGTATTTTAAGTACAACACTGCAGCACATCCTGTTGCATACCAAGCAGGGCAGATAGGCATAAGCAGAATATGTGCAAGAATAAAATATTACGACGCTGAAAACAACTTCTCTACATTACAGTCACCGAATGAAGAATTTTTTCTTGCTTTCGTTCTTCCAATGTTTCTGTGATGCATAGTGAGAACTATAATACCTCAACAGAGAATTCAACCTTCAGTGGATGTATAACAATGGAAATGTATCAATATGTCATTTTATATGTGGAATCTCAAGGTAATTTAGTGGAGTAGTAAAATGCTGACCTCATAAGCTGCTCGGTGGAGGGTGCCGTTACTTTCACGTATTTTAGTGTTCTACTTGTGATTCTAATGAAGGAGAATTGACGGCTATATGCCACTGCACACTCCCGAATTTCATATTTTCTTGTGGTTCACTTTAGGGGGGGGGGGGGGGAGATGAAAATAAAACGTGTGCAACGTATCACTGGATAGTTGAATATGTTCTTCCATTAACAGAAAGTTTATGTTATTTATTGCAGCAAAAGGGCGATGTGAAGAAAGAATCATCATCTGAAAATATTGCGAGACAAGTACGTAGTGAAACTCACCTTGAAAAAAGTGTACTTGTATGGGATGGGTGTGTATGTACTATGCAGTGGTATAGATTATATTCAGGAAAGAAGGATTAGTTTTGTTGAACTGTTGTGCCGTATGAAGATTCTCGCCGCTTCTGGTGAATCATAGAGCATCCAAGGACGATCCCCATTCCGGTTGTACCCTAGGCGAACAGAACTGTGTGAATACATTAGCTGTCTCTTCCAATACTTTCCTTTGAATCATTATCTACCCATATAACAATCTGATCGATCTTATTTTCAGTTAATCGACGACTACCAATAAGATTCATGAATAGATCAAGATAATTTAGTGCAGCAGTAAAACGCTGACCTTATAAGCTGCACGGTGGAAGATACGGTTATTTTCACATATTATACTTGTGATTTCAATGAAGGAAAATTGACGGCTGTATGCCTTTGCACGTTCCAAATTTCATATTTTCTTGTGGTTCTTATGCAAAATACACGACTGAGACAGTAGGTTCGTTTTACAGTTTGTCTCAGATCTATTTCCTCCAAACACAACTAATAGCTTCTAGCTAAAAGGACGTCGACTTTCAGTAATTCCCGTTTGAGTTCCTTGAGTATCTTCACAACACTCCGTAACTGCCTGAAACTGCCGGGCACAGATTTAGAAGCACTTCTTTGAGTTCCTCCAGTCTTTCTCTTCAGGCGGACATGAGTGCTACCGAAGAGTATGTTACTAAAGAGGGTTCTTTTTGATAATTGCATGTCGTTCCCTGCAGACGCACACCACTTAACCAGAATTCCTTCATCTTGGAAAAGAACATTACTCGTATTTTTTGAATTTTCACAGAATACGTAGCTACACATGAGATAATGAAAGATCAAAATAATTTTAGTCGCACCTTATCGAGATATAAACCAGGTGTAAAAAAGGCAATAAACTCTAAATGTTGACAAATGTGAAGGTGTACACTCCACAAAACTATATATATATATATATATATATATATATATATATATATATATATATATATACTGACTCGTCTATAAATGAGCCACAGTTGAAGTCATTCACGTTATATGTGTACCTGGGAGCAACACTGTGTGGGGGTATGTGATGGACCAGTTATATACTTTCAGTCATGGGCAGAGCAAATGGCGGACTTATCTATTAGAATGGTTTTTTTTTCTGTCACTTACCGCTTCTTTCATTTTTGGCAATGGTTTTTTAGTATGAAAAATGCCCAATTTCACTGTGTTTCAGAGGCCTAATTAACCTGTAGTTCCCTATATAACTGACTTTTGACTGGGTAAGTAAGATCAAAGTCGGAGGAAGGTAAAGGCATACCATATCCGATAGCACCATGTTGTTCAAGTCAGTCTTCAGGTTGAGGACTTCGTATGGAAGAAACTTGCCTGTGTAGTAATAGTGCTGAAGTCTATGGCACCTTCGTCAAATCAGACTTTTAGCAGACGTACATAGCAGGGCAGCGAAAGTGGTCAAATTACAGACTCACAGGTAAGTGTAACAGAAATGTAGATGCTGTTGAACTCACAGACAAGATCAAAGCATAGTACGAGTATTATATGAGAAAGTGCTTGGAAAAAGCCAAGAAGTGGCATTCACGAACGAACCTGCCAGTATTCTTATATTTCTACAACCGATTCGATATGGAGCGTGATTTACAATAGCAGGCTTACAACGTATCACACAGAGAAGTACAGTCAGTCATCCTTCTTATACTCTGGTCTCGAATGGGACTTTGATATCAGTGCAACAGGAAGTTCTTCTGCTACATGCTTGCTTCACAGAATTCAAGAATATATGTGGGATGCCCCAGGAAGAATAATCAACACCCTGGGATATGACAGGAACGATCCTTTCAATCAAACACAAGAGCGTGATAAAAAGTAATGACAATTTTTTTTCCATTCTCAATATTGGTTAACGTAGTGTATGTCACGCATATTACTCACACGGGAACCTCCCCATCGCACCCCCCCTCAGATTTAGTTATAAGTTGGCACAGTGGATAGGCCTTGAAAAACTGAACACAGATCACTCGAGAAAACAGGAAGAAGTCTTGTGGAACTATGAAATAGTCTGAGTAGTCCATGTGTAAGATAAGCAACATCAAGGATAGCGTGAGCTTAGGAGCGCCGTGGTCCTGTGGTTAGCGTGAGCAGCTGTGGAACGAGAAGTCCTTGGTTGAAGTCTTCCCTCGAGTGAAAAGTTTAATTTTTTATTTTCAGACAATTATTTTGCGAAGCTGCACAGGTACACAGAGCAGTATTGTTTACGTGATCGTGTGTCAATTATCCAAGTTCAGTCAATCACACATAATCAACTTCGCTATCCAAAATTCCAGAACATGTTCAGATTTGCTTGGAGATATGCAGGATTTGACGGTCTACACACGGAAAAATTTGAAAACGTTAAAAACATTTGTTTTGACAGAGCACAGGGAAAACTGCGCGACTGTGAAATTGTTGCATTCATTTGTTGCAGTTTATGTGACAAACTCTTATGTTTTCACCACTTTATTGGGAGTGATTATCACATCCACAAGAAAACCTAAATCGGGCAAGGTAGAAGAATCTTTTTACCTATTCGCCAAGTGCACAAGTTAGGTGGGTCGACAACATATTTCTGTCATGTGACGCACATGTCGTCACCAGTGTCGTATAGAATATATCAGACTTGTTTTCCTGTGGAGGAATCGGTTGACCTATGACCTTGCGATCAAATGTTTTCGGTTCCCATAGGAGAGGCACGTCCTTTCGTCTAATAATCGCACGGTTTTGCCGTGCGGCCGCAAAACACAGGCACTAAACTTATGACAGTGAACAGATACGTCAATGAAAGGACGGACAGATCATAACTTTGCGGAAATAAAGAAAGTAAACTTTTCACTCGAGGGACGACTTGAACCAAGAACCTCTCGTTGCACAGCAGCCCACGCCAACCACGGGACCACGGCGGTCGTGAGCTCACCCTCTCCTTTATGTTGCCTATCTTGCACATGGACTACTCAGTTTGTATATTTTGCTTATTTTTTTCATAGTTCCACACAACTTCTTCCTGTTTTCTCGATTGATCTGTGTTTAGTTTTTCAAGGCATATCCACTGTGCCAACTTATAACTAAATCTGAGGGGGGTGTGATGGGGAGGTTCGCTTGTCAGTCGACTATCCTGTTTCACTGACGCAAGTTGCAACCCTCTGTCGCTAGATGGATTCAAACTGTATCGTGTAACGTAACTATGTCACTGTGTGAGAGACGCTGAGAAAAGTTAAAGCACAATTTCAAAGGGTTTGTCCGCACGTGGAGCACCATCTCCTTCAGCACGGCAATGCCAGACCACGCACGAGTGCTGTCACATCTGGAATAAAACGATGCCTTGGGTTCAGTACCATCGATCATCCTCCCTATAGTACCGACGTGGCCCAATCCAACTGTCACATGTTCCCAAAACTTAAAGAACACCTTCGAGGACTTGACGTTGATAGTGATGAAGTGGTGCAAGCAGAGGTAAGGTTGCGGCTCCGTCAGCAAAGTCAAACATTCTACAGTGACTATATCAACCAATTCTCTCATTGGGAGAAATGTATTTGTCTCCAGGTGTCTGTGTTGATAGATAAATATGTGGACATGAACAGTAAACGTGAGGAATCTTAATAACGTTTTTTTTATTTAAAAATATTTGAGTTTTTACATAAGAAATTCTAAGGCAATACTTTTAAGCTCTTGCTTGTAACTTCATATGGACATCTGCCCTAATCCGAATGGTTTCCGAGATAGACACATTTAATGAACATTGTTATTTATTTTCTGTATTGTTCAATATTATGTCAGGTTTACACGTGTACAACAGTTAGTAAACGTAGCAACATGCGTTTTACAAAGTATCATTGAAAGATAAGTATTTTTAACACGATATCTTGCACGTCATATTACAGCTGTTGTACAGTTAACAATAAATTTCGAATACTCCACTGTCAACTCCAGTACATTTCCAGTACATTTGTTCACTCTTGGGAGAACATGTGTTGGTTGTCTGAGTGCCTCTGCACGTTCCATAATCAGGGCATCAGCGTCCGGTGATGCGAACAAGCAGTTCATCTCTCATGTTCACTTTTCGTTTTTACGTCTCGTATTCCATCCAGCCTCATAAACAAAAATCTAATGGCGTAAGGTCTGACGATCTTGGTAGCTATTTAGACGCTTGCGCGCCTCTAGCCCAAAAACAAATATACATTACACGTGTTCTATCTCGGAAACCATTTTTAGGGAAGTTTCGTGCGTCAGATGAGCATTTCCGTCATATCTCTGAATACTAACCATTTCTCCTGGGACACCCTGTATCTGTAGATAGGTCATGGTGATAGAAGAAATTTCCGATGCCGGAATCTGCCTGGCAAAAACTGACAACATATAATCCCGTTTTATATGTAGTACATACCATGCATGTTTCAATTTCAGTACGCCATAGAAAATTATAGAAAATATTCACATTGTTATCAGAATATGGAACACGTGAGGTTGCTGTAGAACAGAGAAAGGCATCACTCATCTCATTGAATTACAATGATTGGTTGTGGAGTAAGGTTTGAGCAGATAATCGGATCGACGGTTCGTCCCACTAAGTCCATAGAATGACGAGCTGGTAACTTTGTTATGCACGACTGCCAGGCCAGACATAGTGTCCATGTAACTTAATGGGCGACGAGACATTAAAATCAGAGTTAGCTATTATTCACACAGTTCGCCTCTATAAATGGAAACTCTTTTTTTCTAAATGATGAACTGTCCCGAAATATTACTCTGCGTACAGCGAATATAAGTTAAATACCTTAAATTAATTTATTGCCTGCATGGCGCCGACAACGAAATGTGTAGTGGAAAAAATTAGTGAGAACCCTCTTTGTGAAAAAGCCTGTAACATGCAATCACCAAATCGCACAAGCGTCAGATGAAACGTGTACACTTTTATCACAGTCTGTACAAGTCCGCAGCTCGTGGTCTAGTGGCTAGCGTTGCTGCCTCCGGATCACGGGGTCCCGGGTTGGGGATTTTTCTCTGACCAGGAACTGGGTCCCCCCCGTGAACCATGGACCTTGCCGTTGGTGGGGAGGCTTGCGTACCTCAGCGATACAGGTAGTCGTACCGTAGGTGCAACCACAACGGAGGGGTATCTGTTGAGAGGCCAGACAAACGCGTGATTCCTGAAGAGGGGCAGCAGCCTTTTCAGTAGTTGCGGGGCAACAGACTGGATGATTGACTGATCTGGCCTTGTAACACTAACCAAAACGGCCTTGCTCTGCAGGTACTGCGAACGGATGAAAGCATGAGGAAACTACGGCTGCAATTTTTCCCGAGGGCATGCAGCTTTAATATATGGTTAAATGATGATGGCGTCCTCTTGGGTAAAATATTCCGGAGGTAAAATAGTCCCCCATTCGGATCTCCGGGCGGGGACTACTCAAGAGGACGTCGTCATCAGGAGAAAGAAAACTGGCGTTCTGCGGATCGGAGCGTGGAATGTCAGATCCCTTAATCGGGAAGGTAGGTTAGAAAATTTAAAAAGGAAAATGGATAGGTAAAAGTTAGATATAGGAGGAATTAGTGAAGTTCGGTGGCAGGAGGAACAAGACTTTGGTCAGGCGAATACAGGATTATAAATACAAAATCAAATAAGGGTAATGCAGGAGTAGGTTTAATAATGAATAGAAAAAAATAGGAGTGCAGGTAAGCTACTACGAACAGCATAGTGAACGCATTATTGTGGCCAAGATAGACACGAAGCCCACGCCTACTACAGTACAACAAGTTTATATACCAACTAGCTCTGCAGATGACGAAGAAATTGAAGAAATGTACGATGAAATCAAAGAAATTATTCAGATAGTGAAGGGAGACGAAAATTTAATAGTCATGGGTGACTGGAATTCGGTAGTAGGAAAAGGGAGAGAAGGAAGCATAGTAGGTGAATATGGACTGGGGCTAAGAAATGAAAGAGGGAGCCGCGAGGTAGAATTTTGCACAGAGCACAACTTAATCATAGCTAACACTTGGTTCAAGAATCATAAAAGAAGGTTGTATACATGGAAGAATCCCGGAGATACTAAAAGGTATCAGATAGATTATATAATGGTAAGAAAGAGATTTATTAACCAGGTTTTAAATTGTAAGACATTTCCAGGGGCAGGTGTGGACTCTGACCACAATCTATTGGTTATGAACTGTAGATTAAAACTGAAGAAACTGCAAAAAGGCGGGAATTTAAGGAAATGGGACCTAGATAAACTGACTAAACCAGAGGTTGTACAGAGTTTAAGGGAGAGCATAAGGGAACAATTGACAGTAATGGGGGAAAGAAATACAGTAGAAGAAGCATGGGTAGCTTTGAGGGATGTAGTGAAGGCAGCAGAGGGTCAAGTAGGTAAAAAGACGAGGCCTAGTAGAAATCCTTGAGTAATAGAAGAAATATTAAATTCAATTGTTGAAAGGACAAAATATAAAAATGCAGTAAATGAAGCAGGCAAAAAGGAATACAAACGCCTCAAAAATGAGATCGACAGGAAGTGCAAAATGGCTAAGCAGGGACGGCTAGAGGACAAATGTAAGGATTTAGAGGCTTTCTCACTAGGGGTAAGATAGATACTGCCTACAGGAAAATTAAAGAGACCTTTGGAGGAAAGAGAACCACTTGTACGAATATCAAGAGCTCAGATGGAAACCTAGTTCTAAGCAAAGAAGGGAAAGCAGAAAGGTGGAAGGAGTATATAGATGGTCTCTACAAGGGTGATGTACTTGAGGACAATATTATGGAAATGGAAGAGAATGTAGATGAAGATGAAAAGGGAGATACGATACTGCGTGAAGAGTTTGACAGAGCACTGAAAGACCTAAGTCGAAACAAGGCCCCGGGAGTAGACAACATTCCATTAGAACTACTGACGGCCTAGGGAGAGCCAGTCCTGACAAAACTCTACCATCTGGTGAGCAAGATGTATGAGACAGGCGAAATACCCTCAGACTTCAAGAAGAATATAATAATTCCAATCCCAAAGAAAGCAGGTGTTGACAGATGTGAAAATTACCGAACTATCAGTTTAATTAGTCACGGATGCAAAATACTAACACGAATTCTTTACAGACGAATGGAAAAACTGGTAGAAGCCGACCTCGGGGAAGATCAGTTTGGATTCCGTAGAAATATTGGAACACGTTAGGCAATACTGACCTTACGACTTATCTTAGAAGAAAGATTAAGGAAAGGCAAACCTACATTTCTAGCATTTGTAGACTTAGAGAAAGCTTTTGACAATGTTGACTGGAATACTCTCTTTCAAATTCTGAAGGTGGCAGGGTAAAATACAGGGAGCGAAAGGCTATTTACAATTTGTACAGAAACCAGATAGCAGTTATAAGAGGCGAGGGACATGAAAAGGAAGCAGTGGTTGCGAAGGGACTCAGACAGCGTTGTAGCCTTTCCCCGATGTTATTCAATCTGTATATTGAGCAAGCAGTAAAGGAAACAAAAGAAAAATTCGGAGTAGGTATTAAAATCTATGGAGAAGAAATCAAAACTTTGAGGTTCGCCGATGACATTGTAATTCTGTCAAAGACAGCAAAGGACTTGGAAGACCAGTTGAACGGAATGGATAGTGTCTTAAAGGGAGGATATAAGATGAGCATAAACAAAAGCAAAACGAGGATAATGGAATGTAGTCAAATTAACTCGGGTGATGCTGAGGGAATTAGATTAGGAAATGAGACACTTAAAGTAATAAAGGAGTTTTGCTATTTGGAGAGCAAAATAAGTGACGATGGTCGAAGTAGAGAGGATATAAAATGTAGGCTGACAATGGCAAGGAAAGCGTTTATGAACAAGAGAAATTTGTTAACATTGAGTCTAGATTTAAGTGTCAGGAAGTCGTTTCTGAAAGTATTTGTATGGAGTTTAGCCATGTATGGATGTGAAACATGGACGATAAATAGTTTGGACAAGAAGAGAATAGAAGCTTTCGAAATGTGGTGCTACAGAAGAATGCTGAAGGTTAGATGGGTAGATCACATAAGTAATGAGGAGGTACTGAATAGGATTGGGGAGAAGAGAACTTTGTGGCACAGCTTGACTAGAAGAAGGGATCGGTTGGTAGGACATGTTCTGAGACATCAAGGGATCACCCATTTAGTATTGGAGGCCAGCGTGGAGGGTAAAAATCGTAGAGGGAGACCAAGAGATGAATACACTAAGCAGATTCAGAAGGATGTAGGTTGCAGTAGGTACTGGGAGATGAAGAATCTTGCACGGGATAGAGTACCTTGGAGAGCTGCATCAAACCAGTCTCAGGACTGAAGACCACCACAACAACAACAACAGGGACTGGGTGCTTGTGTTGTCCTTATAATTTCATCGTCATCATTCGTGACAGTGGTTAGATTGGACTGTGAACTACGGACGCTGATGACCGCACCCCACAAACCAAAAATCATCATCACAGTGTGTTCAATCTGTTCGGTTTGTACAGTGTAGCTATACACGACGTGTATATTCATACTGCTTTGTATCACTGTTAATGTACAACCCCGAAACAGAGCAGTACCGGCTGTAAGTTTAAGGCTTCGGTAACAGCAAATACCGTGAGTGAATGTAAGAAGTTTTTTTTTTTCAACCAAGGCACACGGCGCATACCATCGACGTTATGCAGTGTCGTGCAGATATTTTCAGTGTAATACTGGTAAAAAGATAGACGAGGGTCTGAAATCAAACGAAGTGCCATTACTCTGTAACTAGACAGCGGAGACTATGGGTCTATTCCACCAAAATATTCAGAAAATATTTCAGGTATTTTGTCGGTAGAATTCCGTTCAAACGCTGTACTGTAAGCTGCACAACCCTAGTAACACTTACATGGTTCAATATGTCACAACAAAATTATCTAAAACCTATAGTGCGCAAAAAGAGACTGCTTTATAGGAACTAATTAGGGATTCTTAAATAGAAAGCTGCATTTTTAACAAAATTTAAGATCTCACGAAAAGGCGAGTTCAGAGATATAATCCTTGTCTTTATTTGTTGTGAGAGGTTTTACAAAAATATGTGGGTTGCTAACACAGTAAAGTTTCACCTCCACTATCAAGCAAACAATACATAACTGGGATGAGTCTTCACTATGCCTCAAATAACGTGTCCAAATAAACTGTTTTCGATTTCTTGTTACATAAAAAGGTTTGACAGTACTGATCATACTTCAAAACACTTGTAATTTTCGTTACGAGCTCCTGCCGAAAACGTTATTTCGATGTGCTGAAACTTTCGTCAAATAACTGCCGACCATTAAGTTTGCAGCAGCATATAGACAGTATGTAACAAACTTTGGACTGGCATAAAGTATGATACATGTTTGAATATGTAAATTATTAGCATTTTAGCACAACCCGTCATTCTGTGTATAAGGAAATCATACGCGGTGGTTTTTTTGTACAGAAATCACTTTTGAGTCTTGGTTGATTCGGAGACAATAGTATTATGCATCTCTGAGGAGGAGAAACGTCTGACAGGACGTGTAGGAATTCGACAGCAGCAGGATCACAATCTATAGAGAGTGCTATTTATCCTTCTGCGATATATCTGCCTTACACGGTTGCGATACCCCACTATCACGAGACTTTGGAATGTATGGGTGCAGGACGGCCATACTCAATGCGATGTAAGATATCAACGGCATCCCGCGAATAGCGTCGGAGAGGAAAGACATCGTTCACAAGTTCGTGCAGCCATGTCACGTGCACGGACTCTGCAACACTGTCTGGAGCATCACGGACTGTCTACACGGCGACTACAGTTGCAGCTTCGCTAGACAGGCACAGATATATGTGCGCCGACCGTGATGCGACCAACGGCAGCAGTGTAAACACGTCACGTTTTCAGACGAAATACTAATCATGTATGTCCGTTAATTTGGACATCAGCCGTTACTTTTCTGACGTGCTAAGGCCAGTAAATGTGTGCTATCGACTAGATGTCGGTGACGATATCTTTCCACAAGATAATGCAAGACCGTACGATGCCCATGTTACATCATCTACTTTGATACAGAGGGTTTTCAACTGTTGCCCTGGCCAGGACGTTGTCCACGTTTCTCATCCATTGAAAACGTGAGTCACAGAGAGACTGGCACCCCAACACTCTCCAACCACTGTGACTGGTGAACTCTGGAGCAAATCTGAATCAGCGTGGAGCGATGTATCACCCCATCTCTGTTCGTCTCGACGTCCAAGAGGGCTGGAGCCATTGTTTCTACCAGAGGTGGCAGCTCTGTGCACTAAGCTTCGGATTCTGTACACCTCCAAATCACGTACACATTTGATCGTGTATTCTCCCTACAACAATGTATGCACACGAAAAGAAATTTTTCTTTATTTGGTATCCTTTCTGGTATTGCAATTTTAATGGTGACCAGTGTAATTGGGGTGACTACGTTAGGCATCCTGTGTATAGAGCGGGCCTTGGCGCTTTCCGCCTTATACCGCAACGTATTCCGCTACTGTCTTTCACAATTTCTATTACAGGCATCGGGATTACTAGATAAGGTTTTGGTAAGAACCCATATCCAGAAATGTACCGTTTGAATGTAAAGTACACTACTGGCCATTAAAATTGATACACCACGAAGATGACGTGCTTCAGACGCGAAATTTAACCGACAGGAAGAAGATGCTGTGTTATGCAAATTATTAGCTTTTCAGAGCATTCATACAAGGTTGGCGCCGGTGGCGACACCTACAACGTGCTGACATGAGGAAAGTTTCCAACCAATTTCAAATACACAAACAGCAGTTGATCGGCGTTGCCTGGTGAAACGTTGTTGTGATGCCTCGTGTAAGGAGGGGATATGTGTACCATCACGTTTCCGACTTTGTTCAAGGTCGGATTGTAGCCTATCGAGATTGCGGTTAATCGTATCGCGACATTGCTGCTCGCGTTGTTCGAGATCCAATGACTGTTAGCAGAATATGGAATCTGTGGGTTCAGGAGGGTAATACGGAACGCTGTGCTGGATCCCAACGGCCTCTTATCACTAGTCGAGATGACAGGCATCTTATCCGCATGGCTGTAAAGGATCGTGCAACCAAGTCTCGATCCTTGAGTCAACAGATGGGGACGTTTGCAAGACAACAACCATCTGCACGAACAGTTCGACGACGTTTGCAGCAGCATGGACTATCAACTCGGAGACTATGGCTGCGGTTACCCTTGACGCTGCATCACAGACAGGAGCGCCTGCGATGGTGAACTCAACGAAGAACCTGGCTGCACGAATGGCAAAACGTCATTTTTTCGTATGAATCCAGGTTCTGTTTACAGCATCATGATGGTCGCATCCGTGTTTGGCGACATCGCGGTGAACGCACATTGGAAGCGTGTATTCGTCATCGCCATACTGGCGTATCACCCGGCGTGATGGTATGGGGTGGCATTGGTTACACGTCTCGGTCACCTCTTGTTCGCATTGACGGAACGTTGAACAGTGGACGCTACATTTCAGATGTGTTACGACCCGCGGCTCTACCCTTCATTCGATTCCTGCGAATCCCTACATTTCAGCAGGATAATGCACGCCCGCATGTTGCAGGTCCTGTACGGGCCTTTCTGGATAGAGAAAATGTTCGACTGCTGCCCTGGCCAGCACATTCTCCAGATCTCTCACCAATTGAAAACGTCTGGTCAATGGTGGCCGAGCAACTGGTTCGTCACAATACACCAGTCACTTCTCTTGATGAACTGTGGTATCGTGCTGCATGGGCAGCTGTAATTGTACACGCCATCCAAGCTCTGTTTTACTCAATGCCCAGGCGTATCAAGGCCGTTATTACGGCCAGAGGTGGTTGTTGTGGGCACTGATTTCTCAGGATCTATGCACCCAAATTGCGTGAAAATGTAATCACGTGCCAGTTCTAATATAATATATTTGTCCAATGAGTACCCGTTTATCATCTGCATTTCTTCTTGGTGTAGCAATTTTAATGGCCAGTAGTGTAAGTTTGACGACCAGACCACGCTAAAATCTCCGACTTCACGGTACACACACAGCGGAGTCAATGAAGACTGTACTACACTTGGTAGCCCTCTGTGCTTCGGTTGTGTGCTCCCGTCTAGTCAGTCCGCAGCTCGTGGTCTAGTTGCTAGCGTTGCTGTATGTGGATCACGGGGTCCCGGGTTCGTTTCCCGGCCGGGTTGAGGATTTTCTCGGCCCGGGGACTGGGTATTTGTGTTGTCCCCGTCATTTTATGATCATCGTCATTCGTGAACGTGGCTAAAATTGGACTGTGTACAGATTGGGGCATTGTACGGGCGCTGATGACCGCGCAGTTGAGCGCCCTACAAACCAAACATCATCATCATCCAGTCTATCTACCGCCGAAAGACAACACAGGCGTCACGTTCGCGAAGGACATACAGATTAAAATCCTAGCCCACGTCAGGACACGAACCCGCGAATCTTTTGTTGAAGTATACTCGCCCTTTCAAGGAACCCCGACGGCTGTGGCAAACTCTTTTATCCTCTTCTCTACGAACAATGAGAGGTTTCTGTGTTACTCGTTGAGAGTAGGTAGTTGTGAAAAGTTAACTCCAAACGCTGTAGTCTTTGGAAATATGTTGGGATTAGACGGCGAAACGATTACGTCGCGGCCTTGTCGTGCGCGCTTTCTCGCTGAATATGCGTCCGGTACGGCGGCCTCATTTGGATCGCCCTGCCTGTGCAGGATCTTCGGAGGAACATGTCCTCGATACGGGGCTGAGTCAAACACTCGCCGCTACAAAATTTGCAAACTGGATACAAATACGTTCTCTTTAATGAAGTTCATTTTAGTGGAAGTAGAGGAGTAGTAAATACATCGGTGTTTGTGCATACTGCCCCATTTTGTCGTATATTTAAAACTGGTACATAGTTTAGCTCTCTTTATACTCGTCCGTGGTAATGGCAGCTAAATCCTGAATGTATTCGGCCGCGACGGCCGTGGCTTTTACGTTCACCACACAAATTTATCAAGGGAGATGAGCCAGCTTATGCTTTTTAATCAGACGGTATGCCAATGTCCTGCAGGAACTTACAGATCTCTCCACAATTTGGTTTTGGGTTAAGAGCATTGGGTAGTGTCCGTAGCATCGGGATGTGACTGTCAGCTTTCACACTCTTCTTTCCTCTCGTTTCTATCTTCATGCTTGGCGCCACAAACACAGTACTACTCTCAGGGGTGGACGAAGACAATCATCTGCTATCATGTAGAGCCACGCTTTGCATCCAAAACAGAATGAATTCTCCTGGGATCTATGCATGTGAATCACAAACGATGCCCATGGAGTTTTATGCCATTCGTAGCAAATGAGATTATACGAGGCAGGGCAAAGTGTTATTTCATGCTCAGGTTCATTAATTTAGTTTATACATTGCCAGTTGGGCGAGAGGGCAGGGTATGGTGGTGGTGGTGCGGTGGAGGGGGGGGGGGGGGAGCTTATTGTCTTCTTGAGAACAATACCTGCGGCAGTGAATAGTCATTTCTTAAAATTATCTTATAGAATAATGACAGGTCTTTCTAATTATGACCTATGTCTATCAGTAAGATTAATTTTTCTCCCGCTATTGATTTTGGGAAACAGGGTCTTCCCATAATACTTGTATGTTGTAACGACAATAGATGCTGTCGCTATATGTACCGTTAATAAATTGATGGCTGTTGTCGTAAGTCTGTAAAGCCTGACGTATTGGCAGAACAACACAATCCCGTAATAGAAGACCATATAGTACCTTATAGCTAACTCTGGAAAAGTGCTGCGAAAATCAGCCCCTACACATTTCACAAGCGCTCGTTACTGACAACTACACGATAGAGTTACACGTTCCACACAATGGATCAGTGTTGGTGGCTGGAAATGGAAATCCATTGTCACTAAGATGTTGCCAACAGAGCAATATGTTTTTATTTTATTTCGTCCCAGGTAGATCCCATTTCACCAGATGCAGTTTTTTTCACACAGTGATACACACAGGACATTGGTTTGACTTCATTACAAAATATAAAGCACAACTGAACGAGATAAGACGGTAGTCTGACAGTCCGTAAATTTTAACATATATACGCAATGAAACATAAGAAAATATCCCAAGATTGTAAAGTTCCCTTTTAACAAAGGCGAGTGAAATGGCAGTTACATTTGGCAATGGAACTATTCATGGAACTAGCCATTAAAAATTTTAAAATATGATATAGTGTAATTGTTCTTGCATGTTTGCCTTCTTGTGAGCGCCGAGTTGAGAAACCAAGGATGCCGTGGAATCTGTTACTGAATAGCAGTATGTATGCTTGTCCATTGGAGCCATGCGTATTCTCGAAGTGCGAAGATTAACCAGTCGTTTGAGCCTTTTGGTTATACGGAGAATGCGCCCTACAGTCATTTAAATGTACATGTACTCTCAATAAGATCATTTGCAATGAAAAACAAGCATTTCTTGATACCATTACTTTCTTTTCCTTCTAGAACAGAGTGTTAGTAGAACTATTTTGATAACCTAAGCCGCGCGGGGTTAGCCGAGCGATCTAAGGCGTTGTAGTCATGGACTGTGCGGCTGTTCCCGGTGGATGTTCGAGTCCTACCTCGGGCATGGGTGTGTGTTTGTCGTTAGGATAATTTAGGTTAAGTAGTGTGTAAGCTTAGGGACTGATGACCTTAGCAGTTAAGTCCCATAAGATTTCACACACATTTGAACATTTTTTTTATAACCTAAAATGCTGACATTTGGATGTCATATTTATCATACAAGGAGTTATCGTGCTATTTGGACCGAAGAATTATCCCGAAATATTGAAACACGTTTCATTCGACCTCTGCACTGATAGTGCTCGTTTCTTACTTTATTCTCAAGACGAAGCTCAGAAAAATCAGTTATCAAGATGAAATTACAATTTCGCTATTTATTAGTAGTCTTTTCTGTGTTACTTTTTCGTGTTATATAGCCGAATCATTTGATGATAATGATGATGTTTGGTTTGTGGGGCGATCAACTGCGCGGTCATCGGCGCCCGTACAAAGTCCCAATTTTTTCACAGTCCAATTTTTCTTCACAGTCCAATGACAATGATGACAACACAAACACCCAGTCCCCGAGCAGAGAAAATCCCCAACCCGGCCGGGAATCGAACCCGGGACCCGTATCATATGAGGCGTCATACTTAATTGGCGTCTCGAAGAATTTACTCACGATGAGCTGTCGCTCCTACCTTAACCCTTTCAGACTCTCTGGCTACAATTGTATACATTGATTTTTACGTTGTCTTAGCTGTAACACTAGTACTTTTTCTCAGTGGAAACCTGAGGTACACATTTATGAACGTTCAACGTTTCCATCATGCGCAAGTGCTGCCAAATGTTGGGCATCACAATGAAAATATCTGCAAGTCAATGTATCAACGCGCTGGAACTCGTGACCTCCAGTTGTTCGTCATATTCCACTGCTTAAGTAAATATTGTTATTTTCATAGTAATTATTGAATGATCATTTTACTGTTTATTACAGTAGAGAATGTTTCGTAATTAGTTATTTTAGTCCATAAAATTGAGCCAAATGTACAAAGTATGTTTTGCAAACGGGTACATATTTTTGTATAAATTTTCCATCTAAAATCATTCAAAAATCAGCTAACAGCATTATTACATAAAGAAAAATTTTCCTTCGTCCAAAAAACTTTCAGCTCTGAAAAGGTTAAACAGGCAGCATTGGGTCACGTACTATTCGCTGACGAACACGTATACACGGAGTTCATCTGATGTTACCTATCCGTTACTCTTCCTAGCCGGTAAATTAGTCAAAGGGAAGGTATCTTTCATTCTGCTGCAGCCTGTTGTCCTCAGTACGTTTGAAGTGTCAGTTGTGGTTAGAACAGTAGCCCGCGTAGTTGTGAGTGCATGAAGCCGAATCTAAGTGAGAGCAAATTGTTAGTTCTCGCTTGGAGGACAATTCCGTAACCGAGGTAGCCAAAGTGTTTGGTGTTTAAAGAGGCACCGTACAGAAGATTTATATCGCATTCACGGAAAGCGGAAAAACATCATCCACTAAGTCACAACGCGGACAACAGTGTGTGTTGAGTGATTGTGACAGACGGCCATTGAAGGGGATTGGGACGAAAGTAAGGGGACGACAGCTGAAAAAGTCACGGCAGAACTGAATGTCGCTCTTGCGAACCCTGTCAGCACCATAACATCACGAAGGGAGCTCCGTAAGCAGAGAACTGCAGAGAGAGCTGGAATTCCAAAACCACTCATCAGTGATGCAAATGCCCGTAATATGAAAACATGGCGCGGAAGCCATAAAACCTGGACTATGGAGCAATGGAAGATAGTCATTTTGTCGGATGAGCCTTATTGTACACTGTTTCGAACTTCTAGCCGAGTTTACATCCCCATAGTGAAACATGGCGGAGGTTCGGTGATAATTTGGGAGGCCATATCGTAGTATTTATGGGTGTCATGGTTACTCTAGAAGGTCTCATTACCGCCAAGGACTATGTGACCATTTTTTTCTGATCCGGTCCACTCCATGGTAGAATGTGTGTTCACAATGGTGATGTGTTCAAAGACGATAGGGCCCTGTTCACACATCTCCCAGCGTCCAGGATTGGTTTTGTGAGTACGAGGATGAATTATCGCATGTCCCCTGGACACCATAGTAACCAGATTTCAATATTATTGAGCTTTTGTGGTCCACTTTGGGAAGAAAGGTGCTTGATTGCATTCCGCCTGTGCCACTGTTTTGCAGGAAGAATGAAAACCATACAGGTCCTGTATTTATCCACTCAGAGACGACTAGATGTTTTGAATGCCGACGGGTTTCCTGCACCCCATTAGGCATGGTAATATGTTGTGTTTTTGGTGTTTCCATATTTTCCACACACTCTAAGTAAATGAAATCCTATACTGAGTTAAATCTGTAGGTAAACTAAATAATAGTGTGAATTAAGAAGGACTCGCGTGCTAGCTGCGGATGACACGCGGGCACGTCTTTTGTTCAGTTTCCCAAAGTATGAGAGGATCAATGTTTAACGTTTCGCTCTACACGGAGCACTTGCTCATTTCGAGGAAGGAGGGGGAAGGAAGCTGTTCCACGGAAATGTACCAGCAGTCACCTGGGATGGTTCAGGGAAATCACGAGATATTTTAAATCAGCACGGAAAGGCGGGATTCGTTGCCTACTTGTGTCGAACACGAATCCAAAGTTTTAAGTAATGAGCTGCATCGCCCGGTAAGGTACATGTAGGGCAGCTGTCAACACCCCGCTTCTTCTTTCTGCGAACTAAATGATCTGAGTTGGCTATGAACGGTATGAAAGTGAAACTCATCACCCCATTCCTAACGGAAATAGCAATTGTAGATGAAGACCACTGTGATGTCGAGCCTCAAGACGTAAAACACATTTTTTGGAACGTCTGAGGATGTCGAAGAGGTTCATGTGGTCTGTATCCCTTATAATTACCACAGAAATGTAATGTTTCGAGTGAGTAATTCGCAGGGGACTATACGTTCTGAAAAATGAAATTTATCACGTGAAACAAGTTGTTCCATCTGTTGTAGTTGTTGCACATATTGGTCCATGCTGTCGGTCTTTATTTATACGTACATGGTACATCTAATTTCCTGTATAGTGAAGAGCTTTTGCACAAGGAATTTCACAAGAGTACCTCATGTCTTTTTTTGGCAAAGCTTAGTCGAGATTATTTCACAACAGTATTTAACACTAAAGAAGAATTTCTTCTTTCGCGTGTTTGGTTTATACCAAATAGCTTTGTTTGATTTTTTTTATTGCAAAGAATGTAACAACTCAGACCTAAGAAACCCAGAACACAATGGAAACTATCCTTCAAGGTAATAAAATGATCCTGTATGTCACCACTAACGCAGCAAAATTTGCTCTCGTTGCTATTGAATTCTCGGATGTGCTCTATTTATTTTCTTGATACATCGTCAGTAATTAGAAATAATTGTCAATTTTCGGGAACATAAGTTGTAGAACTCCTATCGCCATACACTTGAAGCCCCCTCTGACGTTTTTACTACTGATCACAGACTGTATAACTCTTAAGTTTTTAGGCATCTACTGCAGCGAAATGTTCGCTTGTGCTAGGTATACAAGTTTTAGACACTGCGGTGACAGAAGTCATGTAATACCTCCAAGTATCATGTCGGACCTCTTTTTGTCAGGCATAGTACAGCAACTCGATGTTACATGGACTCAACAAGTCGTTCGAATTCCCCTGCACAAATAATGAGGCTTGCTGCCTCTATAGCCGTCCATAATTAGGAAAGTGTTGCCGGTGCAGGATTTTGTGCACGAACTGACCTCTCGATTATGTTCCATAAATGTTCGATGGGGTTCATGTCGGGCGATCTGAGTGGTCAAACCTCTCGCTCGATTGTTCTTCAAACCAGTCGCGAACAGTTGTTGCCTGGTGACATGGCGCATTGTTATCCATAATAATTCCGTCGTGTTTGGGAACATGAAGTTCATGAACAGGTGCAGATGATCTTTAAGTCGCCAAACATAACCATTTCCAGTCAATGATCGGTTCAGTTGGACCAGAAGACCCAGTCCATTCCATGTAAACACAGCCCACAACATTATGGAACCACGATGAGCTTGCACAGTGCTTTGTTGACAACTTGGGTCATGGCTTCGTGGATCTGTGCCACATTAGCTCTTGCCATCTGAAATCGGGGACACATTTGATTAAACCACGGTTTTGCATTCGTCTAGTGTTCAGCCGATATGCTGCAGGCGATGCTGTGCTGTTAGCAAAGGCACTCGCGTGTGTCATGTGCTGCCATAGCCCTTTAATGCCAAATTTCGCTCCAATGTCCTAACGGAAACGTTCGTCGTATTCCAGCGGTTATTTCACGCAGTGTTGCTTGTCTGTTAGCACTAACAGCTCTACGCAAACGGCGCTGCTTTCGGTCGTCAAGTGAAGGCCGTTGGCCACTGCGTTGTCCGTGGTGAGAGATAATGCCTGAAATTTGGCATTCTCGGCACCCTCTTGACATTGTGGATCTCGCAGTATTGAATTACCTAACGATTTCCGAAGCTGAATGCCCCATGCCTCAAGCTCCAACTACCATTACGCATTCAAAGTATGTCAATTCCCGTCATGCGGCCATAATCACATTGTAAACCTTTTCACATGAATCGCGTGAGTACAACTGACAGCTCCTCCAATGCAATGCCCTTTTATACCTTGTGTACGCGACACTACCGCCATCGGTATTCAGCATATCGCTAACCCATGACGCTTGTCACCCCAGTGTAAGTTGCCTGGTAAAAGCATGAGCTCAGATGAAGTAGTAAAGAAGACCATCATCCAAAACTGCAAGAGATAAAACAGGTCAGTGTCTTCACCAGTGTTAAATATGCGACTGAGGTCGAGAAAATTAAAAAGTGACGGAAGTTGATAAAATTGAATTTTCTCATTTTGAGAAGACTGAAGAAGAGATCCGTTTTACTTGCTACTAATATTCAACAGCGAAAACCGCATAAATATTAATGTATTTAAAACAACCGGTTTCGACAGACGTTAGGGTCTTAAAAAAGATCTGACGATGACAGCAAAGTCTCTCTAAACCGGTTGTTTTAAATAAATAAATATTTATGCGATCTTTTCTGCTGAATATCTTTAGAAAGTTGATAAGCTTGATGAGAATGTAATGTGGTGAATTATTTGCCATCATATCCTTTAAAATGTTTTCGGAGAGTGCTACTATTCACAATACCTTGTTGACTTTCTTAAATTATTTAATGAAGCGATATGTTTTGAGACAGAAACCTCATCTCCAGGCTACAATCGCTTCATTAAATAATTTCTGAAGCACAACAAAATCTTGTGACTTGTAGAGCTCTCTGAAAAGCCTTTTCGTAATTCCGAAGCAGTCGGATTCTGTTAACAGTCGATAAATTAGATTAGATTCCGTTTTCGTTCCATAGACCCAAAAAATGAAATGATTCTCGTGGGTGTGGAACATGTCAGAAAGTATAACATAAAAACATAAAACATTTGAATATAATACTTACTACCCTGATCATTTGTCAAGAGATTGTCGAAATAGGTGAATACAGTACAGTAAACTGGAACAGCTAATATTCACAGAATTAACACGCTGACAGAATGAAACATTGTAATGCACTATTAATAAATTGAGCAGTCCGTCCCCGGTAGCTGAGTGGTCAGCGCGACAGACTGTCAATCCAAAGGGCGCGGGTTCGATTCCCGGCTGGGTTGGAGATTTTCTCCGCTCAGGGACTGGGTGTTGTGTTGTCCTAATCATCATCATTTCATCCCCATCGACGCGCAAGTCGCCGAAGTGGCGTCAAATCGAAAGACTTGCACCAGGCGAACGGTCTACCCGACCGGAGGCCCTCGTGACACGACATTTCATTTCATTTCAAGAAATTGAGCATACACAAATTACCTAATCTTGACTGTTGTGACCAAGTGCTGTCAAAACTGAACTATTACAGACATTTTTACTTAATCTGGCTTAGCAGTCTCTGTTAAGATATTCATCTATATAGTAGAAGGAATTGCCTATCAAAAAGTGTTTCAAATTCCGTTAAATCGTGCTTTATTTGAAACCAAGTTTTTAATAGTTGCTGGTAATTTATTGAAAATGTGTGTTCCTGAATATTGGACCCCTTTTGGACCAAGGTAAGTGATTTAAAGTCTTTACGTAGATTGTTCTTATTCCTAGTATTGATACTATGTATTGGTTGGAAATAGGGATGTATTACTTGCAACAAATTTCATTAAGAAATAAATATAATGAGAAGCAGTGGTTAGACCATAAAATTCCTTGAACAGGTTTCTACATGAAGCTTTTGCACCCTAAAAACTTTTGCTACGTTTGATGAGTTGCCCCAGAATATGATCCCATATGACATAATTGAGTGAAAGTAACCAAAGTATGCAAGTTTTTTATATTTATATCTCCTACATCTGACATCATTTTCACTGCAAATACAGACTTGTTTTGGCACTTAAGTAATTCTGTGGTATGCCCGTCCCAACTGAATTTATTATCAAGTTGCAATCCCAGGAATTTAACACCGTCAACCTCTTTGATCTGCATGTCTTCATATGTTATACACATGCTGGGAGGAAATCTCTTACAGGTTCTGAATTGTATATGTGGGTCTTCTCAAAGTTTAATGACTATGAATTAGCTGTAAACGACTTATTAATTTCAGTGAAAAATCGATTAGAAGCTATTTCTAAATCTGTAATTAATTTGCTACTTATCGCAATGTTTGTATCATCTGCGAACAAAACAAACTTAGAATCTGGCAATGTAACAGATGAGAGGTCATGAATGTACACAAGAAAAAGCAATGGAACCTAGAGGAACACCACATGTAATTAATTCCCAGTCAGATGAAGACTGACTGCTTATTGCTTACTTTAAATCATACCATTTGTTTCTAGACCCAGTGAGTTGTATGGAGAAACTGCACAGGTGTTGAATGGTGTAATGTGACTGTTGCGACACTCTAGATTGGGCATGGGCAACATTTGGTGACACGCCGGCTTATTCACATAGTACAGTACTTAAGATCGCTGACCAACTCGTAATGAAGCGACAGCAACGCTCTGAGCGCATCGAGTCTAAACTATAACGTCCGTGACTTTAATGTTTATGAGCAACGCACCGATATGAATGGCTACCCTTTCCCGACATACGACGTCAGCAAATTGTGCCTCAAAACACGTGTTTATGAGAGAACATTCATTTTAGCTCACCCTTAATGTCTTCCGCGGGACGGATAGCAAATAGTTTGTGATCGATGTCTGGGCGTGGGAAAAAGCAGCGTTACCAGATGACGCGCGGAACATTCTATTCAATCCCATCTTTTGCAGAAGAGGCAACACAATTGCAAAAAATGTGAGAATAACCAGCTATTGGAGACAGCTTTGTCCCACAGCTCTGATGCCTCGACTGTCAATTAAAAAGTAATTTTAATCGGTGAATCGACGAAAACACGTCAGGTAACAATGAACATTGGTTTCTAAAAAATGGTTCAAATGGCTCTGAGCACTATGGGACTTAACTTCTGAGGCCATCAGTCCCCTAGAATTTAGAACTATTTAAACCTAACTAACCTACGGACATCACACACATCCATGTCTGAGGCAGGATTCGAACCTTCGACCGTAGCGGTCGCGCGGTTCCAGACTGAAGCGCCTAGAACCGCTCGGCCACTCCGGCCGGCCATTGGTTTCTAATCAGGTGTACTGCTATGCCTGAACACCCCACTGTTTACAAGACGTTATATGCTAAAAAAATATTTAAAAAATGAGAAAACACTAACAGCGGGCAGATCTGAGAAAGAAGAAGTCAATGGTTGCAGTGTCAGGAGACTACGGTGCAGTAGAATTTGATAACCCAACGACGTAGCACGTTTGACTGTCGTGTTCAGAACGAGGCTTCCCGTAACCTCGTCAGATTTTGGTGGTAAGTTCCTGTGAAGGTTTGCGTCCTACGATCAGGATCACCTTGCCCGATGACGGTTGTCTCTTCGCCACTTTAGGCAGTGGCGAATCCACATGTTTCCACTAATTGCTCTGCTCCTTTGTCTCGTGGACAGTGATACACCCAGCACCAATACACGGTGATCAGACATTAAGGAAGTCATCTGGTTTGGCCTGACATACGTGCAATAAGTCCGCCGCTGTGTTGGTTCAGCGGGCTTTTTGAGTGGGTGTGAGCAATCGCGGAAGCCAGCAGGCAGTAAATATCGTGCAACTTGTTTGAAATTGATACACGTTTGATTTTAATTTTTCCACAATCGCTTCGACTGTGATACACCGGTCTTCCAGCACCTGAGGCTCCTCTTTGTCATAGAGATGTGGTCTGTCACTAGGTTCTTGGTCATTCAGACTTTCTTTAACCAGATTGAAAGTGACTGGCACTTTGTCATATAATAGTGCACTGTCGATGAGCACAGGATACTCCACTTTATCACTGGGCTGCACTATTTTATTTTGGCCTGCTAAGGTATTTTAGAGACCCGATTTCAGTGTGTACCAGGACTGCAGATACAGGGTGTTTCAAAAATGACCGGTATATTTGAAACGGCAATAAAAACTAAACGAGCAGCGATAGAAATACACCGTTTGTTGCAATATGCTTGGGACAACAGTACATTTTTAGGCGGACAAACTTTCGAAATTACAGTAGTTACAATTTTCAACAACAGATGGCGCTGCAAGTGATGTGAAAGATACAGAAGACAACGCAGTCTGTGGGTGCGCCATTCTGTACGTCGTCTTTCTGCTGTAAGCGTGTGCTGTTCACAACGTGCAAGTGTGCTGTGGACAACATGATTTATTCCTTAGAACAGACGATTTTTCTGGTGTTGGAATTCCACCGCCTAGAACACAGTGTTGTTGCACCAAGACGAAGTTTTCAACGGAGGTTTAATGTAACCAAAGGACCGAAAAGCTATACAATAAAGGATCTGTTTGAAAAATTTCAACGGACTGGGAACGTGACGGATGAACGTGCTGGAAAGGTAGGGCGACCGCGTATGGCAACCACAGAGGGCAACGCGCAGCTAGTGCAGCAGGTGATCCAACAGCGGCCTCGGGTTTCCGTTCTCCGTGTTGCAGCTGCGGTCCAAATGACGCCAACGCCCACGTATCGTCTCATGCGCCAGAGTTTACACCTCTATCCATACAAAATTCAAACGCGGCAACCCCTCAGCGCCGCTACCATTGCTGCACGAGAGACATTCGCTAACGATATAGTGCACAGGATTGATGACGGCGATATGCATGTGGGCAGCATTTGGTTTACTGACGAAGCTTATTTTTACCTGGACGGCTTCGTCAATAAACAGAATTGGCGCATATGGGGAACCGAAAAGCCCCATGTTGCAGTCCCATCGTCCCTGCATCTTCAAAAAGTACTGGTCTGGGCCGCCATTTCTTCCAAAGGAATCATTGGCCCATTTTTCAGATCCGAAACGATTACTACATCACGCTATCTGGACATTCTTCGTGAATTTGTGGCGGTACAAACTGCCTTAGACGACACTGCGAACACCTCGTGGTTTATGCAAGATGGTGCCCGGCCACATCGCACGGCCAACGTCTTTAATTTCCTGAATGAATATTTCGATGATCGTGTGATTGCTTTGGGCTATCCGAAACATACAGGAGGCGGCGTGGATTGACCTCCCTATTCGCCAGACATGAACCCCTGTGACTTCTTTCTGTGGGGACACTTGAAACACCAGGTGTACCGCCAGAATCCAGAAACAATTGAACACCTGAAGCAGTACATCTCATCTGCATGTGAAGCCATTCCGCCAGACACGTTGTCAAAGGTTTCGGGTAATTTCATTCAGAGACTACGCCATATTATTGCTACGCATGGTGGATATGTGGAAAATATCGTACTATAGAGTTTCCCAGACCGCAGCGCCATCTGTTGTTGACAATTGTAACTACTGTAATTTCGAAAGTTTGTCTGCCTGAAAATGTACTGTTGTCCCAAGCGTATTGCAACATACGGTGTATTTCTATCGCTGCTCGTTTAGTTTGTATTGCCGTTTCAAATATACCGGTCATTTTTGAAACACCCTGTATGTACGTGCAACACACAACAAATTAATAGCGCAGCTTTATTTTTCGAGGCATTAATTAAAATTATATGACTACCTCTCGTACAACTTGACTTCAGTGCGGAATTCGCAAATTAATAATGTTTGGGAGCGCCAGATGACGGACTGTAAACAGATTACGGTAACGTTGTAAAGCTGTCATCAACCCGAGCACCACAGTGCTAGGCATGGTCTTATTGGACGTAGTACGCCTTTGCTTTCCTCGTGACTTATCCATCCAGTTGTAGTGGGATTTACATTTGCTGTGGATTGTGAACCACAGCGCAACTTTTCATTTTTCATATTAATAAACATTGCTAGAGTTGTGAAAAAATTAATGCGTGTTGTTTGAATGCATTTCAGTGTTTTTCGTAATTTCCTGTTAGTGTCTGTTTAAGATTTTTTTTTTAGAATAAGTGGTGCATGTTTACTTTTCATTCATTTCATGTCTTCTGCCACTCTGAACTTACATTCAGTGAATATCTGTGTAGTGTATATATTCTCGTGTATGCATTCGCCCACCGTCTGAAAGTTAGTTGCACAACTCATCGGAAGCTAAGTAATCACTACTTGTTACTTTATGGCGTTTCAAGTGTGTGTCAGTGTTTTTCGGACTATTGTAGAAGTAACATCATTTGTGATAAATGTGAATGTTGTTGTACGTTACTGGGTAAGGGGAAATGTGCCAAGACTGTGTTGGGTTGGTGTATCATTCGTCTAGTTATAGCAGGGAGGCGAGCTGTAGCATGGAGGCTTTCCCCTGGAGTTCTAAATGTTGCAGATGAGAGAAGAGAGTGTGGAATAGGGAACAATTGTCATGGAGAATGTTCCACAGGCTCGTCTGGCTTACCCTGTAGTGGTGGGCCAACAGCCTGGTACTAAAACGGCGATCGCCTTTCCCAGTGTTACTCACATTTTCCTCCACGTCTGTTGTCCGAACATTTCGGGCACGTCCTTCATGATTTCCTGCTTCCTGAAACGACCCTGTCTCAGAAAAATGGCGAAACACTGTTGCATGCTGTGGTTGCTGTCTGCGGAGATAGGTCTCCTGATACAACCTTGCTGCCCACCGCTCGTTGCCATTTGCCTTTCGGTAAATAAACACCATGTCGGCAAGCTCTCGATTCAAATACGGAATCATTGTGTAAAACGTTCTACCACATGGACTACAAAGTGAGTCGGACACAACATTACCAATTACTATGGTACAAGAGGACGCCAAGGCATGACATATAAGGAGTAGTACCATCCTCTAGGAGGAAACCATGCATACTGTAACTGCGGCTGCATGGTGCAGCGCGTATTAGATTACAGTCTCTGTAACAAAGTATGACTGAATAAATGATCTCTAGCATGCAAACCGTGCATTTCTGGACATAACTTTTCTATTGCATATCCTCTCATCGATAAATCACTAGAGTTCGTACACGGTGGAAAAAAACCCTGTATATATAAAATTTCCAGAAAAATAAAATTAGTTTTTTTCACCAGTTTATTATGGGGCTGAAAAATAAGATAGATGAGCTTCTTGGATTCCTAGAAGATGTGGAAAATTTTTAAGTGTTAGATGTTTTGTGCCTTTTTGTATAACATGTAACAGCATGTTAAATATCAGAGATTGTAGACAAATAACATGAAAAATAGAGGAGTTGCAACATATGTAAAAGTTGGACATAAAGTCAAAAATATTGAAAGAAGCAGTTTTTATGTAGATCAGTACCTAGAAGAATGTGCTTGTGAGTTGTTACTGAAGAATACTTCTCCTATAACAGTCTAAAGTTCCTCAATAAGCAACTGAAGAAACAGTTAGTAGTATGTGGGGATTCATTGTAGATTTCTTAAAAGATAATGACAGAAAAAACGAATTGGAATCATTATTTGGCGGTTTCAATGTAATGGCAGTAGTCAGTTTTCCTGCTCAAGTGCAGCAAGGTAGTGGGACACTGATTGATAACGTTATAATTTTACAGAGAGTACTCTTGTTGAAGCAATTAATGTACACCAAGGTGTTAGTGCACCGACTGAACATCATGCACACTTAATGGAAATAAACACTGTAACACCATACAGCTCTGACGCTAGTACAGGCCAGTGCGACTTATTAATGACAAGAGGGTTCAGTGTGTTAAGTATAAGTTAAAAGAGGTGGTACAAGCATAGGTATATATAGAAAGAGATGCTAATATGAAATTCAGTATGTTCCACAGTAGATTTGGGTCAGTACTTGAAAATAGCTTTTCCAAAAAGTTATCGAGAAAGTCAACTAAAAAAAAAAACAAGTAATCCTTAGACAACTAAAGGGATTAAAATATGACTTGCAACGAATATTCGGCTATTATTTGGTATTCGTCCTATTCGGCTACTTTCATCCTATTCGGGTGAATACCGAATATTTAGGTACAATTCGGCCGAGTACCGAATACGCAAGTAAAATTTTTGTTGTAGTCAGGTATTTAGTAAAATGAAAATATCGGTTTATTTTATAATTATTTATTTTTCTTGTAATCATTAATGTAGTCATAGGTACACGAGCAACTTCCGTATTATAAAAATTAACATAAAACTAGGTATCAAATAAAATAAATTTATATATTCTGCGGGCACATTTTTAAAATAATAAATGCCTATGCACCTGAATTCACGTAACTGAAATTTAGAAGTGAAAGATTATGATGCAGGAAGACTAATTTTTCTACATTTTTGGGCAGTAGTTTACTCCTTTTCTTCACGTAGGGACTCCCAGTTTGAGAGGAAAGACGCTTTGAGTAAACTCTACTTTCTGGCGTTGGCAAATGTTTTGTTGCAAGGTTTACCAAACACGGAAATTAATATTTTCTTGCTTGCCACCATGTATATGGATTGTCATGACGTGACACGTTCTTAATAGTTAAATAAAGATTTCTTTCAGTTGCAACTGCATTTTTTTTTTCTTTCAGTGTCCCAGTATGAGCTGCGATTTTTTTTTGACCCACTTCTTCGAAGCAATCCGTAAAAGATGAGTGAATAGTCTGGCTTGGACTCTGTTCGTGAGTTCTCAACCTCTTGGTCTGAACAGGGGACGAATTCGGGCTATCGTCCCTACTTGTTTCACAGTTCATCTTTAGGCTATCGATCAAAACATACAGCCTTACTTTTTCTCATACGGTTGACTGGTGAGAATATTCATTTTGTAGCGTGGGACTAAAGCCGTAGACACCAAATAAGTTTTACTTCTAGTGATGTCTTCAAATCGTTCTTGCAGCCTTGTATGACAAGCCTCACCTGGCTTAATTTGGATCAGCTCTGAAATGCTCGCAATATCGCATTAATGTAATAACATACGGAATAATTTCAGAAATCCAAGCGTATCCTGAACTTGTAATTTTTTTTATTTTCTCGAATGGCTGTAATAATTTCGAAATTTGCTCTAAAACTCCTATTGTCCAGTAGTTAGACTGCCAATAACACACTCCGTGAGATAGAGTGAAATGGCCCGAACTTGTTCCGTTAGGCTTGCAAGAATATAATACGGTAGATGGAATTCCACAGCGTACTGACATCTTGCAGCAATTCATGCTGAGGGAGGTCCAAATCTTTTAGTACAGAATTCAGTTTTTCCTGTGCAGTGCCAGAAGGATTAAAATGATTTACGATCCTCCTAGCTGGCGCTATCATTTGAGTCACATTTGTTCTGAACCTCCAGACTATTGTAAGCAATTAATTGAAGACTATGAATGAAACATCTCATTGAGGGAAACTGCATTACCAACAACTTTTACTATGTTTCGTCCATTGTAATTAATAACGACATAAATTTTTGCCAGCTGGGTGTCCCATAAACTTGCATGTCCTGTAAACTAATCGCTATATTTTCTGCTGTATGCTGTCCCTCAAAATGCTTAATTCTCAATACTATAAGTTTGACATTGAATTCACGATCAATAAAATGCGAAGTGAAACTTTAAAAAAATGTTTTGTCTATGTAAGCACGTCCACATGTCGCATGTCATGGAAATACAATTGGTCTCTGAAAGTAACCTTTTAATTGTCTCTGCCACCTTATGATATATTTCTGGAATTATTTTGTCAGAAAAGTAAGGGCGGCTTAGTATATTATACGGCGGAAAGTGCTTTTAATCAGTCTTCTAAAACCAGTCCTTTCTATTACATTTACTGCCTCATTGTCAAGTGGTATCAAATCGGCAATTAAGAGATGGTATTCTGTAGCGTTGGTATCGTTAATATCCCATGGTTTACGTATTTCAGCTCGTTCTTCAAGACTCGGCTGCATTTTTGATGTCTATGGTTTACTTACATCTGTATCTTGATTTCCAGTTTCATGCCTCTTAGGAAGCGTAGGCTGCAATTAACGATGTTTGTCGCTGTGTTTACTTTTCATACGATTTGTCATTCCTGATGTAGTCGCCTTCTTTCCAAAGCCACCACGAGAAACTTTTATTTCGCACCATTTACACACAACACTTTTCGGATTATTTTCATCGTCCTCGAAGTGTGGCCATATAGGCGACTTTTTTTAGGAGCAATAATCGATTATTATTAGTTAGACCTTACCCAATTTCACTTTTAAACAAGTCAAAGCGTAGAGAGTACGACACAAGTTTTTCCGCCACGCGCCAGCCGAATACCTTTGCATAATATTGGCCATTCGGCTAAAAAGTCCGGATAATATTCAGTATTCGGCCTGTGGCAGAATATCCTATTCACTGCAAGTCTGATTAAAATCCCATGTAACAGTAAAAGGGAAATTTATACTAAGGCCAGAACAAGGTAAGATCCGGCACTTGACTTCTATAGAAAGTACTGTAATATTTTAAGAAAGGTCATTAAAATGTCCAGAAATATGCACCGCCTGATAGGAATGCAGATAATAAGATTAAAACTATATAGTATATTGTGACACAGGATAGTCTGACAGTATACAAGATAGTATAATAAACTACGAGGGTTGCCCAGAAAGTAGTGCACTGCATTTTTTTCTTCAACAATTCTTTATTGAACATAATGAGAATTACACAAACGAAAAAATGTAGTTTTATCTACACGCTCCATTTTTCTACGCTATCTCCATCCTGTTCTGTGGCTTTCCTCCAGCGCGAAACAAGGGCATGTATGCCCTGTCGGTACCAATCCTTGTCCTGGTAACGCAGCCAGTGCTTCACTGTGTGAATCCCCTCTTCATCCTCAAAATGTCTTCCATGAGTGGCATCCTTTTATGGCCAGAACAAGTGGAAGTCCGAGGCGGCTAGGTCAGGACTGTAGGGCGGAAGGGGTAACACTGTCCAATCCTCTTTTGCGATGTGTTCAGCAGTCCTCAGACAGACGAGCGTTATCGTGTTGCAACAAAACATCTCCTGAGTTGCTGTGGTGCCTGAGTTTTGTTAATGTGTTGACATATGCTTCTGAATTAGTGGTACCGCCTCTTGGCATCACATCAATGAGAATCACACCTTCAAAGTCCCACAACACAGTGATCATGACCTTACTGGCGGAAGTAGTTGCTTTGAATTTTTTCCTTTGTGGGGAGTGGGAATGGCGCCATTCCACGACTGTCGTTTCGTTTCGGGCTCAAAATGGTGAACCCAGGTTTCATCACCTGTCACAATCCGGGACAAGAAGGCCTCCCCCTCAGCTTCAAACCGTTGCAACAAATCAAGAAAAACGTTTTTTGTGCCATTTGTGATCGACCATTAGATACCCGGGACCCATCTTGCACACACTTGTGAATGTCCAAGGGTGCAGATAATTGCATCCACTTCCTTTGCTGATTTACAGATGCAGTGCCAGCTGCCGAGTCGTAATGCGTCTGTCCTCGCAAGTGACAACATCAACTCGTTGCAACATGTCAGGTGTGACAGCCATGGATGGTCTCCCCGACCGCTGCAAATCGTGGAGCTCCGCCGAACCGCCTTCTGATCACCTCACCCTTCGTCCCCAGCGACTAACTACTTATGTCGACAGCAGATGCTCTATAGACTTTGCACAAGCGTTTGTGAATATTCCCCACAGTTTCTTTCTCTGCAGTGACAAATTCACTGACGGCACGTTGCTTTTAACATCCGTCACCTACAGACGTCATTTTGAAACTGCCCTGCAGCTACGCTATCTGTCGGAAGTGACGGAAACTTGGCGCGCTCACTCAGGAGACTTAAGATACTACATACTTAACGTTTCGCATTCGTAGCACTGTTTTCGGCTGAGAAAAAAAAATGCGGTGCATTACTTTCTGGGAAACCCTCGTAAATGAAAATGTGACGAATAATTCACTTGAACTTCAGAAGGGTTGCTTGATCGAGAATGCTATTTACACATTCACTATCCAAATACTACAGTCCTTAAATATAAAATATCGCTAGTTGGTATTTTGTGATAGTTCCAAAGCATTTGATTCTACAGATCATATTACTCTCTTGGGAAATCTTAAGTTTAACTTTACACACAACTGGTCGGAATCATACTTAACAAACAGAATGCAAAGAGTTGTGCTGAATAATTGAAACAGTGTTGGGAGGAAAACAAACTTTAGTAGTTTGACTTGGCACTAACAAGGAAACGGTCCAATCCGACATTTCGAAACCTACCCTGAAATAGTTTAGACAAGAAGAATACGCTGAAAGAAATACACCTTGGAGACCTGTGGCTCCCCCCTCCTGCTTGCTGCCTGCCTTTGCACGCGTGCTGCTTCTACCCTCGGACCACAGCCTGATTGGAAGCATCTGCTCCAGAGCTGTTAGCAGCGGGGTGCTTGTCTCGCGGCCTTGTGGTGTTGCTGGCGCTGACGCCAGCCGCTCCGTGTGCTAACAGCAGCGTCTTCTACGCCTGGCTGCCTGCTGCTTGCGTTATATGGGCACTATTACCCCGGGCAACGACACAACGGATATAATTTGAAGAATAAATGAATGGTTTTCCCGCGTTGTATCTCTGACTTCTCATCGGGCATCTAAAAGGCACCCACTCACCACTCCACTGCAACCTTCACCTCGGGTGGTGATGTGTTGGCTGAAGAGCCAACACCGTGTTACTAGAGGAGGCCGAATTGCACGCGTTTTAGCTCACGCAGGCTGGCGTGAGGAGGGAAGGACTATACTGACGTGAGGTCTGGAACATGACAAGGAATTAGAATTAAGAAAGCGGTCGCAATTAGTTTGATACTTAACTTTAATCCATTAATGATGAACGTCGCTCTTGAAGTTACATGATTCACAATATCAATCTCAATAGTAACTGAATATGGCGCCTTGTTAGGTCGTAGCAAATGACGTAGCTGAAGGCTATGCTTAACTGTCGTCTCTGCAAATGCGAGCGTATGTAGACTAGCAAAGTCGGCTGAACAACTGGGGCGAGTACTAGGGAGTCTCTCTAGACCTGCCGTGTGGCGGCGCTCGGTCTGCAATCACTGATAGTGGCGACACGCGGGTCCGACGTATACTAACGGGCCGCGGCCGTTTAAAGGCTACCGCCTAGCAAGTGTGGTGTCTGGCGGTGACACCACAGTGATATTCCCATATCCTGTCCTCGTTCTACTTAATTCCACCATCAACCGTAGCGGCCTGTAAGCCTGGTCGTTACAACGCGTTTAACATTTTCTGCGGAATGGCGCTTATTTCACTGCGAATGGCAGTCTTAAGTTCGTCAAATGCCTGCAAGCGATTGGCAGAGACACTTTCCTTGAGAAAACACCAGAGAAAATAGCTGGAGCTGTGAAATCTATAGAACGTGATGGCTACATCACATCACTTTGGCAGGGTGTCACACGGTTTGGAAACATCTAGCGGAGTATTGCAATACTGTGGCGTTCTGTGTGAGCATTTGAAACCAAATGTTATTCAGCGTCCCTCTTGTCTACAATCCTACATTTAGGAAATTATGTGCAGTAGCGGTCAGCATATACCATTCCTTCAAGTCCAGCTTCGTCCTGTATATGGACCAATGGTACCACTCGTGCCAAGTGCACACCGTACTACAACTTTTGAAATAGCCTGTGTCTTTTCGTATAAACGTCGTGGATTTTCCTGGAAACAGTACTAGAAGTTTTGTTGTTTACTAGTGTATCCAATCACGAAAAAGTTTGCGTCATCGGACGTCAGCAGTTGTTGGAGAAACAGTGGTTCCAGGTTAATCAGTCATGCAACTGGCAAGTGTTTTTGGGTCGACAGCGTCTCTAAACCTCTGAACCATCTGCAGTTTATACAGATAAAATCGTCAAGTAATTGGTCCAATGAATGTCGTGACCATCAGTGCTCGTGCATGCCGGCAGGCTGAAGTGATACGTGCACTCTTTCCAGGTTCTCACACGTTTGAACATTTATTTCCCGCCCGATGACTGTCAGTTCAAAACTCAACCAGTGACATCCCACGGCGCACCCACTGTTTAATCCACCTGAGAAGATTGGTGCCTCTCAGGTACAACCAAATGGCGATCATTACTGTTCCGTCGCAATGCCTGGTGAGCCTCCGTGACAGAATCAGTTATAAAGGCGTCATTCGCCGCAGTTCACGTCTGCAAAGACCACGGCTCCGCGGATTTCTTATTGCCCGATTCCGTTCTATTCAATGACGTGCGCATGCGCAGTATTCAACCCACGTTTTGTCAGTGTTTCCAGTTGCAGTTGGTTTTGATACATTACCCGCTAC
Source organism: Schistocerca gregaria (assembly GCF_023897955.1). NCBI lineage: Eukaryota > Metazoa > Arthropoda > Insecta > Orthoptera > Acrididae > Schistocerca > Schistocerca gregaria. The sequence continues at coordinate 91,465,673 of NC_064931.1, forward strand.
CCTGCTGTTAATTTCACTTATGGATGTTGCGTGAATATTCCGCAGAAAAATTCACAGTAATTGTTCAGTAAGTGCTACGGAAATCTGTAGTTTAGTCAACGTACCAGGAATGTGCCAAACTACGTTGCATTAAAACTTGGTCCTGATCGACCATTATGTTAATGGATTATCGAATGTCAATTATGAGTACGACTTCAACAGACGTAAATTCAGGCTAAGCGCAAGCCTAACATCAGAAATACGGTGTACCAAAAATGGTTCAAATGGCTCTGAGCACTATGAGACTTAACATCTATGGTCATCAGTCCCCTAGAACTTAGAACTACTTAAACCGAACTAACCTAAAGACAGCACACAACACCCAGTCATCACGAGGCAGAGAAAATCCCTGACCCCGCCGGGAATCGAACCCGGGTCCGGTGTACCGAACGGAGTAAAACGATTTATTAAATTTTAATATTCGCCGATGCAGATAGGGAGGCTGTGATACAGATACAGATAGAATTTTTATTTTCCGCGCAGGCCTCTATCTATGAGCATGTTTATATATCTGATTAGTCATCTCACATTCTTCTTTTCGCAGATGAAATTATTTAACAAGTTTCATAACTGTTGCATAACGCCCCTTTGTAGGTCATTACATTCGCCAATAACATTTTTTTTTCTCAGGAGGCACTCCTTCGTTATGGCAGGATGCGTTTTTTCTGATACCTGCCAATAACCCTCATCGTCGCGCCCTTTTGTCCTCTGTCTATCGAGCGGCTTTTCCGACCGGGTGGGGGATTTTCTCTGCCCAGGGACTGGGTGTTTGTGTTGTCATGATTCCATCATCATTCATGAAAGTGGCTAGACTGGACTGTGTACAGATTTGGAATGCGTATGGGCGCTGATGACCGCGCAATTGAGTGCCCCACAAACCAAAAATCATCATCGAGCGGTTTTTGTTATTGTGCAAATGTCTGCATGCCTCTAGCCGGCCTAAACACTACGCTGCTTTTCTGGTCCGACAGCATTCGCAGGCCCACCCGTGGACAGTCTGTCGGTGGCTTCCTTTGTCCCGGTCCTGAAAGCCAAACCACCCACCTGTCTATTACTGTTATTATTGTATTATAAAATTTTATATAATTCGTTCACAACAGCATGTAATGCATCGTTTCAGCTTCCAAGGAATTATGTTTCAGATAAATGCATAAAGTGAAAAGCATTTTAACATAACCTATATCATAAAATTGTTTAAAGAATCGCAATAGCAACAGACTTCCACAGCTTGAATAACTTCATAATTTATTCGATATAAAATAGAAATGTGCACTCACCTTTATCGGTATTTCACTTAGCACTAACAAGGAAACGGTTCAGTCTGACATTTCGAAACCTGCCCTGAAATGTTATAGACAAAAAGAATACACCAAAAGAAACACATTGTCAAAATTCAAGCTGCTAAGACATGCAAGTGGCTGAAAATAAAAATGTTGAAAACTGCCAAATTCGTAGCTCACCAGACGGTTTGAGTAATGTACACCCTACCATAGCTGTAGCAGACCTATTACTCCTTGCCCAAGGAGTAATTCAGCCAGTTTCAGAAAGATATTTTTATTATTGCGCCTGCAGTCCATTCGCTCAGCTTGAGATACAGACTAATAAAGATATCTTTCTGAAATGTAGCTGAATTATTCCTCGGACATGTCCGCAAGGAGTATCAGCCTATTTTTTATTTTAATTTATTCGGTAGTTACTACAAAAATTGGCCAAACACACGCGACGCAACTACATCAAACGTCCGTCATTTTATTATTTTTTCAGATTTCAAAAAACTCCGTGCGCAAAATCTACTGCTACGGTCGCAGGTTCGAATCCTGCCTCGGGCACGGATGTGTGTGATGTCTTTAGGTTAGTTAGGTTTAAGTAGTTCTAAGTTCTAGGGGACTGATGACCACAGATGTTAAGTCCCATAGTGCTCAGAGCCATTTGAACCATATTTTGAAATCTACTGACTAAGAAAATTTTTAGTTTTTTGATTTCAGATAGTAACCGCGCGGTCTAGGTAGTCTTGTCACGGTCCGCGCGGCTCCCCCCTTCGGAGGTTCGAGTCCTCCCTCGGGCGTGTGTGTGTGTGTGTGTGTGTGTGTGTGTGTGTGTGTGTGTGTGTGTGTCGTCCTTCGCATAAGTTAGATTAAATAGTGTGTAAACTTAGGGGCCGATGACCTCAGCAGTTTGGTCCCATAAGACCTTACCACAAATATTCAGATTGTATTTGCAGACAGCAGGATTTCCGTTCTGACGCACCTCATTCTGGACAGAGAAAATTTAGGCCCTCAGATGGGGAGCTTAATGATGACTTAATTTCTTTAAAAAAAATCAGAAAATGTTGTCCAATGGACAAAAAGTAATGTTCAGAAACATTTGCGTTGATTGCTACGTTAGTTTTTCCTCAGAAAATCGTAAAAGTCGCTTATTCCTTTGGGAGAATGGAGCCTTAAGTGCCGTTATGATAAAATTGCATTTTACATGGTACCCAAATTCATATATTAGTTGCATGCAGTTCTCTTCGCAATGTTCAGTCGGTACCTTACGGTAATGGACTTTCATTCACTAACAGCAGCAATTCCCGACCGTCTTGTTATTGACAAAGCGTGACGCTTGTCTCCAGTGCCTGTCAGTTACGGTCTTTTCACCACCACTGTTCTTATGCTGCAAGTAGAACCCATTCCTTGTAGACAGTTTTGACGGTCCTTGTCAATACACCATAAAGTCGGGCAACTTCATTCGCGGTGTGATAATGGGTACATCCAAACACGTTAACTCCTCTACTATCCGATAGCGAAAAAATCCTACGTAGTTTCATTGTATAGTAAATTCAGCCATAATAGCTTATTTACAACCTACGAGCTTCCCATAAGCGCATATGTAAAACCTCTAAAGAGTCTTACTCAAAACAACGTCAGAGCTACAAACGACGTGCTTGTTATTGACAAAGCGTGACACTTGTCTCCAGTGCCTATCAGTTATGGTCTTTTTACCACCACTGTTCTTATGTTGAAAGTAGAACCCATTCCTTGTAGACAGTTTTTACGGTCCTTGTCAATACACCAACAAATCGGGCAGTTTCATGAGCGGTGTGATAATGAGCACGTCCGAACACGATAGCCCCTGTACTATCCGATAGCGGAAAAATCCCACGTAGTTTCATTGTGTAGTAAATTCAGCCATAACAGCTTATTTACAACCTACGATCTTCCCATAGGCACGTATGTAAAATCTCTTAAGAGCCTTACTCAAACCAACGTCCGAGCTGCAAACGTATCTCGCTCTGCGATCGCAACTCGAGTTAGGCCTAGGCATTCGTCTGTAAGCTGGTCATGTGCCCAGTGAACACTTCTGTATGCCCGCAGCATAGCATTGGCGGAAGCTGGGAGGCTGACGCGCAACGCAAGTAAATGGTTCACTACTGGGTAAGTACTATTGTACAACAACAGTAGCAAATCACAAGTCTTTCACAAACTCATTTGAACGACGATCTTAATTTGCAGCGACGCGAACTTGCGAATGAGACAGGTCAGTGGACCTTGTCCTAATCCACTAAAATTCGTGAGGTGCGGAGTTTAGATCTCCATCATAAGACCCGGAGATAGGTTTCCCAAAATAGATGAAGGGTAACGCCAGGACGGCTCATTTGAAAAGTACACCATCGATTTCCATTCACATACAGACATTAGACAAAAATATGAGCACACCCCGAGAAAAGTGTGCTTGAGCATAAATGTAAATGCTAGCTAAGCCAGCAGGTTGTATTATTGTGCCTGAACACGAACGGCACCTGTGCAGTCTCGTCAATAAGTTGCAAGTGGCAGCCGTGGTCAGAGCAATGTTCCGTGTAGTTGTGAGTGCATTATGTCGGAGTTAAGTGTATTCGAACATGGGCAAATTATTGGCGTTAGTATGGTAGGTGCTTCAGCAACGAAGGTCGCTAAATTAGTGCTTTAGGAGCCACCGTATCGAAGTTTTAAACCACTTACAGAGAAGCGGAAAAATATTATCCTCTACGTCAAAACGCGGACAAAAGTGTGTGTTGATTGTGACAGACCGATTGTGACAGAGGATTGTGACGGAAATAAGGGAACGACAGCTGCAAAAATCACTGCAGAACTGAATGTGCCACCCGCGAACCCTGTCAGCACCAGAACATCACGAAGGAGCTCCGTAAGTAGGTCGAGCTGAAATTCCAAAACCACTCATCAGAGCTGCAAATGCACATAACAGGAAAACATGGTGCCAGAGATACAAAACGTGGACTATGGAGCAATTGAAGAAAGTAGTTTGGTCAGGTGAATCTTGTTTCATAGTGTTTTCAACTTCTGACGAGTTTGAGTCCCAAAAGTGAAACATGGCGGGGATTCGTTGATGATTTGGGGAGACACATGGTATTCCATGGGCCCCATTAGTAGTCTGCAAAGTCATATTACTGCGAAGGATTGTGTGACCATTTTGGCTGATCAGGTCCATGCCATGGCACAATGTTCGTTCTCCAATGACGCTGCTGTGCTCCAAGACGACAGGGACCCTGTTCACACAGCTCAGATCGTGTAGAAATGGTTTTGTGAGCGCGAGAATAAATTCTCGCGTCTTCTCTGGCCACTGCAACTCACCAGATCTCAATATTATGAGTCTTTGTGGCCTACTTTGGAGGTAAGAGGGCGTGATCGCTATCCCGAACTGACGACTGTTTTGCAGGGAGAATGGCGTAAGATTCCCTTGAAAACCATAACAGAACATGTATTAATCCACTCCGAGACGACTAGAAACCGGTTCCCGTCAGATCACCGAAGTTAAGCGCTGTCGGGCTGGAGTAGCACTTGGATGGGTGACCATCCGATCCGCCGAGCACTGTTGGCAAGGAGGGTGCACTCAGCCCTTGTGAGGGAAACTGCGGAGCTACTTGATTGATAAGTAGCGACTCCGGACTCGTAAACTAACATACGGCCGGGAGAGTGGTGTGCTGACCACATGCCCCGCATCCAGTGACGCCTGTGGGCTGAGCATGACATGGCGGCCGGTCGGTCCCTTTGGGCCTGTTCTGATGGAGTTTAGTTTAGTTTAGAGACGACTGAAAGCTGTTTTGAATGGCAACGGTTTCTTATGTCGCATTGGGCATGGTGATGTGTTCTTGTGTTTCTGTATTATAGTCCATCCTCTGTGCTTGCCATATTGCAGTTATAAGGACGGGAGTTAAGTCTTCCTCCAGTAAGCGGTTAAAACACAGTGCATAGTAGTTGAAAATGTTCAGTCAGCTCAAACTGCAATGTTAATATAGATTTAAAAGATTTTCCTGTTCTTTTTCGCAATATTTTAAGAGTAAAGCACGGTGAGTCAGCGACACTTTTATCTTCTGTGGATCTGCCCTTTCTCAGTTTCCCTTTCTTTCCATATAAACTTTCGTGACTACAGACGGACACCTATACTAAATTATGATTCCTCAGTTTACATTCACCCTTGTTTTAGTTCCATTATCCTACGATTATCAGGAAAAACAAACTGTTGTATAATTAATTAACTGCTTGCTACAGTTTACCTTACTTTTGTGATGATTGCCCATAAAAAAAGGACAACAGCAGAGACTTAGCACTTAAGACGGAGGATATAAAAACGAGTTACTAAGTCCATATTGTTAAGAGATAAAACATTTTTATCATTCTCACATAATTTCCAGCTGGTTTTACACTGTTCGGCCGAGCACAGGCTTGTGACAATGTCACTACTGAAGTCACATTTTACTCTGAAACTCTGTAAATACTTCCAAAATACATAGATAACATACTTGAATTTAACACTAGAAGCTGCTATTTTTTATTCACATTACTTTAATTATCTGCATAATATTTTAATATTTTACGAAAATGTCCTTAATTCTGTCCATGTTAATATGATTATGTAGCTCTGTGCTGTGAAATATTTACGTCCAGTTGTTTAATGCATCTGGGTTATGTACATGGTTTGTTACATCACTGATTAATCTTAAGATATTCTACTGGCATGAATCAAGAGGAAACGTACATGCTTTGAAAGATGAGAGTGTACGATATCTTCGAAAACATGAGTCACAAAAATAGTTAATTAACGCACTCATAAACTGGAGGATATCTGCAGCCCTTAAAGTAACGAAGAAGGGTGGACAGCAGTTAACAATACACGTGTAGGATACTTTCTGAACCTCCCCCCCCCCCCCTCCCCTCCGTAGAAGGAAGTACCTGCTTCATTTACTAACTACTGTCAATTCACATCATACCAAATAAAAAAAAAATATGAAAAATAGCTGATGTATCTTACCGCGAGTAATTACCTACGGTTAGATGAGACTTTTACCAAGATATGATAAACAATACTTTACTTTCAAAGCCGCCATCTGGTACTTAGGGGAAAAGGTGTACACTCTACAGATGTTCAGTTGGTTGAGACGTCAGAATACAAATACGAAAGCTCTTGAATGCCAATGATACTAGCGTCTTTTTTGGTCCGTTACTTGAATTCAACGTCTGGTATAAGTCTATATAAAACGATGAGTGGCATGACGCACCCCAAAGATGTCTCCGCACAGACACGGTAAGTTAAATAAGGTATCGGTATATCAACTCCATTACGGCGAAATCCATACAAAACTTCGAGTTTTACATCTGGTTACTCATCCTTAGCATCCACACGTTCATTCAAAATGGCTCTGACCACTATGGGACTCAACTGCTGTGGTCATTAGTCCCCTAGAACTTAGAACTACTTAAACCTAACTAACTTAAGGACATTACACACATCCGTGCCCGAGGTAGGATTCGAACTTGCGACCGTAGCAGTCGCACGGTTCCGGAGTGGGCACCTAGAACCGCGAGACCACTGCGGCCGGCGACGTGCATTCAAATCAATTTAGGCAGTGTAGAAAAATGTGATGATCGTGCCAGAAACGAACAGCTTGAATCTACTCTCACACAAGGGTTTGAAAATTTTGCTTCAGGAGAGATAAAGCATACGAGCCACAGGACAAAATGGAATGCGTAGCCCGATCGAAATTTTGAAAATTTCTCTTACGTAAAAAACCTGTTACTTCTTTCCGTGGCGTTATTATTTAACTTCATGCAGCTTGCAATTCTTTGCAGCTTGTGAACTGTTCTTTGAACATCACAGTACGGTAGTTACCTTGGAAATGGTTACTGAATTAGTATCACTCGTAGACGCCACGAATAAAGAGCAAAGCAACACAGCGAAAAGTAGGCGGAGTCTTTCAGGTAGACTTGGGCTCAGTGAGGCGAGTGACGTTGCCTTGCATCGCCTCCTTGTAAGGCGGCACGGGACACGACATGTAAGACGGTGGCCATCACGCGTGAGTCAGCTGCACGTTGGAAAGCGCTCACCACACAGAAGGGAAGCCATTCCGGAAATATACAGATACTGCGAGCTGTGAAAGCCTTTATGGACAGAACTGTACACACGGTAAACGAACTTAAACTGAGTATTTTATAACCAGGAACCACCAATTGGAACTGAATAATCTGGGCTATGACATTGGTGGCAGGGTGCGCTTACGAAAAGGTTCAACCGCCTACTCGGAACATTTTTCTTCCTCGCGGTGACTATGTACAGAGTGGTGACATGTTTTGTTTTCTATGATGATGTGAGTACGAGGAGGGTGATATCCGGTGGCGGCACATAGCCCACATCTCCCTAATATCAACAATGGGACCATTGGGTTTAATGTTACCATGCGGCAGACTGATAACGATCAACGGTGTCGCTTATCCTCTTTCTATCAGATACTGCAGAGAGATTTGCAGCGTAACCCACGACATTAGTAACTTCACTCCACCATCTCACCTCCCCTCGCCGACCAAACACCGGAGATGAAAATTTCTTCACTGTCAGGATTCGAACCGGCTACCTCAAGAGTCGCCCAAGAGTGGCCCAGGTTTGAGACTTTCCCGACGAAAGAACTGATTCAGTGGTTCACGGGCGTTGCGCAGGATAACGTGAAAGCTGCACAATATTTCAACGAGACAGCTACTCGTCAACTTTAGGTGCTTGCTGACGTGTTGCTGCAGTTGCTCCAGAATATATTATGCGCTGGCTCGCTAGAAAAGGGCAGGCGCCAATGGGTGGGGCTATAATGTCATCGCAGACGAATCATAGAGAACTTAGACTTCTAGAACCCCTTGCCGAAGAAAGAGACCACGGTCTTCGCATGCATTTCTCAAAATAACACTTGCATCACGAATAGTCCTTAATAGTTCATACCGTGTTGTATATTCCACTTAATAATTATCGTAGCCCACGTAACGAGCTACTAAGTCAGTTTTTAACGTCTCGTCAACGTCGTTGACACTGCAGGCGGATCACTAGCTTAGCAGAGCATGACCGTAGCCGTTCTTTCTTTTCCTTTTTTTTCCATGGAGAACGGAGGAGAGACCAAATTTGCGTCCAGAATTTTTCTGTTGGAGAATTCATTGTATGGTCACAAGCACAATATTTTCTGTTGACATACTCAGTGTATATTTCATTGTATTTTTCATTCCCGTAGATTTGGTCATTACCAATTCCTCCACCATAAGTGGCAGTTTCGTATGTCAGTAGCAACCCCTCCCTCCCCCCCCCCCCCCCCAATCCCCCGTACACACGCACTACCATTTTCGCTCTCTATGAAGCGGTTAGCTGATTTGTCGAATAGCAGAGTCTCCTCTGCAACAAGTCACTTCAGTATTTGAGAATAAGGGTGGTATCTGAATAAACTGGGCCCCATAGAGCGTAGTCCAGGTTCTAGAACCTTTGTTGAACTATACTGTGTATAAAAATAATCTGTGTCAATTTCGAAGGTGCCTTTATGAGGAAACCTATTCGACGTGTGGTACAGGGGCCTGCAAGATGATACGTCCCTGCTGGGTGAAATGAAGCCTATAGATTCCGTGGCGTACAGAAACAGGTTTGGCCCGGCAGTGCTACTATCTCCCGACCGGTCGCTCCAAGTCACCTGCACCTTGTCTGCCTTTCATCCCGTCTGTACCTTAGAAAGCAGAACGCAGACTTGTCTTCTACTGACCAGACAACCTTCGTCAAGATACGGAGAGAGCGCAGTCTACTAGTGGCTCGAGTGCCGCTTGTTGACATTCAAGCGTAACGCCATCCATATACGCAGAAGTTGACATTTAGGCGTGCCACCTGGCGCGCTTCAGACCCTTCGTTTGCAGGCTGAGAGAGCGACGTTCCCGACATACTTTCTATCTATGTGGCTCATCAGGCGCGAAAAGGGTTCAACAATCTACGTACGACCTTTTCATGTATAGAAGACCAGTCAAATCTGAAGCCTCAACTTCATCGAACCAGCGGTTCCCTATCTGAAGCCTTAACTTCATCGAACCAGCGGTTCCCTATTAGCTACTAAGGTCCCTAAAACATAGAACACTGAGCATGCGCAGCAGGCAGTTGTAAACTGTATTAAACCTAAAATTATCGTACCTGATGGCATGTCATCTGTAACATAGAGCACTTCATTAATTCAGTAAATACTGTCTTTCTAGGTTACGTAACTGAGAATTTTAAAGAACTAGAAATTTAAAAAATGTTCAAATGTGTGTGAAATCTTATGGGACTCAACTGCTAAGGTCATCAGACCCTAAGCTTGCACACTACTTAACCTAAATTATCCTAAGGACAAACACACACACCCATGCCCGAGGGAGGACTCGATCTCCGCCGGGACCAGCCGCACAGTCCATGACTGCAGAGCCTTAGACCGCTCGGCTACTCCTGCGCGGCAACTAGAAATTGCCTTAGTGTTTTGGCTGTTTCCAAATAGGAAATAAGTGTCGCATGAGTTTTTGCTCGTGGTAAAAATAAAAATGTCCTAGAAATTGCGATGAACCTGGTATTATCTGATAAAATCTGCAACTGAGGATATATATATTCCGACCCTATTTCATTCCGAAAGCATCGGCAAAGGTGTACATAGGCAGGTTTGTATGGAAGATTAAACTCAATACAACAAAAAATTTGCAAGGATAAGGACGCACGTCGTTCTTGACAATGTTTTTTCACAACTATGTTTGATTCACACTCGCACAGCTAATTAACGTGGTAATACTATCGGATTTTTCTTTAGGGTTCCTTCGATTTGAGAAATGTTTTCTTGCGATTTTACATAATTTTCAACTGAGCTCTTTACTGTTTAAATTACGTTGTCCACTAAACGCAAAAAAACCTTCGAGCCGATATTATTTTGGCGACACGTTGCATTTCTACATTCATAGTGCTCGTTCACATACGTTTCATATACGTACATGTGCGAAATCATTAAACTACGAAGTCGATTACCATATTTTGATTTGTTATATCATTACAAGAATTTAGTATTTAAAATGTAATCGTGAGCAAAATAATCACTTTCTGTTATAGCATTCACTCTTACGTACATGTTTTGCACTAACATTTGAATTACGAAATTGGAAACTCCATGCAATATTTCATACAACTCCAAATCCACGATGTTGTTTCCAATAAATGTTTGGTGTTTGAGAACGGGGCATTCTCGTGGTTCTGGATGTGCGCACTCTGCACGTTTCTCTTTAAAGGCCCGGCCAAGATGGCTCCTATGATTTTTTGGCTTTTGTAAATGGTGTTCGATATTTTCCCTCACTTCTTCAAAATAATGCTGTTAATCACTTATATATACCTGTCATCTTTCATAAACAATATTAGAACACGAACTGATATTGATATGACTCACACTTTCTCGACTGTTGGGTTGTCAAGGTTCAAATAAGTGAATTGTCACTGATTCATGAGGATTAGGAGTGTGGAGAACGAGCTCGACAGACAATAAATCAGGCAAATGCTTCGTCTCTTCGATTACGGAAGCCGAAAGAGTGTTATACCCTGATAGAGTTTAAACGAATGGATACTCGTGTTACGCTTTTTCCAGCGAACCGTAAGTACAGATCCAGAAACGTCTGATGCTGTCACTGCGGAAGCGTAGAGGGACATGGCTCGCAGGCAGACAGGTTGGAAGCCCGAAAGAGTTCTCATGAAACTATCATGTTGTTGTTGTTGTTGTTGTTTTCAGTCCTGAGACTGGTTTGATGCAGCTCTCCATGCTAATCTATCCTGTGCAAGCTCCGTCATCTCCCAGTACCTACTGCAACCTACATCCATCTGAATCTGCTTAGTGTATTCATCTCGTGGTCTCCCTCTACGATTTTTACCCTCCACGTTGCCCTCCAATGCTAAATTTGTGATCCCTTGATGTCTCAGGACATGTCCTACCAACCGATCCCTTCTTCTAGTCAAGTTGTGCCACAAACTTCTCTTCTCCCCAATCCTAATCAATAACTCTTCATTAGTTACGTGATCTACCCAACTAATCTTCAACATTCTTCTGTAGCACCTTCTTTTGATCAAAGAAATTATCATCTCTTGTTAAAAAAGAATCCAAATTTAGATAATGTGTAGCGACTTTAATGATTTGTCAAATGAATTCCTAAGACATAAGTGGAATATAAATCATTTAAGGAGCATTAAATCCCACCGTAGAATGGGCAATGCGCACGACCTATCTGAGGCTCGACACGAGCATTTCAGAAACTGCACGACTTTTCGGGTGTTCGAGGAGTACCAGGGTGTGTGTTTTCAACACGTTGCGAAACAAAGGTGAAACCATGTTCGGACGTCGTGATGTTGGGCGGTCACCCCTCATAACAGATATCGGACGTCGTAGGCTGGAAGGACTGGTAAAACAGGAAAGACGGCGAATGTGGCGAAACCAGCATCAGACTTTAATGCCGGGCAGAGTACAAGTGCGCCTGAACACACAGTGAACCGAGAAGTCCTAACGATGGGCCTCCGCAGCCGACAACCCGTGCATGTGCCAATGTTAACAGCACGAAATCAGCAGCTACGACTGCAATGGACACGTGATCACCAGCACTGGGGGTCTGGAGCGACGTCGACGTTCTAACTCATCCAAAAGGTGTTCCATTGGTTTCAGTTTGGGACTCTGGGCAGGCCAGTCCATTTCAGGAATGTTATTATCCACAAACCATTGCCTCACAGATGTTGCTTTATGGCAGAGTGTGTTGTCATTTATTTATTTATTGTTCCGTGGGACCAAATTAAGGAGAAGTCTCCATCGTCATGGAACGAGTCAATACATGAAATTATAACACGATAGTAGAAACAGATAAAATGAGATACAATAAACGTATTCAGGCGACAATTCGTAAGTTTAAATAAAGAAAATCAACAATGTAACACTGGAATTTGCTTAATTTTTCAGCTCTTCCAGGAGCTCCTCGACAGAATAGGAGTGAGCCATGAGGAAACTCTTGACTTTAGACTTAAAAGCGTTTGGGCTACTGCTAAGATTTTTGAGTTCTTGAGGTAGCTTATTGAAAATGGATGCAACAGAATAGTGCACTCCTTTCTGCAAAAGAGTCAAGGAAGTGCATTCCACGTGCAGATTTGATTTCTGCCTAGTATTAACTAAGTGAAAGCTGCTAACTCTTGGGAATAAGCTAATATTGCTAACAACAAACGACATTAAAGAAAACATATACTGTGAGGGCAATGTCAGAAATCCCAGACAATTGAATATGGGTTGACTAGAGGTTCTCGAACTTACACCACATATAGCTCGAACAGCCCGTTTTTGAGCCAAAAATACCCTTTTTGAATAAGAAGAATTACACCAAAAAATAATACTATACGACATAAGCGTATGAAAATATTCGAAGTAGACTACTTTTAGTGTTGAACTGTCACTTATTTCAGATACATTTCTAATGGTAAATAAAGCAGAATTTAGTTTCTGAACAAGATCCTGAACATGGGCTTTCCACAACAGCTTACTATCTATCCGAACGCCTGGGAACTTGAACTCTTCGTCTCGCTTATAATATGCCCATTCTGTCTGATCAAAATATCAGTTCTTGTTGAATTGTGAGTTAGAAACTGTAAAAACTGAGTCTTACTGTGATTTAGCATCAAATTACTTTCCACAAGCCACAAACTTATTTCATGAACTACATTATTTGATAATGTTTCAATATTACACATAAGATCCTTCACTACCCAGCTGGTGTCATCAGCAAACAGAAATATTTTTGAATCACCTGTAATACTAGAAGGCATACCATTTATATAAATAAGAAACAGCAGTGGCCCCAGCACCGACCCTTGGGGAACGCCCCACTTAACAGTGCCCCATTGGGACTGAACATCACTACCACTCTCAATATTGCGGAGAATTACCTTCTGCTTTCTGTTCTTAAAGTAAGAGGCGAACCAATTGTAAGCTACTCCCCTTACTCCATAATGGTCCAACTTCTGCAGTAATATTTTGTGGTCAGCACAGTCAAAAGCCTTCGTTAAATCAAAGAAAACACCTAGCGTTCGCAATGTTTTATTTAAAGAGAATATAGCATTTTCAGTTGTTAAACCAATTCTAAAACCAAACTGTACATTTGATAGCAAATTATGTGAATTTAAAGGCTCCAGTAACCTTGTCTATACAACCTTTTCGATAATTTTAGTAAACACCGATGGAATAGAAATAGGTCTATAATTGTCAATATTATCCCTGTCTCCCTTTTTATAAAGTGGCTTCACTACCGAGTACTTTAATCGGTTAGGAAACCGACCACTCCTAAAGGAAAAGTTACAGATATGGCTAAGTACTGGGCTAACATACATAGAACAATACTTCAGTATTCTGCTAGATACGCCGTCATATCCATGAGAGTTCTTGGTCTTTAGAGATTTAATTATTAACTCAATCTCCCTCTTATCACTATCATGGAGGAGCATTTCAGGTAGCAGTCTCGGAACACTTTTTTCTACGACCGCTATATGATTCCCTGTTGGGACTAGGTTTCTATTTAGTTCACCTGCTATATTCTGAAAGTGATTATTAAATATTGTACATATATGCGACTTATCAGTAACACGGACATTCCCACTACGCACTGATTCTATATCCTCGAACTGTCTCTGCAGACCAGCCACTTCCTTTACGACTGACGATATGGCTTTAATGTTATCCTGAGACTTAGCTATTCTATCTGCATACCACATACTTTTTCCCTTCCTAATAACTTTTTAAAGCACCTTACAATACTGTTTTTTAATGGGCTGCTGCATTTAGATTTTGACTGTTTCTAACGTTTTGATATAATTGCTACTTTGTTCTACAGGATATTCTTATCCCTAGTCAGCCACCCAGGCTGCCTGTTTGTGCTAGGACCCTGTTTTGAACGTTCTAACGGAAAGCAATTTTCAAAGAGCACGAGAAAAGTCTTGATAAAAGCATTATATTTATCATCTACTGTATCAGCACTCTAAACATCTTGCCACTCTTGTTCCTTGATAAGGTTTACAAAGGTCTCTACAGCAACTGGATCAGCTTTCCTAAAAAGCTGATAACTATATTTAACATGAGTTGCACCACAAAAACCTTTTAGAGTTAAAACTTGTGCATCATGATCTGAAAGGTCATTCTCTTTTTTGCTAACAGAATGCCCTTCTAGTAATGAGGAATGAACAAAAATGTTGTCTATGGTTGTTCTACTGTTCCCTTGAACTCTCGTTGAAAAGAATACGGTTTGCAGAAGATTATATGAATTAAGGAGGTCTACCAGCATCCTTTTCCTTGCACAATCACTTATACAATTAATATTGAAGTCACCACATATAACTAACTTTTTGTATTTCCTATAAAGCGAACCAAGAACCTCCTGTAGCTTTAGCAAAAATGTTGTGAAATTGGAGTCTGGGGATCTATAAATAACAACAGTTAGAAGTTTAACTCCACTACATTTAACCACACCTGCGCAACATTCAAATACCTTTTCAGTGCAGTACTTTGAAACATCAATTGACTCAAATCGGATACCGTTTTTCACATACATGGGTACTCCCCCACACCGCAAAGAGCTCCGAGAAAAGCTGCCACCCAACCTGTATCCTGGTACAGGAAGCCTCTGAATTATCTCCTTATTTAAGAAGTGTTCAGATATACCAATAATTTCAGAGTCAACATCTATAAGCAGTTCACTAACTTTATCTCTAATACCTTGTATATTTTGATGAAATATACTAATTCCCTCATTACTCGGATACCCAAGCTTTGTCGAAAGTGGTTTCTTTGTTAGAGAGACTTCCCTTAAGCAGGAATACCTATCAGCTGACTTCAATCTAAAAAAGGTGCAGATCTAACACCCACTAATACGGGAATTTTCCCATGAGTGATCCCACCACCCCACCTATGCTGTCACCTATAAGCTTTGCCAACCTCCCCTTTCCATACCTGTTGAGGTGCAGGCCATGTCTAGTGAAACCCGTCTGCTGATAGACTCCACCGACACCACTGAAATGTGACTCATGCCTTCTGTCATCACCCCCAAGTCTCTTGTTATGACGCTTGACGGCTGTCTTAAGATGAGGCTGATCGTGATGCTGAAAGAGTTCCACGAAATGCACATTCGTATTGCCAGTCTGAGTGGCTATCTTTTCCAGGTCACCATCTATGTCATACTCCCCATCCCTATCAATACTATTACCAGCCCCACCCACAATCACTACCTGATCCTCTTTAGTAAAATCCCTACATAACTCCCCTATGTTAACAGTCACCTGAGCCAATCCTGCATTAGGCTTCACAATGCTAGTGACCTGGCCATAATGATACATCATCATTTCCGAACTGTTCCTCTACTCTCCACAGTACACGATGCTGTAAAATGTGTTCAGATCCTTCGGAATTTAGCGTTTTCCTTAGCACAATAAGTGGATCACACTCTTAACTACGAAAAACACCCCAATTTCGTAACAGCATCTCCTCCATGCTCCATTGATTGCACTACACAGGATGAGAGGTAAAATTCTTCAGACCCTTGCAAATCCCAGGCCTTCCATCGGATTGCCACAGGTTATAGTATGATTCGTCACTCCAAATCACTCGCCTACAGTCATCCACTGTCCAGTGGCATCGCTCTTTACTCATCTCAAGCATCACTTAGCTGATGAGGAACTGTTCGACCATCGTCCCCCATTCATTTTGACTCTCTACGCGCAGTCATTGTGCGAGCTGAGCTGCTGGTAGCTGTCCATCATTTAATGAAGTCTGTCTGGTCTTGGTTTAGCTGTGATTGTTCCTTCGCGATTCCACTTCACAGTCACACCGCCAACAGTCGATTTGGGCAGCTTTAGAATGGTTGAAATGTCGCTGATGGATTTGTTACTCAGGTGACGTCAGTGACTAGTCCACGTTCAAAGTCACTGAGCTCTACTCACCGACTCATTCTGCTTTTACTGCTCCTCTGTTGACAAGACAATACTACCCATATCCTTTTGTACTGGCGGCTGTACCTCTGGGCACATCTAGTGGTCAACTGCACATTACATAGGGCTGTCTGGACACTTTTAATCTGATAGTGTATCTGTGTATTATTGATATTAATGCCTCTATTTAATGTTTTCCTTTGTTTCGGCCGGTTTATCCCGAACAAATTCTGAAAGATTGACTGCGTTGAAGATGCTCCATAACTGCAGTCACATATGGAAACCTCGACAAAATTCGCAATACGGTGTTAAACAATTAAATATGTATGAAATAGTTGACACCGTAGACATATCAGAAGCAAGAGCACAGCAGATTTTATTTGAAAAGTTGATTATGAGAAAGCTTTGTGTGAGATGGAAAACGCAGTCGTTGAATGCTGGCAAAAACAAATTTTTCAGTAATGTTTAGACTATTTCAGAAATACTCTGATTGATTTTATGCGTCAGTTTATTACTGTGGAACAACCAATTCGTGCCACAAACGAACCATTTCTTAGAATAGTATGTGAAAACGTGTAGTAATGCACTACAAAGGTATAGTCGATTTCATTTGCCATCAAGGTTGTAGCGAGTGCTTTCTGGGGTGCAAAAGGGGTTCTTCCTACGATTATCTTGCAGAGGGAAAGTGATAACAAACGAACACTACAATCGTCTTCTAGACCAACAAGATGAAAAAAGACTCTAGTCGAGGCTTAGAATTCCGATGAAAAAAATCACAATACTGCATTGGCAACTGTGAAATTGGAGTATTTGAAGTACGGTTTGTAGAATCATACATCGTACTAAACATATTTGGCGCTTTCTGACTTCCAACTATTCCCTCATCATTGTGATTAGTTGGTGGAGAATATTTTTTGCCAAATGGAATGGTTGTGGATGTCGAAGATTGTTATTTTGCAGATCTTCCGGAATCACACTTCAAGGATAATAATGTCCTCATTGGAAGAAAGTTGCACAAAATTCGTCGACCTAAAAGGAGACTATGTTGAAAAAATGCGTTTTTACTTAACAAAAGCAGTATGACTGCCATGCTGGGAACTTATTTCTCGTGCAGTGTAGATATTGGCTTATGTGACAGGAACGATCATTCAAGAAAAACAGTCTTTTAACAAGGGCTCTCTAAAATGCATACCTTAAGAGCTGCGGGCACTTCTTCATCTTCGATACTGTGAAACAAGTCTCTTCTACTTTAAGCTCTTCGCTTTCTACATTTTGGTACGAGATAGTATGGACCAAAACAAGTAAACTTGAGCTCTAAAATGCGTACCTTAAGAGCTATGAGCATTTGTTCAGTACAAGAGATGTGTTTCATAGTGCGAAGATGAAAAATGCTCGATCTCTTAAGGTACGCCTTTTTGACTCCATGTTTACTAGTTTTTTGTGCTTAGAATGGTCGTTCCTGTCATATACCTGTATATTGATCATCCTTCCTTGGACAACAGTGTTGAAAGTGACAGTGCTGATTCGTTTGACTACTGTAAGGCACCGTCCTCGAAAGCTGAGCAGTTGCTTCTGCAGTACAACAGTGCTGTCTCCAGCGACTGGGAGATGTAACCGCCGTTCGTGGGCGAACAGCCTGGGCGACCTTCGAGTGTTGCAGTACTGTGTTCGCCGACAAGTGGTGTTGAAATATTTAGCGGCCATCTTCGTTTGTGGAGGTTGACTTGTCCTCTGTATATAAGGAATCGTGCATCGTTACCGGAAAACTTGAGCGTGATTTTAAAGTTGCGTCCACACATCTGTGGGACTGGTGTTGGTTGACCTGCAAGCTGCAATACACCTTTATCACTTTTTTTAGCCTGTCGTAAACATTCGCCTACTGATCTTCCATGTAGTCCTCCATTTCTCTAAATCTTGTTCTGATCTCTTCAGCTCTGCGTATCAGCTCCATCCAGCTTTTTCACTTATTTTTACTACATATTTTATTCTTTTACGTTACAGTCTTTAACCCCTGCTGCTTCCATGGCAAATAATTTGGTTGATTTCTTGGAGATGTGATTCTTCTGATACAACTAAATGAAAGGTTCTCTTTTTTTGTGCCATACATGTGGTTTGCTCATCCAGAATGTGCGATTTTACGAAAACATTTCGTTTTAACACCTCACTTCCGCTGTTCACTGTGTTTTGGATCAGTGGAAGTGATGTGTTAAGTCGAAATATGTTCGTAAAATCGGACATCCTGGATACTCAAATCAACGAAGTACAGCTCCAGATAGCACATATGCGCTAGTACGATCTCAAATCGCCGCTAAAGAAGCGAAACGTATATTGCACAATACCGCTAGCCTTTCATTTTAGTTACATTAGACGAACCAATCTCACAAGTCTGTCGGTTTTGCTGGTACACGTTTCCACAATGACTTCTCCCCTCACCATTTTCCTCTAAGACTTCTTCAGTTATACATCCCTGTGCAGTTAAATTTAGCACGCATCTACTCATTTCATGTAGTCCCGTTTTTATTTACCTATGTGATTATTCGGCTGTTATTAATCCCTATAAATTAACACGCTTCAGACTAACAGATGCAGAAACGTTGTCACTAATTGGGATCCTCACTATGTCGAGCTTGTAAGGAAAAGGATTCTCATGTGTTAAAAGTTTGTTGTGTACCTTCAGGGCACCGGTACTTGAGACTTACTGTCAAAGCATTCATAGTATATTTTGCATCTAGTGGTATGAACAAACTAGATGAGGAAACCTATGGAGGCATAGAGACAGACATTTTTCCGTCGTCAGTTCATGGTATGAACACGGCCATGTGCGTTATACTTGTCTGCAAAGCATTTATGTTGATATAGTGCTGTGTACCAATAGAGAAACGGATTTCTCGCGGCGAAAACAGATTTTCAGCTCTGTTTCTCGTGTATTTCTTGGAAGTATTGATTAGTTCTGCATGGTAAACAGAACAGTTTCTTTAATTCTACTGTAGCTTTCCAACTTTTATTCTTTTGGCAGATTTTTATTTCCGTTTATTGTTGCTTCTCGTCAGCGTTCCTTTTTTGTATCAATCACCTTTAATACGAATTCTGTTTTAACAGACCAGTTAACTCCGTTAAATATTTGTCCTAGTAAGTTTTCCGTATTGCTGTCCGGAAGTGCACTGCCATCCATAGACCTTATCATTGCTTTTCTCGCCTCCAGCACTAGGAGACAACAGGAAGTAAAATACACGTTTTATTGATATGGTGCGGATATGACTGGTTCTTTCGTGGTAGAAAGCGACTTCCATTCTCTCACATCTAACAAGGGCTAAAGCCAAATAAAGATTATTTTGAAATACGAGTATGTGTCTATTCTATGAGCCATCAACGTCATTCATCTGGAAAGCCCCACATTTACGTACTCTGATGTTTCGAGGCAAACGAATCTAAAGACTTGAGAAACACACGTCGGTGAAGAAACAGTACCTTGTAACGGGCACAGCAGTCAAACAGGAAGGTAAATGTATTAACACATGCGACACCAACTCTCATATTTCCCCAACTAGAAGCTGATGTGCTGTCGTACGATCTTTCCTTATTCGTCAACGAAGAACAAATGTGGAGTTTCAGCGAAGTGATCAAATCATAGCGGAATGTAAGAGCTCGTGGCAAAGATGTGGATAATGTGATTAGTGTGGCTTTTCATATTGCAGTAGTGCAGTGCGGACGTAGCGTGCCCACGTGTAGCCCTTGCCGATTGTGTAAACTGTACCACTCCATTGTGTTTTCATCACATGGATACCGGAGAAAAGAAGAATAAACCACAGCATAACTACTTCTGTCATTCTGTAAATAATGCACGGATTAACATATATTGTTTCAAGCAAATTTTTAGTTCTTTTGCTAAATAATTCATCATTTACGATCCCAGTTAATCCGCTGATCATTACTGTATGTTGCGCGGTATTGTTTCTTGAACGACGTATGCTTCTGTAGTATTTACATTCTTTGAGCTTCAAATATCTTTTGTATACAAGTGCAAAGTTTTCCGAATAAATAACGTTGGTGAGCCGTATGCCAGAAACATCTCCGTATTTTGAAATAATTTTTATTCGGTTTTAACCGTTCGGACAGGGGAAACTACCCATGTAAGTGATTTAAAAAAAGGCGAGTCGTATTGTTAATATACTCAGCACACTCCTGTTTCTTGAGGATGTGATGCAGAATGGACTGTACTGTACTTGTAATGGTGATGTCATTTCCGCGTGTATGAGTCGAGAAGTAGTTGTGCAGCCGAGCTACGTGCTGTTTTAGATCGGTGGCATCCGGTATGGAAGTTGCCTAACGCGACTCGTGTGTATACTTTCGCCAGCAGAGTTCGCGCTTACACAACGCTTCTTGTCCGAGGTATTTCGGCTATGCCAGGCAAATGACGAAGACAAGAAGCTCTGTTGTGTGAAACCCTTAACGGTTTTAATGCTCTATCTCTCTCTTGTCTGTATAAGTGTGTGGAGCGTTTTGGTCATAAGAAGCACCTTGCGTCGCCTCAAAAGTTGAGAAATGCAGATTGCATGGTCTGATAGTGAATCTCCCCTCGAAATTTTCAAGGATACACTGTTTGCCCACATAAATACGTATCAGGTTGTTTTCACACTGAGCATTCGTCACAGCTTAAAACACAGAGTCTTTCCGTGGAGTTCTGTTGGAGCAACTCGATTGGATGAGAACTGCAGGTGAAAGGCAAGGACGACTGCCAGCCATAAACATATATTTAACGTGTAATGGACGTTTAACACAGCATGTACTTCTCTGTGTGAAACACGATTCCTCATCTAGTTATATATTGTTCTCAACTTGAGCTTTGTTGCGATTGTTGTAGTTTACGCTCATGTCTCAAGAATCAGTGTATTCGCGAATGAACTCTATGGAACTGATTATTTCAATTCCTGCCACTGCTTGGCGAAGATAATACCAACAAAACGAAACATTTTAATTCTCTGAAATTTTTTTTTGTTCACTAATCGATTTTCTATATCTTAGGCCATCATCAAATGACAACTGACTTGCATCCTCAGGTAAAATAACATGAAACAGTCAGAGGTATTACGTGGTATAAAAGTTATTTACACGTATTTGTGAGATATAGACAATTAAAAATGTAAAATCAACTTTATTTATAAAATATATCAATTTCTTTTTGTATAGAATTTATGTTTAAAATAAACTTCACCATTTTAAATGCTGTGACTTTTGTAATACGAGTTATCTCTGTCTCTGCCATGCTATTTCATTCGCAGTTATCAAAGTCGGTTGCCACGTGATGATGGCCTAATAAACTACAGGTCTTTAATACGTTAATAAAAAATTGTTTCAGAACATTCGGGAAGTGTTTGTTTTCTTATTTCACTGTTCAGTAAAATATTATATGCTGAACATGTAAGTTAAAATATGCTTGTAGCTCAAAACTTATTTCCATCTGAACTGTGCGTACATTACAGGGTTATTTGTAAGCACCTCCGGGATTTCAGAAGACGACTGCACGAAAACTACGATGCATACAGAAAAAGTCACATTCTTCGTTCTTCTTCTTTTTTCTGGCCTTTATCCCTCATGTCCACGGGACCAGCAGCTTAATTTTTGGATTTTGCAATGTTAGTGGTAGGCTCTGCCCCCCCCCCCCCCCCCCTCCTCCTGAATCTCGGAAACGGCGTGTAGCGCGCGCGGCTATCCATGTGGGTAAAAATGTCACACATTTAATTCCCTAAATGTGAATCAATTGTGACGGTTCACCGACAATTTCGTACCAAAGATCAGGTAAAAGTTCCAACAGACAAACAATCTGTTGGTGGTACAACACATTCCGTGAAACTGGCTACCTCTGTGGAGCGAAAAAGCTGACCGCCCGGTATCGTCAGTGAAGACGGAGCGGGTACGGGAATCATTCGTTAGGAGCTCGAAGAAAGCGACCGAACGAGGGAGCAGAAAACTGCAGATACTGCTGTCAACTTTCTGGTGCATTCTACGTAAACGTCAATGTGTAAATCCGTGCTGGCTGCTGTGGTACATGCGCTGACTATTTGGGAAAATGAACTTTGTTCTGACTTACAGCGACTACTGGAGGAAGATGGTTTTTCACAGATGTTGCTTCCCAATCAAGAAGTCACGTTTCATGTATCTGGAAAGGTGAATCCTCATAACATATGTGTTTGGTGCACAGAACATCCACACGAGATTGGGGAACACTTTCGTGATGCACCTGCAGTGAATGTCTTTTTTTGCCTTGTCCTCTTAAAAAGTTTTTGGAACGGCTTTCTTTGCAGCGAAAACTGTGATTGGTTACATTCCTGGACATACAACAGTAGTGGCTTAAGTCAAAATTACGGCGAGACAGTGAAGACTTTCTTTTTCAAGAAGGTGATACACCACCACACTTTCTTCCTGAGACTTGTGATTATGTCATTGCCTAATTGTCTCAGCGTTGGACTGAACATATTCCCGTCGCACCTCTCCCTTTCTTCAGTGGCCCCCGTGTCGCCTGACCTAACTCCATGTGATTTCTTCTTACGGGTTTACGCCAAAGATTATGTGTTCCTGCCTCCACTGCCACTGAATTTGTAAGAGTCCCGAGAAAGGATAAATAGTGCGCTCGCTGATAGTGACATTGACGTGAAGGGACGTGTAAGGCTAGAGTTAGACTATCGTATTGACGTTAGCCGCATCGCAAACGGTACGCATATTGTGCATCTGTAATCTGAGTTAAAAACTTCTAGAGGTGTTCTATCTACTGCTAAGTGTCTGCTTTCTCTGTGTGTTGTAGCTTTCGCCCAGTCGTCTTTTGCAAGCCCTGAAGTACTTGTGGATTGCAAAGTATTTTTGAAAATTCACCAGTTTCTCGTATGGGGATCATGTTCTTTGTAAAACTCCACAATATATGAGCACTGGTGAACCAAAACATGATAGGCACCGACCACTACGAGGAGGAATGGCGCCTGGAGGAGTTGCAGACACGTGGTGCTGTAAGGAAGGTATATAAACGGAACAGAGACAGTGGGGACTGTGCGAAGCTAGTCGGCTGTCCGCGTGCTACTGTCGAGAACATCTATAAAATGGTTGAAGGTGAAACCACGACTAGGAGACGAGAAGCTGGACGTCCATGCCCAACCTCAGAATACTGAGATCGAAGGCTTGCCCAATCTCTAAAGCAGGCTAGGCGGAGATCTGTGTCAGATCTGACGACGGAGTACAATGCTGGTAGAAGTACCCGTGTTCCCGTGTCGACCCAGTGACATCGTCTGTTATGACTGAAGTGGACATGGGTTCATCGAGATTGGACCGTGGATTGTTGGAGAAATGTTGCCTCGTCTGATGAATCATGTTTCGTGCTACAGCAGATAGAATGTCGTGTCTGTATACGCTGTCATCCAGCCAGATAAATGGCTGCACCGCTCCATTAACGCAGGTTAGTGGAGGCAGTATTTCGCTATGAGGGACATTCACCTAGGCTTACATTGGCCCCGTTGTACTAATCAAAGGCACCGTGACAGCTGTGGACGAAGTGAACGTTATTGTGGACGACCTGCACCCTTTCATGCTCGATATACATCTGCATAAATACTAGTAGAATTGTGATTCTTGAGTTTCTCCCGGCGTATTTGATATTTTGATTACTAGTAGAATTGTTCTGCCGTCAGCTTCAAATGCCGGTTCTCGGAATTTTCTCAATAGTGTTTCGTAGAAATAACGATGGTTCCCTCATGGGATTCTCATTTGAGTTAACGAATTATCTCAGTAATACGCGCATGTTGATCAAGCCTACTGATCCTGAATCTAGCCGCTGACATTCATGACCCCAACCACAAATTTTGTCAGAAAAAATGTACAAATGTGTGTGAAATCATATGGGACTTAACTGCTAAGGTCATCAGTCCCTATGCTTACACACTACTTAACCTAAATTATCTTAAGGACAAACACACACACACCCATGCGCGAAGGAGGACTCGACGAACCTCCGCCGGGACCAGTCGCACAGTCCATGACAGCAGCGCCCTAGACCGCTCGGCTAATCCCACGCTGCAAATTTTGTCCAAGCCACCTTGTATCCCTGTACAGTGACGTCTTTCCTGACGACGATCGTATCTTCTAATCGAATAACTGTTCATGTCACAAGGCTAGAATCATACAACAGTGATTTGAGGAGCGTGATAGTAAGTAGTATAATGTACCAGTTCTGGTACAGTGTGCAGTGTCTACAGCACCCCGTCCTCTGACATAGGCCAGTTGCTCTGTGTGTAAATGGCGGGAAATTCTAAATAGCCCAATTGTCGTACAACGACCCCCCCCCCCTCCTATGACATCACTGTGGAAGTGGGGCTATTGTCCTACATATAAATTGATGGGAAATTCAGGATGGAGTATTGTCCTGTTGATGTGAAATTCAAGGACAACCTGAATGACATCAGAACTGAAGATGACGATCCAAGACAGCTGACGTGGAGTACTAGTGCAGTTCTGTGATATCAGAATTCAAAATGGCGGATGCTGTAATATGGCTGCAGCCTGCATGGTCATCAGATTTCCTGGTTTTTCCCAAACCTACGATGTCAGAATTCAAAATGGCAAACCTTGGGAAATTAGTGCAGCGTGTATGCTTGTCAGAATTCGTATGTTCTAAATTCAGAGTCCTGTTATAAATATAAACGGGCGGGTAATTAAAAAAAGAGAGGAATTTAAAAATGTTATGGGAAACTCAAAGCAGACCGGTTGTCCTAGAGAGTTCAAAAATGGTTCAAATGGCTCTGAGCACTATGGGACTTAACATCTATGGTCATCAATCCCCTAGAACTTAGAACTACTTAAACCTAATTAACCTAAGGACATCACACAAGACCCAGTCATCACGAGGCAGAGAAAATCCCTGAACCCGGGAACCCGGGCGCGGGAAGTGAGAACGCTACCGCACGATCACGAGCTGCGGACTCCTAGAGAGTGCTCTTCCACTCCTATGGCATTACTGCTGAAGCAAGTATGTTGTCCTAAGTATAAATTAAAAAAAAAATCCAAGATCGTGTGTTGTTCTGTTAGTGTGGAATTAAAACAAAAATCAGCATATGAGTATCTGGACCAGTTCTGGCACACAGCGCATTATCTCTCAGGTCACCCATTTCCCATGTTCTAGTTCTGGAACAAAGGACATTTTCTCACCTGAGACAAAAGATGGTTTTCCTTCTGGAGATCCAAGTCAGCATGCTATTCATGAGGATGTTTTTCCCATTGCCTCTCTAAACCTGTTGACTATTTATAAGAACCCACATAGGATATGTAAAGATATTTTTAGCCATACAGGTACTAATCAGTCTGGAGTTTAGTGCTATTTGTAGTTGTCCTTCTTTCCGCAACATGAAAAACAACTTTAAAAAAATAGCAAGATTCCCAACTTCAGAATTGTAGGAAAAACAAAATTCATTGACTTCACTTTGAGTTACTGTTTACTTGCCCTAATTTTAAGTTTACCTTTTCCTGCATTGTTGCCCCTGTCCATGGGCATCTGCGGTAGCAGACTAAGTCCGCACTTTCCATAGCTGCACTAGGGAGGGCTGAGCCGGGCTAGGCCCGGTTCGGGCTGCGCCTCACCACTGCATGCCTGCATCTCACCCACGCCACTGCAGGCTCGGAGGCCGTGAGCACCGAGTCCCACTCGCCGACCAGTGATACACTATGTGATCGAAAGAATCTGGACACCTGGATGAAAATGACTTGCAAGTTCATGGAGCCCTCCATCGGTAATGCTGGAATTCAATACGGTGTTGTCCCACTATTAGCCTTGATGACAGCTTCAACTCTCGCAGGCAACGTTCAACCAAGTGCTGGAAGCTTTCTTGGGGAATGGCAGCCAATTCTTCACGGACTGCTGCACTGAGGAGAGGTATTGATGACGGTCGGTGAGGCCTGGCACGAAGTCTGCGTTCCAAAATATCCGAAAGGTGTTCTATAGGATTGAGGTCAGGGCTCTGTGCCTACCAGTCCATTACAGGGGTGTTACTGCCGTGTAACCACTCCGCCAAGGGCAGTTCATTATGAAGAGGTGCTCGATCGTGTTGAAAGATGCAATCGCCATCCCCGAATTGCTCTTCAACAGTGGGAAGCAAGAAGGTGCTTAAAAGATCAATGTAGGCCTATGCTGTGATAGTGCCACGCAAAAGAACAAGTGGTGCAAGTCGTCTCCATGAAAAACACGACCACACCATAACAGTACCGCCTCCAAATTTTACTGTTGGCACTACACACGCTGGCAGACGACGTTCACCGGGCATTCGCCATACCCCCACCCTGCCATCGGATCGCCACATTGTGTGATTCCGCAGTTTGCCGTGCATTGCCAAGTTGACGCTTTGTTTGGAATTACGGATTCCAATTCTGTAACAATGTTTGAAGT
This sequence comes from Schistocerca gregaria, assembly GCF_023897955.1. Taxonomy (NCBI): domain Eukaryota; kingdom Metazoa; phylum Arthropoda; class Insecta; order Orthoptera; family Acrididae; genus Schistocerca; species Schistocerca gregaria. Next base: position 91,492,392 of record NC_064931.1, read on the forward strand.
CATGCAACCATCCACTACTTCCCTTGAAATCACTGTAATCTATGTCACGCTCAATTTGATGTGCACAACGTATTAAGTCACTATAACGCACATCTTGTAAATTCTATCGAGCATCCTTGAAACGCGCAAACACCAGTTTTTGAAACAAGTGCGACTTCCCTTCCCTTTAATAACCGTAGTTTCTCTTATGCACTACACAGCCATACTGTTGTGGACTTATTCGAAATCTCTTCATTTTTTTCTACTGTGATGCAGGTGATTTTCCATGTCCGTAATTATGTTTAATACCCGCTCCTTGGACAACGATTTCCCTTTACTACGTTTCACTGGAGACGGGATTTGTGCCTCCCTGTCCGACAAGGATGATGAACTGCATGGCTCGACACCTGTTTCAATATCATTTCCACTCGTTAAGCATGTATGGCATCGTTGTATTCTACATGTACACTGCCCGCACAGTCCAGCTTATGCGACATCACACATTCCAGTGACACATCATTCAGAGACGCTAATATTTCATCTGCCACTTATTTCTCACTCTGCGAAATTCCTTGGGTTCCTGACGAAATGTAAACGTCGGCAACTGTTGTTGTAGATATAATACAATGTTTCCTTTGTTTATTGTTGCCATTGCTCTGCTTTGTGTCATGCCTAGCACTGTAGTACTGTTGTGAGTTACCCGTCGACTAATCAATTCGGCTGGGCGCCATAGCCTGCTGCTGTGCTCACCATTGGACACCTCCAGTCCCGTCCATTGTTGCCATTAGCAGCCAATATTGTTGTTGCATGGTAGACAGTATGTGGGCACACCGAATGCTGTAAACATAATTGGCCTTTTGCGACCTCGCACTCAAGGAGTTCCTTGTTAGTCGCTTTAGGCGAGGACTTGTCACTTTCAGCTACCACAGAGTTAATGTTGTCCCGTGAGACAGGTAACCAGAAACAGTTTGCATAGGCGAACCTTACACATTGTCTGTGGAGAGGCATAAGTGCGACACCATTCTGCGCCATGCTGGGTATTGCGTCTGGATACTACGAGTGCAACGCATAGATCGGACGTTGTGTCTGGCCGTGCCGAATATCGCGGCCAGTTTTTGTATCAAATTCTAGACGTATTAATGGCATCTATAACATTTTCATGTTGTGTGGCACAGAATCGGCACTGTAACGTACACCAAGTTACTATTAAGCAGTCATTCCCATTTTCAAGAACTGATAATAAAGCTGATATGATTTTGGATTTCAGTAGAAATGATAAAAGTGCTCTGACCAATCGTCTTAGTCATCAAGCAATGATAATTTAGCGATGGGAGATAGAGTGTATATTTCCATACATTTAGTGGTCTCTATCAAACAGCTTCGTCTAAGTCGTGAGAAATATGTCAGATACCTATACAGCGCTTATATGTGCGTCTTCAACGGATCTGTGTAGTACTGTCCAGCTGATTTCTTAGTTTTAAAAACAGATTTAAGGATTGCAGGCTTGTGTTAAATCATCCTTTCAGTTCAGTACCACCAGCAGATGGTTTATTAGCTCATTTTTAAAATCACAATTGCCCAACTGTAATTGAACTCCAGTTTCGTAAACATTTGACACTATATGCCTCCGACAAATCTGTCAAGAGCTTGCACATGCAAATCGTCCACTAATAACAGTACGGCAGATAACTACTTGGCTCTGTGGGTGGTCGGCCTGCAGTGAGGCACGGTGTGAACGGCGGCGACTGTCGGACTACAGAAATCTGTTTACAATCACGCTGGGTCCTATTGTTTGTCAGTGGGCCTCTTCACTAAACATCCGGTCGCTAGATGTAGCTACGCTGTGTCGCTAGTGACAGCTGCATTCATCTCCTGTCAATAAGTGCTGCTGTCTCCTGCAGAGGTACCAGAAATCTTTCATCATCAAATGTGTTGTGTAAATAGGTTATCAAACTCTCCACTCATAAAAATGTAATTCTTGCTTCATCATATGTATTTACAATGTTTTTGAGCGTTGCAATTCAATTTGTTAATAAGTGTACACATGTTAAATTCTCGAAGATGCTTCATTCATGGCTGTTGCATGTAAGAAAGATGAGTTTGTAGGAGACAATAGCTGGCAGGCTGTGGCCATAGATTCCATTATAGCTGGCATTCCACCACTAATTAAAATTTTTTTGTGATTTTTACAAGCACAGTACCATAACTCACTCCCCCCCCCCCCCCCCCACCCCCACAAGTCTCCCCTCAGAAGGGTGAAATTTTTCGAATTGCAAATCAAATGGCCCTGAGCACTATGGGACTTAACATCTTAGGTCATCAGTACCCTAGAACTTAGAACTACTTAAACCTAACTAACCTAAGGACAACAAGGACAACACACACATCCATGCCCGAGGCAGGATTCGAACCTGCGACCGTAGCAGTCCGGCGGTTCCGGACTGCAGCGCCTAGAACCGCACGGCCACCGCGGCCGGCTTTCGAATTTCCCTCCAGAATCTCTGTGTGGTATATAGATCAATTCGAATTTCCCCCTATTTTCCGGTGTGGGTCACAGTCTAAATGTGGTGCTTGCGTTTTAAAATTTCCCCATTATGAGCTGTGGCTGTAGTCATGTAGTGCTAGTACAAACAACAGACTAGTGGTGGGAATTGGAGTTACTGTATCCAGACACCTTCCTGAAAATGACTTAAAAGTTCGTGGAGTCCTCCCTCGGTAATGCTCGATTCAATATGGTGTTGGCCCACCCTCAGCCTTGATGACAGCTTCCACTGTCGCAGACATACGTTCAACCAGGTGCTGGAAGGTTTGTTGGGGAATGGCAGCCCATTCTTGACGGAGTGCTGCACTGAGGAGAGATATCGATGTCAGTCGGTGTGGCCTGCCACGAAGTCAGTGTTCCAAAACATCCGAAAAGTGTTCTGTAGGATTCAGGTCAGGGCTCTGCCCAGTGCTTTGCAGGGATGTTATTGTCGTGTAACCACTCCGCCACAGGCCGTGCATTATGAAGAGGTGCTCGATCGTGTTGAAAGATGCAATTGCTATCCCCGAATTGCTCTTCAACAATGGGAAGCAGGAAGGTGCTTAAAACATCACTGTTCTCCTTTGCTGTGATAGTGCCATGCAAAACAAAAGGAGTGCAAGCCCCCTCCATGAAAAACATGGCCACATCATAACACCATCGCCTCCGAATTTTACTGTTGGCACTACACACGCTGGCAGATGACGTTCACCGGGCATTCGCCTTACCCACACCCTGCCATCGGAATGCCACATCGTGTGCCGTGATTCGTCACTCCACAGAACGTTTCTCCACTGTTCAGTTGTCCAATGTTTACGCTTTTTAAACCAACTGAGGCGTCGTTTGGCATTTACCGGCGTGATGTGTGGCTTATGAGCAGCCGCTCGACCATGAAATCCAAGTTTTCTCACCTCCCGCCTAACTGTTATGCTACTTTCAGTGGGTCCTGATGCAGTTTGGAATTCCTGTGTGATAGTCTGGATACATGTCTGCCTATTACACATTACGACCCTCTTCAACTGTCAGCGGTGTGTGTCAGTCAACAGACGAGGTCGGCCTGTACGCTTTTGTGCTGTACGTGTCCCTTCACGTTTCCACTTCACTATCACATCGGAAACAGTGGATCTATGGATGTTTAGGAGTGTGAAAATCTCGCATACAGACGTATGACATAAGTGACACCCAATCACCTGACCACGTTCGAAGTCCATGAGTTCGCGGAGCGCCCCATTCTGTTCTCACGATGTCTAATGACTGCTGAGGTCGCTGATATGGAGTGCCTGGCAGTAGGTGGCAGCACAATGCACCTAATATGAATAACATATGTTTTTGGAGGTCTCCGGATACTTTTGATCACATAGACAGCCCATCTTTCAGAGTGGTGTAGTAGGAGTGCGGGGAAAATCCTGTAGCATAATTAAGCCATTCTTAATTTTCTGCCTTTTTTTTTTGAATTTCCCTCCCCTTATAAATGTAGCAATTGACCTATGTCAAAGGGGGTGAGGTAAGGGGAGGAATCTGGCAACAGAAGATGACGCCATAGGGGATAGGAGGTGGGAAAAAAATGCACCAGAATAGGTGTACCTATACTAATATAGTGAATTCATGTTGTCTTGGCCACCAAATACCGCTGATTTGAGCTCGATGCAATAAATCTGAGCTGCTGTGGGGTGCCAGCTACGCAACCAAAGGTACTGGCCCATAATTTAGGAGAATAGCGTGACATATTCATTGCCACCTGTTGCCACATAGGCCTACCTTAGTAAAACTACCGAGGAGTTGTCGAAACTGTGCCACGCAGAATCGCTGCAGTATTACTGTTCCAAAGGTGGGCAAACACAGTATTAAGCAGGTGCTCATAATGTGTATGTCGCTATCTGAAAAAGGTCGTAGTCCGAAACTACATACTGATAAACGAATCGAAACTTTGAATGTTCGTGACGTTTTCCTCTTTTTTATATCTACATCAATATGTGTGTTCCAGAGCACATGGTATGGAGCGTGATGGATGGTATGAAAAGTACCAGAATTCATTTCCTCGCTTTCTATTGCATTCGCGGATGGTATGCTTGAAGAAAGACGAATGTTGGAAGACGCAGTGTGTTTGTTGACTAATTCTGGAATGTGGACTCGGATTTTTAGAACAACGCTCTTCGCGATGCATGACGTCTTCCTTGCTGCGTGTTCCACTGCAGGTTGTTGAGAATGTCTATGACATTCACGGTAGCTTAACGAAACCGTGACGAAGCGCGCCGTTTAGAATTTGTGTCCTCTTTACCTCATTCGGTAATCCAAATGGGTAAGTGTCCCAAACCGTTGAACGATACTCAATTATTGTTCGAACGAGGTTATTGCAAGCGATTTTTTGTTATGTAAATTGTATTTCCCTAGCTTTCATGCAATATACTTTAGTCTGGCATATGCCTCCTTCTAGCTAAATTTATGTGGTCAGTCCACCTCAAATTGCCCCGGGTAGATACTCCTTATATATGTGTAAGGAAATACTTATATTTTTAATATCTTTGCGTAGTTCTTATGGTATAATGAGGGAAATAACTAAAAGGAAGGAACAGAATGCTGCGCTCCATGGTTCTTCTAATAACACTAAATCTTCACCCTGAAACTTCTAAGGCAGTATCTGAAAAACTGCTCTGGACATTTTAAAACATTTTCTGCCTCTGCGCTTGATTTTGAAAGTGCTGGATCCTGGATCTATGATAGGAGGTTTTTTCTGTTACATATGACACATTTTTTTTAATAACTCGCTAGTGGACTCAAGTGCGTCACATGGCGTTCACGGTCCTTCACTGACGACATCCCTTTTTAATAGAATAAAAAAAGAAGTTAAAACTGCCATCCACCTTGAGGTTTCTTTACGAGGAAAGGTAGCTACTGGAAAGTTTATGCTATAATCTTCCACCGATATTTGAACTAACTTGCCCAGCCAGTTATAAGATGTCCCTATAGTTTCACATGAAAGATAAATATCGTGGGACTTATCTGGGATCGAACCTGAGACCTATAGATACAGTAGTCTGTCCCTTTACCACTGTGTCCCCGAAACGCACTATTTAATGATATATGGTGCCCCATTTGTTTTTAATGATGTCTCATTTTCATTTCGTCGTTCAGCTTTACTACATCAGAAACCGAACAGTTCATTCTCTACCGGTAATTCCTTTGATCCATAATAGCGATAAGGGATAGGTGTCACCACGGGCTGTCGGACTCCTTTATTATCGAATATTCCACCTTATAGGACATAAAATACTTTGTAGGTTTTGCACTGCCGATGTCAAGTATAGAGCGCCATCAAAATTACGTAATTATAATGTGTAAAAAGTCATAAAATACCACAAAATATCTGTTATTTCCCTTAACTGTTACTTATCATCGGTAACGTGGTTCATTCTAGAATGTTGATGGTTCCATCTTTGAAGTACACACGACATCAGCATGTTTGCCAGGAAACCCGCATTGTACGTATCTGGCACCGTTCTGCCCTTCCTACTTTGATAAACTAGAATTTAGAGCATTTCACTAACACAGTTATACACAGCGTTTTCTCGCTGACTTCGTTGGCAGAGGTTAATGCTGTCTGTCTGTATTAGAAGCAAGTCACACTGCTGCTGTCGTACTAGATTGTGTTAACCTGGTACCTCTTGCTAGGTAATAAATACGCTGATAGCGGATTTAAACAGGGCGCTAATATGAAGTGGCGTCTGATTGATCACTAGAGCCGTCTAAGCAAGTTTCGAGCAGCAGGCAGCAAGTACTCGGACCGCCAATCTACTGCATTATATTTTAGATAGTTTACGAGGGACGGTTGTTGTTTGATTAGTCCCCTTCATTTGTCAGAGATGCGTCGAGTCTCAGCCCGTGTGGTGAAAAGAACTGCTTAGGAAACTACCATTTATCGCCAATGACAGTTGATGAAATATGATTAGGGTCAGATAGCAGCGCGTACTATTTTCTCCGTTGCGAATACCATTTTGTAACTGGCGGTAGCAGTTGTGGTTTCGCTGCGTAGCGACTTGTGGAAAATGTCAGGCGTGAAATATTTCTGATGAGGTAGATTCTAAAATGAATGTGAATTTGAGGAGCAGTCATTTCTGAAGTGCACGAACTTTTCAAAGAAGCTGCTGGTTTTGTAAGCTGTGACGCATAGATCTCGAATCGAATACAAGTGGTTGTACTCGTAGAGCCTATATAAGACGGAAGCGGGGTAATATTGTCCTTACTCGCTCCATTAAACCTTGGAATTTTAATGCGTAGCTTACTCTCATTAACAGGAGTTGGCTGCCGAATCGCAAATGTCTTAATTTGGTATAGTGTAGATAGAAAGTCGGCCTTCAGTCAACAATGCTTAGTTTGTTCAAGGTGAATGATGCATTTAGATTTATGGGGCTGACGCTGAAGTATTCTTGATCAGTCTTGCATCAATACTTTGTAGATTTCCCTACTTTGATGTGAATATCTGTGTTGAAACAGAATTGGGGTACAGAGAATTACTTCACATTACAATGTTTGTGGAAAAGCATTACAATGTTTTTGAAAATTACTTTGACTTTTTGACACCTTTTGTGAATGAAGACCAGTCAGAATACTAAAACGTAATATGTAGCAGTATAACAGTATCTAGAACTTTTACTGCTGTCAGTTATGTTGGCAGAAAAAATTTTTGTCGGCGTGCATAAAGACCTCATATTTATGTGCAAAAAAAAGAATAGTGGATCAAACTAACAAGACAAAAATATACTGTTTATCAATCACTCTAGAAAACCCTTAGAAGTCACTTCGTATTTATAACTGCTTTATTTTTATTAACTGTATATGGAAATATAGTTTTCACGCTGTTTAAATTGTAACTGGCATTAATACTGTGGCACACGATGTAACGAGTGACATCATTTCGTAGTAATTCAGGCCACGTGCAACAACCACAATATGTATTCTAATAAGAGACTAAACGTCTGTATATTGATCTGAAAGAATTATTTGCTGTATACAGTATATAATCGACCATGAACTTCTAGACACTTGCCATTTCGTTGGTCATCCAGTTTTTCTTTTTTTCCCCTTAGATTTCAAAGAACAATGATTTTGGATATGCTGCATCTCTAATGTTAAAAAATTTGACATTTCTGTTTTCTTAGGCCTGAAATCAGCACAGTATTTCCCAGGAGTACGCCACCTTGAAAATCCATGCGGAAAAAAAAAAGAGAAACCTTGCTGCTTTGTGCTGCATGACAACCGCCGTGTGAATGATTTCCGTATGATGGCTAGCCTTAACATTTGACGTAGAGTTGCCACATTTGTTGTAGATCAGTGAAAGTTAATAACTTCTTGGGGGGAGTGGTTTGCGGTTTGCCTCGAAATACAAGTGCAGTTTTATCTGACAAAGACGAAGAAACGTCACACAGTTAAGTAACTCCAAGGTATGAAGTGTAGTATTAAGTCAGTAGTGAGGGGAAAAGACCAAGAGTGCACTAATAGTGCGATACAAACCACATCGGTATTCGTATTCAGATACCTAAGAGTATCACAATGAGTGCATCGGATTGGAACCTGTTCTCTGAGATTTTGAGTCCAGTCTTTTATTATTTTGTGGCCTATTTCCGCGCGTATCATTACAAAAGATGAAACTAAGTCGTTTGTCGGCAAACATATGCTATTAAATTCTAATTATTTTTCTTCATTTTTGTAACAACAACCATGAAAGAAAGATGTATCTTAATTGTACCCGAAACATAAATTCCATGAAATCCAATGATTCCAGCAAATGAAATGATAATATAAAAACAAGTCAATTTTTTATGAGTACATTAATGCGTTTTTAAAAACCATATCTATTAGAAATGATCAGCGAAAACGTGACGGTAAAAATAATGGGTTTGTTTCTTACAAAATAACTTTCTTTGCAGCAGCAATTCACGCATCGAAACCATCACGCATAAATGCTATAATACGCAAAAACGCACTTTGAAAATCGTAACCATTTACCCGAACGCATCGTGCAAGAAATAAATAATAGAAAATTGTGACTAGCAGCAGAAAAAAATATTTTATGACAAACAAACCCAATTTGTTAATGCAGTTCTCATTTTGTCATTACCAATTTCCAGTTTCAGTGTCACTCGTCGTCAGGTGATGTGCCTCATATTTTTATACGTATACATGCTCCTCCTAGACAGCAACATTACATGCATAGTTACATTAGTTTTGACGCTGTATGTTTATACACGATTTATTCGAGAGTGCAAAAGACAAATTGGAAACTATAGTACACGAAAGAATTTCCAAAATGGGTTGTGTTTCCAAAACGTAATAACTAATGGAATATTTAAAGCGCTGTAAGTGATATGAATTTTAAATATACATTTTCTTTCTCTCCAGCTGCTTGAGTGACACCAAGCACAAAATATAAATATTTCATTCGGAAAGGAGCAATTTTTTCAAAAAGAAAAATGGAAGGAAGGTGAAGTTTAAACGTTTCGTAGGCGATGAGGTGTTAGTATATGTAGAATATTTCGACAGTAACTAGGAACACTCGAAATTTTGTAAGTAAATTTTTGAAAGATTACATTGTTCCAATGGTTCAAACGGCTCTGAGCTTTATGGGACTTAACTTCTGAGGTCATCAGTCCCCTAGAACTTAGAACTACTTAAACCTAACTAACCTAAGGACATCACACACATCCATGCCCGAGGCAGGGTTCGAACCTGCGACCGGAGAGGTCGCGTGGTTCCAGACTGTAGCGCCTAGAACCGCTCGGCCACTGAGGCTGGCTTACATTGTTCATTATAATTAAACGAGGTAATTAAGTTGTGGAATATATTTCGGTATAAGTTCGAATTGAGTTATTCAGAATCTATGGAAATTATTTTGTATGCTACTGCAAAGATGCAAGTAACTGTAGTTTCTTAGTAGTGCCTTCTGAAATCAACGATCGTATTTTAGTCCTTTTGATTAATCGCGGTTCTGTCAGCAGTGTTATCATAAGAATGCAGGAGAATCATTTCAGCAATCATATATAGTTTGAAATGCTATGAATGCTGAAAATGAGTTTTTTTTTTAATAATGTTTCATACGTATATTCAACTCACTCTTGATACTGTTAACTGTTACTGCCACGTTCAGGAGCAAACGTAACTATTTGTTAAATTAATAATTAATGAAAATCCCGTAGTTACGACAATAGTTTAATGATACTGACTTTAGTTGCTATTTTTTTCCTAAAATTGTTGAAAGAAGTCGACTGGTTGTAAATGTTCATTCATGGTTCATATTAAAAATTAAAATACCAAGTTGCAGTTGCAACTTCTGATAAGACACTTCGACATACAAGTAGAATGAAATATGATATTGGTATTGATATAAATGGGTATCAGACTGGAGAAATATATATGTTAATCGACGTTATATTGTGCCAGTATTTTAATTTAGTCTCCTTGAACACCAGCTTTTGCAAAGCACTTGAAGAAGTAAGGTTGTTTAGTAGTTTCCTATCTCAGCTTTTGGCTTCACTTAACTAAGGACGCTTATAGCCATGATCGTGGCCTCGCTTTGATATGTTCGTGTTTAAGGTCAAGGACTGCTTCGTGAAGAGAGAGCCTGCTGCGTGACACCTGCTCTTACAACAGGCTGCCGGAACTCGTCATATTGAAATCTCTGTCTAAATAAGATAAGCTGCAATTCTACGAAAAACTGGAATTCGAAAAGCATTGACACATTGGACAATAATTCGAGGGACAGAAGTACTAGGGGTTTCGGTAGAAAGCGAAAACGTTTAAAATGATGGAAGGACCTTTGTGAAGGGGAAATAGACATGAAACATATATTTTAATGGCTTCCAAGATACAGCTGTTTGAAACTGTCAAAACTGCGATGAATGCGCGTGACAGTTTTAATAGATTGTTACTGCTTGTTTTGTTGTTGATTCTCCTTTACAACTCATGTTCAGGAAAGATACCGCCAACGATAATGCAGTAGACAACGTGCATCTTGAGCTTGAAGCTCACTCTTGTGTGCGTGATTGCTTACAAATAAATTTGTTTGTTGGTGGGTTCCGCTTTGAGCAAATACATTTTTACTTCTTTATACCGAAACGTGCTTCGCTGAAGTTACAGCATCATCAGTGGTTTTTTAAAATTTTTCTTTCTATTGAATGACAGCGGAATCGCTCTTTGCTATCTGTACCTATATAAATGTTAGTTTTTAAGAAAATATATTTATAAATTTGATAGCAGACGATTTTTAACGTATATAACTTATTACTATACGGTGTGCTTTTATGTATTGTGCATTATAGTTTCTTTCTTTCACAGTTTGTCATTTTCAGTCGTAGAGAATATAATATAGAAAGTTATTTGCTTCGGAAATTCACGGCTGGGAAACTTGTGGTTAGCATTTAGCATTATTTTTAATGTTGAAGACTGTGTATGTGTGTGTGTGTTTGACTCGTCTGACTGTTCCTTGAGGGCAGAGAACAGAGTTCCGTTGCAGAGAGCTGTGTATTCGTTTATTATTTCTTTTCCTTAAAGTAGGGCTTTCTGCCTTTCGTAGTTGGCCTTAGTTATTAGCTTTTCTGAGGGCTGTTGCTGAATTTGAGAATTCTTGGGTCTGTGTTGATGTCTGTTAGTCTGTGGTCCACGTTCGGCGAATGCAGAATGGTAGCTATTACTTTGCTCTTGTGTGTTCTGTGATCCTAGTACTGAAATTTCTGCTTGTCTTCCAGTATAAACTGAATTGTAGTCCTGACTTGTCAGTTGATAATTATGACACGTGTAGTGTGTTTTTGTGCTGACATTGGTTGTCCTTACTTTCGTCTGCATTGGTTGTCTGTTTTGTAGGGTATTTATAATTCTTGTTTTGTGACTTGTTGCTTACCTGGTGACCTGCTTTACTGCTGTAAGTGAGAATGTACCATTTACTTTTTGTCGTGGGTGCTTCTTGTCCGTGTGTGTGTGTGTGTGTGTGTGTGTGTGTGTGTGTGTGTGTGTGTGTGTGTGTGTGTGTTTTGTGCCTGTTTTTTGCATGTTTTTGGCAGTCTGTTTGTTTTTATGTGCTGGTTGCCCCTTAGTTTTGTTTTTATTATGTGATTCATCTTGTCTGTAATTTTTGTGTCGTATCCATTCTCCACAGCTATTTATTTGATTATCTGTAGTTCATTTTTGTAGTTGCCTTCACTGAGTGGAGATTTATTTAATTTGTGTGGCATGTATTGGAACCCGGCTTGTTTGTGGCTAATTGCGTGGTTCGAGTTTTTCTGTATGCAGCGTCAATACTGTGACCTATTCAAAATCCAGGGTAGGTAGGGTAACACTGATCGTCATGAGAATGTAGGGACTTCATCCTATCACAAGTCTGCCCCTATCCAATGGATTGCCCTCAAAGTATTGCTGAAACTGATTGTGCATGCATAGATCTTCTTGAGTTTATGTATACTTAGAAACCGTTGACAGCGGATAATATGTTTACTTTTGTTGTTGTTGTTTTTATTTTGCTCGGAATGATTCATACTATCGGCTGTTAACATATGCTCGAGGCCTCCTGAAACATGCCATGTATGTCTGTAGAGCCCCACCTTCCAGCTACCTCTAAATAGTCGCCGCTCCAACTTAGACATTTGTCGTGGCGTTGTGCAAACTTTCCAGTACCCTCGTCACAGAAAGCAGCCGCCTGTGCTTTCCACCAATTCCCTACACTGGTGTGCCTTTCGTTCTTTGTGCCAAAATGTTGTCTTTGTAGCCAGCGGTTCATGTGAGCAGAGATGAACAACGGAGGGAGCCAATTAAGGGCTGTATTGTGGGTGATCAAACACTTCCCATAGAAAATTCTGCAGGAGAATCTTAATTGCCCCTGCAGAATGCGGCTGAAAATCGTCTTGAAGAAAGAAACGCATGACGTTTATGTTGTGTGGTCTGCATAGCTTCAGGCGAAATATCTTACCAGATCCCCATACTTGGCAGGAGGCACTGTTGTTTTTGGCATTTCTACATGATTACTTTGCGCTCTGAACTGAAAATAGCGACATGAAACCATCGTCAGGCACACTAAATACAGTGTCCAACACATCTGTGCAGAGTTCCAGCGGATTTTCACAGTGGTTTCCATTTAGCGCCTAATGGGACCTTAGTTTGCGAATACGCCTCGTAATTCCATCGAAACAACATCTGCCAAAAATCATTCGTGTATCCACCTTAGGCCGGCCGGAGTGGCCGTGCGATTCTAGGCGCTACAGTCTGGAGAGGAGCGACCGCTACGGTCGTAGGTTCGAATCCTGCCTCGTGCATAGATGTGTGTGATGTCCTTAGGTATATTGTAATTTCTCTGAAACTAGTTACCGAGTTTGAAGAGTGAAACGCCGTTCAATTCGTCTCTTTCAGAACTACGATAGTACCAGCAGAAATTACTACAGTTCCATTTGGAGAAGCTAAGTAATTAATATAGCTGTGAAATGAGACTATACGTCATTTAGTGACGACTTTCTCACAATTCACCTGGATGAAAACAGAATCGCATTACCTGAAATGGTTCCGGAAATATCTGAGGTGAATAGTTTAGATGCATAATGCAGAAGTAGCCTATTAGTGTGGTGGGGAGCAGGCGGAGGCACGCAAGGCCAGCTGCGGCCGCGAGGAGCTAACTGTACAGCCGCAGGAATGCGCCGAGCTGCGGCGCTCACCTCGCCCCGGGCCAGCGACATCAAGCAAATGATACCCATTTTTTACATACACACTCCACTGTAAAATGCCTGACGGACGTACATCAACTTGTGCATCACTATTCTACAATTCATCTATAGTGTTTCTCAGAGGGTTCATCGGACCACTTTTAGACTATTTATCCACCTTTCAACTCTTCGAATAGCACGTAGCAAAAACGAACACTTATACACTAACTGAAAAAATCACAGCACCAAAAAATAATTAAATAATGGAATTTCGCGAATACACTACTGGCCATTAAAATTGCTACACCAAGAAGAAATGCAGAGGATAAACGGGTATTCATTGGACAAATATTTTATACTAGAACTGACATGTTATTACATTTTCACGCAATTCGGGTGCATAGATCCTGAGAAATCAGTACCCAGAACAACCATCTCTGGCCGTAATAACGGCCTTGATACGTCTGGGCATTGAGTCAAACAGAGCTTGGATGACGTGTACAGCTACAGCTACCCATGCGGCGCCAACACGATACCACTGTTGATCAAGAATAGTGACTGGCGTTTGGTGACGAGCCAGTTGCTCGGCCACCATTGACCAGACGTTTTCAATTAGTGAGAGATCTGGAGAATGTGCTGGCCAGGGCAGCAGTCGAACATTTTCTCTATCCAGAAAGGCCCGTGTAGGACCTGCAACATGCGGTCGTGCATTATCCTGCTGAAATGTAAGATTTCGCAGGGATCGAATGAAGGGTAGAGCCACGGGTCGTAACACATCTGAAATATAACGTCCACTGTTCAAAGTGCCGTCAATGCGAACAACAGGTGACCGCGACATGTAACCAATGGCACCCCATACCATCATCCCGGGTGATACGCCAGTAAGGCGATGACGAATACACACTTCCAATGTGCCTTCACCGCGATGTCGCCAAACACGGATGCGACCATCACGATGCTGTAAACAAAACCTGGATTCATCCCAAAAAATGACGTTTTGCCATTCGTGCACCCAGGTTGGCGCTCCTGTCTTGTCATGCAGTGTCAAGGGTAACCGCAGCCACGGTCTCCGAGCTGATAGTCCATGCTGCTGCAAACGTAGCCGAACTGTTCGTGCAGGTGGTTGTTGTCTTGCAAACGTCCCCATCTGTTGACTCAGGGATCGAGACGTGGCTGCACGATCCGTTACAGCCATGCGGATAAGATGCCTGTCATCTCGTCTGCTAGTAATACGAGGCCGTTGGAATCCATCACGGCGTTCCGTATTACCCTCCTGAACCCACCGATTCCATATTCTGCTAACAGTCATTGGATCTCTACCAACGCGAGCAGCAATGTCGCTATAGGCTACAGCAATCGCGATAGGCTACAATCCTACCTTTAACAAAGTCGGAAACGTGATGTACACATTTCTCCTCCTTGCACGAGGCATCACAACAACGTTTCACCAGGCAACGCCGGTCAACTGCTGTTTGTGTATGAGAAATCGGTTGGAAACTTTCCTCATGTTGCACGTTTTAGGTGTCGCCACCGGCGCCAACCTTGTGTGAATGCTCCGAAAAGCTAATCATTTGCATATCACAGCATCTTCTTCCTGTCGGTTAAAATTCGCGTCTGTAGCACGTCATCTTGGAGGTGTCGCAATTTTAATGCAAAAAAGAGCTGGTCCCCCTTGTAGCACCTGTTTATCGTACATCGTTGGAGCAAAGAAGGATACCTAGCAACTAGGAAATAGCGCAGGTCAGTCCCGTTTCCTGTTTTCAAAAAGGGTCGAAGCACAGATGCAAATAATGATTTCCTCCATAAAAATCAACGTGGTTTCCACACACAGAAAGATCTTGCGGAACTCAGCTCCCTCTTTTCCTACATAAGATCCATAGCGCTGTAGGCAACGACGCTCAGATTGATGCCGTGTTCTTTGACTCCAGGAAGGCATTTGACGCCGTCCCGCACTACCGTTTAGTAAAAAAAAAAAAAAAAAAATTCGAAGTTACCGAGTATCGGACCAGATTTGCGACAGGATTCAAGACTTCCTTGAAGATGGAACACGTTCCTCTTAACGGAACAAAATAAACAGATGTAATGGTAACTTTCGGCGTACCCCAACGAAGTGTGGTAGGACCGCTACTTTTTATAATATATATAAATGATCTAGTAGAAAGCGTCGGAATCTCTGACTGTTCGCAAATGATGTGCTTTTCTATAAGAAAGTAGCAACGCGAGAAGACAGTATCGATTTGCAGATTGATCTGCAGAGGATTGATGAATGGTGATGGATCTGGGAGCTGACCGTTAATGTAAACAAATGTAATACATTGCGCATACAAAGCAAAAGAAACCCATAGCTGTACAACTATACTATTGGTGACAAATTCCCGTAAAATATCTAGGAGTAACTACCAAGAGCGACTTTAAGTGGAATGATCACATGAACAAAATAGTAGAAAAGCAGATGCCAAACTGAGATTGATAGGAAGAATATTAAGAAATGCAACTCACTCACGAAGGAATTGGCTTACAAGGCGCTTGTTCGACTGATTATTGAGTATCGTTCATCAATGTGGGACACTTGCCAGGTAGGACTGATAGAAGAGATAGAGAAGATACAACGGAGAGCGGCATGTTTCGTCACGTGTTCGTTAGTCGACTCGAGAGCATTACAGAGATGCGCAACAAACTCCAGAGGCAGTCTCACAAGAGTGGCTTTGTGCACTACGGAGGGGTTTAATATTGAAACTTCGAGTGAGCACTCCCCAGGAAGGATCAAAAACATATTACTTCCTCTCACATATATCCCACGAAATTACCACGACGAGAAAATTCGTGAAATTAGAGCTAATATAGAGGCTTACCGACTATTATTCTACGCACGCGCCATTCGCTAGTGGAACAGGAAAGAGGAGTATTAGTTAGTGGTACCAGAAATGCCCTTTGCCACACACTGTTAGGTGTCTTGGAGAGTATGATGACAGATGTAGATGTAGACGAAGGACGAGAAGGCAGATCGTGTCTGTGAAGGACCAGGAATCGCTATACGTTTTGAGGCCATGGCAGTCGAAGAACGGCGTATCTCAACCTACGTGACAGTTGAAAAACTGCATTTCAGTCACTGGTCAGTTTTCATGTTCTTGCATGACATTATGAACATGACAAAGGTGGCCGCCCACTAGCCTCTGCAGCTCTTCACACTCATCCTAAAGGCCTGCCGCATTGAGGGAGCAGCGGAAATTTCGCATCTTTGTCAGGCCATTCAATATGACTTTTCAGCCGCCTAATCACGACGGTCGAGTGCTGGGTGGATCAATCTGATCCCGAGACAAAGGAGCTAAACGAGCAGTGGAAACATGTGCATTAACCCCACCGAAAAGGCGAAGACTCAATCATCAGCGAGCATGGTGACGGTAAGTGTTTGTGGGGAGCTGCCACGGCCTGTTGCCAGCAGAATATTCTTGTAAGGGCGAAGCTGTTCCATGACAACTCACACAACAGAGCTACACATGCTGTTTCTTTAAGCTATCAAATATTGCGTCAACCCCTGTATTCTCGTCGCATGACACCCAGCGACTGCTTCGTCTTTCCTCGAATGAAGAAATCATTGTGTGGCAGGCCATTTACAGAAAGACGACGAGGTGGAACTACCTGAACAGACTACTAGAAGCAAGTTATCCATTGCTGGCAAAATGTGTGACATCGAAGGCTGAAGACCTAACACCATTACCAACTTCCACGGTCGCAGCTTCACTCTTTCCAGGTTATAATCAGAAGTTTATGAATCTGCTTCGTGCGATGGAGCCAGTGCAACCTGCCTCCAATACAAGTTTCTAAATTTAGCTTACAAGCATGCACAAGAATAGCATCGCCTTTCTTGCAGTGATTCTCAGATAAACTCCCGTAGCATTCCTATGTAGACTTTTTTTGTGAGCAGTGCCGAACTTTTACGGTGGTAGGGTGTTAGGTCCATAATTAAAGAATGTCTTCTTAAATTCGGACTTAAATATTTCGACTTTCTCATCTCTTCGCCTTCTACGCCACACAGATTCACGAGAGGCTGTTTCTTTAATCAGCCTTCTAGTGTTCGGTGGCTTACGGCACTGCGCAAGCCTTCTCGTCCTCACACTGCTTTGGAGAATTTCGGCTCAGTGCCCATCACGTGTCTTAATATTTTATCAGTGACCTGCTGTGCTGTGGAGCCCCCATCACCCTGTATGCACCTTGATCGACGACGTTCAGCTTATACGCGAAGAGCATAAACAGCCTGTCATTATTTCGAACCGGAACGAAGTCCAGCGTTTTCATTGTTGTTCGACCCTAGAGACTGGCTGTCGACGGATGCCTGCGAAAGAGTCCACTCCCCACAGTCTCCTCACAGCTTTTATCCCCACATACAGAAAAACGGATGTCACCAGATCACAATATTCTCGAATATTGTTTTGCAATAACATTGTTTTTCGTGGGTCAAGATGAAATTTTCTTGGCCGTGCGTTGAGATGTGGTATCAATGGTATTTTGTTTTCAATATAATGGTACATATGGTGCAGTAGAGTAACTTTAATCCATTAATGGAGAAAGTCGCTCTTTATGGTACATGATTCACAATATCAATAGTACGGATACTGGCGCCTTGCTAGGTCGTAGCAAATGACGTAGCTGAAGGCTATGCTAACTATCGTCTCGGCAAATGAGAGCGTAGAAGTCAGTGAACCATCGCTAGCAAAGTCGGCTGTACAACTGGGGCGAGTGCTAGGAAGTCTCTCTAGACCTGCCGTGTGGCGGCACTCGGTCTGCAATCACTGATAGTGGCGACACGCGGGTCCGACTTATACTACCGGACCGCGGCCGATTTAAAGGCTACCACCTAGCAAGTGTGGTGTCTGGCGGTGACACCACAATATTTACATGGCTTTCGGAAAACGCCCTGTCGTGTTTCGTTTAAATGGGCAAACTTCAATGACATGTCATAGTTCTACTCTCCGTTTTAGTGTGTTGTTCAGCATTGGAAATACATCAGTTGTTAGTGAAGATTTCTGATATAACTGGTGCTTCATTTTCAACAGTTAAAAATGGTTCTTGCATTCAACTTGCCTGTATTTCTCATGCTCATGATCCACGTGA
Source organism: Schistocerca gregaria (assembly GCF_023897955.1). Taxonomy (NCBI): domain Eukaryota; kingdom Metazoa; phylum Arthropoda; class Insecta; order Orthoptera; family Acrididae; genus Schistocerca; species Schistocerca gregaria. Next base: position 91,510,680 of record NC_064931.1, read on the forward strand.
AGGGCTTTCCAGACATACAAAAACAGACGAAAGCATCAAGAAAGTATTCTGTACGGTACTTGACGATCAGAAATGACGGACGAGTGATGGTAAATTGTATCGTACAGTTAAATGAAAAATTAACTATGAGAATGTATGTTGGATGGGTGTCGCATTTTTTGAATATTGACCAAACAAGATTCTCGGATGTATTTGAACCGTTAAAAAATTCTGTTGTGTTTGTGCGTCGATTTGTTACTATGGATTCGACATGGACCCACCACTTCACACCTGAAAAGGAGTACCAATCAGTGCAATGGCTAGAAGCTGATGACCTTGCACGGAATAACATGAACATTAATTCAACTGCTTCAGGGTTTGTGCCGGCGTCGTCTGGGTTACAAAAGAGATTATTTTTACAAAGGTTGAAAAAATAAAGAATACCACGCAACTACTGTAAAAAGAATACGGAAGAAGAAATCTGAATTGCAAAGAATAAGAAATAATGTTTTAGTGAAGAAAATGCCCTTGCTCAAATAAGCGTTACGGCATCCGGAAAATTGAGCGGTATGAAATAAAATAGTTGAAAAAGTCCCGTAATTCTCCAAATTTGGCACTCCTAACTTACACATAATCTCACGTTAGAATAAATTTCTGTTTGGAAATGCGTTTGAAACAATGTAAAGATCATGGCAGTCGTATTTCACAGCACTGCCATAATCACACTTTGGGATATAATGTACTCACTGAAAAACCATTGTACAAAGTACGTTGTTGTTGTAAGCATAAATGAAAAATTAACTATGAGAATGCAAGTTGGCTGGGTGCCGCATTTGTTGAATATTGACCAAACAAGATTCTCGGATGTATTTGGCCTAAAATGCAGTCTTTGACTGCCAAGGCGACAGTTTTTCACCTCGCCCTCGTCGCACTCTTCTTATCTCTGGCGTACTAGGGGTTTCAGAAATAAGTTCTTAACTAAGAGGATGTGTTTTACGCTCGATGGAGTGTACACTGCATGATCATTTGCAAAAAGTTAAATCGGTGTGCCGGCTCGCAGCTGGAACGCGGTCACCAACCTCTGTGGTCATAGCTATCTGATTTGAGGCACCCGAATACGGCTTCTAGGCCCAATCTTAACCTCTGCTTGCTACCGGCCCCACTTCATTCCCTCCACTCATCGCGGAAACTATTCGACGATGCATAGCTTAAAACTGTCACGAATGAATAATCTCTTCACCGGTAGAAAAAGAATTTCACGCAATTAAAACAGTAAGACAGAGCTTAAATCAGTATTTCGACAACTCATCGGTGTCAGTCTACATACATCCGCAGCAAAGTCAGTGAGGATTTTAACTGATTTATCGCGCTTTAGTTAATAGAAATTTGATGCAGGAAACAGCACTCCACGGTATAACACACAGAATGTAAAATAATAATGAAAGGCACCTGTCAATTATTGCATATTAATGTTGATACATGTTTGGAAAAATAGACTTTAAAAACGTTTCGTGTAGGGAGTCAAACCATAAATTATGACGAATTAAATAGAGGCGAAGCACAATCCCAGAATAGGGAAGAGAATTGGTGGTGTCCTTTTCCAAGAAAACATTCCAGTGTTTGCACTAAAGGATTTAGGGGAATCACGGAAGACCTAAATCTAAATACCTTGTCAGAGATGTGAACCTTAGTCCTCTATAATGGGAGTCTAGTGTCTTAGCCACTGCGTCACCTCGTCACCAGCTCGTGCTCTTGGAGTGAGCGTGGCCGACTCGCGACTATGGGGTCCCTGGTTCGATTCCCGGCCGGGTTGGGGTTCCCCTCTGCTCGGTATTTGTGAATGTGTGTGTGTGTGTGTGTGTGTGTGTGTGTGTGTGTGTGTGTGTGTTGTCATCATTTCATCATCAACAACCCGCAAGTCGCCGAAGTGGCGTCAAATAGACTTGCATCAGGCGACCGGACCCACTAGAAGGGGCTCCTGGTCAAATATGGCATTCGCACATTTCATTTTTTGCCTCACCTCGCTCGGCGGTTGTTTCAATTCTGCTTTTTTATAATTGTGGTAATCTTGAAGAACGATGGTGATGAAAGATGATAATAGAGAGACGATCTCTGCGACTGAAACATGAGAAACTTAAAGGAAAAATGGTTCAAATGGCTCTGAGCGCTATGCGACTTAACATCTGAGGTCATCAGTCCCCTAGAACTTAGAACTACTTAAACCTAACCAACCTAAGGACATCACACACGTCCATGCCCGAGGCAGGCTTCGAACCTGCGACTGTAGCAGTCGCGCGGTTCTAGACTGAAGCGCCTAGAACCGCTCGGCCACCACAGCCGACAATCTTAGAGGAAGCTCGATTCTGGAAGGCTACAGTGAAAACCATTGTTTATTATCACTGGCAGAGATATTGGTGATTTCGGTGTTGGGAAATGCGTAACAGATAAAAATGGCGTGAAAATGCTGAAATGGATCTAGTGGCGGATTAAAATGCCTGAATTACTGGAGCGGGGTAAGTTATTTCGCATAATGAGATCCAGATTTCTGGAAAAAAAGGCAGATAGGTCTCCAAGAAGAGAGGATGTTGGAATTTGATGATTTGACAAGGTGCAGGTTGCGAAAGGCAAACGAACGCAATCGATGTGGTGCGGTGGATTTCTCTCTGGAGCTTAAAAATGATGAATGTTGACAGGAGCTTTGGAGCTTTGTCTCTTAGTAAGAGTTATTTTTTTAGAGTATTGTTTTGAGATATAAAATCAACTGGGCATGTGGTGACAGGTGTATTCTGCCGCTGTGGGAGGCAAGGGCAGCGTTGCAAGTGGGACCATTGCTTAATAGCGTTCTCTGTGACCACCGTCCACGTCTAAGGCACTCTTTAAGGTTATAGTTATGTGCCAGACCTTTTATATTAAATAAATCTATTCTAGTGTAATAACGCTACTATGAATTGTGATATTTGAAAACGCTGAAGTGCCATTGACTGTCCTAAACGTATATCAGCTGTCCGAGTATTACCGTTTGCTCCGAAAGTAAAGAAATCCAAAATCATGCGCACATGTTGCCTCATCTTATATTTCTTCCGCAGTTTCATGCAGCAGCAGATGATATATTTTATTGCAAAAGATTTATATTGTGTTGCATTGTCGACAGTACGATAAAAAGTCTCCGGATCAAACAACGAGAATTTAGCTGAGTTACAGAAAATAAGTGCTGTGGTTCATCATTCATCTTTTGTTATAGGGAGCTTTGTTAATTTCATGGAGAGCCATGAGTAAGCACGTATATACAAACAAACGATAAATTGTGTTGCACTGGCGTGTAGGTCAGTCTTCGTGCAGCCATATGTGGCTTGTATTGATTTCCAGTTTTCTCTTATGTTACCGTTGTTAATGTATACAAATAGCGGCTCTATAAATGCGCCGTTGTGCGCCACCTCAACAGAATCACTAGTGCAAATGACACATCATCTATAGTCAGTGTTTTTCTGTCTAAACAGATTTTGTGAACTATGGCGTTATAGTAGCTCTATAGACGGTCAGCTAGACATAAAAATACCACAAAATTAAGTTATCCTACACGATAGAAAGTAGGTCGCCATATCTGTTTGATACTACGCTGTAGATTCAACAGTGACGTTTATTAGAGACAAAGCGCTAGCCTTGTTGCTGGAGACTGAGCGAAGGAAATGGCCAGGGGGATTTTTAAGGAATTCTCTTGATGTGCGTAATCTGATCTGGGAAAACAACTTTGGATGATCGAAAATGAATTTTGTGGAAGCTGCTTTCAAAGATGAAGCCGAATGCCTTAGCCACTGCGCCACATCATTCATTGTTGTTGTTGTTGTTGTTGAGGTCTTCACTCCGAAGACTAGTCTAATGCAGCTGTCCACACTACTCTCTCCCGTGCAAGCGTCTTCATCTCTGAATAACTACCGCAACTTGCCTCCATTTCAATCTGCTAATTTTATTCATCTCTTAGTCTCCTTCTGCCATTTTTACGGCCCTTTCTCCGCTGAACACTTACTACCATTATCAAATTAACGATTCCTTCATGCCTCAGAATCTGTCATATCAGTCGATCTCTTCTTTTAGTCAAGCTGTGGCATAACTGTTTGTTCCCCAATTCGATTCAGTACCTCCTCATAAATTATTCGATCTTCACATCTGATCTTCAGCATTCTTCCGTAGTAACACATTTCAGAAGCTTCTATTTTCTGAACTGCTTATCGCTCACGTTTAGCATCCGTATTAGAGACAGTCCAGACAAATACCTTCAAAAAAGACTATCTAACACTTAAATTTATATTAAATGTTAACAAGCTCCTCATTTTCAGACATACTTTGTGTGCTGTAGCCAGTCTACGTTTTACTTCGGCCATCATCAGTTATTTTGTTGCCCAAACAACAAAACTAATATACTACTTTTAGTGTTTCGCTTGCTAATATAATTCTCTCAGCATCGCCTGAATTAATTCAACTGCATTCCATTATCTTGTTTTACTTTTGTTCATGTTAATCTTACAACCTCTTTTCAAGACACTATCCATTCTATTCAGTTGCTCTTCCGAGTCCTTTGTCGTCTCTGATAGATAGAAAAATCATTGGCAAACGTCGAAGTTTTTGTTTCTTTTTCTTGAACTTTGATTCCCACTCCAAATTTCTCCATGGTTTCCTTTACCGCTTGTTCAGTGTACAGATTGAATAGCATCAGGGTTACGCTACAGCCCTGTGTCTCTCCTTTCTCAACCACTGCATCCCATTCATGTACATCGACTCTTATAACTGCAGTCTGTTTCTTGAACAAGCCGTAAATAACCTTTCGCTCCCTGTATTATGTCACTGATGGCTTCAGAATTTCAAATAGAATATTACAGTTAACATTGTCAAAATCTTCCTTTATTGCCGAGACGTTAATTTCTAACATCCCTTTCCTTTTGTACAGTTTCAGACTCTACTGCACAGGGACGGTTCAGTCGAATTTATGTGTCACGGTATTACCACTTGCTGTAAATTTACCTCACCCGATTTTGTATTTACCAAAATTTTGAGCTGCTTTATTATCATCAGAGATTACTTCCATTTGACTCGAGGAGGAGAAATTGCTGTTGGATTATCGATACTCTTCCCTATTGTGTAGGACTTCTCTCACAGGCAGGTGAACAAAGCAATGGCGGATGTAGCTCTCGGCGCCCAGTCGCGGGCTTTTTGCTGCGCTGTAGTTGAATACTGTTAGCCAGCCAGCCGAGGTCGAACGTGCGGAAGCTATGAGCTAGGCAACGTCCGATGCATCTCTGTCAACGAACTGATAATCCTACTCGCTGCGAGACAGCGATCCTTCAAGTTCATACCCATAACATACCGAATCGTTTCGGGGATGAATTTTGTTTCCGTTCAGAACACAGCAATGTCGATTGTGGTCGTATAACTAAGAACAACATGTTGATTTATGAAATAGTCGTTGTGAAAAGCTGTCTTTTGCGGCGGTCGGGTCATCTTAGCAGATAATTTGCCTCATTGGCTCAATTGGTTAAGGAAAGGGTTTCCAATTCTGAAATCCAGAAATCAGCTCAGCTCTTTGTGAGGCCTTATGTGTACAAAATACTAATCCACTGTTTCTGAATCTCATTTGGAACAAAAGTAGTCGCAACAGTGGTGTTTATAATATGTTCGAGTATGTGGTTAGCACATGTAAGAATCCAGGCTTCGGTACTTTTTTTTTTTTGGGGGGGGGGGGGATTACTGTCTGTTATTTGCCGGTTGTGTCAGTGGACTTAAGATGTGTGGTTGGCAGCAGATACGGCTGCCCGTGGATTGGCGCAGCGAGCATTAGAGACTCAAGTGTTAAACGTAGCTTGTAATTTTCTAGAATTGCTTACCTTTTCAAGAGTTTGTTTCCATACTACTTTGATCTTACTGAAAAAGTTCGCCGGCCGCGGTGGTCTCGCGGTTCTAGGCGCGCACTCCGGAACCGTGCGACTGCTTCGTTCGCAGGTTCGAATCCTGCCTCGGGCATGGATGTGTGTGATGTCCTTAGGTTAGTTAGGTTTGAGTAGTTCTAAGTTCTAGGGGACTAATGACTACAGCAGTTGAGTCCCATAGTGCTCAGAGCCATTTGAACCATTTTTTTGAAAAAGTTCTTGGGTGAGGGGGAGGGGGGTGATGATCTCTTTGTAAATGCGTCAGCTGTTAACAAGCCTATAGTACGCCGGTTTAATTATTGTAGAGATATGCTGCTTATCATGATAATGATTTCATTCATAATTGATTTCTGAAATATCTCGAAACCGGTATGTAAGCGTCGTCTTAGTGAGACTTATATTATTAGTAATCTCTGCGTGAATCTTTTCGACAAATACCCTAGCCACTTTAGAAGATCTTTCGCTTTGATCTTCATCCCGAATTAACTTCGTCACAGAAGGTGAATCTCTAAAGCTACCGCTGCAGAACTGGCTTAAAGTAGATAGGTTTGCACTAGACAACGATCTACACAAATAAAATGCATCACTGTTCTGGCAGGAAATGTGGGATAAGAGGTCAGTTTCTCGATCTGTACATGTACAGACAAACAAATGATAAGTTTCAGAAAAATTGGATGACTTTTTCGAGAGGAATAGCTTCACAAATTGAGGAAGTCAATAACGCCCTGGCCGTTATGCAAGCAGTTATTTGGCTTGGCATTGACTGATGAAGTTGTTAGATGTCGTGCAAAATTATGCCCAATTGGGGCGCGTTAGATCGTCAAAATCTGGAGCTTGTTAGAGGACACTGCCGATAATGCTGCAACGTTCTCAATATGGAAGAGATCTGGCGACCATGCTAACCGTGATAGAGTTAGCGAACAATAAGACAAGTTGTAACTCTCGTTGTGCGGGCGGGCATTATCTTGCTGAAATGTAAGCCTAGGAGTCGGCCGCTGTTGCCGAGCGGTTCTAGGCGCTTCGGTCAGGAACCACGCTGCTTCTACTGTCGCAGGTTCGAATCCTGCCGCGGGCATGGATGTGTGTTGTGTACTTAGGTTAGGTGTAAGTAGTTCTAAGTCTCGGGGACTGATGACCTCAGATGTTAAGTCCCATAGTGCTTAGAGGCATTTGAACCATTTTAAGCCTAGGATCGCTTGCCATGAAGGACAGCAAAACGGGGCATAGAATAACATCGACGTACCGCTGTGCTGTAGTGGTACCGCGGATGAGAACCAAAGGGGCCTGCTATGAAAAGACATGGCACCCCAGACAATCGCTCCTGATTGTTGGGCGGTATGGTGGGCGACAGTGAGGTTGGTGTCCCACTGATATCCGGGGCTTCTCCAGAGACGTCACCCCTGTTCATCGGGGCTCAGTTCGAAGCGGGGCTCATCACTGAAGACAGTTGTACTCCAACCAATGAGATTTCACGCCGAAGACGCATCTGAAGACGCTCCAGGCAGCGGTGGGATACCAAACTGACTGTCGCGCGCCATACGACTAGACAGCCAGGAGTAATGTTCTGGGGTGCTATTTATTTTCGTAGCAAAGGAATCTTTGGTTGTTATCCGCGGCCCTTTACAGCGCAGTGTTATGTCGATGATATTCTACGCCCCGTTTTCTTGCCCTTCATGTTAAACCATCCTAGCTGTCTGGAGCGTCTTCAGATATGTTTTCGGCCTGAAATCTCGTTGACTGGAGTACAACTGTCTTCAGTGATGAGCCCAGCTTCGAACCGAGTCCCAATGAACAGGGGTGACGTCTCTGGAGACGCCCCGGATATCAGTGGGACACCAACCTCACTGTCGCCCACCATATGGCCCGACAGCCAGGAGCGATTGTCTGGGGTGCCATGTCTTTTCATAGCACGCCCCTTTGGTTCTCATCCCCGGCACCATTACAGCACAGCGGTACGTCGATGTTTTCCTACTCTCTGTTTTGCTGTCGTTCATGGCAATCGATCCTAGGCTTAAAATGGTTCAAATGGCTCTAAGCACTATGGGACTTAACATCTGAGGTCATCAGTCCCCGAGACTTAGAACTACTTAGGCTTACATTTCAGCAAGATAATGTCCGCCCGCACACCGCAAGGGTTTATATTGCTTGTTTTCGTGCTTCCTAAGCCTTACCTTGGTCAGTAAGGGCGCCGCATCTCTCCCCAGTTGAGAACGTTTGGATCATTATGGACAGTACCTTCCAACCAGTTTGGGATTTTGACGATTTAACGCGCCAATTGGACAGAATTTGGCAATATACCTCTCAGAAAGACATCCAAAAACTCTTATCAATCAATGCCAAGCTGAATAACTGCTTGCGTAAGTGCCAAAGGTGGACCAACGCGTTATTGACTTGCTCAGTTTGTGAAGCTCTTTCTCTTGAATAAAACATCCAATTTTTCTGAAATTTTAATCATTTGCTTGTCTGTACATGTATATCACATTACCGATTTCCGACCCATTCATATAATTTCTTCGTGGCGTGTCGTTTTTTTGTCTTATAGTTTATTCTTCTGGATTTTTTCGTGTGACCATACAAAGTAAAGGTATGTTCTGTTTCGTTCAAATGGGTGTAACAGAATACCGCGACGTGACGAAATACTAGTACTTTGTGGGTCGTTACCGCCAGCAGTAATTCATCCATTATTGGTGAAGCTTGATCAGAAGTCTGCGCACGGTCACGATCTGCCCTTTCCCTTTTAACACGTAAGAAATGGACGAGGATGTACCGTTATGTACGATTGGTGATTGGAGATGTACTGTTGTATTCTGCGCCAGGGCAATATTATTTGCGTGGTGCGTCCGTTGAATTGCGACCGCGCTGCAGTATTGCAAGAATTCATCAAAGGAAAGCAACTTACTTCGCGAGTGACCTATCGTATGACGGCAGGTAAGGCTGATTCAGTGCAGCGAATGAGTTAGCTCCGCGTTCGCTAAGAGCTGGCCTGTTGACACAACCCTTCGGCAGTGAAAGGAGGTAGCCGTGCCGCGCACATTTAATTAGACGTCTTACAGCATCAGTTGACTCATTTTGTGTTGAGGCATACAGCGCACAACTTAGACTCGCCTGCCGACCTAAGCGGAGTGACGGTGTGCAGTAGCTCAGGCACTGTGCTGGCAGTCGAGAGCAGCTGTGCCACACCTCCGTCCCAGTATTGAGATGTGGGTTTTTCATGGTTTCTTGATATCTGTTAAAGAGAATGCAGGACATGATCCTCTGCTCTCTCCTTGTTCAGTCGGAGTTTGTACTGCAGCTATGATGAGCACGTCCTCTACGTTACACTAAACTATAACATTTCAACCTACTCGTGTCTGACAAGTATAACTTCACACGCGTATTTTTCCCAAACATAAGTGATCATACATTTTGGTTTTCAGTGAAGTCAGTTTGCTCTTCTAAGGACAATTTCACTGTTATATTTGGCCCGTGCCTCGTAAACGGTTTCTAATAGTTCCACCATTATTTTAAAAAATCGTGAATTTATTGAACAATGGCTGAATGTGTTACTATGCGTAAAAAACGGGAATACTATTCAAAAACATTATACAGCAATGTGAATTATTTATGCCTGATTTCTATGTGATCCAAAATTTTCTGTAATTTTTTCGCACTGCTCTATGAGTTGGAAATTTTATGAACGAAAAAAGCACTCGAATGTTTTCTTCATTGGGGCTTTTGCATTTGTTTTGTACGTCTTTGGAGCTAGCAGTTTTACAGAAATCGTTTTTCGGCATATTGTATATCTTTTCAGAAGTTAAAGTTGTGTTTATAGAATGTTTAGTCGACGAGATATGTTTCGTTCCTGCTACTCGGATATGATGTTGCACAGTTGTCAACCGTACAGTTTTTAAACCCAAACACGGTAAAATAACTTTCCACAGATCTTCTCAATGTAGAAATAAATGTTGTTCTATATAATTCCATTCATACCAGATAAGTGGCGTTACAGTAGTCGTTGCGCCACTTGAAGTTACAAAAAGCGAAATTTAGTTGCTCCTTTGTACTATTATCTCATGTGAAGATGGGCAACGTTCTGTTAATGTTAAGCTTGTGTGGTGCAAAATGCAGAATACTGTGTATTAACGCAGTTTCGTGTGAGTTAAACTGCACTCACATAGTGTAAGGGCAAAAATGTGTCAACTTTAAAATGCTTAAGACAAATACAAGACGAATTCGTCGCACAGAAATATGCACTACGGCGCTAAACCAGTAACGAGTGCTAAGGAGGCCCCAGCAGGAAAGATAAGAAATATATAAGAGTCATCTGAGGATGGATTTGTAAAAAATCCAAAACCGGTAATGATCTGAGATAGATAAACTTTTAACTGTGGCCGGTTGCTGTTTAAACTGTAAACCTCATACAGTAGCCTTTGGTTTCTCATTAGTATTTAAACAATCTACTTAGAGCCTTTTTCATACATGATAGCCGGAAAGAAGGGTATTTCCTGTTAAAATTGCTGTTTTAAGTTCCTCGTGAGAAGTATCTCGGCAATGTTCAGAAGCGCCTGCGGAACTAGGTTCTACGTATCTGGGAGGTAAATGCGGAATCTCGCTATTATGCCGATGATATGTACGCAAAAGGGCCGAGATGGTGGGTAAAACCTGCAGCGAGCAGCTTTTTGTAGGTAGCCGAGAAATGACAGACACACAGGCCCGCCTGAAAGGTGCAATGATATGGTGGAGAAAGTGCCGAATGTTGTAACACTTCCGTTCGTAACGTGCTGCTAGCCGTGGAGTACGGGCACTCGTAAGGCGGTTGTCAGTTTCATTTTTCGAAGTGTGCTTTTGGGAGCAGATTCACTGTTTTCACACCTTGTCGACTTGTTGACCTCGAACTGCTTTGAAATGAGGCACTTCGGCCTAGTGCGATCGCCACAATAACTGGCTGCGTGAGTTCTTCCTCTTGCTTATTTCTTTTAACTAATTACAGGAACTAACACCAAATATAAATAAAGTCACAGCTGAAGGCTTTCATTTCACACTCACTATCTGAGGAACATGATTAGTGCTTACTGGCGCATCCGGGGGCACGTGTCCTTACACATCACTAACATGAAGGCGGCGCCTCGGTGGTCTGACGTCGATTTATACCGTTATCCTCCAGAATACGAGATCATTGTCTTAACAACTGCTCCACCCCGCTCGGTTTGCTGGTTCGAGACTGCGAGTTGCTACTGCAGAATACTTCTCTGGTAATTGTAACAGACTACAGATGCCCTCTATTAAACTTTCAGCTATTTATGAGATATCTAGATGCATTATTGAGCGACCTGTCAAATAAGAAGAAGCAGTTAGTAGTTTGTGGAGTTTTCTGTGAACATTTCTTAAAAGATACGAACAGGAAAAATGAAATGGATCATTATCTGGACGTTTCAATCTGATTTGAGTGCTCAGTTTTCTAACTAGTTTTCAGGAAGAGTGCTCAGGTTCAAACAATTAGTGGACTAGCTGATGGTGATGCACAATTAATGGAAATAAACAGTATAGCAACTTACAGACCTGAGGCAGGGCTTGTACAAAGCAGTGAGGCTTCGTAATGAGAACTGGATCCCATGTTTTAAGAGTAAGCTAAAAGAAGTGGTATGGGTGATGTATACATATAGAAAGAATTGCTCATGTCAAATTCAATTTATTCCACGGTAAATCTGTCTCAGTATTTGAAACTCGCATTCCTAAAAAGTTGTCCAGAAAATCCATCAAAAAGAAAAAAGCAAGTAAGCCATGGATAACTAAAGGAATTAAAATCTCATGTAAGAAACAGAAGGTAATTTATGCTAAGGCCAGGATAAATCAAGAACCGACATTACTTGCACTCTACAAAAAATACTGTAATATTTTAAGGAACGTCATTGATATGTCAATGTGTTTATACATCCTGACACATCATTAGTAATGCAGGTAATAAGATTAAAATTGCATGAGATATTGTCAAATAGGAGACAGGACGGCCAGTCAGTGTACAAGATACCACAACAAACTAAATGATAAGGTTGCGACAAATAATTCACAGATTGCGAGTACTTTTACCAATCACTTTTTAAATGTAGCACCAAAAATAGGATTAAACGGTTAAGTCAAAGAAGCAAGATAATATATTTTAAAAAATTATTCCGCAAAACTTTAAGCAGCTAGAAGTAGCACCAGCATCCTTCACTGAAGTTAATAGAATTCTAAAAATTGTAAAAAAAGAAGCAAATGCTCATATGGTTCTGATGGAATTTCAAACATAATTTTGAAAAATTGTTCTAACGTGATAAGTTATGTCCTCACGGATATATGTAATGCATAATTGGCACAGGGAATTTTTCCACATAGATTAAGATATGCAGTTGTTAAATCTCTTCGTAAGAAAGGTGAGAAGAAAGATTTAAATGATTATCGCCCAGTTTCTTTCTTACTGACATATCTTTCCAAAATATTCTAAAAAGTGATGCACTCAAGAGTAGCCTCACATCTAAGTAGAAACAGTTTCCTTAGCACATGACAGTTTGCATTCGAGAATGGTTTCGTGACTGAGAATCCTGTTTATGCATTCACTTACAAAAATTACATGTCTTAAATATTGAAATATCGCCAGTTGGTATTTTTTGTGATCTTTTCAAGAGAGAGTAGATCATATTAGATTCTTAGAAAAACTCAAGTTTTATGAAATTGGTGGCTTTGCAAAGGGTTGGTTTGAATCACACTTAAGAAACATAATGGAGAAAGATGTGTTGAATAGTTCAAACAATGTTGGAAGGGTAGAAAATGTTAGTGACTGGGAAGAAATCACATATGGAGGCTCGAAGGGTTCAATTTTGTGTCAACTCCTATTGCTTATATATGTGAATAACATTCCACATAACATTCAACAAATAGAATTGGTTCTTTTTCATAAAACACTAGTGCTATAATAAATCTGCTTAGAGAGAAAGCCACAGAAGAGATTGTAAATGATGTCTTTCAAAGAATTGTTAAGTGGTTCTCTGAAAATGACTCTCCTTAAATTCTAAGAAACGTCAATATACTGTGTTCTGTACAACAGAGTAATACTGAGAACTAATGTAGCACATGAACAGGAGTCAGTAAACAGGATAGAATTCTCCAAATTTTTGGGCGTATATGTTGAAAACTTGAACAGTACGAAGCATAACTCAGGTTCTCAAACAATTAAGTCCAGCTACTTTTGATATTCGTATAATTGTCAGCCTTGGACACAAATGACTCAACACCCCGACATTTTTGCGTATTTCCACTCAAAAAAGAAGCACTAGGAAGAAAGTATTGATTGCACAAAAGCGAGCGGTAAGAATAATATGTGGTGTTCACCCGCGGTCGTCCTGTGGATACCCCTTCTCTGAGTTAGCCACTTTAACTTCACCGTCACTATACATATATTAGTACATGAAGTTCATCATAAAAAATTCATTACACTTTGAGTAGAACAGTGGTATCCATACCTACAACATTGGAGGAAAAAGTGACCTTCATTACCCGTTATTAAAGCTGTGGTCTCTCATTTTTTGAACTCCAGTAGTGTTTCCATAGTCGATCTATCGTCTCATTACAGCCTTTTCACTGATCCACTTACTTGTTTAGTCTCCTAGTAACTCCCAGTCTGCATCTTTCCGTTGCTCACCGAACAGTCCTCAGATTCTGAATGGTTCTGAGATATACATCTCAGCTGCTTTCTAGTCGATGTTCACTCCTTCATGCGCCGTGTAATGCGAGCATAAGACCGTATTACCCAGCTGAGATCTAGAGTCAAGGTGATCATTCACTCGTTCGCGCATGATGTAAATGGGCTAGTCTGGCAAACTTGAAAAGTAGAGTTCGCAGTTGAGTTGCAATAATATTATAACTATGACGTTGTGTGCACTTTTATTACGCACTCTCCTAACACTTGCAAGGATATGTAAAAGTCAAGGTGTATAACCTGTGAGCTTACTAAGTATGATAGACGCGTTGCGGGTAAGAGTGTATTTGCCAGCCCTTGCAGAAAAGAAATACTCCTGTTTTATGCAAAATCGTGACATGTGATGTGATATTACAGTGATCATATCTCTGTGCAGTAGCCAGGAGCTGATGGAAGGCCAAAACAGGTGAGTCTTCTGAAAAATATGATGTCAATCTGGTACAAGGTTTTTAGTGTAGTTCATCGGTTCAAGTTATCTTTGAAATGATGTTATTATACGGGATTTCTCTTTTCATTCTGGTCACGAAGTTATTCAATTACTGCGTGAATTACTTTAAATAATTACTACATCCAGGACACTCACGAAAACAGCCTCACCTTCCATTGTCCGATGTAGCGCTGATATTTGACGAATGAATGAGCTGTGAGTTAAGTACTGCAGATACATCGTAACCACAAGACTATATAGGTGAAAGGAGTATGAGAGATGTGCATAAATAACGCGGTGTACTGGTAGAAAGGACGGGCGTGTGTTGCGGTGCCACGCGCGGTCTGGGTGGAGCCGACGGGTAACGACACAATTGGGAAGGCGTGGTTACCGACCAGCATCCCGCTTCCTGCTCACGCCAAACTAATCCTACTTGCCACGGTGGCTGCTGTCAGGAAATCATGCTGCTGGAGAAAGTGACAGCAGCCTCACACTTCGCTCAGTCTTTCCAGTCATCTTCGTGCTGAACGGTGTGTCTAGCTGGGGCTCGAACTCAGCTAGCTGCGGCCTATCAACTGAGTTATCACAACGCCTGTCGTAAATCGACTCTAAACGCAATCTCTGGCATTTGAGAGAAATGAAAATTGTTTGCTGTTTATATCTTATGTTTCCCGGCTAGATTGTCTTTGCACCTTTTGGCAGCACAGTGACTTCAACAAGCATCTATTTATCGTCTTGTGTGTAATGTCTCACAACATCGTGGCCGTATCCAGCTACTTTTTCGTCATTATGTACATGTATTCTGATCTAAAAGAAGCTCCTTTACTTTACAAAATACGTGCTATTTACGTAATTAAATTCTCGCGGTTCTAGGCGCGCAGTCCGGAACCGTGCGACTGCTACGGTCGCAGGTTCGAATACTGCCTCGGGCATGGATGTGTGTGATGTCCTTAGGTTAGTTAGGTTTAAGTAGTTCTAAGTTCTAGGGGACTGATGACCACAGCAGTTGAGTCCCATAGTGCTCAGACCCATTTGACCCATTTTGAACGTAATTAAATCTCCGCATTGGTGGAATTTACTGGTCCCGGCGGAGGTTCGAGTCCTCCCTCGGGCATGGGTGTGTGTGTGTGTTTGTCCTTAGGATAATTTAGGTTAAGTAATGTGTAAGCTTAGGGACTGATGACCTTAGTAGTTAAGTCCCATAAGGTTTCACACACTGCGGCGTATGCCGTATGGACAGTTGCAGGCATTGGTCGCTGCGTTAGATACAACATACGAAGATACATTTGTGCAATCCATTTAATGTGCTACTTATTAATGTTGCATTCAGATAGTATTACGGTAGGAAACTAAGTTTGTATAGACTGCTGCATACTAGCGTTGCATTCAGAGGGTATCTCGGGATGAAACTAAGTTTGTATAGACACTCTTGGAAGCGAAATAACGAACAAATACATATTCCATTTTTAATGGTGCTCGAGACACAGATATTAGTAACTATCAGAACAAGGAGCAGTACACTGATAATTTTACATATTGGTACTTGCTGTGCAATATTGTCAGTATCCCAACATGTTATAAAGCTTCGAGAGGACGAAAGATCAGACCCGCGTCCGTCCATCCTGATTTAGTTTTTACTTGATTTCCGTAAATCACTTAGGACAAATGCCGGGATGGTTCCTTCGAAAGGGAGCTTCCGCTTTCCTTCTCCATCCTTCCCTAATCCGAGCTTGTGCTCCGTCTCTAATGACCTCGCTGTCGGCGGGACGTTAAACAGTAATCTCCTCCTCCTCCTCCTCCTCCTGCTCCTTATAAAGCATGTTGAAAAGTGCCACCGCAGGCTACCGTGATGTTCGTGTCTCCAGCAGCAGTCTACAAGAACTGCAAAAGCGTTGGCCGGCCGGAGTGGCCAAGCGGTTCTAGGCGCTACAGTCTGGAACCGCGTGACCGCTACGGTCGCAGGTTGGAATCGTGCCTCGGGCACGGATGTGTGTGATGTCCTTAGGTTAGTTAGGTTTAAATAGTTCTAAGTTCTAGGGGACTGATGACCTCAGAAGTTAAGTCCCATAGTGCTCAGAGCCATTTGAACCATTTTGCAAAAGCGTTGTTATTGATAGTGACATATCTGAAAATGTGCTGCAGAGGGAACAGATAATGAGACACACCAAATAAAGATGTGTAAATTTCCTAACGCTTCCACCATCCCAAAATCGTGGTAGTTCTAAAGTTTTGAGAATAGAGTTGTGTTAGTACAGTGTTTTCGGTTCAGAATGCTCCATATTATCAAATCTTAAAGTATCCTTTTGAAATTCAATATATATAGCAGCCTTGGTAAAAAAAAAAAGAAAAAAAACGAAAGGCAGTGTCATTTTCTCGTTCAAAATCTTACTCTTGGTGACTCAGAGGATAATAGTTAGATTACAAAGTAAAACTGTTATTATTGTTATAATATTTGGTGCCTTTAAGGCGACGTCAGCTCTTGTCGTGTTTTGTGTAGCACCATGGTTGAGTATGACTATATGGCCATGACAGGTGAAGGTCTGTCTTGAGTAAATTAAGCTTACACTGATGGATGCCTTACTAACATCGTACTGTGATTTTAAATCTGTCAATAAATACTCCGCGGTATCAAAATTTATGATCCTTTTTTAATATTTTTATATCTTTCTTGTGCCCGTGAAAAGTTGCCATTTGTCTTTCGAATGAGTGTTTCGGCAGTATGTATATTACTTCGCCTATGAATGTAGCTCTCTTATTTCGTAAATCCTGAGTTATTAGGAGATTTCTCTTTGACAATTTTTTTATGATATTGGTAAGATCAAATCAAATGGCTCTGAGCACTATGGGACTCAACTGCCGTGGTCATTAGTCCCCTAGAACTTAGAACTACTTAAACCTAAGTAACCTAAGGACATCACACACATCCATGCCCGAGGCAGGATTCGAACCTGCGACCGTAACAGTCGCACGGTTCCGGACTGCGCGCCTAGAACCGCGAGACCACCGCGGCCGGCGATATTGGTAAGAGGTCAATAACAACAAGCTGTTTAAATAGGTACGTTCAGAGTCGCCTGAAGTTTATGCAAGGTATTCCCTCTGAGAGATTATTGTTCCAGAACAGTATCTGCAAATAAAGTAATGAATGGCTGTAAATAAAGCGAGTTATTATTTTATTGAATATCAAACAGTCTTCTTTCTTTGTAGAAAGCGGCAAATGTTTTGTTTAGTAGAATACAGCTCTCAGATCAGAGCTGTCTCCAGTAGATGTGTTTATTTTGCACAACTGGACCATGAATAATGCTCCGTCATCGCTGTGTATCACTTCCAGCAGTGGAAGTCGTGGTGCGGTAATCAGGTCTAGATTGGAGTTGTCTTATGTCATCTTTCCTCCCATTCACTGAGCTTCCCGCCGGAGATCGGAGAAGTTGCACATCACGGCAGATCTCATTAGCACGCCTGCCTTCCATCTTGCGCACCTCCCTTCCGTGTTACGCCACCCACTTCCAGACCTCGAGAGTCTTAAAGCACGTCGGTCGGACGTGTAGTTCTCGCCAGAGTGGCTTGCCTTTGCGGTCCTACTTCACTTTCGTTTCCACTTCATTCATACAGCGGAGATAGCACAGTGTATGAACACTCGGCTGCTCAGTGTAAGAGTTCGTTGTCATTCTTTTGCATCCGCTACTCCGCGTGTGTGCCAGGCGCTTTTCCTACACGAGTGGGCAGTTGCTCGGGAATAAGCATATTTCCAGGCACCGTTACCGCGTAGGGCAAGGTCCTGTAATACGGCATAATTACGAGCCAAGAGACCACATCCCGGAAACGTGCGCACTTGCACACCACGTTTGCGTACGTCTGCCACTCCACAAGGAAAAGTTTGTGTCTACACGTTTTAACAATACACAACACGTATGCGCAAACGTTGCTTTTCAATGTGATAAAAGTCTTACGTTGAGTGCGCACGTTATCTGCCTCGTTCTGGAGTGATTGGGTAATCGAGGTCGAGGAACAGTTAATTAGTTGTCATTTATTTCCACGTTATCCATGTTCGCATTCGGATAGCCTTTTCATATTGGTATGCCCAACAGTTTACCTTTAAAGAAGTGTAACCAACCGTGGTGGTGCAGTGGTAGAGGAATTGAATTCGCATTCAGGAAGAACGGAGGTTGGAACTGCGTCTGGCCATTCAGACTTAGGTTTTCCGTGGATACCCTAAAGTACGTGAGGCCAATATCAGTAAAGTTTTGTTGAAGAGGCCACAGGTGATTTACAACCCCATCCCTGTCCGATTCGAGCTTGTTTTCGACAAGACGTCCAACTTAATCTTCCTTCCTTTTCAATAACTATACGAAAGCTAGTCACAAAGTTTTATTTATCACTTCGAACAAAAAAGTTACGCGACTAGTTTTTTTGTTTGTTTGCAGGTAAGATCTTGGTACATGTTGAAATCCCCGCGCCGCATGCCGCTAGAGGAGACAAAACAAAATTGTGCACACAGTAGATAATCTGGTATATCATTAGGCAACAGCGAAAATGTTATAGCTGTGTGAGCCTGAGAGGGCCAAAGAAGTCATCGGACTCGGCTTGACGTAGCTGTAACATTTCCGTTGCAGCCGAAAACGCATTACCGCTCTGTACTCCACTTCATCGATGGGCTGCTACGGTGGTGTGGCGAGTGTGTAGGACTACCAACGCTGCAGACATGGACATGCAAACAAATAAAACATCTATTACGTAATTTTATATTTTCGCTGTGATAGCTAAAACGTAAATACTACTACCCCTCGTACATGGGAAAGTAAACGACGCTATAGTCTCGTAGTTGCATAACTTTTCTCTTGTAACATATACGGCAAATAGTATTTCAGAAAGGCGACGTAATAACGATAAAGAATTTACAGTTTTGAAGGTGTTGATTTGTGTAAATCCCTTAGAAAAGGAGTGACATGTGCTAACGTTCGAAGGCGGAAGATGAAATACCCGCCGTCCGCGAAGCGAAGCAGGTCACGAGCTACTTTTCGGCCATGCAAAGCACGTGCGTCGCACTCTCCTGCCGGCGACACAAGTGGGGCACGTCGTCACACGTTTCGTGATGGTACGATCGCAAGTACCATACACGCAGCTCTGTAGACGCTTCACTTTCGTTACCAACTTTAATAGTTGTTTACAGTGTTGCCGGTCAGAATTAACTTTTTTTTTCGATTAGCCTATAGCTCAGATTGGAACAATGAACTAGAGGGTTTTATATTCGATCTAAGATTAGTCCTAAATTTATTTTCAGGACTCAATGGAAATACCATTTTCGGTAGTGTTTTTTGTGTGCAGACTGTTCCAAATTGCGCCATCTTTTGGATTCCAGACGAAGTTTAAGTTCCTCCGTAACTTACTGGGGAAATCACAGGAAGACAAGTGCACACTATCTCCAATGGGTGAACGCCTCGTCAAACACTACAATGTTCAAATCGATCGATGAGATGACAACATTTTTTAAGGATAGCATATAGATCTTCCTCAGAGATGTAAGACAGATTTCTAATTCAGCCTGTTATGTAGGACACTGTGCAGGTGTAAGATTGGATTGGATTGTTTGAGGGAAGAGGCCAAACAGTGAGGTCAACGGTCTCATCGGATTACGGAAGGACGGGGAAGGAAGTCGGCCGTGACCTTTCAAAGGAACCATCCTGGCATTTGCCTGGAGCGATTTCAGGAAATCACGGAAAACCTAAATCAGGATGGCCGGACGCGGGATTGAACCGTCGTCCTCTCGAATGCGAATCCAGTGTGCTAACCACTGCGCCACCTCGCTCGGTCCAGGTGTAAGACATGACACGTAGCGTACAAGACAACTGTGTCACCCTACCATGAGACGCTCGGTATTACTTTAGAACAGGAGCTAAGTACGACATTCTTAACAAGTGAATAAACACAGGT